>NC_064569.1:28857941-33657941 GCF_937001465.1 Orcinus orca | reverse complement strand
CCACCCCACCTCCAATTAAATAGACTATAATGTTTGCAGTGGATTTCTTCAGACTTGTTGATTTTAACCAAATAATATCGATTCCTCTCTTTTTCATTTTAAAATTAGTCATTTGCTCAACAAAGTTTTGTTTGGGTGGGCACTGTGTGCAGGATGCTAGAGCTGGAAGGAAAAAGGTTTTTGTTCCTGATTTCAAGGAGCTTACAAAGCAGGTGCAAAGACAGACATTGTAAATTGTCACAGTTCTAGGCTATACATGGACAGGAGCATCTCAGCACATGGGCAGGTGTCAGGAAAGAATCAGTGCAGAGAAAGGACTTGAGCTAAGGCTAGAAGGATGCATAGAAATGTTCCAAGTTGTCAGCACAGTGGGAGGGGAGAGTGTTTGCAACACGGGGAGGCCCCAAAGCAGGGTGGGTTCCGGGACCTCTCAGGTAATTAGATGTTGCCAGGGTGCAAATTTCAAGGAAAGAGTGTTGGAAGCTCAGGTCAGACGGGTCCGCTGGGGCCAGATAATGATGCCCTTTTCTGCCTTGCTAAAAAGGAGTTGAGATTTTTATCCTGCAAGTGATACTCTTTGTGGCAGCAGTCTGGAGAATATATAGATTATAGGAGGTGAGACCAGACTGGGGAGATAGTGACCCATCCATTAAAGAATCTAAGGAAGAGACAGAAGTCCATGGGGACTTTCAGGTTTCTGGATTAGGCCACTGTTGGGAGGAGGCATGCGTATCCTATGAGATAGACTGTGGAAGGAGAAAGGAAAGGGTGCCTAGAGTCACCCAAGTGGAGATGGTCAGTAGCAGTAGGGTGGAAGATGGGGGCATTACACCATCCCAGGGCATAAAGGAGACTTTGAGTCAGTGGAAGCCCCACTCTGAGAACTCTGCATATGACCCATGCAACTATGTCAAGATAAGCTTAACAACAACAGGTATTTCAACCCGTTCCCTCTTGTGTTTCTTACACTTTATTTTGTATTCTCACAAACCCCCATTTGGTGTGGATTCTGCTGTAGCTTGTTGGATGTATGTTCTTACCTCTGACCAGCTTCAGCAAGACCCCTCGATGCCACAGGGCAGATGAGGAACGCTGGGATGGGTGCCAATTGTTCCTTAATGTTACCCCTCATACCTTTATTCTAGCTTCCTGTGGGGGGAGGCGACCTTATCTAGAAAGTTACAAGTTCTCTCCCTTCTTACGCCAAATCAGGGAACCTTCTGAGACTCTGGACTGCAGCTTTATCATTAGTTTAAATTGTAGATGGGGGTTGGACAGGCCAGCACATTCTTTCCATCTGAAATAATGACCTTCCTCTTCCCCACCTCCTCTCCGGAAAACTGACCTTTAGGGCCCAGCTCAAATTCCCCCTACTCTTTTTTTTTTTTTTTTTTTTGCAGTACGCGGGCCTCTCACTGCTGTGGCCTCTCCCGTTATGGAGCACAGGCTCCGGACGCGCAGGCTCAGCGGCCATGGCTCACAGGCCCAGTCGCTCCGTGGCATGTGGGATCCTCCCAGACCGGGGCACGAACCCGTGTCCCCCGCATCGGCAGGCGGACTCTCAACCACTGCGCCACCAGGGAAGCCCCACCGCCCCGCCTTTGACCACAGCTCCTGAAAGGGAGCCAGCCCTTGCTCCTTGGAACTTATTATTCCGGACCCTTTATTCACCACTTAGCTTATACAGTCTTGTGTAGTTATTCCGGTGTGCGTGACTGCTGTGTACTCCTAGATGGACTGTCCCTGGGGGAGGACCCAGGATTGTCCTTTCTGTCGCCTGTATTACGCTTATGCTTAGAAAGCACGAATACATATTTTTCTGTTCATATATTAGGGAGATTTAAAGATAGAGGATATGTTTTCTACTACATATACTGTGAACTTTAACCTTGATTTTCTTCTCTCATAAATTAAAATTGTCACTTATAAAAATCGCTGCCTTCATTAGGTACATAATACTGTTCATCTGAGAACCTTGAAAGTAGGTTTATCCAGTTCCCGGTTTTTAACCTGAATTGTTCTAATAATGGTAGCTCATACTTTCTGAGCCTCACACGTTTTATCCCATTTGGTTTTTAAAAATAACATTGTGAATTAGGTGTAGTATTTTCTCCATTTGGCAGCGGGGAAGCTGGGCCTCAGAGAAGAGAAGTAACCTATCCTGAGACACACAGGTGTCTACAAAACTCTACATCCTGGGGTTTTGTCTATTGCATTGTGCTACTGGCTCTTGTGTGTCTATTACATTACATAACTGCCCAAGTACTTCCTGGGTATCTGTTGTTAGCCTCTGTTAGAAATGGTTAAAACTATCTGGCTCCCAACCCCTTGCTCTTTTGACCACGGTGCACCACTTCCTATTATCAGCCCTTGCTAGGAAGATGCCTCAGGTGGAGGTTTGAAAGTACCTCATTCTAAGAGCCTCCCCATTCTGAGATTCAGTGTTATCAAAGCTAGACATATAAGGGAAATAATATTACAGGGGATAGAAACTATTCCAGCTACAGAAAATAATTTCACATCTGCTCCAGATTGCTCCTGTTAGTAATAATACGTGCATACTTGGAGCCTGCAGCTAATTACAAAAAACAAAAACAAAAAACAAAACTCAGGGTCTCTTTTGTCAGAACTGTTAACAAGTAATCAAAATGGCTGGTTTCAGTTTCTTTCTTTCTTTTCTCTTCTTGCAAAATAGTTGAAATGCAATGAAAGTGAAAGGCCCAAAGACACACAACAACAAAACACGGAGAGTGAGTTCTTGGAAAATTCACAAAGCTACGTAATTCAGCCAGTAAATTTAAGAGTTTTCGTGCCTTGTTAGAAAATCTGATGCTGGTTGAAGTCAGCTTGAGAAATTCTCAAGTACTAAATGGAAGATTTGCCACTTTAAAGGTTTCCAAGTAAAGAAGAATATTTAATTCTTTCATCAATTTGCCTCAGATAGTCCCGAAAGCTGGATAATACAAAGAGGCAGCAGCAAGTCAGGTGAAAAATTCCTTCATTGTATGAATCTGTTTTCATTTAACTTTTGTTAGTGTCCACTACACCTATTTTGTCTTTGTATAACATAATTTTGTCTGTGATTGATTATCTGTCCATTTCAAATGTATGTGGACTGTGATTTAATTAACTTTACCCTTAAGCAATGTGTTTTGAGACATATTAATGAGGTGGGAGTCTTTTCAGAGTATTCATAACTTATACTTTTATTTTGGCTTAGCGTCAAACTTTGAAATTCTGTGAGGCAAAGGGCTGAATTCTGAGCCTGTGTGACGCCAGGGAAGGTCTCCCATATATTTTCAAGCATGTTTGCTCATCATTGTTTAGAAAAGACTACTTTCTCACATCTAAAGTAAGAAACTAGAGATTTCTTTCTCTACTGCCAATTAAGAATTTACTTGAAAAATATCTTTGGGCTGCAGAGATGTTTTTCCTGAGTCCTTTAAATTAGTTTCATGACATTCCTCTTTTAAAAATATTTTAATGTGTTGAATTTTAATGTTTTCTAAGAACATACTAAAACAAAATACAAATAACCGACTTACTGTATGTGATTTGGGAAGATGAGGTATTTCTCCTACATTCTGCTCAATGCATACTTGCTATGAGAAACTGCAGAAGGCATCCTGGCTTTATGCATTTGGATATCTATATCATTCATCCAATGACATTCAACAGTATTTTTAAAGCCCACTAACCATGTGCTAGTGGTTGTCAAAATTCAGTGTGGTCGGGCTTCCCTGGAGGCGCAGTGGTTGAGAGTCCACCTGCCGATGCAGGGGACACGGGTTCGTGCCCCGGTCCGGGAGGATCCCACATGCCGCGGAGCGGCTGGGCCCGTGAGCCATGGCCGCTGAGCCTGCGCGTCTGGAGCCTGTGCTCCACAACGGGAGAGGCCACAACAGTGAGAGGCCCGCGTACCACAAAAAAAAAAAAAAAAAAAAATTCAATGTGGTCACCTTAGGAGTTCACGTTCACTTCTCCTCTACTGTAAGAGGAAGTCAGAGATAATGACTAAAATTTTTAAATTAAGTATAATAGTTCTACATATTATTTAGAAATATGGAGGTAAGTAGTGGAAGAAATAACTACAAGAGTTAAAAGTGGTTGACTCTGTTGGTCAAGGGTGGCCAAATGACTACTGTTTCTGTTGTGAGCCTTTTAGCATTGTTTTGCTTTTAAAAAGTGCATGTGTGTGTGTGTATATAAATCTTTGATAAAAATAGACATTTTCAAAAGCATAACTAATTTTACCAGATGGTTAGCATTGTTCTTAGAGTTTTGGGTAGAGATTGAATTCTGTCCATATCCTGATGGAACTCCCCTGTCCTGCAAAAGGTAAGGCCCACCATCTTTACTTGGCAGGTGGAGGAAAAGGCCTGAACCTGCAGTTGGGTCCATGAAGGTAACACTGGGAGGTGGAAGTAGGGCAGATTTGGCTCACCAGATTCCCAACCCAAATAATGAATGTTGCAGAAGGATTTTAATTGGTAAAACATGATAGATTTACAAACATAACATAAAAAATAGCTACAAAAATTGAGAAATTGTTGAGGAATAGCCTATCTACATAGTACCAAAAAAATTACGTATACTAACGATTGACAAAAACAAAGTAAAACAAAACCTACTTTTAAAATGGAGAAATATGGCGCTCACCAACTAAACGGAGTGATCACTCTGAAATTCCGTAACAGTGGGGCGATCTTATATGTTTCTTGATGTAGAACAATAGGAAGCAAGGTGAGATGTGAAACAATGTGAAACATACCACCACCAGTGAAATCTTCTTTCCAAGAATCCAGTCAAACCTGACCCAGGTTACAGGATATAGAGGGGCTAGCAGAATATGTTAAAAGACGATATAAGGAAACAACCAAATCCAGAATGTGGCCCTTCTAGAAGACAACAGTTGTGATGCTTCATAAAGCCAGTGTGATTTAAAGAAATGATGGGAGGGCTTCCCTGGTGGCGCAGTGGTTGAGAGTCTGCCTGCCGATGCAGGGGACACGGGTTCGTTCCCTGGTCCGGGAAGATCCCACATGCCGCGGAGCGGATGGGCCCGTGAGCCATGGCCGCTGAGCCTGCGCGTCCAGAGCCTGTGCTCCGCAACGGGAGAGGCCACGACAGTGAGACGCCCGCGTACCGCAAAAAAACCAAAAAACAAAAACAAAAACAAAAAAAACAAAAAAATAAAAAAATAAAAAAAATAAAGAAATGATGGGGACACTATTCTAGTCTAGAAGGTCTAAAGAGACCTAGTGACCAAATGCAGTGTACCACTTTGTTCGGATCCTGGTTAGGTGAGGAAAAAGCTGCTATTAAAACATTTTAGGGAATTCCCTGGTGGTCCAGTGGTTAGGTCTCTGCACTGGTACTGCTGAGGGCCCAGGTTCAACCCCTGGTCTGGGAACTAAGATCCCGCAAGCCAAGTGGCGCAGCCAAAAAAAAAAAGAAATTGAAAAACAAATTGAAAATTTTGAATAGAGATTAAATATTTGATGATATTATGAAAAATTATATAAAAACCCTAGTTTTAGAACCTTACTTGCTTTGACAGTGGAGAAAATAAAACCAAAGGCCACAAGAACCGCATCTTGGTGAAATCTAGTGCTGCCACAGGCGAGTTCTCAGTGCTTCCCTCCCCACAGCCCTTTTCTCGCCCTCTGCCCACAGAATGACGTGGATGGAGTTCCTACCTCTGCCACGTTGCTGGTTTTCTTGGGCATGCCATCTTCCCCTCAGACCTTCATTTCTTGACGAGATAAAATAACTGTACCAACCTCATGAGGACCATGGTCAAGTGAGTTCTGTTATGACCTTGTCGATGGGACAGTGCTATGCACACGTGCAGCGTCAAGCCTGTTTCTCTTCCTTGCTCCAGGCCGCCCCCCCCGCCCCGTGCCTGGGCCGCCCCCCTGCCCCGCACCTGTGTGCTACAAGCTTATTTACTGTGTCAAGTGCCATATGATCAGTATTGCATTAAATGCTCCCAGCAATCCTGTTCTCGTTCCCATTTCACAGATGAAGAAACTGAGTCTTAAAGAGATAGCTAATTTTCCTAAGGCTGACATGATGAGGCTGAGTGGAGAATTTATATGACTGGAGGGGGCCTGGATTCTGTTACTGACTAGCACTGTCATAAACATCTTCAATGGGAATGTGTCCACCGCCCTCCCTTCAGAGACAGGTCACCCTGATGCAGGGAGTGTGCGCATCAGACCCCTTCTCACCTGACTGTGCTGACACACAAGCCCTTTCTTTGGCTGATGATGGGAGCTTGGCCAGCCCGAGCGATTGTTCCTGGGACCACTGTCTCCTGTCCCTGATGAGGAGAACGGTTCTTGTTCTTTCTCTGTCAGTTCTGCGCTCAGTAAGGAAAGAGAGGAGTTGACATGATTCTTGTGTAGGCAACAACCAGACTAGATACTGAAGGACAAAAACAGTCCTCTGTGTGAACTAAGTCTAATTTTCCCCCTGTGCAATATAAATTATGTATTTGTCTACTTCTACTTCGTTCTCAGCTACTTGGACCTCACTTCAGCAACCCCATGACTGAAAGTTTTCTTCTAGAGGAGTGTATCTAATGTTACTGACTCAATCTGGATATTGATACTATATTTATTGAGATTGTACTTCAGTGTCTTTGAATCATTTTCTCTCTGAATAGGGGCTATAGAGCATTTCCAGGTGAGCAGATAACATACTTGTTTTGAAAAAACAAATCCCCAAATACATCTTTTATTTCTCTCATAAATAGATGTTTTTTTTAAATATTTTAAGGGAAGATTTCTAGATACAAACACAAAATAGGAGGTCTCAAAGGAGCTTGATGAAAGGGAAGGAAAATATTTCATGGCCACAGAGCTATGATATATCCCTTTCAGATCTAGTAAAAATAATTAAGGTTCATTTAAAGCTTACTGTGTGTTACATGCTTATTTACTGTGTCAAGTGCCATATGATCAGTATTGCATTAAATGCTCCCAGCCATCCTGTTCTCATTCCCATTTTACAGATGAAGAAACTGAGTCTTAAAGAGATAGCTAATTTTCCTAAGGCTGACATGATGAAGAGGCTGAGTGGAGAATTTGTATGCAGCCAGTAACTCCAGACTCAAACTGTCAACCATCATACAGCTGCCACCTTCCTGCCAGAGAGCAGTCTACTCTCTTCCTAGGGGAAAAAATGCTCATTTAGTTACCCTCCCCAAAATGAAGTGGGAGTTTGAGGAATCTTAGCACAAACTTTTATTGGCTTAGGTTGTGTAGCATAAGTAAATTTATTGATTTAACTCTTGAAACATTTCCATCTTTTAATGTGTCCAAGAAGGTCTTAAACAAAACTAGGGAGGTTCATGACATACTCACAGTGTAATTCCTGATTATCTTGACGAGGTGGGATGATTTTGTGTTGTACTCATCGCAGTTGATTTTCTTACACCGGCTCGAATGCCAACTGGAAGAGATATCAGATAGTCTTCTCTAGGACATTGGATTGTAATTAAAGGGCTCTTCTGTTCCACTGCTTCTTTTACTTTCTCTGAAGTCCAAAATCAAAACCAGAACTCTAGCATACTTAACATTTCTTTCAGTCTTGTGCATTAATAAAACTTTTTTTTCTTGTTGCTTTATAAGGAATACATTTAGAAAGGCACAAAGGACTCATTTCTTTAAAAGCTTAATGCATAGATATGTGACTTTTAGATACAAAAGTGATTGAACTCTTAAACCTAATGCAAAGTTCTTAATTAATAACTGACTACATATAGTAATCACTGAAATTTCTAGGAAAATGGAAATTGCTGATGGAAAACTATGATAAGAATTATAGAAGTGCTTGCTCATACCAAGACAGCTGTCAGCTGTCCCATTAAGAAAGGGTGCCCTGTGTTTCCAGGCTAGGAAATAAGACCACAGTAATTTAAAGACACAGATAAAATTTCTGATTGTATTATTTTTGTAAATATTTTAATCATTTTCTAATTTTAGAGAGAAGTTGGATATTCAGTTGTACTTTCAGGAGACTATTTAGCATCCATTCAGCTATCAAATATACCTTATATATTTTTTCTCAACTATTTAAAAATTATTTTAAATATGTATGCTTTAGTAAAATTCACAGTTCATTTTAAAGCCATTAAATACAATTAATTCCTATGTGTTTTCTTAAAGCTGACATAGTACAGCTACCAGTATCTCACTTTTGGGAAATCAAAGGCAATGAATGGTTAGATCAAAGACCTGGTGTCTTTTAAAAAGAAAACCAGGGAATTTCCTGGCAGCCCAGTGGTCTCACTGTTGAGGGCCTGGGTTCAGTCCCTGGTCAGGGAACTAAGATCGCACAAGCTGTGCGGTGTGGCAAAAAAAAAAAAAAAAAAAAAAAAAAGAAAGAAACTGTTTATGTGTGTGTGTTTATGTGTAGCATTGCAGTAACTTGCACCAAATATAATGCATTTATAGATAGGAAAACTTACTCCTGGTCTGTCCCTACGCTGTGCAGTCATGATGAAGGATGGGAAGTATAAGATGTGGTGCTCTATCTTAAGCAGCTTAAAATCTCATGGGGCAGACAAAAACATCATACACATTAAACTGTTAGGACACTAACTCTTGCAGTATTAACTGCAGTATTGAACCGGAACCTTGACACTCCATACTGCCAAGTGTGGTCCTCAGACCCAGCACAGTTCTGCGGACGGAAGCTTATGAGGAATGTATAACGTCAGGCCCCATCCCGACCTATACTGTATCAGCATCAGCATTCGTACGTGATCCCCACAGATTGGGTACTCTGCCTATTAAAGTTTGAGAAGTGCTGAGCTGGAATAAGGCAAGCAGTGTGTTTTAGACCCCACAGCACTGTCCAATGAGCTTTCTGCAATGATGGAAACAGTCTCTTTTGTTCGCTGCCCAATACAAGAGCCACTAGCTTAGGTGGCTGTTGAGCACTTGAAACGGAGGTAGTGCAGCTGAGGAACTGGATTTTTAATTCTAAATTTAAACTTAAAGAGCTGCATGGGGCTAGTGGCTACCGTATTGGACGGTGCAGGAGAAGAAAGCACTGGATGAAAAACCAAGAGATTTAATACTTGTTTCAGCACTAATGATATGACCACCTTGGGGAAGTACCCTTAACTTACTTTGCCTCAGGTTTGTCATCTGTAGATGATGGGTTGAATTAGATGATCTTAAAGGTTTTTTGTGTTTGTTTTGGGTTTTTTGTTTTTTTTGGGTTTTTTTTTTGTATTACTGTTACAAGACTGCTTTTGTTGAAAGAACGCTTCTTTGAACAACTGAGTCTTGACATGGACACGCCATTTTTAAGAGTATATCCTGGGAAGAGTCAATAAAGTAGGAAGGAAAGATGGATTTATCTCCATGAAGGAGGAGAGCATAGTTTGGTACTCAGTACATACAAAATATTCAGAAAATGTCTTGTTCCCACCTTATCCCCAAAGCCTGGATCACTGTCTGATACACAGTAAACACTCACTGTAAATTTGTTGCATAAGTGAATCAATGTGATGGTTAAATGACTGCTCAAATCATCAGAGTTGGTATTTAAGTCCGTTTGACTTGGTCCATTATTACTGGGTTTTGGTTTTTGTTCCTTGGTGCATTTATTCAAGAATAGTCTCCCCTCAGGTCCCAGTTAACACAAAACAGATAATTCGGGAAGCGTATTTGTGTTGAGGGAGACGTTTTAATTTAGCAACACCCAAATGGGATCTTTATGTTGAGATCTTGTAGAATGGAGAAGAACGAATATAACTCTAGGTGGGCTACACGTAGTTTTTCCAAACAGTTAATTGAAGAGTGTTCACCTCCACTAAATATGAATTAAATCTGTGATTTGGGCATGAAACTTAATGAGTCTTCATAGCAAGTAGGGTGAAAAACCTACACATCTGCACAGCGAGTTGGGAAGAGGCCCCGTTTGAAGGCTGGACACACAGGAACGTAGGAACCCAGAAGCCAGGTGCTCTTGGTAAGTTCTGGGGCCCTGGATCCTGCGTTTGGCAGAGCAGTTCATGTCCCGCCTCACTGAGGAGGGAGCCAGATGTAGAACTGCTCAGGGAAATACAGTAATTGGTCAGGAGGAGAGATGAGCTACTGAGAGCTATGGTGGTAAAGGCCAGAAAAGTCTTGCAGGGTTCATGTCCTTTTGTAGCAGCTGGAGGCATTTTTCACCGTGGCTCTTTGTGGTGTCCCCCCTGACGTTCTCTTCTCAGTTCCTAGATTGATTTCTTTCTTTAGCAGCTTTATTTCTGGAAACAGACCAGAGTCCACTTAGATTCCTGCAGTTCTGGTTCTAACTAAGCCTTTCTGCCCATAGCTGCTGCTGCTACCAGGGCTGGTCTCTCATCTTCCAGGTCTCCCTGTCTTTTGGCCTCTGCACTTTCGAACCTTTCATTGTAGAGTTCAGTGGACGATGTTTATGTCTAGACTAGAGAACCAAGACTTTCTTTTTAATCAGGTGCTGTTTTTACTGCACTGTGTTCAGTTTGTAGGTAAATTATGATGTAGGTATGCTCACCTGTGCTTCCTTCCTTTTCCCTCTGGAGTAGCTATGAACTCCAAGGGGGAAAGGGACTGTGTCTTGTTCATCAACATATTCCTGCACCACAGCGCGGAGTCTGGCACACCTCAAGCAGCCAGTAACTCTAGGGAATGAAATGTTCCAGTTGCCTAGGTGTGAAGAGTCATGTGCTCAGCCCTAAAGCAAGCCAGGGGTAGGGTCTGCCCTACCAAAACCACTGTAGACTGAGAGTGGGGGAGGGAGAGCTGCCAAAGAAAATAGTTTTTACTAGAAAAAAATGAAAATAACGTGTCAGGAAGACAAAACCTGCAGGTATCTACTATAGCGTGCTACGCATATTTTTCTTTGTCCTTCCTCTGTGGTTCAGACATGAGCGAATTTGGTCTTTCGTGTCCATAAGATAGGTTTCTCCTTCTAGGAACAGAGATCTCAGTTTCTTTGTTTTTTTCCAGTATCCTCTTTCAAAACACTCTGCCTTTGCCCATAACTCTGGTGACAATGGATCAGGGTGCAAAACTTGGAAGGAGAGGCAGTTCATCCAAGAGGATGCTGTGTCAGCAGACCCCTACCCTGCCCTCTACAAGTCATGTCACCTCAGACAAGGGTCTAACCTCACAGGTGCTTCATCATCCCCATCTCAAAGGACTGCTGTGAGGAATTAGTCCATGATTGTGTGTAAAGCTCTTAGCATGTGCCTAGCTTCTCAAAAGTGCTTATATTTTATCTATTGCTGTCGTTGTTAATACTAGTAATGACCCTGCTTACTCACTGGCCCCTCTGCTAGACTCCCACGGGCTGGAGTGGCTCCAGCCTTCTTCCACTCCCTAACCCTAACCCAGCCAACCCTAGATTCCTGAATTTACCTGCTCTCGTCCGCCCGGGGCTGGGACATGCACATCTTCAGGAAGGCACTTCTTCCCGCTTTTTCCCTCTCATCCATCAGGCCTCAGCATCAGTGGGTTTGTCCTTTGTCATTGGAGAGGGCTTTCCTGACCACCACCCTGCTCCTGCCCCAAGCCCCAGTCTATTATCTTCTTCCATAGCACTCTCTTCTTTTCCGTTATTTTCCTTACCACCATTTAAAATTATTTTTGTATTTTTATGTTTTTGTGTATTTCTCCTATCTGATATAAGCCCCACTTTAATGCAGTAAATAGGAACTCAGTAAATATTTATCAGTAAAATAAGTTAATGTCAGACGTTTTCTGGACCTCCTTAAGGGCCCCAGGAATTTTGTTGAGGATAAAATGAGGACTGCCAGGGAGCTAGACAGTGATGGGGAATATTGAGAAGAGGTGGTTGAAGAGGAAATATAGGCTGGTTTGTCTTAACAGCCTTTTGTGTGGGGTTTGGGAGGGTGGGCTACAGTGATGAAGAGGGTCAGCAGAGTAAGCGCTCTGCTGCTTGAAGGTGGATGCCGAGCTTGCAACAGTCATTTTAGTTTAGTCTCACTTTTTCAAAGTGGATTTTGTCTGTATTTAGCATCTTTGCCCATTTAATATATTTTCTCTCTCTTTTTTTGTGTGTGATTTGGGGTACGAGGAGGTGTTGGTCACATTGCCTATTTATTATACAATTTCCCGAGTACCTTGAATGGAAACTTTATAAATAATGGCTATTTATGATTTTTGTCTAGACTTAAAATGGTTGTTTAACAGGCAATGAAATAATTTACTCACAGTTCTTATGCTGTAAATACACACACTGAATTCAAGGAGCAAATGTTAGGGCTCATGCTCAAAATATAAATCTTGTACATAGTGGTGAATTATTCTCTAAGGACAATGAAATTTGTATTCACTAGTATGAAATACAAAATAAATACAGTTACTTTTCAGGGATCAAATTCTTAGAAAGAGTTGAATGTCTAAGGTCATCATAAATCTAATCAGTGCTGACTGGAGCATGTTAACAGAATCATTTCTTAAATTCAAAATAATACAGGTTTATTTTCCAACATTTAGAAAATACAGAAGAGAAAAAAGAAAACAAGAAAATAACTATAATCCTGCTTCCTAGAATAATACCATGAGCATTTCGGCATATACCCTCCTATGCTTTTTTCTCCTGGTCATGAATTTTTAAAGCATACGATTAGAAACATACTATAGATATGTCATATAATCTGTTTTGAAATTTTCATACATTATTAACTACTTTCTAGATCTAAGTATTGTCTGTGACTGCACTGTTCAGTACTGTCACCACAGCAGCATGGACTGTTGAGCACTAGAATTGTGGCTAGTTAGAATTAGGATGTGCTGTGACTACAAAAAAGCACATCAAATTCCAGAGGAAGTACATAAAAAGGGAAAATGCCTCATTATTAATTTTTATTTTGATTACCTGTTGAAATATTGGGTTAAATAAGATATAGTAATAAAATTAATTTCACTTTTTTAAAACTTTTTTTCATGCACCTATTGGAAAATTTAAAGTTACAAATATCATACACACTCTATTTCTGTTGGACAGCACTGGTTCTATAGCATCATTTTTATAGCTGCACAATTTTATACCACTTGAATATAATTATTTAACTAATTCTTAATCAGTCCCATAATGTTGAATCTTCAAGGTACTTCTTATTTTTCAGTAGTAAAAATTACTCTTGGAACACCCTGTACATAAATCTTTTTGCACATCTCTGATTACTTCTTTAGGATTTACTGCTAGAAGTAGAAATGCTGGGAGAATGGAAATTCTTTTTTTTTTTTTTGGCTGCGTTGGGTCTTCATTGCTGCGCACAGGCTTCCTCTAGTTGTGGTGAGCGGTGGCTTCTCTTGTTGCGGAGCACAGGCTCTAGCCACGCGGGCTTCAGTAGCTGTGGCTTGAAGGCTCTAGAACACAGGCTCAGTAGTTGTGGCGCACGGGCTTAGTTGCTCCGCGGCATGTGGGATCTTCCCGAACCAGGGCTCGAACCCGCGTCCCCCGCATTGGCAGGCGGATTCTTAACCCTGTGCTAATAGGGAAGCCCGAGAACAGAAATTTTTAAATGAGAAATATGTTATAAATAAATGAAGAAAAAAATAATGCTTTTGTTTCTCATTATGTTATCATCCTCATAAAGATATGCTTCTGATTATTAACTGTTGCTCATTTTACATTGAATCAAAAATATCACGTCAACTATATTCAAATAAATCAAAATTAGCTCTAAGTTGTCTGTAAAGTTGGCTCTGAATTTTCATGCTTTATGTGAATTGTAAGGGGTTAAGAGCTGGACTCAGCATTATTCTTCCTCCCGAATTAAAACGCATACGCTTTCTCGGTTGTTGCTTGTAGACAATCATGAAATGGAAAAGGTTAACAGTATATAGTTTTTTAAACCTTTCTGATTTATCTTGTAAAACTACATCATGTGAAGGGGGAGGGAGTTGTGAGCCTAAAAGATCATTTATCAGAGATCCAGAGTATTTGATCTATCACTGGTGGAAAGGTACCACTGCTTTAACACTATTGTACATTAAAAACAAAGCCTTGGGATGTTTAGCGATAAGGCATATGTTCGATGAACAAGGTTGTGCTTTTCTTGTAATATTAACTGGACAAAGTGCACTTAATTTTTTGTGTCACTTGGCCAGTAGATCCTCTGTGAAACCTTCCTTGCTTATTTAGGGGTTTTGCCTTTTGTACTTTTCTCTAGTGTCTCAGGGACTCTTAGAGAAAAAGTCAGGAACCTTCAGGAGTTACTGAACTCTCTTTTGTTTCCCCAGGGGAGTAGTAAAGAAAATGCCGATTCAAAAAGAGAGCTCATGTTTGACTAGGGAAGTTAGCAAGTCACTAAACAGTGACTTCAATATAATTTAGGGGGAATGATTCATGGCATTTCTAAAGTATAAAATAAAGAGTTTCAGGTTCTCTGTCAGTGTTTCATTTAAAATAATGAACTACATTGTCTACCAATGGAAGAAGTAGAAATAAAAATCCATAATTTAATCCAACTTGACAAATTCTTCCTTTTTCCTAACTTTGGATCTAATGAATTTGATCCAAACCCTACCTCCATGAACAGAAACTCCAAGCTGGATTTTTCCCCTTATGAGGGAGGGGAGAAGAGAAGACTTACTTTCAACGGAATGGTATTCAGAACTACCAAAAAAGAATTTTTAGTCCCCGAAGATAATGTTATGTAAGACTCTACTATCTATACATTTTGGATTATTATTTAGTTGCTTTGCCTTCCCTCCAGAGGAGATAACCATCCAAGATAAAAATATTTACATAATTCTTTTATTCCTAACTTGCAGTGAATGTTTCCCATCTTTGCCATCTGATTGCAAAAAAAAAGATTCTCCATTTATTCACTTTAACATGAGTCTTCAGTGAAAATCATCTTTTACAGACTTCGCTGTCTGCCTCTCAGTTCAACGTACATGAAAGTACACCATGTCGTACTAACTTGGGATAGTTTTGTTTTCGACCGGATATAGTAGCAGTAGATCTGAGATGACCTGACTTCTGTAAGAATCACATTTTTATCCTATGGTGGCATTTTAAATAAAAGGCTAGTATTTTATTTCATAATAACAAGTAGCAGGGCTTCCCTGGTGGCGCAATGGTTGAGAGTCCGCCTGTTCGTGCCCCGGTCTGGGAGGATTCCACATGCCGCGGAGCGTGAGCCATGGCCGCTGAGCCTGCGCGTCCGGAGCCTGTGCTCCGCAACGGGAGAGGCCACAGCAGTGAGAGGCCCACGTACCGCAAAAAAAAAAAAAACAAGTAGCAAAGTACAAGCACTTCATCCTTACTCTGTTTTTAGCTTGACTCTTGTATCTCCCAGGTAAGTAGACAAGTATGAGAAACATTTTTTAGAGGTCATTCATTTAGATTTCTTTTAACTTGTATATATAATTAATAGCTTAGTTTAATTCCATATTAAATCTTTGCCATCTGCAGGATTATCATGCAGTGGCGACATACAAGTCACACAGGAACATGTTTAATTGAGTAATTAAGCCTACAGAAAATGCTTCCAGAGAAATATTTTGATTACAAATAAAATCAAAGCAAAATATCTAGTTTTGAAGGACTAGAAATTTTTCCTAATTAAAAAAAGAACCTGCCATTTTTTAGTGTAATTTTATAAGTGTTTCCGTGTGTAGTGCCACAGAGCAGAAGGTCTAAATCTGATACATCCATTCTTTAAAAAAAAAAAGTACAGAGGAAGAGGGGCTGCTTTCAAGGGAAGCTTCCCTTCGTGGTGGTACTTCAGAGGCAAAGAGCCATCTTTTGGTTTTCACATGAAGATTTATGTGAGAGGCTACAAGGACTGCTTTCTAACTAAGATGCTGGAGGTCTGTGCGGTCCTTAAAAAAGTAGCTAACACAGCTCATTCCCATGCTCGTCATACCCCTACATGTTAGGTATGTGATGATTATTTCTTGGCTTTTTCACACTCAACAGATTAAAAGAAAATTTTTTTAGTACAGTTTTAGGTTCACAGCAAAACTGAGAGGAAGGGACAGAGATTTCCCACATACCTCCTGCCCTGCCGTGTGCACGGCCTCCCCCGCGATCAGCATCCCTCACCGCAGTGGTACGTTAGTTACAATTGATGAACCTACACTGATGCATCATAATCACCTAAAGCCCATAGCTTACATTACATACAGTTCATTCGTAGTGTTGTATATTGTATGGGATATGACGACCTGTGTTCATCATTGTAGTATACAGAGTATTTTCTCTGCCCTAAAGATCGTCTGTGCTCCACCTTCCCCCAACTTCTGGCAACCACTCATCTTTTAACTGTCTTCTTTCCCTGAATGTCGTATTGTTGGAATCATACGGTATGTAGCCTTTTCTGATATAGTTTCTTTCACCTAGGAATATGCATTTAAGTTTCCACCATGTCTTTTCATGGCTTCATACCTTCTTTCTTTTAGAGCTGAATATTCTATTATCTGAATGTACTACAGTTTATTTACCCATTTACCTATTGAAGGACATCTTAGTTGCTTTCAAGTTTTGGCAATTATGAATAAAGCTGCTATAAACATCCATATTTCTGTAAACATAAGTTTTCAACTCCTTTGGGTAAATACCAAGGAGTGTGATTGCTGGATCGTATGGTAAGAGTATGTTTAGTTTTGTAAGAAACCACCAAATTGTCTTCCAAAGTGGCTGTACCATTTTGCATTCCTACCAGCAATGAATGAGAGTTCTTATTGCTCCAGATTTTCACCAGCATTTTGTGTTGTCAGTGTTCTGAATTTTGGCCATTCTAATAGGTGTGTCAGTGGGTATTTTTTGAGCCACTGTGAGAATATCAAATGGAGTCTCACTGTTATATTCCAAACATTTCTAATTACATCAAATTCTGCCTGACTGATAGCTATAAAAATTTCTGGCAATTTAAATTTAATACATTTAACTTTTTCCTAATACCTAAGATCTTTAAAATAATAATGTTTTATTATGAAATAATGTTTAAAGGCAACTGCAAAACCAGGCCATAAGTATTATGTTCTTATTTTTATAAATATGAAGACTTCTTGCAAACATTCAGTTTTTCTCAAACTTAAGAAGTTTTTCTCAAAACTTTCCTTAAATATAAGGTTTTCCACAGTAAGACTTCCATACAAATTTAGCTTTCCCATGTAAATTTGAGAAAGCTTGCACTTCAGTTTATTTGTTTAATTGCTTTATGGCAAAAAGATACAAAATAAAACTTTAGATAGATATTAAAGAGTATAGAGTATATATAAAATTTTTAGTAGATTGCTTATCATTAGATACAGAACTTGGGTAGTTATTCCTTTCCAACATCAATACTCCTTGATCAGGTCTTGCTTATTTTAAGAATTTTCTTTCTCTAATTCCTAACATTTTTATCTCCATTTTATAAATTTATTTATTTATTTATTTTTGGTTGCACTGGGTCTTCATTGCTGCACGCAGGCTTTATCTAGTTGCGGTGAGCGGGAGCCCCTCTTTGTCACGGGCTTCTCATTGCAGTGGCTTCTCCTGTTGTGGAGCACAGGCTCTAGGCATGTGGATTTCAGCAGTTGTGGCACGCGGGCTCAGTAGTTGTGACTCATGAGCTTAATTGCTCCGCAGTATTTGGGATCTTCCCGGACCAGGGCTCGAACCCGTGTCCCCTGCATTGGCAGGTGGACTCTTAACCACTGCACCACCAGGGAAGCCCTCATCTCCATTTTATAAATGAAAAAACTCAAAACACAGGAGTTCAGTAGATTCAAGTAATTTTGAGACCCAGTCCACTGTTTTATTCACTTCCTGCTTATCAAATTCACGGACACGCGTTTATTAAGTGCCCTCTGCATGCCATGTCTTCATGGGCTCCCAGTAAAGTCTTCTCATGACAAGGTGTCCTGGTCATGAGATGGGGCCTCCAGTAGTGCTTGTTGCCTGCTAAGTTGAGTTGCATCTTGGGTTGGAAGGAAGAGAGAAGGAGGCAGTTTTCCTTTAGGAAAACACACCCTTAAATTCTACCCTTTCCCAGTGACCCAATCTGACTTCCTCACTTCTCCTTTCTTAACTGCTTGATCATCTGAATGTGTAGAGATAATGCTGGTCCACAGTTTGATATTGGACACACTGTCCTTGACAAGGCCATTTCACAATGGCCCCTGTAACATTCAAGCACCATAGACTATTGTGTCTTCCTGGGAACTCGCCCTCAAATCTAAGCCTTCCTCTCATTTTCATTGCCACACTTAAGGCACCGTGATTATTTAACAGCTTCCCAACTAGTCTTTCTGCCTAGGCTTCTTTCTGCATTCCTCTGAACCATTTTCCACACTGCAGCCATGGTCCCTGTTCTGAAGAGCAATCTGATCATGGCCTGGCCCTGCTACAACATGCCAATGGATCACCCTTCACCGGAGTTCTCATGCAAGGCCCTTGCAAAGTGGTCCCAGCCCACCCTCCAGACCTCTCTGGCCACGATTTTGCACTTGCACTCTCTGTTTCTCAACCACGGAACCTCTCACTACCCTCTAGGCAGGAAAACACACGGATTTCTTGGGAAAAGGCATTCATCCCCTCCTTGCCCATTATGATGGTCTTTGGTCCATTCGTAATAGTGACATTTAACATCTGTTGAGCACTTACTGTGTAGAAGGCATAGTGCTTTATATGAATGATCATTTTTATTGGTGCTGTTGATGTAGGTGCCATTATTGTCCGTGCTTTAGAGAATAGGAAATGGAGGCCCAGGGAGGTGGCACAGCTAGTGAGTGGCAGAGCTGCCATATGGACCAAGTCTTGATGATTCTAGAACCCATGTCCTTAACCACTGTGCCTTACTGTCTTCCAAACAAACATTTCTTCTAAAAAGGATCATAACTAATAAAGAAGAATTTTAAGGTAAATGTGAAAAATTTAAACAGTAATTATTACAATAATATTTACTCAATAATTTAACTTTGGTTTCTATTTCAGGAAAACTTTAATCTACTATTGGGTTAGTAGGAAAAAATTAATTTAAAAAGGATTACATGACTAAAATTCAGGTGCTTGCACTTACTGGTTCTTTGTTTTTCTATTATTTGCAGTGTTTCAGAATAGCCTTGATTTTCATAATCACACATTCTATACAAAACAACACTTTGTAAAGCTGCTGTATTATAGGTGTGCTTGCTGTTTCAAATTACCTGTGTTGCAAAGGCCATTTTAATGGAAATAAAATTAGCTTAAAGATAGGAAGTGCCTTTTATCAATGAAGCCATGGTCAATTCAATTAAAGTGTTAAAATATATTTCAGAGGAAAGAATGTTTAGGGTCATAAGTTAATTCAACATTGTTGAATTGTTGTTCCTAGGCACTTACTATTTGCCTGGGGACGAGTACTGTGTTTGGTACTTTGAAGATAAATGTTATTTACAAAATGCCTAGTTAATAAAAACTTGCTTCAGAATGCTATGTTTGACATTCAAAATCTTTTTTTTTTTTTAAATTTTTATTTTGTCTGCGTTGAGTCTTGTTGCTGCACCCGGGCTTTCTCTAGCTGAGGTGAGTGGGGGCTACTTTTCATTGTGGTGCATGGGCCACATTGTGGTGGCTTCTCTTATTGCAGAGCACTGGCTCTAGTCGCGCGGGCTTCAGTAGTTGCAGCACGCGGGCCCTATAGTGCACGGGCTTCAGTAGTTGTGGCGCATAGGCTTATTTGCTCCGTGGCATGTGGGATCTTCCCAGACCAGGGATCGAAACCGTGTCCCCTGCATTGGCAGGCGGATTCTTAACCACTGCGCCACCAGGGAAGTCTCTGACATCCAAGATCTTTATCCTGAACTTTGTGGCTGACACGGTTTAATTTCATTTAAGCATGGGATAAGTTTGGTTAAGTTTGCAGATAGATAAAAGTTGCAGGTTTATACAGATCACCTGTTTTGACTGTGTTTGTAAGATGTATTTCCATCTGTACTACGTAATGTGACCCCCAGATTTTTACCCTTTAATACACCAAGAGGGTTCTTATTTATAATTGGGCATTCCTTGAGCCATCTCCCTGAGAATGTGAAAGACGTGCATATGAAAATCCATTGCTTCCACCCGTCTTCTTTCTTTCCTTTCTTGGTCGTTTGAAGACTCAAGAAAGGTGGTTAGTATCAGCCTATTTTTTCACACAGGTTGGGAACAGATGCACTTGTGTGAAAAAGAGTTTATTGAAATATTTACCAGGTGACCTTTTTGTGAAGTAGCCATTAAAAGACCTAGTTCCCTGTGTCCTGTTCACAATTCAAGAGATGCCCCTGCATCAATTGGGCTAGAGGGAAATTCAGAAAATGGGCAACTTGATTAACCTTTAAATGCCTGCTCCAAGTTTAAAAAGAACTTTGTAAAAGAGGTTTTGTTTTTTTTTTTTTAATCACCTTTCAACTAACATGAACTGCTTTGGGACATGGGCAGTCTTTATATTAAAGTGGTTAAGGATAAAACGGGTGGAGTAGCACAAAGCTTGCTTTCTTTATGAGAGTTCACTGAAAATTCCTAGATCCCTTAAGATCAAATTTATGTAACATATCCACTTTAAAAATAACTTTGCCAGTGTCTTGCTTTAAAGAAAGATTCTGTTTGCTAATGGAAAAACAGAAAACTTTGCTCAGCCACCAAAGTAATAAAACTCACTTGGTGCAGTGGTGGGCTTCCCACGGCAAAGTGCCACAGGAGGTGCAAAGGAAAGGAGCATTAATGTGGCCAAGTCCCAAACCCCGCCAGATGTACATAGCTCTCATTTTCAAGTTTTTAGGGTATTTTTTGACTGTTGGCTACATTTATTAAAACAAGATACATTGTCAGATAAATATACTTTCTCTTGTCACATTAGGTGGTAATTCTATGGACTGTGCTGTGGTATAATTTAGAAACAGGGTTTACAATACCAAACTTGCAAATTTCAAGGCCAAGACATAGCCTGAATTATCTGAGTAAAACTCAGTAAAACTTGTCTGCTTTGATCTGGTTCTATTGCAAATGGACTGTAGTCATTTAATTCCACATTATTCTAGCTGTACAAGCAAAGTAGAAAATGGCAGTCCTAAAAAACCCCTGATTTCATTTGAAGTATTTAGATAATTAAAACCAAATTGGGTTGTTCTGAGGGTAGTTGTCTCACTCTTCACTGTTGGTTTATACAGCTAGTGTCTTCATAGGAGACATTCTCAGTGCTGGGAGAAATGGGACAGATTGCAGCAGACCATTTCTTCTGAATTTTAACTGGTTGGTTAATTTCCACTGTTAATCACTTTTAACTGTATTCCCTTCCTAACGGTCTTGAAACTGAAATACATTGTGGTTTTAAAAGTATTTCTCTTCATCCATTAACTGTGTAATTGGCAAAGAAATATAGTGTTCCTCAAAATAAGGTTTTAAAGTTTCTTTGCCATCACTCTTTTGACTTTCAATTGTATAATCAACATTTGTATTAATACAATATAAATTGCCTAGATTAACTCATTTTCCTTGTATCAGTAGATGTAAGCACACACTACCAAACATGACATTACATCTGATTCAAATTGTGCATATACTGAAAAATTTCTTTGACGCTTACATTCTGATTTGCAATACCTCACTGTATTGCTAACCAACCAAATTCAATCAACAGTTTGAGGCTCTGCCTAAATTAAAGAACTTTTTCTTAAGTTCAAAACCTTTTGAATTAAAAGTGTATTGTTAGGTTATACAGATAACACAAACTAAAGTGAAGACTTAATCAAATTAAAACAATGTAAAGGACTGTTTGGCATGGATCTTGTTCACTGAATCTCCCCACTGTGCTAAGCACTTTTCATGCATCATCTCATTTAATCCCCATCACAACTTGGTGAAGGAAACTTTACATCTCCATTGCGTAGTGGAGGAAAATGAGGCTAAGAGAGAGTGAAGTGACATGCCCCCCTCAGGAAATTACTAAATGGGAGAGCTGGCATTCTAACTCAGGGCTGTCCTTCTGCACAGTGCACTGTCTCTTAATATTCTTCTCATGTATGTCGTCCACCAAGGCCCTGCATCTTTCTTTTCCACATGTTAGGTTGGTTATGGCGGAAAAACATGATGAGCGGTTCGGTTGCCAGGGTGTATTGGGGGAATCATCTGTTCTCCTGTGCAGATTCCATATAACTCTCTTACTTCCAGGACTCCAGATCCACCATAGATCTGGGGACTCATAGGTATACAGTGACCTTATCATTTTTTATCCAAACCTGAACACTTGAGAGGTTGAAAGAGGGTGACGTCAATAATTGTATGTGGAAAGGAGGCACAAACTAAGATTTTCCAAATCAAAATGGGGCGTGTGGTTACGTTACATAAGCAGTGGTTGCTGGGAGGGTGTGCCATATCAGAACTGCAGGGGAGGGAGTGCTGTGGGTTGAAATACACCACCGTGGGGACAGCTGCTGATCCTGATCGGGACAAAGAAGATTGAAAAATTCTGGTTTAGAGCAGTATTTCTCAACTGTTTTTAAAAGCACATGCCTGGGCTTCCCTGGTGGCGCAGTGGTTGGGAGTCCGCCTGCCAATGCAGGGCACGCGGGTTCGTGCCCCGGTCCGGGAAGATCCCACATGCCGCAGAGCAGCTGGGCCCGTGAGCCATGGCCGCTGAGCCTGCGCTTCCGGAGCCTGTGCTCCGCAACGGAAGAGGCCACGGCGATGAGAGGCCCGCGTACCGCAAAAAAAAAAAAAAAAAAAAAAAAAGCACATGCCTATGCTGCTAAACACACAGGTCTGCCTTTAATGTTATTTGAATTGCTAAGTAAACACTGGATTAAAACACTCAAAGCCACAGGAAAGTTCTGCTTTGTTTTCCTCACCAAGATCAGCGAAGGCGTTGGAGTTGATCAAGTACATTAAGCCACAGAAGTCTTGAAGTATCCCTTTTCTTTGGTAAAAGTCTAAAGCTAGAGCTAAAAATTCAGTCAATGTCTATTAACAACACAGTGGAGGGACTTCCCTAATGGTCCAGCGGTTAAGACTCTGTGCTTCCACCGCAGGGGTGTGGGTTCGATCCCTGGTCATGGTACTAAGATCCTGCCTGCCACGTGGTGCAGCCAAAAAAAACCCAACCAACCAACCGACCAAAAAAACACAGAGGAGGCAATAGTTTAGTTCCCTGAGTGCTATTTAAGAATTGGTCATGTTGAAGACATTTTTCAGTATTAAAGATGACAGTGATTACTGTTGAGGGTTATGTACATGAGGGAGAAATAAAGTAGCCATTCTTTCAACATTTCAGGCCTGACTTTCCTAAATAAAGCAGAGAATTATCCATTATGAAGCCACAGTGCCTCTCATGGAAGACCTGCTACTTTATATGAATTCTCATTTTTATTGCCCACATCAGCACCGTTATGCTGTAGGTACTATTATTGCCCCCATTTTAGAGAATAGGAAATAGAGGCACAGGGAGGTGGCACAGCTAGCTAGTGGCAAAGCTGCTGTGTGAACCAAGGCTCCAAGATTATCTTGTCAATAAGTGCAATTTACAGTTTATTGGAAGGCTGTAGGGTTATTGTTGCTAGGTTTTTTTTTTTTTTTTTTAGAAGTATAAGATGTATTATTCTTGCCTCAATGAGTAGATATTGCCAAATAAATTTCAGGATCAATTTGACTAGATGCTAATATAGAATACAGTTCAGTTTTAAATAAAAATAGGATTAAAATTCATCTCATAACTTTTATATGGGTGAATTCAAGAATGTTTTCATTTTAAAATTGGAAGACAGATGCAAGGACAAATATAGAAAAATTAAGTACCCCTGAGCTATTTTTAACATTTTAAAATTAAGTTGACAGCTGTTGTTGTGTCAGAACTTAAATAACTTTGCTTCGTTAAAAAATAAATCCACAACATATGGATTTCAGCATGTCGTATATTTATTGTTTGTGCTTATTAGGGAAAGGCACATCAGTTGAAAAAAGATGAGAAATTATCCAGGGTATAAAAAGTTGTTCTTGTTAGGAGGCAAGCAGTCATAGTGCTATCAAGATATCCGTCCTTGTGCTTCCCTGGTGGCACAGTGGTTGAGAGTCCGTCTGCCGTTGCTAGAGGACATGGGTTCGTGCCCCGGTCCGAGAAGATCCCACATACAGCGGATAGGTTAGGCCCGTGAGCCATGGCCGTTGAGCCTGCGCGTCCGGAGCCTGTGCTTCGCAACGGGAGAGGCAACAGTGAGAGAGGCCCACGTACCGCAAAAAAAAAAGAGATATCTGTCCTTAAAAATTTCTGATGCTTTTAATTTAGCTAACTTTTACAGTAAAATCAGTTTTCTTGCTTATGAAATGAAGGCATTATACTAGGCTAGGTTTTTTGTTTAGTTTTGTTTTTTTGCGGTACACGGGCCTCTCACTGCTGTGGCCTCTCTCGTTGCGCAGCACAGGCCCCGGACGCGCAGGCTCAGCGGCCATGGCTCACGGGCCCAGCCGCTCCGCGGCATGTGGGATCTTCCCGGACCGGGGCACGAACCCGTGTCCCCTGCATCAGCAGGCGGACTCTCAACCACTGCGCCACCAGGGAAGCCCGAGGCTGGGTTTTTAATTCTCTTATTTTTAGAATTACAAACTCAAATCTAGAAGAGACATCCTGAGACCTTTTAGTTCCTCCTTCATGCTCTAGAAATTCATGTCCATGTGATGTGCAGAAAGAAACCCATTTATTATGCAGAGAAACACCTTTCAGACTACTAAAGTCCCCACTCTTCTTGTTAAGTGTCCAGTTAAGTATTTAAGGACACATTTGCCTTTTATCAACAGAAATTCCTTTCCTTTTCCTTCAAACTCGGGACTTAAGAGCTGCAAGGTGACCTTGAGCTGGGAGGAGGCAGTGAGACTGGTATTCGAGGATGGCCTTAAAAATAAGCCCATGGAAAAAATGAAACAGGGACCTCTGGTTAAAGACGGCAGATTGAATATGCACAATTACCTCTGTCCTCTTTCAGAATTTCACTAAGATGACAGTAAATAAATTACTTTTTAAAAGGAGATAACCCACAAAGATGAGAATGGGAAAGAAGAAAATTACACATCTTGGAGGCTGGAAGCAGGATACAGTCACCCTCTGTACCCATGGGTTCTGCATTCTCGCATACAGAGGGTGGACTATAAAGGGACTTGAACATTCTATGGGGGGTCCTGGAACCAATCCCCCGTGGATACTGAGGGATGACTGTAATTGGTAATGGACTTAGAAGACTCAAGGAAGCAGATCCTAATCTAGAACTAGAGAAAGTTGAGATGCAACCTGAGTTATTCCGTAGACGTCCCAAAAGGCTCAAGAAGGTTTACCCTTGGGAGAGTAGAACAAGCCTCTCTAGCCTGTGAGACACCAAGCACAACTGAGGGAGGGGCTGTCGGGCTGCACCCCACAGGCCCACTAGGCCTGCACTTGCCCAGCTTCAAGAGCGAAGAAAGAGCCCGGAGTCAGCAGCAGAGACATCAGTGGTTTAATGGACAGGGGGAGCTTACATGACTGAAGCAAGGTCCTGGAGTGACACCCACTGTGTGCAGTGGACAGAGGACAGGACGTGGCGGCAGCCTTTGCTCCCAGGGGGAAGGGGAGATTACCAGTTATAAGGGAAATTGACAACAGGTTGGCTCATTGGTTGCCAGGAAGCTAGCAGAGGGGCACAGCCCTCACCACCCCTTTGATAAGCATAGTGGAGAGTTCTGATCTAAAGCTAGAACAATCATTAGCTTTGGGCCTGGGGCAAGTATGTAGGAAGGTCAGTCATGTGAGTAGCGTGTAGCTAAAGCAGGCACTGGTCAAGCAGGAGCTGTACAGAGAGCAAGAGAACAGGCATCTTGGGTGGCCTGACCATACAGGGATCCCTAACCAAAACCAGAGGAGTCAGGTAACGTGCCTCAACTTACCTTCCACATCATTCAGCTGGGTATCATCCTGTAGGCAGGAGATGGGAAGTGT
Organism: Orcinus orca; assembly: GCF_937001465.1. Lineage (NCBI taxonomy): Eukaryota > Metazoa > Chordata > Mammalia > Artiodactyla > Delphinidae > Orcinus > Orcinus orca. The sequence goes on along the minus strand of NC_064569.1, from coordinate 33,632,014 downwards.
TCTCTGGAGAATCTGGTTAGCCAAAAGTGGGCAAAAGATGAAACAAAACTAGAGATACCAACTTTGGGGGTTCCTGTATTATCTTAGTCTAGAGTGAAGACAGAGTCAAAAAGCTCCCTTCCCCTGATCCCATTCTCCCAAAAACAGACAGCGTCCAATCAGATTTTTAGTGTCTCACTCTGAAATATAAACAGATAGCCAAGACATTAGACATTAGAAGAATGTCTGGAAGACATTGGAAGAAATATCTAATATGAAATGAACAGACAGGGAGAGAGAGTACTGATAGAACAGATACTACCCAGGGAGAAGAACACTTAAAAAAAAAAAAGAAAAAGAAAAAAATATATATAATTAGTATTGTCTGAGAAAGGAGAAGATAGTGTACCCAGTAAACAAGAACAGAATGCTACAAAAAAGGAACCTTCATGGGCAAACAAAGCAACTCTTAGAAATTAAAAATAAGAAATGAAAAACCATCCCCTAGAAGCCTTGGAAGCTACAATAATAGAAAATCTCCTAGAAAGTAAAATGAAAGCACTAAGAAATGAAAAATCTGAGAGAGAAGATGAGAAAATGGGAAGTCAGGTCCAGGGAACCAACATCTAAATAGGAGGAGAAAATGGAGGGGAGAATATCATCAAAGAAATCATTCCATAAATTTTCCTGAACTGAAGGAAATGAATTTCTGGATTGAAAGGCCCACCAAATATCCTGTCCAGTGTATGAAAATAGACTCACTATGAAGGCACATCATCGGGTAATTTTAGAATGCTAGGAATATAAAAGGTCCTACAACCTTTCAGAAAGAGTAGAAAAACAGGTTTCACGTAAAGGATGAAGAATCAGAATGGCAACGCTGGCAGCTAAAAGACAGCAGAGTGGTGCCTTCAAAATTCTCTGGAGACATCAGTTTGGGCTTAGAATTCACTAGTCCATCAAAGTATCCTTTGAAGTTAAGGGTAGGTCATGGTAATATCAGGGATGCGAGGTTTCGACTGGTTTACCTCCCGTGAAAGGGTGCGTGAGATAGAGTGAGGGTGGGAGTTAATAGATAATACATTTAAAGAAAAGAAAAATCAAAGTATTAATATCTCTGCCCTATCTAGAGAAGTAGAGATAAATAGTGAAAGGATCAATAAAAAGCGACGAACTTGGCTGTCTTTGGGAAGCAGAAAAGGGGAGAGGGAGGTACAGGAGGGGACTGCTATTTTTCAGAAGAAGCCTTTTAGAATTGTTTGATTTTTAAAGTATGTGCTTGTATACTTTCAATGAAATGAAATTTTTAAAAAGAAACTTGAAAAGTGGAATAGGCCAGGATGGGCAAAGAAACTTCGTTTTCATTTTTGATAATGTGGATCTCTCAATTTGACAACGTATAATAGATAAATTGTTCAGATTTAATTTTAGCTTATCAGCCAGTGAGTTTCCCAAGGCATTTTTGTTGGTCTGCATGCAATCATTCTCTTGTAACAAAAATTAAGCCGTATTTGGATATCTATTTCTTATAAGAACACTCACAAGAAATTCAGAAAAAAAACTAGATGATGATCATTCTTCTTCCACTGAATAACCATGAGATAAGAGTTCTGTCTGGTGGGGGATTTAATAGTCTCGCAGCACACACAGAGGAAAATATGAAATGCAGAAAATAAAAGGATCTGTAATTCCAGAATGGAAGACGTAGTTTCATTTGCTGTAACCTGAAACTAATTGCTTTATTAGATCATTAATGTTTCATGATTTGGGGATATATTTGTATACCAAACTACTGTTGGACTATTTTATTGCAATGAAGATGTCTCAAAGGATTTTTAAAGACAACAAATATATATTGGAATGGTTATAGTCTTGGGGCTACTGTATATACTAAATTGAATAGCTCACTAATATACAGTGAGATTATGTCCATGTTTTATTGTGTAATAATTTTTTAAAAGAGACACACTAAAGCTTTAAGAGAGACATAAAGATGAGGAAAGAATTGACAATATATATTTAAATAGAGGGAGTAGTGAGTTGCTTCAGGGCAAAAAGCAGCTGTTGTTCCTCTTTATACCGCAGTGTCCAGCAGCGTTGCTTATATCCATTTATGTAATGCATATTAATTGAGTACCTACTATGCACGAGGTCCTGGAGCTACACCCGTGAACAAAATTGACAGAAATCCTTGCCTGGTGGAGCTTACATTCTAGTGGTGTTGGGGGCAGGGATGGAGGCAGGGGCCAAACAAAATAATAGTCTGTGAGATGGGGCTAGGAGCTATGCAGAAAAATAACTCGGGAGAAAGAGATGAGAAGTGAGGGGCAGAGAGAGGGCTGGGTGCAATTTTAACTAGGGTGGATACATAACGGGCTCACTAAAATGCCTGTTGAAATTATTTCTTGACAAAAACAAATCTGTCCATCTCCCTGAGAACCTTGTCTGAACTCGTTTTTTTCCCCCTTTGGTTGATGAGTAGGACATGCGCTGTTACAGGCATTCAGGCTCCTCATTGGGGTTGAAGCATAGACAGGAACCTGAAAAGAACTAGGGCGAGGTTGCTTGAGTAGCACGACCCCACTGGGGGTCGAGTGATGGCTTAAAGGACTGCCCAGACCTCACAGTCTTATTGGTGTTCAGCAAGGCCACCAAGCTCTTTGCAAAATACAAAGTGTTCCCTATAATAATTGGAGGTTGTTTGCTTGTTTTTAAAACACCCTTGATATCCTAGAATGTACAAAGTACAGGCTTTGAAAAATAAAGAAAACCTTATAACTTACTGTTTGATGTCGACAAAATCAAGCTGTTCCTTATTTGGCCTCCTGCTTCCAGTATCTAAGTGCCTGGGTTTCTTTGAAATAACCTATCTATACACGTCTCTAATACACATCTCCAAGAAAGGCCTGGCAAACCTCAAAGGTAAGTTTTTCAATCATTTCCATACCTGTTTTCCTGTGGAACTTGGTTTGGGAAAGTTCGTATTTGTTTTTGATTTTCAGGAAAGTTAAACAAACAAGGCCAACAGATCAGAGCCCCCATCACAAGGCCAGACCCTCAGAGGGAATACAGCAAATTCTTTTCTTCTGTTATCCTCGTACCTGTAGGCTTTCTCTTTGCATCCTGCGAAGCCAGTGTAGACTTTTTTATTTTTATCCACATCTGCAAATTTCATGCGGACACCTGCAGATGAGTCTTGGTTATCTGCAGACATACTTCTTTCTCTCTCTCTCTCTGTCTCTCTCTAATTATGTGCTGAGGACGCTGCACTGAAGCTCACTTCCATCCCCTTGCAGCTTCCTCACCCTAGTAGAAAAAGGAGACCCTGGCTTTTGAGAACTCCATGTTGGGAGTAAATGGTGTTTAAACTGAAGTTTCCCCTGGCTTTATTGGTAAAGACAGAGTCCTTGACTACTCTGCAGGCGTGATGCCCTTGATTGTCCCGCCTCGCCTTTATTGTGGGATGAGCTGTTGGAATGTGTGTGTAAACATCCCAGTGAGGGGCAAACTCAGGGCATCCTCTGTGCGGTGCCCACTTCTTTTGAAGTGTCTGGTGATTGTACCATTGTCATGCCAGTTGGAGGAATCCTTTGTTTTACAATGGCAGGACTCTGAAGAGCTAGCTGATAAGACTTGGGACCCTGGTGTGAAACTGACCCTTTGAACTAGGAAGAATCTTTTAAGATAAGCAAGCCTTGGCATTTTTATCACACACTTTTTATTAGGGCTCTGAATGGAGCAGGTTAGTGGCCCCGCTAGGCAGGTAAATAAAGGTTTTTCAAGCTCTTCAGTAATGACACAGGCTAGGACCTGAGCTCCTTATTGACAAACATGTAAACCTTCCAGTTGCCCATCTCAATGAAGATTTTTGGGAAATAGTATCAATTTGGGGGATATGTTTGTTTACTCATAACAAAAAGATGAATTGTACCAGGAATAAAATACAAATGAAACTCAATTAAAGACTTTTTCAAGAAAATGTCATGTTTCTGACTAAAAAATGATCTTATCTTTCAGACCAAATGGCATGACTTATTTCTTAATAAAGGTCATTGGTAGAACAGAAAGTAGAAAAACTGGGTACATGGTAATCATTTTTTAATTGACATTTTAATATCCTGAATGTTCCACATCTCGGATATTCTCATAAAATTAATGGCACTCATCATTCAACCATTCAGTCACTCAACAAACCTTTGTCAGTCCTGACGGCGTGACGGGTGTTAGGCTTGTTTTCAGGGGCAGTGCTGAGCACGACCATCACGCTCTCCATCTACATAAGTCCTCCAGCCCAGCGGAGACCCCAGACATCACACAAATGATTAAAGGGTGAACAGAATATGGTAGGGAAGTAAGAGGTGCTGTGGCAACATTATTCTTAAGAAGTCCTTTAGCACTTTATTCTGGAGTGTGCTTTAAAGGAAGAATCTCATTTTCCTTTTTCAACAGTTCTTTGAGAGTGTCTACGTTTTATGTCCGAGTTTGCTTTCCAACTGTTCCTTCACGTTAGCCTAAATGTATCCCGAGATGGTTTCCCGAAATAGAATTTTCTATTCAGACTAAGGAGCCGCGGATGAGATGGGGAATTTAGGGTACATGCCTGGGAACTTTCATTGGAAGTTTTGTACCGTCTAAACCCCAAAGAGACAAGAAGGGTCCATGAGGCTGCACAGACGGTCAGGCCCATCACTGTGTGTGGGCTTCTCTCCTGCTGCCCTCGCTGGGAATTCGGGCATTGGGTCCACTTCACCATGCTGGGGTGTGGCAATAAACGCTAAAACCAGCCTTTGGTTAAAGTGGCCTCTGTGCATACAGCTGACCTCCATTCCTAGGTTTTCTAGACCGAAGAATTCAGAGAATTAGAGGATTTCACAGCCAAAAGACCTCAGAGATCATCTACCATTTTGTGGATGAGAAATTGAGGCCCAGAGGGTTAAGGTCTTCCAGCCAGTTACTGCCAGAGGCAGGACTACTATGCCAAGCCCTGCCCTCCCCTCCAACCCAGATCCGGAGTGGAACAGCCCCGCTCCAGGACCCTGAGAGTGTGCCCACCCACTTCCATCACACTTCTTCATTCTCACCGCTTCTGGGACCTCTCTGCCCATCTGTGTTGGAAGCCCGCAGTTGTGAGCGATTTCCCACGTTTGACCTAATCTAAATGTCTCTCTATATTGTTTTTCCTTTAAACAAACAACTAAATAATAATGCTGTTTATAATAGCTCTCTAAGTAATAAGTAAAACTCTAAAGAATAAAGCTATTTATGCAACAGTTCTTTATCAATGAGTTCCATTGATGAATTTCTAATTTGGTATATGTTATATACCCATACATAAAACTGTTGAGCCCAGACCAATAAAGGTTATCCTAAAAACTGAGTAGGGATTTACAGATTTATTACCATTTGCCTTTTTTTCCCCCCAAACAGTAGCTCATTTGTGGGAATTACATTACACATTATGTTCAGGCATACTTCAGTTTTCAGCCAAAAAACTCCATGGTACAGGATATTCTAACAGGAAAGTATGTTGTGCTAAGATTATTGCCATATAATAAGTTCTTAGTGCCCTTAAGCAGCATGAGTGGGAGGATCCTTTATAAAAATTCTTAGTCTAGGACAAACATTCCACCCCCTTCCCCTTTTCCTGTTCCCTCCTTCCTTCTCAGAGCCACATTCTCCATACTTCTCATTTTCCACTGCAACCATTACAAAAGAAGGATTATTATCTTTTCATGATTTTTTTATAAATGTAAAAGCCGTGTTCTCAATCGTCATTAAAATATATTTTCAAAAAATATATATATATATTTTCACTTTTGCTTATTTATACAGTTAACTTTTGTAAAACCCCATAGTGACAAATCGATGGATTAATTCAAATAAGATTGATGTAATTGCATTTCATATCCTGATAAAAATCACACAGGAACAGGAGGTGCAATCCTATCCTACTCTGTGTCCTCAGATATGTATTTATCTTGTTCTCTGACTAATGAGGAAAAACTAATCCTGTCAATACTGTGATTCAGCCTGGTGATAAGCTTCTATGTCATCTGTCACATGACTAACCGTAGTCATCTTCTGTTTCCCTGCATTAAATCAACACAGATGCGTTGGCTTTGGAAATGTCCATCAACCTCATGTAGGCTCTGCTTTCTGCTCAGCGCGATGCAACCTCCATGGATGGTGTGATGGGGATTGGAGGTTAGTTCCTCCAGAATAATTCTTTCTTACAGTAATATTAATAATATCTGGAGGAAAAAATCTTCCATGTAATAAAACAAATTAGAAGACTGAGCACGAAAAAAGCTGGTGCAAGAAGAAAGGGAAAATACTATAGCAGAGAAGAGCAAGAGGACAGCGGACAGTGAATCGTTTGTTGTTACTTTGGGACAGACAGCAAGTTGTGGGATAGGGGAAGCCTTTTCTATCCTCTGCCAAGACAGTGCTCTCCCAGTGAATTAGTTTAATTCAAACACCTTCCCAGCTTATGTCTGTGAGGGTCACGTGATTTATTATTTTTCTGCTTTGTCTACACGCCTTGATCTTAGTAGTTTCAGTAAATATCCCCTGTCTCCCGAAATGACATGTGATCTGCTTGCGATGTGTCCATGTGCTGGGACGCTAATGAACACTCAGAACTCAGGGAGACAGCAGCTTCCCAGCAACCTTCAAGTTTCAACAGCCTTACCCAGCAGGACAGCAGTTAATTTACATCAGTGGGAGCAGTACTCGCCTCAAAAGCATCCTGCGAGTGGAGCTTTTGCAGAGGAAATGTGTTGAAATGACAGAAACTATGCATAAATAAAATTAAGCATTGTATGTCCCCCCAATTATGGGCTTAAATATTAGATATTAAATGGCTTTGAGTTCTAAATTTCTCACTTCATGCTTTGTTCTAACCCATTCTAGAAACCACAGTTCTCAAATGTTTTGTGGATTAAAACCAGCACCACAGGTCACATTAAAAGAAGAGTTTCACCTAATATAATAAAAGAGAAGTTAACTTTCACTTGAGCAAGACATCTTAACTAAGGTGGGTCAGATCCCTAAAATGATATGTATCCCTTTAGAACTTTTTATGAAAGAGATCTGAGATTTACTCATCAGCATGCCTGCTTCATAAGCAATATTGAAGACGCTGGAGGGTAGAATTTTGCTTCGACCAACTACTCAATAAGAACTTGAAGTAGCTTCTCTTTTTCATTCCACAAATTTACCACTGTCTTAGGAGAGCTAGTAACCAAAGTGAATGGTGTCTATAGACCAATGCCTGGGTCCTAAACCCAGTTACAAACTGCAATTACCTGGGAAGACTGCCTGAAATGCAAATTTCTGGGTCCTAACTCAGACTTATTGAATCAAAATCTATAGGGATGTGGTCCAGGCATCTATATATTTTTAGGCTTTCCGGGTGATTCTTAAACTGTCAACCAGCTCAGCATCAATTGCTCTTGGCTCACCGTTAATAGGGACAATGCCCGTCCATAATATCTAATAGCAAGTTCTCTTGCCCCATTGTACAAATAGAATTTTTTAATCCATTTAATAGACACTTTGGGAGTATCTGTGCAGGACAGAAACAGTTCCACCTTCACTGGGAGTTACTGGCCTGCAGCCCATAAAACACAGATGCCCAAATCCAAATCCATGTACCCACGTGGATACATGGTCAAGGAGTGGGGGCCTTGGCGGTCATGTTGCATTCCAACACCAGAACTGAGAGGGGGCCATTTTTTAACCTCATAGACTAAGGAGCCACCAAGCCCTGTCTGAAAGGAAAGAAGCACAAAATGTTAACCAGAAAGCAGCAGACGGAAGACTAGAGGAAGAAAGAATACTGTCTAGTTTTCTGAGCCTTTCTCTTTCTGAATCACATTTTCTGAAGCTCAGCTACAATCCTGCTCTGTGTTGCCTGAGACACCTCTTGTATCCATCCAGCAAGTGATCACTCCCCACCCTTTTTTCCCTTAAATTAGTCTGGTTTCTGTTACTTACAAAAAGTGTCCTCACTAATACAAACCTCATTAATTTCAACACAGCCCAGTTTGCAGCAGTATAGTTCCCTAATGTACTTACCATGCTTGGATGCCACCAAAAGGGAGAGGAAGTAGCCCCGTCTGTAGAATCGGTTCCAAGTGACCCAAGTTCCACTCAGACGTTCTGCCCAAATGTGCTCATTTGGGAGGCAGGTACACTTGTTCATCATCGGAATATTCTCCTTAAAGACCCTTGGATTATAACTAAGCAATTTTCCTATACTCTGCCTACCAGATTTCCCTGAACAAGAAGTTTCCTTTCCTGGCACCACTCCCAGGACTCTGGTCCAGGAGAGGCGCCTCTGAGCCTACTCGGGCTCTGTTTTCAGAAATCTGCATTCAATTTTTAACATCCCCTGCTTTTTTTTTTTTTTTTTAATTAATTAATTTATTTATTTTTGGCTGCGTTGGGTCTTCGTTTCTGTGCGAGGGCTTTCTCTAGTTGCGGCGAGCGGCGGCCCCTCTTCATCGCGGTGCGCGGGCCCCTCACTGTCGCGGCCTCTCTTGTTGTGGAGCACAGGCTCCAGACGCGCAGGCTCAGTAGCTGTGGCTCACGGGCCTAACCGCTCCGCGGCATGTGGGATCTTCCCAGACCAGGGCTCGAACCCGTGTCCCCTGCATTGGCAGGCAGATTCTCAGCCACTGCGCCACCAGGGAAGTCCCATCCCCTGCTTTTTAAACACCCTCATATTTTATGACATAGACTTTTCCTAGGACTCCACTTTTCTTCGCATCTCATTTCCCTTTTTAAAAAACCATCAGCAGAATTAATGCTCCAGTGTGATGATCATTTAAAACTTCTAAAATCCATGTATGATTTTTGTGAGGAAGTGGGGGTCTTGTTGTTGTTGTTGTTTTTGCCACAGACATAAAATTTAAAGTAGATGTTTGTGTCAAACCTCTTTTCCCCAAGAATGCCCTTTGTCACTTAATTAAATAACCAGGACCCCCTTTCAAATTACTTGCAGATTGATGATGGGAGGACCACAGGGACGGATTTGTGGAGGATGTGGGAATCTCAAACTTGACCTAGGCTTCATCCCTTTATTATGGTAATTGAGTTAGGGAAGGAAGAAAGTGTGGGGATAAAGATTTCCACAGCCGAGCGTTACCCCAGCTGGGAATATTCTGATGAGAATTTATTTTGGACATTCACATTTCTTACGACTGTAAGACCTAGAAGAAAAATCAGCTTTCATAATTTGTTACTTGTTTGTTTGTTTTTGGTTGGTTGGTGCTTTCCTTAGAACAGACATTGAAGTCTATGGCCCTTAATTGTTTGTTTTTTGTGTAAGTGTTACATGGAAGAGCTCTAAATAGACTGTCTCTTATGATGGTTTTGTAAAGGTCTGTGCTCTTTTCTGTGATTACTTTAGTTAAGATCTGTATTGTGATAGTCTATTTGGGAAAATTCCAGGGATTTTAGTGTGTGTCTTAATTTCTTTACTACCCAGCACTGCAAAGAATCTATCCCCTTGTGTAAAATGAGTGTGAGGAAAGTCTGGACATGCTCATCCAGGTGGGGAGTCTCTAAGCCCAGAACTGTTCTAGATAAGTAACAGGTGTGAAGTGTTGTCAAAAGGCCCTTCTCTTTGACAGGTGAATTGAGCCATAAAAATTTTGAATAATTTATGCAAGTCTGTGGAAGCCCAGATAGAGATTGTTAATCCAGGGTTCAGAAAGCGCTAGTGTCCATTTCACAATGAAATCCTTACAGTTTATTTTTTGTGTGTGTCTCTTATCTTTGGCTGAGGTGAAAATATTCAGATTGCCCCATAAGTCAAAATTAATTTTGTGAACTATTATCCATGGTCTTAGCATCTTCTCTGTGCTTCTAAGTAAAATCAGAGCTTATCACAATCATATGTTTCAATTTATATTTTAAAATATTACAAGATGGCCAAGACTGGGGTTAAGAAACCTTTATAACATCTTTAATTTCAGTGAACTGCTAAATTTGCATACTCTTCTTGTAAGCTGGATTTTTCCTCCTCAAGAAAAGGAAAGCAGAGCAACACGTGGTTTGTGACATTCACTGCTCCTCTTAGCCTGTTTTGCATTAGGAGGTTATGGAAACCTAAGACTGAAAGCTCCATAAGGAAACCTTACAATGAAGGAAAGAAATAGAGAAAAGAGACATCTGAAACTTGGCCCTTTTTCCCCATATGCCCTAAGAATACATGCCAGTGTAAAATGTGGGTCCCTGAGAGTTGGAAGTATAAAGGAGCAGAGAAGCAAATACTTAAAAAATAAAATCATGCCTATTAATACCTTGGGTAAGTAGCCCCTATATTTCCCCTTTAAGAGCTGTCGAACACATAAAACCCTCTGGAAAAAAAACAGAACCATAAATGTCCATTCATTCCCAAGCCATTCTTTAAATTAACTGACAGTTCCTCACCTACTCAAAACAAAAACTGCCACCGAGCATCTACCCAGTGAGGGTCCTGCCTGCCATACCCGTTGACAAGCTTCTAGGAGTCACATGGCAGAGGTCCCAGCCCGCTGTTTCCTAATTTGTCCTAGCGCTGTTAGCGGTGAGAATATCTTCCTCACGACGCACAGAAAATTTGCAGCCTAGCTAGCACACTAGTGGTCATCTTGAATTCTTTTTCCCCTTATAATTCCACTACAAATTAAACTTTTTATTACACAGCATCAGCGTCAAAATGCCTAGATGTTCCTACTATAGGCTTTCAAGGAACCCAAATAGTAATGTATGTGAACATCGTACTTATTCTCCCTAAGAACTCTCTTAATTAGGCATGAGAAACATTTTTCTGTAGAGTGACAAGCATTCTTCTGTAGATTTTAATTTCCCTGACTGTGCAAAAAAAAAAAAAATGCACTTCATGAACGGTGCTCTTAGGAATCAGAGAGTTACGTGTTCGGGAAAGTCACTGTAAAGATTCTTGGAAGGACAAGAAGATGATCAGAAATGTTGCTTGTGCAGGAAGTGGCGCTCCTCTTTTATCTTTTGAATGGTGGCTCCGTTTGAAGAGGTTATCTAACCATGTCGTTGGATTTTTTCAAAAAACATTTGACTCTTTATATCCTGAAAGCATTATGTCATAAAACTATTTTGCTAATGATACGTTCAGTCTTCACTAAATTACTCCCCCTCTGAAACTTACCTTTCCAAAAGGTGGAGAGAAGCATTTCAGAGATTCCTGGAATCTTGTTAGCATCTATTGAAAGAAGCTAAAAACTTCAGAAATGGTGGATAATGGAAACGTGGTTTGTTCTATTACATGAGCAACAAAGTAGTCAGCAGTCTTAAATCAGAGCTAGAGTTTGTGTTAAGTCAAAAATGTGTGCCCTTCAGTAAGAAGCAGATTGTCTTTACAAGCCTGTGTGGTATTATATGAGTCTTAATAGTTTCCTATTATTTGTGCTCATCTGCAACAAATTTTTGTTGGGGAACATACTGGCAATTACAATTGCCAAGAAATGCTGCCAGACAGACTATTAATTCTATTGTCTTTTGTTTCTTTCATGTGCTACAACTGAACAGAAGGACCTTAGTAAAATAATAATAATAATGGATTATGGTCCTGGGAGTTGAGCTGTAATCAATTTTGTCTGACAGGCTTATTAATGGCTGCGTTATTACTTCAGTGCCTTTTTGCCTTCAGGATGTCGTGTGAGATGCGTTCAGCAGAGTGGGTCACACACGAGCTACAAAGCGAACCATTCTCACGGTTTGCCCTTTGTTCAGCATAATCTTCCTCTAAGTTGAGGAGCTTATGGTGGGCTTCTGAACCCATCCGAGAGTGATACCCTTACTTGAGTAGGAGCTTAGCACACCCTGATGCTGTAATGACGAATAGTTGCATCAGAGCAACTGTTACATAAATGATCTTCAAATACAGGCCAGTTTTGTTGTATTTGGACAATAAATGATTTTGTATCTGTAGAAATTAAAATGGTGCAGTGAACTGCTTCCAAAAGCTCAGAGCTGCATTTGTCTGAGGATCTGCAGGATTGGGGGCTGAGGATGATCCAGCTCCTTTGAGCTGTGCAACATACTGGTCCTAGAGGTCAGCACAGCCAGTGTGTTGGCTGTGCATCCCTCAGTGAGGCCGACGATCACTGCTTTATTTCTAGATGAAATAATGCAGTATGCAACTTCTAGAATTATCCTTCCTACTTTCTGGTGATATCACTGAATGACAAGTTAGGGAAAGCAAAGCATTTTATTTCACTATTTGTAAGAAGCTCTGCTTCAAAAGCAAATAACGTAGTGGTTTAAGACTGTAGGCTTTGATGTCAGACGCAGTTCTGAATACAGGCGCTTGCACTAATTCACTGATGATGAGATGACTGAGCAACTTACCTTACTTTTCTTATTTGTAAAATGAGGAATATAAGATCTACCTTATCACGTGGCTATCAGGATTGTTTTTAATATACAGGATTTAGCACAAGGCCTAGCGTACAAGTACTCCATACGTTATAGCTGCTTAATAATCATAATAATAATAGAGGTTCACTTGACATTATGTTCTTACTCGATATATCACCAGACAAAATGCAGTAACATCATACTATATGTCCAAAGTGACACGCAATTCTAATACATACTTGACTGCTAATTCTATCCCACCCCCATCTTTAGGTCACTGCATGTTCAGTGAAAGGAAGGCCCTGTACGAGGTACTCAATGGCCTGCTATGAGGCAGCGCTCCCTTTCCCCAAAGGGCGCTAGGGATGTTTGTAGCCTCCAGATCCACCCAGACCGCAGTTTTATCCCTGACAAACAGCTTCCTCACCATGATCATCATGGGATGATGTTACTGCTTTTTGTTTGGGAAAGCTCTTTGAAGGAATTAGGAACATCAGGAGGTCTATTTCTCAAAATATATCTCTTCCATACACTAATATTAACCAAAATAGTGACTACAGCCTATCCTCATTGGTGTAGCTGCTGAGTGGAAAGTTTGACCCTCTGGGTTATCCCAAAGCTGTGTGCACAGAGGAAGAGAAACACATCACTTGAGTTAATAGAATTTCTAACTGAAAAAGAAAATAAGCAGTAATTATGGTGTAGGGACTGGTCTGAATAAGATAGGTATCTTGGGGCTAATGGAGGGTCTTGGAGCAATGGAAGTGCAGCGTAGAAACCTTTGGTCTGATGGGGCCTCAGGGAACATTCCTGGACCCATCCCAAATTAAGTCCTGAAGTAAGAGTTAGCCAGGCAAATAAAAGTGAGTGGCTAGACAGTTGCAAGTAGAGGAAGCAGCGGGATTAGGCAAAGGGGCATGAAACAACATGATACACTTAGAAACCACCAGTTCTGGAGCCAAAGGTGAGGTATGACAAGTGATGGAGATAGGGTTGGAGGGATCAGTAGGGGCTGGAAATGGAGGACCTTCCTTTATTCCATGGAGGTGTTGGGAAAGCTGAAGAAGGGAATTTTAAAGGAGAATGACATAGCTTTGTGGTGGTCAAGTGAGGGAGAATGAGTGTAGGGAAGAGAAGCCCTGAGGCGATGTTAGGCTGCAGTAGCATCCCAGGGCTGGGGAGATGGGTGGGCAGCAGTTTTAGGGGTGGGAGAGGGATATACACATCAACAGAGAAAATTGAAAAGATGCAAAGATTTGATAAGCAACTGACTGAGGGCAGGCAAGAGGGAGGGCGCCTAATGAAGGAAGCACCTGTGATGGTCAGGTGTCTGGCTTACTGGGAGTACTGGTGGTACCATAAACAGACTTGGAATAGAGGAGGAAAGAGGCTATTGGTCTGGAGGTGGGTGGAGCACATGATTTAACAATTTGAGCTTTCTAAAGAGATTTCAATTTAGCCAATTGGTTTGTGTTCATATCAGATCTTATATGCTAAAAAGAACAAGTAACTTAAATGATAAACTTGATGAGGTTCCTTTAAATATTAAAACTAGAGAACTGAACCCTAAATTAGTTGACTCACTTTTTTTATCCAAATAAAAATAAAAACAGAATCAGTAGATAGATAATTGATATAAAAGTAGGAGTGCTTAACAAGGTCTGAGTCAGGGTTTATGGAAGGTCAAATGTGAACCAGTCATTGACCACTCAACAAATATTCACTGAGACTCCACTATGTAGCAGGCAAAGTACCTAATGGACCAGGCCTGTGTATCTAAGCACTTGGGATAGATCCATCACTAAACAAAACAGGTGAGATCCCTGCCCTTAGCCCCTGTATAATTCAATGCAAATACAATGCTGAAGAGGCAAGGGCTCCAAGCATAAAGGAGAAAGGAACTATTGAAAGTAACTTTCATCAAAAGACAGTTACTGAGATTGGTTCAAGATGGCGGAGTAGAAGGACGTGCGCTCACTCCCTTTTGTGAGAGCACCGGAATCACAACTAACTGCTGAACAATCATCGACAGGAAGATACTGGAACTCACCAAAAAAGATACCCCACATCCAAAGACAAAGGAGAAGCTGCCACGAGGCGGTAGGAGGGGTGCAATCACAATAAAATCAAATCATGTAACCGTTGGGTGGGTGACTCACAAACTGGAGAGCAATTATACCACAGAAGTCCACCCACTGGAGTGAAGGTTCTGAGCCTCACGTCAGACTTCCAAACCTGGGCGTCCAGCAACAGAAGGAGGAATAGACTTAGAAGTCTAGCAGGATTTGATTCTATTCCAGAGAATCAGACTTAGAAGACTAGCAGGATTTGATTGCTGGGCTTTGACATGTCTGGGGGAAACAGATACTCCACTCGTGGAGGGCACGCACAAAGTAGTGTGTGCATCAGGACCCAGGGAGAAGGAGCAGTGACCCCATAAGAGACTGAACCAGACCTACCTGCTAGTGTTGGAGGGTCTCCTGCAGATGTGAGGTGTGGCTGTGGCTCACTGCAGGAACAAGGACATTGGCAGCAGAAGTTCTGGGAAGTACCTCTTGGCATGAGTCTGCCATTAGCCCCACCAAAGAGCCCGGGTAAGCTCCAGTGTTGGGTTGCCACAGGGAGGGAACTCAGCCCCACCCATCAGCAGACAAGTGGATTAAACTTTTACTGAGCTCTGCCTACCAGAGCAACACCCAGCTCTACACACCAGCAGTCCCTCCCATCAGGAAGCTTGTACAAGCCTCTTAGATAGCCTCATCCACCAGTGGGCAGAGAGCAGAATCAAGAAGGACTACAATCTTGCAGGCTGTGGAATGAAAACCACATTCATAGAAAGACAGACAAAATGAAAAGGCAGAGGACTATGTACCAGTTGAAGGAACAAGATAAAACCCCAGAAAAACAACTAAATGAAGTGGAGATAGGCAACCTTACAGGAAAAGAATTCAGAATAATGATAGTGAAGATGATCCAGGACCTCAGAAAAAGAATGGAGGCAAAGATTGAGAAAATATAAGAAATGTTTAACAAAGACCTAGAAGAATTAAAGAACAAACACTTGGAAGAATTAAAAAACAAACAAACAGAGATGAACAATATAATAACTGAAATGAAAAATACACTAGAAGGAATCAATAGCAGAATAACTGAGGCAGAAGAATGGATAAGTGACCTGGAAGACAGAATGGTGGAATTCACTGCCATGGAACAGAATAAAGAAAAAAGAATAAAAAGAAATGAAGACAGCCTAAGAGACCTCTGGGACAACATTAAACACAACAACATTCACATTATAGGGGTCCCAGAAGGAGAAGAGAGAGAGAAAGGATCTGAGAAAATATTTGAAGAGATGATAGTTGAAAACTTCCCTAACATGGGAAAGGAAATAGCCACCCAAGTCCAGGAAGTGCATAGAGTCCCAGGCAGGATAAACCCAAGGAGAAACACTCCGAGACACATAGTAATCAAATTGACAAAAATTAAAGACAAAGAAAAATTATTAAGAGCAACAAGGGAAAAACAACAAATAACACACAAGGGAAGTCCCATAAGGTTAAAAACTGATTTTTCAGCAGAAACTCTACAAGCCAAAAGGGAGTGACGCGATATATTTAAAGTGATAAAAGGGAAGAAACTACAACAAAGATTACTCTACCTGGCAAGGATCTCATTCAGATTCGATGGAGAAATCAAAAGCTTTACAGACAAGCAAAAGCTAAGATAATTCAGCACCATCAAACCAGCTCTACAACAAATGCTAAAGGAACTTCTCTAAGTGGGAAACACAAGAAAAGAAAAGGACCTACAAAAACAAACTGAAAACAATTAAGAAAATGGTAATAGGAACATATATACTGATACTTACCTTAAATGTGAATGGATTAAATGCTCCAACCAAAAGACACAGGCTCACTGAATAGATACAAAAACAAGAACCATATATATGCTGTCTACAAGAGACCCACTTCAGACCTAGGGACACATACATACTAAAAGGGAGGGGATGGAAAAAGATATTCCATGCAAATGGAAATCAAAAGAAAGCTGGAGTAGCAATACTCATATCAGATAAAATAGACTTTATAATAAAGAATGTTACAAGAGACAAGGAAGGATACTACATAATGAACAAGGGATCAATCCAAGAAGAAGATATAGCAATTATAAATATATATGCACCCAACATAGGAGCACCTCAATACATAAGGCAAATGCTAACAGCTATAAAAGAGGAAATCGACAGGAACACAGTAATAGTGGGGGACTTTAACACCTCACTTACACCAATGGACAGATCATCCAGACAGAAAATTAATAAGGAAACACAAGCTTTAAATGACACAATAGACCAGAGAGATTCAATTGATATTTATAGGACATTCCATTTGAAAACAGCAGATTACACTTTCTTCTCAAGTGCCCATAGAACATTCTCCAGGATACGTCACTTCTTGGGTCACAAATCAAGCCTCAGTAAACTTAAGAAAATTGAAATCATATCAAGCATCTTTTCCGACCACAGCGCTATGAGATTAGAAATCAATTACAGGGAAAAAAAACCGTAAAAAACACAAACACATGGAGGCTAAACAATAAGTTACTACATAACCAAGAGATCACTGAAGAAGTCAAAGAGGAAATTGAAAAATACCTATAGGCAAATTACAATGAAAACACAACGATCCAAAACCTACAGGATGCAACAAAAGCAGTTCTAAGAGGGAAGTTTATAGCAATACAATCCTACCTCAAGAAACAAGAAAAATCTCAAATAAACAACCTAACTGGGACTTTCCTGGTGGCGCAGTGGTTAAGAATCTGCCTGCCAAAGAGGGGACACGGGTTTGAGCCCTGGGCCAGGAAGATCCCACATGCCGCGGAGCAACTAAGACTGTGCACCATAACTACTGAGCCTGTGCGCTAGAGCCCGTGAGCCACAAATACTCAGCCCACACACCACAACTACTGAAGCCCGTGTGCCTAGAGCCCATGCACCGCAGCAAAGTGTGAAGATCCAACACAGCCAAAAGTAAAAATAATAAATTAAAAAAAAACAAAAACAAAAACCTAACCTTACACCTAAAGCAATTAGAGAAAGAAGAACAAACAAAACCCAAAGTTAGTAGAAGGAAAGAAATCATACAGATCAGAGCAGAAATAAATGAAATAGAAACAAAGAAAACAATAGCAAAGATTAATAAAACTGAAAGCTGGTTCTTTGAGAAGATAACAAAATTGATAAACCATTAGCCAGACTCATCAAGAAAAAGAGGGAGAGGACTCAAGTCAATAAAATTAGAAATGAAAAAGGAGAAGTTACAACAGACACCGAAGAAATACAACGCATCCTAAGAGACTACTACAAGCAACTCTATGCCAATAAAATGGACAACCTGGAAGAAATGGACAAATTTTTAGAAAGTTACAACCTTCCAAGTCTGAACCAGGAAGAAATAGAAAATATGAACAGACCAATCACAAGTAATGAAATTGAAACTGTGATTAAAAATCTTCCAACAAACAAAAGTCCAGGACCAGATGGCTTCACAGGTGAATTCTATCAAACAGTTAGAGAAGAGGTAACACCCATCCTTCTCAAACTCTTCCAAAAAATTGCAGAGGAAGGAACACTCCCAAACTCATTCTGCAAGGCCACCATCACCGTGATACCAAAACCAGACAAAGATACTACAAAAAAAGAATATTACAGACCAATATCACTGATGAATATAGATGCAAAAATCCACAACAAAATACTAGCAAACAGAATCCAACAACACATTAAAGGGATCATACACCATGATCAAGTGGGATTTGATCCCAGGGATGCAAGGATTCTTCAATATACGCAAATCAATCAGTGTGATACACCACATTAAAAAATTGAAGGATAAAAACCATATGATAATCTCAATAGATTTCTCAACAGAAAGAGCTTTTGACAAAATTCAACACCTATTTATGATAAACACTCTCCAGAAAGTGGGCATAGAGGGAACCTACCTCAACATAATAAAGGCCATATATGACAAACCCACAGCAAACATTCTCAATGGTGAAAAACTGAGAGGATTTCCTCTAAGATCAGGAAGAAGACAAGGATGTGCACTCTCACAACTATTATTCAACACAGTTTTGGAAGTCCTAGCCACGGCAATCAGAGAAAGAAAAGAAATAAAAGGAATAGAAATTGGAAAAGATGAAGTAAAACTGTCACTGTTTGCAGGTGACATGATATTATACATAGAAAATCCTAAAGATGCCACCAGAAAATTACTAGAGCTAATCAATGAATTTGGTAAAGTTGCAGGATACAAAATTAATGCACAGAAAGCTCTTGCATTCCTATACACTAACAACGAAACATCAGAACGAGAAATTAAGGAACCAATCCCATTCACCATTGCAACAAAAAGAATAAAATACCTCGGAGTAAATCTACCTAAGGAGGTAAAAGACCTGTTACTCAGCAAACTATAAAACACTGATGAGGACTTCCCTGGTGGCGCAGTGGTAGAGAGTCCACCTGCCGATGCAGGGGACATGGATTCATGCCCAGGTCTGGGAGGATCCCACATGCCGCGGAGCGGCAGGGCCTGTGAGCCATGGCTGCTGGGCCTGCGCGTCCGGAGCCTGTGCTCCACAACGGGAGAGGCCACAACAGTGAGAGGCCCGCGTACCACAAAAAAAAAAATAACAAACAAAAAAAACACTGATGAAAGAAATCAAAGATGACACAAACAGATGGAGAGATATACCATGTTCTTGGATTGGAAGAATAAATATTGTGAAAATGACTATTATACCCAAAGCAATCTACAGATTCAATGCAATCCCTATCAAATTACCAATGGCATTTTTTACAGAACTAGAACAAAAATCTTAAAATTGTATGGGGACACAAAAGACCCCAAGTAGCCAAAGCAATCTTGAGGGGAAAAAATGGAGCTGGAGGAATCAGACTCCCTAACTTCAGACTATACTGCAAAGCTACAGTAATCAAGACAATATGGTACTGGCACAGAAACAGAAATATAGATCAATGGAACAGGATAGAAAGCCCAGAGATAAACCCACTCACCTACGGTCAATTAATCTATGACAAAAGAGGCAAGGATATACAATGGAGAAAAGATAGTCTCTTCAATACGTGTTGCTGGGAAAAGTATATAGCTACATGTAAAAGAATGTAATTAGAACAGTCCCTAACACCATACACAAAAAAAAACTCAAAATGGATTAAAGACCTATATGTAAGACCAGACACTATAAAACTCTTAGAGGAAAACATAAGAAGAACATTCTTGATCTTTTTTGACCCACCTCCTAGAGTAATGGGAATAAAAACAAAAATAAATAAATGGGACCTAATGAAACTTAAAAGCTTTTACACAGCAAAGGAAACTATAAACAAGACAAAAAAGACAACCCTCAGAATGGGAGAAAATATTTGCGAACGAGTCAACAGACAGAGGATTAATCCCCAAAATATATAAACAGCTCATGCAGCTCAATATTGAAAAAGCAAACAACCCAAGCAAAAAATGGGCAGAAGACCTAAATAGACCTTTCTCCAAAGAAGACATACAGTTAGCCAAAAGGCACATGAAAAGCTGCGAAACATCACTAATTATTAGAGAAATGCAAATCAAAATTGCTGCTGTATGACCTCACACCAGTTAGAATTGGCATCATCAAAAAATCTACAAACAAAAAATGCTAGAGAGGGTGTGGAGAAAAGGGAACCCTCTTGCACTGTTGGTGGGAATGTAAATTGATACAGACACTATGGAGAACAGTATGGAGTTTCCTTAGAAAACTAAAAATAGAACTACCATATGACCCAGCAGTCCCACTACTGTGCATATACCCAGAGAAAACCATAATTCAAAAAGACTCATACACCCCAGTATTCATTGCAGCACTATTTACAATAGCCAGGACATGGAAGCAACCTAAATGCCCATTGACAGACAAATGGATAAAGAAGAAGTGGTACACATATACAATGGAATATTACTCAGCCATAAAAAGGAACGAAACTGGGTCATTTGTAGAGACGTGGATGGATCTAGAGACTGTCATACAGAGTGAAGTAAGTCAGAAAGAGAAAAACAGATATCGCATATTAACGCATATATATGGAACCGAGAAAAATGGTACAGATGAACCTGTTTGCAGGACAGAAATAGAGACACAGATGTAGAGAACAATCGTATGGACACAAAGAAGGGAAAGCAGGGGGTGGGGGGAGGTGGTGGTGGTGGGATGAATGGGGAGATTGAGATTGACATATATATACTGATGGGTATAAAATGGATGACTAGTAAGAACCTGCTGTTTAAAAAAAAAATAAATTTCAAAAAAAAAAGACAGTTACTTATCTAGAACTATGTGAGTCAATCCAATAGAACAATTTGAATTCTAACTCCTGGCCCTGGCACAATCTAATTAAAGCTTGTAAACCAGTCCCCACTACAAAGTCACCTTGTTTAAGTTGCAGAAAGGGACTTGGGATCTTAGATAAGATAAAGAAATGTTATGGAAAGCTTGGCTGACCTTTTTCATTTGACAAGAGGCTGCTTGAAATAATTCTTTGCTGACACCTCTGTACGAAAGCTTTTTTTTTTTTTTGTAAGCCACAGACTTAAAAAATTTTTTTTTTTTATTTTTGGCTGCGTTGGGTCTTCGTTGCTGCGCGCGGGCTTTCTCTGGTTGCAGCGAGCGGGGGCTACTTTCGTTGCGGTGCGCGGGCTTCTCATTGCGGTGGCTTCTTTTGTTGCAGAGCACGGGCTCTAGGCACGCAGGCTTCAGTAGTTGTGACTCGCGGGCTCACTAGTTGTGGCTTGCGGGCTCTAGAGTGCAGGCACTGTAGTTGTAGCACCCGGGCATAGTTGCTCCAAGGCATGTGGGATCTTCCCAGACCAGGGCTCAAACCTGTGTCCCCTGCATTGGCAGGCAGATTCTTAACCACTGCGCCACCAGGGAAGTCCCTGTAAGAACGCCTTGATTATTTATTGTACACGGTAACTGTTAAAAGCTGGCCTGCCTTGATTGGCCCAGATTTTTCATTGTGGAGAATCAACCATCTTAGGTAGGGGAGAGTTTAAATAGCATAAGAAAATACACAGGTGAGTGAAATAGCTTTGATCATGTAGTTCATGAAGAAAAGCAGCAAATATTCTATAACTTTAAAGTTTAAGACAAAGCAATATTTATTATGTAGATGTTTTGTACAAAACACTAACTGCTAGGTGTAGACCCCACATAACACAGTAAGTTTCCACTTTCGATTCATCTCTGCAGCTGCGTTGGTTGGGTAGTTCTTCTGCATAGATTATCTTTCAACCTGAAAGTCATGGGCCTGTTTCCTTCATAGTGATGGACCCTGAGCTCTTTAACACTGGAGGATGCCAATGTTATATATATATATATATATATATATATATATATATATATATATTTTTTTTTTTTTTTTTTTTTTTTTTTCGGTACGCGGGCCTCTCACTGTTGTGGCCTCTCCCGTTGCGGAGCACAGGCTCTGGACGCGCAGGCTCAGCAGCCATGGCTCACGGGCCCAGCCGCTGCGCGGCATGTGGGATCTTCCCGGACCGGGGCACGAACCTGTGTCCCCTGCATCGGCAAGCGGACTCCCAACCACTGCGCCACCAGGGAAGCCCGCCAATGCTATATTTTAAGGGTGGATTCCAACAGGAAGATAAAGTTTGAGCAGAAATGTAAATACTTCAGGTTACCTTGAGTTTGTCTCCCATGGGCAATGAAATATATCCGCGGTTTTAAGCTGGAGTTTATATCAGGGCTAAAGCATTGGTTGTCTTTCCAGTAAACTAAGGGAACACTGACTCCTTCAGAATGTCAGCCCCCATCGGCCACCCCTCAGTCCTCACCATACACACTGGGCCACCACAGTCCAGTCTGTCTGCCCTCAGAAATCACACCCTCAGAAATCACGCACTCAGACGCACTGTTTTGTGTTTTCTGCTCTTGACTGCTGGAGCGGCTTCTAGGCTCTTCCCATCTGGTTTCCCTGCACTGTTCTCTCTGCCCTCTTTCTAACGAGGGCATAGATACAGTCATGTCACTTTTCTTTAAGCTTCTGTGGCTCCCTGTAGCCCTTGGAATAGCTGAGCGGTCCCGGCAGTCCTGGCACACGCAGCCATTTAGAGCCTGGTGCAGCTTTGACTGGCTCAACCTGGGCCCTGTTTCCTATACCCAACTCCACTCGTTACCCTGATTAACTATTCAAATCCTTACAGGCCCAGCTCAGATGTCACCTCACCTTCCTGGATTCTCACCTTCCAACCAGAATTGATTGATCAACATTTCCTCTTGTTCCTGTATTAGAATTTTAACCACACCTCAACTGTATAATCACAACATATCATGGTTTGTTATGTATTTTGGAAAATTAGACCAGTTGTTTATTTTCCCCGCTCATCTTGTGTATTTTTCTATGCCTCTATTTTATCAAGATATAAATAGAATATGAAATTTAAATACGAAGTCCTTAAGTTAAGGGGAGGGTCTAGGTCCAATAGTGCTGCCGTTCAACAAATATCTTTTGATTCAACCAAAGAATCTATCGGTGAATCAATGGATGGATTCATGAGGCATAAGCTGGGGCAGCTCCTGTTCCAATATGTCTGGCTCCATGGAAATGTGGGACTGGTGACATGCCCTTCCCAAAGTATTATAAATAATGCAGCAGAAATTTCACCCTTGAAGTTTGTGACTGAGCGGAAGATAGCACAGTGAGGAATTACGTATTCATACTTCTTCCTATATCAGCTAATAACTTAAGAAAGTCACTTTCTGCTTCTGAGCTTTTCTTCCTTATATTAATATTGTAGAATATTTTAATGTTTCTTAAACCATTTACAAAATTTTTATATGATCATTATAAAAAGAAAAAGTTTATAAATAACGTGAAGCTACATATAAAAGTACATTTATTTTACAAATATACAGTGGATGCTTGAACAACACAGGTTTGAAACTGCACAGGTCCACTTACACTTGAATGTTTTTCAGTAGTAAATACCGCACTGCACAGTACTGCACTGCCTGTGGTGGGTTGAGTCTTTGGATGCAGAGGAACTGAGGATAGGGAATTATACATGGATTAATCCCCACGTTGTTCAAGGGTCAACTGTAAACTCAAAAGCGATAGTTTCCCATCATCTGCCTTTCCCTAGAAATCATATGAATGGTTTGGTATTTATATTTCTCTAACTAGTTTTGCTATGCACACACTAGCCCATATATTATTAGTTACAACAATGTGATCATACTATATATTGGGATTTGCATCTTAATATTGTCTTGGATCTCTTTTCATGTATAGATCTCTCAATATTTACTGGAAGATTTATTCTTTATTTCTTAATATTTTGGCAGTTTTTCAGCAATGAAATCTTAAGTATGTTTGTATTAAACCACAGGTCTACAGGAGTAGAGAAAGTTGAAGAACTTAAGGAAATGTGCTTGAATCCTGGTTTAATTATCTGTCCACGGAAAGAAACGTTTCCTGGGGTGGGGAAGGGCTATTTCAGAGCAGTTGAAAGTGAGGAGTGGGATGGGCAAAGACGGTTGCCATTTTCTACTAGAAGTCATAACCCTGAGCGAGAGTCAAATCAAAGGACCTGACCCCATATTCTCCCACCCAGCCTGGGCTGTAGACTCAAGACACCTGCCTGGTATTAGTGTCACAACCAGCTATCAAATTTTAAGAGACTGGGCTTCCCTGGTGGCGCAGTGGTTGAGAGTCCGCCTGCCGATGCAGGGGTCGCGGGTTCGTGTCCCGGTCTGGGAAGATCCCACATGCCGCGGAGCGGCTGGGTCCGTGAGCCATGGCCGCTGAGCCTGCGCGTCTGGAGCCTGTGCTCCGCTACGGGAGAGGCCGCAACAGTGAGAGGCCCGCGTACTGCAGAAAAAGAAAAAAAAAACAAAATTTAAGAGACTCAAAAAGTATTAGAACTGGCGGAGCCTCTGGGAGCATCTAGTCTGAGATGAAGGAGCCTGAGGTCCTCGTTGGAAGAGTAGGTTTGGGGAGGTAGTTGTGGGAGGGGTTTGGGAAGAAACCAACACAGAGCTTCAACAGAGCAGTTTTACGTTCATCAGTTTCTATATTAAGATTCCTATTTTAGGGGCTTCCCTGGTGACACAGTGGTTGAGAATCCGCCTGCCAATGCAGGGGACACGAGTTCGAGCCCTGGTCCAGGAAGATCCTACATGCCACAGAGCAACTAAACCCATGTGCCACAACTACTGAGCCTGTGAGTCACAACTACCGAAGCCCATGCGCCTAGAGCCCGTGCTCTGCAACAAGAGAAGCCACCGCAGTGAGAAGCCTGTACACTGCCACGAAGAGTAGACCCCGCTCGCCGCAGCTAGAGAAAGCCCACGCGCAGTAACGAAGACCCACGCGGCCAAAAATGCATAAATGAATAAATAAATTTATTTTTTAAAAAAGATTCCGGGATTCCTTGGTGGCGCAGTGGTTGAGAGTCCGCCTGCCGATGCAGGGGACACGGGTTCGTGCCCCGGTCCAGGAAGATCCCACATGCCGCGGAGCGGCTGGGCCCGTGAGCCATGGCCGCTAAGCCTGCGCGTCCGGAGCCTGTGCTCCGCAACGGGTGAGGCCACAACAGTGAGAGGCCCGCGTACCGCAAAAAAAAAAAAAAAAAAAAAATTGCTATTTTAGTTGAAAAATTGGTTGCGTTCCCTTCTCAGAAGTTCTACCCACCGACCTAGCCCAAACACTAGCATTTTTAGAAATGAAAAAAACTAATACCTTAGATAAATTATTTATCCCAATGTCACAGAGCCTAGTAATTGACGGAGAATAGACTTTTAAATCTCCCAAGTCCAAACCCAGTGCATCTGGGTACTTTGCAGGGAGGATTTTCCTCACCCACAAAGGAGGTAGGAGTTGGGGGAGGGGACGGATGGCTGGGAGGACTGGAGTAGTAAATCTGAAGAGGGATTGGGTGTAGAAAATGTTAAAGAACCATTGCTCTCTAATCACATTGCTTTAAATGTAATCAAAGGGGGAAAGAAAGTAATTTGAGACCTAGAGAAACTGCAACCTATTATAAAACACCATCCAGCCTGTTAACTCTGAGAAGAGCTGATATCTTCCTTTGGGCCCTTCCCTGGGGCTGCTACGGACTTAGCTAATGCTAGAATTTGCATATGTTCAGTGACCCAGCAGGATATACCACCCCATCGGAAATACGACACAAATGTTTAAAATTAACAAGAAAGTAAAACATTTTTCGTAAACTTTTAGTGGTAACAAATTTGGTGACAAACATGAAGAATTATGATTAAGATTGTTTTTCTGGATCTCGGTTTCTTTTTCTGGACAAGATGTAGGGTCCTACAGGTTGTTGTCAACTCTAACATTGCCTGATTCTGTGATTTGTTTTTTGTTTTTGGCCGCACCGAACGGCATGTGGGATCTGAGTTCCCTGACCAGGGATGGAACCCGCGCCCCCTGCATGGGAAGCACGGAGTCTTAACCGCTGGACCGCCAGGGAAGTCCTCTATGATTCATTTTTTAAGCTATTTTATTTTCATTAGAAATTGCATCCTACAGGTGTTGTGATTCTGTTAGTTACCTATCTCTATATAGTCAGAACTACCCAACTGCTGTCCTGAAAACTAAAACTGTCACCCTACTTAACATTACTTATGCCGACTGCCCCTTCAATTTAGTGAGTGAAATATCATTTGATGAATTTTAGAGCCCTTGATTTCTCTTTTCTATTCAGAAACTTAGACATCCAGTCATTTAAATATACTCTTCCTAGATGACTGGCTTTTAGCTACAAATCCTTCCAAATGTCCGAGACCAAGAGCAACTCTTACTCTTAAAGCTAGAAAGCAGGTCTGTTTTACAAATGAAAAAACAGAAGGAGCAGAAAAGACCTCAAGGTCTCTATATACAAATCATAGGAGAACCAAGGAATAGAGCCCAGGTGTGCTTTATATTTTGTATATTTATCTCTTTCTTCCAGACCCAATAAAGGTGACTGGCATTTGACAACCAAAATGCTCCCTTCTTTATTTCTCTGCCCTTGGCATTTTTCTGTCTTTCTATCTTAGTCTCCTCCATTAGGACACTGGAGTTCAGTCTGGCTTTTAGGGTAGAAACATTCCTTGTTCAGGTATGGTATGGCTGTGAGGGCCTGAGAGGAATGTCCAAAAATCATTCCTTCATTTAACTCGTGTTTACTGAACTTGTCTGCTAAGTGCCAGGCATGAATCTCAGTGCTGAGAATATAGTAACGAATCCCCAAAGTCCCTACCTTCTAGGGGAGAAGAAAGCAAACATGAACAAATAGACCTATAATGTCAAGCAAAGTGCTGTGAAGACAATAGCACAAATAAAAGGGGGGGGGTGACATTTGGGATGGGTAGTTGGAAAAGGCCTCTCTGAGTGAGAGCAGAGCAGAGACCAGGATCGCAAGAGGGAACCGAGTCCTGTGAATTTCTGGGCTTCCTTTCTCAACCTCCTCGCAAGTGTGATCTGCAAGCAGTGAATATTCCTCCTGGCTGAAACAAAAGGATGCTGGTTGGGGGTCTTGCTCCGCATCCTGAATAAGTTCACCCTTGACAATAACAGTGCCTTTCAGACCAGACGAAGGTCTGCTGCATTCAGATTGAAACTTTAGTAGGAAGCTCTTAACTGTCTCCAAACTGCTTCATCACTGAAAACACTTACAATAGGCAATAAAGCTGACAGTACTGGTTGAAAATGTAACAGACAGTATTTACAAGTAACTGCATGAGAGGAAGCATACTTACAATGGCTGACATTTAATACTCCTAAGTGTTGCTATGGCTTGTAGCTGGGAGGGTTCTGGGGCCTTGGCTAATGTGTAGTTCTCCGTTAAAAGCTTTCAAAAAGGATCCATCCACCAGGGTTGAAGCATTGGTGTGCTGATACTCCCTTTATTATAATGACACGATAGTTCGGGGTTGGATTTAAATCAGTAATGGACTGTACACTGTCAGTTGATGACTTCCCCGAGAAAGCCCAAAGGGAAGGAAATAGGAAAAAGGAAATCTGGCCTAGGTATTCATGGTTAATTTCACAGCCCCACAGAGGAAAGTGGTCACCTGTGAGGTCCACCACCACCCTGTCACAAATCCCCACAGGACCTGAAGGCTAGAGGAGTTCTCTATGAGAACTGTTTGGGAACTGTATTCAAAACTGGAGTCTAGATTTGCCAACAGAGAGTCTATTTAAATTACAAATCCTGTTGTCTAAATCAGTGTTTCCAAGCTAGTCTACCAGCCCGAGGTGCAACCATTTTTTTTTTTCCTTGTCTCTGCCACTTTAAAAAAGTAAGTTTAAAAAAAAAGCAGCTTCTCAGCTGCCTTGCCTTGCAGCGGAGATAACAGAAATTGGCCACAGAATTATTTACTTGACTGCTCTATTTATGGCAGCTTATTTGTGTATTTTTAAGTCAGTTACAATGGGCTATTGTTCAGTTGTATACTGTAGAAACATATATGTTGCAAATCACTCCCAAGGAATCCTGATGGTTTAAGGATTTTTTTAAATATATATAGCCTGAAAAAGAGGTAGGATACCCAAGGAACTGGTGACCATTTTAAGTTGTTTTCATTTATGTGCATTTTATAAACTGATAGAGCTCTTAAATATTGCATGTTTTTCTCTCCCTTCCTTTGGCATTTTTTCACCTTGTGATAAGGAGGCTATTGTAGAAATTAAAATTTGTAGTTCCGAAGACTCAGTCCTCTGCTGTGCGTTATTAATCTATTGTTTCTTTCTGGGCTTGCTTTGAGGTCCTGTTTTTGCTTCTCTTTGTTTTCTGTAGACAACTAATGTCAAGCTTCGCTTTCTCTTAGTGTACCTATAAGTAGCTCAGAAACAAGATTAGCCTTGAGTATGAGCATAGTTCTTGTGTTTGAATAATGATACTCACTTAACCTATTTATAAAAACTCTTATTCATGTACTTGACTGAGTGCATCCCGCGACCTGGTTCCTTTTCTTTTGCTGTTATTTACTGATAAAAATAAATCTCCTGCGCTAAGCAGTAGGAATCTCTCCGAAATGCGAGGAAAGTCCTAAGAGGAGAATTCATATGTTAATGATCCCTTCCAAGTGAGAACTTGGTTAAACGTGCCATTTGCTGACATCATTGTTATGGGCAGAGTGGAGATGATTTCTTTAAGAGGTGGCCTTGCATATGCTCCCAGCGTTTTGTGGCCCGCGCGTGCACCTGCGGGAGGGGGAAGTTTACATAAGCGTCCTGGGGTATTTGCATGTCAGCTGCTCCACTCACTAGGGCTCCCGGGAACGGAGCGGGCTGACCGAGGTAGGTGCTCGAGCTACGAGGCTGGCCAAGTGGGGGGGTAACTTTTCGAGGAGTAGCGTGTGCGCGGGACCTCGTGGAGACCTGCCAGGGGCACGGTTTGCAGTGACAGTTCCTGGAAAGCGGGTGGCAGCGAGATCAGGCCGGGCAGGCGCCTCCTGCAGACTGGAGCCAGGTGCGGAGCAGGGCGTGGATCACAAGCCGGGCTGCCGGCCCGCAGCGCTGCGAGGAGGGTAGGACCGGCAGGAAGCGAAATGGTTACTTTTCTTTAATGCGGGCTCTGGTTACTTCTGAAGATTGCCGGCCCAGGGCCGGCTCCCGGGGCTAGAGGGGAGACGGGTTTTTTCTTTCCGCGGTGAAGGATCTTGTAGAGGCGCGGGGCTGGGGCGTGGGGGACGCTGTGGCCTGGGGTAGGCAACTAAAATACGGGGGAAGCAGAGTCGGCGACGCCGTCGGGGACAGAGGGTCTCTGGGGAACTGGAGGACCTCTTGCCGGTTCCCCCACGGCAGGTTAGCTGGCGGCCGCGGGTGAGGATCTCCGCGTTGCACCGAACGGGGGCTCGCGGAGGACCGGCCGGCGGTGAGCGCGTCACGGCGGGCGGTGGCGACCCCTCGCCCGCCGGGTGGGGCCAGCATTGCGCCGCGACGGGGCGCCCGCGCTTGCTGCCCCCGCCCCTCGGTCCCCGCCCTGCTGGGGTCTCCTCCGGAAATGGGTGGGCGCGGGTGACCCGCAGAGCACCCAGCCCTGTTTTCCTCCGGGAGCCACCCGCGCCTGGCCGCCAGCCTTGGCCGGTCGCAGAGCGGGGGGCGGCGAGTGCGCGCCGAGGGCTCCGCGGAGGGGCTGCAGGCCGCGTTCGGTCGCGCGGCCGCAGGTGGGGAGCCGCCGTCTGGGTCCCGGGGCTCGATGGCAGCCGGGCGGCAGCGGCTGAACGCTGAGACTGCGGGGAGGGCTTCGCGTCCGAAGCTGGGGATAGACGCGGGGATCCGCGGGGCGAGTGCGGTCCCTGGGAGATGACGCTGCGACGAGGGCGGCGCGGGGCCCTCTCTGGAGGTGGCGAGGGGGTCGGGAGGCTGCCCTCGCGGGCCTCGCGCCGGTGCCGAAGAGAGCTTCTCTCCCCGCCGCTGGGTCAGGAGCTCGGCTTCTGGGTGCGGGAGGCCGCGGAGGCGGAGGAGCCGGGGGCCGAGTGGGACCCGCGGCCCGGGCGCCCCCTGGCGGCCCGAGCAGCCAGCGCGGCGCGGAGGGTGGGTTTGCGGGGCGCGGGGGCGCGGGCTCCCGCTCCGAGCGTCTTCCCGAGGCGGGCGCGGAGGGCCCGGCGGAGCCCGGCGGCCCATCACCCGCGGCCCATCTCGAATTAGCCCGCAGGGTTTTCCCGAAGGACGGTGGCATCCTTTCCTCCGACTCCCCTCCCGCGGCCTTTTTAAAAAGCCCGGGTTTTCACGTTAATCTGTGTCAGCTAAGTCAGGCTATGTGTGGAATTTGTTTTTACAACTCGAGTCTCGTGACTTCTCAAACACTTTCTTGAAGTGTTTTCTCTGGAAACTTGTTTCAAATGAGGGCTGTAAGTTTCACAAAGAAGAGTGTTGTTCGAGAGCCAACAGGTGACGGGGTGAAACCCGAGTCTGTGTGTACATTGGAGTCAAGTCTGGCTGCCGTTTCCTTGGGCCGCCGTTGAAAATGGAAATTCAAAAAATCAATAGGAGACTTGAACACGATTTTGAGAAAATATCTGCGTCCCCCCATTATGGAAAATAGTGAATTCATTAGAACAGTGCCTCGCGTGGCCCGTCTTACACCGTAGCCAGCGTTTCGGGTTTTATCTTTACAGACCGGTTTACAGCCAAATAACCTGACCCCCAAAGCGCCGCTCTAGCAAGGGACCATGCTTTGTCATAATGTTTCCTCCTTTTGTTTAAGCAGGCTGTCTTTCTGTCGTGGAATGTATTTGTGCATGAAATAAGAATGCTTTGAAACCCTGCAGAGTTCCACATTTCCTCTTGGAAAAATGGATAGCTTCTTGGCAATGGTATGGTGCCTGACGGGCCACTCAGCTGTCGGAAAATGTACAAGTTGGATGGAGGTTTACCTGGAAAATACAGAAAAGGTCAAAGGGCACATGGCCTAATGCCACTAATTGCTGGTATGAAGTCCTTTTAGTCAAGGAATGTTTCCGTAAGCAATATCTTTGGATACCTTCATTCTGTTTTTATTTTACAGTTATCATTTCATTTCAGTATAAGTCAAATTGGGTTGGCCTCTGTTGGCCATGACTTTTTTATTGTCTTTAGCAGACAGTAGGCTTGAGTGCTGCTTGTGTGAAAACTTTAAAGAGATTACAGTTTAGTGTCATTTACTAGGGAATTCAAATCTTGATTGTAATAGTTTTAAGACCTATGGCTTTTGCAGGTCTCTGACTTTTTTAAAGTTTTAAGCTAAGGACATCATAAAACTAGGATATATATATACACACACACACATACATGCATACATGCATACATACATACATTGTGTGTGTGTGTGTTGAAAAGGATGGAAGTGTTGGGAGGTTCTGTACTACCAAATTAGTCTGTAGTTAAATTTAACTCACCTGAATATTTAGCCCGGCTGAATTAGAGTAGCTCTTGAATGGGTGTGTGTGATCTGCATCTTCTATGTACAAAGGCCTTGTTAACAAGCAGTTTAACAAAGAAGTTGTTAAGCAGCTTGTGGCCCACAGGATGGCACTTAGCAGCAGGGGACACTTAGGGAATGTTAGCCCAACTGACTTCACAAATCAGTATCTGTTCTGGTTTTTGGTGATCAAAGGACTTCTAACTTCCCTGGGCGTGTTCACACAAGAAATACTTTTTCCTAGGGATCCTATAATGCTATGGTAGTCTTCTCATAGGAACTACAGTGGAATTTCATTGGGAAAAGTATTTGTAATTAGGGGTATGACCTTAGACTTCATTATTCAATGGCAGGCGCTGAAAATTATTGTTTTCTATTTGCATGATTTTGATTTGATTTGGTAACTTGGTCCAAGAAAATGATGAATAATAGGAACCATACCAGAACTGATGTACAGTTATAACCTCAATCTGAATCTGATTGAACTCATTCTCCTCAATGCTCTCAAATCCTAAGTCCCCTTCTGACTCGCCTATATAGTATTTCCATATTGGTGCATCATCTTTCAGCCACCTAGGACTCAGAACTCTGTTTGACCCAGTTTCCCCCTTTCTTATCGGCTCCTTTTACTTTCTCTTCCCAAGCCACCATGTTTAGGCTCTCTTGATGACAGTGGGCTAATAGGCCCCTTCCAGGTTCCTTTTCTCTTTTAATTTTAAGACCAGGAGTGGCACCCTCCTACTCATGCATTTTGTTCTTTCTCATTAGGGTTAAACCCAAAGTCTTCTGCTTGAGATGTGTAATTCTTGAAAATGTTACTCAGTGCATAGATGACCATGGTCATCTATTGTTGCTTCTTTGGAAGAACGTGTCTTCCAGCAAAATGTCAACTCTTTACTGCCTCTGGACCTTCATATACTGTGTTGACCTGTTAAGCTTTTTAAGGAAAATAGTAAAGGCTCATTTATGTATATGTCAAGATCAATCAAAATAATAATCCTTAACTATCCTGGATGCAGCATACAGCCCAGTAGAAAATAAATGATCTCCAAATGGCCAAAACAGCATAGCAAAATAATAAGGCAGTTTTTTAGTTTGAATAACACCTTCACATACTGTATGTTATCTTCCTTAACCAGTGATTACTGTGCTTATGGGAGGAATGCTTAAGCCCTTGTCCACAGCATAATTATTCTGTATACTTTTGGACAACTTTTCAAACTGTATTTGCCTAATTTATAGAATACCGAAAGCAACAAATTAAAGGCACGTGTCTGAAGCCATGCAGTTCTGGACATCACCTCAGCGTTGTGAGAGAGCCCTCACCTCCTCCCAACTGGATGGCTGACTTAGAACTCCATTTGCTGGAATCCTGAAGCCAGTGTTCTTTATATTATTCATTTTCTACTCAAAATGAAAACAAACGATCAGCCAAAGGCTAAATCACATGTAACTTACACACATACCACCATTAGAGAAAGCAAGGAAATTCCAAATGGAATTTGGAAACATTCCTATCACAGTGGGTACATTTTTTGTTTTTTAAGTTCTAGCTTTTAATGGAATAAATGTCAGTTTCCTTGATTTTTGATGTTTCCCAGAATGACTCAGTAATGGTCTTTAAATATAAGGATGAATGCGTGAGTGAAGTAAATGAATCTGGAAAGTAAATCTCACAAGGAACCCCTCCTTAAATGAGTGAATTTGGGGAACAAGTGCCATCTCACAGCCAGTCATATACTGGGTGCTCCCAATTTTTGCTTTGCCAAAGACACCTGGAAAGACCCTGCCATGCTCCGCAGACATGGGGTGTGTGTGTATATGTCTGTGTCAGAGATTTTATGTAGGGACTGGTTAGAAGCTCACTCTGAGGGCTAGTAGTGGCCAATAGTTTATCAAAATTGTTTGCCCTTCAGGAGTCTAGAGTGTCCCGAACTCACAAAGAAGATGAAACTCCCCTGTCAACATTCGGTCTTTGTTACTAAAGTGTTCTTATTCTGGTCAGCTTCAAGATGTGTGTAATCAGTGGAAGTAACAGTGGCGATTGACATGTCAGTGGTAACTTTAATTCTTTATATTCATATAATTATTTTCTTCTTTAAAACTTTCACATCCTTAGGCCATCTGTGGAAGGAAAATAGTTGCTGTTTTAAAGAACCAGGTCCCACAATGTTTGGTGACTTGTCAAAGGTCTGAGGACTTCAGGGCTGAGCTTACCGAATGCCCGGGGCAACAGGTTGCCTTCCCTCAGCACTGCTTCTGTCCCTTGGGTCAGGTGTTCTCTTGACAAGTATATGATGATTGAGAAGTCATACATCTGCCGGCTGTTTGTCTCTGAGTCTTTTTAAACGGTGAAAAGTAGCTATTTAACTTTTTTTTTTAAAAACTATTTTGAAGGAAAAAGGGAAATAAAGGACAAGGGGGGGAAATGGAACTCTTCAACTTCGTTGCATGGCTTTTGGGGAGCAACCCCGAATCCTCGTGTTTCTGGGAAAAAGTATGTCATCTCTCCTTACCCAGCCTCAGGCCTCTTTGACAGTGGTTTTAGCTTTAAAGATGTTGCTTCCCCTACACATTTCCTTCATGGTCAGACTCAAACCGTTTCACTTCTTTTCCCTGCCTTATCAGACTTATTTACATCCAGAATCATAAAGACATTGGAGCAGTGGAATCCCTACTGGTTCATTTCCTTAACAAACCTAACACAGAATTGGTTAATGCATGATTGTCATTCACTTGTGATTGAGTTCATTCAGTTTATGGCAGCATTTCAAGACCAGGACAATAAACGGGCCTCAGAATAAGCACGGAATACTGGCGGCCTGAGCTGTTTTGGCTTTTTTATTCTATTTATCTCTAACATATAACACGGTACCTTGCACATAGTCTTTTTGTTGTTTTTTTGTTTGTTTTTTGTTTTTTTTTGCGGTATGTGGGCCTCTCACTGCTGTGGCCTCTCCCGTTGCGGAGCACAGGCTCCGGACGCGCAGGCTCAGTGGCCATGGCTCACGGGCCCAGCTGCTCCGCGGCATGTGGGATCTTCCCGGACCGGGGCACAAACCCGTGTCCCCTGCATCGGCAGGCGGACTCCCAACCACTGCGCCACCAGGGAAGCCCACACATAGTTTTATTTGTTTTTAAATAAACTTTTTTTTAAGAGAACATGTTTAATTTAATTGGGGTTAGGCAAGAGAATGTGAAAAATACTTCCAGATGGTTCCCACAGAAGTGTGTGGGTGTGCTGGTGAGGCTGAGGAGGACGAGGTGGGGGTGACATGGCAAAGGAAGGAAGATGCAAACAGCTGGTGAGTCTGGGTGAAAGGCTGTCTAGGAGTTCCTTACTCTTCTTACAACTTCTCTGAAGTTTGAAATTACATCAAAATAAAAATGTACAAAAGTAGTGAATAACATACAAAATGACTAAAGGCCGAGTCACAGGACGGGGCCACTCTTGTCCACGTTAAGTGTGGTTCTGCTAAAAAGAAATCTCGAAGAGCTCTTGCCCTCCATATCAAAGCCCGCAGCAGAATAGTCCTGTTTCCGTTATCATTCAGCTTACTTGCAAACCTGATTTGTGGGCCCTGTTTCACAGGTCAACCTTAAGAGACTGCACCTGGAAAGAGAATGAACGGAATTTTCCTGTTAGATCTAATTCAGGCGTGGTTTCATGTTTGGCCTAAAAGGTAGTATTTTGGCAAAGCAAACACAACCACGTGTGGATGGCATTCGGAAGACCCTTCGTCATCACCCAGAGAGCACAAGTAATGGCCAGGCTTCCCTCTTTCTCTCGTGCCGCAAAGCAAATACCATGTAGTAATGTAAATGTCTACATAAGGTATATTTGTGAGATCACATTTTTGTCAGTTATTTTATACATTCTTGCATGTGCAAGAACCATGCTGCTTCCATATGACGAAGTCTGAGATGGCGAGATACTTAACAGTATGCTTTCTGGACCTGCTGACAAGACGGGTAATTTCTAAAAGAAAAATCCAACTTCAGGTTGTTATGCTATCAGGTAGAGAAAAAATACCTAGTGGTAATGCAGCATGTATACCACTGCCTGGCACGTGGGGGTCACGCGAAGTAACTTACTATTTTTTAATCTTTCTTTCTTTCTTTCTTTGGTTGTGCTGGGTCTTGGTGGCGGCATGCGAACTCTTAGTTGCGGCTTGCATGTGGGATCTAGTTCCCGGACCAGGGATCGAACCTGGGCCCCCTGCATTGGGAGCACAGAGCCTTGTCCACTGGACCACCACGGAAGGCCCTATATATATATTTTTAATGTTTATTTTTTGGCCAGCTCTTAGAACTTGTTAGTAAATGTAATGTTTTGTCATTTTAAGTAATTATCCTCTGATATAAAGGAAAACGAGAGGCTTTCTCCAAATTTAAGAATGCTGAAGCAACAGCTCATGAGGCCATTGAATTTTTATAATCCTTTTTGACTGTATGTCCTCCTTAAAATGCCCCCTCTGGGTGAAGTGGACTGCCCCCCCCCCCCACCCTGTCCGGCTGTGTCGTTGTGCATGTCTGCAGTGCAGCAGCGTGACTACTTCACCAAAGAAAAGGTTCCACCCAGGGGGCAGTGCAGGGCTGCAGGGGTTTAAGGTCACCCAATGAGCCCAGTTCTAAGGCCACTGCCCTTGGACAGCTGACCCGTGGAGGATCTCTCTGAGGCTCGGTTTCCTCCTCGGTTTTAAGCAAGATACGCCCTCGTGGGGTTGCTTGACGTGGTGATCAGATGTCACAGCACTGATCATGCCAGGCTAGGCACGGAGGTGAGAGGTAGCTGTCAGAGTGTCAACAAAGGACACTGAAAGCTGCGCCTGTGTCACTCATGTTCCTTCGGTTCATCACGAAGTTCGTCGCTTCGCTGATGAGTGGTGAGTGACAGTTCAGTTTGAACCGAGGCTGGGATGGCTGTGGGAGCTGCAGGCTGGAGACGCGGCCGGCACGTCCAGGTGATTGGGAGAACACGACCATGGCACTGAGTGCTAAGTTATTTCCCTTGATGAGGGTAGTCATTTTCTGTGCAGTTTCCACAGAAGGCTGACCAGGCAATATAGCTGTCAAAGTAATTCAGCTCTTTGGCAATCTGCATCTTTGTTCTAGCCTGGAAAATTTGCAGTTTGTCTTAATTTGTGGTGTTTTCTCTTGTTTTAAAATATAGTGACATTTAAGATTTAGGTTCTAGTTAATATTTATGATCTTAGTAAGTCTGTGCAGAGCAGGTACCTTCACATTTCCTTCCTCAGCCAGATTTGGTAAAGGGAAGATGTGTGTATTTCATGATTCAGGTTCATTTGCATTGAAGGCACCCATTCTCCTGGTGTGGGTATTTGAGCTACTGATTAAATTCTTAACCTCTAGTTCTCTTCCTTCCATTGGGGGGAGTGGTTTTTTTCAAAACAAAAGGGAAAGACTAGATCCAAGAAATGTTCTGACTTTCATTAACACGTCCTTTTTTACTGAGGAGTACAAGGAATGTGCCAATGTTTAGAAAGCCTTTCCTCAGACGTGAATGAAGTGCACCGGTGTGAACTTATGTCTTGTGTAAAAGGTCAGTCCCTTCCAGTGGTGGGGCAGGAAATGAGGTCACCTTTACTTTTTGTTTGGGGTGAATGAAAGTTACATTTATTAGTTGGAATAATATCTACTGTTGGGCATTGGTCCTCCCTAATAAAGATTGTAGCCATTGGATGTTTGGCCTCGCATTTGTGAACTGTTACAATTTTAATGTTTTAGTGTCCTTTGATTCATCAGATAAAAATCGTCAGTTTTCATACTCACAGGCTTTAATAGGTACCATGTTCTAACAACAAGTATCTAGTGTTGCACTGTGAGAGTCACTGACAAATGACTGTCAGGCTGACAATGTTTACGTTCCACTGTCTTTCCTACTTGTTGCAGCAAATGAGAGAATTTTTTTAAGGCAGAAGAGTTTTTGGAAGTCTGATGTGTCAGACACGCAGTGTGACTAGACTCTGGTTTTTAGTTGTGAGACCTTAGGCAAGTCACTTAACTTCCCTGAGCCTTGTTTGCTTTAAAATGGGGTTGGGCTAATTATCTGTATATTTCTTTCCTTTTTTTGGTGGAGGGAAAGGGGCAGGTATAAAAAGCTGCATCTGATCCTGAAAGTCTTGTATCTTTTTTTTCTTCTTAGTGCCTGGGGACAGGGGATGATTTTTCAGAATTGGAAGAAACTTAGAAGGAACATACATGGTGATAACAAAGTTCCTGGGCTGCAGGTCAGGGACTGTTGTCTTGACACCTTTATAGGCCTTCATCCGAGGAGACTTTCAGAGCCGGACTTACCCTGGTGGCGCAGTGTTTAAGAATCTGGGCCCCGCAGCAGGCTGAGAGCATGCAGTACAGTAGGTACTGCAGAGCTTTTCAGTGGAAGCCTTCTAGTAACACCGCTAAACACGAGTTGTCACCACGCTGGATTTTATTTTAACCTGGTGCTTGGATTCAATTACTGTCTTATGAAGGAACTCATTACTGAACGTCTGGCTGACTTTAGCCCATGGATAGTAAAGGCTTGCGGATTTAATGTGCTGTGAAAGGATTTAACTGTGCTATTTCTACTCCATGAGTAAACGAAGTTCAGTGCCTCTCAAACTTTATTGGAAACCTGAAACCTAAGCAGTGTGGCCCAGCCGACCCAATCTGTGCAGGCAGCCGTGCTCCGCTGGGAAGATGGACGAGGAAATGCAGGGAACCAAGTGGGGTGACTGGAGCCATCTTTTCGCGGCACACAGTAGTGGGCAAGGCGGGGGGCGCAAACCCAGCTTCTTCCTACAACCCCCGAGGCTTCGCAGGATTTCATTTGTGGGCAGTCAGCAAAGCAGTTTTCATGAGAACCTTTCTAATGAACAGTGTGTAGAGAAGCACCTTTTCAAGGCATCTGGAAGTAAACTAGTTTGGGTGGCATTTTCTGAAATGCTGAGCTGGTAAAGGGCCTCTTTCCGAATCACGTGGCCCTAGATTCTAAGTTCCGGGGGCCTGGGGACGGTGACGCTGGCGTCTTGGTCCCTTTCTCTGGGCCCCGCTGTGCGTACGCGGGAATTCAGTAAAAGCTCTTGGAGGGTGAGAGCAACGCCTTCGGGTTCATCTCTTCGGTTTGTCTTATATTGTCCACAGCAGCCACTGTCTGATGTCCTGTGACTGAGAAGCTCGCTGTTTGACTTTGTTATGATGCCTTTGGAGATGGAGCCCAAAATGAGCAAACTCGCCTTCGGGTGCCAGCGGAGCTCCACGTCCGATGACGACTCGGGCTGTGCGCTGGAGGAGTACGCCTGGGTCCCCCCAGGCCTCAGACCCGAGCAGGTAGGAACCGAGTCCTCTGCTTTTCTATTTTTCAATGTGATTTAAGGTCTTCAAGGGTTTTTTTTTTTTTTTCCCACACAGTGACATGCTGTGTCCTTGGGCCTCACTCTTTGGATGGTTTTAAATGTTTGCTTTTAAGGTCACACTTAGTTTCTCCATGGACGTTTTCAATCCCTTTTGTACTCTTGGATCCAGAAGCCCTATAAGGATGCTATTTTTGCCCTACTGAGTGAAGACCAGAGTACTGCCTGTGCATTTGTCATGTGGATTTCTGACTGGGGTGTCCCTTTGGAGAGAGTGGGAGGAGTTTAACTTTTTAAAAAACTTCAGTAACAACAAAAAGGTAATCAAAGGAAAGAGGAAAGTTTCCAAGTCAGTCCTCAGCAGTGCCTTTGCTTTGAAAGAGAGGAGATACAGAGCTGTGAGAGACCATCTGAAGTGTTATTGCGTAGGATTTGACCTTTGATAACCTTGCACGTGAAAGATTCTGTCACCACATGGTGTAAATTGGAAAAAAAATTAAAGAGCGCATTTTGTGCTTTGTTGTACTGTTATTTTAAGGAAGATGAGAACATTCTGTGTACCTATTTTTATCTTCCCAATATCCTTATAATGATGAACTTATTAAAAATTGCTGGTGTTAGACATAAGGGCCAAGATAGTTTGAAATTAAAAGAGCCAACTAGGCGTATGATTGCTTCTGAGTTATGGTTGTGTTTCCCATTTTGATGGGAGCTCCGATTCATCCAGGGTCTAGAACAATACCTGGCACACAGGTAGCTAGTATTCAGTAAGTGTTTACAACCATACCAGCTCCTGCGGCTGATACAGTGGAAGAGGGTGGCGAGCTGGTCCTCCAGGTAGGAAAGCAATGTTTTGATAAACTGCTTCTTAAGAGAGAACCCTTCTTGCAGCTTAGGGTGAGTAGGTTTTGTGAGACACTAAGATATTGAAGCAGACAGGCCCCAAATTGCCTAATCTCCTATTTTTTTTCCTTCAATCCTTTTCATCTTTCCTCAGCACTGCAGTATCCTTCGCAGTACTCATTAAGGATTTCCTTTAGATACAACAGAAAGAAAAAAAAAAATCTCAAGCAAAAACTGAGTTCTTTCCAAGTGAACTAAGTACAGGTTAATATAGCTCCCTTCCCGTTTCCTTGGGGAAACTGACTCCAGATATTTAGAAAATAGCACCCATGCAAGCAAAGAAAGCTGAACCTTGAGATAACCTGATAAGGGAGAGTTTACAGAGTTTAACAAAACAGCTTTTGTCTTTGCAACGTGTAAAATTCAGAGAGCAAATCCAATGTGTTGTGTCGTGGCTGGATTGTGGACAGTGTCACACAGCCCTGTGTGGTCATTTCCAGCATTCATTTAGGACTCTCTCGGCTGACCCTAGCATTAAATGTGCATGTCTTATGGTCCATAATTTATGGTGCCCCTAATTGTCACTATGAATTGCATTCCTGAAGAGCAATTTAGCAGCTGGATGCTAGCTATCTGAGGGTTTGCAGTTCTGCTGAGTTGGCTCACCTGCTTTTCTCATTAGCTACCAGTAGCCAAATCCTGTCCGAGGCCAGAGCCAGTACCTAAAGGGCAGGGTAACTCGAAGATGGAATGAGCTGAAGTGTTCGCTTCCTGTGTGCTGACGTCCTCTTCTCTCTCTCTCTCAGATCCAGCTCTATTTTGCTTGCTTACCAGAGGAAAAGGTTCCTTATGTTAACAGCCCTGGAGAGAAACACCGAATTAAACAGCTTTTGTACCAGTTGCCACCACATGATAATGAGGTAAAATAACAGGAAGAAGGCTAATTAGGAAAAAAAAAAAAATCCACCCTGAGCATCGTGGTGCCTCCCATAAACCCCAGCTCCTCCCTGGCTAGGGCCCTTTTGTCCTTCTTCTGTTAAAATTGGGGCAGAGAATACAGCTTTCCATTCTTTAAGAGAGAAAAGGGTGTCAGTGCAATAAACTTAACACAAGTTGGTTTTTACAGTGTTTGCAGCCACCCACCAGTTATCAGGAGCCTACAAATTCCTGCGATCTCCCTACCCCTTCACCCAAGAGTCAGTGCTTTATGGTGGC
Organism: Orcinus orca; assembly: GCF_937001465.1. Taxonomy (NCBI): domain Eukaryota; kingdom Metazoa; phylum Chordata; class Mammalia; order Artiodactyla; family Delphinidae; genus Orcinus; species Orcinus orca. The sequence continues at coordinate 33,591,255 of NC_064569.1, read as the reverse complement.
TCAGGCCTGCAGTGGACTTGAGTGCCTGTAGAATGTAGAATGAAGGTGGCAATTAGCAAGTTTAAACCTTTTGTAGAGAGGTTCATGTCTTATGTTTTTTTAGTGTCTCTGCTGATAAAGAGTTTAAACTTTTCATCTTTAAAAAAAAAGGACTATTCCTTCAAATTGCATTTCCCTTTTGCTAGAGAGGCTGCAAGATTTGGGGTCATTTTAAACGTATGGGGTCATTTTTAAACTGGCGATTCACGGGGGCAGGCCAGCTCAACTTGCTGTTTTATTTCCTGAAACTTGATTCTGGAAATAAAGAATTGGCGACGGACGCTGTTTGCTTCAGAGTGGTGCTTCTGTTTCTTTCTGTGAAGGTGCGGTATTGCCAGACTTTGAGTGAAGAGGAGAAAAAAGAGTTGCAAGTGTTCAGTGCTCAGCGGAAGAAAGAAGCACTCGGAAGAGGGACGATTAAACTTCTGTCCAGAGCAGTGATGCACGCTGTGTGCGAGCAGGTAGCCGGTTCTAGGATGAGTAGTGATGTGCGTGGATCAGCTCGGGGGGTAGGTGGCAGCGCCAGCACAGGCGTGGGCCCTAAAAGCCTCCAAAAACTGAGAGAAGGAAAGGCAGCGTAGCTTCTTACTACGTGGGGATTCGTGTTGGTAACTGGCTACACTGCTGTGTATTATGGGGGAGGCATGTAAGCATCGGGAGAAATACGGCCTTACGTGGGGTCTTGGCTTGGAGTGCGGTGCTGGGGTGCACCTAGTGCTCAAGAACGCAGGGGCGTAATGAAGACATTCGGGGCCTCCTTAGTGGCTGTCCTCAGAGTAGGAGTATATCCAACAGGAGGACGCCTCCAGAAAACCACTGCGCATGTCCGAGGAGCAGTCCAGTGTGGTAGTAAATCTGAGGCATGTTCATTCCAGTGGAGAATCACGAACAATCCAACATTAAACAGCAGGAGGGGGGGCTTCCCTGGTGGCGCAGTGGTTGAGAGTCCGCCTGCTCATGCAGGGGACGCGGACTCGTGCCCCGGTCCTGGAAGATCCCACGTGCTGCGGGGAGGCTGGACCCGTGAGCCATGGCCGCTGAGCCTGCGCGTCCGGAGCCTGTGCTCCGCAACGGGAAAGGCCACAGCAGTGAGAGGCCCGCGTACTGCAAAAAAAAAAAAAAAATAGGAGGGGACAAAAATTAAAGTTTCGCTGACAAACTTGGGATTTAGCATAAAGTGGAAAAGGCTGAGAATCCAGTCATTAAAAAGGGGTCATTTAAGATCTAAATCCTTTTGTTTTTAGTGTGGGTTGAAAATAAATGGAGGTGAAATTGCAGTGTTTGCCTCTCGAGCGGGCCCTGGAGTATGCTGGCACCCATCCTGTTTTGTCTGCTGCACGTGCAACGAGCTGCTGGTCGACCTCATCTATTTTTATCAGGATGGAAAAATTCACTGTGGCCGGCACCATGCTGAGCTGCTCAAACCCCGGTGTTCAGCATGTGACGAGGTAAAAAAGTTCATCCCTTAACACTGGAAAAAAATAAGCTTCTAGTAAGCCAATGTTCCACTGTTCACACCTAAGCAAAATACAGATCTCTCCTGCTTGAGCTCTGTGTGTACGTTTTTAAGATAACCCTTCAAGTTGGTACAATGGAATAATATGCAGCTAATAAAGAGAAAGCAGCAGGTGTCTTTGTGTATTGATAAGTAGCATGTCCTTGATGGACTGTGAGAAAAAAGCAAGTTGCAAGAAGAGTATGCAGCCATTGATCTTACTTCTGTTAAAGGGGGGAAGAATTGTATACATATTTGCAAACACTCAGAAATGGTATGTAAAGACATACACTAAGTTAACAGTGGTGAGCATGTTAACTCAGGGGAGGGCTGGTGGTGTGAAATGAAATTTTTTTCCTTAAGCTCTTCATTTTTAAGTAATTTTAGATTTATAGAAGAGTTGCAAAGATACAGAGAGTCCCTGTGTACCCTTCTCCCAGCTTCCCCTATTGTTAAAACGTCTCACATAACCATGGTATATGCATCAAAACTAAGAAGTTAACACTGGTGTAATACCATTAACTAAACCATAGATTTTATTTAGATTTCCTCAGTTTTCCTACTGATGTCTCTTTTTTATTCCAAGACCCCATCCAGAGAACCTCATTGCATTTATTCATTATTATCTCCCTAGTCTACTTCAATCAGTGACAGTAAACTTTCAGTTTTTACTTTTATATGTTTAAGTTTTTTCAATGATGTGCTATTTGAAAATTTTTTGAAACCAAAAATGTAAAAAAATTAAAAGTCCTTAATCTGGAGACGGCACCGTCAAACGAAGTGTTATCTACACAAGTGGCGTTCACATAATCCAGCATTCAGAGAGCGCTAACTGTGTTGACTCCACAGCCACTTTAATGAGTTTTCTTTATTAAAAGATGCACAGACCACTAAATTATTTCAATGTTAATGTATTCTTTGCCAGATTATGCCAACAAAGTGTGATTGCGGAGCAGAAATAGGACCAAGTGAATGATATCCAATGTAGAATTCTGTTTTGTTTTTTAAAGCATAAGCATGCACTTAGTTTCTCTTTTTCAATGTTTTCACTTTCTGTTCTTGTTTTATAGCTAAATCAAGTTAGTCAGTTAAGCTTAAGGCTGTAAGAAACAAAGTACACTGTCTAAGCGGCTTTAAGATCCAGTGCCTGTCAGTTGCCCAGCAAACGTGCAGTTACTTGACCTTTAAAATCGTTCACAATGATTTTTTTTCATCCTATGGCCTCATATTCCTCTGAAGATAATTTTTGCTGATGAGTGCACAGAAGCAGAGGGTCGCCATTGGCACATGAAACACTTCTGCTGCCTTGAGTGCGAGACGGTCCTGGGGGGACAGAGGTACATCATGAAGGACGGCCGCCCGTTCTGCTGCGGCTGCTTCGAGTCCCTGTACGCCGAGTACTGTGAGACCTGCGGCGAGCATATTGGTGCGTCCGTGGCCCAGCCGGTTGGCTCTGTCACTTATCCATCAGTCTGTCTCTGATTACCCACACTCTTTTTTCTTTCTTTCCTTTTTTTTTTGTTTTTTTAATTGAGGGATAGTTTACATACCGTGAAATGTGTAGGTTTTAAATGTTTCAGCTTGATGAGTTCTGATAAATGGGTGTACACTGGATTCTCATTACTTCTGCTAGTCGTGTTCTGTAGAGTTGCCGTGGACACTGAATTACCCCACACCGAGCCACTGGTCCTAGGGATACAGTGGGTTAGGTTCCTGTGAGCCTCTGGTCGCAACATTGTCATCAACCAATCAATATATAATCTTGTTTTGTGTATGTTTAGGTTTAAAGATACCTTATTTAATATATGTTGTTGATTCATTAACATTGAACTCACAGCCAACAGCACTGTAACTCCTGCCTGAACAAAGCTTCTCTAACACATGGATTGCTTCTCCAAGGCCTCCTTGCGCTTAGGAACACTAGACAGCATTTCAGCTCTATGCTTGGGCCATTTTAAACAGCAAAACCACCCACAGAAAGCACAAAAAATGCGAAAAAATGCCCCTAAATCGGCCGCAGGTGTGAGTGCAGTAGTGCCCTTTGACCCCAGCTGGAACACACACACACACACACACACACACGCATCACTTGACTCAAAATTTTTTGCCACCTTGCACATGTCCACAAATGACCTTGAAAGCTCTGTGAGTATTGATTTTTTTTTTTTTTGAGTATTGATTTTTGAACTACAAAATATTTAGCACGTAGGCAAGTTTGTAAGTATGGAATCTGCAAATAATGGGAATTAACTGCCCCTGTGTAACTCACAGCCTTGTCAAGATCTGGAACAGTCCCATCACCCCCAAGCGTTCCCTCATGCCCACAGTCTGTCTTTTCTGTTTCTTCTGCCTTTGTTTCAAGATGGAACTGTGACCTGTTACTGGATCCTTTTTTGAAACAGGTGTGGACCATGCGCAGATGACCTACGACGGGCGGCACTGGCACGCTACAGAGGCCTGCTTTTCCTGCGCCCAGTGCAAAACCTCTCTGTTGGGATGCCCCTTCCTTCCCAAACAAGGTCAGATTTATTGCTCAAAGACATGCAGCCTCGGTGAAGACGTCCATGCCTCGGATTCTTCAGACTCTGCGTTCCAGTCGGCTCGATCGAGAGACTCCAGAAGAAGTGTCCGGATGGGCAAAAGCAGCCGGTCAGCGGACCAGTGTCGACAGTCTCTCCTCCTATCCCCTGCTCTGAACTACAAGTTCCCTGGCCTTTCAGGCAATGCCGACGACACCCTTTCTCGGAAACTGGATGATCTGAGTCTTTCCAGGCAAGGAGCAAGTTTCGTCAATGAAGAATTTTGGAAAGGCAGAGTAGAGCACGAAACCCCAGAAGACCCTGAAGAATGGGCTGAGCATGAAGATTATATGACGCAGCTGCTCCTCAAGTTTGGTGATAAAAGCCTCTTTCAGCAGCAGCCCAATGAGATGGACATTCGAGCCAGTGAGCACTGGATATCTGATAACATGGTTAAAAATAAGACCGAGTTAAAGCAAAATAACCAGAGCCTTGCAAGTAAAAAATACCAATCTGATATGTATTGGGCACAGTCACAAGATGGACTGGGCGATTCTGCTTATGGCAGCCACCCGGGCCCTGCGAGCAGTCGAAGGCTCCAGGAATTGGATCTGGACCATGGGGCTTCGGGATATAATCATGATCAAACACAGTGGTATGAAGATTCCCTGGAGTGTTTGTCAGACTTGAAACCAGAGCAGAGCGTTCGGGATTCTATGGATTCCTTGGCTTTGTCTAATATCACAGGTACATAATCTAGGGGTTATGGGGTATTTGAAAAAGGAGCCACTAAAAAGTTCATTCCACAAATTACAGGTCAGCACCAGCTGGGGCTATGTTATTTACAACTGTAGACCAAGGAGAGGAAGGAGTTTCAGTTAAATGCCAAAAACCCTGTAGCAAAACAAACACGTGTATACATGTGTGCATACACATAAAATATATTTTCAATACAGTCTTTGGGGATAGGTCTTATTATCCCTGCTTTGAAGAGGAGAAATGAATTTATTGGGATCATGGAGTCTGCATCTGTATCTGAAGAAAGATATTGGACTCTTTGGATCATGCTATGAATTTCAAGAGATTAAAATCAACATGTGTACTCTATAAGCACAGAACATTTTTTGTATTTTCCTAAATTGCCCTGTGGCGACAGACAGCTCAAAAAGAGCTCAGTTTTTTTTTACCCAGATTATAAAATAATTTCACTTTAATGTTTTCAAAACACATTCATGTCAGTTATCTATGTTTCGTCCTTAAAATGACCTGATAGAGTGGATATTATTGCATTTTACAAATGACGAAACTTGAATTTCCAAGAGGCTAGGGAATTCCCCAGTGGTCCAGTGGTTAGGACTAGGTGCTTTCACTGCCAGGGTTCAATCCCTGGTCGGGGAACTAAGATACCACAAGCGGTGCCGAGAGGCTAAATGCCAACTTTACATAGGTGTTTAAAGACAAGATTGAACCTGGAACCCGGCCCTCCTGAATCTTACATTTGCAGTAAGTTTTTGGATACAGAAATACTGCTGTCACTTGGCTAGTTTTACAGTCCAAGGAACGACATTCAGTCCTTTCATAAAGGTTATGTTACACTGTAACATAGGAAAGGCTTGAGCAGCTGCCCGCCGCCAGGAGGGACCCTGGGCCAGGTACCGGGCAAGGAGGGATAAGACAGCTACCCTCCTGGCTTTGGTCAGGCTTGTCAATGTTAAGGCCTACAATAAAGGGGACCTGAGGAATGGTGGGCAAGACTAAATATTAAGCACCTCCTGTTTGCTAGGCCCTAAGACAGGTGTTTTAACATTTAATATCAAAAATAGACAACATTTGGTATACATCGTGCTGGTGCTGACGTTTCTTGACAATGATGGGCTGAAAAACAGGCTTTCTTTAGAAAGTAGGAAGCTGTGTAGCCTCCATTTGACAACAGTTCACACCACTTCCTGTTGTTCCTTGCAGCTCTCTGGGTTACATCCATTTCTCTTAACTTGCCTGAGCCCTGTTATAACAAGGAGTGCAATATTGGTTTTGAGAAAAGTTTTAAAATGAGATTAATAGGGAAGTGGCATTATTAGTTTATGGGTTGAAGGGGCAGAAGACTGGATGAAGGTCTAGGTCAGGGGTTTGGCAGACTTCTTCCGTAAAGGGCTAGAGAGTACTTGTGGGGCCTTACAGTCTTTGTTGCAACTACTTAACTCTGTCATTGTGGAAGAAACCATAGATAGCACGGGAGCAACTAGGTGTAGCTGTGTCCCAGTGAAACTCTATCCACAAATAGGCTGTGGGCTGGACGTGGCCCTTGGCGCTGCGCACCCAGGTATAAGACTAGTCTGGCTATAGGAAGAGGACCATAATGTTAGTCGTGTGAGAGCAAAGGGAAGGACTGCTTTGAGAGACGTTCAGATGAAGCAATCTGACTTCAATGGGTTGAGAGACAGAAGCTTCTATGTGTCGTATCAATAAGCTAACGACAGGACTCTTACGAAGAGCTTTTCAAGTTGGTGCTTATCCCATGGGCTGTAACTCACGTTTGGCTCCAAAACGGCTGGGCTCGTAGGAAATGCTGGGCCCTTTGTTTCAATAACAAAATTCATACCTCTTGTTAATTAAGTGTATATTATAGTATGTTGGTTTTGCCTAGTGATCGTTAATCAGATACTGAGGTTTGAGAGACTTCACTTTGAAATGCTTCCTTTCAGAAGCTTGTTGGTAAGAACTGTCAGAGTATCAGGATTACTGAGAATCACATCTTGTCTTGGCTTTTCTTTTAGGGGCTTCGGTGGATGGAGAAAGCAAGCCAAGGCCATCGTTATATTCTCTGCAAAACTTCGAGGAAATAGAGGCAGAAGATTGTGAGAAAATGAGCAATATGGGGACTTTGAACTCTTCCATGCTGCACAGGAGCACAGAGTCCTTGAAGAGTCTCAGTTCAGAGTTGTGTCCAGAAAAAATCCTGCCTGAGGAGAAACCAGTCCACCTGCCAGTGCTCCGAAGGTCCAAGTCTCAGTCCAGGCCACAGCAGGTCAAGTTTTCGGATGATGTCATTGACAACGGAAGCTATGAGAACATCGAAATCCGGCAGCCACCGATGAGTGAGAGAACTCGGAGACGGGTGTACCATTTTGAAGAAAGGGGACCCCGGTCTCATCACCATCGCCGCAGAAGAAGTAGGAAGTCCCGCTCGGACAATGCTCTGAACCTTGTTACAGAAAGAAAATACTCTCCCAAGGACAGGCTGCGGCTTTATGCCCCTGATAACTATGAGAAGTTTATCCAGAGTAAGAGCGCGCGGGAGATCCAGGCCTACGTGCGGAACGCTGAGCTCTATGGGCAGTACGCCCGTGCCGCTTCCAGCTACACCCTGCGGAGCCCAGGGGGCCCTCGATTCCTGGGGCTCCACGGGGAGGACGACGGCTCTTGGTGCTCCTCCACCACCTCTTCCTCCTCCGACTCAGAAGAAGAAGGATACTTTCTTGGACAACCAATTCCTCAGCCCCGGCCGCAGAGATATGCATACTATACAGACGACCTTTCTAGTCCAACTTCCGCACTCCCCACTCCTCAGTTTGGCCAGAGGACAACTAAATCCAAGAAGAAAAAGGGACACAAGGGCAAAAACTGTATCATTTCTTAACCGAGTAGCTGTGGAGATGGTTAAGCTTAGCCATTAACCATCTTACATCGAATCTTTTTTCTTCCATAGGAAAGTTGCTAAAATAGATTCAAGTGCTTTGCCCATGTAAATGAGACCCCGACTGCTGTTTACAGTGTCAGATTAACCTTTGGAAGGTGTGATTTCTCCATTTACCCTCCTTGGATGGTGCCAGGTGGACGTGACCTCTCGTGCCTGTTGGGTGCATCACAGTTTGATACAGCTGCTTTGATCTCCAACCCTCAAGAGAGCCTCAAGAACCTGTTGAGAGGTGACTGGATGGGGGTGTTGATTTTAGACAATGGAGAACTTGAGCCACCTTTGTAAAGCACTAGTGTTTGTCCTTTATCTGCGCCAGGTTGGCCCAGGTCCTGACAGTCTGTCCTGTTGTGTGGCATGCACGTAGTCATGTGACCCAGCCAACACTGTGCGTCCCATCATGCGAGGCCACGTCGTCCCCTTCCAACTCTCATTAGCCAGGTAAACATTATATTGTATTAGCTCCAGCTAGAGATCGAAAAGAACATTGCTATTTATAATGTAGTATTTCATAGACTTAAGTGTATTCCTAATTTAACGGTGCAAATATTAATGTATATACTGTACAGTTCAGATTTTAAAACTGATATTTTTATATCCCTGAAATGTAAGATGTTTGTTACACTGCAGTGCTAGATTTGTTAGGGAACCAGAAACAGCATTTATGGATGAAATGATTGCTTGTATTTTAGTCAGGGTTTATAAGTTTAGATGGTCAAATTTATATTGCCTAGTGATGGAAAGTTCCCTTTTTTTTTTTTTTCAATATTAAAAAGGCTCTGTATGCATGGTGGGGCTATGTAAATACTCTTTAAAACTATGGCCCTATTAATCTTACAAGTGTTATTTATGGGTCAAGCAATGTAAACTGTATAAATGTAAAAACAAACAAACAAAAAAAAACCCCTACACATACACGTACACCTGGAATATATGGTAAAAACAAGTAGAAGCTGTTTGGGTGAATACTTTTTTTCCCCTTTGGGATGGGCAGGGGTTGCCTTTCCCATTTTCAGCGAGGTAGTGATTATCTCATGGAAAGAGACCAAAAAAAACTACAAGGATCTGCTTTCTGTGGCAGAGTACTTTGTAGATTTATTCCTTTTCATCCCTCCTTTCCAGCTAATTTGTTGGCCTTTAGCAGCAGTTTTGAAAACCGGGCCTTCTGGTTATGTTTTTCTTTTAAAATCTTTAGAGGATGCTGTATTACTGGTTACTTCAAGTTAATATGTGGTTCTATTTCAAGGGAGAATTACGTTGGATTTGAACTGATGAGCTAATATTTTGGTATGGGCCATTCTTGCACATATGTTTCAGTCCTAACTCAATGTCCCAGTGGTATCTCAGAACTTTAGGAAGGTATTTAATAAATGCTTAATAAATAACAAACTACCTTTCTGAACACAGATCTCTGCAAACATATCCAGATCGCTGGATCCATCTTGCTCCTTTGATTTACCTTGCCGTTCTCCTACCATTAACAGACCAACATTTGACTCCTGCGTGTCCACTTGCCCTACCAGTCGGCGCAAAATAGAAGTTGAGGCACAGAAGCAAAGCTGTCCGTATTTACTGGTATGGGGAAAAGCTGTTAGGCCTTGGGAGGGCAGACCTGAATCCAATAGGAAAACCAGTGCTCGACAGCATCCACTATACCCACCCCTGGATAGGGCAAGGTTTGGTATCTGGGCTAGACAGAGGCCCTTCAGAAACACACCAGTGAGGGGAGAGCTCTTTCCTCAATAACCATATCACCATTTCCCTTGTCTGGTTCATTTTAAAAACATAGCAGCGAAAAAATAATGCATACACGTGGTTAAAAAACAACAAAAACAGTGGGGAATCTCCTTTCCACTCTCCACCCCTCAGTTCCCCTCCCTGGAAGTAACCACTGTTATCCATTTCTAGTGTATCCTTCAGATGTTCAAACCATATCTGCATTCATGTATCTTTTAAAAATGGCAGCACACTAGACCGGCTTAGACTTGCTTTCTTCACTTTACATGTGGACATTCCACATTAGTGCAGATAGGTCTGCCTCATTCTGTTCTCGCAATGACTGCTTAATAGTCTACTTTTGGATATACCATAATTTATGTCACCAGTCCTTTAGTGATGGGCTTGAATTTCCTTAGAGACACCTTATCCTGCACTGGCACATATGCACATAAATTCTGAGCAGCACGTTCCTGGGACCAGGGTTATGCATTTAAAATTTTGAGGGTTATCACCAGTTTTCCTCCAGAAGGCCATCTCCTGCTCTACATTTACAACGTATGAGAGTGCTTCTTCCCTCACAATCTCACGTGACACAGGAGCAGACTTCCTGATTTTTGAAGACCTTTTCAGAACCTATGCTGCAAACAGTGGGCATCCTTTTAGAAAAGACTGTTGCTTGGAAAGGATGGATAACAAATAGTAAACAGGTAATATTCAGCCTTACTTCACCTGGAGAAAGGCAGGTTTAAGCTGAAGTCACTGTCCTCTAGCTTTCAAGTCATAGTTGCTTCTGCTTCTGGCAATAATCACTCTATTCATCTTTTCATTTCCTTATATAAGGGTCATATAGATTGCCAAAGGTTTTAAGGGAATGCAGAAATATTTATTCATAATAATAATGTACCCTTTAAAGATTTTAAATCTTGGTTAATAGCAATAACAAAGAAGACTATCTACAAAGGAAGAAAGGGAAGCAGCTACCTTGCAGTTCTGTAAAGAATTAGGCTAGAAAACTAGGCCTACAGTTGCTATAAAGTGTTCATATAGATTGTTAACAAAGTGTCTAGTCAGTCACTAAACTCTAAAATTTGGTCCCAAGGTAAGTATCAAATATTAAAACACTGCCTCTAATCTCTACCTGGGTGAAGCAGAACCCTAATGATTGCATTTTCCTCACTTCAGACCAAACTGGAGAACATTTTGCTTACAGCCCGCGTAGGGATGCTGATAAAACGTCAATGGGAACTCCTTTCAGCACTCAGTAAAAGAAAATGATTCACCTTGTGTATGCACTTGCTCTTCTTGGCACTCTGCTTTCCAGTTCCTGAGTTAAATAAAAAGTACCAGAAGTGCAGGGAGAGATTTGCTGTCTAACCCCTCTCACTTTAGAATACAAAGCACGGGCCATCCTAAAAGGGTAGTAAAATTGGAATGGGCACTGAAGACTGCTAGATTTCCCCGTGTGGCATGTTGCCCTGCCCCACAAGGTCCTTGGGGGACAGGCTGGGCAAGTATGGGTGTGGAGGTGTTTGGGGAGTGCCCGAGGGTGCGTAGCGCACAGGATTGTCAACACTGTGTGGGCAGGCTTTGGTTGACTGACCTGCTCTCTCCTAAGGCGCACTCGACTGCTGCTGTGGACAGAGAAGAGTGTACATGCTAGACCTTCAGACTTTCCAAAAGGAATGAAGAATTCGAACTTCTCTAAAACGTCTGCCAGATTCTCAATGCTAGCAACTAATTCAGACATTTCTGAAACCCTTTGAACAAAATGAGCCTGCCATCAGCAAGCCACCAATGCATGGGTTATAAATTAAGCACTTGAAGCTGTCTCTTGGAGCTGTCTAGAGGAGGCACGACTAATTACTGTTTACAGAAATACATGTGACCGTTTTTTGAGGCACAAGGAAGAAAAATTATTGGGATTAAAAAAAAATTCCACTAAGAGCCTCATTACCAATTTAATGTTAGCAACACAATTATAAAAAACCTTTTAAATTAGGCAAATGAGAAAATTGCTAATTGCCTAGTTAGATTCTCTAGCCATTCTTCCAACTGTCTAAAAACAAGGCATGCTTCTGTACAGTCACATGGGTTTTCTGTTCACTGTCAAGCACAGGAGGAAGGCTTCCAGGTAAACAGGAGAAATACACAGGAGCAACTGAAATTTGCATCTCTGAGCTCATGTTTTGCCAAAGTCACAGAAGCAGTAACTTTACCAGGGGAAGAAGTTTGAAGGGTGGCTTCCACAAAATGTTTAGGAAGGAAGTGTGGAGGAAAAGTAAGACATGGGGTATGTGTACAGACTTGGTCACAGGATCAGAGCCAGTCTATTCTTTTTCAACAGACCCAGCTAGCTGGTCAGGTAGTCCCATTTTAGAGATCCATTTTAGCCTCAACTTCTCTTTTTGCAAAAGGAATTTCACATCCCTACTGCTGTGTGTGTACCAGGTGCTGTTAGGACAACTTTAGAAGTAGCTTGCAGCCCATTCTCCAGAAGCATTTGATTCCAAATGTAAAAATACTAAAAGTAAGAAACTAGTTCTCTTAAATGCTAATACTTGCTATAGTGTTCTTAGGTCAACGAACCAGGTAACTGATGTTGGATAAGGTGATTACTGGTCTAATATAAACCTACCATAAAGCTGACCTGGGAGTGACGCAAAGCACACTGGTCTTCAGGATTCAGGAGATCTGGGTTAGGAGACTCACGTCTCTCATTAACGCAGGCGGGTTAAAAGCTCTGACTCAGTTTGCACTTCCGTAAAATGAGAGTACTCAGCCACCTCAAAGGTCTTCCAGCTTCAGTATTCTGTGGAGACTCGATTTATCGGGTCAGCCAAAAGAAGAGTCTTCCCACTCAGCATAAAGTGTTGTTTCCCTTTTCTGACTCTTTCATTTACCAACATATTAGGCAAGGATTCCTAAAAGGATGGTCCTTCCAAACACCATGGCTCATGGGAGTTGGGAACTGTAAAGGCGGTTGGTGCTTTTTTATATTAATGCTTGGGACTCTGAATGGGCAAGAGGTTAAACTAAACCGTGAAGTTTGGAAATGGTTATCTCCCTATCAGAGCATGTAGGCAGTCTGGAGATGGCATAGAGTATGTGGAAGACAAGATATTTTCCTCCCAAATGTTGTTTCTCCCCAATTAACAGGATGAAAAGTAAGATTTTTTTTCTACAATGCTATTGGCAGCATAGTCCGGAATCTCTGAACAAGTTGTAAGCAAAGCTGAAAAAGTGTTAACTGTTTAATCTTGGCTCCTAGAATAGGAGAGTTGAATTACCAGGCTCATTCCACTGAAATGGCTCTTGGCAAACCACAGTGGGTCCGAGTACCGCAGCCAAAGAGCTCTGGCTGTGGGAGCTGTGACCCTACCTGCTACCTGCCCCTTAACAACCGCCTCTTAGGAGCCTCAAAGGTGTGTTCTAAACTAACTAACTCCAAAGCACAGGTCATGGGAACTGACAGGTGAAAAACAGGAAAAATCTACTGAGCTAGGATTTGAAAGTTATCGAAACTTTTTTGTAAAGTTATTTTTATATATTGCCCATTACAATCATATCACACTTTAACTGTACATACCAATAGCTAGCGTGTCCTGGAGTCAGGATTGGAACCTAGTTCTGAGTGACCACCGAACTTCCACTTCTTCCAAGAACACTGAGTGTAGCGTTGAAAGATTTGGGTAAAACCTTGCCTCTGCCCCTTCCTGCTATATGACCTTAGATGACTTATACCTTTTGCCCTTAACGGTAAAGTGAGAAAAAAATCCTTATTGGCTTATAACATGTGAAAGTGTGTGTGAATCTAAAGAACACTAGTGTGGCCATTCTAACCTTGTTCAGATAATGAAACAAATGAAAAACATGGTGTTCCTCTCTGAATCCTACATTTAGTATCTTAAACCTGAAATGTACTGTAAGCTACATCCGATATGGTACATTACAGTCTACACAGAAGTAACAGAACACAAAGTTTTTAAAAATGGGAAATTCCTACAAGGCGGGACTAGTCCCATGCCCCTCCCCCCGCTTGGAGGGCGTATCTCCTTCACTCAACATTCCCACCTCAGGACAGGGAGGCCGTGGCCTTTGCAGCAGAGGTTGAGCTGCCCCAGAAGATGAGATGTTGAGAAAGCAGTGCCTCTCCTCTTGGCCGCTGGGGTGGACCAGATTGCTCTTGTGTTGGAAAGGTGATTTTCACACAAGACTCGCCTCTCAGTTGAGTAAGCCCACAGGGTTCAGCAGAACTCCACCCACTGGGATGGTGGAAAGCCACACTGGCCAAGCCCACATCATGGCTAAGGTTCAGTCCTGGCCAGTAAAGGAAAGGGAACACGAACGCTTAAGCACGAAACATACCTCAGCCTGCTGAGCTGCAGTTCTGCTGGGCTGTAGCTTCTCTCTCCCCTCCCTGAGCCCTCCGCACTCTCTCTCTCACACACATACAGCCCCATCTGCTGGGGGCTGACCCCCTTTCTGGCCTCAGAAGCCTCAGGCAAGCGTAGGGTGTGGGCACACCAGTCGGCTGGTGCTGGGCCCGCTTGAAGGCATCGCAGACGTTTGGTCCGTGTGTCTTTCTCAGGGGTTTGGTTATGAAGGATGGCCTCTTCCCACTCGAAGGATGCAGGGACAGCATACCATGTCTTGTCACCGGGTCCTCTTCCTCTCCCTGGGCAGCTTGCCCAGGCTTACCCTCTCAGTGAACCCTCGCTGCCCTCAAGGACAACAGCAGGGTCTCAGCCAGAAAGCCTGAGTGGGGGCACCGGCAGGAGTCCCAGAACAGGGCCCTGAGGCAGGAGGAGCTTTCCCGGATGGTGCAGTCCTGAAGGCCATGTGCCAGTCAGCCAGGCCTACTCTGTCCTCACCTCCCCCCATCTCATACATGTTCTAACCAGGAGAACCAGGACAGCACATGGGCAGCTCAGGTGGTGGATAGAGACCTCAGATGTCCTCTTGCAGCAAGCGTCTGTATATGTTGTGGTTCTTTTCTATCTTACATGTCCTCGAATGTTTATATTTCAATAAACTTCAACCTTTTCTCTCTCTCACATACACACACAAATGGGAAAAAGATTTAAAACCTTACACAATTTTAAACAAGTGTTGGTGAAGACGTGGAGCAAAAGGAACTCTCATACACTGTTGGTGGGAATATAAATTGGTGCAGCCACTACGGAAAACTGTATGGAGATTCCTCAGAATAAGTTAGAACTATCATATGATCCAACTATCCCACTTTTGGCATTTATCCAATGAATATGAAAACAGTAATTTAAAAAGATACATGCACGCCTATGTTCACAATAGCCAAGATATGAAAACAACCTAGAAGCCCATCTGATGAATGGATAAAGATGTGGTACATATATACAATGGGCTACTACTCAACCATAAAAAAGAATATCTTGCCATCTGCAGCAACATGGATAAACCTTGAGGGTATCATGCTAAGTGAATAAGTCAAATGGAAAAAGACAAATACCATATGATTTCACTCATGTGAAAAAAAAAACAAATTAGCAAACCAAACAAAAACAAACATGTAGATACAGAGAACGGAGCAGTGGTTACCAGAGGGGTAGGGGTGGGAGGGAGGGTGAAATGGCTAAAGAGGATCAACTGTATGGTGACGGATGGAAACTAAATTTTTGGTGATGAGCACACGGTAGAGTATACAGAAGTAGAAATACAAGGTTGTACACATGACACATATAAACAAATGTTACCTCAATAAAAAATAAAACACAACCCCCCCAAAAAACCTTACACAATTCCAATAATAATGGTCTAACATTAGAACACCATTAATCTATGGGAGCAGAGCTCAAAAAACAACATGCTATAAAAAGCAGGCTGTCTCTACTGCTATACAAATGTGCACGCAGCCTTAAAAATATTTGTCATCAAGTGACATCCTAAACACAACTTGAAATAGACTCAGGAGACTAGCAAAGCCTTTTATATAATCAGTCCCCATTACTTCAAGATCAATTATTATCGTACAATGGAAATGCAGGACTGGTGCAGCCTGCTGAAAGCCAACTTCAGTGAAGCTAACCCTCAAATATCATTTGTATTAGTTTGAGCAAAAGGTGAGCTGCTAACCAGAAACCAATAATATGGCTTAAACCGTAAAGACATTGATTCCTCTTTCACATAACAGTTCAGCACTCCATATGGTCACACAGGGATCCAGGCACCTTCTATCTTGTGGCTCTGCAACAGTTCAAGGCTGGGTTGCTATTCCTATTACTTTAGGGAAGGGATAAGAGAGAGCATGAAGGAGGTACATCCACTGTCCTAAGGGTCCCAGCCCAGAAGTAGCAGCACTTCCACTCAAAAAAAATCAGTGGTCACCTGACCACAACTGTGACAAGAGGGACACAGCAAATATAGTCCTAATTAGGCTGTCATGTGACTCAATTTCAATTCCATTACCACGGAAAAAGGGAAGAATAGATTCTGCTAACTATACCTTAGTTTTACTAGCTGCCCCCGCCCCACCACTTTTTTCTTTTTCACTGAATTGGGTACCATCAGTGCTCTCAAGAGAACTGGCAAGAAGGAGATGCTAACCCACAAACCTTGGTCTAACAAGCAGAATGTGGCCATTACTCACTGGAGGTGCCGGTGCCAGCCTGGGCAGTGTGACAGACATTATGCCGCTTGGGTGGCTGGCTACCCAAAACACTGAATATTGTCCACCATGAATATTTCAGGGATGACCAGATCACCATCTCCAAAGTTGTTGCCAAAAAACTGTCAGCGTTTTCCTAGGAGTTTAGGATCCCTCGTGGGAAAAAGTGTGAAATGAAGCTGAAACCACTATACAATATTTTGGCATTGTAGCACAGTCCTTTCTTAAGGGGATCTGCCCTCCCTTTCCTTCATGAGGTTCTGGGTCTGTGAATTGGCTCAGGGCTGGGGGGCTGTGAGAAATCAACATTTTTGGCAAGAATAAATACAAAGGTAATTATTTTAAAATCTTATTCTTAAGTAGGAGATTTCGGATTCAAAGTCCTTCATATTCTGCTCTCAACCTACCTTTTCCTACATTCGTCCCCTATTGTCTTCCCCAACCTGAACTTCTAATACTTTTCCTTCTCTCCCTGAATAAGTCCTATTTCTCCAAGACCCAGGGGATCAAATGCCACTTCCTTTGTGAAGCATCAAAAACTAGGAGGACCTACAACGTTCCAAACTGTGCTAGGAACTGGGGTCACAGAGACAATGTGGTTCCTGTCCTCCAGAGGTTACTATAAAGACAGAGGATTTTAATTCTGTAATTCTCTGAAACTCAGATTCCTAATTACACAATTATTGAGCACTACTGTACACTCAATCTTATCTCGCTTAACTGCTTTCTCAGATATGGAGACTCCCCAAGTCACCAAAGTTAATAGCTTCTCAAACTTCCTCCATCCTGCTGCTGAGTCAGGAGCAATCTTGCTGTAGAGAGTGATAAAAATCTACATTTAAGCTAAACACTCTAAGCCGGTTAAGAAAAAAAAAAAGACAATCTAATTATTTAAACCCAGTTGCTTTATTTTGCACTTTTAAAATTCACAAAAAGCTTCACAATATCTGCTCTTCCCCTGTTGATCATCAAGGCTTAATGGTAAGACAGTGAAACCTTTATCACAGGAATTGGGCATACTCAAAAACAATGGATCA
This sequence comes from Orcinus orca, assembly GCF_937001465.1. NCBI lineage: Eukaryota > Metazoa > Chordata > Mammalia > Artiodactyla > Delphinidae > Orcinus > Orcinus orca. Next base: position 33,574,109 of record NC_064569.1, on the reverse strand, counting down.
TTTACAAACAAATTTCTTTAATCAAGAACATTTTGCAACATACATACTCTGGCACTATCTGAATTCATCTATCTTAAAATAAGACTTTAAAAAGCTTTAAAAATAAAACAGATTTAACACTGACAAGCCTACCAGAATAATGCTGATGGCAAGTTATAAATAGCTTTAAATGTTGAATGTAATTTGGGGAAAGGGGAAAAGGAATTATCTGTTGAACCTATATTTAAATGCATCTGTGAGTAAAACTTCTCTAGTTTAATGAATTTCAACAAAGTGAACAACTCCTTTGCCTCAAGGTAGTTGAGTCTCAAGTTTTATTTTTAAACTTGTGACATATTGACTTAAGGAAATGAATCCTGGAATTAGAATATTTAAGAAGAAAAACATTGGCGCAAGAGAGAAACAAGACTACTTTCTTAGTCTTTCTAATGTGGATAACAGATAAAACCACTGTTCACATTAGGGAAGAATAGCAAAGATGATACGCAGGGTTTAGTTCTGGCTTATGTACAATATCTAAATTCAAGGTGGTCTCATATAGGAAACTTAATAATTGTTGCCTTCAATTAGTTTTTTAATTTGTGGAATGGCATAATACATATTTTGAGGCACGCATTACAGGATCCACTACAATTATTTACACTGCTATTTTCACTTTTAATATAATTTTTATCTACTCTGGGGTAGCTCTCTGGATATAATCAATAGAGGCCACTAAAAATAATGGCAGAATTCAAGTGAGAAGAGAGTGGAAATGGAAAGAGGATGGGAGGATAATGAAATTGGGTAGCAATAACAAACATTTTTAAAGGTTTCCGAACACATGCCATGAAATTACATATTTTGGCTAAATGCCATTGGGCAGCTGGAAGTGATCAGGAAATGAGTGGAATATCCTAATTGTCCCAGTTAGATTCTTAACTAACCCGTGATTTGGATGGCTCGCTCATGAAGGACTGTTTACATAGGCTGCTTGGTGAAGGGTAGTTGTGCTAGGCTTACAGCCTACTCTGCTTTGTTTCGTTCAAGAACACTTTTAGAGGGCTATGCATCCCTAAAAAGGGCAGCAGAACAAACAATCTGTTAGACTACAAACAGAGATTAACAAAGGCATAATCTGTAAATGGCTTAATTATGGATATGTCATCAATCACCTTCTTTCTTGAGATGGGGAATATGGGCCTATGGAAAAAATGAAACTCCACTACTCCCCCATATTGTAAATTTTTCTCTTCTGGTTAGAAAGTTTTAAAGAAATCTCAACTTTAAAATAGGCATCATCTTTCATCTTGAATTGCCCCTTCTCTTAGTCTTATATATGATATTGTTTAAAACTCAAACATCAGTGAGACTAGTCAGGAGTTTCAGGACCATTTTAATAGAAGACACTGAGTTTATTTACTTGGAAAACAGGATTTTATTATGGGGTGACTTTTAGAGATTTAAGTGCTCTGTTTTATCACAATGAGAATTATCCTCAAAGCAAATATTCTCTAAGATAACAAAGTATTCAGTTTACTTGGGTAATATACTTAAACATATTAAAAGTTACAAAGCCTAAGATAAGCAAGCAACAAGTCAATAAAATCGCCTCAGGATTCTAACATCTTCACATGGTGTCACTGACTATGAAATGCAAAAAGACTATAAATGTTTAAGTGGAATGGTCTCTAACCTATACATTACACTAGTGTGACCAAACAAATGATCGCATAACTAAGGAAGACTACAGGACATGAGTAAGTGCAGAAAGCTGCTCTCCAGGACTGCATTTTCAAGAAAGCTTGAAAAATTAACTGACCCATCACTTTAGGAGGGAAAAAAAAGATAAGTATGGATTAGGAAGCTCTACATGTAGATAAAAAAAAATTCTAATTAAAATATCTTAGACTATTTTAGATGTTTATTTGATATTGGAAATACGGTCACTATCATAAAGTATTTCTCTTCATCACAAAAATTCCATATATTAAGGATTTACACAATCCAGGGGGGGGGAAATCTAGAAACTTTTTTTTTGCCTGAGCAGGTAATCTAAAAAGGCTCTCCAAAATCTTGACTAGAGGTATCATACTCTGCAATAAAATGCTTGAGTTCTTCAACACACCGCTCACCTATTTCATGTAAATTCTGTCTCAATGCAAACTGTATAGACTTTTCTAATGAAGGATCTTTTTCAATCAGCATTTTCACAACCATCCCAAAAGTTTCACAGTCTTGTCGGTAAACCTAGAAAGATGAAATACATTGTGGTTAGCTAAGAATAATTAGCCAAACATTGAGCTGATTCAGCTGGCAGAACTATGGTGCTAAAAATCTAAAAGGGAGACACAATACTGCTGAACCTCTCTTGGCTCTGAGTATACACTACTGCCAAAGGCCATTTAAACCTCTGTCTCTGAGATTTGCTGACAAGTTGAACGAGTAGAAAAGCACTGATACACCACATCACTGACTATGGAAATCTGGCATGGCATTTGTCAAGCATAAGGCAGTCTACTAACAGGACATCAGACTAGAAACGAGAAGAACTGAAAACAAATGCCAGCTAGGTAAGGCACGTTGATGGCTTTATTCTTTACTTGTTTGGAAGAAGTAAGTTACCAAGCCCCTAACTTCAGATTATTTGTTTGAATCATGACCAGATGACAAATTTAAAATTGTTTAGTATACAAAAAACTATAAGAAGGCTGAAAGTATTTATTTGAAAAAAGCTTTTCAAGTTATAAATATTTAACCATAATTAAAATCACCAAGGCAGAGTTAAGATCAAAACAGTATGTTATACACGTACATGTTCATGCATGCATGTGTGTACACATATATGTATATATAGATACACACATGTATACCTGTGTATATATGTATATATTTTTTCCACCTCAATGTATACATTATACTATTTTACTTCAATATGTATATATAATTTTTATCAATGGCAATTAGGTATTATTTCCTGTCCAAAAATTGCTAAATTTTCTCCAGACTAAATGTTATTTCTTCAGTTTACAGTCACAAAATGCATTTTAGATTTCTATGCTATTTTTCATACTCTGCAATTCATGTATTTAAAGAAATATTACAGTTAAGTCTTCATGAAAATTAAGTGAAATACAAATTGTCTGATTTAAAAGAACTGTCACATTAATTTTAACTTTTCCAAATTTAACAAAAACAATCAACATAACATGTTTATTCTCTGAAAAAGGATTTTATTCATTTTTTAAAACCTTAGAAAGAAGTAATTTGAGACACTGCTTCGCTTATGATAGTTTTCATTCCTCAAATGATCACTGCTAGTTGTGGTGGTTGCTGCTAATATTTTTTAAATGTCTGCAAGATTGTTTTTATCCTTTAAAATAGCTATTTAAAGAAGAATATTTATTTTTGACTATCAGTACTAGGTTGCTAAATTATACTAAATTCACTTCTTTGCTCTTGAAAACTATTCACAAGCCCCAAATTAAAAAGAATAAGTTTTTCAAATGACCTAGAAATTAAAATATATAAAACCCTCAGCTGCCTTCTCCATCTCAGCACTAACACACACACACACACACACCCCTTTTTCTAAATAGTGATGAAATTTACTAATAGCCACTAAGTTTAATCCAACTATTTAAACCAAACATTTATTCCAGTTTATCTTAAGGTTTACATGACCCAGAATTGATATTACTAACTACTCTAATAAACCAACTTAGGAAACAGTATACCATTCACATGATATTACATAGGCTGTCAAGGCAATAGAGCACAGGAACTGGCCTAACAAACACAGAGTACCTAACCTAATGAAGCCAATGCAGTCCCCATGGGGGAAGGTAAATTCCTTACCAAACCAGTCAAGCCACATAATAACAGCATTCTAACACCAACCACAGGCCTCAGAAGACCACTTTGTGGGTGGCCTAAATTTTATAGGCTTCTTTATAGCAGATGTAACTAGATGAGGATAAGGTTACACTGTGAATTAACCTGCAAATTCTTTAATGTAAATCTGCTGTTTTACCTAAACTGTAACTCTTTGTTTAGCATATTTACAGAACATAAATGTACTACAGATTTGCATATCAAAAGTAAAACCATATTAAAATGTGTTCATACATTTAAACTGCAAACTACTGTCACTCTGGAGACAAGATAATACAAGCATTTAAAGGTTCTGTTTTATTTTTTAATTGTAAATCCTTTTTGAATTATTCACTGAAATAGACAAATATTTGTACATTAGTTGACAAGAACAACTAGAACTGCCCAAAGCAATGTAATTCTCTACTACAGGGTAGATTTTCTAAAAACACTGCTTAAAATGCAATGGTTGGGCATTAGACAGGAAATAATCAGTTTTTTGTTAAAGGAAGAACCTCACCCTCCAAACTTTTATAAATAAAATTCACAACGGTCAGAAACATATTTCCGAAATCTGTTCCACAGTAAACTCAATCCCAAACAGGAAGGGTGTAGTTATCTGTGGAAGAGTTTGTTTGCTTATGGTCCCAAGCTGGAAATGCATTAATAATCTTCAGATCTGATATCTACAGGCCACACAGGAAGATTTTTTGTTGTTGCATTTTCCCTTGATTGGACCTCATCAAAATGGGAAACATGTTAAAGTTTGGGTGGGGCTCACATACACTGCATAGAAACATAGTTAAGTTTGCCAGCATAATGAAAACACTATCCAAATGTGCTTTCACACAGTCCCTTATTATAGTAGTCTGTGTTAATAGTTGAATTCTCATAAAGTGCTTCTAGGAATAAAGGGATATGATAAAATAAACTACCAAGGCTTTTTACTATTAATTATGCTGTCTAGTGACTGAAAGAAGAATATCTGGCAAAACAAACTACATGCTTATAATGACATAAAATTCCTCTAAAATGTATATATCATTGTAGACCTTACCTCTGTTCCCACAGAAAAAGAAAACAAAATAGGCAAAATGAGTTGTTAGAATTTTCTTTCAGACAAACCATCTTTAGCATATATATTACAGCTCCATAAGAGTAGTTCGGTGGAATGATAGAGATAACAGAGCCATTAGCCACAGGAAGCTACTTAAATTTAGGTAAATATGCATATACTTATCTTAATATTTAATTTATAATTTATATTAATATTAGGAGGTACATGGATAAACTGCAAAAGTCAGACATGCACACAGCCTTAAAAGACTGAGGAATCAGAAACAATGATTTTTCTCTATTGTTGATACCTCAACATTCCATCTAATTTCCTTTATCTGAACTAATTTGGTTCAAATCCTATGTGTCCTATTTCAGGAGAGTCACATCCTAATGGGAAAGGTAAACACAGACAAGTAAAACACAGCACAAAGGAGATAACTAGATGTGGAAGGTGACGGGGAAGCTAGAAAGACTGAGTTCAAATCCTGACTCTACTACTGTGGTGGGCTGAATAATGTTCTCCACCCCCACCCCATCCCCAAGATGTCCATATCCTAATGCCTGGAACCTAGGAATATGTTACCTTACATGGTACAAGAGACTTTGCAGATATGTTTATGTCAAGGATTTGAGAAAGGGAGATTATCCTGGATTATCCAGGTGAATAAAATATAATCACAAAAGTCCTTAAAAAGAAATGCAGAAAAAGAGAGGAAATGTGATCACAGAAATAGAGGCTGAGTGATGACCTTTAAAGATGGAGGAGGGAGCTACCAGCCAAAGAGTACACACAGCCTCCAGAAACTGAAAAAGGCCAGCAAAGAGATTCTCCCCTAGAGCCTCCGGAGTAAGTACAGCCCTTGCAGACACACTCTTGGACTTTACACATTCTTCTTAAGCTCACATGGAACGTGCACCAAGATACACCACATTCCAGGCCATAAAACACGCCTTAGCAAATTTAAAAGAACAGAAATCATACAAAGTATACTCTCAGACCACAGTGGAATTAAGTTAGAAATCAAAAGAAAGAGAGCTAGAAAAATCCCAAGATACTTGGAGATTAAACAACATACTTCTAAATAACACCCAGATCAAAGAAGTCTCATCAGAAATTTTAAAATATTTTGAACTAAATGAAAATACAACTTACCAAAATTTGTGAGATGCAGCAAAAGCAGTGCTTAGAGAGAAGTTTATAGCATTAAATGAGTATGTTAGAAAAGAAGATAGGGCTCCCCTGGTAGCGCAGTGGTTGGGGGTCCGCCTGCCCATGCGGGGGCGCGGGTTCGTGCCCCGGTCCGGGAGGGTCCCGCGTGCCACGGAGCGGCTGGGCCCGTGGGCCGTGGCCGCTGGGCCTGCGCGTCCGGGGCCTGTGCTCCATGGCGGGAGAGGCCCGCGTACCGCCAAAAAAAAAAAAAGAAAAGAAGATATAAAATAAACAATGTAGTAAGCTAGGATTCTAGGGAAAAAAGAGCAAATTAAATGCAAAGTAAGTAGAAGAAAATAATAAAAATCTGAGCAGAAATCAATGAAATTGAGAAAAGAAAATTAGAAAATCAATAAAACCAAAAGGTGGTTCTTTAAAAAGAAGAATAAAATTGATAAACCTCCAGCCAGGCTAACCAAGACAAAAAGAGAGAAGACACAAATTATTAATATCAAAATTGAAATAGGGGTCACCACTACTGACCTCCCAGGCATTTATAATAAAGGAATATTAAGACAACTCTATGTGCACTAATTTGATAAATTAGATGAAATGAACCAATTCCTTGAAAGATACAGTCTAGCAAAACTCAAATAAGGAAAAATAGATAATATAAATAGGCCTATATCTATGAAAGAAATTGAATTAACAATTAATAACATACCAAAACAGAAAGCACTAGGCCCAAGTGGTTTCATTGGTAAATTCTACCAAACATTTAAAGAAAAAATGATACCAATTCTTCACAATCACTTCTAGTAAACAGAAGCAGAGGGAACATTTCCTACTGTTCTATGAGGTCAGCATCACCTTATTACAAAACCAGACAAAGACATTACAAGGAAGAAAAATTACACACCTGTATCTCTCATGAACACAGATGCCAAAAAATTCTGAAATCTAAAATACAATAAAATGAATTATACATCACAATCAAGTGGTATTTACTGCAGGTATGCAAGGTTGGTTCAACATTTGAAAATCAGTTAATGCCATCCATCACATCAATGTGCTAGAAAAGAAAAATCACATGATCATATCAATAGACACAGAAAAGCATTTGAAAAAAATCCGACATTCATTCACAACAAAAAGTCTCTGGCAAACCAGGAATAGAGGAGAACTTCCTCAACTTGATAAAAAATATCTACAATAACCCTACTGCTAAATCATGGTGAGAAAGTAGATGCTTTCCTCCCAAGACAGGAAACGAGACAAGTATATCCCCTTTTACAACTCCTATTCAACACCATACTGAACACAGATAATGCAGTAAGACAAGAAAAGGTATACCAATGATGAAGGGAGAAATAAAACTCTCTTTGTTTGCAGATGACATGACTGTGTAGAAAATCCCAAAACTGACCAAAAAACTAGTGGAACTAATAAGTGATTAGAGCAAGGTTGCAGGATACGAGGTTAATATACAAAAGTCAACTGCTTTCCTAGATAATAGAAATGAACAACTGTAATTTGAAATTAAAAACAAAACACAGCACCAAAAAAACTAAGTATAGTATAAATCTAACAAAATAGATACAAGATCTATATGAGAAAAACTATAAAACACTGACGAAATAAATCAAAGAAGATATAAATACCAGCATACCTCATTTTATTGCACTTTGCTTTATTGCACTTTACAGTGCCTGCAGTGTTTTTTACAAATTGAACATTTGTGGCAACCTTGCATCAAGCAAGTCTATTGGCACCATTTTCCAACAGCATTTGTTCACTTTGTGTTTCTGTGTCACATTTTGGTAATTCATGCCATACCTCAAACGCTTCACCAGCAAAAAGATTATGGCTTACTGAAGGCTAGCATTTTTTAGCAATAAAGTATTTTTTTAATAAGGTATGTATATTGTTTTTTTAGACATATTGTTATTACACCCTTAACAGACTACAGTATAGTATAAACATAACTTTTATATGCATCGGGAAACCAAAAAATTCATGTGACTTGCTTTATTGTGATATTTTCTTTATTAAGGTGGCCTGAAACTGAACCTGCACTATCTCCTAGGTATGTCTGTAAATGGAGATATAGTCCATGTCTATGGATAAGAAAATTCAGTATTGTTAAGAAATCAGTTCTTCCCAACTTGATCTATAAATTCAACACAGTAACAACAAAAATTCCAGCAAGTAATTTTGTAGATATTGACAAACTGATTCTAAAGTTTATACGGAAAGGTAAAAGACCCCAGAAGAGTGAACATAATACTGAAGAAAAAGAACAAAGTCAGAGAACTGACACTCAACTTACTATAAAGCCACAGTAATCAAGACTGTATGGTATTTTCAAAAGAACAAAGAGATCAGTTGTACAGAATAAATAGCCCAGAAATACATTCATACAGTTGAACAGTCAACTGATCTTTGACAAAGGAGCAAAGGCAATTCAATGAAGAAAGAATAGTCTTCAACAGATGGTGCTGGAAGAATTGATCATCCATGTGCAAAATCTAGACAGAGATGAACTCAGAATGGATCATAGACCTAAATGTAAAATACAAAACTATAATACTTTTAGAAGATAACAGAGGAAAAAATCTAGGTGACAACACCAAAAGCATGTCCCAAGAAAAAAAAAAAATTGGATTTCATTAAAATTAAAAACATCTCCTCTGGGAAAGACAATGTTAAGAGAACAAACAGACAAGCTACACACTAGGAGAAAAATCTTTGCAAAGCGTATATCCGACAAAGCACTAGTATCCAAAATATACAAAGAATTCTTAAAACTCAAAAACAAGCTCAATTTAATAAATGGGCAAAAGATCTGAACAGACACCTCACCAACGAAGACATTTAGATAGCAAATAAGCAAATGAAAACATGTTCAACATCATATGTCATTAAGGGTATTGAGTATTAAAACAGTGATGAAATGAGATACCACTACACACCTATTAGAATTGTTAAAATCCAAAACAATGACAACCCCAATTTCTGGTGAGAATGCAAGCAATAGGAACTCTCATTCGTTGCTGGTGGGAATGCAAAATGATACAGGCCACTTTGGCAGACTACTGAGAAGAATCACACAAATGAAAAAAAGAGGGGAAACGTTAGGTACCCGCTGTACCTTAGTTTCAGTATCTACAGACCTAACTACGCTGTTGTAAGGACTGAGATAATAAACAGCACTCAGTATAGTGCCTGCTCTGTAGGAAGCATTTAATATATGTTAAAGATAGTGATGCTGATGACGGAAAGAGGAAAAACACTCTTCTGACTTTGCCTAGAGAAGGGAGTATTAGAAAATGATATTGTAACTTCTTTTTAATGTTTAACATCTAATTATATTTCTAACATCAAAGACTACAGTTAAAATTTTATCATTAATGCTTTTATTTTGGTTTTAGTTTTATCTCAAGTCCTTTGCTTTCTGCTGACAGTAATCACATGCACATTGAAAAAAAAAATCAATGTGAAGACCACATTTCCCATCTCAAGAGCTGATTAAACATGAGGAGTTCTCACTAGGAAAACATGGAGGAGGAAAAGGAAATAGCATTTTGGGGAAACTCAACTGGCTTGGCGTAGTTAAAGCATGTTAACCTCAAAGTAGGTCATGAAGAGCTTTCTTTCAAGGAGTTTAGATGTCAACTTATACATTAACAATTAGCAAATGAGTAAAAAGCTACAAGCAGGAAGTGGATCCTTTTGATGTATCAGGGAGATAATGGTTAGGAATCAATGAAATGGGTTCCTGAGAACCAGAACTATGAATGCCACATGATGTGTTAAAGAAAGAGGCTTAATTCAGAGTAATTAAGAAGCAATATGGATAAGATAATATCAAAAAAACAAACAACCCAATCCAAAAATGTGCAGAAGACCTAAACAGACATTTGTCCAAAGAAGATATACAGATTGCCAACAAACACATGAAAGGATGCTCAACATCACTAGAGAAATGCAAATCAAAACTACAATCAGGTATCACCTCACACCAGTCAGAATGGCCATCATCAAAAAATCTACAAACAATAAATGCTGGAGAGGGTGTGGAGAAAAGGGAACCCTCTTGCACTGTTGGTGGGAATGTAAATTGATACAGCCACTATGGAGAACAGTATGGAGGTTCTTTAAAAAACTAAAAATAGAACTACCATATGACCCAGCAGTCCCACTAGTGGGCATATACCCTGAGAAAACCATAATTCAAAAAGAGTCATGTACCACAATGTTCAGTGCATCACTATCTACAATAGCCAGGACATGGAATCAACCTAAGTGTCCATCGACAGACGAATGGATAAAGAAGATGTGGCACATATATACAATGGAATATTACTCAGCCATAAAAAGAAACAAAACTGAGTTATTTGTAGTGAGGTGGATGGGCCTAGAGTCTATTATACAGAGTGAAGTAAGTCAGAAAGAGAAAAACAACTACCATATGCTAACACATATATATGGAATATATATTTAAAAAAAAAAGGTTCTGGAGAACCTAGGGGCAGGACAGGAATAAAGACGCAGACGTGGAGAATGGACTTCAGGGCATGAGGAGGGGGAAGGGTAAGCTGGGACGAAGAGAGAGAGTGGCATGGACATATATACACTACCAAATGTAAAATAAATAGCTAGTGGGAAGCAGTCACATAGCACAGGGAGATCAGCTCAGTGCTTTGTGACCACCTAGAGAGGTGGGATAGGGAAGGTGGGAGAGAGGTGCAAGAGGGAGGAGATATGAGGATATATGTATATGTATAGCCGATTCACTTTGTTATAAAGCAGAAACTAACACACCATTGTAAAGCAATTATACTCCAATAAAGAGGTTAAGGGCTTCCCTGGTGGCGCAGTGGTTGAGAGTCCGCCTGCCGATGCAGGGGACACGGGTTCGTGCCCCAGTCTGGGAAGATCCCACATGCCGCGGAGCGGCTGGGCCCGTGAGCCATGGCTGCTGAGCTTGTGCATCCGGAGCCTGTGCTCCGCAACGGGAGAGGCCACAAGAGTGAGAGGCCTTTGTACCGCAAAAAAAAAAAGAGGTTAAAAAAAAAAAAGAATAATGGGTGGAAGGTTTTAATTTATTTCAAGGGGGAGGGTATTGGGAATGGGAGATAAGGTCAGTACCTAATATGTAATTGAGGCACCTATCAAAGGGAAGTTGAGTACTGAGTCTAGACTTTAGGAGAAAGAAATAGAGGAGGGAGAGAGGGGGAGAGAGAGATCATTTTCAGCACCAGTGCCAGCTGAGGCCATGGGAGTTCCTTGAAGAACGGGATAAGTTCTTTCCAGCTCCAGTATCTGATAAAGTAGATATTCAGTAAATGCTGAATGAATAGCTAAAGTCAGCTGAGAGAATGTGTAGCGTAAGAACAAAAGACAGCCCAAAGTAGACATCTAAAAACGTCAATACCAACCCTAAAAGTGACAATAAGGAAGACTAAGAACCAGGAGAGAATGAAGGAGAAAGTTTGTAAAATAAGGACACAGTCAATCAAATGCCAGAGAAAGGTTTAAGAAGCTGACAAACAAAACATGTTCATCGGATGTGGAAATTAGGGAGTAGGTGGTTAACTGCAGAAGCAGTTTACTGGGCTGGTGGAGCTTATGGAGCTCTGCTGCCCAATCCAGTAGCCACTAGCCATATGTGACTACTTAACTTTAAATCTTAATTAATTAAATCAAAAATTCAGTCCCTCAGTTGCACTTCAGTGGCTTCCATATTGGGTAGTGCAAATACAAAACGTTTCCATCGTCAGAGAAAATTCTATTAAGCAGTGCTGTTATAGAAAATTGAGCAGTGAAAAAAGGGTGAAGTGACAAGTGTTGACCTGGTAAATTAATTAATATATATTTGCAACTATTTTACCATTAAAGTAGAAATAAAAGCTTTTACCACTTTTAAATAAGCACTGTGAAATATTAGTACCTGTGAAATATTCTATAATCTTTTGGTGAAATTCATATAAAAATGTAAGTTAAAAAAAGTAACTCCAATTGAGGCTTAATATACAAGGGGGCATTCATAATGTCTAATGTGTTGATGAGGCTGGGAAAAAAGTGACAACATACTGATGTTAAATACTGGAGCAAACTTAAACCTTTTAATTTGGGTCTGTGGTAATGCAGAAGGTATCAAAACTATTGTCATCTATGTTGCTCCTTGTGCTATATTAATAGAAAAAGATATCTTTGAAACATCCTCCTCAAAGCTGCACTGGCTCTTAAAAACACAGCTCCTAAAAAGAACACTGATGGTTGCTAAGAAATGCATTATGAATACATGGATTAGATCTCAACCGCCTACATTCAATATGTGGGTACAACTACTACAGTCACATAAAAAAGTAAGTCCAAAATTAATGATAAAGTAGTTAAATGCTAAAAAACCTTAGCAATTAATGTTTGTAGAATTCTCATCCATAAATACAGATCAGTTTATAAACTTACACAATTCAATCAAAGGTTAATATTTAAATGGTTTTCATTTTATCCTTTCCAGCTTATTGGTTCTTCCAATCCTAATATACTCAACAGACAAAAATAAAAGAAATAATTCCAAAGAGTCTACAAAATTTTTCGCTGATGCCAAAACCAGGGACCACTGAGATTAAATACAGGAACAAGACAAATCTCAAATTAACACTGAGCAAAAAAAGTTGCAAAGGAAATTAGAGATACCATTTATGCATGTCTTTAAAAGTTTATTTCGTTTAGGTATACATACATATAAACTAAAAATACATAAGAATGACAACCCTGAGAAGGGAGGGAGCCAGCAGGGATCTGCGAGGGGCTTTATCTACATCTGTAATATTTTATTTATTTAAAAAGAGGGGGGGGAAGCCACAAATATTAAACTCTAGTTAATGACATACATGAAGTATTTAGGTGTGAAGTGTACTGAGATGGGCAACATATGTTGACATGCACCTAAAAGTAAGATGAATTAATGGATGAACAGAAGCGTGGATAGATATGTCAAAGCAAATAAAACAAAATATTAATTAGAGAATCTAGGTGATCAGTATATGGGTTTGCACTGTATAATTCCTTATGCTTGGAATTTTTATAATAAAATACTAAAGGGAAAGAGAGATCTAAAGCAAAATAAGGCCTAATGATGGGTATATGGGTCTGGGCATCTCAGCTTACAAATGAAGATGGATCTCTGTTTTGCTTGGACTCTGGGTACTGAACTTTGCATCTTATCAAAGTGGGTTGAGAATTACAGATATTAATGAATCTGTAAATGCAGATATAAATTTGAATCACAGATAGCTGTGCCTGTCAACTAGAACTCACCTACTATGTGCAAGGCACTGGATTTAGTCAGTAATAGAGCAGATCCTGCCCAAGGAAATTAGATTCTAATAAAAAAGAGTAATATGTTTAAGATAACCATAAGGCAAGGTAAAATACAGAAATACCTCAGAGATATTGCGAGTTCAGTTCCAGACCATCATAATAAAGCAAACATCACATCCCATTAATTTTTTTGGCTTGCCAGTGCATATAAAAGTTATGTCAGATAACCTATGGACTAGAAGAAAACATTTGCAAACGATGCAACCAACAAGTGGTTAATTTCCAAAATACACAAACTGCTCATACAACTCAATATCAAAAACCCCAAAACCCCAATCAAAAAATGGGCAGAAGAGCTAAACAGACATTTCTCCAAAGAAAACGCACAGGCCAACAGGCACATGAAAAGATGCTCAATATTTCTAATTATTAGAGAAATGCAAATCAAAACTACAATGAAGTATCACCTCACACCAGTCAGAATGGCCATCATTAAAAAGTCTGCAAATAATACATGCTGAAGAGTATGCGGAGAAAAGGGAACCCTCTTTCACTGTTGCTGAGAATGTAAACTGGTATAGCCACAATGGAAAACAGTGGAGAGGTTCCTTAAAAAACTAAAATTAGAGCTACCATATGATCCAGCAATCCCATTCCTGGGGATATATCTGGAAAAGATGAAAACTCTAATTTGAAAAGATACATGCACCCCAATGTTCATAGCATCCCTATTTACAACAGCCAAGACATGGAAGCAACCTAAGTGTCCATCCAACAGATGAATAGATAAAGAAGATGTGGTATATATCTACAATGGAATACTACTAAGCCATAAAAAATACTGAAATATTGCCATTTGCAGCAACATGGATGGACCTAGAGATTATCATACTGAGTGAAGTAAGTCAGACAGAGAAATACAGATATTATGTCACTTATATGTGGAATCTAAAAAATAATACAGACAAATTTATTTACAAAACAGAAACAGACTCACAGACATAGAAAACAAACTTATGGTTACCAAAGGGGAAGGGGGTGTGTGTGAGGGGATTAACAGATACACACCACCATATATAAAATAGATAAAACAATAAGGATTTACTATCTAGCATAGGGAACTACATTCAATATCTGGTAATAACCTATAATGGAAAAGAATCTGAAAATATATATATATATAACTGAATCACTTTGTTGTATATCTGAAACTAATACAATATTGTAAATCAACTACACTTCAAAAAACGAGTAATGCTGGGACTTCCCTGATGGCACAGTGGTTAAGAATCCGCCTGCCAATGCAGGGGTCACCGGTTCGATCCCTGGTCAGGGAAGATCCCGCATGTCTAGGAGCAACTTCTGAGCCTGCGCTCTAGAGCCTGCGAGCCACAACTACTGAAGCCCACGTGCCTAGAGCCTCTGCTCTGCAACAAGAGAAGCCACCGCAATGAGAAGCACGCGCACCACAATGAAAAGCGGCCCCCATGCGCCGCGACTATAGAAAGCCCACGCGCAGCAACGAAGACCCAACACAGCCAAGAATAAATTTTAAAAAGTTATGTTGACACTATACTGTAGTCTATTAAGTGTGTAATAGCATTATGTCTAAAAAATTGTGTATACCTTAATTTTAAAATATTTTATTACTAAAAAATGCTAACCCTCATCTGAGCTTTCAGTGAGTCATAATCTTTTTGCCATAATGACAGCAAAGATCACAAATCACCATAACAAATATAATAATAGTGAAAAAGTTTGAAATACTGCAAGAATTACTAAAATGTGACACAGAGACACAATGCGAGCAAACGCTGTTGGAAAAATGGTGCCAGCAGACTTGCTAGATGCAGGGTTGCCACAAACCTTCAATGTGTAAAAAATGCAATATCTGCAAAGCCCAGTAAAGCGAAGCACAATGAAACAAGGTATGTCTTTACAGTAAATGCCATAAGACAAACACAAAATATTGATATTATAATAATTCCAAAGAAAAGATCATAATGAGTGGAGAGGGGGAGGATTAAAAGCACTTAGAATGCTGGCTATTTTCAGGAATCCTGGAAGATTGCAAACAAAAAAGCATAGAAAGAAGAATGAATCTTGGAAGATAGGGAAGATTTGGAAAAGATGGCTAATGGATAGACTAGAATCAAATGGAGCGAACATATGAACAGACTGGACTTGAAATAACTTATGATTGGCCTACGGTTTAACTTCTCCTTGGACTTAACTTATACTACATTGTAGACAAACTTATATTACACTGTAGACATTTTTTCCTTATTCACCAGACAACAAACAAACCTCTGAAGATTGCTGATTAGAGGAAAATGAATGTATTCATTACCAATATCCCCTTCAAATCTGATTCAGTAGACCAGGAAAAGTAATTTGGTGCTCAATGCCAGTTTAAGAAAAGAAATTCTAAGATTCAAAACATTTTATAAAGAGGCTATATCTAGGGACTTCCCTGACGGCGAAGTGGTTAGGAATCCACCTGCCAATGCAGGGGACACGGGTTCAAGCCCTGGTCCGGGAAGATTCCACGTGCCGCGGAGCAACTAAGCCTGTGTGCCACAACTACTGAGCCTGCGCTCTAGAGCCCATGAGCCACAACTACTGAGCCCGTGTGCCACAACTACTGAAGCGCACACACCTAGAACCTGTGCTCCACAACGAGAAGCCAAAAAAACAGAAGGCTATATCTAAAGAAAAATAGTCATAATGAAGATAAAAGGCAATTAAATAAAATAGGTTTAAAAATTCTAATTGCTGAGAAAAGCATTTTGCAAAATGACCAAATTTATCTGGTGGCTTTTAATATTCTCAGGTCTAAAAACAATAAAAATTCTTTAATAAAGGCCAGGAAGGATAGGCTCAATTTAGACATTTTCCCAAGTTAATGTCTAAAACGTTCATCACCGTGAAAACAGATCACAGGTTAAGATGACAAGTCAGCTCCTTAAAAGATACTTGTCACTTAGAAAGTATTTCCCTTGAATAATAATAAAAAAATCAAATGTAAAATTTCTCATGTATATAGTGAGCTGATTTTTTTAACATATAGCTATTTGCTATAAAAGAAATTATTAGTTGAAAATTAAATGAAGCTAATGAGTATACAACCAAAAGAAAAACCTAACATACAGTTTAAGTTAGTGTTATCCAAAGAAAATTTATTTTAACTAAGATTACTTCCAAATAAATCTTTTTAGAAATTAATAGATTTTAAATTGTTCATGAGGTTAGTCTAGTCCTCAAATGATTTAACATTATCAATCAGAAAAGTACAAAGTCCTGCCTTACAAAAGGTCAGATTTTAGATTTGAATAAGGCTAAAAGAAAGTAAATAATTAGCAACAGCTTGTTCCATAAGCGAAAAATCTTACACTGGTTTGAGAGAAGTAAGAGGAGCAACCTCCACCCACCCAGTAACCCTCTGACAGGAGAAACCATTAGGAGTGACTAAGCAGGAAGCAGCTTAGCTACTTCATGACCCGTCCACCACACCCCCTTCCTCCTGGTTCGTCTCTCACAAAAGAGGTCGGCGAGAATCCAAAAGTAAGGTTGCTTTAACCTTATGAAGATATGGAAGAACGACTCAGAACCTAAGCCCAGTCAGTGAGCCATCAGGAAGGGCTCACTACGCAGGAAGAATTTTAAGAAAATGGGGAGGCATCCTAAGCAAACGTCTCTATGACTAGAAATGGTTATGGGTTACAATTCTAAAGGCTTCTTTTTGTTGTTTGTTTAAACGTAACAGCATTTAGAAATTACTGGCATATTAGAAACATTAAGTCACTAACAACATCTTCTCATAGGCTTTTTACATTATTTTATGTACCAGGACTATCCTCATTTTACAAAAATACTGAAGCAGAGTGATTAAAGTTCACAGTTGCAAGAAGTATGACTAACATTCACAGCCTAGGTTTCTAATTTAACCTTTACAATACTGCTGCTATAATCCATGAGAATTATTTAAATCCAAAATTAGAAATAAAGCCACGACTGAGACTAAATCTTTGGCAAAGATAAATTAATCTGCTTGGTTTTGAAGAGTGGTGTAAAGAAAGATGACCTGGAAGGCAGGTCATCTGATCACGATTCCTAACTGTCTTAAGAAAATGAGACATTATTTCTGTGTGTGTGTGCTTCATGTCTAATACTTTATAAGTCATTCCCCTAGTGCAATCTGAAACTTGGGTTATTTTTCCATACAGTTTCAGGGATGCCACTAAAATAAATTTATGAAAAATAAGTCAGATCAGCCATCTTCCCCATGCTGAGAAAAAGCACTACTGTTCTGTAAACTACTTATGCTGTTGGTTTAAAGAGCATTTTATGGCTGAAATGGGACATTTTCAATGAATTCTACAGGGGAGGCTAGTTCTTCTCTAGCTTTTTTGCCAGGCGATTCAGTGCACCTTTTTTGCTATGTGATTCACTCTATCATCCCATTTCTTTCAACATTAAAATTCTATACTGTAAAGTTGATTTTAAGGGAAATTACTTTTCCTACTGTGAAATTTCCCCATGTCTCACACTGAAAAAATTAAGTTATGGTTCAGCACATATGTGCTGTTGTGCTACTTTTTCTTTTCCTCTGTTTTCAGCGACACTAGACAGTTTAAATATTTTGTATGTAGTGCAGTTTAGAAAAACTTTCATTTTCGTTACAGTATCAAGGTACTGTGAATTTTCAGCTCAAGATAAGAAGTCCTTGCTAATAGTTTTGGGAGACTTAAAATGTATGCCATAGTCTCTTTTAGTGAAGGTAATGGGAGTGGGGGTTATGAAGAGGTCGCTGAACCAGAAGGTGCCAGTGAAGGGGTTGGACACACTAGAGGTGGTCAGAATTAACTATAACTTCAGTATTCTGGCAGCTTCAGCAGTTTCTGCTTAGCTGTACCTTATCCACCCCCACCCCGACCCCCATCCTGAGAGAGGCCTCTGGCAGCTATATTTATATTATATTCCAATTGAAAAATATATATTTATAGAATAAAATTTAAGGGATTTTGGTGAAAGACATATCCCAGGGAGTACTAGATTATGAATTGGGTTTATGATGCTGCATTGTCAAGGAACAGGAAAAGTAGACAGCTGGTGCGGAGGGAGGCATGGGGAGAAAGAAGGAAAATTAAGGAAGAAGTTCAGAAACTGCCTGGTAGCCTTCCAGTTCCAGGCTCTAAACCTGGTTTTTGCCTTGTATTTCATGAGAAATCCCCATAAGCTTTCAATACTTCCCCTTTATTTGCTAAAGGTAGTCTGAGTGGATTTTATAACTTGCAGCCAAAGAGAACTTCCTCCAGATACCTAGCATGATAGCCTGCTGCATGTAGTAGATGTCATCTGGCCTTCTGGGCTGGGGTGACGATCTGCAAGCCGCAAAGACCTGTGCAGTTATACCTGCACTGCAGCATATCTGCTCATCAGCAGTGCTTTCACACTGGCAAGAGTGCCAAGGTGATGGTAGAAATCTATTTTCTCTTCAATACAGTTGCAAACCTATCAAAAAGGTGCTTCACAAGGCTTTATCCAACATAGTTGAAGACAGGCTATACTGTTTCATGGTGAAAACTAAACAACTGCCAATCCTTGGAGTTCCATTGAAAATACAGCTTTTGTTACTCCTACTGAAAAAAAAAAAACAATGTATCTGCTTTCAACTCATCATATGCAAATGTAAGAAACAGAATATTATCAGTCTACTTAATTGTACTTCTACCAGAGAGAAGCTTTTCAATTAGATAACATATAGTACCACTCTGAATACTTCTAATATGTGTCCTTTTTTCTTTCCAGAAGAAAGGAATTATTCATAACTAACACAAATAGCACAGCTTCATTTTAAAAATAGGAACTGCAGTAACCGGTATATTAAAAGTAGGTTAAAATTAATGAATGTTTAAAATAATTTATTATTTAACTGTTATCTCTGAAGGTATTTATATTATGTACAGTGGGAAAAGTCCATAAATCCCACTACATATGAATGGAAATACATATTTTCAAGGTCTCTCTGCAAATATTTTCTAGTCTATACACTTAATAGCAAAGTCTACAGAGTAATTCGTATGTGATTTAAAATTAGTCTTGATATGTCTACTTGACATTACAAATAAAACTACTAATGACTTCTCAAATGATACTGAAGTACCTTCCAAGAATCAGAGACACACTTATAACAATACTGTGCACACAAATGAACAGACACATGCTAGAATCATGATGCTGTCATCATTACATCAACCAATTATGCCACTACTTCCATTTTATGTTCAAGATAAGGACTATGTGTTGTTATCTGATGTTATTAAATTTTTGTAAATAAGATGTAAATCTGGTCCTCAAAAAAGCCTTTTTGAAGATGGAATTTAGCTACAGCCAAGGATTTGAGATAGGAATCCAGTCAAATGAAATTTTCTGTTTACAGATAATTTGGGGTAAGCTGCTATTACAGAATATGACTACGCATTTCTAATTTGTGGTAAGCTGCTATTACACAATACAACTAAATATTTCTATTTATTTGAAATTATGAGGATAAAAATGAAAGTACTAAAACTGTACTTTTAAATTAATAACTTTTTTTAGCTGGCAAAAGTCACTAAAATTGGAGTGATCGGTATATTTTAGGTAAGAATAAAGGGGAAAACCAGACATTAAATCTTTATTTGGATTAGCAGCACTGAACACTGAATTGTTTCAGATAAAATAATGGTCAAAAGGCTGGCCACCTTACTACAAGAGCCAAAAGAAACTGTAGGCTATAGTTTCCCCTTTAACCTTCATTCAAGATTCTCATGTGCTCATGTTGATACAACATAGACACAAGTTTTTCATACAAACACATCCTGGAAAAATGCATTAAACCATTTCTTCCCCCATACATATTTTCAGTGTCCTATGTCAAATAAAAAGCATAAATATCAAAATGTGGCTTCACTCTCTAAGGGTTCAGTGTGCTTCATGTTATAGTAATTAAAAGGCCAGAAATTAATATTGAAGGTTAGGACTTACTGCCTGAGAAAACACGAAATCATCTATAAAAATTAATTGCTAAAGTATTCTACTGTTAAAAGGGACTGTTTACACACTTTAGGAAGTACCATAGTGCTGAAATCTGACTCTGTTGTATACCTCCTTCTTTTTTTTTTTTTTTGCGGTACACGGGCCTCTCACTGCAGTGGCCTCTCCCGTTGCGGAGCACAGACTCCGGACGCACAGGCTCAGCGGCCATGGCTCACGGGCCCAGCCGCTCCGCGGCATGTGGGATCTTCCCGGACCGGGGCACGAACCCGTGTCCCCTGCATCGGCAGGCGGACTCTCAACCACTGCGCCACCAGGGAAGTCCCTCCTTATTTCTTGATTGTGCTATTTCTATAGTCACAATACTGGTGTGAACCTAACCAATACAACTCTTTTATAACACAGTAGCCTTCTTTCTAATTGTTTTGTTTCTAGTCTTTTTATTCTAAACTCTCCTGCTCACAGAAGCCATCATCCTATTGGCTTCTAAGATATGACTCAAATTCTTTAATAAAATCTTAGCTACTAAAATAGTCTTATCACCTTCCAAAATATCATGCACTACATTTTTCAGGATTTTACCTGCTCTCATATGCCATTTGCATTTCCTTGGTTGCTTTTCTACTTTAATTTATTCAAAATTTTGTTCAAGATATATTTCATGAAGTTTTTCCAGATCAAATTTTTCCAGTTACTTGAAATATCTAAGAAGTATACATTTATTTCTGGCCATCGTACCTCTATTATATTGAGGGTAAATACAATTTATTTTGCTTCCTTTGTAACTGTCTCCCATTAGGTATAAGGCTGGGAACAAAATGGATCTTTAATTCTCTGATTAATTTAAAGGCTTAACATTATGTATTTTGGCCTTGGCTCAAACTTTAATTAGACGTTTTGGCCATCCATCCAATTGATCCTAAATGCAAATTCTTTGAGATTAGTAAATTAATCTGTTCATAGGTGTTGTGAATAAATATTGTTCCTTGATCAAGTAAATATCATAATTAAATTTTTAATTGATTTAGCATTACAAGGAAGGTATAACCAGCCCTGCCCACACCCACCAGTCTGTAGGCGTCAGTACTGGAACACATCAGGCCAAGCAACTAACTGGGCAGGGACACAGCCCCACTCACCAGCAGACAGGCTGAACCTGAGCCCACAGTCGCACTTGGACATGGCCCTGCCTACCAGAGGGCCCAGGAACTGGTCCCACACACCACTGTGCAAGTACTAGACCCAAGACCCCCAAGCCCTGCAGCCAGAGCACCAGGAGCCACCAGTGGGCAGAGAGTAGGCCCAGAATCCCCTGGGACTTGGCCCTGCCCACCAGCAAGCCACATCTAGCCTTGGGAAAAGTCTCATCCACCAAGAAGCAGACTCAAGCCCCAGGACCACTACAGCCACAAAGCCTGCCATCAGGCTAGTATCAGCCCTAGGATGGGATGGGCCACGGCCCTGCCAACCAGAGGTCCAACACAAGCTTCAGGACGCCACAGACCACACAGTCAACTGTGTCATGAACTGGCAGAACACACCAGCAGTCCAACACCAGCTCTGGGACCCCTGGGCCTTGCACCCAGATGCCAAGACCCAGCTCTGCCCCCCCCAGTGGGCTAGCACTAGTGTGAGGACTTTGCTTCATCCATCCACTGGTAGGCAGGCACCAGCCACATGATTTCCTGGACCCCGACTCTGCCCAACAGTGAACCAGCACTAACCCCAGTGCCCGCCGGGGTTCTGCAGCCAGGCACCTCATGATGCAGCCCTGCCAACCAGCAGCAGGCAGCCTCCACACAAGGCAGAACCTGGCAAACAAGCGGACTGGGAGCCAGCCACGCCTACCAGACTGCCAAGAGCAGTCAGCCCGCCAAAAGGGAACAACCCACACAGCCGACATAGGAGGGAACCCTGGGGCAGATAACTCTGGTTACCAAAAAAGAGTGCACTGCTGGGACCCATAGGATGTCTCCTACAAAAGGTCACTTCTTCAAGGTCAGGAAATGTAGTCAACCTACCAGATACACAGAAACAAAAACAGCAAGTTAGGCAAAATGAGGAAACAGAGGAACATGTTGAAAATGAAGGAACAAGATAAAACCCCAGAAGAACAACTAAGTAAAGTGGAGACAGACAATCTACCTGAGAAAGAGTACAAGGTAACAGTTGTAAAAATGATCAAAGAACTAGGGAGAAGAATGAATGAACAGAGCGAGAAGTTAGAAGTTTCTAACAAAGAGTTAGAAAATATAAAGAATAACCAAACGGAGATGAACACCATACCTGAAATGAAAAATACACTAGAAGGAATCAACAGTAGACTAAATGATACAGAAAATAGATCAGTAAGCTGGAAGACAGAGTAGTGGAAATCACTGAAGCTGAATAGGAAAAAAAGAAAAAAAAGAAATTAGGGCAGTTTAAGACACCATTGAAACAACATCAAATGTACTAATATTCACATTATAGGAGTCGCAGAAGGAGAAGAGAAAGGGGCAGGGAACGTTTTTGTAGACATAATAGCTGAAAACTTTCCTAACCTTGGAAAGCAAACATACATCCAAGTCCAGAAAGCACAGAAGCATACAAAAACTGCAGAAAACCCAAACATGTGGAGGCTAAACAATATGCTACTGAACAACCAATGAATCACTGAAGAAATCAAAGAGGAAATCATAAAATACCTAGAGACAAGTGAAAATGAAAACACAATGATCCAAAACCTATGGGATGCAGCAAAAGCAGTTCTAAGCGGGAAGTTTATAGCAATACAAGCCTACCTCAAGAAACAACAAACATCTCAAATAAACAACCTAACCTTATACCTAAAAAGAAAGTAGAGAAAGAACAAACAAAACCCAAAGTTAGTATAAGGAAGGAAATCATAAAGATCAGAGCAGAAATAAATGAAATAGACACACACACACACACAAAAAGGCAAAGATCAATAAAGCTAAAAGCTGGTTCTTTCAAAAGACAAACAAAATTGATAAGCCTTTAGCCAGACTCAACAAGGAAAAAAGGAACAGGGCCCAAATCAATAAAATCAGAAATGAAAAAGAAGTTACAACTGACACCACAGAAATACACAAGCTCATAAGAGACTGCTATGAACAACTATATGCCAACAAAATGGACAACCTAGAAGAAATGGACAAACTCCTAAGGCTGAACCAGGAGGAAAGAGAAAATATGAACACATCAATTATTTTAGAAATTGAATCAGTAATAAAAAAAAAATTCCAGAAAACTATAAAGTCTAGGAACAAGTGGCTTCACAGAATTCTACCAAACATCTAGATGGGAGTTAACACCTATCCTTCTCAAGTGATGCCAAAAAACTGCAGAGGAAGGAATGCTTCCAAACTCATTCTATGAAGCCAGCATTACCTTGATACCAAAACCAGACAAAGATATCACAAACAAAAGAAAATTACAGGCCAACGTTCCTGATGAACATAGATGCAAAAATCCTCAACCAAATATTAGCAAAATGAATCCAACAATACATTAAAAGGATCACACATCATGATCAAGTGAGGTTTATCCCAGGGATGCAAGGAATGTTTCAACATCCAGAAATCAATGTGATACACCATACTAACAAACTGAAAAATAAAAACCATATGATCATCTCAGTAGATGAAGAAAAAGCTTTTGACAAAACTCAACATCCATTTATGATAAAAACTCTCCAGAAAGTGGGTATGAGGGAATATTTCTCAACATAATAAAAGTCATACTATGAAAAGCTGACAGCCAACATCACACTCAGTGGTGATAAGTGAAATGCATTTCTTCTAATATCAATAACAAGACAAGAATGCCCACCCTCAACACTTTTATTCAACACAGTATTGGAAGTCCTAGTGAAAGCAATCAGACAACAAAAAGAAATAAAAGATCCAAACTGGAAAGGAAGAAGTAAACTGACACTATCTGCAGATGACATGATACTATTCATAGTAAATCCTAAAGACACCACCAAAAAACTACTAGAGCTCATGAATAAATTCAGTAAAGCTGCATGATACAAAATTAATATACAGAAATCTGCTGCATTTCTATCCACTAGCAATGAATTATCAGAAGGAGAAACTAAGGAAACCATCACATTTACAATCACATCAAAACGAATAAAATACCTAGGAATAAACCTACCTAAGGAAGTAAAAGACATGTACTTGGAAAATTAAAAGACACTGATGAAAGAAATTGAAGATGACATAGATGGAAAGACATGCTGTGTTCACAGATTATAAGAATTAATACTGTAAAAATGACCACACTATCCAAGGCAATCTAGACTTAATGCAGTCCCTATCAAAATACCTATGGCATTTTCCACAGAACTAGAATAATTTTAAAATTTGTATGGAAACACAAGAGACTGTGAAGAGACAAAACATCTTGAGAAAGAAGAACAGAGCTAGAGGTATCCTGCTCCCTGACTTCAGACTATACTATTCAATACAAAGCTACAGTATTCAAAACAGTTTGGTGCTGGCACAAAAACAGACACACAGATCAATGAAACAGAAGAGAGAACTTAGAAATAAACCAATGCACTTACAGTCAGTTAATGTACAACAGAGGCAAGAATATACAGTGGGGAGAAGACAGTCTCTTTAATAGGTGGTGCTAGGAAAATTGGATAGCTACATATAAAAGAATGAAATTAGAATTTTTCCCACACCATATCCAAAAAATAAACTCAAAATGGATTAAAGACCTAAAAGCAAAATGATAAACTATAAAAACTTGTAGAGGAAAACATGGGCAGAAGACACTGCCTGTCTCCCTAGGCAAAGGAAACAAAAGCAAAAATAAACAAGTGGGACCTAATTAAACTTAAAAGCTTTCGCACAGCAAAGAAAACCATCAACAAAACAAAAAGACAACCTAGAGAATGGGAGAAAATATTTGCAAATGATATGACCAATAAGGGGTTAATATCCAAAATACAGAAACAGCTCCTACAAGTCAATACCAAAAAACAAACAACCCAATTCAAAATTGGGCAGAAGATATGAACAGCCGTTTTTCCAAAGAGGAAATGCAGATGTCAATAGGCACATGAAAAGATGCTTTACATTGCAAATCATCAGAGAGATGCAAATCAAAACCAGAATGAGACATTACCTCATACCTCACACCTTGGCTATCATCACAGAGACTATAAATAACAAATGTTGGCGAGGATGTTGAGAAAAGGGAACCCTTGTACACTGTTGGTGGGAATGTAAACTGGTATAGCCACTGTGGAAAAGAGTGGAGGTTCCTCAAAAAATGAAAAAAAGAACTACCAAATGATCCCTTTTCCACTCCTGGGTATACATCTGAAGGAAATGAAAAAAATAATTCAGAAAGATACATGCACCCCATGGACTTCCCTGGTAGTCAGTGGTTAAGACTTCGCACTTCCAGACTCCCCCCCTGCAGGGGGCGCCAGTTCGATCCCTGTTTGGGGAACTAAGATCCCACATGCCATGCGGCACAGCCAAAAAATAGAAAAAAAAAAAAGATACATGCACTCCAATGTTCACAGCAACATTATTTACAACAGCCAAGATATGGAACCAACTTAAGTGTCCATCAACAGATTAAAGGATAAAGAAGATGTGGTACATATATACAATGGAATACTACTCAGCCATAAAGAAGAAGGAAATTTTGTCATTTGCAATAACATGGATGGACTTGGAGGGTATAATGCTAACTGAAATAAGTCTGACAGAGAAAGACAAATACTATATGATATCACTTAAATATAGAATCTAAAAACTACACCAAACTAGTAAACATATAACAAAAAAGAAGCAAGACTCACAGATATAGAAAACAAACTAGTGGTTACCAGAGCGGAGAGGGGGAAAGAGAGAGGCATGATAAGAGTAGGGGATTAAGAGGTACAAACTACTATGTATAAAATAAGTAAGCTATAGGATATATTGTACAACACAGGGAATATTAGCTAATATTTTATAACTATAAATAGAATATAACCTTTAAAAATTGTGACACTACGTTGTACACCTGAAACTTAATAATAATAATAATACTGTAAATCAACTATAACTCAATTTTTAAAAAATTGGTCTAAAGTTTTTTCCCTGTAAGACAATCATATTGTAGAAAACTAATAAAATTCAATTAGAAACACTGTGCTTCACTATACATTCATATAGTTTTCACTACGAAAACTGAACACCAAAGGAGAAAATAAGTTTTTTAAAAAAAGGCTATTATACAAAGAGACAAGTTGCAAAATGTCTAAAAATATATTTATTTTGCCTTGTACAGAAAACAAACAAAACATACACAGAAAACCACAAGAACAACCACAAAACCCAAAGCAAAACTCATCCAGAAATGGTACCATTCAGATGACAGTACTTAAAATGTGAAGAGGATTGCATGTTACTAAGATGAAGCAATAATTAAAATGTAAACATATTGCATGTAAAACAACGGAAAATTCTGCCTCTGTCTCGACTGTGTAGGTGTGACAGGAAAGCTCTAAATTTTTCCCTCAAACACTGAATCATCTCCAGTGATTCAAGCCAGTGTTTATCTCATATAACTCAATTGTGTAGCAGCTGCATTCTGTATTTTTCTTTAAATGGCACTTAAGTTATTTCAGTTTTAGAGAAAAAAGAAACCACATTAAATGGGAAAAACCAAATACAATTTTAAAAGTCAAATTTTGACTATAACATCCTATATCTCTGTCAAAAAGAAAAAAAAGAATAATATACCATTCTCCTCACATACAGAACACATTCTGAATTATCCATATGAAAATTATCCATATAAAAATCAGATTAACTATGTTTTCTTAGCCTTCTATCATATGTGGGACATAATTACACAGTAAAAGCTTCAAATTGAAATCTTTTGCACAATAAGAATCAACTTGTTATGACCTTGAGGAATGAGCCACTTATATCCACAGATATTCCAAAAAAGAAAGGAAAACAAAATGTAAAAAATTATCATAGGTATCATTTCTTATAATTTTCTTTCTACAAAAGAAGTAATTTTTTCATTCATCCTGAACATAAGTAGTTTAAATATAATTCAATATTCAAAACTAAAAAAAAAAAATCTTAATTCTCCAACCCTTTAAAAAATTCTCACAGATGCCACTATTATAAAAGGTAGGCTCATAAGCATTTTAAATGTCCAGTTTTATTTTTTCTTACTTTTAAAAATATGTATGAAAGAATTTAAATTATTAACAGGATGGAAGGGGAATATGGCAGAGTGATGGAGATGATGGATTTTAAGGTCATGGAGTCCCTAGATTTGGGTTGCTGTGTGTCTCTGGGCACAATATTTAATTCTGTAAGCCCCAGCTGCCTTGTTTATAGTGTGGGTATTGTAACAGGACCTTACGTCACAGGGCTTTTGTGAGTATTAAGTGACAGAGCAAACATAAAGTACTTAATACTCAGAAACCATTCACTCAACAAACATTTGAGGGCCTACTAGCCAACAAATATTTGAGGACTTACTATGTACAAACCCTGTGCAAGTGGTGAATAAAAAAACATACAGTCCCTATCCTCAGAAAGCTTTCTTTTTAGTGGGAAAGATATGCAATAAAAAGTATAAAAACATATAAACATATGTATAATTGTGGGAAGTGTTATAAAGGAAATAAAGTAGGTTCAGTGATGGGGGAACTACTTTGATTGGTCAGGGGGATAAGGAAATGTTTCAGTGAAAGGGTAATGTTCAAGCAAGGGCCTGAAAGATGAGAAGAGGCCAGCAAAAGCATTCCAGGCAAAAGTAATAGCATCAACAAAGGCCACCCAAGAGGGGAGAAAGTGTGTCCTATAAGAGGCCAGTATGACTGCAGCACAGTGAACCACGGGGGTAATACGAAAGAAATTTGGAGGGAGAGGTGGTAGAAAGAACCAGCAGATCTCTACAGCCACGGTAAAGACTTCCGATTTTTATTCTGAAATACTATAATGGGAAGCCACTGGAGGGTTTCAAATGGGAAACCATTATATTTAACAGGTTTAGAAGTCAGGAAATAACCATAGCAACATTCCATTTGGCTAAAAGATAGAGATTCAATGCATCCTGGAGCACTGCAACTCGCTTGTTTAAAATACTATTGTTTGGGACTTCCCTGGTGGTCCAGTGGCTAAGGCTCCGCGCTCGCAATGCCTGGTCAGGGAACTAGATTAGATCCCACACGCCCCAATTAAGAGTTCGCATGCCGCAACTAAAAGATCCCGTGTGCCTCAACGAAGATCCCGTGTGCCGCAGCTAAGACCTGATGCAGCCAAATAAATAAATTTTAACAAAGTATATATTCCCTATTTAAAAAAATAATATTATTTGTTTCTTTTAGGTGGAAAATTCTGAAATACATTAGCCATTTCCTGCCTAAGGCTAATATATATGTATTTTTAAAAAGACACCTCAAAATCATTAAAAGCTAAAGTAGTTTTTTCTTTTCTCCCCTTTTAAATGTATCATGATCAACCGTTATGCGAAGTTATGAATGTAAGTTTAATTTTTATCACTTGCCTCTTCGATTTTGAGTTGCACTATATGTAGCTGTTCAAAAGCCTGGGCAACAGAACTGGTCAAACTTCCTGGCATATAAATAACTGAATTAAAGACCTTTAAAAGAGACTAAGTTTGTGTCTTTTTTTTTTTTTTTTTCAGTAAAATCATCACCTTCACCATCTATCAGTGAGCTTTTTTTGATTGTTTAGTCATACTTAAGGTGTTCTTACTTGGTTAGCTATGGATAAACAATCTGGTTTGCTTTTCTACTCTTACTCAAAGGATACTGTGAATTGCTGGAAAAAATCCAAAACTGCAATTATTTGATCCACCACAAACTCTTTAATCTCCCTGTTGAGTTCTATATCAACATGCACCATTTGGGGTATCCTAAGCCCTTTCCTTGCCCAAATCAGGAACTCCAACTGCTATAGGACTCTCTCCTCCGTACCCATTTCCCCTTTTACTCTGAGCAAAACTGCCTCTCCTAAACTGATCCTCCTTTTCACCTCAAAAATGCTGCCACTTTATTCTCCTTTGCCCTAGTCGCAGGAAAAAGGGTTCTCTAAATTTTCAAGGTTAAGTCCCTCTATCTGTGCTACTGATAGCCTCTCTTGCTTCATCAATTATTTCATCTGTTTTTTTTATCTCTCTCTCTCTCATATTACCCTTAACCTTTCACAAGTGGTCAAAAGTAAGTAAATAAATAAATAAATAGGGCATCAAGTTTTGTTTGTTCTCCTGCCACATGTTCTCACACACTAGCACTCCATTGCTGACTTCACCAATCTAATTCAGGCTCTCATCATCCCTCACCCGAAGAGTAGCCAAACAGCTCTACACAGCCAAACTCATCTTCAAAACAATCCTGATCCTAATTCTCATGTATTTGAAATTCATCCATAAACCATACTGCCTATCAACAGAATTCAAACTCTCTTTTTCTGGCACTTAAATTTTTCAGCAATCTGGCTTCAATCCACCTATCCTCAGAAAACTATCCTAGGCTTGCTATCTACTATCTTTTCCCTACCAACAAATTTCTGTAAAATACAGTCTATAATCACAGCCTTTCTCACACTACCTTAGTTTCTCATCTTCTACTTGGAGACTGTGCCCTTTAACTTGTGGGATCTACACTAACTGTGAGTGGTTAATGCCAGAATTGAATTGCAGTACACCAGTACACCAGCTGAAACAGAATACTTCCTTCCTGATTTGTATCCTTTATAACAAAACTGTAATCAGAAGTTTAGCACTTTCCTGAGTTCTGTCAGTTGTTCTAGCACATAATTGGACCTGATGGGATCATGGGGAACCTCAAATTCGCAGCCAACTGGTCAGGAGTTCAGGGAGCCCCAAAGTACAGCCAGCGGGTATCTAAAGTAAGGGCAGTCTCGTTGTGCCCTTTAACTTCTGGGGTCTGCACTAACTCTGGTGGTTAGCAACAGAACTGTAGTACACCAGTTGGGACTGAAACAAAATACTTCCTTCCAAAGCCTTTCTTCCAAAGCAAGACAAAGATCTTAAGCCCATTACTTGAGACTATTCAAGATCTTTCTAATAATACCACAGGAAATAAAATTTTGTCAACATCTACTCTATGAAATCATAGCAATAAATGCTGCGGCTGGGGAGTGGAATAGGAGAATGAAGGGTATGGGGGAAAGATTAAAAAATATTCTTGTACAGATGGGCAATAGGCACATGAAAAGATGCTTGTCATTGTTAATTATTAGAAAATTGCAAATCAAAACTACAACGAGGATCTTCCCTGGTGGCGCAGTGGTTAAGAATCCACCTGTCAATGCAGGGGACAAGGGTTCGAGTCCTGGTCCGGGAAAATCCCACATGCTGCAGAGCAACTAAGCCCGTGAGCCACAACTACTGAGCCTGCGTGCCACAACTAATGAAGCCCACGCACCTAGATCCCGTGCTCCACAACAAGAGAAGCCACTGCAATAAGAAGGCTGTGCACCTCAACGAAGAGTAGCCCCCCGCTCGCTGCAACTAAAGAAAGCCTGCGCACAGCAAAGAAGACCCAACACAGCCAAAAATAAATAAATAAATTAAATAAATTAAAAAAACCCACAAACCTACAATGAGGTACCACCTCAGAATGGTCACAATGGCCATCATTCAAATGTCTACAAATAATAAATGTTGGAAAGGGTGTGGAGAAAGGGAACCCTCTTGCACTGTTGGTGGGAATGTAAATTGGTGCAGCCACTATGGAGAACAGGATGGAGGCTCCTGAAAAAACTAAAAGTAGAGTTGCCATATGATCCAGCAATCGCACTCTTAGGCATATACCCAGACAAAACTGTAATTCAAAAAGATACATGCACCCCTATGTTCATAGCAGCACTATTTACAATAGCTAAGACATGGAAACAACCTAAATGTCCATCGACAGAAGAATGGATAAAGAAGATGTGGTACATATATACAATGGAATACTATTCAGCCATAAAAAAGAATGAAACAATGCCATTTGCAGCAACATGGATGGACCCAGAGACTATCATACTAAGTGAAGTAAGTCAGAAAGAGAAAAACAAATACCATATGGTATTACTTATATGTGGAATCTAAAATACAACTTATCTACAAAACAGAAACAGACTCACAGACACAGAGAACAGACTTGTGATTGCCAAGGGGGAGTGCAGCGGGGGAGGGAAGGATTGGGAGTTTGGGATTAGTAGATGCAAACAATTATATAAAGGATGGATAAACAACAAGGTCCTACTGAATAACACAGGGAAATGTCTTCATTATCCTGTAATAAACCATAATGGAAAAGAATATGAAAAAGAACATATATGTGTATAGCTGAGTCACTCTGCTGTACAAGCAGAAATTAACACAACGTTGTAAATCAATTATATTTCAATAAATTTTTTTTAAAAGTAGAACCCCCCCAAAAATTCATGTGGAATATGGTTTTACCTAAACTAAACTATTTGTAATTGTTGATTGTTCCCTACAGTGTCCTATTTTTCATCTTATGTTCATGTCATTCACCACTATCTAGAATCTTTTACCTCGTATTCCTACATATGAGACTCCTACCTGAATTTTAAGAGTCCAAACAATTGTCACTTCCAAAATGAAACCTTTCTGGTTCTCCTAACTGAAACTGATTCTTTAAATCTCAGCTTCAAGGCAAACAAGAATAACAGAATGCAATAAGTTAAGAAGCAGTCACATTTTTACCATTTCCAGTATAAACTTGAGTAAGTCACTTGAGCTTTTTAAACTTGTAAAATAAAGATAGGGCAAAACAACATACTATTATTTCCCAGAAAACTCTCCTTCCTTAAAAAACTTAGAAACACATTCTTTTAGAAGCATAGCTAAGCTCTTAAAATAAGTAAGGGGAACTGCCCTTAACAGTCACAAACGAAGAAAGAAAAGAAGCAATAAACCAGAGTGCTAAGCTAATATCATGAGCCATGGCTGCCCCAAAGAGCCAGGAACTCACAGCCTGTTGGGCAATGAGAGACACGACTTCTGGCTCATTCAAGACAGAGTTGGTTTTAAGGCCTCTGTATAAAGCTAAGATTTTTGTGAAAGGTCGAACTAGAAAAAAACAAACAAAAATCACCTGTCAGTAAAAGAAAATGACAGGAAAACTTCTCTGCCTTGGTCTAGGCTCTCGAGGTGAAGAGAGGCAGTTTCCTCTGAGAATTCATAAGCACAGTCTACCTTCATATGCATTTGTAGTTCTAAATATAATATCACAACTCCAAAATACAAATTACGTAAATGAGGGAACATGCTACCATAAGCAAGGGTTAGCAGAAACAACAGCTGGATTAAAGACCTGAGACTTCAGCTATTAAAATGATCAGTTACAGAAAATAAGATGTTTAAAGAAATGAGAGAATGAAAACATAAGCAATAAACAATCTAATTCTAGGTAGGTTTACAAAAAGAACCAAATTGAACTTCTAAAAGTGAAAAATATTAACCGAAATTAAGAACTCAGTGGATAGGTTAAACAACAAATTAGATACAACTGAAGACTTAGAGGGAGTCCTGAACAAAATACCCATAATTTCAAATAGAAAAAGATAGAAAAGACAAAAGAAAAAAATTTAAGAGAAATGAAAGATGGGATGAAAACCTGTGTCCAACTGGAGTACATAAAAGTAGAAATACAGGATACTCAAAATTCAGAGAGGTAACAGTTTATAATTTTCTAGCTCTAATGAAAAATGTAAATTCTCGGAAAGCATAAATTATCTTACACAGAATAAATTTTAAAACATCCTTATCTAGACACATTATAGTGAAACTGCACTTCAAAAGTAAATAAATTTTAAAATAATAATCTCTTCCTTGTCCCTTCATAGGTTGCTGTAAAGATCTAATCTTTTACATCAATAACAATTTCTTACATCAATCTTCTAATATGTATTTTAGTCATATGTAATAAATATATGAGAAATCCTCTCAACCTTGTAGACTATGAAAACCATTAAAATCTGCCTATGTTTTTGCAACAAAATGAATGAAGATGGTTTTCCTTCTTCCTTTAGTTCCCAATCCCTTGAAGGGAAAGATCCTTGAAGCTAAAATGGCAGAGCAAAAACTATGTGGGACAAAGGTTGCTTTGGGCACTGCTTCTAGTTCCATTCGTTCAACTGGTAAACACTCACTGTGAGTCTACTGTAGGCAAGGAACTGGATGATACAAAGATGATTAATTGGTAATTGTCCTTTCAGCCTATTAGAAAGGTAAATAGCATTGTGGATGAACATATGTTAACTACGAGTAGGAGAAAAAGATGTTATTAACTTTTGGCTGTGTAACTTTCATGGGCAAACAACAGTTGGCTGTGCAACTGACGAATTCAGTGAATAAAAATAAAGTTTTAGCATAAATAAAACAAAATTTAGAAAAGTAAACATGCTGCAAACAAACTGCCCTCTCTTAATACCCGGTTTCAACTAGAAAATCAATAATTTAATATTTTTTACACTTTTGCTTTACATGGGGCCCTGATCTCTTTCACAATTACAATCAAGAATGTACTACGTTAAAAAAATGGAATGGAGGGCTTCCCTGGTGCGGCAGCGGTTGAGAATCTGCCTGCCAATGCAGGGGACACGGGTTCGAGCCCTGGTCTGGGAAGATCCCACATGCTGTGGAGCAACTGGGCCCGTGAGAAAGCCCTTGCACAGAAACAAAGACCTAACACAGCCAAAAATAAATAAATAAAAAGAAAGGAAAAAAAAAAGGAATGGAAAAATATTTTTATGTAAGAACAAATTCTTTACTGAGAGAATCAGATGCATTTCTTCTAGCTTGGTTTCAATAGTACCAAGACTTTTTACTAACATAGTTTGTGATTAAACACTTAAGTAGAATAAATGAGTACTATTTAACTCTCTAGATTAAAAAATCTGTGTTGGGCTTTCCTGGTGGCGCAGTAGTTGAGAGTCCGCCTGCCTATGCAGGGGACACGGGTTCGTGCCCTGGTCCGGGGGGATCCCACATGCTGCGGAGCGGCTAGGCCTGTGAGCCACGGCCGCTGAGCCTGCGCAGCGGGAGAGGCCACAACTGTGTTATTATTAAGACCTTATTTGATCTATAACTTTTGAACAACAAATATAAAGGACAGAAAAACACACGCAGTTGTTGAAGTAGTAAGTACAAGAGGTTTTTCTTAGTTCTCCTCAAACAGTGTCGATGAAGGATGTTAATAAACAGAATAAAATTTCAGGGCAGAGTAACGTAAATCATAATTAGAGAGCAATATAGTATGGAACTGCCCAAGCTCTGGGCAAAATTATAATTAAGAATCCTCAAAAGAAGTGTATGTATGCCTATATGTAAGAGACAGAGAGAGAGAGAGAGAGAGTGTGTGTGTGTGTGTGTGTGTGTGTATATACACCCCTATAATTAAGCCAATGAAGCTAATGAAAACAGATAAATAATCTTCAAAGTCAGAAATATCCTGAAAATAAAGATAGAAATAAGCACCACAATTCAATACAGTCTATATATAGTAAAAGACAATGGAGTATATATGTTCAGGAAAATGTTCAAGAAAAACTGGATACAAAGAAGTGGTTTGGGCTTCCCTGGTGGCGCAGTGGTTGAGAGTCCGCCTGCCGATGCAGGGGACACGGGTTCGTGCCCCGGTCCGGGAAGATCCCACATGCCGCGGAGCGGCTAGACCCGTGAGCCATGGCCGCTGAGCCTGCGCGTCCGGAGCCTGTGCTCCGCAACGGGAGAGGCCACAACAGTGAGAGGCCCACGTACCTCAAAAAAAAAAAAAAAAAAAGAAATGGTTTAATGGGAGAAAGGCATACTACTACATCTGCTGACATGGAATTTTAAAAACTTTGTAACTTGAATTCACATACCATAAATGATTATTTCAAAATCCCCGGAAATAAAATACTTCCTATCAATCTAACATGCGGATTGTATGGATAAAGCAATAAATAAAAGACAAAGCCCTATTCAAAATATGAAATTTCTAATACATCTTTTATAGACTTTTTCCAAGCAAATTAATCTTTTAAAGATATATATACAAAAATTAAGTCCTACTATAGCCTCAATATAATCACTACCATCATAGGTAAAATGGAGATGACAATATAGCATCACATTATCACCATCCTACATGTTTCAGTTATTCAACATCTACTTTGCCTTTCACCTTTCACTGCTAGTAAGAGGGACTCACTAGATGAAAGTGAGAGTTGTCATTTTTGTCCTTTGTTTCAATGACGTTAATTATAATTTTAACCCATTCACAAAGATTATAATTTAAAATACAAGACTACCAAAGGAACAGATTATTTTTCAGTGTGACTTACAAGTTACTTGGTCAGTTTAAGCCTTAATTTTTCTAAGTTGGGATTCCATGCGAATCCACAAAAATCCTGTAAGCACACAAGACTTAATACTTTTCATCTACTATGAAAAATAGTACAAAACAATAATAGCAGCCATGTTGATACTGACAATATATTAGGCAACTTAAATATGCATTCCCACTTAATTCTACCTTTACTATGAAGTGGGTAATATCACCATTCCCATTAGAGTAGTGAGGAAAAACCAAGGCTCAGAAAAAGTTAAGAGACGTTCCCGAAGAAGCACAGCAAGCGGCTGAACTGGGATTCAAGCCAAATCCCCTAACTCTACAGTTCCTACACTACTTATTCTAACTTCTAAAATACTGCAGCAGCACTGTGGTAATTCTCCATAAATCCTTCTACTGAGTATACAGAATTCCATAGTGTGGATGTGCTGGAATCTATTGAGTCATTGTTCTTCAGGTAGAAGAAAATGATCCTTGATGGAAGTTAGAGATATAAGAAGCAATGAAAATAATACAAACGGTGAATATTTAAATAAACCAAATGAACATTAACTGCATAAAATACTATTAAGTATCTTGTGGGGTTTAAAATACATATGGGAGTAAAATACAAACTAAATCAAATCAATCAAGAGGAAGTTCAATGGATTTCAAACGATCTATGGTGCCTGCATTGATCATCAAGGAGTGAAAAGTATTAGTTTATATTAGACTTCAATACGTCAAGGATGCACGGTGTAAAGAATGTATAACTACAAAGAAAATGTGGGAGTATGGGAGATGAACAATAAATTTAAAAATACCAAAGAAAGAGAAAAGGACTACAGAACAGGAAGAACAACTAAACATAAATATAACAGTAACTACAGTAAATGGAAATGATTCAAAGAAAAGACATATTTTATTCAAGATGGATTTTTTAAAAACGTAACTATATGGCTGCT
The DNA here is from genome assembly GCF_937001465.1 of Orcinus orca. NCBI lineage: Eukaryota > Metazoa > Chordata > Mammalia > Artiodactyla > Delphinidae > Orcinus > Orcinus orca. The sequence goes on along the minus strand of NC_064569.1, from coordinate 33,537,352 downwards.
TACAAGAGAAATAACTTAAATACAAGAATGAAAGTAAGGTAACAAAAACAGATATCATGCCCAAACTAACTTAGATAAATATGAGACATTAGAGATTAAGGGGACTATTTCATAAAGACATAAAATAATTCTAAACTCATATGCACTTTACATCATAGCCTCAATATATAAAAGGAATAGAAACATTTAAAAGAGATATGCAAATCCACAAACATATTTGAAGGTTTTGACACAACTCTTTCAGAAACTGTTAAGACAAGCAAAATCAATACGGATATGAAAGAGTTGACACAATAATAAACTTTACCTTATTGACATACTAATAGAACAATGCACTCAACAAATAAAAAGTACACCTTCTTTTCAAGTATATGGAACACTTAGAAAAACTGACTGGACTTCCCTGGTGGAGCAGTGGTTAAGAATCCACCTGGCAATGGAGGGGACACAGGTTCGATCCCTGGTCCGGGAAGATCCCACGTGCTGCGGAGCAACTAAGCCCGTGCACCACAACTACTGAGCCCGTGTGCTACAACTGCTCAAGCCCGCATGCCTAGAGCCCGTACTCCACAACAAGAGAAGCCACTGCAATGAGAAGCCCACGCACTGCAACGAAGAGTAGCCCCTGCTCACTGCAACTAGAGAAAGCCCATGTGCAGCAATGAAGACCCAACACAGCCAAAAAAAAAAAAAAAAAAAAGAAATAAAAAAGAAAAACTGACGATGTGTTGGGCTGCAATGTAAGTTAAAACAAATTTCATAGGGCTAAAATCCTAAAGAATGTTTTCTGACTAGAGTGGTTTAGAAATAGAAATTTATTTTTTTAAAAACCTACAAAATCCCCATATGTTTGGAAATTAAGAAATATTCTAAATAACTCTAAATAAGAAATCCAAGGAATATTAGGAAAATATTCTAAACTGAATGACAATAAAAATAACATCAAAATTTGGAAGATGAGCTAATGCCATGTTGAGAGGGAATTTATAGGTTAAAAGAAAAACTACAGGGCTTCCCTGGGGGCGCAGTGGTTGAGAGTCCGCCTGCCGATGCAGGGGACACGGGTTCTTGCCCCGGTCCGGGAAGGTCCCACATGCCGCGGAGTGGCTGGGCCCGTGAGCCATGGCCGCTGAGCCTGCGCGTCCGAAGCCTGTGCTCCGCAACAGGAGAGGCCACAACAGTGAGAGGCCCGCGTACCGCCAAAAAAAAAAAAAAAAGAAAAGAAAAGAAAAACTACAAATCAGTAAGTATCTATCTCAAAAATTTTTTCAATAACAGCAATTAAACCAAAAAATGAAGAAGGAAAGAAAACAATAAAGTCAGAATTTAATGAAATATAAAATCAAAACAAGAAAAAAAAAAGAACAAAACCAAAAGTTGGTTCTTTGAAAAAGACTAATAAAGCTGGTAAATTCAGGTTACAATGATCATGGAAGATGTGGCAGCCAACCCCCAGAGAGCCCCCAGTGATCCCCACCCTCCTGGTATTTTCATCCTTGTGTAATCCCTTCCTGTTGAGTGTTGGCTGGGCTTAGTGACTCACTTGTAATTAACAGAACAAGGTAGAAGTGACAGACAGTATGTGACTCAACAGACCAAAAAAGGCAGCAAAGCATTGCTCTTTTTTGCTCACTCTTGGGGGAGGCAATGATTACATGCAAGAAACTGAAACTCATGCCAACAGCTACATGAGTGAGCTTGGAAGTGGATCTTCCAACTCCAGTCACATCTTAAGAAACTATAGCCCTTGTTATCAGCTTGACTGCAGCCTCGTGAGAGATCCTGAGCCTAGATCCCAACAGGCTTTGTTTGTTAAACTGAGAACATGAGAAACCAATTCTAAAGTTTCTACAGAAATTCACAGTTCCAAGTACAGGTACCCTTGAAAAAACAACAACAGGGAGGAGGATTTGCTCTACTGGATATCAAGACTTAATTGTAAAGCTACAGTAATGAGGACAGTGCAGTACTTTTACACGAATCAAAAGACCAACAGAATAGAACAGAGTCCAGAAACAGATTCACACATATATGGACACCTGACTTATTACACAGGTGTCAATGCAGAACAGTGAGGAACACATGGTCTTTCCAAAAGATGGTTCAGTGTCAAATGGATATCCACATGGAAAAAAGTGAAACTCGATCTCAGCTACATTTAATATACACTATATATAAAATCATTTTCAGATGGATTGTAACTCAATGTAAAAGACAAAACAGAAAAGCTTCTAGAAGATAATAAAAGAGAAAGATATCTTAAATAGGAGACAAATAAAAGCAATATAGAATAAGACTCAAAAGTCTGGGCTACATTAAAAGTAAGAATTTTTATTCCTCCATAGATATCAAAAGAATGAAAAAGCAAGACACAAAATGGGAAAAGATATCTGCAACACACATAACTAACAAAGGGCTTGTATATATATATAAAGAATATATAAAGAACTTCTACAAATCATTTAAAAAAAAAGAACTCAACAGGAAAACTAGCAAGAATCTCAACAAGTACTTTACAAAAGAGTACTTGTGCTATGTGCGAATAACCATACGAAAATATCCTCAGCATCATCTGTAATCAGGGAAATGCAAATTAAAACCAAAAGGAGCTATATTACATGTAACAATATCAATGAATCTCATAAATACAACGGTGAACAAAAAAAAGCTAGGCACAAAATAATATATACTGTATGATTCCATTTGTGTAAAGCTCAAAAACTATACTACAATGTTAGGAATCAATTTAGTGGTTACCTTTGGGAAAGGAGGGGCAGTGATTAGGGAGGGGGTATGATGGGACTCCTGGGGTGGTGGTAATCTCTATTTCTTGCCCTGAATGGTAGTTTTCACTAGTGCTTGCTTTGTGAGAAATCATTCAGGTTAACAACTCTGTTTTGAACACTTCTCTCTGTACATGTGTTATACATCGCTAAGGTGACTTTCTTAAAGTAGAGCATATTAGCAATCATAGCAGAGTTTAGCATAATTGAACATCAGCTAACCAGAAAACTGAACGATGCTGAACTGCTCATTTCCTCTCAAGTCCAGATAACTGAAGGATTAGAAATCTTAAGATTCAGTTCAGAGGCAGACAAAAAAATCTCCAAATAATCTCCTGGCTAATTCAAGTAAACAAGTATTCTAAACAGAAATGATATACACTGCATTGTCCAATTTCCTGTACTACTTTTTTTAAAAACAAAATTTTAAAAAGAGAAAGAATAAAGGAAAAGTACACAAAATAGATAATTATATAAGTGACTCCCAACATCAACTCACTTCTAGTGTTTAATTTCAAGTTACCTTTAAGTAGAAACATAAGATTATCTAAGTGCAACTTTTAAAACACCGTCTGTAAATGAATTGAGAATATCAATTAACTCACACTGTAGTCAGCAAATGAGTGTATATAACAGACAAGCTTGTTATCTCCTTGCACAATACTTGAATTAAACAACAGTTAAGAGAAGACAGCAGATGTTATAGGAGGGATCACATGTTAAAAATAAGGGATGACAAGTGAAGGGTGATATATGGGAACAATTTATGTTTTAGGAATGGGGAGGGAAAGCAGGGAATTCTAAGGAGAAGGAAACATTAATCTTTTATGGTACTTCTTATGTCTAGAAAAATAGATAAGGACCAGTGAGATAAAAAAGCAATCCAAATGGAAAATGTGAAAGGAAAATTACAAAGCCCCCCAAAATAAATAAAATATTTCATAGTAAAATTATTTTCACATTTCATTTTGAACAAATAAAGGGGAAATCCCCCAAAATAAAAACAGAAGTAAAAGGACAAGAGGTAAACAGCCCAAATCTTCACACTGATGAGAAAATGGGCTCTCAAAGTTAAACTTATACAGGAAACTTGCTATAAAATATTCCTAAGAGGTAATCTGAAAGTAGTCAATATTCCAAGGTTGCAAAGAAACAGGCAAAGTAATACTCAACACAACCATAACCACTTGTATAGTGATTTTCAATATATACAGGGCTTTCACATACAAGAGCTTGTTAATTCTGCAGGAAAACATGCAACTAATCCCATTTAACAAATGAGGAAAAGGCTCTGAGAAGTTAAAGCACTAAATGGAAGCATCCAGCAATTTCTATGCCACATTACTTAGAAATGTTCCCAATGTGAAGTACTCAGAGACTAAATAAAATTGTTAACTTACAAAAGGGGAACTGAATAGCAAGTGACAGTAATTTGGAACCACTAGAGAAAATCCTTACCTAACACTGGTTGACAGGAAACAAAGAAGGGAGGTGAGAGAAGGAAGCTCACACATGGGCTTACGCCATGGGGAATACCTGTATTGGGTACTTTTGTTTAAATGATGACATTCCCAGGTATAATGTCCAGGATGGCCTCATCTCTTCTGGTACTTGCAACATTTTAAGTATGGTTTTTATAAGGCTTGGTATTTGTATTGTCCAAATTTTATATTTTATGTAAAAACTGTATCTTAACAGAGTCATCAATCTCCGTATTTATGGATTTATATCAGGTATAAATAACTTACTTTTAATTAAACGTAAAAGCTAAGACACTTGGTTTTGACATTTCAAATATGATACAAATTACATTCTGAGACAGCTTCCAGATGAAACTCCCTTAAAGTGAAAACTTTACACTTACGTTTCAGCAACAAGCATCTATAGTAAGAGCATGCACAGAATCTGACTGATAAATTTCAAAAACTCTGAAATTTAGCCAAAATAAATGATTTATTTTCAATGGGTTTTGGGAATAAGAGATTTTTTCAGAGGTAAATCATATGTGAGTATATTTTACTAAATCTATATATGTAAGGTCCGAATAAGTGGTTGGTAATAATGGACTGTTAAATACAGTAGGGTAGACTTGATGTCTAGACAAGATAGTGGTAAGAGCTACACTTTTAAAAAGTTCGTTACTTGCTCTGATAAAAAGAAAAAACAAAGAATGTTTCTATCATGTAGGACTAGTATAAAATGCTTATTAGATCATGCATATACAATGATAGAGTTGCCACTACTTTGGAAACAATTTCATTTTAACCCATCATGTGTGACTCTTCTCCATGTCTGCAACTCTAGTTGACATTTCAGGAAGATGGTTCATTTGATTAATTTTCAAGCCTTTTCTCTGTAAAAGTAAAACAAAAATATCCTATTTTATATTGAGGGAGAAAGAGCGACCCAGTGAGAGGACTGGGAAGAATCAGCTATATAGTTAGACGGTGACTGAAACTAGACACTCGAAGAAAAGAAGAGGGCCACAGGCAGAATGGTGACTAACGGAACGTCTTGTCTACTGAAGAAAACCCTTTCTGCACAATTCATTAGCTCAACAAGCACTATTTAATTACTGACTGATGCATAGCAATGATAAATATTTGAGTTTTTAAAAAGCATTTTAATGTAAGTACACTGTGTCCTCATTAAGAGGTTTAAAAAAGAATCAACGCTTAAATATTCTATAGTTAAATCTGAAATTAGCTTCTTTATGTACACATATAATAGTGTGTACAGAAGAAGCAATATTTAGCTTTTAATTTTTAATATGATTTAGATTAGGAAGAGACCTAAGATTATTCAGCCTAACTTTTTTATTTTGAGGAAGAAAATGAAGAAAAGCCAGTGAGCAGCCCATACGGTCACAAAATGGTTAACATGTAGAATTCAAATTAAAATAAAAATCACATATTAAGTAGATTGATCTAGACTTACAGCAAAACTGTATTAACCTATAAGACTGATGACCTAGACAGGCAACAAAATGATTTCTGAAGTAACTTGATTTTTATTAACTAGAGTAAGGAAAGTGGCCCCAACATGGCTAAGAAATAAAATTTCCTCAATATAACAAGGCTGGCATAGCTATGATTGACTATAAAAAATAATGTCTTTACCAAAACAAATGTATATTCAGTTTAAGTCTTTGGAAGTTAAAAGAAGGAAAGAAGAAAAATACACAATCCCCCCTATCAAGAGTCTCTGAGTAGTCTCTCTGTTTTAGAACATTAGATTGGCACCCTCTCTGGATCTAAAATGATTCCTGTCTATATTTCAATTATAAATTATCAGATAAATATAGTAATCAACCATTCTGTTAATAGAGAGACTTACTTGCAGGTAGAAATATCAGCTTTTTCATAAAACAGCTTTATGTTATTAGGATAGTGTCCTGAAATAGCCAAAGAGGTCTTAAAAATGAATTTGCCTTCATGGTACTTGTTCTTTTTTGAATTACTCACCAAATAAGAAGAAAGAAGAGATGGACCTTCCCCCTTACAACTGATGACTTTCTGCGATTTGAGGAGCATCATGAGTAATGCATTTAAAGAATATTATCAGGTACATCCCCGCAATTAGATTGGCTTAGATTTTATTAATTGCATCTACTAACATAATTTTTAAGAAAGGCTGATAAAGATTGGTACAAGCAAGAAATTCAGATTCTCTACAAACTCACATATTACAGTTACGCTCAAACTTGGCATGCCATTAGAACCATAAGAGGTAAACAGGCACTCTGGTGATCTCCTATGCAGTTACTAAAACCTGTACAGCACTTCACAAAACATAAACACAGGCATTTGACACCCACAGTATTAAAGCAACTCCACAGCCCCAAAATGTATATATTAAATGTAATATTTTGTTTATTTAAAAAAATACATATATATACATTTTTTTAATGTGGAGAAATCAGAGGACCTATATTTTGAAACACGGTTCCCAAGGGATTATAAATGTCTATTAATAGGGGACTAGTTATATATACTGATATAGAATGGTCACTAAAACATTGAACAGGGTACAGAGTATGGTACTGTATTTAAAGAAAAAGCATGGAGACACACACACCAACTTTTATCTCCACTCATCTGAATCAAACATGCTCCAGATGTGTGTGTGTGTATATGTATGTATGTGTGTATACACACATACATAAATACTGTATATAAACTCTGTGTATACACATATATATGTATATATACACATATATACACATACATCACATATACAGTATATCTACACGCTGGGGAAAGAAACTGGGCAGCTAAGAATTATAGGTGAGAAGGAAACTTGTTTTCCCTGCATAATCTCTTGTGCCTTTTGAATTTTATCCTTGTGTATTTTATCACTTAAAATACAGCTTTCAATGGATGGGCTGGAGGACATTTTAACATAATAGAAAAGACTTTCATAAATAGTTGTTTTGGGTGATATTTACAAAGTGCTACAACTGTTACAACTTATCCAACTGAATATTTAAGATCTATGCATTTTATTGCATGTTAATTATACCACAATTAAAAAACAGACAGTACAAAAGTCTCTTAATTTACATAAAATGTGGTCATAGTTTTCAACCTTTCAGTACATTAGAAAGTATAGAAGAACCTAAGAAAAAACAGTCACCTCCTTCCAACTCCTTGTTACTCCAAATATGGTACAGACTAGTAAAATCAGCGTCACCTGGGAGAATGTCAGACATTCCAATCTCAAGCCCCATCCCAGATCTACTGAATCAAAATCTGTATTTTAACAAGATCCCCCAGTGATTTACACCCACATTAAAGTTTGAGAAGCTCTGATAACTAACTTACCGGAATATTTATGGCAGATATCCAACAAGCTCTACTTTTTAAAAGCCCCACAGATGTACAACAAAAGCAGAGAATTACAATATAAGCATGGTGCCTTGAGAGTGAAGAGATGAAAGGTTCTTTTTTTTAAGACTAGTTGGCAGAGCAAAAGATCCTAATAAACTTCAGTTACACACCAACTATCCTTACAGTTGCTTCACTAGGCACCTGCTTCTCTACAACTTCTTGGGTCTTTAGGAGGATTTTAGCCACCCTGACACTCTTAGTCATATGATCTGCTAGGCCAACAATGCATATGCATATTTTTTGTCTGTGTATGTATACATATACATATGTGTGTGTGTGTGTGTGTGTGTGTGTGTACCCACCCCAGATCTACTCATATTATCTGATTCCATCTGAAGAAAGAGGAAGATAGAACAATCAAAGCCAGATCTTGCCAGTGGGAAATTACAAGAAGACTTAAATATCATTAGATGCCAGGTCCCCAAGAAAACAGAGGATCTCACTGACAGGCTATGTCTAAGCACAATTTTATCAAAATTTATGAGGGATTTTGCAAATCTTAAATAAGAGAATTCCAAAGAGTTAAAGTAAATATTGCTTTATCCCTCAAGGTACAATAAAGGGAAGAAGGGTATGTAATAATGGAGGATTTCAATTTGCATCGTTCATTCAAAGTAACAATTTGTTAAAAGCCAAGATTCCTCACTGGTAAAATATCAAGGAGTAGGATGCACTTTCAAATCAAATAGTTCAGTAGTAGTAGGTATGTGAGGACTTGAGAGATATATCACGATCAAGGGGTTAATGCCAAATACCTGAACCAGAATATGAATCACCTATATATTTCTTTTGAATTTTAGAATTTTATTTATTTTTTATACAGTAGGTTCTTATTAGTTATCCATTTTATACATATTAGTGTATATATGTCAATCCCAATCTCCCAATTCATCACCTATATTTTTGTGGATTAAGTCTCTCTAGGAATTACCATAATGACAGAAGAAATTCTGAAGTTCGCCTTTCTAAGCTCAGAAACCAGAAAGCCTAGGAAAATATTCCAGTATTTGAATGTAAAAGGTGGCCCAAACTGGGTAAGAGGGGATAATCTGGGGAAATAGGGGGAAAAGATACACCACAGGATCCAAAGCATAAGGAGGATAAATGTGCTGTAGCAAGAGAATGAATCATATCCACTAAAAGATATTTATGTAAAAGTGAGATGATTCAAATGATCTCTAGCAACATAATATTCAGAGATGCAATCTGATGTCTTCTGGCTCAAGGATTTTAGACCAGTGGTTCTCCATCATATACGACTATAAGCTGGCAGCTTTTTCAAAAGACACCTGTACCTCTACCCTACCGAATTCTTATATGCCCAGGAATGAGATGGCAATAATATGGCAAAGAACATGAATCTGCTCTTATTGAAGTGATTCTGATACACTCTATATCCATATGCGTGCCCTTAAACATCGAATAAGCCACATTTGTAGGCCCTCTGAATTAAATTAAATTTTGGCCTGAAGATTTAGTTTATTACATATTGTAATACTGCCTCAAGTTAATGACTTTCTTTGGATTCAAGGGCTGAAGGACCTAATTTATATAAACCCTCAAAAAACATGTGGAAATTTATAAGATATCTGAACATATTGCACTTGACATAACAGGGAGAAAAAGCAACTTGGCTATAACACCAACATTTACATTCCTACATTATTCTAAGTTTGATTTGTTGGCCTCATCTATGCAGGCTCTTTTTGGGGGGGCTATTATTCATTTTTTAAATCATGCAATATTTCAAGCATATGGAAAAATATAAATTACTAGACAGCTGTATAATAACTACCATCTAGCTTTCTCAAACCTTTATAATATTCCTATCCATCTGGTATTTAATCTCTAAAAATAAAATGTGCAAATGTTGGAGAGAAATCCCCTTAAACCTAATTTTTTCATTTTCAAAAATCACTGTAACATTAAGACATGATTTATAAAATAATTACATGTCATTATTTACTAGCTTTGTGACATTTTGAGGAATTCTGGTTTGATTTTCTTGTCAATATATGAAAACCAAAGTACCCTAGCAACACAGTAGTTACATTCCAATATTTAACATCATTAAGTTCTCTATTTTATAATGGTTTTACTTCTCTAGTACATCAGAATACAGTAATGACCTTTTAGAGTTATTTTTCTTTCTTTAGTTCATCTTTCCTTGTTCAATATACTTTAGTATCAGATTTTTCATGTGTTTGAACAATGGACAGATGAAAACAGAAATACAGTCATACTTACAGGTCAAACATATATGGGTGTCTGTAAAGTATACAAACACTGGTTTCATACTAAATAATTTTATGTGTGTGCTGCTAAGCTAGGCTCTACCTCTGACTGGTAACCCACCTTTTCAAGATCAAATAGATCACCTATGACTAATAACAAGAGGAGACAGTACAAAAATATTAATAAATAACAACCCAAAATACTCCCTCCCAATAGGGGAGTCAGTCAAGTTTTTCTACCAGTTATATTCTTAAGAAAACCTCTCCTTTAAAGAGCTGCAATTTAGGTGAAAAAGAAAAATAACATTAAATAATTCATTCACTTAACAATCACTTATCAAGCACTTACTAAGTGCTGGGCCTAGGCACTCTGTTAAGTGGTCAGGTTAAGACACACTCTGATTTCAAGTGACTCAGTGACTATTCATACAACACATATTTCTTGTGAGCCCACTACATGCCAATCGCTATTCTGGGTAATGAAGATAAAGCAGTAAACAAAACAAAGTCCTTGCTCTCATGAAGCTTCCATATGGAAGGGAGACAAGCAAACATATGTCAAATGGTAGGGAAAAAAAAAAGCTACAAAGAAAAATAAGTCAGAGTAAAAAGACAGTAATTTTATATAGGGCAATGATATTCATATTCGTACTGGAAGATACACCTAGTGAGCAAACCATTTATTTACTCCCATTTAATTGATATCTTGAAAGGCACCAATCTGCCTTTCACATCACCAAATTAAACCGGATTTTCTCAGTCACCGTTTTCCTATATAAGCTGCACAATCATATCTAGGATTTAAATAAGATCTTCTACTTAACCAAGGGAAATAGATTTTAATTGATGTGGAAATGGACAGCGCCTTGAGAAAAGGTTTAATTTTGTTCTTAATTTCCAACAGTTTTTAGAAGATTATATAACAATATAATGACATTTACTCAAGGCACTAGAGAGTAACAACATCAAAAACAAACAGCTGTACATGTCACATTTTAGAAAGCCCTTTCACATTTCATTTACTTCATTTAATTCTCATAAAGTGATAATACCCTATAAAGCAGGTAATATTTCCATATTGAAACACTTTCAACTTTTCTATGCATAATGAGCATATGCGAGGAGGATTAAAGAGGAAATGATGGCTACTTTTTAAATCTTAGGTAAGACAAAGCCTCTAGGCTTATTCTATTCCAAAATTACATTTCACACTGTATTAAGATACAGATAGAAGGTTTTGTCCTATAACTATTCCTTAAGCAATCTATTCAATCTATTAAAAACAAGACCCTGACTTTTCAAAATGACATCATTAAAATTAGATTTAAATACCTATCCTTTATTTTTTCTTTAATATTTGAAAAATACTTAAAAGTATAATGAAAACCATCAAGAAACATCTGTAATCCCAGTATTCAAAACTAACATTTGCTATTATATTGGTATATTTAATATTTTTCAACCCATCTCTAAGTTTAATAGTTCTTTAATTGCTCCACACTAACTAGAATATTAATATTCTCTAAAATAGAAGCTTGCTTTTTATTAAAAAGAGAAAAAAAAGTAAGCAGGGGTGGAAGACCAAACTGATCAAAATTACTGTGAAATCAAATCAAACATTTTTTAGAATTTTTTACATTGTAATTTCAGGGTCACAAATGGAAAAAGACAAAATGAAATATTTATTCAATAAATATTTACTGTAACTACTGTGTACAAAATGACAGGAACAAAAGATTTTATACTTTAAGCAGACTGGATTCTCACCTGTTCAATCTCTTTGGTTTTTGAGGCTATTGCTTTAGAGCGACTGGTTAGCTGACTGTCTTCGAATAATTCTATGCCATCTGTTGCATTTGTCTCAGGTTCTTCTGGCTGGTCAATGAACAATGGTGCCGTGGATCCCGCCTTTAAAAAGAATTAGAAATCTTTTATTACTTTCTTAAAGGACATACAGCATTTTAGATGACTGAATATAAGCACCAATTGGCAGATTATCTCAAGAGAAAGTGCTAAATTTAACCTGTCTTAAGAAAAGAAACACTTTCAATCTTGCTATGCATAATGAACTTATGTGAGAAGGATTAAAGAGGAAATGATGGCTACTTTTTAAATCTTAGGTAAGACAAAGCCTCTAGGTTTATTCCATTACAAAATTATATTTCATACTATATTAAGACAGAGCTAGAAGGTTTTGTCCTGTAACTATTCCTTAAGCAATCTATATAAGAAACACAGAAGAAAAAAGTCCAACTGGAAGTGAGAAGTGTGAACACACATAAGCAAATATATTACACAGAAACATAGAAAAGGACTCTACTTCAGAAGTTAAAAATACCCTGCCTCCTGTAACCTAAGAATTTATTGAAATAACTGAAAAGAAAACAACTCCAAACAGCAATAATTATTACTTCAACAATACTGCAATAGTTCATTAATGAGTAAATGATCCCATAAAAAGCCCAAGGCCGATTATCTTACTTTCTAAAAATACTTTTGATGAAAAGAGGAAAACTAAATAAATGAGGGAAAACTATTATTTAACTACAATGCATTAGTTTACTCAAAAATTTATTCTATGATAAATGCCAAGCACTGCTCAAGTGACACTAGATCTATCAATGAACAGAACAGACAAAAGTTCTTGGCTTCATGGAGCCTGCAGTAAGCAGTAACTTGGAAAGAGTAAAGTTTGAGCTAATATATTTTACTGTTGTATATTTTAGTTGGGTGGGAGGTGAAGGAGGAAATAAGAAAACTGTACTTATCACAAGTTTATCAAAAAACTTACGGTTTTTGTGATTGACGTAGCAGCAAACAGCAGTAGGTTTACAGAAGTCACAAGATATATATTAATTAGTGGTATTTTTCACCTGTAAGAGCAGTGGCATTCCAACATCTAATGTGTTGTACACTGCCACAACCTCTTTAGAGAGTAATTTGGCAATATTTATCAAAATGTACCACATATCCCTTTCACCAAGCACCTTCACCTGTAGGAACTTAATCTACAGATACACACATGAGCAACGAATGCTAAGATATGGTTGCCGTTAGTGGCAAATGATTGAAAACAACCTAAACGTCCATCAAGTAAATTATGCACTATCTAGAACCATGGAATACTAAGAAATCATTTAAAAGAATAAGAACAGTCTAAATATACTGCATAATGTATCCTAATTTTTCTCCTGGCAAGTCCTGAAGGTCATTCCCCATAAATATACTGCCAGTTGTGTCAAAAACAAAAGGGAAGAGGGAAGCATGGGTATATATACCTTTATGCATATATATGAACACACTATCTCTGGAGGGATATAACCTATGGGGAAAAAAATGATAGAAGAGGCTGTCTCAATAGGGATAACTTAGAAGACACTGTACCTATTCCAATGCCTTTTGAATTTCTGACATGTGCATGCATAATCTACTTTTTTAAAAAACCTGGTTTTTATAAGTCTGAGTTATATATCTTAAGGGATTTAAATTGAAAGTATACGAATCATTTAAGGGGAGAGGATTCTGGGAAGACAGCAGAATAGGAAACACTAGCAATCTGTCTCCCAACCTACACAAAAAATTACACTGGCATAATGTCTGACTTAACTATTGTGGAACTCTGGACTCTGCTGAAGTCTTGTCCCTTCCGAGGAAGACATGGGTGGTAAAACTGAGGTTAAATTCAGCTCTTCACACAGTAGCAGCTGCCCATCTCCCACCCCTACCCACTTGGCAGGAAGCTGTGTACATGTTCCTAGAGCAGCTTACACATTGCTTATGGGAGTCAGACTGGGGAAAAAGTACCCTATCCTTCAAATATCAGGGAACTGTGCTCCGATCACTGATTGCTGCTTCTGATCAGAGGGGCAGACAAACAGGCGAACAGCCATTATTATTATACCTCCCCCGACTGTTGCAAGCCCCTCTTATTCTGACTGAAGTGACTTCCAGGGGATATAAAGGACCAGAACCCTCCCCCCTTCATTTTTCACACCTTCCTCTTTTGGGAGCCAGACATTAAAGATAAGAATGTTAAAAAAAAAAACTGTATACATGGGGGAAGTTAGAAAGTAAATGGGCACAACAAGGGAAAGGCTCAGAAAGAACAGAGAAGACTTTGTTTACACCTCAGACTGATCCTCAGTACAGAAACAGCCAACAATAAAAAACAAACAGTAACAACAACAACAACAAACCCAGCAAGCCCAGGGGAACAGGGGGAATCTGACTTACAGAGTTACCACATTATTAGATTCAAATGCCCAGTGTTCAACAAAAAAAATCACAAATCATACAAAGAAATGGCAAAGTACTGCTCATTCAAAGAAAAAAATGAATCAACAGAAACTGCTCCTGAAAAAGACCTAATGGCAGATCTACTGGATGAAAAAACTTTAAAATAACCATCTCTAAGATGCACAAAGAACTAAAGAAAGTTGTGGGAAAAGCCAAGAAAGCAATGTGTGAACAAAATAGAAATATCAATAAAGAAATAAAAAACCTAAAAGGAAATGAAAAAGAAATTTCATAGCTAATAAGACCAATAATTACAATAAAAAATTCACTAGAGGGATTCAAAGGCAGAAGAAAGAATCAGTGAACTTGAAAAACAGGACAAGGAAATAGGAAATTATTGCCTGAAGGACAGAAAGAAAAAAGATTGAAGAAAAGTGAACAGAACCTAAGGGATCTGTGGAGCACCATCAAGTGGACCAATATACACTTAATATATACATCCTTCTGGGAATCTCAGAAGGAGGAGAGAGAGAAAGGGGCAGAGAAGATACTTGAATGAATAATGGCTGTAAACTCCCAAATCTGATGAAAGACATGAATATAAACATCCAAGAAGCTCAAAAAAACCCAAGATGAACTCAAAGAAGCTCAAAAGACACATTATAATCAAACTTTAAAGATAAAGACAAAGGGAGAATCTTGAAAGCAGCAAGAAATCATCATCATCAATACAAGGGGTCTTCAACTTAAGATTAAGCAGATTTCTCATCAGAAACTTTGGAGGCCAGAAGACAGTGGACTGATATGTTCAAAGTGTTAAAAGAAAAAACTGCCAACAAAGACTGCTATATCCACCAAAACTGTCCTTCATAAGTGAGGGAGAAATTAAGACATTCCCAGATAAACAAAAGCTGAGGAAGTTCATGATACTAGATCTGTCATGCAAGAAATGCTTAAGGAAGCCCTGCAAGGTGAAATGAAAGGACTCTAGATGGTAACTCGAAGCTGTATGGAGGAATAAAGAGCTCAATGAAGTTAAATGCATAGTTAAAACAGCTAGTATTACTGTAAATAGTTGGAAACTGCACTTTTTATTTGCAACATGATTTAGGAGACTATGACATTTAAAGAAAAAAATTATTAGTGTGAAAACTAGTATCACTGCAATGTTGGTTTATAACTCCAAGTCTTATTTTCTAGATAATTTAATATGCTAATGTATTTAAAATAATTATTAGTTTATGGTTTGGGGCGGCACACAATGTATAACGATGTAATTGTGGAACATCAACAAATGAGGAGGTAGAGACAGAGCTGTAAAGGAGTACAGGCTTTGTATGTTATTGCAGGTAAGCTGGTATAAATTTAAATTAGTGTTACAATTTTAGGATGTTAAATGTCTTCTCCATTGTACCCACAAAGAAAACAGCTATAAAATATACACAAAAGGAAACAAGATAGAAATTTTAACATTTCACTACAAAAAATCAACTAAAAACAAAAGAAGACCTGAATGCAGGAAATGAAGAACAAAAAAGTTACAGGGCATATAGAATACAAATAGCACAATGACAGGAGTAAGTCCCTCCTCAGTAATTACTTTCAAGTGTAAATGGTTTAAATTCTCCAGTCCAAAGACAGAAATTGGCAGAATGAATAAAAACATATGATCCAACAATATGTTATCAACAAGAGATTCACTTGAGGCCCAAAGGCACAAACAGGTGGAAACTAAAAGGATGGAAAAAAGATATTCCATGCACATAGTAAACAAAAGAGAGCAAGAGTGGCTATAATAATATCAGACAGATAAACTCTAAATAAAAAAAGGTTACCAGAGACAAGGACATTATGTATTAATAAAAGTTTCAATAAAGCAAGAAGATATAACAATTACAAACATTTACACACCTAATGACAAACTATAAAAATATATGAAACAAAACCTGACAAAATTGAAGGGAGAAATAAACAGTTTCACAATAATAAGTAAGGAAATAAGTAAGGGAATAGTGGGCTTAAGCAACACAATACACTAACTACATCTAACAGACATATACAGAACAATCCACCAAACTTCAACAGAGTATACATTCTTCTCAAGTGCACATGGAACATTTCCCTGTATTGGGGCACATATTAAGTCTCAACAGATTTAAAAAGAAAAATCTGGAAAATTCACAAAATTCTGGAAATTAATGTACTTTTAAACAAACAAAGAAAAATCACAAGGGAAAGTAAGAAATACTTAGAGATGAATGAAAATGAAAACACAACATACCAATGAAAAGAAAACAAAATGCAGTACACACACACACTGCTATACTTAAAATAGATAACCAACAAGGACTTACTGTAAAAAAATTTTTAAAAAAAGAATGTACTCCTAGCCCATCCAAAAACCCCAATCAATTTCCCAAAATATCACTAAAGTATCTTTTAAACCTATTTAAAAATCCACTAAGGAATTCTAAATAATATAAAGCATTTAACACACACACACACACACACACACACAATATAGTACACACATACACAGTGGAATATTACTCAGCCTTTTAAAAGAAACAGGAAATTCTACAATATGCTACTACATGGATGAACCTAGAAGACACTATGCATAATCAAATAAGCCAGTCACACAAAAAAATACTATATGATTCCACTTAAGTACTTAAAGTAGTTAAAATCATAATGACAGAAAGCATAATAGTGGTTGCCAGGGACTGAGGGAGGGAGAGAATAAACTGATAAAATTGCTTTGGAGAGTTGTTGTTTAATTGGTGTAGAGTTTCAGTTTTACAGGTGAAAAGAGTTAAGGGGATGGAGGGTGGTGATGTGCATAATAATGTGAATGTATTTAATACCACTGAACTATACACTTAAAATGGTTAAGATGAGCCTTAAATGACACAATAGACCAGATAGATTTAATTGATATTTATAGGACATTCCATCCAAAAACAGCAGATTACACTTTCTTCTCAGGTGCACATAGAACATTCTCCATGATAGTTCACATCTTGGGTCACAAATCAAGCCTCAGTAAATTTAAGAAAACTGAAATCGTATCAAGCATCTTTTCTGACCACAACGCTATGAGGTTAGAAATCAATTACGGGGAAAAAAACGTAAAAAATACAAACACAAGGAGGCTAAACAATACGTTATTAAATAACCAAGAGATCACTAAAGAAATCAAGAGGAAATCAAAAAATACCTACAGACAAATGACAATGAAAACATGACAATCCAAAACCTATAGGATGCAGCAAAAGCAGTTCTAAGAAGGAAGTTTATAGCAATACAAGCCTACCTAAAGAAACAAGAAAAATCTCACATAAACAATCTAAACTTACACCTAAAGGAACTAGAGAAAGAAGAACAAACAAAACCCAAAGTTAGCAGAAGGAAAGAAATCATAAAGATCAGAGCAGAAATAAATGAAATAGAAACCAAGAAAACAATAGTAAAGCTCAATAAAACTAAAAGCTGGTTCTTGGAGAAGATAAACAAAATTGATAAACCATTAGCCAGACTCATCAAGAAAAAGAGGGAGAGGACTCAAATCAATAAAATTAGAAATGAAAAAGGAGAAGTTACAACAGACACCACAGAAATACAAAGCATCCGAAGAGACTACTACAAGCAACTCTATGCCCATAAAATGGATAACCTGGAAGAAATGGACAAATTTTTAGAAATAGAAAGAAATAGGAAGAAATAGAAAATGTGAACAGACCAATCACAAGTAATGAAATTGAAACTGTGATTAAAAATCTTCCAACAAACAAAAGTCCAGGACCAGATGGCTTCATAGGTGAATTCTATCAAACGTTTAGAGAAGAGCTAACACCCATCCTTCTCAAACTCTTTCAAAAAACTGCAGAGGAAGGAACACTCCCAAACTCATTCTATGAGGCCACAATCACCCTGATGCCAAAACCAGACAAAGATACCACAAAAAAAGAAAATTACAGACCAATATCACTGATGAATATAGATGCAAAAATCCTCAACAAAATACTAGCAAATAGAATCCAACAACACATTAAAAGGATCACACACCATGATCAAGTGGGATTTATCCCAGGGATGCAAGGATTCTTCAATATAGGCAAAGCAATCAATGTGATACACCATATTAACAAATTGAAGGAGAAAAACCATATGATCATCTCAATAGATGCAGAAAAAGCTTCTGACAAAATTCAACACCGATTTATGATTAGAACTCTCCAGAAAGTGGGCACAAAGGGAACCTACCTCAACATAGTAAAGGCCACATACGACAAACCCACAGCAAACATCATTCTCAATGGTGAAAAACTGAAAGCATTTCCTCTAAGATCAGGAACGAGACAAGGATGTCCACTCTCACCACTATTATTCAACATAGTTTTGGAAGTCTTAGCCACGGCAATCAGAGAAGAAAAAGAAACAAAAGGAATACAAATTGGAAAAGAAGAAGTGAAACTGTCACTGATTGCAGATGACATGATACTATACATAGAGAATCCTAAAGATGCCACCAGAAAACTACTAGAGCTAATCAATGAATTTGGTAAAGTTGCAGGATAAAAAATTATTGCACAGAAATCTCTTGCATTCCTATACACTAATGATGAAAAATCTGAAAGAGAAATTAAGGAAACACTCCCATTTACCATTGCAACAAAAAGATTAAAATACCTAGGAATAAACCTACCTAGGGAGACAAAAGACCTGTATGCAGAAAACTATAAGACACTGATTAAGAAAATTAAAGATGATACCAACAGATGGAGAGATATACCACGTTCTTGGATTGGAAGAATCAACATTGTGAAAATGACTATACTACCCAAAGCAATCTACAGATTCAATGCAATCCCTAGCAAATTACCAATGGCATATTTTACAGAACTAGAACAAAAAAATCTTAAAATTTGTATGGAGACACAAAAGACCCCAAATAGCCAAAGCAGTCTTGAGGGAGAAAAATGGAGCTGGAGCAATCAGACTTCCTGACTTCAGACTATACTACAAAGCTACAGTAATCAAGAGAGTATGGTACTGGTACAAAAACAGAAATATAGATCAATGGAACAGGATAGAAAGCCCAGAGATAAACCCATGCACCTATGCTCAACTCATCTATGACAAAGGAGGCAAGGATATACAAGAGAAAAGACACTCTCTTCAGTAAGTGGTGCTGGGAAAGCTGGACAGCTACATGTAAAAGAATGAAATTAGAACACTCCCTAGTACCATACACAAAAATAAACTCAAAATCGATTAGAGACCTAAATGTAAGACTGGACACTATAAAACTCTTAGAGGAAAACACAGGAATAACACTCTTTGACATAAATCACAGCCAGATCTTTTTTGATCCACCTCCTAGAGTAATGGAAATAAAAACAAAAATAAACAAATGGGACCTAACGAAACCAAAGCTTTTGCACAGCAAAGGAAACCATAAACAAGACGAAAAGACTACCCTCACAATGGGAGAAAGTATTTGCAAACGAATTAACGGACAAAGGATTAATCTCCAAAATATATAAATAGCTCATGCAGCTCAATATTAAAAAAACAAACAAGCCAATCCAAAAATGGGCAGAAGACATAAATAGACATTTCTCCCAAGAAGACATACAGATGGCCAAGAAGAACATGAAAAGCTGCTCAACATCACTAATCATTAGAGAAATGCAAATCAAAACTACAATGAGGTATCACCTCACACCAGTTAGAATGGGCATCATCAGAAAATCTACAAACAACAAATGCTTGAGAGGGTGTGGAGAAAAGGGAACCCTCTTGCACTTTTGGTGGGAATGTAAATTGATACAGCCACTATGGAGAACAGTATGGAGGTTCCTTAAAAAACTAAAACTAGAATTACCGTATGACCCAGCAATCCCACTACTGGGCATATATACCCAGAGAAAAACATAATTCAAAAAGACACATGCTCCCCCAGTTTTCATTGCAGCACTATTTACAATAGCCAGGTCATGGAAGCAACCTAAATGCCCATCAACAGACGAATGGATAAAGAAGATGTGGTATATATATGCAATGGAATATTACTCAGCCATAAAAAGGAACAAAATTGGGTCATTTGTAGAGACGTGGATGAATCTAGAGACTGTCATACAGAGTGAAGTAAGTCAGAAAGAGAAAAACAAATATCGTATATTAACGCATATATGTAACCTCGAAAAATGGTACAGATGAACTGGTTTTGCAGGGCAGAAATTGAGACACAGATGTACAAAACAAACGTATGGACCCCAAGGGGGAAAGTGGTGGGGGCGGGGTGTGTGATGGTGGGATGAATTGGGAGATTGGGATTGACATGTAGACACTAATATGTATAAAATGGATAACTAATAAGAACCTGCTGTATATAAAAAAAAAAAGATACCTGTGTCCCTACTGCCACCTAATGGTTCTTTGAGCATTAAGGTCTCCATTGCGTAGTTCTTTTTTTCCCAACTGCTGACACTATACCAATAAACTGGCTAAATGTGACCATATCAAACTATGTACCACTAGTCTTACTGTGGCAAAACTCTGGGGCTCATTCTGGCTTCTGGAAAAAGTCATGTTAACTGTCTCCTTTTTCCTCTTTGCATTTGGGAATGTATATCCCCGTACTCCCCATGGTTGTTTGGTGTAAGTATCCTTTTAAAAAAAGATTGTTTTATTATCTATCCACTGTGCAATAAAAGTGATGTGGAACGTAAAAAAAAAAAAAAAAAACAGTTAAGATGGAAGTTTTATGTTATATGTATTATACTACAACAAAAAATAATTTAAGAAATAAATCACAATATCAGTATATGGTTTCTAACACTAGACAGACAACAGTTCATTTCAGATGATGTCAAGAAAGATTATTTATACTGTGTTCTGACTACCCCACAGTCAAAATAATTCTGCCACTAGATTCCATCTTAGTTAGGTCAATGCAAAACAAACAAAACAAAAAGTTATTAAAACACACTCAAAATAGGAACTTCAAGCTTCATCATAATTCTAGACCTACATACAAAAATATAAATTGATAAGCATAATAAACACATCAGAGTAGATGAGTTTTGGGAAAATAAAAGGCAAGTAACGAAGAGAGAAATAACTTGAATTGACACTAAAAGAGCTCATTAGTTACAGTAATCAAAACAATATGATACCAGCATAAAAAGAGACACATAGGCCAAATGGAACAGAACTGAAAGTCCTGAAATAAACCCATGCATATATGGCGAACTAATATTTCACAGAGGAGGCCAGAATACTCAACGGAGAAAAGAAAGTTTCTCCAATAAATGGTGCTGAAGAAATCAGGTTATTCACATGTCAAAGAAGGAAACTAGAGCCCTAACATACACTATTCACAAAAATTGACTCAAAATGCACTAAAGACTTAAATGTAAGACTGGAAACCATAAAACTCCTACAAGAAAACAGGAAAGAGAGTTCCTTGATATGGGTCTTGGCAATGACTTTTTAGATATGACATCTAAAACACAAGCAACAAAATAAAAAATAAACAAGTGATATTATATCAAACTATGAACCTTCTGAACAGCAAAAGAAATGATTAACAAAATGAAAGACAAACTACAGAATGGGAAAAAATATTTGCAAATCATATATGTGGACAAAGAGTTAATATCCAAAATAAAGAACTCATACAACTCAATAGCAAAAAAAACAAAAAAACAAAAAAAACCCCACACAAAACCAAATAATACGATTAAAAAATGGGCAAAGGACCTGAATATAAATTTTTCCAAAGAAGATACACGAATGGCCTACAGGTACATGAAAAGGTGCTCAACATCACTAATCATTAGGGAAATGCAAATCAACACCACAATGAAATATCACCTCACACCTCTTAGAATGACCAGCCTCAAAAGGACAAGATGTAACAAATGCTGGGAGGATGTGGAGAAAAGGGAACCTTTGTGCACTGTTGGTGGGATTGTGAATTGGTACAGTCGCTACAGAAAACAGTATGAGATTCCTCAAAAAATTAAAAAGAGAACTACCATATGATCCAGCAATTCCACATCTGGGTATATATTTGAAGAAAATGAAAACACTAACTCGAAAACGTACATGCACCCCAATGTTCATAGCTGCATAATTTACAATAGCCAAGATACAGAAGCAACCTAAGTATCAATCAACTGATACACAGACAAAGAAGTTACATGCACAATAAAATATTATTCAGCCATAAAAGAAAGAAATTCTGCCATTTGCAACAACATGGATGGACCTTGAGGGCACCATGGTAAGTGATATAAGCCAGACAGAGAGAGACAAAAACTGTATGATCTCACTTATATATGGAATTGTTTTAAAAACTCATAGAAAAAGAGATCATATCCATGGTTACCAGAGGTGAGGGCTGGGGAGTAGTGGGGTGGGAATTGGATGAAGGTGGTCAAAAGGTACAAACTTCCAGTTATAAGATAAATAAGTACTGAGGACGTAATGTACAACATGGTGTTTATAGTTAACAATGCTGTATGGTGTATTTGAAAGTTGACAAGAGAGTAAATCCTAAGAGTTCTCATCACAAGGAAAAAAATATTTTTCTTTTTTGTGGTGTTTATATGAGACAATGGATATTAACTAAACTTACTGTGATAATCATTTCACAATATATGTAAGTCAATTCATTATGCTGTACACCTTAAACTTATACAGTGCTGTATGTCAATTACATTTCATTAAAACTGGAAAAAAAGAGCTTATTAGTAATTAAATTTAGTTTAGTTCATTAGATATATATTATCCAAGGTACTGGAGGGAAAACAAGACATGAGATACATTCTATCTATCTATCTATCTAAATAACTAGACAAGTAAAAGAAATTTTTAATAAAGGCAATATAAGGTCATCAGTGAAATAGTGGCAAAAAACTTTACAACAGGAAAGGAAGAAAAGTGGAATCAAGAAAGATATTGAGTCTTATTATCTCGAGCACTATTGATTTCACTGAATGGATCTGAATTTGAAAGAGGGCCATGGAACTTGGGCATACTTCACTAGGGACAGGGTAAGCGGAAAATAACACCTGATACATGGAAACAACATAATTCACATTTTCACATTTAAATAAGAAACATTTAAAATTTTTCTTCTGCAGCAAGAAGCAACAACCTGCTCTACTGCGACATTCTAATAATCTCTGAATAATTTGCTTTTCATTTTGATAGCCAAAAGCAAAACTCTCATGGCCATATATTTACAGATAGTAAATTATATCTCTACCAAACTTGACTGCAAGCTCTTTGAAAGCTAAGATGATGTCTCTAATGCAGTGTTTGATACAAACAGACACAGAATGAATATTTAGTGAATTTAAATAAACTATGAGAAAGCCAGTATAGTATTATTTTCTGAAAATACATGCCTTAAAACACTAATCCTAAAATTAGCACTGTGAAAAAAAATTCAAGCCAAAAATTTGATAAATTATGCAAATTTTATTATTTATCCTCCTGTCACAGACCACTGATGAGCATATTAACATATTAAAATCTCTGAAAAGTGCTGAAGTGCCAAAATCAACCTACTCTTTTAAATCTAGCATTTCCCAAATGTAAGGGGGCTAACAGAATCTTTTTTGTTCTTCCTCAGACCACTAAGACCCTTCAGAATTATCATTCTATCAAATACTTTGGGAAATTCTCTATTAGAGTCCAAAAGGTAAATGTATGCAAACTGTTACAGAAGAATGAACTATAATATTCCTGAATATTTAAACATATCACTGAATTTACCTTCAATTTCACTGGACTCTCTATAAACTACATGGTCTCCCAACCAAATTGCTTAAAACTATATTGATGACAGCAAGAGAAGATAAACTGGAAACTTAAATATTTAATCTCCTCTCTATTCAACAGCTAATATAAAGATTGTCACAATCAGATTTAAACACACACACACACACACACACACACACACACAGCACTATGCCAAACTCTTCCACAGCATCAAAGTCCTTTTTTCCTTCCACCATATTCTTTCAAATCAGAAAGGAGTTTATAGAACCAAAGTCAAAATTCTCAAAAAGTTTATTTCTCATAAAACATAGATCACTGAAATGAGCAACTATTTAAAAACTACCCAAAAACAAATGTGACTATCTGTGCCCAAAAGACAGAGTATCGTTAAGAATTTCTCAACTGCTTTATCTCCAGTATGGAAAAGTATCAATGTAACTTGAAGAACATTTAGATGCTACAAGATTGATAATGCTGCTCAACACTCATGATGCACACCAACTAACAAACATACTCAAGTAATCTCAACCCTGTTCTCACCTTGCCTTTGGTCCAACAAAAAATCATGTCTGACCTATGACCCACATATAGATTTTTAGGATTACTGACTTCTCATTAATTCAAAACCTAGCAAATTCTGGGCATATTTTAGAGAAAAAACAAGAAGCCTGAAAAAAAAGTCTTTCTAGACCCAATGTCACTGACTATTCAGAGTCAAAATCCAGTCAAGCAATGAAAAAAGACTATAAATAGAATATTTAAAATCTGGAAAAGGTGGATAATGAGATTTTTTTTTTAAATTAAGAGGTATCAAAAATGATGAGGGGGGAGAAAGAATTTATCTTAATAAAGCTTTGCTAATTGAAGATTTAGGAAACAAAAAATTAAGTATTTTTGGAAGTTTTTGGTTTAAGTACTCTGAGAAAAATTATCAGCTGTCCAAATTAGCAATTTTAAAGCACATATTTCTATTATTAATATAAAAACCATTATTCTAAATTATTAAGGAAAATAGGCAAACTGACCCTATTAATGTATTAGTGTATTGTTCACGCTTTTAAATAGTGCTAGAAAGGTACCAAAGAAGGACAGCTTGATATATTTATATCTTTACTTGAAAATACACGTAAATATCTATTATTATAGCCACAGTAACAAGGAAACCTTGACCTATTTAAGAACAACTGATAGCTAAATGACAGATCAGCATTTTAAAAAAGAAAGGCTCTACTTCTGAGTACTGATAGGGTTTGTACTGGTTTGTACTTTCTATGAGCAGTGTACATTAGTAATTTTGGAAAGGATCTTTTCATAGTGTATTAAGATGTATGTAGGTATACAATTTGTACATCGAATTCTAATGCTTGATCTGTTTTATCAAAGGACCTTCCTTAAAAGGCAACCAAAAATATATTGTAAAGTGAGAAATCTCCTCCGAATATACATAATTTGTCATCGTACAGAGATTTTTATATTCTCTGCCAGGTCAAAATAATTCCTCTAGTAACAAATTCTAAATCTAGAAGCTTAACTTGGCCCATAAAATATCTGTATTTCCCTCTATTACAGGTTATAGAGAAATTTTTCAGTTCATTTTCAAATATTTTAATGAAAACATTCTATAAAGAGTATTCTGTGGACCCAAAAATGTTCTCATTTTTTGGTACTCAAGACTCATCAAAAAGTACAGGTAGACCAAATAATGCATAATTGCATTTCTTGGAATATTTATGAGATAATTTGCATAGAATATAACATGCAATATAAATATAGCCCAAGATCAAAGGTTTAATTAGATTTTTGTTCTGAATTCACTGATTTATGACTAGTGGCTTAGCATGATTTCTAGAAATACTTTTAAAAGCTCACAAAAGAAGGATATAAATATTGCATTTTCCTTATACTCCATATTTATACTATTCTTACACTTCTAAACTACTAGAGACATTCAGACATAGTGTAATTACTGAATTCAGAGTCATTTATATTCATTCTATTATTGTGTGTGGTAAAATTTAATAATCCATGAGGACATTTTCCCCAAATATACTTTAAAACACTAGAACAAACTAAAATTTTCATCAATAATTTAAAATCCAGGCAAAACTCTCAGATGTGAAACATAAAGAAGAAATTTTGCCTTACCTCATACTCAGAAATTTCAGGTAAGTTACTTTCATCTGCCTTCTCTAGCTTTTCAGCAGCCCACTTGCTTGCAGCCTCAGCAAGTTCCTTTTCCGTTAGCCGACTGGGTTTATCTAACACCTAATAAAAACAAAAGAATGGTTCTGTTACAGTTCTCAAGGGCTTTTAAATTTCAAATACATCAAGAAGTATACCCCACTTACACATGAAATCATTTAAGCCTTCAAATTTATAAAGAGAACAAGTACATTCTTCGCTTTTTCAAAAATATTCAACACAGAATTTCGTTAAGTTGCAATTTTGGGGGGACATATAGACTAAATCTGACTCCTACTTTCATTTATATAAAGCTTTAGAAATTCATCTAAGGAACGAAACGAAAAACACTGACAGCTAATATACTAAATATTATTTAGAATATACAAGACATTATACTGATTTCAACTTTGTATCTTTAATTATATTCAATGAAATAACCAATGCCAAAATTTCATCAAGGTAAATTTCTAATTAATGAAACAGAAAAGTCCAGATATGCTATTTTATACTTTGTAATAGTTTATATAAATCCTACTCTTTACACGAAATGTATACACTTAAATTTCATTTTTTGATACTATCACTACTTCCCTTCTCCAACCACATACAATACTAAACAAAGTATAGGATTTGGAGTTACAGACAAAGCTGGGTTTGAATAGCGGTTTCATCACTAGTGAGGGTAGATGATTTTATATACATAACTTATGACACTGTGAGCCTTCATTTTCTCATTTACAAAACAGGGATTAATAATATTATATTCACTCTTAAAGTAGTTGTGAGAATCAAGGGAAGTAACAGACCTGAAAGCATCCAGCATAACGCTTGGTACTTTAATTTTGTCTCCATCTCTTACTTCTATAAAGTCACATCATTGATTCTAAATATACCTCCTCTGGATGACAGTGTCAGTAAAAATCCCCATGTTATGGTATACTATCATTTATAAAGCACTTACACATGCAAACCAAAAAAAGGTATTTTAATTAAATGGAATTCCATGAAGGTGGCTAGACTTTATCACCCCCAACTTATAAACCAAAAAACTGAATGTCAAAAGGTTAGTGATTTGTACACAGTTACCAATAAATGCTGAGCTGGAAGTTAAAACTAGGTCTTCTAGATGAGTAAGGCCCTTGACCACCTTCAATTCAATTTACCAAAAAACTGGTTTGCCATCCATAGTATTTACTAGAAGATAATCACAGTGTATCTACATGGAGTATTTCCATGGCCACTGAGTAAGTCTCAATATCTTATTCCAAAGTCCTACCCATACATAAGGTTAAAAAGATATAAGCAATACCTTTACTATTACTTAGTAATAAGGTTAAAAAGTTTTTTTAAAAATAAGAAACACAAACAAAAATATTTTTTTAAATGTACACCTCACTTTTCTTTGGTACCTGTTTTGAAGAGAAAGAGCAAAAACAAAACAAAACATTGTAAATTATCTCTAGTAAAGAAGGAAGCAAAATCTTTTATAACTGAATCCTTCTATTCAACCATCATTAACTCTGTACACTTAAAAAACTCTCATTTGAAACTGACTTCTAACAGCAGAAAATAAACTCTGAAAAACTATTCCTACATGACAGTAACCATAATGTTTCAAAGAAAAAGTCCTCCACCATATCAGGAAATCTAGGTAATAAAGCTAGCATGTAACCCTGGGAAGAGGACACAGGAAGCTATACTTCCCCAATATATAAAATGATTATAGATCTAAAATTCTGAAATTTTAATTCCATTCTAAGACAAAAATGCAAACATCTAAAATAAAATGTCAGATGAAAATATCTAAAATCCATTAGGGTTGGATTTGATGGTTAAAATATATTTTCATCACGTACCACAAAGTCCTATGCTATAACATATTCACACCACATTATAGTTCAAGGGAAATAAATATTTCAAATATCATAATTTAAATATTCATAGTGACTTAGATGGGTATTATTTACTCTTCATTCATTTCTAGCTGGGGAAAAAAAACAAAAACAAAACCAAGCCAGTGTTTCAGATGGGTAAAGCACCCTTGATATGATAAGAAAGAACCAAAAAATCCAATCAATCTTTCCTATTCAAAATCCAGCATTCTAGCATCGTCAGACTTCTGGGAAAGCTCCAAAAACACAAGTTGTCACAAAGACACCTTTTCTTTTTTCCATTTGAGGCAGAGAAGCAGCTGCCCACTGAACACCAGCACAGACCACCAACTGATATCTTTTCTTACAGAAAAGCCAAACATACCAAAGACAGAAAACAAAAAGAAGTGAAGAAAGACGAGAATAGAAGTAACAACAGTTATGGAAAGAGAAACAGTGTGAGGTTGGTGAAGAGAACCTCAGAAACACCCCAAAGTTTTAAGTTTTGAGGATTAGAACGATGCACCTTTTCAACACGTTTTCAGATGCTGAGAAGGAAGGACTGAGAAGAATGATGCAGTGAAAACTGGCTATGTCCTTGAGAAAATTATTTAACATCTAAGCCTTTTCCATAAAATGGAGATATATACCCACTTTTTTAAAATTGCAAAATAATCACAACCTTAGCATTAGCTAACACCTGCATCATGTCACATAATTACCATTTCTTTTTTGTGGTGAGAACATCAAAGATCTCTTAGCAAATTTCAATTATACAGGAGAGTATTATTAACTATAATAACTATGCTATATATTAGATACCCAGAACTCATTCATATTATAGCTTCAAGTTCATAATCTTTGACCAACATCTCCCCTTTTCTCCTGTCCCCCAGACTCTGGTAACAACCCTTCTTTCTGTGAATTTGACTTTTTTAGATTCCACATGTCATCAGGATCATAGAATACTTGTCTTTCTCTGTCTGGCTTATTTCACTTAGCATAATGCCCTCAAGGTCCATCCATTTTGTCACAAATGGTAAGATGTTCACCTTTTTCATGGTCGAATAATATTCCATCATGTATGTATACAATATTTTCTTTATCCATTCATTGAGGGCAGGTTAGGTTGTTTCCACATCTTGGCTACAGTGAATAATGCTGCAATGAACACAGAAATGCAGGGGAGTTCCCTGGTGGCCTAGTGGTTAGGATTCAAGGTTTTCACTGCCATGGGCCAGGTTCAATTCCCCCTGCCAAAAAAAATGCAGATATCTCCTTGAAATACTGTTTTCATTTCCTTTGATTTCTTTAGTGATCCATTGGTTGTTTAGTAGCATACTGTTTTGCCTCCAATGTGTTTGTGTTTTTTGCAGGTTTTTCCCTTGTAGTTGATTTCTACTCTCATAGCCTTGTGGTCAGAAAAGATGTCTGATACGATTTCAATTTTCTTAAATTTACCAAGGCTTGTTTTGTGGCCTAGCAAGTCATCTATCCTGGAGAAAGTTCCACGTGCACTTGAAAAGAATATGCATTCTGCTGCTTTCCGGATAGAATGCTCTCTATAAATTAATTAAGTCCATTTAGTCTAATGTGTTATTTAAGGCCTATGTCTCCTTATTGATTTTCTGTCTAGAGGATCTGTCCACTGATGTAATAAGTGGGGTGTTAAACTCCCCTCCTATTATTGTGTTACTATTGATTTCTCCTTTTATGTCTGTTAATATTTGCCTTATACATTGAGGTGCTCCAATGTTGGGTGCATATATATTTACAACTGTTATATCTTCTTCTTGGATTGACCCTTTGATCATTATGTAGTGTCCTTCTTTGTCTCTTGTGACAGTCTTTATTTAAAGTCTATTTTGTCTGATATAAGTACTGTTATACTTATATAGCTTTCTTTTGATTTCCATTTGTATGGAATATCTTTCTTCATGCCCTTCCTTTCAGTCTGTATGTATCTCTAGATCTGAAGTGAGTCTTTTGTAGACACCATATATATGAGTCTTGTTATTGTATCCATGAAGCCACTCTATGTCTTTGGTTGGAGCATTTAGTCTGTTTACACTTAAGGGAATTAGCAATATGTATGTTCTTATTGCCATTTTGGTAGACCTTTTCCCCCCCTTTCTTCATTTTTTCTCATCTCTTGTGATGACTAATCTTAGTATTATGTTTGGATTCCTTTTTCTTTTTTGTGTGTATATATATTATAGATTTTTGGTTTGTGGTTACCATGAGGTTTCTGTATAACTGTATATTAAGTTGCTGATCTCTTAATTTCAAATGCATTTTTAAAACCCTGCATTTGTACCCTCCTCCCCTCACGATTACTGTCTTTATCTTATTTTACATCTAATTGTTTTGTGTATCCCTTCACTGCTTATTGTGGATACAGATGGTTTTACTACTTTTGTCTTTTAACCTCCTTACTAGCTTTGTGTGTAGATGATTTCCTACCTTTATAGTACGTTTGCCTTTACTGGTAAGCTTTTTCATTTCATAATTTTCTTGTATTCTTGTTGTGGCCTTTTCTTTTTCACCTAGAGAAGTTCCTTTACCATTTGTTGTAAAGCTGGTTTGGTGGTGCTGAATTCTTTTAGCTTTTGCTTGTCTGTAAACCTTTTGATTTTAAATCAAACCTGACTGAGAGCCTTGCTGGGTAAAGTATTCTTGGTCACAGGTTTTTCCCTTTCATCACTTTAAATATACCGTGCCACTACCCTCTGGCCTGCAGAGTTTCTGCTGAAAAATCAGCTGATAGTTTTATGGGAGTTCCCTTGTATGTTATTTGTTGCATTCCCCTTGCTGCTTTTAATACTCACTTTATCTTTAATTTGTGTCATTTTGATTACTATGTGTCTCAGCACGTTCCTCTTTGGGTTAATCCGGAACAGGGCTCTCTGCGCTTCCTGGACTTGGGTAACTGTTTCCTTTTCCAGATTAAGGACGTTTTCAGCTATTATGTCTTCAAATACATTCTCTTCCCTTTTCTCTCTCTCTTCTCCTTCCGAGACCCCTATGATGTGAATATTAGTGTGCTTCATGTTGTCCCAGAGGTCTCTTAAACTGTCCTAATTTCTTCATTCTTTTTTTTCTATTCAGTGGCAGTGATTTCCACTACTCTCTCTTCCAGCTCACTGATCTGTTCTTCTGTATCATTTAGTCTACTATTGATTCATTCTAGCATATTTTTTATTTCAGTTATTGTATTCTTCACCTCTGCTGTTCTTTATATTTCCTCTTTGTTAAAAACTTCTCACTCTGTGCATCCATTCTCCTCCCAAGTTCTTTGATCATCTTTATGATCATTACTCTGAACTCTTACATGTAGACTGCCTATCTTCACGTAGTTCTTCTTCTGGGGTTATAGCTTGTTCCTTTCTAGAACATAGTCCTCTGCTGCCTCATTTTGTCTAAGCTGCTCTTTGTATTTTTATGTATGTGGTAGGTAGGTTATGTTTCTCCACATTGGAGAAGTAGCCTTCTGTAGGAGATCCGTTGTGTCCTAGCAGTATACTCCCCCCGCCCCTCATCACCTAAGCTATATGCTCTAGGCGTTCCCCCTAAAAGGGCTGTGTGGGTCCTCCTGTCATGGTGGGCTAACTACGTGGGTAGTCTGGTAGGCTTGGTTGGCCCCTAGTCCAGTTGGCTGCCCCCTAGTCCAGTTGGTTGCCAGGCCCTGCCTTGTGAAGATGCTGCTGGCTACTGTTTAGTGGGGCCTGGTCACAAGGTGGCTGGTTGCAGAACCCTCGGGGGCCCCAGAGCTAGTGCTGGCTCACTGGTGGGCAGAGTCAGGGTCTCAAAAACTCTAGAGCTGTTGCCCACACTGGCAGGTGAAGCCAGATCCGGGGTTAGTGCCGGACTACTGGCAAG
Organism: Orcinus orca; assembly: GCF_937001465.1. Classification (NCBI taxonomy): domain Eukaryota; kingdom Metazoa; phylum Chordata; class Mammalia; order Artiodactyla; family Delphinidae; genus Orcinus; species Orcinus orca. The sequence continues at coordinate 33,505,475 of NC_064569.1, read as the reverse complement.
CAGAACTGCTTCCTGGAGTCTGGCTGCAGGGCCAGGGATCCCAGAGCTCATTTCAGATTACTGGAGTAGGGGAGAGGCAAGTTCCTGAAACAGTTGGGTATGGGGTCTGGGGTGTCCCGAAGGTTGTGTTGGCCCGCTAGTGGTCAGGGCTACGGCACAGCTGGTCCCAGGGTAGGGTCTGGCTTGCTTCTGCTGGTGGGTGAGGCTGGTCTAGAGGCTAGTGTAGGCTTCCTGGCAGGAAGGGCTGGTGCCTGTCCTCTGGTGGTTAGAGCTGGGTCTTGGCCCTTTGGTGGGTAGGGCTGTGTCCAGGGGTGTGTCTAGAGGTCAGGAAGTCTTTAGGCAGGCTGTCTGTTGATGGATGGGGTTGTGTCCCCGCCCAGTTAGTTGTTTGACCTGAGGCAGCCCAGCACTGATCCCTACACGTTGCTGAGTGGGGCCAGGTCTTGGTGCTAATGAGCCAAGATGACAGCAGCCAGCAACAGTGTTCATGTGTTTGAGCGTTCCCTAATATGTCTGCCATCAGTGTCCATGTCTCCAGGGTGAGCCGCAGCTGCTCCCTGCCTCTCCAGAAGACTCTCCAAGACCAGTAGGTGGGTCTTGTCCAGGCTCCTATCAAATTACTGCTTTTGCCCTGGGTCCCACTGCACGTGGGATTTTGTGTGTGCCCTTTAAGAGTGAAGTCTCTATTTCCCCCACTCTGTGGGGCTCCTGCAATTAAGCCCTGCTGGCCTTCAAAGCCAAACGCTCTGGGGGCTTGTATTCCTGGTGCCAGAACCCCAGGCTGGGGAGCCTGACATGGGGCTCTGAACTCTCACTCCTGTGGAAGAACTTCTGCAATATAATTATCCTCTAATTTGTGGGCTGCCCACCTGGGGGGTATGGGATATGATTATACTGTGAGTCCATCCCTCCTACCTGTCTCGTTGTGTTTCCTTCTTTATGTCTTTAGTTGTATATCTTTTCTGGTAGGTCCCACTCTTTTTCACTGATGGTTGCTCTGCAGGAAACTGATTTTGGTGTGCTCCTGAGAGGAGATGAGCTCAGGGTCTTTCTACCTTGCCATCTTGGCTGCTCTCCTTACGAGAGCAGTATGAGCAGTGGTCATACGTGCATACTGAAGCATCATGGCAGATGGACACCAAACTCCCAGTGTTGACACGTGGGCTGAGTTTTGTGGCCAATAGGAGGCAGTTCATGATAAAAGATGCTTAGGCAAGGTTAAGTGAAGGGGTGCAGAGCTTCCTTGCACTCTCAGAGCTGCCATGTGTTCACCCTGTTTTCAATTCCTTTGCATACATAACTAGAAGTGGCTTGCTGGATGATAGGATAGTTCTAATTTTTTTTTTGGGGGGGGGGAATCCCCATACTGTTCTCCAATTTACATTCCCACCAAGAGCACACTAGGGTTCCCTTTTCTCCATATCCTCTCCAACATTTGTTATTTGTACACTTTTTGATGACAGTCATCCTGGGTGTGTGAGGTGATATCTCATTGTGGTTTTGATTCACATTTCTCTAATAATCAGCAATGTTGAGCATTTTTTCATATGCCTGCTAGCCATCTGTATGTCTTCTTTGGAAAAATGCCTATTCAGGTCTTCTGCCTCTTCTTTGATATTGAGTTGTATGAACTATTTATATATTTTGGATATTAATCCCTTGTTGGTCATATCATTTGAAAATATCTTCTCCCATTTTGTAGGTTGTCTTTTTATTTTATCAATGGTTTCCTTTGTTTTGCAAAAGCTTTTAAGTTTAATTAGCTCCCATTTGTTTATTTTTGCTTTTATTTCTTTTTAGGGTTTTCTACATACAAAATCATGTTATCCACAAATAGTGACAGTTTTACTTCTTCCTTTCCAGTTTGGGTGCTTTTTATTTCTTTTTCTTGCCTAATTGCTCTGGCTAGTACTTCCAATACTATGTTGAATAAAACTGGTGAGAGTGGGCATCCTTGCTTGTTCCTGATCCTAGAGGAAATGCTTTCAGCTCTTTGCCATTGAGAATGATGTTGGCTGTTGGCTTGACATATATAGCCTTTATTTTGTTGAGGCATGTTCCCTCTATGTCCCCTTTGTTGAGTTTTTATCATAAATGGATGTTAAATTTTCTCATCATCTACTGAGATGATCATATGATTTTTATCCTTTACTTTATTAATGTGGTGTATCACACTAATTGATCTGCAGATACTGAACCATGTGTGCTAGCATGCCTGGAATAAATCCCACTCGATCATGGTATACGATCCATTTAATGTGCTTATGAATTTGGTTTGCTAACATTTGGATGAGGATTTTTGCATCTATCTTCATCAGAGATACTGGCCTGTAGTTTTCTTTTCTTGTAATGTCCTTGTCTGGTTTTGGTGTCAGGATAATTCTAGGTTCATAAAACAAGTTTGGAAGTGTTCAATCCTCTTCTATTTTTTGGAAGTTTGAGAAGTACAGGTATTCTTAAACGTTTGGGAGAATTCATCAGTGAAATAATTTGAGAAAATTATTTAACTTCTGAGCCTGTTATATAAAATGGAAATATACACTTACCTACATCATAGAATTTTTATATGAATTAATAACAGAAGAAAATATATAATATAGTACATAGAATCAAGTCATTATACAATAAATGTTAGGTCTCTGCCTATTACCCCACTTCCAAAATAAAAGCACAGTCTCTCAAATATGCCTCATCTGGATATTCATTCCCACTCGGCTATGGTCAAGATGAGAAGGGGATCAGTAAATACTAATTTTAGCATAACCTGTGGAAATAATTCTATGAGAAAACTGCTCATTTACTCTGGAGGCAACTTTTAAGTTATGCTTACTTGAAACTCAAGCTTTCAATGCAGCAAATTACCCCCGTTAGGTGTGACAGTAAAGAATAAAAGCACCTGTACTATACAATCCATCTCATTTACTTTGTGTTTCCTCTTTGAATTGATTTTAGAAGTACAACAAACCTTTGATGAAGGAACTGCTGAAGAACTTGAGGGTGAAGTGTCTCTTGATGTTTTCAAAGACTGAACAGGTCTTTCTTTACCTATATAAGAAAATATAAAATGCAATTTTCTAGCTTATTTGTTTTCAACTAGAGTGTTTTTGTAAATGAATAAGGGGTGGAAGTCATACACTTATTTTAATAGTGAAATCTTTATTACATTATTAAATTAATTCTGTTAATATCTAAATCCTCCTATCTGTCTTTGAGGCTGGGCACCATCAAAAATTTCAAATAACCTAGAACCAAAGGACAGTATATATGGCAATCTAGGCCATATCAATGCCAGTTAGCAAACATGGAACCACAGAGAAGACCTCAGGAAAGGCAAAAAACATTTTAAAATCATAAATGCTTCCTCCTCCAAGTTCCGAAAAGTTAACTTTTAATACATCACACTAAAAATCCAATGGAGGTTATTATATAGATGCTACCAAAGAGAATTAGCTAATTATTAGCTAATTAAGCTATAGCTCAAAGAGAAGGGTATGTAGGAAACTTAGCAGGTATTCATGAAATGTTTTAAAAAAATTAAAACTAGAAAACTATAATAGAGCACTAATCCGGTACCTGATATGAATGAGTACCCAAATATTTGTTAAATGGTGAAAAATAAATCTGTATGAGATAAAGTCACTAAACTTTATCTTTGGTCACTTCAGACACTCACATAGTGCTCTATGTATACTATTATTTTTATGGAAATATAAGCCAGAAAATAAATTTAAATATTATTTTAGCCAGTTCAACGAAAACAACAACAAAAATGGGTTTAGTTAAATATAATCTTAAAAATAACAGTGAGCTGTTGCTAACAGAAAAACGTTTCATTAAATTATCTATATGTCAACTGTAACAGATAGCCTCTGCTTTCAAGTGCTAGGAAAACTTTAATTTCAGAGAAGAGGAAAAAGCAGCACCAAGTTTGGAGTGACACAGAAACTGGTCAAGACTGGATAGTGGGTTAAGGCCAGGAAAGCAGTCAAGAGCAAAAGCGGAGAAAAAAAGACCTTGAAACTGAGGCAAAGCCAGTTTCAGTCAAAAAGCCTCTTAAGCTCTTCCTGCTATGGTCAAGACAGCAAAGTAAGGGCCTGGAGGTCAAGGGCTTCCAACCACCTGGGGACGTAGTGAATAAATCTCTTTCCAATGTCCTGCAGAGCCGGAAAGGCTTTCTCAAGATGCCCCCCACAGCTCCCCGCACCCACAACACGTGGCAATGTGTGAAGATATTTCTGATTTTCACAGTGGGTGAGTGCCACTGGCACATGGTTAAGTAGAGGTTAGGGATGCTGCTAAACATGCTACAAATGCACAGGACAGCCCTCCACAACAAAGAATTATCCGGCCTCAAATGTCAGTAGTGCTGAGGTTGAAAACTCCTGCTCTAGGCACAGTATTCCAACTGTGAAGCTCCAATAGTCTTAAAAAAGACCTAACTCTAGAATCTTTTAACTTGTGGTACCATTAAGAGACTTTCGCACTAAGCAAGTTTAAAAGTTCTTACAGACCTTAAAAATCAAAAGCAAAATGATACAACCATCACTACATCCCCAAATGGCTAAGAACATGGCTTATTTAGTCATTCCCTACTGTATTTCCATTGCACATGGCAAATTCCATACCATAATGTGACAGTGTCAGTCTATCCCACTGCACCAAAAGCCCCTAGAGGAACAAGTATCATAGCTCATTTTTTCCCAAATACCCAAGGCCTACCAAGCTGAGTCCTTTAAGAAAAGAGTAGGTACTCACAAACTTGTGAAAAGATGAATTATTTTTCTACCCTTAGGATTCAGTGACCTCCCCAGTCTATTCTGATTAAGTATTTCCTTGAGAGATGAAGAACTGGACCAATCAGCACAGCACACTATGTTAATTAAAGACATAATTATAGGCTCAATTCTGGCACACAGCAGCTAAACACAGCAAAAAACTTTCACAAGCAGCTGTTAATCTCTTATTTAGCACCTCCTTTACAAACAAAGCATCAGCTCTACAGGTATGCCAAGTATGGTGTCCAAGTGTAGTCTTAGGATCTTTCATGATTTTAGCTGCATAAGGCTAATTTAAGCAGATTTCAACCAATCTCAGTGTGCAGAAGCAAAGGAACATTGAAGGAGAGGGCAGTGGTTTATCAAATATCAACATATATTCATATATACCGGTGGCATGAAGGGCAGGGACAGGCAAGAAGCAAAGGATAAAGAAAAAGGATGATACAGATGGCAGCAGAAAGAGCACAAAAATGGTAAATAGAAATATCCTGATCCTACTGATGTTGGGTCCTTTCGGCCAGTGACTTGTCTACTCTACAGATCTCAACCTCCTATGAGGTGGCAGTTGCTGACTGGGAGTGGCTAGCCCAGACAACAAACCCACATGTCTCCCCAAATCCTACTACCTGAGTCTGCTATTGTTCAACTCTGGTTCCAACAGCAGACTAATGGAGCAGTTATACACTTTTCCCATTTCTATAACCTCTACAAATTATAGCCCCCCACCCTTCACGATCCCAAATCACAATCTAGCTCAAAACTCACCTCTTTCTGGCTTTCCTTCATTCTGCCGTTTGTAGGACGCACCAGCACGCACGGACTCTAGGGAAAGGTGGGCAGGGAGGAATTAACACCAGCACCTCTGTGCCCAGGAGGAACAGGAGAAGAACCCAGAAGTAGGAGTAATGAGAATAGGAACTTCTGAGCATTTGCCGGTGACCCTAACCACCTTCCTACCCTGCTTTCAAGTTGGGCTGCCTGAGCAAACACCAATAAAGAGAAATAAATAACAGAATAGGAGAAAAACTCTGTTTAAGATTGGGTCCAACAACAATGATGTATGAAGATGAGGCTAACCAAGGACAGCATGAGCAGAAAGAAATGAGAAAAGGATCCTATGATAAGACACCAAAAGTTAAAGACGGGGATCGCACGTCTTACTTATCACTATAAGCATCTAATCTAATCTCCTCCATAAAGTCAATATTCAAAGGATTAAAGAATGACACCAAAAAAATCAAGAGTGAAAAATGAATCACCACTAGAAATCAAAAAGGACACCTGGGAAAGTTTTCATGGTATATCGTATCAGTTCCCTGAGCATAGGACGGCTACCTGCAAGTAATCATTCTGACTTGTTCTCAACAGGTAGCCTGTTACTAAATCTTGCTAATTCTTTTCATGCAAACTCTCTCATATATGGATTTTCCTTATAAACAAATCCACAGCTACTTGATCTCCTAATTATCCCATACTTAGAATCTTGTAAATATTTTGTTAGTTTCCTTACCTGCAAACTCTTAATGATGCAGATGGAATCGGCTTTCTAAATAGCCTAAATAAACTAGAAGGGGCTCTCAGCTATATTTCCAATACGTTTTCTTATCATTTATTTCAAATTATTCTATTATAGATCCCAAATTGCCAATTTTATCCTTTTTTCTGAGAAAATAATACATTTTCTGAATCACTTTGGCACTGTCAGCACCTTGCACTAAAAAAAAAATTCAAGAAATATCACACAAGTATTGCCATCCTACTTCTGCAAGAATGTTGAAGAAGCAGTATCCTTATCTAATTGTTCACTGATGTCATCAGAAAGTTTTGTTCCTCCTGAGCAGCTGGTGTGTTTTTATCTAAGTTTCACTATGAACACTATCTATTGCTCATTTCCTCTTTGTTTTAGGCACATCCTTAGCTCACTTATAGTAATTGCTGAAATCCTTATCATAGGCATCTATTTCATAAACTACTAACTTTATTCTTTTATTTTCACACCCTTATTTCCCTTTTTTATAAACTTCTTCACCCGTTTACTTAATCCTGTTTTAATAAGTGTTTATTTTTGTTAACCTGCCTCAAATTCTTTGTAGATGAAGAGGTCAGGACAATGATATTTTTTTATAGGAGTGTCTGGGGCTTGGGCTTGGCTCACACTAGCTGTTGAGAATGAACTGTCTGTATGTCTTCCAAACTCTTAAGTTCAGTGACTCCACACTGGTAGCCTGAAATCAGCCATGGTAAAAGTATTCACTCCACAAATATTGGCAAATGTCACAATCAGGTGTTTTTCCCCTGAAGAGTCAGTTTACTAACACACAACTGGTGCTGTGTTGATTGATTTTGATTCCAAATTTCAGAACCACTGTAGGAATGACTGCATTTAACTACAGATTCCCATCCATGTTACCTTCAACAGACCTGGGCTATTTAATAATATCCTAACAGACAGTAAAACCAGCTGAATCCAGCTCAGATTGCAAAATCATAAACAAATAAGTGGTTGTTTTAGCCCACGAAATTTTAGAGTATTTTTTTTAACATAAGAGGTAATAGAAACAACCCATTGTGCTTAAACTCTTCATCCCAGAGTTTCCAATGATCTGCTTATATTAAAACTGAAGGTCTTTCTTCTTGTGCTCTACTACTGCAGCTTAATGATTCATACACAAGTTCTTCTTAATATTTTAGCATTTGCTTTTCATGCCTTTGTACGTTTCTGTTTGTCATCCTACATCTTCCTACCTTTCTCTTTCTTCTTTGTTGGTTATTGTTCCTTAAATATGAATGTTCCTCCTATCCTCAATCCTTTTTGTTTTGTTATTCTTCCGTGGCTCCAACCAATACTATGAAGACAAATGTCTCTCAAATCCACTTCTTTCACTCACACTTCTATATTTCTAACTGACAGAATGCTACTCCTTGGCCACTTAGCCATTACTTCAAATTCATCTCACATGTGATCTTAGTAAGTAGAAACTAACTCCTACTTGAGAGCAGGGCAAGAGGCTCAACACATTCCTGCCTTTGCTGTGACTTGCTAAAGAAAATGAGTTCTAAAGTAGAATGAAGGAAAGAAACCAGGAAAGAAAAATTCTAAAGTTGGCAATATGGAAATCAAAATCCAAGTCAATGTACTGGTGAGTGAAAGAATAAATGGTGAGGAAGACAATGAACAAGAATTTCAAATACTGGTTCCATAGACTAGGTATAAAGTGCTTCCCACGCAGGCGAAATGAAAGCCAGAGAAGCAGCTTCATGTTACAATAAACATTTAAAAGTTCTCTAAGAATTTAACAATATTTGCTGTCTCTTTGCATATAATAGCTGTAAGTCTGAAACGATCTTTCAGAAATATACTTTCTTGCTGATGTGTTCTCCTGATGAAAGCAGCGATGAACTTAACCAGACTCACCCAATCCTATCAAGTATTATTAATTACTGATAACCCATATAGGAGCAAAATACACTGCTAGGAAAAAAAAATAAAACCATCCCTAGAGGGACTTCCCTGGAGGTCCAGTGGTTAAGATTTCACCTTCCAATGCAGGGGGTGCAGGTTTGATCCCTGGTTGGGGAGCTAAGTTCCCACATGCCCCGTGGCCAAAAAACATAAAACAGAAGCAATATTGTAACAAATTCAGTAAAGACTTTAAAAAATGGTCCACATCAAAAACAAAAAATCTTAAAAAAAAAAAGAAAACCATCACTGGAGATAATAAAATTAGGGGCTACATCTTGCAAACTATTAAATTCTTGGTACAGTGCCTGATGTATAAGAGAAAACCAGACACTTCTGAACGTCTTATCAATAAATAAATAAACTTAACAGCGCAGGTAGTAGATTCATCTCTCCTTTATAGCTGAAGCATTAAAGGGGAAATTAAGATATGAACAAATGAAGATGGGGTGGCTATAAGGATGCTGAGGAAATGATTCATTTTTCTGGATCATGGATGAAGACATGCAAATTTGGGGCTCTTGGTTAGGAAGAACATGATTTCTCAGAGATCTACTGGTTCATTCAAGAAGGTATGAAACAGGGAATTCTCTGGAGGTCCAGTGGTTAGGACTCCGCACTTCTGTTGCAGAAGGCACAGGTTCATCCCTGGTCAGAGCACTAAGATCCCGCATGCTATGCGGTGCAGCCAAGAAAAAAAAAAAGAAGGTATGAGACAGAAAAATGGAGGGGACACAAGAAAAATGATCCTTGTGGTAAAGACACCAAAAAAACAACCAGACACAGGGGTAGAAAAAGCTCTCTCTGTACCACCTCTGCTTCCCACAAATAACAAACTTTTGGAGGTAAGAGATCCAACAAGTTGAAATAAAGGCATATTAACTATGAATACATGGAAGTGCATTTCTGAAGAGAACTTTCCTTTAATACATCAGTTACAACCACATGGGCTCACTTTTTAAAATATAAGTAAAATATTACATCATCTGTACATATTATGAACATGTGCAACAGGGATGCTATAAATGCCTACACATATGAAAATGCCATTAATTGATTACTGTTTCAGAACCTCCATCACTCAGGTGCCAGAAAAGCTATAGCTGTACTCCTGGGATTCACCCAGAAAACTCACAGCCAAAGCTCTTTGTGATATAATAAATAGATTCTCACACAAAAGAATACATTGTAGAATCTAATTCAATAGCACATTTACAGCCTGGATCAGTTAACAGTCCAAGATTAAATTCCTCATGAAACAGCTCATCCCAATAATCCTTCTTCACTTTCATCCTTCCACCAACTTCTGCCCACTCGTCAGATATCACCTAAAATGCCTATTCCCATGTAATGATTTGTATCCTTCTCTAAAGCATAAACTCAGAGGGCAAAGACTAGGTCTGTCTTGCTTGGCAAACCATTTATATGAAATATATTTTTGTTGAATGATTTTATGAGTACTGAACTTAAATACAATGACTTTCAAACCAAGAAACACTATAATATTTAGCTGCTAAGAAAACAGGTTCTTACTGCGTAATAAACATAATCTCATGGTAAAGTCTTATTTCCATATTCCCATTATCACTTACACCTGCACAGAAAAGCCTTCTTTCTAAAGGCAGAATTAAACCTCTAAATTTTATTGGAATTTCAGCTATGATCCAAAAATTCATGTGGACTTCCAAATTCATTGACAGCCAACAGGTATTAAGACATGTGCCTTTTCCCATTATACTTAAGTTCAATAATAGAGTCTATCTTCCAAATACACTCTTCTCAAAATAGTATTTTTAATTCTTGTACATTTTCAGTTATTGTAGAAGATATGCTTTCGAAAAGGATTAAACACTGATGAATAAGTCTTTCTTAAAAATATCTTTCATTCTTAATAGTGGCTGCTGCTATTGAGAAAGTAAGGGGAGGCTGGGCCCAAAGTCAGAGCTATAGAAAATCAGATACAGACCAACAAAAACAATAAACTGACAAATCTTCCATAGTAATGACATTTTTAAAATGTCATATACCTAATTTATATATGAGCATCACTGGTAAATTTGACATTAATCTGTAGCAAATGTTTAGAATGAATTAACAAAGAGTTTGTAAATACCTAACATAATCATCCCTAGGAGCCACAACAGATTTACAAAACTAAGCAAGGCAATCTTTATGTCATTGTTTCCACAGTGGAAATGCTTTGTAATCCTCAAGTGGAAAAGAAAACAAGATGGGGAATCACAACTGGTTGAATAACAGCAAACACTGCAGATAAACACTGCAGAGGTTTCTATATTGTGCCTTATGCTACTCAACAGAATTTTTTTTTTAACACCTTTATTGGAGTATAATTGCTTTACAATGGTGTGTTAGTTTCTGCTTTATAACACAACATAATTATTAATGATTAATACAAAACACATAAAGCATACTTCATTTGTAGATAAAACAAAGCTCTTTTTATCTGCTGCTAAATACATAGGATCACTAAAGAGATTTTAAGACCTTTATGGAAGAGAATTATAAGCCAAAGTTAACTACATGAAATATATCATTCCCAGATATTTTTTTTAATGAATTAACTACAAACAAGTAATTGCAGCTGAAAAAAGTACAGGCTGCAGGGCTTTTTGTTTCATAGTAATATATGTGAAAATGGCCTAGGTTTCAGTTGCCTGCAGTTTCAGTAAGGGCCAGTAATACAATATGGTTGACAAAATAAAAGTTCACTTCTGGCATCATGACTTAAAAGGAATAGAAAGAAAATTAGGAAAGCAAAAGGTCTGAAAACCATGTCAAATGAAAGGAACAGCTGAAGGAACTAAATATATTTAAACCTGGAAAAAAAAAATCGAAAAGATTATGATGGTACTTTTCAAATACACAAACCGTTCCAACAAAAAAAGAAATATCTTTATGGCTCTAGGATAAATAACTAGTATTAAGTAGACATTACAGGAAAAGATTTTAACTGTTTTTAAAAATGAGCTATACAAAAATGGAAAGACTGTACTGTGATACAGTAAACATCACAGGAAGTACTTTAACAAAAAGCCTCCCATATCCATATGGGAGACTAAATATAGTGATCATTATTAATGCTATTATCCTAAACAGAAGGTAAATAGCAAAAGTATAAGATAGGAAAACAGTGAGATTCATTTGAGAGAAGGTAGGGAAAAAGGAAATAAATATCTAAGAGATAGTTGACAAATGGGGAGATGTTTCATTAGATTAATTAGAATAAAATAAAATTCAAGTAAAAATACACAAGGTATACATAACAAAACAATTTAAACTATAACAGTATCTTAATAATGTGTTAATAAACAGATTAAGAAGGACAACCTACACTGTTAGCATGTAAATATGAACAACAATAAGGAATGAAAAATAGTACTGTAGTCACTGTTATGAACAGGTTAGTCCACTTAAGTTATAGGCAGAAAATTCTTAAACGTGGAACACAAGGTGTAAACAGTTTGATTTAGGAAGCTAATTAGTCTATGTCAGTACAAAGTTCCATAGGATTTAACCCAAAAGGCTATGCAGAAAAAATTTAATTAAATAACATGTGTGTGCGTGTGTGTAAGCACAAAATGGGAACTAAGCAGCTGAGATGAAAAAGTAATAGTCATTCTGTGGCTTATAATTAAGCACAGATATATTAAATGCACAGAACAATTGTGAAGAATTAGTCCTAAAATAATTACCATGGACAAACTACTAGTGATTATTAAAATAAATAAAATTATTCTGAAAAGTATGAACAAGAAGCAAAAAATTAAAAGTTAAAAAAGAATTAACAAAATGAGGGCATAAGGAATAAGAAAATTATTTTTTACCTGTTACAGAAACATTTAAAATCTTTGTCAAAATTTCAATTTACATTGGAAAATGAAATTAACCCATCATTGTTAGTTAGCCCAGTTTAAGTGACTGATAATTGAAGGATGATATTTCTCAGTCCTTTTTTGAAGAAAAGTAAGGTGCCATCAACATTTCTGAGATTTAGATTTAAAGCAAAAACCATTATCACAAATATGTAAAATAACAATTACTTTTTCCTTTTATTGTTTAAAGCAAGACTTTTACTGTTAACTTTTTGGAAGATTATCTCATGTAACTATTCTAAAAACTATGTAGTGAAAGGAGTACAGAAAAACATTTCAACAGTTCAGCCCAAACAGCTAAGGAATCAACCAAAGTAACCCATAAAGAGAGTTTTCCCAGAACAAACTTTTTTTTCTTGATTAAAGAACTTTACTTTCAAAGCTAAATGACTTAAGAAAATAAACATGAAGGCATTAACAAAGTCATACGCTCTATTTCATTCAATTCACACCAGATTTTAGTCTCCCAACTTTCTCTGTTATCTTTCCATCACTGCAAGATATTAAAGGTATTAGACCTCAGAGGATGGGGAAAGCATATCGCAGACACTAAGACAGGAGCATCACCGTGTGACTCTACATTTCATCTTGAGATTTTAGAGTTTTGGCCACTGACTACCAGGCCAAAGGCAGATAGAAGATGCCTCCCTAGGAATCTGTTTTAGAGGAGAAATGTAAAAAATAAGGCTAATTCAACAGTAACTTAAATAACTTAATAGCTTCACTATAAGCTGTAAAGAAGGATCTCAAGCTTCCGTTTTACTCATGTTTTGTTAAAAAGGCTTCAAAATCAGTTTCCAAAGACACTTTCTTCCTCTTAACCAAATTATTAATAGATTTGGATTTAAGTCACACACATCTAAAAAAATATGGTCTTAGAAGGTATATCTAGCTAATTTGGGATATTTAGGTCTGTGCATGTGAGCATAAATTAGACTTAGAGGCTATTTATCCACTTGAAGGGTGAGGGGAGAAAAAGGAAGTAAAGCATAGGAGAAAATACCAAACTTTTAACACTGAACTCCACAGTAAAACTTTCAGTTACCTGGAACTATTCCAAGAATATTTTAAGCAGTCAGGCATGTGTAAGTGACTGTGTTTGTTTTAAATCCTTCAAATGGCATTCTTACACATATATCCAAAAATATGTTTTTTGGAAACCCCACTCTACCTAGCTCTGGAAACAGTAGACAAGTGATAAATGCTTGTTAAATACAGGAATCCAGCAACAGCTACAATGGAGACAATCTAATGATCTGAAGTGATCTTCCATCACTCTGAACATGCAGGAGGCAAAGACTGTTGAACTAAAAACCTTATTATTTGAAAAAAACAGTTAAAAGGAAGGAAGTTAAAAAGGAAAGAAAATTATTGGCTTATAATTCCTTCTACCTAGAAGATACTTCTCCACCTGTAGAAGTCTGAACTAAAAGATAAGCCCAAATGTCATTTCCTCCATGGCGTGTTCTTCCATCCCAGAGTGAGTCTCTTACCCTGACCGGCTAATGTCATGTTAACTCATTTATGACATAATGAGCCTTATATCAAAGTTATACTTTACATGTTATATTTACATAATGATAAAATTGTTATCAGTTGGGGAAAAATACACATATATATTCTAGTTCCTTGGTGACAGGGACATCGTTTTAACACAGTGCCCTGGATACAGAAGGCATGAGGAAGTGTTTTGTGAATGAGCTCAACTGCAGGTAGTAGAGTCTAGAATGACAACACAGGAAAGCATTACCTAGAAAAGTTGCTTCATTTATTTATTCCAACACATACTGAACAACTGGGCCAGGACGACACGCACTGAATGCCATGCATGGCCAGGCACTCCAAACTTAAAAAAAAAAAAAAAAAAAAAATTGGAGGTTGGGAAAGAATGAACCTAAGGTAGGTTTTAGCTCTAAATTCTATAAGGCTATACCTTATATTTAGGGGGATCCACTAATATTTTTCATGAAAAATATAAATAGATTTCCCCTAGTGATAGAAGAGTAAAGAGGCTGGATCAGCTCAGGAATTAGCAGAAAATACAGGAGGTGTGTGACTTTCCAACATGATTACAACCTCTTCCACGCTGAAGAACTAGAAGTGAAATGTCATATAGACTGCAATTTGAAATGGTTTAAAAATGTGTGTGTGTGCGTGTGTGTATGACATTCATTATACTATTCTTTCAACTTTTCTGTAAGTTTGAAATTTTTCAAATAAAGAGTTAAAAATAATATCTTATAACACATATAAGGCAATCTGACTCAATACATTCTTATCAGTGGAGGTTGCAAAAAAAAAAAAAAAAAAAGGAGAACTCTTAAAAATACATACTTCTATGTTGAGACTGATGGAAAGGGTAAGTTTTGCTTTTTTCTGGGGAGTAACTTCTACTGCTGACACTGGAGCCAGATCTGCTGTGTGGAGAATCCTTTCGGCCTGCAGGTGATTCTCTGAAAAAAGAAGTGTCTCTTTTATGAGGAGACCGGTCTCTCACATAATGGGAAGAGTAGAAACTTTTTCTTCTAAAGCCATCTCTCATGCCCCTTTGAAGAAAAAATAAAATAAGTTAATTATATCCTATACTTTATATATACAAGCACAAATGGCAAAAGCTCTGGTTACAAACCATTGTTTGTGTTGTAATTTATGTCCCCTTTTTCTACCACCACCTAACTTCTGAAATCAGTCAACAAAATGAAACTTTATCAGTGAATTATGTCATTTTTTCAGTTTGGGGTAGAACCAGGTGGTTAAGTGCAAAAGTTACTTTATTTTAAGCAAGCACAAAAATTTTTTAATGTGAAAAAGTCATATAGTCTCTACTTCTGCTTGCTACCAACAACATACCACACAGCTACCATACTCTCAAAGACACCTAGAGAATGCCAAAGATTTCCCCAATGAGACAGTTCATGGTCTACTATCCTCTTCTAAGTACCACTGGTTTTCAACTAGTGTGATTCCCCACTGCCCCCCGTGATAATTTGGCAACATCTACAGACACTTTTGTTGTTACAACTGGAGAGGAGGGAATGCCCCTAGTGGTTAGGGGCAGGATGCTCCTAAAATGCTACAATGCCCAGGACAACACCCACACATATACACAGTAAAAACCTATGCAACCCAAAGTGTTAACAATGCCAAGGTTGAGAAACCCTGGTATATACCTATAAAATCCTTGCTCTCTGAATTTACAACAGATTGTTGCCAATCTCTAAATACCAACTTTTTATATCATCTTTACTTTTATAAATTAAATTTCCTTATTAAGCAATATCATCAACTCAAAGCAGAAAGCCCAAATAATAAAGACTTATAAAGCAAAACTATCTTTATAACAGTAAAGCAAATTAAAATTATTAAATACAACTATGAAGACACAAGCCTCGGACTTCCCTGGTGGCGCAGTGGTTAAGAATCCACCTACCAATGCAGGGGACACAGGTTCAAGCCCTGGTCCGGGAAGATCCCACATGCCACGGAGCAACTAAGCCCGTGAGCCACAACTACTGAGCCTGCGCTCTAGGGCCCGTGAGCCGCAACTACTGAGCCCACGTGCCACAACTACTGAAGCCCATGTGCCTAGAGCCTGTGCTCCACAACGAGAGAAGCCACCGCAATGAGAAGCCCACTCACCGCAACGAAAAGCAGCCCCCGCTCACCACAACTAGAGAAAGCCCGCGCAGCAATGAAGACTCAATGCAGCCAAAAATAAACAGATAAATTAATTTTTTAAAAAAAGACACAAGCCTCTATTTAAAAGAACACTTGGAGTCAAACAGGTTTTAATTGAAGATTTAGCAAATGTACCTCCATATTAAAATTAGAGACCATTATCTTCAGACAGAAGAATGGTAAAAAGATGAGCCAATTGTATGAAATTTCAACTGCTCAGAAAATAATTTCAGCATATTGACTGGTAGTCCACAATATATAAGTAGGTTGTTGTCATTAACTGATTAATACCCAAACTATATCCTCTTTCCAGATATAATTTTCTCTGTGCAAAATTAGAAAACAGTTAAAACTCATTTATGATAAACTCAGACAAAATACTAATACTGAAATAATGCATTAAAGAAATTCCAATATATTCAAGTTCAATCACTAAAGCTATAGGAATCATATGAATATCACTGAGAGCTGAAGTAAGTAGCTATATATGTATTACACAGATTTTAGGAACTGTACCAGGCACTGGGGACCCAATGGTGAACCACATGCATGCAGTCCCTGCCGTTACGGAACTCTCAGGCTAGTGGGAGAGGCTGATATTAAACATACAGATAAAACATGTAGCCAATGGTGTGTGCAGGGAGACTAGGAGTCTACTTAGTCCAAGCAAGAGACAGTGGTGACTTAGATAAGGCGGGAGCAGGGGAAGGGTCACAAATTCAACATGCACAAGAGTGCAGTTTTGTAGACTCAACGAGACAAGGTAAATGTTTGTCTAATGAGTGTGAGAGATGGTGGATGACAAGATGATACCCAGAATTCTGGCCACGATGGATTACTGAAATAAGAAAAATAGATCTGAGAAATAGGGACAGGGTGGGAGATCCACATTTAGACTTGACAGTGCTATATTTGAGATGCTCATGTAATATCTTGGTAGGCAACAACAGATACTGGTGATAATATCAGAAGAGATTTTTGGCTATAACTATAAATTTGTCTGTAAACAGGAAGTATTTAAAAGCCTTGGGTATAGATGAAAACAAAGGATAAAAAGTGCAGAAGGCCCAGAATCTAGGGTTATAAAACTGCCACACTGAGAAGGAAATGGGCTGAGAATAGAGTGGCCACAGAAACATGAGGCACAGGTGAGTAAGTTATCAGGGAAGGCAATGAAAGAGTGCTCCAAGAAGGAGAATAAAGGTTTCATACAGCGAAAGTAAATGAGCTCTTCCTGATAACTTACTCAGGAAATGGAGAAGAACAGGCCCACATTCAGAGGAAAGACTGCCTATTTTCTCTGGAGGGAATGGAAAGATGAAATGCTGAACTACAGTTTCCTAATCCTGACACCAGATGGCAGTAAAATCACAACAGCACAGTTCAGAGCTATCAGAGTGGCTTGGGGTGGCTAGATACACATGGGGGAAGTGCATGTCAGATTTCAACATCTCAGAGCAGAGCAACGTCTCTCCTCTCCTTCACATCAACATCTCCTACTGACCATCAGATTAAACAAAAACATCACCACAGGCATCATCTACCATAAGTATATGGTACTACTTTGATAAAGTGGTAATATTAGCCAAGTCATTTATTCATGTGTGTATGTATACATATTTTTTCATATCTATATATCTATGTCCCAATATATGAAAGGCACTATGAGGAATTACTCTGGCTCTGAAGAAGCTTAATATCTAATTGGGGGGATGGGGAGTAAATGTTCCAAAAGGCTGGTACTGTAATTTAGAAGAGACATATATACATATTAATAGATGAAAAACTGACCAAGGAGTCTTTAAGCAAAGGTGAAATTTAGATCAATACTGTCTAAGAGAAATATAATCAAGGCACACATGATGTAGTCATATTTCAAAAGTAAAGAGAAACAGGTGAAATTAATTTTAGCAATATTTTACTTAACCCAATACATCTAAAATATTAGCAACATGTAATCAATATTAAAAAATTTAGTGAGATAGTTTATATTCTCCCTTTCATCTTACAGCTTGAAAATCCAGTATGTATTTTACACTTACACAATATCTCAGTCTGAACTGGCCACATTTTAAGTGCTCAACAGGCACATTCAGCTAGTGGCTCCCATATGAACAGCACAGATTTAGATGGTGGGAAAGGCATTCCAAGCTTCAAGAAAAAGTAGAGAAGGATTAAAGGATATTATGCAAACAAGAAGAGAAGTAGTCAAAACAGTGAAAACTTAAAAACGTAGTAACTAAAAAACAAAGGAAGAAATTTTTGAAAAGGGAAAATGTAGTTAATATCAAATACTGCAGAGGCTGGAACAGATCTTCATATTTAAAACCTAAGAGTCACATGACCAGTGAGTGGGCTGTCCAGTAAAACTTTGGAAACCAAATCAGACTATAAGAAATTATGACCTATCTACTAACGGAGTTAAACTGTTACTTTTCTTCTAAAAAAAAAGTTTGGCAGAGGGAAGAAGGAAGAGAATTGGGACAATACTCTGAGGAAAGGGGCTTACTTGGTCATATTTGGAAGTTGGGGGGAAAAGGCTAATTTCCTATAGATGGAGAAACTGATAAACCAAGACACAAAAATGGTAACTGAAAAAGGAGCCAAAAATCACCAGGAAAAAATGGGACAAAGGAACTAAGTAGAAGAGAATAGCACTGAAGGCAACAAGAGAAGAACACAAAAAGGATAAAGAGGAAAATTTTCATTTCAAGAAGAAAAAATATGAGAAATCTCTCTTCAGAAGTCCTTTACCTCAGTAACATAATTCTAGAAGTCATTAATAGAAGGTAAAGAAAGTAAGGACACGAACAGATGCTTAAGGCAGAGTGGAAAGTATCTGTCCTTTGGGGGAATGTATTCATTTGAGCAGTGTTCCTCAAAATGCAGGTCCCCAGACCTTCATCAGCATTACCTTGGGAAGGTGACAGAAATTCAAATTCAGGGCATCAAACCACACCTACTGAATCAGAATCTCTGGGAGTGAGACCAAGGATTCCAGGCTTTAACAAGGCTCTCCAGGTGATTCTGATGCACAGGAAACTTTGAGAAGGACTGAACTAGACAAACTAACGTCTAAGAGCTGTGTACATATAAATATGGTATCTTTAAGTCAAAAACAGAAACTCAGGGCTAATGATAGAGGCAGAACATTTTCCAGGGATGATGATTGTAGGGTTTGACCATGCCAGTGGAGAGCTAAAGAGTTGAAAACACAAGAAAGAACTGGTGTTAATTAAAAGCATCATCAAATCAGGACAGGGAGGGATGGAGGAGAAGACTATATGCCAGAAACTATAATAATCCAGGAACAAGAAATGGGGTCCTGGAAATTCATCAAAGAGTACAAAGATGAGGACAGGTGGTACAAATGGAGAAGTTCAGAGACGACACCGGAACTGTGGCTTGGAGGAGGTAATAAGGAGCAAGAAGTATGCCCAGAACTCATCTCAAGAATCAAGGAATTAGGAGGCAAGTGAGTTGGGAACTAAGTGGTTTCAACCCTTGGAAGTTAGGCTCCTGTTGCAGAAAATGGATGGAAAGAAGAAGAGAAAATATATCCACTCTACTTTGATACTAAAAGACCAAGTCTTTGCCCTCATTGGGCAATGGAGAAGACATATAAATACAACATTTCAGACTGACAGGCAGTTTAAAGAAAGGTAGATGTGAGGGAGGTTATTTTTGATGGGATGATCAGGAAGAACATCTCTGAGAAGGTAATATCTGAGCAGAGATATAACAGAGGGGATGGAACCCAACAAAGAATGAGGCAGTAGAGAGATCTGATGTACATTGACAATGATCACTCTAACTGCTCTGTGAAGGCATCATATGTTGGTGCCAAGGACACAATGATGAGTCAGAGAGCTTTCTTGGCGTTTATAGAATTATACAGCACCTACATTTCAAATATAATACTAGCCCTATGTATAGGACTTAACAGAAGCATAAGTAGTAGAGGAAGGAAAGAGACTGTTAAGGCCCTCTGTGAACTAGCCTCCTAAGTACTAAAAGCCCCTCCCAAAGTAACTACTGACTCCATGACCTTGAACAAGTTACTTAACCTCCTTATGCCTTAATTTCATCATCTACAAGGTGGGGATAATAACAGTACCTACTTACAGCTGCAAGGAGTAAATGAGATATTATATGTAAAGCACTTAGAACAGGGCCTGGTACACAGCACTCAATAGATGTTAGCTAATTCTATTGACAGTATTACCCCACTATGATTTCCATCAAATCAGTATAAAGGCTTATTCAAGAAATTAGCTAAGCGTGCCAATACAACCGCTTGATAGCTTTGTCATTCAGAAAAACTATGAAATCTTACATGTTTGTTAAGAGTTTAAAACCTACTCAAAATAATAAAACCTCCAGAACAAGACTTCCACTTGACTTCCCAAGCAATTTGCTTTACAGAAGATGAACTGTGGATAATTCAATGTAAAGAATGGCAGTTATGGAGTTCTGTACACAGATGAAACACATATAAAGTGAAAAGTAGGCAGAATGGCCATTCGCTAGACTAGGGGTCAACAAACATTTGCTTAAAGGTCCAACTACAAATATTTTAGGTTTTGTGGGCTATATGGTCTCCATCACAACTCCTCAACACTCCACTCTAACACAACAGCAACCACAGATGATATGTAAACCAATGTGTGTGGCTCTGTTCCAATAAAACTTTATTTACAAAAATAGACAGCTGGTCAGATTTGGCCCATGGGTTATAATTTGCTGATCCCAATGTCAAGTATGTACTTCCTGAAGGTTTCCAAACACAATTTATTAAAGAATAAAAAGTTTACCTATAGCTTCCTTTTTCTCACAGAACACAAAGAAAAGTATGGGGATTTTTTTCACCCTACCCCTTGCAAATATCTCAAGATTTTTATGCTTTAGAAGTTTAATTGTATTTTGGAGAGCAAATTCATTACATAATGATAGAAATATGTTTTGGCTGATTCATATTTTCTACCAGAGACCTGACTTTATATGTTTATAATGTAATTGTAAATATACAAATTTAATATTTATTTACTTATAATATAAAAAAGCCTTTCTCAAAATATGTTCCACAAAATACTAAGCCACAACTGTGGGAAACACTGAGTTTAATAAAATTAAACACCTTTATTTACAGTGACACTTCTCAGAGCATCCTCTGCAGGAAGACACAGACCCAAAAATTAGTTCATCTGCTCATGTATGGCCTTTGATCTTAATTTACTTCCTAACTCCTTTAAGCACAGCAACTTTACAATGAATATGGTATCTATGACTATAGTTTTAAGCTTTAGTCTTTTCATTATCCGTTATCTTATTTTTAACCTTCCCCCAAACACATGGATCCTCAAGTTATAAAATATTTTACCTAACTTTGAGACAATGTGGGGAAGAGGGTGACAGATTCTCTTTCCTTTAACACATACCATGACAAATTCAGGCTGACTAAAAAGCTAAATGTTTGGAAGGAAGGAATAGGAGAAAAAGACCTGTCTCTCTGTCTGTCTGTCTGTCTATCTGTCTCTCTCTCTCTCTCTCTCTATATATATATATATATTTAAAAGATACTAAATAATTATAAGTCTACAGGAAGAAACCACTGTGTATCAAAATACCAAGTTTAAACTACATACAAAAAAAGAGCCTAAAGTTGAAAATGTAATTAGATTTAAAGCAAATTTCCAATTAAGAGGGAAAATTCCAACATCTGATGGCAATCTTAAATGTTAGTCTTTAATAATTTAATGAATGTTGACAAACCTTTGAACAAGATGAAAACACCAATAAAAAGCAGATGAAGGATATGAAGATAAATCAATGAAATACAAATGTATCATCTCACTAAATATTTAATATAACTCAAGTTATTTTAATTTTTTCCTATCAAATAGGCAAATGATCCCATCCAATAGTGAAAACTAGGGTGGGATATATAAGCCTTATCATAATACACAATTTGGGTTGGGCTGGAAATTGCTAGGGATTTACTGGTCCTAAAAATACTACTCTAGTCCATAAAACAGAGTTAGATTTCAAGGTCCACACTGACTGTCAGAATGCCTTTCTTATCTTTAAATAACAAGTTTCCTTTCTCTCTTCCTCTATTTATATTCTGTACAAATCTCACTTTTTCTAGGCTCAATCGAAAGTTACAAAATGCTACACAATACTTTGAATTTCTTCTTTTTCTTGGCGTAACACCTGGTTAATTTAGTTTGCGCTTGGTTTCAAATGTCAACCAGAAGAGTTTCTTTGAGAGAAAAAAGTCACTGTTATCAAAACAATCCAGTAATCCACAAATAAGATGGGTGTCTTAATATATATCACTGGTGCACGTCATATTAGTTTTATGACACAACTGAGTCTTAATTTTCTTAAATTTTTGTCTTCCACTATAATTTATGCCAGACTTAGGTAAAAATGGATATACTACAAGGGCTTAGCTGTTTTGTTCTTTTTTTCTTTAAGATAATATGGCAAGGACAAATTGAGCAACCTTGTATCTTTTACCTTATACCTAAACAAAAACCTTTCACTTCTATTTCTTTGGCATAAAATGTAATGTGAGAGTGCAATGAGTTTTTAAAGCATGTAATTCAACAGAAAGTCAACAGTGCTTTCATCTGTAAACTTATTCCTAGTAAAATCAAGGAATTTTTTCCTTTCTTTTCAGATGATTTCTATAATGTGATTGTAGTACTTCATAATGTAAGTTTTAAATTTTTATTTAATTAGAAATTAGTTGTTAAGCTTTTTTTCTTTCATTTCATTGATTGATAGTTCCTATTTATCAAGTGGAAGACCAAATATTTCACAATTATTTAGTAAATCAGTTTGACTATTATGAAAAACTTATGTAACTAAATATTTTCTGATGTCAATATTCTAAGTTCCCTATTTTAGATTTTAAAAATTGATCTTCCATTACTCAAAGCCACCTCCCTCCAACACCAAGCTTCCAATCCAAAAAGAAATCTGGATAGCTAATATTCTCCACAGTAATTAAGTAGCTGTAATTATACTTCAAAGAGGAAAAGCAACCTCTAGAAACAGTTTCCTGATGCTTAATGTACTCAAGTGAGGAGTACAACTATTATTACTGCTCTGAGAATCTGATACTCTAAATGCAAAAAAACCCTACTTATCCAAATTATGAATATGAAAAACAGTCAAAATATATGCAAGGATAAAAAAGGATTCTATTAAGTGAGGCTCCTTAGTATATTGATGGTTCTCAAGTGACAGTAATTTTGCTCCAAGCAGGACATGTGGCAATATCTGAAGACATGACATTTTTTACTGTCACAACAGGGGGATAGTACTAGCATCTAGTGGGTAAAGGTCAGGGGTGCTGCTAAACAACCTACAATAAACAGGACAGACCCCCTCAATAAAAAACTGCCCAGCTCAAAATGCCAATAGTGTCAAAGTTCAGAAATCCTGAGACAGACACACGTGCATGCACCCACGCGGACACACACACACACACACACACACACACACACACACTCAAATTTAATCTATCAGTTTAAGAAATAAGAAGAAACATTCTAAAGCTTTCTTGGAACCACTTAACGATTCTAAAATGTTACTTTATAACATACCTAACTTCAAGTATTAAAATTCCTTCAACTCTTCTAAACATTCAAATTATATGTTACATTTTCAAGTAAAGTATTTTCTACTCTATTTTCAATCTTTAATTTATATACAGTCCAATAGTTAAGAGCACAGACTCTGGAACAAGTCTGCCAGGGTTCAAATCCTGGCTTCATCATTTGGTTACCATGGGAGAGGTGTGACAGTTACTTAACTTCTCTGTGCCTGTTTCATCATCTATAAAACGGGAATGATGGATTAAGAGGAATAATGCCTACATAATTCATAATACATAATAAGTATTCATACTTATTAACTCAAATTTAAAAAAAACCACTGAAAATACCAAGTGTTGACAAGGATGTGGAACAAATGAAATTCACATGTGTTGCGGATGGGAATATAAATGGGTGCAAAGCTGCTAGCTCTCAGTCCACAAATCACCACAGGACTAGCAAATGCACATCATCATCAGTGACGAATCGCACTGCATTTTTCAAAGGCTTTTGGATTAATCACGGTGCATCTGTTACTCAGTTCATACACAGACAACAAAGCATGTAGTTTTGTTGCCTTCTTGTTCCCAGTGATAAACCCACGTGATATTTTATAAAAATGGATAATTGAAAGAAAATTAGTCAACAAAGACAAAAGTGCAGCCAAGAAACAAAGTGACAATGGTAGGAGTGGAATTCAAATTGAACGTAAATGGAGTTACCGAAGAAACATGTGACCATAGGAATGTTGACAATGTTGCCTTCAAGATATACAGCCTCAGGAAATTGGTGAAGGCAAGCTTATTGAAGGCAAACAACAAAAGGGACTGTGACAAAAAAGGATGAAGATGTCCCAGAGGAAGTGAGGCTAACAAAAAAATTCCATTAAAGGAACTCTCAGAGAAATTTCACAACAATGAAAATGCAAAGGATAAAATGTCGGAAACTGATCCAAACTCAGAATGGAGTACGTATGACCATTCACCAAGGCATAAAAAAGATGCTTCCTTCAAGAAGACGACAAACACTGTTCAAACTACTCTTGATAAGTTTTTTTACAAAGAAATAAAACTCTAACTCTCAATGTTTCTAATGTTATAAATTACAGTGTATTAAATGAATATTAGTTTTACCATTTATTTTACTTCCCGATACATTTCTATTGAAAGAGTTTGATGTATTGACAAAAAGTTTTGCAAGTCACAACGACTGTAATTATTCTCATTGACTATTAAGATGGCTTTATGTCAGAATAATGATCACCTTTGGAGAGGAAGAAGAAAATAACTCTATAGGAGTTATGAATAGGAGCATGAAGAAGCTTCTGAGATGCAAGTAATGTTCTATTTCTTAACCTGGATGTGGTTACACTTACGCTTAACACTGAGCTATACACCTTGATTTGTGTACTTTATGTATGTTATATGCTCTAATAAGTGTCTATGAAAAAGAAAGCTATTGGGACTTCCCTGGTGGCGCAGTGGTTAAGAATCCATCTGCCAATGCAGGGGACACAGGTTCGATCCCTGGTCCGGGAAGATCCCACATGCCGCAGAGCCAAAAGCCCATGCACCACAACTACTGAGCCTGCACTCTAGTGCCCGCAAGCCACAACTACTGAAGCCCATGCACTCTAGGGCCGGTGCTCCACAAGAGAAGCCACTGCTATGAGAAGCCCAAGCACTGCAACGAAGAGTAGCCCCCAATCGCCGCAACTAGAGAAAGCCTGTACGCAGCAACGAAGACCCAACGCAGCAAAAAAAAGAAAGGTGCTTATTTTCCTCTAAAAATGTGATATATAAAAATTTAGCTCCTTATCACTTAAAATGATGTGAAGGGATTTTTTAAAGAAAGCAAAAAGGGACTTCCCTGGTGGCGCAGTGGTTGAAAGTCCGCC
Source organism: Orcinus orca (assembly GCF_937001465.1). Classification (NCBI taxonomy): domain Eukaryota; kingdom Metazoa; phylum Chordata; class Mammalia; order Artiodactyla; family Delphinidae; genus Orcinus; species Orcinus orca. The sequence goes on along the minus strand of NC_064569.1, from coordinate 33,480,162 downwards.
TGCCGATGCAGGGGACAGGGGTTCATGCCCCGGTCCGGGAAGATCCCACATGCAGCGGAGCAGCTAGGTCCGTGAGCCATGGCCACTAAGCCTGCGCGTCCGGAGCCTGTGCTCCGCAACGGGGTAGGCCACAACAGTGAGAGGCCCGCGAACCACCAAAAATAAAAATAAAAAATAAGAAACCAAACAGAACTTTCATCTTCGAGAAAAGAATTTTCATTTTTAATATTTATTTTAAGGGAAAACAAATTGTAAGACTAACTACTATCTAAAAATCATTATTATATTTTAAAGATTTATTTCAAACACCCGAACAGCATAGCATTACTCGCCAAACCCAAGATAAGGCAGCCTTGTCAACTTCAACTACCAACGTGGTGTCAGGTAATCTTCCCAGAGGATCACCAAGAAATCAGTAAAATATGATTAGCTTCCTCCACCTCAGGATATTCTCTCTGCAAAGGCAAACCTTATAATATGTCTTGACCAAGAAATAATCCAACTTATATTTTGTTGCTATTTATTTTTCCATTATTCAGAAAAATGCTATACCTTAACAAAGCAATTCTTAACCTTCAACATTATTTCCAAATATGATTCCTTCACCTGACCTGCAGAATAGTGCACAGATTCGAAGACAATCTTTTATAGACAAAACATTTAAAAAAAAATAATCCTTTGTAACAATATATAAAATTTAAAGATTTTTTTTGTCTCCCATAGTTTTTCTTAAATCTTTGGTGCCTGCTACTGTATGTATGCAGCTAAACGTTATCAAATGACTAATGAATAAGCAAACACAAAATAATTTTTTTTTTTTTTTTTTGCGGTACGCGGGCCTCTCACTATTATGGCCTCTCCCGTTGTGGAGCTGCGGATGCGCAGGCTCAACGGCCATGCCTCACGGGCCTAGCCGCTCCACAGCCTGTGGGATCTTCCTGGACCGGGGCACGAAGCCGTGTTTCCTGCATCGGCAGGCGGACTCTCAACCACTGCGCCACCAGGGAAGCCCACAAAATAATTATTAACAGAAAAATGTTAAGTCTTCCGTTGCCCTTGCTTTAACAGCTTGTATTTCTGTAAACTCACTCATGGTTTTACTCTGTACCATATATTTAATAGATATTTTCTACTAATAAAATCTTTGACATATCATTTTTTAAATATTTCTGTTTCATAGAGTTTGACCTAAAGATACCATTACTTCAAGGATCACTTCGATTTTTGCTACTTCAATAAAATACCACTACTACATTTAAGAAATATTTCTACGTCCAAAAATGGGGAACTAAATAATTCTAATTTGACTGATGAAAAAAATCTAGAGAAACTGGACAAAAGATTTGTTTTTTAGTAATCTGCTCAGAGCCATCAAAGAGCTAAAAACATAGTAAAGAACTATGGATCCAAAGTACAAGAGAAGTAGGAAGCCCAGATTGCTGAGCCTGTCTTTTTTGGGCTGCTTTTGCTTTTATATATCTGCCAATTTCAGAAACAGTAGTTGAGAGGATGAAAAGCTGAGAAATAATTCTGATGGCTTCACAGAATTAGGATATAAAGATCTTCCTAAGGGTTACACAATGAGCAGGGTGAACTGGAAGTAGACTAGCCTGGCTTCATATGACCTAATTTCCCTTAGGTTGACCCTGAACTGCTAATGACTAACCCTCTATTTGAAATACTTAGAGATTTCTGTCTTCTTGATCACTAATTAAGATTCCTTAAAATTATTTCAGATGTAAAAATCCCATTTTAACAAGAAAATCTAAGTATTTAAAATCGCGTAAGTAAAATAAATTTAAGTTAAACATTCTTAAATACAGAACTGTCTCCTGAAGAATGGTACAAATTAAAACAAACCCACATATACAACTGTCATTTAGTACTTAAAATGCAAAACATAAAATCTCTATAGTTTATCATTAGTTTGTCCAAAAAAAGTTAAAAGAATCGATTGAATAAGTATCACAGCTTTATTCATACTTTTTTCTTTTAAAGTGCGTTAGTCCCAACACTCATTATTAGCTATAAAATTCAATTAATATCAACTAGTATAATTTTCTTTATGCAAGTATCATCCTGATTTTAAGAAAGAATTTTGTTTAAAGATGCCCCTGAGGCGTGCTAAACACAGCAACATGATACTGGGAACCTGAGCACATTTTAATTGTCATTCCATAATTCACAGGGTATAACTCTGCACTGCAAGTAAGACGAAGTTCCATTTACTGCACAAAGAAAACTTACATCAAAAGCCTTCAAACTCTAAAGTTTCTAGCTATGTTGAAAACGAGGATATCAACATATATAATGAATCCAATCAAAAAAGAGAAGAAATATAAGTACAACTAGAATGCTTACTATGAGGCCTCTCCCAAAAACACATATATTTAACAGAACTGATCATTTTTATTATCAAAAAAGTATATAACTTGAGAGCTAGGACAGCATCTTTGGCTGTGTCACAAACATTTCAGCCATAATGCTGGACATATATATAGGGGGCAAAGTCACCTAGAGAATGGAAGATGGGAAGAACTAATATGCTATAAGGCACTGTTTCTCAAAATGTGAACCTGGGAGAATCGACACTATAATTACCTTGAATGCTGGTTTCAAAAGCAAACTTAAAAAGTTCAGGATTCTCACCTGTTAATATACACCCCCAAACTAATTCCACCCCTCACACCAAGCCAGACAAATTGTGATCAACCTCTCAGTTTCAGCAGATGTATGTTTACTGGTTAAGAGTAAAAATCAGGCAAAGATACAATGGGAGGGAACAAGGGGGAGAAAGCAAGCATTTTACTTCTTATTCAGGACCTCATATTTCTTTCCTTCCCACATTCAACACTCAGAAATACTTCACACAAAATACTGGCTACTTCATTTCTTGTCAACAAGAACTTCAAAAAGGAATTAAATTTTCGGGAATCATTTAGAGAAAGCAGCTTGGTAACTAGTAGAGCAGGGTTAAGAATAAGTTAAGTGCAGACCTCAAATATCTGTTTTTAAATGTGGAATAAGAGAACGAGGGGTACTGTTACTTAAGCTAAGGGATTTCCCGCATTACTTTTTATTCTATACTACCCCAAAATCAAGTAACTGTCTTATACCAGAGTTGAGATGGAAGTTTGGGGACCCAGTGCAGAGTTCTTTCCACAAAACCACATCTTTACAGTTAAAAGTAATCTGGGAATGAGATATGGGCTGAGATCTCCCAGCTAGAATATAGATCTTTTCTGTGTTATTCACAATTTGATCACTGACACCTAAAACAGTGCCTAATGTTATTAAGGAAAAACGTTCCTAACTTGCTATAACAAAAATACCAAAAAATGTAATGTTGAGTCATTACACAAAAGAAGTCTATCTAACCACCAAGAAACAGTCTAGGGCAGGCCTTCCAAGGTGAGAGACTCTGCTCCATGCATCATCCAAGAACCCTGGCTGACCACTCTGCTATTTCAACATGTGGCTTCCAAGGTCACATGCCTGCTGCCATTGCATTCCAGGGTCCACCCTGCAACACGGGAAAAGGTAAATGCTTGTGGAAGAATATGTGTAGAAACAGAACTCCTACTCACATTATTCTGGAGATAAATAGTTACATGGCCACACCTAGCTGGAAGGAAGGCTGGGAAACGTAGTCTACCTACATGCCTAAGATGTGTGAAGAAGAGCTTGAAGTCTTTTCAAGAATGATGAAATAAAAAGTTTTCAATGAAAAGTCTGGGATTCCCAAGTGAAAATGTGTCTAACAGGCAGTTGGATGTGGAAATGTTGAGCTCAGAAAACAAGCCAAGGCCAGAGATACAGATTTGTCTGCCATCAGCAACAGACAGTACAGGTCAGAGATTCTCAAACTTCAGTCCTCAGACCCTCTGCATCACAATCATCCAGGGGGCCTGTGAAAAATACAGATGATTCAGATTCTAAGGCTCCATTTACTGAATCAGAATCTCTTGAGATGAAGACTGGTAATCTTCATTTTTAATGAGCTCCTAAGAAATTCTTACGAACACAAGTTTTAGAAACATAAGCAAAGGGAATAACTGCTGTCAAAAATAAAAGATTCAAGATGAAGTTAGCACAAATGAGAGAAGGTGCCAAGAAGTCACTGTTAACATGATCCCGCAGTTTCTGGACTGTTGTCGAGCCATACTACCTATTAGATCAACGGTTCTCAAGTCTAGCTTCACATTAGAACATCTGATGAGCTTTTAAAAAATACTGATGCACCGGTCCCACCCAAGACCAATTACATCACATCACCAAGTGTGAGGACCAGGAATTATGGAGTATTCTTTTTTTTAAAAAAAGCTTTACACCTAATTCAGAGTACAGCCAGGATTGAGAAACGCCATTATGAGACAGCTGCTTTTACATGCTCTTCATTTCGGAGTCCCAGATTATTGCCCTACTCCAGAGATCACAAACCCTTGTTTTAATTAGCTGTGAACACTGAAAAATCAAGAGATCTAACTTTTTTTAAAATCTGGATTTCTGACTTCTTTTGAAGCAGGCCACAGTGGCCTTATATTATTAAACAGCAAAGATCAGCTGGTACCAGGTAGCAGCTGCTCCAATCTGACCCTTGGCATTCGTTTACATTCCCTAACTGGCCACCGTAGGCACAGAAGTTACTGCCATTGATAGACAGGGGCATTATTACCACAGATAAACAAATATGTTAACTACTCACCTGTAAGTATTACAAGTACTTTATGCTTAATAACTGTATTTGTTTCACTCACGTAACAAAAATATAGTAATCTGAGTCAATCTTGTAATGTTTTCATATCAGCTTCTTCATAAACCAATCCCTCCAACTTCCTTTAACTGAAGCCTGGCAATGGAACACAAATACTATCTCCCCTCAAACTCCTGAGTAATAAGTGCACATTGATGACTTTACCTCAAGCTCCTGAGGTATATGGGGCAGAGGATTATGTTCTAAATCCTCCATCCTCTAAAAAGTGGGAGAAAGGGCCCGACAACTCCTTATTTAAAGTAATGGCTTCCCACTGTAACCCCACATTGCCTATATTACCAACGTTCTGGGAATTTTCCCACATTTCCTAAAGGCTTTAACTCAATGACACACTGTAACACTGTAACATATCCTATGCACTGTAACATATCCTATCCACATCATGAGTGACTTTCAGAATTCATGTGGATCATCTGTGCAGCATGGTAGCAATTCCTTGACCACCTCCTACCTCTTCACAATACTTAGGCACTCCCTGAAATCCAAAACCTTGCCACTTATTACCCAGAGGTGCTCTTCATCAGAATCCAATACTGCATTCTTATCACAATGTCTTATCCTTCAGTTTTCTCACTCCTACAATAACTCCACCTACACCTCATGGATACCTTAAGTCTCCTATATTTCCTAGCAATCCAGGAACCCCATTCTTATTGTGCTTCCAACCTAAATTAGTGTTTGAAATACTTTATGAAAACCACTAACTTTCCCTCCTGGCAATTCTGATACATCGTCTAAGGCAACCCAAAGCCTGAGTTAATTCCAAAATCTGTGATTTTTTTTCACTGATACAGTTGGGTTGCCATATCCTAGAGAAATTACACAAGCCTACAGATTGGTCCCCCTTTGGATACATGGTCTCTGACTTCCACCGTGCCTTCAACTCCACTAGTAATATTTTTATTTATCATTAGTGAGCTCCATCTCCCATTCATGCCAGTAAGTATTCTATATGTTGATAATTCTCCCCAAGTCCTTTAACCTAGCACCAAACTTTTCACTCTCAATGAGTTACCTTACATACTGAAAAATACAGCAATCTTTAGGCATGAACTACCTCAACTGCCAGCCCACACCCGTCTCCCCCAATTTGCCTTCATCTGCCCACCCCTAATTTTGTCCTTCCTTTCTTGGTATATAACTCTCTCCTCCCCACCATTAAAAGTTAGACCTTCTTAAATTGGAAGATTGGGATTAACATATACACACTACTATGTATAAAACAGATAACTAGTAAGAACCTACTGTATAGCACAGGGAACTCCACTCAAACTCTGTAAGGACCTATAATGGAAAAGACTGGATATATGTATAACTGATTCTCTTTGCTGTACAGCAGAAGCTAACACAACATTGTAAATCAACTATACTCCAATAAAAGTTAGTTAAAATAACAAAACTATCTGTCAGGATGCCACACCACAGCTACCTAAAAAAAAAAAAAGTTAGCCCTTCTATCAATGGTGTTCATCCTCGTCCTCATTCACCTGCTTCATCAGTTATCCCTTTTCTGTCTTGTATCTTCAACCTCTCTTTCCCTGCAACCTATAAATATGCTCAAATTACTGATCAGCTAAAAAAAGGTTTTAGGTGATCTCCCTTTAGCCAGTGTCCTTCTCCAGCTAACAACACTGCCTACTTTCCAACCCAGTTAAGTATTTTTTAAAAAGTTATCCACCCAGGCTGAACCTAGCCCCTTCACATGTCATTCATCCTGACACTGCCAAACCCAAGAGATATTTTAATATTTATATCACTGAAATACTCAGTTGTATTAGACATCGGTGACCCATAATATCGTTTTAAAAAGCTTTATTTTCCACCACTTCCGTAAAAGTGTTCCCTAGGGTTCTGACCTTAGTCCACTGCTCTTGTCTAACTATACCTTGGACAACCTCAATTTTGAATGCAGCTCCTCCCTTGAAACCATTCCTCCTATACTGCCAATCTCAGATAATGGTATTATTACACACACAGTAAACAAACAAAAAATCCAGATATTCCCCTTTTTTTCTTTTATTTAATAAATTTATTTATTTTATTTATTGATTTTTGGCTGCATTGGGTCTTCATTGCTGTGCGTGGGCTTTCTCTAGTTGCAGCGAGCGGCGACTACTCTTTGTTGCAGTGCGCGGGCTTCTCGTTGCGGTGGCTTCTCTTGTTGCAGAGCATGGGCTCTAGGCACACGGGCTTCAGTAGTTGTGGCACGCGGGCTTCAGTAGTTGTGGCCCTCAGGCTCTAGAGCGTAGGCTCAGTAGTTGTGGCGCACGGGCTTAGTTGCTCCATGTCATGTGGGATCTTCCCGGACCAGGGATCGAACCTGTGTCCCCTGATCCAGGTTCTCATCGCTGTCGTTGTCTTCCATGTCTGAGTTGATCACAACGCGGCCTTTCCACTTCTTTACCATCGTGGTCCCCCGGCTCCCATGCCGGACACCGCCCGGACTCCAGATATTCCCCTCTTCTTTATTCCCACATCCAACAACCACATCTTGCTGATTTTTCACTTCCTAAGCATTTATCAAATTTAACCCTTTTCCTCCACCCCTAACTCCCTTTCTCCAATTAAGATATTCATGGTTTCTTATTCTATCTCTAGTGCCATCTTTATTTTTTTTTAATTTATTTATTTTTGGCTGCGTTGGGTCTCTGATGCTGTGTGCAGGCTTTCTCTAGTTGCGGTGAGCAGCGGCTACTCTTCACTACGGTGTGTGGGCTTCTCATTGCGTGGCTTCTCTTGTTTCAGGGCACGGGCTCTAGGCGCCCGGGCTTCAAGAGTTGTGGCTCGCAGGCTCTGGAGCACAGGCTCAGCAGTTGTGGCGCACGAGCTTAGTTGCTCTGCGGCATGTGAGATCTTCCTGGACCAGGGCTCGAACCCGTGTCCCCTGCATTGGCAGGCGGATTCTTAACCACTGCGCCACCAGGGAAGCCCTAGTGCCATCTTTAAAAGTCATCCCCTACAATGAAGACAAGCTACAACCTGACTGTGTTACTGGAGCCCCCCCTTTCTACCAAGCTAAAATTTTTCAGTAGTTCCCCGCAGTTAACAGAATAAAACCCAGACTTCTTAGTTATAGTTTAATCCACAGTTCCCCAGCTCTTACATAATCACCCATTAATAGCTCTACACATCATGCTTTACACAGCTTTGCTCATGCTCTTCCCTTTGCAGGAATACGGTCCCTGTTACTCTTTTTCTGATTAACTCTTACTTTTCCTTCAGGTTCTGTTCAAATTATCCACCCCTACCAGAAACTTTTAATAAAACCTCAGTACAGGATAAGTGCTTATTTGTCTTCAGCACTTGATGAAACTTCAGCACATATTATATTATGCTATGTACTTCTGCATCTATTTCACTACCTAGACTGTAAGTCAGTGATACAAACACAGTGGCCTACACATAGTAAACACTCAATAAACATTTGTACCCCTGAACTAAATAGAAAAAGATGGGGCTTCCCTGGTGGTGCAGTGTTTGGGAGTCTGGCTGCCAATGCGGGGGACATGGGTTCGAGCCCTGGTCTGGGGGGATCCCACATGCCACAGAGCGGCTAGGCCCGTGAGCCACAACTACTGAGCCTGCGCGTTTGGAGCCTGTGCTCCGCAACGGGAGAGGCCGCGAAAGTGAGAGGCCGGAGCACCGCGATTAAGAGTGGCCCCCGCTTGCCGCAACTGGAGAAAGCCCTCACACGGAAACGAAGACCCAACACAGCCATAAATAAATTAATTAACTAATTTTAGAAAAAAAGAAAAAAAGATATTATACAGTATTTTTCTCCATCAAACAGATTATCACCTAAGAAGATAAAATAGCTATAATAAAATTAAAAATTAAATCTACTCTTTTAAAAAAATCAATACGTATGAAATACTTAACTAAATCAAAATTTTCCATATGTGAATGCAGGAAAAAAATACAGTATTTAAAAATAAAGTATACTGACCACTTGGTGACACTCTTGTTCCATATTTTTAGATATTATTTAGTACTTTAAATAAATTCCATCCTAAGGTTTATTATAAGACCTCATAAGTACAGGGGGAAAAGTGACTGTTAAAAATAACCTCATTCTATCTAAATCAATAAAGTATGACATGCTCCTTGAATACAAAATGAAAAAAATCCTAACATATTCTGAATTTCATCTACAAGTGTGTTTTGAACAAATAGATAATATAATCACTGAGTAAATACAGAACCAAGATTAGTAGGCAATGATATACTTGAAATGTACCAGGTATGTGGCTCTATTAAATAAGAAAGTGAGGGAGGGGATATGGGGACATATGTATACATATAGCTGATTCACCTTGTTGTACAGAAGAAACTAACACAACATTGTAAAGTAATTATACTCCAATAAAGATATTAAAAAAAAAGAAGAAAGTGACAAGCCGGGGGTGGGGGTTGTTGCATGAGGATGATAGAAAACTTGATACATTCTCTTTTCCTCTGTTAACTGTTATTTCATCCAGTTGCTTCCAGTGATTCCACAGTCCCATTAATAAAACATATTTGAATATAAACCACTAATACACACACACACACACACACACACATACACACACATGCTAGATTTATAAAGTACGTAATGTGCTACAATATGAAACACATAAAACAGAACGTTCCACTGCCAGTAACAGACCTGTGGAAGATGGTGTGAAAGCAAGGCACCCCAGCAGCAGCCAGTGATGGCAATCCGCAAAAGGAAGGTGCTCGGGAGTATGAGAAGAAAGACCGACAGGGTCAGAGGATTAACTATGTACAGGAATGTAAGCAAATATATTGAGGGTGCTGGTTTCAGGTCTGAGATCAGATTTTACTCTATTTACAAGCTAATGAGTTAGACCGTTACTGTTTCATGGATGCCTGCAGAAGACACAAGACTCTTGGGTCAGAGACAAAGTACTTAATACATCAGCATAGCAAACAACATAAGCACTGGCACATTTGTGTCAGTTTCCCCAGGTCCCAAGTCCCACAGGGATGATATGATATGAGCCCAGATGGATGCACATGTCATGGGTTTGGTTCATAACTGAGGAACACTGAACTTGGGGAACCCAAGTAAAAAACCACTATTTTTACCCCAAGCAATAAGCAAGACTGCTCTTTGACACAGAGGGTGATATTACCTTATCCTTCAAGAGTGCTTGCTCACTACACACTCAGCTCTGAGAAATAATATGGATAAAAAGTGATCAGGGCCTTGCACTCCTGGTGTAACTTGGCCAGATGTGTAGGAGTGCAAGAGACCCATGGAGGACTGTCTCTACCAACAAATGGAAGCCAGGTTTCTCACTGATGAAGAAGCAGGGTAAAATATGGAAAAGATACTGCCATGAACTCATATATGTAAATACTGTATAAAAATAAATACAGACGTAAAGGGGTGTGTGTGTGTGTGTGTGTGTGTGTGTGTGCACGTGCATACATGCACGCACCTAGTGTCCAGATCTTGGTTATAAAAAACCACTCTCCACTAAAGAGAACCTGTGTTCCTTAGAGAAATTGCTGATTTTAGGGTCAGGGCAGGGAAAGTATAAAAAGGACCATGAACATCTTTCAGCAGAAATAATCAAAAAATGAGGTGGATAAGTCAAAACAACACAGGTGATCTTAATTTGGCAATAAATTCTTACATGACACAAAAACATTAGCAACAAAAGGAAAAATAGATACATTAGATTTTATCAAATTTAAAAATTTTGTACATCAAAAGTGGACTTATCCAGGGCTTCTCTGGTGGCGCAGTGGTTGAGAGTCCGCCTGCCGATGCAGGGGACATGGGTTCGTACCCCAGTCCGGGAAGATCCCACATGCCGTGGAGCGGCTAGGCCCGTGAGGCATGGCCGTTGAGCCTGTGCGTCCGCAGCTCCGCAACAGTGAGAGGCCCGCATACCGCAAAAAAAAAAAAAAAAAAAAGTTTTGGAAATAGTGGAGATGGTTGTACAACACTGTAAATGTAATTAATGCCAGTGAATTGTATAACTGAAAATGGTTACAATGGCATATTTTATGTCATATATATTCTACCACAACAAAATATTTTTTAAAAAAAAACACAGAAGTTACTTTGAAGGGATTCACACTGGCCAAATTTGGGCATCAAAATAACAGTGGCAACAGATTATACCACAAAGAACAAAGTTTTGTTTGTTTTTTAAAGGGGCTGGTGGAGAGAAGAGAAAGCTCTTCTCACAACAGAATGCCTGCATAATAAATATAGAAAGAAGCACCTAATTACAGAATCACCCATTTAAAAGCATCTCATTAATAATTAATTCAGGCAAGAAACATCAATGGATGCTAAAACTAGGGGGTGAAAGTGGGATGAAGAATGGCATAATCAGGGGCTTCCCTGGTGGCGCAGTGGTGGAGAATCTGCCTGCCAATGCAGGGGACACGGGTTCGAGCCATGGTCTGGGAAGATCCCACATGCCGCGGAGCAACTAAGCCCGTGCGCCACAGCTACTGAGCCTGCGCGACTGGAGCCTGTGCTCCGCAACAAGAGAAGGCCACAACAGTGAGAGGCCCGTGCACCGCGATGAAGAGTGGCCCCCGCTCGCCACAAGTAGAGAAAGCCCTCGCACAGAAACGAAGACCCAACACAGCCAAAAATAAATAAATAAATTAATTAAAAAAAAAAAAAAAAAAAAAAGAATGGCATAATCACATACTTTCAAAGTATCTCCCCACAAACACTAACTTTAAGGGAGAAGGCTAACTTCACAGTGAAGAAATTTCACAGGCCCCATCTTAATCAAGTGATAAAAGACAACAATACTAATAAGGGGACAAATCAACAGCATGTGCAACCTAACAGGATGCAATACAAAGAAGACAGCATCACTTCAGAAACTGCATCAGAAAAAAATGCATAACCTGGATCTAATCACGAAGAAACAATAGAAAAACCCAAATTGAGAAACATTCTATAAAATGCCTGTCCTGTATTCATTTTGCCAAAAACAGCCATAAAAATCAAGGAAAGACTGAGAAACTGTTCCAGATTAAGGAAGTCTACAAAAACATGACCCGTGAGGTCAGATAGATCTTTTTGCTATAAAGTGCATTACTGGGGCAGTGTTGGAGACATTAATGGGGTCTCTGGTGAAGGATTACAGGAATTCTTTGAATTATTCTTGCAACTTTTTAAATTTTAAAAACTGTTTCAAATAAAATATTTTAAATGTTCTAATATTTCCTTCCCACAATAAGGAATTATTATGTATACCCCACTGACAAAAACAAAAACACTGACTAGCATGGTTCTCCTAATTGCTCAGAACATTATTCTCTTACAAAAATACACAACTACTCTCTTTGTCTGGTTTACAATGCAGTAATTTTTTCCCCCTAGAACAACAGTTATTTTCCACTCACAAAGTCTTTTAGGTAGAAGCTCCAGAAAGATGCCAGCCAGCAAAAGCTATAGTTTTTGTGATAGTGTAAAATGTGAAATGTTACTGAAGACATCCAGACATCAAGTGAAGGTACAGGAAGGTGCTGAAGTAGAAGCACTTTCTACTCCACTACGCTGTTTTATTTTTCTTCATAAAAATTATGTTTTTTTTTTATCTGTTACTATCTATAATCTATAGTAAAATGTAGGCCTCGTGAAAGTAGGAGCTTATTGTCTCCAGAGGCTAGAAGAGTACCTGACATAGTAAACACTATGTAAGTGTTTGGTAAACACTTACCAAATGAATGAATATACCATATAGAATTAACTCTATACCCTGAAAAGTTAACATTTATTAAATGATTACTATGCGACAGGCATGGTAAAATATGCATTGTATGTGTAAAATCACTTAATCCTTTTTTAAAGTTGAAGTATAGTTGATTTACAATATTGTGTTAGTTTCAGCTGTGCAGCATAGTGATACAGTATTTTTGCAGTTTATATTCCATTACAGGTTACTTCAAGATAATGGGTATAATTCCCTATGCTATATAGTATTGGGCTGGCCAAAAAGTGCCTTCTGTTTTTAAGTAAAAATAAAAGACACATTTTTCATTTTCACCAAGAACTTTATTGAACAACGTATTCACCTTTTTGTTTCATTACCTTCCGCCATTTTTCAGGCAACTTCATAATTCCATCTTCCCAACACTTTTTATCTTTTTGAGCAAAGAACTGTTCCAGGTGCCTTTTACAGTCTTCCAGGGAACTGAAATTTTGTCCATTAAGAGAATTTTGTAAAGACCAAAATAAATGGAAATCTGAAGGTGCAACGTCTGGTGAATATGGCAGATGAATCAGAACTTCCCAGCCAAACTGTAAGTTTTTGCTTGGTCATTAAAGAAACATGCGTTCTTGTGTTATCCTGATGGAAGGTTATGCATTTTCTGTTGACTAATTCCAGATGCTTTTTGTCAAGTGCTGCTTTCAGTTGGTCTAACTGGGAGTAGTACTTGTTGGAATTAATCGTTTGGTTTTCCAGAAGGAGCTCATAATCCCACCATATACACAACATCACCTTCTTTGATGAAGACCGGCCTTTGGTGTGGTTGGTGGTGGTTCATTTCACTTGCCCCACGATCTCTTGCTCCACATTGTTGTACAGTATCCACTTTTCATTGCCCGACACAATTTGTTTTAAAAACAGAACGTTTTCATTACGTTTAAGTAGAGAATCGCATGTGGAAATATGGTCAAGGAGGTTTTTTTCGTTTTGCTTATGTGGAACCCAAATATCAAAGTGATTAACATAGCCAAGCTGGTGCAATTGATTTTAAATGCTTGATTTGGATATTTTGAGTATGTCGGCTATCTCCCATGTGGTATAATGTTGATTGTTCTCAATTAATGTCTCAATTTGATCGCTATCAACTTCAAATGGTCTACCCGCGAGTGGAGCATCGTCCAGCGAGAAATCTCAAACACGAAACTTCCCAAACCACTTTTGACATGTTCAATCAGTCACAGCACCTTCTCCATATACTGCATAAATCTTTTTTGCGTTTCAGTTGCGTTTTCACCTTTCTTGAAATAATAAAGCATAATATGCCAAAAATGTTGCTTTTTTTCTTCCATCTTCAGTATTAAAATGGCTACATAAAAATTCACCAATTTTGATGTCTTTTTTTTTTAATGCACGCTGATATGACAGCGGTCACATACAATCTAACAAAATTGTTTCAAATGAAGTTAAAGACAACTAAGTTCTACTAGAGCCATCTTACGGGAAAAAACCGAACAAACCTTTTGGCCAACCCAGTATATAGTTGTTTTTTATCTGTTTTATACTGATACACAGTAGTTTGTATCTGTTAATCCCATACCTCTAATTTGTCCCTTCCACCTTCCCTCTCCCTTTAGGTAACCAGTTTGTTTTCTATAACAGTGAATCTGTTTCTGTTTTGTATATACATTCCTTTGTATTATTTGTTAGTTACCACATTTAAGTGATACAGCACTTGTCTTTCTCTGACTTATTTCACCTAGCATAATATTCTCTAGGTCCATCCATGTTGCTGCAAATGGCAGTATTTCATTCTTTTCTTTATAGTTCAGTAATATTCTATTGTGTGTATATATATATGTGTGTGTATATATATATATATATATATATATATATATATATATATATATATATATATATATATATATATATATATATATATACCATGTCTTCTTAATTCATTCGTCTGTTGATGGGCACTTGGGTTGCTTCCATGTCCCGGCTATTATAAATAGTGCTTCTATGAACACTGAAATGCATGTATATATCCAGAAAAAATTCAAGAAGAAAATATCTTATTTTAATGCTCATGGTACAGATAAGAAAACTGATCAACTAATGATCAATGAATTTCAAACAGTAGAGTAAGAATACAGGCAACATTCTCTGATCACAGAATAACTAGAATATACTATGTCAGAATCAGTATAAAATTGCTACATATCTGAATCAGTGGGATACAGTTACAATGCTTAAAGGAAATTTCAAAACTTTACTTATGTTAATAAATAAGAAAAACACTTCACAAGGGTAAGAATGGCCATCAACAAAAACATCTACAAACAATAAATGCAGAGAGGATGTGGAGAAAAGGGAATCTTCCTACACTGCTGGCAGGAATGTAAACTGGTATAGCCACTATGGAGAACAGTATGGAGGTTCCTTAAAAAACTGAAAATAGAACTACCATATGACTCAGCAATCCCACTCCTGGGCATATACACAGAGAAAACCATAACTCGAAAAGATACATGCACTCCAATGTTCACTGCAGCGCTATTTACAATAGCCAGGACATGGAAGCAACCTAAATGTCCATCAACAGAGGAATGGGTAAAGAAGATATAGTACATATACATACAATGGAATATTACTCAGCCATAAAAAAGAACAAAATAATGCCATCTGCAGCAACATGGATGAACCTAGAGACTGTCATACTGAGTGAAGTAAGTCAGACACAGAAAGACAAATATCATATTTGTGGAATCTAAATCTTATATGTGGAGTCTAAAAAAAGGGTACAAATAAACTTATTTACAAAACAGAAGTAAAGTCACGGATGTAGAAAACAAACTTATGGTTACCAGTGGACGGGGGGTGGGGTTAAACTGGGAGGTTGGGATTGACATTTACAATACTATATATAAAACAGATAAATAATAACCTGCTGTTATAGCACAGGGAACTCTGTTCAATACTCTGTAATGGCCTATATGGGGAAAGAATCTGAAAAAAAAAAAAAGAGTGGATATATGTATAATTGATTCATTTTGCTGTACACCTGAAACTAACACAACATTGTAAATCAATTATACTCCAATAAAAATTTTAAAAATATAAAATAAAAACTGCTTCACCAATGAGAAATAAAAAAGAAAAACAGGGCTTCCCTGGTGGCGCAGTGGTTGAGAGTCCGCCTGCCGATGCAGGGCACACGGGTTCATGCCCCAGTCCGGGAAGATCCCACATGCAGCTCAGCGGCTGGGCCCGTGAGCCATGGCCACTGAGCCTGCGCGTCCGGAGCCTGTGCTCTGCAACGGGAGAGGCCACAACAGTGAGAGGCCCGCGTACCGCAAAAAAAAAAGAAAAGAAAAAAAAGAAAAACAAATTAAACTTGAATTAAAATATTAGATTTTTAAAATGAAAGCATAAGTGTTTTAGGCTTTTAGAAAGCAAACTGGAAACATCTATTAAAATTTAAAATATATATGCCCTTTGACCCAGAAACTCCACTTTTGGCAATCTATCCCATAGAAACCAAAGTACTGTTTCTTAAAGATATTATGTACTCAGATTTATTGCAGCACTGTTTTGTATTGGAAACAGCGTGAATATTCATCAATAGGTGAACAACTAAATTATTTGGTATAGCCACAAAATGGAACATTACTTGGCCACTAAAAACATTCAAATTAAAGGTAAACCAAATAACTCGGAGGGATTTTCATAAGCCTCTGAAGGAGAAAAGCAACTTAGAGAAAAGTGTGTGTAACATGATCTCATTAACAAAAATCAAATACCCCAAATGCCTATGAATATGGAGAAAAGTAGAATATACACCAAGCTGTTAATATAGCTGTTAAGACTGAGGAGTCACATATATGATTTTATTTCATTTATGTAAAATTATACACAGGCACAGGGAAAAAAATGCTAAAAAAGACAAAAAGAAAAAAGATAAAAACAGAAACTCTTATTTTAAACAATGAAAAACAACAGAATTAAAATAATCCAAGAGCTGTTTCAAAAAACAAAAGAGCTGTTTATTTAGGGAGAAATATAAAACATTAGCTAATCTAACCAAAAGCTGTGTTTTTTTTTTTAATTTTGCTTTTCATATTCAGGTCTCTATTATATCAGATTATTTATGTTGACATGCCAGGCTTCCAATTTCACATTTTTTTCCCCCAAGTGGATAGCAGTTTGTCCCAGTACTATTTATTAAAAAGTTCATTCTTTCCCCATTTGATTTTTAATACTACTAATATCCTAAATTCCTCGACATATCTAGGTTTGCTTCCAGATTCCCTATTCTATTTCACTGTTTACATTACTACAGCTTTAATAAGTTTTGATATATGGCATATTCAGTCTTCACATGTTTTTCAATATCTAGGTTTGCTTCCAGATTCCCTATTCTATTTCACTGTTTACATTACTACAGCTTTAATAAATTTTGATATATGGCGTATTCAGTCTTCACATGTTTTTCAATATCTAGGTTTGCTTCCAGATTCCCTATTCTGTTTCACTGTTTACATTACTACAGCTTTAATAAGTTTTGATATATGGCATATTCAGTCTTCACACGTTTTTCAATACTATTTTTGCTATTTGGCCCCTCACTCTTCATATTAATTTTAGAATCAGTTTGCCAACTTCTATGCAAAAAAAAAAAAAAAATCCTGGAATTTAGACTGGAACCACATTGAATTCACACCTGAATCTGAAGAGAAATGACATATTTGTGATACTGTCTCTTCATAGCCAAGGATGCTGTGCTGCTCCTTTTACTCAGGACTTTAAAATGTTCCTTAGAAATGACTTGTAATTTCATCCAAATAGGTCTCACACACTTCAGTTAAATTTATTCTTATTACTCCTTATAGTTTTCATACTATAGTATTTTTGTAATTAATTAATTAATTTATATATATATATATATATATATATATATATATATATATAGGCTGCGTTGGGTCTTCGTTGCTGCGCATGAGTTTTCTGTAGTTGCAGCGAGCCAGGGCTACTCTTCGTTGAGGTGCGTGGACTTCTCATTGCGGTGGCTTCTCTTGTTGCAGAGCACAGGCTCTAGGCGTGCGGGCTTCAGTAGTTGTGGCATGCAGGCTCAGTAGTTGTGGTTTGCGGGCTCTAGAGCGCAGGCTCAGTAGTTGTGGCGCATGGGCTTAGCTGCTCCGTGGCATATGGGATCTTCCTGGACCAGGGCTTAAACCTGTATCCCCTGCATTGGCAGGCAGATTCTAAACCACTGCGCCACCAGGGAAGTCCCTGCTATAGTATTTTTAAATTACGTTGTCTAATTTATGCTGCTGATAGTTGATTTTATTATACTGAACTTTGCTAATATCCTAGTAGTTCTATAGTTTATAGACTCCTTTGGATTTTCTGCATAGATAATTATACAATCTGTAAATAGTTTTGTTTCTTTCATTCTAACCCTTAACCTTCATTTTTCTTGTCTTACTGAAGGTGTTGAGACCACCATTACCATAATGAACAGAAGCAGTGAAAACAGGCATTATTGCTTTGTTCTGGTTTTAAGGAGACTGCTTCTAACTTTACCATTCAGTATAGCAAATGCCTATCAAATAAAGGAAATTCTCTTCTATTCCTAGCTGGCTGACAGTTTTTATAATTACTGAGTGTTACATTTTATCAAAGTATTTTTCAGCATCTATTATCTCTGTTGCTTCTTTTGAGAGAGGCAGTCTGCCATGAGTTCTGAACGTCCTTGTACATGCCTGCCATACATACCAAACTGAAAGACCTAACCATCCAGTGATACTGAAGAGTTTCTGTAACTGGTCAAGAGACAGTTCAACAGGTCAGGGTGACCACAGCATAATTACCATGTGACTGCTTACTCCCTGGGAAAGGACTGGCTTGCTTCCTGATTGCAACAAAAGGTACCTATCACTTAACTCTGGGTTCCTTAGCTGCAATGCATAGCCACCATCTCTGCCAATCACATCACCCTGTGGGACCTGGGGGCAGGAAACCAATACTGCCATGCTGATGCCCCTTCTGTTTGCTGTGCTATGAGTAATTAACTGCCCTTATCCACTGAATCCAGCTGTCTACTTCTGGCACCTATGGAGCTGTGGCAGTTACTCCTTGCCATTCTCCATGAGTTTGGGGTTCTTGTCTGACAGTCTATAAGAGATCTTTAAAAGGCTGCTTTTACAACTTCCAACACTACCAAAGTGAAATAATTTAAAAAAACAACTATCAACCTGGTTAAAAATGTCCATCTTTTTTTTAACTATTCTATCAAATGCCTCTATTAAGTAACCAAAGCTAACAATGATCGAGGTCCTTCGAAAATGCGTTTTCCCAACAGAACTTAATTGATCAAGATAAAGCAACTGAGAGATGCTTTTTAATAGGAGACAATTTGTAATGACTCAAATGTTTTCAAGAAGGATACTCCTGGAAAAAATGCCTTATTTTCTAATTAAGCAAATACATACCTTATAATCCACATGACTCATTAAGAATAATTAAATAATTAGAGAAGAATATAACAAGAGTTTAAATATTTTTAAATATATATTTTTACTGTCAATTACAAAATACCAAGAGATATAGAACGCTAGCTATTAGTGCCATTAATATATTACACAGTCACAAAAAGAATATAATGCTAGTTGCTTTCAAATTTTTAAATCCTATTAAATATTTCATTGATGTGCCTTGAGGTTAGATTTCAATAGCAGACATCTCAGTGAGGCAAATATCAAAGTAATTATGTTATTTTTATCTTTTTACCTGTATTCAGGCTGTCGGCTTGCAGAATGATCATCTCTTGTCCACCGATAGCCAGAGTCATCCTATAACAGAAAAACGTTACTTAGATATTCATTTACATTATTTTGGTCAGGGAGGGTATATATGTATCTAACAGAATTACTGGAAACTAGTCTCTAAGACCAAAATAATATGAGGGCAAAGACACCTTTCTAAATTTCTCTGAGCTTCAAAGGCATAAAAAAGTAAAAAGGATACCGCAAGCCATCCATTTCAACAACTAATTTGGTAGACTGAGAACCTGTGGTACCATTTATCTCTATTAAAATACGTAAAGTATTTCTTTGGTAGGCCCAAACAGCCTTATTACCAAAAGCACATGCCAATATTCACAACACAGAAAGTCTGTTCGAGAACAAAGGTTCAATTTAAATTTAGCCAAGCACACATTTCTCAACCTTTCATTTTATTCTTCCTCTGTCAAGTTTGCTCAGCAATTTTCATATTCAAGCCCAATGAAGAACTTGTCACTTTTCCACTCTTCTTGTTCAAGTTTCCTTTTCTCAACCTACCTCCCATTAAAAACCACAACTGGAAACAATATAATAAGAAATCAACACTTACTGATAAGCTATATTAGAACAAGATGTGGCACTAAGTTTAAAATTAATCAAAGAAAGCACACTTTGTCCTCTAAAACAAATTTGGAAAAGATACATATAAAAGAACCACATGGTAATCCATACTCAATTACTTTAAAATTATACAAAGAACAATGTACAATCAGCCATCCATACCCACTGGTTCTGCATCGGCTCAAAAATACTGGGGAAGAGGGAATTCTAGAAAGTTCCAAAAAGCAAAACTTAAATTTGCTGCATGCCAGCCACTATTTACATAGCACTATGTTGTATTAGGTATTATAAATAATCTAGAGACGATTTAAAGTATATGGAAGATATGCATAGGTTATATGCAAATACTATGCCATTTTATATAAGGGACTTGAGCAACCTCAGGTTTTGGTATCCTGGTGGGTCCTGGAACCAATCCCCTGATATCGAGGGACAACTGTAACATGTGCATTACCTACAATCAGAAACACTGATTCACCTAAAATAAATACTATCTTCATCCTCCTCTTTAGCATCATGTACTCTATTCTTACAGAAGTAAAATGTATTTATCATTTTCCTTCCCGACATTAAACTATTAACAAACAAAAGAAAAAACTCAATAGCTATAATAGAATATTGGATCAAGTAAGCAGTTTGTTTTATACTAACTGAACCCTAGGTAAGAATTAGCATCATGAGAATCCTAAGGATCTCAAGTGGGCCTGCTTGTTTGTTTGAAGAAAATTTAAAGAGAAAATGTGTCAAGTATGAATAAACACAATTTGTAACAACAATAGTAAAAAATATTATCGAGGCACTATTATGCTGCAAGGTTTTAGAAAAAAATCTTGTCCATACGGCTTCAAATGCAAATTGGTCCAATGAATCCAAAATTCCCTGTCTATACTAAATGGCCACAGGGTTTTCCTAAGAGGGATAACAACTGTTTATGCAAAGGCCAAACTGTTTCTCCTTGAGACTACCTGGAAGAATGGTTCTGATGGCAAAATCCAGTATTTCTAAAACAGAGATAACACATAGTATTTACTTTTCAATACCAAACCCTTCTTCCTAAAGGAACAGCATGACATTTAAAATTGAACAAAATAAAAATCAATTCTATTGATAAGTAAGGAAGCTGTAACACCCCAAACTTAAAAACAAACACAAGAAAATATTGAATAGTCTCACTGCCACTTTAGAATTGTCAAGGGTCACGATGATGTGGTAGTAAAAGAACTAAACTCCCATACATACTTATCTTGGGTAAATCACCTTAGTTCCATTTCCTCAGGTGTAAAGTAAGGAAACTAATTCCAATGGCTACTGTGAGGTCAAATTTATCATAAGCAATGTCTGAATATGTACTGTTAATTACAACATTATATAGAAGGGAAGGAGAAAATGTAGGAAAATGGTTTAGCAAAGGAATGTTATAAACATGCAAGCTAGGTCAAAGGAAGTGCATCAAGGAATAGTTTAATCAAGTTCAATAACAGGTTATTGCAACATTAAATATATACTTCTAGATTACTAAAGATGATCAAGAGAAAAAACATAATAATAGCAATAATGGCTAACACTTTAAAAGTGCTTATTATAGGAAAGGCAATGTTTTGAGGGCTTTCTAATCTGAGTTAGGAAGTAGACTTTAATAATAACAAAAATGAGACTGAGTCTCAACAACCTTAACCCAACCTTACCCACAGCATTTCATCATGATAAAAATAAAGTAACTGTAAGTGGGCACATCTAGTAAAAGATAACTACCTGGTTATCACTTATTGAATACAAAAGCAATAGATAAGATTACCTTTATCTGGTTCTGCAAATCCTTGCCAATTTAGGGGATAAAAAAGCAGGCTAGTTGGAATTAATGTAATTTAGATAGAGCTATCCAGAGGGCTTACCCACTTTGTCCAGCACCCCAAGATTCTTGACTACCAGTTCCCATTTGACAGCTCCAGCAGGCAAGTCAACAGAGCATCAAGCAGGAAGTGTTTATTCAACTGCCTTCATGGCCAGTCCCATAAATTCCAAAAATTACATGATTTTTTAAACTTATAAAAAATAACAATTAGTACATGGGGGAAATTTACATACTCCTCTGTGAGGTGGACCACTTCTTCGATCATGAGAAAAACTGCGGCCCTCGTCATATTCTCGGTAACCAACATGACTGTAATATCTACTGTAGCTTCCTTCACCAGGTCTGTCTAGCAGTGGTGGTTTCTTTGGCACAATATTAACTACTCTACGGTAGCCATCCTAAAACAGACAAAAAGAAATATATAAAAATCACTAACTTCTCTATTTGGTTTTGGAAAGGTTTTTAAAAAAGCACAGGAGTTCTTATCCTTAATCAAATAGAGTAAATGTATAAACAAACAAAAATGCATTAATGAAATAACATGAATATAACTAATAGTAAGGTCTTCACATGAATTAAAGGAAATAAAACTGTTCAATGAAGAAAGCCAGGTGTTTAAAGTAACATGCAGCAATGCAAAAAACCAATCATAAGTAAAAGAAAAAGTACAATATTATTGTTTTAATAAAAAATAAACTACAAAAGTGAGAATGTTACAGTAGCTCTAATCCCTAACTGTCTAGGAATTTTATAAGTAAAACCATTTAAGATAGCACACATCTTTGGTCTACTGTGTTTGAAGTACTGTTCAGAAGAAATATAAGATTTTTACACGTAACCAACAGCAAACAGGGAGGTAATACTGAGCTAGAAAGATCTAGAGAAAACATTTTGCCATTTCTCCAGCAGCACTAGAGAGAGGAGAGACTTTGACATCACGAGTTTTGAAGCAAAATAAAACTCATTATAAAACTTGAACTAATTTTCAAAGTAATACGTTAATGTTTTAAAGTTTTAGCAGCTGAATGGATTCTTAGTGGGAGTTGGGAAACTGGACAGAGGGAGAACACCTGTCTTAGACAAGAAGCTGCTGTAAAATAACTAAACAGAAATGATTATCAACAAGAAGAACTGGAGAGCTACAGAACATGTATCTGTAAACAATCTGGTCTTAAGCAATCTTGCTATGTTTATCAATATCAGATGAGGTATATGTGAAAGAAACTGGCAAGCTATCTAAGTATACGATATGATCAATATCAGTTAACTAATTTGACAAAATGAAAAACCAAAATATAATGCCCAATGTTCGGGGCTGGTTATTTTACCACCTTAAGTCTCAGTTTCATTATCTGCAAAATTAATATTAGTACCTAACTCATGGAGTTGTAAGGTTTAAATAAAAACCAAATTGTAAAACATTTAGCATAGCAGGACACACTAAGTGCTCAAAAAATGTTTGCTATTTTGATTACTATTTTTGCAAGTCTAAGTGAAACACCAAATTCCTCAAAGTGTCTATTTCCTTACATTACTTCTTAGCATTAATAACTACAACTATTCAGATATAAATAATTACATCCAATTCAAATTTCCCGATGGGTAGGAAATTTGTCAATGTGCTAGGAAAAAATAAAATCAATAGTTCATATCTATTTGACAGTTAAAATGACCCACCCAATTTTTTTCCATGGGGATACAACTTGGTTTCCTTCTTTAGTATGTTAGACATTAGATTGTAATATATATTCTGTATAATTACATAAAATATAGTACACAAATGAATTTATTGACTCTTTCTTCTAAACACTATCTTTCACAGAGATTTCAATTAAATCTAAACAAATACTGAGTTTCTTAAAAAAAATTGGCATTAAGCCAAAATTAACATTACAATTTATAGCATTTTCTATTTCAAAATTTATTATACATAAAATTAGAATCATTGATATCTCCAGTTTCAAGAAACCATAAAATTCCACTCCACAATACCCTTGTTTGTACATGCTTTGGTGAAGGGATGGCGGGGTGAGCATATACACCTAAATGCTTCTATTAATAGACAGCTTATTACTTTACCAAGCAGACTGTTTCTGTGTTCAACTCCCCCAAATTACTACAAAGTTATTTCAGGATTTTAAAATGTATATGGTAAAACTTTCAAAGAAGTAAAACTCAAGTCACATTTAGTTATATATTTAACAAATTGTTTCTACAAAATAATACAAATGAAAATAATCATTCCAAACTTGTTAATCAGCAAAAGAAAAAGTCTCCTAATGACAGTTCTTACATCTAGCAATGAAGATGAAACTGGCATTTTCTTTATGTTTTGCGAAAGTCTTCAAATGTAAGTAACATTATACCATCTCTGCTCTGTAGGCATCTAATCTTAAAGAAAATTCCCTCATTCTATGAAAAGATTTAAGGAAACGAAGATGACTGTAGGAGTCTGTGACAAAGCAAGACTGTATTTTCAGAGTTCACAGCTCATCCAGATATACCATTCAAGAACTTTTTTCTTTCTGATAAAATCCATGATGAGAGGCAAAGATTTCAGAATTTCTCTTTCAAAAGCTTATATTATTAAGAAAGTTCAAACAGTATTTTATATTACTTACAAAGCCAGATCTGAATGGAAATACCACCACTGTTTGAAATTCTTGTACAAATCTTACATTAAGCTATAAATATGTAATTTTCCTTCCTAAATGCTAATGGAAGTACACAAGGCTTCAGATACTAATGTTTGGAACCTCCTTTTTAGAAATGTTTTGGAAAACAATGGCACCATAATACATAAACCAGAAATAAAAATTATGACTTATGAAGAATATGTTATAGAGGGTTTTTAAGGACAACAGGATCATTTTCAATTAATTAAAAAATAAACTCAATGGAATAGAAACATTTCTATTATTTAAAATACAGATGGATCCATCGGATTTGCTTCTCCAAAGTTAGTGTTAATGGTATGATCAGTCAGACCAAAAATAAAAAGTATATGTAGTTCATTAAAAAAAAACAATAAATTTGAAAACCCATTTTACCTAATCATTTATCCACTCTGGCAGGACGTAGAAAGCAAAAACATGTATATAAACTTAACCATTTTTTTGAAAAGTTATAGTTCTATGTTTTTTACACTTTTGTAATTGTCATTACCTTAGAGACGAGACAATTCCTACCACAAGGCTGTCTGCATTTCTGAAATATGTACTATTCACAGTTTGCTTGTGCTAATAGAAATCTGATCAGATTAATATACATATCAAATTAGTTTTGCAATTTTGAAATCTGAAATGGTGATTGTGTCTTGTTGCAAAACAACGAATTATTTCTTCATTTTCTATAAATTCCAATTTAATATAACTACCTGTTATGAAAAACACTTTCATTTTAGTTAAGTAAAAGCACCAAGTTTGATGTTTTCTTTGATTCAATATATAAATTACATCAAATTTCCCATACTAATGTTTAGTCTCATTACTAACTGGGTACAGATTATGAGGATTACATTTCTTTAAAAACATTTATTTTCCATTGTCCTTAAAATATATTTTGCACCCATTTTAACACAAAAACATTTTATTTAAAATAAAAATTTTAATATATAAGCACCCCCTTAAGCATCTTTGTCTTTTAGGAACACATACTGAAATATTTTCATTTGAAATAAGGCTTTTTGGATTTACTTCAAAATAATCTAAGAGGGAGGAAAGTGGTGAAGGCATAGACAAAACAACATTGACCATGAGTTGATAATTACCATTTGAATGATTTGTCCTTGGGAGTTCATTACATCATTTTGTTTACTTTCATATACTTAACTTTCACCCTTATAAAAAGTCAAAAACAACTAAAACATTAACCTACCAACAAAGTAACTAAGTACAATGGTATATGTAACTATTCAATGCCATTATTTCCTGACACAATCAACTTAGTATGAATGCAAGTTTCATGGGCACAGAAACTTTGGTCTTATTCACTGCTCTATTCCCAGCACCTGGAACAGTACTTGGCACACAGCAAGCACCACATACATAATATATATTCCACTTTGCTATCTCAATTTTACGCTCCTGTTGGCATCACATGCTTTTTACTAGAAAAGTACCACACCTAACTAAAAAATTTGATTACCCACCAGGCTGGTGGACTTCTGCTTTCAAAAGCCTGAGGTTTCCTCACTCTGATCCTTCATGTTTTATGACATGTCTCTGTATTGTAGCACTTATTGGTTTAATTCACTCACTGAATTTTCAATGAAATATTGATTTTTCTGGGTCATTTCAATGGCTTTCGGGAATAATGGGTCAAATATCTGAAACTGGAACTGCCCCAGAAAATTAGGATAGGACTTCCCTGGTGCAGTGGTTAAGAATCAGCCTGCCAATGCAGGGGGCACGGGTTCAAGCCCTGGTCCGGGAAGATCCCACATGTCACGGAGCAACTAAGCCCGTGCGCCACAACTACTGAGCCTGCGCTCTAGAGTCTGCGAGCCACAACTACTGAGCCCACATGCCACAACTACTGAAGCCCGCGTGCCTAGAGCCCGTGCTCCACAAGAGAAGCCACCACAATGAGAAGGCTGTGCACCACAACGAAGAGTAGCCCCCACTCGCCACAACTAGAGAAAGCCCACGCATAGCAACGAAGACCCAATGCAGCCAAAAATAAATGAAATAAGATAATTTTTTAAAAAAAAAAGAAAATTAGGACATATTACAGAATGTAGCCAAGAATTGGTCATATCTCTCTGGAAATAGTGACAACAAAAATAAAGTTAAGTTCATGCAATTCTGCTAGCCAAAAAAATTAAACACCTCCTAGGGCAGCTCTACACAAACGAACATCAGCAAATGAACACTTAAGATTTTGTATTTCACGTATGTAATTTTCACATTTCAAGTAAACTGTAAAAAAAAAACATTGCACTTTAGGTAACAATATGCATGTTTAGGTAGGTAATGTAAAGTGTACTGTTGTCCACAGTTTACTTTGAAATGCATCCCCAAAATTTGATGGATTAAGTGTATGCATAAAGGACAGACAGATGGATAAAGACATGATAAAACAAGTTCAGTTAAATGTTAACAGTTGAATCTAAATGATGAGTAAATGGATGTTCACTATAAAATTCAACTTTGCTGTAGGTTTGAAAACTTTCATAATAAAATACTGAAAAAAGTTTTATTTACATGGGTAAATTTACAGGAACACTGACTAGGTAAAACAGTAAAATGCGGGGCATAAAAAGAATTAAATTATGCATGTGCACACTTTTAATAAAAGTGTTTCATGAAATAAGAGTGGGAAGAAAAGGAATATTTCCACATTAATATACTTTAAGCAACAGTATCTGGAATATGTATATAACTGAATTGCTAAATGAAGTAGACTTGATTATTTATTTCAAGTTGGATTAAAAACAGATGTCTGATTTTATCTTGGGTACATTTAAATATGAGAATATATGGAACAAATATATGTCCCATATATTATCTATAAGACCTTAGAAATTAACAAACTCATGTTCTGAATTCACTAAAAACTTGATTTCTGATTGGCTAGAGTCTCCAGGAGGGAAATAACCAATGACAAGAAGAGGAGATACATTCAACTAACCCAAGGAAATAAATATTGTTATGTAATTACTTAATTATAAAACCTAATTATGTAACTCAAAACTAAATATATGTGACAGAAAAATTTTTTAAAGAAAAATTTTTTTTGGCCGCACAACACAGCTTGCGGGATCTTAGTTTCCCGACCAGGGTTTGAACCCGGGCCATGGCAGTGAACGCTCCAAGTCCTAACCACTGGACTGCCAGGGAACTCCCCAAAAATAAAATTTTTTAAAAATGTTGCTGCTCATCACTACCCTCAGGCTTTACAATTCTTACTGCTACCAAGATTAGAAAATCTTTACTTAATATGCATTTGTTAAAGGAACAGAAGAAGGCAGGTAGAAGCAGATAGGACTGCTTCAGTCCCAGTTACATTACAGTGCCCCAAATATAAGCTGCTAGTGTTTTGATCCTAGTTTCCAAACTTTAAAAACTTTGGAAAAAGTTTAAAAACATCTCTAAAAATCTGAAAGAAGCCAATGGAAAATGGACATTTTATGTTGCAACTTCATTAAAATGTTCCACATTACCTATCTGTTCCCTATCAAGCTAACAAGGCGGACTTCCACAACTGGAAATTTACTGGTATCTAAAAGCCATTGTTACAAAACTTGAAAAAGGCTACAAAATCATATAACCAAGCTCACAGAAATTACAGATTAAAAAGTAAAAAGCATGGTTTTAAAAATAAAGACCTTACAGGGACTTCCCTGGTGGTCCAGTGGTTAAGACTCCACGCTCCCAACGCAGGGGGCCCAGGTTCAATCCCTCGTCAGGGAACTAAATCCTGTGTGCCGCAATTAAAGATCCCACATGCCGCAACTAAAGATGCCACAACTAAAGATCCTGCATGCTGCAACTTTATTTATCCTGGCACAGCCAAATAAGTAAATAAATATTTTTAAAAATAAAATTAAAAAATTAAAAGTAAAGGCCTTACAGACATCTAGAAGTTAAATGTAGATGTTGGGTGACAATCAATGTCCTCCCAACAAAGGAATGTGTATGTTTACATGCAGATTCTGTGTAGTATACTTCTTTGAGCTTAAGTCTCCTATTTATCTACCCAAGTTTAAGACTAAATAAAAATTTATGTGAAGCACCTTAAAAGTAACTTATTATTGACACAGAAGTAACTTTTAAATGCTCTAGAGTGCTAAAATAATAATTGATATATTTGTCAAGTTGTACATTGAGGATAAGCTTTCCAATACTCAAATTAAGTGTAATTTAACATCAGCACCAAAATACATGTGTCCAATTGCCTTCCAGGTTTATCAAAGCTAGAAGCTCACAAAATAGTTGCTTTATAACTGAGGTCATACTAGTGTAGTAGGTACCTTCTAGAGTCCCTATTTGATGTCATACTTTATGTCATAGCAATAGTTTCTCAAACACATTTCTGATGTATCAGAACTGGAAATGAATGGGACAAAGGGAACAGTAAGAAAAAAAAAAAGAGAAATGCAGTAAAATTGTTTGTTGTTAGAGAACAGAACCCAAACATACAAAATAAAATAGAACATTAACTTTGTCTATCCCAGACACTAATGAGAGTGGGTTCTCACTTTATGAAGAACTAGCTAAAGTTTTACATTTAGAAAAATATACATATTCTGTCCTTTCAAACTTTTAGGTAAAGTTTTATTTAGGTATGACAGCCACATAAAAAAGTGTACAAACCGTAAATGTATTTCTGGATAAATTTTCACAAGGTAATCACACTGTGTAACTACCACCCAGATCAAGAAACTGAACACTCCCAGCATGGCAAAAGCCTTCCTGTGCTCTTTGTCTGTCTCCCAAAAGTAACCTCTTTCCTGGCTAGTTCTGCCTGTTTTGAAACTTTGTATAAAAGGCATCATACAGGACACACTCTTCTTTCTTCCAGTATTGCTGTTGCATATGGCAAGCAGTCCATTCTTTCTCATTGCTGTATAACTGCACAATTAATTTATCCATGCTGTTGGACACTTGGATTGTTGCCAGTTTGGAGTTCTTATGAATAATGCTGCTTGGGAACATTCTTGTACATATCAATGTCATATAGCAATATACTTTTTAAAATAACATTAGATGATCTCTGCTTTGTAAACAAGTATTTTTAAACTTTTTATTATGTTTTTATTAGATCCAAAGTCAGAATTACAACTTTAGTGATTTACATTTCTAGTTCCAGTGTCACTTAAACACTTTAACCCAAGAATTCTGTCGGTCCCTGAAATCAGATGTGAATAAAAAATTACTTTTTCACCTAAAAGTAGGCGACAAACAACACAACAGCAAAAGCAGCATCTGTGGCTTCACCACTAACAGAAATCACAGATATTTTTATGTTCATGTTATAGCTGTTGCAGATACCTCAAAGTATCATTTACACTCATCACTCCTTTGAAAACACAGCAATGAAATCCCCACCACTACTTCTTGTTTGATAGCTAATGACCTACTAGAAGTATATATTACTATATCACAAATTTGGTTTCTAATAGTTTTATAATTATATTCAAATATAAGTGGTCTCCTTTAATTCTGTGTATTTTATTTTACAGTTTTAAAAATGCTATTCTAGGGCTTCCCTGGTGGCGCAGTGGTTGAGAGTCCGCCTGCCGATGCGGGGGACACAGGATCGTGCCCCGGTCTGGGAGGATCTCACATGCCGCGGAGCGGCTGGGCCCGTGAGCCATGGCCGCTGAGCCTGCGCGTCTGGAGACTGTGCTCCGCAACGGGAGAGGCCACAACAGTGAGAGGCCCGCGTACCGGAAAAAAAAAAAAAAAAGAAAAAATGCTATTCTAGGAAGAGATCCATAGGTTTCACAACACTGCTAAAGGGATCATGGCACAGAAAAGGTTAAGAACCTATGCTTTTTTAACTAAAATGTAGGTGTAACATAAAAAGCAAAGGGATAATTTTCCAAGAGCCATCAAAGGGGTATAACATATCGAAAGGAAAGGAAGGCTTTAAATTACTAACCATAATAAGACCAAGTTCACCAGAAAAAATGCAGTGTCTTGAGTCTTGTGGAGGGGGGATGTGGGAATACAAAAGGATTTATAAAGTAACAGAAGTTGATTGGTGGGGGGGCGGTTGGAGAGACCAATCTAATGGAATTAAAAGAAGAGAGACCAGAGGAATGAACTTGGACAAGTTCTGGGCACATTCCACGCTCCAGAAGGAGAAAAGCAGTCTGGACTCCTCCCCATCTAGGAGAAACCTAGCAGCCAGAGAACTTAAGGAAGTGAGATTTACCTTTAGGCACTTACAGTTGAGTACATCTAGTCTGATTTTAAGGGCACTTGTGGTAAAAACATACCTCCCAATCTGCTTACCACTGATGAAAATTATGAAAATTGCCTCTGTTTCACTTTTACACACACACAAAAGGTATAAAATGAAAACGTTTGGGTTTGTTTAAATTTTACTACAATATCCTCATTCATTGAGGACTTCCCTCACCTGTCATCTTTACCTCAACTGTCATCATCAGCAACTTCAGTGTTCAGCTACAATCTGACTTTCTTAACTCTGCATACAGGAATCACCTGATGAACTTTTAAACAACACTATTGTCCACATCTTATCCACAGAGATTATGACTTAATTATCTAGGGACCATTCACTGGTATTTAAGAGCCCTCTAGGTAATGTACAGTGAGGACTGATAGCCCCTAATCTAGATTACTGATCCAAAATCTAACCTCAAAGTTTTGTTGACCTCAACTCCAATAACCTTCACCCACCCTCATTCCCACCACCATATACTGAACTTCAGTCACCCAGAACTGTTCCATCTTGGAAACTCTACATTCCAAAATACTGATTGCTTATCTTTCCACCATACCCTGGTTTTCAACCTCATTAAGCCTTTCCTGTCCCTCAACCCCTTACTTCTTTCAATCCATTGTCCCTCTCATAGCCTTATTCCCTTTCCTAATCAGCCCATTCCATATATCGCCTCAATAATTCTTCAATATCCTTATCTCCCTGGATCCACCATTCATTTTGGAATCTTACATCAATACAACTTGCTTTCTCTACTCCCAACCTGGGCTACTTAGATAATAAAGTACACAATCCTGCAGATTGGTGCCCCTATAAAATTTAAGGTACATAAGCTTACAGCCCCTCAGCAACAGTCTTTTTAAACATCTCTAGTCAGGAGATACCTACAATGGCTTCAATGGCCTCAAGTCTCCCTCTATCTCCTCCACTTTCAATAGATGATCTTGCCACCACTTACTTGAGAGAAAAATAAAGGCTGTTAGCTATGAGCTCTCTCAAATCCATTCTCACACAGACAATGATAGAGAGGGCCCTACTTATTGGTCTTTATGACACTGATAAACTGATTATTCCCATCTTAAAACTCACTCCTCCCCCAGCATATTTAAGCCAGCTTCCTTGATAAGCAATAACCTCTGGGCAGGTCCCTCAACTTCCAGTTTTAACAGCTCTTTAAGCCAACTCCCACTGCAGTGTGTTCTATCATATAACACAGCATGCACACATAATGCAGAATGGTGTCTTAAAAGTTTTATGTCATAACTTTCCCCATGATTTTATCATGAGTATTTCCCATTGTTCTCTGAAATTATATTTCTGTATATAAATCTCTGTCTACATTTTAAGGCTTCTAAAACACTCTACTACATTCTAGAAATGTACCATTAACACTCAGAATTGTTTTGAAGATTAGGAAGTTGATATATACCTCACTTATAGTAAGTAGGTACTAGTTAAATAGATGGTTACAATAAATTTCCATTTAAAGTAAGTCATCCCCTCTCTAAATTACCTTATTTTATAATTTGGAGCCATGTAAAAGTGTTACATTAAAAAAAAAATCTAATTAGAAAAGAAAAAAAAAAGGCAAACCCCCAAAATCAAAAACAAAGTACGGCTTCCCTGGTGGGGCAGTGGTTAAGAATCGGCCTGCCAATGCAGGGGACACGGGTTCGATCCCTGGCCCAGGAAGATCGCACATGTCGCAGAGCAACTAAGCCCGTGCACCACAACTACTGAGCCTGCACTCTAGAGCCCATGAGCCACTTGAGCCCAGGTGCCACAACTACTGAAGCCTGCGTGCCTAGAGCCCGTGCTCTGCAACAAGAGAAGCCACGACAATGAGAAGCCCGCACAACTCAACGAAGAGTAGCCCCTGCTCACTGCAACTAGAGAAAGCCCGCACACAGCAATGAAGACCCAATACAGCCAAAAATAAAAACAAATAAATAAATTAATTTTTAAAAAAAAAGGTAAAACAAACCCAACTATATATTCAGTTAATGGCATAACCACACAGAAAATTCTTTTAAGTATCCCAAATTTCTAATGGGATATATTTATGGGAGAGTAAGGGACCTAAAAAAATAATTTTTAAAAAATTCATCCCTTTTCCCATCCCTGTGTTAGTCCTACACCTTGTTTATCTATCACTTGTTTGCTCTAGGTAAACTACAAAATAATTCTATCAAGCTGAAAAAATTTTTAAATTGAGATTTTGATTAGAAACATCAAGACTATTAATTAACCTGTAAAGAAATGACATTTTATAATAATTAAGTCTGCCCCTTCTGAAATATGGATGGCCTCTTCATTTTTTCCAACTTAATTCATTTTAGATCAACCCCAAGCTAAGCTGTAACCTAGGCCAAATGACAACCATGAAGATGATATCACTCATTTAAGTGGGTTGTAGGATTTACTTACAAAATATACAAAAAATAACTAACATATAAACTAATATTTGTGCCCTTTGATAGTGTATAATGAATCCATAATATACCCATATACCATCACCATGAGCCCAATCCCTTGGTGCTTAGAATGGGCCTAAGCAAAAGTTTAATAAGATTGACAGCTTCTTGCCCTTACCCAAACCCTCCCTTGGGTCTCTATAGAGGATTCTGAGGAGAGAAAGAGAGCATACATACATTCAATAAACAGTGAGCTCCTACTATGTGCCAGGTACTATACACAGTGCTGGGAATACAATAATAAGCAAAACAGCAAGCTCCTTTAGAAAAGAAAAGGACTGGTTCAAAATTACCAATTCCCAGAGCAACAAAGAGACAAGCAGTAGAACAGCAAAGCAGAAACTGCCTACCTCCTCCTACTTTAGAATTTCATATATCCAATTTGCAAACATTTTTAGGAATATAGAAAAACAGGCGACAGCCAATAGTAGGAGCAGGTGCTCAAATATTTCTTTGTTAACTGATGGTCTGAGCTTTATCAAACCTCAAATTTTCTTCACAAATTAACTCCCTTTTAGAAATTTAAGCAAGAAATATAAAATACAGATTTTCTACATAAATAAAATGTTGCCTTTCATTTTCAAACTTTTGACTTTTAAAAGATAAGCTTGATCTATCTACATTTCAACTAGCTTTTGGTAGACAAAATTCACTTGGACACTTGGTTCTGAATTATTCTACAGGTAAGAATAACTTACACTGGGGTGACTTCGAGGAGGTACTCTTTCTCTTGGAGGTCTTTCATAGTCATATCGTCCCTCAGACCACATTTCATCTCTTCTGTAAGCCACTAAAGAATAAAAAAAAAGAAATCAAAGAATAATGGGTTTATGTTACTATGAAATAGTAAAGAAGAAAAGGAAAAAGTAAATGATTACATTCTAATACAGATATTTTCCAGAGATACTTAAGGGAAAAAAAAAAATGTAAGTGACCAAAAGGAAAAAACAATGATTATGGCAATTCTTCAAAACAATTTGAAATTTTCTTAAAAAAAAAAAAATGTAATAGAAAGCCCCACCTTCCTTCTATTTCCAAGGCTATTTAAAAGCTTCAAAGACCTTATTCTCATCAACTGTGGGAAGATCCATAAGACCACAGATTTTTCATTCTCATAGAGTAAAAATTAGAAAAGATTCATTTTAATGAACAGTGTAAAAGGCTAATAAGCAAAGCTGGATGGTGTGTACAACAGTAGTTTCAGCTTTTCTACATCCTTGGAGCTTACTGTCTCTTTATGTCCAATGAAGTGTTTTTAACTGAAAAAAATACTAAATAAACACTCCTGTAAAAACACACTCAACAGGACTTCCCTGGTAGCACAGTGGTTGAGAATCCACCTGCCAATGCAGGGGACACGAGTTCAAGCTCTGGTCTGGGAAGATCCCACACACCACAGAGCAACTAAGTCCATGTGCCACAAATACTAAGCCTGCACTCTAGAGCCCGCGAGCCACAACTACTGAAGCCGGCATGCCCCAGAGCCCAAGCTCTGCAACTACTGAGCCTGCGCTCTAGGGCCCGCGTGACGCAACTACTGAGCCCACATGCTGCAACTACTGAAGCCCACGCACCTAGAGCCTGTGCTCCGCAACAAGGGAAGCCACCGCAATGAGGCCATGCACCACAACGAAGAGTAGCCCCACTCGACACAACTAGAGAAAGCCTGTGCACAGCAACAAAGACCCAACGCAGCCAAAATAAATAGGAAAAAACCCCCCACAAAACACACTCAACAAACCCTGAGACAAACCACTCTTGATTTTGTTTTTAATATTATAATCTTATTTTAATGCAGAGGCACCTTCATAAAATTTGAAATTAAAAGTTCTGTCAGCATTTTTCCCATTTGGGATGCAGAGAGAGGCTTCCTACTTTAACAGACAGCTGACATTTTCTGGGTAGAGGGCTAATGCAGTGCATTACAGAGTCCAGATGAAAGAGCATCTGTGAACAGGTAAACAAGGCAAATAAGACAGAAGATGAGAATAGGGTACAGGAAACAGCCCAAAGGTCATTTACATGAAATGGTGATACAGTAATTGAGGGGTTGGCAAATGTTTTTTTAACGGACCAGACAAATATTTTTGGCCCTGCAGATCACAGGTCTCTGTCACGACTACTCAATTTTGGTAGTATAAATGACAGCAGTCATAGGCAATATATATATATGTATGGGTGTGGCCATGTTCCCAAAACATTTTATTTACAAAACCAGGCAGGTGGCCCACAGGGAATAGCTTGACAAGCCCTGGAGTAGATGACAAATGGTTAACAGGGCAGAACTGGGAGAGGGTGAAGTAATCATGGAACAGGTTAGAACTGTGAACCATCCTGATGTGTAGAAGGATGATCATGAGCGAGAAGTGAAAATGGAACAGGTACCAAGTTATGGCCTTTTAGTACATAGAAAATAAGGCAACAAGTCCACATACATAGTCCACAGATCAGTGAAGATGAAAAATATTTCAGAGGAGCCATATGTCAAGAGATTTTTGGTGGTTCTTTCTGATGTAATACTAAGGGGGAAGAAAAAGAAATAGACAATCCATTTTGGCAGCACAGAACTGTAACAGTTTAGGTTAGTTTAGGCTAAGGAAAAAACAAAGACTGGAAGATGAGAGCAATATTTTTTTTTAACACTATCATAGTAAAATCAATCTTAATTTTCTCTGTACAAACAAACCTATAATATTTTCTAATACAATTAGACCAAATAAAATGAACTAACTAACCAAAGATG
Source organism: Orcinus orca (assembly GCF_937001465.1). NCBI lineage: Eukaryota > Metazoa > Chordata > Mammalia > Artiodactyla > Delphinidae > Orcinus > Orcinus orca. The sequence continues at coordinate 33,444,303 of NC_064569.1, read as the reverse complement.
CCTAGGGAAATGTTAATTTAAATTACAAATTAGCTTTTAACATTATGCATACATCAACCTGAATTCTAACTCTACAATCAGACATCATTAACAGTGTTATTTCAAAGTAACCAGTCTTTTAGGTAGAAGAACTGATGGAAGCTTAAAAGGAAAAGAAATAGTCAACATGGAAAAGAAATAGTCAACATTGCTTCTCCTCACCTACCTTTACTGAATCCAGGTTTCAGTAAAAGGGTTTCAGTCTAAAGAATGAGTTAGGTTTTATACTACTTAAGATACAGTACACAGAAATAGTAACAGCAACAAACTGAAATCAAATCACAGGAAAAAATCAACAACCCAAAAGAAAAATTGACATATGATATGAAGACAGTTTACAAAAAAGGAAACACAATGGCTCAATCTTTTGAAAAGATGCCCACCTTTCTTCAAAATAAAGAAGATGAAAACTAAAACTATAATGGAGTACCCAAAGCTCTGAAGAAAGCAAACTGTTTTGATGAGAATAAGGAAAGCAACACTCATAATTAATGGAGGAAGTATAATTTGGAATAGACTGGGAACAATTTGACAATATCTATTGAAAATGTTAAATGCACATATGCTTTGACCTGGCAATTCCACTTCTACGTATACTTGTACATGTGCATGGCAAAGACTGAAAGCAACCTAAAATGTCCCTCAGGAGGGTACAGGTTAAATACAGTGCTGTACATTCACATAAAGGAATTCTATGCAAACCATTTCAAAGAAAAATAATCCCATATATAACAATATAGAAAGATTGCGAAGATACACTGCTAAGTAAAAAAGAGCAAAGGGCAATCTAACATGTAGAGTATGCTGACACTCTGGAAGTAAAAAGGCAAGTTATGAATACATATATGCTTTTGCACAGACCAGTTCTGGGAGTGTAAGCAAGAGAACATAACCGTGCCTGCGTCTGGGAAAAATGGGGTGGCTGGAGTATAGGAGGGTAAATATTTTCACCGCATGTTTTATACATCTTATTATCTATTATAAAAATAAGAAACTGTTTTTAAAGGTCCTGAAAAATCATTCAATAAGTATAATGTGTCAATTGATGGCAAAAATTATGACTATAAATTAATGAACTAAAGGAGAACATAAGGAAAAGTAAGATTTTGTAATTAATGAGAAACAAAAATAAACTACAAGAATTCTAAAGAAATCCTATATAGTTTCTTAACTAGATACAGCAATAAAATACTGAAATCTACTGGCTGCCCACAAAGAATGTATGAATAATTACTATACTACTTACTTGAGTCTCTTCAGGAATCAAATTTAAAGTTTTCAACAATCTCCTGTAGGTGGGCGGGAAAATACAGACATAAGGATTTGTGTCTGTATGTACGAATGGAGAAAAATAACTAAACCTTCATATTTGTATAAATAAAACTCTCAAAATAAAAAATTATGCGCCTTAATAAGCAAGACTCCCTTCAAACACATCTTTGAAAATAGAAGATATTACTTTGACCACCAGAGGCCACTCAAGTTTCGTAAGAACAACAAAATTACATCAAGAAGACTTCTAGTCCTAACTTTGCCAGCTGAGAGCTGGACAGGGCATAACTCTTATCCTTTCTCTGAAAGGATTGCACTAGATGTTTAAGTCATTTTTACCTAGAATATTAAAAACACTAGCTTTAAAATACCTCACATATTGAAAGAAAATCTGGCATCCTCAGTCTGGAAAACGCTACAGTTTTATATTGGCAATAAATGGTCCCAAGTTCAAAAGTAATCCCAATATCAAACCAGTAATCATTGACTCATCAAAGAACACCAAACTTATTAGGTATAAGTTTAATGGAGAACTTTTAATGACTTTCTCTTAAAATATACAAAGTACACTGAGCAGGCTTAGGTAAAATTAAAAAAAAAAAAAAGGGCATGTACGATTAACAAAGGAAATTCCAAGTATTTCAAATATTCTTACGTTTAAAAAAAAAGTGACTCCAAATCTACTCAAGGCTGTAGCCCTACCTACCACTTTACATGAAATTCAAAGGATAGAGGAGTGGGTCTACTAGAAAGACTAGGGTCACCTAATTGCTTTATAGAAATTTTGAGAAGTGCCTCACTAGCTGAGTGCAGAAATAAGACTGTATTTATAGTCTTATATTTATAGGTCACTCCTGATCTAGTTGCCTTTTTCTGCTTGGCAGTTTGGAAGACAAATAGCAAAAATTTTATTGCAATTACCTCACAGTATTTCTACTTTAATTAATAAATCCACAGCTTACAGAAGCTAAAAAAAAGGCAGCAAAGAAAGTAACAGTATTTAATTTTGATGAAAACCTAGCAATTGGAAACAAAGCTGCTAGAACAAGGCAAAAAACAGAAACATAATCATACAGAAAGTCAAAATAGCACTGTCTAGAATATACATCATCAAGAGACAAGAGGCCAATTAAATTCAGTTGTGGAAGAGCTAAATGTAAGCAAATGAATCAGAGTTAAAATCCAGAGACAGAGAAAAAACCTAAATAAAAGCAAACTTATCTGATGGGGAGTCATTGTTTAATAAGTATGTCGTTTCAGTTTGGGAAGATGAAAAGCATTGGGTGGTGGTGATGGTTGCACAACAGTGTGAATGTAAATACTTAACACCACTGAACTGTACGCTTAAATAGTTAAAAAGGAAAATTTTATGTATATTTTACCACAATTAAAAAAAATTTTTTTAACATGAGTTTATCTGGCACCAGCTGACTTTGCTGAATGTAACAATCATTTCTGTAAGACATCAATCTGTATTTTGAACTTAATTTCTACTAGAAACAGAGAGCATCCACAGAACAGCAAGATATTACACTACTGTTGACCCAAATTTCAATTCCTATAGTTAATCCTATGACAACTTTGCATATTTGACTTCATACCTGATGATGCCCCAATGGAGTATTCACCTTACCTGGAGCTACAGAAATCTCAGTTTCAAGCAAAAATGTTTAGTAAATAAGGTAAATTTTCTTTTACCTTAAAAAGTTGACAATTTTTAAAGATCTTAATTTAAAATTTCAATTACTGTAAATATAGGAATAATTTTATAAAAGGAAGTTAGTTTCCTTTACAAATAACAAATAAATTGCTTACATGTCTATATTACAATGATTAAATAGAAATATTAGGCTATAAAGTAATCTCTTATAATCAATTATTCCATTTTTTAAGTTACCTCTTACCAGTGAGTATACTGAAATATTAATATCTTTACAGAATCTGCAGGTATTCAGTTTTTAAATGTACTCTTACCATACCTATTGCTTTTACAAAACAGCAATATCAGAATATAATTCTTTATTCTATCCAAATTACTGTGTATTTTCAGAATAAGAACATAAAAATAGTAGAACACAATGTAATGGTGAAATTAAACAGAACTTGGTGTAGCAAAATAATTAGCACCTACTAGTAGAAAACACCCCAAAAAATCAAACACCACTGGTAAGGCCCATGCCAAATTATTAAACTTCTTTTATCCTTAAGAAACCTAGACTACCAAGGGGGAAGGGGGGTGTGGGATGAATTGGGAGATTGGGATTGAAATATATACACTACTGATATTATGTATTAAATAGATAACTAATGGGAACTTACTGTATAGCACAGGGAACTCTATTCAGTGCTCTGTGGTGACCTAAATGGGAAGGAAAACCAAAAAAGAGGGGATATATGTGTACATATAGCTGATTCACTTTGCTATATAGTAGAAACTAACACAGCATTGTAAAGCAACTATACTCCAATAAAAATTAATTTTAAAAAAAGAAGTCTATATAATTGGGGAAGGCAGTAATATAAACAGATGATTCCATATGCAACCCTGTACTGTTAGTAAAACAAAACAGAAGACACAGTTTGATGATTACATACAAAAGAAAAGAACATTGGGCTGTAAAGAAGATTGGCTTTAAGCCAGATCTTTAATTAACACAACAGAAAAGGGAAAAGGTATTAGAGCAGGAGGATATAACGAAGGTACTATAGGATAATAAGGGAAGAATATGCTAATATCACCTTGAATTCAAAGAATCTTTTTTGTAACTTTCAAAGAGCTTTAAAATAACTGATGAGAATGGCCATCATCAAAAAATCTAGAAACAATAAATGCTGGAGAGGGTGTGGAGAAAAGGGAACACTGGCACTGCTGGTGGGAATGTGAATTGGTACAGCCACTATGGAGAACAGTATGGAGTTTCCTTAAAAAACTACAAATAGGGCTTCCCTGGTGGCGCAGTGGTTGAGAGTCCGCCTGCCGATGCAGGGGACATGGGTTCGTGCCCCGGTCTGGGAAGATCCCACACGCCGTGGAGCGGCTGGGCCCGTGAGCCATGGCCGCTGAGCCTGCGCGTCTGGAGCCTGTGCTCCGCAACAGGAGAGGCCACAACAGTGAGAGGCCCACATACCGCAAAAAAAAAACAAAAAAAAAACTACAAATAGAACTACCATATGACCCAGCAATCTCACTACTGGGCATATACCCTGAGAAAACCATAATTCAAAAAGAGTCATGTACCAAAATGTTCATTGCAGCTCTATTTACAATAGCCAGGAGATGGAAGCAACCTAAGTGTCCGTCATCGGATGAATGGATAAAGAAGATGTGGCACATATATACAATGGAATATTACTCAGCCATAAAAAGAAACAAAATTGAGTTATTGTAGTGAGGTGGATGGACCTAGAGTCTGTCATACAGAGTGAAGTTAAGTCAGAAAGAGAAAGACAAATACCATATGCTAACACATATATATGGAATCTAAGAAAAAAAAAAATGTCATGAAGAACCTAGGGGTAAGATGGGAATAAAGACACAGACCTACTAGAGAATGGACTTGAGGATACGGGGAGGGGGAAGGGTAAGCTGTGACAAAGTGAGAGAGTGGCAGGGACATATATACACTACCAAACGTAAAATAGATAGCTAGTGGGAAGCAGTCGCATAGCACAGGGAGATCAGCTCGGTGCTTTGTGACCACCTAGAGGGATGGGATAGGGAGGGTGGGAGGGAGGGAGACGCAAGAGGGAAGAGATATGGGAACATATGTATATGTATAACTGATTCACTTCGTTACAGAGCAGAAACTAACACACCATTGTAAAGCAATTATCCTCCAATAAAGATGTAAAATAAATAAATAAATAAAATAAAATAACTGATGAGTACAGTAACCTTATGATTAGCAGCACATGTTTATGACATTATCCAGATTTAGGCTATTGACCCGTTCTGCAACTGAAGCCAGTCAGCTAAATTTAAACTAAGGTGCTCTGACTCCCAGTGAAGTGATCATGTTACTTACCCTGTCATCACTTCACTAATCTCCTCCCATTAGGGAAGTATCAGAAGTACTCCAGTAAAGGTCTCTGATCCAACACCGTATGAAAACTGAATACAACTGAAAAATGGAAGGACCCCTCTACATGACAATTAAGCAGAGAACAGAATTAGAATTCAGTGTGGGGAATGTAGGCTTCATTTAGAAGTTTGCTAATAACTGGTCGTAGATTACAAAAATCTCATTCTCTTATGCCATATTCAATAGAGTACGTTTAATATACCATCATGGTATATTTATGTCCAGGAAGAAATAAGCTTTCTTAGAGCATTCCATTGAGCTACCCAACCACTGTCATGTTAGCTTCAATTGAGGGCAAAGATGACAGGGAGGACTTGAATTCTCGGTAAGAGTAGCCTGGAAATTGAGAAACTGGAAAGTCACAGGCAATATTCTTCTGTCAAACTATTCACGCTTTGAATCCACAGGCAAGGCAACAGAGAAAGATCCGTTTTTCATTTTATCTAAAAGGTTATAATAGCAGCTTAGACTACAGAGAAACTCTGTACATTGCTCCAGCCAGCTTCCAGTATTAAATACACACAGGATAAATAGCTTTCCCTCCTTCCCAAATGCATTCCTTTCACTCTTTATATTCATTCAGTAACTATTTTGATAGCAAACCATGGTTAGCAATTAGGTCACATTTGACCTCATGCTTTAGATGAGCCATAGGCCTTCACACTGGCAATTGCCCACCCAGGATGCTTTTCTCCAGGTATCTGCAGGGTTAAACCCTTCAATGTCACCTCCAATGTCTTCTTAATGTCATTTTTCTACCAGATCCCCCAATCTTGCTATTTTTTTCACAGCATTAATCATCTAAGATACTATATAACTTTGATGTAAATTATTGGTCCCTTGCTACTAGGAATGTGAACTATATGAAAGCAGGGATCTCTACATTGTTCATTGATTAATATTAAGCATCTAGAATAATTTGCACAACATATGTGCTCAGTATTCATGGAGTAAATCTATTAAAGCTGGTAACATGCCCCCTCTGGATAAATGATTCCCACATCTCCACTTCCTTTCAAGAGGATATCTCACAGCACCTCCAACTCAATATGCCAGAACAGCTCTTCACACTTCTCAGAAAACTGCTTTATCTCCTGTTTTCCCCATTTTGGTCAATGAAACCTGAGTCACACAAGACCCAAAACTTTTCATATCTAAGTAACTAAATCCAGGTATATCTACCATCTCAATATATAACGTACATGTATCTCCACTTCCTGAACCCAGCTACCACTGTCTTTGTTCATATGCTCTTAATCTAGCCATTGGACTCCCTAACAGTAAAACACTGGTCTCCTTGCTTCTGATGTCATCTCTTCCACTCAGCAAACTGCAGCCAGAGTGTTCATTCTGATAAGACACCTGATTTAAAAATCTCAGTTATTCCCCATATCCCAAAGAATGAAGTCTCAGCCTAAACTTGAAAAAGCTTATTTATGACCTTGCTCCTACCATTCCAGCTTCACCTCCTACCAATTCCCCAACAGCCTCCAGAACCTCCAGACATAACAAACTACATCCTGTTCTGCAAGTGTGCCACTATTTCTCACCACCATATCATGGCATGCTTTTTTCCTGCCTAGAATATCTTTCTTCTACTTATTTGCCTTCACCCTCTACCTAGTGCTATATAACATTACATTCAATTTACTTTCCTTCCTCTCCTCCCTCCCAATCTAAACACCACTGCAAAGGCAACGAATGTGTACCTTTCTTATTCCTGTTGCTTAGCACAGTAAAGGTACTTATTAAATACTGATCAAATAAATATATTATTCATATGACCACTACATGAGCCATTCTGAAGAACCTAAATAATAGTTTGTACCTTTTGGTTACTCAGAAAACTTCCAATGAGCACTATTAGATTATGGCTCCTATTACACTTCTCATGACACTAATGCCACTTCATTTTTGAGCAAAAGGTACCAATGAGAATCCTTTAGCTCTAGTACCTAAAGCAGTGATTCTCAACCCTGTCTGCACATTAGAATCATCTAAAGAGCTTTAAAAAAAAATACTAATGCCTAGGTCTTGTCCTCTGAAATCCCTATACGGTTGCCTGGGACATTTTTTTTTAATCTTAAACTTATCTTAGGATGAGATCCATTGATGTTAAAGCAAGGTAAACATATTCCTGATATACTAAATTAAAACAAGAAGTTTTTAAGTATAGACTTGAACCTAAAAATTACATAATACTACTTCTACTTGAAAATGTTTAAAATTCCAGACATCTAAAACAAAAATGAATTTTAGAATATAGTTAAAGTCTGTGAAGAAAAAAAATAACATTGGATGTCAATTAAAATGGTCAAAATAAAGAATCCACAAGAATTAATCATTGTTCAGTGCCCAGGGAGAGATAAATGCAGGCAATGATACTTAAAAAAAGCCAAGAAAATTTAAATATAATCTTGAGAGAGAGCTTAAGTGTGGGTGAACAACAGACAATGGTAGAATCCAAGAAAACAGAAAGGAATTGGGGAAGATAAAACGTCCATGAGAAAGATACAAAGTACCAGGGCAGAAGACTGGCATTGCAAAGGAGTGGGAAATGAGCCTGCATAAGTATTCAACAAGCTTTCATTTCCTCCCCTGAAGTAGATATTATCCCTCCCATTCCAGAAAAAAAACCACAGAGGCTCTGAAAAGCTCAAATCTCAGAGGCATACGGAGCCTGGAATCAGACTCAGGCCTGTATGACTTTAAAAACCAAGCCCTTTCCACCATATCACCTTGCTTCACAAAGCAAACAGGCAAGGACAGAGAAAACAAAATTCAAGGGCATTAAATGGCACAACAAAGCAAAAAAACAGGGACCTGCCTGGTGGCACAGTGGTTAAGAATCTGCCTGCCAATGCAGGAAACATGGGTTCGAGCCCTGGTCCGGGAAGATCCTACATGCCGCGAAGCAACTAAGCCCGTGTGCCACAACTACTGAGCTTGCATGCTGCAACTACTGAAACCCGTGTGCCTAAAGCCCGTGCTCTGCAACAAGAGAAGCCACCACAATGAGAAGCCACCACAATGAGAAGCCCGCGCACCACAACGAAGAGTAGCCCCCGCTCACTGCAACTAGAGAAAGCCCACGCAACAATGAACACCCAACGCAGCCAAAAATAAATAAATTTTAAAAAAATAAAGATACATGTCAACTAAATACTTAAGAAAAAAATGCGAAAAACTAGAGGAGGAGCTCCCTGTAGGCTTTTAAACCTAGAAATAAGGTGAGGGGAAAAAATGTCATTCCAAATGACATTAACCTGGCAGTATACAGGAAGGACTGAAGGTGAAGAGGCTAGAGGAAAGGAGATCGCTGATTGCTTCATAATGAACAATAGACCTTAGTACTATTAAAGTACTGCATTCTTTAGTAGTTTTACAAGTTACTTGACTTTTCACTGCTTTAAGGAAACTTCTTTTATATAAGTATTAAATACTTAGTAGTAGATTATTGTTCATCATAAGTGATCAAGTAACAGAAATTACTCAAATAGGCAAAGTTTGTGTGTAATATTTTCAAATCTACATCTCATTTCACATCTGGATGGAGTTTACAGTCTTTAGTGGTCAGCCTCCTTCCAGTCTTTTACCCTCCATTTCACCCTTAAAAAAGGATACTCAGGGCTTCCCTGGTGGCACAGTGGTTGAGAGTCCGCCTGCCGATACAGAGGACACGGGTTCGTGCCCCGGCCCGGGAGGATCCCACATGCCGCGGAGCGGCTGGGCCCGTGAGCCATGGCCGCTGAGCCTGCGCGTCCGGAGCCTGTGCTCCGCAACGGGAGAGGCCACAACAGTGAGAGGCCCGCGTACCGCAAAAAAAAAAAAAAAAAAAGGATACTCAATTAACTTTGCTAATATGTCATTCATATTTGAAGTTTCCCTGATCAAGAACCCAAACAGTTTCTTATTAATTAACTGTAACAAATCCAAACATCTCTGCCCTTTACATGCCCCCCTTCTACCATCTCACCTAAACTTCTGTTCTCTCGGAAAGGATCATTCATGCCTTCCTCCTCACTGGGTCACAAAGTAACAAACACTACCCTGGAATTGTCTTATTTCCCAAACCACAATACCTCTTTCTATTCTCTCACTCAACTTCCAAACATCCATAGAGGCCCAGTTCAAAATCTATTATTCTCCAGAAAGCCCATTACTGAACCCTACAACACTCATAAAAGATTCCATACCAATGGCTGCGAAGCCCACGTGTGACTCATGTTTGGCCCAGGTTTCTTTTTTTTTTTTTTTTTTTCGGTACGCGGGCCTCTCACCGTTGTGGCCTCTCCCGTTGCGGAGCACAGGCTCCAGACGCGCAGGCTCAGCGGCCATTGCTCACGGGCCCAGCCGCTCCACGGCATCTGGGATCTTCCCGGACCGGGGCACGAACCCGTGTCCCCTGCATCGGCAGGCGGACTCTCAACCACTGTGCCACCAGGGAAGCCCCAGGTTTTTTTTTTTTTTTTAATAAAACTTTAGTCCATTGACCACACTTAAAAACTGGAAGATAACCCTTTAAGAAACTATATTTCCAACTTTCCTTGAAAAGGCTGGACACTCTGGCAACGCTGGGATCACACAGTCACACAGCCACAATCAGCTGTAGCTGAGTAGCAGCTGACGTCTTTTGAAAGATTTTTACATTTTGTTTGTTTGTTTTTGTTTGTTTGTTTGTTTTGCGGTACGCGGGCCTCTCACTGCTGTGGCCTCTCCCGTTGCGGAGCACAGGCTCCGGACACACAGGCTCAGCGGCCATGGCTCACGGGCCCAGCCGCTCCACGGCACGTGGGATCTTCCCGGACCGGGGCACGAACCCGCATCCCCTGCATCGACAGGCGTACTCTCAACCACTGCGCCACCAGGGAAGCCCAGATTTTCACATTTTAAAGTCAGGAGATGACATCAACCGCCTGACTTCTGAGGCTGTATCTGCAGCAACTGCAACGATTCAAGAAATACTTGACTGCCTATTAGGCACTGGAGTTACAAAAGTAAACAAGACAAACACAGTCCCTCCCCAAAAGCCTAGCTTAGTAGCACAGACAAAGAGATAAGCAATCAGGATACATCCTATAAGTGCTACTAAAAGGGAAGTAGAGGGCACTTAGCACACAGCAAGGGTACCTAATTCTGTCTATGGAAAGTCAGGGAACACCCCCTCAGAGAAATTGACTAAACTGAGATCTTTAGCAGGTATAGGAATTATCCAGAAAAGGGTAGGGTAAGGATCAGGAAAATCAAAGAACTTTTGCAAAGACGATGCCTGAAGAAAAAAGCATTAAGAAAGTGAAATCAGTTCCATATGGCTAGAGCCATGACCCACCCACAAACGCAGGTGTCAAAAGAAAGGGCTCAATTGAAAGGGCTGGAGGGAAAAAAACAAGTGTTAGTTAGGGTCAGGAGACGTAAGAAAATTTCCATAAAGAGGCTGAATAAGTAAAAGTTTGTTAAGCAAGGAAGAAAGGTTTCAGAGAGCCCAGTTGTTGTGTTGAGGGGTGAAATGTGGAAGAAAAGTAGGGAGAAGCAGTGAAAGCCTAAATCAAGGCAGAGGGAGCGAGCATAAAGCAGCACGGGGATGGGGGTGTAGCATAGAAGACCAAAGGGGCTTACATCTTGGACGGTAACCAAGGATAACAGGGATGTGAAGCATGGCAGTTTTGGCTGGCCACAAGTTTGCCAAGAGAATTAGTCCCAACGGTCCCCTGGTGGACGCGGAGGCATTCGGGCCTCTCAAAATTCTGCTGCGCCCTGGCTGGATTGCACTTCCGTCTCTCTAGAAGACATCGGCTTCAGTCTGGATTGATTGTGCAGGCTCCAGGAGAGGCTCTGAGCTCCAGGCTGCTGGCACGCAGGCTCCCAGGGAGTGATTAGAGGCCTGGTCTGTGTGTGCTGGTTGGTAGAAGTTAAGTATAAACTACCTTGCATTATTTTCTGTTTTTTCTGTCGGAATGATGGGCTTGTTTACAGCCACTTGGGGAAAAAGCAGTGTGTGCCCATTACAGATTTACAGGAAGAAAAAAGGTGCCAAGAAAGTTAACATGTGTCCATACCAATATTCAGGATGAGTCATTCTGTGAATCCGAGTCTCCCCAGGTTGACCTTGTCTCCCCAACGAGACTGAGATATCCTCCAGAAAAGGACCGCTTTACACTTTTTTGTAGCTGCCGAAGTGCCTATAACCGAACTGGGTACGTCGAACACATTCAGTAAATTTACCGACTTACTAACTGACCTCGACTCACTGAAGTCACCTAGTTCAGTCCTCTTTTTGCATATTACGATGCTAAAGAGAAGCGAACCTGTATCACAGACTCAACACTTTCCTTTATTCCAAACTCCGCTGCGTCTCTCCACCCTCAACCGCAGGAGCAGAATCGTTGCACGATTCAAATGCAGCGGGAAACTCCAGGTTCCGCCGCGGAAAGGCCTGCCCGCCCGCGCACTCCCCTCTCCCCGGTGTAGCAGCCCGTGCCCGTCCCCGTCCACCTCTCGGAAAGGTAAAACGCTCTCACCGACTCTGGGCCGCCGGGAGACCCCGTAAACGTAGTCGTTCACTCGTCGCAGCACTTCCAGGGAGGCACTTCCGGCGCGCGCGATGACGTCGGCAAAAGCGCCCGCCCCTAGACCCGCCTCCGGGGCTTGGGTCAAAGGACATCCTGGAAGAGGCACTGCTGCTAACTTCTTGTCGCCGGCTCCTGACCCTTCCCAGGACCCGTGATGCCAAGGCAGCTGCAAGGGGCGACGAACTGTCGGGGTTGAGCCCCGAGCGAGCTGAGGGCTCGCGCTCTTCTAGTCTCCCGGGCCTGCCCCACCTGAAGGTAAACGCCTACCCAGCTGCGGCCTTTCTCCCTGCGGGCTCCTCCCCAGACCCAGCTGCCGGAAACATTTGACCCTCTCTCCCGCCACCCTTTTTATTCCAAGACCTTTACTTTTCCCTGCCCTCGCATTCTCACCAGAACGGCTAACGTGTGAAGAGTTTCAGTTGGAAGCTTTTAAAAAGCGACCTGTCGATGAAGTTGTCCCCCAAAACATTCCAAGTATCAAGCGGTTTTCCCATTACATCGCGAACTGGCACGCCTTAGAATCAATATTTTGACATTTGTGATTGTAAATACACCACACACACTTTTTAAATCGAAAATTTGAACTTGGTTGATTGAGTCTAATATAACTTTCAGAGATAATTTTCTGACTTTGCAATATACGGTATGAAAATGAATTACAGATTATATTTGTAAACTGAAAAATACATATACAGGTCAATACCCTTCAGGGCCCTGAAAACTATTCCAATAATGAAATGTATCATTTCATAATTTAGCAATAATATGCAAAATTAGAGATTTGAAAGAACTTTATTTACATCGTCAAAATGTGAGGCTAAAATTTCCTCTTAGCACCGCTCCAGAGAAAAATATTAAGACAACCAAAAAGTTACCCAGGCAAATTAGTGAAAATCAACAGCTAAGTTTCTTTCTGAGCTCCCAGGCTCTTTCTCACGTGGGTAGGCAGGGTATTAGGTATATGTGAAAGCACTTTCTTGCTCTCAGCCTGAGGGGAGGTTAAGAGTAGCCTCAGAGTTTTTCCTTCATCTGTTTGAAACCCACCTCTCCATTCACGCCATATTCCATCACTGAAAGGGGTTAGTGTAAAGAATCTACTTGAAAGAAGGACCAGAAAACTCTTTTAAGTGGTGTCTGGAGAAAAGGAATCCCTTAATTCACCCAGCTGGAGTCAATGTTCTGAGTATTACTAAGACGGAAAGTATATAAATTTGTCACTTACCTATAGTATTGGTTTTACTTGGAGTGAAGAATACCTGGTTTAAATTGCTTCTGGGTTTGTTTGTTTGTTTTTTAGAAATGAGTGGTGGATTGGCCCCAAGTAAAAGCACAGTGTATGTATCCAACCTGCCCTTTTCCCTGACCAACAATGACTTATACCGGGTAAGTTTTTGTATTAGTATTGTTATCCACTGAATTCTCTATTTGAGATACAAATGTAGCTTAAGCAAACAGTTCTCTTAGGCAAAATTCATAATAAATACATTACAATGCACTTAAATCATTAATACCAAAGACCTGTATGGTAAACATAAGTAAGTGAAAAAATTAGACACTTGTAATTTCCAAAGAGAATTCCCAGTGCTTTATAGAGGATAACAAGTTTTTTATAAACACAGAAGCCACTACTAGCATAATGATGCTGATTTTTCCTCCTTGCTTACTTGGCTTTTGAAACTGGTAGTGGGGTGGAGGTTTTGGAGGAAGGGCTGATGGAAGCAAAACAGATCCCTTTCCTAATCCTCCAATCCTGAAAGTATATCTTAATTTATATATGTGGCGAAAACTTAACAGTTTAATAAAGTTTGTTTTCAGTTCAGGATAGGGGTGACTGGAGGAGAAAAAAATCCCTTCCAACATCTTCTTTCACCTTGTTACCTTACAGAGAACAAAATTTCCTTCTGTGCCTGTCCCGCAGATGGGTGGTTGAGAGGGACTGGAAGGAATGACATGAGTCGTATCTACAAGTGTGCCCGCTTTTCTCTGCTACTTTGGGTAGATGTTAAGTACAGTAGAGAGATGCTGCATAGGTGATACATAGTACTCGATTAATTAATTAACATAGCTTGAGTCTCGAACAGAGAAGAAAACAAACTTTATTGTCCTTCCTTGTATCCAAATAGAGACATCTCTTTTTATTGAACACTTACTATATGCCAAGGACCACTTACAAGTACTAGGTACACATCAGTGAACAAAAAGGTGAAAATCCCTTTCAGCACTCACAATGTAGCAAGATAGAGAAACAATTTGAAATATAAAAAATTTAAATGATGTTATTTGTTAGATACTAAGTTAATACTAAGGTATTAGGTGCTAAGGAGAAAAAATAAAGCAGGAAAGGAGGGTTATTAAATAGTGAAATTTTACTTTAGGAAGGTGACTTTCGATTAAGACATGAAGGAAGTAAGAGGCAGCTATGCAGATGTCTAGGGGGGACAAGCATTTCAGGCAGACAGAGTAAATAAAGTGGAGAGAAGAGGAGGGGCAATCAGAGGTAAGCCCATTCAGGGGTGCCTTATAGGGCTTGCATAGATAATGGTAAGAACTCTGAATGAAATGAGAAGCCATTAGAAATGTTACGTAGAAAACTGTTTTTCATACAGATGGCCAATAGGCACATGAAAAGATGCTAAACATAGCTAATTATTAGAGAAATGCAAATCAGAACTACAAGGAGGTACCACCCCACACTGGTCAGAATGACCATCGTTAAAAAGTCCACAAACAATAAATGCTGGAGAGGGTGTGGAGAAAAGGGAACCCTCCTGCGTTGTTGGTGGGAATGTAAATTGGTGCAATCACTACGGAAAACAATATGGAGGTTTCTCAAAAAACTAAAAGTAGAGTTGCCATATGATCCTGCAATCCCAGTGCTGGGCATATGTCCAGAAAAAACTATAATTTGAAACGAGACATGCACCTCTGTGTTCATAGCAGCACTATTCACAATAGCCAAGACATGGAAATAACCTATATGTCCATCAACAGATGAATGGATAAAGATGATGTGAGATAGATATACATACATACACACACACACACACACACACACACACAATGGAATACTACTCAGCCATAGAAAAGAATGAAATACTGCCATTTGCAGCAACATGTATGGACCCAGAGATTATCATACTAAGTAAGTGAGAAAGAGAGACAGATACTGTATGATATCACTTATATATGGAATCTAAAATATGACACAAATGAACTTATCTACAAAATGGAAACAGACTCACAGCCATAGAAAACAGACTTGTGGTTGCCAAGGGGGAGGAGTGGTGGGGAAGGGATGGATTGGGAGTTTGGGATTAGCAGATGCAAACTATTATATACAGAATGGATAAACAACAAGGTCCTACTGTATGGCACAGGGAACTGTATTCAATATTCTGTAATAAACCATAATGGAAAAAATATGAAAAAGAGTATGTGTATATATATATGTATATACATGTATATGTGTGTATATATACATATACACTTTGCTGTACACCAGAAACTAACACAACATTGTAAATCAACTATACTGCAATAAAGTAAATTTTTTTAAAAAAAGAAAATGAAAGGCAAACCACAAAAAAAAAAAAAGAAAAGAGAGAAAACTGTCTTTTTGGTCTTCAGAATTCAGTATTACTAACACTGCAATCCAGTTATACTATGTTCCATGGTTACACAACTTATAGAACTCAAGCATTTATTATTACTGATTACATACATTAATGTATTCTGAAGGACTTTTGTACCAAGCATTATATAATAAATAGGACCGGCTGAAACAGTAGAAGTAGATAAGATTGCTTAGAGTGAAGATGTAGATGTAAAAGAGAAGAAAGGGCCAACTGTAAAGTACCACCAACATATTAGGGTGGGCAGAAGGAGACTGATGGGAATGGATTTTTCATTATAGAAGCTTTTTTGTTTTATGAACAGTCTATGTAAGGATTTGTCTTCTGACATAGTGATTGCTTGATGGAGTGGGGGGCTGGGGGGTAGGCCAGGAACAGTGATATTCCACAACATTGATAGCTGAAGCACAGGGTTTCTCTGGAGCTATGGTGGGGTTGATAGTTGTCATGGATATACCACAGGAACACTCAGCTGTGCAGTGTGTGTGCCTTCAATCTACCACACATGAATAGTGGGTTTTTTTCTCTGTATGCACTCTTTTGTCAGAAGTTTAGGAACTAAGGCAAATACCTGTGACACCAGTAGCCAAAAAAGAGGATTATGCTAGTCACTAAAAAAATATATCTTCGAGGGCTTGCCTTATAGACCAGAGGCTAAAAATTTTCATAAACTACAACAAACAATGTGGTCAGTATATACAGCCTGAAAATTTAATGTTCTTTTATGATTTTAAATTAAATTGCAAATTATTATGTGGTCTTTTGTTTCAGATATTTTCCAAGTATGGCAAAGTTGTAAAGTAAGTATATCAGATTTTGAAACTTCATTTAAAAGTCTATCAGAATTTACTTCTCCATTATTTTCTTAATGGAAGTAGATTTACTATTTTTTATAAAACAGATATTTGATATAAAAAAGAAATAAAAATACTACTGTTAACATTTTATATATATTTCAGTAATTTTTTAATATACATAAATATCTATAGACAAGTTTTAAAAGACAATTCTATACATGCAATTTTGTTGTCTTTTTTTTAACTTGACATTATATTGTAAATATTTTTCCATGTACCATATAGATACATCCTTGTATTTAATGATTTCATGGTATTCCTTTATACGGCCTAATTTATTTAAATAATATAATTTTGTACTATATTACTAAGAACTAAAACTGATCCTGTTATCCAATATAAGACATAAGTGAAAGGCTCCGATTAAATATATATTTTAGGTACTAGGAGGTGTGTTATCAAGTATACTATAAATGGATTATTATTTGTCAAACAAATAGAATATAAAAACAAACACAGTTGACTCCTGAACAATGCAGGGTTAA
This sequence comes from Orcinus orca, assembly GCF_937001465.1. Taxonomy (NCBI): domain Eukaryota; kingdom Metazoa; phylum Chordata; class Mammalia; order Artiodactyla; family Delphinidae; genus Orcinus; species Orcinus orca. The sequence goes on along the minus strand of NC_064569.1, from coordinate 33,427,367 downwards.
TGAGAGTGTAAAGTAAAAGCAAGATAGTGTTATTCTATCTTACAACTAATAATATGTTCTGGTATAAATTTAAAGTCATATTTAAAATCCCAAGAATTTAGAGCATATTTATCTTGCCTAGTTGTTTTTCTTTTAGCTTTGATAAATGAATGTTAAACAGTTGAAGTTCATGTGCATCCTGAGGTTAACTTCTTTTAAACTTACTTCTCTATTAAAAAATAATCAAAAATGCTACTAGGTCTTCAGAATTTCAAACAGTGATCATTATCAATCAGAACACTAATAATGATGATACGTAACAATGAATACATAAATACGCTATGCATTGTTCTAATATCTTTACATAAATTATCTCATTAAAGTCTCACAACTACCTTTTAAGGTAGCTACTGTTATTATCCTGATATTATAAATGACAAAACTGAAGCACACAGTAAACCTAAAATCATATTGCTGGTTAGCAGTGGAGCCAAGGTTTGAATCCAATAGTTTGATTCCAGCCTATTCCTTTAACCTTTACCTTTTCTTGATTTTTCCCTGTCAGAATCGCTGAATGAATTTCCGTACAAATACATAATTATAAGCCATGAGAATGCTATGAAGTTAGACACAGAGTTATAAGCACCTGTAAACAGGGAAGACCTGATCTAGTCTAGAGAGTCAGGGTAGATTTACCTAAGTCATTATCCTTTGAGTTGAAACCTAGAGGCTGAGTAAGAGTTAAGTAGGTTAAAAGAATGGGAGGAACATTTCAGGTAGAGGGACTTGCTTGTGCAAAGGCCCTGTGGCAAGAGAAAATAAAGCGAGATCAAGAAACAGAAAGAAGGCCAGTGTGACTTGAGATGAGTGAGCAAGAGGGAGAAAGCACAAGACAGGTCCAGAGATGGAAGCAGGTTCCTCTAAGGGCACCAAGAATCCATTAAATAATTTTAAATGAGGGAGTGACATGATTTGAATTTTTAGAAGCTTATTCCATCCAGCTTCAGTGTAGATATTGGATTGGAGGGGAACAAGAGCAGGTGCAGGGAGACCAGTCAAAAGATATAACAATAGCCCAGGGGAGAAATTTGGACTAAGATGATACAGGTAGAGAGGTAAAGAGTGGTCAGATTTGAGAGATCATTAGGCAGGAAAATGGGTAATACTTAATGATATACTTACTTTGTATGTAAGGGTTGGGTGAGCGAGAAGGAGGTGTTATGGATGACACCCAGGTTTCCCAGAATAGTGTCTGCTTCACTTCATGTGCTTAAATGAGTACCTCATCTACCTTATATCAGGAAATGGTACCACTGTCTAGCTTTTTTCCCATGCTGGAGACATGGGAATCATCCTAGGTTTGTCTTTTTAAATCCTTGATGTAATTATTTTTCTGTTACCGTAGAAGGTACCTCTATCAAAGTAATGTATTTTAATTGGTTTATAGGTCTTTCTCCACCTCTAGACTGTAAGCCTTTTCCTGAGGATAAAAACCCATCCTGCTGCCAGTGCTTAGTACCTGTGCTTGAGGCTAATGGAAAGACTGAATGGCCACATGAACAAACAAATGGATGCACGCTTTTGAGAAACTGCTTTCCCATTTGTATCTGTCTTTTTGTTTTAACATATTGAGGTAGGATTAATAGGGGTTACAGAGACAACCTTAAAGAAGATTTTTATATCAAAATAGGTGAGATGAAAGGAACATTTTATAGATAAAGCTTAGAGAGGTGCCTGGCAAATAATAGAGTAAAAATTCCATCACATGTATCCAAACATAAAGATTTGTTATTACTGCAAAAATAAATTTTTTGAATAGGGGAGATGAGGCATTGTTTATACAGAGATTTCAGTGGAGACAAGCAGAAAAGAAAGGAGAAGAAATTATTTCCAGTTAAGAACTGATACATTCTGAACCCTGAAGAAGGAGTGAAATTTTAATGGGCAAAACATTGAGATTTGAAAGCGGATAGAAGCCATATGAACAGAGGCACCAGTTTAGGGGAAGTTCAGGCCATGCTTCATGAACACTGAGTGCCTTCTTGTGGCTAGACCTCATAGTTTGCAAGTGAGGAGCAGTGAAAGATGAGGGAATGGGAGCCATAATCATGAAGGATATTGATTGCTGGACCAAAGAATAGGCAACTTGAAGAACCAAAGATTTTTGAGCAAAGGAATAAGTGATTTTATTTATTCCTCAAGTAGAAGACTTTTCCACTAGCATGTGAGCATAACTTAACACCAAGGGAACCAGTAAGAATAGATTATGGAAACAGTAATGCCACCGTGGACAAGAAAAAAAGCAGTGGGAATGGAAAAGAGAGGACAGATGAAAGAGGTCATTAACTGAGTATGACTTAGAAAGCTAACACTTCCAAATAGTACTTTCAAAAAAAATGATTTATGACTTTAACTGACCATCACAAACATTATAAAATTTTTAAAAAGTTAAAGTAACTATCTTACTTTATACTTCTTTCAAAATTGGTTAAAAACTTTCCTGTTTATGCTAACTGGTGTGGCTTTGAAGAAAACCAGCCTAAACTTGAGCTGCATCAAGTGCTTGACTTCTCTTCCTTCCTTCTAAGCCCAATGAATAAACAGATGCAGCCTTTTGAGAAAGTAAACCATTTTAGTTGCCCATTTTTCCCTAAATTATTGTAACTTATATTTTTTTTAATAAGACATCACTTTTCTTAATATCGTGGCATCTTTTTACCAATTTCATTCCAATGACTCTATAGGTACCTAATCCCAAATCCAAATAAAATAAATTTTAATATGTGAAACGTAATACTAAATCAAATTTCTGTTTATTTATTCATTCATGTTCTCTTGTCTGTTTTCCTGTTAATTCAGTTTTTAGAAAATTATTAAGCTTTGTCTTAGAGCTTTGTCTCTTTTTTTGCTATTTGGAAATAATTTCAAATTTATAAGTTACAAAAATAGTGCAAAGAACATCAAAATATCCCTTGCCCAGATTGACTTATTAACATTTTATCCCCATTTACTTTATCATTTGCACTCTCTCCCCAATGTGTGTGCATGTATGTGTGTGTGTGTGTGTGTGTATACACACACACACCTATATGAGTATGTTTATATATATCTATGTGTATACATACACACAATTTGTTTTTGTGAGTCATTTGAGGCTGTTATAAACATCATCACCCTTTACTCCTAAATACTTCAGTGTGTATTTCCTACAAATACAATAGCGTTATATGTTATATAACCACAGTACAGTTACCAAACTCATAAATTTATCCTGATGCAGTACTTTTGTTGAATCAGTCATCCATGTTCCAGTTTTGTCACTTGACCCAATAATGTCCCACATACAATTTTTTGCCTCTAGTACAGAATCCAGTCTAGAGTTGGGTGTTATTTTAACTGTCCTATCTTTTTAGCCTCCTTTAATCTGGAACATTTATAAATAATATAGCTCTAACCCATCTTTTTTTCCCCTCATTTTGTGTTTTCGTGATGTTGCCTCATGATTATGTGGTGGTTATGTATTCTTGAGTGTTATACTCTATAGGTGATGTGTTCTGAGGGTGTCACATCTGGATTCATACAGCATGCATCTGTCCCTCATTAGTGATATTAATTTTGATCACCCAGTCAAGACATCCCACTGTATAATTACTTTTTTTCCCTTTTGCAACTAAGAAGCAGTCAGTGGGAGACACTCTTGAGACAATGCAAACATCCTATTACACATAAAAATTTCATTTTAGACATAGCATTTGTTGATAATTCTTGACTGATCCAGTACCATGATTGTTTCAAATGGTGATTTTCCAACTCTAGCACTCCCTATACATTCACCAGTCATCCTTTGGCATTCAGTAGCTCTCCTTTCTCCCCCTTTTATTTATTATCAGTATGGACTTATGAATTCCTTTTTTATGTGGTTTATAATTCATTACTGTATTTAATTATTTTGGTACTCAGACTGTCCTAGATTTGGCCAATCGGTGCTCCCTCCAACTGGCTTCTCTGTTCTTGTGCCATGCCCCATTGTTACTATTTTTTTCAAGTACTCCCTTTTTTTTTTTTTTTAATTAATTTATTTATTTATTTTTGGCTGAGTTGGGTCTTTGTTGTTGCACGCGGGCTTTCTCTAGTTGCGGCGAGCGGGGGCTACTCTTTGTTGCAGTACGCAGGCTTCTCATTGCAGTGGCTTCTCTTGTTGCAGAGCACGGGCTCTAGGCGTGTGGGCCTCAGTAGTTGAGGCTCATGGGCTCTAGAGCACAGGCTCAGTAGTTGTGGCGCACGGGCTTAGCCGCTCCGCGGCATGTGGGATCCTCCCGGACCAGGGCTTGAACCCGTGTTCCCAACATCAGCAGGCGGATTCCCAACCACTGTGCCACCAGGGAAGCCCCAGTACTTCCTTTCTGACATAGCAAGATGTTCCAAGAGCCCTGTTGAATATTTTCTTAAACTGTATTTAATGACATATGATGAGCGAGGACCACAGGACTAGGGATGGGTAAAGCATCAGGAAAAAGAACAGGCTCTGTGCTCTTACGACCATCCCTACCACTTACGTACCTTGGGTAGTATGGCTAAGAAGCACAGAAGTGGAGATTCCTTAAAAGAATATTAAGATTATAGTTATGTTCTAACACCTAGAAAAAAATAATTTGAGTAAATCACTTTACTTTTTGGGTAGAAGAGAACATCTCAGTTTTGTTTTGTTTTGTTTTTTCCTGCAGAGTGAGGGAGTCAGTAGAGAAGAGGAATTATGCTTACTCCTCAAGATTCCATTGTCTCTAATCTCTTCATCCTTCAACTCTGATTAATGTTAGATTTATCAGATACTCCTAATCATAGCTGTGTTCACTTGTGTGAAATCAGTATCACACTTTCCCATTTCCATTCTTCTTGATATCCCATGACTTTGAAGAGTTAGCTATTTGTCAAATATATTAATTTCCTTGCTTACTCTATAAATGTTTTATTAACCCTTTTTGACCACTTGAGTTTTTCAAGTATTTATTCATATATGTTGTTTATGCTGCCTTATTATTTTTAACTGGCTATTTGTTTATGCTTTAAGGGTTACTATAATGAAAGATAAAGATACCAGGAAGAGTAAAGGGGTTGCATTTATTTTATTTTTGGATAAAGACTCTGCACAAAGCTGTACCAGGGCAATAAACAACAAACAGGTAAGCCATTCCTTCCCAACAAGGTTTTTAACCAAAAGCCTTTGTGCTTATCCAGGCTAAAAATGTGGGGATGAGGGGATAGTCAAGTCTGATGGATATCAGTAGGTCCTGAGGGTATTTAACGTACAGAATAGAGGTCAAAACTGTACTGGGTTCCCAAAACACTGGTAGAATATAAGGAATAAAAGTCTATTCTACAGGAAAGAATTTGTCACACCTAAGTGGGCAATTGCTAAAATAATCTAAAAAATAAAATGGAATTGAAGGTTTGAGGAAATGGGATCCAATAACTGTAGTTTTAGGTTTCAGTGAAATACATCCTATTGCATGTGCATTTTTCTCTGTTCTAGTTATTCGGTAGAGTGATAAAAGCAAGCATTGCTATTGACAATGGAAGAGCAGCTGAGTTCATCCGAAGACGAAACTACTTTGATAAATCTAAGTGTTATGAATGTGGGGTGAGTAAACCTAAAACAGTATAATTTTCCATAGTTTACTTGAAGGTATTTTTCACATCAGTGTTTTGTTTGTGTTCTCCAAGACTTCTGGATGGCTAAAATCAGGTTATGAAAGTTTTACTTTGGGACTCTAGACTCATGTAAGTAAACTCAATTGAAATGTCGTATGTAAAGTTAACCTGAGTTGGGTAATATAGGGTGGTATTTTCTCCAGTTTCCAAACCTTTGAAAGTTGTTAGATTAAAAAGTTTAAGACTAATTACTTATATTATTGTCTGAAAGATTTTAGTGACCCATAAATGATTTTAGTGACCCATAAATGATTAAGTATCACAAATCAGTAAAAACATTATGATATGACCCATCCTCTATGGGATATTGTTTTGAAGTTTTCCCCCCTATTTGTACTGCTGATAGTTCAGGAGCTGAACTATACCCAGATTTTCTTATCTAGTTCTCATCATCTGTTGTTATCCATTTAAACTTTGGGTGATTAGGAGAGATGTATAGCCACAACACAACGTTGCCCAAGGCCCATAATTGTATCAAGAGAATTTCAGTCTGGGTCTGTTGCTGCCTATTTCTAAAATGTCTTTATGTATACTAAAAAGCAGGATCCAGAGGTTAATGGGGAGCTTTCTACTGAAGAGTAGATTACTGAGAGACATTGTCCTGGCTACATGATCATATGGAAAATAGAAGGAAATGTGTTGGGGTCCTTTCCCCAGTGCCACTCACTCCCCCTCAAAAATATATACATATACAGACAGATGGGTGGGTGAATAGACAGATGGATGGATGGACGGAAAGAGAAAGCAAGCAAGGCACTGGGTACATTCTGTAAATTTTTATGATTCTGACACCTAAGTTAATGTTTCAAAACCTGTGTTCCAGAGTCCATCATAAAAAAGAAAAAAAAGAAAGGAAAGGAGGGTGGAGTTGTTATGGTCAGATAAATAAGTATATATCCACATATTCACAGTAAATATTAAATTATCTAAGAACTCCTGGATGAATCTGTTAATCTGTCTTTTTGGTTTATGGATCCATAGATTTGTCATATTATACTTAGTACATTATAATATTTCTTAAAACATCCCCCCACAAAAATCTGTTTACGTTTATTTTAGCCTGATTTTTCCCAAAGCTATTTCACTATTAAACCCCTGCCCCCATTTTTTTTTTTTTTTTTTGTATGGCATATGTTAACAGTTTTTGGTATACCATTATTCCAAAAACAATTTGAAAAATGGTTCTCTAAGTACATCCTCTCAGCAGTTCATTAACAATAACACCTCTTGGGTTCAGCCGTGTCCCCAGGTATACAAAATACACAGTCTATTTGATGCTTTGTAAAATATACTTGAAAAGCATGATTATTTTTCTCTTCTGTTGTTCTAATCCTGGCTCAGCCTCTCCGCACACCCTCATTCTCACATATTACTTCTAAAGGTATTTTGGTAAGCTAATACACAGATTCATTGTCTCATTTTACAACTCAAACCATGTTATGGCTCATTATAATGTTATGGCTAGTCCAGCACTGTCAAATACAAACATATGCAAGCCACAGATTTAATTATAAATGTTCTAATAGCCACATTAAAAAAAGTAAACAGGGTAAAAACTTAATATATTTTAATTCAAAATATTTTCATTTGAATTATGGAATTAAAATTTTTTTAATTATAATATTTTACATTCTTTTTTCATACTGCCTTCACAATCCAGTATGTATCAATTCAGACAGGTTCTCAGTAACCACAAGAGAATTATAGCTAGTGGCTACCATAAGTGGACAGTGCAGGTGTAGTCTAGATATGAAAGAAGCAAAATGAAATTAATTGATAGGAAAAGTGAGGAAGACTTTAAATTTTCCATTTGTTTTTAAAAGAAAATGTTCAGCAACATCTTGGAAGTTAGGAATAGTTTTGTCCCCATTTTATCATAATAACTTAAAATTTTTACAACTAAGGTAGATGGTCCATTTAAATTTTGAATTATTTTATATCCTGAATCTTCAGATTTAAAATGTTTGAAGGAAGAAAACTTCTTTTACTCTTAGTGAAACGACTAGAATACTTCCTTATTGGGAGTTATAATATCATAATCTCTTCCTTCTAAATATTAAAGTAATGGGTTTTAATTTCTTTGTGTATATTCCCTGTGTGACAATATTCTTTTTTTAAATTAATTAATTAATTTATTTATTTATTTTTGGCTGTGTTGGGTCTTTGTTGCTGTGCGCGGGCTTTCTCTAGTTGTGGCGAGCAGGGGCTACTCTTCGTTGTGGTGCGCGGGCTTCTCATTGCAGTGGCTTCTTGTTGTGGAGCATGGGCTCTAGGCACACGGGCTTCAGTATTTGTGGCTCGCAGGCTCAGTAGTTGTGGCTCGCGGGCTCAGTAGCTGTGGTGCACGGGCTTAGTTGCTCTGCAGCATGTGGGATCTTCCCAGACCAGGGCTCAAACCCGTGTCCCCTGCACTGGCAGGTGGATTCTTAACCACTGTGCCACCAGGGAGGCCCCTGTGTGACAATATTCTTTCTTAAGTTATAAAACATTATAGTCTTAAGGAACCACCTAGTTTCTGTTAATAACACAACAAATTTAATATTTCTCCTTTCCTTTTTAATGGGAAACAAAAGGAAAGTGGACACTTAAGTTATGCCTGTCCTAAAAATATGCTTGGAGAACGTGAACCTCCAAAGAAGAAAGAGAAAAAGAAAAAAAAGAAAATTCCTGAACCAGAGGAAGAAATGTATGTATAGCCACTCTTAGCAAATGCATTATTGTGTAGCTTCTGTCTTTTTCCTAAGTGCATTCTGATTTTTTAGGTGCATTCTGATTTTTTTTTTAATAATTTAGTGAAGAAGTAGAAGAAAGTGATGATGAAGGGGAAGATCCTGCTCTTGACAGCCTCAGTCAGGCCATAGCTTTCCAGGTACTAAATAGTTCTTTTCTAAGGTACCATGCCATAGCTGCCTTGAGTTAACGGTTTTATATTCCTTGCTTACTTTATTAATCATCTCCTGATGGCAACCTCTGTCTTCCCCTTTGCCCCTAAACTTTAGGAGATAGGCTTTTTCTTTAAGGTCTTTAGAACAGTGTGGTGGAAAAGTGCCTATCGGTTCTTTCTAGATTTTGAGGGCCCCACAACACTTTTACTGTCTTAATCTGTTTTCATTATAGAATTGAACAGAACTATTTGATTCAAGTGAATTTAGCCCAATGGAAAAGATTTTACTAAATCGAAGATACTGTTTTAAAAGAAGCTTCATTTTAAAACAAAACCAAAAACATATTTTTGACCATTAAATATCCTAATACAAGTATACGAAACATTTTTTGAAGAAGGGTGTATAACTTCCTGATTTTATATAACCACTTATTTTGTTTTAATGTAGTTGATAAATCGTAAATGCATGCATCAATTTATTTTTTCCTTTTAGTTAACTAATGTATTTTATGTAACATTCCCACATCCAACAGGGATGACAAGTAGGCTTCATTTCATATGCCTGTTAATTAGTAGAACTTGTCTAAAATAATTTTGATTAACATGGTAAGACTGGGACAAAACTTGGGGGTAGGGGAAATGGCATCTTAATGGAGTAGAACTGTCTGCACGGGCTAGGAGGGTAGAGAGTGCTGGCACTTGTGATGTATGTTTTGCCATGTTTTGAATCAATGGACTGTAGATAATATTAAACAGATTCCTGATTTTGTTTTGTTTGTTTTCCGAACCACATTACAGCAAGCCAAAATTGAAGAAGAACAAAAAAAATGGAAACCCAGTTCAGGGGGTCCCTCAACATCAGATGATTCAAGACGCCCAAGGATAAAGAAAAGCACATATTTCAGTGATGAGGAGGAACTTAGTGATTAAAATTATATATATTATGTCAATATCATTAAAAAATTTTTTAAATCTTGGAGTATCAAGTTCCATTGGGACTAAAGATTACTTTTAGAATTTGAACATAAGAACACTTAGTACCAAATAGTTTTTTACTTTAAAATAGTTCATAGGAAATTGAAAAGTAATTTTAAAGTATGTTTATCTTGCATCAAGATTTGCTAATAATCATTAATCTTGAAAACAGTTCATTTGAATAAAAAAGAAAACTTAGTACTATCATAATAATGCTATTGTCATCCCAAGAAAAAAGGTAGATAAGTAAAAAGATTTGTTTGAGAAGTTCATTATAAAAGTTTATTCATGATTGGCTTATTTGAGGACTTTTGAAATAAATTTCATCTTTAAAACAAAAACCTCTTAAAGACTGAAAAGGTTGAATGATTTATTGTGATTAATGTTAATAAAATTTTCTCAAGAGAATTTTATTTTTAAATGTAGGTGTTTTTGTCATCTTATTTCTTTTACCTTTATCCCAATCTGGATACATTGTAATTACCCATAAAATTTAAAGTAGAGTAGCTCTCAAAGGTTTGTAACCAAAGAGCAGTAATTTGTCCTTTGGCACAAAGTTCCATTCCCCAAAAACAGCCAGCTTCTATATTTGTGCCTTTTCACTTGTACATACATCTTGCTAAATAAAATACATATATTTCTGCCACTTAATCCATAAAAGGATGAAAGAAGACTTTTCAATCTCCTATACTCCCCTCTGCCCTCCTCCACCTTCCCAACATGGCTACGTTAAAATTTTTGGTTAAATCCATATTTTATTGTTTTTATTTTAGGACCATTGAAATACTGTTCAGAGCTAATGAGTGTGCTATGATTACATTTTTCCTAGAGTTAATAATTGCCTGGTTTTTTTCATGTATTATATTTCTTTGTATTTATGACTGAAGCTTCCCATACCTTTTGCAGATGGATATATGGGAATGGGATTACGGAGCCTTTAATTTTCTACTTTCTCTATTTCTGTACTATTGAATGCTTTTTAAAAGAACATCTATTTATTAGTTTCTTAATTGCTAAAAGCAATAAAAATATTTCCACTTTGAAAACTATAAAGGCAATGAAAGTGTTAACCCCTTACCAGCAAAATATCTTCTAGATCTCAGTGAGGAAACCAGACAAAAAGGTTGAATGCTGGACTCTATTTTCTGTTTCACCCATTAATTCATCAAATTTAAAGCAAAGAAAAAAATTGGGAAAAAACATGCCACAAAATACAGAAAAGTTTATATGAATACCTTAAAACAGAATAGAGAATGAGCTAGTGACATAAACTATATATAGAAAATTTAAAATAGTAAATGAAAATATTTTATCAAAGAGTCTATTCAACTAGTAGGACATTAGTTTTTTTTTTACCTAATTAAAAAAATTAGTGGTGATGAAGATGTCATAAGAATACTTGTATTATATACTGGCTAATTTCTGAAGGGTAATTTAACAAGTATCAACTATTAAGTATGTTCTATTGTTTGAACTAGAAACAACATTCTCTTTTTATCCTAGGGTTCTAGTCAGAAATACAAATATTTATGTACAAAGGTATATATTGTTATTTAAAATTCAGAACACAAATAGTTAAATATCAACAAAAGATAAAGCATGATACATACAAAATGATTATTAGAAAGCATTAAAATGTTTCAGAGAATTCCTAATGGGATGGAAAAACATTATGGATTTAATGGCAAGTGCAAAATACCTGCTGTGTATGGATACATACATGCATATGGATGGGAAAGTCAACAACTAAGGTAGTAATGGCATAGCAGTTAAGACTATAGTCTCTTGATGGACATACCTAGGTTTCTGTGGCCACGTTTCCACTTAGAGTTGATGGCCTGAGGCCATTTACTTAACCTGAGTTCTCTGAAAAATAAAAAGGTACAAACAACGCCAAAGGACAAATATTGTATAATTCTACTTATACGAGGTACCTACATTAGGTAAATTGATAGAGACAGAGTAGAATCGAGGTTACCAGGGACTGGGAGGAAGGGGGAAGGGAGTGTTATTGTTTAATGGGTACAGAATTTTTGTTGGGGATGATGAAAATGTTTTAGGTGTAGACAGTGGTGGTGGTTACACAGCGTTGTGAATGTACTTAATGCCACTGAATTGTATACTTAAAAACGGTTAAAATGGTAATTTTTTTTTTTTTCCTGCGGTACATGGGCCTCTCACTGTTGTGGCCTCTCCCTTGCAGAGCACAGGCTCCGGACTCGCAGGCTCACGGGCGGCCATGGCTCACGGGCCCAGCCGCTCCGCAGCATGTGGGATCTTCCCGGACTGGGGCACGAACCCATGTCCCCTGCATTGGCAGGCGGACTCTCAACCACTGCACCACCAGGGAAGCCCTAAAATGGTAAATTTTATGTATATTTTACCACACAAACAAATATACAAACATAGCTGGTTAAAATTTTTGTGTAAAGAGCAGTTAAGCCACCAGGACCCTTCCTGCCACCCGCCAGTCATGCTGAACCATGATACCTGCAGTCTCCTTCCCCTGCCAATGTCCAAAACACTCTCACATAAGTTCATTTCACCTCGAGCAGGGGATTGGTGGGGGGGGGAGATGTCGTTCCTTCCCAGGAGAAAAGACATAGACACTGGAAATTTGGGCCCTAAAAATAGGTCAGTTCAACAATAAAGTCCCTCAAGTTGATATACCCAAGGTGGTGGTGGTGGTATATGCTTCTGATCAGCTTTTAAGTGCTCCACATTCAAATAATGAACAGACATATCAGCATCAACAAGTGTTTGAGGAAGTCCTCAAACAGCAGAAATCCAAATGACTAGACCAAAGAAAGGAGCTTGGAGGAGCTGAGAATTCTGGCTTTAAAAATCTGACTCCCTGGGTTTCCGGGAAAAGGACTGTGGACCTGTAATAAACTGGATGATTTCTAACGTAAAAGCAGCTGTCAATCAGAGAATGCCCATCCTACCAGATATAAGATATGTTTTCTTTCCCTCTGCAATCATTTATTTACTCATTTGTTATTTTGGGGTTTTTTTTGACTAGGTGCCTATTCTGGAACTGCTGGTTATAATTTTCAGAAACTGCTGCCTATTCTGGAACTGCTGGTTATAATTATCACAGAAAACAGATGGCCACATGTAATAGGACATATTTATATTATAAGTATTAACTGTTAATTCATTTCTTTGTTTTATATTCCATAAGTGTGTGTAATTTGTGGTACACAACAGTGATCACGAAATATTTAGGCATTAATACGTGTAAATAGTAAAAGAGAAGTACTTGAAAGCTTTACATAGAATATACCAGAGCTAGATCAGTAATTTAGGCACAATTGTTTGTAGAGGAGTGAAGCATGATTTTAAAAGGGGAGGTAAAGGATCACTGGATCACATAACTGAGACATTTAGCTTCAGAAATGGATGAAGGGGTTAAAAATCTAATTACAAATCTCTTTTTCTTTGTCTCTTAACCACTGCATTCCTCTGTACTACCTTTGTTTTCCACAAACTTGCTTTATGAGATAGCAGGGTTGACCACCAGTATCTCTAAAGCTAGGAATCCTAAGAATGAGAACTCGTCTCCCCCAACGGTTCCAGCAAAAGTCCCAAGAAAAGCCCTAATATGCCAGTCCTGTGTCCCAGTCCCCATTCTGGAAGATGAGTAGGTCAGTCCGACTCAACTCACATGGATATTCCCATGCAATGTGGTATTTATGTTCAGTTTGGAATCAACATGGAAGTTCCTTATCTTGTCAAGCCTGTTAGGCTCTCCCTTCATCATTGTCAAAGGCAGAATACTGAGGCAGCTGAGCAGGATGCACAGAGAAAACAGATGCAGCACCAAACAAAAAAGCTATTTCCCGGGCTTCCCTGGTGGCGCAGTGGTTGAGAATCTGCCTGCTAATGCAGGGGACAGGGGTTCGAGCCCTGGTCTGGGAAGATCCCACATGCCGCAGAGCAAGTGAGCCCGTGCGCCACAACTACTGAGCCTGTGCGTCTGGAGCCTGTGCTCCGCAACAAGAGAGCCGCGATGAGGCCCGCGCACCGCGATGAAGAGTGGCCCCCGCTTGCCACAACTAGAGAAAGCCCTCGCACAGAAACGAAGACCCAACACTGCAAAAATAAATAAATTAATAAACTCCTACCCCCAACATCTAAAAAAAAATTATATAAAAAAAAAAAGAAGCTATTTCCCATAGTCAGCAATGTTCACGGGTAACTTGCAAAACATGGAAGGAGGGTAAAGGCTCTTTGGAAAGCAGTTTGATAAGCACTGTTACTTAAAGTAACAACGTAAGCAACTGCAGTCAGAGAGCAAACCCAAGACAACAGGATGGGTTTAGCCATTGTCAATTATTTTAAAAATTGCTTTCATAAGATCCAAATTTTCAGAATCCTTAGGTACTGTTACAGATGGAACCAATTAATAATTTTAGTTAAGCTCTGGTACCTAGAATAAGCAGACCAGAAATACAACACCTTTTATAGAATGTGGTCTTTTAAGCAGATTCCTTTCTGGAATTGTTGCATTTTTTATCACTACATCTTTCCAAATACATGGCTTTTTTTTTCCTCTGATTGTATTTTTCTTTTCCATTATGGTTTATTACAGGATGTTGACTATAGTTCCCTGTGCTATACAATAGGACCTTGTTGTTTATCCATTCTATATATAATAGTTTGTTTGCATGTGCTAGTCCCAAACTACCAATCCAACCCTCTCCCACCCCCCTCCCCCTTGGCAATCACAAGTCTGTTCTCTATGTCTGTGAGTCTGTTTCTGTTTCATAGATAAGTTCATTTGTGTCATATTTTAGATTCCACATGTAAGTGATATCTTTCTCTTTCTGACTTACTTCACTTAGTATAATAATCTCTAGGTCTATCCATCCATGTTGCTGTAAATGGCATTATTTCATTCTTTCTTATGGCTGAGTAACATTACATTGTATATATGTACCACATCTTTATCCATTCTTCTGTCAATGGACATTTAGGTTGTTTCCACATCTTGGCTATTGTAAATATTGCTGCTGTGAACATAGGGGTGCATGTATCTTTTCGAATTATAGTTTTGTCTGGATATATGCCCAACAGTGGATTTGCAGGATCATATGGCAACTCTACTTTTAGTTTTTTCAGGAACCTCCATACTGTTCTCCATAGTGGCTGCACCAATTTACATTCCCACCAACAGTGTAGGAGGGTTCCCTTTTCTCCACACCCTCTCCAACACCAAATGCATGGCTCTGTGTGAAACACATAACCTTTTATAAGGAGATGGTATAATTTGGTGAGATTTATTCCAGGATGGAAGGATGATTCAACAGCCACAAATCAAAACACCATATAAACAAAACAAAGGATAAAAATCATATGATCGGGCTTCCCTGGTGGCGCAGTGATTGAGAGTCCACCTGCCGATGCAGGGACACGGGTTCGTGCCCCAGTCCAGGAAGATCCCACATGCTTGCGTACCGCAAAAAAAAAAAAAAAAAAATCATATCATCTCAATAGATGCAGAAAAAGCACCTGACAAAATTTGGTATCCAGTTATGATAAAAACTCTCAACAAAGTTGGTATAAAGAGAATATACCTCAACATAATAAAGGCTACATGTGACAAACACACAACTAACATAACTCAATGGTAAAAAGCTGAAAACTTTACCTCTAAGATCAGGAACAAAACAGGGATGCCCATTATCACCACTTTTATTCAACATCATATTGGAATTCCTAGCCACGGCAGACAAGAGAAAGAAATAAAAGAAACCCAAATTGGAAAGGAAGAAGTAAAACTCACTATAGGCTGATGACATGATAGTATATATAGACATCCCTAAGCACTTGACCAAAAAATTATTAGAATAAATGAATTCAGTAAAGGTGCAGGATACAAAATCAATATACAGAAATCTGTTGCATTTCTATACACTAATAATGAACTATGAGAAAGAGAAATTAAGAAAGCAATCCATTTACAACTGCATCAAAAAGAATAAAATACATAGGAATAAAATAACCAAGGAGGTGAAAGATCTGTACTTTGAAAACTATACAACACTGAAGAAAGAAATTGAAGACAACACAAATAAATGGAAAGATATAACATGCTCATGGACTGGAAGAATTAGTACTGTTTAAATGTCCACTCTTCCCAAAGCATCTACAGATTCAATGCAAACCCCATCAAAATATCAAAGGCATTTTTCACAGAAGTGGAACAAATGGCCCTAAGATTTGTATGGAACCCAAAAGACCCAAATAGCCAGAGCAATTTTAAGAAAAAAGAACAAAACTGAGGTATCATACTCCCTGATTTTAAACGATACCACAAAACTACAGTAGTCAAAAATGTATGGTATTGGCATAAAAACATATACATAGATAAATGGAACAGAATAGAGAGCCCAGAAATAAACCCATGCTTATGTGGTCAATTAATTTAGAACAAAGGAGCCAGGAATATACAATGGGGAAAAGACAGACTCTTCAATAACTGGTGTTGGGAAAACTGGACCACTTTCTTACACCACATATAAAAATAAATTCAAGGATTTCCCTGGTGGTGTAGTGGTTAAGAATCCGCCTGCCAATGCAGGGGACACAGGTTGGATCCCTGGTCCTAGAAGATCCCACATGCCACAGAGCAACTAAGCCCGTGCGCCACAACTACTGAAGCCCGTGCACCTAGAGCCCATGCTCCGCATCAAGAGAAGCCACCGCAATGAGAAGCCCGTGCACTGCAACAAAGAGTAGCCCCCCGCATGCCACAACTAGAGGAAGCCCGCGCACAGCAACGAAGACCCAACACAGCCAAAAAAAAAAAAAAAATTAAAATGGATTAAAGACTTAAATGTAGATCTGAAACCATAAAACTCCTAGAAGAAAACACAGGCAGTATGCTCTTTGACATCAGTCTTAACAATATTTCTTTGGATATGTCTCCTCAGGCAAGGGAAACAAAAGGAAAAATAAACAAATGGGACTACATCAAACTAAAAAGCTTTTGCACAGCAGATAAAACAATCAACAAAGCAAAAGGCAACCTACTCAATGAAAGAAGATATTTGCAAATGATATATCCAATAAGGGGTTAATATCCAAAATATATGCCTTCAGGGCTTCCCTGGTGGCGCAGTGGTTGAGAGTCCGCCTACCGATGCAGGGGACACGGGTTCGTGCCCCGGTCCGGGAAGATCCCACATGCCGCGGAGCGGTTAGGCCCGTGAGCCATGGCCGCTGAGCCTGCGCGTCCGGAGCCTGTGCTCCACAACGGGAGAGGCCACAATGGTGAGAGGCCTGCGTAATGCAGAAAAAAAAAAAAAAAGAAAAGAAGATCAAAATTAGAGGGCTTATACTACCTGATTTCAATACATAATATAAAGCTACAACAATTAAGAGAATGTGGCATAAGGATAAGCATATGGAAAAAATGAAACACAATTTTGAGTCTGGAAATAAACCCTTACCCGCATGTTCAGTTGATCTTTGACAAAGATCCCATGGCAATCTAATGGGGAAAGGATAGCCTTTTCCACATATATTGCTGGGAAAATTGGATATCCACATACAAAATCATTAATTTAGACACTTACCTCACACCATAAAAGTCACAGGAACTTAGTAAACACCTTGAACTCAAGAAGGGCCAGGACTTATGAATAAAGATCAAGTTCCTAGAGAGGAATAGGCTCTAGGACAAAACCTAAACAGATTCATACTAAAAAAACCTACAACCAAGACTAGAAGATCAGGATGATTCTCCAATAATATAATTGCCTGCCAGAACAAAAATCAACACTCTGCAGAGGAAGACATTAGAATTCAGAGTCTCGTCATCTTATCATCCACCATGTCAGTATATGATAAAAAATTACTAGACACGTGAAGAAATAAATTGCCTACACTAGTATTTTTTATTACTGAATTTGACTCAGAGAAGGATGAACAAAATTTCTAAGGTTAATCACTAACCCTTTGGCTTCTTTCTTACCAAAACAGGCCAATATTAATTTTTAAATGTTTAAGGGAAAAAGCAGAACACTCAAGAATGAACTCCTTAAACAAGTTGTCTGAATAAAAAGTATTATTCAGATTTCATGGAGTCTGTTATTGTTTGGCTCTGGATTCACTTACCAAAATTGATGCTATGGAAATTTTCACTTTTATTTAAACTGGAAAGAACAGATAGGAAATTATGTAATTAATAATTTTGATAAAGCAATTATAAATGGATGGCAGTGTTTGCAAGAAGCTGTCAGAGGATAGCTGTTACCTATTAACACTGCCTTGATTTCTGGAAACTCAAAAAGGTTCTAAATTAACATAAGACTGTTAACAATGACCATAGAATTTTCTAATAGTAAAACTTAAAAGCCTTTCCATTGTTAAATCCTGCAAAGTTTCAGGGTGGGAGTGGGGAAACCATTATTATATCAGTGTGACTGTATATAACCCAGAAAATCCATTATGTATCATTTTGACTCATTCATTTGACATAATATGAATAAAACTATCTTTTCCCTTTTTCTACATAGTAAGTGTACTTTCCTAGGAACTAAATAGCTTCCTGCCACCACCTGATCACCACCTCTTTAGTTATTTTACTCACACTTAACACTGTATGATACCACCTCAAATAGAATCAATTAGTTAAATAAATTTGGTTCATAACCCAACCGCTCTCTCATTCCCCAAGGAAGAAAGGGGAAAATGCTATGCTAAATGCTGTTCATAGTGCGAAATAATTCAAGGTACATAGGCAGAAGTGTGGTCAGGGTATATTTGGAAAAGAATGATGACAATTCTGTATTCAGGTCACAATTATAGGAAAAAGTCTGCATTCAAAGTTCACACATGGAGAAAAGATAAAATCAGAAGCAAAATATTTACTTCATAGGCAGAAGCTGAGGTTTGGGATTCAAGCCAACTTCAAGGAACCAGTTCATAACCAGGCAGGAAACTTATCTGGAAACAAAGCAGAGAAATGAGGTCACACAGTAGTGGAAGCCTGGACTAACTGCCCACTGCCCTCTCAGTGATGTAACGGATTGAACAGATCAATCTCAACAAGTGTAGATTACTCTTTAGAGCAAAATATGTTTCAGGAGGTTGCAGTTGATGTGTCTTTATATAATTTTAAAAGAAGTGATGAGCAGACATAGAAAATAAACATGGTTACGAAAGGGGAAGGCAGCGGCAGCGGGAGGGATAAATTAGGAAGTTGGGAGTAACATATACACACTACTATATAAAAATAGATAACCAGCAGAACTGTTTAGCACAGGGAACTCTACTCAGTATTTTGTAATAAGCTATAAGGAAAAAGAATTTGAAAAAGAACATACATATATGTATGTATGTGTATATATATATATATGCATACATATATATATATCTGAATTGCTGTGCTGTACATCTGAAACTAACATGATATTGTAAATAAACTATACTTCAATTAAAAAAATGATGAGGATCCTTTAAAAAATTTTTTATATCTAATTCTCTTCATCTCTAATAATACTGAAAATAAGAATTCAAAGGTTTCTTCTAAATTGTGATTTTCTATAAATTTTTTTACCAGGTGACTATAAAATGATTCAGAAACACACACACACACAGAACAAACATATGACCCAGCAATTCCACTCCTGGGCCCCTTTAGGGCCTCCTATAGGCAGAGCTGATACAGCTAACAAAGAAATGTTGTTTCCAGAGTCACAGAACCAGCATCACAAAGGGGGATTCAAGCTCAGAGACAGTAGCTTAATAACAAGCACACTTTCTAATCCTTATATCTTTTACTTCTTTTTCTTGCCTTACTGCCCTAGCTAGGGCCTCCACTGCAACACTGAATTGAAGTGGTTACAGCGGACATCCTTGTCTTACTCCTGACATCAAAAGAAAAGCTGTCACAATTTCACCATTAAATATGATGCATACTGTCACTTATTGGTAGATTAAGAAAATTCCCTTCTATTCCTAGGTTTCTAAGAAATGTTAAATGTTATCAGCTAATGGATATTGAACTGTATCAAATGCTATTTTTCAACATCTATTGAAAGGGTCTTATCATTTTTATTTTATTCTGATAATGTGTGAATCACATCACATTCCTTAAATAAATCCCACTTGGTCATGATGTATGTTTATGGACTGAGTATTTATGTCCCCTCAAAATTCATATGTTAAAGCCCTAACCCCCAGTGTAGCTCTATTTGGGAATGGGACCTTTGAGGAAGTAATTAAGGTTAAGTGAGGTTATAAAGTGGGGCCCTGATCCCATAGAACGCGTGTCTTTATAAGGAAAGACTTCAGAGATCTCCTGCTCTCTCTTCATGGGCACTCAGAGGAAAGACCCATGAGGACAAAGTGGCCATCTCCAAGCCAGGAAGACCACTGTCACCAGAAACCCAACCAGCCAGAACCTTGATCTTAGACTTACCACCCTCCAAAACCGTGAGGAAATAAATTCCTGTTGTTTAAGCCATGTATTCTCTGGTATTTTGTTATGGCAGTCTGAGAAGACTAATATGATACGTTGTGTTATTTATATCTTGCTGGATTTGGTGTGAGAATATTTTGTTTAGAATTTCTTCATCTATACTCTGAGGGGCTTTCCTTCTCATGATATTCTTGTAAGTTTCATTTCTCTTTATATCCCTGTTGAGTTTTGATATCAAGATCATGTTTGCCTCGTATCCTCTAGCTGAGATGTTTTACACTGGCATTTCTTTCTTAAATGTTCCATGAAAATATGCAGGGGAGCTATCTGGGCTTGCGGGTTTCTTTGTGGCAATTAATCATAGACTCAATTTGCTTAATGGCTATAAGAATATTTTGATTTTCTAGTTTTCTTGTATCATATTAGATAAGCTGTATTTTCTATAAATTTGACCATTTTTTCCTGAAATTTCAGAAGTATTAGTATAAAGTTGCTTACAATAGCTTCTATTAACTTTTAAAATAGCTTAGAACAAATAGCTATTTGTGCCGTCTCTCCTTTTTGATTTATGCATTACCAGAGGTTTATCAATTTAATTTTAGCTTTGTTGATTTAGCTTTCCACTGTTTGTTTTTTTAATTAATTTCTATTCTTATTGTCATTATTTCTTATTTTGACCTTTTGAAGTTTATTTTGTTGTACCTTTTCTAACTTCCTGAATGTTTAGATCATTGATATTCAACCTTTTTCATTTCCTAACATATACATATTTAGCCTAGAAATTAACCTCTAAGTACTATTTAGCTGCATCACACACTTTTTTTTTTTTTTAAATCAGGGGTGATATTATTATTTATTTATGGCTGTGTTGGGTCTTCGTTTCCGTGCAAGGGCTTTCTCTAGTTGTGGCAAGGGGGGGCCACTCTTCATCGCGGTGCGCAGGCCTTTCACTATCGCGGCCTCTATTGTTGCGGAGCACAGGCTCCAGACGCGCAGGCTCAGTAATTGTGGCTCACGGGCCCAGTTGCTCTGCAGCATGTGGGATCTTCCCAGACCAGGGCGCGAACCCACGTCCCCTGCATTGGCAGGCAGACTCCCAACCACTGCACCACCAGGGAAGCCTCACACAAGTTTTAATAAGCTGTATTTTTATTATCACTCAGTTCAAAATACTATCGAATTTCCATTGCGAGTTCTCATTTGAAACATGAGTTATTTGGTAATGTACTTATAAATTTCTACAACGTATGAATATTTTCTACTTCTATAATAAAATTCAAGTTTAAACTTCATTTTGATCAGAAAACATACCGTATATAATTTCAGTCCTTTGAAATGTGTTTATATTGTACAACAAATGGTCAATTTTTATTAACGTTCTTTTTCTTTTTGAAAAAACATGGATTCTGCAGTTGCTGCATGCAATAAAATTGTTAATTATATTGTTCAAAGCTAGGACCTGATTTTCTTTTCCATTTGTTCTGAGAGGAATGTTAAAACTTCCCATTATAATTTTCAATTTATCTATTTATTCTTGTAGTTTTGTCCATATTTGCTTTTGATTGGGGGAGCTGTTACTATATTCTGTTACCATAGGAATTTAGAATTTTTCTATACTTCCCTCTGAATTAAAACTTTTATCATTATGAAGTACTCTTCTTTATCTCTGGTAATTACTTTTGCCCTAATATCTATGTCAGCTTCCCTTTGGCCAGTTATTTTACAGTATATATTTTTTTTCCTTTTTTTTACTTTCAATCTTTTTTCCATTAAATTTCTATTTCAATGTTATGCAACTGCATAAGAATAAATATTTGTTCAATATTTACTTTCAATCTTAATGTATTCTTACATTTTAGCAAAATATATTTGGGTATTTTTTTAGTTGAACCTGAAATTTTCTGTCTTTTAATTAGAGAACTTAGTCCGTGTATCAGTCTAGGTCCACTCAGAAGAGAGAAACTGTACGGTAATTTGAAGGGAAAATGTAATATAAAGAATAATGGGGCTTCCCTGGTGGCACAGTGGTTGAGAGTCCGCCTGCCGATGCAGGGCACACGGGTTCGAGCCCCGGTCTGGGAGGATCCCACATGCCACGGAGCGGCTGGGCCCGTGAGCCATGGCCG
Organism: Orcinus orca; assembly: GCF_937001465.1. Lineage (NCBI taxonomy): Eukaryota > Metazoa > Chordata > Mammalia > Artiodactyla > Delphinidae > Orcinus > Orcinus orca. The sequence continues at coordinate 33,405,262 of NC_064569.1, read as the reverse complement.
CTGGGCCTGCGCGTCCAGGGCCTGTGCTCCGCAGCGGGAGAGGCCGCAGTGGTGAGAGGCCCACGTACCGCAAAATAATAATAATAATAATAATAATAATGAACTATAACAGGTGGTTGGATAATGAAGGGTTAGCTAGTAAAAAGCAGAGAATTCTAATAAATATAGCAGATATAAGGAAAAGCCACTACTCTAGGGCTGAGACAGAGTGTCCAAGGAAAAGTGCACCTCCCTCCCCCACCATCTCAGGACTGATCATAGCTAGGCTTACTGGATGGCAGAGAACTCTCTGTGGTGCCATGTGGGTGGAACTTTCTGGAAGTCTACTCTCTGGAACTTACCAGAAATCCTCACTCCAGGACGCTGGGGAAAGCTGTTCATGGGGAAGCATCTCAAAATGCCACCCAAGAAATGGAAAGGTGCTGGCCACTGCGTGCAGCTGGTCACCATGCGTGCAGGAACTTTGTGCTGGAAAAAGGACAAGTGCTTGAGGCTGGGGAAGCCATGTGCACTGCAGGAGCTGGATGCTGGAAAGCTGCGCATGTTGCCAGAGCCTGAAGAGTGAGCATAGTGGCACCAGGATGTAAAAACCCTTTCTCTCTGTAATGTCTCTCCAGCGCCCTCTACTGACAAAGCCTCAGTGCCCTCTGGCAAAGGAAAAATATTTAAAAGGCCCAGAACAATTTCCACAGAACAGAAAAAAGGATGAATTTGGAGCTGAGGCAATAAATTGAAAAACAGCACACAGTCCATTTATACTTTAATGTTATTACTTATATATCTGAGTTTAAATCTACCATCTCACAGTGTGCTTGGTATTTGTTCACCTGTTTTATGTTCCTCTTTGTCCCCTTTCTAGCTTTTCTTTTCTTTTCTTTTTGGTTAAGTATTTCTATTATTCTATTTCACCTTTATTTTGCTTCTGTTTTAGAGGTAATTCTGATTACAAAGTATGTCATTTTACATAACAGTTTTTAACAGCTTTATTGAGGTAAATTACATACCATAAAATTCACTCATTTTAAGTGTACAATTAAATTGTTTTTTAGTAATTTTACAGAGTTGTGAAATCATCACCACAGTTTAATTTTACGACATTTCTGTTGCCCCCAAAAGAAAACTTGTGGCCAATTTGCAGTTTCTAATTCTAGGCAACCACTGATCTTTTTATCTCTATATTTTGCCTTTTCTAGAAATTTCATATAAATAGGAGCATACAAAATGTAGTCTTTGTGTCTGGCTTCTTTCACTTAGCATAACATTCTGGAGGTTCATTCATGTTGTAATATGTATCATTACTTCATTTCTTTTCACTGCCTAACAGTAGTCTGCTTTATGTCTGCACTACATTGTGTTCATCCATCCACCAGTTAATGGACATTTGAATTATTTCCACTTTTTTGGCTATTATGGATAATGTTTCTATGACCATGTGTGTACAAGTCTTTACATGGCCATATATTTTCATTTTGAGAGGGTAAATACCTAAGAGAAGAATTGTTTGGGTTATGTGGTAAATTTATGTTTAACATTTTAAGAAACTACCAAAATATTTTCCAAAATGACTCTACCATTTTACATTCCTGCTAACAACATGTGAGGGTTCCAGTTTCTATACATCCTCACCAAGAACTGTTATTGTCTTTTTTTTATTAGAGTCATTTTTGTGGGTGTGAAGTGTCATCTCATTATAATTTTAATTTTCATTTTCCTAATAACTAATGATATTGAGCATATTTTCATGTACTTATTGGCCATTCATATATTCATTTTGCTGAAATGTCTATTGAAATCTTTCCCCATTATTTGTCTTATCATTGAGCTGTAAGAGCTCTTTATATATCATGGATACAAGTCCCTTATCAGATATATGATTTACAAATAGTTTCCAATGGATTGTCTTTTCACTTTCATATCATGTTTTCTGAAGGACAAGTTTTTAATTTTAATAAAGTCCAATTTATCAGTTTTTTCCTTCCATTGTTTGTGATTTTCATGTTCTTTCTAAGAAATCTTTGCCTAACCCAAGACCATGAAGATTTACTCCTATGTTTTCTGTTAGGATTTTCATAATTCTAGGTCTTACATTTATGTCTATGATCCATTTTGAGTTTATTTTTGTGTATGGTATGAGGCAAGGGTCTAAATTCATCATTTTGCATGTAGATATCTAATTATTCCAGCACTATTTGTTGAAAAACAATCTTCCCTTCCCTCACTGAACTGTCTTGGCACCTTTATTGAAAATCGACATAATAAATATGAGGGTTTATATCTGGACTCAAAAATATATCCATGACTTGTCAAATTCTAATGATAATTAGTACTTTACTTTTCTTGTGGTGCACTTTTATTCTACTTAACCTCTTCTATTGGTTTATATGCTAGTGTTATCATGTTTCAATTTCTATATATTTTGAACCCCCCCCCAAATCCTAGTATTATTATTTGATACAGTCCCTGTTTACTCAGATTTACCCATAGCTTTACCATTTTTGTGTTCTTCATTCCTTCTTGCATCTGGAAACTTCTACCTAGGACCATTCTCATTTTTTAACCTAGAGAACTCTCATTAGTATTTCCTTTAATACAAGTGTGCTGAAGATGGATTATCTTAGTTTTTATTTGTGTGAGACATTCCTGAGGAATATTTTCACTCGGTACAGAATTTTAGGTTAGTAGTTGTTTTCTTTCAAGCTCATTGAAAAGTGTGTTCCGTTATCTTCTGGCTTCCATTGTCTTTTAAAAAATATATTTTATTGGGACTTCCCTGGCAGTGCAGTGGTTAAGACTCCATGCTTCCACTGCAGGAGGCATGGGTTCAATTCCTGGTCAGGGAACTACAATCACACATGCCATACAGCACGGCCAAATATATATATATATATATATATATATATATATATATGATTATTACCTTTGGGATTTTTATTCTGAATATTCTCTTCCAGTTCTATCATCCAGATGAGTAATTACTTCTTAAACTTTGTCAAAAATTCTGTGAAATCAACATGTTGCAGTCTTAATTTTGTCCATAATGATTTATATTTCTAGAATTTTTTTCAAATTTGCAGTTGTTTAAGGATAGCCACAAATTCTTTGTTACACTTCCTATTGAGATATTAAGTCCAGCTCCTCTCTCTGAATCTGAGCTGACTTTAGTGATTTGCTTGGCTAATAGAATGCATTGGAAGTGATGTTCTGGGACTTCCAAGGTTAAATCATAAGAAGTTCTGCAACTTTGACCTGAAATGCTTGCTCTTGGGACACTTAGTACTCAAGATGCTCCCTTTGGGAGCCCAGCCATCATGTTAAACAAGCCATGTGGAGAATGTGTTGCCACTCGTCAGAAGTTCTAGCTGAGCTCCCAGCAGACAACAAGCATCAACTTGTCTGCTAATATCCATGCAAACAAGTTGTCTTGGATATTCAACCTGTTTAAATCGTCCAATAACTGTAGCCCCAGAATAGAATTCCTAAGTTTGCAGTTGGACACGGGAGCAGACTAGGATCAGCACTAGATTAGCCTCAGTGCTTCTCTTTCACTTTTCTTTTTCATGCCATCCTTCTCCCACATTTTTCTAATTAATTTTCAGAGTTTTCGAAACTCCATTTTTCTATTCCTTTTACTGCCACTCTTATACTTCTTTCTCTGGACATGAAAGTATCCATTTTAGACTATAAAGAGGTGATGGAAAATGGAGTTAAATAATACAATTGGAATTCAGGAGAGAAAACAATGTACATAAAATGTGCAGAATATTGAAAAGAATGGTTTTATTTTTTTAAGGCCAAATTTTACGAAGTTATTCTCTTAAGTTTAAAGATCAATGATTCAGAACTTGTACAAATTTTGGAAAACAATTAAACCAATTATACTGCCATAGTATGATGGAAATTACTTGCCTTACTAGACACAAATATACAGAAATCCTGGTGTTGGTGAGGAAAATTAATATCTTTTTTCGCCTAACATTATAATATTTGTTTTTCAGGGAAACATTATGTGACCCATCGCTTAAATAAAATAATAAATTAATGAGATTTTGTTTTAGGACAAGGTATAACTTTCAGTGGAAATGATTTGACACAGCACACAAATCTAAGTACTAAACAATCTGTGTTATAGGGACTTTAACATACTAATAATCTACAATGGAAGATTTTCTAGGGAACATTTAATTCAGGGAAAACTTTTTTAAACAATAAAAGGTATGGTGATAATAAGTACTACTTTATGTATTATGTATAACATTTTAAGTTTATTTTGTTTCCTTTGCTTAAGGGGTAGTAATTATATAATGTATTACTGAATGCTCACTAAATATTAATTGTGCCTAGGTTATTTTTAAGAAATTTTACTTTTTATTGATTAGGAAATATAAAATATTTTCTCCAAATTTTAGGCAGGTAAATTCTAAAACAATATGCCCTTTATTTATTTTCATATTACTACATATTAAGCCATCACTTCCCATATGCGGCTACTGCTACTGATAATATATATCCTATGTTGAATGCTTACAATGTGCCAAGAACTATTCTGAGCACTTGAAATGTATTTTCTAATTTAATCCTCCTAAGAATGGAAAGGGTAATGCCCATTTTACAGATGAAGAAACCAAGTCACTGAGAAGTTAAGTAATCTACATGTTTTATGGCTGTAATACTAGGTGACGCTTAAGTTTATGCAGAGTCAATCTAAATAACACATCTTGCTTAAATTATATAAATTACTTAAATTATATAAGTTATATAATTTTCTAATACCTTTTTTAAAAATGACTGTTAAGGACACTGCAATTAACTTCAGTAGAATGTCAGATGCTAATACCTAAAGGTTATGATAAAGTTAAAGGATAAAGATTAAATTGACCTGTGAAAACTTAAGCAATCAAAAAAATTCCAGCATAAATGAGAAAATACATCTTACTGGACTAGTCTTTTGAAACCCACATTTTCACCTCCATAGCAAATGTCAGGAATTCTAAGGTTGGACTTGAATGTTTTATGGCAGTATTAGGTGATGATCTCAGTATGAGCTTTTCCAACATTCTGCATTTTTCTTATACTGTCAAAATGTATGATAATTGGTCTTTAAAATCCTTGCTCAGAAAGATATCTGTATTTTTATAAAAGTTTTATGTTCTATAATAATAGTTTAGCCTGGAAAATGTCAAGATTCTTTTTAAATAGAACCTCTAACTCCTTTTTAAAAAATGTTCTTGCATACCTTCATTTAGTTCTCATCTGATAAATCTGAACATATAGCTTTAGATAATGTATGCCTTCACCATACCATTTGAAATTAAAGAATCAAATTGTAGAAACCCATATACATCAAATTATGAACTGCGTCTTTAAAATAACCTCTGAAAAAATATCTTTACTTGAATAAGCTAGAGAGATGATGATTCATGCCATAATTTTATCTCATGAAACTATAGCAAATCTCTTTTGGCTAACATCCCAGCCAAACTCTAAATGTGACTTAAATCTAGATGGAACATAGTTGTCAGATTCTGTACTCATTTTAAGTTTCTTAACTCTATACTCCAAAACTGTATTTGACCACCTGTAGCCACCAATTACAGAGAAGACTGAAAATAAAACCATGCTTTAGATTTTAAGCCCTAAGTATAGCTCTGGGAGGTGCAATAGTTACATTAAGCACTAAGTAATTTTTGCATTTTCATTCAGTTTTGTGTGTTTCTGTATCTAGCATAGAGGATTTTCTTAAATAATCATAATAGGAAAATGAAAAAAAGAGCTACAATTTGAGGATCTCTGCACCATGTACATTACATACGTTACTGCCAACGAGCATTACGATCCTGGAAGATAGGTGGTGCTCACAGGCAAAGGTGGTACTCGTTGCTCTAGTCTTTTGTCCTCTGACTCAGTCTATAAGGAGGAGTTTGGTTTGGCCTGGTTTGGTTTAAGGAACACTGCATTGGCCACATCCAGGGGCTCGGTGTATGGCCATTTATCAAATGCCGTACCAAGACTGGGATACCAATAAGAGCTAAGAATTAGTACTACACCTTTAAAATGGGACCAGCTCTTTCTCTTTTGATTTTATCCTCACAAGAGACCTACTACCTTGGAAATAAAATCGTCCCTTAAGAGTTGAAAAACACTTTATTCTGAATGTTGGCAGTAAGGAGTTAAAATATATGAAATGGCAACTTGTAGGGATGCAAGCCTCCTTAGTGCTAAAATGAACAGTTTTAGCTCATAGCTGAGACTCAATCTAAAAATTATAGAAATCACTTAGATTCACATATGGTGTCATTAATTACTCGAAGGAAAAACAATGAGATCTTTCTTTGCTAGATTTCTATCTATTAATTAAGTGGGCTAATAATCTGCATTCGTTTTGGGGAATAATAGCTCCAAGTTATTTCTAAAGGCAAGCGAAACACTTTCTCCTATGGATACCCAGCATTCAATTCATGTTATAAACAAAAGGATGGGAATTGAGAGAAGAAATCTTACTTTCAATCCATCCTCATTACAAGATGCTTACTTATAGATCATAATCCAAGATTGTAAACAAGCTTCAACTAAAAAGCCTACAAATAAACTCATTTTAGAAGATGGGAGGTCATAGGGGCTGATAAACCAGTTTACACTGTTCTAATGTAGCTCTCCTATCTCATGTTGCACGACGGATCAAAGTCTCTACAGACCATTAAGGAAAAACTAAAGCAAAAGTAGTCAGAGATTGAAACCAGATACAGAGAAGGGCACAAGCCGGTGCCCAATGAGATCTAGTGAAATAAAGCAAAAGCAGAATCAGTAACTGGCAAAGGACACAAACCAAGTTGCCCAAACGAAACAATAAAAACTAGTAGAGATAGAAAGAGCAGAGATCTAAAAGATAGTTAAGATTTAGATCTGCTTGGGCTAAAAGAATCAAATCAAAGAGAGCACACACACACAAAAATGTCTTTGTGGAATCCATCAAAGATGTGCTGTAGCAGCCTGAGCCAGAAAGCATGAGAATGAGTGTGAATCTCTCTCTGCTAATAAGACACAGCTCAAGGCACCTGACCCACCAGGATTAAATCAGAAGAGCCCTATCTGTATCATGTTACTAAGAGAAGGTATTGGCCCTTTTGCAAAGGTTCTGCCAATTGGCTCTTTCTAAATGTGGAAAAACACTTATCACCATTCTTGGGACCATTGGGGTTATTGGCTCTGACTTCAGATAAGTAGGATAAACAAACCTCAGCTCAAATGGAAGCTTCTTCTGTTGCATTCCTCCACACCAGGCTCTCACAGCTAATTCTGATTGAGAACTTCTAAAGGATTACCCATATCTATTTATTTGCTTTTCTCATGTGTCTGTATCTTCACATATACCTGGTTTAACGGACAGCTCTTAAGAGTGTTGTCATTTCAGGTATTTCCTAATGACTAAATATTTGCCCTATTTTGGCAGTGCTAATCAGCTCACCTGCAGATAGGGTTGTCCAGTGTATTTACTTTTTGCTTTTGTTTTGGGCAAGGGTCAAATAGCTTATGATGGGCCCCTTTTTAAAAGCATTAGTGATATATTTATTTAAATAATATTCTCACTTAAGTTATATGGGGACAGGCAGGATAAGGTATCAATCTGCCAATGGATAGGCTGATTTCACATGATCTCTCCACTAAAAATTATGAAATAGGAAATGGAAAACATTAAGATTTCTTTAGAATTCTCTTTTACGGTTATACACATTGCCCTACACCTACCATTCTATGCTTAAGATTGCTATGATAGAAAAGCAGGATGGTAGAAAATGACTGGGGGTAAAGTGCAAGAAAATGGAATGAATGAGAGAGCCACTTATAATTTGTTCAGATTTAAGTACTGGATTATCGATTTGCTAATAGGATGGTTCCCCCCCCATGGAAAATATATGCAAAGCTGACATATAATTTTTGGTTTTTTTAAATTGCTATATATTACTATACCTTACTTGTCTAAAAGACATTCAGCCAACAACCTCTCACCTCTGTATTATAACCAAGAAGCAGGAAGTAAGGGGGAAGGCTGTAATAAACCAAATGAGAAATTAAAAGTTTTGTCCTCTAGTGCTCACCCAGAAAACAACCCTTTGGATTTTCAGTCAGTCTCTGTTTTCCCTGCCTGTGGCAGCATAGAAGCAACAGATTAGAAAGGAAGACAAGGCAGGTAATAGAAAGCACAATGATAGCATAAGAAGTAGAATAATGAATATGAAGGAAGTGACAGCTGAATAATGAGGGAAGTGACAGGAAAAAATGCAAAAGCAGATTAAAGACCTTAAAAAATTTAGGCATCTGAGGGTATCTATTATATATACAAACAAATTACACATCTGAATAAGGGAATATCTTTTATATGATACTAAGGAGTTAGATAAGTAATTAGAAGTCATTAAAGACCTTTAAGTGTTAGAATAACACAGTCAGATTTAAATTTTAGTTTTAATCAAGCAGACAAGGAATATTTAGCAAGAACAATACTACCTGGGCTGGTACTAGGGCCACAGAGGTGAACAAGTTACACTCCCTGTTCTCGTGGTGTTTACAATGTGGAGAAGAAATTATAGAAGGAGTCAAAGGCACGAGACCAAGCAGAGGAATGGCTAAAATACAGAAGATGTTAAAGAGGTAAAAGCAACAAGACTTAGACGTGGATGTGGAAGGTGACAGGGTGCCAAGATTCTAAGATGAGTCCTGATTTCCAATGTGGGCAGCGGGGTAGATCATGATGACATTAAGCAGGATATGAGAAACAAGAGGAAAAATGTATTTTAGGGAAAGGATGAGTTCACGTTTGAGATGTTTACGGGACAGCCGGAAGTCAGAAATACTGTTGTGGAGTTCTAAAGAAAATTCTTGGCATTATCACTGATGGTTAATTTTATGTGTCAAACTGACTGAGCTAATGTCTGCTAGGATTACCGGTGAAACATTATTTCTGGGTGTGTCTGTGAACATGTTTCTGGAAGAGATGAGCATTTGAATCAGTAGACTGAGTAAAGTTCAGTGTGGGTAGGCATCATCCAGTCCATCAAGGGTCCAAATGGAACAAAAAGGCAGAGGGAGAGCAGATTCTCTCTCTCTTCTGGAGCTGGGATACCCACCTCCTCCTGCCCTCAGACATCAGAACTCCTGTTTCTGGGGCCTTTGGGCTCTGCCACTTGCACCAGGGGCCCCCAGGTTCTCAGGTCTTTGATCTCAGGCTGGGAGTTACAACATTGTCTCTCCTGGTTCTCAGACCTTTGGACTTTTAGTCTGAATTATACCATTGGCTTTCCTGGTTTACTAGCTTGCAGATGACACACTGTGGTGTATCTCAGCCTCTAGGATCACGTGAGCCAATTCCCATAATAAATCTCACATATACAGCTCCTACTGGTTCTGTTTCTCTGGAGAACCCTAACTAGTACACTCATGTATACATGATGAGGGAAGCTGGAGGTGAACATGAGAATACTGTATATAGAGTGAAAAGAAGATGAAGTCCAGGAACTTGAAACATCTATGTTTAAAATATGCATAGACGAGGACAAGTTAGGAAGGATATTGAGAAGGATTTTGTTCAAGGAATAGGAAGAGAATTAGGAGAGAATAGTGCTATGAAAACTAAGTAAAAGGTCAAGTAAGGTGAGTGTTGAGAAACGATTTTTGGATTTGACAACTAGGGCATCTTTAGTAAGCAGTGAAAGGGGGAACCAAAATCTAAAGGTTTGAAAAGTGAATGAAAATGGACAGAATGGGGAGAGCAATTGCAGACTTTCTCAAGAGGCTTGGCTATGAGGGTATGGCTGACAGTCTCTAAAATGGCCACCTGGTATCCATACCTTTGTGAAACCTCCTCCCCTTGAGTGTGAGCTGGACTTAGCAGCTTGTTTCTAGTGAATAGAATATAGCAAAAGTGATAGAATGTCACTTCCCAGATTGGGTTACAAAAAGACTAGATTCTGCCTTATTCACCCTTTCTTGTACACTCTGCTCATTCCAATGAAAACCATCTGCCATGCTGTGGGCTGTTCTGCAGAGAGGCCCACATGGCAAAGAACGCTGGAGGCTTCTAGCCAATACCCATTAAGGAAATGAGTCCCTTGGTCCAACAACCTGCAAGGAACTAAACCCTGTCATTACCAGATGAATGAACTTAGAAATGGATCCTCCTCTAGACAAGCTTTGAGATGACGGTCACCCCAGCAGATATCTTGATTACAGTCTTGTGGGAAACCCTGAGCCAGAGGACCTAGCTAAGCCATACCAGGGCTCTTGAGCCCCAGGAACAGTTATTTTTAAGTGCTAAGTATTAAGGCGATAGGTTAGACAGCAATGGATAACAAATACAGAAGATAAGGTGTGAGACAGTGATGCCCTAAGAAGAAAAGATTTTGGAAAGAGACTTTTTTTTTAAGATCAGAGAAATTCAAGCATTTTATATGCTGAAGAGCCAGTACAGAGAGTTTGAAATTAAATCAGGGAGGAAAGATAATTAATTGGTAGAGCAAAAGGAGATGAGAGGGTATCAAACAACAGCCTTGTTACTCCAAGTGTGGTCTGTGGACCAGCAATATCAGCATCGCCTGGAAGGTTGTCAGAACTGCACAATCTCTGGTCCCACTCCAGACCTGCTGAATCAGCATTTTAACAAGATCCTCTGATTATTCATGTGCACTGACCCAGAACACAAGTAAACAAAATAGACTGAGTCAGTAGGAAGGTAATCTCCACTTGACACTAGAGGGACTAGAGAAAGAGATGGAACTATAAATAAATTTGTAGATGAAGTTGAGAAAGTGAGAACTTGTTCACAAACATTGCTTCAGTATTTTCTATAAAATACAAATTCATTCAGAGCACAGAGCTTGAAATGAGTGGCAAAGAATTACAAAAACTACTAAAATGGATGGAAAAGGAAACTGGCCCAGAAAAATGTATAAGTATTTTGCAAAGAAGTACTAGGAGCTCAGCTGTGATGGGAGAGTAAGAATTTGCTGGGTGTGGGTTTAAATGGTTTCTGCAGTATTGCTCAGCAGCCTGTGCATAGCACCAGAAAAGGCAGATAGCAGAATCACTGCAAAGATGTGGTAGTAGATGGGAATTCCCTGGTGGTCCAGTGGTTAGGACTCTGAGCTTCCACTGCAGGGGGCATGGGGGTTCGATTCCTGGTTGGGGAACTAAGATCCCACATGTCGTGCAGTGTGGCCAAAAAAAAAAAAAAAAAGATGAGGTGGTAGAAATGGGATGGCAAATTGAAATAATGCACTAGAACATCTTGGCTGCAAAGGAAAAGAAGCTGAGCCCAAGCTGGGAAACACAAGATTTAATTGACTAGTGTCTAGAAGTGAATATGAAGAAACAATAAGAATACTGGGAAAATAGACAATTATATTTGGAAACCAAATTAAAAGAATACAAGATTTCAGAGGTGAAAAACTTGGACTGTGAAAATATTTCATCTTTCCCCTCCATTCTAAGTCCCTCTAAACAACAGAACAGATATAAAAATTGTAACCATATCATTTAACAAGCTCAACGTAGGTTATGATTGGTGAACTATGTTATCCCTTTAAAACTTATTAAGTGAGGGAAGTAGTTCTGTTGCCCCATTGAAATCTCCAGCAGGTCCCCAAGACTCTCTTGGTCTCTCTTTGGAAATAGACTCTTATGTTTACTTTAAGTCACCAAACACAGTCTGAATATGGAAATTAGTATGGTCAATTCTTTGCAGGAATAATAATTCTAAAACTGATTTGGAATGAAATCCTCTCTTCTCTTACAGTTAGGGCCAGCTTCAGGCAGGCCTCCTGACACGTGAAAGAGGAGATGTCATGACTTTCTTTTCCTTCTTTGTGTTTCCTCCCTCAGCGTGCTACTCATAACTTATGGTCCCTTGAGGGTTGGGCCACAAAGAGAGAGGAAAAGAAAGGGGACACAGAAAGTTCTCATTTGACAGATACTGTTATAAGTGACCTCCTTCTCTCTAGGTCTTGCAGGTGTTCAAAGTGGACTCTCTCATGGGTGTTCTGTAGGTCCTTTGCTGTGTTTATCCAATTGCATGTGCTGTGATGAATTCATTTCCCTCAGTGGGCCCTGCTACTTCTCCTCTAGAATCTCAGCCCACTCGCACAGACCCCCTCTTGAGAGGGTGTCTCTTTTCCTACGGCAGAAGCACTGGAACGCTTTTTTTAAAATATTTATTTATTTATTTTTGGCTGCATTGGGTCTTCGTTGCGGCATGTGGGCTTCACACTGTGGTGGCTTCTCTTGTTGCAGAGCATGGGCTCTAGGCGTGCGGGCTTCAGTAGTTGCGGCACGTGGGCCCAGTAGTTGTGGCTTGCGGGCTTAGTTGTCTTCCTGGACCAGGGATCATACCCATGTCCCCTGCACTGGCAGGTGGATTCTCAACCACTGTGCCACCAGGGAAGTCCCTGGAATGCTTTTAAAATGACCGTTGGCTGATATCCCTCCCAAGAGTTCTACACTTCATCCCTGATGGTTGTGCACTTTGGCTTGTGTCAGAAAGGAATGCAGTTACTTCTCAAAGCAGAAACATCTCTCTGTGGCTCTACCCTGACTCCCCAGCCCAATGGCAGATGCCAGACCAACGTGCTTCTCAAACTCCAGGGAACACATATCAAGCTCTCCAGTGGTCCCTTGAAGTCTACTCTGGCTAGGCTTGAGGGGATGAGGGAGTGGAGGGTTGTAGGACAGGAGTAGAATTAACATTATGGCAGTAGCTCTCCCCACAAAATCTCTCCACACATTTTCTCCCTCCTCTATTTTCTTAACCTGTTTATACCTTCATCGTGGGTCTGTTTTCTAACTGCTTTTCAATCTCCTGCTTTGAAAATCTTTATATGAGTCTATCACTTCACTTTGTGATCTGATTATCTACTGTCTTATGGTCTGGGTCAGAACTTCCAATTTCACAACCAGTCACACTATAAATAAATTCACGACAGTGTTGAAAGCAAGTAAAGATGCTCTTGGTGGGCCAAAAATTATGAAGCATCCCTCAAGGCAAAAAGTAGCTGGACTCAGTTTGAGGAAACAACCAAAGCCCAAAACAAAGAAAAAAGAGGACTGTTAAAAATATGGGAGTGGGACTTCCCTGGTGGTGCAGTGGTTAAGAATCCGCCTGGGGGCTTCCCTGGTGGTGCAGTGGTTGAGAGTCCGCCTACCGATGCAGGGGACACGGGTTCGTGCCCCCGGTCCGGGAAGATCCCACATGCCGCGGAGCGGCTGGGCCCGTGAGCCATGGCCACTGAGCCTGCGCGTCCAGAGCCTGTGCTCCACAACGGGAGAGGCCACAACAGTGAGAGGCCCGCGTACTGCAAAAAAAAAAAAAAAAAAAAATCCGCCTGCCATGCAGGGGACACGGGTTCGAGCCCTGGTCTGGGAAGATCCCACATGCCGCAGAGCAGCTAAGCCCGTGCACCACAACTACTGAGCCTGTGCTCTAGAGCCCATGAGCCACAACTACTGAGCCCACGTGCCACAACTACTGAAGCCCACGCAGCTAGAGCCCGTGCTCTGCAACAAGAGAAGCCACTCCAATGAGAAGCCCATGCACCACAGCGAAGAGTAGCCCCCACTCGCCGCAACTAGAGGAAGCCTGCATGCAGCAATGAAGACGCAACGCAGCCAAAAATAAAATTAATTAATTAACTTAAAAAAATATGGGAGAGGTTTTAGGGATGCTAAAGGTTCAGAAGGACTGTACAGGGGGAGCAAGAAAGAGCCCAATGAAACTGTCAGAAATACTGGTTGGAGTACAAGTAGCCAGAGAGCTTAGGTCCTCCCCCTTCTTGGTTTATGCCAAGCGGCAAATAGTGGAAACACACAGATCTCACATAGTCTAGCCATTCTACTCCTAGATATTTACCCAAGAGAACTGAAAACATATGTCTATACAAAGACCTGTACGTGAACATGCATAGCAACATTCCTGATAAAAGCCAAAAATTGGAAACAGTTCAAACATTCATCAACTCACTGATAAATGAATAAACAAAAAAATGGTATACCCGTACAAAGAATACTACTCAACAATAAACAGGAATTAGCAGCTGACACATGCAACAATGTGGATGAACCTCAAATTATTATGCTAAGTGAAAGAAGCCAGACACAAAGATTCCATATTGTATGATTGCAGTTACATGAAATTTCTAGAAAAGGCAAAACTATGGAGATAGAAAATCAATGTGTACCTGAAGCTGAGCGAGAGAGGGGATTGACTGCAAAAGGACATAATGACATTTCAGAGGATGATGAAAGAGTTCCAAAACTGAATTGTAGTGGTGGCTACACAATTGTATAAATTTGTAAAAAATTATTGAAAAATCATCCACTTACAATGGGTTTATTGTATGGCATATAAATTATATACCTCAATAAAACTGGAAAACAAAACCTTATTGGTTACTACCAAAATAGAAATAGAGTGTGTAACTCCTAAACAGTTAAAATAAAAATGAAATCAATAAAATCTGATTAACAGAAAGCAAAACAGGGATAAAATGAAACGAGAACATGTACATAATAAATATAATGGTAAAATTTCTCCAAACTTATAACTGTGAACATCAAAAATGGATTAATTTGCTAATTAAAAATGGACTACTCTTTTAAAAACTTAGGTATACATTAAAATTCTAAGAGTTATCTCTATACAAAGCAACACACAGACGAGCTCAAGGAGGCAACATGGTCCTGACTGTGGCTTTGGGAAGGGGCTGGTTGAAGGAAGTCAAGGAATGTCAAGATCAGGGTGTTGGATATAAGTACAGGCATACCTCGGAGACACTGCAGGTTTAGTTCCAGACCACTGCAAGAAAGCAAATGTTACAATAAAGTGAGTCACACTAACTTTTTGGCTTTCTAATGCATATAAAAGTTATGTTTACCCTATACTGTAGTCTATTATGTGTGCAAGAGCATTATGTCTAAAAAAAAGCAATGTACATATCTTAATTAAAAAATACTTTATTGGGCTTCCCTGGTGGCGCAGTGGTTGCAAGTCCGCCTGCCGATGCAGGGGACACGGGTTCGTGATCCGGTCCGGGAGGATCCCACATGCCGCGGAGCGGCTGGGCCTGTGAGCCATGGCCGCTGAGCCTGCGCATCCGGAGCCTGTGCTCCGCAACGGGAGAGGCCACAACAGTGAGAGGCCCGCGTACCGCAAAACAAAAACAAACTTTATTGCTAAAAAATGCTAACCATCGTCTGAGCCTTCAGTGAGTCATAAATTTTTTTTTTGCGGGTGAAGGGTCTTGACTCAATGCTGATGGCTGCTGCCTGATCAGGGCTGTGTTTGCTGAAGTCTGGGTGGCAATTTCTTAAAATAAAACAATAATGAAGTTTGCTGCATCAACTGACTCTTCCTTTCACAAACAATTTCTCTGCAGCAGGCAGTGCTGTTTGGATAGCCTTTTTTACCCACAATAGGACATCTTTCAAAATTGGAGTCAATCCTCTCAAACCCTACCGCTGCTTTATCAACCAAATTTATGTAATATTCTAAGTCCTTTGTTGTTATTTCAACAAGTTTCACAGCATCTTCACCAGGAATAGATTTCCTCTCAAGAAACCACTTTCTTTGCTCATCCATAGGAAGCAACTCCTCATCCATTAGTTTTACCATAAGATTGCAGCAGTTCAGTCCCATCTTCAGGCCTCACTTCTAACTCTTGTTCTCTTGCCATTTCCACCACATCTGCAGTTACTTCCTCCACTGAAGTCTTAAACCCCTCAAAGTCATCTGTGAGGGTTGGAATCAACTTCTTCCAAATTCCTGTTAATGTTAATATGTGGACTTCTTCCCATGAATCATGAATGCTCCGAATGGCATCTAGAATGGTGAATCCTTTCCAGAAGGTTTTCAATTAACTTTGCTTAGATCCATCAGAGAAATCACTATCTATGGCAGCTATAGCCTTATGAATTGTATTTCTTAAATAATAAGTCTTGAAAATCTAAATTATTCCTTGATGCATGGGTTGCAGAATGGATATTGTGTTAGCAGGTCTGAATACAACATTACTCTCATTGTACATTTCCATCAGAGCTCTTGGGTGACCAGGTGTATTGTCAACAGTCATTTTTTAATTTTTTATTCATTTAAGTCTATTTAATTATTTATTTTTTCGCAGTGTCGGGTCTTAGTTGTGGCACATGGGTTCTTCATCGTGGTGCTTGGGCTTCTCTCTAGTTGTGGCACGCAGGCTTAGTTGCCCTGCAGCATGTGGGATCTTAGTTCCCCTACCAGGGGTCAAACCGGCGTCCTCTGCATTGCAGGATGGATTTTTAACCACTGGACCACCAGGGAAGTCCCCTATTGTCAACAAACAGTCATGTTTTGAAAGGAACCTTTTTTTCTGAGCAGTAGGTCTCAATGATGGGCTTAAAATACTCAGCAGAAGTGTTGTAAACAGATGTGCTGTCATCCAAGCTTTTTTGTTCCATTTATAGAACAGAGGCAGAGTAGATTTAGAATGCTTAAGGGCCCTAGGATTTTCAGAAGGGTAAATGAGCACTGGCTTCAACTTAAGGTCACCAGCTGCATTAGCCCCTAATAAGAGAGTCAGCCTGTCCTTTGAAGCTTTCAAGCCAGGCATTGACTTCTCCTCCCTAGCCATGAAAGTCCTAGAGGCATCTTCTTCCGGTGAAAGGCTGGTTTATCTATATTGAAAGTCTGTTGTTTAGTGTAGCCACCTTCATTATTTATCTTAGCTAGATCCTCTGGATAACTTGCTGCAGCTTCTATATCAGCACTTACTGCTTCACCTGTGCTTTTGTATTATGGAGAGTTTCTTTCCTTCAACCTCATGAACCAACGTCTGCTAGCTTCAAACTTTTCTTCCACAGCTTCCTTACCTCTCTCAGACTTCACAGAATTGAAGAAAGTTGGGTCCTTGCTCTGCATTAGGCTTCGGCTTAAGGGGAATGTTGTGACTGGTTTGATCTTCTACCCAGACCACCAAAACTTTCTCCATAACAGCAATAAGGCTATTTTGCTTTCTTAACATTCCTGTGTTCACTGAAGTAGCAGTAACTTGTCTGTTTGGTGCAAGAGGCCTAGGCTTCAGCCTGTCTTGGCTTTCCACATGCCTACCTCACTAAGGTTAATCATTTCTACCTTTTGATTTAAAGTGAGAGATATGCAACTTCCTTTCACTTGAACACTTACAGGCCATTGTAGGGTTATTAATTGGTCTAATTTCAATAGTGTTATTTCTCAGGGAACAGGGAGGCCCAAGGGGAGGGAGAGAAATGGAGGGATGGCTAGTCAGTGGAGCCGTCAGCACACACACTACATTTATCAATTACGTTTGCCATCTTTATATGGGCATGGCTGGTGGCACTTCAAAACAATTATAATAGTAACATCGAAGTTCACTGATCACAGATCACCATAACAAATAATAATGGAAAAGTTTGAAATATTGTGAGAATCACCAAAATGTGGCACAGAGACAAAAAGTGAGCAAATGCTGTTGGAAGAATGGCGCCAATAGACTTGCTCCACATAGGGTTGCCACAAACTTTCAATTTGTAAAAAACACAGTATCTGTAAAGCGCAGACAAAGCAAAGTGCAATAAAATGAGGTATGCTTGCATTGAAACTGTCTGCAATGATTATGGAATTCGGGCTGGAGAGTGAGATTGAGGGGGATTCTCTGGGAGGTAGGACAATGATAGCAATAAGGAATGTTAAAGGGTGGAATCAGTGGTGTGTCCCTGGAAGAAGGAAGTGTTTTTGCATTAGAGTGGAAGAATGATGGTTAAAATTGACAAAGAGAAAGGCAGAGAAAGATGACTCCTCCTCTCAGGCCTTTGCTTTGTGGGGTATGAGAGAAGGAGCAACCTCTTCTCCATGGGCCTCTAGTGAAAATGGTGTGATAAGAAGGCAGCCAGTGAAAGCATGGGTTGGGGGAGGCACACCCACTGGGGGAGACAGAAATAGAGAGGGTATGTAAGAGCTAGGTCTGGATTTGCTAGTACGTAAGAGAATTTCGACCTACATTAAGCAAATGAGGAATTCCTTGATCTTATGAAATAAAAAGTCTCAGAAAAAGCATTGCAGGGTCGGTAAGATGACTTTACGAGATCATCAGAGAAGGATCATGCTTGCTTCTTGAGACACCATTCTTAGCACCTGGCTTTTGACCTCATCGTACCAAGATGGCTCCTGTAATGCCAGACATCAAGTTCTGTTTACAGAAGGAAGAAGAGAAAAAGGGCAAAAGTGTGTGCCAGGTTGAGTCTTTCCCTTTTAATAGCAAAATAATAGTTTTTCTGGAAACTCTGAAGTAGACTTGCGTCTACATCTCATTAGCTAAAATCATGTCAAATGACCACTCCTAGCTTTAAAGGAGCTTGAAAAATCAAAATTGTTTGACCTGGGGCACATTGATATTCCAAGTAAAATTGGTATTCTGTTAGTAAAGAATAAGAGATAATAGAATTCTGGATATGTAGTAAGTGAACACCAGAGTATTCATGTATTACGATCTCATGTTGTTCTAAAAGGTACTTAAGGAGGTTTTACAAAGATGTTAAAAACATAGCAAAGATTTTAAGAAGTCTTAGAGATAGGGACTTCCCTGGTGGTCCAGTGGTAAAGAATCCACCTTCCAGTGCAGGGGATGCAGGTTCGATCCCTGGTTGGGGAACTAAGATCCTACATGCCGCAGGGCAGCTAAACCCGCGCGCCACAACTACTGAGCCCTTGAGCCCTTGTGCCACCACGGCACAACTAGAGAGAGAAAACCCGCATGCCACATCCAGAGAGAAGCCCGCATGTCGCAACTAGAGAGAAGCCCACGTGCCTCAACGAAGACCCGACATAGCCAAAAAAATAAAAAGAAAAAATGTTTTAAAAGTCTTAGAGAAAAAGCAAAGGAGAAATAAAAATAAGATCATACATTGGAGATGGAAGTGGGATTCATTCACAGAAGTTGCTATAAGCTTTCTAGCAGCCAATTCAAAGAGGAAAGCACTTTAAAAAGGAAACTCCGTGTCGTTAGAAAAGGGTTTGTTTGGTTGGTTGGCTGGTTGGTTGGTTGTTGGGGGGAGCGCTCCAAAAGGCATAGTAAAAGGGCTAGGATGGGTGGGCAACCACCAGAGGTAGAGTGATTTATTGGGGAGAAAGTACAGAGCAGTAGCATGACAGCAGTACTTCAAAAGACAGTGTAAATACTGGTGGAGGAGGGAGATTATGGTTTGCCATTGTGAGAGTGATTGAAAATGACAGAGATTAGAAGCATGTTAGTATCAACTGGCTTTGAGGTTCAACACTGCTCCAGGCTAAGGCCTCTGATGGTGTCAGACCTGATGAGGCTGAAGTCTAGACCTCTGTCAAGAGTCTGCAGCCTTCCTCTTATACGCATTAGAACAGTGCATGGTCTGTGTTGTGAGCTCCTCAGGAGACATCCGGCCAGATGAGAGGGACGCGGTTCCTAAAGTGTTCTCTTGCTGAGTAACTGAGAGAGAAGGAGGCAGAAAGCTGTGTTAGTTCCAAGGATCTCACTTCTCAGTGTAGTTTGGGCCCAATGTGACTTAAAAGCTATAGTTTCCACTTAAGGAAATTAAAACTCTCTTCAATGTGCAAGTAGTACTCACATTCCTAAAGCTGTCTCTCCACAAACAAAAGTTTGTGGGTACTCGCACCACTTCCATAGATGGTAATAATATAAGTACTATTGATTCTAAGACATGATTGTATTTAGCTTATTTATCTGTGTGTCTTTTTTTAACATCTGCAGTATATTCTAAATGAATAAGGATCTAGTGTTTTAAATTCCTAGCATCTAGGACAATGCCTGATAAATAAATAATAATAAACATGGCTTAACAAATAAACATTTAGTTCTTTGTAGTTTTTGTATCTTTTATTTGCTTCTCATAGTATTTTAAAAACAGCATTATGGAAAATTCTGGGGACTTCCCTGGTGATCCAGTGGTTAAGACTCCTCATTTCTACTGCAGGGGGCGCAGGTTCGATCCCTGGTCAGGGAACAAAGATCCTGCATGCTGTGCAGCACGGCCAAGAAATTTAAAAAAAAAAAAAAAAAAGGAAAGAAAAGAAAAGAAAAATCTGGATGAAACCATAAAATAGCTTATTAAAGAAATTATTAATTTTTTAAAAAACCTGGGACAAAAGCTATTTCCAGAGCTAAGTGCTTTGGAATGTCAGATTTTCTTTTTGCAAACAAATAAAATTTAAAAAGTTAAAAATCCACATTCTAAATATACCTCTGATATTAGAATTTTAGAAAACAAATAATGCTGTGAACATACTGCTGCTCTAGTTGTCATGTAAGTACAAGGAAATGTTAGAAATTCTTTGTTGAAGTATCTTTCCTCTCAGTAGGTTCTTCCTGACTCTTCCCACGAGGCATACTATTGTCCATCGTCATCTGAAATCCATTTTCTTTTCTAAATATTCCTCTTAAATTTGGCAATAACATATGAAAAGCATTGTTAATTAAGTATATCTTTCTTTTAAGACTTTAGCCAATAGTGTGGTGGTTCCTCAAAAAATTAAACATAGATTTACAATGATCCAACAATTCCACATCTGGAGATATACCCAAAATAACCGAAAGCAGCGATTTGAACAGATACTTGTACGTTAGTGTTCAGAGCAGCATTATCCACAATAGCCAAAAGGAGGAAGCAATCTGAGTGTCTGTCAACAGATGAATGGATTAAAAAATGTGCTATATATATTTTACTCTCAAAAAGGAAGGAAATTCTGACATACGCTACAACATGGATGAACCTTGAAAACATTAAGTGAACTAAGCCAGTCACAAAAGGGCAGATAGCATGTGATTCCACTTGCATGAGGTGCTCAGAGCAGTCAAATTCATAGAGACAGAAAGCAGAACCGTGGTTGCCAGAGGCTGGGGTGGGTGTGAAGGGGGAATGGGGAGTTATTATTTAATGGGTACAGAGTTTCAGTTTGGGAAGATGAGAAAAGCTCTAGAGATGGATGGTGGTGATGGTTGCACAAGAATGTGAATGTACTTAATGCCCCTGAACTTAAAAATGGCTGTATACGTAAAAATGGTTAAAATGCAAATTTTATGTTATGTGTATTTTACCACAATCAATCAATTAGTCAATAAGACTTTAGCTCATGTAAAGATCTAAACAGTTACAAAATTAAAGGAAAAAAATCACCATTTTAATAGTTATAACTAAAGCAATAAATAAAAAGTGACCATAGCTTTGTGTCACTAAAACTTAATAGCAGAGAGTAATCTACTACAACATAAAATCACCTGGAAACAACGATTGCTGCAGAAAAAACTCCATTCTAAACATCTGTGTTAGGTTAGCTATGATAAGATGTCAGGTTGTATTTGGTAGAAGTGAAAGATTTGTTGCAGAAATTCAGAATCAGATAGTTGTATCCCAAAATAACCACAAATGTTAAAAAGTCAGTTCTTAACAAATTAATCTGTAGATTCACCCCCATTCTGATCAAAATCTCAGCAGGATTTCTTGTAGATATCAGCAAGCTGATTCTAAAATTTTTATGTAAAGGCAAAGGAACAAGTATAGCCAAAACAATTTTGAAAAAGAAGTTGGAGGACTCACACTATCTGATTTCAAGATTTACTATAAATCTATAGTAATCAAGACAGTGTGGTTTTGGCCAAAGGATAGACATATAGATCAATGGAACATACAGAGTCCAGAATTAAATCCTCAAAAATATGGTCAATTAATTTTTGACAGTGGTACAAAGGCAATTCAATGGAGAAAGGTTAGTCTTTTCAACAAATTGTGCTAGAACAATTGAATCCACATGCAAAATATAAACTTGATTCATACCTGACACTTTACATAAAAATTTGCTTAAAATGGATCATAGACCTAAAGCAAAATTTTAAACCATTAGAGGAACGCATAGGAGGAAATCTTTGTGACACTGGGTTAGGCAAACTGTTCTTAGGTATGACATCGAAACCATAGTTCTTAAAAGAAAAAAATGATCATTGGACTTCATCAAAACTAAAATTTTTCCTCTTTCAGAAACCTCAAAGAAAATGAAGATAAGCAACAGATTGCAAGAAAATATTTGCAACTTACATATATGGAAAAGGACTTGTAAACAGATGTAAAAAGAGCTCTTTAAACTCAATAATTAGATACAATGGAATATTATTCAGCCATTAAAAGGAATGCAACTTTGATATATGGTACAACATGGATGGACATTGAAACATTATGCTTAGGGAAATAAGCCAGACACAGAAGGACAAACATTCATTTATATGAGGCACCTAGAATAGGAAAATTAATAGAGACAAAAGGTAGAATAGAGGTTACTAGAGACTAGGGGAAGGTAGGGGAAAGGGGGTGTTAGTGTTTAATGGGTACAGAGTTTTTGTTGGGGATAATGAAAAACTTTTGGATATAGGTAATGGTGATGGTTATACAACATTGTGATTGTATTTAATACCAGTGAATTATATAATTATAAATGGTTTAAAAAGTTAAATATTATATATATTTTACTAAAATTTTGAAAACATTAATAAGAAATAACCACATTTTTAAAAATGCACAGAAGTTTTGAACAGATACGTCACCAAAGTAGATGTACAAATGGCTAACAAGCCCATGAAAAACTGCTCAACATTGTTCATCATAAAGGAAATGCAAATTGAAAACACAATGAGATGCTGCTATATACTCACAAGAATGACTGTAGTTAAAAAAAAAAAAGAAGACTGACATACCAAGTGCTGATGCATATTTGGAGCACCTGGAACTCACATACACAGCTGGTAGAAATGCAAAATGGTATGGAACTTTGGGAAGATGTTAGGCAGTTTCTTATAAATTTGAACATAAAATGCCACGTGACCCAACAATCCCAGTCCTAAGTATTTACCCAAGAGAAATGAAAATTTATATTCGCACAAAACCCTGCATGCAAATGTTTATAGCAGCTTTATTCACATCACCAGACTTGGAAACAACTCAGTGTCCTTATACTGGGGAATGGATAAACCACCTGGGAATTCTACTCAGCAATAAAAAGGAACAAACTATTGACACAAGGAATAGCACTGATGAATCTCAAAAGCATTATTCTAAGTGAAAGAAGCTGGACTGGAAAAGCTATATACATATATCTGTATGATTCCATCTATATAAAATGGTAGAAAGGGCAACTCTAGGGGTGGAGAACAGATCAGTAGTTGCCAGGAGTTAGAGATTGAGGGGAAGTTTGACTACAAAAGGGCTGAATGAAGGAAACTTTTTGGGTGATGAAATTGTTGTACATCTTTACTATTCCGGTGGTTCTGTGACTCTATGCGTTAGTCAAAACTCAAAGTAGAGTGAATTTTACTGTATTAAATTGAAATATAAGTTTTTAGAAATAATCACATATATGATAATGAAAAGTGTAGTTAATAATAATAATAATCCTACCAAAACGAGATGTGTAGGAGTGGAGACGTAGTACCTTCAAGTACATACCCCCAGGTAGAAAATCCACAAACTGGAGGATAATTACCATTTCAGAGGTTCTCCCCAAGGAGCAACAGGTCAGAGCCCCACATTAACCTCCACAGCCCAGGGTCCTGCACCATGAAGACAAGCCCCCAGAATGTATGGCTTTGAAGGCCAGCAGGGCTTAATTTCAGGAGAGATACAGGGTTGTGGGAAGTAAAGACTCAACTCTTAAAGAGCACACACAAAATCTCACCCGCTCTGAGATGCAGAGCAGATGCAGTAATTTGAAAGGAAACTTGGTCAGATGAACTTGCTGCTATTGGAGAGTCTCACAGAGAGTAAGGAGGCTATTGGGACTCACCTGGGGGCAAAGACGCTGGCAGCTGCCATTGTGGGAAGCTCATCCTACCACCAGGACACTGGTGGTGGCAAGAGCTATTTTGGAATCCATCCTCTAGCTTATTGGCACTGAAACCTGGTCCCATGCACCAGCTGGTCAACACAAGTCCTGGGATACCCCCAAACCAAGCAGCTAGCTGGGGAGGGACACAGCCGCACCAACAAGCAGGCCAGCTGCCTTAGGACCCCCTGAGTCCCAGCTGCCCCAGACCTGGTCCCACCCACCAGAGGGCCCAGGACCAGGCACCACATACCAGTGGGCCAGAACCCAGGCATCACAACTAGTCATCTGACACAGCCCTGCCCACCTGCAGTCCAACACCAGCTCCAGGAGCCCTGTGCCCCACAGCCAGAGACCCCAGGACCCTGCTTCACTTATCAGTGGGCCAGCACTAGGCCTGGGACCTGGCCTCCACTCCCAGGGGGTGGGTACCAGTTCTGGGACCCCTGTGGTCCCACAGTCAGCCCTGCAGCTAGCCATGTCAAGACCCAGTGCCTCCAGCAGGCTGGCACCACCCTAGGATTCCATGGACCCCCACCTCACCCACCAGTAGGCTGACAACAGTTCAAGGATACCTTGGGCTCCTCAGACAGCTGCCCCAGGATCTGGCCCTGCCCACCAGCAGGTCAACATTAGCTCTAGGACCCCTGGTCCTGCAGCCAGCTGCCTTGTGACCTGGCCTTGCCCACCAGCAGGCTGGCACCAGGCATGGGACTCCCTTGGCCATGCAGACAGCCATGCCAGGATGTGGCCTTGTCCATGAGTGGCCTGCAGCCTCTGCACAAGGCAGGGCCTGGCAACCAAACAGGCTGGGGACCAGTTATGCCTACCACACCACCCACAGTAGTCAGCTCACCACAACAGAAGGATACATGCAGCCCACATAGAGGGCACCCCTAGAGCACAGAGATCTGGTTACCAAAGGGAGTATGCTTCTGGGCCCCATGGGACATCTCTCCAAAACTGGGAAATGTAACCAAACTACCAAATACATAAAAATAAAATTAGGCAAAATGAGGTGACAGAGGAATATGTTTCAAATGAAGGAACAAGATAAAACTCCAGAAGAAGAACTAACTAAAGTTGAAGTAAACAATCTACCCCCAAAAGAGTTCAAGGTAATGTTCATAAAGATGCTCAAAGAACTCAGGAGAAGAATGGATAAACACAGTAAGAAGTTAAAAGTTTCTAACGAAGAGTCAGAAAATATAAAAAAGAACCAAACAGAGCTGAAGAATATAATAACTGAAATTAAAAAAATACGGTGGAAGGAATCAGCAGTAGATTCAGATGAAACAGAGGAATGAATGGATCAGCGACCTGGAAGACAGAATAGTGGAAGTCACTCAAGCTGAACAGAAAAAAGAAAAAAGAATTCTAAAAAATGAGGACAGTTTAAGAAACCTCTGGGAGAACATCAAGCATACTAACATTCACATTTTAGGGGTCCCAGAAGGAGAACAGAGGGAGAAAGCAGTAGAGAACATATTTGAAGACATAACAGCTGAAAAATTCTCTAACCTAGGAAAGGTAACAGATATCCAGGTCCAGGAAGCACCGAGAGTCCCAAAGAGGATCCACCTATAGAGGACCACACCAAGACACGTTGTAATTAAAATGGCAAAAATGAAAAATAAAGAAAGCATGTTAAAAACAGCAAGGGTTGGACTTCCCTGGTGGTGCAGTGGTTAAGAATCCGCCTGCCAATGCAGCGGACACAGGTTCAAGCTCTGGCCTGGGAAGATCCCACATGCCATGGAACAACTAAACCTGTGCACCACAGCTACTAAGCCTGCACTCTAGAGCCCGTGTGCCGCAACTACTGAGCCCGCGAGCCACAACTACTGAAGTCCACGTGCCTAGAGCCATTGTTCCGCAACAAGAGAAGCCACGATGATGAGAAGCCCGCACACCACAATGGAGTAGCCCCCGCTTGCCACAACTAGAGAAAGCCCGCGTGCAGCAACGAAGACCCAGTGCAGCCAAAAATAAATAAATAAAATAAATAAATTTAAAAACAACAAGGGAAAAGCAACAAGCTATGCACGAGAAAACTCCCATACAGCTATCAGCTGACTTTCCAGCAAAAACTCGGCAGGCCAGAAAGGAGTGGCATAATATATTTAAAGTGATGAAAGGGAAAAATCTACAAACAACAATACTCTACCTAGCAAGGTTATCATTCAGATTTGAAGGAGAGATGAAAAGTTTTACAAACAAGCAAAAGCTAAAAGAGTTCAGCACCACAAATCTGGCTTTATGAGAAAGAGACTTCTCTAAGCAGAAAATAAAAGACCACAACTAGACTATGAAAATTAGGAAAGGAAAAATCTCACTGGTAAAGGCAAATATACAGTGAAGGTAGTAGATCAGCCATGTATAAAGCTAGAAGGAAGGTAAAAAGGCAAAAGTAGTAAAATCATCTATATCCACAATAAATAGTTAAGAGTTACAAAAACCAAAAAGGTGTAAAATATAATGTCAAAAACAGTAGAGTTAATACTTATCTTTCTCAAGGTATTCCAAAAACTTGCAGAGAAAGAAATACTTCCAAACTCATTCTATGAGTACAGCATCACCCTGATACCAAAACCAGACAGAGATAGCACAAAAAAAGAAAATTATAGGCCAATATCACTGATGAACATAAATGTAAAAACCCTCAACAAAATATTAGCAAACTAAATTCAACAATACTTAAAAGAATCATATACTGTGATCAAGTGGGATTTATCCCAGGGTTGCAAGGATGGATCAATATCTGCAAATCAATCAGTGTGGTATACAAATTGTGTGATATACAAATCAGTGTGATTAACAAGTTGAAGAATAAAAAGTATATGATCATCTCAATAGATCTGGAAAAAGCATTTGACATAATTCAACATCCATTTATGATAAAAACTCTCAACAAAGTGGGAATATACTTCAACATAATAAAGGCCATATATGGCAAACCCTCAGCTGACATCATGCTTAATGGTGAAAAGCTGAAAGCATTTCCTCTAAGACCAGGAACAAGACAAGGATGCCTACTCTCACCACTTTTATTCAACGTAGCTTTGGAAGTCCTAGCCACAACAATCAGACAAGAAAAATAAAAGGAATCCTAATTGGAAAGGAAGAAGTAAAACTGTCACTGAAAAGATACTACACATAGAAAATTCCAAAGACGCCATCAAAAACTGCTGGAACTCCTCAAGGAATTTGGTAAAGTTTCAGTATACAAAATCAATATACAGAAATTTGTTGTATTTCTATACACTAACAATGGACTATTAGAAAGAGAAATTAAGAAAACAATCCCATTTACAATCACATCAAAAAGAATAAAATACCTAGGAATAAATCTATCTATGGAGGTAAAAGACCTGTACTCACAAAACTATCAGAAGCTGATGAAGGAAACTGAAGATGACACAAACAGATGGGAAGATATACTGCAGAACTAGAACAAATAAATCTAAAATTTGTACAGAAACACAAAAGACTCCAAATAGCCAAAACAACCTTGAGGAAGAAAAAGCTGGAGACGTTATGCTTCCTGATTCCAAAATATACTATAAAGCCCCAGTAATCATAACAGTATGGTACTGGGACAAAAACAAACACACAGATCAATGGAACAGAATAGTAGGCCCAGAAATGAACCCACACTTATATGGGCAATTAATCTACAACAAAGGAGCAAGAATATACAATGGAGAAAAGACAGCCTCTCTAATAAATAGTGTTGGGAAAACTGGAGAGCTACATGCAAAAGAATCAGTCTGGAATGCTTTCTCACACCACACACAAAAATTAACTCAAAATGGATTAGAGACTTAAATGTAAGACCTGAAACCATAAAACTTCTAGAAGGAAACATAAGCAGTATGATCTTTGACATTGGTCTTAGCAATATGCTTTGGATATACCTTCTCAGGCAAGGGAAACAGAAGCAAAATAAACAAATGGGACTACATCAAACTAAAAAGCTTTCACACAGCGAAGGAAATTGTCAGCAGAAGAGAAAGGCTGCCTACTGAACGGGAGAAGATATTTGCAAATGATATATTTGATAAAGGGTTAATGTCCAAAATATACAAAGAACTCATACAACTCCACATCAAAAAAACCAACCCAGTTAAAAAATGGTCAGAGTACATGAATAAACATTTTTCCAGAGAAGACATATGGATGGTGAACAGACACATGAAAAGATGCTCAACATCACTCACCATCAGGGAAATGCAAATCAAAACCACAAATATCACCTCACACCTGCCAGAATGGCTATTATCAAAAAGACAACAAATAACAAGTGTTAGCAAGGATGTGGAGAAAAGGGAATCCTTGTCCACTGTTGGTGGGAATGTAAATTGGTGTAGCCACTATGAAAAACAGTAAGGATATCCCTCAAAAGATTAAAAATAGAACTACCATATGATCCAGCAATTCCATGTCTGGGTATTTACTCAGAAAAAACAAAAACACTAATTCAAAAAGACATATGCACCCCAGTATTCACAGCAACATTATTTACAATAGCCAAGATACAGAAGCAAACTAAGTGCCCGCCAACTGAGGAATGGATAAAAAATGTGATATATATACACACACACATATATATACAGTGGAATATTACTCAGCCATAAAAAAGAAGCCTTGCCACTTGCGACAACATGGATGGACCTGGAGGGTATTATCCTAAGTGAAATAAGTCAGACAGATACTGTATGATTTCACTTATATGTGGGATCTAAACAACAAAGTAAATGGATGAACAAACATAACTAAATAGAAACAAACTCACAGATATAGAGAACAAACAGGTGGTTGCCAGAGAGGAGGGCAGTGGAAGGAGGAGAGAAATAGGTAAGAGAGATTGAGGGATACAAACTTCCAGTTATAAAATAAATAAAATGTACAGCTATGAAATGTACAGTGTGGGGAATACAGTGAGTAATTATGTAATATTTTTGTATGGTGATAGGTGGTAACTAGACTTATCATGTTGATAATTTTGAAATGCATAGAAATATCGAATCACTATGTTGTATGCCAGGAACTAATATAGTGTTATAGGTCAATTATACTTCTAAAACAAACAAGCAAGCAAACAAACTTATAGGAAAAAAGATCAGATTTGTGTTTACCAGAGGTTGGAGGGATGGGGGAGGCACAACTGGATGAAGGCAGTCAAAAGGTATAAACATCCAGTTACAGAATAAATAAGTACTAAGGCTGTAATGTACAACATGGTAAATACAATTAACACTGCTGTACATTTACATGAAAGTTGTTAAGAGAGTAAATCTTAAGAGTTCTCATCACAAGGAAAACATTTTTTTCTATTTCTTTAATTTTGTATCTCTATGATATGATGGATGTTCACTAAACTTATTGCAGTAATCATTTTGTGATGTATGTAAGTCAAATCATTTTGCTGTACACCTTAAACTTATACAGTGCTGTATGTCAATTATGTCTCAATAAAGCTTGAAGGAAAAAAATAATCCTGTAGATCAATTGAGGTGATTAGTGAAACAATGAGTATATGATCAAGAAACATGAAAAATATCAACACAGATACTGCACAGTATGTGAGGAGATGTGCTAATGTAAACATTTTGCCAGGTGTGATAAAGACAAGGTGATTCTGCACCAAAAGCTGTCTTTCAAATATGCATTGGTAAGTGGATCACTATACTACTGCAACGATAAACCCAAACCATATTTTAAAGAATACTATAGAATTAACCACTATATGACATACGAAGAGCCATAATAATATATGAACAAATTTTGCCAACAGATTAGTTTCTGCTATCTGATAAAACTAAAAGGCAGTGGAAAAAATGCCTTGCTATTAAAAACACCAGAGAAATTTATCTGGGAGTGGGGGGGGTGCAGTATGTGACACTAGCAGAGGAGCTGAAAGCAAATGTGGAAACTCAAAACCATCAAAGTAAAGCTGCTTATCCTCCTAGCAACTGGCATGACTTCATATACATGAAATCTTACTTGGACATCTTATCACATAGAAATGCTTTGATGTCAGTTTAGAATCAAGGACTTCTATATGCTTCTTAAATAACCAGAGGTTTCTATCTCCATAAACTGTTATAAAGTTCTTTTGTTAAAATAAGTTAAGATTGATTTTTTAAATGATCACATCTAGGGACTTCCCTGGTGGCACAGGGGTTAAGAATCTGCCTGCCAATGTAGGGGACACAGTTTCAAGCCCTGCTCCGGGAAGATCCCACATGCCACGGAGCAACTAAGCCCATGCGCCACAACTACTGAGCCTACGCTCTAGAGGCCGCAAGCCAAAACTACTGAGCCTGTGTGCTGCAACTACTGAAGCCTGTGCACCTAGAGCACGTGCTCCACAACAAGAGAAGCCACCGCAATGAGAAGCCCACGCATCACAACGAAGAGCAGCCCCTGCTCGCCGCAACTAGAGAAAGCCCATGCAGCAACGAAGACCCAACGCAGCCAAAAATAAATAAATAAAATTATTTTTAAAAAATCACATCTAGTGTTTGTAAAGTGTATTAACTGTGTGAAGAATATATATGTGTGTGCACATATATATATGTATATCTCCTCATTTAAACTTAGGTTGGAATTTTAAGGATTTTAGAAACTTTCAAACCTATAAAATTCTGTTATTCCAAAGTAGTTCAAGAGTTTTATGGCAATTTAGTCATGGAAATACATACATTATAAACATTCTAATTAACTTTGGTACTTTTTCTCCATAATAACAAGAAATTATAGGATTTGTAGAGACTTACAGTTTAGGCAGCTGCTACCAACAGTGCGTGGTATTTGAGCTGTGGACTTGATTCAAACAGCAACTGAGATTCCATCTCTCTCTCAGACCACACTATGTGGATAGAATGCTAGAATTTTAGAATTTTATACCTGGAAGGGACATGAGAGATTTTTTAGTACAATCCTCTCATTTTACAAGTAAGAAAACTGAGGACCAGAGAAGCTTAATGATAAATCATTTGACATATATTTAGATACCAAAAAACAACTAGATTAAAAATAGTTCCAGAGTAGGAAAACCAGAGCCAACTCAAATATGTTACAACCTTCAGCTGATTATATACCTCTCTCCTTGTTGTTTTCATCTAAAAGATAAATAATTTTTATTATCTGTAAACTTCTAGTTGTCTGAAGTGCACAGGGAACCCTGAGCAGAAGAAATCCCTGTGTTTGGCCTGGCTACCACATAGGAGCATCAGTGGGTCCAGGGAGGATGGGTTGCCTAAAAGTTCCACTAAGTTTTTAGGGCTTTCAACCCTCACTGGCATTCAGCTGCTGGTAAAAAGAAATGTTTACATAGTTTACTGTGTACTAACCATAGTACTTTATGTATATCAACCCACAATAATTCTACGAGGCAAGTATTAGTATCATTCCCATTTTATAGATGAGGAAACTGAGGTACAGTTTAAAAGGTTTAATAACTTGTCCAATGTTAACCAGGCAGTAGTAAATTGTAGAGCTGCGATTAGCAACTGTTAGTCTGGCTCTAGCCATTCTGTTGTTACCTCAGAAAAACTGCATCCTTTCTAAGGGCTTTACATATATCGATTTGTTTAACCTGCATAATAATCCTATAAATACCTAATATTATTAGCTCCATTTCATAGATGTGAAAGCTGAGGGACAGGTTAGGTAATTTGCCCAAGGTAACACAGCTAGTAAGTTTCAGAGCCAGAATTTGAATTCAAGCAAACTGCCTATGGATAACGCCCTTAACCACTGGTTAAGCAAACAGTTTTGTTTTGCTTATTGTCAAAATTTATTCATATTAAAATTTAAAAATATATTTAATCTGAGAAATATGAAGCAATAAATAACATGTAAAATATGTTACTTAAGTATATTACTGATATACTTTTGAGAATATACTAATGAAATGTACTGTTTAAATGGCAGTGTGTTTGCTGCAAGAAATCCTTGTAGGAATTGCTGGAGTTTTATTTATATTACTGCAAAAACCGATGCTAGTTCAATCACTTTCATATGAAGATATATGACAACAGATTGAAGTTTCTCCTTAAACATCTGTCTCCAAGATTATGTCTAAGGGAAATATTACTTTCACTAGTGAGAAATTTGACATTGCAGTTGTGTTTGTGCTATTGGCAGAAAGATTTGGGGCGCTTAATAAAATTTTCAGACGTTACAGTAGACTTTTCTGGGTCAAACATGTTAATATAAAAATGTTTAAAATATATTTGACTTTACTAGGGGTTCTAAGTGTAGCTATAGTATTTATATTTTGTATTGGAAGTCTATCAGATTACTTAATATATGATTGAGGATGAAACCTTTACAACTGTGGAGTCTATTAACATGCTCCTTTTTATAATAAATACAACACCATTAACTTACTTGGTTATAGGATATGCACATGGAGTTGCTTTCCTTGCACTCCTCTCATATTAAAGATGCAGATGTGTGAAGGCACCCAACAGAGTTAGTGATGCAGTATGACTGCAGTTAACAAAGACTATTTCAGTTTTGAACACTCTGATTGCTAGGAATATCAAAGTTATGACCTTCTCAACAGCTAATCCCACCATACTACATTAAATATTCTCATAGACTGTAAATTTTGCCATTGAATATCTATAAGATCTATAAGGATAAATATAAAAAACTTATCCCAGGGGCATGTGTTAAAAACTTAAAATGGAGCTAATAAGAACTAGTAGAAATGAAACAGAATTAGTAAGAAAATACAGAGATAAAAGTGGAGTTGGGAAAGAACAGGAAACCTAAGAAGAAAGTGTGTCAAATAGAAAACTAAAATAAAGGAGAAAAACTTGGAAACGAGCAATTGAAAAGGCAGTATCTGTAGAAAACAAAAGAAGGAAAACATAAGGAAAAATGAACATAAAATAATGAGAATGAAACCAAAACAAAATACTGAAGACCAGCAGATTAAAGAACACATTTTTAAAAACTTTTTATTTTATATTGGAGCATAGCCGATTAACAATGTTGTGATAGTTTCAGGTGCACAGCAAAGTGACTCATCCATACATATACATGTATCCAATTCTCCCCCAAACTCCCCTCCCATCCAGGCTGCCACATAACATTGAGCAGAGTTTCCTGTGCTATACAGTAGGTTCTTGTTGGTTATCCACTTTAAATATAGCAATCTGTACATGTCGATTCTAGACTCCCTAACTATCCCTTTCCCCCATCCTTCCCCTCGGTAACCGTAAGTTCAAAGAAAACACTTTTAACAAAAAGACTTCTTTTTTTTTGGCTGCGCTGTGCAGCTTGCAGGATCTTGGTTCCCTGGCCAGGGATCTAACCCATGCGCCCTGCAATGGAAGCGCAGAGTCCTAACCACTGGACTGCCAGGGAAGTCCCCAAGAAAAATTTTTAACAAGAAAAAAAATCTATAAGAATGGTGCTATTTAATACTCAAATAGCTGTACATATAAAATATTCACTCCATTGTGTAGTAAGCAGATATCCTTTGCACCAAAGGGAAATCACAGTGCAGACCGCTAGGGCTTTGGAGAAAATCCATGTTCCCTTTTTAGATAATTATTCTCCTTTTTAGGAAGAGCTCCAGTCTTGCTATTTAGCCCTGGGTAGAGACTGAATGCCTAACCATGGGACATCAAGTGACCACAATAACTGAGCTTCCTTTTATGAAATGAGTGCTATTTGGACCACCAAATGATAAGGCTGATTGTGCTTGGCAGCAATCTATCACCGAGTGGAAATTGTATATGATATTGGATTTGAGCAAAGATGGAAGGCACAAGTAATTGCATGAAGTGTCCTTCAACAGTGACTCTTCCTCTCCTTCAATCTATATTTACAGCCTTATGGGAGATTCTTATAACTGGTTTATTGAGGAGGAAGGTGAAAAACCCAGGACTGGTTTACAAATGGTTCTTCATGATATACTGGCATCAAGCTGGATGGTTGTATCATTACAGTTCCAATGGAGAGGTGGCCCTGGAGGGCAGTAGTGGAGGGAAATTCTCTTAACGAGCATAATCGAGAGCAACACATTGGACTGTCCACCTCCTCTGGACTGAAACACGATCAGAAGTATGGATCTTCAGTGATTCGTGAGCACTTGCTAACATTTAGATTGGACTGTCAGGGACTTGGAGAGGACAAGGTTGGAAAATTGATACAAGAAGGTCTGGGGAAGAGCTATATGGATAGACGTCTCAGAACAGGCACAGGGTATATGAAGATATTTATGTTCCATGCAAATTCTTACCAAAGGGCATCACTTGAAGAGGAGGCTTTCAATAATCAGGTGGACAAAATGATGCTCCCTTGATGTCTGTAAACCACTGTCCCCAGCCACCCTAGTGCTTTCTCAATGGACCCATGTGCAAAGTGGCCATGTGGCTGAAATGGAGGCTCTGCATGGGCACAGCAATATTATCTGCTCACCAAGGCTGACCTTGTAGCCTTGTTACATTGTCACTGCTGAGTGCCTAACTAATCAACAGCACAGACCAACACTGGGTCTTCTGTTTGACACTCTTCATTGGAAGGACAAACCAGCTACCTGCTGATTGGTTGATTATATTGGACTACTTCCCTCGTGGAAGATGACAGAGATCTTTTCACTGGAATATATATATATATATATATATATATTTTTATATATATGATATAGATTTGCCCTCCCTGCCTATAATGCTTCTGCTGGCACCACCGTCCATGGACTCACAAAATGCCTTATTCATTTTCATTCTATTCTGTACAACACTGCTTCTGATTAAGGGCCTGGCCAGATAGAACAGTGGAGTGGATTACTCAAGATTCAGTCAGTTTAAAGACAACATCCAGAAAGAATGTGGTTTCACATTTTACATCATCCACATCTTACATCTTAAAATGCAATATATGCTTTGAATCAGAGCCCAGTGTGTCGTGTGTCTCTCCCATAGCCAGACTAAACACGGGAATAAAAAGATGAAAGTGGGAGTGGCTCTTCTCACTATTATATGTAAAAACCTGATTGCAAAATTTTTGCTTTCCATCCTCCTAACATCAAACTACTGATCTGGAGATCTTGATTCCTGGGTTAAGAATGCTTCCAGGGCTTCCCTGGTGGCACAGTGGTTGAGAGTCTGCCTGCCGATGCAGGAGACACAGGTTCAGGCCCCGGTCCAGGAAGATCCCACAAGCCGTGGAGCGGATGGGCCTGTGAGCCATGGCCGCCGAGCCTGTGCGTCCAGAGCCTGTGCTCCGCAACAGGAGAGGCCACAACAGTGAGAGGCCCGCGTACAGCAAAAAAAAAAAAAAAGGATGCTTCAAAAAGGGGCCACAACATGGTTCTTCTACTGGACTAGAAGATGAAACTGCCAGTTGGGCATTTACTGCTCCTCATGCTACTGAGTCAGCAGATCAGCTTTTTTTGGATGGAGAGATTGATCCTGATTACAAAGGGAAAACTGGGTATCTGGTATACTGTGAGGGTAGGAAGGACATGTCTTCAACCCAGAACATTCTTGAGAGCACCTCTTAGTATTTCAATGTCCAAACGTAAAAGTTAACGCAAATTTCAGCAACCAAATCAAGGCAGGACCACTGAGCATTTAGGAATGAAATTTTGGGTCACCTTTTCAATCTGAATTCATTCTCAAATTCTTACAGATCCACAATCCTTTGTCCACAATTCTGTAATCTAAAAGCACTGAAACTTGAAAGCATTTTCACATTTTGCCTGTTCTAATTTAGCAGTAAAACCTGAGTAGAACTGATGTGAAGTAACTTATAGACTTTATTTTTCCACTTAGTGTGAAAATTTATATGTTTTGCAGAAACATTAATGCATTTGATTATAGGTCACTGTTTCAGAACCCACGTGGAGTGTTAGGTAATTACACAGTTTTGGACCATACTGCCTTTTGAAAAATCCCAAATGTGTTACTTATGAAACATATCCAGCCTTTAAGGGTTTCAGATGAGGACTGTGAATCTGTATCAGTAGTGTTACAAGAATGTGCTGGATATGTTTATTTAAAAAAATCTTTGTTGAACTTTTTCACTGGTGTAATGGGGTGAATTCTGTTCCCCCACCCAATTCATGTTGAAGCACTAACCCCTAGTACCCCAGAATGTGACTGTATTTGGAGACAGGGTCTTCAAAGAGGTAATTAAGATAAAATGAGGTCCTTAGGTTAGGCCCTACTCCAATATGACTGGTGTCCTTATAAGAAAATGAGGTTAGGACACATATACAGAGGAAAGACCAGATGAAGAAACAGAGAGAAGGCGGCCATCTGTAAGCCAAGGAGACAGCCCTCAGAAGAAACCAACCCTGCTGACACCTTGATCTTGGACTTCCAGCCTCCAGAATTGTTAGAAAATAAATTGCTGTTGCTTAAGCCACCCAGTCTGTGGTATTCTGTTTTGGCACCCCAGAAGCTAATACAACTGGTAACATATAATTTTTATGACCAACAAACATCAACAAAGGTATCTCCATTTTGTAAAAACAAAACACCAACTGACTAAACAAAAACCAATCAACCTTTTAAAATGTGATTGGTTTTACACCTGTAGCTTGCTATTGTTGTACTTCATTTTGAGTTCTTTCAGGGAAGGTTTGTAGCTTATTTCTGCCTCATTTATACCATTTTCCCCCTCAAATTCCAGTTGATAAACAAGATGGTACTTCTCATTTCAGGTAATAGCTCCTGTTGCCTAATAACTATATATAAAGCTTTAATACATAGTTTTTATTGCTGTTGTTATGCTCGCCTTGTTGATATAAACTCAGGACTAATCAGAACAGCCTGGGGTCTCTGGGATCCAAGGTCAGTTTCTTGATATAAGACAGGTGCACTCAATCTTTTTTATCCACCTCCACAGAGAACAGAATCCTGTGTGCAGGAGTCCATGCACGTTTCAGTAACTTCTCCAGTCTCTACCATTCTCGGAAGCATAAGAGAATGGAAGTTAATATTATTATATTGATGGCCCACGGATTTTTTTTTTTTGGCTGTGCCATGTGGCTTGTGGAATCTTAGTTCCCTGACAAGGGATCGAACCCTGGTACCCTGCAGTGGAAGCGTAGAGTCCTAACCACTGGACCACTAAGGAATCCAGGGATTATTTTAATTTTTAAAAGGTACAGCATTAGAAAACTTCAAGAATTTATTGTTAAATGGTTAAAAACTATTGTTAAACTGTACCATTTTACAAGTGACCCTAGTGAATTGCATGTCTAAAGTACTGAACTCTGGTGTACTAAAAGGATACATGAATGGGTAAGAACCTGCATCATCTAGTGACAAGCATCTTTCTCTTCTCCGCCAGCCACTCTTCCAGACAGGTAAGAAACACTTTAGGAAAAAGGTGTGATTTTTGTGGTGAAGTAGGAGAAGTAGCTCCTGTATCTCTGTCTCCATGGAAGCCTAGTACAGGAAGGGGTTTTTCTAAGATAAGCACCAATAAATGGGAGGCAGCGGGTACAGTGCAAGGGCATGTGCCTTGGTATTTCGCAGAAAATGGGTTTCTGGTTCTTCTACAGGGACTACATTGCAGAGTTGTAAAGTAGTTTGGAGAGTTGTACATTTCAGCAGTGATTGATGATCCACTGCTCAGAATGTGCTTAACAGGCTGTAAATCCTGGTATGAAAAAAAATTACCTCACTGTAGAATTGTGACACAGGTGAATGTATTCATTCTGAGAATATTTACTGACTGCCTACTATGTGTCAGACTATTCTAGGGGCTGGAGACGCAGTGATGAAGACAATGGATAAAAGTTCCTGCCCTTCTTGAATTTATGATTCAGAGGTGGAGCTTACTTTATAATGGTGGATGTTATATTCTAGCGAAATGGTGATTTGCACGTTGGGGATTTTTAGAGTGCTCCATTTGCTTTTCTTTTGATTTAAAAATACTTTGTTGCCATCACTTTTGCAAGTAGGCCACTTTTTGTTAATCTCCTTGATAATCTATCCAGCTGAGGAATTTAAAAACATCACAATACCTTAGACTTGGAAGGGACCTGCATTGAGATAATAGTTTTAACTCCTTTATCTTACAGATGGAAAAAAGGAAGTGACTTACCTAAATTTACCATTACATTACTGAGAGATTGAAGACTAGGCCTTAGATCTCTGTATGCTTTCCTCAATCATATTCCTCATGGTTTCTGGGTTTCTGAATTGAGGTCTGAGTCATAAGAAGCGATGCTTGCAAAAAACACAGATGGTGCGATGAGTTCAGAAACGGCTGTAGATTGCAAACCTGATTTGGTTAATCAGAAAGCAGGGCTTGAAAATAGAAACAGACTCACAGATATAAAAAACAAACTTGCTACCAAAGGCGAGAGAGAAGCAGGGAGAGACAAATTAGGGGTATGGGATTAATAGATACAAACTACTATGTATAAAGTAGATAAGCAACAAAGATATATTGTACAGCACAGGGAATTATAACCATTATCTTGTTATATTTATAATGGAGTATAATCTGTAAAAATACTGAATCACTATGCTGTAACCTGAAACTAATACTGTAAATCAACTATATTTCAATTAAAAAAAAAAAAGCAAGCATGACTTGGTGAAATACTGACGGGGTATCTGAGCTCTAATCCTGGCCAGTTCATTAAAGAAAACATTTAACCTGGTCCCTAAATTCCTTCTTTCAAATGTAGGGATAGGCTAGTTGATGAGAACATTTGCATAGTACTCTGAGCCCTTTAAAACATGCATTTATGTAAAGAGATTTACAAAGTGCCAGCACATAGTGGTAAAAAGTGTCATTAGGCTAAGAAGTCTCAGAGCCTTAGCAAAGTTCTTGATCAGCGTGGTGACATAATGTTACCCGCATTTATTATTAATCTGGTTGTGAATTACTGAATAGATTGAGGAGGTGGGGCTGGAGTTTCAGAGACCAGTTGGATGGGTTGCCAGAGTCCAGTACAACACGAGGGCATCCAGTACGCTACGGTAATGAGACCTGGGAGGAAAGTGTTCTTTTCTTAACAACGTTCAGGGCACATGCAATCTCGTTATTTACAAAGAAGAAAAAAGGTTTTATGAGTGTTTTTTGTTGTTGTTTCTTTATAAAGCAGCTACTGTAGAGGCCTGGGAGGCGAGAAGAGCGCATTTGGAATTAAACCAGGGTTAGATTCCTGGCTTTATCCTTTTCTAATTAGGTAATATAGAGGAAGTCACCTAACCTCTCGAGCCTCGGTTTCGTTTCCTCCAAATTAAGGGCGACAATCCCTACTTGGTAGAGCATTTGTGTGCACAAAACCAAGTGGCTTAAGGCACCTAGCAATGGCGCTCACTGGTGGCTGCCGCCTGCCCCCGGGTATCCTTCGAGCTAGGGCTGAGACGCCAAGGACCGCCCAGGCCCGGAAAGCGGTTCTACCTGGAGACCGCAGTCGCGCACTCTGCTCCGGAGTCGGGCTGACCTCTGAACGCCGGCCCCCGCCTTGGACCAGGCTTCGCGCAGGATGACAGAGCATCTCTCGCTGGAGGGGCTCCCAGGATGCCGACAGGAAGCGGGCGGCACCGGGCGGAGAGGCGGTGACCGCGCCTGAGGCTGCGGCGGCCACCCCCACGCGGCAGCCCGCGAACTCGCCGCGAGTGCTGGGCCGCGCTGGCCTCGTTTGAAGTCTCCGGCGCGGCCGCTGGTTGGCGGGCGCGGGTCACGTGGCCCAGGCAGGAGTTTCCCCGACAGCTGGAGGCTGCGTGGGATCCGGCGGCGGCTCCGGAGCTCGGCGGTGCGGCCTTCCCCGCCCCCTCCCTCCTCCCCCGCCCGCTTCCGCCCGTCTTATTATCCTCCTTATTGACAAATAGAGCGGCCGCGGCGGCGACTCTCGGCGTGCGTTTGTAGCCAAGCCATGGGAGACAAGAAGAGCCCCACCAGGTAACAGCGCCCGGGCCCCCGGGCCCGGACTGTGCAGGCGGCGGGGCCCTTGCGCCGGGCTTCAGGCGGCCGCCTCGCTCGCAGCCCGAGCAGCAGGGCGAAAACGGGGGCGGTGCCGCCGCTGCGCGAGCGCTGCCGCGTGAGGGGCCGGCGCCGGCCGCCCCACAATGGAGTCGCGATGGCGGCGGCCGGAGCGGCAGCTCGGGGTGTCCGAGCGGCGGTGGCGGCGACGGCGGCGGCGGCGGCGGCTGCTGCTGCGGCAGCGGCCGCGCTCACGCCCCCGCCTTCCTGACTCCCCTCCCCCTTCGAGCCGGAGCCTGGCGCGCTGGGGGCCTGCAGGGCTGGGGTCGCGGGACTGGGGCGGGGGGCGAGGCGGGGGCGGCCGCGGGGCCCGGGCGCGGCCCGCTGGTGACCCCGCGCCGCGTCGTGTCCGGGTTGTGTCCTGCAGGCCGAAGCGGCAGCCGAAGCCGTCCTCGGATGAGGGTTACTGGGACTGTAGCGTCTGCACCTTCCGGAACAGCGCCGAGGCCTTCAAGTGCATGATGTGCGATGTGCGGAAGGGCACCTCCACCCGGTGAGTCCCGGGCTTGCCCCGCGCGGCGCCTGCCCACCGGCTCGCGGCGCCGAGGACGCCCCTGCGGCCGCCGCCCCCTCCCGTGACACTGGCAGACCCGGCGGGCGGAGGCGAGCCTGAGGTGGTGGCCGCGATAGGAACTGGGTCAGATTGATCGCGACCCAAGCGATGCTTTGCGGTGAGGGGTAATTGAAGAGGCTGGAACGTTTTTTGCTGCCAAGAGAGAATAAATTGTTTAAGGGAGGCATTAGCTACTGCGATTTAATTCGTGTCGCTGGGTGTAATGCCCCCCCGCCCCCCACCCCTTCCCCACCACACAGTCCGGATGTAATAACGTTGGCTGCATTGTTGTGTTAGTGTGCAGGAATCAAAGAAAAACGATGAAATCCTCTTTAGGAGCGAAAGATGTAATTTAATGTCGTTCCTCAAAAAAGTATCTGATTATAGAATCCACAACAGATTAAGCTTCCTTTTTTTTTTACATAGACGTCTGGAAGGGTCAGATCAGGGGTTTGTGTAGTGTTTTTAATCCCAGGTCCTCTAATATTGTATAAATAAATAGTTGGAGGTGAGCCCAGTCACAGGGACACATTTTTTCTGAAAGTGTCTGAATATCTTTAGTTTGATTAGATGGCAATCTGTTAGACTATACAAATGGGATAAAATGATCTCTGCTTATTTTCAGTCTTTATTTTATTGTAAGCTTACAGTATGATAAGAGTCTTTTAAAAAACCACTTAAGTGTATTAAGTGGATAAAGAAAATCATTCAGAAAATTCAAAGTCTGTGGCATTCTTGATCTGCCAGCACTTAGTTACTGTGATTTATGGCCTAATATTTAGATGGCATATACTCTTGATTAAAGTCTGTTAGAAACTGGATTATCATGAGAATACTAATGCGTTATACTGTTGTTTTTAAAAAGGGCTATACAATAGTAACATTAGAGGAATAAATATATTCAGTAGGAGTTAGATTCCTAAAAATGAGATACCCAGATTTTTAAACACCATTTACAGCATTTTATTAAATTTTTAAATGTGAACACATAAATGGTTGTCAAAACTTGAAATTTTAAGATTTGCTGAGTGAAGCTAGCTGCTTTTGACATACCTGTCTTTTTGTAAACCACAATATGCTTTTCGTATATTAATTCTCATTACATTGGATAAAATATATTAAATATTTTAATCATGTCCTTTAAAAAGAAAATTTTCAAACAGCTGCTAAATTCAAGGGAATATAACAGAACATGCTAAAAAGAAAAAAGTACCATTTGCTAAAATGAATGTGGTAACTATTTTTGGACCCGTGATTTAAGTATTTTGAAAAGCAGAGTATCTTTGTATCTCTAAGTCTATATAAGGTTGGATTTGGCTTAGATTATATTTGTATATCTATGTTAGTACTTTGTACTTTTTTAAACGCTCAATAAGCAATTTTCAGAAAAGGCAGGAACTTTAATGTGGAGACAGTTTTTATAATCTTAATCTCTGGTGCGATATTGTTGCTTTTTGTTGTTCCCTCTCTATTTTCTTGTAGCCACTAGAAAAATACTGAAACTAGAAGAGCCTGTATGTTTATTTGCAGGGACAGCAAGGAAGGGGGGAAGCTGGTGTCCTACTCCACAGCCAGTCTTGGGGTTAGAGGAACCCTGAGAAATAGAGTAGGTGGTGGCAGCTCAGAAGAGAAGAAACAGGCCGAATACCTGGCACCTGGAAGAAGAAGGAATATAGTGCACAGGGGAGTTGGCCCAGGACAGAGAAGTGGGCCTAGTTTAAAAGAGGCTTGAGGCCCACATGGGGGCCCCTGATTTCTTACCAGTACATCTGAGCTCTTATAGATCCAATTTTTAGTGGTGGAAACATTACTTGAGAAGGACTCAGAGAAGCATTGTCATTTGGATTGAAACTGAAGAGGCTCTGGGCAACTCACCAGAAGTCTAAGGGACACTCTGTTCCTAAAAGTAAGTGTTCTACACTACGACCCTCTCAGCTTCTTCCTTCCTCTCTCTGAATTTGTCTCTTCTCTTTTGATTTTGGCCCTAAGTTAAACCTAAGAGCTCTAATTTCTCTGTTACCTGTTATTTTTCTCCCGTTGTTTCTGAAATTCAGAGTGGAATCCATGTTTGGGTAGAACAATGGAACAGGGCACTGTTAATAGGGCAGATATTGATTGCACCACAAAATATTTGTCTCTCTGGTAATATTAGAAAAACAGGATTAAAGGGCTACATAACACTGGAGAAGCAAAAGTTTCAGTAGTTAAAAGAAATAATTCTCTACGACTGACATGTTAATTAGCAGTTAGGGTAATTTCAAGAATAAGGTTGGCAATTACTAAAGCAGGGACTGGATAGCTGCAGAGCCCAGGGATGCAGTTTGCTAATTACTTGTTTTTGTGACTGACAAACAGGACTCGAATCCCTTGGGTCAGACTCACCTTTGAACTGATTTTGTCTTAGTCACCAAATGTGAGGCCAAGTCTAAGCCAATCCCAGAAATTTGAAAAATCTTCTTTTTAAACCTCCAGAGAAGATGGAGTCCATGACCTCCCTTTTTTTCTTTTTTCTTTTTTTTTTTTGTGGTACGCGGGCCAGTCACTGCCGTGGCCTCTCCGTTGCGGAGCACAGGCTCTGGACGCGCAGGCTCAGCGGCCATGGCTCACGGGCCTAGCCGCTCCGCGGCATGTGGGCTCTTCCCGGACCAGGGCACAAACCCGTGTCCCCTGCATCGGCAGGCGGACTCTCAACCACTGCGCCACGAGGGAAGCCCCATGACCTCCCTTTAAAGTCTTTCTGACAGTCTTTTTTGTTTAAAGGATATCTGATTCAAATCCTTTATATTGCAACAGATGACCTTTTCCTTTGGCAATATCCCTGGTAGGTTATGTTCTTCTGCAGAATAACTGTATGGAATGAAATGAGGTTATATTGATAGCAGTATTTCAAAATGAAATGTGATTTGAAGTAGCTTCAATTCCTAAATTGATAAATTATATTCTTTAAGTGTATGCCATTTCTCTGATTGAATTTTAATTTTGTACTTGCTGGCCTTAATTAGTTTAAATTTCACTAATCTTTTTTAAAATCTAGACTCTAAATAACTAGATAGTTCAAAAGTGAAGTTTTCTACAATGTGCTTTTGTGAAAGAATCAATGATAAATGTCAAACTGACAGGAAAAATGTAAAAATGAAAAAGTTACAGTGACAATTATTTTCAAAGGTACTACACAATTTCCTTCATCTTTATATTTGAAATTCTTTTAACGCAGTAAGTGTCTCAAATATAAACCTAAGAAACTTTAAGAAATCAAGAACCATTCTGAATCATCAGAGAAAAAGAAATATTTAGTATAGTGTGTGTGAGGGTAGTACAATCAATGT
This sequence comes from Orcinus orca, assembly GCF_937001465.1. NCBI lineage: Eukaryota > Metazoa > Chordata > Mammalia > Artiodactyla > Delphinidae > Orcinus > Orcinus orca. The sequence continues at coordinate 33,361,512 of NC_064569.1, read as the reverse complement.
ATTGAGTTAGACTAGTATCTTATTGCCACTTCATATAGAAATAGAAATTAATGCTTAATTCAGATCGCAGATACTTAAAAATGAAAATGTTAGAGCTATTTGTTTTGGTTTTGAACTGTGATCTAAATGAGAACCCATAAAACACCTAGTCCAGAGCAGGCTTTCAAATGTAATTTCAAGCGTAACAGGTAATGTTATATTTTCTCAGGATAAATTGTAGTAGTCCCTTTAGGTTTCTCAGAGATGTTATGTTAGAGAACGATGAGAAAGATTTCACATATTAGCAAGAGTACTGGGTGTTATACTAGGAGTCTGGCAGTGAATTCTTGTCTCATTTCAACCACTTCAACATTCAGCAGTTTTTATTGAACGTCTTACTTTGTACGAGGGCTGAGCTAGGTACTAGACATACAGTGGTGGGCAAAATAGATGTTTGTTTCTTCTGTAAAATTTTATGATTTGCTGTGAATTCAGAAACACTTTGAATTGTAACCAACTCTGTACATGAGGTAGTATTAGCTAATCTTTATGTGTGAGCTGAAGAGGTGAAATTTTCTTGTTAAAAGAAATAGTGTTTATAATTGAACAAGTATTATGGTTAGGATCTGACTGTTGTTAAAAAGAATGAGTTATTTCAGCTTCTATAAAATGGAAGTAAACAATATAAAATTCACATTTTGAAGAAAATTAAACCAGTTATCATCTGATAAAACTCTTTTCCAGTATCATTGTTGTCTTGTCATACTTGCTTTCTGTCTTCTAATTTGAGGCTTGGCAGATTCTCCTAGACCCTTGGTGTGGGAATGTGAGAAAAGAATTGCGGACCATCTCAGTCAGTCTGTTTTTCAGAATGCAGAGTTCTGAGCCTCCCTTACCTGAGGATCCTTTCCAGCTACCACACAGGTGTTGTTCAGAGACTCCTTATTCTAGGAGGTTGGTTGGTTTGTTTTTCTCTCTACATCTTGGGTTAGAGTAGTCACACGGGTTCATTGTTTAAGAGAAATTTTGAAAGTGGTTAGTGTTTGGATAGTAGTGGTTTTCAAAGTGTGATCTGATGAACCCTGAGGGTCCCTGAGGACCTTTCAGGGAGTTCATAATCATACTAAGATGTTATTTGCCTTTTTCACTGTGTTGACACTTGAGGAGGTGGTACAGAGGCAATGGTGAGTAAAACTGCTGGCTCTTTAGCATAAATCAAAGCAGTGGCACCACATTGCTATATTCATCGTAATCTTCACCACCATGCACATGCAGTAAAAATAATGCTAGTTTCACTTAAGAATATTGTTCATGAAGCAGTAAAAATGACTAATTTTAGCAAGTCTTGTGTCTTCTTTAATATTCTGTCTGATGAACTGGGAAGTACAAGTAAAGCACTCCTGCTGCATACCAAACTAGTGTGGGTGAGTCGCGAGAGAGCAGTTGGAGTTGTTTGTAGTTGTTTGAGTTTTGAGCAGAACTAGCTTTTTTCATAGAACGTTATTTTTATTTGAGAGAATGCCTGGCAAACTGTGGTTATTCAGACTTGGATATTTAGCAATTTTCTCAAAAATGAACACAGTAAGTTTGTCACTTCGGAGAAAACAATTGATAATATTTGTTGCCAATGATAAAAATTGAGCTTTCAAGTGAAAATTAGAATTTTTGAAAACTTGTAACCACTACAGTGAGCTTAAGAGCCTCCTAGTAGTTTAAAGATGAGATCAGATGGTTATATCAATGAATGTAATTTCTGATATTTTATTATGTGGTTTGTCAACATTTGGAAAATTTGCATCACTCAGTAAACCAGTATTTCCCAGTAACCAATGTATGATGTTACAAAACCATGCATAGATAATCCACTCAAAGTATAAAATAAACCAATGGATTTTAAGGGAACACTATGAAAACTTCATTGACGTGCTTCCAGATTTCACATGCAGCTAACGTTTGAGAAACAGCTCTTTGTTGTGCTTTTATTTAGTATCAAAGAAGAATATCCACAATTATCTGAAAAGCCTATTAAAATACTCCTCCCTTTTTCAACTACATAGTTGTGGGAGTCGAGATTTTCTTCATATTCTTGAAACAAAACAACACATTGCAACAAATTGAATGCAGAAGGAGATATGACAATCCAGATGTCTTCCATTAAGCTGGGTAGTTGAGTACTGCTAAGCTAAAAATATACAATTACAACTCTTCACACAAAGTTATCTTTGTTTTGGAAAATATAGAGTTTTCTCATAAAAGTATATTATTTATATTAAAATATGATTTTTTAAAAATGAAATAATGTATATTTAAGTTTTTTTCTCAGTTTTTATTTTTGATATAGTAATTTATTTCTTGATTTAGATAAGACCTAGATAAACAAAAGCTCTTTTAACTTTTGAGAGTATAAAGAGTTCCTGAGAGCAAAAAGTTTATACACTATTGGCATAGAGTCTTATTAGCTTTGGTTTCTGTATACAGCAGGTTTACTTCGGCAGGCATTCTTTCCCTTTCCTTTATCCTTTGTTGAGTGAGAGCTCTGATATAACCTAGTGACCTAGTTGTTAAACTCAGGGACCTAATCTCAGTCTTCTTTCCATGTCACCTCAGTAGTATTTGATGTTGGCAGCCTTTTTTTTTTTTTTTTTTTTTTTTTTTGCGGTACGTGGGCCTCTCACTGCTGTGGCCTCTTCCGTTGTGGAGCACAGGCTCCGGATGCTCAGGCTCAGCGGCCATGGCTCACGGGCCCAGCCGCTCCGCGGCATGTGGGATCTTCCCGGACGGGGGCACGAACCCGTGTCCCCTGCATCGGCAGGCAGACTCTCAACCACTGCACCACCAGGGAAGCCCTCCAATAACTTTTGCGATTATATTTGTAACAATATTACCAGATTATTTTGTCCATAATTTGTAGGTATTTATTGATTCAGCATTATTTTTATTTTCACAATTTTGCTTCATATTTTGATACTGTGTTATTTGATTAAAAGCACAATTTTTATAGTTAGATGAGTAACTGAGATGAGTGATTCTGAGTATTTAAACATGGGAATAGTATTTTTATAACACAGTATTTGATTATTTTGAAGATTAAATAAAAACATAAAGAACTTAGCACGTCTTACCATATTTTATTCTTATACACATTCTCAAAAGCATGTATGTGTACAAGAGAAAATAAAACTTTTATCCCAGTTTTAGAACATTTTTAGCTTTATCATTTTTTTGTATTGACATATAACATTATATAAGTTTCATGTTGTAGCATTATTTCAAGGATGACATTGTACATGAATACCTTAGCATTTTTAAGGTATAACTTTGGAAAATTGTGTATTTATTACCTCACAACATTTTCTTTAGGTCTTGTTATTTAGATTACTGAAATTTACTTAGTATAGCTGAAAATGAGAAGTATTTCTCCTAAACTACTGAAGTCATGAAAGAGTACAGCATATTATGAAATATATTTTATTACTCGATTAAATTGTGGGTTCTCTGTTAAATGATATTTAAAGTTAAAATAGTTGATGTCAAGAGCCTATCAAAAACTAAAATATACTAAACATAGATTTGTAGTATTTGTGATTGTTTAATTGAAAAATAGTTTAGAATTCAGATTTTGCATTTGTTTGAACTACACTGAATTTAAAATTAATGGGATGAATTAAATTTAATTATAATTCAAATGGAAGTAATTTTTACCTTATGATTGAGACAGTATTATGTTATCTATGAACATGTTACTTTCAAAGATAAATCAATTGTACAAATTAGCAGACACCTATATAACTATAGAAATAGGCAGACGTTGAAAAAAGAATTTTCCCTCATCTTGTGCTTCTTTATTATTTCTAATTGTTCAGTCAAGCTAAAAAGATTAGTCATTGATATCTTTCTAGAATTTGTTATTTTGCCTTGCTCGTTAACTGCTTATTCTTCAAGATCCAGCTCACATATCTAGTCCCTGTGACATTCTCCTAAGCCCATCCCAAACTTGCATTCCTTTGTGTTTTTTGTTGATATCTCTGATTGTGATCTCTATCTAACTTCAGCATTTCCTCATAAACCCAGAGTTGATTTTGTCTTTCTTATGAAGCTGAGTATTCTCTCTCAATGGGACAAATTAGCCAGAGAGAGGAGGATGGCTGTATTCTCTTCCTGGAATTAGTTCCTCAAAGTCAATTTGTGATGCTTACCTTTATTCTATCATTTAGCATACTATGGTTCTGTTAGATGTATGCATTTACTCTCGTTATGAGCTTCTTAAGAGGAATATGAGTTTTTCATTATCTTTTTCGAAGATGTTTAACCAAGTGCCTGGGAAATAATAGGTGTTCAGTAAAGTTTTGTTGAAAGAGGAATATAGGTATTAGAAAGGAAGTTATTATTTTTTTTTCAATAAGCTTTGAAAAAGTTGGAATTTTGATACAGGTTAAGTCATTATTTGGAAAAGAACCCTCCTATATACATGTGTGAATTATTGGAAATAAATTATCAGAAGTGAACAAAATTCTAGAATTCTGCACATGCTTATTCTAGGTTTCTTTGCTTATTCCTCTTTCCTTCAAGGTTGGATATCTGGCCAACATACTTTGGTAGAAAGATTAGCATTCTGTGGGGTATCAAGTTTTCATTCAATGAAACCTTAGGTGTTTTTTTTTTTAAAGACACATTTTCCTTAAATAATTATCTTTTATAACTTGTAATGTTAGTGGTTTTACAAGTGTGTAAAATATTATTATGTCATCGTGACTTTGAAACTAAATTATTCATTTAACAAATATTTACTGAACACTTAACAGTGTTTATTGGCTTTCATGATTGCTAAAATCTCTACCTTTTGTTATATATGACCTGTGGTTGATAATCGTCTGTTTTAAAAGATTCAGTAGGGGGGCTTCCCTGGTGGCGCAGTGGTTGAGAGTCCACCTGCCGATGCAGGGGACACGGGTTCGTGCCCCGGTCCGGGAGGACACCACAAGCCGCTGAGCGGCTCAGCCCGTGAGCCATGGCCGCTGAGCCTGCACGTCCGGAGCCTGTGCTCCGCGACGGGAGAGGCCGCGACAGTGAAAGGCCCACGTACCTCAAAAAAAAAAAAGAAAAAAAAAAGATTCAGTAGGCATTTTGTTCTGTAATGTTGTTTATTATGGAAATTTACAGAATTACTGAGAATTTTAGAGCTGGAAGGAACCTTTTAAGAGCTTCCAAAGTGTTTAGTCATTTTCTGAGAGAGGCTATTTTTTATTTCTTGAAACGTTAGTGGTAGAGATAAGATAATTTTCAGGGGGAAGATCTTGAGGGGTATGGGGTAGAGATGTTATTATTTAAACTTTTGAAATTGTTGAGGCCACAATTGTTTCCAAACCCTTTCCTCTGGGATTTTCAACTCTGGAGGATTCTTGCTGTCCTGCAGTCTTAGAGAACTGCCAGGTAATGCATAGCAATCTGCTGGGTGAGGTCTTTTCTATTTGTTGGAACTCATGGCTCTAGCTTAGTAGCCTCTTGACAAGTAAGAAAACAGGCCTGGAAAGATTGAGCTGTTCAAGGTCAATAGTTGGTTAGTGCTAGATTCAAATGTTTGGATTTCTAAGTCCTTTTTATTACCTTGCTGTGGTAGCATTCAAATTTGTAGCAAGTAACTTCTTAAGGATTTCTTCTTGTAAATTTCATCATACCTGCATCTAGTGCTGTACATCTTGAGAACTTCTAACATTAAACCTACTACTTACAACTGATATAAGAACTTATGTTAAAATCTGGGCTAGCACTATAGTGAATGAAAAACAAAATGACGGTCGGTTGTTTTCTCTATTTTAAGAAATATTTTTGAAGTTAAAATGTCAAACTTCATTTTGATGTCTTTTACAATAACGTTTATTGTGTATATCTTGACTTCTTTGATATCATAGTATTTCTTAGGAGAAAAATCTCAGTAAATATTATTTCCCTCTTTTATTTGTGATATAAATTCTAAGAATCTCTGATAGTATAACAAATTACAAATTTGAGTGTATGTGAATGTGTGTGTATGATAAAAAATTTGTACAGTTCTCTGACAGTTTTTAGACATGAGCTAAATCACTTCACCTTTACATAACTTATAGTCTGATCAGGGTTCTTTTACACAATATCATCCTTTATAGTATATACTAGCAATGATCAACCTAAAACAGCAGCAAGTAGATTATATTCAATGCCAGAGAAGTAGTTGCTCAGGAAGTAGAGCTCTATGTGTATTTGTAAAGTAGGCAAAGTTGTTTTGGTCCTTTTTTCATCTTTCTCCATCCTTTTTTTTATTTACTTTTTGTCTACCCAGGGCCCAAAGTCTCCTAGCCTACTTTCTAAAATGTTCTCATTCCTTTATTTACTAGAAAATCTTTCCTGTTTTAGGTAAATCTTAATAAAGTAGTAGTTTCAAGTGTGAACGTAAGTAACCTGGGCATGGGGGATAGAATTATTTATTTCTTTAAGATAATAACTCTTTTTCTGATGATAAAAGTGTTGCACGTTCATTGAAGATACTAAAGTGTAAGGAGGAAAATAAGAATGCCCACCATCATAACATCTCTCAGGCCAGAGAGATGTTAGCACAGCATTGAACGCACAGCCATCCATTCCTTTAGCCGTACTGTTCTTTCAGGGCCAGCTTTGGGAAGCCTCTTGTCAGAGAGCAAGTTGCAGGAAATAAGGGAGTAAGGAGGAGATGGGTTTGCCAGTAAGAATCAAGTAACAGGTTTCTTGGCATAGAGAGAGCTGTCCTTCCCTCAAAAGGGCCCAGAGGTTTTGAATTGTGCTCTTTGGAGCCCCGAGATCTCCTGAAATTATCTCAGTGGCTGCCAATGGGAGCAAACAAGTGGGACTTTGTGTTCCCACACTCCACTTCAACCAGATCATCTATGCTCTTATACATTTTATTTGTTAGGATTTCTCTTAATTTTTATTTCCTAAATGAGTTTTGCTATTAAAACCTTTTTTTTGAGAATCATTGCCCTGTTCCGTCCATTTAGCCTTCTACCACTCAAATTCTGCTCAGCACAGGCTGGATTAATTGTGTGACTAATTCTTAGCCTCACATTTCAAAGGGAAGAGCTAATAATGAGTTTTGTATAATGGTGGGGAGATTTGAAGCTTTTCCCTTTGAAAAGCCTTTTTTCTTTCTCCCTCCTTCCCTGTTCCTTTCCTTTTTTCTCACCCATCTTCTTAGACATTTTGCTTTCTTTTTTAAGACCAAGGCTGATAAGGCCCAGGGCTCTATAATCATTGATAAGTAATGAGCAGTACAACTTACAGATGAAAAATATTTTAAATTCATAATGTCATCAAATTGTACTTTTTGATAAAACTTAAGGCTATTTCATCATCTATATGAATGTGGTTATCAATTTTGCTCAGTATTCCCTTGTTGCCAACTTTTTGTAAACTTAATGTCTCTGATTCACACAGCACTTTTCTGTAATATTCCTTGGTAATTTACATTTTAATTGTAGTCTTGCCATCTTCCACTTATGTAGGATTTTATTATACATGTTTTTAGTGCAGGAAAATATATCTAGTTTTATTTTTCCACTGTGTATTTGTTTTTAATTTTTATGTGTACTCATGATAATGGAAAGCAGAAAAAAGAAAAGAATGTCTATATTTATGAGTTGCTTGCAATTATGTAGTATAGTGGTGAAGAGTTTTGATTCTGGAGCTCAACTATTTGTGCTTATATATTAGTCTCACCACTTACTGGCTGTGTGAACTTGTGAAAGTTACTAACTTTGAGCCTCAGTTCTTTCAGTTGTAAAATGGAGATGATAATAACAACCAAGTGTTGTGAGGATTAAATGAGATAATTCTTGTAAAGTACTTGGCACAGTGCCTGGCATACAGTAAGTCCTCAAAAAATATTAGCTGAAACAGTGAAATACATGAGTGGTAATATATTAATAGACTTCCATATATAACAGTCCCTATTGTCAAATGTGTGGATTCTAGTGGGTGACTGACAAAACCAGAACATAAGAAGTGTTTTCTACTAAAAAATAATACTTCCACAAATTGCTTCAGGGATATTTTCACCCTCTTACCCTCCTTTCCTCCCTCCCTCTCTGCCTGTTTCTTCTCTTCCCTTCGTGTGTGTGTGTGTGTGTGTATGTGTGTGTGTGTGTGTGTGTGTGTGTGTGTGTGTTAAGCTGATGTGTACTGTCACATAAACATTTGGGCCTTACCAGTAAAGTCTTTACATCTAGAAAGTACTTTGGTAGTGTAATAGTGGTAAGCAGTATATATAGACTTAAGAATTGAATAGTTAAAAGCAGCGTTGTTTGTTTTTTTTTTAACTATTTGTCAGAGTTAAAGAGTAAGTCTGCTTTCAAGGTTGGATGGTCAGACGGCATGGTCATGGTCTTTTTTAGGCCACAGTGTCTTGTTTATATTATTTCCTCTGCTTTGTACTCTCTTATCCTCCACAGTTTCTTTCTTACTCTTTATGATTGCTCAAGGCATCATCTCTCTCAAGAAGCATTTCTTTATCCATAGGCCAGAATGAATGCCCTTTCAATTACTCATAAAGCATTCTGTGCAAAATGTGATGATTATGTTTACACAGTGTATTGAAAATATTTCATTTTGTTTCTCTCTCCTTCCCTGAACTGTAATTTCCTTGAGAGTAGTGCGACCGGTCCAGAATCACATTTTAGTTTAAATCCCCACCATGCCATTTATGGTCATCTAACCATAGGGCTTTGTGGTGATGATTAAATGTGATAAATGATGTAAGGAACTTAACATAATTTTTAGTTAATAATAATGGTAATAATTGTAAATGATATTAATAAAAAATCCCAGTGTCTGTCTTTGTGTCTTGCGTAGGTACTGACAATGCTTAACCGAACTGCAAAGTCTCTTTATCATTTATCTGATTCTGTTGTTGCTTTAAACTGTTTTCCACTTGTTTTTAAGGAACATTTACATCATTTCATTTCATGGGCCTGTGAGTTGGGTAGAGTATGTCTAATTATGCACATTTACTTCATAAAAGAACTTGTGTCAACCTAAATTACCTTCATACTCAACTTTTTCAGCAGTTTAAAAAATGTTTTCTTTTGTCATCGACACAATACATAGTTGAAACCACAGCAAGTAGCATTTTATTCTACGTTGTGATTATTGTGTTGAATCTTAACTAGCGGTAGAGAAACCATTTGGTGGAAGCTGTTGCAGTAGTCTAGGCAAGAGACAGTAGTGGCCCAAACAAGGATAATGCCAGTAGGAGAGAGAAGTGAATGGATTCTAGATGTGTTTAGTAGAAAATGTATAGGACTTGATGGATGGTTGGATATGGTTGTGAGAGATAGGAATTTGGGTTTTAGAGAGGGAAGAATCAAGGATAAATCCCAGGATTCTGGCTTAATTATGCCGCTAGGTAAATGGTGGTACTTGTCACTGACCGGAAACAAGAGGAAGGACAGGTTTGGGGGAAGGTAGTGGTTCACTTTTAGGTTTGTTGAATTTCAAGCATCTGAGAGAAATCTGAGAAGGGGGATCTATGAGGCAGTTGGATATGTGGGGCTTAAGCTTAGGAAGGAGATGAGGGCTATAAATACATGTTTGTTTGTCATCAGCATACATGACCAAATTGAAGCCGTGGGAGTGAGACAGATCAAGGAGAGAATAGATAGAACAGCATGAGAAAAGAGAACCCAGGACAGAAACTTGAGAAACATCATCACTTCCTTGTGGTGGTGGAAGAAGAGAATCCTACAAAGATGAAGAAAGAAACAGAGGAGAAAGAAAAATTAAGTAGGGAGTGAGAAGCCCAGGAGAGTGTAATGTTATGGGAATAGAGGGAAGAGAATATTTTCAAAAGGAGGGGATGTGGTTGGCCATGGCAAATGGCTTTTACTTTCATCAAAATCTTAATTTTTCCTTTGCATTCTGTGTAATGTTTATTTTAACAAGTGTTGCATTAACATTTATATTTTAAATTGTAACAAGATTATAATCCTGCATAGTGCTTGCACTAAGCTTTCCATGGTAGTTACAACAGTTCTAAATTATATCTAATAAAGGAGATTAATAATGGTAGGTCAGGAGATGAGTAAAATTATGTTACTAACTTGTTTCAAGGAAGAGTGCTCTAATGATCTAGAGCATTCTTATCTAAATATCACCAAGCCTCTACTTTTACAGGTAACTCCTGGTTATAGAAATTAATAGAATTAATTTAAAAAATTGGGTCCATGTTGGTATCAAGAATTTTTTAAGTGGTAAGTACAACAACTTGGAATGCTTTCTTGGAAAACTGCATAGTTAATTGTGAGGGAGCGTGTATAGTTTGAAGAAGTCCTTATCTTCTGTTTTTAGAAGGAATGAATCATAGCATTAGGTCAGCTAACCAAGCAAATCACAGCACTTTTCATAAAACTGTACAGTATATTTGGTCTGTAAAGTGGTAGTCATTGTGGAGTGTATGGGATTTGATGTGATCCATGTTTCAGATTTTTTTTTTTTTTTTTTTTTTTTTTTTTTGCGGTACGCGGGCTTCTCACTCTTGTGGTCTCTCCCGTTGCGGAGCACAGGCTCTGGACGCGCAGGCTCAGCGGCCATGGCTCACGGGCCCAGCATGTGGGATCTTCCCGGACTGGGGCACCAACTCGTGTCCCCTGCATCGGCAGGCGGACTCTCAACCACTGCGCCACCAGGGAAGCCCCATGATTCAGATTTTTTTTAAGGCAAAAAATAATTTTGTGACCTTTTAATGCCATGCTAGACAAGCTCTAATAAGCCCACTTGTGGGTTATCTCTTTTGAGAAGTATAAGTTCATTTAACTTAATATCCATAATTCAGATTTTATGAGTGCTGAATAACAAAGTTATTATTTAGAATATAGTCAGTAGGTTGCACTATTACTGTTGACCTTAGACTATTTGAAACTTATTATATTAGAAAAATTTGCCATTGTTTTATAAATCAGTTTTACAGGACTTCCCTGGTGGCGCAGTGGTTAAGAATCTGCCTGCCAGTGCAGGGGACATGAGTTTGATCACTGGTCCGGGAAGATCCCATATGCCACGGAGTAACTAAGCCCGTGCACCACAACTACTGAGCCTGTGCTCTAGAGCCCGCAAGTCACAACTACTGAAGCCCGCATGCCTAGAGCCCGTGCTCTGCAACAAGAGAAGCCACCGCAATAGAAGCCCACGCAATGCAATGAAGAGTGGCCCCCGCTTGCCGCAACTAGAGAAAGCCCACGTGCAGCAACAAAGATCCAGTGCAGCCAAAATAAAAATAAAATAAATAAATTTGTTTAAAAATAAATGTTTTACATCAAGAATATGCACTTATGTTTTAGAGATAGTTATTAAGAATTGATTTGAAAATTAATACAGGGCTTAGAATCTCGTTAGATTAATTTTAATATGGTCAGAAAAGGTGAGAAAAAGAATTTGAAACTGCAAAGTAAAAGATTGATTTCCTTATCGTGTTGACATAATTGTTGACATGCAGAGTATTGTTAGCTGTTATTTTTGTGTATTGGGTTGGCCAAAAAGTGCCTTTGGTTTTTAAGTAAAAATAAAAGACATGTTTTTCATTTTTACCAAGAACTTTATTGAACAACATATCCACCCTTTTGTTCCACTACCTTCTGCCATTTTTCAGGCAACTTCGTAATTCTGTCTTCCCAAAAATTTTTATCTTTTTGAGCAAAGAACTGTTCCAGGTGCCTTTTACAGTCTTCCAGGGAATTGAAATTTTGTGCATTAAGAGAATTTTGTAAAGACTGAAATAAACGGAAATCTGAAGGTGCCATGTCTGGTGAATACGGCGGATGAATCAGAACTTCTCAGCCAAGCTGTAACAGTTTTTGCCTGGTCGTCAAAGAAACACACAGTCTTGTGTTATCCTGATGGAAGGTTATGCGTTTTCTGTTGACTAATATCAGACGCTCTTTGTCGAGTGCTGCTTTCACTTGGTCTAATTGGGAGCAGTACTTGTTGGAATTAATTGTTTGGTTTTCCAGAAGGAGCTCATATTAGAGGACTCCCTTCCAATCCCACCATATACACAACATCACTTTCTTTGGATGAAGACCGGCCTTTGGTGTGGTTGGTGGTGGTTCATTTCGCTTGCCCCACAATCTCTTCTGTTCCACATTATTGTACAGTATCCACTTTTCATTGCCTGTCACAATTTGTTTTCAAAACGGAATGTTTTCATTATGTTTCAGTAGAGAATCTCATGTGGAAATACAGTCAGGAAGGTTTTTTTCACTTAACTTACGTGGAACCCAAACATCAAAACGATTAACATAACCAAGCTGGTGCAAATGTTTTTCAATGCTTAATTTGGATATTTTGAGTATGTTGGCTATTTCCCGCGTGGTATATCGTTGATTGTTCTCAATTAATGCTCGATTTGATCAACTTCAACTGGTCTACCTGACCGTGGAGCATCGTCCAGTGAGAAATCTCCAGCATGAAACTTCAGAAAACTGCACAAATCTTTTTTGTGTGTTTCAGTTGCGTTTTTACCTTTCTTGAAACAATAAAACATAATATGCCGAAAATGTTGCTTATTTTCTTCCATCTTCAGTATTAAAATGGCTACACAGGGGCTTCCCTGGTGGCGCAGTGGTTGAGAGTCCGCCTGCCGATGCGGGGGACGCGGGGAGCCATGACCGCTGAGCCTGCGCGTCCGGAGCCTGTGCTCCGCAACGGGAGAGGCCACGGCGATGAGAGGCCCGCGTACCGCAAAAAAAAAAAAAAAAAAAAAATGGCTACACAGAAATTCACCAATTTGATAAGTCTTTTTTAAAATGCACGCTGATATGACAGCTGTCACATACAGTCTAACAAAATTGTTTCGAATGAAGTTAAAGACAACTAAGTGCTACTAGAGCCATCTTATGGAAAAAACCGAAGGAACGTTTTGGCCAACCGATCTTTAACTTGGATACTAACTATAATTAGCTAATGAAGGACTAATGCTTCTCGCATTTTGGACTAGGATCAGGAAAATGTTTCCTTGAACTAGAAACTATTAAGAATAGAGGATATTACTTTTCTACAGAAGTATCCCATTTTAAGATACGGTTTATAAAATGTGGTGCTTAATTATGGGACTAGGGTATTTGTCAAATTAGGAAGATCAGAATATTGTTGAAGATCAATTAATGTGATTAAGGTATCCTTAGGAAGAATGACTAGAACACAAAATAATATAAAAAGAAAAACCACACAGCCAACTGGTTAGTGTTTAGCATAGTACAGGAGGTGGTAGGAAGTGAGAGATTATTTGGGGGTTGCTAGAATGGTGCTTTATTCTGGAGTTGTAGTAATGTAGGCTTCTTTATATTTAAGTTAACTGCATCTTAAACTTTAAAAAATTTCAGTTAAAAAAAGTAGCTTGTAGACACAACAACCAGTTTTCAGGGCTGCTGCGTACTTAGACTGTGTGCATTATGCAGTTCTTTGTAATGCTTTGGTTCTGTCCAGATTTGTTGGGAAGGAAATGCCCTGGAAGGTGGTGTGTGGTTTATTAAGCAGTTTGAGGAGGTTGGTTGGTATAGTTCAGTTGAGTCTTACCTGCTTTAGCTTTAGGTTGAATTTTTGGACCTAAAAACCAAGAACCAAATTCCAAATTGGGCCCCCACCCATTAACTCATATTTTCTGTGAGTTCCTTTTTAGGAACCTAATTAATAGTCACTTTGCAACTTTTAGCGTAATACTAATTACTTTGTAATGCTTTCCATATTAGTTACCTGTTGCTTTATAACAAGTTACCACAAAACTCAGTGGCCAAAAACAATCAGCATTTATTATCTTCTCTCCCTCCCTCCCTCTCTCCCTTCCTTCCTTTCTTGCTCCTTTCCTTCCTTGTCAAGAATTCAGAAGCCGTTTAGCAGGTGGTTCTGGCTCAGGATCTCTCAGGCTCGACTGAGGGAGGATCCACAACTAAGCTCACTCAGGGTTGTCAGCAGACCTTAGAATACCTGCTTCCAGCTGTTGGCAGGCCTCAGGACTCTGGTTGTTGGCCAGATACATTAATTTATTGGTCATGTGGACCTGTCCATGGGGCTGCTCACAACATGGCAGCTTGCTTACCCCAAAGCAAGATATCTGGGTGAAAGTCACCAAAACGGGAGCCACTGTCTTTTTATAACCTAATTTTGGGAGTGACATCCATTACTTCTGCCAAATTCTGTTCCTTAGAAGTGAGTCACTAAATCCAGCCCATACTCAGAGGGAGGAGATTATACAGAAGGGCGTGCATACCAGGAGGTGGAATCATTGTGGACCATCTTAAAAGGCTGCTCATCACACAGTCCTTTAAAGTTTAAAACTTTCTGTGGTTGTTGCAGAATTCTTTCCTGAAAGGGAAGCTTATGGAGGAAACCCAAAATATAAAATAGATAAATGGAGAGCTGTTCTGTCCAGAGCAGTGGTTCTAAGGACCTAGAGCTTACCTGCTAGCATCCCTCCACTTCAGCTTTTCTGAACAGATTGAATATTAGTATCTTTACTGTCTAATGTCAGTCAAGAACATGAATATGTACTATTTTTCTCATACTTTTAGAATTTGTCAGCAGTTGCAGTTCTAAAATTCTAGCTTATAAATAAAAATCGGGTATTGGAACATTGAAAATTATTTGTGTAAATGTTTCTGGCAACTTTAACGGTCTGAGGAGCTTTCTTTACTAGTAAATCTAATGGAGTGACTGATTTTGTAATATTAGCAGATATAATTTCTATATTGGTAGGATAATGATAGTGACTTACTTAGTAACTACTGTCTAGAATGTTTCTTAACTATTTCCAAATTATATGTATTTTTGTATAAGTGGTATTTGCACTTTTAATATTCATGTGTTCTTGTATCTCTTTCATGCTGCACATCGTGATTCCTAATCAATACCATAAATTACTTATTTTCTTTATCTTGCAATATAAAGAATATAGTCTCAAAATAATAGTACAGTCATCCCTTGGAATCTGTGGGGGATTGGTTCTGGGACCCTCTTGGTTACCAAAATCTGAAGATGCTCAAGTCCCTTACTAAAATGGTGTAGGAGTTAAACATAAACCTGCATACATCCTCCCATATACTTTAAATCATCTCTGGGTTACTTATAATTCCTAATACAATATAAGTGCTATGTAAATAGTTGTTAGCATGTTTTGCTTTTTGGAACTTTGTAGAATTTTTTTCCCGAATATTTTTGATGTATGGTTGGTTGAATCTGTGGATGCAGAACCCCTGGATAAAGAGAGCCAGCTGTACCAAAATTAATACAAACACTAAATCTCTAAACTTAGAATTTTTTTAATAGTTCTTTAAAGATATATAAAATCATTTGAAAATAATTCCGTTTCTGGGTGGTTATGTTACAATTTGATATATGGTTAGATTCCAGGCATGGTTTTTAAATGCATTACTTATATTTTTATTAACTTAATCCTCACAATTGCTCTGTGAAGTAGGTTCTGCTGTTACCCCTATTTTACAGATAAATACAGTTTTTTCCATCTTGATTTTAGGTTAATTTATGTTAAGAAAATAGTACTCTTTTTGTTTGTTTCTTTATGGGTTCATGTAGAGCTAAGTAGTGGATAAGGCTGAAGGAAAGGAAAATTTAATTAAGAAACGGATTATCTGATGAGCTGTTTAAGGAGCAAAAAAGGATGACAGTTTCTGTAAATAACATTATTTAGTAAGTGTATAATTCACTTTTGACCTTATTTTGGTTAACTGAGGTACACACATCCCCCCATATTTATGAACCATCAATAATGTCACTGAAATATGTGTGAATATATGTATAATGTTGAATTTTATTACACTGCTAAAGGATTTCAAGTCCAGGATTTACCACGAACAACTTTCCACAGCTATAATACCTTACATTAGAATTTTAAATCTTAATTGAAAGTTAGAAAATAATGTACTTGGAATCACAAAACCAGTTGTAATTTAAGTTGCTTCTGGCCAAAATATAATGTCTAAACTAATGGGTAGTAGAAGTGAAAGTTAGCTAAATAACTCTTTTTTTCTGAACAGTTCTTTCAAAAGTTCAAATTGATTTTATGCAATAGATTCTCATTAGTGAAACACTTGATTAGGTTCTTGATTCCTAAGGAGTACCTTTTTGTGGATGGGCGTTACAATTATTAGAGCTTACAGAGGATACTTTTGAATAGAGTATCCTAATTTCTGGAATTTCTTTTCTCAGCTGTTCTGATAAAATCCATCTTAGTTGAGCTTATGCTATGATAACAACAACAAACAGCTTTGAATGCTGGTCTCTTAAGTGAACCTTTTGGTTACCTTAAAATATTTTCAAGATATTTTGATTCTCAAATTATTTTTTAAAATGCACTTGATTTTATTTTCAATTCATAAGATCTGAGTCTAAATGGAGACTGCATGTGTTACTATAAATTAAAATTGGAAGTTATCATTTAGTTTTTAATGACAACTTTTATACTAGCTTATACCATAAGGACAAAATATTTGGATTATTGCTCCTGTATCTGTTGCATCAATCCAAACACGTAGAACCTTCATGCCATGTACCTACTTACTTTTCAGGGAACAGATGTTAACTAGGAATCTAGTTAACTAGATGGCCCTTTTGGCGTTTATCTCTGTATTACAGTTAGAAATTGAGTTCTGTGTAGTGCCCCTGTTTGCCTGAGTGGGTCATTTGAAAGCTAATGCATTAAGCAGCTCATGCAGCTCAATATCAAAAAAACAAACAACCCAATCCAGAAATGGGAAGAAGACCTAAGTAGACATTTCTCCAAAGAAGATATACAGATTGCCAACAAACACATGAAAGGATGTTCAACATCACTAATCATTAGAGAAATACAAATCAAAACTGCAATGAGGTATCACCTCACACCAGTCAGAATGGCCATCAACAAAAAATCCACAAACAACAAATGCTGGAGAGGGTGTGGAGAAAATGGAAACCTCTTGCACTGTTGGTGGGAATGTAAACTGATACAGCCACTATGGGGAACGGTATGGAGGTTCCTTAAAAAACTAAAAATAGAACTACTATATGACCCAGCAATCTCACTACTGGGCATATACCCTGAGAAAACCGTAATTCAAAAAGAGACATGTACCACAATGTTCATTGCAGCACCATTTACAATAGCCAGGACATGGAAGCAACCTAAGTGTCCATTGACAGATTAATGGATAAAGAAGATGTGGCACATATATACAATGGAATATTACTCAGCCATAAGAAGAAACAAAATTGAGTTATTTGTAGTGAGGTGGATGGACCTAGAGTCTGTCATACAGAGTGAAGTAAGTCAGAAAGAAAAAAACAAATACTGTATGCTAACACATATGGAATCTAAAATAAAAAAGGTTCTGAAGAACCTAGGGGCAGGACAGGAACAAAGATGCAGACATAGAGAATGGACTTGAGGACACGGGGAGGGGGAAGGGTAAGCTGGGATGAAGTGAGAGAGTGGCATTGACATATATACACTGCTAAATGTAAAATAGATAGCTAATGGGAAGCAGCTGCATAGCACAGGGAGATTCAGCTGGGTGCTTTGTGACCACCTAGAGGTATGGGATAGGGAGGGTGAGAAGGAGACACAAGACAGAGGGGATATGTGGATATATGTATATGTATAGCTGATTCACTTTGTTATACAGCAGCAACTAACACAACAATGTAAACAATTATACTCCCAAAAAGATGTTACAAAAAAAAGTGAAAAGAAAATAAAAACAAAGGATCCTAATTCATCCAAAAAAAAAAGCTAATGCATTAATTATTATTATTTTTTAAAATTCAGATTTATATAAAAATGGATATAATTTATCTGAGACAATTTGTATTTTTAAGTGGGAATCTAGGAAAAATCAGTCGACATGGTGCTGTCAACCTTTACTAAATACAAATACTACCTTATAACAAGATTGACACTTAAGATTTTCATTAGAATTACATTTTCAGTTTGTTTTTGTTGAGTAATGATTTTATACCCAATTTTATCCTGTTTACTCTTAAAGGAAAAGCTATACATTATCTTTAATTTTTTCCATAGAACGAAGAACCATGAAACCATATGTTTCTTGAAGGTAGGGGATAATTATTAAATAGGAGCATAATGGTAGCAGGGAAGACTATAACTGAAACGTATCTGTATCTTCAGTAAGAGCTAGTGTTTGAAGTCATCACTGCTCTAGCACATTGAAATGAACATGTACCTGATTAATATGTATTGAGTTAAAGGTAAAGGCAGTCTTCATGTGAACCTGAAATAAAGTTCTGTTGAGGAGACTTTTCTTCTGTTAGGAATAGTTTTTTGTTTCTCAATGACAGGTCCAATTTAAAAAGTGTAACATGGGGGGCGGGTGGGAAGGGGAAGCTGGGAGGAGGTGAGAGAGTAGCATTGACATATATACACTACCAAATGTAACATAGATAGCTAGTGGGAAGCAGCTGCATAGGCACAGGGAGATCAGCTCGGTGGTTTGTGACCACCTAGAGGGGTGGGATAGGGAGGGTGGGAAGGAGATGCAAGAGGGAGGGGATATGGGGATATATGTATACGTATAGCTGATTCACTTTGTTATACAGCAGAAATTAATGCAACATTGTAAAGCAACTATACTCCAGTAAAGATGTAAAAAAGATAAATGAAATGGAAAAAAATTAAGTAAAATAAAATAATTTATTGCTATAAAAATAAAAAATATAACAGTTAATCAAAAATATTACTGTACTACTTTGTACAATTATTTACATTAAAATCAGCATCATTGTTTATCAGTGGCCTGGCATACTTTTTTTTTTTTTGTGGACATACTTGTATATGTGTATGTGGTTGGTTTGTTGTAGGTAACAAATGGTTATTTTAAAGACTTATTGACTGATGAATGGGAATTGCATTGATGCTCTTTATCTGAAGTCTTACAGATTGTTAATCCACTGTGGTGGCCTCTACACCAAAATTCAAGCAATGTTAATGACAATGGCTAGTTAAGAAATGGTAGATTTTGATCAACTAATTATCCTTTACTAATATTAAAAAATGATGGTGGTGTTTTAGTGAGATAGAATAGTCTGATAGCTGATTTTTTATATATTAAAATATAGCTCTTGTTACAGCTGGAGATTTTAAAATGAAACCATTCAAATCATTTTCTTTTCCTTGTGTTTCTGATAATGCCAGAAGTTTCTGTTGACCTCATAGTTAGCACATTGTTTCTGTATTTACTTTGGTGCATTCATATATAATAATCTGATGAATTTACAACTCTGTCCCCCGTAGTTCTACATGTATTAATAATCTCAAATGAATTTAAATAATTTTCTTATTCTGATAGAGAAGAAAAAGCTGGATCACTTACCAGTAACTGGAGTTCTCCTATTGGGTAATCTCCACAGATCCACATTCTTTGAAGTTATTGTGAATGCCTCGAGGACCAAGGGACCGTTGAAATTTCCAATTTCAGGAAGGTAAGCAAGCACACTGAAGCATGTCTCTAGCATCTCCCAAATCCCCTCCCCCCAACTTTCTTACATATGCGTCTGTACTGCATGCCCCCTCAGTTCCAGTGGATGCCCATCAGGAAGATTCTCATGCTGGACAGAAGGGCAAGAGAGGTGGATCTGTGAGGGAAAAGACCCAATAGGATAACTCAAGTTGCTGGTAAGTAATCTAGTTTTCACAGACTTAAGATTTTTTTCCCCACATTTCTTCTCTTTAGGAGTTCATTTAATTACAAAGAGAGGAAGTTGTTTGGGATAGCCTCTTTTTGTAAGTTTGATGTGGATTATAGAATTTACTGTATGGATGATAAATACCTAGTGCTTAATGGGTACATGAATAAATGTGACATTAATTTTAAAGTATACATTTACATAATAGCTGTTTATAAAAATTATATATTTATTGCCTTTTGATAAATAGTGCAATAGTTCTAAAGCAGTGTGAGGAAGCTATATGTTGAATTATTTTAATTCCTTTATTTGTGATGTTTGTTTTATTGAAGTAGATACTTGTACTGTAAAATTTCTGCTTATGTCAAATTCGGCCAAATTCTTTTGGCACAGTACTAAACAGCAAGAATAGTTTTACTTCTTACTGACCTAGTTTTCAGTGTACCTTTTAATTTCGTTGAAGGTATATTTGGAAATAATTCAGGGTGTGTTGCAATTATACTTACCACTTCATTATTCATAATGGATTGGCTTATTGATGTGAAGGGGTGACATAGTTGGTTCACTATGAGCTCTGTGATTCCTCATGTACCAACCCCATTTATTTATGTAAATGTTAGAATTGGACTGGGTTCCTTGCTTCCCATTTCTCTCTCACTCATTCTGCATTGTTACCAGGTTACCATTGTTAAAAGGCCACTTATAGCACATAAAGACCTGTAGTGGTGCTGTGCTCTTGCTGTTTATAAAATTTCATCCATTTGCTGGGTACTTAGGGCCTCCCGTAATCTAATCCCATCCTATTTATCCAGCCTTAATTTCTTCAATTTGAAACTTTTGTTTTGGTCTTACCAGGATACTTCTCATATTCATGCTTTGGCTTGTGCTTTTCCATTTTCTTGAAATGACCCTCTTTTCATTCTTCTTCTCTATACTTTAAGGTTGAGGTCAGGTCCTACCCCTTACATAAATCCTTTTATGCTGGCATCTCTGTTATTTCTGCTTCTTCAGTGGAAAAATGAGATTGTTATGAGGATTGAATTAACTAATTCTTGGAGTGTACTTAGAACAGTGCCTAGTGGCACATAGTAACTTCTCTTATTAGCTATTATTTGATTGTAGTTTGATCTTAAATATTTCTGTGATTGTAGGTATAATTCTTATCTGTATGACACAGTTTAGCTTTAAATATTAGCTTCAGGTTGTATTGATTGTTATTTCTTCTGATATAAAACTCTTAAGCTGACTTGTATGGTCTTTGAGAGCAAGGATAGGATTTTATTGTGCTATCTTACTTCCTAACATTAGTGACTGAGATTAAATCGTGCCCATTGAAAAATTAGTTTTTATGTAGAATCACAAATATACTTGCCAGTTTTTTCATTTATAAAACGGGTTCATTTGGGTAATCAATCCTGTTTGTACTGTGTATTTTTTTTTTTTTTTTTTTTTTTTTTTTTTTTGCCGTATGCGGGCCTCTCACTGTTGTGGCCTCTCCCGTTGCGGAGCACAGGCTCCGGACGCGCAGGCCCAGCGGCCATGGCCCACGGGCCCAGCCGCTCCGCGGCATGTGGGATCCTCCCAGACCGGGGCACGAACCTGTGTCCCCTGCATTGGCAGGCGGACTCTCAACCACTGCGCCACCAGGGAAGCCCCTGTACTGTGTATTTTTTCTTAAGAACAACAACTTTTTTCCTTCAAAGCTGGTATAGTGAAATTGTTTAATACACTATAAACTTCCATTGCACGTTAGAAAAGAATGTATAGCTTTGAGAGTGTTATTCAATTGTATTCACTTTAAGACTCTGTGTAGTATACTTGATTTTTGAGGTTGGAATATCTTAGAAGATTATTGCTTGATTTTTTCAGAAATGCTTGGATTTAAGATACCTGTCTGATGAAGCAGTAAATGAAATCTGATTTCAAGGTCACTGAAGGAAGGAAATGCTTTTTGACAGATTGATTGTCACTTCTAAATAATCACCAGAGAACCACTTCAGGTCTAATTAGACAAGCCAAAATGAAGAACAGTCAGTCAGATGATTTAAGTGTTTGATTTGAATCTGCCGACTCTTCAGTCTCCTGGTTTTTTTAGTGTGATATGGTATGAGAATGCCCTTGTTCTGTAGAGATGCATGCTGAAATATTTAGAAGTGAAATATCATGATGAGTTCAGAAGAATAATGTGTGGCTATCTGGATGTGGTGATATGTGTATGTAAAGAGAGAGAAAAGGAGAGAGAGAGCAGATCTGGAAAACTTTAACAGTTTAAAATCTAGGTGAAGGGTATGGTGGTATACATTGTACTTTCAACTTTTCTGTGCCTCTGATATTTTTCAAACAAAAGTTGGGGAGAAAGTATTTTATAAAGAACTTTATTGTGCTTCAGTTTCTCTAATTCTAAAATGGCAATAATAGGACTTATTCTTTCCATGCCTTGATGCAGGTAGGCACAGTGGGATAACATTCAGTGAATAGCATTCAAGAGAGCTCTTAAGAAGTATTTTTTTTTTTGACATTAAAGAAGAATTTTATAATGGAGAACTTTTCAAAGAACATTTCACCTAAAAGTATATTAGATTAAAGTATATCTATTCCTTTTTTATTATTCAGAGCATATTCCATTATAATTGAATAAGAACAGTCAAGAAAAAAATATATGTAGGTATATAAGTTAACCAATTGAAATCTTGAAAATGAAAAATATATCTAGTTATAAAATAATCATTGGGCGACTTCCCTGGTGGTGTAGTGGTTAAGAATCTGCCTGCCAATGCAGGGCACATGGGTTCGATCCCTGGTCTTGGAAGATCCCACATGCCACAGAGCAACTAAACCTGTGCGCTGCAACTACTGAAGCCCACGCGCCTAGAGCCCGTGCTCCACAGCAAGAGAAGCCACCGCAGTGAGAAGCCCATGCACCACAACTAAGAGTAGTCCACGCTCGCTGCAATGAAAGAAAGCCCATGTGCAGCAACAAAGACCCAGTGCAGCCAAACATAAATAAATAAAATAAATAAATTTTTAAAAAATCATTGGGCAAAATAGAAGATTAGATGTAGCTAAAGATAGAAGTTGTTAATTTCAAGATAAAACTGGTTAACTCTTCCAGGACTAGAGCACAGGGAGATAAAGAGATGAAAAATAGAAAATAAAAACTAAGACACCTTAGAAATAGATTGAAAAGCTCCAGGGTGTCTCTAATTAGAGTTTCAGAAGAGAGAATACAGAGAATGGTAGAGAAGCAATATTGAAGAAAAAATGACTAAGAATTTTCAAGGATTAAAAAAAAAAGTGGAAATTATGAAATAATTAGAACTGAATCACAACAAAAGCATTGTATCAGAACTTGAGGGATATAAGAAAAGTGGTGCTTAGGGGTAAACGTATAACCTTAAATGCATGTATTAGGTTGAAAGAAAATAAGTGACCCGGATATACAGCTCAAAAAACTAAAAAAAGTAAAAAGTAAAACCAAAGAAAGAAGGAAAGAGGAAAGGAAAATAAAAGTAGAATTTGATGAAATAGAAAGTAATCAACAATAGAAATAGTAGCAATGTTCATTCAAATTGAAGCTGGTTCTTTTCAGTTGATTAAGTTCTGGAAGTACTCACCAAGAAGCAGATGACACAAATAATAAAGTTATAAAATGGGATATAATTACAAATAGTAATTGTAATTTTTAAAACCATAAGAAATCACTATTAATTTATGTGTATATAAATTTTAAAAACCTGGTGAAATGGTCTGTTTTCTAGGGAAAAAATCATTCAAAAATTGTACAAGAAAAAGAAAACCCATAGGAACTAAAAACCACTAAGACATTGAAGCTATAGTAAATTTCCCCGAGAAGTTTTTTAAAATATCAACTTAATTGAGCTATAGTTCATAAACCATACCACCTACCCATTTAAAATGTACAATTTAATGGTTTTTAATATTTTTACAGAATTGTTCAATCATTACCACAGTCAATTTTAGAATATTTTCATCACCTCAGAAAGAAACCATGTACATATTAGCAGTCAGTCCCAGTTCTCCACAAACCCTCAAGCCTTAGACAACCACTAATCTACTCTTTGTTTCTATAGATTTGCCAGTTCTACACATTTCACACAATGGAATCATTCAGTTTATGGCCTTTTGTGGTTTACTACTTTCATTTAGCATAATATTTTTAAGGTCCAGCCATGTTGTAGCATGTATCAATATACTTCATTCCTTTTTATGGCCAAATAGTATTGCATTGTGTGGATATACCACATCAGTTGATGGGTATTTGGATTTTTTTTCCTATTTTTTGCCTATTATGAACAGTCCTGGTACCAACATTTGTGTGAAAGAGTTTGTGTGAACATGTGTTTTCATTTCTCTTGGGTGTATACCTAGGAGTAGAATTGCTGGGTTATATGGTAACTCTGTTTAACCTTTTGGGGGGCTACCAGACTGTTTTCCAGAGCAGCTGTACCATTTTACTTTTCCACCAGCAATGTATGAAGGTTCTAGTTTTTCTACACCCTCACCAACATTTTCATTATTTCTCTTTTTGATTAAAGCCATCCTAAAATTGGTGTGAAGTAGTATCAGAAGGATTAGTTTTAATTGTGATTTTGTAATCATAATTTCACATATACTTTTGGGGAACAGGTAATCCCAATTTTATACAAACTGACCCAGATAATAGAAAAAGAGGGAGAGCTGCCCTGTTGTTTATCAGACAAATTTAGCCTTGAAACCTAAACTGAAAAGAATATACAAGGGAAAATATATTACATTCAATCTCATTTATGAACAGAGATAAAAATTTTATTATTTTATTTTTTCTTGAAAAATTTTAATTAGGATAAGAATGTAAGGATAGTTCAATATTTGAAAATTATATCAATGTAATTTATATGGTAAGATTTAGGGAAAAAAATCTTGAAAGATTTGGTAAAAGTATATGATAAAACTCAGCACTCATTAATGTTTTTTAAAAAGGTAACCCTCAAACCATGAAGAGAAATGAACTTTTTTCTTCCAGTAAAGGCTGTCTTTCAAACAGCAAGTGTCATGCTGAATGGCGAAACCTTAGAAACATTCCCTTTAACGTCAGGAATAAGACAAATATATCTCTACTAATAAGATAAGAAAAAAATAGAAATAAAATACAAAAGGATTGGAAAGGAAGAAAAATGAGATGAACATATCCCTAGAAAAAATTTTTTAAAAAATCAACAGACTGTACTAATAAGAGAATTCAGTGTTACTGGATACAAGCTCAACATTCAAATTGACAACCAGTTAGAAAATGAAAAATACCTCTTATACAGCAAATTCTGTAAAGTACCCAAGGTTTTATTGAAGGACATAAAAGTAGACATGAATAAAAGGATATACTATAATTATTAGTGGGAAGTATACATATTGCTAAAAAATTAACTTCTCTGTGATTTATATGTAATTTCAGACAAAAATCTCAGTAGGAATTTTTTTCTTTTTTGGTGGAAAATGACCTTCATATACAAAAGTAAAGGCACATGAATAACCAAGACAGCTCTGAAAGAAGAAAAAGAACAAGGAAGAGGGAGTTGCGCTGTTGGATATCTAGACTAATCTTAAAATTATGATATATAGAGTAGAATCCTACATAGCATGAAAAAAAAATAAACTGCTACACACAACATGAGATGAAACTTCTAGACTAAATGTTGAGCAAAAGAAGTGAGACACAAAAGAGTTCATATTGTATGATTTCATTCCTAGGAAGCTCAAAAACAGAACTAATCTGTGGTGATCGAGATCAGAATAGTGGTTATCTTGGAAGCATGGTACTGACTGAGAAGGGATATGAGGAGCGTTCTGGAGCATGAGAAATGTTAATATCTTGATCTGAGTTGGATCACCCAGGGGTGTACATATTTAAAAATCAGGCTGTACATAGTACTTGAGTACTTGTATACTTTATATAAATTATACCTCAAAGAAAAGTAAAGCCTTATCGTATTTAAAACAGTATAGGCTTAATACAGGAAAAGACAGATTAATATAACAGAATAGAGAGTTCAGAAATGGATCCATATATATTTGAGAAGTTGTTAGGTGCTAGAGATGGCATTTTCTATCCCCAGGGAAAGAAAATGTGGACTGTTGAATTGGTTTTTCTATATGGGGGAAAACTAGATTTCTACTTCAGACCATATGCAGAAATAAATTCCGGTTGAATTGAACACTAAACATGAGAAACTGTTTTTAAAAAATAGGAAAGTATAGAAGACTGTGTATCTTTAGGATATGTAAGGCCTTCTTTAACAAGTCAAGAAAAAAAGAATGAACCTTCAAGGATAAAAAAACATCAAGGATTTGACTACCTTAAAAAGAAAAACTTAGGTTTAATGTAAGGCATCATAAACCAGACTAAAACATAATGTCACATCTGGCAGATATGTGTAATGTCTGTAATGTCCAGTGCATTTGTGTCCAGAATACGAAAAGATCAAAAGAGGTACTATAGGTGATACAAATAAAATGAACAATGGATAGTAAGGTAATTCACAGCAGAGGAAACTGGAAATTGGGCTGAGAAGATGCTTAGCCTCATTTGTAGGGAAATGTAGTTAAAAGCTTATGAACCATCGATTTTCACCCATTAGATTGCAAAGCTCCGGATCAGATAAGTGTTACACAATTTAAAATGTGCATACCTAGTATCCAGCAATTACTATTCAAGGTATTAGTCTAGAGAAACTTGCACATTTGCCCAGGGAGATTTATGCAGGGATATTCGTTTGGAAAAAATATCTAAATGTCTACAATAAGAGGCATGGATAAATAAAATAAGATATAAAAGTTATTTAATGAAGGATTACCTAGATCTATGATTAGGTTATTGTCAGTGATTTTTTTAAATTTAAGAAACAGATTCTACTGTCTATGCCCAGGAATTCTTCTAAGCATTTTATAAACATTAAGTATTTTAGTCCTCATGAGAACTTAGAAATAGGTACTGTCATTATTTCCATTTTATAGATGGGAATACTGAAGCATAGAGGGGTAAATAACCCTACCTACTCTCATAGGTAGTAGATAGCAGAGCTGGGATTCAAAGCCAGCATTGAACCTCAGTGGCCTGGCTCCAGAGCCCACTGTGCCATGCCACCTTTTGATGTTTATAAATATGGAGAGACCTCATAAATGCAAGGAAAAGGTATTGCAGAATGATGCATACAATATGATCTCATTTACACCAAACTCATGGTAGTTGTTACCTCTGGATGGGGTTGGGAGGTGAGGGAGATCTTAATGATGGTGGTAAAAAGAAACTAGCTTATGGAACTGCATGTTTTTCCTTAATATGAAAGTAATATAAGTAAAGTAATATGTACATTATAGCTTTTAAACATCTGCACTTAATGTATGTATATGCTTATTTTTGTAAAAGGAAACACTGGAAAGATTGACCTTTATTGTTTTAATCTTTATTTATTCTTGGTGTTGGTTATATAGAAAAAGAAAAAAGCAGTGGCCCTAGCAAAATGGCTGTAATTTAGTCTAGTTCTGCGATAGTGAGCAGCAGGTAAGTGCCAGACCCTGGGTTAGGTGCTGGGGATAGGGTGCTTTCACCCTCTCTCTTTAAGGAGTTCAGAGTGGAACAGGGAAAGAGATGAGAAAAATACTTTTAATTCAGTATGTTATGTCTCTATCTCTCCTTCCCTGTTTCTCCATCCCCACCCTTTCCCCTCCATATACAAATAGGAGAAGGGGGAAATGTCTTGAGTTGGGGCAAGAGAAACGGGCAATGAAATATTGATGGCAATCCTACTTCTTATTCTTTTACAAAACTATGAGAGAATAAATTCTATAATGGTCAGAGATTGTAGCTTGTTCACCATTATATCTCCAAAACTTAGTTTAATACCTTGTGCTTAGTAGACCCCTGGATGTTGAAATGAATGCACTTTGACACTTCGCTCTCAAATTAACTAACACCTGAGCCCAAAGTTCTCCTCTAGCCGTCTAGGGTGTCTTCCACTGGTTCCATTTTCTTCAACTGATTACCAAAGTCTAAGGCAGTTTGAGAATTATATATGAAGTCTTGAATTGTTTTGTGCCAAAGAATTCTGACTTGAGAAATATTTTAATCTGTAGGAAATATTGGATCTCTAAAATCCAATATAATTTTCTTTGTGCTGAGTCCAATACATTTTTTAAAAATTAGTAGTCTTGTAATATTGGGATAGTTCAGTTGTTTGTCTCAGATATTGCATTCTCTGTCTTTGAGTCAGTGCTATCTTGTAAAAGTTTTATGTTCTGTATCTTGTTTGTGAAATTCTTAATTTCCTAAAACAACATTCTTTTTAAGTTTCCAGATGGACCATGGAATGTTTCCAGATGGTATTAGTGTTTATGAGAATTGCACTATCTTTTAAAATCTGTCATGGTATCTCATAAAGAGTAATACAGTTATTTCCTTTCACCCTAATGAGAGAGGTGTGTTTTCCTTTATAGCAAATTGAAATTAGGCGAGCTCTTTCCTCAAAGGGTGAATTTGAATATCTGAAAATTGCTGAGAATGGGTAAGCTTGAATAAATCATAGTGAAAGATATTTATCTTACACTGTAAGTTTAACACTAGGATTGTAATTGAGAAAAATCCTAAAACAAAGTTTATTGTTATCCTGGATGGATTTGACTAAACTATTGGTCAAATCCTGTTCTATGTGTACATAGTGCTTCTTTCTTACTATGTAACCCTTTTGCCAGAGATAACATGAAGAGAGCCTGGCTAACATTGGGTGGAACAATCCTGCTGGCTCAAGCCCCTCCCCAGATATTTGATTCAGTCCATTTTCTGGACAGTCTGGTAAGCTGTCATTGTTCTTCACATTAAAATCATCTTATTCAGGATGTACCCAAGAGGAATTTAGTACTAAAGGAACAAACTATTAAGTTCAATGAAAATGTTAAAAATAGTCATATTAACTTAAGGCTTCACATTAAACATGACTAATTTATAACAGCACTGTCCAGTAGAAATACAATGCAAGCCACAAAAGGGACTTATATATATAATTTTAAAATTTCTTGTGGCCAAATTAAAATGTAACTCAATTTATCTAAAATATTACCCTTTCAGTTTTTAGCAGGATATTTCACAATCTTTTTCATATTAAGTGTTAAAAATCTGGGATGTATTTTATACTTAGAGCACATCTCAATTCAGATTAGCACATTTCAAGTGCTCAGGACCCACATATGGCTTCTGTATTATACAGTGCAGATTTGGAGCATCTGAAAAACATTTGGTTTTATATAGTTCTCCGTCTGTTACTTCTCATTAAAGATGCTTTGAGTATTTTTTTTTCTTTTATTGCTTCACCTGTTCATAGGTGCTTAGCTTTACTATTGATTATTGGTAACCTGAAACCCTACTATGCATTCCTAAATTTGACAGACCATTTAGGTCTTTCTGTAATGTTTTCTCATATACAGGCCTACTTAATTTCTTTAGATAAATTGTAAAGTTTCCTTCCTATAAGCTTTTAATCAGAGTATCAGTTCCTCCTTTCATCAGAATATCAGACTCAGATCTTCTACATGGGCATAGTAGGTAGCATTATACAGTTGACCTTTGAACTGCATGGGTCTGCTTATACGTGGATGTTTTTCAATAGTAAATACTGCAGTACTACACTCTGCCACTGATTGAATCCATGGATGTGCAGAAACCCTGGATACAAAGGGCCAACTATAAGTTATATTCAGATTTTTGACTGCATGGGGGTGGTCACCCCTAAGCCCTCTGTTTTTCAAGCGTTGACTGCACATTATTGTCATTGTTATTTCCCTCATCCCAGCAGGGTAACAAACCTCTCCTTTCTTGGTTCAAAGTCACTGCTCTGAAGCAGAAGTTTTCCTTACATGCAGACTTCTTTTTTATGAGGTGAGATCTAACATCTTACTTTACGGGAATTGAGTATCCATTCTTAAGATACTAAGGGCTTGGAGAT
This sequence comes from Orcinus orca, assembly GCF_937001465.1. Taxonomy (NCBI): domain Eukaryota; kingdom Metazoa; phylum Chordata; class Mammalia; order Artiodactyla; family Delphinidae; genus Orcinus; species Orcinus orca. Next base: position 33,331,855 of record NC_064569.1, on the reverse strand, counting down.
TTTCAAATCAACCCATTTTTTCCCCTAGTTGATACTGTTTGAGAATGAACATACTGCAAAATAAAGCCATAACTAAGGTACAAGACATGTGACTTGACATTTTAATAGCTTTTTGGTTTCATCTTTCCTAGATGAGGGACATTTAAGAAGATTATTCTCAGTAAATGAATTTGTAACCTCTGATGGTTATCCATGTGTCCCAGTACCAGCGGAACAATCTTCTGTAAATTATTTCAGAGAGTGCCAAACCTTATTCTTCTAACATGAGATTACTTGGGCTCTGAATATATAAATGCTCAGATTCTGGGGTTTCCTGGGCTGTTTTCTTGTCTTAATTTTTGTTTAACTTTCGTACCTGTTTGGAGTTTCCAGTCTTTCTTAACCTACCTCTTTGTTACTCCATCTCCCTTCTAGTAGAATCTCAATCCCATTCTATTTTCTTCCTAACCCTACTATGTTCATAATACCCATTATGGTCAGTGCACGTCACTCAGCGTAGTGAGTGCAGCATTTGAGTGTTATTTATAGGTGATGTTAAGGTAGTTTTTATCTCTGCCTAAATTTCTTCCTCCATTTTGGACTTCTCCCATAGTGCATATATTTTAATTACTTGTGTATTTTTCTGTTTCTCACACTAAACTGTAAACTAAGGGTTAAAACCATGTCTGTCTTGTTTTAATCACCTGTTGGTATAATAGTTTAACTGATATTGGCATTTGGAAGGTCTTGCTATTTACCATATGCATGTTTAAGATGTGGCTGTAAAACAGTGAGTGTTTTCAATAAGTTAGATGTAAACATCTCCCACTTTTTTGAGTGTGAAACATTAGACAGTTATTTAGGCAACTCCACTTCGTGTCTTCCAGGTATCTCAATCTTTTTTTTTTTTTTTTAATTTATTTTTGGCTGCGTTGGGTCTTCATTTCTGCATGCAGGCTTTCTCTCGTTGGGGTGAGCGGGGTCTACTCTTTGTTGCAGTGCGTGGGCTTCTCATTGCGGTGGCTTCTCTTGTTGCAGAGCACGGGCTCTAGGTGCGCGGGCTTCAGTAGTTGTGGCACACTGGCTCAGTAGTTGTGGCACATGGCCTTAGTTGCTGTACGGTATGTGGGATCTTCCCGGACGAGGGCGCGATATCTTGTCTCCTGCATTGGCAGGCGGATTCTTAACCACTGTGCCACCAGGGAAGTCCTAGGTGTCTCAATCTTAATGTGCAAAATTGAACTTAGATTTCTCTCCCCAAATTCCTTCTTTCTGATGACACATTCTCTCTCCCCTCACTCTCTCTCTTATCCTTTACTTCCTATTCATCTACAAATCCTGTCTGCTGTACCTCCAAAATATATTTGGAATTCTGCCACTTCTTCCACACTCTGTTGTTGCCTTCCTAATATAAGCCACCATCATCTCCTGCCTGCCTATTGTAGTAAGTTCCTAACTGGTTTCTGTGATTACTCTCTGCTCCCCTACCATCTGGTCTCTAAATAGCAGCCAGGTAATTTTTTTTTTAAGTTTCCAGTGCTCATTTTAATTTGATCCTCACAAACCCCTTTGTAGAATGACTATTATTATTGTAATTATTTTCTCAAGAAAGCAGTGTCCAGAAAGGTTAAGTGACTTACATAAGAACAGAAGTCATTCAGTAGCAGAGCCAGAATTTAATTATAGATCTTCATGTCTCAGAGCTTTGCCTTGTGGACCACAAACTCTAAATGTGATTGACTTGGGAAACTATAAGAAGGACATTACCTTAAAATCTCCCCCAGACTGTTTTGCAAGGGGATATGTCATTCATACCATTTATATTCACTCTTCTAAAGCAATCAGTTTTTGTTTTTTAAATAGACTATTCTTTAGAGCTGTTTTAGGTTCAGAGCAAAACTGAGTGGAAGGTACAGAGATTTCCCATATATCCCCTGCCTCCACACTTGCATAGCTTCCCCCATTATCAACATCCCCACCAGAGTGGTACATTTGTTATAATTGATGAACCTGTATTGAAACATAATTATCCCCCAAAGTTCATTGTTTACATTAGGATTCACTCTTGGTGTTACACATTCTGTGGGTTTGGACAAATATATTATGGCATGTATTTACTATTATAACATCATGCAGAATAGCTTCACTGCCCTAAAAGTCTTCGGTTCTCTGCCTATTCCATCCTTCCCTCCTCCAACCCCTGGCAACCACTGATCTTTTTATTGTCTCTATACTTTCACCTTTTGCAGAAGGTCATATAGTTGGAATCATACAGTATTTGCCTTTTCAGATTGGCTTCTTTCACTTAGTAATATGCATTTAAGATTCCTCCATGTGTTTTGGTGGCTTGATAACTCATTTCTTTTTAGCACTGAATAATATTCCATTGTCTGCATGTACCACAGTTTATTTATCCATTCACCTATTGAAGGACATTTTGGTTTCTTCCAAGTTTTGGTAATTATGAATAAAGCTGCTGTAAACATCCATATGTAGGTTTTTGTGTGGACATAAGTTTTCAACTCCTTTGGTAAATACCAAAGAGCACGCTTGCTAGATTGTATGGTAAGAGTATATTTAGTTTTATAAAATGCTACCAAACTGTCTTCTTAAGTGACTGTACCTGAGAGTTCCTTTTGCTTCACATCCTCTCCAGCATTTGGTGTTGTCAGTGTTCTAGATTTTGACCATTCTAAGTAGGGCAACCAAGTAGTTTTGGTTTTAACTTTAGTCAGATCATGTTATTCTCCTATTCAGAACCTTCACATCCTACTTCATTTCCCATCCTACTTAGAATAAAATTCCAAGTTATCTCCATTGTAGAAAAGGAGGGCTTTGCATGGTCTGGTCCTTGGCCACCTCTTCAGACTGATTTTACCATTTTCTCTCTCACTCATTGCAGTTCAGACATTCTGGTCACCTTAGTGTTCTTTGAACATACCAGCCTTCTGCCTCAGGGCCTTTACAGTCGGTTTTGCCTTTCCTGGAATGTTTCACATCTAGATACCTGCATGGCTTCCTCCTGCACTTCGCTGAGGACTCTGCTTAAGAACTCTGCTTAAGAGTAACCTCATGAGAGGTGCTTACCTGATTTCCCTGCAGAAAAATAGCACTTCTGTGCTTCTTCCCATACCCTGCTTTATTTTTATTCTACTCCTACCTTCTACTCATACACACATATAATAATATATATGTGTATGCTTGTTTATAATAATACAGATAAATTATATATATATATATATTTGTGTGTGTGTGTGTGTCTGTGTGTGTGCCTATCTCTAGCAATTAATATGTGTGCTCATGAGGGGATATTTCTGTATACCTGTAGAGTAGGACCTGGTACATAGATGGTGTTTGGTAAATGTCTGTTGAGTGAATGAATGACTATACTACATCAAAAAATGCTTTAATGTTACCCGATTTAGAATATTATGGTAGGACATAATGAGATACATAAAGAAGACTTAGTTTTATTTTATTTCACAACATGTAAGCTCTGCAAGGCTAGGGATTTTTTTTTCTTTCTTGCTATATTCCCATGCCTAGAATGTTTCCTGGCAGTAATAAACATTTGATAAATATTTACTGAATGAATGAGTTTATGTAGCATGTCTTTTTACAAGCAACCAAATTATACTATATGTAAAAGTAATCTTGAATAGGTCTAAAAGTAGACCACATAACTCCAGAACTGGGAGAAGGGTAAGAGGAAGAGTGATAATACCACCTTGATTAAAATCTTTGGATCCATCTTCACCATTTGCCAACTACTCCAAGTCACCACCGTCTCCTGTCAGGGCTACTCTAATACTGTACCACTTGGTCTCTTCAGTTCCATACGTGTCACGCTTCATTCTCTACGTTTAAAATTTAAAAGTATTTCAGGATACCTATTGTACCTAAAATAAAGCCAAGATTCTTTCTTTAACTTGGCCCATTTGAAGACCTGATATGGCCTTTCTACCTCTTAATCTCATGTAGTTCTTCCCCCTTGCTCAATATCCTTCAGCCTTTCCTTCAGTTTCTATAGCCCACCGAGTTCTTTGCCACCTTTGTACACTCATTGCTTACTTTCTGCCCAATATAATCTTTCTCCCACTATTTCATTGGAGCACCTCCTTTGTGTTATTTAAGTCTGAGCATGTCAGATCATGTGAGCAATCTTCCTTGGAAGCCTTATCTATGCCAACTCCTGTTAGAATTGCTAATGGTATTTGAGTGGGGGTGGGGAAGAACAAAACCAGTTTGTAATTGTATGTATGTAGCTAACTTTTTTGTTTACCATTGTGTTCTTAACACTAAGTATGGTACTTGGCACATAGTAGGTGCTCAGTAAACATTTGTTTAATATGTGAATAACTGAGTAGCAAAAGATGGAAGATAAAAAGAATGAGCATGAAAGGAAAAACAGACCCAGAAAACATAGAAGCAAGATCATATGTGCTTATTAAAACAATAGAAGCCCATGACATAAGCTTAGCTGTTCAGCAAGACTCAGATTAGATAAAACACAAAACCCAGCTACACACTTGATGTTAGAGATATCTAGAACAAAATTACTAAGGGGGTTGGAGGTAAATGGATAGTCAAAACAAGATACTAGGCAAATAAAAACAAAAAATTAATCATTGGATGGTATTGCTCGACAGTGTTGAATTAAAAGCAGTAAACATCAGGTGAAAAAAAGAGAGGCCCTTTGTAATAATCAAGGATACAGTTACCAATATGAAGAGAACCACAAATCTTTATTTTCCGAAGATGAAGCATTGAAGTGTTTAAAGTGAAAACTGTAAATTCAAGGAGGAAGAGAAAGAAATATAACAGTAACGGGAGACTTTAAAACATCTTTCAGTCCTTGCCACATCAGAGAGATTAAATATGAGATATGGAGACTCGGAATTATATAGTCAATAAATCTGATATAATATATCATACTTTTTTATTGTAAAAAGAACGACACCTTTTTTATTCCCCATGTGACATTTTCAAAAATAAGTACTAGAAAGAAAACTGGGAGGAAAAAGGTGTTATCAACCATACACTCTACGATGAAAATTTAAGTTAATAAAAAAGCAAGAACTAGAAACCAAACCATGAAACCTTCCCAAACCTCAAAACAAAAAAACCTCAATTAATTGAGTTTAAAAATGTAAAAACATTCTCCTAAAAAATCTGGAAACAGTCTTTAATAAAACCATAACATAATTAAAATATGCACCTCAAAACCATAATCAGGAAAGTGCTTCATGGAGATATATTAGAAATTAAGTGATATTAATATTAGAAACAAGGCAAGGAAATTCTCTTCAGTATTATTTAACTTTGTTCTAGATGTACTAAGAGTTATAGAAATTAGAGAAGCGTGATATTGAAGTAATCCCCAAACCCTTGGGATAACATTCAGTGCTTTGTTCTGGGCATTCGGTTACTAGATTCAAGAACTATCCACCTTGTTGAATTTTCAGCCATTTTTCAGTAATTTCCACAAACACAGTCCTACAGTGTTTTTGGTTAGTTTATTTTAATAGTTTTCCCATTAAAAAAAAAATCTCATAGGGCTTCCCTGGTGGCGCAGTGGTTAAGAATCCGCCTGCCAGCACAGGGGACACGGGTTCGAGTCCTGGTCCGGGAAGATCCCACATGCTGTAGAGCAACTAAGCCCGTGTGCCACAACTACTGAGCCTGCGCTCTAGAGCCCGCGAGCCACAACTACTGAGCCCATGCACTACAACTAGTGAGCCCACGTGCCACAACTACTGAAGCCCGCTTACCTAAAGCCCGTGCTCTGCAACAAGAGAAGCCACCACGATGAGAAGCCCGCGCACCGCAACAAAGAGTAGCCCCCGCTCGCTGCAACTAGAGAAAGCCCGGAGTGTGGCAGTGAAGACCCAATGCAGCCAAAAATAAATAAATAAATTTATAAAAATGAAATCTCATATAATTTTGTTTGGAGCTCCAATTAATAAAGTGAAAGCAGAGCTGCTTTCATTGCAGAAGGGATAAGGAGCTCTGTAGTCACCTCTTCCTCATCATCCACATCTCCCCCATTAGCTTCTAGAGTGCTGTATGCAGCTTTAAGAATTACAACCGTATTCTGCTTCATGCAATTTTTTTGTGTCACAGTTGTTAACAGTGATGTAAAACAATTGTATAGAATATGATCACCAATTTGATAAGATCTTATTCTTGGCAATTTTCCCTTCTTCTTTGATTATGGTAGATATTAAATTAGAAGCAGCTTGGGGCTTGGAGTTGTGACTGAGAAGACTAAGGTTGCCCAAATCAGATATACGGAGAAGTGGTAGCTGACGCCAAGACAGGAGAGAAAAGAATCACCAGCTAGAATGAGACAGCATTCTGGAACTGCCATTTCAGATAAGGGGATAAGGGCAGATGTCCCCAAACATCTTAATGGCTTCAGAATAACATGCTGCATGAGGTTCTAAAAGGTGATTCTGAGTAAGCCAGACAAGACAGCCTTGTGACATGTTGTAAGTATGGGCTGTGGAAAGACAAATCCTGCATGGTGTCACATATATGTGGAATCTAAAAAAGTTGAACTCATAGAAGCAGAGCAGAATGGTTGCTTCCAGGGGCTGGGGGTGGGAGAAATGGGGAAATGTTGGTCAAACGGTACAAAGTTTCAGTTATGCAGGATGAGTAAGTTCTGGGGAATCTAATGTACAGCATGGTTACTGTAGTTAGTAATATTGTATACTGGAAATTTGCTAAAAGAGTAAATCTTTAATGTTCTCACCACCACAAAAACAGGTGACATGGGGTGATGGATATGTTAGTTTGTGGTAACCATTTCACAATGTATACGTATATCAAAATATCACGTCCACCTTAATTATATACAGTTTTGTCAGTTGTACCTTAATAAAGCTGGGGAAAAAAAAAAAGTACAGACTTTAGAGTCAGGCAGACCTGGAGTTGAGTATGACTTGGAATATGATCATTGCAGATGTCTTAAACATTTTGAGCCTTGGTTTCCTTGTCATATAAAAAGGAATTTGAAATTAAGTAAGTTAGTGAATGTAAAGAGCTTAGTATGATCCTTGGCACACATAAGACATCTTTTAAAAATTAATAGCTTTTATATGTTATACTATTTACTAAGACAGTGAAGCATGTAATAAATTTTAGGAACAAAATAAAAAAGATTTGTTTTTTTGAAATGTATATTTTAGTTAGCTGGAAAAATCAATTTTATCTAAATATTTCACCTTCAGTTACTCATAACTAAAGTCTTGCTACATTTAATTATTTAATTGAAGTGTAATTAACATACAATAAAATGCACAGGTCCTAAATGTTCAGTTTGACTACATTTAACTTTGAATATTAATGTATAGTATCTTTCATTTGCACTGAACTATTACTAGTGAATTGCTAAATATAGTTGATAACTTAGTAAATGCTATGTTAAGAAAGTGCTTTTATAGAAAGTTACTGTTATTTTTAAAAACCGAGTTGATTTGTAGTCATTGTTGGTCTCTATTAACTTAGTGGCAGTGTTTTTTAGTAAAATTTATTTGTGGCCTTGTCCACCAAAAATTTCTGCACATAGCTTCCATTTATTAGTACATAGTGTGTGTTAACTGCGTAAGATTTTAAGTTTGTCTTCTCAAATTTCTTTTTTATTTATCTCATTGGGCCTAATATACTTCTATTTTTCCTTATACTTTCCTTTTATCAAAAAGCAAAGATCTGAAGTAGTCATTTATGCCTGCTTGTTGATTTCTTGTATGTGTTTATAAATTTGTCATTTCAACCATACATTTGTGTTTTAGCTCTGTTCTAAAGTAAGTTTTGGCTAGTATGAATCAGATGGGGAACTATGGGATGGAACGGAAAATTACAACTATTTCCTCAGCTGATTTGGAAAGTAAATTTAACTTAAATCTCTTAGGATCATTAGAGATAGAGGATCCTGAACGGGTTTCCTTATTGTCTCTGGAAAGAGAAGCTGGGAGTTCACTTGTGTTTGGCTGAGACATGCCGAGAGTAGAGGACATTTGTCTTTCCTAAATCAGGACTCTGTTCATCACTAGAAATTCCTTCTGTAGTCTTTTCCTACCCTCTTTTACTTTAGGTAAGCCTCTTTTTGTTGCATGTTTCTTTATATTTGATGTTATCATTAAACCTTAAATTCCTCTTTTTAGTTATTTTGGCATATATCATTATAATCCATTCATTCTAAGTTAATTTAGTTCACTTCTGTACAACTTAAGTTGGTCACTTACTATTTTGTGATATACTTTAACTGATTAGAGCTAAATCTGTCTTGGCAAACATGTGGACATTTATTTACATTCAGAATACTGTTTTTATTCTAAGAAATGTGATATTCTGCCCTAAACTTCATATATAGTCATTAATCCAAATTTTGGAGACCTTTACAAAGGATGAATTAAATCTTCTGTTAGCGGACAGAAGATAATAACCATTTGTTGATTACTTATGCCTCTGAAAAATTAATATGTAGTATAATCAAAAGGAAACAGACTAGCAGTGATTTGTATTACTGGGCTCAATATTTTTTAAATCTTTCTAATTACAGGATAGGTATCTTTAAAAGAACATTCTTTAAATTAGAATGAGATCTCTGTGATTGTAGGCATCTTGAATTAAATAGAACAAACAATCTAAAGAAAATGACAAAAGCAAATTGTATGGCATCGTATAATATATTAAAACAGACAATTTTGATCACAATTTGTGATTAACATTTTCAAAATTAAATGTAGCTGCTTTTATTATTTAGAAAGTATATGCTACAGTGATATATATATATTATATAACCTGTTTTTTGTCTTGAACTGATTATTTGTATATGAATTATCAACAAAATGTGCTTATACTAGGGTAATTTTCTTCTGATACTTAGAGTGGGTTTGTTTACCTTCCCTGTCTATCTGTAGCGTATACCATCAGTTGGTACTTATGAAATCTCATCTAATATTAATATTAACCTAGGAAACATAATGAGAATAAAATTTCTAAGGATCTTATATCTGCTGCAAATGTTATATATTGTATATAACTTTTGTAATATATAATGTATGTAACATTTAAACATCAGATAATATATAGATAACTTGTATATATGTATGTGTTAGTACATATATACATATGTAAGGCCAAATAGCAAATTTTAAGTACGTCTCTGCTATTGTGGCATCATCATGCCCTTAGGCATCAGTTGTAAACCTTGATGTCATTGTTTACTCCTCCCCTCTGTCTCGACACCCCCAAATCCAAATAGACTTCTGAGTATTTTCCTTACATATGCTCTCTCACATAGCCCCTAAAGCCCTACTTTAGACACTTACCGCCTCTCTCTCAACTATAGTAATGATTTCTTAATGATTTTCCTTGCTTCCAGTCTGACCCTGATGCCCTTGCATTGTCAGCAATGAGGATTCAAAACAAGATTCAACTTTTAAACTTTTATTTCTATAACATTATGTAAAATTTCAAACATGCTAGAGAGAATAGCATATAGATTGAATTTGTGATAGCTCCTTATTCCTCCAGAATAAAATCCAGACTCCAGACGACTGACTCTATCAATCAGAACTCTGCTTAGTCTGGTTCCAACTTGCCGTTCCACCTTTGTCTCTACATGTAAGGCTCACTTTACTTACCAGCTCCTCAGGAAGGCTTCCCTGACACGTTTCTTTTCCACTCTGACTCTCCCAATTGTAGGTGTGCTCTTTTAGTATTTCCTACCCCTCATATTTATTCAACAAATATTTATTGAGAATATACCATGTTCTAGGCCATTATTGAGTTCTTCCTGACAGTTTCTCCTACTAAATTGAGGCTCCATGATGTTAGGAACCATGTCGTCTTCATCTTTTAGTCTCTTCTTACATTAAGCACAGTGCCTTGCATATAGGTGAAGCTTTTTTTTTTTTTAACATCTTTATTGGAGTATAATTGCTTTACAATGGTGTGTTAGTTTCTGCTTTATAACAAAGTGAATCAGTTATACATATGTTCCCATATCTCTTCCCTCTTGCGTCTCCCTCCCTCCCACCCTCCCTATCCCACCCCTCTAGGTGGTCACAAAGCACCGAGCTGATCTCCCTGTGCTGTGCAGCTGCTTCCCACTAGCTATCTATTTTACGTTTGGTAGTGTATATATGTCCATGCCACTCTCTCACTTTGTCACAGTTTACCCTTCCCCCTCCCCATATCCTCAAGTCCATGCCCTATTAGATCTGTGTCTTTATTCCCGTCTTGCCCCTAGGTTCTTTATGACCATTTATTTTATTTTTTATTTTTTTTTAGATTCCATGTATATGTGTTAGCATACGGTATTTGTTTTTCTCTTTCTGACTTACTTCACTCTGTATGACAAACTCTAGGTTCATCCACCTCACTACAAATAATAGCTGAAGCTTTGAAGTCAGTAGTGATCTCAACAGTTGACCTTCAGTTATTTTCAAGTAGATTATTACCTAATAAGATTATACACATGAAATTTAGAAAGTTTTTAGAATTAAAAAGCATATTTCTGTTTTTATTTTAAAAAGTAAGATAGATTGTTAAAAGTGTGGAAAATATAGAAAAGGACAAAGAAGAAAATTAAAATGATCTTTGAAACCTAGAGATAACAGCCTAAAACATTTTTAACACTTTGCATTGTTTTATTCTGTTACTTTGATTAGGTCTATTCCCATTCCTCTCCCTTTCCCTCTTCCATGTTCCCCTTTCCCACACCAGAAACCACTGTTTTTTCACCTGGATTTTTGGCAAACAGATTTATTATATATTCTGTGTAACAGCATTCCAAAACATTTATTTTCTTACAGTTTCTGTGAGTCAGGAATTTGGGAGCAGCTTGGCTTGGTAGTTCTGGCCTTGGGTTTATCATGAGGTTGCAATTAAGATGTTAACTGAGGCTTCAGTCATCTGAAGGCTTGACTCAGCTGCAATATCTGCTTCCAAGATGGTGCGCTCACACTGGCTGTTGTTGGCAGGAGGCCTCAGTGTCTTGCCACGTGTACTTCCCCCTAGGCTTGCATGAATGTTCTGATGACATAGCAGCTGGCTTCCCCAGAGTGAGTGATCAAGAGTGAGCAAGATAGAAGGCATAGTGTTGTTTATGACCTAGCCTCGAAAGTCCCACTTATAGCCATTTCTGCAGCATCCTTCTGTTGGTACAAATTAGCACTGTTCATTGTAGGAGGAGCCTGTTCAAGGGCATGAATGCCAAGAGATGTGAGACTGTCTTGGAGGCTAGCAGCAGTCATCTAACCTAACTCTGGAACTGGGAAACACAGAGGTGAAGTGAATAAACCAAATAGCTTTTAGTTTTTTCCAAATTGGGATTTTATAGTGTAGTATTGCCATTTTGTTTGAAGATGACAAAGTATGAAAAACTTAATCTCTTATAAGGATGTGTTCCTAAATCATATTTTAGTAGTACCTTCACATATTAGCTTTCAGATTTTTTTTTTTTGTGTGGTACGCTGGCCTCTCACTGCTGTGGCCTCTCCGTTGCGGAGCACAGGCTCCGGACGCGCAGGCTTAGCGGCCATGGTTCATGGGCCCAGCCGCTCCGCAGCTTGTGGGATCTTCCCGGACCGGGGCACGAACCCGCGTCCCCTGCATCGGCAGGCGGACTCTCAACCACTGCGCCACCAGGGAAGCCCTCAGATTTTTTATATACTCAATTGTTTGAATAACCTCAAAGAAGAAGAAAAAATAAGTTTATTCTTGTTCTTTGTTAATACTTATTATGTATAAGACAATGTGTTAATGTATTTTCATGCTCACAACTTTTACTCCCCACAATATTTACTTCCCACAGTTACGGTTTTATAAATGAGAAATGAGATTTTAAGTAAGTATCAGAGTAGGATTAGACTCCAGGTAATCTTATTTAAGAGCCAGACTCAAACATTATGTCACTGCATCTCAATCGTTTTGTATCCTTGGAACACAAAGGATATATAAGCATACCACTAGTTTTTGGTAAATTAAAAAAAAAATTATCACTGTAAAGTAATAAAAACAAAATAGTATTTTAAAAACTAATATTTATAATAAGTCACATCTGTGAAAGAGATGTTGTTTACTAGATGATCTATAGGGCTTGTGAGCTTGAACTCTATAGATCAGGTTACCCATATTGTATATTTCTTTTCCTGCTTAATTTCTGCTAACTTACAATTATAGGTTGCTGAAATGGTAACAAGCAATGGCTTGCTCAGATAATTCTGGATGTTAAAATTGAACATGACTCCAAAATTACAGATAGTTTCTTAAGCTGTTTCTTGAACTCTCAGATTCTTGATCAACTTTGTCTCATTAAAATGCTGAAAGTTTGCATATTTCAAATTGAGTCAGTGGTAAATGTAATATTAATTAACTTCCTGGTTATTTTTAGTGGGAAAGTCAATCTCTCGGTGATCAACCCCATATACCATATTTGGCTTTTTCTTAAACTAAAAATTAAATTTATTGTATTTTACCCTAAATCAACATATTCATACTATTCAAGATTTTAAACATATTGTTCAGATACATATACTACTTGAGCAAATCTCTAGAAATCATAGAAATGATCATTTCAGATGTTAACAAGTTTTTAAAGAAATCGAAATACTTTTTACTGCAACAGTTTATATTAAGGTGGAAAATTCAGTATATTCAATAATGTTTTCTTTGTATAGCAAAAAACCTTATGACCATTCTGATCACATTGAATCAAAATTGGGAGGTGTATTTTTGATTGCCAGCTATACACTGAACACTAAAGCAACGTGTAGTTAGGCAGTCAACTGCAATCTCCTTTATAGCTTGATATCTACACAAATAGCTGCTGTTCTATCAGTACTGACCCCAACCCACCTTTTGCAGCTGACATTGTGGTTCACAGTTTTTAATATAGTTTCACTCTATTGGAAATAACTTTTATGTAGCTTGGGATGTCAGTGATAAATCAAACAAAATCATTGATCATTTCTCTCTGAAATAGGTTGTCTATAATGATGTAAGAACTGCTTGATTTTTTTCACATTTATGGTTTTTTCCAACTGTGAAACAGAAATACCTGCTAGCATGCACAAGTAATAGTAATAATTATTCCCTTTAAATTATCATTGACTTTGTGAATTTTTTTTAAAAAAGCTTCTCTTTATAATATTTTTGATATTGTGTACAACTATGAACGCTGCCTTTGTAGTTTTTGACTTATCCGTTTTTGGTGACAGAGTGCATTGATTTTATACCAAAGAGCATATTTTGCCCTTGTTTTATAAAAACTTACTTGGTTTGCCAGAAAAGTACTATATTTTTGAAAATAATTTAAAAGCTTTAATGCTCATGCCACTATTTGAAAGAGGATTATACTGTGATCACGAAAGGTGACAGGATGCTGGTTTGTTAAAAAAAAAACAAAAACAGTTTTTATATATTTATCAGTATGCTTTCCATTCATAATTTTCTTTTCCAGGTGCTTGTGCATACACGTCAATACTTGCAGATTCACTTACCTGTCATACTGATTGACATTCTATATTCTAATGAAGCCCTGTTCAGTGAATTCTGGCATTTCTGGAATTATTTTCATCTCTACTTTTATGAGCTAAAACAACTTCTATGAGTTTGGATTATACATTACAAAATAACAAGTTTTCAGTGAAAAATCATAATTGATCTTACCTTTTAAATTTATGATTATACCAGGCTGTCTGTGGAGCAGGCAGATGACAGGGACCACTGGTGGTACATAAACCAGGCTTTGAAAACATGGCACTGAGCTGTTCCAGGAGCAGTTATTAAAACAGCCACAGATCTGATTATTACATAAGTAACAGGTCTGGCTGGTGAAAGGTAAAGGAGAGAGAAAAATGAAAGGAGCAGTACTGCTGCCTGGTGATGACTCTGAAAACCACTGTCTTACCCACACCAGGCCAAGAAGCAGAGGAAAAGCAATAGAGCAAGGAGTAAGGACAGACAACACAGAGTAAACTGCGTAACAAGAATAACTGACAGCACAGAATAAAGGTGAACATTACAAAGGAGTGAAAAGAAATACCAGTTGGAACACTGTATGAGAATGTTAAGTGAAGAACAAATCAAGTATTTACTTGAGTAACCTCAAGCACAGGACAACTTGTCCCACACTGAAGGTGCTATAATCTGATGGGTGACTTGTTGTAGTCCCCTGGTGAGCTAAGTCAGTACCATAACCTCTATGTAACATATAAAGATTCAGTGGATCAGAGCTAGGTGTATCAGAGAGACCATCCTCCAGTATGGGTATCAGATTTTCTGTAACGAAGGATGACATCTCAATACTTGGAATATAATAGGTGTCAATAAGTATATTAGTTATCTGTTGCTGCATAACAAATTACCTCAGAATTCAGCTGCTTAAAACAACAAACATAAACTGCCTCACCATTTCTGTGGGCCAAGAATCTGGGTATAGCTTAGCTGGGGCTTCTGACTCAGGGTCTCTCACGGGCTGTGGTCATCTAAAGGCATTCGTGGGAGAGGAATTTCTTCCATGCTTACTCAGGTGGCTGTTGGCAGGCCTCACTTCCTCACTGGGTGTTGAACAGAGGCTTCTTTGTCATGTGGGCCACTTTACAGAGGCGCTCACAAGGCAAGAAAAGGTGAGAGAGATAGAAGCTAGAGTCCTCTGGTAACCTGATTTTGGAAGTGGCATCAATCAATTTTGCTATATTCTATTCGTTAGAAGCACTTAATTAGGTCCAGTCACTCCCAGGAACATGAGACAAGAACAGGAATACCAGGGGGTGAGATTATTGGGGACATCTTAGAAGAAGGCTGCCTGCCACAATAAACATTTTCATGAATGAGTAAATGAATGAAGAAAAGAAGAGAAACTTAAGAAAAATTGCTTGTACTAGTAAGTCCTCCCTAAATACAGATTACTAGAAGGGAAGCTGGACCATAAAACAGAAAATTAATCTCTGGATAAGACTTGTTTTAGCTTAAAATAGACATTTTGATCAGTAAGTACAGTACGAGTTCATCAATATCATAAAAGAAAGGCTTGGAAAATATGAGTGCTGTTTTCTGCAGACTGTAACTTAACATCTTTTTAATGCTGCCAAATCCCTATATTTAGAAAAGGTAGAGCTTCCGAATTTGATGCATTTCAGTCATTGGTTCTCAGCTGTCCTGCACATTGGAAACGCCTTAGAAACTGAAAAACCAAGCTATCAATACAAAAGGATAGCTGGGCTCTATCCCAGGCTAAATAAATCACAACTCCTAAAGGTGGGGTCCAGACAAGGATATAGTTTCTTTTTTTTTTTTTTTTTTTTTTTTTTTGCGGTACGTGGGCCTCTCACTGCTGCAGCCTCTCCCGCCGCGGAGCACAGGCTCCGGACGCGCAGGCTCAGCGGCCATGGCCCACGGGCCCAGCTGCTCTGCGGCATGTGGGATCCTCCCGGACCGGGGCACAAACCCGTGTCCCCTGCATCGGCAGGCGGACTCTCAACCACTGCGCCACCAGGGAAGCCCAAGGATATAGTTTCTTAAAAGCTCCTCAGGTCGTCAGGGTTTGGGACCACTGATTTAAGTGGCTCTTAATGGAAAGATTCAAGCATGCACCCTTTCTCAGGTTTAGTACAAATTGAAAAGGGAAATAATTTTAGGAACAAACTTTCTTTATTCAACATGTATTTATTGTGTCCAGTATGTGCGTAGCATATGTGGGGGATTAAAAATATACATATAAGTAGTTTAAAATGGGACTAAGCTATACTTCATGGTATATATGTATTTACTATGGTTATCAGAAACAGTCCACATGTGCTGTAGGGTTTCAGAGAGGGGAGAGATGAATATAGGCTAGAGTAGATAAAGAATGCGATTTGGAAGAGATGGGATCATTAGGTACATTAGGAAAGTGTTACATTAGGGTACATTAGGAAAGTACATTAGGAAAGTACATTAGGTACATTAGGAAAGTATTACAAGGTGAAATGCAGTAATTTGCTTCACTTGACAGATCCTAGGGTCTGACTTGGAGAAATCTGACAGTTTAGATAGCACTTGGATCTTATTCTGTAGGCCAGTAGCTGCACAAGAGCAATTGAGGAGCTTTGAAAAATACCTGGAGAGTTTTCAAGTATTTTTATCTCCAGGTAAATACTCCTGGAGAAGTTTATTCAGTTGGTCTGGGTGGGGCCCAAGTATTGTACTTTTTAAAAGACTTCCTGTGATGCTGATGTGCAGCCAGGGTTGGGAAACTGCTGTAGGATCACCTAAGGTCCCTGGAAATTTTTGAGTAGGAGGGTTTCATATTCACCCATCCATTAAAAGCACATTAGGATGTGTTTTGTTTTTATGCCACAGGAAGAGGGCAAACAGCGTTGAACAAAATAAAACAGGAAAAAGGTGCCTGTTTACACTTATGGGGGTGGAAGGCAGCTTGTATTCTTTTTTGGTAAGGAAGACAGGCAATAAACTAATAATGCGTAATTTGGTAAGTAAAAACAAATGCTTTGAAGAAAATAAAGCATAATGAGGGAGACAGGAATAGGCAGAGAAGGGGAGTAGAGTTGGAGAGGAGAGTGCTATTTTATGTCAGGTTAGGAGGGACTTCCCTAACTGTTGGCATGTGTACAGAGACGTGGAAGAAGCGAGGGAGTGAGTAGGCAGAGGAGATCACAGGGGAAACGCCCAGGCAGGCACAGGCCAGTGAGGTTGGGTGCTGTGGACTACATTGTGCACACACACACACACACACACATACTGCCCCCCACCACCTCCCATTGTATATTGAAGCCTTAATCCCCAGTGTGACTGTATTTAGAGATAGGGCTTTTAGGAGGCAATGCAGGTTAAATGAGGTCATAAGGATAAGGTCCTAATGGGATAGGATTGGTGGCCTTTTAAGAAGAGGAAAAAGATCTCTCTCCCTCTGTCTGCCATGTGAGGAACAGTAAGGAGGCCTTCTGCAAGCCAGAAGGAGAGCACTCACCAGAAGCTGAACACTGACATACCTTGATGTTGGACTTTCTAGTCTTCAGAACTGTGAGAAAATAAATTTCTGTTCTTTCAGCCACCCACTCTACAGTATCTTGTTATGGCAGCCCTAGCCAACTAAGACTGCAGGAACAGAGGGTTCCAGAGGGGGGAGTATAGGAGATGAGGTAGGAAGAGGGACTCAAATCATGTGGGGCTGCAGTCTAGAGCAAGAATTTTGGATTTTCTTCTCAGTTGCCATATACTCTGGTTGCCAGAGTATAACTAGGGAAGGTGTTTGGGTGGGGAGGAGGAACCCATTGAATTGTTTTAGGAGAGGAGTGGTATAATTTGATTTATATCTAGAAGGATCAACTGGCTGCTTTGTGGGAGAATAGTCTGTAGCAAAACAGTTGAGGAGTCAGGGACATTAGTTATCTTCATAACTATTGCAAGGGTGGTTATCAGTGGGAGTAGTGTGAAATCATCCAATCCTAGATGTATTTTGAAGGTAGAGTGGACAGAAATTGCTGGTGAATTAGATGTGGGTGTGAGAGAAAGTGGGGAATGAAATATTGTGTCTTAAGTGTTTGGTCAAAGCAACTGAAAAAATGGAGTGCTATTTATTAAGATAGGAAGACTGTCAAAGAATGGAAGAATGGGAGGAGGGAGCAATCAAAATTATAAGCTAGTTTGAGTTGCTACTGAATATCCAGATGAAGATGTAAGTAGGCAGTTGGTTATATAAGTCTGGAGTTTCGGGGGAGACGCTGGGGCTGGTGATGCAACTTTTGGAGTATCGTATAGATCAGTAATTTTCAACCTTGGTTACACTTTATAATCAGCTTGGGAATTTTCAAAAAATTTCTGAGCCTGGTCCCACCCCTGTATATTCTTGTTTAACCTGGGAGTGGGGCTCAGGTATTTCTGTTTTAATTTGATTAGTGGTTAGGTTAAACATTTTTTTAAACAGCTTTTATTGAGGTATTATTGACATACGATACACTACGCACAAAGTGTACAATTTGATAAGTTTTGACAGATGAATACATCTGTGAAACCATCACCACAATTAAGGTATTGAACATACCCATCATCACCAGAAGTTTCTTTGTACCCCTTTTCAGTTCTTCCCTACTATCCCTACCTCCCTCCCATCTTCAGTCACTAGGCAACTACTGATCTGCTTTCTGTGTAGATTAGTTTGCATTTTCTAGAATTCTATAAATGAAATCTTACAGTGTGTACTCTTCTGTGTGGCTTCTTTAAGCATAATTGTTTTGATACTCGCCTATGTTGTTGCATGTATCAGTACTTGATTCCTTTCTGTTGCTGAGTAGTATTCCATTGTATGAACTTCTTTATTCAGCTGTTGATGAACATTCGGGTTGTTTTCAGTTTGGGGCCACTACAGATAAAGCTGCTGTGAACATTTGTGTACAAGTCTTTGTGTAGTCATGTATTTCCTTCTCTGGATAAATACCTTAGAGTGGAATAGCTGGGTCGTGTGGATCACATTTTTTCATATGTTTCAACATGAGGGGTTTTGTGTGTGTGTGTGTGAGTGTATGTATGTCCTTGAGGAAAACTTTTATGCCCAGAAAAGATTATTCAGACACTATTTTCATTATTAAAATTAATGTTCAGTTTATTAATTTCAGTTTAAATATCTAGTTTGTAAGGTTTAGCAAAATTTAAGTTCTTTTTTCCTAGGTGTAATTATTATTATTTTTTTTTTTTGCGGTACGCGGGCCTCTCACTGTTGTGGCTTCTCCCGTTGCGGAGCACAGGCTCCAGACGCGCAGGCTCAGTGGCCATGGCTCACGGGCCCAGCCACTCTGCGGCATGTGGGATCTTCCTGGACCGGGGCACGAACCCGTGTCCCCTGCATCGGCAGGCGGACTCTTAACCACTGCGCCACCAGGGAAGCCCCCTAGGTGTAATTATTTTTAAAAAGCAACGCAGGTTAATTCTAACGTGGAGCCAGGGCTGAGAACCATTGTACAGATGGTATTTAAAGCCAAGGATTGAATGAGATCACCTAGCACAGCCATTTCTCAAGCTTTTGCTTGCGTAAAAATACCCGTAGTTGGGGCAAGTTCTGAGAATTTGTATTTCTACGAGGCTCCCAGGTACTGATACCTGGGAGTTGGACTGATGGACCATACTTTGAGTAGCCCATCCTAGAGGGTTAGTGTAGATAAAAGAGATACCTGAAGATTAAGTCCTGGCCCCTCCAAAGTTTAGAAATTGGGAAGGAGAGGAAGGAACCAGTAAATAAGACTGTAAAAGAATAGCAGGTGGGACTTCGCTGGTGACGCAGTGGTTAAGAATCCACCTGCCAGTGCAGGGGACATGGGTTTGATCCTTGGCCCGGGAAGATCCCACATGCCACAGAGCAACTAAGCTCATGAGCCACAACTATTGAGCCTGTGCTCTAGAACCTGCTAGCCACAACTACTGAGCCTGCACGCCACAACTACTGAAGCCTGCGCACCATAACTACTGAGCCCGCATGCTGTAACTACTGAAGCCCATGTGCCTAGAGCCGGTGCTCCGCAACAAGAGAAGCCACCACAATGAGAAGCCCGCGTACTGCAAGGAAGAGTAGCCCCCGCTCACCACAACTAGAGAAAGCCTGCACACAGCAATGCAGACCCAACGCGGCCAAAAATAAATTAAAAAAAAAAAAGAAAAAGAAAGCTGGTGAGGCAGGAGAAAAACGAAAGAGTGTGGTGTTCTAGAGGCTTGTGAAGATAGTTTTGCAGGAGGGAAAGCATGATAAACTCTGTAAAATATGGCTTGAAAAGACCGAGCGAGATGTGAGTTACAGTTGACTAATGGATATGGTAAAGTGATTGTTGATGACCTTGAAAGAAATACTTTTGGTAGAATGTCCAGTCAGGGCAAAAACCTGATTGAGGTGAGCCCATGAAAGAAGGGAGGAAAGTAAGTATAGACAAATCACTTGATGCTTATTGTGGAAAAGAGAACAAAGAAATGGGGCAGTGGCTAGAAGGGGATGTGGAAGTAGGGATGGGTTTTCTTTTTTTTTCTTTTTAAGGTAAGAACTATCATAATGTGTTTGTATGCTGACAGGAATAACTTAGAGAAGGAAATATGGTTGGAGCAGGAGAGCAAGAGGTCAGTAGCAGGAGTGGTGTCCTGGAGAAGGGATCCAGTTGGCAGATAGAGTCATGGCCTTAAATAGGAATACGGAGAGGGAAGTTAGAGTATGTGGGCACGGATGGCAGCTTGTAGAAATGTTAATTGAATAGCTTCTATTTTCTCTGAAATAAGAATCAAAGTCACCCCATAATAAATAAACAAAGCACAATGAAAGTTTTGTTCAGTACTCTCTCCTCAGTGCTTAGAACAGTAGTTTGAACATAGTAAGTGCTTAGTAAATGTTTGTTAAATAAATGAATGTAAGGGAGAGTAACCCTGGATTGGAGGGAAGGAGGCAAGTGAGGTAGCGCAGAGGTGGCTGTCGGGTTAGGCGAGAGCAGTGCTCCTGGGAATGATGAGGGGAACCGTTCCAGTCATATGGAAGAAGAAGTGAAAGGACTTGATTTTTCTTCGGCTAAGGGGAAGGAAAAGTTGAGTATGACCTGTTTGTAGCTCTGGAGCATGTCCTTAGTCTTTCAAATGAGTGGACTGTGATGTTGTTTAATGATTTGAGGGATTTTTCAGAGACTTAATTGCTGAGCACTCTAACCTAGTTTGTATAAAGCTGATGTAGTCATCTATTTTGTCAGTACTTACCAGAAAGTATCTCTGTAGCTGCCAAGGAATCAAGTCTCTCCTGCCACCACCTCCCAGGAGTTTAGGGAAAATTTTGTCCTGGGCGTCTGCGGAAGTGTTTGATGTTGAAAATTAAATGTATGTAGACCTTGGAGTAAGAACTCTTCAAAATACTCAACATAGATTCTTAAACTGTTGAAGGATACTATTTACTGCATTCTATAAGCAAACTAAGGCAAGTGACCAGAAAGAGTGCATTGAACCTGAGGTGTAAATTTCATTAGTTTAGTGTGAATACCATGGATCAGCAGATTTTGAATTGTTTTTCTCAGAGCCACACCTCAGGGCTAACTGGGAGATGCAAGGATGAGCACTGAGTGGATGGGGGCTGAAGCGGATGTCTCCACATCAGCTTCAATAGAAGTTAGTTTGTTTTCCGTTTTATACACTGAGATTCCTTGTAAGATTTTATTTGCATGGTGATTCTACTGCAGAAACAATAACAGAGAAAGCATTTGAGTATCATCAGTGTAGGTAACATTTGAGTTTTGCTGGTAAGTCAGATAGTGCTGGTTTTATCAGAGTAGATTATTTCATTGTTTGGAGGTGGGGAAAACCACTTAGAAAGGCCTCTTTTATCCTTTGATTCAGTAATCAGTTTTTATGGAAAGCAGTGTACCTTAAGCCCTTCATTCCATTTTCATGAAAAAGGAAGTAAATGGCTCAAAAGCAAAATGACATCAGCAAATTCTTCAAGACAGTGAATCCTTGAAAGTTGGCGCCTAGTTAAATCAGTGTTTTACACAATTGATTTATAGTTGTATTTATGCATCATATTTAACTGGTATTTATAATTGTTAATATTAAGAGACATTTATTGAGTATCTAATACATGTAAGATCTACTGTACTAGGTGTTGGGGATATAGAAACAGGCAAGATGTGATCTTTTCCCACGCAGGGGTTAGAGTCCAGTTGGGGAAATAGAACACAGCCATAAAAAGATCAACAGCATTGCAGAAGAGTGTAGAAGACCACGAGTTTGCAGAGCTGCTGCAGGGGTTCCACAGATATGTGATGCACATTTCTTTTTAAAATATTAAATAACCCGTCAAATAAAAGTGTCCTATGCACCAAATATTAACGTGCACAGAAGAAAGACGACCACTAAAGCTCATTAATTTATTTTGTAGATTAATTCACTCTTTTTTTTTTTTTTTTACCATTTCAAAATAAAGTAGCAGATCCTTTATTTGTATTTCTCGAAGCTGTTGAAAAAAGTCACGTAGCAGCAGCAACATGTTTTGGCCATCATTTTCCCTCTTCCACCTCTGCCCTCCCAGAGGATTTTGGCCCCCAAGTCACACTCCTCACACCTCTTCAGGCCCCACAACAAAGCAAACCCTGTTTCAGCGGTTTCTTCCTAACTTCCTTTCCTTCTGATGATTCATCACAAAATCTCAAAAACGGATCTATCAGATAAGATCTACCTCAGAAATCCTGGGAAGGGAAGATACATTGAGCAGGCCAGTCCATAGAAAGCACTTCCCAGGGCCTGGGGAGAAATCCAGGGAATTCACGCTGAGTAACTTACAGCCCTTCATGCTTGTGAACGCTTTGTAGGCTGCATGGTGCTAGAGCTCTCTGAGCCTTCAAATGAGAATATCCTGGACGAATTTTTCCGCAAAGCCAAGAATCGTTATGTGAACAATGTATCTTTAAGGACTTAAGAAGGGAGTATGGTTTCTCATGAGGTGAACAGTCATTCAACAGAAAGGACTTTATCATGCAGTATTTTGTGACTGTGAACCTGAACCATCTTTGTTTTATCCTAGGATTAGGACAAGTGATGGATTTCTTTCATCTTCACTGATATTTGGCATCAAAATTTATTTGATACGATTCATAAGTGGACAGATGCTGAAGGGTAGGGATGTATACCTAGTCTAGAAATGGCAATGTTTGATAATTTTGGAACAAGGAATGGCTGTCCCCTTTTCAAAAAATTGTGAGCCATCAGGCTTTTCAAAGTAAAGTGTTTTGACAATGCAAGTGCAGGAAGTGGAAGTAAAGATAAGCCAAAGTCTATTAGAGATGTATTTGAAATCAGGAATCACTCACTGTTTACAAGATTAGATATGTTCCTAGGATTAGGCTTAACAGCTGATGGGGAATTAGTTACATTAATCTATATCAGGTCTATATACCTTCAAATGGAATAAAAAATTGGGTTTAACTACACTCTAAAGTCTTATTAAAATTTTTAATATTAATTGTTCCTTTGTTTCTTATTTCTGTAAATTATTCATAAAATGACTTAAAAAGGGGGGTGGCAGCCCATGGTGATGAACTAAACATGAACTAAAGTGCTTTCCACCCTGTAGTAAGTCCTCTAATTTTTAAAATCACAGCACACCGTTTTTTCCTTATTAGGGCTTCTGACAAAATTTATTTAGTTAGTTTCCTTTTGTGTGGCTTCTATCCCATGCACTAAACAAACTGTGAGGGCGAGGACTGTGTCTGTTTTGTTCATGGTGAGTCTCCGGCACCTTAGGTAGTGCCTGACACGTGTTAAGTGTGTAATACATTTGTCAAACAGGGGGCTTACTTATAAAAATCTTCCTTGGTTAGATTTTTGGACTTTTGTTAGCAGTGTATTAGCAGACTCACAACAGGTTTGGGTTAAGTTCAGCCTTTTAACTCATTGAGATTTATACTGCTTCAATTTACTATATATATTTTAGTGTTGGGAAGCAGATTGCCTCTTTCTGAGCTATGAATAATGCTGCCTCCTTTAGAAAAGAATCAACAATGGTTTTATATCGTATTTGTTTTGCCTGTCCAACTTGACAAAGCTAAATTGTTGTGATGAGGTTAATCAAGCTTAAAACATTTTTCTTATAGTATTTAGCATACAGGATTTTTGTTGTGGGGTGGAGGGCAGACACATAGTTAGAAACTATATCTGATGAATAATAGTTATCCGTAAACGGTTGTTGAAATGTTCCCCCCCTTTTTTCATGTCACAGTAAGTCAACAGACCTGCCAAACTTTACACAGACAGTCTGTTTGAGCTATTTATGAAGGATACATAGGGACACATAGGGATCTCAAAATTTTGGAACATCATATTTTACAAGTTACAGCTAATAATGACGTATGTGAACAAGTAGATGACAATAGAGTGCAGTTGGGATATGTCTGGATAGCACTGGATGACCTTTTTGTCCTCCTTATCACAGAACCTTTAGCATTGTAGGTGTACTGTCAAAATCATGAATGATAAATCGCTGAACATAAAAAAGGCACACCTTGTAAATAATACCCTGCCCCTTATATCCTAAGTTAACTATCTCCCACCTCTAAAATTCCCTACTATCCTCTAGATTTTTCTCACTAAGTAGAAAAAGGATCATAGTTAAACTTTTTTAAGATCCCTAGAGCTAGGAGGGCTTTCTTTTTAATAGAGCATGGTGAAGTTGAGTCACTTTATGATAGGGTACAAAGATCATCATAAGCTGTGTTCCTCCTGCCTTCGTTGAAGAATCTTTAAAACTCATTCAGGCCGTTAGAGAGCAGCAGAGAACTTTATTTCAATAGTTAAGCTGCGTGGAAACACATATTTTGTGCTTCTTTTCTCCCAAAGTTGAACCAGATCAAATAATCCTAGAAGAGAGGAGCAAAGTCATTATCTTAAGTGAAAAAAGAATGAATTACTACACATTTAGGAAAAGTTAGGATAAAAAGAGAGAGAAAGACATAACTACTGAAAAACAAAAATAATATTTTTCTTGAGGCAGAAGAGAACTACTATAGAAAATTTGTTGGTGATTAGAAACTAACAAAATCAACCACAGACAATGCCACGTACAGAAATTACTGGTTGCTTATCAGAACACTAGTCTTACATTTCCACTTGCCCCAGGGACACCTTTGCTTAAATTTTATAAAATCCACAAACCCAGCATGACCAGCACCATCGTTTCTAGTATGAAGTGGTGGTCTTCTAATTTGTCTCCTGACCGCAGTCTCTCACCTGACCAGGTCAGCTAATTGTTCTTTCTTTATTGGTTTTTACCTTGTAAGAGAGTATACATTTACTGAGTATTTTGTTCTTACCACTGAGAATATAACACTTAGAAGAATTCTAGATTCATAACTTGTTTTAAAATGTTAATTTAGGGACTTCCCAGGTGGGACAGTGGTTAAGAATCTGCCTGCCAATGCAGGGGAAACGGGTTCGAGCCCTGGTCCGGGAAGAAGCCACATGCTGTGGAGCAACTAAGCCCGTGCACCACAACTACTGAGCCTGTGCTCTAGGGCCCACATGCCGCAACTACTGAGCCTACGTGCTGCAACTGCTGAAGCCTGTGCACCTAGAGCTGGCACTCTACAACGAGAAGCCACCACAATGAGAAGCCTGCACTGTGCACTGCAATGAAGAGTAGCCCCCACTCGCTGCACCTAGAGAAAGCCCCCATGTAGCAACGAAGACCCAATGCAGCCAAAAATAACTAAATAAATCAATCTTTAAAAAATGTTAGTTTATTTAACTCTCCTCATGGTTTCATGGAGCAAATCATGCTGTACTGATATGCTTTCATTTTCAGATTTTTTTTTTTTTTTAAATTTTTGGCTGCATCGGGTCTTCATTGCTACACGCAGGCTTCCTCTAGTTGCGGTGAGCGGGGGCTGCTCTTCGCTGCGGTGCACGGGCTTCTCATTGCGGTGGCTTCTCTTGTTGCAAAGCACAGCCCAGCTCTGCGTGGGCTTCAGTAGTTGTGGCACATGGGCTCAGCAGTTGTGGCTCGTGGCCTCTAGAGCACAGACTCAGTAGTTGTGGTGCACAGGCTTAGTTGCTCCGTAGCATGTAGGATCTTCCCCGGGCCAGGGATTGAACCCATGTCCCCTGCATTGGCAGGTGGATTCTTAACCACTGCACCACCAGGGCGTTCCCTCATTTTCAGATTTATGGGCCATATGAAAAGGGAAAATGATTCTAGGAAGATTCTGGAGAGAGAAAACCTGTTAAATATGAAAAAGACGTGGCAGCAGTTGTAAGATCCATGAAGCTGGGGAATTAGGATTATCCCTTCTCTCACATAAAAGTGGGAGTGATTGAGGAACTGTGTCACATAATTGATGGACACCAACTTGGAGACAAATGCTGGAGGGGTGGGGGAGTGATTGATGATGTTATAAAAATATTCTGTACCTAACCACAGCACAATCGTTATATTCCTGAAAAGCTTCATGATCAGAGAATCCATGATTGAGACAGTTACATCTTATGGGAAAAACAGCACCGAGTACTGAGGTTATTAACGAATCCGGAAAAACTTAGAAGAATATTCAATTTTACTTAAAAAAGGCAGCACTAAATAAAGAGAATATAAATTATTATATATCTTAAGTTAGTGATAATGGTCTCTCAATAATGTCAATTTATTGATTGCTAGGAACTTCAGGATTTCTACTCTAGAATGTAAATTTATTTTAATGTTCACAATTTTCTTGTAATTTAGTTTAACATTTTTATAAATTCATTTTGCATTAAATTTTGGGACGAAGGGAGCAACAGTACAAACTATAATAAAGGATGTTGTCAAACTTTCATTTGTTATGGCAGGAAGAGATTCAGAGACCCATAATACCTTAGGAGACAAATGATGACTACCCCTCAATTCCATTGTATAGCTTGGAGTGACTCTTAATTTTAGGTGACTCACTGTTCACCAGGCACTAGTCTAACCAAACCTTTTCACAACCTGTCACACCTTTGTACTTTCTTTCTCTTTCCATATTCCGGCATAATTAAAAGAGGAATTAATTCTTGCTGCTCTTACTTTTCACTACTTGTTTACGTCTGTGTAGTGAGTGGTTGATCCTGGCCCGTGAGTAAGCATCGAGACAGTATTCCTTGTCTTTTAAAACATCTTCATTCCTCATTAAGCCTGATTTTATCATTCATTCATTTTTCAACAAATATTAAATATCTAGTATTTTTTCAGTACCGTGCTAGGTACTAGTTATCCAGTGATGTATAAACCTGAAACCATCCCTTTCCTTGTGGAGTGTATATCCTAGATGAGGAAACAGACAGTAACTCCTTCCTTAACACTCCCTGTGTTCCTTTATTTTTTTTTCCATAGCATTTATCAACATCTAAGACTTTATTTTTTGTTTGATTTCATCCACAGAACGTTGGTTACATGAGGACAAACAAGAATTTCTGTATGTTTTGCTAAAGGAATATTTTTTGGTTGAGAAGTGAGAAAGGCACGTTTAATTTGTCACCACGTCCCCTTGATTCTGCTTCTTCAACCTGTCTCTAAATAAGCCCACTGCCGCTTCCTTTTAGTTCAAGCCCTTTTTATTTTTACCTGGTCTATTAAAGTAGCTTTCCCTGCCTCTGTAGTACCTTTCCCCTCCAGATTGCTGCCAGTAATCTTTGTAAAATTGAAGTCTGAATTTCTTCAGTGATCTGCTGTCTTTTAAAGGTAAATCAGACTCCTTCGCTTTTCATTGTCGGGTTCCTTCCTATCTGTCCAGCCTTTTTTTTTTTTTCTTTCTCTGCCACTCCCTGCTCTCCATCTCAAACTTTATGCTGCAGTAGTATCAATATATTGCACTTCTTCAAGCTTCTCTGCTCAGTGTGGTGGCTGGACCAGAGGCTTCCCCTTAACTTGGAAGCTATTTAGAAATGCAAATTTTAGGCTCCACCCCGAGGCCTACTAAATAAGAACCCTGGGAGCAGAGCTAAGCAAGCTAAACAAGACTTCCCAGTAATCCTGATGTACATTAAATTTGAGAATCACTACTTTAGTCGTTTTTTTTTTTAAAGTTCATTTCCTTAACAAGCTCAGCCATTAATTACCATGCTTTTAATATCATTTTCATTTGTGTAACTCTTAATTTACATCATTGACCCTGGTATCTGTGTCAGTCCTGCTTTTTAAATTGTGTGTTGGACATCTTTCCTGGATATCCTTCCTGTACTTCAGACTCTGTAGGTTCTAAACAAAATTCATTACCCATCTATTAAGATGTTTTATATACTGCGTTTCCTATTTCCTCCTTCAAAGGATTCCTCCTTGCAGCTTTGAATCCTAGATTATGCAGTATTTTCTCTTTGGTTTCTATTTTGTCTTGCTTTAGAGAAACAAAGGAAAAGATTTTTTAATAACCCTACTGACCAGAATAGGGTCAGGATTTTCCAGGCAATAGATTACTGTTGTTTATAGACCATCTGTTAAAATGTGTTTTTTTAATGTATTTTTATCTTATTCTTCCTTGCTTTTTCCTTCCCACCTTTTTTCCCTCCTCAATTGTCTTTTTCTCTCTCATTTTAAGAACTTAGAGACCATTTACTTTGAATCTTGACCTCAGCTGCCCACGTTCTACCGTAAAGCTGGAGGCATCCTTGACCCTGGGCTAATAGAGTGACAACTTGTACCAAAAGTGACAACTGGTACCAAAGATTGTAGTCAGGCAACATTTCATCTATCTCGGTACAGTTTCTGCAGTAGGTTCTCAATAAATTTTTTTCTAATGAGTAAGTGAGTAAGTTAGGCAAGTCTCAAAGCACTGGACAGATCTCCAAGGTCAAAAAACCACAGTGAAATTGTGGCTGGATACATAAGGAACCTCAAAGATTTAAGCAGTAAGTGAGAAATTTTGACACTTAAATATTTATTCAGTGAATAAATGAAAGATTTTAAAGAAAAGAATAGCCATTGTAACAGATGGTGAGGTATTTCCTTCTCTGAGAGAAGAGGGATAAATTTAGATTTTATTTCAGTGTGAACTTTCAAGTTTAATTTTAAAAATTCATGTTTATGTGTGCTTCCCCATAAGCACAGTTTGATATACATTTTTAATAATTTTCGTGTCGATTTATGTAACAGTTACATTTTAATGGTTTGACTATATATCTTGGGCTATAACTTTTAACTGTTATTATAGTTCTATTTTTGTTGGATAGGAAAGACAGTAATGTATGTGTGTGTATATATATATCTGTTAAATTGCACATCTGAATTACCTTACATATGAGAAATTTTTATATGTGAAATCATATATCTATTCTCATAATTTGAGCTATTCTCTCATAAAAAATACATTCTTAAATTATAGTAATAAAAAAAACTTTCTTTTTAACATGCACACAGGAAACCTCGGCCTGTCTCCCAGTTGGTTGCACAGCAGGTTACTCAGCAGTTTGTGCCCCCTACACAGTCAAAGAAAGAGAAAAAAGATAAAGTAGAAAAAGAAAAAAGTGAAAAGGAAACAACTAGCAAAAAGAACAGTCATAAGAAAACCAGGTAAATTTAGAGTGTTTTAATGGCACTTTTGAAGTAATAAAATTAACCATTTAATATTGTCTTTTAACATCAATATATAAAGTATATAAAGTAGAAATAAAAGATTTCATCTCTTTTACTATATCATGAAAGTGTGTTTCTTAGTTGAAGGTATATTAGAAATTAAACACAGAGGCCACAAATACAAGTGTAAGTGTGAGGACACTTTCTGTTTTTTGTTTTTGTTTTACTAGATTACAAGACATTTGTGTTTGAAATGTTTCTTTTTCACTCATAAAGCCAGGAGTGATGTTCACAATACTGAACAGATATTTGCATGAGCTTTAACCAATCAAAATGGTCATGGGTCCAGGCAGAACAGACAGTCATGACGCCCTTATCATAAGTGCACATCAGTGGAGTAACAGCCCTGCATATAACTCAACCTTAGCTGTTGTCAGCTTCCTCTGTGATTCAGCTATGTCACTGCTGTTCTAAAACATTTATTTTAGTAAAATTGATAAGCTGTCTGCAAAATTATGATAAAGCTATAAAAGCACATTTAAGAGAACATTACTCCCAGAGTTTTTGGTCATGTTGAGGAAGATTCAGGAATGATTGGCTTGATTAATGTTAATGATTTCAAACATTTAATTATATTTTTGTGGCTAGTTACACATGAATATAGAGCTTTAAAGATAGATGTATTTGTTTTGTTATTTTTACCTAATTTAATATGCATTACATGCTCAGAAAGTTGGTAGAGAGAAAAGCTAGTTTAAAATTTTATCATCTTTTGTGTTTAGGCCAAGATTGAAAAATGTGGATCGGAGTAGTGCTCAACATTTGGAAGTTACCGTTGGAGATCTGACAGTCATTATTACAGACTTTAAGGAGAAAACGAAGTCACCGCCCGCATCTAGTGCTGCTTCTGCAGATCAACACAGTCAGAGTGGCTCCAGCTCTGATAACACAGAGAGGGGAATGTCCAGGTCATCTTCACCCAGAGGAGAAGCCTCATCATTGAACGGAGAATCTCATTAAAGTTTATTTTCTCCAATTTCCTAGTCACTTCTGTCATACCATGCAAATACACAGATTATGCCAAGAAGTACCACATTTTCATGACAAACATATTCATGCACAATCCATAATTTGCATTTTACATAAAATAGAAATTTGTTAGATTTTATTGCAATCTATGCCTACCAAACATTTCCAGACTTAACATTTTGGTCTCCACAGTTAAAGGTGCCATGAAAATGTGGTTGAATTACTCATTATGCAGTGTTATTGGTAAGTCTATTTTCACTTTTAGTTTAGTGAATTCTAACACATAATTCTTGAATTCTCTACTATTGGCATGTAATGAATTTAAATTTTTATAACATAGTGCAAGCTGCCTAAATATGTATTATTTGAGAATTGTGAAACAAATAGTTATATGTATACAAGTCAAAAATCAATTTAATCAACTGTTGCTACAACAGAATTTTCTTAATGGTTATCCTCTTAAATACACCTGCTGGTACTTGGTGTGGTTAAATAGGAAGATTGTTATTAAATAAAGAATTTGTATGAACCATTGCCAATGTTTTTGACACATTTTACTAAATTATTGTTCCTGAATTATGTTTTAGGTTTTATCTGTTTTTGGGGGGAATTTTTGCTTATCTTTCAAAACATTCATTTATTGTAATGTTTACTAGCAGACTAGTAAACAGTAAAACATTGATTACTTGGCTTTATAATTCAGATTTAGTGCTATTGTCATTGAACACTGGTATTTTCTGTATTATATAGAACATTAAAATTCAAGTAATTATAAGCATTTGGCAAAAACAGAAGAGAAGAAACCTGTCATATTTTAAAAGCTGCAGTTTTGGAAAAGCTTTAACTTAATAGTTTTATCACTGTTTCCTTGCCCCAGACTTATCCAGGGTCATAGAAGTGTGAATCTAATTAATACAGAAATGGGAACTGTTGCACAGAACTGAGAAATAACTAATCTTTAATCAGTTTAATTGGCCTCTTATTAAATATAACAATTCTTATAAAAATTATAGTACCCTATTTTCAGAAACAATTGCCAGTTTATGCATTTATCAATATCCTAAAATTTAAAAAGCATTTACAGCCCCACTTACTATTATGTAAATTTACCAATAAAATATTTTTATGACTACAGATTTTGCATTTTTGTTTACAACTAATAAAAGTGTTTTTTGTTGTTTCTAAAAATCCAACTTAGAAACCACACAGTACTTAAATTCTAGGGTCTCCTGCTTTCTCTTAGCCATTTGTTTAGTATGTATTCACCTATAGGAGACTTTTGAACTATAAATGAACTTTGAATCATAACTTGGATACAGAATATCACATAAAAACATCATGATAGCATTTGAAGAAAGAAATAAAACTGTAGACCCTGACAGTTGTGATATTTGGTGGTTTCATGTGGTAATGTAATTTTCTGTTTAATTGCAGTACTTTTTACAGGCACAATGGTACTGTCTTTTTTGTAAGATGCAAGTTGTGAAATACAGTTAATTGCATACAGTAAAAGTCTGTGATTAAAACATTTATATACCTCATTCTTTAGTGTTGTTAAATGAAAGAATTTTATTTGTTTTTAAGATACTTTCAGTGGAACCCCAAATGACTGGTATGTTCTTTTAAAACATGAAAATTTTTTTCTCTTATTTTATTCTTTTTCACATGTTCCAAATGTTTTATATATATACATATATATTCATTTTTAGACATAGTAAAAACTACAAGTACTAACTGTAATAGGGAAAATATTCTAATTTTTAAGTCAAAATTACTCTTTGGAGGTACTGGGTCTTATGATGATGATCAAATACTTTCTGGATATATTTTAAATGGATTGCAAGAGAGAAAAATCTGACAGAAGATGGGATTTTACCTGAACGGGGCATAGTCATCTTTCTAAATAGTAGGGAGACAGTTAGCATGGAATTTGAGAATGCTAACTGATGGCTGGTATCTGAATCTCTGTTGTAGAACCTAAGTGAGCTTGAGTAAGTCATTCAAGGTCATTTCCCGTCTATTAAACAGGGATAATGGTAATCATATCTAACTCATAGGGTTGTTGGGAGGATTAAATGTCAATCCATACAAAATTCTTAACAACTACCTGACACGTACTCTGTGCTCAGTAAATGTGAGCCTTTACTATCTTTATAGGTAAAATCCCATTACAGAAACATAATTTTTTTTGTAACAAAAATTGTTTCCATGCCTTCTTGGATGCCCAAAAGGAATTGTGTTCTGTAGGTTAAACTGAATTTTTTACATCAGATGTTTGCTCTGATCCCAGACCAGCTGTCTTTCTATAATTAAAGAACCTGATGGTATGCATTATGAGACAGGAGAAATGAGCTGAGTTGTCTACTTTGATACTTTGTTTTCCTTTCATTAATCACAGTTATCTTTTGCTGTCTTCATTTCACCCTACCTCAAATACACTTCCAAACCAGGAAACAGACTCAAATTCCATAAATACACCTAATGTTAAAATATGCAACAAGGTTCAGAGCCTGGGCTTAGGGTATATTTTTAGCTCTGGTTCATCAACTTACCCTATGGTTTTAATAGTGGGTTATTTTAGCCAAATTCTATACAAAAAGAGCATTTGGATGTTTTTCAGAGTTTATTAGCTTATTTTGATATAAGTAAGAGTGAAGATATAATTTGAGGCATACAAGAATACATATTCTTAAACCTTTTATATTACACAGTAGAAATAGTTGACAATAACTTAAAGGTTTTATTTTTATTAAATGCTTTCCTAAAATTATAGTGATGACTGTAGACAAAGTGAAAACATTAAAAAAGGAAGAAAAACCTTTGCTTTTCTAAGTTGATAACATTTATTACCCTTCTTTTAGAAAGAAGTTCTTATTGCCTGAAAAGAATATAGCTTATTCATATTATATACATTCATGCTGAGTGGTCTAAAAGTTTTAGTTTCCACTGAAACCCTTATTTTAATTATTTTCTTGGTCTGCCACTTATCTCTTTTCTGGAATCTTGAAGACCTGAAGTACGAACTGGGCCATTGATAGAAATTTCTGTACTGTACTTCGAAAATTAAGTGCAAACAGAAGAGTGAATGTGTGTGTAAGAAGAGTAATCATAAAGTAATACTTCGACTTACTAGCACTGGCTCCCCTCTTCAACCACAGGCACCTTCAGGTGTCTGGAACAACTGAAATGTAGAAAAACTGAAATGTAGAAAAGTCATCAGTGACAAAAATAGCTGAGTAGACTCAAGAGACAGTGAAGATTGCAGAATACAGGATGTGACTGATCATTTGTGAAAGCAGAAGGAAAAGAACACCCTCCCTGGCTATTGAGAGTGATGAAAAAGAAGATGCCCTAATAATAAAGGCAAGGAAGGTTAGAAATGGGGAAAAAAATGAGGGAGGAGGAAGGAGAAAAAGCAAAGATAGTAGCAGAAATTAGAAAATGGGGATTGTGATGTAGTCGATGATAGCAGAGAAGAATCACTCAGAAGGGAGAGAGAGAACAAATAGAATGTATAGCATCTCGGTCTCTTGAGAAAAATTTTAAAACAAGCTATGATAAATCATCTTTGTAATGACTCAGTCATTAAGTTTTCAGTTTTGTTTAGTAGACTGTTTACTAGAGCAGCAATATGTGTAATCACTATAAAATGATTTTCTTCAAAACCAGTTCATTTTTAGAAGTTGTCATAGAGATTTACCTTGAATTATATGAACACTTTACTTTCCTGAATGCACAGCCCTGCTAGCCCAGATAATTTAAATGTTATGTTTTTAATGTGGCTTTGTATTTAGCCAGTGCAGATATTCCAGCCTTTGTGGAATGGGCCAATTCTGGAGCATATGAAGTGCCACGATAAGACTAGGTACTTATATAGAAAAATCAAGTAGAGCTCTGAAAGCTTTTAGTTCTCTGGGACATGTTTCATGTTCTGAATTGTTTTTCACTGGTGATTTCTTTCCTCCCTGTCAGTAGGAGTTGTAGACTGTAGTAGCTATTTTACTGCTGTAATACTTTCATTATTTTCCTGATCTAGATTTTCTTTATGTCAGTTTTCAATTCAGTGAACATTTATTGAGTATGGTTTGTGTGCTAGGCACTGGTCTGGGGGTTGGTTGCAAAGAGGACAAAGATGTGGAACTCACATCTTAGAGGAGAGATCTGTAAATACAATGCCATTATTTCAACAATAAAAATACATATAAGATACAGAAGTAACAGAAGAGGGAGTGCTTGCCACCATTTTTTTTTTCTTTTTCCTTCTTTTTTTTTCCCCCCTAGAAAATTCAGCTTGGCCTGAGTATCCACTGTAAGCCCGCAATGGAGATGTTAGGATCTCATCTTGATAGTTGCAGCTGGTAATGTTGGGTGTCACCAGTAATTTTAGCCAGCTACCATTTCATTACTCCAGTTTGAATTTCCAAAGTTAAAGACTTTAAGGCATGTAATGTGAGATTATCATTTTCCTATACTAATTTTTAAAAATCAGTAAACAGCTAGCTGAATGAGGTCTCCTGTTGCCTTTTTGTGAGGATATTGAGGAAACATTACATCACTCAGAATCCAAATGAGAAAATTTATTCAGACCTGTTTCAGGAAAAGCTTTACTTCAACCTGAGAAATCAGTTTGCCTTTTTCTTGTGAACAATGCAAATCATCGATTGTCCTCAGTTTTTGCTTTAGTTGTGGGAAATCTCAGATTAAAATTAGGCATACTTTTAATAATTATGTAGAACTCAGTCATCTGCATATCCATATTCTAACTTGTTATTCTTCATCTAACTACATTTTTAACTTCATCTAACTACAGTTTTTATCTACTTAACGTTTTCCCTTGTGTTCTTATAAAGTTCCTCAAATCTCTTTTGTACATAAGGCTAAATAGTAATACTTTTTAAAAAAATCTCAAAAAAACTGCTTTATTTTAGTTGTGAGGATAAGCCCCTACGTGAAATTTTCAGTTCAAGGATCCAGTAAAATGGATCCAACTGGAATTCCTGAGGAGTGGAAATAATACACAAGTTTGGCAGGTCTTGAATTATACGCAGGTAAACCTGGATCTGCTGACTTACCTGGAAGTAGGGAATGTGGATGAAAGCTACCATCTCATCTTCATATTTTCATTAACTCTTTTTTCAAGAGAATTCAGAAACTAAACTGGGTACCAAGATTTACTAGTTTAGACTTTGTATGTGTATTATTTTCACTAACCTCTTTTAATTCAGACTAATAGCAACAATGAAATTAGCCTGTGTTCACTTCTGGAGTCAGCAAGATTGAGAAGAGTTGGGATACTGTATAAAACCAGTTTGGGAGAGGAAGACTCCTAAAGGACAAAAATGTAGTGAAAGCATTAAAAAGAAAAAGAAAAGTAGGCTGTTTTCAGAATTAAAAAACAGTGATCTGGCCTTAGGTCCAAGAGGTAGCTTTTGGTCTTTAATAAGAGAAAATGTAAAAGCCTATGATGTTTCCAGTATAGGATAAGATAAATAATTTAAGGGACACTTCAACTTAATTAGAAAGAAAAAACAGAATTTTTTTTACTTTATTAAAAATAAAATATAGACATGTGAAAAGAAAAACCATTTCAAAATATGAAACCTATTAATAATAAAAGCTATTAATATTAAAAAAAAGAAAAACCAAACATAACATAGGACTATTTAGGATGTAGCTTCTATACAGAAAGGAATATAGATAACAATAATTCTGACTTCATTTTTCAACTAAGTACTGTATTTCTGAAGTGTAATAGTATCAGAATTCTTAATTATTTTCATTTTTCAATTTTGGGGAATCGGGGTCCAGAGACTTATCTGTTACTTAATATTATAATCATGACCTTGATTGATGGCAGGTTTTGGTGAACTTGTGCACGTATGTTTTAATTCTAATTTTCCTCATGACTAAATTTCCCTGTAAATCTAGCTTTTAATTTCACTGACAGTATTTTAAAAAAATAACAGTAGGGCTTCCCTGGTGGCGCAGTGGTTGAGAGTCCGCCTGCTAATGCAGGGGTCGCGGGTTCATGCCCCGGTCCGGGAAGATCCCACATGCCGCAGAGCGGCTAGGCCCGTGAGCCATGGCCGCTGAGCCTGTGCGTCCGGAGCCTGTGCTCTGCAACGGGAGAAGCCACAACAGTGAGAAGCCCGCGTACCGCAAAAAAATAAATAAATAAATAAAATAATAATAGCTTATAATCTATTAATGGGAATGGAGGGTTCCTGGAGATTGAACCAGGGAGAAATGTAAGGATGGTCCATAGCATATTCGTTCTTTCCCTCCCCACTCTGCCCGCTTCGTAATCTCTCTCCTTTGTGGATGGAAATACTAGCTGAATTCTAGGATTATTTAGGAGTTAAAGTGTCCCCACTTAGTTTTCCACTGCCACTTTTTCTAATCTTATGATCTATAGCTGAGTTTTTTGAGCATGAAGAGAATCAGTTTACTCTTTCGTCTTCCCCCTTACCCTACCCTTTTCCCACATTTACTAGTCTGAATGAACACTTAAGATGAAATACTCTTTGCTCCAACTGACAACATACTTTTCCAACTTTTTCCTCCAGCCCAACAAGGTCTCTAGGAAATGGACTGTGAAAAATGAAGAAATTTCACTAGAGGCCAACAAGAGGAGAGAATGATTTTCAATTTTAGTGTGAATTTCTGATTCTTTGTGCTCTGCAACTAATCTGATTTGTATTTTTTTAATATAAATTTATTTATTTACTTATTTACTTATGGCTGCATTGGGTCTTTGTTGCTGCATGCAGGCTTTCTCTAGTTGGCAGCGAGCAGGGGCTACTCTTCGTTGCGGTGCACGGGCTTCTCATTGCGGTGGCTTCTCTTGTTGCAGAGCACCAGCTCTAGGCGCCCGGGCTTCAGTAGTTGTGGCGCAGGGGCTTAGTTGCTCCACAGCATGTGGGATCTTCCTGCACCAGGGCTTGAACCCGCGTCGCCCGCGGCGGATTCTTAACCACTGCGCCACCAGGGAAACCCCGTGATTTGTAGTTCTGTGATTGCAAGTTTAATTTGTTTTAATCCCCAAGACCAATCTAAGAGATTTTCATATAACATCTTTTTTGCTTTTTTGCTTTTACTTTTAATTTGCATCACTCAGTTTAGCATTTATTTTTTCACAGTGAGATAGCATGGTATAAGGGAAAAAACAAACATGCACTTTGGATCCTCAAAGATTTCCATTTGAATTATGGATCTTCATCATTAGCCATGTGGTTAACAAACTTCTCTGAATTTCAGGTTCCTTGTTTGTTAAAAGAATAAAGTATAATTGTTATCAGGATTAAGTTAGTTTATGCATAGACCTTTATAAAGTGGAAATTATGTTAAAAAGCTTTGAACTTTACTATGAAAAGGTATAGAATTTACCTTTTCCCCCACAGGATGTCTTTTTTTTTTTTTTTTTTTTAAAGTACTAAAAGGTAGAATTGGGAAGGAAATGCTGAGCAGGACCTAAATTTGCTCTAGAGTGTCTTGGAAAAGACATTTAAAACCCCCCAAAACTCATTAATTGAATGTCTACCATATATCCAGCATGTACTAGGAGCTATATGAAAAATCAAGATTAATCTTTTGAATATACGATTGTTGAGATTTGGATTATCCTGAATCCGAGAGTTTTTCAGGTCATGGAGAAGGTCTCTATCTCCATAATTTAAACAACTAATGTTGCTACTTTTAAATTTCTTTTTGTCCACCTAAATTTACCTTTTTTGACAGAATGAAGGGAAGATCAATATTGATTAAAAATTTGGATATAGGGGCTTCCCTGGTGCCGCAGTGGTTGGGAGTCCGCCTGCCGATGCAAGGCACGCGGGTTCGTGCCCCAGTCCGGGAAGATCTCACATGCCGCGGAGTGACTGGGCCCGTGAGCCATGGCCGCTGAGCCTGTGCGTCCGGAGCCTGTGTTCCGCAACGGAAGAGGCCACAACAGTGAGAGGCCCGCGTACTGTAAAAAAAAAAAAAAAAAATTTGGATATAGCCAGCCTGTCACTAGAGAATTAAGAGGGTGGTCTAGAGATGAAAAAATAGACTTAAGAACACATACATACACACAGTAAGTGAAAGAAATGCCTAACCATTATGGCAAAAAATATTTTCAATAATTTACAATTAATTTTAGGAATATCAAAATGTGTGAATCCTGGAAATGATCAGAAGTATTCACACAGCTCCTTATACTCCAGGATAACCAGTTGGGACAGTGTGTGGGTAATACAAAAATCATTTCTATTTTTGGAATGCCTTACATACTTTTCAACAGAATTTCCTTTTTAATTACAGGATTAAAAGGAACCTAAAGGGATGATATGGTCCAGAACCCTGATGTCAAGTAAATGGATGATTGTTCTTCCGGATATGCTCTTCCCATATATTGTTGCAGAAATGAATATTGCCATTCTAGTATTTTAAAAATCTCTGGGTCATTAAATTATTCTTTATTTTCATTACATTTAGTTTATTGAAATAGAAACAATTGTAGTTACCATCTCTTTAAGTTAAACGTACTTTGAGTGCTAGCTCTTACTCTAATTTCTTGGTACCATATCCTTTAGTTTTCTCTCTGAAAATCTATTTTCTGTTCTTATAAATGCTTTTGTCATCCATCTTTGTACCTCATTAAGTTTATCTTTATTTCTCTAAGAATTGTAAGGTGTAGTGAAAGGATTAACTTTATATTGTCATGGTTTTTACTTGCCTGTCTCCAGTTTTGGGGGCAGTACAGAATAGCCCCTTGTCTGGCATGTAGAATATATTCAATAAATGTTTATTGAATGAATAAGTGTGTGTTTTCATTCTATTCACAGCTTGATAGCATGCTAGTTTTCATTTTTTGTCAAGTAAGGCAAGAAATTTAATCCTTATAGGGTAAGAAACTGAGGCTTAAATTTGTTTAGTGACTTTCCCACGGTCACAGAGCCAGCACTTATTTGGTGTAGGGATTCCAAATGAAGAACTACCACTAATTATACAGCATTTCCCTATCTTGTTTCTCATGGCCAAACTCTTCAAAGCTCCAAATGCAATTTGAACAGTTTAACAGCATGATTTTTCTCCATGAAGAGAGAGAGAGAGAGAGAGAGAGAGTGTGTGTGTGTGTGTGTGTGTGTGTGTGTGTTTAAAGCCTCCTTTCCCTCACTTTTTGGCACTGTAGCTGCTTTCTGGCTCCAATCTCAATCTGTCCCAGCCTCTACACTGCAGCCAGAATCTGCTCTCCAAAAGGCAAATGTGACCATGTTATTTCCTAATTTAAAAACCCTTCAATGGTTCAACATTTTACGTTCAAGCTCCTTGCCAGATTATGTTCAAACTCCTTGCTGTACTAAATAAGGCATTCCGATATCTGGCCCCTTCAACCTCTAGTCTTATAGCTCATCTTCTCCTCTTTTGCATTCACTTAACTGGTGATATCAAACTTTTCACAGCTCCCTGACCCAAGAGCCTGTTTCACTGATTCCTCAGCCTGGAATTACTTCTCTTACCACACCCTAGACTCTAGGGCCACTTTTGCTACAGTCAAAAGTTCACAAAAAACAGAAGTAAAACCTGTGAGTCACTTACATAGTTATCAGTAAAAGTTTATTGTGTGTACACCAAAAAGACAGCAAACTGGGAGCACTCAAACCAAAATATGGAATGAGGCTCACGGGTATATTCTGTGAAGACTGAGTGTGTATTCTCTACAGTAACTGGTTAAAATATTATAATGTTCTCTTTTCCTTTCTTTTCATTTTTTTTGCAGTTTAAACTTCAAACGTTGAGTATTCAACTGCTTTTCTTTCTTTGTTTTTAAATTATTTTTTATTATATAAGTTTCAAGTGTACAGCATTATAATTCAACACCTATATACTCTGCAAAGTCATCACCACCACAAGTCTAATTATTGTCCATCACCGTAGAGTTGACCCTCTTCACCCATTAAAAAAAAAAAAAATGTATTTGGCTGCTCCGGGTCTTCGTTGTGGCACATGTGATCTTCCTAGTCGTGTGCGGGATCTTTAGTGGCGGCATGCGGGATCTAGTTCTCTGACCAGGGATCCAACCCGGGCACCCTGCACTGGGAGTGCAGAGTCTTAGCCACTGGACCACCAGGTAAGTCACCCCCGCTTCACCCATTTTGCCCACCCCTCCTAGACTTTTCTTAAATGAAAGGGAATTGGTTAGTGGTTACCTCATACCAATTTTCGGGAACTATTTAAGGTCTGCTTATGATTTTCACATGCATAAGCAAAAAGTGACCCAGGTCAAGTTAACCTCTTATCCCGCAAAATAAGCTAAATTAAGCTTTGCTTGTATGACTAACTGGTTTTGTCCGCTCAGGGAATTTTCAAGTCTGGCGTCTGTGTTTCATTTTAACATTATGAAGTGTCTCTTAACCATGCCCGCAGGCAGAACTGATTGCTCCGTTTTGTATGTGTGCCCACACCTTTACAGGCTTATAGCCTAATGTCTGTATGGTCGTATTGCACTTAACAAGTATCCACTGTCCCACCCCCATGCCCCAACTAGGCGTCTTTGTACCCCAAGGTACTCACACAGTGCTTGGCACATGCTTTGTAAATGTTCAATAAATGAATGGAGTGAAAATATGGCTGAGAAAGAGGGAAAAGAAATGGAAAGCTAAAGGCAAAGCTCTTTAGGGAGAATATTAATTGTTTTGGACATGCGAATGGTGAGCTGTGAGGAGGATCAAAAAGGCGTAATAGGTTGAACCTCATCAGCCTTATAGGAACTTACAACCTCGATGGGAGGCAAGATATGCATCCTAAAGGGCATTAGGAGGTAATTAGACATCTGGGTGAAAATGGCTCGTACCGACTGTATTATAGAATCTTAGAGGCTGGGGAAGTCCCTGCTGAGAAGGATGTAAGTGAGAAATGGCTCAATCAAGTGCCGTCTAAGTGCAAGGGTTTTTTCGTGCGTTAAGCAATTTGATCTTTACAAGCACCCTATGATGAGGATGTCATCTCCATTTTAGAGACGAAGAAACACGCTCAGAGAATTTAGGGCTTTCAGTGTCCCAAATTACCACGTGGAAGAACCATCATTTGAATTTGGGTCGGTTGCCTCAAATGCCCCAATCATTTCGCCCGCAGTTGGGAGCCACAGGGCTCGAGAGTCGCCCTCCCGGGGTCGCCGGTGGCCCAAGGCCCTGCGCCAGCCGCGTCCAGCGTCCCGCTGGCCCCAGCCCACCCGGCGCGCCCTGCCCCCCTCGCGCTCAGTGCGCCGGCGCGTCCGGCCGCCCACCTTCTGGGGAGAGGCCCGCGGCGGAGGCGGGGCCGGGGCTCCGGGGCGGGGTGTCCGCGCGCTCTCGAAGGTGGTGGGCGGAGAGCGAAGGGAGGCAGGGAGGAAGGGGGGCGGGCGCGAGGCCGTGGCGAAGGAGGAACTTGTTGCTCCGGCGGCTGCGTGGTGTCGCTCCCTCCGCGCCAGTTCGCCCGGGCGGGCGCGGCGGCGACGGCAGCGGCGGCGCGGCGACGGCGTGATGCGGCGCTACCTACGCGTCGTGGTGCTGTGCCTGGCCTGTGGCTTCTGCTCGCTCCTCTACGCCTTCAGCCAGCTCGCCGTGTCCTTGGAGGAAGGAGCGGGCGGCGGTGGCGGGAAGCCGCAGGCCGCAGCGGCTTCCTGGCTCGCGGGCGGCGGACGCGGCGCCGGGAGAGGGGCGGGCAGCGCGGGCTCCGCGGCGCATCCCGGCCGGTCTGACAGGTACGGGCCGTTCCCTGGCGGGGGGCGCGGGGGCGCTGGGCTACGCCCGGCCCGGGCTGCCTGCGGGTCAGCCCCGCGCCTCCCGACACCAGGCCCGCGTCTCCCGCTTCTTTGCCGCAGACTCTGATCCCCTTTGCTCGTTTCCCTCCTCCTCACCCTGGGGGTGAGCCCAGCGCTGCTCCAGCCCGAGAGCACCCCACGCTTTTTGTGTTTGTCTTCAGACCCATCCTTTAGGCACTATTCACAGCAGTTAAAAATTAATTTTCAACTCTTAGTTGACAGTTGCATTTTCTTTTTCCTTTTTTCTTAGAATTCGTTGAAAATAAGAGGGTCCTACCAAAGCCTTCTTGCTGTCTGGCTAGTGGGAATTCCCTCCTGTTTCCATGGCGTTCAAGTTGAGATATTTAAACATCGGGCTGGCGCCCTAGTTCAGTTTTTTCCCCCCTCCTGAATGGGACATTTAAATTTCCTGTTAACGCTTAAAATTTTCATTATTTGCCGGTTAGTTAAATTTGGATAGAGCATTTCTGCGGACTGTGAATTTTTCTTTAGGAAACGATCGGGCTGTCGTGAAACTTACAGCAAGTTAAGAAAAATAAGCGATACTTAACATGCCCACGTCTTTTGTGCGTTGGGATAGAGGTGTTTCTCTTTAAAAATCGGAATTTAAAAAGCATAATGACTTAAGTGGATTTACACAGATCACTGTCAGAGTTGGAATCAACATGAGATTTAAATGGGAAAAAAAAGCAACGCATTACGAATGCTTAACAAAATCTGAGCGTTTCCACTTCCTTGAAAACGAGGCTCCTCTGTTTGTGGGCACCTCTCTTACTCCGTGTGCTCCCTTAGTAAGAGGTAAAGGCTGCTTTGGTATGAAAAACTTCCTACGGGCTGATAGGAGGAGGGGGCGCAGATCAGCTGTAGGCTGTTAATGTTCTTCTGAGAGTTGATGGCCATTCCCAAAATGAAAGGGGACGTTTGGGCAGAGGAGCAGCATGGAAAAGCTGGATTGTCCTGTTTTCACCCTGTGATTTGATTACAGTCAGGACTCTGTTCATAAAAGCAGAACTACTTTCCAGAGCCAGGTTTGTCAACGCTATTATCTGTTCTGGGAGAGGCCGTGACTGAAGACCTGGATGAGCTCATGAAAAGCTAATGGTGGTCTGTTATGTTCCAGTGAAGCATTTATTTAAAGTTATGGGGAAGAAGCTATTTTTGCATTGGGTAGAATTGTCAGGAAGCAACATTTTTAT
The DNA here is from genome assembly GCF_937001465.1 of Orcinus orca. NCBI lineage: Eukaryota > Metazoa > Chordata > Mammalia > Artiodactyla > Delphinidae > Orcinus > Orcinus orca. The sequence continues at coordinate 33,288,831 of NC_064569.1, read as the reverse complement.
CAAAACATTGAATGAAAGTGGACTATGATATTAGCATTTCAATCTGATAGAGTAACATTCATTTTTAGTGCCTTGTCTGAGATACTTAATATTTTGTGACAAATTTTTATAAATTGTATCTGCTTGGCTAGCTAATTTTAACAAAATTACATTATTTGAAATTCAGAAAGTAAGTGCTTCAGTTTTAATGAATGTTTTATAGAGCCATTACTGAAATCTGAAGTTTGATGTGTCAGAGTCGAGTCAGCTAAAAAGCTGTATACTACAGGTCCTCTGGGCAACATAATTACTCATTTTAAATGAGGCACACATTTGAGTTAAAACTGAAGGTGTATGGGCTTCCCTGGTGGCGCAGTGGTTGAGAGTCCGCCTGCCGATGCAGGGGACGCGGGTTCGTGCCCCGATTCGGGAGGATCCCACATGCCGCGGAGCGGCTGGGCTCGTGAGCCATGGCCGCTGAGCCTGCGCGTCTGGAGCCTGTGCTCCGCAACGGGATAGGCCGCAACAGTGAGAGGCCCGCGTACCGCAAAAAAAAAAAAAAAAACCACCTGAAGGTGTATCATTCTTTGTAAAGAAATGTGGGCAGAGGAGCACCCTGGAAAAGCTGGATTGTTTGTAGCCTATGATTTGATTAAGGTCAGAAGATTCCTAAGACATCAGGACTCTTCATTTTAAATATTATCATTTATAACATCTTTTTAGATTTCTCATAGAGTTCAGTCAACTTTTTTGGCTACCATGGGATATGGAGTAGGTATTCTTAACCTCTTTTCCTATGTATAGTTTGGTGGAGGTGCAGAGGGCATCAGTACCAGCATTAGAAACTATGTATCCTTTGATTGCTCTGCAAGTGCTCTTTCTATAAAGCTGCTGTGATAAGAACCTAGTCTAGATAGCGTTACATCAGTGGAAAATGGGGCTATGAGGCAAGCAACATCTTCCTTTTTTTGGTAGGACTTATCATTGCATTCTTACTTTTTTTAAAGCTGTCTTACCTCAAAGATTAAAACTATTATTTCTCTCTCTCATTTGAAACATGGGATTATGGTTATACCCAGTAGGTTCCAGTGGTCAAACCTTATAGAAAATATTCATTGCACAGAATTCCACGACAACAAAATACTTCGAAATGTCCTCGCACGTTCTCAAAGTAAAAACTAGAAAATGATGGAAACAATTTTTCAGTGAAATTTATTATTAGTGAGTTCATTTTGTTTGAATCCATTATTTTGGTATTTAGAAAATGGGTAGATCTTAGTGTCAGACAAACCTGTGGTCTCATTCTGGCCCTGTTTCCTGTGAAACCTTGACCACCTCTCTGCTTCACTTTTCTTACCTGTAAAATGTAGTTTGTATTTACCTTAATTAATTTATAGTAATCAGAATTCTTAGTTGTCAGTCACCAAAGTCCATTAAAAATGACTTCAGCAAAACAGATATTTATAGGCTTATATGGGTTGCTGGAAGGAACAGGATTGAAGGAAGAATTCCCCGGGCAGTTCCAGGGACCTCAAGGACTGGGGACTCTTTCTCTTCTGCTGTAGACAGGCTTTGTTCCTGGGGTCTTTCAACTTCTTGTAGTGTTTCATCTCTAATCTCAAGTAGAAAATTTTAGAAAAAGGCTCTCATTGGACTTGCATCACATGCCCATCCTTGGATCAGCCAATGTTGCCTGGGATGGGGGCCTCTGGTTCTCTGGGCTGTGTTCCTTGCACATCCATACTGCAGACAGAATCCCATGACTGGCGCTGGAGGGGAGTGCTGCGCCAGTGGAGAGGAATGCTCGGGAGGTAGTGGCTCTTCCACATAGAGGGACTCTCTGAAGGTGCTCAGTGTGGACAGACTGTATTTAAGGTTTTCAATCTAAAGCACTTATCTTAAAGCACTGACCAGATGTCAGTACTTCAGAAGGAGTTAAACCATGCTCTGGCTTTTTAGATACTCTGGGTGATTAAATTCTCACAGTTCACTGATGACAGCGATTATCAAGATTTCATCCCATTGAGGCTGTACAGCATATCGGTAGTAGGGAATCAAGAAACTACTAGGCATTTCAGTGATACCATTTCTGGACCCGTCATACCCTTACTGTGAATGACTGTTAACTGGGAGGTAGTCACCTTACTTTCCTTTTCAGATCTGGTCAGGCCATCAAGTTATGGTTTCTGCTGGGTCCCAGGAACACTAACTAGTAGGATATACTGAAAATGTAGAGTGGGAAGAGTCAGGGCTTTGGAAACAGACTTCAGCCTTGCCACTCACTGGCTGTGTTAACCTTGAACACATTTCCTCATCAGTTACAAAGAGGTAAGAGTATCTGTGATATTTGGGTTGTTTGTGGGAATTGAAAAAAATAGCTTGTGTAGATTACTTGGTATGGTGCCTGGCACAATAAAATTATAGCTAATTCAGTGATGGTTTTGATCATTTAAATTTTAAATGATTTTTTTTTTTTTTTCAGTTTCTGACCTCTGGGAAAAATGTCCTCAGGCCCCAGTCCAGACCTGCTAAACCAGAGTCCCTGGGAGTGGGGCTTGGGAGTCTATATTTTAGATATGTGCTCCAGGTTGTTGTTATAAAGCCAGAGATTGAGAACCATTGATTTAACTGAGAATGATTTGACCACTATTTTTGCGCTATTGTTTTTTGGGGGAGAAATTTTTTGCCTCTTCCCTGCAGTTATTTTTGAAGAAGAGAGGAGTTAGGCAGTGAACAGTGAAGAAGGCTGAATTATTTACTAAACCCACCTTAATCTCTGCTTTGTTGATGCAGAGACATCTTAGATAAAAACCAGTATTTTGCACCTTGTATTTCAGTTCACTGAAGATCATACTTCACATAGCTGTAAAGTGCTTAGCACAAACCTGACTAGTAAATTAATTAATTAATGTTGTTCTGTGCTTTTGAACGGGAAAGTGGTTAGGTTAATGAGAAAATAATGTGTACTTTTGACATAGAAATCCTATTTTAAAACATTAAGATTATTATCTGTGTGTCATACCTGTTGGAAATACTTCCCCCCAACATGTTAACTTAAATTTTTTTCAGAGTGTATGCCACGTGAAGTTTAAAATTTTTATGTGTTCAGATTGTCAGTTTTTTCCTTATCATTTTTATTTTTGTCATGCATAGAAAAACTTTCTACCAGTGGGTTTTTTCCCCTTTTTTTTTTCATTTAAATCTTTAATTTTTTTTTTTTCCGAGAGAGTTTAGGTTGTACAGTGTGATGCTAACTTATTTTTGAAATGGTTAGATAATTGTTCATTGCCATTTGCGTATAAGCAGTTCTTTTCACACTTCTTGAATATTCATGACACTAGATATTTATGAAAAAGAAGACCTGACTTAGATGTCTGAAGACAATTTTTAGTTGAAAAAGAGTTGTGCAGGAACCGATCTTTAAATAATGGTGGTTAGAACCATGGGAATGGTCTCCTTTAACATGGCTGTAAGCATCTTTATTTCTCTTGCAGTCACAGTGCAGGTATCCGTGCCTTTAGGGTGCATCTTTGGTGAGGCATCTCATTCAGACTTCCACATTCTTATGCTGGATATGCCTAGACTTATCACTGACTCTCCACTATGCAGATGGTTTTCACTAAAGCCTCATGGCTATCAGGGACATTTAGAAATGAAAAAAAATCTTTTTCAGTTTGATTTAAAAGTATGAAAGACCTTCTGCTGTTGCATTTAAGTAAACTTTAAGTTTGAGGACTGTTACTGTGGAGAGTGTTACTGTTAAATGCTCTGTTTAATCCAGAGCATGATGTCTCAATTTTTTTTATTTTTTATTTTTTTAATTTTTTTTTTTGTGGTATGCAGGCCTCCCACCACTGTGGCCTCTCCCATTGCGGAGCACAGGCTCCGGACGCGCAGGCTCAGCGGCCATGGCTCACGGGCCCATCCGCTGCGCGGCATGTGGCATCCTCCCGGACCAGGGCACGAACCCGTGTCCCCTGCATTGGCAGGCGGACTCTCAGCCACTGTGCCACCAGGGAAGCCCTTTTTTTTTTTAATTTTTAAATTTTATTTTATTTACTTTTTTATACAGTAGGTTCTTATTAGTCATCAGTTTTATACACATGCGTGTATACATGTGAATCCCACTTGCCCAGTTCATCACACCACCATCCCCACCCCTTCGCAGCTTTCCCCCCTTGGTGTCCATACGTTTGTTCTCTACAACTGTGTCTCAACTTCTGTCCTGCAAACCGGTTCATCTGTACCATTTTTCTAGGTTCCACATACATGCGTTAATGTATGATATTTGTTTTTCTCTTTCTGACTTAGTTCACTCTATGTGACAGTCTCTAGATCAATCCACGTCTCAACAAATGACCCAATTTTGTTCCTTTTTATGGCTGAGTAATATTCCATTGTATATATGTACCACATCTTCTTTATCCATTCATCTGTCGATGGGCATTTAGGTTGCTTCCATGACCTGGCTATTGTAAATACTGCTGCAGTGAACATTGGGGTGCATGTGTCTTTTTGAATTATGGTTTTCTTTGGATACATGCCCAGTAGTGGGATTTCTGGATCATATGGTAATTCTATTTTTAGTTTTTTAAGGAACCTCCATACTGTTCTCTGTAGTGGCTGTATAAATTTACATTCCCACCAACAGAGCAAGAGGGTTCCCTTTTCCCCACACCAGCATTTATTGTTTGTAGATTTTTTTGGTGATGGCCATTCTGACCAGTGTGAGGTGATACCTCATTGTAGTTTTGATTTGCATTTCTCTAATGATTAGTGATGTTGAGCAGCTTTTCATGTGCTTCTTGGCCATCTGTATGTCTTCTTTGGAGAAATATCTATTTAGGTTTTCTGCCCATTTCTGGATTGGGTTGTTTGTTTCTTTAATATTGAGCTGCATGAGCTGTTTATATATTTAGGAGATTAATCCTTTGTCCGTTGATTCATTGGCAAATATTTTCTCCCATTCTGAGGGTTGTCTTTTCATCTTGTTTATGGTTTCCTTTGCTGTGCAAAAGCTTTGAAGTTTCATTAGTTTCCATTTGTTTATTTTTGTTTTTATTTCCATTACTCTAGGAGGTGTATCAAAAAAGATCTTGCTGTGATTTATGTCAAAGAGTGTTCTTCCTATGTTTTCCTCTGAGAGTTTTATAGTGTCCGGTCTTATATTTAGGTCTTTAATCCATTTTGAGTTTATTTTTGTGTTTGGTGTTAGGGAGTGTTCTAATTTCATTCTTTTACATGTAGCTGTCCAGTTTTCCCAGCACCACTTATTGAAGAGGCTGTCTTTTCTCCATTGTATATCCTTGCCTCCTTTGTCATAGATTAGTTGACCATAGGTGTGTGGGTTTATCTCTGGGCTTTCTGTCTTGTTCCATTGATCTATGTTTCTGTTTTTGTGCCAGTACCATATTGTCTTGATTACTGTAGCTTTGTAGTATAGTCTGAAGTCAGGGAGTCTGATCCCTCCAGCTCCGTTTTTTCCCCTCAAGACTGCTTTGGCTATTCGGAGTCTTTTGTGTCTCCATACAAATTTTAAGATTATTTGCTCTAGTTCTGTAAAAAATGCCATTGGTAATTTGATAGGGATTGCACTGAATCTGTAGATTGCTTTGGGTAGTTTGGTCATTTTCACAATATTGATTCTTCCAATCCAAGAACATGATATATCTCTCCATCTGTTTGTATCATCTTTAATTTCTTTCATCAGTGTTTTATAGTTTTTTGCATACAGGTTTTTTGTCTCCCTAGGTAGGTTTATTCCTAGGTATTTTATTCTTTTTGTTGCAGTGGTAAATGGGAATGTTTCCTTAATTTCTCTTCCAGATTTTTCATCATTAGTGTATAGGAATGCAAGAGATTTCTGTGCATTAATTTTGTATTCTGCAACTTTACCAAATTCATTGATTAGCTCTAGTAGTTTTCTGTTGACACTTTTAGGATTCTCTATGTATAATATCATGTCATCTGCCAAGAGTGACAGTTTTACTTCTTCTTTTCCAATTTGTATTCCTTTTATTTCTTTTTCTTCTCTGATTGCGGTGGCTAGGACTTCCAAAACTATGTTGAATAATAGTGGTGAGAGTGGACATCCTTGTCTCGTTCCTGATCTTAGAGGAAATGCTTTCAGTTTTTCACCATTGAGAATGATGTTTGCTGTGGGTTTGTTGTATATGGCCTTTATTATGTTGAGGTAGATTCCCTTTCTGCCTGCTTTCTGGAGAGTTTTTATCATAAATGGGTGTTGAATTTTGTCAAAAGCTTTTTCTGCATCTATTGAGATGATCATATGGTTTTTATTCTTCAGTTTGCTAATATGGTGTATCACATTGATTGATTTGCGTGTATTGAAGAATCCTTGCATCCCCGGGATAAATCCCACTTGATCATGGTGTATGATCCTTTTAATATGTTGTTGGATTCTGTTTGCTAGTATTTTGTTGAGGATTTTTACATCTATATTCATCAGTGATATTGGTCTGTAATTTTCTTTTTTTGTAGTATCTTTGTCTGGTTTTGGTATCAGGGTGATGGTGGCTTCATAGAATGAGTTTGGGAGTGTTCCTTCCTCTGCAGTTTTTTGGAGGAGTTTGAGAAGGATGGGTGTTAGCTCTTCTCTAAACATTTGATAGAATTCACCTGTGAAGCCATCTGGTCCTGGACTTTTGTTTGTTGGAAGATTTTTAATCACAGTTTCAATTTCATTACTTGTGATTGGTCTATTCATATTTTCTATTTCTTCCTGGTTCAGTCTTGGAAGGTTATACCTAAGAATTTGTCCATTTCTTCCAGGTTGTCCATTTTATTGGCATAGATTTGCTTGTAGTAGTCTCTTAGGATGCTTTGTATTTCTGCAGTGTCTGTTGTAACTTCTCCTTTTTCATTTCTAATTTTATTGATTTGAGTCCTCTCCCTCTTAATGAGTCTGGCTAATGTTTTATCAGTTTTATCTTCTCAAAGAACCATTTTTAGTTTTATTGATCTTTGCTATTGTTTTCTTTGTTTCTATTTCATTTATTTCTGCTCTGATCTTTATGATTTCTTTCCTTCTACTAACTTTGGGTTTTGTTTGTGCTTCTTTCTCTAGTTCCTTTAGGTGTAAGTTTAGATTGTTTATATGAGACTTTTCTTGTTTCTTGAGGTAGGCTTGTATAGCTATAAACTTCCCTCCTAGAACTGCTTTTGCTGCATCCCATAGGTTTTGGATCGTCGTGTTTTCATTGTCATTTGTCTCTAGTATTTTTTTTTTTTTGTGCGGTACGTGGGCCTCTCACTGTTGTGGCCTCTCCCGTTGCGGAGCACAGGCTCCGGACGCGCAGGCTCAGCGGCCATGGCTCACAGGCCTAGCTGCTCCGCGGCATGTGGGATCTTCCTGGACTGGGGCACGAACCTGCGTCCCCTGCATCGGCAGGCGGACTCTCAACCACTGCGCCACCAGGGAAGCCCTCTAGTATTTTCTGATTTCCTCTTTGATTTCTTCAGTGATCTCTTGGTTATTTAGTAACGTATTGTTTAGCCTCCATGTGTTTGTGTTTTTTACGTTTTTTTCCCTGTAATTCATTTCTAATCTCATAGCATTGTAGTCAGAAAAGATGCTTGATATGATTCCAATTTCCTTAAATTTACTGAGGCTTGATTTGTGACCCAAGATGTGATCTGTCCTGGAGAATGGTCTGTGCACACTTGAGAAGAATATGTAATCTGCTGTTTTTGGATGGAATGTCCTGTAAATATCAATTAAATATATCTGGTCTATTGTGTCATTTAAAGCTTCTCTTTCCTTATTTACTTGCATTTTGAATGATCTGTGCATTGGTATAAGTGAGGTGTTAAAGTCCCCCACTATTAATTGTGTTACTGTTGATTTCCTCTTATAGCTGTTAGCAGTTGCCTTATGTATTGAGGTGCTCCTATGTTGGGTGAATATATATTTATAATTGTCATATCATTTTCTTGGATTGATTCCTTGATCATTATATAGTGTCCTTCCTTGTCTCTTGTAACATTCTTTATTGTAAAGTCTATTTTATCTGATATGAGAGTTGCTACTCCAGCTTTCTTTTGATTTCCCTTTGCATGGAATATCTTTTTCCATCCCCTCACTTTCAGTCTGTATGTGTCCCTAGGTCTGAAGTGGGTCTCTTGTAGACAGCAAATATATGGGTCTTGTTTTTGTATCCATTCAGCAAGCCTGTGTCTTTTGGTTGGACCATTAATCCATTCACATTTAATGTAATTATCGATATGTATGTTCCTATGGCCATTTTCTTAATTGTTTTGAGTTTGTTTTTGTAGGTCCTTTTCTTCTCTTGAGTTTCCCACTTAGAGAAGTTCTTTAGCATTTGTTGTAGAGCTGGTTTGGTGGTGCTGAATTCTGTTAGCTTTTGCTTGCCTGTAAAGCTTTTGATTTCTCCATCGAATCTGAATGAGATCCTTGCCAGGTAGAGTAATCGTGGTTGTAGTTTCTTCCCTTTCATCACTTTAAATATATCATGCCACTCCCTTCTGGCTTGTAGGGTTTCTGCTGAGAAATCGGCTGTTAACCTTATGGGAGTTCCCTTTTATGTTGTCATTTTTCCCTTGCTGGTTTCAGTAATTTTTCTTTGTCTGTAATTTTTGCCAGTTTGATTACTGTGTGTCTTGGCATGTTACTCCTTGGGTTTATCCTGTATGGGACTCACTGTGCTTCCTGGACTTGGGTGGCTATTTCCTTTCCCATGTTAGGGAAGTTTTTGACTATAATCTCTTCAGATAGTTTCTTGGGTCCTTTCTCTCTCTCTCCTCTCCTTTTGGGACCCCTGTAATGCGAATGTTGTTGTGTTGTTGTCCCAGAGGTCTCTTAGGCTGTCTTTATTTCTTTTCATTCTTTTTTCTTTAGTCTGTTCTGCAGCAGTGAATTCCACCATTCTGTCTTCCAGGTCACTTATCCGTTCTTCTGCCTCAGTTATTCTGCTGTTGATTCCTTCTAGCGAAGTTTTCATTTCAGTTATTGTATTGTTCATCTCTGTTTGTTTGTTCTTTAATTCTTCTAGGTCTTTGTTAAACATTTCTTGCATCTTCTCGATCTTTGCCTCCATTCTTTTTCTGAGGTCCTGGATCATCTTCACTATCATTATTCTGAATTCTTTTTTTGGGAGGTTGCCTATCTCCACTTCATTTAGTTATTTTTCTGGGGTTTTATCTTGTTCCTTCATCTGGTACCTAGCCCTCTGCCTTTTCATCTTGTCTATCTTTCTGTGAATGTGGTTTTTGTTCCACAGGCTGCAGGATTATAGTTCTTCTTGATTCTGATGTCTCTATTCTTAAAACATTTTTCAAGTACTGAAATTTGGAGGAATTTAATTTGTGATTCATTTATTGTTTTAAACTTTTGAAATAAATAAAAGTTCACAGGAAGCTTCATAGATACCCCATTTATCCTTCAGTCAGTTTTTCCCCAGTAGTAACATTTTACACGAGCTTAGTGTAATGCTACTGTATCTGGAATATATGTGTATCAACATAGTGGAATATTAGAACCCCAGAAATTGACATTGTACAACCCATAGACCATCTTCAGACATCACCAGTTTACCTGCACTCATGTGTATGTGCAGTTTTATGCTGTTGTATCACGTAAGTGAAATTCGTGTCATCACCCCCACAGTCAGGATACAGACTGTTGTATTACCACGGAGATCCCTGTGCTATCCCTTGATCAGTTTGCTTGTAGACAAGCCACCTAGAGCTAGAAATATTAAGCCGTATGAAACAGGGGGATGAGTCATGGTAAAGTTTTATTTCAGTTTGATCCACAGTGGAAAAACTTTGCATTTATGAACTTCACTGATTCTGGATGTCATTGTTTACTGAAGACATACCCATTTAGGTCAGCTACAGTTTTGCCCCATTAAAATTATTTAATAGAGTTACCTCTTTGAATTTTGTATGTCTAATATTCCATTTTCAATAGTCTTAAGGAATAAAAGCAAAAGCAACTAATAATCAGAACTTGGATAAGTACCTTTACTTTTCCAATATTTTTAAACTTTTTTTTTTCTGGCCTGAAAATACCAGTACTGTCTGTCTCAGATTAGTTGCTTTTCCTCATTTATTGCTTGTAGTGATAGTTATTGGTACGTAATGAGTTCTCAGTATGAGTTTCTACTCTCTATCTTAATCTTTAAAACCAAGTTTTCAGAAGTGAAAGAATGTAAATTTGGGAGATAAGAAACTGTGAATAAATTATGCCCCCTTTTGGTAGCAGCAGCTCAGTGTTTTATGTTTGTTTTGTTTTTTTAATGGTAAGGAGGATGTATACTCACTAGTGCATATGTTTTATATTTCCATTAAAGAAAGACAGAAAGAGAACATTCTTTCTGTAAACTGTGTTTTCTGACATTGAGTTATGGTCAAGAAAGTTACCTAAAACTTCACATTTTTTTCCCTGTAATTTCATCTGCATTAATCAGTTTACATTGATTACATGATCCAGCCATTCCTCTCGTAGGGGTGTGTGTGCGCATGTGTGTGTGTATATGTATGTGTGTGTGTGTGTGTGTGTGTGTGTGTGTGTGTATATATATACTCAAGAGAATAGAAAACATACGTTCACGTTAAAATTTTACATGGATGTTCATAAAAGTATTATTTATAATAACCAAAAAGTATCAACAACCCAAATGTTCATTAACTCATGAATGGATAAAGAAAATGTGGTATATCCATCCATTCATAAAAGGGAATGTTATTTGGCCATAAAAAGGAATGAAATGTGCTGATAAATGCTACAGTGGGTGAACCTTGAAAATACACTAAGTGAAAAAAGTCTGACTCAAAAGGTCACATATTATATGATTCCATTTATCTATGGAGACAGAAAATAGATGCATGATTGCCTAGGGTTGGGAGCAATACAAGTTGAGGCAGAAAATGGTATTAATACACAATTTCAAGCAGTCATTTTTACAAAAAAATTTAATTAGTCATTTTTTTTGAGACTTCATTTTTAATTTTCATTTTCTACTGTTGGAAGATTTGACAGAAGGAGATGGAATAACCAACTTATTTCCTTCCTGGAACAAAGGGGCACTTTAGGTGTTGATTATAAATAAATTGTGGATTTGTTGAAAGAAAGCTTTGATGATGTCTGTATCTGAAAGATGGAGATACCTATTTGAACAGGTTTGTTGTGAGGCTTAAATGGATGTGAGAACTCTTGAATCTGAAAAAAACTCTGTGTTAGTTGTTGCCACTTCCACTCAGCCTGTCTCTACAAATAAGTGCAAGACTTAAAAACTACATGACCACTCCTGGAAGGGGACCAACAAATTTCCTGATCAGGTTGTACATTTTACTGGCCTGCACACATTTTCTGACTTATCAACTAAGATATGTTAACTTTTTATGCTGTGCTTGAAAACGGTGTCCATTTCAAGAAAAAACAAATTATAGTGTCACTTTTTTCCATTGATTTAAAAATTCTGACGTAGTTCTTCATGCAGTAGTATACAGAATAACTTAGGCAGGATTTTAAAAGCAACCAGTGCCTGACCCTGTCCTCAGGGTTTCTGATTTAACAGGTCTGGTGTAGGGCTCTCTGGTGATTTCATTGTACATCCTGGATTGAGACCCCCTGTCTTAGCCTGTTGACATTTGTGAGAGGTGTGATCAGAGATGTTGCAAATATGAAATTTCATAGACCTTTCACTGTAAGAACAGTAACTTATAATTGAATTAATGGTGATGGGACATGAGGTGACCTGGTTTAGTGACTCACTCTGACTTCATACTTGCTTTAGTAAACCCAAGCCTCCACTGTACTGAATTTCCAGCTAGACTCTTGTTTTGAAAAGGAATAACAATGAAAAACATACTTCTTGTAATGTGAGCCGTTGTTGTGTATTTGTGGGGTTTTTTAGCTCCAACCTGCAATCTAAGAAGAAAGTCCACATTTGATCCCCCATTTTAGCTTGTGAAATATAGTGAAACTGAGACGTGTAGGTAATGAAACTGAGCCGTGAATATCAACTTGGTCTCTTATTTCCAACTTAAAACACGATACTTGGTGTTCTAAGCTTGGATTGAGGATTAATTTTAAAGCATTTAAAGATTCTCTCTTTCCTTTCTACCAGCATTTGTGGCTTAAATTTTGCTTCAGAATAAGCAAATGTTTTGTTTGGCAGAATGGATTTTATTCTAGGGGGGATATGTGCAGTTAATGAAGGAAGGAAAATTTTAGAAGTATTCCAATATTTTCTATGTCATCTTAGGAGGAGAGCTTAATATATTAAGAGCATTCATGACTAAAAAATGTTTCCAGTCTGTGGTATTTTTTGCCTAAAGGTTTTAAAGTTCTATTTAAAGTAGTGCTACCCTAAGTAAGGGAGAAATCAATTTCCAGAAATCTTCAAGTTACCATAGCAAGTTGGGTTTGCAGTTTTGTTGCTGTAAAATAGAACAGTAAGTTTTTATGTTATTGAGTAAATTCCTTGTTAGTTTTAAGCCAAAATACTCACATAGGACTATTTCTGTCTTACTCTGTTAGGTGTAAAGATTTCTCTCTGTGTTACTGGAATCCCTATTGGATGCTGCCCTCTGATGTTTGTGGAATGAACTGCTTTTGGGAAGCGGCTTTTAGGTAGGCACTTAATATTTAATTGGTAGATCAGTGTAGGTAAGATTAGATAGTAGCTAATAAATTTTTGAGTGTAATAAAAATGTGGTCATATGGTCATAAAAATGTTTCTTTTCCTGTAATATTATTATACAAGTAAATAATTTGTTTTCTGATTGGGTTTTCTATTCTTTTTTCCCACTTTGAAGTAGTTATGACTAATTTTTTAATACATACTGTCTATAAAATGATCTAAAAAATTTTAAAGATGTTACTAAGATAAACCATTGTTCTTAGGACAATTTATGATCAAATTTTAGGTAACAGGTAATGAAGTGGTAACCAGATAATAAAGGTAGATTTCCACTGACATTTACAGACATATAGCATTTATCTAACTTAAAGCTGGTATACTGAAAAAACATTTTGTAGGCAGATGGAGACAACTGGGGAAGGATTATATTGGTTATGAGCAGAGGGGTTGAATATTGGGGAATGGGAGGATAAAGATAAGTGTGTAATGAAGGAGCAAATGATATGACATTGTTTATTGGCCCTTTTTAAAAGTTTTTGACTAGTGCAGCTTTGGTCACGTCTCTGGACAATGAAGGCATTGGATTGACTGACTCTCAGGTCCCTTCCTGCTCTAACCTTCAAGGAAGGAAACAAGTATTCGTAGGAATGGGATATCAGACTCTCTGAGATAGTAGCAGGGGAGAGTGAGGCTGTAGCCTAAAGTGCCCTTCCCAAGAATAAAATTTCTTTATGATTCATTTGAATTTTAATTCTACTTATTCCATTTGCCAGGCACAGTGCTAGGTGCTAAGAATCAGACTGAGTCTGGTTAACATGGCCCCCTCCTTCTGGAGCTTACATTCTGATGGGAGCTTCACACTAGTCAACCTGAGACTCTAGTAGAGGGTGACAGGTTATAGCCACAAAGATGGGAGAAGCAGGTGGGAGGCATCAGGGAAGGCGTTTTCAAGGGAGTGACTGCATGACAAACAGGAAATTAGCCAGGCTTAAGGACAAGAGGTGACATATTCCAGGTGGGAAGAACTGCATTCTTAATAAATATTAGTAGTGTGTATTTTTAAATTCTTGTATTCCCAGTACATTATACATCCCATGGACAACTGGGAATGAATCATTGAAATCACATATTTTAATTGTATCTCATTGCTATGGAAAAGATTGGATGATTGAAATTCTAATATGGGTCAGTCGAGTCAGATTATGTAAACTTTTAAAAGCTAACTTTTTCAAGATAATCTTACCATTCAGCTTGTTCATAATTTTGGAGAATAGGAGCTCCATATTTTTCATCCTTTAAAGAGTTTTCTAGTGAATAGAGTAATGACAAGCACCACTTAGCTATCTCCGACCTGACATAAATCTGCTCACTCTGGGAGCTGGGTAAGGTTGAAAGCCCCTGTATACTCCGATTTATACAACCCAGGCCCTTTCGTAAGTTACGGCATGAGTAATGATCTTCCTACCTCCTCTGCTGCGGAAGTAGCCCAGGGAAGTTGACCTAGTCTGAATCCTGGAGCCTCTGCTTAGTATTCCTTTTCTTTGAGTCTCTCCAACTCACTATTTTCCCAAAGCTCCCAAGTATTCCCTGGAAGGAATTACATGTGGATAGATACGTGACATTGTAAACCCATGTGCTTTTTTACTCTCCTAAATTTGAGATTTTAAAAGTTATACTCTCTGCCTGTAATATTACATCCGTAGTATAAATCTGTAACCATTTTGTTACATGTATCATATCATTATGTAAAATCTCTTAAACTTAGTATGATCAGGCCACCCAAGATGGCTGTTCTCTTGCTCTCTGTACATCCCCTGCTCGACCAGTCCCTGCCTCACCTACACCCTACTCACATGACTGACCTTCCTACATACTTGCCCCTGCCCCAACTAGCGATGGTTCTGACCTTTAAATCAGAACATCTCCTCCATGATAGCTTATCAAAGGGATGGTGAGGCGCGTGCTCCTCTGCTAGTTTCCCTGGTAACCAGTGAGCCAACCTGAGGTCAGTTCTCCCTATAACTGATTACCCCTTCCCCCCGCCCCCCAGCAAACAATGCTGCCATGTCATCTGCACACAGTAGCGTGCTGCTCCAGGACCTTGCTTTCGACATGTAAGCTCCCCCATCCATTAAGTCATTGATGTCTCTGCTGGCCTGACTGGCCTCCTCCTTCGGTCTTGAAGCTGGGCAAGTACGGGGCTTGCAGGCCTGCATGCTGCAGCCTAACACTTAGTTTCTTACTTTGCTCTTGGGAATCCCTTATTTATTCAGTCTATTCCAATGTGCCGACAAGCTAAAGTGCTGTCCCATTGCCATGTCATTCTCCCCCTGCATTTCAGTATTTAAATAGCACCTCATTTTTGCCTGACTCTGCCCACCTGGGGAGGCTTCTCTGAAATCCCCTCGGCTACCATTAGCTCTCCCATTTTGCCTGGCACCAGTGAGCCCTTATAACTGGCACCATTTTCTTCTCCCCAGACTTGTCCCAGCGTTTCCAATTTGAATTCTTTATGTATTTTGATTAGACTTCTCTGGGGGGTTATTTCCTCCCAATTAATTTATTATACAGTGATCATAAAATAACATAAAAAAGCCCAAATCGCCTCAATACCCACCGCAAGTGTTTTCGCCGTTCCTGTGCGTGTGCTTCTAATAACTTGTATCTGCATGGGTTGTCTGCCCCTGACTGCTCCCCAGTGGCGTCACAGCGCTCACACCTCTTCTGCCTCTTCTGTCCTTGAAACAAACCAAAGTCCCTACCGCAGCTTGCTTCCAGCCCCTTTCCTTCAAGCATCCTTTGTTTGTTCTTTCTCGTCACCAGCAAACATTTATGAGTATCTGCTGGCTTTACTTCCTTAAAAAACAACAACAAAAAAAAGAACACCTTCACACCTCAGCCCGCTAGGAGCAGCACCCGGCCACCACCTGACGAAAAACCCGCTCTCACTGAAGTCACCTCTGACCTCGGAATTGTTCTTTGAGCCCTAATGTGCTTTCTTGTTACCACTTCCTCTTTCTTCTTTTCGACTCTGTCCGTCTCTGGCTCTTGTCGTCTCAGGTTTTGTTCCCGCCGCCTCTGGACTCTTCTCTCCAGTCCTAACTCCTTAGGACTCTGCTCTTTCTTCTGCTGCTCCCTGGATGGTTTAACTGATACCTTCATTCCAGAGCTGTTCTCTGAGCTACCGAGCTGTGTCTCCAGCTGCACGGTGGTGATTTTCGCCTTGCTGACTTGGGCTAGCCCCTTACACCTCCCCTCATCTGGGTTTTGTGTCTTGGTTCATGGTGGGCTTCCCACATGTCAGTCAGTCTGCAGTGACTTTTCCCGCCTGTCTCCTTTCATGCTGTTGCTCCTGCCGGCTTGTTCCTTTCTGTCCCTTAACTACCGTGGAATCACTTCTTATCCCGCCACTGTGACCTCCCTTCCGTGCCCACCGCTTCTCCCTTCTCTGTATCCTCCTAGTTACTGTACCTGCTGCATCTGTTGTGGTTGAGAATCATTACCCACTTCTGGAGTGTTGACTTCGCAGACGGACACCACGTGGTGTTCATTATTTAAGCCCCATTATTTGGCAAGGTGCTTGGCAACCAGTAAATGACTAGTAATTTTCCCCAGCAGTTTCAGACTAGGTTAGATGTTTGTGTAGTGAGCCCAGTTAGCAACCTTGATTGTTTTCTGTTTAAGCAATTACCATGCTTTCTGATTAAATCTTTCAAAAATCTGTCTTTTCACAACAGCTATAAATTGTGTGAGGTTAGGATTGTGGCTTTCTTGTTTATCCCCAGTGTCTAGCATGTGAAAGGAGTTCAAATATTCATTAAAAAGAATGGATATCACTTATGTTCTAAAAATTATACAGATTTAAGCCTGTACCAGCATTGTGTGAGTGTACTGGTGTCACCATAACCTTAACATTCATTATTGGGAGTTATAATTTTACCACTTATTAGAGTAAAATGATAGCTTATTATTGATTTATATTCATTGATTATTTCTTGAATATATATTTGCATTTATTTGGCTTCTTAAATTTTTGTTTGTATTTTCTGTATTGATATTTACCTATTGAGCTTTTTAATGCTTATTTTATGAACTCTTAGAATAACGCGTTCTACCTTTGCCATTGATTACAAATATTTTCCTTATTTCATTTTTTAATTGTAGTTTTCTTTTCATTATGTAATCTCTTAATTTTAATATTATTATGTGACTTGAGCTTTTAAAATATTTGATCTTTCTCTCTATGATGGGAATTGATTCTCAGTTCATAGTCTGTGTATTTGCTACCTGAACTGTTATCTTGAGTGGTCCCATGCTAGTTTTAAGAGGTATATTTTTACAGACTATTTTAAATTACATTTTAACAATTAATACTTACAAAATGTTGAATTTTTAGATTTTTTTAATCCTTTGCATAAAACCTTGCAGAGTTTTTTTAAGTATTATATTTTGTCCCCAGAGTGATTTATATACAACCTTTAAAGTAGTTTTACCTTAGTATGTTAATTCACCACAACTCTTTTTTTTATAGAAAGAGGAAAAACTTTTTTTTAAGAGCTACACATTAAGGAAATTATCATTAGTGTTTCTGAATATAGTTTTCCAATTTTGTTCAATTGCAAGTTTTTTTTTTTTTTTTTTTTTTTTTGCGATACGCGGGACTCTCACTGTTGTGGCTTCTCCCGTTGCGGAGCACAGGCTCCGGACGCACAGGCTCAGCGGCCATGGCTCACGGGCCTAGCCGCTCCGCGGCGTGTGGGATCTTCCCGGACCGGGGCACGAACTCGCGTCCCCTGCATCGGCAGGCGGACTCTCAACCACAGCGCCACCAGGGAAGCCCGCAAGTTTTTAAAGATAAGTTCGTGGCAGTTATTTTTCAGTTTGGGGAGATTGTTATCAGAAATTTAATCTGTTTACTTTGAGTCTGTGTACTTAATTATAATGCTAATTACTAGTCTAAATATTGTTATATGTTGTTTTCTTTTATAGAGAAAACACTAATTTAATTATAGGCTAGAAGAACACACTGGAAGCTTTTGATGCTAAATTTTGATTAAAAAATTTTTAATTTTGATTAAAAACTTTAATGTTTAAATTTTGATGCTGTCTAGAAAAAGAAAAATTATTATTCCTTTATAGCAGAAATGTTACTTAAAATAAGTCTATTCTTAAGGCTTGTAAGTCTGTTTACAGTATTTGTATTAGAATTTTCATCTAAAACATTGTGTTAACTTTTTTTTCTGGATTCCTCCTCTCAGCTTTTTACTTTGATAAGTTTTCAAATCTACAGAGGTTATAAGAATAGCATAGTGAGCCACTACATACCTGTCACTAGATATTTACCTATTAGTAACATTTTGCCACTTTTTGGCTGAACTGTTTGAGCGACAGCCTAAATATTCAGCATGTATTGCCAAAGAACAGGGATAGTCTCCAGTACCAACATAACAAAATTGGCACTTTCAAGTTACTTAACACTGACAGAATGTTATATTTATATATATTCATATTTCCTTATTTTCCTTTTAATGAACTTTGTATCTTTTCTACCCCATTCAGAACCCAGTCAAGGAACAAGTGCATTCAGTTATTAAATCTATTTAGTCTCCTTTTTTCTAGAACAATTCCCAGACATATTTTTGAGGGGGGGACAGGGCAGGGAGGCGTGGTGGTCGGTGTCTTTCTTTCATGACATGATAATTTTGTTTTGTTTCGCAGAATGTTCCTTTATTTGGATTTGCCTGTCTCCTTAGGATTAGATTCAGGATCTTTGGCAGGAATATTGTGCAGGAGATCTTGTGCTCTCTGGGCGTTCTATGGGGAGGCATGTGGTGGCAGACAGTTAACATGATTGGTTGTTTGATCCCCTGGTTAAGGTGGCGGTGTCACATTTCTACACCGTAACAGTATCTTTATCCCCTTTGTACTGTGTGGGGATAATACCTTGATACTCTGTGGTTTTAGCATCCATTAATTATTCTTGTTCAAATCATCTATTGCAATAGTGAGTGCAAAATAGTGTTTTTTGTAATTCTGTCATTCCTTCTACATTTATTGGTTGGTATTCATCTTTAAAGGAGGGTTCCCCCTCAGCCTTACTCTTTATTTAGTATCATTTTGGACTCACTGATTCAGTTTTTTAATAGAATGTGTTACCAATCATTGCTGTCACAATTCTAGTCTATGCTCAGGCTATGCCAGATTTAGTCATGGGGACCCTCAGGTGTTACCTTTGAATTATCTGAAGCATTTCTTCTAATCATACATCTGTAGAAAAGTAGGTTATGACTTTAAAATGTCCTTTTTGGATAACGTTTCTTTAAATCCACAGGGACTTTCTCTTATTCACACTGTAATTAATATATAGCATATTTTTGTAGATCCTGACAATATTAACACCATTCAGTTGGGACCAAAATTACTTGAATGGCTACTTCCCTACAGCTTCTTCGAGGGTTTTAGTTATCCCTTCCTCTAGTGTAAAAGCTTACTTTAGATTTCTTCCAGTTGCAGTTACTTCCTGTTCCTGGGTCTAGGGACAGGGTGATGAGCAGAGACATCTTTAGAATATGTTTTGTCTTGTCAGTTTAGCTGTTGGAGTCTGTACTGTATATAATGCTTTTGCTAAAAAGGGACACATAACAGAAAAACAAATGCAATATTGTTGACAGTACTACTACTTTTATAGAAATTGGTGGAAGGAGTGCTAGCAGTGTGATTAGAACAAGCCTTTCTGCAGTGCCTGAGAGCAGGAGTCCCTGGGACTGACCTTAGAAGGACTTTTTTTCCTTGAAGAACATTTGACTTATTTCTCTTGAGAAGGTTTATTATACTTCTGTATGTAGAGAGTTCTGTGCCAAACAGTACATGACTGTTACGGCTCACTCTTTAAATCTCTAGGCTTTTAGCTTTGGGGCAGGATCTAGTTATGGCCAGTTAAGCAATCCGAGCCCATTATAGATTCTCAAATCTTGGTGCTTTAATGAGGGTCTTTGTACGCTCATGAGTAACAGGACCTGGAGGCATTTATCAGAAAGCTGAGACAATGGAGAGCTCTGTGAGATTGTTGTGTGTCTTGATTGCCTTCTCTTTTACTTGTGTCGTTGTGGCTTCCACTGCTTTGAGGTGAACTGGGTTCATGTCCCCTTGTTTAGGTATAGAAAGTGTAGATAGTCTCCCCTCTGATAGGGCTCCAAAGTTATAAACTGAGGGGCTCAACAGAAACGAGGGGAATGGATAGAGGGTGCAGACGAGGATGCAGGCACTGCTTCTTTCTAATTCCTGTCAGTGGAAATGAACAGAGCTTTCAAAAGACCCAAGCTTATGCTGTACCTTGTGAGTGAAAGAGGTAGCACAGCAGGTGAGTGGTGGAAGGCTAAACTCTGGTAAACCTGTAACAGAAGATGGTTGGATAGCTGGATAGCCATGTGCAAAATTATGCAGTTGTCCCCTCCTCAAACCACTCATAAAAACCAGTCCCTGGTAGATTGATGTAAATTTTAAAGGCAAAGTATGTACCTGATGTTATATCTTAATTTAATGATAATCTTAATAACTTGATGAAGAATGAACTATCACCACCGCTTCTCGAATAGTAAATTCCCCTTCCAACAATACCACTTTTTATGTGACTTCTCCATCGAATACCATTAACAAAGTGGTGTAATAATGTTTAACTTCATGAATTATCCAGGGAAGGTTTCTTTTTCTTAAAAGCAGTTGTTGTTGTTTGTTTTTAAAAAACGTCATCTTTAGAATAATTGGCCCATTAGTCTGAATAAAGGGTAGGTTATCAAGGTATTGGGTTTCAGCCTCCCAGTTGAGGGATCAGGGAAGGAAATGACTCTTGTGTTTTCTAGGAGATAAGTATTCATGCTGAAAAGCCTTTCTGCTCCTTTGCTGAAGGCTGACAGTTACCAGTAATTGTGTAGGTAAGAGATGTCCCATGTAAGAGAAGTGAACCCATTTTCAGGCCTCAGAAACTCAGAGCAGAAAAGCGTCAGTTTCAACTGCTGTCCTTAAATGTCTCTGGGCCCTCGGCAAACAAGCTTGTTAATATGACTGAATAGATACATAGTAGATGCAGGAGCATGTTATATATATTCAGACTTTATCATTAATAGGATAAAAAATTAATAATTCCAAATGTTTAATGTTAAAACATTAAGTTGTATGAATTTGATATTTAGGTGTGTTTTATATAGTCAATTGTTTGTATTTAATGTTATTTAGCATCATTTTCTGTTTTCTCATATCCTGGCCAGTTGAGGGACTACCCATGAGCAAGACCAAGATTTTCCTCAGGAAACAGTTCTGGGTCCACTCTGACACACGGACACATGAATGAATACTCAAGATTCCAAAGTCCTGTGCTAAGGAACATAACCACGATAATTTTAGCTTATAAATTTAAGAAAAATGATTAATCACCCATCGCTGCTATTACAAAATTTCAGTAATGGATACATACAACTATTAACGTTAAACAGTATTATTTGTAATCCCCTTATACATTTTACAGAAAGGATCTCTGTAACTAAAAATGGAGTTAAAGTCAAATTTGTATGTTTTTAGTTTTGGAATGTTTGTACTTCATAATACTTTAATGTGCTACTAGGTTGTTTTATGTTGTCTTCCACTCCTACATACCTTTAGCTGTCAGTTCCAAAAAGATTATTTTATGTCCTAATTACAGATGAGGTCTTTATTTCATATTGTAAATGTTAATTGTTTAATAACAATGCAGTCACACATAATTAGTTCTGTTCCTTGTATGATGGTGGAGTATTACTGGTTCAGTGGTAAGGTGCTTGCACTGCTGCTCTGTGTTAGAGGTAGGGTCCAACATAGCCTAGGCTGATAACTGGGGTTTAGGAATCTTTCCTTCCTTCCAAAATGATGTGCTACTAGCGTTTGACTAGTATTTTTAGACCACCTCAGAAATTTTTACTTCTCACTGATTACTTGATAAATGGGACTGCACAGTAAAACAAAACAAAACAAAACAAAAAAACTTACGTGAAGGAAACTTCTTGTAATCAGCATGGTTGAAGATTGGATATAATACTGAAATATTTGTGGGTGAATTTATATCTGGGTTTGCTTCAAAATGATCTGTTGGTTAGTGGAAGGGGCTGTGGGGAGGGGTTTTAGAGGAAATAAGAATACCTTTGAATGGATAATTGTTGCAGCTGAGAGATGGGTACATGGAGGTTTACTGTTGTCTTCTCTCTACTTTGGTGTGTTGGAGATTTTTTTTTTTAAGTAAAATAGTTAAAAATTAAATGGAAGCCCTTCAAATCAGTGCTGCTCCCTTTCTCAAGTGGGGGTTTCCTTGAGAGAATTAAGCCCTAATGTCCTGCAGCATCCAGAGTGAGTAGTGAATTAACTTCTCTCCCGTGCATCCAGAATGATGCTAGTTATGTACCATTCTTGGGGGAATGTGGAAGTGGTGAGGAACGTTAGCTGAGAAAGGCTGGTTGAGGGTATAGATATATATATATATGATTGATTCAACATTATACTGTTTTGTAATTTGATGTGTCTTTGCCTTTTAAATAGAAGGTTCAAACTTCAGTTTTTTTTTGTTTTTTTTTTTCAATTGAACTATAGTTGATTTACAGTGTTGTTCTGGTTTCTGGTGTACAGCAAAGTGATTCAGTTATATATATATTCTCTTTCATATTCTTTTTCATTATGGTTTATTACAGGATATTGAATATAGTTCCCTCTGCTGTACAGTAGGACCTTGTTGTTCAAACCTCAATCTTTGAACACGGTCAGAATACCATGTCGTTAACATGTTACCCTGTACTAACACTGTTGGAAAATGTGGTTTTCTTTTCTATCAGGTATAGTCTGAAAATGCAGCCCGTTGAGGAAGTGCACCTAGCCGTAGTTGCCTGTGGGGAAAGACTGGAAGAAACTCTAACCATGTTGAAGTCAGCACTTATCTTCAGCATCAAACCTCTTCAGTTCCATATTTTTGCTGAAGATCAACTGCATGATAGTTTTAAAGGCATAGTAAGTATTTGAGACTTAGTCAAGCCTGTATAGTTGAATATTTAATGGTATATATAGTAAAATGTTGTTGAACAAAAATATGTATTCTAGGGCTTCCCTGGTGGCACAGTGGTTGAGAATCTGCCTGCCAATGCAGGGGACACGGGTTCGAGCCCTGGTCTGGGAAAATCCCACATGCTGCGGAGCAACTAGCCCCGTGAGCCACAGTTACTGAGCCTGGAGCCTGTGCTCTGCAACAAGAGAGGCCGCGATAGTGAGAGGCCCGCACGCCGCGATGAAGAGTGGCCCCCACTTGCCGCAACTAGAGAAAGCCCTCACACAGAAACATAGAGCCATACACAGCCATAAATAAATGAATAAAATTTAAAAAAAAAAAGGCAAAATTCCTTTAAAAAAAAAAATGTATTCTGCAGCTCTGCCCTCTAAGAGTGGGGACTGTTCCCTGCTGCCACTTCCATCTGCACTTCCAGATCTAGGGTGTAAGAGGAAGACTTGTTTTTGAAAAGGAGTTAGGCTACTTAGAGTCCTTTGCCAAGCATGGAGGTTTTATTTTACTGACTATATAGTTCCAGGATGTTTTGACTGAGAAGTCCTACTTCTTAATTGTGTTCCCATCCTTGGCTTGAGAGTGCCTCAATCAGAGTGTGCACAAAGGTTTTAATTCTGTTTTGAGTGGAGGGAACTCTTAATTGACAATATGGAGGGAAGTAGCTTCTTGCTCTGGTAAGAAAGTTTCTTATTTTGGTTTTGTATTAGTTACAGTCAGTTTGGCTGTAACGGCAGAAAACCCAAAATAACAGTGGCTTAAACAAGATAGAAGTTTATTTCTCTCTTATATAAAAGTAGGCAGTCTGTGGTATATGGCAGCACTGTGTCTTCAGGGATTCTGTTTTTTTCTCTCTTGTGGCTGAGCCATCTTTAACTTAAAGCTTCTACCTCATGATCCAAGATGGCTACTCAAGCTCCAGCCATCACACTCATATTCTAGCCAACATGAAGGAGGAAGGAGTGAAGAAGGGGGTTCTCCTCCTCCTTTCTAAGGAAACTTTCTAGAAGTTGCACATGACATTCCTGCCAGTATCTCATTGGTTTCAACTTAGTCATGTGACCATATCTAGTTTTTTGTGTGGGTTGACGATATACCCTTTTAATCAGGACTGCCACATAACCTTAACAAAAAAAATTATTCCTATGCAAGAAGAGGAGAACAGATAAATATAGGAGGGAGAACATATACGAAGAAGAAACTTCACCTGAAATCTCATTACCTTGTGTCCTGAGATGGTGGTGAAGAGGATAATGATTATCCCCGCACCATCTCTTATCTCTCTATCTACACTCAATTAAGCTGTCAAACTGATTTGGGTTTTTTGCTTGATCTATGTAGGAAAAGTGTATTCGATGTTTTTTTCAGGTTAAATTAGTTCATTTTGCATATTAAGTGAAAAACACTACTTGTGACCTCAAGTCTTTTAGATTTCTGCTAAAATCTTTGATTCCAAGAGGCTTAAAGCTTTACTTACTATTTTACAAGGAATGAAATTAGAACATTCTCTAACACCATACACAAAAATAAACTCAAAATGGATTAAAGACCTAAATGTAAGACCAGAAACCATAAAATTCCTAGAAGAAATCATAGGCAAAACACTCTTTGACATAAATTATAGCACTATTTTTTCGGATCTGTCTCCTAAAGGGCAAAGGAAATAAAAGCAAAAATAAACAAATGGGACCTAAGTAAACTTAAAAGCTTTTGCAAAGGAAACCATTGACAAAACGAAAAGACAACCTACTGAATGAGAGAAATATTTGCAAATGATATGACTAATAAGGGGTTAATATCCAAAATACATAAACAGCTCATACAACTCACCATCAAAAACAACAAACAACCTGATTAAAAAATGGGCAGAAGAACTGAATAGACAGTTCTCCAAAGAGGACATGCAGATGGACAAACAAGCACATGAAGAGATGCTCAACGTTGCTCATTAATCGTCAGGGAAATGCAAATCAAAACCACAATGAGAGGGGCTTCCCTGGTGGCGCAGTGGTTGAGAGTCTGCCTGCCGATGCAGGGGACGCGGGTTCGTGCCCCTGTCCAGGAAGATCCCACATGACGTGGAGCGGCTGGGCCCGTGAGCCATGGCCGCTGAGCCTGCGCGTCCGGAGCCTGTTGCTCCGCAACGGGAGAGGCCACAGCAGTGAGAGGCCCGCGGACTGCAAAAAAAAAAAAAAAAAAAACACAATGAGGACTTCCCTGGTGGAGCAGTGGTTGAGAGTCCGCCTGCCGATGCAGGGGATATGGGTTCGTGCCCCGGTCCGGGAAGATCCCACATGCCGCGGAGCGGCTGGGCCCGTGAGCCATGGCCGCGGAGCCTGTGCTCCGCAACGGGAGAGGCCACAACAGTGAGAGGCCTGCGTACCGCAAAAACAACAACAACAACAACAAAAAACCCACAATGAGATCTCACCTCCCACCTGTCATAATGGCTGTCTATCATCACAGAGACCACAAATAAATACTAGGATGTGGAGAAAAGGGAATCCTCATATGCTGTTGGTGGGCATGTAAATTGGTGTAGACACTGTTGAAAACAGTATGGAGGTTTCTCAAAAAATTAAAAATAGAACTACCATATGACTCAGCAGTCCACTCCTGGGTATATATTTGAAAAAAATAAAAACACTCATTAGAAAAGATACATGCACCCCAATGTTCATAGCAGCATTGTTTACAATTGCTAAGATATGGAAGCAACCTAAGTGTCCATCAACAGATGAATGGATAAACAGATGGTGTATACACACACACACACACACACACACACACAGTGGAATGCTACTCAGCCATAAAAAAGAATGAAAATTTTGCCATTTGCAGCAACATGGATGGACTTGGAGGGCATTGTGCTAAGTGAAGTAAGTCAGAGAAAAACAAATGCTGTATAATATCACTTATGTGTAGAATCTACAAATTACAACAAACTAGTGAATGTAACAAAAAAGAAACAGACTCACACTTAACAGAGAACAAACTAGTGGTTACCAGTGGGGAGAGGGAAAGGAGGACAGGCAATATAGGGGTAGGAGATTAAGAAGTACAAATTATTATGTATAAAATAAGCTACAGGATATATTTTACACCACAGTATATCCTATATATAGTGTGGGAATGTAGCCAATATTTTATAATAACTATAAATGGAGTGTAACCTTTAAAACTTGTGTACCTGTACCTTACATCTGTAACTTATATAATATTGTACACCAGCTGTACTTCAATTAAAAAACAATGCAGAAAAAAAGCTTTACTTACTGTTTTAAAATATTTCTGGTATCTGTACTTATGATATGTGCTTTTGTGGTCTTAATCTTATTATCTGGATTGTTTCCTAAAATATTAACTGAGGAATTAATCTCATCCTAACAGTTCAGAGAATAGTAAGAGATTGCTACCAACTGTGGAAACCTTTGAAAATGTAATATAAAAGTAAAATAAATTTATTGCTTCATCTTATATGCGGCTTCTGTGTTGTCTTCAAATCTGGCTGAGTTATTGCTTGTATAATATATACTATATTTTTAAACTTAGTTTTTCTTTAACTATCATGGTTAACTCTGAGACTGTTTGGTTTTGCTTTTGATGAAGGAGAATCAAATATTTTGTGGAATGTGCTTTTACTGCAGAAAAGATTCGATATTAGAATTTAAAAATGACTAAGATTTCATTTTGAAGTTGGTATTGAAAGGATCTTCTTTTAAAATTATTTATTTATTTATTTATTTACTTATTTTTAGCTGTGTCGGGTCTTAGTTGCGGCACATGGGATCTTTCGTTATGGTGCCTGGGCTCTTGGTTACAGTGTGTGGGCTTCTCTCCAGTTACAGCACGCAGGCTCAAGAGCGCGTGGGCTCTGTAGTTGTGAAGCGAAGTCCCTTGAAAGGATCTTTAAGTGATTTATAAGTCACGCAAGGAAAATAAAATACTAGTGTTTGAAACTAATTAACAGATACATCAAAACAGTGTGTTGGAAGTAAAGTTATTCCCTTAAACTATGTTGGAAGGCATTGATTGTGTGTGTGTGTATGTGTGAGAGAGAGAGAGAGAGAGAGAGAGAGAGAGGGAGAGGGAGGGAGGGAGAGAGAGGGAGGGAGAGAGAGGGAGGGAGAGAGAGGGAGAGAAAGAAGGAAAGAAAGAGGGAGGAATTAATGTTTTTAAAAATCCCTTGAACAGGGACTTCCCTGGTGGTCCAGTGGTTAAGAATCCGCCTTCCAATGAAGGGGATGTGGGTTCGATTCCTGGTCAGGGAACTAAGATCCCACATGCTGCGGGGCAACTAAGCCCTTGCACTGCAACTACTGAGCCCGCGCACCACAGCTAGAGAGCCTGCGTGCCACAACTACAGAGCCCATGCACTCTGGAGCCCATGCGCCACAACTAGAGAGCCCACATTGTCTGGAGCCTGCGTGCCACAAATAGCTCACGTGCTACAACTACTGTGCCCATTCACTTGAGCTCACACGCCACAAGTTGAGAGCCTGAGCGCCACAATGAAAGATCCTGTGTGCCGCAACTAAGACCCGATGCAACTGAAAATAAATAAAATAAAAATAAAACAATAAAAAATAGATATGTGTTGAGCATTTTAAAAAATTTTTAAAAAGTAAAAATTACTTGAACACAGACATAATTCAAAAAGAGATCATCTTCAGCCTGTTATATAAAATGCTTAGTTTTTTCTTCCTGCAAAAATTGTGAATGCTCTGTAGGAAATTTAAATCAACAATTCTGTTTAAGCAGCAGTGATAGGTAATACTTAAACTGAATTTGAAGCAATTCAGTGTCTTGAATTGCACTTGGGATGCCAAAGAGTAAACGTGTTCATTATAAATTTTCAGATCAGAAAATCAGATTTTGCTTTTTGTAATGATTTTTTTTAAAATCAGCACTGGATATGTATTTATCAAAATATTTTATAACCAGGAATATTGAATCTATATAGATAAATATTTTCTAATCAGTTTTTCACATTGGTCTGACTTGGATTGTAAATATTTTCTGTTATATCATACATACTGTGGTAATAAAATTAGTGCTTAATTTTTCTGAGTTTAACTTGTTCAGGGATTGAGAGGATTTATACATCAGGTCAAGCTGATGGAGGCGAACAGTTTGTAAGGCTCTTTCCACTTTGGTTTTGTGGTTGATATCCTTATAACTTCAATTGTCCCTCAGATCTTTACGGTGGAGTCTTTCTAGCATATTGGAATGACTTTAAGATTTTGAATGAAAACAAAATGGTGGGAAAGAAGAATCTAACTTTCTCTTAAGTGTGTATGACATACAATGTATAACATCTTAAATTTTAGCTTTTGAAAAATAATCTGTTGGTTTATGATTTTGCAGAGAAAGAGAAACAAATCTAAACTGAGTTTTTATTTTTTATTTGTTTTTTTATTTTAGCTTAACAGCTGGTCATTTCTACAAACATTTAATTATTCATTATACCCGATAACTTTTCCAAGTGAGAATGCAGCAGAATGGAAAAAGCTCTTTAAACCGTGTGCTTCCCAGAGATTGTTCTTGCCAGTAAGTTTTTTCTCCAGTGTTTTTTTTGTTTGTTTGCGTGTTGCTGTTACACACACAAGTTAATGAAGAGTTCCATATAGATCAGTTAAATAAACACACATGTATGATTTTCCCTTTGAACATTAGAAGAAAAAAAAACTTCCCATAGAACAAATAAAAGAATAAAAAAACCTCTGTTAAAAACGAAAAATGTAAATAATTTCTGTTGAAATACTATTTCTTACATTTTAATTTATTCAGTTGCTATAAACTTTCATCTCTAAGAAGGAGTTAGAGGTCATCAGGTCTTAATGGAGCCAAGTCTTTGCCAGGAGGAATGCAGTGGCAGGATCACCTGCCAGGTGCAGACTTCATTTATAATTTGGGAAATGAAGTAGATCATTAGATAATCATTTCTGTCTTAACAGCAAGCCAGTTCACCTTTTCTGGCTGATATTTTAACACAGACACAAAATTTGAGGCACGTGAACTCGAAGGGAAATGGGAACCATTTATTCAATGGGGCTGTTCTTTGGTGGTGGTCTCTGGTGATAAACCCTGATTATTTCTTTTTAATCTAAAAATATTCAGGGACTTCCCTGGCGGTCCAGTGGTTGGGACTCCGAGCTTCCACTGCAGGGGACACGGGTTTGATCTGTGGTCAGGAACTAAGATCCTGCAAGCCGCATGGTATAGCCAAAAAAGAAAAAATAAATAAAAATAAATAAAAATATTCAGAAGCCAGCTTACCTCTTCCATTTTGAATTGAATTCACTGATAGTTTTAAAATTCTCAGTAGTTGTTAGAACCACTGTAATGTTTAAAATAGTTACGGTAGTTAGAAATACTGAGTTTAAGAAGCTCACAAGTTTCTGGAAGGTGAATTACTGGGAAGAAACTTAAGTTACTTGTTATTATTAAGTGGATTAAGGCAATTCTTAGTATATTAAGAATAGAGTTGATCAAATCCAGGATGTCAGTTAAAATTTAAAATTAAGTTACATTTCAATAGCTGAGTCTGCCTAACCAGTAGCTTTATTGCTGAGCATAAAAAATCTGGATCCTAGGATATCTTTCTCATTACCTGCTTTCATTGTAAGAAGCACACAAATAAGGGATTAAAGGGGAAAAGCCTAAGAAGTTTTAGGTACTTAATGTAGGCCTTAAATTTTAAAAATTAACAAAAAATCTTATGTTGAATCATTGCAATGTTACATCATTTACTTAATAGTTTGAGTGCCTCTATTCTACCAAGTATCTGTAATGAAGTGCTGGGTATATAGGAATGAATGAAACAGATTGCTTGTTTTCATAGAGCCTGTTGTCTGATGTGGGAGGCTGACATTAAACAAGCACATTATGACATTAAATAAACACAGATATGTCACTGAAAAACAATGATGAAAGAAGCATGAGGTTACAGTCATTGCTCTTCTGTTTTATTCTGCATTATTAACAAGTTTAATTGTTGATGTCTTGATAGGAAATTTGCCAGATCATTTAATGATGTAATCTGGTTAAATTCCTAAATGGAATTTGAATACTAAAATTAAATACTTGAAGCCTGTCAGATTGTCCTCGACCTTCACTCTTACTTCTGCATCATTTTAACCAGATCTAAGTAAATTGATTCTTCATTTTTCTAAGTAAAATCCTTTTTTTTTTTACTAAGTTTCTCCTCTAAAATAGATGGATTAAAAGAACCAATGTAAGCTCTGCCAACTCCTTGTTCCGCCAAAAGGAACCATAGAAAAATACTGATGTGGTTATTATTTAACCTTATGTATGAACTCCAGTTGGCAGTGGCTCCCAACAGTAACCCTGGAGCTTCCTGTAGTGTCTTCCTAGATTGCTAACAATACAAAAGTCTGTAAACACACATTTGTCTCATGGTACAGAAGCAAAATGTTGATATAAAAACAATTTCCCTCACTATTCGCCCCTCAAAAAGAGAGAGAGGAACAGACATCCACATACATACATACCCTTTTAATTGTAGTCTTTGAACAAGTGAGCCTTCTCTACTCAGGCTCTGTAGCCAACTGTCAGATATTTTTCCCCAGCCTGATACTAAATCAGTGGGGGCATGGAGTGATTTCAGCTTCGTCACTGCTCACCTTCGTAACTGCAGGAGGAGGTAGCAGCTTTGAAAAGGAGCAGAATGAAGATCAAGCTCTTATAGTCTTTGTATTCTTAACCAAAACCCTTTAGGTTAACCTAATCATTGAGTCTTACTAATACACTGGGATAGGCAATACATTTAAATTCGCAGGAGTCACATTCTAAAGTATATGGGTAAGGCAGAAATAAAAACGTACCCTTGAAAATTCCTATAAGAGATGCATGTTGGAGGTTTAACGTCTCTCGGAAAGTGACATAGCGAGTCTTCCAAGATGAGTCTTGTCTTCGCCCTTGCTATGTGAGTGCACATTTTCTTTGATTTGTTGGGAGGTAGTAAGCTCAGAAATAAGAGCATGGGTTCTGGAGTTAGGTGGTCTGGATTTCAATTTTGGCTCTACCATTTGCTGGCTGAGCCCAGAATGAGGTGAAGGTGCTGGCCATTAGTGTTACAGGCTGAGGGGACGAGTTGAGATCTCCATTGGTACTGATTAATTTCTGTATTTACCTCAGGAAATTGAGATTCGATATGTCAGTTCACCGAAGCTAATGTTATTTTCCATTATGAAAAACATTTCCACCCTAGTCTTTGAGGCTACTGCTTTTATTTTTTCTTCCAATTTTTAGTATTGAGTTTTTGTTCTGATTTGTTTTTATAGCTTTTCTTCTCTAAAAGTTAATTAAAGAGATTAGCAGACCATCTATATATGCTCTTGTAAAAAATGAGAGACTTGGGAAAAACTACTTTTAAAAATTAATGTCAATTAGTTTCTCTCTTAGGTGTTTTTTAAATAATGAAAGCCTCTTTCATGTTTTATATTAAATAGAGTTACAGTTAATGATTCAAATATCTTTCCCCACAGTTAATCCTGAAAGAAGTTGACTCACTATTGTATGTCGACACTGATATCCTTTTTTTACGGCCCATTGATGATATTTGGTCTTTACTAAAGAAATTTAATTCCACACAAATTGCTGCAATGGCACCAGAACATGAAGAGCCTCGAATAGGCTGGTATAATCGCTTTGCCAGACATCCATACTATGGAAAAACTGGAGTGAACTCTGGAGTTATGTTGATGAACATGACCAGAATGAGAAGGAAGTATTTCAAGGTAAGTCACCGATCCAGGTTAACTTATCTCTCTTTTCCCTCCATATTGTTTGGTTTCCAATTTAATTTTGCTTTATTAAAAACTAGATCGAGCTATTCAGAATTTTTCCACTTATCTAGAATAATTGAAGAAAAGTGTGTTCTTAGTATTCTGTTTATTAGAGCATTACAGTAGGTCGGAGCAGATGGTGTTACAATGAAGTAACAGTGCAGCAAGTGTGAACATCACCTTCCTAGATTGGTATTCCAGGCAGGAGTTGTCATTTTGTAGTTGTGCAGCCTCATAATACTTGAATCTAAAGTGTGGTACGTCTTGGGGGAACACAGATTGTGGTTAAGAGCTAAGAACCGTTGGCTTGGTTCAGACGCTGAGATCTTGGGTAAGTTTTGAACATCTCTGGGCTTTGATTTCCTCATCTGTGAAATGGGATGATAGATAACAGTACCTATGTCATAGGGCTTTTGTGAGGGTTAAATTAGTTAGAAGGGAGGCTAACACATAGGAAACGTTGGCTATTTTGGTGCTATTGGAAGTTAACTTAAAAAAAAAAAAGTTCCTGTGTGTTTCTCATCTCTCAAATTGTGGGGTCAGTAGAAGAGTGAGGCTATTTAAATTCTCTTATTCTGCATATTCTGAACACATGAGTGTGTTGTACTGTTTACCAGTTTCATGCTGGTGAGTCCTTAAGTCGTTGTAGTCTGGGGGCATTGGGGTCAAGTGGTTTAGCCTTACGTTTAGCTTTGCCACCTGTTCACCACAACCACTAGCCAACTAGTTAACTTTCAAACGTCAGTGCTCTCAGCTGAAAAATAGAGATAATAAATGGACTTATGTAGGTTGTCTTTTTAAAAGAGACCCATTCAAAATGCTTAGTACAGAGCATGACACGTAGTAAGCACTGCAGTGTTAGCTAAAAGCAGTGGCTTCTGAAACACTGATATTCACTGTTTATCCTTTTACATCTAGTTAGTACTAAATCAAATATCAAGGGATATTATGTCTTTTATGGTATGAATATATATGTAATATATATGTATATTTGTCTGGTATTTTTCTTATGGCTTCTGGTGGACCAGAATTTACACCATTACTTATTACTCCTTTCTGCATGTCTGATTTAAATCTCTTGTCCCTTCTTATCCTTGCTCTAGGCAGCAGTACTGCTTGTAGCGTTCACCACTCACATCTCGCCATTTCATTAAGACAGTTAATACCCATCACTCTTGTCTTCTGTAAAGATCTAGTAAACCTAGGGTTTTTTTTAGCTTTCCCATTTTCTGTACCTTTCTGAAATCTTGATTTCATTTCACTTTTGTCTTCCACAAATGAATGCATTAATGAGGCCAGTGTAACCTTTGCTTTTGCTTACAAGTGAACATCTTTCTTCAATTACCCAATTTTTTGATATATTTTGAGTTTTAAAATTTCATGTACCATAAAGTTTTATTAAATAAAACAGGTGTCATACCATGAGTTTTCTTACTTTTCTGATGATTAGACTATGCACAGTAATATTATACCAGAAGATGGTGCTGTAAGATTATGTGCTAAGGAATAATGTGACTGCTCAGGAGCTCTTCATATGAAATTCTTAGAATTATGAGAAGTGTAGTGTTGCAATAACCTTAGAGATAATTTAGTGTAACACCATTACTTGATTTTTAAGAAAATTTCAAATTGCAGCTATATAGTTCAAATCTCTGATTATTTTTTATTTACCTTTTACTTACTTAAATATCATTCTTAAATATGTTTAACAGTTTCTCCCCTTTCCCTTTTCTTTTTGTCTGTGGCATGTTCTAAACCAGCTAGAGATGTAGATATAAGAGTTGAAATAATTTCTAAACTTTCAAGCTTTTGTTTTTTTCTATGTATTAATGACTTAATGAAGAAAAATATGAGGAGTGTGATAGTACATTAATTTAGTAGGCACAATTTACTTCATACCTACTATCCCTCTGTTTCAAACAACTCTATTCTTGCCCAGTGGGAACAACACAGATTTACTCTGTTTCTAAATATTGTATTTATGATTGCTGATATGTTTCTACAAAATTTATTGATTTTTAGTTCTGTTTTTCATATATCTTTCTTTATTTTTCCTGATTTCCAAACATACCTTTAGCAAACATTGCCTTGTTTTTTCCTACTAACTCTATAATTTCTGGCACAGATCTTAAATTTTAGAGCTCTAGTGATGTAACTGAATTACTTGTAATAACTTTTCAAACTGTTTCACGCAGATCCGTGAATGTTACCCCATAGTGCCTATCACATGAAAAGCTGTAAGATTACCCACTTAGGACAGTGGCCATGGCCATGTTTTAAAGTCTTTGCTTTGCTGTCACCCAGCCCTACCATTCATGATTATTCAGTTCCAACCTGATGTATTATAATTATATATTTTAAAAATTAAAATAGTAAAATTTTAACTTTTTTGTTTTTTTTCTCATAGTGCTTGATAGACATTGATATAACACTGGCTAAGATACTGCTTTGTATTTTGTATTATGATTGTATTTGCAGTGTTGAATCTCTATTAAGATATTTCTTAACCTTTTTCTATTTATTAGCTAAAAACCAGAGAATATAAATAAGGCATCTTGAGAATTTTTTTCTTGTATATTTACTGTACCCTGTTCATATCGTGCCATATATTACTTTGTAAAGTAATTTTTGCCTGTTTTCTTCATCTACTGAGGGCAGGGTGTGTCTTTTATGCAGCTTTGTATTCAGAATATTTAGCATGGAGTCTGGCGTAAAGTAGCAACTCAGTAGATAATTACTGGCAGAGGACAGACAGAAGTTTTAGAAACTAGGCCATTAATGAATTATTGAAAAATTAAAAAAAAGAGAATACTTATTGTGAGGTGGCTGTGAGGGTCGTTTTTACATATTTGAAAGATGTATGTGATGGAGGGCTTTTATTGTGTTACATGTAGAGCTTAAAACAATATCAATGAACATCTTACCAAAAGGGATGGAACTTTTCAGAGATTAGGAGAGTAACTAATCTTTGGGAATTGATGAATTCTCAGTTTCTAGCATTGTTGGAACATAATAGGAATAGCCACCTGTCAGTTTTATATTTGTTTGTAACCTAAACTGATGATACTAATGAGTCTGTCTGTTTTCAAAAGCATACATAGTTCTAGAAATGAAACTAATTTATCTTAATATAATGCATGTGCATTTTGGTAGGTTTGCTGAAATTAGTAAATTAGAACTACATCTTTTTAAAAAATTACAAAACTACTTCAGCTCTATCATCTCCCACCTCCTCTCCCTCCTCCGGTCAGTAACTCTTCTTGCCTGTTCACTTGATGCCAGTTCCTGTATGCCAGCTGTTGTACTGTACTACTGTACTTTTCAAGGTATTGTACTGTAAGATTAAAAATGTTTTCTTTAAAAAAAAATTTACAAAACTAAATCATGCTTATAAAAATTCAGGCAATTCATTGCATATAGAGTAAAAAGACAAGTCCCCCCTTTATACACCACTCTCCTCAGTTTCATTCCTTTGCCCAAATGGCATTATAAACTTTGCTGTGTATTCTTCAGACCCTTTAAAAAAGTATTTTGAAACAGATATACATGTACATTAGCATTTATATGTAGAATTCTTTTATATATCTTCAGTTTGCTTTTTTCACTTAGTAAATATATAAATGATTTTTATGTCAGTACATATAGTCTGTCACATTTAATATGTGTGATATTGTGGAGAAAGAATGTTTAGATTTTATTGTTTGTGTGTACTAGTATGAATATGTAGGTACATGGCTGAAAAATATCTCATGTATTTTAATTTTTACTCTCCTGACTGTACCACCAATGTGGGATGAAAATCTTTTCATACAAATTTTAGCCATTTTTGTTTCCTCCTTTGTGAATGGCTGTATGGCCATATCCTTTGACTATTTCTGTACTTTGCCGTTTTTCCATTTCTGTTGACTTGAGCTCTTTTTATATATGATGCCTCTTTATTAAACTCATTTCTCATAGTTTTCGTTGGTTGTCTTGGATATTCTAGGTTGTATCCTCAGCAAATAATACTAGTGTTATTGCTTCTTGTCCAGTATTTTTCTAGTAGGACTTCTCCTTTACGTGTATTATAAAGGTCCCCCCACCTCCCACCCCTTGATTTTTTTCTTTTTTCCCTAAAACTGCCCTGGACCTTGTAATTTTATCTTTCTTTTCTTTGAATAGATGTATTTCTTTGAATAGGTGTATTTCTGTCTCTCTATACATTTTTTTTTTCATAAGTAGAATCCAGTGAAGACTTGAACATTGACATGGTACAAGGGGTCCACCAGTCCTGTCTATTTAATCTGTTTCTGGTCTTGGTCCTTTTGAGCAATTCAGAAGTTTCCTTTTCAGATCCTAAGAACATTTAGTGAACATGATCTGTGACTTATTTCAGAGTCATCCTTTCAATAAAGTATTTTCTTAATATTTCCTTAAGTAAAAAACTTGTTTCAGTCATTTTCCAGATTTACTTCTGATTGTGTATAGTTTACTGTATTTACTGCATTCTGAGAAATTTCACACAAAGGTAATACAATTATAGCAGATTATATTTAGTTTAAGTACGTAGTTTTTTCCCCAGGAATTCTGACTTTTCTTTCTCGAAGGATAGATTGTTTATACCTCCATTGTGTTTGTTATATATCCTAGAATAGCTTGTAATAATGTTTTTTAAGCTATCTGTGGAGAAGAATCCGTGTTTTTTTAAACATTATTTACAATCTGTCATGAAGCAATGCTTTTCTAAAAATAATGTAAATAAATTACTAGGAAAATATTAGACTAAATAGACATAAAGTTGCTATAAAAGTTTCTAAATCTTACTCTTAATTTGTGTACTTAAATCTTGTAGAGGACATGAAAAATTCACTGATCAGCACACTGCAAACTGTACTTTGAGGAGTACTGGTTTAAGTCTGGAGAGTTTCAGAGAGTCAAATTGGTATAAAAGACTTAGTATTCAACTTCACCCCAGGTTCACATGATCCCCAGCCCTCTTTCAACTCTGTTGTTTCCTTAGGTATGAGCTATGAGTAGTTCCGTAGAGGCTGAAAAGGCATCTGACGAAATTCAGTATCTATTTTTGATTTATCAATTTCAAATGACCTCTTTGAAATGCCAGCTATAAAGGGTTGGCAAATCAGACTAAGAATAATAATGATCATGGTGATAATAATAGCTAACACTGTGCCAGGTACTTTTCCTAGTACTCTTTATTTATATATTAACAGGTTTGATCCTCAGCAGCTGTATGATAGAGACATAGGTACTGTGTCTAGACATAGGTACTAAAGCTATCTGCTTTTTAAGATGAGGTCACAGTCATAGTACTTAAACTACCACCTACTTTCTCTTTCCCTTTCCTCCCCGACGTCTGTTAGTTTTATCACTTCTTTGTGCAGCTTCAGATACCTTCTTTTGTTATCTTCTGCACTCCAGCTGGACAGTTTTACTGATACTTATGTTTACATTAGGGTCACTTGGTTTTGAAACAAAAGTTTACACTTCTGGGCTTCCCTGGTGGCGCAGTGGTTGGGAGTCTGCCTGCCGATGCAGGGGGCGCGGGTTCGTGCCCCGGTTCCGGGGGGATCCCGCATGCTGCGGAGTGGCTGGACCCGTGAGTCATGGCCACTGGGCCTGCGCGTCCGGAGCCTGTGCTCCGCGGCGGGAGAGGACACGGCAGTGAGAGGCCCGCATACCACAAAAAAAAAAAAAAAAAAAAAAAAGAAAGTTTACACTTCTCCCCTTGATCTGTAACAATTGCTAAGGGAAGAATGGGGAACTGTCATTATGCTGCCGTTTTACACCTGGAAGCCTGAGAATCTCATTAATGTATTTACCAACAGAATGATATGACCTCTGTGCGACTACGATGGGGAGATATACTTATGCCATTGCTTAAAAAATACAAACTGAACATCACATGGGGTGATCAAGATCTGTTGAATATCATATTTTTTCATAATCCAGGTAATCATTTAAATTTATTCTTTGCATTTGTAAAAAAAATCATAGTTAATATTTAGTCAGAACTGGAGAAATGCATTTATTTGATTTTGGCTTATACTAATGGCTATCACTCTTTTTTTTTAAGACAGAGTAAACTAAATTTAAACTAAAATTTTGCAAAGTATTAATTCTGTGGAATTAGGGTATG
The DNA here is from genome assembly GCF_937001465.1 of Orcinus orca. Classification (NCBI taxonomy): domain Eukaryota; kingdom Metazoa; phylum Chordata; class Mammalia; order Artiodactyla; family Delphinidae; genus Orcinus; species Orcinus orca. Next base: position 33,251,208 of record NC_064569.1, on the reverse strand, counting down.
TTTGCTTTTTTGTTTTGTCTCTGCCTAGAAAGCCTTTTTGTTTTTCCGTGTCAATGGAATTATCGACCAGATCATTGCATATATGGAAGCAATTGCCAAGAAGCCGAAGAAGAAGGAATCTTTATTCTTCATGGGAACAGAGGTGTTTACCATGATGATAAGCAACCAGCGTTTAGAGCTATTTATGAAGCACTGAGAAATGTAAGCTTTTTTTAAAAAAATGTTTTTGTGGACATACTCGCAAGCTTACAGAGAATTTGCATATCCTTTACCCTAGTTCAAGAGTTATAAACCCAGCACTCCTTCCACATCTAGCTCTGGCACTTGGCGTTCTGCTGTAAGGAAGAGCACTCCCCTTTTCCCACTTATTGATCTATACATTATCAGTGTGAACTCACTGATATGTATTTTTTCCATGATTTATAATGCAGCATTCAATTTTATTTATATTGATGCTGAAGTTGTGCCAGATTTGGCGATTGGGAGCCCTTTTGGCTACCTCTTGTGCTCATTTGACATATTCCCATCATTATTTTGAGTACCTCCGCATTCTCTGTACAAACAAAATACCCCAGGCTCGTCTTGTTATACATTCCCTGCCCTCACCCTGAAATCAGCTGTCAAAGGAACTCTGATACTTATTGCTACAAGGGTGTCTTCCCTTCTAAGCCCTTTCAGCAGCAGAGCTGGGAAATACAGATATACAAACACACACAGTCATGTGCTCACACCAGTGCCTCCAGTTCCATTCCCTTAGGCCCCTTCCTTGCCTTCTCCTACTTTGTTTCTGTTTTATCTCATTTCTTCCACAATTAGAATCCTGGCTCCGAGCATAAAATATTTCCTCTTTTGCTTAGTTCTACAGTACACTTAAACTAATTTCAAAAATGCTGCATTCATACTGCTATCTCTGCTCCTCTGTTCTTGAAAAACCAGCCTACTATAAAGGATTTGTTTCTAGTCCTCCCCCCGCCCCTCCCCTGCCCCAGATGAGGGTGTGTACTCAGTACTATGTACAGAAGTTACTTGCGTCAGTTCTTTTCTCCTTCTTTCAGTGTGGTTATTCATTCATTGGAAATACAGTTGGGTTCATGTGTTTCTGTATGCTTTCAGTTTTAAGTTTTTTCCCCTCATCTTTGTTGATTTAACTTTAGTTTGATATGAGAAATATTAATATACTTCAAAAAGTCGAAACTATATAACGGTTTACTCAGAAGTAGCACTCCTTCCCCATCCTTCCACCCCAGGCCCCCCACCCCATCACCAATTTCATTTTCCGGTTTGTCCTTCCTGTACTGGTAAGTAGATACGTGTATGTTTTGTAATTCCCCTTTTCTTACATGAGAAGTAGCATACTGTTCATCTTTATTTGCGCTTTGCCTTTTTTACAGTATTCTGGAAATTTGGGCATTTATAAATATTTTCTTCATGCTTCTTTTCTTTAAACAGCTGTATGATATTCCATTTTGTGCATGTACCAGAGTTTATTCAATTAATCTCTTATGTTTGAACATTTTGGTCTTTTCCAGCGTTTTGAATAATAAATAACGTAGCAGTGCATAACTTTGCCATACATATATATGTATTGTTGGGAGATGTTTCTCCAGGGTAAATTCCTGGACATGGGATAATTTTAATTGAAGATACCGCCTGTTTTCCCTACATGGGGATTATTTGCATTCCCGCCAACAGTTCATGACGAGGCCTGTTACTCACAGCCTCCCTAACAGAGTGTATTATCAAGCTTGAAAAATTTTTGCCATTCTAACGAGTGAGAAATGGAATCTTAGTTTAATTTTAATTTGCCTTTCTCTTATGATTGAGATGAACATCTTTCTATATATTTAACAGCTGTTTTTACATCTTTTTTATTGATAACATATTTTATATACCACACAGTTCACCCATAGTATAAATAATTCAGTGGTTTTTAGCATGTTTACAGAGTTGTACAGTCATCACCATGAGGGAGTTTCGGTCTCTACTCCCCACCTCCCCACCATTTGTTGCAAGTTCCTTGTGTATTAAAGATGTTAGTTCTTTTTCTGTGACATCTCATGTAAATTTTTTCCCCAATTTGACTATTTATGGAATTTTTTACCATTCAAAGTTGTTTTTTAAAAATTTTATGTAATCAAATTTAAAACCTTTTTTTAAAAAAGTAGTAATTAGAAAGTCTTTCCTTACCTATACTCAGATTATAGAAAAATTCACCTATATACTTTTTCATTTATTACATTTAGCCTTCTGCTCAATTTGGAATTTACTCTTTTGAGAGAGGAATAGATCTAATTTGATCTTTTCCCAAATAGCTGTCTTGTCCCAACACCATTTATTTAAAAGTCTAAAAGATTTGAGATACTGACTTTATTATATACTAAAGTTCCATTTGTAATTTCTGGATTTTCTGTTTTGCTCCATTGGTCTGTCCATTTGTGTACTCTTGCACACTATTTTAATTATAAAGCCTTTGTGCTGTATTTTAATATCTGATAGGGTTACTTCCTCTTCGTAGCCTGTCCTTTCAGTGTTTTCCTACCTACTGTATTTTTATTTTTCCACAAATATCAACTCATTTAATTACATAAAAAACTTGTTTTTTTGTTGGGCGTGTATCATCTTCACATATTAACTTAGTGACTGCTGACATTTTAATGCTGTTGAGACATCTTAAGAACAAGGTCTGTCTTTCATTTGTGTCTTTCAGGAATGTTTAATAGTTTTCTTCATACTGTGGATTTTGAACATATCTTAAGTTTATCCTTAAGTATTTTATCTTCTTTGTTGCCTTTGTAAATGGGGTTTTCTCTTTTAAGCGTTTACTTTATATTGATTTTGGGAAAAAATTATACTGGCCCCACCACCCCAGATATCTGTTCTTCTCTCTTTTTTTTTCCTTGTTCTTACGGTGCTCTTGTTTAATTAAGGTGGATTGATAGGGGGAGATGATGCATGAACCAGGTTTCTGAATATGTTGGGGACCAAGACTTGGGGCAAATCCAAATAAGGACTGGATTTATGATTTTGCTTAAGGAGCATTATATCAAGTGCTATCCATGCAGCTAATTCACTGATACCTGGGGAGAAGTGTATGTGAGCACTCATCTCTCACGTGGGTGTGTTCACTGCTCTGCTAGACTGTGTCTAATCTTATGTGGACGTGAAGACAAAAACATAAGTAAAATAACAGGAGTGGTTTGGTGTAAGCGTGGGGGTCAGGAGAAGAGCTGATGCCCCTGTTTGCTAGATGCTCAGTATCTGCTCGTGACTGCTCTCATTGTTTGCTAGTACAGCCTCAGTAATAGGAATGGGGATAAAGATACTGAATTGTATGTAATCTACTGAGACACAGATTGTACTAGGACTGTGAAAGAGTGCAAGTTTTGCCCCGAAGAGCCAGGGAAGGCTTCGTTGATGAGGCATTTGAAGTGAGCCCTGAAGAATGAGTAAGAGTTTGCCAGGTGAGCAGGCTGGGCCAAAATTGCCTGAGAAAAAGCCTCAGGGGTTGTGGAAGGTCCGCGAGGAGGTCAGGCGTTGAGCTGTTTGGGGTGATGGGTGAAGGGAGGCAGCAGCAGGGCTGGGCTAGATGCGGTGATGATGTGCTGTGTAAGGTGACGGTCTGCAGTGACAAGGAGCTGAAGGTTTCTCCTGGAAATCTGAGTTTCTCAAACCTGGTGGTAGGCAAAGTGCTGACAGCATTGTAGGCTACAGTTTTAGTGTTTTTGCTAAGTTTCTTGTCCTATAAACCTGAGAGAGAAGGTTTCTGAATAATCAGTTTATCATGATACAGCTACACTCACTGAAGAATTATAAAATTTAGTGATGTTCATTTTCATGTAGCCGACCTTGTATGCCTTCAGAAATCAATATCGTATTTTAATAATGCTTTATCATGGGTTGTCAAGAGGTGATAAAAATGACAAAAGGTACATTTGGGGTTCTGAGACTTTGCAGGATAGAAAAGAAATGCACTCCTATAAAAATGTGATTTCTTTGTTGCCTTTGATCATTTAAAAAAAATTATTAAGGAATTAAATCTTACTGGTTTTATTTGATCTTTTCTGATCTTCTATAAATGTATACTTTAAAAAAATTGAGTATTGGTTTTAAGCTGATGAATTACACTTGGTTTTTAAAAAATAAATCTTATTTTAAAAACTATTTCAAATACTGAAGTAATTAAAGATTAATGTTTGTTTTGGGTCCATATTAATAGCCATATTACCCATTTTTCAACTTAATGAAGTTAATCAGTCTTTTTTGGTGCTCTTGGTTAGTGTTTTTATCTTGCCTTATCTATAATTCAGTGAGAAGTGTAATTTAAAAGAATTGCAGTTTAGACAAGGGCATTTATGCAAGTGTCAGACAGAAGCTTAGTCATAGCCATCGAATGCTGTGAACAATAAGGACGTGAACCATTTTTAAAATGTAAATGCATGGCTCTGTCTGCCAGCAAATCAGTTTTTACAGCCCACACATAGTTGTTAAATATTAGTTGCTGAGTGAATAAAAATACTAAGATTAAAAATTGCAGATTTGCAATGGGAACAAAATATTTTATTACTCTGTAAAATATTTTCTGCTTCTTGTATTTCATTTGAATTATTAGATTTCTTGGTGTTTCTGTGTTACCTATGATTTACTTCACACCCTTCTTCTATTTGCATAAGATGCAGTAGATTTGCAGAGATGCAAGGGATTCTCGACCATTTCCCTCCTGCACCACCTTCTTGTACATAGTTGGCACTCAGCATTTGTCAGATTGAACTGCCTGCCATTCTGCCATACTTTTAAAACATGTTCTGTTTTTCGAAAATGCCTTTAATTATCTACTTGTGGTCATCATAGCCTCACTATTTATTCACTGCCTTACAACTGACAGTCTTAGATATAAAACATGACCTTCCTAAAAGTTTGTGTGCTGGGTGCGGTGCCAGTGAAGAGGGAGGGAGTGATTAACTGTGTCAGGAGAGCTTCTCAGAGGAGCTGACTTTGGACTGAGCTGGAAGGCTGAGTACCAGGCAGGCAGGAATGGTGCAGACCAGTCAAACGTAGCACTCAGTATGGGAAGAGGCGCACAGTCAGGTAAGGGCCCATGTGGCCTCTGGGAAAGGGAACGTCTGGATGTGCGTTGCATGCTGCACAACTCCTGGCCACTGCAGAGTCTGTGGCTGGTGGAGGGCGTGACTTCCGGCTGTGTACTACAGGTGGACATCTGGGTGATTTATCACCTTCTCCCGTAAAGGGCAAATTACTTGTGTTATATGTTGGACTAAAAGAGCTCTAATTCATGAGGCACTATTTTTATTTTGGGAAAATACTCATCAAAAGAGTTTCCCAGTGAAGAAAAAAGAAATTTAACCACAAACTGGGATTTAAATCACATGAAAATGGATGAACTGAATCTCTAGTATTCCTGGGAGTTTACTTTTAAACACCTTTGTTATGTTTTCATTTTTTGTCATTGTAGAGTAAGAAAAAGACCACAGTTTGCTCTTCCCATTATTACTCGCCTCTCAGCCACAGTTGTCCAAGTATGTTGTTTATACACAGTGAAATGTTACTTGACAGTATCACTTAATACAGGTGTTAAACCTTGAAGAAGGTAAGGTAAACCTGACCTTCTTCAGCATAACCCCAGACAAATGTAGACGTGTCTGTATACAGCACAGCACAGTTTACCACTGTTAACAGAGCTGCATCTTTTAACAGAGTTTTTGAAACTGACTTGGCACAGTTGCGTTTGCTGTTTTGGATAAGCGGTGCTGTGTGGTTGTAAAGCTGTTGACTTTTTTTTTTTTTTTTAACATCTTTATTGGAGTATAATTGCTTTACAGTGGTGTGTTACTTTCTGCTTTATAACAAAGTGAATCAGCTCTACATATGCATATATCCCCATATCTCTTCCCTCTTGCATCTCCCTCCCTCCTACCCTCCCTATCCCACCCCTTTAGGTGGTCACAAAGCACGGAGCTGATCTCCCTGTGCTATGCGGCTGCTTCCCACTAGCTATCGATTTCTTTTCACAGCTGAGGTGGACTCCTGGCTTAGCCACCTAACTAGCGTTGTAACTGGGAGGATTCTCCCCCTGCCTTAAGTTGCTTTGTAAATAGTGATGTCCTGTTACATGAAGTTGGTATGAGGCTTAAGGGCATTAATACGTATAAAGCTCTTAGAACAATGCCTGGCATGTAGGAAGGGCCCTCTTTTAACCAGTCCAGCTTTCAGCAGTCTCTCCTAGATCCCTGTGTGCTAGCTGTTGTTATTTTCGTTACGTTCTTCCCAGTTAAGCCTCTCCTCTTTTTGTTTTTTTGGGGTTTTTTTTGGTTTTCAAAAATACTTCAAGATATTTATCTTCAGTATATGGGATTAGGTTTGAAAAACCACCCCAAGAGTGAAGGTTTCATGCAGTTAATGCTCATAGTTTTCTTGCACTAGAGGCACCCAGGTTTAGGATCTCTTTGCAGCTCTACACGTCCATGTTCTAAATTAGCATCTACGTTCAGCCTGTTCTCCCTAGATGGGCTGTGGCTTCCTACAGACTCACTAATTGTGATTCAAATGGTGCTTTTATTTCCTCTTCCTCAGTGGCAGCGTAGTGAACCTCAGGTCATATGCAGCCCTCCTAGATTTCAGGTTCTGAATTTCCTTCAGGATTTTTCATTTTTCACTGACTTCAAACTTTTCCCGTAAAATGTTCTGTTTTCAAGCCCCATCAGTCTTTCTGACTGTAGTTGCAAATACTAAATGAAAAAATGTACCTGGTTGAATATACTAAGCTCACAGGTTATTTGCACTTAACTATTACAACAGTGTTTTCCAAAATATATTCCTTGGGCTATTAATATATTTTATGGTGAAAAGGGTAAAAAGTATATTTTGGAATTAGTGGGCCAAACAATACCCAACAGATGTATTTTCTGTTTTTATAGTTTTTCATGTGCCACTGCGAATCCCCCCGAGAGTGTTTGGTATTTAGCAGTTCTCAAACATCTTTATCCTTGGGATCCCTTTGTGCAGTTAGAGTTCTGTGGGAAGCACTGACCTGTGCTGTCATTTTGCATTCCTCCCACTGTGTGCCTCCGTCTCACTCCTTCCCAGTCCAGCCTCACCAGTGTTATCAGAGTGATTCTTGGCTCTTATTAGTCTCTCTCAGACACCTCGAGCTTTTGGTTGTCACCTCACACCTGTCAGTATCTCTGGTCTTCTCTGCCCTTGACCATGTTCTTGCCTTGGCCTGGAGTGCCCTGCCTCCACGCTCCTCTCTGAAGGGCTCTCCCCAGTACCCCCAGTGAGTTACCCGTACTCTCTCCCTCCTCCTGTGAGATCGTAGTCTGTTAAACTCATTGAAATTATTTGTTCGGCACATACTTTCTGTGAGACTTTAAATGGAGGTTGTCAATGTCAAGTTGATTGAAGAAGAAGTTGTTGGGAATAGAGTGAAATTTTTATATATATCTTTGTCTTATTTTCTTTCTCTAGTGTTCTTTTGAAGATGACAACATCCATTCTTTATTAAAGCCTTTAGAACTGGAACTACAAAAGACAGTGCATACATACTGTGGAAAAATTTACAAAATATTTATCAAACAGCTGACGAAAAGCATACAAGATCGTTATGATAGACCACCAAAGGAAAGGTGATTCTTGATGACCGCTAAATCAAATGAATTAAAACAACAAAATATCAGAGGATGTGTGTGAAGGAATAGTCTTAGATGAAGTGTTCAGGAAAGAATTATTCATCTTCAGAATAATTTTTTTCCCGAAGAAGTTTAATGAGCAGTATTTTCATGTAATGAAGAATAAGTTGAAGTCTTGGACCCCAACAAGAAGATATTTTTGATTTCTGATGTTTTGTAATGCTATTTGCTATCATTCTAGTATTGATGAAGATATTATTGAATGGTTATAGCCTACAGACTTTGTTTGACTCTTACTCTCAAGTGGGTAAGAGCAGTAGGGATGTATGGTTGGAGAAAAATGTACCTCATACACAGTGGAAACACTCAAACTGTGAGTATAGCAATAATTTTATGTCAGCACTAACCTCACTTTAAACGTGTGAGAAAAGAAAGTTGTTTACAGGAGCAGAAAATGTTCTGTTTCTAAAGAAATGGGATGTAACTGATGTCACTATCGACAATCTGTGTGTGCCTTTATACATTTCATCTCTGTTTTAAAATATTTTTGTGACAATCATGCTTAAAATTATTTTTAGTTTATAAGTAAACTGCACATTTAAAATTGAGAGGGAAAACTGAAAGTTTTGATTATTAGTCTCTGTGTGTATTTGTGAAACGTAGAATTTTCATTTGTATGTGCTTAACTGTCTTGCCAAAAGTCATATCTAAGATTATTAGGTATTTTAGGAAATTTTTTATCACTTTAAATGAAAATTTTCAGCTTTACTGGGCATTCTGGACACAATAAATATACTGATAATAAAATGAGAACCTAACGAGTATACTTATATGATGGTGGAAAATGTGATGGACCAAAATGCATAAGCTATGTACTTCCTGTGAGCAGTCATTATAGTTACAGTGGAGCAGAAAAAAAGTGGTCCACTTAAACCTTTTTCCTTCTACCTCAAAATGGCTTTGCAAGATATTTTTGAAGAAGCAAATATACGTATAGAGCCTGACTTTAAGTTAGACAACTTTCATGGATGATTGGCTTCAGAAGATTGTCACATCTGATTATAGAAAAACTAGTTTTGATTTGGTTTGATGTGCATGTCCTCCTTCTTTGAATATCACTTAAGACAGTTATTTTTTTTTTATCTTGGCAATAAGAAAATATTACTTCTCTTAGTGTTTTTGACCTGTCTTCTATAGCTGTAGATTCTGAGCACTTAGCATGTACTGTGCTGGGGCACACGTCTCATTTTACCAAGTACTGTATGGTTAACTTCTTTTTCTCCTTTTGACATTTTAACGCTTAAATAGAGAAGAGAAAATCATGAAGGAAGACTATCACCTTTGTGAAAATAGTGGTGATTGGGTTTATGAAGACACAGTGCCCTCTGTGGAGACGTGGAAGACGGTCCTCGGTCTTTGCAGTTCAGTCAGGGACAAATTGGGAGAGGAAGGTGTTAAGAAAGGCAGATTAGAAGCTGATGGCCAGCCCAGCACTCTTGGACAGAAGCGTTCAGAGAGCACAGTCTGTGTGTCCCTGGCAGAGCACCGTGGTGACTGTGAGAACTTGTGAACTTGTTGAAGTTGATTTGCTAAATAAAAAATGAGGTCCCTAGAATTTTGAAGTTTGGAGGGTATAGGATCATTTTTAATGGTCCCCAGGTGAGACCATTGGCGGCCTGGCTACATTAGACTCTTGTGGGGACCTTGCTGAGAATGGATTCCTCACCTTTGGTGACTCTGGTCCCCCATGTCTAGATGGGTCTGCACATTACACAGAAGTAGAGAGAATAGTACAGTGGGACCCCTCATCCAGATCAGACACGTCAGTATCTTACCACATTTGTGTCATCTGTCCCTTTTTCCTTTGCTGAAGTATCTTAAAGAAAATGCCAGGCATCATGTTATTTCACCTCTGTGAACACTTCGGTAACTACAGTGACATCATATCTCCTTTGGCTTCGGTTAATATCCAGTTCTTAGGCAGATTTCCCTTACTGACTACAATGTTAGAATCAGAGTGCAAAAATAAGTCACATTATGATTCTATTTTTAATAAGCACCTCAGATGATTTTGGTGTCAGTCTGGGAACCCCTGGAAATCATTTTGCCAACTTGAAGGTTGAAGTTAGGACCACAATTCTCGGCACAGTTGGTGGATTATAAATGTGATTCTGAAACATTAGCGGAAGTACTTGGGGCTATTGACACGATACAAATTTATATTAGGAAGTTGCTTAGATTTAATTTCCTTAGTGAACAGAGACTCTTAGCCCCATAGGCTCTAGTATGATTGGGACTGGGTAGAGTGTGGTCATAGTTTAACTGGACTGTGTGCTGTGGTCTCACGCCTGTTGTACCTATTTACACGGTTACACACTCTACATTGTGGATCAGTTGGAAGGTTCTTCATGTGGTTTATTCAGACCTGACCTAATTGAGCGTTTTACCATAAATTGGTTTATGGCGAAAACTCTCCACTTAGGGACTGTGTTTACCTGAAAGTTAGGGTATCACAAAAAGTCCTTAACAATATTAAAATGAGTTTTCTGAGTTTATCTTTAGATAAGGTAACGTTTTCCTTGAGAAGTCTCAAGAAGTGCAGTTCTCAGCATTAATGAGGTTAAATTCTAGAACAGCTTAGAGAACGTTTTATATTTCTTTCCATAAGATGGTGTATCTATGCAGTTTGTACGAATTACATTCTATATCCTTTGAGTCTATGTGTTAGAACAATTCTGACCTCAGAACTATCTCTGGGCTGCAGTATTACCAAAGCGGAATGACTTTATAATGTAGCCAGCCCTCGTTTATATGAAGTAGCCACCTTAGAGGAACTTGGAAAACCTTTAGAAAATATATATTGTGATTTACATTTTAAGAAAATACATACTTTTTTTTTCCCTATGAAGAGTAGTTCATAATGTATACGGTAACCCACTTACCTTTGGACACTTCAGAGCCTGAAACAATACTACTGCTTACTCACTGCTCTCTCATCTTGCCTTCAGTCAGATGTTATTGGTGTAATGGAAGGAAAACCAGACTGTGAACTAGATCTGGATTCTCTTCTTGGTTAGGGACCCGAGGCATATCATTTAACCTTCTCTGTGCCATAAGTTTGTGAACAATCAATATGCCCTTCCCACCTCATAAGACTCAGAAGTCATGAAGTTGAGACCCAGAAGAGAGAATGGATTTGCTGCATGGCTTGTATCATGCCACACCAGCATTACTGTTGAAGTTCTGTGTTGCTCTGTTGTCTCCTGAACAGATCTTTCTGTTTTAGGCTGAATGTTTTTTATCTCTGGGGTGAATTTGCTTAGATTATGTAAGGAAGAATTTTTAAGGAAGAGAAAGCAAAGGAAAGAATGATGTAAAGGAATGATCAAAGGAAGAAGGAAAAGAGAGGAAGTGAGAAAAGTGAGGAGAGAGAAGGAAGAAGAGTGAGAATGGCCAAAGGCAGAGTGCAAGAAGAGAAGGGGTGAGAGTGGGGAAATCGAGAAGTAGAGGTAGAGAGCGGAGGTGTGGGGACAGTCGCTTTTTGAGTTGCAGCACCCCAGCCTGTACCACTGTCTGCTTGCCTTCCTCTGTTTCAGTTCACGAGGCCCTCTGGGCTCAGGAATTGTGCTGGCTTTCGTGGAAGGGGCAGCCAGGATACCTTGGTTTGATTTGTTGGTCCTAAAGGCTTTTCCCAGTCACTCTACTCACTGATCATTTAGTGCTGTGATTCAACATGGTATTTGTTTTTGTATTTTTTTGTTAATTGGATCCAAGTTTGTGAGCTAAGACCTGTCGAAACACGATGACAAATATCTTCCTTTTTAACATTCTTTTAGTCTTCCCAGATGCTGGATTATGCAGGACTGACCACATAGATAACACAGGAGGAGGGGATGGCCATATCAGATCTGAAGGCGGCCCAGGAATCTATCACAGTGGTTTTCCCAGATGATACTGATAAGAAGCTAGATTTGGGAACCACTGCCCTGCCTTGAATGAACGGCAGCTTAAACGGTACATCACATCTCCTGATTCCTCAATAGGCATACTTCCAGTTGAAGTGTTAGGAATGGATTAAAGAGAACAGGAGGCAGCAGGAGTACATTAAATGGAAAAACCTAAAAAGAAAGTATTCAGTGTCTTTTTCAGAAGTTTATATTGTAAGTAATAAACACCTTAGTGTTAATCAGGAGTGATTTAGGGAGACCACTGATTTTTTTTTTTTTTTTTAAATAACTTTTCATTCCTTAGAGTAAAATAGAGAAGAATTAGGGAAGCAGTATGTCAGGTGTGGGGCCAGTTATCATTTTATTAAATGTAATTTCAAGCATCTTAAACAATTGCCTTATTGAATTTTAATATTTAATAAAAGTAGATTAAATAATGATTAGTACTGCAACAGTTATCCTTTTATACATTGCCAAAGCAACCCTTTTTTGCCTGTTAAAGTCTGGCTAAACTGTCCTGGTGTTCGTCGTTTCTTAATTCATTGAACATGAAACTAGATTTTTAAAACTAAATTATATAAACTTAAGGCAGGTGTGAAAGGTGATGCAAGAATTTTTTTTAACTAAAAATGAATATGATGTTAATCCAAATATCTAGCAATTACAGAATTACGAGAACATGGAATAGCATATTGGACTAGGCAATTTAAAACTGATTACAAGTTGATGTCAAACTTCTAAATGGAAAATATCTATTGTCACGTCATCTCTACCAATTAATTCCAAATGTCTGATGGGATTGTTTCTTAAGAATTTTCTATGAACCCAGTTTTCAAACAAAAGAGAACCTTTGAAAAGATACGGAGAGAAAAAGAAAGGAAAATTTCTGTCACTTCTAATGCTGTGAATGTTATTTGGAGGGTCTGTGGTCAGACATTTTAATGCCAAACTGAAGACCTGATGTGGAGCCTCTGATGATGTGTAGTTTGCATATACAGTTTGAATTTGTGAGCATATTCAAACACATCATCATAGCAACTCCTTGTAAAAACTGAAGAAAAGCAACAGTGTACCTTTCATTTAAAATGTAAGTTGACTTTGACTATGATGGAAAATAGCTGTTTTCAACCTGTGTATAAAATCTCTTCAGGGAATATTGGAATGTTATGCAAAAATAATTCAGGGCTTGTAGCGTAGCTGTAAACTGTGTCATCCATTGCATCACATCCATTGTTGTCAGTATCTGAGAGCTGGGCCAGTGGCTTTTGATGGATGTTGTAACAGAAGATTTATGAAGGAGATGGTGGTTTGTACTTGTTCCTGAAGTCAGAAACTGGAAGGTGCTTCCATTTTTCACAAGCATTTTGCATAAATATGTTAATATTTTGAGTAGTAATGATTCTAAAGCTGCAGGAAGGCAGCTGTGGTGTACTGTGTTACACAGAGATTACTACTCTTAAATTGATTTTTACCTGAAAATATGACGGTTTTAGGATAATTTGGATATCTTCCTCCAAGTATTTTGTGTATCTTGACATTTATTAAAGGGAGGGTCAGTATAAGATTATAGATTGGGATGTAACCTGAGAATAATGGAAAGTTGCTCTGTTCTGTTTTGGGGGGATTCAAATCATCTTTTTCTTGAGAAACTTTGTGTTGTTCTTACTAAATAAACATCTACTCAATAAATACCTAATTTCTTCAAGTGATGTGTCTGAATTATTCTAGCAGTCAGAAGCAATTTTGGAATCTTTAGGCTTGGGAAGCTTGATAACTAAAAGGGCAGTTCCTGGACTGACTAATTCGGCAACTGGACAACGTCATCAGAAACCTAGGTACCTTTTGTCTTTACAGTACTGTTCTTACCATGTGAGCTGTGTCTCCCCCCACGGCCCCCAAGTGACAGCCAACATTCTGCGTCTCAGGTGACAACCAGATGCAAAAATATATCTTTTTATAAGAGGAAGGTGCCACCTGTCTCCATTCACTTGCTCTCATAGCCATAGCAATATCTGTGTCCAAAACAATTACTTTGCAAAGAGAATAAAACTTCAGTGGTTGGCTCAGACCATGATTTGCCCCAAACTTAAATATAGCCTCCCTTGAAGAATGTATACTCACAGGAAAGGAAATAACATCAGGGTTCTTTTAGAAGTCTGTGGGGTAGAAGGGTAGGGGCTTAGAAGATAGCTATTGGGTAGGCAACAGACCTGGATGATTTTACTGGCCCAAGTATTTCTTTTTATTATTATTATTTTCTTTTGGCTGCGCTAGGTCTTCACTGCTGCACACGGGCTTTCTCTAGTTGTGGCGAGCGGGGGCTACTCTTTGTTGCGGTGTGCAGGCTTCTCATTGCAGTGGCTTCTCTTGTTGCGGAACACGGGCTCTAGGGCGCACGGGCTTCAGTAGTCGTGGCATGCAGGCCCAGTAGTTGCGGCTCGCAGGCTCTAGAGCACAGGCTCAGTAGTTGTGGTGCACGGGCTTAGTTGCTCCGCAGCATGTGGGATCTTCCTGGACCAGGGATCGAACCCGTGTCCCCTGCATTGGCAGGCGGATTCTTAACCACTGCGCTACCAAAGAAGTCCCCAAGTATTTCTTAAAACTACCCAGAGGATCAAATTTCACATCTAGAGAAGAGTACCTTTTCTGTGCCAGGGTGTAATTGTGCTTTAATGGGTCTCGGTAATATTATGATCCAACAGTTCTCAGTTTTACATATTTTATTATTTATACAATGGTTTTCTGGTTACAGTGATAGCTTGAAGGTTTTAAAAGATTATTGAGGTGATGACTACTTCCAAGAGAGTTTAAAAGTTCTAAATTTATGTTGAGAAATGTATTAATAGTTATTAGCAACCTTTATCATATTTTTAATCATTTATAAGTTACAAAATGCCCTCACTGAAAAACATTCAAACAATACTGAAGAATTAAAAGTATATGAAGTAAAAAGTAAGACTCCTAACAATCCACCCCTAAGAGCATCTGGTGTGTATCCTCCCTGTCTTGCTGTGCACATGTACACACAGTGTACCCACACACGGGCTTGGTTCTACAAGGGCTTCTACAACTTGCCTTATTTCACACAGTATATTATGATATCTTTCCTTGTTGATACATTAGATCTACCTCGTTCTTTAGCTGCATATTATGTCACAGTAGTGTACTTAAGTAGAGATTAGCGTATGGACTTCTGAAGTATGAAAGCATAAGTAATGAGTTTTAACTTGTTAGGGGAAATAGTTGTTAACTACTTTTACCATTTTTCTAGTTGTCATTTAAGGTGCATTAAATCGTGAATAAACTGTAGTGTACCTTAAAAATCAAAGTAAATATCAGATTATTAAAATTTTAAAAAATTAAATGGGAAGTTTTTGTAAGTAATAATATAATATGTAATGTAAGAAATACATAATAATAAAATAACAATAATTACATTTCTGTGAGACTGGCATGTCTGAATATTGTTACTTCAGGGTTCTTTTACCTTTCCATTCTTTTTTAAAAATACATTTTGAATCGTCTTAAAATACATTTGAATAGCTCTAAAAAATTTATTTGTAGAAATTAACAAAATTTGACCCTCAGTTTTACCTGTGCTTTACCTACTGTTCTTTAGCATTTAAAATATTTTAAGTGGGCCATTTAACTGGTTAAAAGAGGTTTTTAATCTATTAGAACAGTGCTATCTGACAGTAATATAATGCAGACACATTTAATTTTAAATTTTCTAGTAGCCACATTAAAAGCGGTAAAAAGCACTTGCAATTAATTTTAATAATACATTTTACTTAATTCAGTATATCCAAAATATTATCATGTGGGCATGTAGTGAATATAAAAATGTTAGCGAGATCATATTTTTTCCATACTGTACTAAGCCTATGTTTTTCACATACAGCACATCTCAATTCAAATTTGCTACATTTCAAGTGGCCACTTGTGGCTCGTGGTTAACATCTTGGACAGCACAGCTCTATAGAGTACAAACTCTGGAGGCAAAAATCATTTGTTTGTTCAGTGGTGTCTGTCACTGTGACTGTACATGGTAGACACACAGATTTGCTCAGTGAATTTTTTTTTTTTTTTGCGGTACGCGGGCCTCTCACTGTTCTGGCCTCCCCCGTTGCGGAGCACAGGCTCCAGACACGCAGGCTCAGCGGCCGTGGCTCACGGGCCCAGCCACTCCGCGGCATGTGGGATCTTCCCGGACCGGGGCACGAACCCGTGTCCCCTGCATCAAGGTTATGGTGAAGCTACTACACAACTTCAGATGATAGTGAGGTCATATGATTCACATACCCTCAGAGCCCACTTTTTGGACCATTGATTACTCATGCACAAACATTGATCTCAAATCCATAATAAACCTGAGTCTGCTCCCATAGATTCTGGCTTCCCAGCGTTGCTACACCTCCCGTCTAAAGCCAGTCCCTTCATTTTGCACTAGACTTTTAACAGGTGGGGTGGGTTAGCTGTTAGCGCACACGGTGGTTACTCGCAGTGGTCCTCACAACAGAGAGTGCAGTGAGAGGCGGATCGTGGCCTTCTCTCCGGGGCCCCCCAGGCCCTGCGGCCTCGGGCCGGTGGCTGAGCTGGGAGCCCCAGGGACAGGCTGGGGGTGTGTCCTGCAGAGCTCCAGAGCCCTCGCCACGGCCGCCCACTGGCTGGGCTTAGGCCTTGAAGCAGCAGTGAACCTCTCCCCTATTCCCACCTCTGCGGCCTAATGCCGGCGGCTGTCTCCATGGGTCGCAGACCTCGGGACCCCAGCCCCTGTTTGGGTGGCCTGAGGGCCGGCTGGCTCCTGGGCACCTGGCTCCCTCAGTGATGACGGCTGGGCATGGTCTGGGGACCTGGCCCTGAGGGCACCTCCAGCTGAGATCTGCCTGCTTAGCTGGGCCTGGGCACCAGCAGGAAGACCCAGACTGGGTGCGGGACGAATGCTCTCAGGGTAACCGTCCTGTGCAGGGACCCCCTCCTCTTAGCCAGGGCCTGGACCTCAGAGGGCTAAAGTTAAGCCTTGGGACCTTGCCCTTTCTTGTCAGAACTGAAAATAACATTTGTTTTGGTGGAGGTTTACAGGAACATCGTGACCTGACTGTGACCTGACCTCAAGAACAAAGGATCCGGATCCGACACCGAGAAGTTTGCAGCAACTAACCACGCCCCTCCATCACTTCTCCTTTAAAAGGTCTTTGTTGAAAGCTTTTGGGGAGTGGGAGGACGTAGGGGGGTTAAGGCATGAGCCACCCGTTCTCCTTGCATGGCCCTGCAATAAACCTTTCTCTGCTCCAAACTCTGACATTTTGGTATTGTTTCGCCTCACTGTGCGTCGGGCACACACACTTGCATTCGGTAACAGATTCTGTCCTCTCTTGTGTAGCTCAAGAACAATGTTCCATCAATTCTTCCCGCTTTCTCTTTACCTTATAATTTTTTCCACTGTACTAGATCATTCTCAGGAAAACTCCTTGAAAGCGTTGTCTGTATTCTCTGTCTCCAGTTCTTCTCTTGTCAAGATCACCGATGACTTGTGTGTTCTTTTTTTTAAAATTATAGGTGATTTATAATATTGTATTAGTTTCAGGGTTCTATAAAAACATTGAATCACAGTGACTTGTGTTTTCTTCCTTCCTTCCTTCTTTCCTTCCTTCCTTCCTTCCTTCCTTCCTTCCTTCCTTCCTTCTCCCTCTCCCTCTCCCTCTCCCTCTCTCTTGCTTCATGGCTTGCAGGATCTTCATTCCCCAACCAGGGATGGAACCCGGGGCCTCAGCAGTGAAAGTGCCAAGTCCTAACCACTGAACTGCCGGGGAATTCCCAACTTGTGTGTTGTTAATTCCAATCTCCAATTGCCAATCCTCATCTTATTTGCCCTATTAGTAGCATGTGACAGAATTTGAAGAAGCACTTTCTTCATTGAAACATCTTCACCTGGCCTCCATTTCATTGTACTCTTTGTCTTCCTCTTTCCTCATTCAGTACTTCTTTCAGGTTTCTGTCTAGCACTCCATTTTCTTCCCACTCTCTTAATGCTAGAGTGTATCAGAGCCTCTCAGCAATCTCATCCGTTCGATGCCTTTACAAACATGGACCGTGTCCCCAGTTTGTATCATCAATCAAGATGTCTGCCAAATCCCAGTCTCCTCTACTACTTGTTTCTGCTTGCTATCTCTACTAGGATATCTAGTATTCATCCCAAACTTAACATACCCAAAACAGAATTCTTGATTTTTTTTCTTAAACCTACTCTATTTAGAATCTTCTTTACTTAGATGATGACAAATCTATCCTCCTAGCTGCTCAGGCTAAAATCTTTGGAGTCATTCTTTACTTTCGTCTTGTTCATACACGTGACACATCTAAGCTATTAAAAATGCTATTGCATCAACCTTTAAATTAAATCCAGAATCCAACAACTCCTCCCTACTTCTACTTCTACTACAATTGTCTAGACCATCATTACCTCTTATTTGAATTAATGCAACAGACTCCTAAATGGTGACCCTGTTGCCAGCAGCATCCAGCCACAGTCTATCCTTAACATGGCAGCTAGACTGATCCTTTTCAAAAGATGAGTCATATCATGTCATGTCTCTGCTCATCACTCAGTGACACACCATTCACTCATAGTAAAAGCCAAAGCCTTTAAGTGGCTACAAGACCTTACAGGATCTGCCAGCATTATTTCTCTAATTTTATTTAATACTGTTGCCTTGCTCACTCTTTCTCCACCACACTGGCATGCCCGACAAACTCCCAACTAGAAGATTTTGCACTGTTGTTTCCTTTCTCTGCAAATCTCTTAAATATTGCCCTGGCCAACTTTTTCATCTCCTTCAAATCTTTGGTTAAATGTCAATACCCAGTGAAACCTACCAGAAGAATAAGGGATGGCTGCAAATTTTTTGACACTCCTGTTGAGGGGAGAGTTTATTTCCCATCCTCTTGAATTAATAAGAATGGTTTGTGATGGCTTAGACCAGTAGAGCATGGAAGGCTTATGTTTGGGACTAACAACTTCCACCTTGGACTCTTAGAATCCTGAGTTTTCTTGTAAGAAGTCTGACTACCCTTCTGTAGAAACCACCTGGAGACATCCTGAGACTACATGAGGAGTGAGAGTCCCAGCTGAAACTAGGCTTCCAGCATCTCTGCCAAGTCCAGGCATGTGTGTGAAGACATCTTGAACCCTCTTCGACCAGTGAAGTCATACTGGATCATCCAGCCCAAACTTGCCACCAGTTGAAAACCACTGAGTGACTTCAGTTGACATCAGGTAGAACAGAAGCCCTGCCCAAATTCCTGACCCACAAAATCATATAATATAAAATGGTTGTTACTTGAAACCACTAAAGTTTTGGGGTAGTTTGTTACACAATGATAGACAACCAGAACACCTACACTTACTGCCTATTTAAAGTTGCAATTTGTACCTGTCTCTACCTTGGTACTCTCAATTCTCCTTACTTTGTTCTATTTTTTTTCTCCATATTACTTATCACCTTAACATGTAATATATTTACTATGTTTATTATTTATTATCATTCTCTTCTTAATCAATGACCCCTTCTCCCATTCACCAGAATATAAATGGGATTTTTTTTTCTGTTTTGTTCATTGATACATGCCTGGCACATAGGTGTTCAATAAAGTCTTGTTGGATGAATGAGAAGTAATTTACACTTTATCACAGGATATAGAGGATCTCATTAGAGCTGTCCAAGAATGAGCAAGATAAAATTTAAAAAGTGGCATGGTAACTATGGGGTCATACTACAGGAAAAAAAAAATCCAACCTAGAAGAAACTATATCCTAAAGAACAAATTTCCCTCAAGTGCTTCATACTAGGGAACAACTTATTAAGCTCATGAATTCATTAAGGTAAGCCTCAAATATGAAATAAAACAATTAAATGAGATTTTAAAAAGAGATTATAGGTCTAAGAAACAAGTTGAGGATCAAAAGGAGGTCATTAAAAGTTTGTTAAGTAAATTAGAAAGGAACAGAAAAGACAGTTGAAAATCAAATTGCTGACATAGAGGAAAAGTACAGTGAGTCAAATGCCAATGAAAAAGAAAGATCATCATAATTAGGAAAAATCCAAAAGGACCACAAACTAGAAATAGGGCATGAACACATGGAACAAGAAAGTTTCCTTGGAATGAAAATTATAAAAGAATAATCAGCAAGTTAAAAGAGCACATCTTATTTCAGGAAATTTTGTTTCTGAGTACTAACAGATATATTCTAGGTAAGTTGTAAAATTTCAAAAATAAAGACAGATTTCTTCAGATAAATCATTTTTTATTAGAAAAAGCAAATCATGCTCCTAGGCACCGCCCCCCCCCAAAAAAAAAGAATGAAAAAAGCAAAATCAAGCTATTTTTAGATTTCTGGAGAGCAACATTCAACAGACAGAGGAAATGTCTACAAGGTTTTGAATGAAAGAAAATGACTCTAACATTTATAACAAAGAAGATCTCATTCAAATATAAAGGCAAAATGCATATATTCTCAAACATGCATGAACTCAAAAGATGGTAAACCCTTGAGCTGTTCTTGAAAGACCTACTTATAAATGAAAGCAGACAACTAACTGATGAATCAATACAGAGACCTCAGCAGTGGAGACGCCATGATAAAAGAATTTACAATAAACTGTGAAGCATTCAGTTATGGGGCTAATTGGAAATAGTGGGGGTATTACGATAACATCTGAATCTAATCTAATAATGTAATCCACAAAAAATTGGGAGGTGGAAAGCCAAGCAGGGTATATAAAGTGTTAAGCCTTTACTAGTTTAAAAATGTATTAGGATATCAACCTCATTTAAAAATTTTTATTTATTTTAAAGTTTTAATCACAAAATTAGATGAATCACAATGCTTGGTGCAAGATACGCTCTTAGTTTTTGTCTATTTGTAATCTTTCATTCATTCCTTCATAACATGCATGGTATAACCCTATTTCATAAAAGTATTTCTACTTATCATTCCACCCGTATATATGTAGAGAAAGATCCGTGAAATGATGTTCACCTGATAGTGATAGTTATGTGGATGGTGGAGTTTGAGGTGATGATAGTTTTGTTAACTTTTTGCTGAGAAGTATAAGAGAAACTAAGGAGCCAGGGGTTTGGGGGTTGGGGGATTGAGACAGCAGCTCTGCCTCTCAATAACTGTAATTTTGAGCAAGTTAATAAATTTTAAGTTTCTGCATCTGTAAAATGGGTACAGTAATAGTCCTACTTCATCAAGCCATTGTGAGGATTAAATGAGTTAATATCCACAAAGTACTTAAAATAATGTTGACATATAAAGAGGTCTCAATAAATGTTAACTTTGTTTTTTTAACTGCCTTTCCTCTACTAGTCTTCTTCATGCTAGACATTCCTTAAAATAAGCATGTACCATTTTTATATAAACAAAATTAGTAAAATACAGACCAATATCTTGATGTTTGGTTTAAAAAAAAACTAGCTTCATGTTCTCTGTGAGAAATATATCTGGTAACTTTAGCAACAAAATGATAATGTAATTGTTGGAAAAATGCCCATGTCATTAGAGGATGTAATATTTCTTTATAGAAAAGGATGTGGAAATTTATGGATTTGTTTAGACAAGGCAGGAGATGACACAGAAAGCTGCCTGATGGTGGTATGGGCTATTTAGTCTCCAGTAATTTCCCTGGGACATACATTTGTGGGTATGAGTAGCTGCATTGCGTAAGGATTCTGGCAGATCTTATCTTGTCATTCTCACAGGATTTTCATCTCCTTCTTTTCCCCACCTCTGCCTATTCCCTCCTATCCTTACTGTTCTAGAAATTCAAACTCTGTGCCTTCCCACTCAGCAGAGACAAAATAATCCCACAATGTTTCTGAGTGCTTTCCATGAAAATGGGTGAATTTAAGAGCCATTTCCCAGCAGGCCTAGCACCCTTTGAAAGAGTTAGTCTTCTGACACTTTGAGGTTAATCCTGCAATACCTAAGCAAAGTGACAAAGGAAGAAGGAAAATACAGGAATGGGGAAAGGCATAGAAGAAAAATTTTTAAAGGAAATCAAATGTAATATTATCAGAAAGAGTAAAATCAAGATCCAAAGTTTAAAATGGGACAAAGAATTTTTTTTTAAATTTCATATAGTAGTCTACCAAAATATACACTAATTGTTATGCATCAAACATTATAGAAGATGTTTACATATAGCAAAATCTTCCAAAAATATATGACATTGATAAAGCCACCATCATAGTATCAATCTTTAATTAACTTTCAGAATTTGTACATCAAGAAGACCAAAAATATCAGATGTATTTATAGGATTTAAATAACACAATAAATAAAAACCATGTTATATATATCCATATTATATACATTTTTTAGAACTTAATAACTTGCAAAGAAAACCTTCCTAAGCTTGTGTATTAGGTTGGATTACCTGAGATGAGATTTGACTACAAGTGACAGAAACCAAAAATAATGATGACCTAAAGAAGATAGAAGCTTATTTCTCTCTCACATAAATGTGGGTTGTCAAGGCTAATTTGGAACATCAGGAACTTAGCCTCCCTCTTGGCTGCTTCTTTGTCATTCCCAATAAATGATTTCTAACAATGGTAACAAAATGCCCTCTGGTTCCATCTAGCGTGTCTATTTTCTAGCTAGCGTGGATGAAGAAACGGTAGGAGAAGGGCCTGCTCCCAGATTTTAAGAAAACTTCTGGGGACTCCCTGATCTCAAATTATACTACAAAGCTTCAGTAATCAGTACAGTATGGTACTGGCACAAAAACAGACACAAAGATCAATGAAACAGAATAGAGAGCCCAGACACGAACCCACACTTGTATGGTCGATTAAGCTATGACAATGGAGGCAAGAATATACTACGGGGAAACACAGCCTCTTCGATAAATTGTGTTGCGAAAACTGGATGGCTACATGCAGAAGAACCAAACTGGACTACTTTCTTACACCACATACAAAAAAAAAAAAAAACAAAAACAAAAAAACACCTCAAAATGGCTTAGGGACTTAAATGTAAGACATGAAACCATAAAACTTTTAGAAGAAAACATAGGCAGTAAGCTCTATGATATCATCGATCTTAGCAAATTTTTTGGATATGTCTCCTCAGGCAAGGGAAATAACAGTAAAAACAAACAAATGGGATGACGTCAAACTAAAAAGCTTTTTGCACAGTGAAGAAAACTGAACAAAATGAAAAGGCTACCTACAGAATAGGAGAAGATATCTGCAAATGATGCATCCGATAAGGGGTTAATATCCAAAATATACAAATAATTCCCACAGCTCAAGGTAAAAAAAAAAACCCAAACAACCTGATTAAAAAATGGTCAGAGGACCTGAATAGATATTTTACCAAAGAAGACATACAAATGGTGAACAGACACATGAAAAGATGCTCAACACTGCTGATCATCAAGGAAATGCAAATTAAAACCACAATGAGATATCACCTCACACCTGTCAGAATGGCATCAAAAAGACAACAAATAACAAGTGTTGGCAAAGATGTGGGGAAAAAGGAACCCTCATGCAGTGTTGGTGGGAATGCAAATTGGTACAGCCACTATGAAAACAGTATGAAGGTGTCCATGTGGGTGTATGCTTCTCCTGTTTTACTATCATTTTGGTGGAGTTTAGTGAAGAAACAAAGGTAAGTATGTGAGTTCAATTCGCTATGTTTAATTAGGCTATTTGTTGTTTTTAACATGAAGAGTTTTTTGTTGTGTTGTTGTTGTTTTGGCCGTGCTGTGAGGCATACGGGATCTTAGTTCCCCGACCAGGGATCGAACCTGAGCCCCCTGCAGTGGAAGTGCAGAGTCCTAACCACTGGACTGCCAAGGAAGTCCCAACATGAAGAGTTTTGATTTTCTTTTCTATCTATGCTTCTTACTTTAGTATCTTACATTTTTAGTGGCCCTAATTACACGTGAAAGACTCATTTAGCTAAACTCTGGGTGTTTTAAGCTCCATCTGCTTTCATAAATCTCCTTATTTCACCCCACACATGAGTTTATTAAAGGAGCTAAGCCTTTTCTAAGGTAGAGCACTAAATATGATGCTTTTTGCTTTATATTTATTATCTCATGAAATCTTTATGACAGTTCCAGGAGCTAGATAATACTATCCCCATTTTATAGATGGAGCAACTGAGAGACATGGTATGTTATTGGCCTAAGGCAAAGCAACTTATAAGCGGCAAAAGCAGACTTTAGTGCTCTTATTCTTAACCTCAAAGCAACAAATATGTATCCTTTTGCTTTGTTGTTGTGGTTCTTCCTTTTTCTACTACTATATTGTCTTTTGGGGA
Organism: Orcinus orca; assembly: GCF_937001465.1. Taxonomy (NCBI): domain Eukaryota; kingdom Metazoa; phylum Chordata; class Mammalia; order Artiodactyla; family Delphinidae; genus Orcinus; species Orcinus orca. Next base: position 33,227,278 of record NC_064569.1, on the reverse strand, counting down.
AAACGTAGTTAGCTACTGAATAAATCATTTAATTTTCTTTTCTAAAGGGACTTTCTGTTTGTTTTTATGTTAATACCACTTTAGGTCATTTGAGATGGGCAGTTTATTAGAGTGCTATAATGTGTTTTTCACTACCCTCGGGCTCTAGGAGTCCAATTCATCTCATACTTTTCCTTTTGATAGCTTAGCATCAGCATCATATCCACAGCTCTGTAATTACATGCTGCACCCTACAGATTCATTTGATAAAATGTTCATTTTTTAAAATATTTATTTATTTGGCTGTGGCATGCTGGATCTTCTTTGTGGTGTGTGGGATCTTTTAGATGAGCTGCACAGCCTCTTCATTGCGACACATGGACCCTCTAGTTGTGGCACATGGACTCTAGATTGCACCAGCTTAATGGCTCTGCACAGGCATGTGGGATCTTAGATTCCCCAATCAGGGATCAAACCCACCTCCCCTGCACTGGAAGGCAGATTCTTAACCACTGGACCATCAGGGAAGTCCCAAAATGTTCATTTTTAAACAATTGTCAAATCTGCTGACAATTTGCCAACCTTTTAATACCAAAATATCATCTGTAAAATTAATTTATAATATTTATATTAATTATTCCAAACATGTGCCCACTTGTCCTATAGAAAAATCAACCTATCCTGAAAAAGCAAACAAACAAAAAACCCCTTCCCACCCAAGACTGATCAAATCCATACAGAATCTCTATATATTCACAGATATCTTTGATCTTTATTTGGAATAGTTTTAGAAAAACATTAAATATAAAAATTTAATTTTTTAATTGACTCTCATTTGCCCTCTGTGTCAGTCTCTCTCTTTGTAAAATTAAGATTTATATACTAATTTTTCCAGGGTGAGAAAAGAATCAAGGAAGAAATGTGAAGGTGATAAAAAGTCTGAAAATTTATAATTATTCTGTATCTCTCCTTAAAAAAAACAACAAAATACCCATAATATTTCAAAGATACCTTAACTGCCCCAGGGAATAAATTGAGTAATTATGGCTGGATATTGGAGAGGAGGTTCTGATATTGATGCCAGCCAGTCTGAGTCCTATTCATTCTTGTTAGTGTTCCTGTGTAACAAATTATTAAGAATGGGTTGTTACTAGGCAACAAAACAAGTCTCAGTAAATTTGAGAAAATTCAAACCATCCCAAGCACGTTTTCTGACCAAAATGCTATGAGACTAGAAATCAAGTACAAGGAAAAAACTGCAAAAAACACAAACATGTGGAGGCTAAACAATACTAAACAAACATGGATCACCAAAGAAATCAAAGAAGGAATAAAAAAAATACCTGGAGACAAATGAAAACGAAAGCACAATGATCCCAAATCTCTGGGATGCAGCAAAATCAGTTCTAAGAGGGAATTTTTTAGCAATACAAGCTTACCTCAGGGAACAAGAAAAATCTCAAACAACCTACCCTTATACCTAAAGGAGCTAGAGAAAGAAGAACACACAAAACCCAAAATTAGTAGAAGAAAGTAAATCATAAAGATCAGAGCAGAAATAAACAGAGACAAAAAAAAGAAAGAAAGAAAGAAATGCCCAAAGAAACCAAGAGCTGATTCTTTGAAAAGATAAACAAAATTCATAAACCTTTAGCCAGAGTCATCAAGAAAAAAATAGAGAGCTCAAATCAATAAAGCCAGAAATGAAAAAGGAAATGTTAAAACCAATATCTCAGAAATACAAAGGATCATAAGAGATTACTACCAGCAATTATACCCCAATAAAATGGACAAGCTAGAATAAATGTACAATTATAAATTCTTATAAATGTATAATCTCCCAAGACTGTACCAGGGAGAAATAGAAAATATGAGTTAACAAATTTCCAGTAATGAAATTGAATTAGTAATAAAACAACTCTCAACAAACAAAAGTTCAGGGCCAGATAGCTTCACAGGTGAATTCTACCAAACATTTAGAGAGGAGTTAACACCTATCCTTCTCAAACTACTCCAAAAAATGCAGTAGAAGCAATGCTCTTGAATTCATTCTATGAGGCCAGCATCACCTTGATACCAAAACCAGACAAAGGTATCACAGAAAAAGAATATTACGGGTCAACAACATTGATGAACATAGATGCAAAAATCCTCAACCTATTAGCAAACTGAATTCAACAATACAATAAAAGGATCATACATGATGATCAAGTGGGATTTATCCCCAGCATGCAAAGATGTTCAAAATCTGTAAATCAAACAATATGATACACCACATTAACAAATTGAACAATAAAAATCATATGATTATCTCAATAGATGCAGAAAAAGCTTTTGATAAAATTCAACATCTATTTATGATAAAAACTATCAACAAAGTGGATATAGAGGGAACATACCTCAACATAATAATGGCAATATATGACAAACCTGCAGCTAACATCACACTGAACAGTGAAAAGCTAAATGAATTTTCTTTAAGATCAGGAAAAAGGCAAGGATGCCCACTCTTGCCACTTTTATTCAACATAGTATTGGATGTCCTAGCCACAGTAGTCAGACAAGAAAAAGAAATAAAAGGACTCCAAACTGGAAAGGAAGAAGTAAAACTGTCACTGTTTGCAGATAACATGATACTGTATGTAAAAATCCTAAAGAAGCCACCAAAAAACTACTAGAACTCATCAATGAATTTAGTAAAGTTGCAGGATACAAAATTTATATACAGAAATGTGTTGCATTTCTATACACTAACAACAAACTATCAGAGAAATTAAGTAAACAATCCTATTTACCATCACATCAAACAGAATAAAACACTTAGGAAAAATCTAACTAAGGAGGTAAAAGACCTTTACATGGAAAATTATAGACACTGATGAAAGAAACTGAAGATGACACAAACAAATAGAAAGATATGTCATGTTCTTAGATTGTAAGAAATAATATTGTTAAAATGTCCATACTACCGAAAGCAATCTGAAGATTTAATGCAATCCCTATCAAAATAGCCATGACATTTTCACAGAAATAGAACAAATAACCCTAAAATTTATATGGAATCACAAAAGACCTGTAATTGCTGAAGCAATCTTGAGAAAAAGAACAAAGCTGAAGATATCACATGTGCTGATTTTAGACTATATGACAAAGCTACAATAATCAAAACAGTATGGTACTGGAGCAAAAACAGGCACACAGATCAATGAAACAGAATAGAGAGGTCAGAAATAAACCCACTCACCTATGGCTGATTAATCTATGACAAAGGAGGCAAGAATATACAATGGGGAAAAGATAGTCTCTTCAACAAATGGTGACAGGAAAACTGTACAGCTACATGTAAAAGAATGAAATTAGACCATTTTCTCACACCATATGGAAAAATAAACTCAAAATGGTTTAAAGGCCTAAATGTAAGAGCAGAAACCAAAAAACTCCTAGAAGAAAACATTAGCAGAAAACTCTTTGACATAAATGGTAGCAATTTTTTCATGGATTTGTCTCTAAGACAAAGGAAACAAAAGCAAAAATAAACAAATGGGATCTAATTAAACTTAAAGGCTTTTTCACAGCAAGGGAAACCATTGACAGGAAATTCCCTGGTTGTCCAATGGTTAGGACTTGGCACTTTCACTGCCATGGCCCTGGGTTCACCAGGTTCATTTCCTGGTCAGGGAACTAAGATCCTGCAAGCTTCACAATGCGGAAAGAAAGAAAGAAGGAAAGAAAGAAAGAAAGGAAGGAAGGAAGGAAGGAAGGAAGGAAGGAAAGAAAGGAAGAAAGAAAGAAAACCATTGACAAAACTAAAAGACAACCTAACAAATGGGAGAAAATATTTGTAAATGATATGACCCATAAGTGGTTAATATTCAAAATATATAAACAGCTCATACAACTGAATATCAAAAAACAAACAAGCTGATTAAGAAATGGGCAGAAGACCTGAATAGACATTTTTTCAAAGAATACATCCAGATGGCCAACAGGCACATAAAAAAATGCTTAACATTGCTAATCATCAGAGAAATGTAAATCAAAACTACAACGAGTTGTCACCTCATACCTGTCAGAATGACTATCATCAAAAATACCACATATAACAAATGTTGGCAAGGATGTGGAGAAAAGGGAACCTTTGTGCACTGTTGGTGGGAATGTAATTTGGTGCAGCCACTATGGAAAATGGTATGGAGGTTCCTCAAAAAAAATTAAAAATAAAACTATCATATGATCCAGCAGTTCCACTCCTGGGTATATATCTGGAAAAAATGAAAACATTAATTTGAAAAGATATATGCACCCCTATGTTCATAGCAGTGTTAGCCAACATATATAAGATATATATATTATATACAATATTATATATATTATATACAATATATATAATGAAATATTACTCAGCCATAAAAAAGAACTATATTTTGCCATTTGCAACAACATGCATGGACCCGGAGGGTATTATGCTTAGTGAAATAAGTCAGACAGAGAAGACATAACATATAGTATGTACTATATGTTATCACATATGTGGAATCGAAAAGAATGAAATGAATGAATATAACAAAACAGAAACAAAGGTACAGATAGAGAACAAATAGTGATTAGGAGTAGGGAGAGGGAAGTGGGGAGGGGTAATATAGGGGAGGGGGATTATTACCATGTACAAAATAAATAAGCTACAATGATATATTGTACAGCATGAGAAATATAGCCAATATTTTATAATAAATTTAAAATGATTATAATTTGTAAAAATATTGAATCACTATGTTGTACACCTGAAACTAGTATTTTAAAAAAAGAATGGGTTGTTACTGGATTGTTGCCATGTAAAAGATATTTTTCTTTAATCATTTAAACTTAGTTAATCCATGGTCATTATTAAAAAAAAATTAAACACAGACAAATAAAAAGAAAAAAACCTTATAAGCCTACCACTCAGACATAATGAGGATTTCCATTTAGCACTTATCTTTTCAGACATTTTCCTACACACATTCATGTATTGTTTCAGTTAGGGTACAGTCAGGGAAGCAGAGTCGCCATGGATTTATAGAAGAAGGGGTTGGTTATAGGAATTAGACCATAACAGGTTATGGGGGGAGCTGGAGAAATGAGAGTCCAGAAGGGGAGTTGGAGGATTGAGAAAGAGCCACTAGCTACTCTCCTGAAGCACCAGTGTGGTTGGACAAGCAGAGCTTGCAGGAAATCTGAGAAGCCCTACCACATCCCACTACAAAGCTGAGGCTTGTGGTGAGGTCTCTGGGAAGCTGTTTCCTCTGGGGAGTGAAGGCTGGTATAGGGTACTGCTGTGGCAGCAGCAGAAGATTTGGGTGTGGAATGAGAATTAGGACAAGTTGGAAACCACCAGGCAAGTCTGGGTCTATCTGGCAGTGTATCTAACTGGGAATTCCTTCAGCGTGTGGCTGCCAACTCCAGCTCAGGGCCAGACAGGGAAGAGGTTTCTGGGAAACAGAGTTCCCAGGTTAACAAAGTTGACAATAACATGTGTGTGTGTATGTGTGTGTGTGTGTGTATAAGTGCATACATATATGTTTTGTGTATATATGTTTCTATATGTATATGTACCTATATGTGTGTATGTGTGTGTGTGTATGTATGAATTCATACTCTACAAGGAGTTCTGTAACCTACTTTTTCTCACTTCAACCATTGTAAACACTATTGTTTATATAGATCTTTAGCATAACTTTAATGGCTGCTTAGTATCCCATCATTTTGAGGAGTTATTTGATCCGTTCGTTAATCTTCTCAATTGTTTAACACTGAAAGTTTAGACTGGGGTGCTTCTGGTGATGGACTGATGCAGTGAGTGGGTCAGGTGAAGGACAGCATGCTCCTGGGTGCCCATGAGGCGGCCCCCTTTGGGGATTGCTCAGATATAGCTGGAGGACACTTAGGAAGGATTAATCTCCAAACCATAAGGCCAGGTGAGAAAGGGCTGAGAGAAGCTTCCTTAGTAATTCAGGTTAAGACTGAGGGTATCACAATGCATTTTATTTAACAGCATTCAGTTTTTACTTTGCATTGTGAGCAATCAGAAAGCATCATTCATGTTCAGCCATCTTTGTGTCTCCAGTGTCTAGAGAGTATATATACTGAAGCATGTTCAAACTGGGTAGCTGAGGAGTGGTAAATGAAGTTACAACTGTGTGGTCAAGGTTTAGGGAAAACAACACGGAATGTTGGAATATCCAGGGTTCATAGCGCTGGGGAACTATTATCACTTCTAAGCCCAAAGGGGCAGAGCAGGGAGGTAGAGGTTGCCAGAACCCAAAGAGCATCTCCCACTGGGCAAATCCAGCTAAAGACCAGAGAGCACAGAGCCCACTGATAGAGTCCTTAAAGACAGAACCCCAGAGATCAAACCGGGGTGAGGAAGGTGGTGGAGGCCAAACTGGAGGGACAAGTGGGATATACCCAGCACAAGGCATCATTAGACACAGGTGTTTTTGAGAAGATGAGCCCTGAGCTAGCCATTATGTATGTTTATATCTGTTATCACGAATTTTAGGTAAGTTTTCATTTTGATATATTTCAAACTAGAAAAGTTACAAGAATAGCACGAGGAACTCCTGTATACCCTTAATTCTTTTACATTTTGCCTCATTTGCCTTATCATTTCCCCCCACCCCACCCCTCTCTCTTGTGGTTCTGAGGTTTCCCTCAACCATTTGAGAGTAAGTTGGATACATTATGTCTCCTTTACCCTCAATACTTCAGTGTGTGTTTCCTAGACATAAGGACATTCTCTTACATAACCATCGTACAATAATTTAAATCAAGAAATTTAACAATGATACAATTCTATTCTATTGTTTTAAATACAGCCCATATTCAAATTTTATCAATCACCCCAATAATGTCCTTTATAGCTTTTTTTTCCTGGTTCAAGCTCTAATCCACACTCATACATTGTGTTAAATTGTCTTGTTTCTTTAGTCTCTTTGAATCTGGAATATTTCGTCAGCTTCTTGTAGTTCTTTTTGATCTTGACTTATTTTTTTTTGCTATTACTGTTACATTTAGGTTAAATCTATACTTTTGAATCCATGTCATCATAGAGTTGAGTTTAGGATTCCCCTCCCTCCTTTCCTTCCTTCCTTCTTTCCTTGAAAAGCTGGATGTTATTTAACCTATTGCACTGATGTGAAAACCAAGGCCCAGAGAGGGCAAGTAACTTGGTGTAGTTTGTAAGTGCAAAGTTGGTCCTGGAATCTAGAGCTTCATGAATCCACAAACCTGTGTTCTTAACCATCATGTTATAAGGTACATAGTCAAGTAATTTGGAAAGGGCTATTTTAGACAAAGTTATAAAATTACATTGATTTCTTCACTGTAAGACTTGTCGGAGATGTTATTATGCAAATGAACATTGGGAATTTCCAAGAGGGGAAGAGTATGCAGCATTTCTTAAATTTGTACTCACAGAAGCCGTTCCCCCACCTCCTAGCCCTCGGAATACTTCTCCTATGCAGTGCTGTTTATAAACATTGGGCTGGAAGGTGGAGCATCTGTGGCTTGAAGAGGGTGGAAGTACAGAGCTGTGGTTGAAAAAGGAAGGTTGAAGACTGTTAACGGGAGGATGGCCGAGGAAGTTGGAGTTTCCATGAATGAAGTCTGGCCTGGGTGCTCTAAGCCGCCATCTTCGGGTTGTCCCCTCAGCCTCTTTTTCGCTTTGCTACAGCTGCCTACACCCCTGCTACCCCTGCTACTGCAGCTAACACAGCCTTCAGGAAAGTTTTAAACTTGTGTTTAAAATGCTGACTCACAGTCAATCTAAAAGAATAGATTTAAATCTTTCAGATTTGAAAGATGAGAAGAGTTCTGGTGATGGGTTGCACAACAATGTGAATGTACCTGGTGCTACTGAACTGTTCACTTAAACATGGTTAAGATGTTAAATTGTATGGCATATGTATTATACCACACACACCATAAAGGCTGTAGTGATTGACATACTTCTCATCCCAGAATGCAGTTTGGGCAGACGGTCCCTCCTACCTCAGGGTTACCACCCTATTTATTGACAACACAATGCTTCTCAATAAAATGCCATAAAACCAGCAGAGGGGAAAACTGCCACCAGTGGAGAAAAGACAAAAATTCCAAGGACAAGCTTTGCTCTCAAAAATTACTTTTAAAGGGGAAGTTCTATTTGTATTTTAATTTACATTGTATTGATGTACAATTTAATTTGTTTTAATGAATTTCTTAAGATGTCAGTTGATGAGCAAAACATCTTTGAAGTATTCTCAATCCTGTTCAGATATTACTTGTGATGTAACCATGTTTATCACAATTTCAAAGAACAGTAAAAACATTTTATATAAGGAAAAATATCAACAAAGATGTAATTTTATTCAGAGCATTTTGAGAGTCTCTTTTTACTCCCAAGTCTAAAACATCTATAATTTATCCTTCTTTCTTCCCCTCCTACCCCCATCACCAACTCCCACTGCCCTAATGCAGTTTTATAAATGTGCTCATAGACAGAGTTGTAATCTCAAAGGAGTGGAGCTGTTCATGTATTTTGGCACTTGGTCCTCCTGTGTATGTCAGATCAGTACAAAGAGTGACTAAATTAACAGCAATATTAGGATAACAGAAAAATCCAAGTCGACATTCTGTTAAAAAAAATCATTTTGTGACACAAATGAAGACATGGGAAGGTCTGAATTTGCATCTTTGAATGACATGTATGGAAAAAATTCTCTGCTTTATAAAGCATATTATAGAGAAGTATCGTATTTTTTATACTTAATAATTCTTGAACAACAGAAAGTCCATTGTGTAGCAAAGACCAAACCAGTACAGTCAAGACTTTAGAAAGAACTTCCTTCCATCAACACAGAAGCAGATGGAGCCAGGTAGCGGAAATAATGGGAATCTCTTAGTGTCTGAATCGGTGTGACAACACCGAGGCATATTTGTAACCTCACATTGCTCCTTCTGTGGCCGGATGAAAATGTAGTAACAGGACACCAACTGCACATTCCAGGTTCAAGGGGGAAAACCCCACAATATAATAAAATAAGAAGTAAATCATATGTTTTGGAACTAGCCATAAAGGAGGCAGATGCTCTGACAATAATGCTGATATATCCAGGGAGGCATCAGGGATCTTGTAGGATGGTTCTTCCTCAGATTAGCACTGCCTAATTAAGAATAACTGAATTATGGGCACTGCTGGTGAGGCTTGTAGCATTTGTCTTGTTGATAGCAACTCCAAAACACCCACACTTGAATTAATTTGCTGGTAGTTATCATTGAAAGAGAAGTAAAATGGTTCAGCAGGCTAATCAGAAGGGCTGGAGAAGTGGAACGGAAAGCCATGCTGTCAGTCGCATACCGCAGCCCAGCTACGTCATGGAATATGTCATTGAACCATCAGTTGACACCTCTGCCTCAATTTCTTCGTGATGAAGCTGGAAAACACAGTGGCTCAGACCTACAGAGACTTCTGCTCATCTCAACAACACCACTGAACACCAGTGTCAAGTTTATTGGCTTCAAATTCCACTTTGATCCTGTAGAAGCAAAAAGTGACATTTTATCCTGCTTCCAACATGATTAGGCACATCGTATATGACAGTTAGAGAAAACATGTAATGCTCTGACATAAACCAAAAATAATGAGGTCACCTTGACTGGGTTTGGCCCCTGCATAGCAAAACCTTGAATATTTCCTGTAAACCATTTTATACTTGATATTTGCCATGTTGGTGTCTGAAGATACGTCGTGAGTTTTTGAATATGATAATCATGTGAGAAAGCTACTGTTTTTCCTTCATGGACAGACTAATGTAAACTCGGTAACCTGGGCAATTTTGCAGCTTTTAAATTTAAATACTTTGGCCAGCCAATTCTTCTGAAGTCTGACTCTCTTGCCCTCTTAGAAAATAAATGTTTGCTTTCCTTTTCTAAATGCTTCTTTCTCTGTCTTCCTCTGACAATCATCTCAAAAGCCTTTGTGCAGAACTAATGGTTTCTTGTTATTTATCCAATCAGATACAAATTCCTTTGGCTGATATGTCCTGGCTATTGAAAGCTGACCTTGAACTCTTTCTGTAAATTTCTGTCCCATTGTTCCCTCACACAAATCCCATTGCAGCCAGGAGGAGCATGATGCCTGGATTGCCACCTCTGCACCTTGGCCCATGCTACCTCTTCCTCTTGCAAAATCCTCCCAACATCGCTTTATCAATGCAAATTATATCCATCTCGTGGGGCACAGCTTAGGTCCTATATTGTCCGTGAAACTGACTGGGTGGCTCACAGTATTGTCCTCTCAAATCATAGTCTGTGCTACGCACTCAGCATTTAACCCTTTGTCCCTATGTGAAGTGTTTTGCATTAACGTTTAAGTCTGAGAACCGCATCCCTCTAGATAGACTGTAAACTTCAATCCACAAGAAAAATTGGCGTTTCTAATGCAGGTCTACTATTTAACAGAGGGATTGGAAACTGAGTACCGTATCGTTCTCTGCTTTTTACACAATTTTAACTACAATACATGGAAAACATTGGAGTACAAGCCGCCTTTAATAATTCTATGCCAAATACTACTTTCCAACCTCCTAACAACACCTTGGGCAAATCCTGTACCTTTCTGGTCAGTTTCTGTTATTAAAATAATCTAGTCCAGTTAAGAACTTCAATTTCATATCTGATCCAAAACTCTCCCCCAGTGCTGGTCAGACTTGTTACTCTTCCTCTGTCTTCTTTCTAGAGCTTGGGGAAGGGATGGCAGGGAAGGAAAGCACCCTTTGTCTTCTTTGGGTGATTACAATCTGCTCCTTGTTGCTTTTCTGGTAATGCTGATGGCAGATAACTCCTTGCAGAGTGCAGGTGCCGGCTTTCTGACGGGGTCCCCACTGCAAAGTCCCCTCTTATGGGATCTTTGGGTCCAGATCAGCCTCTTCCCTTGACCTCCTTTTACTGCCACACCACTTTCCTGGCAAATGGCTCCCTTGGGTGTTGTTCTGGTTGGATAATTCCAGCCCAAGCACTTTCACACAGCCACACAGAAAAGTCATGTTATTCATATGATGTAGCCCAAGTGCTGACTCCACTTGTGCTTTCTGTGTCCTGCTTCTTCCCTGTTCCCCTTCCTCTGCTCATGCCAGCCTGGGCGCAGATATGCAAGACTACTTTCTCAGCAGATACAAAGTGGGGAAAAACGACAGTGTCCTGACTTGTACACACCCACATTTTTTACATCTGTTCTTTTGCACACTCCTGATCAACCCTGGGCTTACATAACAAGATACCAATTTTGTGAAGCTCCTTTTCTAATAGCAGTTCTTGGTCAAAATTATCCTTGATCAAAATTGTAAAATGAGTAGCTGTTTCATTTCTAAATAAGGTAGTTCTAATGAAAGCCTAAGATGTCCTCAGGCATCCTATTATATTACATTATATTATATTCACAGGGGTCTTTGTTTCACTGAAAAAGAGACTATTTCAACAGTTTATTTTTCAGTCCTGAAAGTTTAAAAAATTTGTGATATACGAATTTTATTTTATTAGAGACAGTTTTGGACTCTGCCTAAATTTCAGACACGCTCCAGACAATACCATTATATTTTACAGTCACCCATTCTCCCTATAATTTTTCAGCTTAATTTGTGTTTCTAATTAAGTTTTTGTGTGTATTCTACCCCATCATCAGTGTAATCTTTTCCAGATTTTTACTTTGGGGTCACTATATGCTTCTTTTGTGCATTCTAATTTTATATTCTCTATCTGGTATTTCCAATAGCTGAAGTTCTTGAGGGCCTAATCTCTTATCTCAGCTAATTTTTCCTCATGGCTGGTGTGTTTTGTAATTTTGGATTGTGATTATCATGTTTGCCTGAACTTTATATGTTAATTTACTGTTTTGGGGTTTCCCAAACCAATTAGAGGCTGAATTTTAATCCCAAATGCAGATTCATAACCTGTAGTTATGAATCTCAGAGGTTATTATTATTATTTTTTTTGCGGTATGCGGGCCTCTCACTGTTGTGGCCTCTCCCGTTGCAGAGCACAGGTTCCGGACGTGCAGGCTCAGCGGCCATGGCTCACGGGCCTAGCCTATCCACGGTATGTGGGATCTTCCTGGACCGGGGGGTGAACCCGTGTCCCCTGCATTGGCAGGCGGACTCTCAACCACTGTGCCACCAGGGAAGCCCCTCAGAGGTTATTTTTATTTTTGAACACCCTAAGTCTGTGCCAAGACAGACAAATCTCTTTGTGTTTCCTCTTTGTTGATAGGCAGACAGCATTTTTCTAGCCTTCTTTTTCAGTGAGTGTGAGCACTGGGACTTCAACTCCAAATCCCTATCTTTTGCAAGTTCAAGGTCTTGTTTTCTGTCTCGAGGTTGCCCTTAAAACCCAAGCATTTAGAAAATGGGAAGTGTCAACTGCTTTAAAGCCAACTGCACTTTCAGTGTCAGCCTACAACTATGGGTTACAACTTGCTTTTTAGACTTGGCCCTTGGGAATTTTCCATACCTTTTTTTTTTTTTTTTAATGAATTCAGCTATGCGTTGGAAAGAATGACTATTATATTTGATCCAGTTTTTCTAAGAAAAGAATTTGAAAATATCTAGCCTGCTCTTCTTTTAAATTTTCAATCCTACCTACTTGCATTTCAGAATTTTTTCCATATCTTGTTCTGAAGCAATGTAATAATATTTATTGAATGCCTTTTATATGCAAAGTGTTTTATATTTGTGATCCCATTTTCTTGTCATCTTAACTGTAATTCTGATCATATCGTATAAATAAGACCCTATCTGTTACTTTCTGTGTCCACCCCTTGCGTATATCCTGCATAGTGCTATGATATTGACTTGTAATAAGAAATACATATTTGGTCTTCACCCAGTTGAGATCCTAAAACTCTTGGAATTTCCTAAGTGATGAGACCTATTACAGTGTTTCTTGTTATGTTAATTAGGTGACTTTTGGACCCCACCTAATTGGGGGCGCTGGTTGCCAGGAGAATAAGCCAGGTGATTAGAGGGTTGGAACTTACAGTCTTACAATCTGACCTCCTGGGATGGTAGAGAGTCTGGAGGTTGAATTCATCACCAATGGCCAATGATTTAGTCAAGCATTCCTATGTAATGGGCCTCCATAAAAACCCAAAAGGACAGGTTGGTGAACTCGTGGTGATTCAGAAAGAGTGGCGTGCCTAGAAAGGGCATGGAAGCTCTGGGCCCTTTCCCCATACTTTGCCCTATGCATCTCCTATTTGACTCTTCCTGAGTTATACCTTTTTATAATAAGCTGTTAATATAGCAAGTAAAATGTTTCTCTGAGTTCTGTGAGCCACTCTAGCAAATTAATCAAACCCAATTTGAGTCACTGGAACCTCCAATCCATAGCCAGTGACGGCAATGGTGATAGACACATAGGTAATATGTACCTATTTTCAGATAAGGACCTGCGACCAGGGAAGTGAAGTGACTTGTCCAAGTTTATAGAGGTAGTCAGGGATTGAGTTGTAATAAAAGATCAGATGCCCAAATCCATCCCCACTGCCACTGGGACGCTATTTATTTCATTAGTTTCTGGGAAGCCAAGGTGACTAGCTAAATTATGAAAGTGGTTTGATTAAATGATAACTGAAATAAATTTTCACATCATTAATTTCAAATTACATTTAATTTTAATACTGTTAGATGATTTATATTGTACAGAATTAAAGAAATTTCATAGAATCAGCATAACAGAGTAAAACTTCCAGGCCCTATTGATTATACATTGTGCCAATTTTTGTACCATCTCTGAAAAGTAGGTAACATCTATTTTGGAAGGTATTTTGAGTTCTTACCTCATGCAAGAGAAATATTAAAAACCATTGTGCTTTATTTCTTCCCTCCCCTACTTTTCTTAGTCCCTGATATAAAGGAGAAGATTGGCAAACTATTGTTTTTACTGAGTCCATTATAAAAATCAGTTTATTATTATTTCTAAAAAACCCATGAAAATTAGCAAGTTGAAAATGTCTTATTCTTAAAATTCTCTAAAATAGATAAAAGTGCCTTGCTTTGACTAATCTATTACAGTTTTCTGTAATAGATTTAAGATAAGGTATTTAAACTGGAGAACATTTTCTGCAGTAGAGGCTAAACTATCAAATTGGTGATCAAAGTCAAGTGAATATCACAAAGAATATCCATACCTGGAGAAAGTATGCAGCAAAGATTAGATTCTCAGAATAGATGGGTAGATACTGTATGCTGAGTAGAAGGCTATTTTGGGTCTTTTTAGGCTAAATCAGTCTGTAGCAAATTGTAGGTCACCGCTGCTGCGGTTCATTCTCAGATGGAATTTGAAATAAATGAATACATGTGCTCTCTGAGTATAAAGTTTCTGACTTATAGTGCCTTTTTCAGTTTTGTGCTATGAAAAAAGTGATTCCCATTGTCTGAAAGAGTAGTTTTCTGTAGGGTCTGGAAAACGTTCTTATACTTTTAATGGCAAATTTAAAAATGTTGTCTACAGGGTTCTATATTGTACAGCTGGAGTCCATTTTACAGGAAGCATGGAGCCTTGATTATCAGATGGGTTTTCATGGTGGCATGCACAGAGAACAGCTTTTCAGTCTTTAGAGTCAGAGTGTGTTTGCTTATGTTAGGTCATAAATCGATGCTATTTTAATTGCAAAAAAATGAAATACCAAATATTTTGGCAATATAATTTAAAAAAAAGTACACAAGGAGTTGTAAAAGCTAACATTTAGGGGAAAGAATCTTTCCAAAATAGGACAGTTTTGAGTGACAGTATGATTTTAACATGCCTTACTAATTACCATGCAACTCTTTATGTCAAGCACGACATTAGATTGAAGGCAGGGACATCTCTCCTTCATTTTTTATCGTCTCCGCTCCTTCTACACCTGGTCGGTCATGGATGAAGGTCTTTGGAGACATCCACCTAAATGATCACGGATGAGCCTCCGCTCGAACATTTGTCAACACAATTACCCCCACCACACCAGGCAGCCCATTCTGGTTTTGACGGCTTAGGCGGAAACTTTTTCTTCTCTTGAGTGAACATGTGCTCTCCTCTAACTGGAACTGAGCAGAACCCTGCAGTGCCCCCTACCCCCAAGAACAAAGGCCCCTCTATGTCCCCTGCCTCTCATTTGTAGAAAAGCTGAAGTCTCCCAGGCCTCCCAGAATCACAAGAGAGCAGGCTCAAGCAGTTAATGACTAGGACAATGGAGTCACAGACTCAGTGTCTGATGCAAGAATGGGATTAACACTATTGCTCATAATAATCTATATCTTTGTTGGCGTAAGAATGATTGTAGTTTGCTCTGCCCATGTATATAAGCAGGCAACTAAAACTGTCAGCAAAGAGATGCTACAGACCCATGTCGACATTTTTCACTCTAAGAATTTGATGCCCTCTTTCAGCAGGAAGCAGTTACAGCAGATGGGCCTTTGCCCCTAGTCTCATAGAAATGGAATGATGTCTGACAGTGGGGATTTGTAAGTGGCTTTTTTGCCCCTTTTCTGTTTGTTCGTCTCTGTTTTCCTCAGACCTTAATCATAAAAATGAGATCACTAGGTAACATTTAACCTAACTCCCGCCTTGCCTAACCTGTTGACTCCTTTCCTGGATTAAAAGGAGTAGGAATGAAGAATTAAGTAGTTAAAGAATGACTGACTCTCTACCCCCAGTATAGCAGATTTGCAGGCAGACCACAGGGTCCAGAGGACAGCCGGTTGCAGGTGGACCAGGTGGGCAAGACAGCATCCAAAGGAATCAGGAAAAGTCGGTGGGTCTGCACACAACGGAAAAATGACAATCTAATCTCTTACCTTAATGATTAACTGAGATTGTTTCCGCCTTTTCCTTTAAAATATCGCCATGGCTGAGCAGAATCTTTGGAGATGGTCTTTGGCCAAGAGTCCACCTCCTCCTCAGATTGCTGGCTTTTATGAATAAAGCAACTTTCCTTTCTACCGACACTTGCCCCTCGATTGTCTGCTTTTGAGTGGTGAGCAGCCGAACCTGAGTTCAGTAACATAACTTCCTCATGCCGGGTCTGTCCTCTGAGGCCTCAGAGAACAAGTCTGACCCTTCTTCCATGTCAAAATCCCTTTAGACATTTGAAGGCAAGTACAATGACACAAAATTTGAATTATGGTGAGGCAAGTATCACACCATAAATTCAGATTCTGACTTCTTCCTTTCAGGATTTTGAAGAGGTTTCTTCTATGGGTTACCTTCTCACTCATTTAAATCATATTAATCTTGTAGTCACCTAAAATCCCTGTGCCTTTCTTTCATGCTCTTAAACATTTCCACCCATCCTTGAGTAGTTAGACTTTGAAACTTGCATTTATCCCTCTTAAATTTCTTGTTGTATTTAGCTTATCATTTTGGCTTACCAGAATCTTCATGGATTCTTCTTATATTATCTAATGATCCCCTAACACTCTTTTAGTCTCATCTCTCATCACCCCCACCATCATATACCCTGCTCCATACATACAATCAGAAATATAATTCTTGGAACAGGTCATGCTGTATCTCAGTTTGAGTGAATTGAGACATTCTGTTGCACATACTGTTTTGTGATACTTTGCACATACTCTTGCACACACTGTTTTGTGATTGCACGTACTGTTTTGTTGCACATACTGTTTTGTGATACTTCTCCTTTTCTCCTCTGCTAACTTTTATTCTTCAAGGCTTGACTGAGACATCACTTTTTTTAGGACTTTGTTTATTACTGGGTGACGTGGCCCACTTCTGAGCTCCTATAGTACTCTGTATTTATGTTAATCCTAGCACTTATCAAACTACATTATAATGGTCATATCCTTGACTTCTTTTCCTCACTAACCTGTAAGATCCTGAATGCAGGAAGATATATTTTTTCACCATTGTATATTCAGTGCCTTGTACAATGCATGACATATAGTAGGCTTTTACTATGTATTTCTTGATTCAACTAGCCTCACCAAAGTAATAAGAAGCATATGTATACAACCAAGGAAGTTGCCTATGATGTGCCTCATTAAACCTTGCTCCCTCAATCCATAATCTGTGTTTTAGACTCTGGTCATTCAACCAGTTATGAATCCACCACACAGAGTCACTTCCAGCACAGGTCTTATCCCATGTCTAACAAGGTCATCACCAAATATAATGAAACTCTATCAAATGCCATTCTGAAATTCAGTGATATTGTGCAAATGGACTTCACCTGACCTATCAGTCCTAGAAATGAAACATTTGTGTCGATCTTGAACTATAATGGTATTTAATTCTTATGCCCAGTTTTTTGTTGATCTTTCCCTGTATTGTTTATAGAATACTTTAATCTCATCTCAGTTTTCTGTAGATTTTATTTGTATTTTCAAAACATCTTTAATAAATTTAGAATACCTGATTTTTTTAACAAATATTAAGTATGTTTATGTTACCACTGATCTTTGTTTTTTAACTCTACCTTACAACCCCCTTTCTTAAAATGAAACTTAAGTTTTATTTATAGTTTAAAGGAGTCTAGAGAAAGGGAATTAACCTTGATGAAGTACATGTATGCCAGATACTTCCCCCTTGAATTATTGCTTATTCCTCAGAAAATACTGCAAAGTAGATTTTATTAAACCTGTTTTATATAAGAGGGAAGTAGGACATGAAGCAAGGAAGGGACAGAGTTGACACTGGAATTCAGTTAGGTTTGATTCTAAAACAGAGAACCTCTGTGAGACTCTGATGAAAGCCATAGCCCGCTTCCCAGTAAATGTACGTAAGTCACATGTCTGTTGGTGTTCTCTGTTATAAGCTACAGAAATGAATCCGATTTTGAAATAGAAAGGAGACTTTATGTTTTTAAGACATTGGTAGCTCACAGAACCTCTGGGAGAGCTGTAGAATCAGGAATGAGACTAGGCAACCAGGAAGAAATGTCCAAACCCACCCTTGCAGAAGTGTCTGGTGAGGGATCCGTTGCTATACTTCTGTGAAGCACTAGAAGATGCAGTTTGCACTGCTATTTCTGGAATTTAGTGTTGTTGAAGCCACTGCTGCCACCCCATTTTTTTTTTTTTGGAAGTGGGTAAAATGTGTTTATTTTCTTCTATTTGTGTGTATGTATGTGTTTAAGGAAAAGGAGAAAAAACCTCCTCCCTTCCAGGACCCAGTGTCTACTGGGCTTGGAGGCAGGTGGAGCCAGGGCCAAGCACCCCTACTAGAAGTTGTAGAGTAGAAGGTGGTGGCGTTAACTCTGTAGTCCATGAGAAGGGGGTGCTGCATGTGTCTGAACCCTAGGCTGCCCCGCCCAGTGAAGAGAAGTGCCACAGCTTCATCAGGGTGAAGGTAGAGAAGCAGTTCTGAGCCAGGATCTCTGCCTTGGGTCAGTGCCAAAAGGAAGTCTTCCTTCAGAAGCTCCCAGCTCTTCCATAAGGAGCCCACACACAGGATGAGAAGGCCAGTCTCCTATTGGAACAAGACCTGGTCAATCCCAGGTAATATTGCCATGGTGTGTCTTCCCAGCATCCACGCGGCCTTCCTGAAGGTATAACAAGAAAGGAGAGGGACTTCCCTGGTGGCGCAGAGGATAGGACCCTGTGCTCCCAATGCAGGGAGTCCAGGTTCGATCCCTGATCAGGGAACTAGATCCCACATGCATGCTGCAACTAAGAGTTCGCATGCCACAACTAAGGAGCCTGCCTGCTGCAACTAAGGAGTCCACGTGCTGCAACTAAGGAGCCGGAGAGCCACAACTAAGGAGACTGTGAGCCTCAACTTAGGAGCCCACCTGCTGCAACTAAGACCCGGTGCAATGAAATAAATTAAAAAATGACAACAACAGCAACAAAACACTAATGTGTCTTAAAAAAAAAAAACAAGAAAGGGGAGCTACCTGCTGAGCACCTCCTGCAATTTTAACAGCAAAATCCAGTAAACCTGCATTTATCAAATATAGGTGAGTGAGGATTCCTAGCTGATCTGACCCCTGGAAATAGTTGAACATGGCGGGCAGTGTCATGAGGAGCTAGGCTGTGCATTGTCAAACACAAACACCCCACTAACTTGGTCCTGTAGCAACAAGCATCAGTACTTGTTGACATTACAAGTACATAGCAACCATCATCTGCACCTTGTTGACACTGCTAATAGGGCCTTCCTCCTGGGTCTGCAAGCTGAGCAGTTGCACAGGGTGCCATGTTCAGAAGGGCTCACACTTGGTTTAATGCTCTATTATCACCGCCTTGGATTGCTGAATCATTTTTGCACACTGGTCTCCACATTTTCACTTTGCACTAGGCCCTGTGAATTACGTAGCTGGTCCTGACTGCCCTCATGGTCCTGTAGCAACCACCACCAGCCCTGCATGGACATCGTGAACATGGACCTCGAACTACCCCCACTGCCATTAGACTGCCACTGCAAACATGTTCTGCTGCCACTGGGATCACCAACATGCCAACACCACAGATACAGTCCTGCAACAACCCCACTCCTACACCGAGAGAGAGAGAAACCCATGAAACACAAATTTTTTGTGAATATTTTAAGGTTCTTGGATTTCTAAAACCGCCTTTGTAGTCCCAGCTTAAGACTCTAGCTCTAAAGCCCATTTCCAGGACTAGAGCAAGAAAGATTTTTTTTCCAGTTTTATTGAGATATAATTGACATACAGCACTATATAAGTTTAAGGTGTACAGCATAAAGATCTGACTTACATCATGAAATAATTACCACAATAAGTCTAGTGAACATCCATCATCTCATATAGATACAATATTAAAGAAATAGCAAAAAAATATACTTTTTCCTTGTGATGAGAACTCTTCAGATTTACTCTCGACAACTTTCATTATAATATTGTGAGTGTTAATTGTCTTTATTATGTTGTACATTACATCCTTACTACTCATTTATCTTATAACGGGAAGTTTGTACCTTTTGACTACCTTCATCTAATTCCCCCTCATATGGTAGTTCTAATTTTAATTTTTTGAGGAAACTCTATACTGTTTTCCATAGCAACTGTACCAATTTACATTCCCACTAACAGTGCATGAAGGCTCCCTTTTCTCCACATCCTTGCAAACACTTGTTATTTGTTGTCTTTTTGATAATAGCCATCTGACAGGTGTGAGGTGATACCTCATTGTGGTTTTGATTTGCATTTTCCTGATAATGAGTGATGGTGAGAATATTTTCATGTGTTTGCTGGCCAGCTGTATGTCTTCTCTGGAAAAATGTCTATTCAGGTCCTCTGATCATTTTTTAATTGAGTTGTTTGCTTTTTTGATGTTGTATATTTTGGATATGAATCCCTTGTCAGATATATCATTTGCAAATGTCTTCTCCCATTCAGTAGGCAGTTTTTTGGTTTTGTTGATTATTTCCTTCTCTGTGCAATAGCTTTTTAGTGTGATGTAGTCCCACTTGTTTATTTTTGCTTTTGTTTCCCTTGCCTTAGGAGAGATCCAAAAAAAAAAAATATTGCTAAGACTGACATCAAAGAGTATGTTGCCTAGAAGAGCATACTCTTCTAGGATTTTTATGGTTTCAGTCTTACATGTAAGTCTTTAATCCATTTTGAGTTTATTTTTGTATATGCTGTGAGAAAGTGGTCCAGTTAGATTCTTTTGAATGTAGTTGTCCAGTTTCCCAATACTGTTTATTGAAGAGGCTATCTTTTCTTCAGTGTATATTCTTGCTCCTTTGTCATAGATTAATTGCTCATATAAATGTGGGTTTGCTTCTTGGTTCAATTGATCTATGTGTCTGTTTTTGTGCCAGTAGCATACTATTTTGATTACTGTAGCTTTGTAGTATAGTTTGAAATCAGGGAGTGTAATACCTCCTGTTCCATACTGCTTTTTTAAGATCGTTTTGGCTATTCGAAGTCTTTTGTGTTTCCATACAAATTTAAGAATTATTTGTTCTAGACCTGTGAAAAATGCCATTGGTATTTTGATAGGGATTGCACTGAATCTGTGGATTGCCTTGGGTAGAATGGGCACTTTAACAATGTTAATTCTTCCAATCCATGTGCACAGTATGTCTTTCCATTTGTTTGTGTCACCTTCAATTTCTTTCATCAGTGTCTATAGTTTTCCATACAAAGGTCTTTTACCTCCTTAGATTTATTCCCAGATATTTTATTCTTTTTGATGTGATTGTGAATCGGATTGTTAATTTCTCTTTCAGGTAGTTGGTTGTTAGTGTATAGGAATGCAACAGATTTCTGCATGTTAATTTTGTGTTCTGCAACTTTACCAAATTTATTGATGAATTCTAGTAATTTTTTGGTGGCATCTTTAGGATTTTCTTTGCATAGTATCATGCCATCTGCAAACAGTGACAGTTTTATTTCTTCCTTTCCAATTTGGATTCCTTTTATTTCTTTTTGTTGTCTGATTGTTGTGGCTAGGACTTCCAATACTATGTTGAATAAAAGTGATGAGAGTGGGCATCCTTGTCTTGTTCCTGATCTTAGAGAAAATGCTTTCAGCTTTTCACCATTGAGTATGATGTCAGCTGTGGGCTTGTCATATGTGGCTTTTATTGTGTTGAGGTATGTTCCTTCTATACCCACTTTGTTGAGGTTTTTATTGTAAATAGATGTTGAATTTTGTCAAGAGCTTTTTCTGTATTGATGGAGATGATCTTATGATTTTTATTCTTTAATTTGTTAATGTGGTGCATCACATTGATTGATTTGTGGATATTGAACCATCCTTGGATCCCTGGGAAAAGTCCCACTTGATCATGATGTATGATCCTTTTAACGTATTGTTGAGTTTGGTTTGCTAATATTTTGTTGAGAATTTTTGTATCTATTTTCATCAGTGTTATTGGCATGTGATATTTTTGGTTATGACATCTTTGTCTAATTTGTTATCAGGGTGATGCTGGCCTTGTAAAATGAGTTTGGAAGCATTCTTTCCTCTGCAGTTGTTCAGAATCATTTGAGAAGGACAGGTGTTAACTTTTCTCTAAATGTTTGGTAGAATTCACCTGTTTGATCATCTTGGTTCCAGATTTTTGTTTTTTAGGAGTTTTTTTTTTTAATTACTGATTCAATTTTATTACTGGTAATTGGTCTGTTTATATTTTCTGTTTTTTCCTTGTTCAGTCTTGGGAGATTGTACATTTCTAGGAATTTGTCCATTTTTTTCTAGGTTGTCCATTTTATTGGTATATAATTCTTCATAGTAATCTCTCTCTCTCTTTTTTTTTTTTTGCGGTATGCGGGCCTCTCACTGTTGTGGTCTCTCCCGTTGCGGAGTACAGGCTCAGGACGCGCAGGCTCAGCGGCCATGGCTCACGGGCCTAGCCGCTCCATGGCATGTGGGATCTTCCCGGACTGGGGCACGAACCCGTGTACCCTGCATTGGCAGGCGGACTCTCAACCACTGCGCCACCAGGAAAGCCCCATAATAATCTCTTAATGATCCTCAGTATTTCTGAGGTGTCAGATGTAACTTTTTTTAATTTCAGATTTTATTTATTTGAGCTCCCTCTCTTTTTTTTCTTGATGAGTTTGGCTAAAGGTTTACCAATTTTGTTTATCTTTTTGAAGAAACAGCTCTAAGTTTCATTGATCTTTTCTTTTGTTGTTGTTTTTAGTCTCTATTTTATTTATTTCTTCTCTGATCTTTATGGTTTCTTTTCTTCTAACTTTGAGTTTTGTGTGTTCCTTTTCTAGTTTCTTTAGGTGTAAGGTTAGGTTGTTTATTTGAGATTTTTCCTGTTTCTGAGATAGGCTTGTATAGCTATAAGCTTTCCTCTTAGAACTGCTTTTGCCTTATCCCATAGATTTTGGATAATTAGGTTTTAATTTTTATTCATCTCCAGGTATTTTTTTATTCCTCTTTAATTTCTTCAGTGACCCATTGGTTATTAGTAACATATTGTTTAGCCTCATTGTGTTTGTAGGTTTTGCATTTTTTTTTCTTGTACTTGATTTCTACTCTCATAGTATTATGGTCAGCAATGATGCTTGATATGATTTCAATTTTCTTAAACTTACTAAAACCTGTTTTGTGGCCTCGCATGTGATCTCTCCTGGAAAATGTTCCATGTACACTTGAAAATAATGTGTATTGTGCTGCTTTTGGCTGGAATGTTCTCTATATAATCTATTAAATCTATCTGATCTTATGTATTGTTTAAGGACAGTGTTTCCTTACTGATTATCTGTCTGGATGATCTGTCCATTGATGTAAGTAGGGTGTTAAAGTCCCTTACTACTACCATGTTACTATCAATTTCTCCCTTTATGTCTGTTAATATTTGCTTTCTGTATTTAGGTACTCCTATGTTGGGTGCATATATATTTTGAATTGTTATATTTTCTTGGATTGATGCCTTGATCATTATGTAATATCCTTCATTATATCTTGCTAAAGTCTTTGTTTTAAAGTTTATTTTGTCTGATATAAGTATTGCTACCTTGGCTTGCTTTTCATTTCCATTTGCATGGAATATATTTTTCCATTCCTTCGCTTTCAGATATGTGTGTCTTTAGATCTGAAATTAGCCTCTTGTAGACAGCATATATATGGGTCTTGTCTTTGTGTGCATTCATCCACTCCACGTCTTTTTGTTTTTTAATTTATTTATTTTTGGCTGCGTTGGGTCTTTGTTGCTGTGTGTGGGCTCTCTCTGGTTGCAGTGAGCAGGGGCTACTGTTCGTTGCAGTGTGCAGGCTTCTCATTGTGGTGGCTTCTCTTGTTGCAGAGCATGGACTCTAGGTGCACAGGCTTCAGTAGTTGTGGCATGTGGGCTCAGTAGTTGTGGCTCGTGGGCTCAAGAACACAGGCTCAGCAGTTGTGGCACATGGGTTTAGTTGTTCCATGGCATGTGGGATCTTCCCGGACCAGGGCTCGAACCCGTGTCTCCCATGTTGGCAGGCGGATTCTTAACCACTGTGCCAACAGGGAAGCCCCACTCTATGTCTTTTGATTGGAGTATTTAGTCTACTTACATCTAAAGTAATTATTGATAGGTATGTACTCATTTGCCATTTTGTTAATTGGTTTTATGGTTCTTTTTTGTTCCTGTCTTTTTCTTCTTTTGCTCTCTTTCCTTGTGACTGCCTTTTGTGTTATGTTTGGATTCCTTTCTCTTTTTTTGTGTGTGTGTATCTATTATAGAGTTTTGGTTTGTGGTTTCCATGAAGTTTATATATAGCAATCTATAGGTACATACACATGATTATTTTAGGTTGCTGATCTCTTAAGTTCAAATGCATTTTAACAGTTCTGCAGTGTTATTCCCCCTCTCCATGTTTATTGCTTGTGATATCATACTTTATATCCTTTTCTTTTGTACATCCCTTTCCTTATTGTGGATATAGGTGATTTCACTACTTTTTGTCTTAACCTTCCTATTAGCTTTATAAGTGGTTGATCTACTACCTTTACTGTATATTTGCCTTTACCAATGAGAATTTTCCTTTTGTGCTTTTCATATTTCTAGTTTTGGCCTTTTCTTTTCCACTTCGAGTACTTTTACCTTATTTCTTGTTTAGCTGGTTTAATGGTGCTGAACTCTTTTAACTTTTATCTCTCTATCAAATCTCAATGAAAGCCTTGCTGTGCAGAGTATGCTTGGTTGTTGGCTTTTTTTTTTCTTTTATTCCCTTTCATCACTTTGTATCATGCCACTCCCTGCAGAGTTTCTGCTGAAAATCAGCAGATAGCCTCATGGGAATTCCCTTGTACATAACTTGTTGATTTTCCCTTGCGGCTTTTAGTATTCTCTCTTTATCTTTAATTTTTGCCATTTTAATTACAGTGTGTCTTGGTATGGTCCTCTTTGGGTTGATTCTGTTTGGGACTCTTTGTACTTCCCTGGGCATGGCCAGGGTCCTGGGTATCCACTACGAGTGGTGCCAGCCTGCTGGTGGGTAATTTGGGTCTTGACTTGATTGTCTGTGAGGTGTGGTGGTCCAGGGGCTTGTGTTGGCCTGTTGGTGGGGGGGCTAATCTGATGGCTAGCTATGGGGGCCCCTGAGGGTCCTGGGGCAAGTGCAGGCTCATTGGTGGATGGGGCTAGGTCCTGGGCCCTCTGGTGGGCTGGGCCGGTTCCCAGGTTGGCTGGGTGCTCAGGGGGTCTTATGACAGTTGGCCTGCTGGTGGGTAGGGACCTGGCCTAGGGCATCCCAGGGCTGATGCTGACTGGCTATAGGGTGGGGCCAGGTCCCAGCACTAATAAGCTAGAGGGAGGATTACCAGTACCAGTGTCTTTGTGGTGGGATGAGCTTCCAAAAATGGCTGCTGCCAGGGTCTATATTCCCAGGATGAGTTTCAATTGCATTTGCCTCTCTAGGAGGCTCTCCAAGATTATCAGGTGGGTCTGACCCAGGCCCCTTTCAGTTTACTGCTTCTGCCCTGGGTCTCAGAGTGTGTGAGATTTTGTGTGTGCCCTCTAAGAGTGGAGTCTCTATTTCCCACAGCCCTCTGGCTCTCTTGAAAGTAAGCCCCACTGGCTTTCAAAAACAAATATTTTGGGGGTCTATCTTTCTGATGCAGGACCCCTGGCCTTGGGAGCCAATGTGGGGCTCAGACCCCTTGCTCCTTGGGGAGAACCTTTGTAATTATAATTATCCTCCCATTTGTGGGTTGCCTATCTGGGTGTGGGTCTTGACTGTATTGCATCTCTGCCCCATCTGCCTGTCTTGTTGTTGTTCTTAGCTGTAGGTCTTTTCTGCTAGTTTTCAGGTCACTTTCATGGATAATTGCTCTGTAAATAACTGCAGTTGTGGTTTGCCTGTGGAATGAGGTGAACTCAGGGTTTTCCTACTCCATCATCTTGACCACTCCTCTCTCTAGAGGAAAAAAGCTTTTGCTCACATGTGGATAAGGGATACTGTGAATTCTTGATCTTGAGCTGAGTGACTGTAAACCTAGAAAATAATTAAATGGTTATCATAGTAGAGCATATACTGTCTGTAGAATTGTGAAATACTGAAATATATTTTGTAAGTGAATTGAAGCCAGGAGCTTAGAGAATGGTTAGGAGTGGAGATCTGAGAGTCATCAACATAGATGCAGGAGCTGAGTTAATTAATTCAACAAATATACATTGAGTACCTACACATGCTGGGTGTCCTTTTAGGCATAGGCATAAAATTTTGAGAATTAACCCATGTTACTACATTTAGAGTTTATATCTAGGCACTAGAACCTTAGGGAGAACAGGTAGACTGAGTAGAGGAGATATTCTGATACTAATAATTAAAAGGATATGCTTATTCATGTAAATACAACTTTTAAGTTTTCTAGGAATTTAATTGTAAATCTGTCATTGACAACTGAAATCTGTAACTGCAATTCAAAAAGAGCAATGTCATATCTAAACATTTTGTGGGACATTAAAAAAATGGCATTTAAATTTATACATGAACTAAAAAATGAAACAAGTCCTATCATAATTTGACAGGCATAATCACTTATCCTGTAATGCAGACAGTAACCTAATAGCAAGATGCTAATAGTTCCTTGGTGCAGGTGTTGCTAATTAGCTATTGGATTAAGCTGAATCCTCTTCTTCTACCTGTGCATAATGTTTGTGCAGAATGCAAATGTGAGGTGTAAGCTGAAATGTTTTAAGTGCCAACCATGGCTCATGGATTGACCTTGAAACAATGAGATTTTGAATTGGGCAATAACCATAGCTGAATTGTAGCTTAGAGCTTAGTCAGATTCCTGGTTTTCCTGATGAGGAGGTTTGCCCTCTAATAGGAAGTTTAGTTAATTTGGGCTCTTGGTCAAGTGACTAGGTGAGAAGACAGAAGTCATTTCTTATTCTTTTCCTATCCATTTCTAGTAGTTGGATTGTTCTAGGAGAAATGGTAGCAATTACTAACATAATTAGGGATCATTTATTTGCTTATTCAGCAAATATTTATTGAGTGCCTACCATGTTCCTGCACTCAGCATATGGTAGGAGTGATATAAATATTTGTTGAATGAAAAATAATCACTTGAGAGTTTAAAAAGCCTTCCATAAATAATTTGCAAACTTTGGATTTACCTTAGTGAGGAAATTATTTCTATTTGTGTGATTGAAGTACGGAAGAGTTACTGAAATAGATTATTTTATTCTCCTACATTTTTTCAGCCTCTTTTCAGTTGAGAGGGAGAAAATACTAGTTCTGGCTAATGAGATATGAGTTTACTTCTGGGCTGAGACTGTAGGAAACCCAGTGATCAAGGAGGGAGGCTGTTTTCTGGATGATGAAAAAGATGGTGGAACTCTGTGGAGCAAAAGCCCTTGCTGATTCCTGCAGGCTGTGTCACATGAGTAAGAAACAAACTCTTGCTGTATTAAGAGAATCTGAGAGTTTAGTAAAGGGTTTCGGGGTTGTTCTTTTAACACAATGTTACCTAGTCTATCCTGACTAATATAAGCTCTATTGTGTACTTTCTATTCTAGAGGATTTTATGTTGCTCTTGTAGCATTGTATATTGTAACAAAAGACTGTAGATAATTAAATGACCATTGATAACAGGTAGCTTAGATAAGTTATAGTATCCTGTACTATAGAATATCAACCAGCCATTTAAAAGAATGTGCTGATATTGAATTCTCTCTAAGATATGTTGTCATGAGAAGAAAAGAAGGTTCAGAACAGTGTTCACAGCTTCAATTAGTACAAAAAAGAGAGGCTCTATCATCTATTGATCTATCTATTATCTATTTACATGCATGCACAAATGAACACATGTGGTCTTTTTTATTGTAGTAAAATATACTTACCATAAAATTTAACCATTTTTAAATGTACGGTTTGGTAGAATGAAATATATTCACATTCTTGTGCCTATCACCACCATCCATCTTCAGAACATTTTTCATCTTCTCAAATGGAAACTGTATGCCCTTGGACAGTAACTCCCCATTTCCCCCTTACCCCAGCATCTGGTAACCATCATTCCACTTTCTGTCTCTATGAGTTTGACTACTCTAGTACCTCATATATGTGGAATTATGCAGTATTTGTTCATTTGTGATTGGCATATTTCACTTAGTAAAATGTCTTCAATGTTCATCCGTGTTGAACATGTGTCAGAATATCCTCCTTTTTTAAAGCTGAATAATATTCCCATTATATGTATATATGACATTTTGTTTATCCAATCACCTATTAGTGAATACTTAGGTTGCATCCACTTTTTGGCTATTGTGAATAATGCTGCTTTGAATACGCGTGTACAAATGTCTGTTCAGATCCCTGTTTTTAATTCCTTCTGGTATATACCCAGAAGTGGCATTGCTAGATCATATGGCAATTCTACGTTTAATTTTTTTTTTTTTTTTTTGCAGTACACGGGCCTCTCACTGTTGTGGCCTCTCCCGTTGCGGAGCACAGGCTCCGGACGCGCAGGGTCAGCGGCCATGGCTCAGGGGCCTAGCCGCTCCACAGCATCTTCCTGGACCGGGGCATGAACCCGTGTCCCCTGCATTGGCAGGCGGACTCTCAACCACTGCGCCACCAGGGAAGCCCTATTTGCAGCTTTGACCCATGAATTTTCTCACATTTTCCTTAAAATTTGAGTGGTACCATTGTGTAGTGCTTAAAAGTATAACTTCTAGAGCCAGGCTACTTGAGTTCAAAGCCTGGCTCTGCTACTTACTAGCTGTGTGACTATGGGCCAGTTACTTAATCTTTCTATGTTTTGGTTTACTCTTCTGTAAAATGGGAATGATATTGGTACCTAACTCAGAGGGTATTGTGAACACTAAATAAATAAATATATGTAAATCACTTGGAACAATTCCTGGGACACAGTGAATACTAAATGTATTATTTACTATTATAGTTAAGTTTAAATATTGTGAACTATTTGGTAATAGTGCAGCACATGTTTATATGTATTTGGAAAATACGTTCACAGTGTTATTCAGATCTCAAGCAAGGGAGTAAAATAGTCTATTCATTATGGCTTCTGGAGAAGAGTCTATGGCTTTGAATAGAAGGATTTATTTGGCTTGTGTTAGTCAATAAAAAGTAGCTGAAAGTCACCTTTAGTACTTCTCTTAAAAGTAACTAATCTTTTGATACCATGGGGCCTTGAATCAATGGTTGCAGATCAATATTTTCTATATACAACTATTGTTTCCTTTCACCTTATACACGATGGGCTGAAAATCAACACACTGTAGACCGAGAAAATCAATGGGGTATATTTGTGGTTTAGAGAACACTGGATAGGAGACTATGTCCTTTTGGAAAACACATACAAAGAAAATTATGTAAGCACTCTCATAGGAATCCTAGGCAATTACTGGATGAATCTGTGACCCAACAGGTTTCTCCTCAATTACGCATAGAGAACACATCAATTCATTTAACTTGCAGTAAACAGCCTACCTCAAGCTTCCAAATAAAGACACCAAGATTGTCTCTGTTACAGTAATTGGCTCTGGTGGGCCCAAACTCAGAATTTACATCCTGCTTCTCATTTCTGGCCCATTTGGCCTTGATTTTCAGGGACAATTACTACTTACTGCTTTGAAAGGAATCTTATTTTCAGTAGTCTCAAGGAAAGAAGTCTGAATGGTTTTGAGCTTTCTGTGTTAGTGGAACCAGATGAATTACTATCAGAAGCTAATTCACATTGTGAATTATGTCTCTTTAACAAATGCACTCCCTCTTGGGGAATTAACAAAGCTATGCCATCGTTTTAAAGTCAGGACCTCAAGAGTGCTGGCTGGCCCTTGTACTGGGAGTTAGCTCTGCAAAAGCTTTCAAGAAAGAAACATATTTCTGTGGTTTGAATGGGGAGTAGAGCTTAATGCTATGCTCTCTGAATCCTCGCATGCTGTTTACTGGGTGAAGTTTGTGTTGGGATAGATATGCTGTGAGGTTTTCCCAAGTGGATGACCACGTCTTTCATATAGGAGAAAGGCTGAGAGGAAGAATTAATATTTTTATTTTCTGAATGTACTAGAATATTCATGATGGGTTGCTTGTATTATCATTTGCAAATTAGATTCACACAATTAAGATAGAAAACTTATCCTTCATTGTGTTTTTATCAGCTAGCATCTGAGTTAGTTCAAGCTCTGCCACATTCTAGCTAAGATATTGGGCAACTCATTCATTCAGTCATTTCATTGCACAAATACACTGTATGTCGAGTGGCAACTAGGTGCTGGGGATACAGCAGTGAACAAACAAAATCTGGTTCCTTATGAATCTTATAATCTAGTTGGGGAGAGTGGATTGTTTTAATCTTCTCAGGATGCCATAACAGTATACCACAGACTGGGTGGTTTCAACAACAGAAGTTTATTTTCTCATAGTTCTGGAGGCTAGGAAGTTCAAAATCAAGGTGTGGGCAGATTCAGTTCCTGGTGAAGCCCTCTTTCTGGCTTGCAGATGGCTGCCTTCTAGCTTGTCCTCACATGGCAGAGAAAGAGGAAGCAAGGTCTCTGGTGTCTCTTATAAGAGCATTAATCCTATCATGAGGACCTCATTCTCATGACCTCATCTAACCCTGATTAACTCTCAAAGGACCTGTCTCCAAACATCATCACATTGGGGCTTAGGGCTTCACATAGGAACCTTAGAGAGATGCAGCACAGTCCACAGCAGAGAAATAGACTACTACATAAATACATAGTAGTTAGATGGTGATAGACACTAAGGGGTATGCTGATGGGGTTGTTGTTTTATAAAAGGTGGTCAGGGCAAACCTTTGTGATAACAAATGAAACGGAGTCATTGTAGAATTCTGAGCAGAGAAGTGATGTGATCTAAGGTATGTTGTATGTTTTAGGTGGATCCCTCTGCCTATTGTACTGGGAATAGACTTGGGGTGGGGTGGATTAGGAGACCATTGCAGAAATCCAGATGGGAACTTGCACAGGGATACAGAGGTAGAGGTGATGAGATGTGGACAGACTCTTGACATATCTTGAGCATAGAGCTGATAGGGTTTGGTGATGCATCGGCTTTGGGATGAGAGAAAAATAAAATAACGACTGTTGATATGAGCAAATGGTGTTGTTATTTATTGAGATGCGGGAGGCTGAGGGAGAACTTTTTCTTGGGGGTAATCAAGAGTTTGATTTGGGCTACTAGACGTGTGAGCAGAGAAGAGGGCACTTGGATACATGAGTCAAGAGTTTTGGGTCATCTGAGCTGGAGACGTATATTAGGGAGTCATCTGTACACAGATATTATATAAAGTCATAAGACCAGGTGAGATCAGCAAGGAGGTCCCAGGACTGATCTCTGGGAGATGAAGAGGAAGCAGCAAAAAAGACTGAGAAATAGAAACTAGGTAAAATGTGATCCAAGAGAAAGTGATATTTCAGAACCCAAGGGAAGAATGTATTTTGAAAAGAAGGAAGCAGCCAACTGTGTCCAATGCTAAAGGTTTTGGTGGAGGACCGAGAGTGAAGTTCCCTGTACTAGATTGTTCATTCCCAACTAGGCACCATGTAAAGCTGGAACTACATTTCTCAGAAACTCTTTCCCTGTATGGCGAGAGTTGGGCAAGAGAGAAACTTGTATTGAGATTTTGAAAGTGAAAGCAAGAGCCATTATTCACAGCAAGTCAGGCGGCCACACGTGATGGCTTGGCAGGTTTCTCTAGAGCTCCCCCTGCCGGTGTTGGTGGCCACGAGCAACAGTTTCTCAGGCTTCCCTATGTGAGCTCTGGCTACTTCTCTTCCACTGCCTTAGTTTAAATCGAGGTTGTTAGTCACTATTTTTCTTCTTTTTCAGCTGCAGACTTTAATTCCTATGTTAAACACCTTATTTCTTAAAACTTGTAGTGGCTCTGTTCTCTGACCAAATCCAGACTGATAAATCCTGCTTGGATCTTTTTGGAGTCACTTCAAATATGTTAGCTACTTCTTGGGACTAATTAAAAAGGTAATGAAGCCCCTGAAGGGCTTTTGTAAATTCCTCTTTTATGTTGCTCCCAGAAATTCTGAAATGGGTCAAGGAAGAGCATTAATTAAATAAACCTGAAGACTACATACACAATAAATTCTGGTAGAGGTAGAAGTCTCTCTACCCTGGAGAATTCACTCATTTCCTTTGTCTCTAGAGCACGGGACATATCTGCCAGCAATACACCTCGAATTTGATTTGAGCATCCCCTGACTGTCAAGTAAACACCTGGATTTCACAGAAAAGTTTAAGTTCCTCTTCTCATTAATATCATATTTTTTTCTATTAGAAAGTTAAAGCACACTTGACTATTAAATCTTTCTTCTGTTGTTCAAAACAAAGTACAAAAAGTGGATTTTCCTTCTTCTCATCGCCATAATAAAATTAAAGTCCCACTGTGATATTGTGATTTATAAGAAATATATTTTTGGTCATTCACTTAACCAAATATATTTCTCATATATATTTGGTTTTCATCCACATCACTGGATTGTTTTTTCAAGGGGGTAGATAGAATTGAATACAGCAAGGAACCAGAACCTGAGCCATCAGTGTCAGGCGTGAGTGAAATTGCAACTTGCCCTCTGTCTCCTTTTGCTGACGATCCTTCACCTCTACCATCTCCCACCTCTTCTCCCTCCTCCAGTCAGTAACTCTTCTTGCCTGTTCACTTGATGCCAGCCCCTGTATGCCAGCTGTTGTACTGTACTACTGTACTTTTCAAGGTACTGTACTGTAAGATTAAAAAAGTTTTCTTTATTTTTTGTGTGTATTTGTTTTTTATGCATTATTTGTGTGAAAAGTATTATAAATCTATTACATTATAGTACTATACAGCCGATTGTGTTAGTTGGGTACCTAGGCTAACTTTGTTGGACTTACGAACAAATCGGACTTACAAACATGCTCTCGGAACGGAACTTGTTCATGTGTAGGGGACTTACTGTAGTCTTATAGTCTCATCTCAAACAAAAGAAATGATCCAAGAATCCAATCATATATTTTAGACCCACATTAATTTCATCAACCACAGACCATAGACAGAAACAGTATTTTGTGGGGAAGGAGGTAAAAAGAGGAAATAGCAAAGAGAAAACTAGAAAGGTATTTTGGCCTCAGCATGGCCATGGTGCCAGTTAAACCATCCGGTTGGCTAGAATACAGGGTCTGTGAACTTAAAATTCAACTGGAAGAGAGATTGACACAAATGGTTGCATACTATCATGATATTCTGCACCTTGTTTTTTTTTTTTAACTGTAGTAACTTGGAGGTTATTCATACTGGTGCATATAGAGGTGCATCAGTCTTTATGCCAGCTGTATAGTATTCCATTGTTTTTATGTGTCATAGTTTATTTAACCAGTCCCTTGTTGAGTGACACTTATATTGTTTTAAAGTATTTTCCTATTAAATACAATACTGGAATGGATGATCTTTGTATCATTTGAGGACCATTTTGAAAGACAGAATTTATTGTGTATTTCAAACAGAGGGAATTCAACATAGGAAACTGGTTAGAAAGGTCCTAGAAGGGTTGGAACAGCAAAAGTTAGAAGATTTAGGGAGCCCTGGGAAACATGGAAGATGGCGTGATAATCTGAGATCAGAAGGCACTAATACCCCTGAGTAGAAACCCGCACCAGCGCTGTTCTGTTGGAGATACTATTGCAGCCAGTTGCTTCTGGACCTGCTGAATCTGTGCACTTAGGTCAGCACTGAAATAGCTGAAAAGATGGTTCTTGGGGTACTGAATTCGGACTTCTGCTGCCGTGACAGTATATGCCAGCCACCAGCAGTAACTACCACACTGGCTGAGCCAGAAATAGAAGGTTTGTCTTTTTTCTCCGGCCTTCTCATTACCTTCCAGGATCTCTTACTGGCAGAACCAAATGGGAAGCCAGCTGACAAGGGTGGCTGGAAAATGCAGTTTGCACACTGAGAGTCTCAGTAGCACAGAACAGAGTATAGAAGGGTGGGGAGGGTGGCTGAGGATAACTAGCTCAGTCTATGCCGTAGCATACTCAGCCTTATAAAGGTCCTTCTACCTAAATTTTGCCTTTTGTGAATAAATTTATAGGACAAACTCCTCAAGTGGAATTGTCCAGCCAATGGATACATACCTTTGAAAATCTGAAACATATAACCAAATTACTGTCCCTAGAGGAATATTTGAGAGTGCTTATTTTTCCATGCCCTTGCTAAATCCATGTACCTGCCGCTCTGGTAGAACTGGTCAATCTCTAAATCCATATCAGTCATGCACCAAAGCCTTTGTTCTCGGCAAATACCATGCTCATCACTCCTAAAAAAATCATTCTTAAAAAATGCCTGAAATCCCCTTAATTAGAGACTCATGGTTAATAATATTAAAATAAATGCACACCTGGAAGTGTTAAGGCTATCTATCATGCATTCACACAGTCCTATGAATTAGTTCAACAGTTTTCTGTCTTAAAGGGAGGTAGGAAGATTTCAAAGGTATTCATAAACTTTGCTAAGAGGTTTTGCAACCAACTTCCAATGTGGGGGAAAGGGGTTCCCACACCAACAAGCAATTCTCTGACAGCAGCTGGGTGTCCTACAATTCAGGCCAATTCTGATACTATCTACCAGGAGGTAGAGTCAGATCCAACAGGTTAAGGGCTTAGTCTTATAAGACTGCATCCACTCCACTTCAGATGCCAGTGGCAACTCTAGGTGGTCACCTGTGCTTCTGACAGACCAGCTATAGATCCAGAGTTCCAATGATCCCCTCCTTGGGCTCAATTTATTTGCTAAAGCGGTCCTCTGAACTCAGAGAAACATTTACTTACTAGATATAGAAAAGATGCATAGGGTGAGGTGTGGGGAAATGTCTCAGATCTTGCATGCCCTCTCCAGGAGTGCTACTCTTCTGAATCTCTACATGTTCACCAACCCGGAAGCTCTCTGAATCCCGTCTCTTCTGTTTTTTATGGAGACTTTGTAACGTAGGCATGATTGATTAAATCATTGGGAATTGGTGATTGAATTCAATCTCTAGCCTCTCTCCCCTTCCTGGAGGTCTGAGAGTGGCATTAAATATTCCAACCCTTTAATCACATGGCTTGTTCTCCTGGCAACCAGTTCCCATCTTTAGGTAGGGTCCAAAGTCACCTAATTAACATAACAAGAGACACCTTAATCCCTCTCACCTCTTAGGAAATTCCAAGGGTTTTAGGAGCTCTGTGCCAGAAATGGGGATGAAGAACAAATGTATATATATCTTATTATAAATCACAATGTCACAATTGCCTAGGACTGACTCTACAGTGACTGGAAGCAGGGAGTAATTCTTTAGAGCTGGATGGGAGGCTGGATGTCATCTAATCAAAATCCTTTATTGTGTTGATAAAGAAAGGCCTGGAGAGGTGAAGTCACTTGTGAACAGAGGCAGAGTCGGCAACAGAAGGAGACTGGGGAGGACTGCACTGTAGATGGATGAAGCATGTCATATTTTTTAATATTTAACAACAAAATTATTATTCATTATGAGAAAAATAAAGACTGTTGAGTTTAGTTTATGACTTAGTATTGTTTTAATTTTTAATTACATATTGGTGAAGGGGTACCATTCACTATTTATGGCCTCAGTAGGTCTTATTTCAGCCTGAAATATAGGTCTCTTGGGTCCTAGTTCGTTCTTTCCTCCTCAACATGTTGTCTCTGAGCACCACTAGACATTATGATATACCAGAAAAAAATGACATTTCTGGCACTTCAGTATTTATTTTGATTTTAAGTGAAATGAACACTGAAATACATGTATCACCTATAATTTATTTAAAACAAAATTTCATAATTCTTAAAATTCAGTTGGATTAAAAAGTAATACATTTCAAATATAAAAATTATAAACCTAGAAAACCTCAAGTAAAATATAAATTCATGAAAATAAATAAGCATTATAATAGTAAAATTATTAAAAAATGAAATATATAAAATAATGCTTTACTTAAATGGGCTCTTTATAAAATGAAGAAAATTAGTCACAAAATGTAAAATCAAATATCTGTTGTAATTTATAGTTCTTTTAAGAAGCACTAACTTAAAAGAAATGAGGTCAACGGTATCATTATTCAGTTGCAAGCATGTTTTTGTACAAATTTTTTCAGCTGCTCATAATGCTCTTTCTATGTACCTGTCAGAAGTGGAGAAGCAAGTTAGAAGCTAACTCCAGACATTTACTTTTGACTCTTTCATCTTCAAACAATGCCATCTCTTTGAGGAGTACTTTTTGAATATTTTTGAGACTGACAATCTTTTTATTATCATAAGCTTCAATATTTTGTTTTGAAAAAAACATTTCGGGTTTGTCTTTTCTTTTCTTAGTGTCTTAAAGACTGAGATTGAGAGATCTTTATCAATGTCAATACTGACAGATTCATATTTTACTTGCTCAGAAAGTCTTTGAATTGGAAGAAGACTTACCCTTTCAGTGGAAGCCTTGCAATTGCACATTTGGTTACTTATTGCAACCTTTTGGGTGTGGTCTTACCCAGCTCTAAAAAACGAGCACAGGTTTGTTTCGTGGCGTAAATTGAAGAATTGAGTCACTGATTTTTGAATACATAAAGGATTCAGATTTCACATTTTTTCAAATATTGAAGCAACAGTATTATCCAGAACTAAATATGTATTTTAGTACTTAAAAATAACATAGTATGGCAGACTACTGTAAATGGTGTCACGAACACTAAGTATCACAATGCCACGTTTTGATCCTTTTCCTTCTCCTTTTTAGCTTTCTGTTTCCTGGGCTTGCCATTTTGGTTTGTAAAATAACGTCATAATGTAACTGTATGATGAATTACGCAGACTCATGAATTGGCTTGGGAAATTAACCACTTTTTATTTCTTTGAGGAGGTACTTTCTTACCTTCAAGCAACTGCCTTAAAAATGGACTTTTGCAACATAGCATATCTATTAGTTAATTTCATATGTAGTTCTTATCTATATTATAACACAAAAGATTTGACAGAAACTTAATTAGTAAAGAAGGATGAGAAACTAAGTCTTAACACCCAAATTGATAGCCCCTCCTGGAAGCTTATTTGAGTCAGTGTATTCTGTTTGATAAAACTCATGAAGCAAGCTAAAATATTTGACAAACTTAATGTTGCATAAACATGGCTTCGGCTGTGAACAAACTTTGTGCGGTTAAAAACTGCACTTACAAGGAATGTTATTCACTAGTCACATCCATGTTAGTGTACCTTTCCTCGAGTTTCCTATTTCCTAAGTGGTATGTGAAATTGCCTTATTTAAGGTAAAAAATAGTCAAGTAGCAGTAGTTTCTTATGGCTTAATTTAGAATTTGTTTCATGAATACTATTTCTAGCACCTTGTTCTTTCCCAATATTTTTGGGAATATTTATGATAAAAAACAAGCATTGTTTATCTCTTGCTGTCACTCCTACCTCAAGTTATAGGAGTAGAAACTTAGTAAAAATCAACACCTGGAATAAAATGTTGGCAGGGGATGCCAGAGGAAGCTGCCTTTGGGCTTCTCTGTCCAGGTCTCTGCTGTGGTCTCAATCCAGAATTTTAGGGCTGGCTGTACATTAGGTAAGGGTTCCGAGACTTTTGTGGCTGTTCTTGACATCCTGTTTACCATTTTTTTCTGGTCACATAAGCCCTAAATCATCCAAGTTAGAGACCAGTATCTAGTCCTGTCTAGGACATATTCATTCATAGTTGAAAGAATCCCAGTGCACCACTGTCAGCTCTGAAAATAGGCTTCGTTAAAATAGAATTACATACTGAATCCAGCTAAGGAAAGATCAGTAACACAGTGCAAAACCTCAGCAATTTTTTTTTTTTTCGGTACGTGGGCCTCTCACTGTTGTGGCCTCTCCCGTTGCGGAGCACAGGCTCCAGACGCGCAGGCTCAGGGGCCATGGCTCACGTGCCTAGCCACTCCGCGGCATGTGGGATCTTCCCGGACCGAGGCACGAACCCGTGTCCCCTGCATCGGCAGGCGGACTCTCAACCACTGCGCCACCAGAGGAGCCCAAAACCTCAGCTATTTTAAGGAAAGAAGACTACTTTTGAATCATTCTTTAAGTTCTAATATGTTATTTTAAAAATATTTATCTTAACTCAAAAGATGCTGTTTTATAACATTGTTTGAATACATTATCCCTCTGCAATATTTCCCTTTGTGTATGGCATTAATTTTGTGGTATTTAAAATGAATGCAAAGGAAAGAACTGTAATTAAGGTCAGATGCTTTATTAAAAAAATGTATGCTGTGATTAAAAAAAATGTATGCTGTGATTCTATGACATTCATAAATATTATAAACTAGATTTTAAACTTCAAACCTCATTTTCGTCTGAGACCCTTATCTAGAATATCACACATAAATAAATAATAAAAATTTAACAAGTAAATTTCATGTATTCGTTGATATCAGAGAGAATTGCTTTACAGAACGTGGAAGAAACACCTTCAGAACACAGAAGTAATTCCTTCGCAGTGTCAGCTCTCCCCTCAGGCAGACAGCAGATGGCGCTGCGCTTCCCCTTTTGCCTGCCTTCGGTAATGGGACTGGAACCCAATTTTGGCAGAGCTGAGCTGAAGACTGTAAACAACATATTCAGAACTGGGTGAGCAATTGAAGCTACGTTTTAGCATCATAATTCACCTCACTTCATACCGATTTGTGCTCTCATGGACATAGTTTTTGTTATCCTTGATCTAGGGGGCTTAATGCATTGGGTTAACAGTGCTCATTACCGCTAAGGGAACCAGCTGCTTATCAGGAGAAAGGACCCGATCGTTGCCGTGGGAGGTTGAAAGACTGTTCTCAGCAGCCCCCAACAGATACCAAGAAAAGGATGCTCTCTTCTTTCTCGTAACCAGTTTGTATTTATTAAGGGTCCCTTGATGCTTGGTAGTGAGCTGCAATGACAAGATGTGACTCGTAACTTTGAGAAGTTTGTGGCTGCGACGGTGACGGGCAGATATTCAGTCAAAACGATTTTCTGCCCATTGATACTAAACAAGCAGTTTCATTTTGCTGTGTTCCAGCATTACTGTGCTAATTGCATCTGATGCTCACCAGCAATCTCTCCTCTCTTTTAGTCTTTTGGTCTGCGTCTGTTTCTTCTTCTGGGTCTGTTTCTTTTGTTAAATTGCACTTGTTGCACAGATACACAGATACGTTATTGCACAGATACGTTTAGCTTTATTTCCTTAAATAATGGAATAAAAATGCTTTTGTGGGAAAATGACAACAGTTCAGTATAATAATCATATAATTTTCAGCTAGATGAGATCTTAGAGATTATTTAACCCAACTGGTTAAATAATAAGGTAGGAAAGTGATGCTTAGAAGTGTACAAGGGTTCTCTCAAGTGCCCGTAGATTCAGAATGAGAACTTTGACCCAGGTGTCTTGAACAGTCTAACAACCCACTTTACTTTATGCCCTATTGCATTTTAAAACAGGTTCGGATCAGAAACGTCAAAGTTAATTTCTGTCACTGACATGCTGATCATGGGTAGATTTTGGCTGGTCACAGTCATCACACACAGCTGTACATGCGAAGCCTTCCTCAGCTTTCCTGCCACAGCCAACCGTCAGTGCTCTGCTTCTGTTCCCTTTGCACGTGCCTAGGCTGGCCCGGGGCCCCATTGTACTGGAGTTCGTCTGTGGTCTACCTCTAG
This sequence comes from Orcinus orca, assembly GCF_937001465.1. Lineage (NCBI taxonomy): Eukaryota > Metazoa > Chordata > Mammalia > Artiodactyla > Delphinidae > Orcinus > Orcinus orca. The sequence goes on along the minus strand of NC_064569.1, from coordinate 33,187,685 downwards.
GCTATGAGCTGGTTGGGAACAGGCTTTTCATCTCACTCACGTTTATGTCATCCCCTGTGTCTTGCATACTGCCTGACACCTCTTAAGGATTCAAACATGTTGATTGAATGAGTGAATGAACTTTTTTATGGAGACTACCCTGAAAATGGCAAACTTGGGTGCTATGGGAAGCCCTCTTCAGGTTCTGAACACAGAGACATGCTGGATTCAATGTAGGAGAAACCCTTAACTATAGCTGAGCTTGAAAGCAAGAAAACAAATCCTCAAATACTAAAAGCAAGCAAAAGCCAAAATTCAGAATGCTGCAGAGAGAGCAGAACAGGACATGCGTAGGAGATATTTTCAACTAGATGAATATCAAGTGAGTTTTTATTCATAGACTCTTCGATGGCAAGGAACCATTAAACTGAGCTATTTCTTATATAATAAGGAAAGGCCCTGGCACCAGGGCACAAAAACTTGCTTAATGACTGTGTGCCTTGGGAACCCCTTCTTCTGTGTGTCTCCAAGGAGCCATACAAGTTGTTTTGATGTCACATACTTGGGATGGTAATTGGTGTTAGAGACCAGTAAGTCAGTAAAGACAGGGGCACCCCAAAGTCACTTTAAACAACTGAGGTCTGTACAGGAAACAAAGGAGAAGCATACATTAGCCAACAGTCTGCCTGATAAACTGAGTGCCTCATTCCACAGCAAAGGTTGCCCTTATAACTCAAATATATGATTTTTCTGGATGTTTGGCATCTTATTTTTTCCTCATTCACAGGTGGAAAAAAATTTGCAATCACAAAATAAGATCTGCAAGAAATTTCATATTTTTTCATTAAAAAAAGTCAACACAAAACTTGGAAGCAACCAAGATGTCCTTCAGTAGGTGAACAGTTAAATAAGCTGTGGTACATCCAGACAATAGAATATTATTCAGCACTAAAAAGAAATGAACTTATCAAGCCATAAAAAGACATGGAGGAAACTTAAATGCCTATCACTAATTGAAAGAAGTCACTCTGAAGAGGCTACATATTGTATGATTCCAACTCTATGACATTCTGGAAAAGACGAAAGTATAGAGACAATAGAAAGATCAGTGGTTGTCAGGGGTTGGGGGGTGAAAGGATAGGTGAATAAACAGAGCACAGAGAATTTTTAGGACAGTAAAAATACTCCATGTGATACCATAATGGTGAATACATGTCATTATACATTGGTCCCAAGAATGCACAACACCGAGAGTGAACCCTAGTGGTAATTACGGACTTTGCACGATTATGATATGTCCATGTAGGCTCATCCATTGAAACATTGAAACAAATGTACCACTCTGGTGAGGAATGTTGATAACAGGGGGGAAGCGATGCACGTGTAGGGGCATAGGGGGTATATGTAAAATCTCTATACCTTCACCACAATTTTGCTGTGAACTTTACTCTAAAAAAATTCTCTTAATTTAAAAACAAACAAGGAGTCAACATCAACATAACTGTGGGTGCTTATCTCCCAAGGTGAGCAAGACACTTACTTATAGTCATTATTGGGGTTTCTTCCAACTCCCTTGGGTTGACAAGAACCCAGGAGGCTCAGTGGTGCCTTGCTTTTTGGGGAGGACCATCCAGTATCAGTCCCGTGTGGTCACAGCTGGCATCTGCGCTAAGCCCTGTGCCTTGGAGGCAGGCAGCTCTGTGGCTTCTGGGCAAAGCCTGGGCACAAAAACCTTGCCCGTCTCTGAAAGCTCCACTCCTAGGGGCCTGATCAGCCTGAGTCTTAACCACTTTATCCCTTCCTTCCCTGTAGCACAAATGCAGACAGAAAAAACACAACGCAGTATCTTAAGCACATTTTTCCTCTCTCTCCCTGTCTCCGGGATGCTGACAAGATTGCGTGACGTGGGGTCTGTGAAAGCATGTTCTCAACTGTGGGGTGGTGGACACTGGAGGAGCCACAGCTCTGGGCAGGTGCCATGTGGGGCCTGTCATTGTCCCTCCCTGGGGTTTTTCCTCCTATAGCTAATAGATGGTTGTTTCCCTGGGTTGAGCATGAGATGAACTAGTTAATCTGTGTTGAGGAGTTTGTTGTCCCAAAATACAAACCTTTAAATCTTCAAATCACATTCAGTAAGATGAGATGCTCCATGATGAAAGCATCTGAGGACAGAGGTAAACTTAGTGGATAGTGTGGTCCTGTCCCTAATCATTTGCTCCTTCCATGGCGTGTTTGTATTCAAAGGGTGGGTCAGAGATATTGCCTGCACTTCTTAAATGGTTTCTCCTTGGCTTTTCCTTCTATCTGTATTTTTCCCTTTTCTTTTTTTCTATATAATTGAATTCAAGTTTAATCTGAATATGATGTGGCGGATTGTATTAAAGAGAATCAAAGATTTGAAATCAAAAGCCAAGTATTCAGGTTGCAGGCCTGCCGCTTACACGTGTGTAATCTTGGCAAAACACTTTTCTTAGTGCCCTTTTTCTCACTTGTGAACTTTGGGCTGACAATGCCGAGCTCGTAGTGCTGTTGAAAGGCAGAAATGAGGCCATGGACGCACATTGTGAATGTAAAGTGCTTGACAGGAATGAGTTACTGTGGCTGACTGTCGGTTTTATTGTTATTTTGTTATTATTATTATTTTTTTTGCGGTACGCGAGCCTCTCACTGCCGCGGCCTCTCCCGTTGCGGAGCACAGGCTCCGGACGCGCAGGCTCAGCGGCCATGGCTTACGGGCCCAGCTGCTCTGCGGCACGTGGGATCCTCCCAGACCGGGGCACGAACCCGTGTCCCCTGCATCGCCAGGCGGACTCCCAACCACTGGGCCACCAGGGAAGCCCTGTTGTTATTTTGGACTTGCATCTTTGATAGTCTGTGACCACTGTTTAACCAGCAGTTTGTTAGATTGTCTTTTGTCTCTTACCCAAGAATGTTACGATCATCAAAAACAAGCTAGCTTTTAAGTCCATGGAAAGGTTTTTCCTAAAGTGGAAGTTCATATTTTGAGTTTCTTTAAGTGGTTGGGGACCCTACTAGGAGTGGCGGTTTAAAGGCCTCTTTAAAACTCTCCTGGGAGCTAGGTGTCCCCAGGCTCCCTCCCACTGAGAAAGAGGGGCTTCAACAGGGGTCCAGGGGCAAAGGAGTTCCCAGGGATACACCTGGGCCGCAAGGCTCCAGGGCAGGCCTTTCAGAGTGGAGGTAGGGCCTGAAGTTTACATCCTTGGAGGTTCTTCTCCTGTATAGCTTCTTTCCCTGTTAGCCCATGAGGCTGGTGTCACACGACAGGCTTGAGCTATTTCCAACTTGGTGCAAGTGACTTGGAGGGACTCTTGCCCTCCAATGTATAGGGGCTGGATAACCACAGAATTTATCTTTCAAACCTGGGTGTGCTTGGGAGAGGGTGTCTTATTAATAATTATGCCAGGATTGACCTAGGAGTGTGGTTTAGGGAAGGCCTTTCTCTTCTTCAGCATCCCTTTTCTGTACATCTTCTTTCCATGGAGTGGTAGAACTTTAAGAGCCAGGATCAGAGTGGATGGACCCAGAAGAGGCCATGGAGATCTCTTGGCCTGGGCTTTTGGTCCAGGCACACCAGGGTTAGGTGTTCCACATAAGGCTCGTGGCCAGAACTTAGAGTGACCAGAAGTGGACATGTGCCTGGCCTTGACGTCTGTCTTCCTCAGGGGCCCAGCTGGAGCTAGAGGCTGGCTGTGGTAGGATGGGTATCAGAATCCTCATTTCCATTCCGCTTATCACAAGTTTTCCTGGGGACACAAAATGAACAATAATTATAAGAGCTAATACGTACCCAACACTTACAAAGCAGGTTTGCTAAGCATTTCACATGGATTATTTCACTTAATTCATACAACCATTCCTCCAGGGAAGTTATTGTTCTGTCCATTTGGCAGAAGAAGAAGCTGCAGCTTAGCGGGTAACAGAGCCAGGAAGTAGCAGACCTGGACTTGAATTTGGGGTCTGCCTCTAGAACAAGCTGTTAATCATGATACTGTCAGTCACAGGCCTTGCCTTGAAGGGCTTATGGACTCGTGGAAACTGTGGGCCACGAAGTAGACTGTACTGTAAAAAGCACTGGAATGTAGACATATGCTAGTGAGAAAAGGAGCACAGAACAGGGGGTAATTCCCCTGCCAGGAGGGGCTGAGAGGCCGGCAGAGACATGACATTTCTAACCTCCTCTCTTCTACTGGCTTCTACTAGCTTCCCAGGAAGCTGGCTTGTTCCTTGTTTCACTTGATGCTTCAGCCTGACAACATAGTTAGGCTTCTCCTTGACTCCTCTCACCTCTCCTTAAAGGTGGGAACTGCTCGGGACTTGGGCATGTTTCCTTCCAATGCTGGGTGCCTAGAAATTCATGAGGCGGAGGTCATGAGAAAGCCACGGGAGGGGAGACATTTGTTAAGACTTTCAGGTATTCTGTGTGAAAATGTTTTCACACATTTCACTAGGGACGGCTTCCCAACTAATTCCCACTGAAACTCAGGGCTGGAAATACATTTTAAATGCTTGGTCGTTCTCCTAGGCTTAGATAAATGATGCATCAAAACAACAGCAAAAATAGACACTTGCAGCAGAAATGGGTCAACTTAGAAAATTTGTCTTATAGCAAACATTTACATAGTTTGCTTTGTTTTTTAAAGTAAGAGTTAGGGGGCTTCCCTGGTGGCGCAGTGGTTGAGAATCTGCCTGCCGATGCAGGGGACACAGGTTCGAGTCCTGGTCTGGGAAGATCCCACATGCCGCGGAGCAACTAGACCTGTGAGCCACAACTACTGAGCCTGCACGTCTGGAGCCTGTGCTCCGCAACAAGAGAGGCCGCGACAGTGAGAGGCCCGTGCACCGCGATGAAGAGTGGCCCCCGCTCGCCGCAACTAGAGAAAGCCCTCGCACAGAAACGAAGACCCAACACAGCCAAAAATAAATAAATAAATAAATAAATAAATAAATAAATAAATAAATAAATAAATAAAGTAAGAGTCAGATCACTGGAAGACAACTGATACTTTAAATCAAAACATGTCACCCAGTGTACTTGTTAAAAATCCAGTCTTGGATTTTTACTTGTTAAAATCTGCATCCAATCCAGGACTTATTAAGTAAACATTTTGGGGGGAATGGGGTCCAGGAATCCATATTTAAAAAAGATTGCAGGTAATTTCTTTTAATGCCAACTAAAGCTTGGGAGCCACTGCTTTAAATTAATTAGTTAATTAATCCAGTCATTCAATATTTACTGAACCCCATGATCTGCTATTCATTGCATGGGTTATAAAGACAGACCCCTCCATTTCAAGCACTTACATTTCAGCCAGTGACATGTAGGGAGGGTTCATGAGAAGCTGAGCTATTTAACCACTCTAGAACTCTGGAAGCTCTTGGCTGACTATGGAGGTATGCAATGAGGGCCTGGTAAGTGAGCTTCTTGGGTGAAATGCTGCAGAGGACTGAAACATCAGTTTGAGAATCATTGGGAGCATACTCTCATAGCAGGGTCAAAGGTGAACCCTGGGTTTTAGGAGGACTGAGAGGACAGCCGGGGAAGTCCTCATCAAGGGGGCTCAGCCTGCTCTCTGGGGCCCCGGGCTGCAGTTGGCCAGGAGAGGTGTTTGGTGCTGCCTCGCCAGTGTCTTCTCGTTTGGTGCCAGGTGCCAGGGGAACTTAAAAATACATGCAAGAGCTGGGGTCCCCCTTTGTGGAATTCTGGCTACGTGAGAACCTTATCCCACCGGCGAGAGAGGCAGCTGCCGAAGTAGGGATGGGAAGCCGTGAAGGGCCTTCGATTTGCATGTGTCCACAGGCGTCAGTTCAGTTCAATGAGCTGATGAAATTGATTTTCTCACTGCATTGACTGGTTGTCATACTGAATTGCTGAGGTGATTGACTAGTTCAGTATCTTGCAGATATAGCCACAAACTCCAGTGATTCGGTCGCATTCTAAAAAATAAATTGTAGAAATGCTGTTTTTTCCCTTTATCAGGTTTCAACCAGTCTAAGAAAGTTTGCTAAGAAATAGGTAAAAATCTCTCATTCAGTGGCATCGGCAAACACTTGGAATCGGGTAAGAGTTAACTCAGCTAAACTTTATGCTGATTTGACTTTGAGAATAATATGAGTGATAACTAAAGAAATTAGATCGATTCTACTTTGCATTCAATAGGTTAGCTGATTGGGGTTTTAAAAAATCTGCTGTAACTACCTTCAAATTTTGTGAGTCAATATGCTGTTAATTGAAGTTTGGGACCAAATTGTGAAAGGCCCTCAATGCCGATCAGGAAGATAGCTTTTCCATAAACCATCATTTTTGCCTGAATTGCTAGACACTCATTTGAAATTTTCAAAGTCTGTGTAGAAAACAAATATACTTTGCTTTCAAGTAGGCTATGCATGACGAGAACTCTCAAATGATATTAGTCCCACTCATATAGCATTAGTGAAATCCCTGTCATTAGGAAATGTTATTTTATATAAAAAAGTTGATAATAAGATATAAAGATGCTAATATGATTAGGTGATGAGCTGATAATGGGAATTTGTTTTCGTATCAGTGATTTTCATTTGTCACCAGCAACTCTGATCTCCCTAATATGATATGATATTATAATAAAACTCAGGCAGAGAGTCAGCAGTGAAATTTATGATGCACAAGAAAAGTCAATAGCATTATAAATCTTAGAAACTGATTATATTTCAGCTGTCAATGTTCTTGGCTGGAAAATCTCCTTTAATTCTCATGTCTTAGTCCTATTTACTTTAGTGATACCAAGAAAGGAAATGAAATAGATTTAAATCTTTATCTTAAGGATAACTTTAATGAGTGACAGTCAATTCCACATGGCCTGGTGACTGCAGATCTGCACCTTTGCCTGGATAAACTCCCATCTAATTAAGTGTACATTTAAATGCAAGTAGTTGGCAGGGAGTAGTCAGCAGAATTTAATTCTACAAGATATAAATGTCGTTTTCTCTGGTATCATGGTTTTAAGTAATAAATGGCTGCCTGAAGGTGTGGGACAGTCATTTCAGCATCATCAAAGGTAGGCCCTTCTTTTCAGTGACGATGTAGTGTGGCCAATGAGTATTTTTAGAAAAGAAGGTCTCTGGATGGGGATAGGGGGCAAAAAGCAATGAGATTCATTCGAACCACCTAATCATCCAACTACGATCTCTTGAGTTTAAACAAAAATATATAAGACATTCACATCAAGGTCGTGAATAGATGACGGCTGTGGCTATCAGTGTATTGGGGAAATTCTCAAGGGACCAGCAGTCCTAGCAAGCTGTTTCTTGTTTGGTGGCACTAACAGAATAGGAAATGCACCAGAATGGGAATGTTAAATGACAGCTCTCTCTTCTAGCTTATAAATTAAGAAAGGGTAAGTATATAAAAGTTACTCTCAACAATATAACAAATACTGTATGTAATAAGACGTGAATGTCTTACTGTGAGTCTAATTTCAGTGGTTAATGCATTGTCTATAAATCATTTTTCAACACTATTAATGCATAGCACCAAACATGACGATGATGAAGACAGGCTACTTGCGGAGCTGTAGGTATAGTCCAAGAACCGGGAAAAATGCTATTACTGAAAAAGCATTACGCACTGGAGTCCTAATACATAAGAAGAGCTACTGCAGTGTGGAATGCAGACGTAGGCAGGTCTATCAGTCTTCTATCAATCTTTCAAAAAAAGCTTTATATTGGAGTGTTTTGTTGGAACCTTATTTTACCCATGACATACCAGGGTTATGATACCCAGAGAGGGGTCCTGTCCATGGAACTTTCATAAATATTTTCACCCTCAGAGTTTCCTAAACTCATTATAAAGCAGGTTCCATGGTTCTGCTCATGTGTATAAGTCTTGTTGGCTTCAGAGTATGGGAATGAAACCTCATGCATGATGTTTGCTGGACCACTTCACCTCATGAGATGGTCACTTGCATAGTTTAGGGCCAGAGAACTCCCTTCCTTCCTTTCACTAAAAGATTTCAATTTAGCAGAATTTCAGTTCCTACATTGAGCTCTTAGCTGGGCTGAACTTGGGTTTGACTGGACTAAGCTTGGGTCAGAAGCCACACCAGTGTAGTTTTCTACTCCAGGTAGGGGAAGAATTGCTTAGAATAGGCAGTAAGAAGAACAGCCCCAAGAAAGCCAGCAGAATCTTTTCTGTGAACTTCCAATACTTCTGCTATTTGACCTTTGGCTTCTGCCCAGTTTGGTTTCCTGCCCCCCATTTATTTAGTCTACCGTTGTTACCCTAACTGCGCAGACTGAATTCAGAAGTTCTTTTGGTTCCTAATTATCTGCTCTGTGTTGGCCTGCAGCCCATCTTCCTCCTGCACTCCTGGGCTTCAGACCTGATCTGCCCACTTTGCACTCAGATACTGCTTTTCACTCATTATACCCTAGAGCCCACTTTGTCAATTTAGTCCCAAGAAATGTGGCAAGTGGACCAGAACTGACCCACCACGTGTGATTAATACGTAGTAGTTGACTCCTGGCTTATTTGTCATGTACGGGTTCTTAAGAATTTTTGAAAAAAGATACTTAATGATAATAGGGCTACTTTTTAAGTTTTTCATTTTCTTCCAACAATATCATGTCCCTTAAATTTTGTTTGACATTAATAAATTTTTTTTTTGCATGAGCAAATGTTAAAATTCATCTTTCCAGTAAGTTTCTACCTATAGACGCTTCCCAGCCACAACCGGGTCTGGCATTGTAGCAATCCATCCATTCAAGTACAATAGAAGATGACGTGAGGGGAGGGATGGGGGAGGAGGCTGGGAGCCAGAAGAAAGGAGAGAGTCAGCTAGAGCTGTGATCCCAGTGTTACAGCAACTATAAGGGCTCACTGCTTCTGAGTCCTGAGCGTCTGCCATGCATGTTCTTGTGCAATCCTGGGAACTGCTCTGTCAAGGCCATTTCCATCGCCAAGTTAGAGGTAGAGAAATCGAGGCTTAGTGATTTTCTCAAGGCTGCACAACCAATAGGTGTCAGTATTTAAATTCAGAGCTGTCTGACAGCAGAGCTTGAACTCCTAATCACCTTGTTAAATTGCTTATACATTTTTATGAGCTGACTGAAAAATATTTAATGACTAAAATTTACTAAGAATTCAATATGAGCTTCAATAAATTAGTATTCTAGCTATTACACATAGAAAAACTTGAAAAATAGCAGTTCTCCCACCCCGAATCGAAATCGAATCGCCCTCCCTTTCAATCAGGCTAGCACTGTGAGTTGCTTGACTAATAGAATGAGGTGGAAACGACACTGTGTGGTGTCCAAGACAAGGTCATAAGAAGCTTTGCTGCTTCCATCTGGCTCTTTGTAATGGTCCCTTTGGTGGGTGCTACCTTTTTCAGCCCCGCCACCCAACTAAGAAGCCCAATCTACATAGAGATTCCATGTGTAGGTGCTTTGGTTGACATCTTCAGCTGAACTGCCGGCCAAGAGTCAACAAGAGGCAGCCAGGTAAGTGAGCCATTTTGGACGCTCCAGCCCAGTCAAGTCCCCGGATGACTGCGGCCATCCTGGAGCTCTAGCTAACACCAGGTGGAGTGGCAGAACCCTTGGTCAACCCACAGAATTATGGGAGAGAATACATTTTGTTTTAAACCTCTGAGTTTTGGGGTGGCTGTTATTATTCGTATACAGTAATAGATAACTGGAACACACATCCTTTGTGATAATATGCTTTTTGCACTCTGCACACTGTGGATGACTGTGTTCATATTGATTCAAGGATCCCTTGGCGGCAACTCTGTAGCTCTGTGAGTTCTGAGGTCCACTCTCTGGGACCAGGAAAATGTTCATGGGAAGCTTCCTATAGTGCCACATCCCATGCATATTGGATACCTCCAAATCCCTTCTTGTCCCAGACAGTAATTTTTTTTTGTTTTTTTGCGGTACGTGGGTCTCTCACTGTTGTGGCCTCTCCTTTTGTGGAGCACAGGCTCCGGACGCGCAGGCTCAGAGGCCATGGCTAACTGGCCCAGCCGCTCTGCAGCATGTGGGATCTTCCCGGACGGGGACACGAACCTGTGTCCCCTGCATTGGCAGGCAGACTCTCAACCACTGAGCCACCAGGGAAGCCCCCAGACAGTATTCTTAACTGTCTCATAGGGGTAGAAAAACTCCTACGAGGTGCTGTGGAAAGCTGAGTTAAAATGTGCACACACATGTACACATACACAAAAATATATAGATGACCTCAAATGAACACTATGTATCTGGGTGACCTTTGAAAGAAGCAGCCATTTGGATTTCTCTCTTCCAAAGACCAGATATGGGCTAAATGATGCATCAGTAAGTGCCTTCCACAGGCATTCTTAATAGCTACAGTTTATATGCCTATAATTCTAACATGGGCTTTCAGAATGCAATAAACAAAGAACAAAGTGCAACCATTTTATGATATTACTAAAATAGTGCATATAATTGTTGTCTAGTAATCAGAATATTTTAAAAGATACTTGATTATAATGAGGGCTCTGTTTTAAATGTTTTTCTTCTTTCAACATTGGTTCACTTATATAGAAAGTTTTAAATTTATTCTTTTAAAAACATGATCTAAACCTTTAAGCTTTGGTTATATTCTTTTGGTTCTAATGATAGCTCCTGTTTTTTGAGCACCTTTGTGCCCTACATCATGGTGAATCCCTATGCAATCTTGTGAGGGAATTATTACTACCCCTTTTATAGCTGGAGATACTGAGGCTTAGAGAGTTAAATCACTTGCCCAAGGTTACTTGGTTAATAAATGAAGAGCCGGGATTTGAACCACAGTCTTTCTGATTCCAAAGCCATGCACTCCTGCTGCCTTAATGATGACTGCATCTCCTACTGCCCTTCTAAAAAGCTTATGATTCAAAAGTCAATTAATAATAAAGAGCCAGAGTGGAATTGAGGTTTTAAAAGCACTGCCTGCTCTTTCAGGTATGAAACATTTTGTTAGAAGCAATAACAGCATAATTATAGCAAATGTCTCCACCTTCACTGTTGCCACTGCACACGGGTCTAGGTTACAAGTTTGAAATTCTACTGATTATTGGCACATAATTGGCTTCATGTAGATGATAAATGTATTGCTGATTGATTATCATGACTTGGTCATATCTGAAATGTCAAAGTAGAAAATTGAATTGTCATATTATTGCATGTTCTCATTCAAGCACCAGATAAATATTACAAATGATGATTTTTCCACTGAGTACTATATAAAGAATTTATGGAATATTAATAATACTGTTATCCACAACCTTCATGCTCCGTGGATGACCCCAAACTGAAATCATGTTTGACATTTGAGAAATAAACCTCAAGAATGATCTGCTTTAACCCACTTCCCTGCTGCCTACAGTTTTATAGTGTAACTATTTCTAAGGACAATGCTCGCCTCCCTTAGCGAGAACTGGACATTTATGAGATACTTGACAATGCTTTTTTTCCTCATCCTTTTACTACCTATCATGCTTTAAGCCGGTCAAGGTGGCCTCTGGGGTGAAATCAGATCTTTGCAGAGGATGAAGTAGTTGCTCTGAGCCAGTCTAGGTTCAGTCCCCAATTCTAAACATGGTGAAGACCTTGACAGCTTTAAAAAATGCTGCTGTAGGGCTTCCCTGGTGGCGCAGTGGTTGAGAGTCCGCCTGCCGATGCAGGGGACACGGGTTCGTGCCCCGGTCCGGGAGGATCCCACATGCCGCGGAGCGGCTGGGCCCGTGAGCCATGGCCGCTGAGCCTGCGCGTCCGGAGCCTGTTGCTCCGCAACGGGAGAGGCCACAACGGTGAGAGGCCCGCGTACCGCAAAAAAAAAAAAAATTGCTGCTGTAAACCATCTGTAGAAACCCAGCGTTTGCTGCCAGCCTTCCCACTTCCTAACACGTCTGACCTCCTTGTTTTCACTGGGGCACTAGGGCTGTCTTTCCACAGACCAGTTAATGAGAAGAGCCTGGGAGGCAATCCCTCGAGATGACAGGCTGGGGCAACAGATCTTAGCCTGTGGGACTCAAGCCTCTGCTTCTGACCCTTGAAATTATTAAAAAGAACTTCAAATTCCCCAGTGCACCAAGAGTGGTCTGTAGCCTGAATAAACCACATGATTTAACTAACTGCTTTTTAGATATATGTAGAAGGCAGATACTGCTGTGCTTAATGAAACACAAGTTATTTTAAGATAATACTGAATTTGTTACCTTTCAACGATATGCATTTTCTTAACCGATACTACAAAAATAATGTTATGGAAGATGCATGGATTTTTTTTTTTTTCTCACATCGACTGGGCCTAGGAACCATTTGTGCAATCACAGGTGCTCTGGAGAGCTAGGAGGGCTGCTAGGAGGAGAGAGTTCCTGCTCCCTAAACCTTGCTAGTTGATGAAGCAGTTGAGGAAAACTTACAGTCCACTGGTTTTATTATTTCTTTGATCAGACTGAATGAAGATGCTCCCTAAATGCTCCAGATCTGCTCCAGGTGTCAGCTTAATCATTCTTTCAGATACTGTCATCTTTAGGTCTTCATGGGCATTAAGTCTAAATATTTTTCAAATCCCTATTTCACTGTCTGATTTATACATACTAGCTGCTCAGTAAATGTTTATTAATGTTGACGAAGAAGCTGCGTACGCCTGTCATCAAATCATCGTTGTTAATCATATTCATATTTAGAGAGGTATCTGTGAAATGAATGGAGTATCCCTGGGTTAGAAGGAAAGGAAAATCAATGCTTCATAAATGTTATTGAAAATGTGTCTATTCTGCTCCTCCTTGATATTCAGAAAAGAAACAAAATATATTTTAATTTGAATTAGCCACCTGGCTTTTAGAAGTGGCTTCTTACAGAGCTTGATTTAAATCTCTGGTATCCATTTTCCTTTCTTACACATCTATATGTTTGAAGTGGAAATGCCAAAAGGGTATGCATACTCTTTGACTTGTAAATACACAGTAAACATGAACCCCAGGAAATAAGTGTTTTTCAAGGCACCATGTTCTTTTTTACTTTGAGTTCTGTACCTAATCTTTCTTCAGTTATCAGTACCAAGGTTCAACTGGTTCCATAGTTAAACCACATTATGAATAATCCTGCTTTGGTTGGCCAACCTAAGAGCCCAATAATAGATTATAATTCATTGGATTAGGGGTGGGACACAGGAGACTACATTTATTTATTTTCACATCTTTACTGGAGTATAATTGCTTTACAATGTTGTGTTAGTTTCTGCTGTGTAACAAAGTGAATCAGCTATATGTATACATATAAACCAGCCACCTTAGGTCATTTTGAGGCCTGTGTGTCCTGATGTAAAGGGCTGCAGGTGGGGCAGGGAAGGTGGAGACTGCTGCTTTGGAACACAATTAGGATTTGGAGGGAAAAGAAGGCTTTCAAGAGTGGGAACAAGCATGAGTGGAAGGACAGAGGAGCACATTAGTGGGAACGTTAGTTAGGTAGTAAAGCATGGAGTTAGGGGTGTGGCCTCTGTCTGACAAACCTGGTTCTGAATCCACCTGCTCCACCACTGGGGACCTGTCAGACTTGGACCAGTTACTTCACCCTCTCTGATCCCCAGTCTCTTCATCTCTACCACTGGATAATAATGGCATCTGCCCATCTGCAGGGCTGGTGTGAGGATGAAATGAGAAAGTGCAGTGAATGTGCTCTGCCTCAGTTAGATCCTTCATAAATATTATATTAGCTTTTTTTGTGCATATGCATACAAAAAAAAGTTGCATTTAAAATTTCTTTTTCTCCCTGAAGTCACAGAATCTATATTTTGAGAGTTTTCCTTTTTTTTTTTTTTTGTTCTGAGAGTCACCAAGTCATGTGGAGAAGTAGGGGAAATACCCTGAGTCTGGTGAAAGTCAACATATTCTCTTGGGGAAAAAAAAAAAGGATCCCTGAAAGTGACATATTTTGAAATGAGAGCCAGGGCCAAGCTGGAGGAGGGCACAGGCCACAGGCTCTAAGTACTCTGAGCTCTGGCTTTGCCACTTGCCTGCTATACAGTTTTGGGTAATTAGTCAGCACGCTTCTCTTGCCTCAGTTTCCTCATTAATCAGTTAGAGGGTGCTAAGGGCTTATGCCCGCGGGGCATTGTGCGTGCTTCTGAGGAGGGTGTAGGTCCCAGTGCGTGTGCAGAGTCGGACTCTGGGGCAGAACTGCCAGCTCTTGACTCCCTCCGCGGTTATAACTGCAGCTGTGGGCCCCCTATGTCAGCTTTTTCCATTTCAGTTTCTTCATCTGTAAAGTGGGGGTCATTATTATCAGGCCTATCTCAGTGGATTATCCTACTCATAATAATAAGCAATGAATACATATGAAGCAATTAATACATAACAAAATGTTTAAAATGGCTCCTGGCACATATGGGTACTCAGCAAACGTCAGCTATTGGTATATGGATGTATTGTAAGTTTGGGAGCAAAATATTCCTTCTAGGGAAAATCTTATCGGGAGGATTAATCTCCCAATAAGATTAGTCTCAAGTCCTCACCAAGGACGCCCCTTATCTTTCACTGTTTCTCAGGCTGAATCTTTTCTTTCTGCGTGAGCGCTCTTCACTGTTCTCCCCAAATTCCACTACTCTTACTGAGAGCTTAATATATGTCAGCAAATCACTCTTACAGCACCGTCACAGGGAATCTTCACCACAGCCCCACAAAGAGTGCATTTTTCTGCCCTCACCTGAAGGTCACGTATCCAGTACGTGGCAACGAGTGCTCCGAAGCTCATGCCGTTCACCTCTTTGTTTTACTCTCTCATAAGCCTTCACCGTCTGTGCTATTGTCCATTCTACCCCCTACCCCACCCAACCTCAGTACTTCCCTCTTTTCAAACTCTTCTTGGGGGGTTCCCTGCTGCTCCATCTCGCTTCGGAGTAGCACTTATTTTCTCTACTGGACCTCCTATTACTCTCTGTCTCATCCATGTATGTGTCTTTCTAAGAAACTGTAAGTTCCTTGAAGAAAGGGTCCACAACATCTCCCTAACAGTATAGTTTTATGTCAGGCATAGATTTGTCAGGCAATCATTTGTTTAATTGAATGTAACATGCATGTGTATTAGTTTGCTATAGCAGTCATAACTACAGACTGGGTGGCTTAAACAACAGAAATTAATTTTCCCACAGTTCTGGAGGCTAGAAGTCCAAGATCAAGGTTTCAGCAGGTTTGGTGTCTTCTGAGGCCTCTATCCTTGGCTTGAAGATTGCCACCTTCTTGCTGTGTCTCCACATGGCCCTTCCTCTGTGCACATACATCCTTGGTGTCACTCTGTATGTCTGAATTTCCTCGTTTTATAAGGACACCAGTCACACTGGATTAGGGCCCACCTTAATGGCCTCATTTTAACTCAGTCACCTCTTTAAAGGCCTATTTCTGAATACAGTCATATTATGAGGTCCTGGGGGACAGGGCTTGAACATTGAAGTGTAGGGGAGGCACAATTCAGCCCATAACAGTATATATCGCTAAAATGACACACAGTTGTACTGAATGTGAAATGCTGACCAAAAATTTAGAATTTCTATAAATATATGATCTCACATAAATGTATGATCTATATATGAGGCATGCATTGAGAGTATCTCATACGATACATGGAGATATCCTCATTAAATCTCCCATATAGGGAGATTCAATGAAAATTAATTCCAGAATTTATCAGGCAGATTACAGTAATTTCCAGGTGTCTAACAGGTAAGCTGATGATAGCTATGTGGGCTGCTTAATCACAGCCCATTGGAGATTTTTAAATAACATTTCTTTTACACAGTTAGTTAGCACATATATCATGGATCCATAAGGCCTAACTACCCACCCAGCTCTACTCCCTCCTTCTAGGTGTCACATCAGCTGGTGTGAATCAAATTAGCAATTTGTTATGGAAACTGAATGCAATCAATTACATCATTCTGAGCTGTTCAGATTTAATTCCATTAAATTATATCATGAAACTGGTCTATAAGAAGTATTGAAAATAAGATGGCAAGAAGCATGCATAAAGGCCTGTCACTGGGAAAATGCAGTTATGAGAGAGGTTATGAGAATATGGTCTTTTGATTCCTCCAGGCCTGGGTGTGAGTCCTAGCTCTGTCACTTAGTAGTTGTATGACTTTGGGCAAGTTTCTTCACTGGACGAATGCTCAGTTTCCTCACCTGGAAAGTGGAAATAATACACACTGCCGATGTGTGTTGTGAGAATTAAATGAGATGATGAAGGAAAAAAAACAATTGTTTGGTGTGTGAACAGCATGAGAGCAAGGAGTTTGTCTCTTTTCTTCATTACTGTATCCCTGGTGTTTACAACAAAGCTGGAAAATGGAGGTGCTACGTTTTAATAAACAAACATTTATTTATTTAAATAAATGAATTAATGAGTAAATGAATTAACAAAACAAAAGAAAGAACTCCCACAGAGCAATAATGATATTTTCCATGGATGAAAGCAGTGGTTCTCAAATCTGGCTGCACTTTCAAATCATTTGGAGAGCTTCTGAAAAATATTTATGCCAGGACCTCACGCCCACAGAATCTGACTTATTGGTTTGCATTTGGCCTCTAACACAGGAATTTTTTTTGCGGTACGCGGGCCTCTTACTGTTGTGGCCTCTCCCGTTGCGGAGCACAGGCTCCGGACACGCAGGCTCAGCGGCCATGGCTCACGGACCCAGCCGCTCCGCAGCATGTGGGATCCTCCCGGACCGGGGCACGAACCCGTGTCCCCTGCATCGGCAGGCGGACTCTCAACCATTGCGCCACGAGGGAAGCCCGTCTAACACTGGCATTTTAAATAGCATTTATTATCTTCTAATATACTAGTTAATCAGTACCTATAAGATATAATCTTATGGCATACATAATATATTAAATGTAATAATATAACAAGAAGTATTATGTTTATTTGTTATAGTCTTTCTCCTCCCTCCAGTATGTAAGCTTCATGGTGCAGAAAATTTTTTTTGTTATTTAATTTATTTATTTTATACAGCAGGTTCTTATTAGTTATCCATTTTATACATATTAGTGTGTATATGTCAATCCCAACCCTAGTTACCCACTCAGCTCTGGACCCATCCAAGCTCACAGTCCAGAGCAATGCTGTCCAGCAGAACCTTATGTGATGATGGATGTGTTCTATACCTTCACTGTCCAATATGGTAACTGTTAGCACATGTGACTATTGAGCACTTAGGATGTGGCTGGTGAGACTGAGGAAATGAACTTTTAATTAATTCTAATTTGGATAGCCTCAAGGTAGGAAGCTCATTCAGTGGGAAAGATGAAAAAGAATGAAGGTTTGTTAGATTTTGAATTTTCAAACAGGTTTTGCAGGAACTAACCCTAGGAGAAACTGTGGCAAGAATAAAGTTTGTTGTTAGCATGCTTTCAGCTTTACTTCTACTTCCTTTCCATATATATATTTAACATGTCAGAAGCTACTTTCTCAGCTCCCCACAGCAGTGCTTAGCCCAGACCTGCTTTGCCCTGCCTCTCCTTGGAGCACCTACAATGTGTGTCACAACTTGTCCCCACACCAAGCTGGGATTGAGCACTAGGCAAATAAAACAGAGGAGACAGGGCCACACAGGGACAGGGCCAATCGAACAAAACTGTCCAGCTGGCCGCCTGCAGGGGAATGAAAATTCTAAATCTCACTCTAAGTCCTGCTCTAGGTTTTTTCCATAGCATTTTAATGTTCTGAAATATTACATAATTTAACTATGTTGTGTTTATTATTTAATGCTTCTCTCCCCATGCAAGAATGTGTACAGGAAATTTTGTGTATATTGTTCACTGATATACCAAGTTACCTAGAGCTGAGTCTCTTGAATAAATGAACTGGACCTGGTGAGGCAGACATGGACTGTGCAAGTGGTACAGGGAGGCATCAAGATTCTAGGAGTGAGTTTAAACTAGAACAGGATCCCAGACAGTAACTGAAGGGTGCGGAAATAGGATTTAGCTCAGGACTTGACCAAAGGGTAAATCCTGGGTGCCATTCCAAAGAATAGTAGTTCCTGACCACTAGGTTAGGAAGGACTGTGAAACCAACCCTGAGCCAAGCAAAAGAGCATTGTAATCAATTAGTTATGTCTGCCATGAGTGCAGGACTGATTGCCCAAGTGCCCCCTATTTGTCTATCTTGACTAGTGTAATGAAGAACTAAGGGTCCAGCCCAAGGGCCTGTGATTCGGGCCAGGTGTCCAATCCAGTGAGGAAACTTGAGGTCACTGAAAAACACAAAAGCACTCACCTAATCATCCAATCTATTAAACACAGCAGGGTAATATTAGGAAGACAGGCCAGTTAGAAAGACAAGAGATGCCGGTGTCCCCCACAGACAAAACACAGTTCAAAATAAAGGCGTCAAGATGCATTCATTGATTTGACCGACGTCTATTTATTATCTCTGTTCCAAGCATTATTCTAGGCACACTTATTATAGAAGACACGGCATGAATAAAACACAGAATTCCCTACCTTCATGTAGCTTACGTTCTAGCGATAATACTCAAAATAACCAAAATATATAGTATGATAAATAGCAGTAAGAATTAAGCAAGACAGGGTTTAGGAAGTATGTATGGGAGTACAGTTGTTGAAATTTCAGATAGAGTAGCTGGGAGGGCTACACATAGCTGATAAATTCAAGATCCACCTCTTGAGGGCTGGAAATCCTAATTACTACAGAATTGCATTGGGTTGGCCCAAGTATCTTGGTGAAACTGGGCTTGCAGAGACCAGACTTGGCACCTAGAGAACACTCGCTAGAGGGGAGCAGGATGCGGCTCTTCTTGTTGTGAGTCTGGTCTCGGATGTTTCTTTGGAGTCACCCAGCAGCAAGGACTTCCCACTGTACTCTCTCCTGGTACAAATAATGCCATGGGCCTCCTTAGCAATCTGATGATGCCGGAACTCCTTTTTAGAGTAATGTTTTTGAAAGCATAAAATACAATACATGGTATTACAGGACTTCCCTGGCTGTCCAGTGTTTGGGATTCCATGCTTCCACTGCGGAGGGCGTGGGTTCGATCCCTGGCTGGAGAACTAGGATCCCACAATGTGTGGTGTAGCCAAAAAATAAATTAATTTAATTTAATTTAAAAATACATAGTATTACAAAGGAAGCAAAATATATTGAAATGTCAAATATTTTTAACAAATTTGTGATATAGTAGAATATATGATTCTTTATTAATGCATTAAATAATAAAATCTAGAGACCGGTGTAATACCTACCATAATTTTGAAGTGGGAATAATTGAAAATATTTTGATATATCTGAAACAATAACATGATATGAAAAAATTGTGATTTCTATTGCTAACAAAGTCTCTTGCAGTTCGTTGCCTACATTTGTAGCTGAATAAAATGCTAAATTTCAGCTAGAGGTAAGTTAAAATAAAATAGTAGTCTTTCCCCCATCCAAGTTCATCGACTCCCTGAATTAAGAGCCACCAACCTAGTAGAATGAGTTTGGGAGTGTTCCTCCCTCTGCTATATTTTGGAAGGGTTTGAGAAGGATAGGTGTTAGCTCTTCTCTAAATGTTTGATAGAATTTGCCTGTGAAGCCATCTGGTCCTGGGCTTATGTTTGTTGGAAGATTTTTAATCACACTTTCAATTTCAGCCCTTGTGATTGGTAGTTTATATTTTCTATTTCTTCTTGGTTCAGTCTCGGAAGGTTGTGCTTTTCTAAGAATTTGTCCATTTTTTCCAGGTTATCCATTTTACTGGCATATAGTTGCTTGTAGTAATCTCTCATGATCCTTTGTATTTCTGCTGTGTCATCTGTTACTTCTCCTTTTTCATTTCTAATTCTGCTGATTTGAGTCTTCTTTTTTTTTCCTGATGAGTCTGGCTAATGGTTTATCAATTTTGTTTATCTTCTCTAAGAACCAGCTTTTAGTTTTATTGATCTTTGGTATTGTTTCCTTCATTTCTTTTTCATTTATTTCTGCTCTGATCTTTATGATTTCTTTCCTTCTGCTAACTTTGGTTTCTTTTTTTGTTCTTCTTTCTCTAATTGCCTAAGTGTAAGATTAGGTTGTTTATTTGAGATTTTTCTTGTTTCTTGAGGTAAGATTGTATTGCTATAAACTTCCCTCTTAGAACTGCTTTTGCTGCATCCCATAGGTTTTGGGTCATTGTGTTTTCATTGTCATTTGTTTAAGGCCAGACACTATAAAACTCTTAGAGGAAAACATAGGAAGAACACTCTTTGACATAAATCACAGCAAGATTCTTTTTGACCCACCTCCTAGAGAAATGGAAATAAAAACAAAAATAAACAAATGGGACCTAATGAAACTTAAAAGCTTTTGCACAGCAAAGGAAACCATAAACAAGATGAAAAGACAACACTCAGAAAGTGAGAAAATATTTGCAAATGAAGCAACGGACAAAGGATTAAACTCCAAAATATACAAGCAACTCATGCAGCTCAATATCCAAAAAACAAACAACCCAATCTAAAAATGGGCAGAAGACCTAAATAGACATTTCTCCAATGAAGAAATACAGATTGTCAACAAACACATGAAAGAATGCTCAACATCACTAATCATTAGAGAAATGCAAATCAACCACAATGAGGTATCACCTCACACCAGTCAGAATGGCCATCATCAACAAATCTACAAACAGTAAATGCTGGAGAGGGTGTGGAGCAAAGGGAACCCTCTTGCACTGTTGGTGGGAATGTAAATTGATACAGCCACTATGGAGAACAGTATGGAGGTTCCTTAAAAAACTAAAATGACCCAGCAATCCCACTACAGGGCATATACCCTGAGAAAACCCAGCAATCTCACTACAGGGCATATACCCTGAGAAAACCATAATTCAAAAAGAGTCATGTACCACAATGTTCATTGCAGCACTATTTACAATAGCAAGGACCTGGAAGCATCCTAAAAGTGTTCATTGACAGATGAATGGATAAAGAAGATGTGACACATATATACAATGGAATATTACTCAGCCATAAAAAGAAAAGAGCCACCAGCCTAGTCCTATCATGCCTGTCTTCATGTCCACAGTAGGCAGATGCTACTGAAAGCAAAACTAACACAGAGTGTTGATTCAGAGGGCAATTACCTTTCACTTGGAGGGTGAAAATGGTTGAACTAATTTGACTTGCTGAGCCTTTTCTATTCCCCAATAAAACCTGATTATACATGGTCATGAGCAAGACAGTCATGGATAACTTGTGGAGACCATCTCATTAATCTATAGTCAGTTTTCATAAAATTTATTAATTCAGCAGATATGTATTGAGCACCTATTATATGCCATGCACTGTTCTATATACTAGGGATACATCAGTGAACAAATAGACCCCCCCCCAAAAAAAAAAGCCCTTCTCTCATGACCCTGATATTCCAGGGGAGAGTGGTTGGGGGAGGGGCTGGTAGGAGTGGGGGTCAGACAATAAACACAAACAAATTATATAAATGATATCATAGGCAGGGAGATGATAAGTGCTGTGAGAATATATATATATATAACAGTGTAAGGTGTACAGGGAGCTAGAGGGAGACTTGAAACTTTAAATGAAGTGATCAGGGTAAAGTTGATTAGGAAAATGAGGGTGAAATTTAAGAAAAGACTTGAAGGAGGTGAAATTAATCAAATGAGTTCTCTCTCCCAAAGTGACCAAGTTCTTCTGTGTCAATAGGCAGCGTGGGTTAACCGAAGGAGCACAAGAATGGATTCAAGCATCCTTGTCTCTGTTCTCTCTCTGCCAGTTGACTTCTCCTGGACTTGGTTTCCTCATCTATGAAAGGAGAGAGTCCTAACTAGGTCAGCTGTTATAGAGCCGTGATTGGCATGACCTTGGGGTGGTGGAGGTACTTTGGGGATGAGGGAGGTACTTTGGAGGGAGATACCGCTGTTAGAGGCTAAGTAGGCCAAGATTTGAGTCACTTCCCCAGCTTCAACCTTTGACCCGTTTTACATAACGTGGCTGCAAATCAGATTTTGTTTGAAAAAAGCGTTTCACTACAACCCCCCCACAAAAATGTCTGAAAACTATAAATAGTAATTATAGATTTTTATCTTTGAAATAACTGCCATAATTATTCAGAAGAAAAATCACGACAGCGTTGTATGTACTGCTGCCGTGATTCTTCACTGCTCACAGCTTGCCATGATTTCACTACTTCTTTTGGCTTTATTTCATTACTTTCCACACAGAGGTATTTATAGTGATGATAATGAGTTTCAGAACAAATCTAATGAAATGTGCATTTCTGTAGAATTTTGAGTTCCTAGAATAAACAAGCATTGATTTAGGGAACCAAATTCCACAGCAACCAGGTGAGGAGTCTGCCCCAGGAAGGTGACTGTGCAGCCTGCCCGTCCTTGCCGTCCTGGCACTGTGCTGCCCCAGATATCCCTACCTGCTCCACCAATGCATTCCGGATTGATTCTATTAAAGGATCATCTATCTGATCATTCCCATTAAAAATAGTCCTCCAGCTGACACAGGCGCGTGCTCACCTAGAGGAATTTTCTAATAGGCGATAGATCCTCAGTACAGGGTGCCGCTCAGTCAGCCGTCAGACACAGCATACCCACATAACGGATTAGATTGCCCTCCCCATAAATATTCCACCACCAAAGAAGAGATTTACGATACTGTATCTTCAGTTCAATTTTCAGAACGATTTACAGCTCACACACATCCAAAAACTCATTACCAACTGCATTATTTGAAAACAAAGCGATAACTTGCTCTCCTCCGAGAGGACAAGGGGAGCCTTCCCCGGCACTTTCCCTCCTCCACTATCTCTGCCACTGCTCTTACCAGGATATATATATAACAAACCTCTTAAGTGAAGTTACAAAGCACACATGCTGCACGGCGTGTAGTAGTCTATTAAGTGAAAAGCTTTTAGAGGATCACATATTTGTCTTCAAACTGGGAACCTTGACAGAACTTTTCAAGAAACTGAGAGGCCTAGAGCAGAGGTTGTGCTGAGAATCCATGAGGCCCCGGGAGCATCCCCCAGCTAACCAGTGACACCACTGCATGGACACCGAGTTCAGTCAATAGCAATGCTCTACGTGCACCTGACTTCATGGCTTCCTGTCCATGGGCGGCCCGGGTGACCTCGCAGCAGCGTCCCCAAGCCCTGGCTATACATCAGAACCCCCAAGGGAACTTTACAAGAAAAGACTGGCCCCCCAGCCCCATATTTAGTGATTCTGGTTTAATTGATCTAGGGTAGAGCCCAGACATCAGTATTTTCAAAAGCAGAACTCTCCAGAGGTTTCTTCATGTCTCTGGCTTTAGTTTCCTCAGCGGTGACCTACAGTAGGCACTTGCTCTGACAAGCTGGGTGAATGTACACACAAGTCTGGCTTGTTAACCATTGTAGCTCACGCTATTGCCTGGCACACATTAGTAGCTCACTAAATATGAGTTGAATTAACCAGTGAATAAACATCAAGTCCTGGGCACAGTTCAATCAGTGACAGCTAATATTGCTAATCAAAATGCCTTTTTACAACCTTTTAATTTACAGTTTTTATCAACAAAAATGTTCTTATTTGACTCTTGCTTTCCCATTCCAAAGGCACTGTTTCTTCTCAGAACCAACTTTTTTGTTGTCACATTATCACGTAATAGGGAGAATCATGTATGTATGTATTTATTTATTTATTTTTATTGTTTTGTGGTACTCGGGCCTCTCACTGTTGTGGCCTCTCCCCTTGCGGAGCACAGGCTCCAGATGCGCAGGCTCAGCGGCCATGGTTCATGGGCCCAGCTGCTCCGCGGCATGTGGGATCTTCCCGGACAGGGGCACGAACCTGTGTCCCCTGCATCGGCAGGTGGACTCTCAACCACCGCGCCACCAGAGAAGCCCGAGAATTATGAAATCAGATACTGTAAGAAAAGTACCAGCATCCGGCACTGACACATACCTTTGTATCCTAAAATATTTGCCTGTGTCCTGTTTCAGTGATACATTGGAGAAGAAATGCTCCTTGTCTCCGTTTGCCATTCCTCATTTTATTGAGAACATATTTTTCCCATAACTAACTTCATACCATGATGGAAAAGGAAAACTATATCTCAAAACTCAACATTCTTGCAAAAAATATGTTTGTAGAGGCAAACATCACAACATGAAAAATTTCAAATTAAAATGTCCATTTTCATTTTAGTTCCAATAGCATCAAAGTCCTTTGCTAATCAAGTAGGAGTGGGACACTGATCGTGCCTCCACATGAAATGCACCTCCTTGTAGTGCAGACACACAGATGCACTGCTTAGTCATTCTGGCCCACTTCATTGATTGGTGCCGGTAGCCACACCAACAGTCCCACTGGGGAAGTAACCCTGATGACCAGCATTGGTAATGAAGGCAGCTGGAAGAGTTAGTGCCACTGAGCTGAGATCCAGGGACCATAAACGGACCCAACTGCAGGCTCAATTATATCAGAGAAGGGGGATTCTAAAAAAGTAGCCACTGATGTGGTCCACACAATTAATCAGCCCATTTAATTGAGATTCATCCCCAATTCTTCCTTCTGTTTTCTCAGTTTGAATTCCTCTCCACATCACTTAGGTGGCGCTGTGATTCACTTATACTAAATCATCTTTTTAAAATCAGGTCCTTCATAGTCGCGATTTAAAACTTTCGAGTTTTATTCAGATTTGGTCCCTTTGAAAGCCAACTTCAGACTGCTCTTTAAAATATGAATAATTTTCACCGCCTCAGCCAATCAGGTCGACCCCTGCCACATTCTTTTGAGGTGCGTGTTCCCCCAGGATTGCCTCCAATGCTTTTGCATCTTTGAAAAATAGCTGTAATAAAAATTCAAATACAATAAAAAATGAACATAAATAAAACACAATTTCCTCCAAATGATTTATGAAACACTAAACCTTCACTTCCCTGTCTTCCTGCCTGTCAAGAGTGCCGCAGCCTATATCCTTGGGGTGATGGGACTGCTCTGTGTTCCCCTGCCGAGTCTTCCATGGGTGCTGCCTTGACAACGGAGAATGCCCGGAAGCCTGCCAGCTCTCAGAGAATGTCGATCTCCCTTTATCCATCAAAGCACCAGGATGATTTCATCCATGGCGAGAAGGTACAGCCCTCCTCCTCAGAGGGCTCTAATTTTAGCAAAAATGCTGGGATGAAAAATCTGTCAGGACAGCAACAGGTGGGGGATGGAAGAGTGATTCACCTTATCCCACATGGATTTTACTAGTGCCCGAATCTTAGAAAAAGGCACTGTGGAGCTAGATTCACTCCTCGTCAACCGTCCACCCACCTCAGCTGTCCCCATTCCCTGCCAGTCCCCAATCCCCTGCCTTAGTAACCACAGAGATACCTGGAGTGGGTCTTTGACAGTGGTTGACATGCACAGAATCCCCTGGAAGGAATGTGGAAACACAGGTTGCTGGGGTCCTGTAGAGTTTGATTCAGTAGCTCTGTGGTGAGGCCTGAGAACCTGCACTTCTTTTTCCCCCAACTTTATTAAGATATAATTGAGAGAATTTCCTGGTGGTCCAGTGGTGAGAACTCCATGCTTCCATTGCAGGGCACACAAGTTCTATCCCTGGTCAGGGAACTAAGATCCTGCAACCCGCAGAGTGGCCAAACAACAACAACAATTATATATATGTATATATGTATATGTGTATATGTGTGTGTATATATATATATGTATATATGTATATGTGTGTATATATATATAACTGACATATAACATTGTGTAAGTTTGTTACACAACTTACACAATGTTGTAAGTTTGTTATACAACATCATGATTTGATATACATATATTGCAAAATGATTATCACAATAAGGTTAGTTAACACATCCATCACCTCACATAGTTGTGTGTGTGTATGTGTGTGATAAGAACTTTTAAGATCTATAGTCTTAGCAGCTTTCAAGTGTTCGATACAGCATTGTTAACTATAGTTATCATGCTGTACGTGATATTCATCTTATAATGGGAAGTTTGTACCCTTTGACCACCTTCACCGATTTCCCCCAATCCCCAAACCTGGCAACCACCAATCTACTCTCTGTTTCTATGAGTTCAGTTTTTGGGGGATTCCACATATAAGTGAGATCATACTATTTGTCTTTGTCTGGCTTATTTCACTTAGCATAATGCCCTCAAGATCTATCCATGTTGTTACAAAAGGCAAGATTTCCTTCTTTTTTATGACTAATTAATATTCCATTGTATATATACAGGCATACCTCCAAGGCATTATGGGTTTCATTCCAGACCAGGACCTTCCTGGACCGGGGCACGAACCCTTGTCTCCTGCATCGGCAGGCAGACTCTCAACCACTGCGCCACCAGGGAAGCCCTACATTTGCTATCTTTATATGGTCGTGGTTTGTGGCACCCCAAAACAATTATAATAGTAACATCAAAGATCACTGATCAGAGTCTAAGTAGACATTTCTCCAAATGTCTACATTTGGACATACAGATGGCCAACAGGCACATGAAAAGATGCTTAACATCACTAATTATTAGAGAAGTGCAAATCAAAACTACAATGCGGTATCACCTCACTGCAGTCAGAATGGCCATCATCAAAAAGTCTACAAATAATAAATGCTGAAAAAGGTATGGAGAAAAGAGAATGTTCCTACACTGTTGGTGGGAATGTAAATTGGTACAGCCACTATGCATGGAGGTTCCCTAAAAAACTAAAAATAGAGTTACCATTATGATCCAGCAATCCCACTCCTGGGCATATATCCGGAGAAAACCATAATTCGAAAAGATACATTCACCCCAATGTTCATTGAAGCACTATTTACAAGAGCCAAGACATGGAAGCAACCTAAATGTCTATCAACAGATGAATGGATAAAGAAGATGTGGTACATATATACAGTAGAATATTACTCAGCCATTAAAAAGAATGAAATAGGGCTTCCCTGGTGGCACAGTGGTTGAGAGTCCGCCTACCGATGCAGGGGACATGGGTTCGTGCCACGGTCCGGGAAGATCCCACATGCTGCAGAGTGGCTAGGCCCATGAGCCATGGCCACTGAGCCTGTGCATCCGGAGCCTGTGCTCCGCAATGGGAGAGGCCACAACAGTGAGAGGCCCGCGTACCACAAAAAAAAAAGAATGAAATAATGCCATATGCAGCAACATGAATGTACATAAAAATTGTCATACTAAATGAAGTAAGCCAGACAGAGAAAGACAAATATCATATGATATCATTTATATGTGGAATCTAAAAAAAAAAACAAAAACAAATGAACTTATTTACAAAACAGCTAGACCCACAGACATAGAAAGCAAACTTATGTTTACCAAAGAGGAAAGTGAGATGGAGGGATAAACTAGGAGTTTGGGATCAACATATACACACTACTATATATAAAATAGATAACCAACAAGGACCTACTGTATAGCTCTACACAGTATAGTAACTATATTGGATATTTTTTAATAACTTATAAAGGAAAAGAATCTGAAAAAATATACATATATGTATACATATATGTATATATGTATAACTGAACCACTGTGCTGTACGCCTGAAACTAACACATTATAAATCAACTATACTTCAGTTTAAAAAAAAATTTTTAAAAATTTAAAAATTAAAAAAAAATTTAAAGATCACTTATCACAGATCACCATAGCAAATGTAATAATAATGAAAAAGTTTGAAATGCTGCAAGAATTGCCAAAATGTGACACAGAGACATGAAGTGAGCAAATGCTGTTGGAAAAATGGCACTGACAGACTTGCTCAATGTGAGGTTGTCACAAACTTTCTGTTTGTAAAAAACACAACATCTGTGGGATAGGGAGGGTAGGAGGGAGGGAGACGCAAGAGGGAAGAGATATGGGAACATATGTATATGTATAACTGGTTCACTTTGTTATAAAGCAGAAACTAACACACCACTGTAAAGCAATTTTACTCCAATAAAGATGTTAAAAACCCCCACAAAAACCACAACATCTGCAAAGTGCAAAAGGGAGAAGCACAGTAAAACAAGGAATGCTTGTACCTGTTGGCCATTTGTATTTCTTCTCTGGAAATATGTCCATTCAGCTCCTTTGCCCATTTTTTAATTAGATTACTTTTTGTATGAGTTCCTTATATATTTTGGATATTAGCCCTTTATCCATGATTTGCAAACATCTTTTTCCTGTCCTGTAGGTCACCTTTTCATTTTGTTGATCATTTCTTTTTATGTGTAGAAGCGTTTTAGTTTGATATAGTCCTGCTTGATTATTCTTGCTTTTGTTTCTTGTGCTTTTGGTGTCATAGCCAGAAAATCATTGCCAATACCAATGTCAAGGAAAGCTTTTCCTAGGTTTTCTTCTCAGAGTCTTATGGTTTCATGTCTTTCATTTAAGTCTTTAACCCATTTCAAGTTAATTTTTGTGAGTGGTGTAAGATAGGAGTCCAGTTTCATTCTTTTGCATGTGAATATCCAATTTTCCCAGCATCACTTATTGAAGAGACTTATCTTTTCCCCATTGAGTATTCTTGCCTCTTTTGTCAAAAATTAGTTAACCATATATGTGTGAGTTTGTTTCTGGGCTCTGGACTTGATCCATTCGTAGTCTATGTGTCTGTTCTTATGCCAGTATCTTACTATTTTGATTACAAGTTTTGTAGTATAGTTTAAAATCAGGACAAGTGAGGCCTGCAGCTTTGCTTTTCTTTCTCAAGATTGGCTTGGCTGTGTGGGATCTTTTGTGGTTCCATACAAATTTTACAATATTTTCTATTTCTGTAAAAACTGTCATTGGGATTTTGATTCTAATTCCAAAGATTACATAGAATCTTAGATTGTTTTGGGTATTATGGACACTTTAATAACATTAATTATTTCAATCCATGATTATGTGATATCTTTCCATCTGTTTGTGCCTTCTTCAAGTTCTTTCGTCAATGCCTTATAGTTTTCAGGGTACAGATCTTTCACCACCTTGGTTAAATTTATTCCCTAAGTATGTTTTTGTTTTGATGCTATCGTGAATGGGTTTGTTTTCTTTATTTCTTTTTCAAATACTTTGTTATCATTTAGTGTATAGAAATGTGCCTGATTTTTGCATATTGACTTTGTATCCTGCAACTTTACTGAAATTGTATATTAGTTCCAACAGGCTTTTTTTTTCTTTTTGGTGGATTCTTTAGGGTTTTCTATATGTAATATGTCATTTGCAAAAAAAGACAATTTTATTTCTTCCTTTCCAGTTTGGATGCCTTATATTTCTTTTCTTGCCTAAATGCTATGGCTAGGACTTCCAGTAATATGTTGAGTGGAAGTAGGGAAAGTGGGCGCCCATGTCTTGTTCTTGATCTTAAAGGAAAAGCTTTCAGTCTTTCACCATTGAGTATGATGTTAGCTGTGGGCTTGTCCTACATGTTTATGTTGCACTGCATTCCTTCTATACCCAATTTGTTAGAATCTGCGTTTCTAACAAGTTCCCAGATGATGCTGATGCTGCTGGACTGGGAGCCATGCTTTGGGAACAAGTCATCTAACTTCTCAGAGACTGAGGTTTCCTTTATGGGACTCAGGTAGGAATGAGATTGTGCTGAGAACAATTCAAAATGCACTAGACCTAATCATGTCATATTCTATAGAAAGATCTTAGGGTTATGTGATTCCCAGGGAATTTTCTACACACACTCTCACACACACACACACACACACACACACACACACACTTGTGCAGGAAGATGCATGGCACACTGGGAATAATTCAAAACAAGTTAGACACATGATGAATCCTTCCCCTTGAATAGCTCACAGGCTAATGGAAGAAAAAGTACAAAAATAAATAATTAGAGAACGCTGTGAAAAATGCCTTAGAGAAAGTGTGTACCAAATTTGTGGGAGCCCAAAGAGTAAGTGATTAATTGCCTAGGGAAGTTAGGAAAGTTTTCAAAAAAGGAGGTGACACTAGACCTGGCACTTGAGGGGTGTATGAGAGTAGAAGGTGAAGTAAGGAGTTTTCAGGCAATAAACGGAACAGATGTAAAAGACAGCTGAGACAGATGAAAAGGCCTGGTGCTCAGAGAAAATAAAAGAATTTTATGTGTACTTAAGGGAATGCTTGGAGATTGGTGTGTGTAGGTTCTTAAATGCCAATCTGCAGAGTTGAACCTTGAAACAAACAAAAGGTTTTCAGGTCAGATCTGTATTTGCATGAGAGACCAGCTCACTATCCTTCTGGAATCATTTTTTGGCTCCAGTCCAGTTCTCTGAATCTGTCTGTAACCACCAAATCCGTGCCGGAGTTTGAGAAAAGGTTGGCCACAGAAATCAATCAGATTCAATAAATTGAGGAACTGGGACACAACACAGAGATGACCAAACAAGCTGCTATCTGGAAGCTACTACATACAAGAGTAAGCTCTGCCTAAGACCCAAGAAGCTCACATGGCCAGATATTGGCAGGAATTTTGACCTGGGCCACAGATCAGGTCTCCATGCATGTGGGTGTTCTACCGATAATGAGGTTGTGAAGACTGTACCTGACGTACAGCCACTGAGCCTGACACAGATGCGAGTCAAGTGCGTAATAATGGTAAAATGTTATAAGATAGCTACTACATGGGTATAAATTTTGCAGTTACAAGGTCAGATGTACAAAAATAGAACTTTAAAAAATTTATTTCCCTATAACTCAACCTACCTTAGCTCTCAAACTTTCATTTCACCTGGAGCAGAAAACTTTGTGTAGTCACTTCCAGGGAAACTCAATCCATTCAGTGTTCTCACCCTCTCCTTTTAACTTGTTTTTGCCCAGAGATTATTCCAATCATGGGGCCTCAAGTAGTCACCATGTGTCGTTGGTAGACAGCATCTTTTCCCCAACTCCTTCTTCCATGGTCATATGCTGTGTCCACTACTAACACCTCTGGCTAGATGTTTTTACTTTGGGGGCACTAACCACACTGCAACTGCTGCTGAACCTTGAAGGCTCCACCCTGCTTTCTGGGCACCAGGGCCATACTGGTCACCTGCATCCTTCTTGTCTAGATGTCAAGGCCTCTCAGGCACAGAAGTGGCTGTACCCCTCTTAAGGACACAGGTTACTTTTTTTACTCTTCTACATTACTTCAGGGATGAGTAAACTTGATGGTTGTGGGCTGTCAATTCTTCTCTACTTAAGTATACTTGAGCCATTTTTAATCTACCGGAGACCCAGTTGGTGCAGGGGGTTCTGGGTCTAAGAGGCTTTTTGTTTTCTCAGGCTTTACCCAGGAAGCAAAGCACAAGTACCCCTGTTCTGGATCTTCCCCCAGACTTCTCTGGGCTTTCTATTGTCTAACCTCTGCCATGAACTCATCCTGGAAGGTGTAGAATCCCCTCTCCATCACCAACCATTTCTTGTATAGCCCCGCCAATCCACCTCCTACCACCAACTGATTGAACGTACGTCTATTTTAGAGCAGTAAAATCTGTTACTTAAGAAAGAAATTAACTTCAGCTACTTCCAAATTATTTGGATAATATACCACGGTTATTCATTTATATTAAGTATTTATTATGTATCAAATATGTTCTAGGGACTTAGGATATGGCAAGAAACCATACATAAAAAATCTCTGCACCGTGAAGAAGTACACAAGTAGCTTGAAGTCCTGAGGAGGGTTCAGAACCAGGATTGAGCTTCAGGATGATACGGAGCCAGGAACCTGGAAATGAGTCACATACCAAGGAAACCAAATCAGGTTAACTGGTGGGCTGTCAGGGTTACAAGGATGAGTACAAGTAGAAATGAGCTGGAGTGGAATCCAGCTGGCTGGAATCCAAGGGTGTCTGTACAAGGTCTGTGGGGAATACATGAGAGGACACTCAATGACTTGTTTGTCACTACTCTTCTGCCCCCAGGAGCTGGACATTTTCTCATCTCCTTTATCCTTACCTTCCTCCTTTTAAGTGTCCATCCATCCAGGTCAGACATATTGGAATGGTCTTTGATTCTTTGTGAACTCTTGAGCCCTGTCCCCCATGTCCCACATAACCTGTCTGCTTCCTTAGTCCCACCCCTGTTGCTCACATCTGGGTTCATATCCTTATTTTTCTCTTCCTTGAACAATTATTAAAACTTCTCAAATTATCTTATTACCACTCATCTTTTCACTTGCTAGTCTTTTTGATGCACTCGTATAAAATCAGACTTCTTAAACCATAGAATTGATCCTTATCTGCTGGACCCCCAACTTCAGTGGCCTCTTCTGCCTCCAAAATCAAGTCCCCCGTCTTGCCCTGTCATTTCAGACATTCTGTGAAATGTTTCAATCTACATTTTAAATGTTATCTTTTCTTACAAACATGTGCTGTATTGTACAGCCAAGTTGGATTAATTTTGACTCCTGAATCTATTTCCTGTCTTGATTTACTCATGCTCTTCTCTCCACCTGGGACACCTTCCCCACCCTTTCAACTTCACCTTGCATACGTAACCCAACCTTGCTTAAAGGCTCATGTTAAATTCCACCCCTACAAAACGTCTTCCTAATTTCCCTGTAAATTAAATGTTCTCCATCTACTTCTCCAGATTCACTCTCTACCCTTGTCCACTGTGCTGGGTGCCTAGGAGGCTGACCTGCATAGATTGTGTCATTTACCCTCTGGCTTCTAATTGGGTTTGGCCAATGGGACAATATCAGGGGGCAATAGAGAGAGAGGTGAGGGTATTTACTGCCCTGACACCCTTCCTGTGTGGCCGCAGGTAGCTGAGACTGCGCTCCATACTGAAGGCTGCCACTCCCGTCAGAGGCCCCTCTCTACAGTTTCTGCCTTTTCAGGTCTAGGGGTAGTAATTGTGCTCTGCTGTTGCTAACCCTGCAGTGCTTTACCATTTTTGTTTGTTTCTATTAATTTGTCCCATTCCTTTGTATGGAATTATTGCATGAAATGTTCCTCAATTATTCCTTTTGGAGGTTCCATCTATTTACTACCAAATGTCCTGACTGGTATACCCCGGACTAGATACAATTACTCTCTCTTTTAAATCCCTTCTCTCTTAGGGTACTTTCTATAGTCGTAGAGCACTTATCATCTGTCAGTCACTATTCCAGATGCTGGGAATACAGTCATGAGCAATATAGATAAGCCCTTGCCACCTTAAACTAGAATAATGGAACTAGTATTTAATAAGTGATTACCTCATGGCAGGCACTTTTAAAGGTCCTTTACATGTAGTAAATCACTTCATCCACACAACAACCTTGTGATATATTTTACAAATGAGAAAATAGAACCTCAGAGAAATTAAGTAATTTGCCTGAGGTTACACAGCCAAGAAGTAGCAAAGCTGGGATTCTAATCCACATGGTCTGACTCCAAAGCTCATATGTTGTCTCTTACTAGCTTAGTGTCCTTTGCAATAAGTAGTGCATACATGACACTCAGCACATTTGTTGGGCTGATTTGAGTAGATGGTCCCATTAGGAAAGGAAGAAACCAATGGGATTATGCTTTCTATAGGTTCAACAAAATTTTGATTTCGATAGCTTTCAAGAATAATTTGGTCTTCTTTATTTTGTATTATGTTTATCTGCAGTAGCAAGTGGTAAGAAATAGATCCTTTTCCCCATTTAACTGAGCTAAATAGCTGGTCACATGGCTGGATCTTCATCACGAAGAGAACTGTGTGCTCTAACCCTGGGCAGAAGGCAGCCTCGCTTGTGACATAGCAAGGCTCAATGGATAGTATTTGCAGCAAATGTTCAGGTACAACAGAATAGCGCCCAACTTGTAATCATTAATAGAAACCCGTGTAAGAGTTTGCCACAGCTGTGACTTCTTCTACTGGTGAATCATTCTGTTTGAAATATAATGTACCCAAAAAGCAGCAGAAACTGTAGTTAGAAATCACTGTAATGGCTTTCATGAAAGCCATTGCTAATTTAGGGCCCAATTAAAACTAGAAAACCAATTACTGCTGAATAACATAATTGCAAGAAAGTAACTTGAATTGCACGTATGTCAGTAATTAAGGAGGAAACTTTAATAAGAGAATCTGTTTGAACCATTACAAAGAGGGGCCAAAGAGTCTGAAGATCTGCTTCCTTTCTCCTTCAGGGTGGGTCACAGCAAGAAATGCCCCAGCCATTAGGTGCGGGCAGTCAGCTCTGAATCTTGTAAACATGCTGTGCTCTTACAACCTAGCTCACAAGGTCCTGGTAAGATAAATGTAGAATTTATGAGCAGGTTAATCCGATATGAGTCCACTTCCTATGAACATCAAATACATTGTTAGCTCTGAAAAATTAACTATCAGGAGGTGCTGTAAGTTAAATACTTGAGCTACTATAGAAAGCCGTTGGCAGTATAAACGTTGAATGCTGTATCTTTACAGTTCAAAGTCAGATTTTGACCTTGTGGTTAATTTTGCTGCACTGATTTTGTTGCTTGCAATGGAGTGACCAGGCTGCTGGGGTTATGGGCTTGGAGAGCTATAGACTGGGCACACCCAGTGTGTAAAATACTAAGAGTGCTACCCTGGGTAGGGCAGAGTGTAGCTCGCTACTGGCAAATGTCTGGTATATTTCACATTATATCCCTGACCAGTGGAGGGCGCTAGCAGCACCTCTAGTAGCAGCACTCAGTATCCTGGGTAAGTGATTTCATTTCACTCTACAGGATATCAGGTGGTTTGAACTTTTACTGAAATACAGCAAGGCTACAATTCTCAAATTGTGTGCCTCAGAATCACGTAGAGGGCTTGTTAAAACACAGATGCTGGGCCCCAGAGTTTCTGAGTCAGTAGGTCTGGGAGGGGACCCTAGAGTTGGCATTTCTAACCAGGTAATGCTGAGGTTCCCAGGTGATGCTGAGGTTGCTGGTCGGGGGACCACACTCTGAGAACCAGTGAAATAGGGCATATGAGTCAGCTGTGTCCTCTGGTGAGGAGATGGAATTATGAGTGTGGAAAGTTTATTGGAGAGTAAGACCTCTAAAAAGAAAGAATAGAAGTGGAAGTGGGGGGGGGGCAGTCTGACATGACGCCCATCTCACAAAATCTTGGCCCGTGGATGAAGGTTGCCCAGAGGAGTCCCTGTTGGGCAGAAATGTCAGGCTCTTGGTACCACAGTCACGCTCAGTCACTGGCTGCAGCATCCCCGGAAGAGCCTAATGTTGGCCAAAGCTGAGGCGATCCTGAAGGAGTAAATAGCTGGAGGCTGTCATGTGATCACGTTCTCTCCAAATCTGGGCAACGAGTCCTTTCTTTCTTTCTTTTCTTTAATTAATCAATTAATTAATTAATTAATTTTTGGCTGTGTTGGGTCTTCGTTTCTGTGCGAGGGCTTTCTCTAGTTGCGGCAAGTGGGGGCCCCTCTTCATCGCGGTGCGCGGGCCTCTCACTGTCGCGGCTTCTCTTGTTGCGGAGCACAGGTTCCAGATGCTCAGGCTCAGTAGTTGTGGCTCACGGGCCCAGTCGCTCCGCGGCATGTGGGATCCTCCCGGACCAGGGCTCGATCCCGTGTCCCCTGCATTGGCAGGCGGATTCTCAACCACTGCACCACCAGGAAAGCCCCACGAGTCCTTTCTTGAAGGCATATCTGAGTGATGCATCTTGGTGTCTACCATGGATACACGTGTTCTCTGTGTACGGAGAAAGTGGGGTGACCTTGGTCGTGAGACTTGCAGGGGATTCAGCAACAGTGGCCAGTAGGGAAGGGAGGGTGCTAGGAGACGACAGGACCAGGGTGAGAAGGACTGAGCAAAAAAGGTATAGCCTCCGATCCCCTATTGTGGGTTTTTAACCCTGCCTGCATGGTAGAATCACATGGGGAGCTTTGAAAAATACTGATGCCCAGGCCCCCGAGATTCTGATTAATTCAAAGAGGCCAAGAACTTGCATCACTACAATATCTTGGTACGTCAAATCTAGTGGGTGGGGCCTGGCAAAAGTGGTGCAGCAGTTGGGTGACAAAGTCGTGGAGGACAGCTCATTTGGGAGAGGTGGAGTGGCTGGAAAGGACTAGAAAGGGGTCTGAAGCCTCACTTATCACACTGGGGTTCAGGTCCAGCCCCACTGGGCATCAAGAGTGTAAACTAAAGAAACAAGGCAGGGCTTCCCTGGTGGTGCAGTGGTTGAGAGTCCACCTGCCGATGCAGGGGACACAGGTTCGTGCCCTGGTCTGGGAAGATCCCACATGCCGCGGAGCGGCTGGGCCCGTGAGCCATGGCCGCTGAGCCTGCACGTCCAGAGTCTGTGCTCCGCAACGGGAGAGACCACAACAGTGAGAGGCCCGTGTACCGCTAAAAAAAAAAAAAAAGAAAGAAACAAGGCAGAGCATAAGAGTAGTGGTAATAATAGGCACCATCTCCTGAAGTCCTTTGTGCCAGTTGTTTTACTTGCTTTATTTAATTTAATTTAATTTTTTTTGCCTATTCTTATTCATCTTGGCCCCAGGCAAGGTGCACCCAGTGAATGAAATGCCAGAACCTCAGAAGAAAGCAAGAAATCCTACTCTCTCAGCACTGGGATCTATGAAGGATCATTTCACTCAGCAATAAATAAGGGGCAACAGAGGGAAAAATTAATTTGGCTCAGAAGGAATAAAATAAACTACTGATCAACTCCGAAGACAGTATCACAATTGCCTAGACGTGTACACCTTTGATTCCTGTCCTGTTGTCCGTGTCTCCCCACTTAGGACCTGTGCTTGCTGTGCACTCAGCCTCCTACTGTCCTTGTACCCCATTCCCAGCCTGATGGGCACAGCCTGAGGCAGGGTGGGCCCCTCTTGTCCCAGTGCCCAGGCCAGGTCCAAACTTCTAGGTAGTTTTGTTTTAGTTTGTGACCAAGAGGAAAAAGGAGACAAAGTTTGAGCATGTCTGAGCCTTTCTCCACTATCAGAATTGGAGAATAGTACCCGGAAGGCAGGGGCTAACTTCCACGGCCTGGTTCAGCCTCTCCTCCTCAGAGCAGGTAAGAATCTAAGAAAGAAAAACCTAGGACAGTATCATTGGTGGGGGGCAGGAGGGAGAAATGGGGGAACCAATTGGGGGATCCTTCAAAAGGCCTCCCACACATCTCCCCTTCCATGAAGAACCCAGACTCAGTTTTAGGGAGTGGAGTCTCTCTAAGTTCAGCTCTGGCCTAAAAAGACCCGAGGCAGCAGGATGGCACTATTAGTGTGGGCCTAGTTCTCTAGGCCTAAGGAGAGGCTTAGAGTTAGATGGTTAATAAACCTTATGGACTATCCTGCTTGGAGTTATCTGGAATGGTCTGGAATGTTACAGGAATTTCACGCAGTCTTGACCCTCCCCCTTGCTTGAAACCTTCTGGAACTTTCTATCTACCTCCAGGTTCTGGGGCCCCAGGGAATGTTCTTGGCTGTGATCTTCAGCAAGAGAAAATAAACTTGAGAGGTTTATGTCAATGAGCCCTTGAGAAATGTCCCAGCTACTACAGGCTACTAGTGTTTTTACAAACAAAACCCAGAAGAATCCCAACCCCTTGTGATGGAAACTTTGGTAGAATCTTGCTCCAAAGCCACTCTTTTATGCCCACCTCCTTGGTTGAGAATCACCAGTTTCTGCACATTTTATTAAGCTTTACTTCCTGTAGTTGGTTTTCAAAAATGTCAGACTTTCCCTCTTTCCAAATATGAAAAATAACAACATTAAACGTTATTTTTAAAAAGTACCTATGCCAGTATACCCTGAGAAGACCATAAATCAAAAAGAGTCATGTACCACAATGTGCATTGCAGCTCTACTTACAATAGCCAGGACATGGAAGCAACCTAAGTGTCCATCAACAGATGAATGGATAAAGATGTGGCACATATATACAATGGAATATTATTCAGCCATAAAAAGAAACAAATTGAGTTATTTGTAGTGAGGTGGATGGACCTAGAGTCTGTCATACAGAGTGAAGTAAGTCAGAAAGAGAAAAACAAATACCATATGCTAACACATATATATGGAATCTTAAAAAAAAAAGGAAATGGTCATGAAGAACCTAGGGGCAGGATGGGAATAAAGACGCAGACCTACTAGAGAATGGACTTGAGGACACGGGGAGGGGGAAGGGTAAGCTGGGACAAAGTGAAAGAGTGGCATGGACATATATACACTACCAAATGTAAAACAGATAGCTAGTGGGAAGCAGCCGCACAGCACAAGGAGATCAGCTCTGTGCTTCGTGACCACCTAGAGGGATGGGATAGGGAGGGTCGGAGGGAGGGAGATGAACAAGGGAAGAGATATCAGGATATATGTATATGTATATGTATAGCTGATACACTTTGTTATAAAGCAGAAACTGACACACCATTGTAAAGCAATTATACTCCAATAAAGATGTTAGAAAAATAGTACCTATGCCAGGAATTCCCTGGCGGTCCAGCGGTTAGCACTCCGGGCTTCCACCGCAGTGGGCCAGGGTTCAATCCCTGGTCGGGGAACTAAGATCCCACAAGCTGTGCACGTGGCCAAAAAAAAAAAAAAAACTAATAGCGCTTATGCCCCCTCCTCCCAAGTCAAGGCTCACCAAGCCCGGCAGGTCTGAACCAGGGTGGGCTCAATTCTTGACCACCGAATTGTATGATTACTGCAAAGCCGTGACTGAGACCTTGCCCTGATCTCAAGGCTGGAGAGAACTGAATGGTTTCTAAGAGACCAAGTTGAACTAGCTGTGGGTTTATCCCAACTTATACAAGGATTTCACACAAAAGATTTAGTGCAAGAATTATTATTAATATACAGAAGCACTTCTGGCTTTGTTTAGATGCTGTACGCAGGCCCTCACCCTTCTGGTAGATCCCTTGCAACTCTTTTCCTATCCCACAGCTTTACACTCAGCCCCAGTGCACAAACGCCAGGGCACCTACCCTCTCACAGCCAACTCATGCCTCACTTGCAGCGACTCTGGGTCAAGACTGCCTGACACTACAGCTCTAGCCAAGTAAAGACCAACTGCTTGGCACAAATCAGAGAAAAGAAAAAGTTGCATCCAGCTGTGAAGAAGGAATGGAGTTTCTACCATGTGCCTCCTGTTCCCCCGTAGTCCCCCTCTACTCCAAGCTCCCCAAATTCCCCACAGCCTCGAGCAGCAGCCTGTTTCAAGGAGTTGGTCTGGGGGTCCTAAACAGGAGTATGGGCCACACTTAGGCGACTCAAACTCTCAGTTTGCTGCTCTATTTCTGGGAGGGAATGGGCTGCACAGTAAAGGATGGGGCTGGCTGGTAAAGGGATGACCAGGTGACAGGCACATGGTCCAGGATGAACCTGGCCCAGCTAGCATCGTGTTTTAATCACTAAGCCCATCTGAATTGTGGATGATAAAGCGTGACAGACCTCACAAGAGCAAATGGGGTGCTCTTCTGCTGTCGTGCCCACGGAGTAACTTCTCCAAGGTCCTCATCAGATAAGCATGGGCACTGGAACTCCTGACCTTGCTTTCCCACTGCCACAGGACCACAGAACGGGGAGTGGGGCTGACCACAGAGAAAGGCGAGGTTTCCACACCCCACAACCTCACCCTGCAGCGGGTCTCACGCGGGGCTTGGAGAGCTCCCAGGAAGACAAGTTTCGTACAACCGCGGAATTTTTTTTCTGGCAGCCAACAATCGGCCACACTGCAGGTTTCAAGGTTACAGAGGAGTCCCACGGTACAAACGTGGGATAGCAGCAGATGATTCTTGCTCCCAGTTTGCAATAAAGCCAGAGCAAGTGTTCTATAAATTTATAACACCAGGAAACAAATCTCAGGCACCCAACGGAGTCCAGAAAACCTTTCACTCTCGGGCTTTTGGGAGTCTTCATCATGGGGCCTCTCTCTTGGGCATCGGAAACCTTCCTTTTGTGCAGGATGGGCAGGGATGTGCAGGTCTACTGCTAAGTGGGGAAGAGGACGGGAGGGTAGTTCCTTTGGACGCTGGCGGAGGTAGACTATGTAAGGCGAAGGGCTCAAGAAGAAGGAAAGGCCATTTTCTTGGCGCTGGCTGGGAGCGGGGGCCGCTGCTCTCCTTCCCTCCTTTTTGGGATTAAAAACGAAAGCCCACGGTGATGAAGACTGTGTGGGGAAGGACGTCGAAAGCCGCGTCTGCGGCTCGTCCCAGCGTTAGATCATCTTGGCCTGGCCTCCAGACACTGGCGAAGGCCTCCCCGGACCCGCCCAGCGCAGCTGGGATCCAATGGCGGGAGGCAGCAGCGGAACGTGGGGCTCTCGGCGCGCCTCCCCAGCCCCAGGGCTGCGCGTCTGCCGGCCGGGCGCAAGCACTGTCTGGCAGCTGCCGCATCTCTGCGGGTCCTCGTGGCCGAGGAGGCCGAGGCCGTGGGCACCGCTGCAGCGCTGGGCATGCGCGCGGGGCTGGGGCGGCAGCGGAGGGAGCGCGGGGCCGGAGGTGGCGGGTAGTGCGCGCAGAGGGCGCCTGGGCCCCTGGCGGGGTACGTGGAGCTGCGGGGGCCCCCACAACCTCCAGGGTCACAGCCGGCCACTAGCTAACTCTTGAAATAGCTCTAGGAGGAAGGCGACGCCATCACGTTTTCCGAAGAAACTGGAGACTCAGGGTTTACAGAAGTCGCCCAAGGATGTAGGTGATGCGCCACTCGAGCGCCTTAGTCAGGAAGTCGCATCCTTCCTTGGCAGTGAGCGAGACAAGTGAAGGGAGGGCCTGCGGGGCTGGTAACTTTTGAGCAGCAAGGCTGTTTCCAGAGGGAGCTGGTGTGACAGAGGCGTCTAAGTCTTAGATGTTCCAGCCAGGATTGGTTTAGACCTGGGCAAAGTTGAGTTTTCAGGGAAAGGGACTTGGGCAGTATCTCTGCTGACCTGCTGGGGAATATGGGAGTCATGGACCTGTAAATCTCAATCCTAAAATGGGAGTGGAATATTTACAGTAGTTCCTGCTTCTCTGCCTTCTCCTTTCCGAAGTTTCAGTTACCCTTGGTCAACAGCATCTGAAAGTATTAAATGGAACATTCCAGAAAAAAAGCATACGTTTATTCATAAATTTAAAATTGCACGCTATTCTGAGAAGGGCGATGAAGCCTCACCATTGTGCTCTGATCCTTGTCGAGTGTCCCACGTGTTAGTTACTGAGTAGCCGGCTAGGTTATCAGATCGACTGTCTCAGGATGCAGTGCTTGTGTTCTAGCCGTCCTTATTTTGCTTAACAATGGCCCCAGAGGCAAGAAGAGTGACATACCAACGCCCTAAGGTGCTTCCTTTGAGTAGAAAGGTGAAAGTTCCTGACTTAAGGAAAGAAAAATGATCTATGCTGAAGTGCTAATATCTATGGTAAGAAGGAATCTTTGATCCTGTGAAGTTGTGAAGAGGGAAAAGGAAATTCTTGCTAGTTTTGCTGTCAAACCTCAAACTGCAAAAGTTATAGCTGCAGTGTGCGATAAGTGTTCAGTTAAGATGGAAAAGACATCACGTTTGTCAGATATTTTGAGAGAGAGACCACATTCACATAATTGTTTTTACAGTATAATCGTATTTTTTTTACAGTATAATTGTTTGCTATAATTGTTTTTTATTAGTTCTTGTTGTTAATCTCTTACTGCACCTAATTTATAAATTCAACTTTATTATAGGTATGTAGGTATAGGAGAAAACAGTATTTGTAGGGTTTTGTACTATCTGTGGTTTCAGACATCCACTGGGGGTCTTGGAATGTATCCCCTGTTGATAAGAGGGCCTATTGTAGTCTTAATTATAGGGAGGGAAGATCCTTGATTAGTTTTCTATGGCTGCTGTAAAAAATTACTGAAAACTGGGTGGTTTAAAATAATCGAAATTAATTCTCTTGGGTTTGGGAGGATAGTAGTCTTAAATCAAGCTGTCAGTAGGGTCACACTCCCTCTGGAGGCTCTAGGGGGGAATCCTTTCTTGCCTCTTTAGCTTCTGGTGGCTGTGGGCATTCCTTGGCTTCCTTGGCTTGTGACCACATCACTCTAATCTCTGCTTCTGTCTTTACATCAACTTCTCCTTTATGTGTTTTCTCTTCTTGTGTCTCTTATGAGGACACCTGTCATTGGGTTTAGGGCCCACCTGGGTCATCTACTATGATCTTATCTTAAAATTCTTAATTTAATGATATCTGCAAGGACTGTTTTTCCAAATAAGGTCGGATTTATAGGTTCTAGGGATTTGGACATCTTTCTGAAGCCCACAATCCAACCTACTCCAATTGTTAAATGCTTTCTGGGAAATCAAAGGTAAAAGACACAAAAAACAAATTTTGTTCATGTATGGATGAGATATTTTCTTAAAAGTCATAATGAAATAGTTCACTGTGGACTCTGAAGCTCAGGTTTGACAAGTAATGCTTTTGGTAAATACTTTCAAAGACACCCATCAGCACTTCCTCCCAACAGTTCTCCCTGTCTTTGTGGGAGCATGTGTACGTCAGGAGGTGGGGTTTATTCCCCTCCCTGCAATACCTGACCAGGCCTTGGGATTTGCTTTGAGCAACAGAAGGCTGTGGAGGTTGACCTGGACTTCTGAGCACTGGCCGGAAGCTGCCTGGCAACTTTTGCTTCGCCCCTTGAGACCCAGCTGCTTTGTAAAGAAGCTTGGGCCAGGCAGCTGAAGAATGTGGATAGAGAGAGGGGGACCCAGACAGCTCCCACCTGTTCCAGTCACAACCTCAGATGCACCAGGCATATGAGTGAAGGCATTTTGGATTTTCTAGCTGAGATCCTAGCTGAACACAGCCACAGACTGATCCCAGCCAACACCACGCGGAGCGGAAGAAACTTCCACCTGTGTCCAGACAAGGTACAGAATTGAGAGAAATAACAAATTGTCCTGTCAAACCAGTGAGTTCTGGGGCAGTTTTGTTACAATAGATGACAAAAACAATGGGTAGGTTGTATCATTCAGAATTTTTTTAAAAAAATCGTTACATGGGCTAAGGAAAATGATAATAGGCACTGTGTAAGGAGAAAAATGTTTTGATATTGGGAATGGAAGCTTTTAGTGATTTGCCTTGGCTGTTGTTAAGGGTCTGAAAAGGAAGTATGCACAGGACACAGAGAACATGAAGCTGTGTGGAAGGAAGCATCTCACGTCCTTGAGTTTGGGAAATCTAGCTTTGGGAGAGATTACTTTAGACAAACTGACTTTAACTTCTGGTTTTATTACAAATTTACTACATGACCTTGACCTTGGAAAGTCATGCATTCTCTCTGAGCCCCGTACAGGAAATTTCTGTGGCTGATAATAACCATTACTAATTGTCACGCCCCTGATATACGCTAGGCCTGCAGTAGGTGCCATGCTGCATGACTGTTTATTTTCACCACAGTCTTACAAGGGATATCATCCTCATTTTCAGATCAGGAAGCAGTGGTTTCAATAGTGGTTTCGGGTTAGTAGTCTGCCTTAGATCACATGAGGGTGGTAGGGAGAAAGGAATAAGCAGATATTCAAAACCAGGCAATTAACTTCAAATCTGTGCTTTTTCTGCTGTGCTGCACCGGTGGGCTCACTTCTCCCTTTTTGGTTTGAGGCAGATATCAGCCTAGTCATTTGAGCTGGTCCTACTGGGCATTTACCATTCATTGAGGCTCGTGGGCAGGGTTCACGAGCATCTATAAAACCACCACTGGATAGTCTTTACAGCTTTTAAATACATGCCTTTCTCATTGTCAGTTTCTCAGCATCATTTCCGTGTCTCCCCTTCGCTTACCCCTAATCAGCAGCTAACTGCTAGTGATTTTTATTCTTTGCCATGTTTCTTTTATCTGCCACCTCCACCCCCTATCTGACTTTATCCTGGCTTGGCCTGGCACCATCTTTTGCAAGAAGCTCCTATCTGCCTCATCCTCAGTCTCTCCATCAGCCCATTCATCCTTCACACAGCCTCCAGAGTTATCTTCCTACATATAAGTTGGAGAATGTCATTTGCTTGTTCAGAAAACTTTAATGGCTTTTTATTGCCAGTAGAATAAAGAAAAATTAAAAAAAAATTTTAATTTTTTAAAAATTAAATACATGTTATATGAATAACATGTATTTATGGCTAATGGTAGCTGTATTTACTAACTGAAACAAAACAACACGGCATCCAACCTTTTCTATTCTCTTTGTCCTGCAGTGTCTGAAGCTACAAGTATCAGAGGCTCCTTGCCTGAGATGAAGGAGAGCTTTTGTTTACCGATCACAATAGTATAGTCCAGGCCATCTACCAGAGTTTGCTTTTGTTAGTTTACATCTCCCTGTAAGTGGTAAACTCCAGTGAGGGGA
This sequence comes from Orcinus orca, assembly GCF_937001465.1. NCBI lineage: Eukaryota > Metazoa > Chordata > Mammalia > Artiodactyla > Delphinidae > Orcinus > Orcinus orca. The sequence continues at coordinate 33,143,476 of NC_064569.1, read as the reverse complement.
GATTGCTATGAAGGCTTTCAGGGTTTTTTTTGTGTGTGGGGGAAGGAAAGTATTAATGAAACACTTGCTTTATTATTATTATTTTTATTACTACCACTCTTGACAATGAGAGTGCACAAGAAACTGTTGCTCCTTTATCTTCAATCTCGAGGGAATGGCTCATCGCTGCCTTGCTCTTGCCTGCCATTGGTGTTGATATACATATTTTTTAAAATTTATTTTTATTAAAAATTTTTTATTGGACTATAGTTGATTTACAATGTTGTGTTAGTTTCAGGTGTACAGCAAAATGAATCAGTTATACACATACATATATCCACTCTTTTTTGTATTCTTTTAGGTCATTACAGAGTATTGAGTAGAGTTCCCTGTGCTATACAACATGTCTTTATTAGTTATCTTTTTTTTTTAATTTTTGAATTTTATTTTATTTTTTTATACTGCAGGTTCTTATTAGTCATCCATTTTATACACATCAGTGTATACATGTCAATCCCAATCTCCCAATTCATCCCACCCCCACCCCCACCCCCCACTGCTTTCCTCCCTTGGTGTCCATACATTTGTTCTCTACAGTTGATATACATATTTAAAGTTACTTTTCGATAAGACTGGTACTTTTCTATAAGATTCACTTCTAACAATGATGAAACTCATTTAGTAAAGACCCAATTCCAGAAGTTTCACTAGCCTGGTCCTTTCTAGAACTTCCCCATAGAGAAGCACCAGGTTAATCATAGCTATCCTTGCTCGAACCTTCCCTGGAGCAGGGATGATCCTTTGGGTTTCAGTGGGCTTTCATGCTGGACAAGAGCCCCTCCAGTAAGCAGAAAGAAAACAGTTGCTATTAATATTAAAAAGTAAAATCTAAGTTGGTGTTGCCAAGAATATATATTAACAATGCGAGTCATTTTGATCATTCAACCTACACAAAGAACCTGCTTGGAAGCCCTACTTTTCAGGCGTGGGCAGTTTTAGGTCCCAAGTGGGAGTGACTGGGATATGGGGAGGAAGCTGTGAACAAGGATGAGAAGGGCCAGAACATGAATTCCCAAATAACTTTGCATTCTAAAGCAACAGCTGCTAAAGGAACAGAATTTTTTTTGATGTTTTATACTCTATTCCAGGTTTTCCCCAGAATTCTCAATATCGAGGACCCTTTTAGTGATTGACACCTTCCTCATGTACCCAGTTTAAAAACTATCTCCAAAATAACTCTATTAAGTTATTATATACAGAATATAATTCTATTCTCTTAATAATTCTATTAATAAAGTGTGTGTGTGTGTGTGTGTGTGTGTGTGTATATATATATATATGTATAAATCAAACAACAGCAACAACACATGTTTGTCAGTCCAAATGTCTAATGAATGGGAGAGTTGATACACTGAGTCAATCACAAACTTTTTGTTGTCTTTGACTTGTGCAGATGTATTATTTGATTTTCATTGGGCCTTCAGAAACATAAAAATGCTTAAGGACTCCCATTTGCACTTTCCCTAGGTGATAGGAAACCCTAGAATTTGTAACAGGTTATTTTATAATCTTTCTAAATAGGAAGTAACCATCCCAAGATATTGAAAAAGGTTAAGTGTACAATTTTAGGTGATACAAGGTTATGTGATCAACTTCTACTCAATGCTGGTCAAAGACACACCAAAGATAATAGAACTATGAACACTTAAAACTAACTTGTGCTGACGCGTTAGGAGAAATTTATGATTTCATTTCTAGAAATAGGATAAAGAAATGAAATAAAGTCTAATTCCAGTGTGTAAATTAGGGAAATCAACCTCTTCCAGTTTGGTCCTGATTCACTGCTTTCTATTTGACATGCTCAAGAGCGTGGTCTTCCCTGTAATTCACATTGTGAAATAATTGCCCTGGTGGAAACCAGAAACATGCAATGTAATATATTAGTTTTACTCAATGATTCTTGAGAGGTTATACCTCAATTAACAAATCCTCAGGGAAAGAGGCAGTGTTGAAAAAAAATGTGTTCCAATCTCATCTTCATAAATCAAGCCAGGCAGAACTGCCTCTAGGCATTTGGCAAGGCAGAAACATCCCTCAACGGAGTGGCTCTCAGCCCTGCCCAGCGGTAAGCAAACAGGGCCACTCTTCAGCAAATATATGAAGTATTTCAGCCTTCTCTGTGTCTCCACCTTCCATGTTCTGTTACCTCTTAAGATTGCCCCCTCCCCTGACTTAAGGCATCCTACACCCTCTTGTTTTTCCTTCTCTTCCATCAGAAACGGATTTTGTAACAATTTCATTAATCTTGATTTAATGTGAATGAATTTGCATGGATATGGTAATTCAAGCAGGTTTTGAAGTCAAGCCTTTACCAACTTTGAGAATCCTGGGACTTGGAACTGTTTTGCCATGGTATCCCCAGCATCTTACTCAGTGCCTGGTAGATAGATAACAAACTGTTGTTGAATGAACAATGAAAGGCCTAGTTCCCTCTCACTTGAAGGAATTCAAGCTGAAGGGGTGAGAGAGGGGAAGGCATGGTGGAGCGTGAATGTCCGGAGGCTTAGGAAGGTGGGTGAACTGAAATTCCAGTAGGTCTCCTCTGATGATGACCTGACAGTTCCTGTAAGGTGTCTGATGGGTATGTCAGAGACAGGTGGGTTTCTTCTCCTTCCTCCCACACCCCAGCCTTTTGTGTGTCTGGGGAAAACAAGGAGTGACTGTAGATCCTGGGTGCCGGGACTTCCTTTTATAGTTATTTTGCTACAGGTAGGACCAGCTACATCATTTGTTGGGTCCAAGGTAAGATGAAAATGAGGGGCCCCTTGTTCAAATTTTATTAAGAATTTCATGCAAGTCAAACCAAGAGTGAAATGCCACCTCTTACTCACTAAGATGGCTATAATAAAGAAGATGGACAATAACAAGTGTTGGCAAGGATGTGGAGAGATTGGAACCCTCCTACACTGCAGGTGGAAATGTAAAATCTACTAACACTTTAGAAAACAGTCTGGCAGTTCCTCAAAAAGTTAAACAGAGTTACCATATGATCCAGCAATTCTAATGCTAAGTATGTACCTGAGAGAATTGAAAACATATGTTCACACAAGAACTTGTATGTGAATCTTCATAGCAGCATCATTCATAATAGCCAAAAAGTGAAAACAACCCAAATAACCATCAACTGATAAATGGATAAACAAAACATGAATATATCCATGCAATGGATACATTATATCCATACAGTGGAATGTCATTCACAATAAAACCGATTGAAGTACTGATACATGCTACAATATGAATGAACCTTGAAAACATGCTATATGATTCCATTTTTATGAAATGTTCAGAATATGCAAATCCTTAGAGACAAAGTAGATTAATGGTTGTCAGGGCCTACGGGAGGGGAGAACGGGGGATGACTGCTAATGGATACAGAGTTTCTATTTGGGGTGATGAAAAAGTTCTGGAACTAGGTAGTGGTGATGGTTGCACAAGCTTGTAAACATACTAAAAACATTGAATTGTATACTTTAAAAAGGGGATTTTTATGGTATGGGAATTATATCTCAATAAAAAAAAATATTGAGAATTTCAAGACAGTAAGAGCAGAAAATGAAGCTAAGTGAAGAGCCCTTCTGAGTTTGGGGCTTGGGTGTCTGCACAGGTGTGGCCCAGGAAGCCAGCTCCCTCTAAGCAGTCTCTTAAGCCCTCTCACTCTTTGCCTCCTCTTTTTCAACCCATATTGCATACAGCGTTTTCTCCCGATTTAGTGCTGTGTTAGGTGTGGTGTATCAACCAGTTGACAACAGAGCGAACAACCAGTTGACAACAGAGTGAACAACCATCCTGATTTGTCAGGGACTGGGGGGTTTCCCAGGATGTGAAATTTTCAGTGCTAAAACTGGGAAAATCCCAGACAAATTGAGATGAGTTGGTCACCTTAGTGGTCAGTGAACAATATTTATGCTGTCATTTCTCCTAATTAAAATCCTGAGACACATCTCCAGATCTGTTATGTCTACCAGTGATGATGGCAGTGCGGTATGGAGAATTGGCTCCGGGCCCCATAATCACCTTGGTGGTCTGCAGAAATGCAGAATCTGAGGCCCCCTCCTAGGCTTATTGAGTTAGAACCTGCATTGTGACGAGATCCTCAGGTGACTCACATGCACAGTAAAATATGGAAGACAAAAGACAGCTGAGCAGACAGGAGATCTGGGTTCTGGTCCTGGATTTGCCACTAGCTGGCTTTGCAACCTTGGGCAAATTGCTTAACTTTCTGGCTCTTAGTGTCTTAACCTGTGAAATGTGGGAGTTGGATTCTTAAAGCTAGTAGTTAACAGACATCTAAACATTTGTTAAACTTGTAGCATCTGAATTTGAACAACCCATATCTTCCTGGCTCTGAAATAAGACAGCTCTGCTTTGGTCATTTACTAGCTTGGTAACTTTGGTTAAGTATCTTTCAATTTTCTCATCAGGGCTGTTGCGGAGAGTAAGTGAGATAAACAGCATTTACAAAGTGCCTGGCTTGGGGTAGAGCCACTTTACATGGTAGCTATTAGTTTTTGTATTATTAGAATCTAAAGTTCTGATGAGAATGTGCCATTAGAATAAATCTTCATTAACATAGTTGGATCTGGATGTCTTTTTATAATTGCAAGAATCCTTGTGTCTTGAAGAGCATGTAGAAACTAAGTGTTGGGTGGGAGGATGTATTTAACACCAGATTTCTTATTTAGATTGTTTTAGCTTGGAGGTTACTTAAAAATCCAGTCTACATCTACCTAGCATATAGCTCTTGAGTCTTAGGATAGAGTCATCAGTTACAAAGATTAAAAAAATCAGGAAAAACATCTTCAAACAGGGTGCATCGATATGGTTTCCATGGTTAAGCACACTAAGCTTTGATCTTAGAGAAAGAATGGTGACAGAAGTTCAGTGCTTGGGGTCTGCTGTGCAGCTGGATTTTACCAGTTGACAGGGACATGTGACAGTTCTGAGTCTCCAAGGTCTTTGTTGGATATTTTTTGTTGTTCTTTGGTCCCAGCATTCCATTAGGTTTATATGTTGGAGATATAATTAGCTGTAGACTGATTGCAAAGAATCAGCCATAATTTAAAAATATAAATTAACATAAAATGGCAAGCATTAAAAGTTAATGTTAACTTGATGCTCATTTATTTTTGCATCCAAATGAGCCTTATTAAGTTACTTAGTCCATCTGAACATCAGGATTTTCTCTCATATGCTAAGTTGTGATATCAATTTCTTATATGCTAAAGTCTGGTAACAGTTTTGAAAAACGCAGGCCCAATCTGCTGTTGATATTCAATTTTCAGTTTCTTCTGTGACCTGGATTAAATAGGTACCACTATACAGTTTGGCATATTAAAGTTCAGAGTCTAAATATAGTCTTTATATTTTCAAAAGGGCTTTCTAATGGAAATTATATTTTGACTGTCAATGCCCTGTGGTTTCCTTCACTGTCAGCACAATCAATAACTTTGGGCAGGTGGATGGAGTACAGATGGAACAGGAATGTATGGAAATGTAGCAGACCTGTGAGATGTGGGCTTAAAAAAGCAAATCAAGCCAATTGGTTTAGAATTATGATGGTTGGCTTTCTAATGCATATTCAGAGAAGGCTGAAAAAATGTATGAAATTTAATTGTACCATAAAGCTGTCACAAGAAAATATATACTGCATATCAAGTAGGGAAACACTTCTTCTGGAGAGTTAATCTGTGAAAGTTAAAAAAAATATTTAAAGAACGTTATAGTTGAATAAATAACAGGAAGAAGTAGGTGGTGCTAGGGCACAGCTTTTGGAATAAGAAAAGAATTGCACAAACTCAAATTCAATAGGAGAAACATATTTGATATTTCATAGGTATTAGAATTTACCCATTGAATATGTAGAAGAAATTTGGAAAAAGAGTTTAAAGAGTGAGACTATTTTAACATTTCCTAAACCAAAGGTTTAAGAAAAGGTATCAACAATATTTAGATAACCATTAATATTGTGATGCTATGTGCATCAGTATCAATGAGTGGAGTTTTTTCCCTTTGTATTGAAAACCCAGTGTTTCTATAAGCCAGACTGAAAATGACTAGAAATACCTGATACTTCATCTAGTAGAGTTGCCTCCTCAAAGTCTAATGTGTGAATAAATCACCTGGGGGTTCTTCTTAAAATGAAAATTATTTTGCACTTAAAAAAATTTTTTTTTGAATTTTATTGTGTTTATTTTTTTATACAGCACGTTCTTATTAGTTATCTATTTTATACATATTAGTGTATATATGTCAATCCCAATCTCCCCATTCTTACCACCACCACCACCTCCCCCCCACCACTTTGCACTTTTTTTATTGAGGTAAAATGCACACACGCACAAAAAATCATTAACTATTTTAAAGTGTACAATCAAGTGGCATGTAGTACATTCAAAATGTTGTGCCGTCATCACCTCTATCTGGTTTCAAGACATTTTCCCCATCAAGCAGTCACTCCTCATTCCTACCTTCCCCGAAACACTGGCAATTACCAATCTCCTTTTTGTCTCTATGGATTTACCTATTTTCCATGTTTCAAATAAATGGAGTCACACAATATATGACCTGTTTGTGTCTGGTTTCATGCACTAAAATGCAGATTTTGATCTGGGCCGTGTCGGAGCAGAGCCTGAGGTCTTTCTGGTGTGCATTTCTGGGGTACTCCCAGATGATGCTGGTGCTGGTGGTATAAGGACGGTGCTTAGATGGGGCTGGGACTCCTAGGTGTTAGGGCTGCAGCCCAGTGAGGAGCAGGGCAGTCCAGAGCATTGCTTGGCCAACTTCAGCAGGATAACCAGCCTATTGAACCACTGATGGAGTCACATGGACTTGCTGGCTTATTTATGCTCAGAGATATTGAGGATCTCCAACAGATCTTTTCCACAGAATGTGTAAAACTTCAGGTCATGTGCACTGCCATTTTTGCTTTATTTTGTTAAATTTTTTTTGCCTTCTATATTAGGGGTTGGCAACCTATGCCTAGGGAGCCAAATCCAACCACTGTCTGTTTTTGTACAGCCTAGAAGCTACGAATAGCTCTTTTTTTTTTTTTAATGGTTGAAGATTAATCAAAAGAAGTATAATATTTTATGGCATGTGAATATTATATGAAATTCAAATTTCAGCATACATAAATAAGGTTTTACTGGAACACAACCATACATATTTGTTTACTTATTGTCAGTGGCTGTTTTCATGATATGATAGAGTTGATAGAGACCATCTGGCTCACAAAGCCAAACATATTTGCTATCTGGCCCTCTACAGACAAAGTTTGTCAACCCCTGATCTATATGATTTTTTTCAGGCTGCAAGTGCAGAATAAACACATCAAGATAGCCTATAGAGTCCTTGTGAAAAGAAAAGCATGTGATATTACAGCATACAAACCAGAAGTTAAACATTATCAGGAAAAAATCAGCTCACAGAGATGAGTTTTACAAAGCACAGCTTTTAAAGAAGTTCTAATTTCTGAGTCAAAACAAAGAATTAAAAATCAGACTTCTGCTGCTGACCAATCATTAGAATTTTATGCTTTTTCTTTCTTTCTTTAAAAGCCATTCTTGGCCATTTCCTCACATTTCATGGCTGTAAAGCTGTATGTGAAAATGTCAAGTGCTTTTTAAGAATGCATTTTACACTTGCCATTTTTCGAGTGCAGTGGATTTACACTTCAAAAAGTCAGATTCGACTTCATAATTGAATTGCACCTGATCTTTTCAAGTGCTAGGCACTGGAACTTGGAGTCAAGGATAAGCTCAGAACTAGACTGAGTTTCTAGAGGTTCAATCTATCCTGAATTCAAGCCCTCAAAACCAAAAATAAAAGACTTATGCAGGTGAAATGTAGGCATGGAGGAAATACTTTTGAGTTCCAGCCTAAGTTGTTAATGAAAGTTCAATGCATTAATTTTCCTGGATTATTTTTTGATATTTAAAAAATAATGGCCTGGGTGACTTGGGATTTATGATATACCCACATTTGATTGGTGGGGCCAGTAGGGCACTCTCTAAGAAAATGACAGACTAAGTTTGAGGGATTTTCTCCTACCTTAAAGGTAAATGGACTAGAGGCTGCCATTATAAAAAGCCTAAGGCTGCTCCCAAGAAAGGTTCAGTAGAAATTTTTGACTCCCCAGGATCTCAACCACACAGAGACATACTCTCAAACCTTCCCAGAGACATACTCTTTGTTGTTCTTTTGAAAAGATGGAATGTATCTAAACCCTGGTGTTCTAGGTAACATTTAAAAAAATGGAATGAGAGGACCTTCAAGATGGTGGAGGAGTAAGACATGGAGATCACCTTCTTCCTCACAAATACATCAAAAATATACACGTGGAACAACTCCTACAGGACACTTACTGAATGCTGGCAGAAGACCTCAGACTTCCCAAAAGGCAAGAAACTCCCCACGTACCTGGGTAGGGTAAAAGAAAGAAGAAAAAACAGAGACAAAAGAATAGGGACAGGACCTGCACCTCTGGTAGGGAGCTGTGAGGGAGGAAAACTTTCCACACATTAGGAAGCCCCTTCCCTGGTGGAGACGGCGGGTGGGCGGAGCGGGGGGGAAGCTTCAGAGCCACGGAGGAGAGCGCAGCAACAGGGGTGCAGAGGGCAGAGCGGAGAGATCCCCGCACTGACTCACCAGCCTGAGAGGCTTGTCTGCTCACCCACCGGGGCAGGTTGGGGCTGGGAGCTGAGGCTCAGGTTTCGGAAGTCAGACCCCAGGGAGAGGACTGGGGTCGGCTGTATGAACACAGCCTGAAGGGGGCTAGTGCACCACAGCTAGCCAGGAGGGAGTCCAGGAAAAACTCTGGACCTGCCTAAGAGGCAAGAGATCATTGTTTCAGGGTGCGCGAGGAGAGGGGATTCAGAGCGCCACCTAAACGAGCTCCAGAGATGGGCGCAAGCCACGGCTATCAGCGTGGACACCAGAGGCGGGCATGAGATGCTAAGGCTACTGCTGTAGCCACCAAGAAGCCTGTATGCAAGCACAGATCACTATCCACACCTCCCCTACTGGGAGCCTGTGCAGCGCACTACTGCCAGGGTCCTGTGATCCAGGGACAACTTTCCTGGGAGAACACATGGGGTACCTCAGGCTTTTGCAATGTCATGCTGGCCTCTGCCGCCGCAGGCTCGCCGCGCATTCCGTACCCCTCCCTCCCCCTGTCCTGAGGGAGCCAGAGCCCCCTAATCAGCTGCTGAGCAGGGAACAGATGCCAGAGGGCGACCTACATGTAGAGGCAGGGCCAATCCAAAGCTGAACCCCAGGAGCTGTGCAAACAAAGAAAAGAAAGGGAAGTTTCTCCAAGCAGCCTCAGGAGAGGTGGACTAAATCTCCACGATCAACTTGATGTACCCTGCATCTGTTGAATACCTGAATAGACAATGAATCATCCCAAAATTGAGGCGGTGGACTTTGGGAGTAACTGTAGACTTGGGGTTTGCTGTATGGGACTGACTAGTTTCTGATTTTTGTGTTTATCTTAGTATAGTTTTTAGTGCATGTTATCATTGGTGGATTTGTTTATCGGTTTGGTTGCTTTCTATTTTTTAGTACTTGAAAAATTTTTTTATCTTAATAATATTTTTAATTTTAATAACTTTATTTATTTTACTTTATTTTTTCTTTCTTTCCTTCTTCCTTTCCTTCTTCCTTCCTTCCTTCCTTTCTTTCTTTCTTTCTTTCTTTCTTTCTTTCTTTCTTTCTTTCTTTCTTTCTTTCTTTCTTTCTTTCTTTCTTTCTTCTTATTTTTCTCCCTTTTCTTCTGAGCTGTGTGGCTGACAGGGTTTTGGTGATCTGGTAGGGTGTCAGGCCTGAGCCTCCAAGGTGGGAAAGGTGAGTTCAGGACATTGGACCACTAGAGACCTCCCAGCCCCATATAATATCAATTGGCAAGAATTCTCACAGAGACCTCTGTCTCAACGTTAAGATCCAGCTCCACTCAACGACCAGCAAGCTCCAGTGCTGGACAACCCTTGCCAAACAACTAGCAAGGCAGGAACATAACCCCACCTACTGGCAGAGAGGCTAACTAAAATCACAGTAAGTTCACAGACACCCCAAAACACGCCACCGGACGCAGTCCTACCCACCAGAAAGGCAAGATCCAGCCTCATCCACCAGAACACAGACACCAGTTCCTTCAACCATGAAGCCTAGACAAGCCACTGAACCAAACTTACCCACTGGTGGCAGACATTAAAAACACCAGGAACTACGAACATGCAGCCTGTGAAAAGGAGACCCCAAACATAGTAAAGTAAGCAAAATGAGAAGACAGAGAAATACATAGCAGATGAAGGAGCAAAGTAAAAAACCACTAGACAAAACAAATGAAAAGGAAATAGGCAGTCTACCTGAGAAAGAATTCAGAATAATGATAGTAAAGATGATCCAAAATCTTGGAAATAGAATGGAGAAAATAAAAGAAACGGTTAACAAGACCTAGAAGAACTAAAGAGCAAACAAAGGATGAACAACACAATAAATGAAATTTAAAATTCTCTAGAAGGAATCAATAGCAGAATAACTGAAGCAGAAGAATGGACAAGTGACCTGGAAGATAAAGTAGTGGAAATAACTACTGCAGAGCAGAATAAGGAAAAAAGAATGGAAAGAATTGAGGACAGTCTCAGAGACCTCTGGGACAACAATAAATCCACCAACATTCAAATTATAGGGGTCCCAGAAGAAGAAGAGAAAAAGAAAGGGACTGAGAAAATATTTGAGGGGATTATAATTGAAAACTTCCCTAATATGGGAAAGGAAATAGTCAATCAAGTCTAAAAAGTACAGAGAGTCCTATACAAGATATATCCAAGGAGAAACATGCCAAGATACATATTAATCAAACTATCAAAAACTAAATACGAAGAAAAAATATTGAAAGCAGCAAGGGAAAAACAACAAATAACACACAAGGGAATCCCCATAAGAATAACAGCCAATCTTTCAGCAGAAACTCTGCAAGCCAGAAGAGAGTGGCAGGACATATTTAAAGTGATGAAGGAGAAAAAACTACAACCAAGATTACTCTACCCAGAAAGGATCTCATTCAGATTTGATGGAGAAATTAAAACATTTACAGACAAGCAAAAGCTAAGAGAATCCAGCACCACCAAAACAGCTTTACAACAAATGCTAAAGGAGCTTCTCTAGGCAGGAAACACAAGAGAAGGAAAAGACCTACAAAACCAAACCCAAAAAAATTAAGACATGGTAATAGGAACATACATATCGATAATTACCTTAAATGTGAATGGGTTAAATGCTCCAACCAAAAGACATAGACTCACTGAATAGATACAAAAACAAGCCCCATATATGTGCTGTGTACAAGAGATGAACTTCAGACCTAGCACCACATACAGACTGAAAGTGAGGGGATGGAAAAAGATATTCTATACAAATGGAAATCAAAAGAAAGCTGGAGTAGCAATTCTCATATCAGAAAAAATAGACATTAAAATAAAGACTATTACAAGAGACAAAGAAGGACACTACATAATGATCAAGGGATTGATCCAAGAAGAAGATATAACAATTGTAAATATTTATGCCCCCAACATAGGAGCACCTCAATACATAAGGCAAATGCTAACAGCCATAAAAGGGGAAATCGACAGTAACACAATCATAGTAGGGGACTTTAACACACCACTTTCACCAATGGACAGATCATCCAAAATGAAAATAAATAAGGAAACACAAGCTTTAAATGAGACATTAAACAAGATGGACTTAATATTTATAGGACATTCCATCCAAAAACAACAGAATACAATTTCTTCTTAAGTGCTCATGGAACATTCTCCAGGATATATCATATCTTTGGTCACAAATCAAGCCTTGGTAAACTTAAGAAAATTGAAATCTTATCAAATATCTTCTCTGACCACAACGCTATGAGACTAGATTTTAATTACAGGAAAAAATCGGGAAAAAATACAAACACATGGGGGCTAAACAATACGCCTCTAAATAAGCAAGAGATCACTGAAGAAATCAACGAGGAAATACATAGAAACAAATGACAATGAAAACACGACGACCCAAAACCTATGGGATGCAGCAAAAGCAGTTCTAGCAATACAATCCTACCTCAAGAAACAAGCAACATCTCAAATAAACAACCTAACCTTACACCTAAAGCAATTAGAGAAAGAAGAACAAAAATCCCCCAAATTTAGCAGAGGGAAAGAAGTCATAAAGATCAGATCAGAGATAAATTAAAAAGAAATGAAGGAAACAATAGCAAAGATCAATAAAACTAAAACCTTGTTCTTTGAGAAGATAAACAAAATTGATAAACCATTACCAGACGCATCAAGAAAAAAAGAACACAAATCAATAGAATTAGAAATGAAAAGGGAGAAGTTACTGACACAACAGAAATAGAAAGGATCATGAGAGATTACTACAATCAACTATATGCCAATTAAATGGACAACCTGGAAGAAATGGACAAATTCTTAGAAAAGTACAACCTTCCTAGACTAAACCAGGAAGAAATAGAAAATATAAACAGACCAGTCACAAGCACTGAAATTGAGACTGTGATTAAAAATATTCCAACAAACAAAAGCCCAGGACCAGATGGCTTCACAGGTGAATTCTATCAAACATTTAGAGAAGAGCTAATACCTATCCTTCTCAAACTCTTCCCAAATATGCTAGAGGGAGAAACACTCCCAAACTCTTTCTATAAGGCCACCATCACCCTGATACCAAAACCAGACAAAGATGTCACAAAGAAAGAAAACTACAGGCCAAGATCACTGATGAACATAGAAGCAAAAATCCTCAAAAAAATACTAGCAAACAGAATCCAACACAATAAAAGGATCATACACCATGATGAAGTGGGGTTTATCCCTGGAATGCAAGGATTCTTCAATATATGCAAATCAATCGATGTGATACACCATATTAACAAATTTTAGGAGAAAAACCATATGATCATCTCAATAGATGCAGAAAAAGCTTTTGACAAAATTCAACACCCATTTATGATAAAAACCCTCCAGAAAGTAGGCATAGAGAGAACTTACCTCAACATAATAAAGACCATATATGACAAACCCACAACCAACATCATTCTCAATGGTGAAAAACTGAAACCATTTCTACTGAAATCAAGAACAAGACAAGGTTGCCCACTCCCACCACTATTATTCAACATAGTTTTGGAAGTTTTAGCTACAGCAATCATAAAAGAAAAAGAAATAAAAGGAATCCAAATCGGACAAGAAGAATTAAACCTGTCACTGTTTGCAGATGACATGATACTATACGTAGAGAATCCTAAAGATGCTACCAGTAAACTATTAGAGCGAATCAATGAATTTGGTAAAGTAGCAGGATACAAAGGTAATGCACAGAAATCTCTTGCAGTCTTATACACTAAGGATGAAAAATCTGAAAGAGAAACTAAGGAAACACTCTCATTTACCACTGCAACAAAAAGAATAAAATACCTAGTTATAAACCTACATAAGGAGACAGAAAACCTGTATGCAGAAAACTATTAGACACTGATGAAAGAAATTAAAGATGATACAAACAGATGGAGAGATATACCATGTTCTTGGATTGGAAGAATCAACATTGTGAAAATGTCTATACTACCCAAAGTGAACTACAGATTCATTGAAATCCCTATCAATTTACCAATGGCATTTTTCACAGAACTAGAAGAAAAAATTTCACAATTTGTATGGAAACACAAAAGACCCCGAATAGTGAAAGCAATCTTGAGAAAGAAATACAGAGCTGGAGGAATCAGGCTCCCTGACTTCAGATTATACTACAAAGCTACAGTAATCAAGACAATATGGTACTGGCACAAAAACAGAAATATAGATCAATGGAACACGATAGAAAGCTCAGAGACTAACCCACACACATAAGGTCACCTTATTTTTGATAAAGGGGCAAGAATATACAATGGAGAAAAGACAGCATCTTCAATAAGTGGTGCTGGGAAAACTGGGCAGCTACATATAAAAGAATGAAATTAGAACACTTCCTAATACCATACACAAAAATAAACTCAAAAATGATTAAAGACTGAAATGTAAGGCCAGGCACTATAAAACTCTTAGAGGAAAACATAGGCAGAACACTCTATGACATAAATCACAGCAAGATCCTTTTTGACCCATCTCCTACAGAAATGGAAATAAAAACAAAAAATGAAGAAATGGGACTTAATGAAACTTAAAAGCTTTTGCATAGCAAAGGAAACCCTAAAGAAGACGAAAAGACAACTCTCAGAATGGTAGAAAATATTTGCAAATGAAGCAACTGACAAAGGATTAATCTCCAAAATTTACAAGCAGCTCATGCAGCTCAATATCAAAAGAACAAACAACCCAATCCAAAAATGGGCAGAAGACCTAAATAGATATTTCTCTAAGGAAGATATACAGATTGCCAACAAACACATGAAAGGATGCTCAACATCACTAATCATTAGAGAAATGCAAATCAAAACTACAATGCAGTATCACCTCACACTGGTCAGAATGGCCACCATCAAAAAATCTACAAACAATAAATGCTGGAGAGGGTGTGGAGCAAAGGGAACCCTCTTGCACTGGTAGTGGGAATGTAAGTTGATACAGCCACTATGGAGAACAGTATGGAGGTTCCTTAAAAAACTAAAAATAGAACTACCATATGACCCAGCAATCCCGCTGCTGGGCATATACCCTGAGAAAACCATAATTCAAAAAGAGACATGTACCACAATGTTCACTGGAGTTCTATCTACAATAGCCAGGACATGGAAGCAACCTAAGGATCCATTGACAGATGAATGGATAAAGAAGATGTGGCACATATATACAATGGAATATTACTCAGCCATAAAAAGAAATGAAATTGAGTTATTTGTAGTGAGGTGGTTGGACCTAGAGTCTGTCATACGGAGTGAAGTAAGTCAGAAAGAGAAAAATAAATACTGTATGCTAATACATTTATATGGAATCTAAAAAAAAAAATGTGGTTCTGAAGAACCTAGGGGCAGGCAGGAATAAAGATGCAGTTGTAGAGAATGGACTTGAGGATATGGGGAGGGGGAAGGGTAAGCTGTGACAAAGTCAGAGAGTGGCATTTACATATATACACTACCAAATGTAAAATAGATAGCTAGTGGGAAGCAGCTGCATAGCACAGGGAGATCAGCTTGGTGCTTTGTGACCACCTAGAGGGGTGGGATAGGGAGGGTGGGAGGGAGATGCAAGAGGGAAGGGATATGTGGATATATGTATACTGATATGTATACTGATGTATAGCTGATTCACTTTGTTATACAGCAGAAACTAACATAACATTGTAAAGCAATTACACTCCAATAAAGATGTTAAAAAAATTAAAAAAATAAAAAATGGAAAGAATGAGAAAATTAAATGAAACGTTTTTTTCTGACTCACTAAAAAGCTGTCAGGAAAATATTTTGGCAAAATTTGTGCTCTTTGGGGCTGCACTGATTTGAGTCTTTGAGTCATTATTTTCTTCTTGTATATGAAAGAAGAAAAACATTGTATATAAATCTTTCTAAGACAAAGTTACCGGTAAAATATGAAAATAATATATGTAAATGTACCCTAAAGACATACCTTTCATCAGGATAGTTGTGCATCTTTATATATATAAAATCTGAATGTACTATGCAGTCATTCTTTCTGTTAAATCTGGTGAATGATGTTTGAGACTCAGAAGAAGCAAAGGGAGAAAGAGACCCAGAGCATGTAGTCCCACTGCAGATGGAGAGTTGAAGTTCCACCAACAGATTGTCTTGTCTTCTTCTTCCTCTGAATGCTCTCTACACAGAGTTAGCCAAACTGCAGGTTCTTAGGGCACAGTCCTCCACAGGACCACCCTCACTTCTGACACCAAATGCAAGTTTGGGGTGTTCTCAAAACCACCCTCTGGTTCCATATTTCACTCAGTTGACTCACAAGAATTCACAGAAACAAACCATATGCTTGGTAATGGTTATTACAGGGAAAAGATATAGATTAAAATAAGCAGGAGGAAGAGGTGCTTAGGGCAGAGTCTGAGAGTGAACTGAATAGAAAGCTTCTGTTGTCCTGGGGACACATAGCCCTCCTGGTATCAGTGTATGATAATACACACGGAGTACTGCCAACCAGGATGCTCACCTGAGCTTTGATATCCAAAGTTTTTACTGGGACTTCATTTTATAGGCGTGATTGATTGATTGCCCTTACGATTGATCTCAGTCACCAGGTCGACTCATACTATGTGACCCAAAGCTCACACCCTAAATCACATTGTTGCTTTTTTGGGCGTGGCCAGCCCCCACTCTAAACACAGATACTCCCATCAGATATGACAGAGATTACCTTCCAGAAGTCAAGGGCAAAGCCTAGCCCTCTCTTTGGGGAAAGCCACATTTTTTACTATACACTTCCATTTCAAAATAAAAATAAAAGGAATTATTTTTGGAGTCAGTCATCTCACAGTGCTGCCAGCCTTTGTGTCATTGATCGCCTATGCTTCCTTAAGCCCTTTGTTTTACACTTGAGATTAGTGTGTGAGTGGAGAAGAATTGTTTCTTTTGTCCTTTTCTAAGTTCCTCATCCATATCCCAACGATAAGGATTTCTATTTGTTTATTTATTTAGAGAAGAGTAAGACCTTTTATTCTAAGTAGACAGTTTCAAAGATGAAACAAATTACTGTGAAAAACGTAGATTGCCCGCTGTTCTAAATCCATTAGGATTATGTGTTCAATAGAAAATATGAATTAAACTTTTATCCTTTTCATTACTTACAACTTTTTGAGACTAGCTTTATTGTTTTTGAAATGATATAATATGCTTATTGTAAAAACCTCAAACAATGGAGTAAAGTAAATTTTATTTGCTTATAAATTTTAACAAACTGTTATTGTTCTTTTTACTTGCTTTCTTGTCTGTCTTCTCCACTACACCTTGAGCATTATGAGGGCAGGGACCAAATCTCTTTAGTTTCCATGGAATAGTTAGCTAATTATAGCATGGTGTCTGGCACAATCACCAAAGATTTGTTTAGTGAATGATTGGTGAACATCCACCTAATCATATTTACATATATACATATAGGTCAACAGATACCTACAAAATGTAAGGTCCTTGGAGTCAGAGCTTTTTGTATGTTTTGCATCACTTATATATCCCAATTGTCTAGAACGGGGTCAGCAAACTAACAGCCAGGAACCAAATCCATCCAGCAGCCTATTTTTTTGTAAATAAAGTTTTGTTGGAACATAGCCACACCCATTTGTTTACATATTGCCTGGACTGCTTTCATGCTGCGGTGGTAGAGTTGAGCAGCTGCAGAAGGGACCATATGACCTGCAAAGCCTAAAATACTTACTATGTGGACTTTTGTAGAAAAAATTTGTCCACCTCTGCTATAGAATGATGTCTGTCTGTCATTTAGTAAATATTTGATAAATATTTGTGGCAGAAGTAGATTTTATATGAATTCTTTATACTGTGCAAGATGTTTCTTATTAAACAATATTTCAAATATCCTATTATTTTAAATAGTTGTGTTACATTTTATTTGCATACTATAATATATTTGACTACTTGCCTTTTATTGCACACTTAGGGTGTTTTCTTATTTAGTTATTTCTTGCCGTTGTAAACAGCAATACAGTGAACATGCATCATTTTCTATGTGCAACTACATCCTGGTAAATTTATGAAAGTGGAGTGTCTATGTCAAAGAATAGTCATGGTTTTACATTTTTAATGTTTTTTTGGCAGATTGTCTCTAGAAAGGTAGTATTGATTTACACTCTTAACAACAGTACCTTTCCCCATAACTGCACCAACACTTTATATTAGAGGCCAGGATTTTTATTCAGGCAAGACATAGACGTGAAAAAAAAAAAAGTCAGATGGCAAACATTACTTCCAGGCTTCTTCTGGTAATAAAACTGACTTGTCCTGCCACAATGATGGGAGATATAAATGGTTTTCACTTGCCAAATTAAGAGCACAGTGGTGCCCTTGATTACATTTACATTTACCACTAATTCCCTGAGCTCCTGAACACAGGGGGAAGAATCATTATGATAATGAAGGAAGCTATTTTTAAACAAATGTATGCATGTACATTTTGGAAATAGAAATATTACGTTCTTCTTTAGAGAGTGAAATGCTTACATACCATTCATCTGTTCAAGGAAAACTTAATATCCACACACAGTAAAATATAACTAATTTTTTTCAAAAGGCTTGTTTAACCTTTAGAAAAGAAGAATGAGATGGCAGTCCAATTTCTGGGCTCTTTGATGGCAGGATAAAGGTGTGTACTGACAGTGATGTATTTGGAAATTACGCTGATTCAAGAGTTCATGAAGCTGGGTGCCGGGATGCCCACTGCAGTCCTGCCTTTCACCGCCAAGAGCTGGCTTGTTAGTCTTGTCTGGAGGTGTACAAAATGCCGAACTACAGGGGGATGGGGTGGGAGAGGGAGGGAGGGACCATTCTGTCCTCATCAGCTTTTTTGAAAAGCCAGCTGCAAAGTGAAATCGAGCTCCATTAGCAGTGCACTGTGAGGGCACGGCGCGTTAAGTTCCTAGACCTGCTTGCTAAGCTCCTTATGTTTTAAATCTTCTGTCAAGATTACTGACCTTCCCTTTGGTGCAATGCAAAATTAGCAGGTTGAGTAGTAAAATTTCAGCCCTCTTCATCGCAAATGAAACTAGTTATTCAGAAGGAAGGAAAGCTCGCCTGTGTGATGAGCTGAGGAAACGGATAACTTCATTGTGCAGCAAAGGGTGTTCTTTCCCTCCTGTTTAA
This sequence comes from Orcinus orca, assembly GCF_937001465.1. Classification (NCBI taxonomy): domain Eukaryota; kingdom Metazoa; phylum Chordata; class Mammalia; order Artiodactyla; family Delphinidae; genus Orcinus; species Orcinus orca. Next base: position 33,124,602 of record NC_064569.1, on the reverse strand, counting down.
TAAGTAAAGCTGCAAGACAAATAGCAAAATGGCTTGGAATGGGATTTAGGTAGTGTGAAGCAGGTAGGGGACCGTGATCTGGGGCACCCAGCTATTCTGTCCTCCACTGGTTTGACTCAGCCCACGATGAAATGGAAGTGTTGGAAATGAACTGGTGAATAAGGCGATAAAGAAATACAAACAAGACTCTTGAGAGCTGAAAATCTTTGGGGGCCACTGCCACAGCTCAGAAGCCCCCAGTAGATGCCAGTGCTCCAGATTTTGTGGGGTGAATCCCTGAGATACTTTCTAAGAGAGTTGATGTCTCCCTGGAAAACTACAAATAATGCACAGGAAAGACAATCTTCCTTGTTTGGACTTTCCAGGGGACTCTTCTTTGTCTTACTGTGCAGTTATTTCAACCGATTGATCTATGAAGGGAAGGAAGAAGTGACGGTTTGGAAAGATAAAACTGACTATACCTCTATGCCTTGTGAATTCAAGAGACAATTGTCACTGCCTCTGCTTGGCAGATCGGGCATCACTGAATATCTTCATCTCAGTTTTACTTGTGATTATTCATGCAATAGAATATGAGAAAGAATGTTAGCAATCATTTGGAAATTTTGTCAATGGAAATAGAAAATATTCTCAAGCATATCTGACATGTGTGCAGCCATACACAAACCCCAGTTTAGCTGGGTAATTGCCATCTTTGTTTCCAACTTCCTCCCAGTTTCTTTTACAAATTACAATTGACAACTAGAACTTAACCAGAAAAGAAAATCCATATGATTGCTGATTAGATCACTCAGGAAAAAGGAACATTTGTTTGTTAAATGACTTCCAAAGGTTATTTGCTGGGAGACAGCTGCTAAACTGGAACTCCTAAATCAGTATTATTGACTGTAACACTTGGGTAAAGTCCATTAGAGGCAACTCAGCGTTATAAACTGGTGGATTATTATTTTAGTTATAGAATAGATGGTGAATGTATGGGAATATCCCATTTTAATGAGATGCAGGTCCTGGGCAATTATTCAGTTACTTTGTGGTTAATTCCTCAGATAGTTTGATTTTGGTTGACGTACTTGAAAGTGGCAAGGAGTCTAGTTAATTATTCTATAGATGTTTTATTGTCATTGATTTTTTGGGGTAATATCTGCCTTTTTCACTTTCTGGTTCTTCCAGGCTAAAATTGTGGTGACACAGTTCTTGGAGTAGAATATTTTTACCCCAATGCATGCATTTATGTAGTAGAGAAGATTCAAAATTACTTTCAAAGGAGAATTTTGTTCCTGCTCCCAAATGCTCCCTCAGCTCACTGCCAAGTGGAGCTGAAATCACCTTTCTGTGCTTGTCAAGCTTTTCAATTTTCACCCAAGAATGTTAACTCTATTCCTAGCTCTGCTCAAGTGTAAGGATCTGTAGTGAACTGACAGCATAAAATGGCCGTGTGCATCATCTTTCAAAAGTTCAGCGGAGGTCAACAATATTCATGGAGGGTTGTGTGAAGGCTGTGTGCTTTAAATGTTCCTCTGGATAACCTAAAAATATTCCTGGATTGAGTCATGCCAGCATAAACCTATGTGCCTAGACTGATTCATATTGGCCCCTTGCAGATTTGCTTTTTACTGTTGGAGTAAAAATGTTGGAGTTGCAGTCAATGTCTTGATGTTGGAGTTTATTATCACCAGGGTGACCAACCATTCCAGTTTGTCCAGATAGTCCTGGTTTTAGAACAGAAAGTGCATGTCTCAGGACACTTTCTTGTCCAGGACAAACCTGGACAAGTTGGTCACCGTACCAGCCAGTCAAACACATCCTCATGGAACTTACCTGTGCATCTAATGTAAGGCTGTGAAAATCTTTATATGAGTTCTGAGGAGGTATTTTCTCTTTGGTTTTTGTTTTTCCTGAGCAACTGTTTATTTAACCAGACATCTTAAGGTTACAGTGAATTGTAGGACTGAAGAGTTTAATTTCTTTTACATTAGCAAAAAAGAGCCAGATTTATGGCTCAGCTAAGGGATTCATTTTTGTATTAGCCACATGCCTGGCTCCATTTTATGTGCTTGATTTCTTTATTCTTCCTCTGCCACCTCTAATATGTTAACTTGTATTTACATATTCATGAAAACTGCCTTTAGTGCTTTCTTTGTTAAAGAGGAGGCATAAATAAAAATTGCTATGTTTCACCACAATGTTGTAGGTCAGGTTTTCCAAGAAGCAGACCCTGATAAGGAAATTTATGTGTAGGACATTTATTAGGGAGTACTTTCAGGATTCATACAGTGAAAGGAGGGAAGGAAGCAGGACACAGATAGAGGAGCTGGGCTCCAGCCAGTCCCAGGGGAGCTCTGGAGCTGGAATGGCCATTCAGGGTTGTCCTGGGTTTGGACAAGGAGGCTGGTCCTTATATTCCCTTCCCCTTTGATCAGTTATGGAATGTGGCTGCCCCTGGGAAGAGGTATGACCTTGGGTGAGGGGCTCTCCTCAGCTGAGGGCAAATCTGAGAGAGGTCCAACAGTGAGGTGACAGTAATCCCGGCAGCTTGGATAATGAGTCCTCCAGCACTGTATCCTCTACAACTAGCATGTTGTGTGGAGTAATAGAAGGAGCAGGGAAGTCTCCACTCTTTGTGAAAATTAATCAGAATGTATATCTATATCTATCTATATAATCTATATCTCTATCATCATCTGTATCTGTATCTATATCTATATCTGTATCTATATCATATCTATATCTGTGTCTATATCTATATCATCTATATCTATATATATCATCTATATTTCAATCACTTAACACAGAGCGTGGCCCTGAATAAACGGCAACCGCTATCGTTTCTCTCTCTCTTTCCACATGAGTCTGATGGATTAATGTATGTGAATGGATCATTTTACTCAATGATTTGACTGTGCATGAACGTAATTACAGCAGAAGTTTAGGTGAAGAAAAATAAAACAAAACAAAAACAGTGGGGCTTCCCTGGTGGCGCAGTGGTTGAGAGTCCGCCTGCCGATGCAAGGGACACGGGCTCGTGCCCCGGTCTGGGAAGATCCCACATGCCGCGGAGCGGCTGGGCCCGTGAGCCATGGCCGTTGGGCCTGCGCGTCCGGAGCCTGTGCTCCGCGGCGGGAGAGGCCACAACGGTGAGAGGCCCGCGTACCGCAAAACAAACAAACAAACAAAAACTGTTTGGAACATGCACATTCTAACTTTACTTATAACTAGTTATAACACTAGTACTCTAACAAATTAAGAGCATAAGAAAAATGACAAATTATTCTAGGTAGATTATTTGAAAGTCGCTATTATGGGATTTCTTGTGAGTCTGCTGAGCCATAAGGATGAATTAGGAGAAGCTAGAGTAACAGGTACAAAGGTGGCTGGGCAGCTTTGACACTTTCCTGGTTGTAACTGGATTCCTTCCATTTTGAGCATTCCTATGACCCACTTTTTTGTCAGGCACTGTGAAAGGCAAGAGGCCAAAAATAGAAAAGCACAAGATGAGAATAGGGATGGTTAAATAAAATGAAAGAACTTAAAGGAGGTGAGTCAGTCATAAAGCTAAAAAATGTTAAAATACGATAGGTAACTATCACTAGTGATACATCTTTAAATACAGTGTTTTAAAAGAGCAAAGTATAAAAAACTTAAAGGAAAACTAAACCCATGAAATTAATAACCTGTAAAATAATGCTGATTTTAAAATAAATAAGAAATTTAAAATAAGAAAAATTAAAAATAGAGCATAAAAATATTTGAAATTCTTTTTAATAACAACTACAGATATAACATTGCATAAATGTATGACCAGAGGAGTTGTTTTATAAATCTCAAGTCAAAGACATATAAACTGAGACCAAAATAATCTCTTTAAATTTAAGGCCATAAAGAAGCTCTTTAAATATGTGAAACAGAGCAGGACCCTTTGGGGCCTTGTTGGGGACAGACCTCTGCATCCCTGCCTCTTGTTTGTAGAAAAGCTTTAGCCTCCTAGGCCTTCTCTGAGTTCCAAAGAGCAAATTTAGTCAGAGAAGTGTGAAAATGCAGAAACAAAAGAAACTAGTCAAGCAAGACAAAACTATAATAATTTATCCATAAAACAAAGTTAAGGATGTTTAGTTCCTCCTCAAGGGCTATAGATACTATCCTGAGCCATATGTTTGTTTTGCAGATACTAAAACCCCCCCACCAGGTGGAAGACGTTAACTCCATACTGACCACCAGCACATAGATCCCAGTTGGAACCAGAAGGTTGACTGTTGAGATTCCTAAAACATCACTCTGTTAGCTCACCATCAACCAATCAGAGAATTGTGCACAAGCTGATCATGCACCCTGCGACCCTCTCCCTCACACTGTCTTTAAAAACCCATCCCTGAAAGCCATCAGGGAGTTCAGGTCTTTTGAGCATGGCTGCCTGTTCTTGCTTAGCCTCATAATAAATGCTGTACTTTCCATCACCACAACCTGGTGTAAGGGGTTTGGCTTTGCTGTGTTTCAGACGAGTGGACCCAATTTTGGTTCGCTAACCTATGTCTACTTTTTCTTTTCTTTTTTTTTTTTTTTTTGCGGTACGCGGGCCTCTCACTGCCGTGGCCTCTCCCGCCGCGGAGCACAGGCTCCGGACGCGCAGGCTCAGCGGTCATGGCTCACGGGCCCAGCCGCTCCGTGGCATGTGGGATCCTCCCGGACCGGGGCACGAACCCGTGTCCCCTGCATCGGCAGGCGGACTCTCAACCACTGCGCCACCAGGGAAGCCCTATGTCTACTTTTTAAGGTAATTTCCAGTCTTGTCCTTTAAGAAATTATTTGGCACCATTTTCCTAGAAAATGTGAACAAAGAGTAACTGAATATTGGCAGAATGATATCATGTTCAATTCCCTTACAAAATATTTGGTAAACTATAAAACAATATGTACTTATAACAGTTATAATTATTACCTAATAGTGTAGAGTTTCAGTAGTCTTTTATTTACTTATGTATTATTTTTAATTTCATTGAAATATAGTTAATGTAAAATATTATGTTAACTTCAGGTGAACTACATAGTGACTTGACATTTATATACATTATGTAATGATCACCACGATAAGTCTAGAAACCATCTGCTTCCATACAAAGTTATTACAGTATTAGTCACCATATTCCTTATGCTATATATTACATCCTGAGGCTTGTTTATTTTGTAACTGAAAGTTTGTACCTCTTAATCCTCTTCACCTATTTTGCCTGACCCCCTGACCCTCCTCCCCTGTGGCAGCTACCTGTCTGTTCTCTGTATGATTACCTGTGTCAAGGGAGGTAGCCTGAGTGGCAGGGTGACTACACACGGTTTCCTCTTCTTTCCCAATCCTATTTAAGACACAGAAAGTCCAGTGAAACTCACCAAAATGTTTGACCATAAATGGATGCTAAAATAGGAAAAAAATAAGAAAACATGCATTTGAAAGATAAATCACAATATTAAATTATTTCAATTTTTAAAAAATGGTAATTTGAAATAGCGTAAATCATTTCCTGCATCCTCAGGCATGCCCACATCTTTCACGTTTTTGCAACTGCCTTCTGTTATGGATTGTTGTTTTAATGTAAATGTTCCTTTTTGCCTGGTGAAATTTCTTTGGGGTATTCTTTCTGATAACATTGTCATTTATCATAAAAAAGAAAAGTTCTTTGGGAGCTGAAAGGGCAGTTAGAAAACATAACTCTTCTCTACCATTGTTCCTTCCCTCCACCCTCTAATGCACAAAGATTCAGAAAAGTGGAAATTTGTGGTCCTAAACAAGTGTTTAAATATTATGTGCAGTTTGTTTAGTCATTAGTCACTTGGGATGCTTGTTAAAGGCACTTATTTTTGGATTCCTCCCAATCTACCAATCAGGAATACTTGGTTTGGGTCTGGGAATATGCATTTTAACAAATGTGACAGGTAATGCTGATGTTCACTCAAGTTTGAGAACCACTGTTCCAAATGACAGGACTAATCATGCCAGACTGGGAAAGTGAGAACTCCTGGTGACACACTGTCACACAGAACAGCTGAGAGGCAGAGAATAGGTCTTTAACATGTATATTTGAAAAATCAGCTGTTTCCAAGCTGAAATTGACATAGAGAAGAGAAAATCACATAAGGGATGCTTATCAAATTTGTAGACAACTCAATAGAAAGAAGGTTTAACATGATAGACTTTGGCATTAAAACTCAAAAGGGTCTTGACAGGCTGTGAAATAGGATTGAAATTAAGATGTTGAAATGTAACAGGGATAAATGTAAAATCCTTTATTTGGGTTGACAAAAAAGTTCACTGCATAAGGTCAAGATGGAAGAAAGCAACTTAGTAAGAATTCACCAATGAGGGTCCAGGAGATTTTGTTGACTGTCACCATGACAGAAGCCACCAGAGTGAAGAGGCTGCTAACAGAGCTAAGACAGTATGAGGCAGAAATAGTAGAAAGAGGACAAGTGCAGAGACACAGTCTTGAGTTTCTCTGTGCTGGTCAGGGTGTGCTTCTTCCTGGATGAAGCATTCTAAGGAGAATATTGATGAACTGGAGCTCAGCCAGAGGAAGCAGCCAGGATGAGAGTGTCTCATAATCATGCTAAATGAGGGATGACTGAGATTTAACTCAGAAAAGGCAGGTTTTTCAAATATTTAAAGGTACCTACCATTTATAATAGGGAACAAAGAACAGATGAGACAGTGATTTTCAGGAAGCTCAAGCTGGGGTGTAGAAGGACTGAGCAGGACCAAATCAAGTAGAGGGCTTTAGGAGAATGAGGGCTGAAAAAAGGAGATTTGATTTAGTATGTAGAACATCCGTTCAGTTGAATGGTAGATGCAGAAGTTTGATTAGAGATAGCAAGGGGCGGGGCAGTGAATACATGCAGGCCATTTTTGTAGACCACAAATTCTAGAATTTTGGTGGAGAAGAAAGGGGAAGAAATTGGATGAGTTTCTGGAAAAGACACTAGACTGAATTGTAATTTTGTTTTAAGGATAAGGCAGTCATGTGGGTATTTGATAGGGTGACCAGATCTAGGTTTGCAGATTTAGGTCTCTTGTCCCAGCATAATACTGATATACTGTCTGCTTTCACTCTCAAGAGTATGCTGGTGTGGATGATAAATATCATGGTGTTGAGGTATTTGAAGGCTGGGGGAGGTGAACCAGTGGAGAGAGCCTGAGACTGGAAATTTGGTAGTGAACATACATAATGAAGGAGTAAGTCCTGCCAGGTCCTGGCTGGGCAGCAACAGGCCTGGGCTGACCAAGGAGAAGGGCTGGGAATTTGGTTGGATAGGGGAGCTCGGGCAGGTGCTGTGAATACAAAGGCTGGAGGCCAACTCTGGAACTCAGCTGGAACCACAGGGATCTGGCATTGTGTCTGGCAGTGACGAAGCCTTCTGCATTTTAATAGAGGATTCTCAGGAAGAGAAGGCTTCAGGGCTCCAACGGATGCAGGTGAAGAGGATCATCTGGGGCTCCTCTCACCAGACCGTTCTAAGGTCACATTCAAAGTCCATTAGTTTTCAAAGGCGTGCTGACAGAAGATCTCTTCTGCTGCGGTTTCTCTCCTCTGAGTGGAATGGAAAAGGTCTTGCTTCATTAGCAGTTGGCAAAACGTAGAAACCTATTAAACCAGGGTGAGCTGTGTAAGTCTAACCCTAGAAACTGTGATAAATATACCATCAAAGAGGGCTGCAGACGTTGGTACTTTTCTGTGAATGCACATTTAATAGGACCGTGGATTTGCATGTCCTGCAATATCCCCACTTACAACAGGCAGACTTAATGCCCTGGGCTTTTCAAATGTAAGGGAACCCTGGACTGCCAGCCATCATTTTAGCTGTTCTTTTGTTAGCCTCTTTGGGGCTATGTTTCTTTTCCAACATGAAGGATAGATGTGATATTATATCCTCATCTGAGGTTAAGAGCACAGGCATTGCAGTCAGGGAAATCGGTTGGAAGCTCATTTCCATTACTTACCATTTGTTGTTTGCCTTTGGGCAAATAATTTCTCGTATCTGAGCCTCAGTTTTCTCATATGTGGAATGGGGATGATGACAGTACTTATTTCCTAAGTTTGTTGTGGGGATTAAATGAGGTAATGAATGTTAAGTGATTATATAATGTTAATACTGCCTATTTTTATTGTTTTTCTTATTGCTGCCCTGTGGTGAGATGTTTGAGGGAAGCTCAAGCAGAGTAAGGGAGTGCTCCCCTTTTTTAGGTCTCTTCATCAAATATTTACTGAGTACTACATATGTATGTTAAGGACTTTGCTGTTCAAGAAAGTTAATGATCAATAGTTTTGCCCTGTGCTAGTCTGGTGGGTACTGTCTGTGCCCTTTGAGTGAACCGCAGTTGATGCCCCTCCTGACATGACTGTGGATTTTTTGAATATTTAATAACAATAATTGTAACAACAACAATAATAATACATATCACCTTAAAGGTGTATAGAGCAGAGACCTGGGCCAGGCCACTAGTGATCTCCCTGAGTGTTACAACTCACGTGAAGAGTGCTTTATAATTAACAACTCTCTTCAAACCAAAGTTTGTGTGTGTGTGTGTGTGTGTGTGTGTGTGTGTGTGTGTAAAGGTTATTTCCTCATTGTAGTAGCCACATTGCTATGAGCAGGGCAGATATTATTTTCCCCATACTTTTGGTTGAACTCACTAGGTTTGTATAACTGCTTTTGAAAAAGAATATGGATTGAGCAGCTGTTAATGAGAATATGCAAGATTACACTATGTTGTGTAGTCTTTTGGGATTTTTTCTGAGAGAGTTAAGAGTTCAAATATGGCGGCAAATTTAATCTATGCTGCATGACAGGATTGCAGATTAGCTAAAAATGATTAAGCCCTTTGACTTCGGAAGTAGCAATTTTTTACCATTTCACTGTACTCCTCTTAGGATTAGAAGTGATGCATTGGCTGTTAACCAGCACTGACAGCTTTAGAAAAGACTGCCTTTTCTTTCCTTGTGTCCTTTCTCCCTCCCTCCCTCCCCTCCCTCCTTCCCTGCCTCCCTCTCTTCCCTCCTTCCTTCCTTCCATTTCTCTTTCCCTCCTTCCTCAAACATGTATTTGGCTTCTATTGTGAATAGCTAAGGTTTGGAATGTACAGATCAAGGCATTTTAAAAATATACTTTAATTACAAACATTTCTGCATATAGCCATGTACCTTTTCAGCTGGCCTGATTTCTTTTTCTCCATGGGCTTAGTTTGTGGGTCTGGAGCCAATTTACATAACTGATTAAAACAAACCTAGATAGTTTGTGACCCATTTTTATTAGATATTTTTCTCATCCTCATGTCCTACCATGGCAATTAAGATAGTTTACACTAGCCTGGATAATGATTTTCAGATTTGAATCTCGGAACTGTAGGCATGAGATTTTTAGAAACACTGAGTCTGAGTTCTCTCATCTGTGAAATGACCATATTAACATTTTACTGAAATATGTGACTTGAAATGTACTTTGTAATTCTTGGTTGATGGCTTTTTAAGGCCAAAATTTAGCCTATGTAATTCTAAAAAGCAAAGTATAACTAACTTGATAATAGAGATTTCTAGGCCATCACTGATATTCCCTTATTAATGACATTGCAGGTAGTGATGTCAGTAGGAATAGATGGAAAAAGACTCGTATCTATAATGGCATCATAATTAACATGTCACTAGTGGTCCTTTGGCGTTATGGTTTGAGGAAATAATGAAAATGTCATTTCAAGTTATTCTATCATTTATTAAGAAGAAGTAAATGAAGTCCTCAAAATACAGGTTAAGATCAATAGGTGTTCTTTGAGCCATTAGCTGCAGGATCATTTAACTTCAGTTTGGTGCAGAAGCCACTCTCTTTCCTATTCCTGCTACACACTGTTCCATGTGCATGTTGTGTGTCTGCATGTTAGTGTGGCCTAAGAAACAAGGCAGGGCTGGAGTCACTCACAGTAGGGGTGGAATCTATAGGGTGATTTACTTATAAATTGTACGACACACTTAACTGTTCTGAGTCTGCTTTCTAAAACGTAGACATGAAAGTAATGATACATTTCTCAGTGTGTTTGTAAGGATTAAATGCATCAATGCATGGAAGTACCTGGCACCCAAAATTGGTCACATGTATTGAGTACCTCCTCCATGCCTTCTATATATGTTATTTTTATTCCTCACTTAACTCTGCTGTATGAATACTTTATATCCACTTTGCAGATGAGGACTTAGGGAGGCCAAGGGACCTGGGAATGTTCCATAGGTAGTAAACCACTAAGGTGGGTTTCCAACCTGGGTCTGCACTCTCCATGGCCTGGGCTTTGTTGTGCTACCTCCCACTTTTGGCAGGTCCTCAACAGACCACAGCTCTTCTGCTCCCTCCACAAGGTTTTTGACTGAGAGTCTGAAAGAAGTAATTTCTTCTTATTAAGTTTGTGTCAATATGACTTTCAGTTAAAATAAAAATGTACAACCTTCTATGCTGGGACTCTCTGAATTCAAGCTGGGAATCCTGTGTGCTATCAGTCACTTACTCTCAGTGGCAGAGCTCAGAACTGAAGGTCTTGATACTGCCTTAAATATTCCTTGTCTTCTTAAGAAAACCTTCTATTTTGACATAATTCAAACTTACAGAAAATTTGCAAGAATAGTATTTTTTATTTTAATAACTTTTTATTTTCTTTCTTTCTTTCTTTCTTTCTTTCTTTCTTTCTTTCTTTCTTTCTTTCTTTCTTTCTTTCTTTCTTTCTTTCTTTCTTTCTTTTCTTTTCTTTTTTTCTCCCTTTTCTTCTGAGCCATATGGCTGACAGGGTCTTGGTGCTCTGGCCGGATGTCAGGCCTATGCCTCTGAGATGGGAGAGCCAAGTTCAGGACATTGGTCCACCAGAGACCTCCCGGCTCCACATAATATCAAATGACAAAAGCTCCCAGAGATCTGCCTCTCAATGCTAAGACCCAACTCCACTCAACAACCAGCAAGCTACAGTGCCGGACACCCTATGTCAAACAATTAGCAAGGCAGGAACACAACCCCACCCATTAGCAGAGAGGCTACCTAAATCATAATAAGGTCACAGACACCCCAAAACACACCACGGGATGCAGTTCTGCCCTCAAGAAAGACAAGATCCAGCCTCATCCACCAGAACACAGGCACCAGTCCCCTCCACATGAAGCCTACACAACTCACTGAACCAACTTTAGCCACTGGGGGCAGACACCAAAAACAGTAGGAACTATGAACTTGCAGGCTGTGAAAAAGAGACCCCAAACACAGTAAGTTAAGCAAAATGAGAAGACAGAGAAACACACAGCAGACGAAGGAGCAAGGTAAAAACCCATTAGATGAAACAAATGAAGAGGAAATAGGCAGTCTACCTGAGAAAGAATTCAGACAAATGATAGTAAAGATGATCCAAAAATCTTGGAAATAGAATGGAGAAAATACAAGAAACATGTAACAAGGACCTAGAAGAACTAAAGAGCAAACAAACACTGATGAGCAACACAATAAATGAAATTTGAAATTCTCTAGAAGGAATCAATAGCCAAATAAATGAGGCAGAGAACAGATAAGTGACTTGGAACATAAAGTAGTGGAAATAACTGCTGTAGAGCAGAATAAAGAAAAAAGAATGAAAAGAATTGAGGACAGTCTCAGAGACCTCTGGGACAACATTAAAAGCACCAACTTTCAAATTATAAGGGTCTCAGAAGAAGAAGAGAAAAAGAAAGGGACTGAGAAAATATTTGAGGGGATTATAATTGAAAACTTCCCTAATATGGGAAAGGAAATAGTCAATCAAGTCCAGGAAGTACAGAAAGTCCCATACAGGAGAAACATGCCAAGACACATATTAATCAAACTATCAAAAATTAAATACAAAGAAAAAATATTAAAAGCAGCAAGGGAAAAACAACAAATAACATAAAAGGGAATCCCCATAAGAATAACAGCTGATCTTTCAGCAGAAACTCTGCAAGCCAGAAGGGAATGGCAGGACATATTTAAAGTGATGAAAGCGAAAAAGCTACAACCAAGATTACTATACCCAGCAAGGATCTCATTCAGATTCGATGGAGAAATTAAAACATTTACGGACAAGCAAAAGCTAAGAGAATTCAGCACCACCAAATCAGCTTTAAAATAAATGCTAAAGGAACTTCTCTAGGCAGGAAACACAAGAGAAGGAAAAGATCTACAATAACAAACCCAAAACAATTAAGAAAATAGTAATAGGAACATACATATTGATAATTACTTCAAATGTAAATGGATTAAATTCTCCAACCAAAAGACATAGACTGGCTGAATGGATACAAAAAGAAGACCCATATATATGCTGTCTACAAGAGACCCACCTCAGAACTAGGGGCACACACAGACTGAAAGTGATAGGATGGAAAAAGATACTCCATGCAAATGGAAATCAAAAGAAAGCTGGAGTAGCAATTCTCATATCAGACAAAATAGACTTTAAAATAAAGACTATTACAAGAGACAAAGAAGGAAACTACATAATGATCAAGGGATCAATCCAAGAAGAAGATATAGCAATTGTAAATATTTATGCCCCCAACATAGGAGCACCTCAGTACATAAGGCAAAGGCCCACAGCCATAAAAGGGGAAATCAAAAATCACACAATCATAGTAGGGGATTTTAACACCCCACTTTCACCAATGGACAGATCATCCAAAATGAGAATAAATAAGAAAACACAAGCTTTAAATGAGACATTAAACAAGATGGACTTAATTGATATTTATAAGACATTCCATCCAAAAACAACAGAATACACATATTTCTCAAGTGCTCATGGAACATTCTCCAGGATATATCATATCTTGGGTCACAAATCAAGACTTGGTAAACTTAAGAAAATTGAAATCGTATCAAGGATCTTTTCCAACCACAATCTTATTTCCTTCAATTCAAGGAAAAAAATCTGTAAAAAATACAAACACATGGAGGCTAAACAGTACACTACAAAATAACCAAGAGATCACTGAAGAAATCAAAGAGGAAATCAAAAAATACCTAGAAACAAATGAAAATATGATGACACAAAACCTATGGGATGCATCAAAAGCAGTTCTAAGAGGCAAGTTTATAGCAATACAATCCTACCTCAGGAAACAAGAATCATCTCAAATAAACAACCTAACCTTACACCTAAAGCAATTAGAGAAAGAAGAACAAAAACACCCTAAAGTTTGCAGAAGGAAAGAAATCATAAAGATCAGATCAGAAATAAATGAAAAAGAAATGAAGGAAACAATAACAAAGATAAATAAAATTAAAAGCTGGTTAATTGGTAAGATAAACAAAATTGATAAAACATTAGCCAGACTCATCAAGAAAAAAAGGGAGAAGACTCAAATCTATAAAATTAGAAATAAAAAAGGAGAAGTAACAAGTGACCCTGCAGAAATACAAAGGATCATGAGAGATTACTACAATCAATTATATGCCAATAAAATGGACAACCTAGAAGAAACGGACAAATTCTTAGAAAAGCACAACCTTCTGAGACTGAACCAGGAAGAAATAGAAAATATAAACAGACCAATCACAAGCACTGAAATTGAGACTGTGATTAAAAATCTTCCAACAAACAAAAGCCCAGGACCAGATGGCTTCACAGCCAAATTCTATCAAACATTTAGAGAAGGGATAACTCCTATCCTTCTTAAACTTCTCCAAAATAGAGCAGAGGGAGGAACACTCCCACACTCATTCTAAGAGGCCATCATCACTCTGATACCAAAACCAGACAAAGATGTCACAAAAAAAGAAAACTACAGGTCAATATAACTGATGAACATAGATGCAAAAATCCTCATCAAAATACTAGAAAACATGATCCAACACACTAAAAGGATCATACACATGATCAGGTGGGGTTTATCCCAGGAATGCAAGGATTCTTCAATATATGCAAATCAATCACCGTGATGCACCATATTAACAAACTGAAGAATAAAAACCATATGATCATCTCAATAGATGCAGAAAAAGCTTTCTACAAAAACACCCATTTATGATAAAAACTCTCCAGAAAGTAAACATAGAGGCAATTTACCTCAACATAATAAAGCCCATATATGACAAACCCAAAGCCAGCATCGTTCTCAATGGTGAAAAACTGAAATCATTTCCTCTAAGATCAGGAACAAGTCAAGGTTGCCCACTCTCAGCACTATCATTTAACAGTTTTGGAAGTTTTAGCCACAGCAATCAGAGAAGAAAAAGAAATAAAAGGAATCCAAATCGGAAAAGAAGAAGTAAAGCTGTCACTGTTTGCAGATGACATGATACTATACGTAGAGAATCCTAAGGATGCTACCAGAAAACTCCTAGAGCGAATCAATGAATTTGGTAAAGTAGCAGGATACAAAATTAATGCGCAGAAATCTCTTGCACTCCTATACACTAATGATGAAATATCTGAAAGAGAATTTAAGGAAACACTCCCATTTACCATTGTAACAAAAAGAATAAAATACCTAGGAATAAACCTATCTAAGGAGACAAAAGACCTGTATGCAGAAAACTATAAGGCACTGATGAAAGAAATTAAAGATGATACAAACAGATGGAGAGGTATGCCATGTTCTTGGATTGTAAGAATCAACATTGTGAAAATGACTATACTACCCAAAGCAATCTACAGGTTCAGTTCAATCCCTATCAAACTACCAATGATATTTTTCACAGAACTAGAACAAAAAATTTCACAGTTTGTATGGAAACACAAAAGACCCCGAATAGCAAAAGCAATCTTGAGAAAGAAAAACAGAGCTAGAGGAATCAGGCTCCCTGACTTCAAGTTATACTACAAAGCTACAGTAATCAAGGCAGTATGGTATTGGCACAAAAACAGAAATATAGATGAAAGGAACAGGATAGAAAGCCCAGAGGTAAACCCAGGCACATATGGTCAACTTATCTTTGATAAAGGAGGCAAGAGTATACAATGGAGAAAAGACAACCTCTTCAATAAGAGGTGTTGGGAAAATTGGACAGCTACATATAAAACAATGAAATTAGAACACTTCCTAACACCATACACAAAAATAAACTCAAAATGGATTAAAGACCTAAATGTAATGTCAGACACCATAAAACTCTAAGAGGAAAACAGGCAGAACACTCTATGACATAAATCACAGCAAGATCCTTTTTGACCCACCTCCTAGAGAAATGGAAATAAAAACAAAAATAAACAAATGGGACCTAGTGAAACTTGAAAGCTTTTGCACAGCAAAGGAAACCATAAACAAGGCAAAAAGAAAGCCCTCAGAATGGGAAAAAATATTTTCAAATGAAGCAATGGACAAAGGATTAATCTCCAAACTATAAAAGCAGCTCATGAAGCTCAATATCAAAAAAACAAACAACCCAATCCAAAAATGGGCAGAAGACCTAAATAGACATTTCTCCAAAGAAGATATACAGATTGCCAACAAACACATGAAAGGATGCTCAACATCACTAATCATTAGAGGAATGCAAATCAAAACTACAATGAGGTATCACCACACACCAGTCAGAATTCCTATCATCAAAAAAACTACATCAAAAATGCTGGATAGGGTGTGGAGAGAAGGGAACTCTCTTGCACTGTTGGTGGGAATGTAAACTGATACAACCTCTATGTGGAGGTTCATTAAAAAACTAAAAATAGAAGTATAATACAACCCAGCAATCCCACTACTGGGCATATACCCTGAGAAAACCATAATTGAAAAAGAGTCATGCACCACAATGTTCATTGCAGTTCTATTTACAATAGCTAGGACATGGAAGCAACCTAAGTGTCCATCAACAGATGAAAGGATAAAGATGTGGCATATATATACAATGGAATATTACTCAGCCATAAAAAGAAATGAAATTGAGTTATTTGTAGTGAGGTGGATGGACCTAGAGTCTGTCATACAGAGTGAAGTTAGTCAGAAAGAGAAAAATAAATACCGTATGCTAACACATATATAGAATCCAAAAAAAAAAAAAAAAAGTCTGAAGAACCTAGGGGTAGGACAGGAATAAAGATGCAGATGTACCGAATGGACCTGAGGGTATGGGGAGTGGGAAGGGTAAGCTGGGATGAAGTGAGAGAGTGGCATGGACATATATCCACTACCAAATGTAAAATAGATAGCTAGTGAGAAGCAGTCGCATAGAACAGGGAGATCAGCTTGGTGCTTTGTGACCACCTAGAGGGGTGGGATAGGGAGGGTTGGAGGGTAATGCAAGAGGGAGGAGATATGGGGATATATGTATATGTATAGCTGATTCACTTTTTTATCAAGCAGAAACTAACACACCATTGTAAAGCAATTATACTCCAATAAAGATGTTAAAAAAAAAAAAGCTAAGAGTGGAATTGCTGGATTGTATGGTAGTTCTATTTTTAATTTTTTGAGGAACCTCCGTACTGTTTTTCATAGAGGCTGCACCAGTTTACATTCCCTCCAACAGTGTATGAGGGTTCCCTTTTGTCCACATCCTTGCCGACACTTGTTATTTCTTGTTTTTTTGATGATAGCCATTGTGACAGGTGTGAGGTGATTATCTCTTTGCAGTTTTACTTGGCATTTCTCTGTTGATTAGAGATGTTGAACACTTTTTCATGTGTGTGTTGGTCATCTATATGTGTTATTTGGAGAAAAGGCATAAATCTTGAGTCCAATTTGTTGAGTTTTGACAAATGCATATGCCATGTACTCTCCATTCCTATGAAGGTATAGATGTTTTCTTTTATTCTAGAACATTCTCTCATTCCGCTTTTAATCAATCTCTCCCAGAATAAACTAATTTTCAGGTTTGTTTTGCTATAGTTTGCCTTATAAATGGAATCATAGATTATGTCTTCTTTTTTGTATTCCAGTTTAAAATTCCTCTAGATTTTTAGTTGTTTTAGCATTTTTATATTGTGGATCTGCATATTATTCCTAAATTTTAATGCTCACCTTCATATTTAAAGGAAGCCCTGACCCTATTTAGCAGGATTGCTAAAGCAATTACCCTGAGATGAGATTGTGGCTATAGAAGGTTGAAATCCTACTGATCTTAAACTAAAAACTCTTTGATGGCTTGGAATTAATTTTTATGAGACCCAGTATAAAACTGGTTGTATAAATGATCTGGTAATGGTACTATCGTGCTGTTGATCATCACTCAGTTTCCTCAGAATCCACATCAATTAATCAGGTGTACATTCACTTATCCTGGCATTCATTCACTCATTTAGAAATGTTTATTGAGTATACTTCAGATCCTTCTCTGTCAGAGATCTAGCTGTGAACAAAGTAGGTAATGTTGCTATTCTGTCAGAGCTTCATATATTTTATTTCCACTGCCACTTATTTTGTGTGTGTGTGTGTGTGTGTGTGTGTGTGTGTGTGTGTGTGTGTAGATCCAAGTTTCAGTCTGATATTGTTATGGACTGTATATTTGTATCCCCCCACCCCCACCCAAATTCATATGTTAAAGTCCTAACCCCAGTGTGATGGTATTTGAAAACAGGGCCTTTGAGAGGTGATTAGGTCCTGAGGGCAGGGCCCTGGTCTGATGAGATTAGTGCCTTTTTAGGAAGAGATGCCTGAGAGCTTGCTCGCCATCTTTCTGCCATGTGGGGATACAACAAGAAGGTAGCCATTTCTAAGCCAGGAAGAAAGCCTTTTCTAGACTCTGGCCATGCTGGCACTCTGAACATGGACTTCTACCTGGCAGAGCTGTGAGAAAATTGTTGTTTAAGCCACTCAGTTTATAATATTTTATTATGGCAGCCCCAGCAGACTAAGACAGATACAGATACCATATTCCTTCCACGTGAAGAATTGCCTTTAACATTTTTAGAGTAGGTACACAGGCAATGGTTTCTTTCAGGTTTTATTTATTTGATAAAGTTTTTATTTCGCTTTCATTATTGAAAGATTCTTTTGTTAGGAATAGAATACTGGTTGACAGTTTTTGCTTCTAGCACTTTAAAGGCGTCATTCTCTTGTCTTCTGGTTTGCAGAGGTTCTGATGAGAAGTTGACTGTAACTTCATCTTCGTTCTTTTATATATAATGTGTCTTTTTTCTCTGGCTATCTTCAACAATTTTTTTTTTCTTTTCAGCAGCTTGAATATGTTACACCTCTGAGTAATGCCTAAAGGAAATAGATGTCTTATCTTCCATATATATATATATATATATATATATTTTTTTTTTTTTTTTTTTTTTTTTTTTTTGCGATATGCGGGCCTCTCACTGTTGTGGCCTCTCCCATTGTGGAGCACAGGCTCCGGACGTACAGGCTCAGCGGCCATGGCTCACGGGTCCAGCCGCTCCGCGGCATGTGGGATCCTCCCAGAATGGGGCACAAACCCGTGTCCCCTGCATTGGCAGGAGGACTCTCAACCACTGCAGCGCCAGGGAAGCCCTTCCTTATATTTAGCAAGAGTGTTTTACCAAGAAGTACCCCTGCTGTGTGACTCATGTTAGTCCTTTGTTTATGGTGCTCTTCCCAACCTCTAGTCCTCATCAAATCTTACTAGGATATTAGGAACTAGCTGAAGTCCTGTCTCCATGAAGCCTTCATGGCAGATAGATAACATGCTGTACTTTCTTGACCTCCAAGCTCTCTCTTCTTTGGCCTAGATATGTTTTAGACTAAATCCATTCTCTCTCCTATGAAATGATTTCAAAATACTTCATCATTCATTACCTTTCTTTAAATATACTCTCTTTACTTCTAAATATCAGTCCCATTATTTAAGCAGGATTTTTTTTGTTTGTTTATTTGTTTTTTTGTGTGTGTGCATTGTCAAGAAAATCCCTTCAAGTCTTTCCTCTATTAGTATGATTAATTTCTTCAACTCACATGATTAATTTAATTAGGTTGCTCTCCTTTTTTAATGGGTGACTCTAAAGGTGTGAAAAGGAAGGCAGGTAAGAGCCATACTCAGAAGGACCCCATGCTTGGTTTTATGCTCTGCTGTTGCCATCTTGAAATTCTTAATAATGTTTGAACAAAAGACCATACACTTTCCTTTTGCAGTGGTTGCCCTGACAGTTATGTACTGGGTCCTGGATTTGGGATTAACATCTCAGTTGGAAATTTGGCTAGCCAGAAGGTGGTATAAGGATATTAGGTGCCTTGAGCAGAGAGGAAATAGAATACAAGGAGAAAGCCATCTCTGAGGCAGCAATTGCAAAATAATGTTCTGTGGGGCATTCCATTTATGTGTTATGTGTGAAAAGGCATTAATATTCAAATTTCAGAAATTAAGGAAGGTTAAATAGATTTCCTTAGAACAGAACTTTTTAACATTTAATTTGGGGAGCGGTATTATGACCAACCCAAATGGGATGTGATCTGCAGCATTTCCAAAGCTCATTTAACTGTGGCTAATGGTCTGGAGGAACCAGTGTTCTTTGGGTCCCAGTTTTGGAACACAGTTTGACAAATGGGGACAATAGTTACATGCTTCCAGAGTAAGGAGACCTGTTCCCATCAGTAGCTTTTGGAACTAGGCCTATGAATTATTTAGTAGAAGAAATAGAAACGTTCATTGCTCTCTACTGATAAACCAAAGATATTATTATGTGTATGAGTCTGGGGTTGGCTTTATCCCTATCTCTAACCCCCAAATACTTCCTGGGTCATGTCTTTCCTTTCTTCTTTAAGATTGCTCTCTTCACCTTACATCTTAGTCAATTTTTACCTTGATGAAAGATGACTGTTAATTATATATGTGAATCTGCAATGTGCATGTCTCCACTGGGAATTTTAGAGGGATTTTCTCTAGGGGAAATTAAAAAAAGGAGGAGACTTGGCCTCTGTACTGTAAATGCACAAAATATTTACTACTAAATGAATGAAAGCAGTGATCGGAGTCTGAGTCCTTTCCTCTTTGGGGATCCCTATGCGCAGCATGCTCTGCATATCCCATTATACAAGCCCTAGCTGGGAGCCATAGAAGTAGCACCATAAGTGACCCCATATTACCCTCTAATGTAGCCATCAGTCTTACTCTATAAATCAGCTGGAAAATGAGCCTGCATTTAAGGAGCTTGTGCTTAACTCACAGGACACCACTAAGAAGTGTGTTAGTAAGGAGGGGGAGGAGTAACTGGGGAACACACACTAGGAGTTGTTTGGAAGTTGGCACAAGTTAGTGGGTAGATTGCCAATGAGTTTTTATTATGTGCCCATTGCTTGCAGAACATATTTAATATCTAATAATGGCAGGTTCTGAGCCATGCCTCTAAATTCTGGCTCAATCACACATAAAAATTTTAAAAATTAGATAAAAATATCTTTCTAAGATTCTGATTAAGTAGGTATAGGTTGGGACCAAGAACCTTAATCTTCAACAAATTTTTCCAGTGATTCTGACGCAGGAGGTCAAGAACTACTAAATGTTGAAAAATGCTGATGTAGGCAATAAACTTTAAGCAAAAATCATTAAAAAACACACTTCAAAGTCACAGTGTCGGACCTGAAAAACAGCAGATGTTAATGAAATCTGAAGAAAATCTTTGCAGTCTGATTTTTCTTTTTCTTCTCCTTAAAGAATATTTTTGGTGATAAAATGATCTACCACACTTTTTTTGGGGATTAAGATATTGTGCTAGGGGCTTCCCTGGTGGCGCAGTGGTTGAGAGTCCGCCTGCCGATGCAGGAGACACGGGTTCGTGCCCTGGTCCGGGAGGATCCCACATGCCGCGGAGCGGCTGGGCCCGTGAGCCATGGCCGCTGACCCTGCGCGTCCGGGGCCTGTGCTCCACAGCGGGAGAGGCCACGGCAGTGAGAGGCCCGCGTACTGCAAAAAAAAAAAAAAAAAAAAAAAAAAAAAATTGTGCTAATATTCTTATTTCATGATAGGTATGACTTTTAAAAACTTTTGATTCTGTTTTTGGAGGGAAATACTTATACAATAGACAATACTATAAATGCTCTATGAGGCTCCGATTATACTTTAAAAAACTGTATGTATGTATGTGTGTCTATGATTTAAAACATTTTTTCCCTTCATGGAATGCTCAACAACTGCTGTGAATTTTTTCTCACCAGCGAGTTTTTACAATTCAGTTTTGCATTATCCCAAACAAATTTTCTGATATTTTATTATGAAAACAACTAATTTTACCATGAACACTCATATACCCACTGCCTAGATTCTACCATTAACATTTTATTCTATTTGTTTCAAAACATATCTATTTAATTATTTGTCCTTCTCTCATCCTTTAATCCATCTTAATTTTTGACACATTCCAAAGTCAACTGCAGACATCAGCATAGAGTCTGCAGTATTTATTTACAGTTTTTTTCTTTTGCTGTAAAATATACATACAAAGAAATGCACATATCTTAATTGTATATTTATTGAGTTTTGACAAGTGCAAACCTCTATGTGATGCAAATTCCTATCAAGATATAGAACATTATCACCATATCATGCCCTTTCCCAGGCACCCCCTACCTTTTGCTTATTCCAGGATTTTATATAAATAGAATCATGTAGTATGTACTGTTCTTCTTTCAATTAGCATAATGTTTTGAGACTTGTCCATACTGTTGTATGTATTAGTAATTAGTTCCTTTTTATTGCTGAATTGTGTTCCATTTATGATTATACCACAGTTTATCAGTTTTCCTATTGATGGATATCTGAGCCATTTTCAGCTTCTGGCAATTATGGATAAAACTGCTATGTAAATTCTTGTTCAAGTTTTCTGTTAACATATGCTTTGCTCCTCTTGGGTAAAAACCTAGGAGTAGAATTGCTGGCTCATAGTGTATGAGAGTTTTGTTTACTCCACTTCCTTTCCAACATTAGATGTTGTCAACTTTAGAAACTTTAATAATTTGGGTGGGTGTGTAGAATACTTCATTATGATTTTAATTTGCATTTCTCTGATGACCAGTGCACACTTTTTCATGCACTTATTGATAATTTATATATCTTCTCTTTTGAAGTGTCTGTCAAAATCTATTGCTTATTTTTTATTGGGTCTTTTTTCTTCTTTTGGAAATTAGTGACTCTTTTAATAATTATGCTGTGGGTCTCATGGGCTATCACTGGGTGAATGATATTTCTACATACAAATTAGTTTTTATCCTATGGCTTGTTTCACTTTTTAATGTAAAACAAGAACACTACTGAAATATTTTATTATCCACTAATTATAAATCTGAATTCACCTTTTTTCTATTTAATGTCTATTATTTAATCTCTACATTTCCATTATATCCAAATTTTTTAAAAAATTGAAATATAATTGATATACAATGTTGTGTTAGTTTCAGGTATACAGCAAAGTGATTCAGTTATACATATATATTATTTTTCAGATTCTTTTCTATTATTGGTTATTACAAGATATTGAATATAGTTCCCTGTGCTATACAGTAGGTCTGTGTTGTTAATCTATTTTATATATAGTAGTGTGTATCTGTTAATCCCAACCTCCTAATTTATCCCTCGTCCCCCACAATTTCCCCTTTGGTAACCATAAGTTTGTTTTCAGTGTCTGTGACTCTATTTCTGTTTTGTAAATAAGTTCATTTGTATCATTTTTTTAGATTCCTCATATAAGTGATATCATATGATGTTTGTCTTTCTCTTTCTGATTTACTTCACTTAGTATGATAATCTCTATATCCATCCATGTTGCTGCAGATGGCATTATATATGTTTTCTAAGGCTAATATTCCATTGTATATATGTACCACATCTTCTTTATCCATTCATCTATTGATGGACATTTAGGTTGCTTCCATGTCCTAGCTATTGTAAATAGTGCTGTATGAACATTGGGGTGCATGTATCTTTTCAAGTTAGAGTTTTCCACCTTTCTGGATATATGCCCAGGAGTGGGATTAATCGTACCTCTATTTTTAGCTTTTTAAGGAACCCCCATACTATTCTCCATAGTGACTGTACCAATTTACGTTTCCACCAACAGTGTAAGAGGGTTCCCTTTTCTCCATACCCTCTACAGCATTTATTATTTGTAGACTTTTTGATGATGGCCATTCTGACTGATGTGAGGTGATACCTCACTGCAGTTTTGACTTGCATTTCTCTAATAACTAGAGATGTTGAGCATCTTTTCATCTGCCTGTTGGCTATCTGTATGTCTTTTTTGGAGAAATGTCTATTTAGATCTTCTACTATTGGGTCCTTTTTTTTTTATTATTTAGTTTCAGGAGTTATTTACATATCCCGCACTTTGTCAAATATATGTTTTGGAAACATTTTCTCCAAGTCTTTGGCTTATCTATTCAGTACAATTTTTAAACTTACATATGAAATAAGAAAATTAAAAAAATAGATAAAGTTCAGGCAAAAGCATGCTGATTGGTGGCTGGTGGGACATGAGGTTGATATTCGTAAGAAGAGGTGATCACTGAAGCAGGGAGTAGGAAGATTGTAACTGGGAAACAGAACTAAAACTTTAGAGGGCTTCCTATATGTCACTTGATATACATATCTGATTTAAATTTCTCAACATCTCTATGAAGTAGGTCATATTTCTAAAATCAAAGTTCTGAGAGTTTAATTAAGTTGTCTAATCTATTTAGTTGCAGGTTAAATACTCTGGTCCTCACGAGGGTCTGTCTGACTCTTCTCTTACCCCACCAATTTTTCTTCATAGTTTAATAATTGTTCATTATCTAAGATTTATTTCAATAAAAGCATTGAACTAGTATCTTACCACCAGATGAAAAAAGATGAATGTAATTAAAAAATTAATGCACTTAAAATAAAGTACAGAGGAAACCATGTCTATAAAATATCAAGCTTTTGTTTTGAATGGAATCTTTTCTCTAGATACTTAATATAAATGTCATATATTATAAGTTTTCAGTCCATTCATATGAATTCTAAACTGTGGACTTAAAAGTAGACTTGTAGATATTTAAATCAGTATTATTAGGAACATAATATATGTGACCACATAAAACATTTCTCATGAACTTAATACAAAGATAAATAAAAAGTTACTTATGAGTTAAATTTGCTCCCCCCCCACCCAAATCTTCCAGTAAAGTGGACACTCCAGGAAGAGTCCCCATGTTCACTTACACTGTGGCTGTGTTCCTTGGAGGTACATGTATCCTTGTCAGAAAAGCGTAAGATGGAAAAGGATTCAGGATTGTGTTCATTATACTGGATTTTTTTACTCAACAAAATTCATTGTACTTTTATTAGCAAAACATTACACTGCATACTGACATAATCATGAATATTTTAATATGAGTCTACTACATTTCATTCCCTATCCTGAACACTTTTATATCTATTATCTCACTTTATCTTTCTGCAAACCTTATGCATTATCTCACTACCATCACCCCCTCTTTTAGAAATGAGGGGGCTTCCCTGGTGGCGCAGTGATTGAGAATCTGCCTGCTAATGCAGGGGACACGGGTTCGAGCCCTGGTCTGGGAAGATCCCACATGCCGTGGAGTGACTAGGCCCGTGAGCCACAACTACTGAGCCTGCGCGTCTGGAGCCTGTGCTCCGCAACAGGAGAGGCCGCGATAGTGAGAGGCCCGCGCACCGCGATGAAGAGTGGCCCCCGCTTGCCGCAACTAGAGAAAGCCCTCGCACAGAAACGAAGACCCAACACAGCAAAAATAAATAAATAAATAAGTAAACTCCTACCCCCAGCATCTTCTTTAAAAAAAAAAAAAAAAAAGAATAAGCCATTCTACCTTTTCTTTGAATATTTCCCTGGTATTATAGTGGTTAAGAAGGTAAACTCTGGATTTAAAGACACTTGTGTTCAAAACCTGGCCTAACTGTTGACTTATTTTACCATCCTTAGTTTACTTTTCACCTGTAAAGAGACTGCAATAATAGTAGGGTAGTAGTAGATTTTAGAAGTGGCTTCTGTGATCTCTGCTACTAGTGTCTGTGTCCACGTGTAATTCTCTCATTATGAGCATGGTCAGGACCTGTGACTCACTCCTAACCAATAGAATACGGCAAGGTTACAAATATACATATATACACATTCATGATTATGTTTCACATGATTGGCACATCTGTCTTGTTAGGAAACTTTCTTCCTTGCTGGCTTGAAGAAGCAAGCTGCCGTGTTGTGAGTTGCCATGTGGAGAGGGTCATGCAGCAAGGAGCTGAGAGTGGCTGACAGCCAATGAGAAACCGTGGCCCTCAGTTACAGCCTGCAAAGAACTGAAGTTGAGAAGGATCATGTGAACTTGGAAGCTGATCCTTCCCCTGTCAAGCCTCAGATGAGAACCCAGTCCTGGCCCACACCTTGACTGCAGGGGACCTGGCTAAGCCTCTCCCTGACTCTTGACCCATGAAACCATGAGATAATACATGTGTGTTGTTTTAGGCTACTAAGGTAATGGCAATATTCTTATATTCAGCACTGAATATCCAATAGGTAGATATTCAGTGCAATAGGTAACCAATAAAGGTATTATCTACCTATCACATAGTAAGAGATTATATATTGTGTTGGCCAAAATGTTCGTTCTGGTTTTTCTGTAACATCTTAAGGGAAAACCCGAATGCACTTTTTGGCCAACCTAATATTTGGTCTCTGCCCCTATTTCCTGGCACACATCTCCTAAACCTCTTCGAATCTTCAAAGCGACAAGAGTCTTTTTGTATGCCAGTGAGATGACTGGTGGCTGAGGGTCCCTAGATACTCAGGATGGGGGCTGGATGTCAGGAGAGACGACCATATAATTAGAAGGTTAGAACTTTCAGCCCCACTCCACCTCTGGGAAGGACAGAGGGGCTGGAGGTTGAGCTAACCACCAATGGTCAATGATTTAGTTAGCCATTCCTAAATATGAAGCCTCCATAAAAATCCTAAGTGAAGAGATCTAGAGAGCTTCTGGGTTGGTGAGCACATCCATGTGCTGGGAGGGTGGCGCACTCCAACTCCATGGGGACAGAGGCTACTGCACTTGGAACACTTCTGGACCTTGCCATTTCTTCATTGGCTGTTCATCTGTATCCTTTATTATAACCTATATAATAAACTGGAAAACATAAGTGTTTCTCTCAATTCTGTGAGCCATGCTAGCAAATTATATAACCCAAGGAGGAGGTCACTGGAACCCCAACTATAAGCTGGTTGATTAGAAGTATGGGTGACAACTTGGGACTTGCCACTGGCATCTTAAGTGGAGGAGTCTTGTGGGACTTGAGCCCTTAACTTGTGGGATCCGATGCTGATTCCAGGGAGAGGGTGTCAGAACTGAACTGAATTGTAGGACACCCAGCTGGTATCTGAGAATTGGTCATTGTGGGACCCCCCCCCACAATATTTGGTGCCCAGAAATATGTTGTATGTAGAAGGAAAAAAAATGGAGAGATTTTTTTCTTACATATCTTATATAATTATTGTGAGATGAGAAGTAAATTAATTAATGGATGTAAAGCTTAGTGCAGCCCTTGGAGCACAATAGATACTCAAAAATTAAAAGCTTCTTCCTCTAACTTCCACCCTCTGCCTTCCAGTTCTTACTGATCTACCAATAGCTGAATCGCTGTAGCACTTACCAGTGTTGGAAGAGACACTTAGACTTCACCTTCCAGCTGGATTTATATTCCTTTACACATTTCCTTTGTGTCCAATCCTGCTTAAATAGCTCCAGTGACAGGAAGCTCACTCTTGAGCTTTCCCCTTTTACAAAAGTCATGGCCTCAGTATCCTTAGCTAATCAGGATGTAAATAGATAGAGTTTTGGAGGCCTGCAGGATCAAACCTACATCCTGATTGTTTGAAACCTCAGCCCATCTCAAATATACCTGTTGGAGCTTTATTACAAAAGAGGATATTCAGATAGTCAATGAGCACATAAAAAGTGTTCAACATCACTGGTTATTAGAGAGCTGCAAATTAAAGCCACAGTACCTCACTAGTACAGCTACAATGAAAAGGCCAACAATATCTAATGTTGGCAAGTATGTAAGGCATGTGAAACTCCATCTCTAGTGAGTACAGTGGTTGGTAAAAACTACTTGAAAAGCTGGTAGAATCTGCCAAGGCTAAACAGATACTCAGTAATTCCACTCCTTGGTTTATGCGTAAGAGAAATGTGTGCTTATGTCCACCAAAAGACGGGTACAAGAATGTTTATACGTAATGTGGAGAGAAAGAAGCCAGACATCAAAGGGTAGCACATTCTATGGCTTCATTTATATGAAGTCCAAATACAGGCGAAACTAATCTCTTGTGATAGAGGTAAGAATGATGGTTATCTTTGGGGCAGTATTGACTGGGGGAGCATGCTTGATTATTGGAACTGTCTATATCTTCATCTGTGTGGTGTTTACATGGATATACACTACATAAGTGAAAATTTCACTGAGCTATATATCATTATAATTTGTGCACTTTATAATAAGTTATACTTCAATAAAATAGTTTTAAAAAGTATATCTTAGGTGCTAAGTATCTGGATTTTTCCATTGACCAATCTAGAGAACAGCAGATTATCATTAAAGAAGCTAGGTATCTCCACAAAATAAATGAACTGCCTTTCAGTATTAGTTTTCAGATCTTTAGCTTTTATATTGTAGTCTCTTGTTTGTCAGTAATTGGCTGATACATATCATCTTTTCTATATTGTTGACAAATTAGAAACAATACTTGTGCAGCCAAAGCACCTAGCAAGGAGCAGGACACCTTTATATGCTCAATAAAGATTTCCCGAGAGACACACTAAGGGGAGGCAAATTGTGTCTTGTCAATATTTTGTAGCTCAACAATCACCTTGTGTTCTACAGGAGTCTTTATCTCTCTCTAAAAGCAGTCTTTTTTTTTTTTTTTTGGCATGATTTTTTCTTAAAATTGATCTAATATGAATTGAGATTTTATTTAATCCCTAAACATCCCTGCCCCTGCCTGACCATCATACTGTTCATTTAAATGTCACCACAGAGACTGGAGATAATAGGTAAACTCAGATTTCTTTTAAGGCAACTTGGAACTTTTTATCTCAGAAACCCTCTCAGAAACAAATGAACAAAACCGAAACAGAACACAAGAAGCTGGAGTCAGTTTTCAGGTTAAGACCTCATACCATTCCTATGCAATGTGGGCTCTTTGTTTTGAGTTTTCAGACACAGTCTTAATCCTGGAGGCATAGCTGCCAGCTAAGGAGCTGCTGGTCCCACTCTGCTCCCTTAGCAAACACCTGAACTGGGATTTGAATGTCTATCCTCACTGAGAATCTTTTTGTTTAACAGGGGAAAGAAAATATCTACTCTTATAGATATGTGCAAATCCACCAGGGACTCTTTTAGGATAATATGAACCTCTGAGTATCTATTTCCATGCAGTCTTCAAGTACCACAACAAGAGTATCTAGTGGATAAAGGGACTTTCTTTTCAACTGAGCAGTAAGTAGGAAAGAGGGCAGAAACCCTCCCCTGGCTCCTAAGGGATGGAATTCCTTTTCTTGCTGTTATGTTGGCTCTCTAATTCCCTGATTTACTGCCGGTGTTGATACAGATGCCTCTGGTACCTGATGTCACTGTTCCATCAGTATGTTTTGCACATTTTATTGCTAAGCAACAATTAGCAGAGTGAGTCCTGCCTTCTGTGATTTCAATTTTGGCTTCACACATGGAATTTTGCTTTCATCTTTGCAACACAGCGACAGTGTTCACTGTTCAGCTAAAGCTGTTTTAGGAGAAACTGTCAGAAAAGATGGAGGAAGGAACTGCAGGTATTTGGCCATTCAGTGGTACAGTTTTAAAATGTTATTTATGAAAAAAATATTCTCTAATTAGACACCCAATAATTTGAAAGTTATACTGAAGTTTGGACATAAACTCACAGTGATTCATTTGGCCTTAAGGGGGGTACTGATAACAGTGGAATAATTATGAAAATCCTGAAAGAGAGCACACTAAAGGTCCAGAAGAAAAAGAAAAAAATTTTTGCCAAGAAAATTTCTCATGATAGTAATAAAAGAAAATGCTTTCCTTCCAACCTCAATACCACACAAAATTCTTTTCATTGAGTTAATGGGATATTATGAAAATTTAATGGGAATAATAGATCCAGGAGAAGAAGTAAAAGAGTAGAGCAAACAGGGGGAAAAAGTCCATTAAATTAAATATAAATTGGTTCCCCTTTACCCTTAATAGTAGAAAAATGATGATGCTTCAGCTTAGATATTGCTTTTATGGATATGCAGTTTCTTGTGAAATACTCTTGTTAGAAAAATAAAACTATTAACATTTAAGAATTTGGTAAGCAGAAAAAGTATTTTTCTACACATATAAGAATAATGTTTAAAAAATTCTACTGGGTAATCATATTCACTCTTTTTCATTGAAGAAGAGAGAAAACTGTGGTTAAATCATTTAGAGAAAATGGAATCTAGACATTTTATTCTTTTCATGATGAGAGGTCTAATTTCTAGTATCTTCTTAGAATCTTGCAGAAAAGGAGGATCGTATTAAGGAAGAGCTATAACTGAAGAAGGAGAGAACATTCTATTTTTGGAATTCCTTTTCTTGCTGTTATGTTGGCTCTCTAATTCCCTGAGAATTTGTGTAGGCTAAAGTTGCAGAAACAGAAAGGTCCAGAAAATCAGTAAGCTAAAGAACAAAGAAGCTTATTTCTCTTTCATGTAACAGTCAGTGGTGAACATTCCAGGTGGGTAATCATCTTCTTTGTTGATGCTGGGTAGCAGCCATGTATGGGTTCTGGATGGAGAGATAGAAAAGGACAGCAAGGAGAAGACAGACCCATCATGGGCTTCCAGTTAGGTTCCAATGGCAAGAAACTAATACAGCTACACCCACTACAAGAGAAGCTGGGAAATGTAGTCTGTTTGGGCAGCCATGTGACTTGTTACAATTCAATTACAACGGAGGAAGGGAAGAATGGATTTTATTAGCTACCTAACAGTTTATGCCATACACCTCAAAATTACATTAGCCTTCCTTAAAAAAACTCACATTTTCATTTATTAGATCACATTGAGTTTATAATAGTTAAATTATTTCTAGAATTTTTTGGTTTTGCATTATCTTGGTATGGTTTATTCTCTCAAAAATTATTATGCAATTAATTTTACATAAAAATATTACATCAATTTATATCATTTCAAATTAGGTCCTGATTCTTCTAAAATGTGTATTTCTACATTGCAGTCATTTTAATGTATCTTTCTCACTTAACATTATTTCAGGGACACATTTCTTCTAATTTTACAGCCCATATAGCTGCTCTTAATGCCATGTAATAGTACTCCATTATCTCTATGGCTGCATATTTCAAGCTATTAATTTGTTTCTTTTTGTATTTTTCCAGGTTCTTTCCCCCAATTCAAGCAAATAGCCTGCACTCCCCTTGTGCCTCAGGGGAGGTATGTGTCAAGGCGGAAAGTAGAAGCCATGTATGTAGACTTCTGGATTTTGTTTCTCTAAGCCTAAACCCACAGTGGAACTTAGAATGTTTATTGAGGTGGTGTAAAGGCCAAGGAGATTTGCTAAGGAGAAAACAGAAAGTGCCTCTGAGGGTAGGATTTCCCAAGACCAAAAAGGAGGTTAGAGAGTAGGAGAGAGTATAAGAAAGAAGTATGTGTTCCTGAGTAGCGGGGGTCCCATCCTACTGCTTGGCAGCAGAGCCAGGGAGGAGGAAAGTAGGGAGAGCTCGGGCACATAGTCTTTGCAAAGACCCTATGGCCCAACAGTGCCTGGAGTGGCAGGGATCCTGCGTCCATGCAGGTTGTGCAGGTAGATGACAGGGGACAGGTGGGGCTACCCTATTCCCCGTGTCTCTCCACTGTATATGTTTCTTTGAACCTTCCTGGGGTGGTAAAGGATCTTCAAGAATGGCTTCGATTAAATTCTCTGCCTGCTTGGCAGATTGAGTTCTCCAGGTTAGAAGTTAAACTGACTTAGAGAAAATAACCAGACATTTCTTGCACATCTAAGTTTGGTGACTGACATTCATATCGGCTGCACAAGTGTGATTTGCTTAATCATTCTTTGGCTGCATCCAGGCTTTTTCCATAAGCTAAGAAGAAAATGACGCCCCCATTCTAAATTTATATTATTAAGTTTTAGGACTTATATTCAGACTTTATATTAAATCCTACTAAGTTTAATCTTGTTGGTTTTGTGTCATTATTTCCATCCACTGGAAAAATTTTAAAGACTGATTTTGTCATCTGAAATATTATCTACCTCTACCAGTTTAATGTTATCTTCAGAAATGATCAGCATGTTTTCCGTTTTCATCATTTCATTTATTAGAAATGTTGAACAGCCCAGAAACAGGGGCAGAGCTATGTGGCATGCTATTATGGCCCGGTCTCCAGTTTTAACATTTATTAATTATTCCTTTCTGGGTTTTATTACTTATTCAGTTTTGATTCTATGTATCTGTATTCTTATCCAGTCTACAGTTCTTTATTTTGATCATGGACATTGTGAATGATGTTGTTTATTGCTTTGGTGGTAAATATCTGCTTATCCATCATCTGTTAATATTGAGCAAAACATGAGTGTTTATGGTGGTGTAGGGAAGGAAATGTGAGTAAACAATGTACCAGGTAATGGCAATGTCCCGAAGGGAGAACAGTTATTCTCATGAAATGCCAAAAAATCATGGAATAAGCCACATATGTAAAGTATGTGACACTGCCCAATAAATTTCATGTTGTAAGGGGTAGTTAGAAAACTGCTGAAAATTATTTTCTCTGGGCGAGGTGGTGGTAGGATTATGGACAACTTTTACTTTATAAATTGCATATTTATGAAATATTTGAATTTTATACTTGAATTATGTTTATCCATTCATTTATTTGTTCAAAAATTTAATGAAATATTGTCTGTGCTAGGCACTCAGGATACAGTGGTGAGCAAAGTCAGATACTGTTTATTCCCTCATGGACTTTTGTGAAGTAATTAAGTTACTCTCGCTGAGTTCTGGAATCAGAGTGCTTGGACTTAAATTCCAGTCTCTCCCTTATTAGCTATGGAATCTTGGTCAAGTCCCTTGACCACTTTATGCCCCAGTTTCATTTATAAAATAGGGATAATAATTGTACCTCTAAACCTTTATGCTTAGTTGGGTTGTGGTGAGGATTAAATGGAAAATAATGTGAAACATTTAACGAAGCATAGTAATTTATTGTGTATTTGTATTAGTGAGGGAGATAGATATTAATTATGTGTTCATACAAATAAACATAAAATGGTACTTGTAACAGGTACTTCGTGGAGAGGTACATGGTACCATAAGAGTGTATGGTACTTCTTATGGGGATAAGATGGGGGATCTAATCAGATCAAGGAGGTGTTCCTGAAGAAGTGAAGAGTAAGATGAGCTATGAGTTAATCATCAAGAAAAACCAAAAGGATGTTATGATTCCTTCTAAAAAACATCTCTGGATAAGATAGGGAGGGAGCAAGCCTGGATAACAGATTGTTTGACTGATTGCCTCTTTGCTAACATCTGCTGGAGGTCTGAGCTCTTGTGTAGAGTGGTCTTTGGTGAATATTACACAGGATAGGAGAAGCAGATAACTCAGGAGAAGGAGTCAGAAGGAATAAAGGGAGAGGACCAGGGCCCCAGTCTGTTGTTTGCAGGAGGGTGGGTTCATTTCCATTTGGGCAGGTTGGACACACATCATGAAGTGATACAGAGGCTGCAGCTTCATGCTCTCAAATGGCCTCAGTGTGCTAATTCCAACATCAGGAGATGAGATAAAGGCATGGGAACTGCAAATTCTTTCTAGGCCATAAGTGTTACTGGGGAGGAAGCTTCTAACGTAGTTCTTGCCAAAGTGTGCTCCTAGATCACTGAGTTATTAGATTTAATAGGATTTTTTTTAAAAGTTTTCACGAAAGAAGTTATTAAACATGGTCAGATTTAAACAAGTTTCCTTATTGTAGGTATTGTCAAAACCTTTAATATGTGAATGGACATTATGAATCTCCTAAAGGGAGTTTCTCAAATTTTACATAATCAAATCCGCTTGGCCATGGAATGTCATGGATGTCTTTCAGGGATGGTTATGAGAAGCATGCATTGGAAAACATCCTACTATGTGGTCAGGGCTGGTTCTCGGTGGTCCATGTCAAATAGAGCTGTGACAGAAGGATTGGTTTGGGGTAGACTAGACCACTGTTGAGACTGGAAAAGGCCAGTGGAGGGAGACTGAAGAATGCTGCGAGGGCAGAGAGGAGTTCTGGGAAAAAAAGCTGGCTGGGGCGGGGGAGGGGTGGGCCGGGGACTGAACTTATGCCCCAACTCCCAGATGCCATCAATTATAAGTAGAAATGCATTGAGACTCACAGACCACAGGGCTGGGGTCTGTGCGGGCACTGCATCTTGTTTCTAGTGGGTTTTGGTAACAGTCATGGGCAGGACAAAGCTCGTGTTTAGGTGAATGGTGAGCAGAAAAAGCTAAACCTGTTCCTTTTCTATCACCTTTTCCAGGATTTCAAAGCTATTGGGTCAAGATTTCTCCTGAGATATTGTGCCCAAGGGTTTAAGGTTCTCATAATTTTGAAAACAAGAGCTTCCTGGCCTCTTACGTAATGTTTGTGAGTCCTCAAGTATTACTGATACTGATTCCCTCATTGCAACTCCTGGGCCTGGAATCTTGGCCTCATTTAATACTGGCTTGAAGCTGCTGTATAATAGCCTCAAGTATCTTGGGTTTCTGCTTTTGTGCTTCTTTTTGCTTTTATACTTCTATGTACTGATTATAAAAGTAACAAATGTTTGTTGTTTGAAGGCTCATAAAAATATAACATAGAAAAAAATACCCGTAATCTCACCAGTCAGAGGCAACCAGTGTTATTCTGGCATATAATCATCTGGCATTTTTTCTCTGATTTTATTTTTTCGTAAATCAAGATTATTTGTGATTCAATTTTGAATCCTGCTTTCCTCTCCACTTAATCTTATGCTGTGTTCTTTTTTCCATGCCATTAACCACTCTTCAGAAGCATAGTTTTTAGTGGCTTTCTAATATGCTAAAGATGGAAATACTGTGGTTTACATTGCTGTTCAATTTCTTCTTAACCATAAATATTTTCCCCCCAATCTGAATGTCTTTCTTTTTGGTGAAGACAGATGCTGTCAAGGACTTGTGTTCTCTTCTTTCTCAGTCATTTATTACTATTATACAGCCTTTCTCAAGAAGTAGGCTTATCCCTTACATTTTCATTGATTTATCGAACACGGTTAGCCTTTGTGTTGTCTTAGCATTTTCTCCTAAGCTTCGGCTCACTGTGCTATTTAACTTTCCTGTCCTAATCTTACAGATGCTACTCACTTGCCCTTTTTCCTATCTTTGGTAAATGCCCTTTCAAAGCATCAATCTATCAGAAGTTTTCCTGTACAGAGAGGCTGGACGGTTTTAGTTGTTACTGAGAAAAATCCTGCCTTGAACAGTCCTGCCCAACTGCCTGAAACTTTCAGCCACTTGCCAGGTAACACACTCCTTCGTCCATGAAAAGATGGACCCCTAGACAAATCATTATGAGGACAGTTTGAATTTGCAGGGATTGGGTTGTTTTGTACCCTCAGGAAAATGTACATGCGTTTCAACAAAAAGAAGTGGTATTGGTTGGCCTGGGCTGCCATAAAATATCACAGACTGGGAAGCTTAAACAAGAGAAATTAATTGTCTCACAGTTCAGGAGGCTAGAAGTCCAAGGAAAATTTGATTTCTGGTGAGGTTTCTCTTCTTAGTCTGAAGACAGCCACTTTTCCCTGCGTTGTCACACAACCTTTCCTATGCCCAAGCGCAGAAGGAGAGGTCTCTGCTCTCTCTTTCTCTTCTTACAAGGACATCAGTCCTATTAGATTAGGACCTCACACTTATGATCTCACTTAACCTTAATTATCACCTTAAAGGTCCTATTCCCAAATACAGTCTTATTGGGGGTTAGGCCTTCAATGCATGAATTGGGTCGGGGCTGGGAGAGGAGCACAAGTCAGTCCATAACAAGCAGAAACGCAATATCTTGATGTTCTGCAGTTTTGTTTTTTTTTTGCGGTACGCGGGCCTCTCACTGTTGTGGCCTCTCCGCTGCGGAGCACAGGCTCCGGACGCGCAGGCCCAGCGGCCATGGCTCACGGGCCCAGCCGCTCCGCGGCATGTGGGATCCTCCCGGACCGGGGCACGAACCTGTGTCCCCTGCATCGGCAGGCGGACTCTCAACCATTGGGCCACCAGGGAAGCCCTGCAGTTTTTGTATTTACTCTGTGTCATGAGAAATTTTGTTGGCTTGCTATGCGGAATATTGTTTTTTATGAAAGGAAAGAATAACCTTACCTCTCATTGGCCGCAAATAAAAGGATAATGTTGTCATTGGATGTTAGTAGGACTGCCAATCATCTGAAAGATAAAGCTTCCCCCGTAACCTAAACCGCAATCCTAACAAGTCTAGAGAGCTTGACCATGGACAAACCTGTTTTCTTCACTTTTTCTAACTGAGAATATAGGGAGGGATTTTAAATCCTTGGATATATGGAATATTTCAAGGAAAAGCATCACTAGTAGAGCTAGAAACCAATGTGGGTTATTCTGAGTATTTAATCACCACACATTTTTGGAGGCCTACTATGTGACAAGCACTGCTCCAGGCACTCAGGATAAAGAGGTGAACAAATAAAATCCCTGGCCTCAGTGGGCCAACACTCTAGCGAGGAAACAGGCAGTAAACAGATAAACACGTAATTATATACTATGTAGGAGGATATGTGCCATAAAGCATAAAGCAAGACAAGTGGCTAGAGATTTACAGGAATTGTCACAGTAGACAAGAAAAGTCCTCCAAGCAGATGTGGTTTGAATGATGACCTGAGGGAAGAGAGGCAGGGAGCTGTGCAGACATCTGGGGAAAAGTATTCTGGAGAGATGGGCTTGTTGACAAAATGTTACTGCTGTTTGTCTCTTAGATGTCTTTACCATTCACTTATTGCATATAAATAGAATCGGTCATTAAATATAGGATGTTTCTAGATATTTGACCAAGAACTTCCCCTGAGCAAGATCCTTTTCCAATTTTCTGATAAGGACATGAACTTTGTAATTTTTCTTCTGGGAGGCCCTGTGGCCTATGTGTTTGCAAAGCACAAGCATCTTCAGGTACTTATAACAATTTATTATTCTTATTATCTTTACACTGAGTGAGCCCTGAATAAACTTTGTGCTTTTTCCTCACACTCTAAACAAGTATTTCACAAACTTTGAATTTTGATTCCCTGTCTACTGAGATGCTTCCCCTTAAAAAGTGTCCTGTGGGGCTTCCCTGGTGGCGCAGTGGTTGAGAGTCCGCCTGCCGATGCAGGGGACACGGGTTCGTGCCCCGGTCCGGGAGGATCCCACATGCCGCGGAGTGGCTGGGCCCGTGAGCCATGGCTGCTGAGCCTGCGCGTCCGGAGCCTGTGCTCCGCAACGGGAGAGGCCACGGCAGTGAGAGGCCCGCGTACCACAAAAAAAACAAAAAACAAACAAAAAAAGTGTCCTGTGATAAAATGGAGTGGACTATATCTGTGTCTTGGTCACCACCATGCACACGAGCATAGTAGAGGCTCTGAGAAGTCTTTTAGTAAAATGTTTAATTTTGCTTAATGTTTTTCAAGCTTATTGACTGTGAAGCCCTAAATATGGGACCCCGATATTTAGAATAGATTCTTTAATTAGAGTTTAGACTTCTGCACTAAAGCAATGTAAAACCTAATATCAGTCAGATGAAATACAAATATAACATCACTTACAATTGTTTTATTTCAAATTGGCAGCAAACAGGGGATCAGTAGCTTTTCTAAACTGGTCGTGCAAGCTAACATGCTGGTTAGCATCACAAACACAGCTCTTATTAGAAGGACCCATGTGTCTGTGAGGTCATAGTCAAGACCTAGTGGTTTTACACATAGTGCCATCCGGTACTGTGTTCCCACTGAGTCTCCCTATATGGCTTCTTTGTTAGGGTTTGTTTGGTGCTTTCCTTGTCCTAATCCTATTCCTTTTCACCTTTTCTTATTATTGGCTGGAGTCTCTTTAGCTAGATCTGTCAAGATACTCCAGGTGAATGACCCATACTTTCATTTTCTTTGTTCCATTCTTGGGAGATGCTAATACCAATAGTAGCTTCAGAAATGTAGTAGCAAAATTGCATCTTTTTGATGCCTGGGCTTGATTCCCAGCCCTGCCACATACTTCACACACAGTGAACCATGGGGGAACCTCACATTGGGGCAGCAAACTCTGTGGAAATCGTGTGTGTGTGTGTGTGTGTGTGTGTGTGTGTGTGTGTGTACAAACTTTAAAATTCTTCTGCTGCCATTTTATAGGTAGGTGTTTGGATTAAATGAGTCACTTAGCCAGGCCCTCAAATGGTAGTTTTAACATTTTGTCCTCTAAATCAGATTACAAGATTTTCTATTGTTGAAGTTGAAAATCCTTTTAACTGATGAAAACCCTTCCTTTTTGTAGCGTTTCTTTACAATGTATCCTCTTTTCTCTACCTTCAGTAGTGTTCTCTGTTATTTCATGCCTATCCTCTGTTTTATCATGAGATCTTGAGTAGATAATTTGATATTATTTATCACAGAAGTTGTGGTGGGATTTAGTGAATTAAGAGAGTGTTGGGCAAAATTGTAAAAATGGTTAAGTATTTGTTTTTCCCTTTTCTTTCCTTTTTTTTTCTCTTTCTTTTTTTCAGCTCCTGGGTCCTTTTCTCCAGGCACCCAGGCCCTTCATGCTGTACGCCCCCAGCCTCACCTCAAAGGCTGAGATGTCTCAACCATCCTGGGTCTTTCCCCCTCCCACCTCCTCCACCAATCAATGTTCTTTTTCCTCAAGACTCCACTGACTTCAAGTGTAGTATAGATAAACTAATATAGCATAACTTATTAGGCTACTGCGCTCAGCCTTGCTCATTCATGCTGAGTAGATATCCATTAAGTTGAGCCTGAGCTTGCCTTCAAATTTTATCCCATTTTCTTTAAACTTAGCCTTACTTTCAAATATCTTTTTCTATTATCACTTAAAATATTTTTTATTGAAGTAAGTTGACACACAATATTATATTAGTTTCAAGTATACAACACAGTGATTCGACATTTATATACATTATGGATTGATCACCACAGTAAGTCGGTCACTGTACAAAGTTATTACGTTATTATTGACTATATTCCTTATGCTGTTACATACCTGTGACTTATTTATTCCATAAGTTTGTACTTCTTGATCCCCTTCACCTACTTTGCCCAACCCCCCACCTCCCTCTCCTCTGGTGACCACCAGTTTGTTTTCTGTATCTAAGTCTGTTTCTGTTTTGTTTGTTTAGCTTTTTTTTAGATTCCACATATAGTGAAATCATACGGTATTTGTTTTTCTCAGTCCGAATTATTTCATTTAGCATTATACCCTCTAGGCCTATCCATGTTGTCACAAATGGCAACATTTCATTCTTTTTTATGGCTGAATAATATTTCATTTTGTATATATATCACATCTTCTTATCCATTCATCTATTGATGGGCACCTAGGTTGCTTCTATATCTTGACTATTGTAGATAATGCTGCTATGAACATTGGGGTGCACATATCTTTTTGAATTAGCGTTTTTGTTTTTTTGAATAAATACCCAGAAGTGGGAATGCTGGATGATATGGTAGTTATATTTTTAATTTTTTGAGGAGCCTCCAAACTAGTTTCCATAGTAGTGGCACCAACTTACATTCCCACCAGCAATAAATGAGGATGCCTTTTTCTTCACATTCTCACCAACACTTGTTATTTGTTGTCTTTTTGATAATAGCCATTCTGACAAGTGGGAGGTGATATCTCACTGTGGTTTTGATTTGCATATTCCTGATGGTTAGCGACATTGAGCATCTTTTCATCTATCTGTTGACCATCTATATGTCTTCCTTGAAAAAATGTCTATTCAGGTCCTTTGACTATTTTTTAATTGGATTGTTTGTTTTTTTTGATTTTGAGTCATGTGAGTTCTTTATATATTTTGGATCTTAACCCCATACTGGATATGTCATTTACAAATATATTCTCCCATTCAGTAGGTTGCTTTTTCATTTTCTTGACAGTTTCTTTCACTGTGCAAAAGCTTTTCAGTTTGACGTAGTCCCCTTTGTTTATTTTAGCTTTTGTTTCCCTTGTCTGAGGAGACAGATCCAAAAAAATACATTGCTAAGACTGAGATCAAAGAGTGTACTGCCTATGTTTTCTTCTAGGAGTTTTATGGTTTTAGGTCTTACATTCCAGTCTGTAATCCATTTTGAGTACATTTTTGTATACAGTGTAAGAAAGCAGTCCAGTTTCATTCTTTACATGTAACAGTCCAGTTTTCCAGCACCATTTATTGAAGAGACTGTCATTTCCCCACTATATATTCCTGGCTCCTTTATTGTAAATTAATTGACCATATAAGTGTGGGTTTATTTCTGGGCTCTCCTGTTCCATTGATCTATGTGTCTGTTTTTGTTCCAGTACCAGACAGTTTCGATTACTATAGCTTTGTAGTATAGTTTGAAATCAGGGAGTGTGATACCTCCAGCTTTTCTTCTTTCTTAAAATTGATTTGGCTATTTGTTGTCTTTTGTGGTTCCATACAAATTTTAGGATTATTTGTTCCAGTTTTGTGTAAAATGTCATTGGTATTTTGGTAGTGTATATAAACACAACAGATTTCTGTATCCTGAAATTTTACTGAATTTATTAGTTATAATAGTTTTTTTTTTTTGGTGGAGTTTTTAGAGTTTTCAATATATAGTATCATGTCATCTGCAAACAGTTTTACTTCTTTTTTAATTTGGATTTTTTTTTAATCTCCTTTTCTTGACTGATTGCTGTGGCTAGGACTTCCAATACTATACTGAATAAAAGTGGTGATAGTGGATATCCTTGTCTTATTCCTGGTCTTAGAGGAAAAGCTTTAAGATTTTTCACTGTTGAGTATAATGCTAGCTGTGGGTTTGCCATATATGGCCTTTACTATGCTGAAGTATGTTTTCTCTATACCCACTTTGTTGAGAGTTTTTATCATGCATGTTTAATTTTGTCAGAAGTTTTTCTGCATGTATTGCATATAACTTTTATGATTATATATAATATATATATGATCATATAATTTTTATCCTTTGTTTTGTACTGTATCATGTTGATTGATTTATGGATTTTGAGCCATATTTGTACCTCTAGAATAAATCCCACTTGATCACTGTGTATGCTCCTTTTTTTTTTTTTTTTTTTTGCGTTATGCGGACCTCTCACTGCTGTGGCCTCTCCCATTGTGGAGCACAATCTCCGGACACGCAGGCTCAGCAGCCATGGGTCACGGGCCCAGCCGCTCCACAGAATGTGGGATCCTCCCGGACTGGGGCACGAACCCGTGTCCCCTGCATCAGCAGGCGGACTCTCAACCACTGCGCCACCAGGGAAGCCCTATGCTCCTTTTAATGTAATGTATTTGGTTTGCTAATATTTTGTTGAAAAATTTTGCATCTATGTTCACCAGGGATACTATCCTGTAATTTTTTTTTTTTTGTAGTGTCTTTATCTGATTTTAGTATCAGGGTAATGTTGGCCTTGTAGAATGAGTTTGGAAGTGTACCTTCCTCTTTAATATTTTATAATTGTTTGAGATGGATAGGTGTTAATTTTTCTTTAAATGTTTGGTAGAATCCACCTGTGAGCCATCTGGTCCTGGACTTTTGTTATATTTGTGAGTTTTTTGATAACTAATTCAATTTCATTAGTAGTGATTGGTCTGTTCAGATTTTCTATTTCTTCTTGATTCAGTCTTAAAAGGTTATATGTTTCTAGGAATTTATCCATTTCTATTAGCTTGTCCAGTTTGTTGGCAGGTAATTGTTTATAGTAATATCTTATGATCCTTTATATTTCTGTGGTGTTGGTTGTAATTTCTCTTTCACTTTTGATTTTATTTATTTGGAACCTCTTCTTTTTTTCTTGATGAGTCTGGCTAAAGGTTTATCAATTTTATATTTTCCAAGAACCAGCTTTTAGTTTCATTGATCTTTTTTATTTTTTTAAGTCTCTATTTCATTTATTTCCACTCTGATCTTTAGTATTTCTCTCCTTCTACTAACTTTGGGCTTTGTTTATTCTTCTTTTTCTAGTTCTTTTAGGTGTAAGGTTAGATTGTTTATCTGAGATTTTCCTTGTTTCCTGAGGTAGGCCTGTATTGCTATAAACTTCCCTCTGACAACTGCTTTTGCTGCATCCATAGATTTTGGAACATTGTATCCATTTTCATTTGTCTCCAGGTATTTTTTTTTTGCGATACGTGGGCCTCTCACTGTTGTGGCCTCTCCCGTTGCTAAGCACAGGCTCCAGATGCGCAGGCTCAGCAGCCATGGCTCATGGGCCCAGCCGCTCCGCGGCATGTGGGATCTTCCCAAAATGGGGCACAAACCCGCATCCCCTGCATCGGCAGGCGGACTCTCAACCACTGCGCCACAAGGGAAGCCCTGTCTCCAGGTATTTTTAAATTTCCTCTTTGATTTCTTCTGTGATGATTGGTTGTTTAGAAGCATGTTGTTAGCTTCCACGTGTCTGTGATTTTTCCATTTTTCTCCGGGAAGTTGATTTTTAGTTTCACACCCCTGTGGTTTGGAAAAGATGTTTGATATGATTTCAGTCTTCTTAAATTTATTGAGAGTTGTTTTATGGCTTAACATGTATCCTTTCTGGAGAATGTTTCATGTGCGTTTGAAAAGAAGTTGTTGTATTCTTCTTTTTTGGGGTAGACTGTTCTATTTATATCTATTAAATTCATTTGATCTAAAGTGTTCTTTAAGGTCAAATTTTCCTTATTGATTTTCTGTATGGATGATCTACTCATTGATGTAAGTGGGTGTTAAGGTCCCCTACTGTATTGCAGGGGATTGTCAGATTCTCCCTCTATGTCTGTTAATATTTGCTTTATGTATTTAGGTGCACCTATGCCGAGTTATAGATATTTACAAGTGTTATATCCTCTTTATAGATTAAATTCCTTTATGATAGTGTAATGCCCTTCTTTGTCTTTTGTTACAAACCTTATTTTAAAGTATTTAGTCTGATGTAAGTATTGCTACTCCAACTTTCTTTTTGTTTCCATTTGCATGGAATATCTTTTTCCATAGCCTCACTTTCAGTCTGTATGTGGCTTTAGATCCAAAGTGAGTCTCTTGTATACAGATATACGGGTCTTGTGTTTTAATCGATTTAGCCACCCTATGTCTTTTGTTTGGAGCTTTTAGCCCACTCACATTTAAAGTAATTATTGATAGGTATGTACTTACCACCATTTTGTTAATTGTTTTTTGTTTGTTTAAGTAGTTCTCTATTCCTTTCTTCTTCTCTTGTTCCCCTCGTTTGTGATTTGATGACTTTCTTTAGTGTTATGTTTGTATTCCTTTCTATTTATTTTTGTGTATCTGTTATGTTTTCAGTTTATGTTTACCATGAGGTTCATTTATAACAATCTATGTATATAGCAGTCTATTTTAAGTTTATGATCTCTTAAGTTTGAATGCATTCTAAAAACACTGCATTTTTACTTCCCCACCCATGTTTTATGGGTTTTTTTACTGTCATATTTTACATCTTTTTACTTTGTGTATTGCTTAACTAATTATCTTAGATATAAGTGATTTTACTGCTCCTGTGTTTTAACCTTCATAACTAGCATTATTGTTGGTTGATCTACTATATTTATTATATGTTTGCCTTTACCAGTGAAATTTTTTCTTTCATAATATTCTTGTTTCTAGTTACAGCCTTTCAGAAGTCCCTTGAACATTTCTTGTAAGTCCAGTTTAGTGATGATGAACTCCATTAGCTTTTGCTTGTCTGGGAAATTATTTTCTCTCCTTCAATTCTGAATGATGAACTTGCCAGGTATCATTTTGTGATAAAGTATTCTTGATTGTAAGTTTTCTTCCTTTCAGCACTTTGAATGTATTGTGCCACTCCCTTCTGGTCTGTAAAGTTTCTGCTGGAAAATGAGCTGAGAGTCTTATGGAATTCCCTTGTATGTAACTGATTGTTTTCCTCTTGCTGCTTTTAAGATTCTCTCTTTATCGATTCTCTCCTTATTGTTATATTTTGACAGTTTAATTATAATGTATCTTGGTGTGGGTCTCTTTGGGTTCACTTTGTTTGGGACTCTATGTGCTTCATGGACTTGGATGTCTGTTTCCTTTGCCAGGTTAGGAAAGTTTTCAGCCATTATTTCTTCAAATAATTTTTCTGTTCCTGTCTCTCTCTTCTCCTTCTGGGGCCCCTATAGTGTGAATGCTAGTACACTTGATGTTGTCCCAGTGGTCCCTTAAACTATCCTCATTTTTTTGGATTCTTTTTGCTGTTCTGATTGGCCAGGACTGCTGTGGGCACACTGGTGGGTAGAGCTGTCCTCTGGCCTGGCTGGCTATGATGTCAGGTCACTACTT
Source organism: Orcinus orca (assembly GCF_937001465.1). NCBI lineage: Eukaryota > Metazoa > Chordata > Mammalia > Artiodactyla > Delphinidae > Orcinus > Orcinus orca. Next base: position 33,081,134 of record NC_064569.1, on the reverse strand, counting down.
TTGTGGACATGCTGGTGTGTGGGGCAGCACTCCCCCAGCAAAACTCACTTTGGAGTGGCACTGATGTCAGATGGGGCCGCCTGCTGGGTGGGACAGGGTGGGGGCTGCTTTGGAGGGGACAGCTTGGGTGGGTGGGATGGGCAGTGCTGGTGTTCAGGGGAACACTGGAGCAGGGGGTGCACACCGTTAGTAGGTTGATGGAAAGTGACAGAAATGGCACCCGCCAGTGCTTCTGTCCCTGGAGAAAGTGCCACCAGACCCCTGCCCCTCTGGCACATACCCTAAAATTAATCAAAGAATCTCCTTCTTTTATGAATCCTAGGCACTTTTCAAGCTGCTGCCTCTGTGCTGGACGTTGTGTGAGTGAGTTTGTGCATAAGATCTTCATGAGTGCCCTCTGGCTCTCCCGGAGATAAGCCTCACTGGTTTTCAAAGCCAGACATTGTGAAGGTTTGTCTTCCTGGTGTAGGTCCTCCAGACTGGGGAGCCTGACATGGGGCTCAGACCCCTCACTCCTCAGGGGGAACCTCTGCCATTGTGATATCCCTCCCACTTGTGGATCATTGCACAAATCGTGTTGATTCTGACTAGATTGTATCTCTGTCCCACTTAATTGCCTTGAAGTGGCCTTTTCTTTATATCCTTAGTTGTAGGAAATCTGTCCTGTTAGTCTTCAGGTTGTTCTCAGAGATAGTTGTTCTAGATGCAATTGTAGTTTCGGTGTGTCTGTGGGATGAGGTGAGCTCAGAATCTTCCTAGACTGCCATTTTAATCCAGACTCCTCTCTTATCTTTTTTTTTTTTTTTTTTTGCGATACGGGGGCCTCTCATTGCCTTGGCCTCTCCGGTTGCGGAGCACAGGCTCCGGACGCGCAGGCTCAGCGGCCATGGCTCACGGGCCCAGCCGCTCTGCAGCATGTGGGATCTTCCCGGACCGGGGCACGAACCCGTGTCCCCTGCATTGGCAGGCGGACTCTCAACCACTGTGCCACCAGGGAAGCCCTAAATTCTTAAATGTAAAATTTTTGGTTCAAATGTATGTGCAGATGTTTAGGGCGGTTGATCTGTATTGCCAGATTGCAGTTCAGAATTATAGTACTATTTACTCTCCCACCAGCAGGGCATGTGATTGACTATCTCTAATTCTTTTTCATCTAGAGCTTTGAGGTTACACAGAGAATTTCGCAATAAATGCTACAGTATTACATAATCTGTAGTTGGTTGAGTCCACAGATGTGGAACCACACATATGGAGGGTCGACTATAAAGTTATATGTGGATTTTCAACTGCATGGCAGTCAGCACTCCATAACTCCGGCATTGTTCAAGGTCAACTGTATCAACTTTGATAAATTCCCTTTTTTGTTGTTACTACGTAACTGTTAATGAAAGTGTGACTTTTCCTTTAACCTTAAAGCATTTACTCTGGTAGTATCCAACACTCTAAATTGTTTTCACATTTAAAAAATGTTTTCCTTCCTTTCAAAGTGGCCCATTTCTGAAATTCATTTTATATATTCTCTTTTTTATAGGCTCCCTATTGTGCACTGATGCAGCAGTAGGGACTAAGATCATGGGGTCCAACAGCTCATATTAAAGGTGAGAAAACTAAAACCCAGAGAGTGGTGTAGGGAATTTGATCAGATGTCAAAGGAGGGGGATTTTCACTAAACTGACCTGAAAAGATTCTTGCTAAAACTGGACTCAATGGGCCAAAGACAGAGTCCAAAGGCAAGGTCTAGTCAAAAAGAGGACTCAGAGAAGACTGACTAGAGTTTGGTCAAAAGAGAGCACCTTTATCAGAGAGAGGTACTGATATCTCCACTTAAAAAAAAAATTATGGGTCACATTTTCCAGATTGCCTCATATTTTTAAAAATTACATGCTGACTGAAGTAGATAATATTTGCCCAGAAGAGCAGTAGCCCCTCCTTGTGTACCACTAGGATGAGGGTGAGTCTTTGGTGGACTCCAGAGCTGAGATGGGTAGGGCTGGGCTGCACACTCTAGTCAGTTTAGAATCTGTGGTTTCTGGGTGGTTGTGTAGGTGGACTCTGGCCCCTCCCTCCAGCAGACTTGAGATCTAAGCACCCAGGAGTTTGTGGAGCTTCCCCTTGACATCGAGCTCTGCCCCCAGCATTCTGTGCCCCTGAAGGTGTCTGTGATCAGCTGTGGGTCCTCAGCGTTCCACAGCTTTGCATCCTCTGAAGGCCTCATGCAGAAGAATGGATGGGCCACGTGTCTTTTGGGCTTCTCCTTGTTCCAATCCACATGCCAGCTCAGGCGTGGCTATTAACAGCCCACTGGTTCCTCATTACCCTCCTGAAGTCCTGTAGCAGGTGCCTTTACCTGCCCTGCTCCCAGGGACAAAAGCAGCTACCCTATTCTCACGTGGAAAAAGCTCATCCCTCTTTGTCTTGTGACCTTTTACAGCCTAACTGTAAGCAGAACTTACAGTTAGGCTGTACAGAGCAGAACTCTTTCGTTTCTTCTTGACCCTCATTTCTCATCACCCTTGGCCTTATACTTTCCTGATGGAGCTTTAGTTTATGGCCCCCTTCACCTTTCCCCTCCCTGCCTGAGTCCAGACCCTTCCTTCTGTGTTCTGACAGTATCCAGGCTACTTAAAAAGGTACACCCTGTTACATATTATTACTTGTCTGTTTCCCAATGAATTGCTAAGCTCCTCAGTGGCAAAGGCTGCTCCTAGCACATGGTTCTTACTCCAAAGACCGGTTTCCTGCTTTTAAGGGACTAGCTCCGTGTGTGTGTGTGTGTGTGTGTGTGTGTGTGTGTGTGTGTGTGTTTCTACCGACAAGGCTCAGCAAAAACTCTTCTAACAGAGGCCTCTGTGCTCCAGGACTTATCTGCTGCATTTCTGGGGCTCTGTTGAACATCAGAGTGTGGGTGGATGTCCCCATGGGGCAGGGGGGAGGCAGCAAGGTGGGGAGGTGTTCAGCAGACTTCTGGGAGGCTGGGCAAGAGCTTCCTAGGAGGCGAAGGCCCTTTGGATCATGACAGGTCCTGATCTAATCTGTCCATATTTTGATTCTCTTCCTCCAGAAAAAAAACCATTTTTCCTTTTTAAACAAAAAATTAATTACAAATGACAACATTCATAATTACGAGTTACAGAGACTAATTAATTAAATAAAATAATTAAACAATAAATTAAAGATGTGAAAAAAGCACCCCCTTCCAAACCACTGCATGTGAATTTAAAATCAATTCCAAATTCTGCACACATATTATATTTTTGCTTTCTAGGCAAACAGGCATATTACCCCCTTCCCATCCCCCCACCCCCAAAATACATAGTGTTGAAAATGGTTTAGGAGACTTAGCAAGAAATAAAATCATGCCAGACAAATAACATTAATATTAAGCATCTGCCTGTAGGAACTTGCCCCCTCAAAAGCACAAAGGTGCTAGACAAGGAAAAGAAGGACAAACGTAAACAGAATCCATGGAGTCTCTAGATATTCACGGGCACTTAAACATATGGATGCTTGAGGAACTAGGCCGGTGGGCCTGGTCTGGGGAAAGGTATGGCTCGGGGTGTGCCAGGTGGGCACACTGTGGGCAAGGAACCGGTAACGGTTGTAGTCAGATTGGAGAAGAGATGCAGGCTAATCAAAAAGCTCGGTGCTTTGTGACCACCTAGAGGGGTGGGATAGGGTGGGAGGGAGGGAGACGCAAGAGGGAGGAGAAAGGGGAATATATGTATAGCTGATTCACTTTGTTATAAAGCAGAAACTAACACACCATTGTAAAGCAATTATACTCCAATAAAGATGTTAACCAAAAAAAGGCACTTAGATTGGGAAAACAGGAGGCAGAACGCTGCGGCGAGGAGGGGAAGGCAGGGCTAGGGGCGGCGCCAGCATGGAGGCGGTGGCGGGGCTGCTTGGGCCTCAGAGAGGGTGCGCCCAGCTGCGTCTCCCGCTGCCTCCGCGGGCGGGGGCCTCGAAGGCCTAGGGCCGGGAAGCGTGCGCCCCCTGAAGGCGGCAGAGCGCCGCATTCTTATTGATTTACTAGTCTGCAGATTTCGCTAAAACGCAGTGCTAATAGCCTTGGTAAACAAAACTCTGCGCCTCTTTGCGGACAGGTGGGGGCAACGACGTTTGAAGGTTCAGCAGAGCTTTTCCCATTCACTTTAAAAATGGAACAAGAGGTTTTTGATGAGGTCGGATTAGGAATGATGAGGTGCTGATGGTGGCAGCTGTGGAGCTGGGGGTGGGGACTCACCAAATTCTGACACCTCAATTCTGAGAGTTTGGTTAGTCGGCCAACTTCTTTTTCAGAGCCTGAGGAGTACGGCCACTAATTTCCAGATGCTGCCATCCTGTTTCCAGTTGCACTTAGGGATTTCGGCTGCTGAGTTATGAGCTACTGGACTAGTGTGATGCACTCTTCCTTGCGCATCTTGGAAAATTCTCTGTATGACTGCAATACAATCAGGGGAATTACTTGACCAAATCTTTCCTACTAAGCTCGGTCGAACTGATCATATCGTTACTTTCACGAATGCATTAGTGAATTTTAAAATTAATCTTGTCAAGTCTCCCGAAAAAATCACCATATATTTTTTGATTATCAACTACATTTCTTTACTAAAAGCTCTGAAGTTAAATACAAGCAACTCTTGATTTTCCCCTTGAAAGGCGGTTTGGATGTCTATCACCTGCATCCTTATAGTGTTGTACTGGACAAGGAGATTTAAATTCTAAGCTGTTCTCAGAGGACCTACTAAATACTAAGCATATCTTAAAGACGATGCAGAGATGTTCATTATAATCATTAAATACACAAATTCAGAAAGTAAAAGTGTACCTGGAAATTATGCAGCAAATTGATAATAACCATATATTCAAATAAGATACATGAGGGCAGGATTGTGGGTTTTCTTCATTTCTTTTCTTTCTTTTTTTTTTTTGTTTTTTTTTTTTTTGGTCTATTGTGTTCCCTGCTCTATCACTACAGGGTCTGTGGAACAATGCCTGGTGCACAGAAGGACTTCAATAAATATTTATTGAATAAATGGATGGAATACGTTCTTGTCTCCAAAGTGGTTACTTAAGATTCAAAACACATTTCAATAATACTATCATTGCTCAAACTATTTTTTGGAAGGAATTTTTCTTTGGGAATTTCCTTTAAGACTGGTCCCATTCCTTTAGAGCCATACTTCGATTTTTGGATCAAATCAATACACTTTTAATGAGTGAGCTTACTTATTTATCAGGTGTGGATCCAAATAACTTTCTCAGTTCATTCTCAAAGGGTGAATTTACCATCCTGGAGGTTATAAAAACAATGCTATAGGCTCTGAAAGCAATTCTCCAAGAGGCATACCAAAATGTTTGCATTAATAAAAGCTTCATTGGAAAAAATGTCTAACTTCCTGAGATGAATACCTTGAAGGGAATAGAACTCATCTGATTTATTCTTGTATGTTTGATAAAAAATCAATTCTATTACTCATATTTACATTATACTCCTGGAAGGAGCTTAAGTGTTTCTGATCGAGTAAAGGAAGAGGCATAAGAATTGTTTGTTCTTTACCACTACTCTCCACAGGTTTTAAGCTGGCTGAGAATAGGAGTTATTTCTTCCTTATTGATTCAAGTTTCATTCTCTATCATTTCCAGAATCTTTCATTTCCCAAGTTTCACAAGTTATTGTTTTTAACCACAAAATAATACATGATTATTGTTTTAAAAACACACATAGTATAGAAATATATAGAGTAAAATGTTTTAGTCTGTTTGGAATAAAGAGAGCAGATTCAACACATAGCCACAACCCAAATTCCATTACAATGAAAACAAAGGGATTTTTTTTTCACCCCAAGCATTTCTATTTTGAAATAAGCCTTATTTGTGAAAATGTGCTTAAAAATGTAAAAAAAAAACCAAAAAATTTGGGCTTCTCTGGTGGCGCAGTGGTTAAGAATCTGCCTGCCAATGCAGGAGACACGGGTTCGATCCCTGGTCTGGGAAGATCCCACATGCCACGGAGCAACTAAACCTGTGCGCCACAACTACTGAGCCTGTGCCCTAGAGCCTTCGAACCACAGCTACTGAAGCCTGCGCGCCTAGAGCCTGTGCTCCGCAACAACAGAAGCCACCACGATGAGAACCCGCGCACAGCAACGAAGACCCAATGCAGCCATAAATAAATAAATGTAAAAAAATTTAAAAATTGTTATAAAATTAATGCCAGGTAACTATTACCTAAAAAAGTGAGCATTGCCAGTGCCTTAGAAGTTCCCCTGGGTACCCGTTCCTTTCCTTTTCTTTCCTTCCCCACTAAAGAGAACCAATATCCTCTTGTTCTGGGAGCAATCATTTTCTTGCTTCTCTCTATACTTTTCCATATAAGTAGCCATCTATAAACAGCATGGATTAGTTTTGCCTATTTTTGAACTTCATGGAATTAAGACCTCTTTCAGTCAATATTATGTTTGAGATTTATCCATGCCTTTTATTGTTGCTTAAAATTCCATTGTATGAATCTGCTACAATTTATCTCTTCTGTTGCTGATGAACATTTGGGTTGCTTCTAGTTTTTGGTTATTATGATTAGTACTGCTTTGAACATGCTTGTATATACCTCCTGGTGCCCTTGTGCCTGTATTCCTGTTGGTATATAACCAGTAGTGGAATTGCTGGGTCACAAGGTATGCAATGTATACTTCCCAAAATGCCATCCTGTTACTTTATTTCCTTTTCAATAGTGGGTATTTCAATTAAAAAAAATTTTGTGTTCTGGTGGGTGTCCTTTTCAAAGTTGTTTTGGCTCTTCTGGGTCCTTTGCATTCCATATGAAATTTAGAATCTGCTTGTCTATTTCTACAAAAAGATACTGCTGGGATTTTGAATGGTAATGCCTTGAATCTATATATCACTTTGAGGGAGAATTAGCATCTATTATTGTCATGTATTTTTCTTTTACATATTTTATAAATCCTACTATACATTATGATTTTGTTTAATCAATTATTTAAAATATTTATTGTTTGTACTGAGATATAATTCACATACCATAAAACTTACCTTTTAAGGCTTACAATTCAGTGGTTTTTAGAATATTCGTAAGTTTGTACAACTTTCAACACTATCTAATTGCAGAATATTTTCATCACCCCAAAAAAGAAACCCCATACCTGTTAGGAGTCATCTATTATTGTTTAAAGAGATATAAATAATAATAAAAAATGTCATATATTTACTAATATAGGCGTCTCTTTCAGTGCTCTTACTTGTGTAGATCCATAGTTCCATCTGGTATCATTTACCTTCTGCCTGAAGCACATCCTTTAACATTTCTTATAATATGGTAGTATTTTTTAAATCCTTGTAATATGGGTCTGTTCATGACAAATTTGTTCAGCTATTTTATGTCTCTAAAAGCCTATTTTGCCTTAATTTTTGAAAGCTATTTTCACTGGGTATAAAAATATAGGTTAATAATTTTCTTTTCTTTTAGTACTTTAAAGATTTTGCTCCATTATTTTCTTACTTGCAGTTTCTAGTGAGAAATCTGCCCTCACCCTTTTCTTTGAACATTTTGTTCTCTGTAGGTAGCATATCTTTTTAAATCTGGCTGATTTGAAGATTTTCTCTTCATCACTGGCTTTAAGCAATTTGATTATAATGTGCTTTGGCATAGTTTATGTTTCTTGCAGTTGTGTTTCTTTGAGCTTCTTGGATCTGTAGGTTTATAATTTTCATCAAATTTAGGAACTATTTGACCATTATTTCTTCAAAAAGTTTTTTCTCCCTTTCCTCTTTTCCATTTTCTTCTGAGACCCCAATTATATACTTATTAGGCTGATAACTTATTAGGCTGATAACTTATTTGGCTGATAAAATTGTCCCACAGAACACGGATGCTCTTTTCTTTCTTTCTCTCTTTCTTTTTCTTTTTCTTTCTTTCTTTCTTTCTTTCTTTCTTTCTTTCTTTCTTTCTTTCTTTCTTTCTTTCTTTCTTTCTTTCTTTCTTTCTTCTCTTTCTTTCTCCCTTCCTTCCTTCCTTCCTTCCTTCCTTCCTTCCTCCCTCCCTCCCTCCCTCCCTCCTTTCCTTCCTTCCTTTTCAGAATTCTTTGTTTCTCTCTGTGTTTCATTTTTAAATGTTTCTATTGGGATGTATTCAGGTTAACTAATCTTTTATCTTACCTTTTCTAATTTGCTGTTGATCCTATGCAGTTTATGTTTCTCTGAGACATTATAATTTTTATCTCTAAAATTCAAGTCTTTAAATATGTTCCATGTCTTTACATAATTTTTTGAACCTAAGGAACAGTTAAATAACTGTTTTAGTGTCCTTATCTGTTATTTTTGTTATGTAGTAATGTGACACACATTTTGAACTGTAGAAGACATTTTATTATTCTTCTACAATAGTTATTTTTACAATCAGTGTTCACTTAGATTTACACATATGTTTGCTACTTATTTATCTTTTTAAACATTTAGGTAGTATTTTTTAAATCCTAGAAATATTTAAATTTGTTAATAGTTGAATCTATCAGTCATTTTCTTTAGGCCTCTGGGTCTTGCTTAGAAAGGCCTTCCCAAATCAAGATTATAAAAACACTGTTAGATAATTTTACCTGTATTTTTATAAATTTTATTTTTTAATATTTAGACTCAGTTCATCCAGATTTGTTGTTCTCTATTTTGTGAAGCTAAGGATCTTAATTTTTTTCTAGGTGATTAGCAAAATGACTCACTATTATATATTGAATTTCTATTCTCTTCCTCTGATTTGTAATGTAACCTTATTATATAATTATTTCTTTATAAACATGAGTCTTCCGTTTTCTTACACCAATGCCCCAACTGTTCTAATTACTATAATATGCAATAATTAATATGGAACTACAATGTGACAAAAATATTGCCTTGTATTCTATAATGATAGGCCATTGCAGATGGATAAGAATCTAGCTTCTGGCTCTATTAATTATGGACATATAGCCTGAACGAGATAAGCAGCAGGGCTTTCTGGACAAAACTGTGATGTAGGTGGAAGAGGCAGTCCTTTCTCCTTTTTTTTTTTTTTTTTGGTACGCAGGCCTCTCACTGTTGTGGCCTCTCCCGTTGTGGAGCACAGCCTCCGGACGCGCAGGCTCAGCGGCCACGGCTCACAGGCCCAGCCGCTCTGCGACACGTGGGATCCTCCTGGACCGGGACATGAACCCGTGTCCCCTGCATCGGCAGGCGGACTCTCAACCACTGTGCCACCAGGGAAGCCCTCTCCTTTTTTATGAATAGGCTTTCCAGATCTCTGGTTCCAGGGTCTTCATGCAGTCCCAGGCTACATAGAGCTCTCCTCAAGGCCTGCTCCCTTGAGGGAAATATCTGTTTCTCTAAACATACTTTTTAACCTTCTCCTCCAAATTCTATTCTTATCTGGTCTATATTGAAAAGTCTTTTAAAAATAATTTATACTATGGTGTTGATGACTGATATGGCGGTTTAATGTAGTCGGGGCAAATGCTTGGCTTAATATCAACATGTATCCTCCAGCACCTGAAGTAAGCAGCCATGGTGTACTTTTTTGCTGATCTTGGGCTTGACCTGAGAACCTTTCTCAACACAGAACTCCAGGAGTTCCTAACACTTCATCAGAATTGGCATGTAGGTTGGAATTAGTTTTCCTCCCCTGGAATAATGTTTTCCTTTCCCAGGAGAAACAGGCACTGGAGAAATGGAGTCATGATAGTGGCTGTATTGGTTTCCTAGGGCTGCACAACAAAATACCAAAGACTGAGTGGCTTAAAACAACAGAACTTCATTGTCTCACAGTTACAGAATCTAGAAGTCCAAAATTAAGGTGTCAACCAGGCCATGCTCTCTTCAGTGGTTCTAGGGGAGAATCCTTCCTTGCCTCTTTCGGTGTTTGCTGGCAATCCTTGGCATTTCTTGACTTGTAGATGCGTCATTCTAATCACTTGAACATCTTCTCCCTGTGTGTCTTCACACTGTCTTTCCTCTGTGTGTGTGTGTGTTATCTATATATGTCCAGATTTCCCTTTTTTATAAAGACACCAGTCAGAGAGGAGGTTACCTTAATGACTAGTTTTAATTCGATTGCCTCTGTAATGACCCTATTTCCAAATAAGGTCACATTCTGAGGTACTAGGGGTTAGGACTTCAACTTCAACATACGAATTTTGGGGGGACACAAATCAACTGTTTGCAGTGGCACTCAGATAAAGCTGTGGATGGAAAACTCTTCACCTGTGTGTAAGAGCAGTCCTGTCAGGGTCAACCAGTCCTGCACTAAAACATAACATTGCCTGATAGTGGAAGGGCATTGAAGGCAGTCATTATTATTTACTTGTGTGGTTAAAGAGATCCTGGGCTGCCAGTCATAATCCAAAATTAAACCCTTGACAATTTCCAGAGGATTTCACAGGATTATTTCATCTTTATTCTTGTTTAGCTCTATTTTAAAGGGATTTTGAGGGCAGTGTGTATTGTCCACTAAATTTTTTCCATGCCTTTTCACTGTAGACATAGCAATGTAAACAAGATCTAGGTCTGAACACACTGACACATTTCTAGAACAGGTGTTTGTTCATTTGTTTGTTTTTAATGCAACTGGAAGGTTTTGAGCTTATGAAGGAAGAATCTAGTTCTGTTGTATTGACTTTTTGGTATCACAAATTACAGGCCAACTGAAATTTATGAGCATGGGCTCAACACGCTTCATGTGTGATTTGAGTTCATCTGTGGAAAATGAGCAGAGGCAGGAAGTAAATTATGAGGTAAGGAGTAGTATTCACTAGGCATTTGTGAGATTTCTTGGTCAGCAGATTAGTTGATTCATGGTTAAAAAAAGAACTTATTAGACTGTGCTTTATGAAGTATTAGATTTTTATTACTTATATGAAATAGGTTATTCTAATTTTATTATTAGTGCAGAACAAATGTGCTGAGTCTTGAAAGGTGTACTCATCTAGGAATGGATGAAAACTGTTCAGGAGGTCGAATTCATTTGGTACCTTTTGGAAAACTGTTGCAGGTGATGAGTCAGACACTTGGGTGACGCCACCCAGTGTTTGCTGTTTCTCTATCAGTTAAAAATAAATCCAATATTGTCCCTTTATTATGGAAATTGTGACAAAAGAACACAGTCTTTTAATCACTAACAGTACACTGATGTCTTTTACTTTGCAGGTGGTTTGTTATGGGCAAGTAACTTAAAAAGTTGTTTGGTTTGTAGCAGGCAGGAAGACTACATAACACAGTGAGAGTGCAAGCACTTTGGAGACACACAGTCCTAAATCCATATTTCCGGGCCATTTCTGGGCTCTCACAAGAACCTCAGATTCCTCACTTTTTAAATGTGGGCAATGATACCTCTCTTTCAGCATTGTGAGGATTAAATTAAATCAGATTATCATTGTAAAGTGCCAGCCCAAAATTAAATTTGCAGCAAAATTAGTTTCCTCTCCTTTCTCTCAAACCCATTTTTTTGGTTGCATGATCTTGTGATTTGATTTTCATAACTTAAAACTACAACCTAGCTCTATTTGGAGGAAAAGTTGATCAGGTAATTCTTTTATGTCTCATGACTCCGTAGAAGAGGGCACTGTTAAAATTGTTTAGGGGCTTCCCTGGTGGTGCAGTGGTTAAGAATCCACCTGTCAATGCAGGGCACATGGGTTTGGGCCCTAGTCCGGGAAGACCCCACATGCCGTAGAACAACTAAGCCTGTGTGCCACAACTACTGAGCCTACTCTCCAGAGCCTGTGCGCCACAACTACTGAGGCTGTGTGCCACAACTACTGAAGCCTGCGTGCCTAGAGCCCGTGCTCCACAACAAGAGAAGCCACCGCAATGAAAAGGCTGTGCACTGCAATGAAGAGTAGCTCCCGCTCGCCGCAACTAGAGAAAACCTGCCTGCAGCAACGAAGACCCAACACAGCCAAAAATAAAATAAATAAATTAATTTAAAAAATTGTTTAGGTTTGGCATTTTAAATAAAACCACCTCTTTGCAGGAGAGACGCTAGTGTAAAATATGTTAGGAGAAAGGACATAAATATTCTAAAAGCTTATACTCATGTGCAAAGCTCTTGTTCCAAGGAGTTACATTAGGCTTCTTAAATAATTTGGAATGAGAGGACGTCTAATATTATTTCCTTCTCTGTTTCACTTTAATCTGTGAGTAGTTCAGAAGGGTAATTCGTTGGCCGTTTTATGTCACTCCTGCACTATTAGAGAGAAATTAAGTTTGGCCCTGTTTGCCAAATTTGAGACAGTTAGGATGACGGAAAAAGGAGCCCTCAGGTTCTTGCTTTAATTTTATAAAACTTCCTAGTTTTGCTTGGATAATTAAATTGACAATAGGATTTTAAAACCTTAAATTCCCTAGTGTTCAAAATCTTTATTGAAACCATTTACCTTGAAAATAATATCTTCTCATGATGGGAGTGACAAGCTTGGGTACAAGCTTTAAAAAACAAACTGCACGGATTGCAATTTTTGTTTTAATGACACAAAAATTAATGGGTTGCCTTATATATGGCTGTCATGTAGTATCCTTTGTTTTTTTTTTCCCTGCAGAGTTGTTATGTATGCATGCTCACTGGTTTTATTGTTTGACTCACAAATACCTACCTTTGGTTTCAAAATGTGTGGTAGTATTAACCATCTGTAATTTTCTTCATTTCTCAATAAAGAAATGGCATTGGACGGTCAACAATTAATTGCTTAGCCACACAGTATTTTTAAGCAATCTGCCGCTTTTCAGGACCAAGGGGAAAATCCTATCCATGTGCTTGGTCTATGATTGGGACAGAATTTTGCTGCCATAGCTCTTCGTAACAGCAGTGGATGCCAGCAGGTTTATGACTCCATCTCTAGAGTTATTGCCCCAAGAAATAATATTTCAATTGTAGCTATCTCTGTGAGATGTCTCTATACAGATTCTTTTACCTTTTGCTTTGAAACTGTCCATGGACCAACGCTTCTTATGACCAAAACTGTCAATGATGTAGATAGCAGAGATGTATATATCAGTAAAGATTTTTAAAAATTGAAATATAGAATGAAAACAGTGAGGTCTGCTGGAACCCACAGCAATATCTAAGGCTCAAGCATTTTCCAAAATCTATATATTGCCAGAAAATAAGAAATATTTGAGATAATCTAGAGTATCTTTCGGTTTAGTTGAGGGATTTTCCACTCCAAATCAATCATACAATTCCAAACCTTCTCTAAGTTGGCCTGATGATCTATGAAAGTCTTAATTTAGACATGTTGTACAAACAAGTACTATATTCTCAAGCATACATTGCTTGAGAAGTGTGTTTTAAAAGTGTGGTGCAAGCTGACACCTTGGTACAGATGTGTGAAAATGATAAATGTAGCAGACAGCTAAAGTGCTACTCTGCTCAACACTTGATATATAATTTCCAGTGCAGTTATCTTTAGTAATTAACCTCTGATGTTTCTTCAAAAGGTCTGCTAATCTGAATCTTTTTTTGGGTGCCTTGGAGATTTGGATGATTGTTTCAGACACTTAGAATTACTGCTGTTCTTCTGAGGCCTGTCTGAAGGGGGCCTGGTTTTCCTAATTCCTAATGCAGCAGCAATAAGAACAATATTTAGCACGTATGAGGCTCCACTTCTCAGTTTCAAAGCACTTTACAAATATCAATTAATTGCTTTGAATGGGGAGTTCTGCAGCTGCTGGAGAAAAAAAGGAGCACACAGTGATTGGCTCATTACCATTTACAGCTGTTGAAAAATGGTCTTCAAAGAAATAATTACAGATTTTCATATATATTTAAGGGAAAAAAAGGAGCAAAGGGAAGGTTACTAAGGATCTTTTTAAACAAATGACTCTTGTCTTTCCATTCTGTTTTGAGAGCAGCAGCTTTATTGTAAACAATTATCCTTCCGTAGACAAAAAGAAGAGAGGCACTTGAATACTCCCTCTCCAAGAAAATGTAAGACCGTAAATCCTCTTTTTGGAAATAATCTCAACCTCACTGCTTTTCAATTTGGGGCTATTTAGAATTTTTGTTTATCAGCAGTAGGACCGCTGCCGGACTTTGCTTGATACAGTCTTATTTAACGTCTGATCCAGTGTTGGCTTTGTCCCTCTTTAATTATGCATGAAAACAGAACAAGTAGACAATAATTGATAGTGCTTCTTGCATTGTTTCCCACAGAGCTTTATCACCATAGGGGGCCAAAAAAAAACCTATCCAAATGGTCTCCCTGTCACCAGGAAGAAAAAGAGGCAGCTCGGGCCATGGAAACAGTTTTCTTCCTTTCTCTCTTCTTTTTCTTTCTCTTTTGCCCCCCTTTTCTTCTTTTCATAATGTGAATCTCCTGGTCGGGCAGATAAGCTGCTAATTCTATTAATTTTCTTATCAAAATCAGTGAGGTAAGTGAAGCTTCCAATTTAGTGATTTATTATCCTGAGCAAGCTGTGAGAAGTGCACCTTTCATATTCTGTAATTGGTGCGAGAGGGGTAGAGACTTTCAAGGGAGATGCACTCAGCTAACCGTTTCCATTTCAATTGACTATTGAGCAAACAAATGCAATGTCCTTTCATTGGCTTAAATAATTTAAAATGATAAAGCTAGCAATTCTGCATCTGAGTATATGCTAGTGGATATCTGTGTGCAAGATGCTAACCCCTAAGACATTAAAATATCAGCACAGTAACATCTCTCTATAGGATTTCTCATCGATAAAACATCCAAGTGTGATATGTTAATTGACATGCAAAAGGCCAAAATTGATCACACATGAAGTCTGACCCTTATTATTACACCATCCCCCCAAGCCCCTGGAAATAAACATCTTTCTTTTGCATATTGAGTGCTGGATTCTTTTATATATACAAGGTGGCTGCAAACAGTGGACTCCACTATTTAAGCATTGAAATAGGAACCAGTATCAAAGGCAGGAACATCAGCAGTTGGAAAGAAAACAAAGTGGTGAAGTGTTGGATGCCAAGGGTGAGTGGGACTGGTCCAGATGAAAATATAGAAGGTAGACTAGATTTTGGGCGGGCAAAGTAGCTACTTCTTTTTAAATGTCATTTGGAAAGTTCGAGAAGGCTCCTCTGCCCCAAACATTGCCCTCAGTAAAACAGAATTTGAATGGTAGGGATCCATTTCTTTATGACCATAATTTTCCTTTAAAATTAGCGATCATATAATTAGCATCAACTAGTTTAATGATTGCATATAATACTTGTATACGTTGACTTATTTAAATTTAAGAGCAAAGTGTTAATTCTCCTATTTCATAGATGATGCTTAGAGAGCCTTGAGAAATTAAATATCATACGTAATACTTAGGGGCTTGGGAAGTTAAGTAATTTTTCTGATTTCACTTGGTTAGAAAGTGTTCAAGCTGGGATTTGAATTCAGAACCATGAGATTTGAAACTTTTCTCTAAACATTGTACTATTCTTCTTTTAGATTTGTGTTTCTGGAAGAATTAACACCCCAGGCCCTTAAATCTTCAATATAAATCACACTTTGGATTACACTGTACACAAACCTTTGAATTAGTGTTTTGGTACTTAAAACTTCAAAGATAACTCATATTAAAAATGAGATCACTGTTTCTCATGAAATATAGTTTTGACAATTTGGAACTTCCCTTCTAATTCTTTGGGATCTTTTCCCCTCACATTTTCTGGGAGGAACAGGCCAGGGATTATCTTCCCTTGTAGAGTGCTGTCCATGGTGCCTATGGCTGGGAGATGTACTGCAGCAGCACGCACAATGATTTAGACGTTTGTTTGGGCTTTAATCTTTTCTCATCTACACACACCACCAAAATAAAAACCAGTGAAGTATGTACCCTATAAATCTGCTTGTTCCCTCACTCCCCAGAAATATTTCAGGAAGAACTTGACACTTGTAATCAGAACTGGGCTTAGATGCAGCCACCTTTTGATTCAGCGATACTGTACCCGCTTCCTTTTCCATTTTAAACACCATGGAAATAGTGGATGCCAGAAGGGCATGGGCTGGGGTGGTGCTGCTGTTGGAAGGATGTAGAACCTACTTATGTGAAGTGAATTTCCATCTGACTTCAAGTGTATAGATTGTTGTGGGAGAAGCCACTGAGCTTCACAGGGAGTGCAGCGAAAAGGCAGGTATACGATGACAGTGACACAGGGCAAATGTTCTTTGAGAATAGAGTTGCAAAGGATGACTGGATATTATTTACAGACAGAAGAGGCTTGACAATAATTAGCAAGATTTGGGTCTAAAGAAAGACAATGTGAGACGTTGTTAAAAAGAAAAGAGGAAAGTAAATAATAATTATTATGGGATAATAATTCTCTGGGTTCCTGGGAGGTATGTACTATGTAAGAGTAGGACAGAATAACGACAGGTGAGGAGAAATATGGAAAGGTGGACCAAAGGAAGGAGGGAAAAGACAAAACTATATTTGTGATAATTATTACTATTTACAAAACACTATGTGTTATGCACTGTGCTATGTGATCTCCCTGTATTATCTCATAAGATTATTTCCATTTTGTGGATGAAGAAGTTGTCCAGTTGTAATTCTATGCTCTAGATTGTTTTGCAAGGACATAACAAATATGAATTAACTATAGAGGCATGGATATTGTGAATTGAAACGAGAAAGAATTTACATATGGAACAAAAACATTGCATAGAACAGCTTATTCAGTGGTTTGAATAATGCTCTAAGATTATATAAACCCTGATTACTAATAGTATAATGTTAGTCAAAGTCACAGAAATTCTCTAATCTTCAGTATAAAATGGAATAAAGTTTCTGCTGTTATCTATTCTACAAAAATGTTTTGAAAATAATCAAAACAGGCATAATAAGGCAAAGCATAGTTGTGAAGAAAGGCATTTATGAGACAAATTAGTTGTGATTTTAAAATGACCGTGGATGCTTTTCATTAAGGTAGTTAGGATGAAACTAGAACTTGATTCTCCACTTGCTTCCAAGTTTCCATCTGTATCTTCTGTGTACAAAGGTGACTTTGACTTCAAAGGGCAATGGGAATTGGATCTGGTATGAAAATGGGACTAGGAAATATATAGTCTTTCAGGAAAAGGTCATTATATACTGTACAGAAGCTCAACTTTTATTTTGATTTAATACTTTTTCAGTGGGATTTACTAGCTAATTACTTCCCCAGCTTTGTGCCTTGGCAAGACTTACCTGATCTATAATGTCTACTGAAGGACTTTGAAGCCTCAAGGTTTGTGTGCTTTTATGTAAAATTATTAATATTAACAATAATTAACCACAAGTGGTAACTAGGGTGGGCCAGATGGCCTTTCCTTCTTTCAAAAACTTCTTTATGTTCTTAGTTTCAAAAGGTAAAGGTGATAATAGAAAGATATCAGTGACATTTTAAATGAAATTATTGATCTTGGAGTGAAGTTTAAATAATTAACTCAACAAGGGGACTACCTTTCACTTGTGTCAAATTGGAAGCTTTAAAAACCATCTGCTTATATCCCAGGAAAACTTTTTGTCTGTCTGTAGTCATGCTGAGTTTGGGGTTCCTGTTGGCCTTATTTTTAAGACCCTCATCCATTAATCTTAGTAGGTATTAGTCAGTGTCACTGGTAATTAGTCTTTTAAGTTGCATCCAGAAGGAAGGTATAAATTATTAGAAGTTTCCTGCCGGGCACAAGTGTAGATGATTCATGGACCTATAGTACTTTCCTCTCTCTCTGTTAAGAAGCTGGGAAGAGAGTGTAATTGGCAAGACTACCCTTCATGCTTTGTCTTGATTTTAACAATTGCTGGCCATTACATCTGTTGTATCTGGAAACACAACAGGCTGAGTTCTTTTTTATGTTTTTAGATTTATTTTACATTCTTTAATTCTCCCCCATCTCTTTTGGTTCCCTTTTCTATTCTTCCTTCTCTAATGTCAGTAGCATGTCTCTCCAGAAGTAGCCTTGCCTGCAGTAAATGGAGTTTTGCCAGCAATCTCCTGCCTTGGCCAGTGGTAGTGGAGTTGGGGGTGGTAGGGGTAGGAGGGGTGATCACATTAGATTTTTCTCAATGAGGATTTAACCTTGAATACATGTGGCATCCAATTGTAATCCTAACCTCAGGCATATTAAATCAGGCATATAGATTAAACGAACAAAAATTGGCCACCAGGCTTATATGATTCTCTTGTACCTTTTACTTATTATTGAACTTTCCTGGCAGAACTTTTCCCCTAGATAAACCCTGGTAGGCACCCACATTTTTCTGTGTCTATATTGAAACAGTGAAGCATTTCTGGAGAAAGTGAGATGAGATTGGTAGGGCTAAAAATTTATGATTACTTCATAACTAATATATGTTAGAAACCAACTTAAGCTAGCGTAAGCAAAAATGGGAATTTATTGGCTTATGTAAGTGGAAAGCTAAAGGGGTGGTCAAGATTTTGGCATAGCTGGATCTGAACATTCAAACAGTATCATCAGGGCTCTGCTTTTCTCTTCAGCTTGATGACAAGATGACATCTAGCAGCCTTAACTAAGCTTACATTGTCTTTGTACTTTTAATAGCAGTGAGAGGGAAAGAATGTTCTTTCTGATGACAGTAGAAATTTTCAGGCTGTTGTCTGATTGGCCAAGCTTGGGTCACATGCTCATCCTTAGACCAGTAACTCAAGTCTTAGTCCTAAGTCTACACCTAGGGTCAAGGTCCAGGCTAGGTCCACTTAAATCTCTTGGGCTGAGCAGGCTTGCTGTAGAGTGGGAGAGGGGAACACCCATGTCAGTAATCAAATTCAGAAGTGTTCTCAAAACTTCTTAGCGCCTCCTACTGCAATCTTCTGGTCCAAGCTGCACTTCTGCTCTTAACAACAAATATTTCAAATCATCTCAACTGTTATCAAACCTCTGATCTCTCCCCAACTCATCTCAATGTTTTCTCTTTCTGTGATGAATGACCTTTTCTATCTTACAAAGGTCATCAGTTTCCTGCTACCTGACACTTATGCAAATGCAAGAGCTTACGTTTACATCTATCCTCTTCCCTTCTGTTTCACTAGAACAGGGACTCCTCTTTCTATTTATTTATTTATTTATTTATTTATTTGCGGTACGCGGGCCTCTCACTGTTGTGGCCTCTCCAGCTGCAGAGCACAGGCTCTGGACACGCAGGCTCAGCGGCCATGGCTCAAGGGCCCAGCCGCTCTGCAGCATGTGGGATCTTCCCGGACTGGTGCACGAACCCGTGTCCCCTGCATCAGCAGGCAGACTCTCAACCACTGCGCCACCAGGGAAGCCCTCCTCTTTCTATTTATGACCAGTGCCATTATCTGTGCTATTTCTTGCCCTCTGACACCTAAACACTAACCATCCGCCATCTTTTTCATGCATATTCTACTGCATTCTCCTACCTGAAACAACCCATTCTCTTTCTATTTTACTTTTTAATAAAGCTTGTTATTAATCATATATTCCTTCTCTAGTTACTTCCCTAAAACTTTTCCTCTTTCAAAGTCAAACTTCTTATGAATAATGACAATTCTTATCTCCACTTTCGCACTCCTCACTTGTTTTTTGACCCACTCTAGTCTAACTCTGATCAAAACAGAAAATCCTATTATGTTCCTTCTGCTTAGAACCATTCAATGTTTGTCCACTGCTCTTGGGATAAGAATCCAAATTCTCAAAACCATTATTCAAAAAGATACATGCACCCAATGTTGATTGCAGCACTATTTACAATAGTCAGGACAGGGAAGCAACCTAAATGTCCATCAGCAGAGGAATGGATAAAGAAGATGTGGTACATATATACAATGGAATATTACTCAGCCATAAAAAGGAATGAAAGTGGGTCATTTGTAGAGATGTGAATGGACCCAGAGACTGTCATACAGAGTAAAGTAAGTCAGAAAGAGAGAAACAAATATTGTATATTAATGCATATATGTGGAATCTAGAAAAATGGTATAGATGAACTTGTTTGCAAAGCAGAAATAGAGACACAGACATAGAGAACAAATGTATGGATACCAAGGGGGGAAGGGGGGGTGGGATGGACTGGGAGATTGGGATTGACACATATACACTACTATGTATAAAATAGATAACTGATGAGAACATACTGTACAGCACAGGGAACTGTGCTCTGTGGTGACCTAAATGGGAAGGAAATCCAAGGAAGAGGAGATATATGTGTACATGTGGCTGATTCACTTTGCTGTACAGCAGAAACTAACACAACATTGTAAAACAACTATACTCTAACCAAAAAAAAAAATAAATGAGAAGAGAAAATAGGTAAATTATAAAAAAAGAATCCAAATTCTCAAAATGGCTTATAAGACCCTAGACAGTCTGGCTCCTATGGAGATCTCTGGCCACGTCTCACACTACTCTCCTCATTTCACGTTACAACTATCACGTTTCAATTTCTAATACATATTGTATCACATTCCCAGCAGGAACTAACTTGTACGTTCCAACTGTGTGATTGAGGAGAATTTATGAAGGACTAGATACAAAGGTATAGTCAGGGTTAAGAGAAAACAAGAGATGATGAAGCAAGCATCTGAGAGCTGTTACCAAGAATGTAGATCCCTGTAGGTACCAGCAGAAGGAATAACTACAGGTTCCTGAGATGGCCCTTGCTGTAGCTCTTGGATAAGACAACCCATCAGGAGCTGTTGTCTTAGACAGACTATCACAGCAATTGCCAACCCAAGGGCCAGCAGGGAGAGAACCAGGAGAATAAATGCCTCAAACTCTTGGCTAAAAGTTAGCAGAATCCAGAGGACAAAGAACCTGAGTTATACATAGGAGTTAACTTTTTGGGGGTACAGAGTGGGGTAAAGAAGGGTGGAGAGCGGATTAGGAAGAGTAATGGATAACCTCCAGCTCCTTCTCACCATGGCAATTTTGCATATTCTGTTGCTCTGTCTAGATACCCCTTTTTGATGCGGATTCTCTTCAGATAGTTAATTCTTTTTCATCCTTCAAACCTCAACTGAAGTGTCTGTTTCTAAGGGAAGCGATCTTTAATCAACTCACGGATCAAGGTCCTTCATTTGTACTCTCATGGGGTCTTATTCTTTTCCTCCTCAGCACTTATCTCCGTTTGTAATTATCTCACTATTAGTGTGATAACTTAAATTTAACTAATGTCTGTCTCCTCCATAAGGCTCCATACTTCATATGACTGGGGACTATGTCTAATCTGACTCATGTTACAATCCTTAAGCCCTAACACACAATGCCTGGCATATAGCAGGAACTCACTAAATACCTGCTGAATGAATAAGTAGACTGGAAATGTAATCAAAGCGCATGAAAACATTTACCAAATCTCATTTGCAACTGCTTTGTGACTTCTTTCTTCACTCTATTGCCTTTGGTTTAGGCATGTGCTGCTTTGCTGGGTTGGCAGACTCTTGGGTACTTTGGCCAGATGAGTGTAATCCTGCCTATTGGTAAGGCAACTTCAGATTCATAATTCTCTCATGACATTTTAGGTAAATACATTATTTTTAAACTTGTGCTTGGTTAGTCACCTTCACTAAATGCCAAATGCCTGATTGACACCAACATGCTTTCCTTTCTATGGCAGGAAGGGATTTAATACTTTTAAAATGACATAGATGGGCTCTGTTAAATGTTCTGGCTTCTCTGCTGTCTCAGTTCAGCTCAGGTAACACACATTTATTGAGTGTCTACTATATGCCAGACAGTGTTAGGTACTGGAGATGCAAAAATGAATAGCACATAATCCTACTTCTAAAAAGTTTAGAGTCTGGAGGGGGAAACAGACATAATTAATTAATTGATATACAATCTGGTAAATGCAGTGATTAGAAATGGATTGCCTGTGAAGTTAATGAAGCTTAAGTTACAACACTCTCACTTGCTGGGCTTGCTCCAAAGTCCTAGCAATGTATTCGCATGGTCATATGCTTTTGTAAAATATGTGAATGTCAGCTATTTTCAGTGCACTTGGGTAGGAGTGCATTCTCTCTCTACACTTCCCCCGCACCTCACTTTCCCTTGTATTATGTAGCATAAGACGAGCAGCAGACATTTTTGGGATTTAGATAAGGAGAAGTTGAGTTGATACATTTTATTTGGGTTTCGTGAGATATATTTATGTGTATATGTGTATATATATTCAGTCACTTCCATGTATAGTTAAGTGATTACTAATCATCTTGGTATTTTAGGAATGCTTTATTTCCTATTGTGTCAACTCACCTGACATTGTGACATGAGGGTACGAGGCTAGAGTTTGTAGGATGATATGAATGTGTTCCACTGTCCTGTCATGAAAAGAACGTGGGTGGAGAAAAAACAAAATTTGAAATAAATGGAGCCAGAAGGTAGTCTGTGGAAAAAGTTTCCAGTCATCTAATGTGTAAAACTATAAGCAAAGGCTTTGATTTTCACTGATGTCTGGTTAAAATGGAAGATCTTTCATATACAATTATAAACACACCATGTGTTGTATTTTGGATGGGAATTGTGTGAAACAGAATTATCAGAAATTCTGTGTTTGTAGCAGTACAAAGAACTTGTCTGTGTATAATGTAGCATGTTTTATGAAGCCTAACTATCAATAATAAGAAACAAATGTTGGTCAACTGTGGCAAAAGAAAGACTGAATTACATTTCTCCTCTCTATGGAAAAATATGACAAAATCATGGTCATACAAAGAGGTGATAAAGAGTATGCAGTCAACAAGTAGGAAAACACATAGGAAAGGTATGCCAAAGGTATCAGGCAGCTAATCAACTAAACATGATGTTATTTTTTCGTTTTTTTGATAGATGGTTTATTTTTTGACTTTTCAAAATTTATAATTTGATGTGATTTTTGCATCCAACTTTATATTTGTAATTTTGTATTCTTTTGCTTAAGGAGGGTCACAGAAATTGTATTAGTTTCAAGCCCCCCAAACCTGAAGCTGCCCTGGTGGTGATGGAGGTAGCATCTGCTGTTGAGGGCATCTGCAGTTTGGGATGGGGTAGTAATGGAAAGGCAGGGATCAAATGCTTCCCTAAAAAGGGAACATGTAAGCTGAGGCCTAGAGGACGAGTAAAACTTTGCTAGTTAAACTCTCCAGTTGCAGAGGGGCTTGTCCAAATCATTGGAATATCTTTTTAGTCTGGTACATTTTTAGGGCATGCTTGGTTACCTGCTTCATTCTAATGCAGGGTGTCTATTATTTTATAACTGATTGCAGAGAGAGGAAATTTGGGATGAAATCTACCGAGTGCTACAGATTAATTTTGAGTTTCTTACAGAGAAAGGAGGCCAAGAACTTGTGGAACCTCAAGGGTGTTTGGGACTCCAGGCACAGACAGAACTGTTTTAGAGCTTAGGTGGTCATTTTCCCATATCTACTTGGAACCCACCTGCATTCTGGGTTCAGGTCTTTGGCGTGGACAATGGTGTGAACTTGATGGTGGGTGATAGTCAGAATGTTTCTCTGAGTGTCTATGCGGGCTGCAGAGGTGGGTAAGCAGAAACCAGAGTCAAAAAAAAAGACAGGTAAACATCTAGCCCTGTGGTGACTTCAGCTGGCAGATTGGTTTTTGGGTTTACTTGTTTATACAATAAATATTTATTGAGTTCCTACTGTGTGCCAGATCCTATTCTAGGTTCTGGGACTACAGAACCTAGAATAGGTTTTTATGTGAACAAAACGTATAAAACTGGCTTCTGTGGAATGCACTGAAGATATTCCTTGAAAATAACAAGCAATAAATTGAATTTTGCAGGGGAAGGAGGTTATGCTAACTCACAGGTATGGGTCACTAAATTTTGCATTGTACTCTATAATGTTGCTTATTTTCATAAAAAATAAAGCTTGCCCTGCCAACTCTTTGAGAAAAACTAATATTCCAGGAAGGTGTGGTGTGTGTAGCCTGGTACATAAACACCCAGCGTGAGCTTTATAGTTAATTGAAGAGAAACCATTTGAAGGTTTTCAAAAAAGGGAATGTGAGAATCAAGTTTGTACGGATCCAGATCATTCTTACTTCTCCGTGAGCTTGAAGTAAGGAGACAGGGAGACTAATTAGGAGGCTAATGTAACACTCCAGCCTGGAGACGATGCAGGCTTGAGGCAGAACTGGGGAAACTGGAAGGAAAGAGAAGGGTCCGATTCAAACAATACTTGGGAAGTATTGATGAAATGAACAGAACTTGGAAACTGATTGCTTAGGAGTGGCCACAGGAGTTAGAGAAGTTGAGGAATATTCCCAGGATTTTTAGAATGGATGGTCAGGCCACCAACTGAGATAGAACATGAGGATAGAAGAACACTTTAGGGATAAAATAATGAATTCAGTATTGGATGTGTGGAGTTTGAGATGCCCGTGAATGTCTGATGGAAATGACCATTAGAAAGTTGGATTTTCAAGTCTGTTGAGGGAAGTGCCGTAGACTGGGAATAAATATTGGCAATTATTGGAATGCAGGTGATGCTTGTAGTGGAAGTGATGGATGAGATGCTGGAGAGGAGTGGGGAGAGGAGTCAGGAAGAGCAGTAGCCCAAGGATGGGCACTAGGGAAGAGCTCTAAGAGCCACACTTAGAGTGTGGGCAGAGGTATGGGGGCTTTCGGGACATCAAAAGGGGCCCAGAGAAGTATAAGAAGCTTCTCGATTATTCTCTTGTGGAGCAAACAAATGTGGAGTTGCTGAGCCTCATTTATTCATTCAAGAAATATTTATTAAATATCCCTGGACATGTTGCAACATTTCCCTCTAATTACTTCGTGACTGGCATTGGATGCCCAGATGGTTGTATTGTTGAAAACACAAATGATTAACTCCTTGGTGGGAAGAAATGGCTCTAAGTAAGGTCCCTTAGCCCATAGCAGGAAGGTCCAAGACATTGAGCATGAAGTCAGCAAAGCTGTTGTGAAGCCCGGCCAGATGGTGACTGGGGTTGAGGGGTGTGTGTGGCAACAGGCTGGCCTGAGGGACACACGTGTTGGGTACTGGAGGCATGCTGTGTAGCTTCTGTCACTGACCCACAAGCATGTCTGGCATGTGGCTGGCAAGCACTGCCTCCAGCACAAGTGCCTGAATCCCTCCTTAAGCCACGAGGCTGTGGCTTGCAGGTTTCTTCCCCCAAAGCAGCCTTCACAATCTGTTCAGTGCCGTCTCTGTGCTTGGGAGGAGTTGGAGGTCTGTGAGACTATGGCAAAGAAAGGAGGGTTAATGGCCTACTTTGGAAGGTGATGAAGAAAGAAAAGAGTCTCATCATTTTAAAAGTGGGGTTTAATTCATATGGTCAGTGAGAGGACACCTAACTGCTGGCAATAATCATCAATTTGCTCCCACCAAATATGTTTACAGGGATTTCAAGGTGGATAAAGTTCTCAAATAAAAAATGTTAAAGGGTCTAAGAAAAATTACAACAGCCTTAGAAAAGGACTTAAATAATTAAGAACAGTCTCAAAGAAATATAGAACATCAGAGAAAAGTTTTGGACATGTTTGTGTTTTAAATAAAAATGTCTTAAGACAAAGATGGCTTTTCTTTAAAAAAAACAAGTGAACAGTTGTCGATTTCTATTGTAAGCACCCTTCCATTTTTGTTTCTTGCACTAGACTCCTTTAAAAAACTTTTTATAGAAGACATGGCCATGTGTTAGCTGCTTTAAATACACTCTTTGGATCCTCAGATACTTGTGATACTGGCATTATTATCTCTACAAAGGAGAAGACAGAAGCTCAGAGAGGCCATGTACATTACTCTTTTCTCTAAGTGACAGAACCCACGGAGTAGATCTCGAGCTTGGTGTCCGAGTTCTTGTACCATAGCTGCACTTTTTTTGCTTCCCATTTCCCACACTAGATACTATTATATATATTTTTGGATTTGGGGGCCATGACTCCTAATCAATTTCACATCTGAGTCAAGAACCTGGTATGGGATTGTCAGGAGACAGGGTGGCCACATAGGTGGTCTCTCAGGCTGTCTCTGTCAGGTACACAGTGGGAGGGAGGTAGAGTTCACAGCGCGTGGCTCATCCCCCTTCTTGTTTCTCCCCACCATCAAAGATCCACCGCGGGAGACTGTGAGTGGCAGGGAGGACGAGGGGAGCAGGCTCCCCACTGTCAGCCTCGGGCACTGAGTCACCGCCACGGGGTGGCATTGGGCAGCATCAGGAGGACAGGTGTAGGATCATGTTGTGCTAGGCTCCTTGGGGTACAATACATCAAGGCCTGTCTTTAGTCTTCAAGTTGAATCAGGGAAGACACAATGAGACTATAGAAGAAGGCATGTAAATTCATTTCAGCACTCAGTTTAGGTAAAGCTTGTTCCCATCGGAAAATAGAGTTTTACTGACAGCTGCTAATTAGATCCATCACCTGCATCCCCTGTTGGTGATGGCTTTAGGTGAGGGGGTGATGACATTTGGAGATTTCCTGGAGTAGATTGATCTTTGATTTTTATGTTGACTTGCCCCCCACCACGCCCTTCTTATTTTTTTTTGCAGCATTGTTATAGGAAGACAAATTGTGAGCAAAGTCTATTTCTGCCCTCAGTTCCTGATGAAAGCATATCATGAAACCTCAAACAAAATGATAAGCTAAGTATGTGTAGCTGTTTGTTTACTTCATTACAGAAACCTAAGTGTAAATTCTGCTGACTGCTAAGTGTCCATTTTAAAAAGCCGTCATCCCATGAGCATCTTCAAGGTACACAGTACTGTACTTGTTTTCAATGTTTGCTTGTTGTAGAGATTCCCTATCACCATATGGAAGTTACCTTACTAAAAGCTGCTTGACCTAGTTGAGCCATAACCTATTCTGGGCAAATAAATAAGTCTTTGGTTCACTCTTTTTGTTGTCCTTGTAACACTTTAGGGCCTTAGAAAAAGTGGTCTGGCAAAATTTTTTTCTTCTGTTTCTATTTGCAAGACTGAATATGTAATGTGGTTTTGCAGATCTGACGGCAAGAGATTGGCTAGCTTCCACACTCATTTAAAAATCGCTATTGGTGCCTCTGCTGGAGGGGTTTTCGATTCACCATCTCTAATCTACGCTTCTGAACGATTTAGGGACCAGATGTCCAGGATCAGTGAGGAAGATCTTGCCTGCCAGAGTCAATACTTTTCCCCTGTCATCCTGCTGGCCCAGGGATTTGGAAATCCCCATCAGGAGTAGTTAGTTGTATATGTCTTTAGTAGAAGTATTGCTAAACAGAGTCTAGGTTACTAGAGTAACCCAGTTCTGATATATTTAAAACTCCTTTGATGTTTTCATCTTTATAAATTCTTTTCTTAATCAACTTTCTCTTTTTAACTATCTTCTGTTCTTCCATTTCAAGTCTGTTCATAACTCTTATTTTTGACTTTATTTCTTCCCACCAACAGAGATATTTCTACGATTCCATTTTGCTATTGCTTTCTTGACTTGCTTGATGTAATCTTGCCAAGCAAGTGGCCTTGCTGTTCAAAGTGTGGTCCTTGGACCACCAGCATCAGCATCACCTGTAAGCCTGTTAGAAATGCAGGGGGAAATGGGATGTTGCTCAAAGGGTACAAAGTTTTGGTTATGCAAGAGGAATAATTTCTGGAGATCTAATGTACAGCAATGTGACTATAGTTAACACCACTCTGTTGAATACTTGTAATTTCCTAAGAGGGTACATCTTAAGTGTTCTCACCACACACACACACACACACACACACACACACACACACAAATGAAAATGGTAACTACTTGAGGTGATGGATATGTTAATTAACTTGATTGTGGGAATTATTTCACAATGTACATGTATATCAAAAAGTCAAGTTGTACACCTTAAATATACAATTTACATTTATCAGTTTTACCTCAATAAAGCTTTAAAAGAAGAAAAAAGAAATGCAGGATCTCAGCCCTCACGTTAGGTCTATTGATACAGAATGTGTCTTTTTACAAGATCTCCAAGTAATATGTATATATGTTAAAGTTTGAGAAGCTCTCTCCAGTGTGGCCTTGCAAACTCAGTTTCTCCTAGCAACCTAGACACAGAAGGGACAGGTACCAAATATTTTTTACTTTGTGATGAGCTGGGGTAACCATTGACATTTGCAGCTGTGGAGTGGAGTGCCAGAGGGAAGAATTGCTTGGTTGGGCTGGAACTGTGTTCCTAAGGTAGTGGTCCTGCCATGACTTTGGATAAGTGAATGATCTGCTGATTTTCATTATCTGCACCAATCTGGTTCTCCCCTTCTGTACTCTCAAGTTAAGGCAATGAAGCCACTGCAGTAGGAAGCTACATTTCAAATGAGAAAGAAAGTGTCACTTTAGAGCAAAAGTCCACAGAATGGTGGGGAGAAAAACAGATGTCTCAATTTTAAGTACAAGTGCTAAGTGACACATTTCACAAGGCAACCAGATGCTGCATTTCATCCGTGTAACATTATTCCCCATGAGACCAGGAAGTGGGTGAGTGAGTCCCACAGCTCAGGGGCTGGCGAGTGCCTCGATGTGACAGCCTTATCATAGGAAGCAGAGTTCATAGTTACTTTTTTTTCAAGTTAACATAGCAGTTTCAGCAGTTATATGCCCACATTTTCACAAACTGCAGAAGTTCAACAGAAATTTACCATGACAGTGCATCTCAAACTTTAATATGAAGTTTAAAAGCATATGAATCTCCTGGGGATTTTGGTAAAAGTGCAGATTCTGGTTCTGTAGGTCTGGGATTCTGGGCCTGAAGTTCTATGTTTCGAATAGGCTCCCAGGTGATGCTGATGTGGCACTTTGAGTAACAAGGAACTGTAGTAAGTTCTTGCCTATTCTTCCCTAAACAGGACTTTCTAACTGAGGAACAATGAGCATTTTCAGGTTCAATGTCACCTGAGCTACTTTTCCATTTCAGAAAGAGCGTGGAAAGTTTAATAAGATTTAGGAGAGTACTTGTAGTGGTGCATTTTCTTTTTTTAAATTAAACTTCATATATCTTGCTACCATAGGTTCATCCAGAGCAGAAAGACAAAGTACATCAGCCCTCAGCCTCTTTTACCTCCAATCTATCCAGCATACTGTCACCAACACAATCTCTCTGAAACTCTGCTTTCACCATGTCACTTCTCTGCTCAGGCATTTACAGTTGTTTCCTGTTTCCTACTGGATCAAGTCTAAATACATCTGCCAAGTTTCCAAGGACTCTCATGACTTGGCTTCACTCTGTTTATCTTCTCCCACTCCTCAGTGGGAACTTTCCCCATCACTCAGATCTGCCTCTGTGTCCCTCCCCTTCCATTGCCAGGTCGTGCTGTGCTAAAGTTCATCTGAGTTGTGCTTAATTTCAGTAGCAGAACTCAAGGGCTAATCATCCAGTGACACTGTCTCTAACTTTTCAGATCACAATGATCACATCTTTCTTTGAATTCCTATGGCTAAACAATTCAGCACCTAATTTAAATTTAAAATTGCCTTGTGTAGTGGGTTGAATAGTGTCCCTCCCCCAAATTCATGTCTACCTGGAACCTCAGTTGTGACCTTATTTGTAATTTACAAATAACACAACTTTGCCGATGTACCTAGTTAACATGAGTTCATACTGGATTAGAGTGAGTTCCCAAATCTCGTGACTGTTAACCTTAAAAGAAAAGGAGACACACACAGGGAAGAAGGCCATATGAAGACAGTCATTGGAAATTGATTCAACCTCCAGCCCCTCTCCCTCCCCAGAGGTCAAGGGGTGGGACTGAAAGTTACAACCCTCTAAACACCTGGTTGACTCCACGGGCAAGCAGCCTCCATTCTTAAGTGCTGTTTGGCCACAAGCCAAGGAATGTCAGGAGCTTCCAAAAACCCTAGAAGAAGCAAGGAAGGAACAAGGAAGGAAGGAAGCAAGGAAGGAACCTCCCCTAGAATCAGGCAGGAGGCAGTGTGGTCCTGCTAATACTTTGATTATGACCTTCTGACCTAAAGAACTGTGGAAAAATAAATGTCTATAGTTTAAAGTCATCAAATTTGTATTAATTTGGTATAGCAGCCATGAGAAACTAATACACCTTGTATTAGTTTTTGTTTAACATACGCATGTTAGCCTTGGCTGTTTAACTACATCCTATGTCTCTAGAGAATTGGGACCTCTATACACTTCTAATATTCTTTATAATGCTTTACATGGACCTAAAACAGGAAAGTAAAAATATCAATTGTTCCAGAAGCATTTGTTGAAAAGACTTTCTTTCTTTATTAAATTACATTGACATCTTTGTTGAAAATCAACTGACTCTACATGTGTGGTCTATTTCTAGAGTCTCTATTCTGTTCCACCCATCTGTTTGTCTAGTCTCACTGAGTACCACATTCTCTTTATTACTACATCTTTCAAATAAGTCCTAAAATTTAAAAAAAAGTAATAAAACAAACAACAAAGAAATAACCAAAAAGAAACTGAATTCTGTGAGATAATAAATGGGTGTTTTTTTTTTTTTAACATCTTTATTGGAGTATAATTGCTTTACAATGGTGTGTTAGTTTCTGCTTTATAACAAAGTGAATCAGTTATATATATATACATATGTCCCCATATCTCTTCCCTCTTGTGTCTCCCTGCCTCCCACCCTCCCTATCCCAACCCTCTAGGTGGTCACAAAGCACCGAGCTGATCTCCCTGTGCTATGCGGCTGCTTCCCACTAGTTATCTATTTTAAGTTTGGTAGTGTATATATGTCCATGCCACTCTCTCACTTTGTCCCAGCTTACCCATCCCCCTTGCCGTATCCTCAAGTCCATTCTCTAGTAGGTCTGTGTCTTTGTTCCCATCTTGCCCCTAGTTTCTTCATGACCATTTTTTTTTTTTTTAGATTCCATATATTTGTGTTAGCATACGGTATTTTTTTCTCTCTTTCTGACTTACTTCACTCTGTATGACAGATTCGAGGTCCATCCACCTCACTACAAATAATTCACTTTCATTTCTTTTTATGGCTGAGTAATATTCCATTGTATATATGTGCCACATCTTCTTTATCCATTCATCTGTTGATAGACACTTAGGTTGCTTCCATGTCCTGGCTATTGTAAATAGAGGTACAATGAACATTTTGGTACATGAAGGTTTTGAATTATGGTTTTCTCAGGGTATATGCCCAGTAGTGGGATTTCTGGGTCGTATGGTAGTTCTATTTTTAGTTTTTTAAGGAACCTCCATACAGTTCTCCATAGTGGCTGTATAAGTTTACATTCCCACCAACAGTGCAAGAGGGTCCCCTTTTCTCCACACCCTCTCCAGCATTTGTTGTTTGTAGATTTTTTGATGATGGCCATTCTGACTGGTGTGAGATGATATCTCATTGTAGTTTTGATTTGCATTTCTCTAATGATTAGTGATGTTGAGCATTCTTTCATGTGTTTGTTGGCAATCCATGTGTCTTCTTTGGAGAAATGTCTATTTAGGTCTTCTGCCCATTTTTGGATTGCGTTGTTTGTTTTTTTGATATTGAGCTGCATGAGCTGATTGTATATTTTGGAGATTAATCCTTTGTCAGTTGCTTCATTTGCAAATATTTTCTCCCATTCTGAGTGTTGTCTTTTCGGCTTGTTTATGGCTTCCTTTGCTGTGCAAAAGCTTTTAAGTTTCATTACGTCCTATCTGTTTATTTTTGTTTTTATTTCCATTTCTCTAGGAGGTGGGTGAAAAAGGATCTTGCTGTAATTTATGTTATAGAGGGTTCTGCCTATGTTTTCCTCTAAGAGTTTGATAGTGTCTGGCCTTATATTTAGGTCTTTAATCCATTTTGAGTTTATTCTTGTGTATGGTGTTAGGGAGTGTTCTAATTTCATTCTTTTATATGTAGCTGTCCAGTTTCCCCAGCACCACTTGTTGAAGAGGTTGTCTTTCCTCCACTGAATATTTTTGCCTCCTTTAGCAAAGATAAGGTGACCTTATGGGCATGGGTTTATTTCTGGGCTTTCTATCCTGTTCCATTGCTCTATATTCCTGTTTTTGTGCCAGTACCATACTGTCTTGATTACTGTAGCTTTGTAGTATAGTCTGAAGTCAGGGAGCCTGATTCCTCCAGATTCGTTTTGCTTTCTCAAGATTGCTTTGGCTATTCGGGGTCTTTTGTTTTTCCATACAAATTGTGACATTTTTTGTTCTAGTTCTCTGAAAAATGCCGGTGGTGGTTTGATAGAGATTGCATTGAGTCTGTAGATTACTTTGGGTAGTAGAGTCATTTTCACAATGTTGATACTTCTAATCCAAGAATATGGTATATCGCTCCATCTATTTGTATCATCTTTAATTTCTTTCATCAGTATAATTTTCTGCATACAGGTCTTTTGTCTCCTTAAGTAGGTTTATTCTTAGATATTTTATTCCTTTTGTTGCAATGGTAAATGGGAGTGTTTTCTTAATTTCACTTTCAGATTTTTCATCATTAGTGTACAGGAATGCAAGTGTACAGGAATGCAAGAGATTTCTGTGCATTAATTTTGTAACCTGCTACTTTACCGAATTCATTGATTAGCTCTAGTAGTTTTCTGGTGGCATCTTTAGGATTCTCTATGTATAGTATCATGTCATCTGCAAACAGTGACAGTTTTACTTCTTCTTTTCCAATTTGGATTCCTTTTATTTCTTTTTCTTCTCTGATTGCTGTGGCTAAAACTTCCAAAACTATGTTGAATAATAGTGGTGAGAGTGGGAAACCTTGGCTTGTTCCTGATCTTAGTGGAAATGCTTTCAGTTTTTCACCATTGAGGGTGATGTTGGCTGTGGGTTTATCATATATGGTCTTTATTATGTTGAGGTAAGTTCCCTCTATGCCTACTTTCTGGAAGGTTTTTTATCATAAATGGGTGTTGAATTTTGTCAAAAGCTTTCTCTGCATCTATTGAGATGATCATATGGTTTATCTCCTTCAATTTGTTAATATGGTGTATCACATTGATTGATTTGCATATATTGCATATATTGAAGAATCCTTGCATTCCTGGGATAAACCCCACCTGATCATGGTGTATGATCCTTTTATTTCTGTTTGCTAGTATTTTTTTTTGAGGATTTTTGCATCTATGTTCATCAGTGATATTGGCCTGTAGTTTTCTTTCCTTGTGACATCTTTGTCTGGTTTTGGTATCAGGGTGATGGTGGCCTCGTAGAATGAGTTTGGGAGTGTTCCTCCCTCAGCTATACTTTGGAAGAGTTTGAGAAGGATAGGTGTTAGCTCTTCTCTAAATGTTTGATAGGATTCAGGTGTGAAGCCATCTGGTCCTGCGCTTTTGTTTGCTGGAAGATTTTTAATCACAGTTTCAATTTCAGTGCTTGTGATTGGTCTGTTCATATTTTCTATTTTTCCTGGTTCGGTATCAGAAATTTGTGCATTTCTTTGAATTTGTCCACTTCTTCCAGGTTGTCCACTTTATTGGCATACAGTTTCTTGTAGTAATCTCTCATGATCCTTTGTATATCTACAGTGTCAGTTGTTACTTCTTTTTCATTTTTAATTCTATTGATGTGAGTTTTCTCCCTTTTTTTCTCGATGATTCTGGCTCATAGTTTATCAGTTTTGCTTATCTTCTCAAAGAACCAGCTTTTAGTTTTATTGATCTTTGCTATTGTTTCCTTCATTTCTTTTTCATTTATTTCTGATCTGATCTTTATGATTTCTTTCATTCTGCTAACTTTGGTTGTTTTTTGTTCTTCTTTCTCTAATCGCTTTAGGTGTAAGGTTAGGTTGTCTATTTGAGATGTTTCTTGTTTCTTAAGGTAGGATTGTATTGCTATAAACTTCCCTCTTAGAATTGCTTTTGCTGCATCCCATAGGTTTCGGGTCATCGTGTTTTCATTGTCATTTGTTTCTAGGTATTTTTTTATTTCCTCTTTGATTTCTTCAGTGATCTCTTGGTTATTAAGTAGTGTACTATTTAGCCTACATGTGTCTGTATTTTTTACAGATTTTTTCCTGTAATTGATATCTAGTCTCATAGCATTGTTGTTGGAAAAGATACTTGATATGATTTCAATTTTCTTAAATTTATCAAGGCTTAATTTGTGACCCAACATATGATCTATCCTGGAGAATGTTCCAAGAGCATTTGAGAAGAATGTGCATTCTATTGTTTTTGGATAGAATGTCCTATAAATATCAATTAAGTCCATCTTTTTTAATGTATCATTTAAAGCTTTTGTTTCCTTATTTATTTTCATTTTGGATGTTCTGTCCATTGGTGAAAGTGGGGTGTTAAGTCCTCTACTATTATTGTGTTACTGTCGATTTCCCCTTTTATGGCTGTTTGTATTTGCCTTATGTATTGAGGTGCTCCTATGTTAGGGGAATAAATATTTACAATTGTTATATCTTCTTCTTGGATCGATCCCTTGATTTATGTAGTGTACTTCTTTGTCTCTTGTAATAGTCTTTGTTTTAAAGTCTATTTTGTCTGATATGAGAATTGCTGCTCCAGCTTTCTTTTCATGTCCGTTTGCATGGAATATCTTTTTCCAACACCTCACTTTCAGTCTGTATGTGTCCCTAGGTCTGAAGTGGGTCTCCTTTAGACAGAATATATACGGGTCTTGTTTTTGTATACGTTCAGCCAGTCTATGTCTTTTGGTTGGAGCACTGAATCCATTTACATTTGAGGTAGTTATTGATATGTATGTTCCTATTGCCATTTTCTTAATTGTTTTGGGTTTGTTATTGTAGGTCTTTTCCTCCTCTTGTGTTTCCTGCCTAGAGAAGTTCCTTTAGCATTTATTTTAAAGTTGTTTTGGTGGTGCTGAACTCTCTCAGCTTTTGCTTTTCTGTAAAGGTTTTAATTTCTCCATCAAATCTGAATGAGATCCTTGCTGGGTAGAGTAATCTTGGTTGTAGGTTTTTCTGCTTCATCATTTTAAATATCCCTTCTGGCTTGCAGAGTTTTTTCTGAAAGATCAGCTGTAAACCTTATGGGGATTCCCTTGTGGGTTATTTTTCCTTGCTGCTTTTAATATTTTTTGTCTGCATTTAATTTTTGATAGTTTGATTAATATGTGTCTTGGCATGTTTCTCCTTGGAGTTATCCTGTATGGGACTCTCTGTTCTTCCTGGACTTGACTAACTATTTCCTTTCCCATATTAGGGAAGATTTCAACTATAATCTCTTCAAATATTTTCTCAGTCCCTTTCTTTTTCTTTTCTTCTTCTGGGACCCCTATAATTCGAATGTTGGTGCATTTAATGTTGTCCCAGAGATCTCTGAGATTGTCCTCGGTTCTTTTTATTCTTTTTTCTTTATTCTGCTCTGCAGTAGTTATTTCCACTATTTTATCTTCCAGGTCACTTTTCCATTCTTCTGCCTCAGTTATTCTGCTATTGATTCCTTCTAGAGAATTTTTAATTTCATTTATTGTGTTGTTCATCACTGTTTGTTTGCTCTTTAGTTCTTCTAGGTCCTTGTTAAATGTTTCTTTTATTTTCTCCATTCTATTTCCAAGGTTTTGGATCATCTTTACTATCATTATTCTGAATTCTTTTTCAGGTAGACTGCCTATTTTCTCTTCATTTGTTTTGTCTAATGGGTTTTTATCTTGCTCCTTCATCTGCTGTATGTTTCTCTATCTTCTCCTTCTGCTTATCTTACTGTGTTTGGGGTCTCCTTTTTGCAGGCTGCAGGTTTGTAGTTCCCGTTGTTTTTGGTGTGTTTCCCCAGTGGCTAAGCTTGGTTCAGTGGGTTGTGTAGGCTTCCTGGTGGAGGGGACTAGTGCATGTGTTCTGGTGGATGAGGCTGGATCTTGTCTTTCTGGTGGGCAGGTCCA
Source organism: Orcinus orca (assembly GCF_937001465.1). NCBI lineage: Eukaryota > Metazoa > Chordata > Mammalia > Artiodactyla > Delphinidae > Orcinus > Orcinus orca. The sequence goes on along the minus strand of NC_064569.1, from coordinate 33,045,385 downwards.
CATCCGGTGTGTGTTTCAGGGTGTCTGTGACCTTATAATGATTTAGGTAGCCTCTCTGCTAATGGGTGGGGTTGTGTTTCTGTCTTGCTAGTTGTTTGGCATAGGGTGTCCAGCACTGTAGCTTGTTGGTCGTTGAGTGGAGCTGGGTCTTGGCATTGAGATGGAGATCTCTGGGAGATTTTCGCCCTTTGATATTACATGGAGCTGGGAGGTCTCTTGTGAACCAATGTCCTGAACTTGGCTCTCCCACCTCAGAGGCACAGCCCTGATGCCTGGCTGGAGCACCAAGAGCCTGTTATCCACATGGCTCCGAATAAAAGGGAGAAAAATAAGAAAGGAAGAAAGATAAAATAAAATAAAGTTATTAAAATAAAAAATAATTATTAAAAAAATTTTTAAAGTAATAAAAAAAAGAAAGAAAGAAGAGAGCAACCAAACCAAAAACAAATCCAACAATGATAACTAGTGCTAAAAATTATACTAAAAAACAAAACAAAATAAAAAAACGGACAGACAGAACCCTAGGACAAATGGTAAAAGCATATCTATACAGGCAAAATCACACACAGAATCATATACATACACACTCACAAAAAGAGAAAAAGTGAGAAAAAAATAGATACCATTGCTCCCAAAATCCACCTCCTCAGTTTGGGATGATTCATTGTCTATTCAGGTATTCCAGAGATGCAGCATACATCAAGTTGATAGTGGAGATTTAATCCGCCTCTCCTGAGGATGCTGGGAGAGTTTTCCCTTTCTCTTCTTTGTTCGCACAGCTCCTGGGGTTCAGCTTTGGATTGGGCCTTACCTCTGCATGTAGGTCACCTGAGGACATTTGTTCTTCGCTCAGACAAGACGGGGTTAAAGGAGCAGCTGATTCACGGGCTCTGGCTCACTCAGGCCAGAGGGGAGGGAGGGGTACAGAAGCAGGGCGAGCCTGCGGTGTCAGAGGCCAGCGTGACGTTGCAACAGCCTGAGGCGCACTGTGTGTTCTCCCGGGGAAGTTGTCTCTGGATCCCGGGACCCTGGCAGTGGTGGGCTTTACAGGCTCCCGGGAGGGGTGGTGTGGAGAGTGACCTGTGCTTGCACACAGGCTTCTTGGTGGCTACAGCTGCAGCCTTAGTGTCTCATGCCTATCTCTGGGGTCCGCGCTGATAGCCGCGGCTTGCGCCCGACTCTGGAGCTCCCTTTAGGGGTGCTCTTAATCCCCTCTCCTCGCGCACCAGGAAACAAAGAGGCAAGAAAAAGTCTCTTGCCTCTTCGGAAGCTCCAGACTGTTTTCTGGACTCCCTCCCAGCTAGTCATGGTGCACTATCCCCTTCAGGCTGTGTTCACGCCACCAACCCCAGTCTTCTCCCTGGGATCCAACCTCTGAAGCCCGAGCCTCAGCTCGCAGACCCCTCCCGCCCCGGCGGGTGAGCAGACGAGCCTCTCGGGCTGCTGAGTGCTGGTCAGCACCAATCCTCTGTGCGGGAATCTCTCCGCTTTGCCCTCCGCACCCCTGTTGCTGTGCTCTCCTCCGTGGCTCGGAAGCACCCCACCTCCACCACTTGCAGTCTCCGCCTGCGAAGGGGCTTCTAGTGTGTGGAAACCTTTCCTCCTCCACAGCTCCCTCCCACTGGTGCGGGTCTCATCCCTATTCTTTTGTCTCTGTTTTTTCTTTGCCCCTACCCAGGTACGTGGGGAGTTTCTTGCTTTTTGGGAAGTCTGAGGTCTTCTGCCAGCATTCAGTAGGTGTTCTGTAGGAGTTGTTCCACGTGTAGATGTATTTCTGATGTATTTGTGGGGAGGAAGGTGATCTCCACGTCTTACTCTTCTGCCATCTTGAAGCTCCTCCATGCGTGTTGTTTTAAGCCACCCAATTTGTGGTAATTTGTTTTGCAAAAATAGAAAATGAATACAGGTGCTCTGTACATATTATGTTAGACTAGCTGCTCCTTTGCTTATTTTATTTTTAAAAATTGAGATAAAATTAAAATCCATTGAAAAGCATACCAAAAAAAATCAGGTAGTGGAAAAGTTCTTCTTTTTCAAGATATTTTTGGCTATTCTATCCTGTGCATTTCCATACAAATTTTAAAGTCAGTTTGTTAATTTCTATAAAAAGGCCTGCTTGTATTTTGATTGGGATTGCATTGAATATATAGATGAATTTGCATAGAATTGACACCTTAACAAATGTCTTCCATTTCATAGAACATGACATACCTCTATACTCATTTAGCTTTTTAAAAATTTCTCTTTGCAATGTTTTATAGTTTTCAGTGTAAAGATATTGCACATTTAAATTTATTCCTAAACAATTAATTTATTAATTTGGTTTTTTGATGCTACCTCTAGCAGTATTGTGATATTGTGATTTAGGAGAAAAAAATATACTGGGTCATTCACACGACCAAAATATATTCTTATATATATTGAACACTTGGTCTGTGTCCAAGGTCGTTCCTGGCTCACATCTCCCAAAACTCTAGGAAAGTTTTAAGTGTTGAGAGTGATAAAGTGTCCTTGCTATGTTAATGAAGGACTTTTGGAATGCACCTAAGAATGGAGGCTGCTTGCCAGTAGAGTCAACCAGGTGTTTAGAGCATTGGAACTTTCAGTCCTACCCCCTGACCTCTAGTGAGGCTAGAGGTTGAATCAATCACTAATGACCAATGACTTAATCAATAATGCCTATGTAATGAAGCCTCCCTAAAACCCCCAAAGGACAGGGTTTAGAGAGCTTCTGGGTTGGTGAACATGTGGAGATTTGGGGAGACTGGCATGCTCTGAGAGGGTATGGAAGCTCTGTGTCCTTTCCCCATACTCTTCTCTATGAATCTCTTCCATTGGGATGTTCATCTGTATCCCTTATTATATCATTTTATAGTAAACCAGTAATACAGTAAGTAAACTGTTTCTCTGAGTTCTGTGAGCTACAGAACTGTGAGTTCTGTGAGCAAATTAATTGAACCCAAGGAGGGGATTGTGAGAATCTCTGATTTATATATAGCTAGTTGGTCAGAAATACAGGTAACAACCTGGAATTTTGATTGGCATCTGAAGTCCAAGGAGTGGGTCATTGGAATCTCTGATCTATAGTTTGTTGTCTGAGGCACAGAATCTGACCACACTCGGGCTTGTGACTGGCATCTGAAGTGTAGGTGGGGGGCACACTTATACGACTGAACTCTTAAACTGTGGAATCTGATGCTATCTCTGGATAGATAGTGTTGGAACTGAGTTGAATTCTCAGACACCAGCACTGTGCAATTGCTTGGTGCTGTAGGGTAACCTCCCCACCTCCCCCACTGGAGCTGGTACCAGACCAACTTAGTATTATTCATTATATTTCACTTTTCAATTATCTGTAGCTGTTACATAGAAATACACTGATGTTTGTACATTGATATTGTGCCTTGGGACCTTGCTAAGTACACTCGTTAGTTCTAAGGGTATATATATTCCTTATGATTTTCTATGCATGCAAACAAGTTGTCTGATAATACACACAGCTTTCTTTGCAATCTTTATGCTTTTTATATCCTTTGTTTGCTTTATTTCTCAGTCTAGGCACTCTTAATCTCGGAATAGAAGTATTGAGAGCAGATATCCTTGCTTTGTTTTCTGTTTTAGAGGGAAAGCAATCATTTTTTAAAAAACCTTTAAATGTGAATGGACATTAATTTTTGTCAAATGATTTTCCTGCATCTATTGAGGTGATCATATTCTAGGAATGTAGCAAATTACATTGATGAATGAACTAACCTTGCATTATTGGGATCAACTCTATTGTTCATGCTTTATTTTATTTTTCACATATTGCTGGATTTGATTTGCAACTGTACTGTTGACCAATTTTGTAATTATGATCTTGAGGTGTACTGGTTTCCTGGTATTGCTTTTTTCAGGTTTGGCATCAGCATACTAAGCTTATAAAATGACTTGGGAGTGTTCACTTTTATATTTTTTGAGAGAGTTGGTTTAAGTTCAGCATTATTTCTTCCTTACATGTTTGATAGGCTTCCACCATGGAAGCCACATGGGTCTTGGGTTTTCTTTGTGGAAAGGTTTTAAGTGACAACTTCAATTTAAAGAATAAATATCAGGTTATTCAGATTTTGTATTTGTTCTTGGTTGATTTTAGAAAGTTGTTTTTCTCAAAAAGAATTGCACATTTTATTTAAATTGTAAAATTTGTTAACATAATATTCATAATATTATCATTAGTCTGCAGGATGATGTAGCAAAGTCCCTACTTTTATTCCTTGTATTGGTAATTCGTTCTCTCTCTCTCTGTCTCTCACTCTCTCCATCTCTCTGAGTCTTATTAGAGGTTTATCATTTTCATTAAATCTATAATGGTAAAGTGATAAGAAATTTCAGGAGAGATCTGGAAACTCTAAAAAAGAGTTTCCAAATCCTAGGACTGACAAATATAATCTCTGAAATTAAAAAAAAAATCAGTGCATGGGATTAACAGGCTAGATCCAACAGAAGACTGTTCAATAGAAATTATTCAAACTAAAACACAGAGAGAAACAATATTGAAAACACTGAAAAAAAATCCTCACAGAAATTAAATGATCTGGGGGAAATTATGAAGCAATATATCCTGCATATAATTGAAACTTAAAAAGAGAGGAAAGAGAGAATGGATCAGGAAAAATAATTGGCCTTTTTTCAAGTTTTATTACCACCCACCCCCCATATCAGGGAAGTTCACTAATGAAAATTACAGAAAAGAATCTGAAAGAGCCAGAGAGAAAAAGACATTCTACATACAGAAGAATGTTAATATGAATGATGGCTGACTTCTCAGATAAAACTGAAAGAAGACAATGATGGAGTGTCATCTATATAATGCTGAAAAAAAAAAAAAAACCCAAAACAGTCAATCTATAATTCTATATCTAGAGGAAATACATTTCAAGGATGAAAGAGAAATAAAGACATTTCCAGATAAATTAAAACTGAGAGAATTTGCCTCCAGCAGAACCCACACAAATGAAATGCCAAAAGAAGTTCTTCTGGCTGAAAGGAATTAATGACTTAGTGGAACTTCAGATCTACAAGAAGGAGTGAAGAGTCTCAGCATCTCGGTGGTGAGTCACTAGGAGCAACAGAATTCAGCCATGTGGTTGAAAGTGTCCAGTGGTGGCTATGCCAGGGATGGTGTCCTCAGCAGATTTTTCCTGTGACAGAATCTCAGTAGTGCTTAGTCTCAGTTATTTCTTTTATGAGTCAGATTCTCTAGCATTCATATTCATTCTTTGAGCTTCCTGATAAATGCCCAATGAACTTCTTTTCTGTTCCTTTTATTTTCTGTTGACTATAACCAAGAACTGGGACTAGTATCTACTCTGAGGCTAAAACAGAGATAATGCATTAGAGGATTTAGAGGTCCCATACTTAAAGCTCTTAGTAGGCTGCCTGGCACGTATTCAACACTTAATTTATATTAGTATGATCATCGTTATCATTCATTTAACAAATACTTTTTGAATACCTACTACCTGCCAGACACTGTTCTATGTGCCTTGCACTCACCAGTGAACAAAACAAAATTTCTGCCTTTGTGGAGCTCACATTCAAATAGGGGGACAGAAACAATAAGCTGCAAACATAATATGTGAGTAAATTATCTAGTGTATTAAAATGTGATAAGTGCTATGAGAAAAAGAGGAAGTAGAGTAGGGAAAGGAGAATCAGAAACACCAGGGACCAGTACATTGCAATATTATACAGCGTGGTCAAGGTCAGCCTCATTGAGAAAGTATTCAAGCAAGAACTTGACGTAAATGAGGGAGTTGATCATGACAGTGGAAAGAGTTGGTGCAAATGATCTGAGGCAGGGAGTGTGGAAGGCAGGAACAGCAATGGGGTGGGGGTTATGGATGAAGCAGAGTGAGGGAGGGAGAGAGTAGTAGGAAATGAAGTTATTGTTATTCCACATCTCTCCAGCATGACCCTAGACACTGTACATATCTTTCTTTGTTTTTTTTTGTTTTCCTCAAGCCATTGAACAAATATTTCTTTCTAAAGTGTTGGAAGCCATGGAACGAGGACTATATATTTTACTTTCTTTGCACCATTAGTGTCCTTAAATACACACTAAACATGAACCAAATTGTGCTTGTTGAAGAAAATGAATTTACAAATGCCCCTGCTTCAATTGTCACATTCATTGTTTGCATGTAGACAAAGTCTACTTGCTCAGTCTGTCTAGACTCTAAGCTGTGTGGTGTCAGAGCCTATAGCAGTCTTGTTTGCTGATACTTTCCCAGGTCTGTCATGGAGCCTAGCATATGGAGATGCCCAATAAGCATATATGAAATGAATGACTGAAGCCACAATTTCCTGGTCATAGAATCATGTCTTTCCTTCTTTCTTTCTTTTTCTTTCTTTCTTTCTTTCTTTCTTTCTTTCTTTCTTTCTTTCTTTCTTTCTTTCTTTCTCTTTCTTTCTTTCTTTCTTTCTTTCTTTCTTTCTTTCTTTCTTTCTTTCTCTTTCTTTCTTTCTTTCTTTCTTTCTTTCTTTCTTTCTTTCTTTCTCTTTCTTTCTTTCTTTCTTTCTTTCTTTCTTTCTTTCTTTCTTTCTTTCTTTCTTTCTTTCTTTCTTTCTTTCTTTCTTTCTTTCTTTCTTTCTTTCTTTCTTCCCTTCCCTTCCTTCCTTCCTTCCTTGCTTTCTTGCTTTCATTTCTTTCTTTCTTTCATTTCTTTCTTTCTCAAACATATGTATAAGGAATTTTTAAAAGTTGATTTCAAATTGTGAAATGGACTTCATGTTCTATTATCTAGAGTACAGCATTAGCAGGAACATGACTCCATTCTCTTCAGCTCCCTAACCCTTCACTACTTCCATGACTATACTGCCACCACCCTAAAAACCCCCACTACAGTGTGACAATATGTGGATGAGCAGCTATGACGACCTGCCCCCACATGTACACTTGACAACCATGGGATTAAAACATAGTAATTGTAAATGGTGTAGTCATTTTTTCATCATAGTCCAAATTTCCTTGTCAGCACAGAGGTTGGTTTACTGTCACACAAGTTAGATCCTTGCCCTGAGAAATAGTATTAGTGCCCAGAGTCTATTGATTTCCTTACTTTGTACATTACTTGTTGTAATTTCCAAGTTGGTATATTTATGAACACCGAATAGTACATTAGAAATTGTATTTTTTCATCTATATTACATTGCTTTAGAACATTGCTATGAATTTCAAATTTGTGCATCTAAAACATATTACAAATAAGATGTATGTTATTCACATTCCACTTAATATATATTGCACTGCAATGAATTAGCCAATAGCACATTGGAAAGGTTTTGGGGGGTAATTCACCCATAAGATCAATAGTGGAATAGGGAGGAACCTCCTTGTCCAATTTAACAGCGTGGCAATGATTTAACAGTAACATTGACAGGGCTCCCAGAGTAAATAATTACCATTTCCATCACTGTTTAAGATAACTTGTTAGGTACGAAGTATGTGAGTAGTTAGACATCATGAATTACTTATTGTTGGAGATCTTCTTAGGATGAGAGGATAATTTCTTATGCCAAAATGTGGAGGAGGCAGAAAGAGGTATTCAATCCTGAAGACGCTGCTAATAACACACAGAGAACAAAAGGTTTCATCTAAGACTATGAGAAAGTAGTGACCACAAAATAATTACATTTCTGGAACAAAGATGGGTTAATGAAATGAGACCTTGTAAAACCAGTAAGAACATTATTAGAGAAGCGAGTCTTGAAAGCGAAGGTAAATGGTAATGAGATAATGAAAGTATAATGGACTGTACTGAATGAACAGAAGTCCCATGGGTCTTAAAAAACGTATTAGAGGCTGAACTGATCTGGAAGATGGGGAGGAGCTTGGGAGATCTCCTTGTTTCTAGACTGACTGGCAAAAGTGCCCCATTAGCTCAATCTTTTCAGAAGGTATGAAAATCCTATATTCTGCCACTTCTATTGTAGTGATTTTTGATAGGGCTGAAAAGGTTTCTAGTTGACACAACTCATATCATTTCAGCAGATACTGTTTTACATATATTTCATCACTTCTGGAGACATTCTTGTTCATATTTCCTTTGCACCAGTCTCCTTCACTAGTTTCTCTTTCATCTGCACACTTATAATATACAGATGTCCCCCAAGATTTGTCTTCTTCCTTTTTTCTTGATCATATTCTCTTCCCTTGGGCAAGCTCATTCCAGTATTTGTCTTTGAATGACAGTCTATCCTGGTGACGTTCAAAACCACAGTTACAGTTCTGATCTCTCTTGTTAATAAAGTCGAATTTACAACTGCCTGCTGACCATGTAGACGTTTGTCTAACTTCTGATAACTTAGGTTTCTTATAGTTTCCCTCAGACTGATTCCTCTGTTTGTGTTTTCTATTCTGCTTTTGAGCACCACCATCCTATTCTATCTTTTAATTTGGCCAGCATCTCAAAATAATTCCCCAAATTTCTTCTCTCTCAGATCCCATCTTGTTTACTGTGTCTCTTTGATTTTTTAATTAATTAATTTTATTGTTGACTGCATTAGGTCTTTGTTGCTGTGTGCGGGCTTTTCTCTAGTTGCGGCGAGCAGGGGCTACTCTTCTGTGTGGTGTGTGGGCTTCTCATTGGGGTGGCTTCTTTTGTTGCAGAGCACGGGCTCTAGGCACACGGGCTTTAGTAGTTGCGGCACGTGGGCTCATGGGCTCTGGAACACAGGCTCAGTAGTCGTGGCACATGGGCTTTGTTGCTCTGCTGCCTGTGGGATCTTCCTGGACCAGGGCTCAAACCTATGTCCCCTGCATTGGCAGGCAGATTCTTAACCACTGTGTCGCCAGGGAAGCCCTACTGTGTCTCTTTGATTTTTGCCACTTCATCCCTTCAATTGCCACTGTCACTTTCCTCATTCATATCTCATTCATTCCCCGTTGACATATTTCAAGAGCTTCTTTATTGTCCTTCTATTAATTCATTCATTAAAACTTTATTGAATGCTGTTATGTACCAGGCACACTTCTAGGAACTCAGGATATAGCTGTGAACAAAACAGACAAAATGATCTCTCTCATTAAAGAGCTCATGCTACAGTGGGGCAAGGGAGGCAATTAAAAAAAGACAAGCAAATTCATAATATTTTAGAAAATAATGAACAATATGGAGAAAAATAAGCAGGGCAAAGTAGACTAGCATTGTTTTTTTTAGACAGCTTTATTGAAATAATTCACAAACCATCCAGTTCACCCATTTTTTTTTTGAATGGTGTGGAGTATTTATTTATTTATTTTATTAGAGTATAATTGCTTTAGAAAGTTGTGTTAGTTTCTGCTGTACAATGAGTGAAACAGCTATATGTATACCTATATCTCCTCCCTCTTGGACCTCCCTCCCACCCCCTATCCCCCATCCCACCCTTCTAGGTCGTCACAGAGCACCGAGCTGAGCTTCCTATGCTTTATAGCAGGTTCCCGCTAGCTATCTATTTTACACCTGGTAGTGTATATATGTCAACCCTAATCTCCCAATTCGTCCCACCCTCCCCTTCCCCTGCTGTGTCCACATGTCCACTCCCTACATCTAGTCTCTATTCCTGCCCTGCAAATAGGTTAATCTGTACCATTTTTGCAGATTCCACATATATGTGTTAATATATGATATTTGTTTTTCTCTTTCTGCTTACTTCACTCTGTATGACAGACTCTAGGGTCAACCACGTCTCTACAAATGACCCAGTTTTGTTCCCTCTTATGGCTGAGTAATGTCTTCTTTATCATTCATCTGTCGTTGGACATTTAGGTTGTTTCCATGTCCTGGCTGTTGTAAATAGTGCTGCAATGAACATTGTGGTACATGTGTCCTTTTGAATTATGGTTTTCTCAGGGTATATGCCCAGTAGTGGGATTGCTGGGTCATATGGTAGTCCAATTTTTAGCTTTTTAAGGAAGTTTCATACTGTTCTTCACAGTGGGTGTATCAATTTACATTCTCACCAACAGTGCAAGAGGGTCCCTTTTTCTCCACACCCTCTCCAGCATGTATTGTTTGTAGATTTTTTGATGATGACCATTCTGTCCGGTGTGAGGTGATACTTCATTGTAGTTTTGATTTGCATTTCTCTAATAATTAGTGATGTTGAGCAGCTTTTCATGTGCCTCTTGGCCATCTGTATGTCTTCTTTGGAGAGATGTCTATTTAGATCTTCTGCCCATTTTATAATCGGGTCGTTTGTCTTCTTGATATTGAGCTCCATGTGTTGTTTGCATATTTTGGAGATTAATTCTTTGTCAGTTGCTTCCTTTGCAAATGTTTTCTCCCATTCTGAGGGCTGTCTTTTCATCTTGTTTATCGTTTCCTTTGCTGTGCAAAAGTTTTTAATTTTAATTAGGTCCCATTTGTTTATTTTTGTTTTTATTTTCATTACTCTAGGAGGTGGGTCAAAAAAGATCTTGCTGTGGTTTATGTCAAAGAGTGTTTTTCCTATGTTTTCCTCTAAGAGTTTTATAGTGTCTGGCCTTATATTTAGGTCTTTAAGCCATTTTGAGTTTATTTTTGTGTATAGTGTTAGGTAGTATTCTAATTTCATTCTTTTACATGTAGCTGTCCAGTTTTCCCAGCACCACTTATTGAAGAGGCTGTCTTTGCTCCATTGTATGTTCTTGCCTCCTTTGTCACAAATTAGGTGCCATGGGTGTGTGGGTTTATCTCTGGGTTTTATCCTGTACCATTGATCTATATTTCTGTTTTTTTGTCAGTACCATACTGTCTTTATTACTGTAGCTTTGTAGTATAGTCTGAAGTCAGGGAGCCTGATTCTTCCAGCTCCGTTTTTCTTTCTCAAGATTGCTTTGGCTATTTGGGGTCTTTTGTCTTTCCATACAAATTGTGAAATTTTTTTTTCTAGTTTGTGAAAAATGCCAGTGGTAGTTTGATAGGGATTGCATTGAATCTGTAGATTGCTTTGGGTAGTATAGTCATTTTCACAATGTTGATTCTTCCAATCCAAGAACATGGTGTATCTCTCCATCTGTTTGGATCATCTTTAATTTCTTTCATCAGTGTCTTACAGTTTTCTGCATTCAGGTCTTTTGTTTCCTTAGGTAGGTTTATTCCTAGATATTTTATTCTTTTTGTTGCAGTGGTAAATGAGAGTGTTTCCTTAATTTCTCTTTCTGATTTTTCATTGTTAGTGTATAGGAATGCAAGGGATTTCTGTGCATTAATTTTGTATCCTGCAACCTAACCAAATTCTTTGATTAGTTCTAGTAGTTTTCTGGTGAAATCTTTAGGATTTTCTATGTATAGTATCATGTCATCTGCAAACAGTGATAGTTTTACTTCTTCTTTTCCAATATGTATTCTTTTTATTTCTTTTTCTTCTTTGATTGCCATGGCTAGGTATTCCAAAACTGTGTTGAATAAGAATGGTGAGAGTGGACATCCTTGTCTTGTTCCTGATCTTAGTGAAAATGCTTTCAGTTTTTCACCACTGAGAATGATGTTTGCTGTGGGTTTGTCCTATATGGCCTTTATTATGTTGAGGTAGGTTCCCTCTGTGCCCATTTTCTGGAGAGTTTTTTTTTTTTTTTTGGTCATAAATAGGTATTGAATTTTGTCAAAAGCTTTTACTGCATCTGAGATGATCATACAGGTTTTATTCCTTAATTTGTTAATATGGTGTATCACATTGATTGACTTGCATATATTGAAGAATCCTTGCATTCCAAGGGTAGATTCCACTTGATCGTGGTGTATAATCCTTTATTGTGTTGTTGGCTTCTGTTTGCTACTATTTTGTTGAGGATTTTTGCGTCTGTGTTCATCAGTGATATTGGTCTGTAATTTTCTTTTTTTGTGACATCTTTGTCTGGTTTTGGTATCAGGGTGATGATGGCCTTGTAGAAAGAATTTGGGAGTGTTCCTCCCTCTGCAAATTTTTGGAAGACTTTGAGAAGTATAGGTGTTATCTCTTCTCCAAATGGTTGATAGAATTCGCCTGTGAAGCCATCTGGTTCTGGACTTTTGTTTGTTAGAAGCTTTTAAATTACAGTTTCAATTTCATTACTTGTGATAGGTCTGTTTATATTTTCTAATTCTTCCTGGTTCAGTCTGGGAAAATTGTACCTTTCCAAGAATTTGTCATTTCTTCGTGGTTGTCCATTTTATTGGCGTATACTTGTTTGTAGTAGTCTCTTACAATCCTTTGTATTTCTGCAGTGTCAGTTGTGACTTCTCCTTTTTCATTTCTAATTTTATTGATTTGTGTCCTCTCCCTTTTTTTTCTTGATGAGTCTGGCTAAAGTTTTATCAATTTTGTTTATCTTCTCAAAGAAACAAGTTTTAGTTTTATTGATCTTTGCTATTGTTTTCTTCATTTCTATTTCACTTATTTCTGCTGTGATTGTTATGATTTCTTTACCTCTGCTGACTTTGGGTTTTCTTTGTTCTTCTTTCTCTAGTTGCTTTAGGTGTAAGGTTAGATTGTTTATTTGAGATTTTTCTTGTTTCTTGAGGTGAGATTGAATTGCTATAAACTTCCCTCTAAGAACTGCTTTTGCTGCATCCCATATGTCTTGGGTAGTTGTTTTTTGTTGTTATTTGTTTCTATGTATTTTTTTATTTCCTCTTTGATTTTCTCAGTGATCTTTTGGTTATTTAGCACTTCACTGTTTAGCTTCCATATATTTCTGTTTTTTACAGTTTTTTTCCTGTAATTGATTTTTAATCTCATAGCATTGTGGTCAGAAAATATGCTTCATACAATTTCACCTTTCCTAAATTTTCCAAGGCTTAATTTGTGACCCAAGATGTGATCAATCCTGGGGAATGTTCCATGTGTACTTGAGATGAAAGTGTAATCTGCCACTTTTGGGTGGAATGTCCTATAAACATCAATTAAATCTATCTGGTCTCTTGTGTCATTTAAAGCTTGTGTTTCCTTATTTATTTTCTGTTTGGATGATCTGTTCATTGGTGTAAGTGGGGTGTTAGAGTCCCCTACTATTATTATGTTACTGTCAATTTCCCCTTTCATGGTTGTTAGCCTTTGCCTTATGTATTGAGGTGCTCCTATATTGGGTGCATATATATTTATAATTGTTATATCTTCTTCTTGGATTGATCTGTTGATCATTAGGTAGTGTCCTTCCTTAGCTCTTTTTTTTTTTTAACATCTTTATTGGGGAATAATTGCTTTACAATGGTGTGTTAGTTTCTGCTTTATAACAAAGTGAATCAGTCATACATAAACATATGTTCCCATATCTCTTCCTCTTGCGTCTCCCTCCCTCCCACCCACCCTATCCCACCCCTCCAGGCTGTCACAAAGCACCGAGCCAATATCCATGTGCCATGCGGCTGCTTCCCACTAGCTATCTACCTTACTACGTTTGTTAGTGTGTATATGCCCATGACTCTCTCTCGCCCTGTCACAGCTCACCCTTCCCCCTCCTCATAACCTCAAGTCTGTTCTCTAGGAGGTCTGCGTCTTTATTCCTGCCTTACCCCTAGGTTCTTCATGACATTTTTTTTTTCTTAAATTCCATATATATGTGTTAGCATACGGTATTTGTCTTTCTCTTTCTGACTTACTTCACTCTGTATGACAGACTCTAGGTCTATCCACCTCATTACAAATAGCTCAATTTCGTTTCTTTTTATGGCTGAGTAATATTCCATTGTATATATGTGCCACATCTTCTTTATCCATTCATCCGATGATGGGCACTTAGGTTGTTTCCATCTCCAGGCTATTGTAAATAGAGCTGCAATGAACATTTTGGTACATGACTCTTTTTGAATTTTGGTTTTCTCAGGGTATATGCCCAGTAGTGGGATTGCTGGGTCATATGGTAGTTCTATTTGTAGTTTTTTAAGGAACCTCCATACTGTTCTCCATAGTGGCTGTACCAATTCACATTCCCACCAGCAGTGCAAGAGTGTTCCCTTTTCTCCACACCCTCTCCAGCATTTATTGTTTCTAGATTTTTTGATGATGGCCATTCTGACTGGTGTGAGATGATATCTCATTGTAGTTTTGATTTGCATTTCTCTAATGATTAATGATGTTGAGCATTCTTTCATGTGTTTGTTGGCAGTCTGTATGTCTTCTTTGGAGAAATGTCTATTTAGGTCTTCTGCCCATTTTTGGATTGGGTTGTTTGTTTTTTTGTTATTGAGCTGCATGAGCTGCTTGTAAATTTTGGAGATTAATCCTTTGTCAGTTTCTTCATTTGCAAATATTTTCTCCCATTCTGAGGGTTGTCTTTTGGTCTTGTTTATGGTTTCCTTTGCTGTGCAAAAGCTTTGATGTTTCATTAGGTCCCATTTGTTTATTTTTGTTTTTATTTCCATTACTCTAGGAGGTGGGTCAAAAAGGATCTTGCTGTGATTTATGTCATAGAGTGTTCTGCCTATGTTTTCCTCTAAGAGTTTGATAGTTTCTGGCCTTACATTTAGGTCTTTAATCCATTTTGAGCTTATTTTTGTGTATGGTGTTAGGGAGTGATCTAATCTCATACTTTTACATGTACCTGTCCAGTTTTCCCAGCACCACTTATTGAAGAGGCTGTCCTTTCTCCACTGTACATTACTGCCACCTTTATCAAAGATAAGGTGTCCATATGTGCATGGGTTTATCTCTGGGCTTTCTATCCTGTTCCATTGATCTATCTTTCTGTTTTTGTACCAGTACCATACCATCTTGATAACTGTAGCTTTGTAGTATAGTCTGAAGTCAGGGAGCCTGATTCCTCCAGTTCCTTCTTTCGTTCTCAAGATTGCTTTGGCTATTCGGGGTCTTTTGTGTTTCCATACAAATTGCAAAATTTTTTGTTCTAGTTCTGTGAAAAATGCCAGTGGTAGTTTGATAGGGATTGCATTGAATCTATAGATTGCTTTGGGTAGTAGAGTCATTTTCACAATGTTGATTCTTCCAATCCAAGAACATGGTATATCTCTCCATCTATTTGTATCATCTTTAATTTCTTTCATCAGTGTCTTATAATTTTCTGCATACAGGTCTTTTGTCTCCTTAGGTAGGTTTATTCCTAGATATTTTATTCTTTTTGTTGCAATGGTAAATGGGAGTGTTTTCTTGATTTCACTTTCAGATTTTTCATCATTAGTATATAGGAATGCCAGAGATTTCTGTGCATTAATGTTGTATCCTGCCACTTTACCAAATTCATTGATTAGCTGTAGTAGTTTTCTGGTAGCATCTTTAGGATTCTCTATGTATAGGATCATGTCATCTGCAAACAGTGACAGCTTTACTTCTTCTTTTCCGATTTGGATTCCTTTTATTTCCTTTTCTTCTCTGATTGCTGTGGCTAAAACTTCCAAAACTATGTTGAATAATAGTGGTGAGAGTGGGCAACCTTGTCTTGTTCCTGATCTTAGTGGAAATGCTTTCAGTTTTTCACCATTGAGGATGATGTTGGCTGTAGCCTTGTCATATATGGCCTTTATTATGTTGAGGAAAGTTCCCTCTATGCCTACTTTCTGCAGGGTTTTTATCATAAATGGGTGTTGAATTTTGTCAAAAGCTTTCTCTGCATCTATTGAGATGATCATATGGTTTTTCTCCTAAAATTTGTTAATATGGTTTATCACATTGACAGATTTGCGTATATTGAAGAATCCTTGCATTCCTGGAATAAACCCCACTTGATCATGGTGTATGATCCTTTTAATGTGCTGTTGGATTCTGTTTGCTAGTATTTTGTTGAGGATTTTTGCATCTATGTTCATCAGTGATATTGGCCTGTAGTTTTCTTTCTTTGTGACATCCTTGTCTGGTTTTGGTATCAAGGTGATGGTGGCCTCGTAGAAGGAGTTTGAGAGTGTTCCTCCCTCTGCTATATTTTGGAAGAGTTTGAGAAGGATAGGTGTTAGCTCTTCTCTAAATGTTTGATAGAATTCGCCTGTGAAGCCATCTGGTCCTGGGCTATTCTTTGTTGGGAGATTTTTAATCACAGTTTCAATTTCAGTACTTGTGATTGGTCTGTTCATATTTTCTATTTCTTCCTGATTCAGTCTTGGCAGGTTGTGCATTTCTAAGAATTTGTCCATTTCTTCCAGATTGTCCATTTTATTGGCATAGAGTTGCTTGTAGTAATCTCTCATGATCTCTTTTATTTCTGCAGTGTCTGTTGTTACCTCTCCTTTTTCATTTCTAATTCTATTGATTTGAGTCTTCTCCCTTTTTTTCTTGATGAGTCTGGCTAGTGGTTTATCTATTTTGTTTATCTTCTCAAAGAACCAGCTTTTAGTTTTATTGATCTTTGCTATTGTTTCCTTCATTTCTTTTTCATTTATTTCTGATCTGATTTTTATGATTTCTTTCCTTCTGCTAGCTTTGGGGTTTTTTTGTTCTTCTTTTTCTAATTGCTT
Organism: Orcinus orca; assembly: GCF_937001465.1. NCBI lineage: Eukaryota > Metazoa > Chordata > Mammalia > Artiodactyla > Delphinidae > Orcinus > Orcinus orca. Next base: position 33,029,000 of record NC_064569.1, on the reverse strand, counting down.
GAGGTGCAAGGTTAGGTTGTTTATTCGAGATGTTTCCTGCTTCTTAAGGTGGGCTTGTATTGCTATAAACTTCCCCCTTAGAACTGCTTTTGCTTCATCCCACAGGTTTTGTGTCGTTGTGTCTCCATTGTCATTTGTTTCTAGGTATTTTTTGATTTCCTCTTTGATTTCTTCAGTGATCACTTCATTATTAAGTAGTGTATTGTTTAGGCTCCATGTGTTTGTATTTTTTACAGATCTTTTCCTGTAATTGATATCTAGTCTCATGGCATTGTGGTCAGAAAAGATACTTGATACAATTTCAATTTTCTTAAACTTACCAAGGCTTGATTTGTGACCTAAGATATGATATATCCTGGAGAATGTTCCATGAGCAGTTGAGAAAAATGTGTATTCTGTTGTTTTTGGATGGAGTGTCCTATAAATATAAATTAAGTCCATCTTGTTTAATGTATCATTTAAAGCTTGTGTTTCCTTATTTATTTTCATTTTGGATGATCTGTCCATGGGTGAACGTGGAGTGTTTAAGTCCGCTACTATGAATGTGTTACTGTCGATTTCCCCTTTTATGGCTGTTAGTATTTGCCTTATGTATTGAGGTGCTCCTATGTTGGGTGCATAAATATTTACAATTGTTATATCTTCTTCTTGGATCGATCCCTTGATCATTATGTAGTGTCCCTCTTTGTCTCTTTTAATAGTCCTTTTTTTAAAGTCTATTTTGTCTGATATGAGAATTGCTACTCCAGCTTTCTTTTGGTTTCCATTTGCATGGAATATCTTTTTCCATCCCCTTACTTTCAGTCTGTATGTGTCCCTAGGTCTGAAGTGGGTCTCTTGTAGACAGCATATATAAGGGTCTTGTTTTTGTATCCATTCAGCTAATCTGTGTCTTTTGGTGGGAGCATTTAGTCCATTTACATTTAAGGTAATTATCGATATGTATGTTCCTATTCCCATTTTCTAAATTGTTTTGGGTTCGTTGTTATAGGTCTTTTCCTTCTCTTGTGTTTCTTGCCTAGAGAAGATCCTTTAGCATTTGTTGTAAAGCTGGTTTGGTGGTGCTGAACTCTCTCAGCTTTTGCTTGTCTGTAAAGGTTTTAATTTCTCCATCAAATCTGAATGAGATCCTTGCTGGGTAGAGTAGTCTTGGCTGCAGGTTTTTCTCCTTCATCACTTTCAGTATGTCCTGCCACTCCCTTCTGGCTTGTAGGGTTTCTGCTGAGAGATCAGCTGTTAACCTTATGGGGATTCCCTTATGTGTTATTTGTTGTTTTTCCCTTGCTGCTTTTAATATGCTTTCTTTGTATTTAATTTTTGACAGTTTGATTAATATGTGTCTTGGCGTATTTCTCCTTGGAGTTATCCTGTATGGGACTGTCTGTGCTTCCTGGACTTGATTAACTATTTCCTTTCCCATATTAGGGAAGTTTTCAACTATAATCTCTTCAAATATTTTCTCAGTCCCTTTCTTTTTCTCTTCTTCTTCTGGAACCCCTATATTTCGAATGTTGGTGCGTTTAATGTTGTCCCAGAGGTCTCTGAGACTGTCCTCAATTCTTTTCATTCTTTTTTCTTTATTCTGCTCTGCAGTAGTTATTTCCACTATTTTATCTTCCAGGTCACTTATCTGTTCTTCTGCCTCAGTTATTCTGCTATTGATCCCATCTAGAGTACTTTTAATTTCATTTATTGTGTTGTTCATCGTTGCTTGTTTCATCTTTATTTCTTCTAGGTCCTTGTTAACTGTTTCTTGCATTTTGTCCATTCTATTTCCAAGATTTCAGATCATCCTTACTATCATTATTCTGAATTCTTTTTCAGGTAGACTGCCTGTTTCCTCTTCATTTGTTAGGTCTGGTGCATTTTTATCTTGCTCCTTTATCTGCTGTGTGTTTTTCTGTCTTCTCATTTTGCTTATCTTACTGTGTTTGGGGTCTCCTTTTTGCAGACTGCACGTTCGTAGTTCCCGCTGTTTTTGATGTCTGTCTCCAGTGGCTAAGGTTGGTTCAGTGGGTTGTGTAGGCTTCCTGGTGGAGGGGACTAGTGCCTGTGTTGTGGTGGATGAGGCTGGATCTTGTCTCTCTAGTGGGCAGGTTCATGTCTGGTGGTGTGTTTTGGGGTGTCTGTGGCCTTATTATGATTTTAGGCAGCCTCACTGCTAATGGGTGGGGTTGTGTTCCTGTTTTGCTAGTTGTTTGGCATAGGTTGTCCAGCACTGTGGCTTGCTGGTCGTTGAGTGAAGCTGGGTGCTGGTGTTAAGATGGAGGTCTCTGGGAGATTTTCGCCGTTTGATATTATGTGGAGCTGGGAGGTCTCTTGTGGACCAGTGTCCTGAAGTTGGCTCTCCTACCTCAGAGGCAGAGCCCTGACTTCTGGCTGGAGCACCAAGAGCCTTTCATCCACATGGCTCAGAATAAAAGGGAGAAAAAGTAGAGGGAATTAGTAGAAGTATGAGGAAAGAAAGAAGGAAAGGAGGGAAGGAAGGGAGGAAGGAAGAAAGAAAGAAAGAAGCAAAGAAGGAAAGAAGGCAAGAAGGAAAGAAAGGAGGGAGGGAGGGAGGGAGGAAGGAAGGAAGGAGGGAAAGAAGAAAAAGACAGAAAGAAAGAAGATACAGGAAAAATAAAATAAAGTATAATAAAGTTATTGAATTAAAAAATTCTTATTTGGAAAAATAAAAAAGGGACAGATAGAACCTTAGGACAAATGTTGGAAGCTAAGCTATACAGACAAAATCTTACACAGAAGCATACACATACACCCTCACTAAAAGAGGTAAAGGGGGAAAAATCATAAATCTTGCTGTCAGAGACCACCTCCTCAATTTGGGATGATTCGTTGTCTAAAGGAGGGAAGGAAGGAAGGAAAGAAAGAAAGAAAGAAAGAACGAAGGTAAAGTATAATAACGTTATTATAATTAAAATTGATTATTAAGAAAAAAATTTTAAGAAAAAACCATGGACGGATAGAACCCTAGGACAAATGGTGGAAGCAAGACTATACAGACAAGATCTCACACAGAAGCATACACATACCCACTCACAGAAAGAGGAATAGGGAAAAAAATCATAGATCTTGCTCCTAAAGTCCACTTCCTTAATTTGGGATGATTGGTTGTCTATTCAGGTATTCCACAGATGCAGGGTATATCAAGTTGATTGTGGAGCTTTAATCCACTGCTTCTGAGGCTGCTGGGAGAGATTTCCCTTTCTCTTCTTTGTTCTCACAGCTCACAGGGGCTCAGCTTTGGATTTGGCCCTGCCTCTGCATGTAGGTCGCTGGAGGGCGTCTGTTTTTTGCTCAGACAGGACGGGGTTAAAGGAGCCGCTGATTCGGGGGCTCTGGCGCACTCAGGCTGGCGGGGAGGGAGGGGCACGGAGTGCGGGGCGGGCCTGCGGCGGCAAAGTCCGGCGTGACTTTGCACCAGCCTGAGGCCCGCCGTGCGTTCTCCCGGGGAAGTTATCCCTGGATCCCGGGAACCTGGCAGTGGCGGGCTGCACAGGCTCCGCGGAAGAGGGGTGTGGAGAGTGACCTGTGCTCGCACACAGGCCCCTTGGTGGCGGCAGCAGCAGCTTTAACGTCTCCCGCCCGCCTCTGGGGGTCCGCGCTTTTAGCTGAGGCTTGCGCCCGTCTGTGGGGTCCGTGCTTTCAGCCGCGGCTCGCGCCCGTCTGTGGGGTCCGCGCTTTCAGCCGCGGCTCGTGCCCGTCTCTGGGGTTCGCGCTTTTAGCCGCGGCTCGCGCCCGTCTCTGGAGTTCCTTTGAACAGCGTTCTTAAACCCCTCTCCTCACGCACCAGGAAACAAAGAGGGAAGAAAAAGTCTCTTGCCTCTTCGGCAGGTGCAGACTTTTCCCGGGACTCCCTCCCGGCTAGCTGTGGTGCACTAACCCCTTCAGGCTATGTTCAAGCCGCCAACCCCAGTTCTCTCCCTGCGCCCCGTCCGAAACCGAAACCCGAGCCTCAGTGCCTCAGCTCGCAGCCCCGCCCACCCCGGCGGGTGAGCAGACAAGCCTCTCGGGCTGGTGAGTGCCGGTCGGCACCGATCCTCTGTGCGGGAATCTCCCCGCTTTGCCCTCCGCACCCGTTGCTGTGCACTCCTCCGCGGCTTCGAAGCTCCCCCCTCCGCCTCCCGCAGTCTCCGCCCGCGAAGGGGCTTCTTAGTGTGTGGAAACTTTTCCTCCTTCACAGCTCCCTCCCACTGGTGCAGGTGCCGTCCCTATTCTTTTGTCTCTGTTTTTTCTTTTTTTCTTTTGCCCTACCCAGGTACGTGGGGAGTTTCTTGCCTTTTGGGAGGTCTGAGGTCTTCTGCCAGCCTTCAGTAGGTGTTCTGTAGGAGTTGTTCCACGTGTAGATGTATTTCTGGTGTATCTGTGGGGAGGAAGGTGATCTCCGCGTCTTACTCTTCCGCCATCTTCAAGGTCCCCCCCTTCCTTAGCTCTTGTAACAGTCTTTATTTTAAAGTCTATTTTACCTGATATGAGTATTGGTACTCCAGTTTTCTTTTGATTTCTGTTTGCATGGAATATATTTTTCCATCCCTTCACTTTCAGTCTGCATATGTCTCTAGGTCTGAAGTGGGCCTCTTGTAGACAGCATATGTATGGGTCTTGTTTTTGTATCCATTCAGGCAGTCTGTGTCTTTTGGTTGGAGCATTTAATCCATTTACTTTCAAGATTATTATCGACATGTATGTTCCTGTTTCCATTTTCTTAATTGTTTTGGGTTTGTTTTTGTGGGTCTTCTTCTTCTGTGTTTCCTGCCTAGAGAACATCCTTTAGCATTTATTGTAAAGCTGGTTTGGTGGTGCTGAAACCTCTTAAGTTTTGCTTGTCTGTAAAGCTTTTGATTTCTCCATCAAATCTGAATGAGATCCTTGCTGGGTAGAGCAATCTTGGTTGTTGGATTTTCTTTCATCACTTTAAGTATATCCTGCCACTCTCTTCTGGTCTGCAGAGTTTCTGCTGAAAAATCAGCTGATAATCTTATGGGAATTTCCTTGAATGTTATTTGTTGCTTTTCCCTTGCTGCTTTTTATACTTTTCTTTGAATTTAATTTTTGTTAATTTGTTTTTCCTAGTGTTTATCCTGTATGGGACTCTGTGCACTTCCAGGATTTGGATGGCTATTTCCTTTCCCGTGTTACGGAAATTTTCGACTATAATCTCTTTGAATACTTTCTCAAACACTTTCTTTTCCTCTTCTTCTTCTGGGACCCCTATAATTTGAATGTTGGTGCATTTAGTGTTGTCCAATAGGTCTCTGATGTCATCTTCAATTCTTTTCATTCTTTTTTCTTTATTCTACTCCTTGGCAGTTATTTCCACCATTTTGTTTTCCAGCTCACTTATTCGTTCTTCTGCCTCAGTTATTCTGTTATTGATTCGTTCTTGTGTATTTTCCATTTCAGTTATTGTGTTGTTCATCTCTGTTTGTTCTTTAGTTCTTCTAGATCTTTGTAAAACATTTCTTGTATTTTCTCCATCCGTGCCTCCATTCTATTTCTGAGAATCTGGATCATCTTTACTATCATTACTCTGAATTCTTTTTCAGGTATGTTGCCTATTTTCTCTTCATTTATTTGGCCTTATAGGTTTTTACCTTGCTCCTTCATCTGTGACATTTTTTTTTTTTTGTCGTCTCCTTTTTTTTTGATGCGTGGGATTGTGTTCCTGCCTTATTGGTTGTTTGGCCTGAGGCTTCCACCCCTGTAGTTTGTAGGCCATTGGGTAGAGGTGGGTCTTGGTGCTGAGATTAAGACCTGAAGGAGACCTCACTCTGATGAATATTCCCTGGGTTCTGAGGTTCTCTGTTAGTCCAGTGGTCCAGACTCAGAGCTCACACCACAGGAGCTCAGGTCCAACCCCCACCTCATGAATCTAGATCCCGCAAGCCATGCATGGTGGCAAAAAAAAAAAAAAAGGTAGCAGAACAATAACAAAGAGTAAAAAATTAAATAAGATTAGAAAACTAACAGATATGTTAGAAAAAATAAAAATATAGATGAAACAACAACTGGAATGTAAAACAGAGCCACAACAGCAAAAAAAAAAAAAAAAAAAAAGAAAAAAAGAAAAGAAATAAAAGCCAGGAAATACCTTGTTTGTGGGAGGCAGAGCTTAGGCAGGGACTGGGTTTAGGTGGGGGCAGGGCCTATGCTTAGGACCCACAGGGCCAGAAAAGGCTCTGGTGGTGTGGGGGATGGGACTTGCTCCTCACCCCCGGAGGGACCTAGGAATGCCTCTGGCCTTGGAGGGTAGGGACCAGCTCCAGGACCCCAGCAGGCTCCCTAGGCCTGAGCATGCGAGGGAAACACCCTCCATCACTCCCTTGATCCTCTGATCCCAGAGGGACCACCACCATTGTCTGCCTCTCCTCCTCTTCCCTGATCCTCCCTCCCTCCCACACCCCTAGGGCCCATGCTGCTGGCACGGGCCCTGGAGGGTAGAGAGCCAGGTCCAGGAGCTCAGCAGTCTCCCCGGGGCCGAGTGGGCAAGGGAAATGCTAGGGGTGTTCCCCCTTGATCCTCCAATCCTGGAGGGCCCTTTCTTGTCCACCTCTCCTCTTCTTCCCCCTGCCCATGCCCCTAGGATCAACATGGGTGGAGGTGGCCATGGAGAGTGGAGGACCCGGCCCTGGAGCCCAGCTGACTTCCCAGGGCCAAAGTGGGTGGAAGAGATGCCTGTCGTGCTTCCCCTGATCCTCCGATCCAGAGGGCCCTGCTGTCTGTCATTCCTCTTCTTCCCCTGCTCCCTCCTATGCCCCTAGGACCAATGCAGCTGCAGGAGGCTTCGGAGGGTGGAGGATCTGGCCTGGGAGCCCATCAGGCTTCCCAGGGTCCAACTGGGCTGGGGAAATGCTAGCCGTGCTCCCTCCTGATTCTTCGAGCCCCGAGAGTCCCCACAGGCATGGGAAACCCACCCCTCTCCCAGCCACCCTTCAGGGATACCGGTTCCGTCTGGCCTCCACTTCCCCTCCCCCCCACTCCCCTCCACGTCCTACCCGGTTGCTTGGGGGTTCCTCCCATCTCCTTGGGCATCAAGATCCCCCACAAGCATCTGGTAGGTGCCCTAGTTGTGGGGAGACAGGAACTCCACATCCTCCCACTCTGCTATCTTGACTCAGCCCTCAAGCATTGCTTTTATTATGTCCCATGAAAACTCATTGATAAGGTGGGTTTTGAGAAGAACTCTGAATGGAAAGGGAGGAATGAGCCATGCATATATTAGGGGCAATAGAAGAGGTGGGGACAAGCTTGGTGTGTTCCTTGTTCAGCTCTACCTTCTAAAGCAAGGTCGAGTTTGCTGGAGTGGAGTGAATGAGGGGTGAGAGAAGAGAGGACTAATACTTTTGCTCTGAGCAGGTTAGGGCACTGTTTATCAAGTAATCATATAATGTCAGGCTCTATCATTAGTGCTATGTAAATATAAACTCATTTAACCCTTATAACAAACCTAGGAGTAGGTATTATTCTTTCCATTTTACAGATGAGAGACCTGAGGTATGGGGCACAGTTTAAGGGAGCTCAGATTTAACTCAAACCTGCTTAGAGTCCATGCTCTTAGCCATTATACTATGCTGTTGGAGGCATCTGAGCATAGAAATGATGTGATTTGTATTCTAAAAAGATCACTCTGAATGCTCTGTGGACAATAGACTGTCAGGTACAAGGGTGGAGGGGATACTATTTTAATAGTGAAGGCAGAAATAATGGTGCATTGGACTAGGGTAATAGAAGTAGACATTGGAGAAGGGTTAATTTGTAATATACTTTGAAGGCAGAGCTGATTGGATTTCTTGACAGATTCTGTGTGTAGAGTGTAAAAGAATGAGAGAAACAAAGAATGAATCCAAGGCTTATGGTATGAACAACTAGAAGGGTATAAGTGACATTTACTGAGATAAGGGAAAGTGTAGTTATAAAAAAGGAAGCATATTTAGGCTGGAGTGTGGGTCATTAATTGTAAGTTTGGCTTTGGACACTTTAAATTTGAGATGCCTCTAGACGTCCAAATGCGTATGTTGAAAAGGCAGTTGGGTATATGAATTTGGGATTTGGAGAGAAGTCAAGGTTGCAGGTATAAAGTTTAGAGTGTCAGCTATGGATGATACCACCTAGAGAATGATTATAGATGAAGAAGTGGAAGAGGTTCAAGGATCAATTTCTGAGGAAACTCGAAAATGTAGACATCAGAGAGTAAAGGAGGATGAAGTAGTAAAAAAGGTAAAGGGGCAGTGAGGGTAGAGAACTGAGAAAGTGGTGTCCTGGAAGCAAAGAGGAGACAGTGTTCTAAGAAGGAAATCATCAATTATGTCAAATATAGCTCATTGTATGAGTAAGATAAATACTGAATACTGACATTTAAGGTTAGGAATATGAAGATCATTTGTGACAAAGAGCTATTTTGTTGGAGTGCTGGGCATGAAAATTTTGTTGGTGTAGGTTCAAGAGAGAACAAAAGTCAGAGTCTGAGACAGCAAATTTAGATGACTATTTCAAGGAGATTATAGCAGAGAAATCATGTAGTAGTTAGAGGGAATGTTAGGCTGAGTTTTTTAGAAGCAGAGACTGAGATAGAGTTTTGGGTGTATGTGATTTACAGAAGGAATGTCTTGGGATGGAGGGGTGAAGAAAGCAGGAGATGGAAGGGGAAGGAGCTGTTTAAGATGAGGTTTCAGTTGAGTTTGCTTCACTTTGATCCCATGGGGTACTCTGGAATATGAATTACACCACAAAGTTGGTCTTACCTTAAAGCAAGGGGCTGGACTTCTGTGCTCCCATGTCAGTCTGTCATGGGTGGTGATATAACTCATGGATGGTGATTTGGGTAAGGCAGCTCCCTTTTGGCCAAGGGCAAGGTGGAAGACGGTGCTCTATTAGCAACCAACATAGCACCTGGAGAAGGGTCCACCAACTCGGTTAAATAAAGGATGGAGGAGAGGAAAAAATAGCATTCACTGTAGGTCAGTGGAATTATTTTAAGTAGGAGAGATTATAGTGTGTTTCTCATGGATGGGAAAGACCTAGCTAAGAAGAAAAATTAATAATTCATGATGAGGAAAGCAACCAATCCCACCTCTATAATCCAGCCTTTAAACATTGACCATAAATCCATATCTAGCAATAAGACAACATACTCTGAAAAATCATCCTTATAATAAAGCACCTAAAATGCTGGACAAATTTTTAAAAACTTAAAAAGTACATTATTAAATGGGTCAAAAGTTGCAAGCTTCCACTTATAAAATAAGTCATGGGGTTGTAAGATACAGCATGGGGACTATAGTTAAGTATACCGTGTTGTATATTTGAAAGTTGCTAAGAGAGTAGATCTTAAAAGTTATTCATTACAAAAAAATTGTGTAAATATGTATGGTGGTGGATGTTAACTAGGGTTATTGTAATCATTTTACAATATATACAAATATTGGATCATTATGTTTTACACCTGAAACTAATATGTCAATTATACCTCAATAAAAAAGTAAAATAGCAAAACCCCTATTACTAAGCATGGACATTTCAGAAGCCAAACAAACATGTCTACTAATTTTCTTTTCCTTGAACAACATAATTTACCTTTCTGTGCCTCAGGTTTTTTCATTTGTAAAATGAAAAATTATTGTAATACACTTATCTGATAAGATTTTTATGATACTTATATGAGATAACATATGAAAAATGCTCAAATAGTACTTGGCTGCTCTCCTCTTTCTCCTCCTTCCCCACCCTTTTTAGCTCAACTTCCCTCATGTGCCTCTTGCACTTTTCTCTTTACCATTATTGAAAGACTTATTCTCTGTACAAATCACATAATTTAAAGCTTCTCTGTCTTTTTGGATGTGCTTACTTCCCTAAAATACTCACACCCACCTTGACCTTATTCTCCTATGTCCTGGTCTTTATTAAAAATAATGCTCAGGACTTCCCTGGTGGTGCAGTGGTTGAGAGTCCGCCTGCCAATGCAGGGGACATAGGTTCATGCCCCGGTCTGGGAAGATCCCACATGCTGCGGATCGGCTAGGCCCGTGAGCCATGGCTGCTGAGCCTGTGCATCCGGAGCCTGTGCTCCGCAACGGGAGAGGCCACAACAGTGAGAGGCCCACGTATGGCAAAAAAAATAAAAATAAAAATAATAATAATAATAATGCTCAGAGAATTGGTGGCCATGACAGCAGAGTAGGAACACCCTGAGTTCACCACCTCCCATGGGCACACCAACATTACAACTATATACAGAGCAACTATTGATGAGAAAGACCAGAATCTAGCAGAAAAGATTTCTGAAACTAAAGATATAAAGAAGGAACCACAATGAGATAGGTAGGAGGTGTAGAGACACAGTGTAGTCAAGACTTGTACTGCCAGGTGGGTGACCCAGAAATGGGAGGAAAATTACAACTGCAGAGGTTCTCCCCACGGACCAGGGGTCTGAGCTCAACATTGGGCTCCCCAGCCTGGGGATCCTGCACCAGGAAGATGAGTTCCCAGAACATCTGTCTCTGAAGGCCAATGGAGTTTACTTTCTGGAGAATCAAAGGGCTGTGGGAAATAGAGACTCTACTCTTAAAGGGTGCACACAAAATCTCACATGCTCTGGGACCCAGGGCAGAAGCAGTAATTTGAAAGGAGGCTGGGTCAGACCCATCAGCTGATCTTGGAGAGCCTTCCAAAGAGGCAACTAGAGCTCATCCTGGGGACACAGACACTGGTGGTAGCCATTTTGGGGACCACCGTTTACCATGTGGACACTGGTGCTTGTAAGCATCATTTTAGAATCCTCTCTCCAAATTATTAGCACTGAGACCCGGATTAACCCACTATCCTGTCAGCACGAGTACTGGCATACTCAAGGAATCAGCTAGCTGGGCAGGAACATGGTCCCACCCACGAGTAGACCAGCTGCCTTACTCCCTGAACCCACAGTCACCTCTGAACCTGGCTCTGCCCACCAGAGGGCATAGGATCCAGTGCCACACACCAGTGCACCAGCACTGGCTCCAGGACCCCCAGGACCCTGCAGCCAGAGACACTGGGACCTGGCTCCACCCAACAGTGAGCTGGCACTAGGCCTGGGACCCCCGAGAGCAAACCCTGCCCACCAGCAGACTGACACCAGCTCTGGAACCTACTGGGACTCAGTCCCACCCACCATCAGGCCAACATCAGCTCTGAGACATGTTGGACACCTCAGCCAGCCACACCAGAATCCAGCCCCACTCATCTGTGGACTAGCACCAGGTTTGGGACACCCTGGAAACTGCAGCCAACCATGTCGGGAATTGGCCCAACCCATGATCTTGAAAGCCTTGTCCAGCAACCACCCATTACAGATCCTGGCTCCACCCAGTGATGGGCCAGTACTAGACCTAGGACCACCTGGGGCTCTACAGCTAGGTGCCTTGTGACCTGGTCTTGCCAACCAGTGGCCGGCAGCCTCCACACAAGGCAGGGCCTTGAAACCAACCAGACTAGGGGCCAGCCACACTTACCAAACAGCCCACAATAGTTCACCCACCACAACTGAAAGACCCATGCAGCCAACAGTAGGGGCACCCCTAGAACATAGACCTCTGGTGACCAAAGGGGAGTGCACTGCTGCAAATCAAAAGGCCATTTCTCCAAGGTCTGGAAATGTAACTAACCTACTAAAGACATGGAAATAAAACAGCAAATTAAGCAAAAGGAGGTGACAGAGGTATGTGTTCCAAATGAAAGATAAAAACCACAGAAGAACTAAGTGAAGTGGAGATAGGCAATCTATGTGATAAAGAGTACAAGATGATCATGCAGATAATCAGAGAACTTGGGAGACAATTGGATGAATGGAGTGAGAAATTAGAAGTTTTTAGCAAAAAGTTAGAAAACATAAAGAACCAAACTAAGATAAAGAACACAATAAATGAAATGAAGAATACATTAGAAAGAATCAACAGTAGATTAGAGGATATAGAAGAATGGATCTGCCACTTGGAAGACACAGTAGTTTCCACTACTGTTCACTGAAGCTGAAAAGAAAAAAGAAAGAATTAAAAAAAAATGAGGACAGTTTAAGAGACCTCTAGGAAAACATCAAGCATCATAACATTCACATTATAGTGGTCCCAGAAGGAGAAGAGAGAGAAAGGGGAAGAGAATGTATTTGAGAACATAATAGCTGAAAAATTCTCTAACCCGGGAAAGGAAACAGACATCCAGGTCCAGGAAGCCCAGAGAGTTCCAAACAGGATCAACCCAAAGAGGAAAACAACAACACACATTGTAAGTAAATGGCAAAAATTAAAGATAAAGAGAGAATATTAAAGGCAGCAAGGGAAAAGCAACAAGTTACATACAAAGGAATTCCCATAAGGCTATCAGCTGACTTTGCAGCAGAAACCCTGCAGGCCAGAAGGGAGTGGCACAATATATTCAAAGTGATGAAAGAGATAAAACTGAAACGAAGAATACTCTAACTTAGGCTTCTCTGGTGGTGTAGTGGTTAAGAATCTGCCTGCCAATGCAGGGGATACAGGTTTGAGCCCTGGTCCAGGAAGATACCACAAGCTGTGGAGCAGGTAAACCCATGTGCCACAACTACTGAGCCTGTGCTCTAGAGCTGCGAGCCACAACTACTGAGCCCACATGTTGCAACTACTGAAGCCTGCTCACCTAGAGTCCATGCTCCGCAACAAGAGAAACCATGGCAATGAGAAGCCCACACACCACAAGGAAGAGTAGCTCCTGCTCGCCACAACTAGAGAAAAGCCCATGCACAACAACAAAGACCCAATGCAGCCAAAAATAAAATAAATAAATTTTTAAAAAATTCAAAAAAAAAAAGAATACCCTAACTCAAGGGTCCCCAGCCCCCAGGCCATGGACTGATACTGGTCCATGGCCTGTTAGGAACCTGGCCACACAGCAGGAGATGAGCAGCAGGCGAGTGAGTCAAGCTTCATCTGTTGCTCCCCATTGCTTCCCATTGCTCGCATTACTGCCTGAACCATCACTCGCATTACCACCTGAACCATTCCCCCCCTTGTCTGTGAAAAAATTGTCTTCCATGAAACTGGTCCCTGGTCACAAAAAAGTTGGGGACTGCTGCTCTAACTGGAAATGGTTTTATTCAGATTTAATGGAAAGATCAAAAGTTTTACAGACAAGCAAAAGCTCAAAGAGTTCAGCATCACCAAACCAGCTTTACAACAAATGTTAAAGGGACTTCTCTAAGGGAAAAAGTAAAGCCTACAACTAGAAACATAAAAATTAAGAAAGGAAAAATGTTATTTGTACAGTAAAATAGATCAATCACATATAAATCAAGTAAGAAAGTTAAAAGAGAAAAGCAGTAAAATCATCCATATCTGCATAAGTAGTTAAGGGATACACAAAACAAAAAGATGTGAAATACAATATCACAAATAGTAAACATGGGGGGAGAGGAGTAAGAAATGCAGGGTTAAAATGCATTTGAACTCAAGAGATCAGCAACTTAAAATAACCACATATATAAATTAGATTGCTATATATAAACTTATGATAATCATAAAACAAAAATCTATAATATACACACACACAAAAAAGAGAAAGGAGTCCATACATAACACTAAAGACAGTCATCAAATCACAAGGGAAGAGAACAAAGGGAGAAGAAAGGAACAAAACAGAACTACAAATGACCCAAAATCAATTAATAAAATTGCATTAAATACCCATTTATCATAATTACTTTAAAGTAAGTGGACTAAATGCTCCAAAAAAAAAAAAGACACAGAGTGGCTGAGTGGATTAAAAAACAAGACCCATATTTACGTTGCTTACAAGAGACTCACTGTGTATCTAAAGACCCACAGAGACTGAAAAAGAGAAGGAAAATATATTCTATGTAAATAGAAATAAAAAGAAAGCTGGGGTAGCCATACATATATCAGGCAAAATAGACTTTAAAACAAAGACTGTAACAGGAGACAAAGTGAGATATTACATAATGATCAAGAGATCAATCCAAGAAGAAGATATAACAATTATAAATATATATGTACCAACACAGGGGCACCTAAATACATAAAGCAGATATTAACAGATGAAAAGGGAGAAATTGACAGTAACACCATAATAGGGGGCTTTAACCCCCCATTTATATCAATGGACAGATCATCCAGACAGAATACCAGTAAGGAAACACTAGCCTTAAATGACACATCAGTACAAACGGGTGAATATATATATATACACACACACCATTGAAAAGCAGCAGAACACACACTCACACATATTCTTTTCAAGTGCACATGGAACTTTCTCCGGGGTAGATCACATGCTAGGCCACAAAACCAGTTTCAGTAAGTTTAAGAAAATAGAAAACATATGAAGCATCTTTTCTGACCACAATGCTATGAAACTAGAAATGAACTACAAGAACAAAAAACTACCAAAAAAAAAAAAAAAAAAAAAACCCTCCACAAACATGTGGAGGCTAAAAAATATGCTACTAAATAACTAATGGATCACTGAAGAAATCAAAGAAGAAATTAAAAAAAAAACTGGGAACAAATGAAAATGAAAACACAATGATCCAAAATCTATGAGACACAGCAAAAAGAATTCTAAGAAGGAAGTTTATAGCAATACAAGCCTACTACAGGACACATGAAAAATCTCAAATGAACAACCTAACCTTATACCTAACTGAACTAGAAAAAGGAGAACAAACAAAACCCAAAGTTAGTAGAAGGAAAGAAATTATAAAGATCAGAGCAGAAATAAATGAAGCAGCGACCAAAAAAAAAAAAAAAAAATAGAAAAGATCAATAAAACTAAGAGCTGATTCTTTGAAAACATATTAAAAAAATGATAAAACTTTAAGCTAGGCCCATCAAGAAAGAAAGAGAGACGGGTCAGATCAATAAAATCAGAAATGAAAAAGAAAAACTACAACTGATACCAGAGAAATGCAAAACATTGTAAGAGATCACTACAAATAATTATAGGCCAACAAAATGGACAACCTAGAAGAAATGGACAAATTCCTAGAAATGTAAATCTCCCAAAACTGAACCGGGAAGAAATAGAAAATATGAACAGACAAATTACCAGTGATGAAATTGAATTAGTAATAAACTCCCAACAAACAAAATCCAGGACCAGATGTTTTCAAAGGTGAATTCTACCAAACATTTAGAGAAGAGTTAACAACTATCCTTCTCAAAATATTCCAAAAACTTGCAGAGGAAAGATTGCTTCTGAACTCAATTCTACCAGGTGAGCATCACCCTGATAAGAAAACCAGAAAAAGATAGCACAAAAAAGAAAATTACAGTCCAGTAATACCGACGAACATAGATGAAAAACCCTCAACAAAATATTAGAAAATCAAATTCAATAATACATTGAAAAGATCATACACATGATCAAATGGGATTTATCCCAGGGATACAAGAATGGTTCAAAATCCACAAATCAATCAATATGATATACCACCTTAACAAATTCAAGATTAAAAGCACATGATCATCTCAATAGATACAGAAAAAGCTTTTGACAAAATTCGACATCCATTTATAAAAACTCTCCACAAAGTTGGTATAGAGAGAACATACCTCAACATAATAAAAGCCGTATTTGATAAGTCCACAGCTAACATCATACTCAATGATGAAAAGCTGAAAACATTTCCTTTAAGATCAGGAACAAAACAAGGATGCCCACCCTCTCCACTTTTATTCAACATAGTATTGGAAGTCAGAGCTGCAGCAATCAGACAAGAAAAATAAATGAAAGGAAACCAAATTGGAAAAGAAGTAAAACTGTAACTGTTTGCAGATGATGTGATACTAAATAGAGAAAATCCTGGGGCTTTCCTTGTGGTGCAGTGGTTAAGAATCTGCCTGCCAATGCAGGAGAGACGGGTTCAAGCCCTGGTGCGGGAAGATCCCACATGACGTGGAGCAGCTAAGCCCGTGCACCACAACTACTGAGGCTGTGCTCTAGAGCCTGCAAGCCACAACTACTGAGCTCACATGCCACAACTACTGAAGCCCATTTGCCTAGAACCTGTGCTTCACAACAAGAGAAGCCACCACAATAAGAAGCCTGTGCACTGTAACGAAGAGTAACCCCTGCTCACTGCAAGTAGAGAAATCCCATGCTCAGCAACAAAGACCCAACACAGCCAAAAATAAATAAAGAAATAAAAGAAATAATACTGTTAAAATAACCATACTATCCAAGGCAATCTACAGATTCAATGCAATCCCTATCAAAATACCAATGCCATTTTTCATAGAACTAGAGCAAATAATTCTAAAATTTGTGTAGAACACAAAAGACCCTGAATAGACAAGCAATCTTTAGAATGAAAAACAAAGCTGGAGGTATTGTGCTTCCTGTCTATACTACAAAGCTACAGTAATCAAAACAGGATGGTACTGGCACAAAAACAGACACATAGATCAACAAGACAAAATAGAGAGCCTAGAGATAAACCCACACTTATATGGACAATTAATCTGTGATGAAGGAGGCAAAAATATACAATGGAGAAAAGACAGACTCTTCAACAAGTGGTGCTAGGAGGGCTAAATGAAAAGAATCAAATTGGACTACTCTCTCACACCACATATAAAAATAAATTCAAAAGGGATTAAAGAGTAAATGGAAGACCTGAAAGCATAGCATTCCTAGAAGAAAACATAGGCAGTATGTGCTTTGACATCAGTCTCAGTAATATTTTTTAGGATCTCTCTCCTCAGGCAAGGAAAAGAAAAGAAAAAATAAACAAACAAGACTACATCAAACTAAGAAGTTTTTGCAAAGTGAAGGAAACTATGAACAAAATGAAAAAGCCACTTACAGAACAGAAGATACTTGCAAGTGATATATCTGATAAGAGTGATATATCTAAAATATATAAAGAACTCATGCAACTCAACATCAAAAAAACCCAAACAACCCAATTAAAAAATGGGCAGAGAATCTGAATATACATTTTTGCAAAGAAGACACACAGATGGCCCTCAGGCACATGCAAAAGGTGCTCAACATCACTCATTGTTAGGAAAATGCAAATCAAAGCCACAGTGAAATATCACCTCACACCTGTCAGAATGGCTATTATCAAAAAGACATCAAAATACAAGTGTTGGTGAGGATGTGGAAAAAAGGGAACTCTTGTGCACTGTTGGTGGGAATGTAAATAGGTGTAGCCACTATGGAAAACAGTATGGAGATTCCTCAAAAAATTAAAAATAGAACCACCACATGATCCAGAAATACAACTCCTGGGTATTTATCAAAAGAAAACAAAAATACTAATTCAAAAAGATACACACATCACTATGTTTATTGAAGCATTATTTACAATAGCCAAGATAAGGAAGAAATCCAATACTCATCAATACATGAATGGATAAAGAAGACATGATAAATATATGTATGTATATATGTGTGTGTGTGTGTATACGCACACAGTGGAATATTAGCCATAGAAAAGAATGAAGTCTTGCCATTTGCGACAACATGGATGGATGCTAAGTGAAATAAGTCAGACAAAGAAAGTCAAATACTGTATGATTTCACTTATATGTGTAATCTAAAAAATACAACAATTGAACAAAAATTACAAAACATAGAGTTATAGGTGAGTGAACAAATAGGTGTTTGATGGGGGTGAGGGGGTTAGAGGGAGATTAAGAGGTACAAGTTTCCAGTTGTGAAATAAATAAGTCAGGGGTGTGAAATAAATAAGTCAGGGGTATGAAGTGTACAGGGTGGGGAATATAGTCAATAACTATGTAATATCTTTGTATGGTGGCACATCGTAACTAGACTTATGATGATCAGTTTGAAATACAAAGAAATATAGAATCACTATACTTCAGCATAGTGTTATAACACAGTGCTATAGGTCCTTATACTTTAAGAACCAACCAACCAACCAACAAACAGAGAAAATGAGATCTGATTACTAGAGGTGGGGAGATGGGGAATTGGCAGTCAAAGGTACAAATTCTAGTTATAAGGTAAAGTAGTACTAGGGATGTACAACATGATAAATGTAATTAACGCTGCTGTATGTTATATACGAACATTGTTAATAGAGTAAATCTCAAGTTCTCATCACAAGAAAAAAAATCTCATTTCTTTAATTTCATACCTGTATGAGATGATAGATGTTCACTAAACTTATTGTTATAATCACTTCATGAGGTGTGTAAATCAAATCATTATGCTGTCTGTATACCTTAAATTTATACAGTGCTGTGTGTCAATTTTATCTCAATAAAACTGGAAGAAACTCATACACACACACATACACATACACACAAACAAAAAACACAGTGATGCTCAGGTATCCTCTTTATCTTCCCCTCTGTTTTAGCAGTGTCATTCACTTCTTGCCCCGTTCTTTACTTCTTTTCTTGTATTCAATATATTCCTGTAGTTCATTCATTCACTCACTCATTCATTCATTCAACAAGTACTGAGTGTTCCAGGTACAGTTCTAGTCATTGTATCATGTAGTGATATATCATACTGTGCTATAACTACTTCTTTCAATGTTCTACCTTATCACCTATAATGTAAACTCCTGGACTTGCAGAAGCCATGTCTGTCATTGTATTCTCAATGCCTGCAATACATGGCCCATTTAGAACCATTCGGTACCAGACACTTTGAAGGGCACTTTCACCTGTGCTTCTAAGCTATACTATGAGATGGGTAGTAACTAACATAAATCCAGATTTTTCATTGGAATAGAATATTTGAAATAATGAAATACCTCCCAATTCAGAAAACAATATATTCAGATTTTAACAAAGTATCTCATAGAGTAAGGAGACTTGGCAAGGCACGGTTGAGAAACATAAATTAGATTACAAATACAATTCAATAAATAGCACAAAGAGACTTCTACTAATAGTTCTTATGATCAGTAATAATAGATAAACCCAGGTTGTTTCTAAAGACTATGAGAATATTTTTTCTTCCTCTTGACTTCAGCAAGAGGAAGATTGTTGAGGATGGCAGCTGATAGATTTTGCTGATAGGAGGCTAGTGGAATCATAAATGCCTGGATCCCCCTTTTATTAGCTACCTCTTCCTGAACTTTTGTACAAGAATACGAGCAAAGGGGAGTTAAATAAGGCAAACTACTTTTTTCTAAACCTTTTGTGGCTTTGACGCTAAACCTCAAGTAGAACTTCTGATACAGTAACTAGATAAAGCTAGGCTAGATTCCATGCAGAATGATTTCTACCTTCACAAAATTGGTCTCAGAGGCCTAAAACAAATGTAAGACAAGAGAATGTAAGAAAAGAATATATTTCCACAGAAGTCTATTGCAGAGCTAAGATGGACCCCCACCCTAAGCCTTTGGGGATGAGAGAAGAAGTGGCAGAAAATCAGAAAAAAAAAAAAAAATACCCAGGGCCAGTTTACCTTGTGGTGTGAGAGAACAGAAAAGAGAGAAGGTAAGGAGTGGGGGATAAGCTTACTGAGAAGGAGAGGAGTAATAATAATGGGCATTTATTGAGAGCTTACTATGTGTTGAACTCTGTTCTCAGTGCTTTATGTATTAACTTTTTAATCCTTGATTGCTCTTTTAATCATTTTTGAATAATTTTTCTGTTTAATTTTTTTTGACTAATCTTTTAATCCTGGGAGGTAAGTACTATTATTAACCTTATTCTACGTATGAGGAAACTGAGGTTCAGAATGCTTAAGTAACTAACTTGTTCAAGGTCACACAACAAATCAGTGTCAAAGAGTTTTGCCAGTCATAGAAGGCTTCCTCTTCTTGGAGGAAAGGGGAGATGGGAAAGAGATGGAGAGGAACATTGACACTAGTTCTGAAATTACTATCCATTAGAGATGAATCAGAAAGGAGAATTATTCACATAACTGAAAGTGGATCTGCTTAGGTGGAAGTGAGGCAGCAGCATGATGCCGACAGCAGATGCTCTGCTATGCTCACCATTGTGCTTTCTCTCCCACTTTAGCCTTTTGTCCTTGGATGAGTGAAACTTTTGCTCCTCTGTCCTCACGGCTTAGGATTTTCTTCTCAAGAGGTTCTTGGTTGTCTTACATGAAGATAATTTTTCTGAGTTTGTCTCACCATTCCTTTAGACACACCTAAATCCTAGAATCAATGTAGCTTAGTTCAAGCTCCAGGGGTAAAACTTTTAAAACATGCATTTTAGGGAATAAGAAAATACTAGATGTCATAAGGACTTTTGGCTCAAGAAGACCAGTAACAATAGATTTTCAGAACGTTATGAAAGATGTTTGCATCTACTTACCTGGTCTGGTAATGTAACAAATGAAAGAATTTGTTATGTCCCACCAAACCCTCTAAATATTTTAGCCTTGTATTGATAAATCATTATTGCTTTTATTATTTACATAGGTTTCTCCCCCTAAAAGACGATGTTCTTTTCTTTTTTTTTTCTCAAGTCCCTGATATGTTACCAGCATATGTATAAAACTTAGCAAATAACAAATGATTGATTTGAATTTTAGAACTTCTCAAAATTTCTAGAAATGGATTTCACATAGTCAACTTTAAGAGAAGTATGTTGGAAGAAAAATAAGATGCAATTTAAAAAGCAGAATGGATTAAAACAATTATGATTTGGATCTAATAAGTATTTGCTTTCAGTTATCAGATACTTCAGCTAGTGCTGTTTTTATAACCTATATCTATAGCAGGTGCTAGAGAAATTTTTTTTCTCAACCATAAGATATTTTTTTGGTGGATGGAGCTGACAAGAATTTTTAAAAATAAATTTGTCTTACAAATTTAGTGTCTAAGAAGACTAATTAATTCCACAGATGGAGGTAACTTTATAGAATATAACACATAATAAAATGAAGAAAAGAAGAACATAGCTCAATTCAACAAATATTTCTGAGTAATTCCTATGTACAAGGACTGCATTAGATGCTGGAAGTATAAAGAAGAATAAATATTGGCTCTGTCATAGGAAAGCTTGCAAAAAAGGCACATGTTTGAAGAGGTTGTCTCTGTCTAATTGATGTGGAAGGTATAATTGGAGAATGGGGGGACAGGGGAGAGAAGCCTACCTAAAGTTTCAGGAAAGGTTAGTAAGCAAGTAATTTTGACTGAGCTGTATTCTGAAGGACAAGTAAGAATTACTCAAGTAAAGAAGGAAGGCAGGATGTTTCAGGAAGAGGAAAGAAAAATATCCAAGCTGTGCTCCAGAATCGTGTGTATTTGGAATTATCTACATTTGGTTTTACTAAAATCTAAAAGACAAGGAGCTAAATGATAGGTGAGGAGGCTGGGAAAAAAATGAAGCTCACATCATAGAGATTCTTCTATCTCATGTCTTGGGCATGTCCTATAGACATTGCTAAGTAATACTAAAAACATATGGTAAAAGCATATGCCAAAGGCATGATGAAAACTGTGTGGTGTACTTTAGTGGAAATCAGTGCAACAGAGAGACTAGAACAGATCTATGCATCACCTGTAGTAATTTAGGTGATAAGGATGGTATTTCAAATCCATAGAGGAATGCATAAGCCATGCAATAAGTAGTGTTAGAAAAATTAGTTACTGATTCAGAAAAAAGAAAAAGTAGACTGCTACCTTAACCATCCATAAATCATATGGGCTAAGCAACTGAATATAAAAGAAATTATTAAAGTATTTGGAGACCATACTGTAGCAATTTTTTTTTTTTTTTTTTTTTTTTGCGGTATGCGGGCCTTTCACTGCTGTGGCCTCTCCTGTTGCGGAGCCGGACAAGCAGGCTCAGCGGCCATGGCTCACGGGCCCAGCCGCCCCACGGCACGTGGGATCCTCCTGGACCGGGGCACGAACCCGTGTCCCCTGCATTGGCAGGCGGACTCCCAACTACTGCACCACCAGGGAAGCCCTGTAGCAAATTTTTATAAAATGGGAGGTGGAAAAGGCCTTCTTAAATAAGACATAAATACCAGAAGCCATAAAAGAAAAAGATTGACAGATATAATCTCAAAAAAATTAAAAATTATCTCAGCATAATGAAAGGCATGATAAAGTTAAAAGGTGAGTAACATACAGAGAAAACTATTTGCAGTAAATTTATGGGTGATTGGTTATTGTGTAGATTGTATACAGAGCTTCTATAAATATTTCAAAAATAGAAATATGGGTGGAGGTTATAAATAGGTAACATAGGAGAAATATAAAAGGCTAATAAACACATGAAAAGATGCTCATCAACAAATTCGGTAAATATGAACAAAATATAAATAATAGATGGGACTTCCTTGGTGGTGCAGTGGTTAAGGATCCACCTGCCAATGCAGGGGACATAGGTTTGAGCCCTGGTCTGGGAAGATCTCACATGCCATGGAGCAACTAAGCCCATGCGCCACAACTACTGAGCCTGCACTCTACAGCCTGTGAGCCACAACTGCTGAGCCTGCATGCCACAACTACTGAAGCCCACGTGCCAACAGCCTGTGCTCCACAACAAGAGAAGCCACCACAATGAGAAGACAGTGCACTGCAACGAGAAGTAGCCCTTGCTCGCCACAACTTGAGAAAGCCCACATGCAGCAATGAAGACCCAATGCAGCCAAAAATAAAAATAAATAAATAAATAAATTTTTTTAAAAAGAAAATTTTGGTGGGGATATTGAGAAACAGCTGCTTTCATACATGGTTGTTGGTAGTGTAAATTTTTGGAAGCAATTTAGCAGTGATTTGTTCAAATAAATAATTCACTCTGGTGGACATCCATCCTAACCATCTATGATTTCTGTTTGGGAATCAAAACACTTCCAGGTAAGCTGGCTCCACCTATAGCTTCAGAGGAGTGACATATGACTTAAGCCAGTCAGGACATTCTATTTCTCTAGCCACAATGGTTGATGGTGCAGAAGAGGACATGTGATCTAAGCTAATCAAAATCAGAGAGAATCTCAGGACTTATAGCAACTAAGGGGTCTTTTGGCCCTTATACAGCTTCCTTTATCTATGAATATCTTTGTTACCTAATGCACAAAGGACTCCTAGAATCAGTAAGAAAACCATAGGAAATCCAATAAAAAAATAAGCAAGACATACAAATAGGCAATTCATAGAAGGGAAAATATGAATAGCTATCAAGTGTATAAAGAAATGTTTGTCGGGCTTCCCTGGTGGCGCAGTGGTTGAGAGTCCGCCTGCCGATGCAGGGGACACGGGTTCGTGCCCCGGTCCAGGAAGATCTCACATGCCGCGGAGCGGCTGGACCCGTGAGCCATGGCCGCTGAGCCTGCGCGTCCGGAGCCTGTGCTCCGCAACGGGAGAGGCCACAACAGTGAGAGGTCCACGTATCGCCAAAAAAAAAAAAAAAAAAAGAAATGTTTGTCAGTAATCAGAGAAATTAAAATCACAAAGGAATACTGGCTTACACCTATCTGCGTGGCCAACCTTAGGAAGTGGAAAAGTACCAAGTGCTGATGGAGAATGTGAGGAAACAAGGTTCATGAGGGCAGGGACATTGTCCAGTTTTGAATCTCCACTATAAAAGGTTTTCTGCAGGCGTAGATTCCAATTTGCAGGCATAAATGCCCTATAGTTATGTGCTTGGGTGGTCCACTTCCACACTGATTCTGGACTTGGCCATGTGGCTTATTTTGACTGCTGAAAAATAATAAAAGTGGTTCAATTAGAGATTTGCAAAGTATTTGTTCTTTGCTACTTAACCTCTCTTGCTGTTTTTTGGACCCTGAGATGCCCTTGTGAAGAAGACCAGGCCAGCCTCCTAGATGATGAGAGACCTGTGGAGCAGAGAGATGAGCTGTCCCAGCTAAGGCTCTAGTGATTTGAGAGAATCAGCCTCCAGCTGACCTGGTGGAGCATGGGAGAGCCCAGCAGAGATCACCTAAGACTAGCAGAAAACTGCTCAGCTGAGTCCAGTTTAAAATACTGATTTACATAATTATGGACTAAACAGATGATAATTTTTAAGCCGCTAAATTTTGGGGTAATTTGTTCTGCAGGAAAGCTAACTATTATACCTGCTTATAGGACTGTACGTGGAAAATAAAAGGGCTGCTTAATAATATTTTGTTGAATAAATGAATGAAAACACCTTTCAAGGATATATACATATCTAAAAATATATTTAACACATTAGAAAGGGTGAGTTTGTGGGGCAAGAGAGCATGGGAATGGGAAGGGGGAATTATAGGGAAGAAAGTGTCAAGGATTTTGAAGGCTAGAGGTTCACAGGAAGGGATGTAATAGATTTAGATGGAAGATGACTTGCATTTTGTATATGTTGAAGTTAGTAGAAAATCTACGTGGAGAGGAAGGTAACAAAATAAGTATAGTATTTATTAGAATTTGTAGTTTTTTAGTCTGTGATTTTAAACAAATGGAACAGGAAAAAGAAAGAACAGAGTACTTATTACATTTAGTTTCTTACCAGTTGTGAAACTACATTGAACAATGTTGTGTTTAGTCCCAGGTTGCCCAGCTACAACCATGGATACTCACTCTTGTGGACAAAGATTTACAAGCACTGAAAAAATTCAAAGACTATCCTATAGATTTGGAAGAGCCACTGGCTTACACATATGTAATTTTGTTCATCTAGCACAAATAGCTCTCACTGTCTAAGTATTGATCTGTGACCATTGAGAAGGAAATTTAATAATCATTCAGATGTAAAAATCCTGGTACGTTTTTAAAAACGGGGATCTGGCTCATTTCTTAAAGTCAGTGGAAAGGACCACAGACTTTGGATTAAAAGTGTTAGTAGCTCTGAGATCTTGGGCTCACCAGACTCTCAATGTCTCACTTAAAAGGGAGACCATAATATCTGCTTTGAAAACTTATAGATTTGTTCTGAGAAGTTTATGAGACAATAGAATGAAAGTGATTTGTCAAATGGGAGACCACACAAGGTAATTGGAGGGCCTATGCGCTGACTGCTGTGTTTGATCCATTTTCTGTATCTTATGTGTGATGGTGTAACAGGCCTTATTCTACAACACAGGCAACATTTCTCTTCATCTAATTATCACTTAGGCCATGCTGAGCTCTTTGGGACATAGTAGGCCTTTGAAAAAGCTTCTGTTTTTATTCATGGTAACTGTCAGATGCAGCATTCTGTAACTAACCCTGTTATGGAATGTCTTCTAATTGTGTAAGGAGTTTAAATGATGTGAAGAGGGGCATAATGAATAGAGTAACTTGTGAACAAAATGAAATTTCTTACTCAATCCTCTGGCTGGCTCTAGTTAACATGCTCATAACTACAGCGTTAGCTCTAAGAAGGTCATTTGTGATTAAAGGAATACTGAAGAATATTTGTTTCATAAAAGAGATGACATTGTAATAAGTGGCTTCCCAGGCCTGCACTCCCTTGGGTAGAAACGTTTTGCTAGGCAGAGTCCTTGGAAAGAGTCTGGTGATGATATATAAAAAGTTATTTATAACTCTTAAAAAACTCCATATTGAGATGGTTTTGTATGTAAAATTGATTGGTTTAACTCTTCAGGCACTTCTGTTAATGTTTTTACCACTGAAACTGTAGATTCTGCTGTCTACTCTCTCACCTAGAGTAGGAGTCCCTTTAGCAGTATCCTGGCTGGGCTTCATCTAGCCTTACTTTACCAATCCCAGTAATGGGAGACTTGTCACTTTCAGGGCCAGTCCCTCTGAAAGCATTCTTCTATGGTAATTGTTTAAATGAAACACCCACGTTTGGTCCCGTTTGTCCTAATTCTACCCTCTTGGGCAAGATAGAGTATGTGTATTTTTCTCCCTGGCTCAAATGTAGGGTTTACAGAAAAAATCCTTTGTAGATATTGCATTCCTCTCCCTGACCACTGCTCCTTCCTCCCCTTTCTGCTACCCTGATGAAAATCACAAATGTAATGATTCAATCACATTTTTACTTTCCCTAAGTTCCATGCCCCCTGCCAGCTCTCTCCTCAGATATCTCCATGGTTATATGTGAAGTTGGAAAAAGGCCCTTAGCCTAACACTCCAAATATTTCCTTCCTACAAGCTTCTCTAGGGTCTTCAAACTTTAGCCAGTGTATTCAGGATGATATTGAATAGATTTGGAATTTTTCTGAAGATGTGATCAATAATAAATATTTACACATTTTGTTCATTACTAAAAGATTATACATTAGTATGATTCTAAGAGTACCATCTGAACAGATCAATTCAGCCCTTATAAACCCTTGTTGAGTAGGGACTTTGTGTCCTACAGGCTTCTTTCACCATAATGCAGGGCACATAGTAGCTGCTCAAGTAATGTTGAATGAACTAAATGCAAAATCTCGGGCAAAGAAAAATTTCTACACATGTACTTGTGTTCCTGAACTCTCTTGGGTAGAAACGTTTTGCTAGGCAGAACAAGGTCAAAAAATTTGGAAAATAGCAGGCACCTGGGATAATGGGAAAGCAGCAGGATCTGTTTAACTTCTGCCAGGAAGGAAAAAATCTTGATGAGATAAGCTTATTTCCATGACATGTAACCTCTTAGTTGCATTGGAGGTATGGCTAAGAGGGGTTTGAATTGGATGCTTCTTCCTTGGGTGAGTCTGCCAATGAAGAGAAAATAAGAAAAACATTATTAGAAATGCAGTCATATTGTAAAAAAAATCCCCATGCTAGAGTGCTACCGCATAGACTACCTATGCTCCGTGATTATTTCTTGGAAGGAGAACGAGTCCATTTCTGTCACCCTCTCCCCTTTCCTCAGAGGGCTCTGATTCTCTATGGCTAAGACCTCTAATTATCATCTTTGACTGCTAAAATTGCTCTATTTAATAAAACTACTACTCTTCAAGTGTGCTGGTCACCGAAGAAATCAGTGGAGTGTGAAGAATGGCAGGAAACAAGGTATTGGTAGGGGGCTATTCCCCAAATCAGTGGCTCCAAGTCTGCTGGAATTCTTGAGTTACCAAAAAAAATTAGTTTCCAAATAATGATATTAAAATCCTGCTTAATTATGATCTTCATGCATCATTATTTCATAAAAGATTGGACTTTTTGGGAGTAAAAGTTGTATGGAACATACTTATTTTAACATAGGTCAATTAACCCCCCCCCCAGCTTTACTGAGGTATAATTGACAAATAAAGTTTTAAGATATTTAAAGTGTACAATGTGGTGATTTGATATATGTATACATTGGGAAAGTATTCCCCCCATCAAGTTAATTAACACATCCATCACCTCATGTATTTACCTTTTTCTTTTTTTGCGTACAACATTTAAGTTCTACTCTCAGCAAATTTCAGTTATACAATACAATGTTATCAACTATAGTCACCGTGATCCTCAGATCATATTCATCCATAACTGAAAGTTTGTACCTTTTTGCTAACCTCTCCCTATTCCTTTCCTTCCCAGCCCCTGGCAACCACTTTTCTCCTCTGTTTCTATGAGTTTGACTTTTTCTTAGATTCTGCATATAGGTGATACCATGCAGCACTTGACTTTCTTCATTGGCTTATTTCACTTAGCATAATTCCCTCAAGGCCCAACCATGTCGTCAAAAATGACAGAATTTCCTTTTTTTTTTAAGGCTGAATAATATTCCATTGCCTATATAACATATATATTTTTTATCCATTCATCCCTCGGTGGACATTTAGGTTGTTTTAATACCTAGGCTATTGTGAATAGTGCTGCAATGAACATAGGAGTACAAATACTTCTTTGAGATAACGATTTCGTTTCCTTTGGATACATGCCCAGAAGTGGGATTGCTGAATCATATAATAGTTCTATTTTTAATTTCTTGAGGAATTTCCATACTGTTTTCCATAGTGGAAAGGCTGTCTTTAAACAAAATAAATTCAGCTTTATGAAAATATCAGTTTTTAAAAAATTTAACAGCAGCAACACTTTTAGCATGGACTAGTAACTATAGGGTAACCACTCCAGTGCTGAACTGGATGGCTGGGAGGTATACTGGTGGCAGGAGGGCTGTCCCAGGCAGGGATTCAGGGGCTCATAGGACATCACTTGGATGAGAGTGTGGCTAGTCAGCTGGCTGTCTAAGCGAACAGGAATTTGTACATATTTGTGGATTTGATGAATTGTATAGTACTTCTCTTGGCTAACGATATTCTGATCAGTAATATCACCACAATTATCCTGCTAAGGGCAAGTAAAGTCAGATAAAAATTGTTGAGTCTGGAGAAATATTTATGACCTGGCAATTCAGTTGACAGTATAATTCTGTGGTCCATTCTATCAATAGAGCCTGTAGTTTTGAACCAAATTTAAATTGTCATTTTCAAAATATCTGTTATTGGTGTTTTATTTTTCTGTTTATGAGGAAGACCCAAATAAGTTGCTTTCGTGTTTCAAGTATAATCCAGGTGACCTGATTGTACCAATTAAGATTTTTTGTTATAACAATAGAAACAAACTTGTGTTAACTTAAGTAGATAAGGAAATCTTATTGAAGAACACTGGACCCAGAAATGACAGAAAGTCTAAAGAGCTAGGCTTGGGACAGGGATAGGAATGCAGGGAGGCTGGGCAACCAGGACCAAAGTCAAAGTCACAGCCTGGAACACGTTGCTGGGGACTGTTGCAATCAGCATGTCAGTCTGGGCTCCCAGTGGTGCTGTGTGTTGTTGTTAACTCTTCCAGAGTCAATCTTTCCTGCTTTACTTCTTTTATTGTCAGATAAAGAGTTACAGGTGAGGGCATTCAGACCGGCTGAAGTCAAACAATTTGTCACTAGAGTGTAGGGGTAGGGAAGGCACTAAGTTTTAGGGATAAGGAAGGCAATATCTGGACTTGAAGAAATCCCTTAAACATTGGCAATGGGGCTAGACAGCCAAAGAGGTGAATATCTACATGTGACCATGGAATAAAGCCATGCTTCCATTTTATGCCCAGATCTTTAGCATACAAGTTCCTATCCTGCTTGCTATGCCTTTTGCCACAGTCTTCGATTCACCTGTCCCTAGAAATCCTCAGGACATGTATTCAGGCTCCTCAGATTTTTCGGGTTGTCCCCTTAGCCCATCCTCTGGCTCTGGGTCTTTGTTCTTTCTTCAAAGTTCATCCCTCCCACAATTATGTTGAGATGAGGTTGTAAAGTTAAAGAGATTTAATGGAATAATCAAAACTAATCAAAAGTGATTGTAACTGAGAAAAATGAAATGTATACCAGACATGGCTGCTGTTTGAGTGAAGCCCTGTCCATGAGCTACCATCTACGACTCCATCATCAGCACCAGACTGCTGTCCTGTCAACAATGCCTCTTCATCTCCCTGCCCTTGAGCTTGTTTCTCTTTCCTTCCTAAAATGAAATAATCTGTGAGATGAAACTTGGTCAACAGAGAATAACAAGCTAGTAAGTATATAGAGATCATCACTTTCCAGGTTCCATTCTAAATTTCTTATATATCAACCCACATAATCCTCAGGTTACCCATGAAGAGGACTATTATCCAGTTTTACAGATGAAAACCGAGGCACAAAGATATTAGTAAACTGTGAAGAAGTTGAGACAGTCTGGGGCCTGGGACCCTCTGCTGCAGTGCTGCAATGCTGCACCTGGACACACCTCTCCTCGAGCAACAAAATACAAAGAAACTGTATGGGACTAAAAATAACTGTGTCCATACACCTTTGGGGCAAATTCTGGACAAAAGATATAAAAAGACCAAAAAAAAAAAAAAAAAAAATCCCAACTGCCACTTCTGAAGAGCTGGGAGCAAAAGCAGGGTACTGCACGTGCCTCCTGCACTCAACACCACCTAAGGGGTGGGCAAAACACCTAAGCCACCCCTCCGGCTGGACCCCTGGACACACCCCAACCCTTACTCCATAAAAGGAGCAAGCTTGCCACACTTCCACCCCCCAGGGAGCGAGCAAGGGAACCTGTTACTTGTTCTCACTCTCCCTGCTGCAGCAGGGGCCCCAATAGAGCCTTGCCTGAATTTGTTGTCTGGCCTCTAGTCAATTTCTAATGATTGGGGACGCCCAAGAACGCTGGTCAGTATCAAAGTCACATGGCTAGTAAACAGAAGAAGCTAGGATTTGAACCTAGGTAATATTAACTCCATGATCTGAGTGTATAACCACTAAACTATGCTTTATAGTTTCCTATAAAAATACTGATCAGAATAACCAGCTCAGCCTTTAGCAGCACCGAGTCTGTCACCTCTATTCCAGAATAAGTTCTTTGCTTTATCTTTGCATAAACAGAAAGTTCATTGAAAGGATTTTCTCAAATCATAGGAGCAGTTTGCACCCAAGGAATTGAAGACTTCCTCTCCAGAAAAGTAGAAAAACCACTTGCAGACTTAAAAATAACAGTTTTCTTTACCTTCAACCAACAATTCTTTCTTTTTTAATGGTAAGTTTTTAAAAATTAAGTTTGTTTGTTTATTTATTTATTTATGGCTGCATTGGGTCTTCATTGCTGCGCTCAGGCTTTCTCTAGTTGCGGCGAGCAGGGGCTACTCTTCGTTGCGGTGTGTGGGCTTCTCATTGCTGTGGCTTCTCTTGTTGCAGAGCATGGGCTCTAGGCGAGAGGGCTTCAGTAGTTGTGGCGCACGGGCTTCGTTGCTCCGCGGCGTGTGGGATCTTCCCGGACCAGGGCTCACACCTGTATCCCCGCATTGGCAGGTGGAGCCTTAACCACTGTGCCACCAGGGGAGTCCCAACCAACAATTCTTCACCCACAAAAAACTATCCTTGGCTCAGTCGGAGTCTTATCACCCTGTTAAACACAGCGGGCTTTTCTCCTAATGGTAAATGAAAAAACATAAAAGGTGGACAGTAGCCATTAGGCAGCGAGAAGTCAAGATATAAATAAGGTATGGCCTATTTTACTAAAATTCTTTTATTTTTTTGAAGGACAAAAGTTTCCATGCCTGACATTTCCCCTTTGTGTGTAGTACTGATTGCTGGAAGTTTTATGCTAAAGCCCACTCATGTGCTTGCATTGAAATATTGCCTCGCTTTAGTGATTTAATACATTCAGATATCAATACCATGCATATGATTTATCAATTTGAAATCACCATGCCGTGTTTTGAGTGTGACATGTAGTTCCATCGTCAAAAGACTGCTAGCAAAAATGGTCTTTGACTGTGTGAAGAAAACCAGGAAATCTGGAATGGCAAGCCTCTCTTTTAATCTTTATTCTTTTGTTAACAAACACTGAGTTGCATGTGAAGCTGTTTAAGATTCGCCTTCCTGTTTAAATTTTGAGAACTGGCTTTTGCATTTGTTTTTAAAAGCCCTTCCTTCTTTCTTAGATGGGTTCCTTCTATCGACTCTTGCTTTAGTGTGAATAGGGGTCCTGGCTTCTTTGAAATCCTTTGATCATGTTAATGTTCAAGAGGGCCCATAAATGAAAGGGTTTCAGAGCAGACAGTATAGCTTCTCATTAATCCCACACAGGATTCATCCTATCTCAACCGTCAGAGACAATTCATGAAGGAGTCTGGCATTAAGAAGGAAAATGAGCACACTTCTCACACTTGATAAAGATCTGTATTAACTGTATAAAAAATGAGCTAGGCACCCTGGTGATGACTCTGACAACAAAATAGCAATAAAACCGATGATTAAAAATGAAGAAGACTGGCACTCTTTAGTAATTGGGAGCAGAGCTCTTAATCTTTGTGGTCATATACATATTTTTCTCGAGATACTAAGTTGAAAAGTCATTATTTGCTGGTGTTTTGGTAGCTCTTTGGATTTGCTTTACAGGGAGACACAGAGTCTAATTCTGTGTTTGGAGCTGGGCTCAATATATCCTCAAAGTTCAATAAATGTTTGCAATTACTGCAGTTATTGAGAGGACTGTGAAGTTGGTGGAGGTGGGCAAGACGCCCAGCTATTCCTCTGGTTCCACGTTGCAGGTGGGAGAGGCAATAGGTGGCAGGTCTGAAATAGCTGAAGGATCCTTGTCCAATACATCATAAAGGCTCCTGTATCTCCTGCTTATTGTCCTACTTTGTTAGAGCCAACTCCTTTCCTTCCTTCTCAGCACCCTTACTTATTTATTTATTATTTATTTGTCTTTTTTTTTCATTCAACAAATATTTAGTGGATGTATTTTTAAAATCAGGCACTGTATGGTGAGTTGACAATTCACTGATGAAGAAAACAGACATACTTTTTTTTTTTTGGAAGGTTTTGATTAACCTAAAGTATCTTTTAAAAAATTATTTATTTATTTTTGGCTGTGTTGGGTCTCCATTGTTGCACGCAGGCTTCCTCTAGTTGTGGTGAGTTGGGGCTACTCTTTATTGCTGTGCGTGGTCTTCTCACCACAGTGGCTTCTCTTGCTGTGGAGCATGGGCTCTAGGTGCACGGGCTTCAGTAGTTGTGGCACACGGGCTCAGTAGTTGTGGCTCACAGGCTCAGTAGTTGTGGCACACGAGCTCTAGAGTGCAGGCTCAGTAGTTGTGGTGCGCGGGCTTAGTTGCTCTGTGGCATGTGGGATCTTCCCGGACCAGGGCTTGAACCCGTGTGCCTTGCATTGGCAGGCGGATTCTTAACCACTGTGCCAACAGGGAAGCCCAGACATACTTCTTATGTTCATGGAGCTTACATTTTCCTCAGTGAATGAGTCAGAACCAAAGAGGATTATTCCACCTGTGGAACTGGGTCATACTGCATAGTATTTGAGCCTGGATAGCTGTCTTATATTTAGATATGTTCATAGAGATAACTTACAATGTAACATAATTACTCATAGATCTTTAATTTTTAGATGTTAGTAGACCACAAATATCATATTTTAGGCAGTAAAAAGATTCCCTTTGGCTTGCTTGCCTCACATTCAAGTTCATCAAATACAAAGGCTTTCTTCACTAAAAATGAGGCAGAGACTTTATGTTATAATTATTTTTCTTTTGTGGTTATGTTTCTTCTTCACATATACACTTTAGACATTTCTTTACTGTAATAAATTGGTAGTAAAATTTCTTAATTTTTGTTCATCTGTACCTGTTTGATTTGACCCTTGTTGTAGAATAAAATTTATTATGTGATTTAAAAAATGAGACAGAGGATAATTACAAGATGATTTCCCAGGCAGATACATCAATATACCAATAATGCTGTCCCCAGCAGCCTTCAAGCAGCTGAGGATGGGGTGGAGGGTAAACAGAAACTCAAGAAAACCCAGAAGTGAAGACCTCTTTACTCACTAGAATTCTGCCAGTTTGAGTAGTTTATAGAATTATTAAGAACTCCCAAACATGTACAATATTACATTAAGAAACAACACCAACTCTGGCCCAGCTGATGGCCAAAACCCAAGTGGGATGAAAGAACTACTCTGCCTGCTTCCATCCCAAAGTTTTGATATTGCTGCTCCAATGTGTGGAAGAACCACCTAAAATATCCCCCAGCAGAGAGAATAGCAGAGGGAAACTGATGAGACAGTTTTCCAAAGGCCTAAGGAGGAGGCCTCCAGTTGTCTGTCTCAGACGTTTCCAGCGGAAGTTCCTCTTCTTCTATGTAACCCTGTACTCATCCACTTGATCCCTTAGAACTCTCTACTCACTAGACTGAGTCCTAGTGCCTTGTCCTAGAATGAGATCGGTCCAGAGAAGGATCTTCCTTCTTGGGGGAAGAGGAAAGTAAGAAGGAGAGGGTAGAAGCCTTGAGCTTTCCCTGGAATCATCTAAACTACCACTGGGTAAGTATTATTACTGAATTTTAACACAGTTTCTGAAGAGTTCTCACATGATTTGGTCCAGTGATTTCCATACTGGAGGATACAACCTATTTGTGGGGTGAAATCAATTTAGTGAGTCACAGTCTACATTGAAAAACAAATGGGAAACATACTAGGCCAAGATATGAAATAAATCTTTCTTTGTTGCCTGGAGTCAAAAAGTTTGAAAAGCATAGTTCTGATGATCTGTGTAGGCAATTGGTAAAAGTGACAGACATCAAGAAAGAGACAGAGTAGGGGAAATAACTCTGGTTGGTGCTTCCTCCCCTACTCTTTCTTCTTAGGTATAAATGCTGTTTGGTCAGCTGAAGAACTACTTAATTTGCTATTGACAAAGGGAAAATGGAACCTTTCTGATATTGCTTTGACTGGGACCGATGTTTCCAGCTTGGTCATTATCTAGCATCATTTCCATTTGGCTTTTTTATTATTATTATTATTATATTGAGAGTCTTGAAGAAAATGCCCACCAGCCATGGACAGATACCTTATTCAATCTCCCACAAGACTATTGGCATGATAATAGCATGGCTATTAAAAAAAGCCATGTGGCTTCATCAACTAAATAATAAATAAAGCCATCAACCCAATGGCTTCATCAACTAAAAACCCAAACAAAAGCCAAACACTTTCCCTCCCTCCCACACACTGGCTCTGGCCACTATCTTTTTTTTTTTTTTTTTTTGCGGTATGCGGGCCTCTCACTGTTGTGGCCTCTCCCGTTGCGGAGCACAGGCTCCGGACGCGCAGGCTCAGCGGCCATGGCTCACGGGCCCAGCCGCTCCGTGGCATGTGGGATCTTCCCGGACCGGGGCACGAACCCGTGTCCCCTGCATCGGCAGGCGGACTCTCAACCACTGCGCCACCAGGGAAGCCCTGGCCACTATCTTAATACCAGTTGATTTTGGTATTATATTCATACAAACTGAATAAAAGAATACATGGATCTTGCCTTTGAGGCACTTATTCTCTACAGATGTCAAGTTAGAGTTTAGAAATGTTGAAAGAATTGTGTGAATCAAATTGTATTAAAACAGTGACTGGAATAATTTATTTCCAGTTTGATGTTATTTTCTTTATCATTCTTACTTTCTTCATTTTAGAGATGAGGAAACTGGGATCAAGATGGAATGAGCAGGGTGGAAGAGGAAGCTCCATAGATTAGACTTGGTCTCTGAGGAAGGACACAGGACTGTCAGATCTGTGAGAGAACCTGACTTTGGCTGTGGAGATCATTGACAGACAGCCTCACCCTGAAGTGTGGAGACGTGGGCAGTGGGAGCTCCTGGGCAGAAAACTCAGGAGGACAATAGAAACGAATAACCTGGTATGTAATGGGTATAACCAGGGTGTTCTTATGTCATTGATGCTTCATCCTTTTCTAATACAAACAATTTTCTAAATATATAGAGTACCTTATAGCTGAATTGCTCCTCTGCACTCCACAGTGGTTGGCATCAGTTCAAGTTGACAATCAAATGCATAAGGCACGATTGGCTTTAATCTACTACTATATTTATTTAGCTTTATAGAAGGGTGAAGGGCAGGACGCAGCAGTGGGGCATCTTCAATTCACTGGAAGTCCTGGCAGCTACTGAAGCACACTGTTTCCTTTCTCCCCTCCCCTTCATGGAGCTATATGTATGGTACAGGTGATTTCCCACCATCATTTTTTACCACACTAAACGTGAAAGCCCAAGGCCTGCATGCCATTTCACAGCTCCTTCAGCCCAGGGGATGCCTCTTGGACCAGGGCTTGCACAGCAAACCAGACAGACACAGGATGAATTCCACATTTATCCTAACTTGACCACTTCCAAAAAACAATACTCTGAGAAGACAGACTCAGAAGTCATTTCCCAGGTGGATTAGTGTTAACCGTTTCCTTACTTCCTGGAAACCAGGGGCTGCAGTGTAAAACAGCTGGGTCGTCTTGCCAAAAAGTGTTGTCACTTGCCTGGGAATCCCTGCTCTGGTGGATTGTCAGGTTAATTCACCTAGGGCCTCATTATTTATTTTTGAGATCTCCAGAACGAAAAGGAATGTTCAATATGCCTACCAGTTGACAACCTACTTCAGTTTAGCACTGAGAATTACCAGCGGGGGGTAAGAATAAGGCCTGTGAGCCATGGATGAGGGTTGGAGTGAGCAGGAATCAGCCTGATCCCCTCATCAGCAGTGAAATGGAGCAGACCTGCTAACACCAAGTCATGTTCAGGAACACGGCAGCCCCAGACAATCCGAGGTGAGCAGCCCATGTGCTTAGGGGAGCACCTCCTGCCGGGGCTCTGGAAGTGACCTCCCACTGGGAGGACATGAGAGTAGACAAGGGCCTTGGTAGATTTATTCTTGCAGCTGCCAAAGAAAATTTAAACTATTTAGAAGAAAGCGAATGACCAGGGGAAAAAGTAATTCTTGGAATAAAGGGAATAAGGAAAGAAAGAATCATGTAGCATTGATAAGGTGGCTATAAAGACATGGGCTGAAGCGGAAGGAAACTGACAAGATTCCTACAAAAGATGCATTGACAAGTCATCAGAGATTGGGAGAAATCTAATCTAGCAGCAACAGCTGCCATTGCTAAGATATCCCGTCAGGTCCGTTGCTGTATCCCAGCCTGTAAAAATGTAAGCCCAAGGATGCCAAAACAGAACGGGAAACAAATTTGGCCCAAGATGTTAAATTTACTTCTCTGTTAAAACAGTTGAACCCAAAGCCAATTGGCTCGAAGGCCAGTATCTTTTTCTAACTTCCAGCAGGAGATTCAAGGCCACATGCTGTGGTTAAAATGGAATGGCCTGGGGGCAGAGAACAAAGCTCTTTGAGATTACAGATCTTCCCTGATTTATGATGAGGTTACATCCGATAAACCATCATAAGTTGAAAATATTATAAGTTGAAGTGCATTAGGACTTCCCTGGTGGCGCAGTGGTTAAGAAGCCACCTGTCAATTCAGGGGACATGGGTTTGAGCCCTGACCCGGGAAGATCCCACATGCTGCGGAGGAACTAAGCCCTTGTGCCGCAACTACTGAATCCTCATACCACAACTACTGAAGCCTACGTGCCTAGAGCCCATGCTCCACAACAAGAGAAGACACCACAATGAGAAGACTGCGCACCACAACAAAGAGTAGCCCCCACTCTCTGCAACTAGAGAAAGCCCAATGCAGCCAAAAATAAATTAATTAATTAAAAAAAATATTTTTTTTTTTTTTTTTTTTTTTTTGGTACGCGGGCCTCTCACTGTTGTGGCCTCACCCGTTGCGGAGCACAGGCTCCGGACACGCAGCCTCAGCAGCCATGGCTCACGGGCCCAGCCGCTCCGCGGCATGTGGGATCTTCCCGGACCAGGGCTCGAACCCGTGTCCCCTGCATTGGCAGGCAGATTCTTAACCACTGTGCCACAAGGGAAGCCCTAAAAAAATATTTTTAAAGAAAAAAAAGAAAATGCATTTAATGCACCTAGCCTACTGAACATTGTAGCTTAGCCAAGCCTACCTCAGAACGTTTACATTAACCTACAGTTGAGCAAAATCCTCTAATACAAGAGCTATTTTATAACAAAATGCTGAATATCTTGTGTAAGTTATTGAATACTGTACTGAAAGTGAAAAACAGAATGGTTGTGTGGGTACAGAATGGTTGTAAAGGTATCAGTTGTTTACCCTCGTGATCGCCTGGCTGACTGGGAGCTGCAGCTGCTCACCTGCCCAGCATCACAAGAGAGAGTACTGTACCACATACCGCTAGCCCTACAAAAGATCCAAATTCGAAATTCCAAGTATAGTTTCTACTGAATGTGTATAGCTTTAGCACCATCATCGTCAAAAAAATTGTAAGTCATACTATCATGAGTCGGGGACCATCTGTATTGGATGTTGATGCATGATGTTCTGTAATATAAGCTGGAAAAAAGGAAGGCAATATTTGGAACCAAGAGTGGAAGTTGGTGGGAACAGAGTGATACCGTGGTAGAAGGTAACGGGATCACAGTAAAACTTCATACAGTAAAAAGAATGTATGAAATGTGCTGTAGAGGCATCATCTGTGCCTGGATGTTTAAGTGGAATGTTGGTGATCTGTGAGTGGAGAACCATGTCATTACCAACTCATAGCCAAGTATAGGGCAAAGCACATATCAACTCTCTACATCCTAAGGGAGCTGTGTACCCATAGGTGATACCAAGATCTAGCAGGAGCAGTCCTCTGTCCCTCCCAAATACCTCTCCCATTGATACAGTGAGTCTGTAAATCCCAGTTCCACAGATTCATTCCTTTGGTTTCTAGAACAGAGACTTGTCCTTAAGAAGGGCTCAATAAATACTCACTGACTTCTGTTACAGAATGGTATCTGGAAATCTTGCAAAATAACGTTGGGAGCCTCTATCACATCTTTAGGTAAATGTCTGTATCAGTTAGGAAGAGTTTATGCCTATAAGCAGCAAAATACCCAACTAATAATGTAAATAATATTAATAACTAATATTTATTATTTAACTATTATTTAGGAAATCTACTGTTGACATGTATTAACTCATTGAAATGTCACAACAACCTTATGAGGTAAATGGTATTG
Organism: Orcinus orca; assembly: GCF_937001465.1. Classification (NCBI taxonomy): domain Eukaryota; kingdom Metazoa; phylum Chordata; class Mammalia; order Artiodactyla; family Delphinidae; genus Orcinus; species Orcinus orca. The sequence continues at coordinate 32,990,747 of NC_064569.1, read as the reverse complement.
CTATTGACATTATTTGAATGAAGAAATATGTACAAAGAGGTTAAATAGCTTGTTCAAGGTCACAGCTAGTAAATTGCAGAACCAGAATTCAAGTGGCTAAATAATAGAGACAATTCTTTCACATAAGAAATCTGGAAAGTGGTGAATCTATAGTTGGTTCATTCAGGGGACCTGCCATGTCAGGACATTGGGTAGGTGCCTCTGATATCCTTCTTCATGCTCACAACTTGGCTGCCATATTATTAAGCATCACATCCCCACACAGCTGTGTCCCAAGCAGGTGTCAGAGGGAAGTAGGAAGAAGGTCCCAATAAAGAAGGAAAAGATTTAGAATGGAGAGATGGTGCCTGTAAAAGAAATGCTCCCAACTTTATGCCTTTTAAAAATCAGGCTAGCTGTGACTGACGTTAGCAGCCTGGCCCTGCACAGGTAGCAGACATCAACATGCAGTACAAAGGCGGAAGGGTGTGAAGGCAGGAACGCAGAGGCTCTTCCATGTACCACTGGATATAGTACTATTATAGCACCTATTTATAGTTGTCATTATATGTCTGGTCTCTCCTGCCAGATTGTGCACTTCTTATGGAGAGATACTGGGACTTGGTCACCTTTGTAGCCCCTGACACATGTGGGCTCTGTTCTGTTCCTTTGATGGGGTTCCATTGGAGACAGTGGGCTTCACTGGCTCACCCACCAAGTCCTGGAGTCTGTCTACTCTGCTCTCTGTACTGGGTGGACTGATGGATGATTCATTATTGTGGGTAATAAAAGCCACAACCCAACTGTTTTGTCTTTTAAAGAAAAAGACTTCATTCTCTTTAGTTTTAGCTTTAACAGGGTAACATATTAATCTTAGCACATTTTGAATTGTCTCAACACTGTGCTGCATTAAAAAAACATTAGCCTAATATCCAAAAAATCACAAGAAAATTCGTTTAGACTTCACTTATGTCTCTTAACAAGGGTCCTAATGGAAATTCTTTTACATAGAGCAAAACTACCTAAAATCCTCTTTCCCATCTCCCTAGCACCTTGCATATCACAGTATGGCAGCTACCCCCAATCTTTCCCTATCTCGTCCACAGAGTCTTTAAAGGCTCAACTTGTGCTGGCTGCTATCTTTCTCTTTCCCTGAGGTTCTATTCCCACCCCCTTCTGTCCTTTGCCCCTTTTCTCATGAATGTAGTTTCTCCAGATTTTTTTTCAGTTTTCCTGATGAACACAACCCAAAACACAAATGAGCCTTCTTCTTTTGAATTGGGAAAGAAATACCTGTGCATTAACATTTTTGATCTTCATTACAATGGAAAAGGATAGAAGACTGCAGGAGCATGACTTGAAAATGAAGGGAATATTCCAAATCAACTGCTTTGCTGTGCAGGTTTCTCAAAAACTTCTTTTCTAGGTCAAATTTCACAACCTCTATTTGTTTCAAACGTTCTCCTCTGGTAAATGGGCATAATGATTGTACTTACCTTAAGAAAAGAAGGTTATTGTGAGAGTTAAAATAATTGATATGTGTAAAGTACTGACATAAAGAACAGTCCCAGATAAAATGTAAGCACTCAGAATATGTTATAAATGCAGCTAGAGATGGAACTAGAGGTAGGCTCTTTGTGGGATCTTAGGCCTGGAGCTTCAAGAAAGGTCTTATATGAATCCAGGGTTTATTGTTCCTTCCTTATTTACAGCCTCCATTTAAGCTGATTTCTGTATTCAGTAGTGTGCTGGAACAGGCTTGCACTGGCTTGAGAGTGTGACTTTAGTGTTTTGTAAGATGAGAGATAAATTGGGAAAATGTGTAGAGTATGCTGTTCTGTTGAGGGAAAGATCAGTGCATTTAAAAATGTGAACTTTTGGTTACTGTGTTCATATCATAGTGTATGGGCATCATTTATAGTTTGGTTTTGAGAGTTTTTCTGGCATGAATTTGGTAAAGCATGTGTAAAAGATACTGTTTGAAATTTTGATTGTATTTTTATACTTTCAAAGTAAAAGTTTGATTAAAATGGTCACTGTGTTTGATTTGATTTGATCGTCGTTTCAATAAAAAATTAGAACAGACAAGCAAAAGATTATCTCTAGTGTGACATCTCTCCCCAACTCCAAAGTCAGGGGTAGCTTGAAATGGTGGCAGTGCTCACACTATGGAAATCAGTATCTCCTACAAATAAGGACTTTTTCCTCCAGAGGGCCAGCTGTTTAACTTTTACTGGTACACTATTGCCTATGACTCATTTTTTGGTTGGGTTGGACCAGGGGTAGGCAAACTTTCTGTAAAGGGTCAGATAGCAAATATTTTAGGTTTTGTGAGCCATACTGTCTCTGTCACAACCACTTGACTCTGACCTTGCAGGGCAAAAGAAAGTAGGTAAACAATGGGCATGGCTGCATTCCAATAAACTTTATTTATGGAAACAGGCAGTGGGCTGGCTTCGGCCAATGGAACATAATTTGCCAACTTCTGGTCTGGGCAGTTTCTGCAATCTCTTCTTCAGTTGCTAGGAGTTAGAGAGTGAATAACAGAGTCAGCTGTGAGGTAGGGGAATAGGTAGTTACAAGGCCAGAAGCATGGTCAATAGGAATTCCATAACCAGTGCCACTTGTACACCTGACCTGCCTAATCAACTCTCCCTTTGACTGATGCCCAGGGCTGCTGAACGCTGGGAGCCTGTGGGCTCCACTCAAGCAAATGGTTTCTTACCCAAGAGTCAGTTTTGTTTGTTTCTAAACTTGTTTGTGTCCACTGTACTTATTATTATAAATATGTTATTAAATTAAATATTACTAAAACGCATACTTAGGAGAGTGAAGCAGAGTGTTCTTGTTGAATAACAATGCAGATGAAAGACAAAGATGAATCACTGTAAAAGAACATCTACTGAGTTAAGTGTAGGTAAGACAATTGGAAAAGATTTCGTTATACTCGGGAACTTTGCAAGCATCTTGATGTTCTTTTGTTACACTTTCAAAAAAGCAAAATGTCAGTGGTAAACATGCATTCTAGGTGTGGTCGTTTAGGAATGATGCAGAATTATAATCATCAGGACCACCAAATATTAGTCCCATTTTATCAGATAATAGAGCTTCTACTATGTTCAACTGAGCATGGGCAGCCCACAAGACAAATAATACATAATGGACCTCTTCTTTATCTCACACCATGAATCCTGCCTCTCTTTCTCATGAAAGGAAATAAATTGTTTTTCTTTCTGGCCATTGCAGTGGCCACCTACATAGACCAAAGAGCAGCGTACTTACTCCACGTAACAGAGAAAAGTTAACTTTCTTCAACCACTGCAAGTTCCAAATAAATGTTTGTTGAATGAATGAAGGCTGTAGAAACTCCAGGAAATTTGTTCACAGCAAGGTCCCGTTCCTGTATTGAATAACAACTATTTCAGGGAGAACACATTCTATCGGTATTGACGGAGTAAATGTTGAGGATCGGTGATTGGCCAACTTTATCAGCAGATGCCTGGGAGGAGGGCTGAAGGATGGGATTAGGGGAAATACAGGTTCTGGCGTAATTTATTTCTCCGCTTAAAGGAAAAATGGGTATTAGGCATGTGGGTATTACAGAGCTTTCCACAGAGAGTTATCATCTCCAAGTCACACTGATGTGCTAGGTGATTCCAGAGTTCCAGAACCAGTTTATTAGATGTTATAGAGTGCCCCCCCCAAAAAAATTCTCATTGCAGAACATTTGAAGAATTCAGAAAAATTGAACACTGACTATTGAAAAATTCAGAAAATATAGAGAATAAAATAAAAATCACCTATGATCTCATTGCCTGGAATGACTCCTGTTAAAATATTGGTATTTGTCCTTGCAGTCTTTTATTCTATATTCCACCCATATGTTCCAGTCATTATATAGTGATTTCCTAACTGATGGGAGCAAAGTGTCATTTGTGATAGCTACGCCCTGATACAGAGTGGGATCCTCATTTTCCTACCCCTGACTCTCATATCCACTCTTTTTTTTTTTTTTTAACATCTTTATTGGAGTATAATTGCTTTACAATGGTATGTTAGTTTCAGCTTCACAACAAAATGAATCAGTTATATATATACATATATTCCCATATCTCTTCCCGCTTGCGTCTCCCTCCCTCCCACCCTCCCTATCCCACCCCTCCAGGCGGTCACAAAGCACCAAGCTGATCTCCCTGTGCTATGCGGCTGCTTCCCACTAGCTATCTACCTTACGTTTGGTAGTGTATACATGTCCATGCCTCTTTATCGCTTTGTCACCGTTTACCCTTCCCCCTCCCCATAGCCTCAAGTCCATTCTCTAGTAGGTCTGTGTCTTTATTCCTGTTTCACCCCTAGGTTTTTCATGACATTTTTTTTTCTTAGATTCCATATATATGTGTTAGCATACGGTATTTGTCTTTCTCTTTCTGACTTACTTCACTCTGTATGACGGACTCTAGGTCTATCCACCACATTACAAATAGCTCAATTTCGTCTCTTTTTATGGCTGAGTAATATTCCATTGTATATATGTGCCACATCTTCTTTATCCATTCATCTGATGATGGACACTTAGGTTGTTTCCATCTCTGGGCTATTGTAAATAGAGCTGCAATGAACATTTTGGTACATGACTCTTTTTGAATTTTGATTTTCTCAGGGTATATGCCCAGTAGTGGGATTGCTGGGTCATATGGTAGTTCTATTTGTAGCTTTTTAAGGAAACTCCATACTGTTCTCCACAGTGGCTGTATCAATTTACATTCCCACCAACAGTGTAAGAGGGTTCCCTTTTCTCCACACCCTCTCCAGCATTGATTGTTTCTAGATTTTTTGATGATGGCCATTCTGACTGGTGTGAGATGATACCTCATTGTAGTTTTGATTTGCATTTCTCTAATGATTAGTGATGTTGAGCATTCTTTCATGTGTTTGTTGGCACTCTGTATATCTTCTTTGGAGAAATGTCTATTTAGGTCTTCTGCCCATTTTTGGATTGGGTTGTTTGTTTTTTTGTTATTAAGCTGCATGAGCTGCTTATAAATTTTGGAGATTAATCCTTTGTCAGTTTCTTCATTTGCAAATATTTTCTCCCATTCTGAGGGTTGTCTTTTGGTCCACTCTTTGCCGTATCCTGACACCCAGAAGCTTCCTCTTCATGGTCCCTACCATCCTGCACACAGTCCATTTGTCTGTTTCTTGCCTCTTTTTCCCAGTCTAGCTTCTGAGATGTTTTTTGTCATTTATTTTATTTTAAATCACTACACTGATTCATTCTTCTTAACATACAAGTTATATTCGGTCTTCCTATACCACTTGCAAAGACCTTTAGAGTTGAGCTCATGACCACTGTTTCTCTTATATTTTCCCCTAGTTCAAAGCAGCTGGCAACAGTTTAGAGTCTCAGTACCTTGCTCAACAAAGAAGCTAGGAGGTCAGGGGAGGTATAGGTGCCGGATTCTCTTCTAGCATTGGGAGAGGGGGCAGTCTGCTGTCATAGTGGGAAAGATTATGATCTTGAAATCATAACAGGACACCCACGACGTGGACTTACTCTATTTATTTTGATGCGGACCATTTAAAAAATCTTTATTCAATGTGTTACAATATTGCTTCTGTTTCTTGTGTTGGTTTTTTGGTCCTGAGGCATGTGGGATCGTAGCTCCCCAACCAGGGTTCAAACCCACACCCCCTGCATTGGAAGGCGAAGTCTTAACCACTGGCCCTCCAGGGAAGTCCTCTGACACAGTTTTGAGTGTTGTATTAAGTGCATTTGTCTGCCTTATGGTACTCATTGTATGTTGTTCTCCATAAGGGGACATTTAAGGGAAATATTCCTAGGAATTAGAGATGAACTCGGTTAATTTAGTTATTTGTTTAGAAGTCACAGAAAATGACTCTGTATATTTTAAGCAAAAATAGAATTCCTTAGAAGGTGATGTAGCTCTCACAAAATTGACAGGAAGAATGAAAAACCAGGGCCAGGAAGTACAAGCCCAGGCATCTCTGCTGGGTCTCTTTAATGGGACCTGTTCAGTAATCTTCCCGCCTGAGGCCTAGAATGCATTAACTCCAGTGGTTTCTATGGCGTTTGAGGCCCTTTGGTGATTCAGAGCCCTGCAAGAGAGAGGTTGACTGAGCTGAGCTTTGCTCCAGGCCAGCCCCTGACTATACTGAGAGGAAACACTCAGATGGAAGGAACATCGGAAACTCTTGGCTTCAGCAATGGGAAAGCCAGCATACTGTCAGGAAGGAGGAAATGAAGCCTAGGCATCCAAAGCACACTGCGGTAATTTTCTTAATTGAGCAGTGGATAAGATGAAAAACATTAGCTTGGATTTGGCGCCGTACATGAAGTGGAAACAGCTGCCAACACAGTGTCATAATAGCAGCTAAAAGCAAAGGTTCTGGAGTCAGAAAAACTTCGTGAAAATCTCACTTGATCACCTATGTTTTGTGTGACCCCAAACAAATTATTTAACCCATCTAAGCCTCAGTTTCTTACTTGGTAAGAACGGACATTGACTTGTGGTCAAGATTAAATGAAATAATGTACATGAAGTACTTACCCAAGCCTGATGCACTGCCCATCAGTGCCAGCATTATGATTGGCACTTTGTTGGACTGCCGGCTCTGAAATCTGTCATCTCTCTTTGTCTGTTCCTCAAAGTGGGTAAAGGATGAACAACAAGCTTTCTGAGCGCTTGCTCAGTTGATATTATACATGTGGACACATTTGTTTATAGAAAAGTTTAATTAGTGATCTCTTTATGAATAAGTGCACAATTCATCTAATACATAACTTCCATGTCATTTTAAGAAACATTTATTAGCACACAGCAGTCCCTGGATGAGTGCCTTAAGGCCTTTCTTAGAAGCTTGCAGTCTGTTGCCACGGAATAGCTTTTTGAAGGTTGGGAAACTGTAAATGACGCATGTCCCATGGTGGAAATGAAGATGGGGCTTAGGGGCACACCACAGTACATGTGAAAGGAAATTATCATCAACGTAATTGCAATCAGCTTCCTGCCTAATATTAGACCCTGTTATAGCTTACTATTACACATGTTAAGACATATCACTATTTAAATCATATCCCTTGATATAAGGCAACAACACATGTTGAGACCTTGTTAGAACATTGCAATACCTTTCTTAACTTGATCTCTTGCCTCTAGTTTCCATTTTAAGCAGTTTCAAGCACAGACATCAGATTTTCTTCATCTCTCTTTATCACAAATACTCAGGTGTTCTCAATTGCTATAGAATTAGTTCCATTCTTCAATTCATTCTTTCAGTGAACATTTATTAAGCTCCTACTCTGTTGTACACTGGGGATACAAAGATGACTAGAATACAGACCCTCCTTCCCAGAAATATACAGAATAGTAAGGGGACATACCTGAAAAAAATGACAATGAATTGTGTAAGCATTTTAGTAGCATTATACACAATGTCTTATGGGAGCAGAGAAGAGGAAACATTTATTTCTGCTTGAAGAGGAGGCTTCCAGTCCAGGCAAGAAAAAAAAAAAAAAAGAAGGCATAGACCTCATAGGTAACTGCAAAAAGCATGGTGCCTTCAGGAATCTGCAGTAGTGTGCCAGGGCTGACCTGTGGGAAGCATAGGGAGAGTGGGGATTGGCAGAAAATGAGGTTGGGCAAAAACCAGACTTACACGCCTAGCTAAAGAGCTTGGATTTCATTTTCGGAGATGATAAAGTGCTTAAGGAGTGGTTGGATGTAATTTATAGACAGAAAAATCATGCTGGTGGTATGGGGAAGAGTAGCTAGGAAGTGCAATAGGCAAACAGAGATTAGTTAGGACAAATTATATGCAAGTTCTCATAATAACTGCTAGAAAAATATTTTAAGGCAGAAAGGGATTATAGTGGAAAAACATAAATTTCCATTAGTAGACAATGGATACCTACACTGTACTATAATCATGTGATGGAATATCACACAGCAGATAAAAATGATTGTACTACATCTATGTATGTGAAAATGGATAAACTTCAAAATCATGACAAAAAACAAGTTGGAAATAGATCTATAGAGTTAAACATCATTTATGTAACTTATAAACATATATTCAATGCCATGTATTATTCATGTGTCCATATAAATGTAATAAAAATATAAAAACAAAGATATAAAAGATACATGCCCGACTCTTAAGGGTGGTTTCCTTCAAGAGGGAGGGAGTCTACTGGGATCAGTTAGGAGCATTCACTGTATCTGTATTATTTTATTTCTTAAAAGAATACCCAATGATTTGAAACAAATAAAGTGAAATAAAATATAATTAAACATGAGGTATATGGATACCACTATGTTTATACTTGTTTATGCTTTAAAATTTTCATACTAAAAAGAAGTTCATCTTCACAACATCTCTGTGAAGTGATTCTTTTATTATCCCTTTTTCATAGATGAGGCACAGAGTGTTTAACTTGGCCAAGTCCCCACAGCTAGGAAGTGGTAGGGCCGAGATGTGAGCCCATGTTTTGGCTCTGGAGTCTGTTTTAACCCATGTTCTCTGAATTGCTTCTCCCATGACTAAAAGCAATAGCAGATACATTGTAAATAACAATGAATTGAAACCTTTCAGAAAATCATAAAAATATAAGCCAAATTCTCCTCTACAGTGCATTGCCCCATAGAAATACTTCTCATAACCATTTTTGTTTTAAGTTTTATTTCTTAATCTATCAACTTTAAAACTCATCAAATTTTCACTAGGAAAGATATTGAGGAAATGATTACACTCACATTTTCCTTTCCTATCTTCCCCTCACATCACCTCCTTTTCATCACACATGACCTTCTTTTATATAGATTGATACATTATTTTGTACTATTGAGGGCTCTCACATTTAAACTCTATTTTGTAACTATGTATTTTCATGCTTTAATAAGTTATCCAAAAACTACAAAATGAATTAAGAGCATTATATTAGTATGACATGTTAATATACTGTTCATCATAGAATCAAAAATGGTTTGAACCCCAGGGAAGGAGATTCATGCTATTTTTATTTTTATTTTATTTTTTTTTTGCGGTACTTGGGCCTCTCACTGTTGTGGCCTCTCCCATTGCGGAGCACAGGCTCCGGACGCGCAGGCTCAGCGGTCATGGCTCACGGGCCCAGCAGCTCCGCGGCATGTGGGATCTTCCCGGACTGGGGCACGAACCCGTGTCCCCTGCATCAGCAGGTGGACTCCCAACCACAGCGCCACCAGGGAAGCCCCATGCTATTTTTAAAAAAAATTAATTTAATTTATTTATTTTTGGCTGCATCAGATCTTTGTTGCTGCGCCCGGGCTTTCTCTAGTTGCAGTGAGCGGGAGCTACTCTTTGTTGCGGTGTGCGGGCTTCTCACTGCGGTGGCTCCTCTTGCTGCAGAGCATGGCCTCTAGGCGCGTGGGCTTCAGTAGTTGTGGCACGCAGGCTTCAGCAGTTGTGGTGTGCAGGCTCAGTAGTTGTGGCTTGTGGGCTCCAGAGCGCAGGCTCAGTAGTTGTGGCGCACGGGCTTAGTTGCTCTGCGGCATGTGGGATCTTCCCAGACCAGGGATTGAACCCATGTCCCCTGCATTGGCAGGTGGATTCTCAACCACCGAGCCACCAGGAAAGCCCATGCTATTTTGCTGGACCTGTGCGCCCAGGAGTTAAGACAAGTAAGGCTTAAATGTTAAGACAATTAAGGGCAAATAAATTCTCATAGTTTACCAGAGAATACCACATTTTAATTTGCTTTTCATTTTGCCATCAGATTTCTCATATAGTTTTTAAGTTTTCTGAAATTTCTTTCTTTCTGTAAATGAGAGAAGTAAGCAAATGCCTTCAATTTATCACCAAAATAATCCAACTTTCTAACCATACTATATGCTAACTTTATGCTAAGGCTATTGTCTTCTTTTCTTTATGGTTTTGAGCCTGGTACCCCTTTCCCTCATCTCCTGCTTTGATTCTGGCTAGCTGCCCTTTATGCCAGCGGTACGGTCATCAGCCTAATATTACTCTCTATGCCACTTGTGGGTTAGATACATTCTTTACGTGTGTGTGTGGGGTGGAAGGTCTCATACCTTTTTGTTCTTGGATCTAAAAAGAGTGGATATTTTTCATTTTGTTGGAGCACAATCTCAAGTAAGTTTTTTAGAGAGACTGCCTGAGAGGTAAACATTTCTTTGTTGTTGAGTATCTTTATTTTGTTCCCCATTTGATTAATAGTTTAAACTGAGTCTAGAATTCTAGACTCTTGGAGTTAGAGTATTTTTTCCTAAAACTATGGAAGGCATTGATTTGAAGTTTTCATTATCTTCTAACATCTATTATTATTAATGGAATTCTGAATCCAATATAATTTTTATTTCTTTCTAGACATGTTTATATCTCTGGAAGTCTTTGGGATCTTTGTCTAAGGTGTTCTGAAATTCCATGAGGCTGTGTCTAGGTGGAGGTTCTTGGCATTTACTAGACTTTCTGTCTAAAGAAGCATTTCTTTCTTTAGCTTTAGGCAATTTTCTCAAGTTCTGTCTCTTTGTTTTCCCTATTTTATTAGAACCTCAGTATTGGATGTCTTGACAGATTCTCTGTGTTTCTGCTCTTCTCTTGCCCTTTATTTCTTTTTATTATTATTTTATAGTCTAGGAGAGTTCCTTGACTTTTTCTTCCAGTCTTTCTATTGCATTTAAAATTTTATCATTTAATTCTTGCCCCACATTCTTGTTTCACATTTACTTCTTGTTTTCACACTTATTTCTTGTTTTTAACATTTAATTCTTGTTTTCTGATTCTCTCCTTATGGCAGCCTGTTCTTGTTTTCTGGATGCAAATTGTTTTCAAATGTCTGTGAGGATATTCAACATATCGAAAAGTCCTTTTATGCTGCCTAACTGCTATTTCTGCTGAAATCTAGTGTTCTACTCATTCCTCTTTGTTTTTCTCATTTGTCTTGTTTTTTTCTTTAAATTATGTTTCTTGGTTGTCTATTGATATTTTGAGTGTAGTTCAATCGGTTTTTCCATCATCTCACCCAAATTCAGGAGGTGACTATAAACAACTTAAAATTTCCATCTCCATTCTTATCTTTGCCAGCAAATTTTATAGACTGAATGAAGGTGGTCAGTGAAGGGTCGTACAACTTTCTTGAGCACTTCTTTTGTAAATCTTATAGGTGATCAAGTAGTTCATTTTGGTATGTGGGAGTCCTGTGTTTCTATTGTCTTGGGACCTCAGTTCAAAGTGAGATAAAAAGAAAAATCTGACATTCTCTAACTCAGGAGCACAGAGTCAAAGTTTGAGGAAAGATGGTTAAAAGTTGCAATAATTGAATGTTATCCTTAGCAGATTTCTCATGAAGACTGTCAATTGTTAACAGTGGTCCAGAATGGGTCCATTTTGAGGTGAACCCATCTGCTCCTCATAGACCACAATAGCCTGAGGGGCTGGGTTTGAGATTATTCAAGCAGGAAACCACTGCACTTTGGATGGAATATCTCTTCCCTTGTTTTCTCTTCCCCTCGCTGAAATAATGGAGGGGTGTTTTAACTGTGAAAGGTTAAGCAATTTCCATTTCAAATATGGGACAAATTGCATTCTGTCCAGAGACTGGACCAGGTTTGAGGGATTAATAAGAGCAAAGATAGAGTTGATCATTCAGAGAGGGCTTTAAATATTTTGAAGGCCAAATATCTTCACTGGGTGTTTATTCAGCCTTTTAGAATCAGCTGTGCTATGTGGTTGGCCAAAATGTTCCTTTGGTTTTTAAGTAAAAATAAAAGACACATTTTTCATTTTCACCAAGAACTTCATTGAACTTTATTCACCGTATCGTTCCACTACCTTCTTCCATTTTTCAGGCAACTTCATAATTCCATCTTCCCAAAACTTTTTATCTTCTTGAGCAAAGAACTGTTCCAGGTGCCTTTTACAGTCTTCCAGGGAATTGAAATTTTTTCCATTAAGAGAATTTTGTAAAGACTGAAATAAATGGAAATCCGAAGATGCAGTGTCTGGTGAATACAGCAGATGAATCAGAACTTCCCGGCCAAGCTGTAACAGTTTTTGCCTGGTCATCAAAGAAACATGCAGTCTTGTGTTACCCTGATGGAAGGTTATGCACTTTCTGTTGACTAATTCTGGATGCTTTTCATCGAGTGCCACTTTCAGTTGGCCTACTTGGGAGCAGTACTTGTTGGAGTTAATTGTTTAGTTTTCCGGAAGGAGCTCATAATAGAGAACTCCCTTCCAATCCCACCATATACACAACATCGCCTTTTTTGGATGAAGACTGGACTTTGGTGTGGTTGGTGGTGGTTCATTTCACTTGCTCCACGATCTCTTCCCTTCCACCTTATTGTACAGCATCCACTTTTCATCGCCTGTCACAATTTGTTTTAAAAATGGAACGTTTTCGTTAAGTTTAAGTAGAGAATCGCATGCAGAAATACAGTCAAGAGGTTTTTTTTGCTTAACTTACGTGGAACCCAAACATCAAAGCGATTCACATAACCAAGTTGGTGCAAGTGATTTTCAGTGATTGATTTGCAAATTTTGAGTATGTCGGCTATCTCCTGTGTGGTATAATACTGATTGCTCTCAATTAATGTCTCAATTTGATCGCTATCAACTTCAACTGGTCTACCTGACCGTGGAGCATCGTCCAGCGAGAAATCTACAGCACGAAACTTCGCAAATCACTTTTGACAGCTTTGATAAATCACAGCACCTTCTCCATATACTGCACAAATCTTTTTTTGTGTTTCAGTTGCATTTTTACCTTTCTTGAAATAATAACGCATAATATGCTGAAAATGTTGCTTTTTTTCTTCCATCTTCAATATTAAAATGGCTACACAAAAATTCACCAATTTTGATTTTTTAAAAAATGCACACTGATATGACAGCTGTCACAATACAATCTAGAGCCATCTTATGGAAAAAATGGATGAACTCTTTGGCCAACTCAATATATGAGGGTTGTTATTAAGATATTCATGCAGGAAGATAAACTGTTTCGATCTCAATTAGGTTTTGAGACTGTGACCTCAGTTATTTTGTGCCTCAGATAACTATTGATCTCTCCTTACTAGCAGACCTTACAGTCAGACTCTTGTCTCACCATATGGTTTTATTAGAGTTAAGGATTTTTTTTGAAGAAATAAGAAATTTCTAAGCTTTAAATTTTACCACATCCCAAAATGTTTTGGGTCACCATTTTGGACTTATGTTTCATGAGATCACACAGGAATCTAGAGCTAACAGGTTTTGACTCTCCCTGATTTTTTGTTAAAATGGATCCCAGGGAGGGCTTGTCATTTCAGACATGTGGTTAGGAAATTTTTCACTGTAAATATAACGTTTACACAAAACCTAAGGGAGAGGAGGGAGCAAGCCATGCAGATATCTGGGGGTAGAGCAGAGAGAACAGGAAGTGCAATGGTGCTGAGAAGGCAAGAGCAAGGGGGCATGTATTGTTAGCACACAGTGAGCAAGGGGAAGTCATAGGAGGTCAGATCAGACATGGGTGATGGTGATCAAGCAAGGCCTTTGAAGCCACAGTGGAACTTTGGCCTTTACTAATCTGATTGGACGTCTTTGGGGGTTTTGAACAGTGAAGTTAGATGATATGACATATATTTATTTTGCAAACTTTTTACTGAATAATATTTATATGATGTATATCTCATATATTAAATATAAATATATTACATATGTAAATGTTCATAGGTATACACCTCAGTGAGTTTACTCAAAGTGAAGAGTCAATGTGTGTAACTAGCTTCCAACTCAAGAAACCCACTCCCAGCACCCCAGAATCTCCTCTGTGTCCTCTCTCCAGTCACAAACCTTTACCCCTCCACAAGGATAACCTCTACTCTGATTTCTAACATAAAGAATTAGTTCTGGAATCTAATAGTATGTCCTATTTTGTGTCTGGCTCTTTTCATTCAACATTGTGAGATTCATGTAGCTGTACTTCGTTTATTCCCATTGCTGTATGTATGTGACTATGGGGCACAATCAAATACCATGGATCTTAGTTATCCATTCAGTTATAGATGAATTTATGAGTTTTTCTGGAGTTTTCTGCTATTATAAACAGTACTTCTCTGAATGTTCTTATGTACCTTCAGGTGAATGTACATATACATTTGGTTAGATCCATGCCTGAGAGTAGGATTGTCGGGTCATAGAGTATGCGCCCCTTAAACTTTTTTTTTGAGTATGCTTACTTTTAGCAGGTATTGTCAAAGTTTCCTGCTGCGATTGTACCCACCTAGTATATGAGAATTTCAGCTGCTCTGCATTCTTGCCAACACTTGGTTTGTTCTACTTTTTCATTTTAGCTATTGTGGTGGTGGTGCAGTGACACTCCATTGTGGTCTAATTTTGTAGTCTCCTGACGAGTGATAGTGTTGAACACCCCTTCTCCATGTGCATAATGGTTACTTGGATAGAGTCTTTTGTGAAGTATGGTGTATTTGAGAAGCATTGCTGTGGTTGCTGTGTTGAAAGTAGATTATTTAGGGACAAGTATGGAAGCAAGAAGACTAGTTAGGAGGCTAGTTTAATAATCCAGGTGAGACTAAATGATGGCGTGGACTAGGGCAGTAACAGTGGAGGTGGTAAAAAAATAAAAAAAGGTCAGATTCTGGGGTATAATTTAATTTGAAGGTGGACGAGAACACTTGTTCTGACGACAGTCATGACCTGTCATGGTCTGGAAATAACATGAGGATTAAGATAATGATGTTGATAGCTCAGGAAGAGAAAATTAATCTGAGATCCACCACTTCTTTGCGTGATTTGGGGCAAGCTGTCTAGTTTCTCTATGCTGCCTTTTACTCGCCTATAAAGTGGAGATAATAACAGTATATACCTCATAGAGTTGTTGGGGAGAATGAATGAGATGTGGTCTTTAGAATAGCAAGTTCTTAATAAAAGTTAGCTGTTATGACTTGGATTAAGTTCAGCCAAAATAGCTAGTTCAAGGACTTCCCTGGTGGCACAGTGGTTAAGAATCCACCTGCCAAAGCTGGTGACAAGGGTTAAAGCCCTGGTCCGGGAAGATCCCACATGCTGCGGAGCAACTAAACCCGAGCGCCACAATTAGCCTGTGCTCTAGAGCCTGCGAGCCACAACTATGGAGCCCACGTGCTACAAATACTGAAGCCCAACAAAATAGCTAGTTCTGAGGATTGGCCACAGATAATTACCACCCAACCAACTCACAAAGAAACTTTCAAGCTACTCACACTCAGCATCCTCACACATGAGGTGCTTTAGGCCTGAGTCCTGGACTCCTCTTGTGCCCATTCTGTTTTCTTCTGCGTCACTTTCATGATGCCTGTTCTGTAACCATCTCACAGATGCCCATGCTCAGTTACCTTTTGCCACACTGTCTTCTTCTGGACACCAGCTTCTGGGCGTGGAAGTTGGTGTTATCCTTTCCTATGCTCCTGTCCTTCATTCTTGCATCTATGTGCTTGTATCATTTGTAAGTGTTTTGTCATCATTGCCTTATTTTCCTGTCCTGCCCTTGGCTTTAATCACTCCCCAGGCCTAGTAACTTTACGGTTGTCATCTGAGTTCTGAACCAAACAGGGTCCTGATGTTGGTTTATTTGTGATTGTATTTTTCAGCTTGTACCGCCTGCAGCAGCATCAAGTGAAATGTACAGACTCAGATGCATAACCTTTCTTTAAAATTTAGGATTCTCAAATACAACCTCCAGATCTGATGATCTTCTAGGACCCAATGAGCCTTGAGTAAACTGAGGGCCTGAACATGCACCACTAACAGCCAAATCTTGGTACACCTGTAGGCCTTCCCCTGAGAAGTTCACTCACTTTCTAGTCCAGTCTGTTTGGAAAGCCAGCTGGTAGAATTCTCTTCCCTTCCCCACCTTCCTCTCTCCCTCTCCCCCTCCTTCCCTCCATCTCTCTCTTCCTCTCTCCTCCGTTTTCTTCTTCCTTCTCTTTCTCTGTTCCTCAGCTATTAATTAAAATAACAACAATTTCACAGCTAATCACAGGCTGTTTCACAGCAATACTTGCACTGTTGTTTTACATCACACGAACTTAATTTATATAGTGCAATAGAATATGTATAGCTCCTACTATATTCCAGAAAATAGTTTGGATATTAACAGGTGATTTGAAAACAATACTCAAAGTTATTTAATTTTATACATGTTTAGCTTTCCTACCATTTTAAAAAAGTTCTTCAAGGGCAATGTACTTATGCAACTGTCTCTCACAATACAATGCATTCTACAAAGTAGGTATTGAGTAAATACTTTTTGATTAATAATCCATATAACTATGAGATGGGTTGTTTTCATTTTTATCCTGAATGCCAGTGTTATTTACACGCTTCCCAAATAATATACACATAGGAGGCTAAAAACGTCCTCCTAATTTTAAGGGCATTTGTTCACATGATAACAAAACATTTGTCTGGCATGTTAGTTTCCTTTTGCTGCTGTAAGAGATTACCACAAATTTAGGGGCTTAAAACAACACAAATTTATTATCTTACAGTTTGGGAGGTCAGAAGTCTGAAATCAGTTTCACTGGGCTAAAGTCAAGATGTTGGCAGGGCTGGCTCTTTCTGGAAGCTACGAGGGGAGAATCCATTTTCTTGCCTTTTTCAGCTTCGTGGCTAACCACATTCCTTGGCTTGTGGTCCCTTCCTCCATCTTCAACATGCTTTCTGGCAGTCTCTGCTGCCGGCATCACATCACCTACATCACCTGCTCCTTTTTAGTCATAGTATCTCCCTCTGCCTCTCTCTCGTGAGGACCCGTGTGATTACATCACTCGGCTCAACAAGATAGTCTAGGATACTGTCTCTATCTCAAGATCCTTAATTTACTCACATATGCAAAAATTGTTTTTCCATATAAGGAAACATCTTCACAGAGTCTGGGGATGAGAATGCGAACAACTTGCGGGTAGGTGGGCATTATTTTTCTTACTACACCTGGCTAATGTTAATTCAAACAAAAAGTCAAAATGAAGGAAAAGTTACTTGAGATGCAGAATCACTCAATTGTGCAGTATTCTGAAGGTTAAATGAATTCACAGATGAAGAAATGTGGGGAAACCATGAGGGTTGCAGAGTGTTCATCTGTTAGGCAGTGAGTGGAGCTTGGTGATGTATGATGATTAATTACCATCCACATAGGCTGCCCCAGGTGTAAACAGCTCATAAAGCCAGAGATGGCATCAATGGTTTATTAGTTCCCATGATGGAGACATCTTAAATGGATGTGGTCTAATTGTCCATTTTTCATCTTTTTGAGTTTAACAAGGGTGGGTGTTCGCATGTATGTGTGGCAAACCTCTCTTTATTCAAATTTTTTTTCTTAAAAAGTTGTGTGCACATTAATTTTTTACGTAAAAAATACTTGAATGGACTTTCTTTACCCTCACTCTTTACCAAGAACCTTAAAGCAAAATTTTCTAAAATGTCTATTATCAAGATTAGTTAAGGAGGGCTTATCTAGGTGCTCTGAAAGGTAAGTTAGGAAAAATCTACATCTTTATTTAGATTAGAAGCTATTATTTTCTAATGAGTACACCCTATGGCATCCAGGTGTTTGCAGGAGGCACTGTCCTCTGTAGCAGGACTTGTCAGGTACTGGGCTGCAGGGTGCAGGAACACCCGTAATTAGGTCATTCTTGATAATTAAGCTCAATCCTCCCCCACCCGGAGGTGACACAAGTCACTATTGCCTGGAAAAGAGGTTATCTAGGTTGCTTCCTGCTGTGACTAGAGGGGCTGGGCACTGAGGGAGGATGCAGGAGGACTGTACTGGGGCACAGGGCACTAGCTTCACCCACTGTCCACGCCCAGTGCAGGTGACAGGGGCCTCAGCTGGGGAGGAAGCAGGGGTGAAGGAATTGCCCAGGTCCCCTAAAATCTCCCAAATCTGCATTACCTTAAATTTGGGCTCTCAGTGGAATAATCCCCCAGAGTAACACACTTATTTATTCCCAGCTCGTAAACATGGATGAAAAGAAATCTCTACACACGGCTCAAACCCATTTCTTGCTGAGTCTCCTGTGGATGAATGATCTGTGTAGTCCTTTCTCTCCTTCTCTCCTCATTGCTCTGTCAGAAAGCTTATTAATGTATGTATATTCCTGGCTTTTCTCCTATATGAATGATTCAGAAACAAATTGAAATGTCAAGTTCTCTATGGCTTCCTGGTGATATTGAAATCTACCAGTTCCTATTAAATTTCTATCATCTAGTATTATTCAGGGACAAAAGATCAATTAATCCCTGTTCTTCTCCTCCTGAAAAACACTGGTCACATGAAACCCTGCTATGTGAGCTCTTTAATCAACGGAGTCAACGAAGCACCGGAACGTGGGGGAAAATGGGACCCAGGCACAGAAACAGGGGCCATGCCTCTTTATTAACTCTGCATATTATATGAAGAAGGGAAGTTCAGAAGAGTTGATTGATAATCACTCAAGTATGCCTTTTCATAAGGAAGAAAAAGTTACTTCCAGATTTGAGTGAACAGCTTTGGAAAAAATATATGACTTTATTTTACTCTTTTATAGAAAGAGTAACCACTCCTTTTATGGCAGAACTAATATAAAAGAAAAAGATTTTTTCATCATTACTTCCAACTACTCCCTTGGCACTTTTACAAGGAGAGCTGGGCAGTTATTGTTTCTGTCTCAAGATAAAAGTAACGAGAAGTATCAATAAAAAAGTAATTATCATAATAATAATTATAAAAACCCAAGCCAAAATAATAACAATGGAAGTAATAATCATAAAAAACATTATTACATCTTCCCCCTTTAGGTCTTTCACCCACTGAATCTTTTTAATGTGTAGGAGCTGTGGGTTTTCATCCATTCTGCCTTAAGCAGTAATTGCATTTGATTCAGCCTGCACAATTTTACCCATAATATTAGAAGTAAAAGAGAGTCGTGCAGTGTGCTTATTATTGGTTATTATTAAAGATGGGGATCAGTGCCTTATCATGGGGAGCCATCAGGCTGTCACAAACAACTTCCTTTCACTCACTTTCACACCGCTGTGATATTCAATCCAACCCTGATTTCAACTGGGCTGTTTTAACTGAGAAAACCACTTATTGGTTTCTACTTCTTAGGATCTGATTTTGCCTTCTTTTGTGACTTATTCTGTTAGTTTTACCGCCTGCATGCGGTAAATGTCATAATCAGAATAGAAACTATGTTGCATCCAGACAGAAATGTATCTTTGTAATAGATATCAATAATTTTCCTTCTCTGGATTGGCTCTGGTTTGTAAAGTTGTCTGTCCCCTGGAACACAAACCTTGTGGCCCTTGCAGATTGCATTGGGGGTAGGCATCTGACAGAAGTGCTGCCAATCGCTTTCTCCATGGATTTTCATGTGGTAACCAAGGACAGCGACCCCTCTCTGGCTGTGAGAGCCACAGGAGCTCAGAGGATCACCTTCTCTACAATGTGGAAGAAACTGGTTTCCAGGAAAGAATGAAGCAGATATGAAAGACAAGGCAAGTCCAGACAGCATGAAACCTGTCTCTGCAGCCCAGATTTACCCTGCTCCTTTCCTGCATTCGTGTGAAGTTCCCTCATATACTCTCAACAAACTCCCCTTTTCCCAAGTTAGTTTGATTTGGGTTTTTGTCCTTTGTAAAATGATGAATCTTGGTGAATTGAGTCTTATTCAGGTAGTGGGTCTTAGTGTCATAGGAACGTGACGCATTCAGTGGCCAAAACAACACTGGTGCAGTGGTGGCAGTAGCGTTTTCTTTATAAGGAAGAACTAAAACCTGTGAATGTTTTCCTACTTTAGTAGATTAGTAAACTGTCGAGATTATATTTATGATTAACCACCATGTATACTTTCTTACATTCGAACATGTTTTCTTGAGTGGGAGAGAAGGGGTGATGTGTGGGTGCTCGGAATTGTGTGGACTCTGGATGTATCCCGTGTTAGCATCAGGAAGATGTGGCCTTGAAAGAGAGTTTGGTAACATGGCCTAAAGCTTGCTGAGTATTGTAGGCTCTTCCAGGTCCCAGAGCTTTTGTCCCATTTATCCACTGGATCCACCTGGTTCAGACATCCATCTTCAGAGCATTATGAAGTGTTTTTTAAGCTCTGCATTTCATAAAGCCAACAATATGTAATGAAATGTTTTAGGGAGAGTTTCTCCTCGAATACAAGTGCCTTCATTTTGGGGACTCAGACATATCTAGATTTGTCTAATGGACTAGGAGTGTTTGCAACAGAAGCTGAGATTATCCTAAGGAAACAAACAGTCTAGCTGGGCCCAATAACAAAATGTCAGTCTGAGGGGAGGGGCTGAGCCCCATGCAGTGTGGTGATCTAGTTCCTAGTGCTGGGACTTCCCTGGTGGCACAGTAGTTGAAAATCTGCCTGCCAATGCAGGGGAAATGGGTTTGATCCCTGGTCCAGGAAGATCCCACATGCAGCAGAGCAACTAAGTCCGTGTGCCACAGCTACTGAGCCTGTGCTCTAGAGCCCACACACCGCAACTACTGAGCCCGTGTGCCACAACTAATGAAGCCCACGTGCCTAGAGCCCGTACTCTGCAGCAAGAGAAGCCACCGCAGTGAGACACCCACACACCACAATGAAGAGTAACCTCGGCTCGCTGCAACTAGAGAAAGCCCACACGCAGCAACAAACACCTGATGCAGCCATAAATAAATAAATAAATTTATTAAAAAAATAAATGAAGAGTTATAATGTTTATTAGCCCAGTGTTTCAGGGATGATGGGATCAGTACATGGCAGAAAATGCCAAATATCCTCTGAGGATTATAGGAATAGCTGGGAAAGATCTTGGGGAGGTTCAGAGGTCTTGCAAAGTGGGTGGGTCAACACCCAGGAAGGGGAAAGTAGCTAATATTTATTGTGTGCTTGTTATTCACGTGATTTATATGTTTAATAACTTCCTATCCTGCAACATGCAAATTCAGATATTATGGGGTTTATATTTCTCTCCTGTCCTCTGCTCAGCCCATGTTCTCAATAAAAAGGATGGGGTAGAGTTCTCCTCTTCAAAGAGAGGGGGAAAATGGAAGAGAGGGTCATGCTAAGTTAGGAAACTGAAGGCAACCTTGGCTCAGGAAGCAAGAAGGTAGAGACCCAAGACTTTTCCAACCTAGCTTCTCCGTGGGTGACAAAATGGGCACCAACTAACTCTTTGTGTTGGAAGTCCTGGTTATCCATATAATATAGAATTATTATACTATAATTATATTATATTATAATTGGGTCCCATTATATTCAATCCAAACCCTACATTTGCCAGGACTGGGATGGATTTGAATTGTTTAGTTGGACTCCTAGAGCCCCCAGGTGGTGAGTTGCACAGGACTGCCTTGCCATTTGATTAACCTTTCAATGTGACTTATATTTATACCTAGTCGAATTTGGGGACCCCTATTTATTACATTATGATGGAGTTTTAATCTCGTCTATAGTTATCTGAAGTACATACTGCTTTTATTCCCAATTTATCAGCATGAAATTCTAAGATTAGTTAGTCTACTGAAAATCATGCAGTTAGTGAATGTGAAATTAGGCAGTCTCAATCCATAACTTACTCTAAAAAAACTCTTTACTAATGTGTAATATACATACAGAAAAGTGCTCATATTTTAAGTGTACAAATTAACATTTACAGACCACACATGCATGTGTAATCAGTACTTAGAGGAAGAAACAGATCACGACCAGTGTCCCAGAGCCCTCAGGTCTCTTTCCAGTTGCTATTGACTTCCAATTGCATAGAGTAGCTTTAACTGTTTTTGTACCCTTTATAAGCGAAATTGTACAGTATTCTCTTTTATGTCTGGCTTTTTATTTTTACACAACACTATGTTTGCCAGTTTTATCTATGTTTTTGCATGCTAGTTCATTCCTATTGCTGTACAGTATTTGATTCATTGTACTATTGGTAGGCATTTGGGTAGTTTTCAGTTTTGACTATTGACGATAGTACTGCTATAAATATTCTAGTACATGTCTTTAGGTAAATCTATTTATACATTTCTATTGGTATTTACCTAGGAGTGGAACTGCTGTGTCACAGAGTAGATGTATGTTCATCTTTAGCAGGTACTGTCAAATAGTTTTCCAAGTGCTTGAACCAGTTTGCTTTTGCACCAGCAGCATGTGAGAGTTAGGGTTGTTTCATATTCTTGTCAGCACTTGTTATTTCCTATCTTTCTCATTTTAACCATTTTGGCAGGATTGGAGCAGTATCATGCTGTGGGTCATTTTAATTCTCTTTACCGTGTACATTTTCATGTTTATTGGTTATTTGTTTATCATCTTTTGTGAAAAGTATGCTCAAGACTTTTGTACATTTTCCTATCGTGTTATATGTCTTTTTATTACCACCGTACTGGAGTTCCTTCTATACTCTTGATACGAATACTTAGTTGGATATGTGTTGTGATATGTCCTCCATTTTTTGGATTGCCTTTAATTTTCTTATGTTCCTATGAAGACTATGGTGTCTTTATGATGTTTCTTATGATGTTCTATGAAGACATCATGAAGAACAGTGACAGTCTTAACCTTAACATAGTTCAGTTTATCAATTATTTTCTTTCGTGGCTAGTGTTTGTACATTCTCTTTCAGAAATCTTTGCCTACCCTAAGATCATGAATGTGTTCTCTTATGTTTATTGCTTACCTTTCACATTTTGATCTGTAATTTATCTGGACTTAATTTAAATGTATGGTGTGAGGTTGGGGGTCAAGGTACATTTTTTTCCCATATGAATATCCAATTGCTCCAACACCATTAACTGAAAGGGCCTTCTTTCCTCCATAGCACTGCAGTGTTACCTTTGTCTTAAATTGGATGACCATATATGTGTGAGACTGTTTCTGAACTCTCTATTCTATTTTTTGGTTAGATAGTCTGTCCATAGCCTGTTCTTTTCTACCACTATGCTGTTTATATTAACTGATTTGTACTTGCAGGTTTGTGTGACCTGGAGAAATATGGGTTACATACCATATTTTAAATATTGTCTTATAAATGGATTTACACATAACAAAGTAGAAATAATATACAGCGTAGTATATTATTATTAATTAATTTTAATATTTTTCACTGAATAATCAGGCACATACTTTGTTGCATTTGTTTAAGAGAAATATCTGTGTTCTAATTCTTCCTGAGTTTTCTCTTCTTTTCAAGGGGTTTTTGATCATCTGTCAGTTACTTCCTCTCTTTCCATGCTGGTCCAAATTTCACTCATTCCTGGACACAGAATTCTCAGAAACTTTACATTTATTTGTTGAAAACTCACACTTTAACTATAGGG
Organism: Orcinus orca; assembly: GCF_937001465.1. Taxonomy (NCBI): domain Eukaryota; kingdom Metazoa; phylum Chordata; class Mammalia; order Artiodactyla; family Delphinidae; genus Orcinus; species Orcinus orca. Next base: position 32,967,409 of record NC_064569.1, on the reverse strand, counting down.
AGTTATTAATGTTATTTCTGAGTTTCCAAATTTTCCATTGTGTGGATCTATGCAACAATGAGATGCCAAAAACTGCTTCAGTGAACTTTCTGAAAAATGCCTGATGTAGGGTCTTAACACCTGAAGAGAGTTCCTTATTTTCTGTGATGTATCAGTGGGAGGGATTATATAGATAATTTTTGCTTTTGGTGGAAAGTAGAAAACTCCCAATCTGATGGTTAACTGAAAACATCTCCCCTTTTGCAGAAGTCACTGAATCACTGTTGCATTACTACAATTGCTCTCTTCTCTCACTCCCATTCATAGCAGTCTGCAATTTACCCAATGAGCCATTTAAAACTTGCTTATTTGGGTGTTACACTTGGAAGTATATTCCATATATTATATATATATAAAAAGAAAAAGCTGCCACTCATTAGACACATACAGTCTAAGGATAAGTAAAATTAAGAAAGTGGCAAGATGTGAGTAAACCTAAAATGAGCTTTCCCACCCCTCACTTTCTCTCTGACCATAGAGGATTTTCTTTGTTAAAGAGCATAATGAATCTATATATGGTCTCCATTCAGATTATAAATGTTAGTGAGAGAAGGATGCTCAACACTGGAATTTAACTTGGATCCAAATTTGAAAAATAATCAATGCTTCTTCCAGGCTTAGGTATAACTAAAATGGTCATCAGATAATACAGTTTTGCTTTTGGCAAGACATTGCTATGAGTCCTGTTTTTATGAGGGGCCTCAGGTATTGATAAAATAATTGGTACCATAATGTAAAACCTGATTTCTTGTATGGGCAGGGAAATTTGTGAAATTTTGGCCAATGACATGTAAATGGAAGAGTTATATAAAATTTTTCAGAGGTGTCCTTTCAAAGGGAGGGCCAGGATCTCAGATGTGATGGCTGGAGCTCAAGCATCTATTTTGTTACCATGAGGATGAAGCCAGATCTTGGGGACGTGGGGAGTTGGAAAGAGCCTGGGCCCTAACCAGACCAGTTCAGGACTGCTTACTTCCAGACTATGATAAAGAAAGAAACCTCTACCTTGTTAAAGTCACTTCTTTAGGTCCTTGGTTATATGCAGCTGATTCTTATCTTAATGGATATACTATTTTTATATGGACTTAATGTGTACTGTCTTTGGAAATAGAGTAAGTCCCTTACATACTAACGAGTTCCATTTTGAGAGCACGTTTGTAAGTGCAATTTGTGCATAAGTCCAACAAAGTTAGCCTAGGTATCCAACTAACACAATGGGCTATATATATATATACATACATATATACATATATATATATATATATATATATACACACACACAGTATACATACAGTATTATACTATATATACAGTATCGTATAGTACTGTACAGTAATAGGTTTATAATACTTTTCACACAAATAATACATAAAAAACAAACACAAAAATAAAGAAAACATTTTTAATCTTAGAGTACAGTACCTTGGAAAGTATAGTAGTACAGTACAACAGCTGGCATCCAGGGGCTGGCACTGAGTGAACAGGCAAGAAGAGTTACTGACTGGAGGAGGGAGAAGAGGTGGGAGATGGTAGAGCTGAAGGATCGTCAGCAATAGGAAATGGAGGGCAAGCTGCAATTTCACTCACGCCTGACGTTGATGGCACAGGTTCTGATTCCTTGCTGGAACCAGAGGCATGTTCGCATCTTTGAAAGTTCTCAACTTGAAGGTTCATATGTAGGGGACTTACTGTAATTTTTTTCTTTAAAAGGAGTGAGTGTGTGTCTGTGTGTGTGCATGCTTGGTCCGATATGTACCACTATAAGACTACAGGGAGAAGGGGATGAATATAAACATAATTCACTGGCAGAGAGATCTTGAATGGTACAAGACTTAAGGTAACAAAGCCAATTTGGACTGTTTAGTTGGAGCCTTTCATGATGTTATTCTCAATTAATTAATTTAAGCTTGAGGAAATGTATTACTGATGGTAATTTTTTGCCTTGGAATGCCCGCCCCCCCCACCCAGAGAGAGAGGATATGGCTATCCCTTCTGAGTAGATTAAAATTTCCAAATGCAGCAATGGATGGAGATTTGCAGTGGAAAAAATAAGGATGGATTTGTTTCAGACAGGAGGAGAGGAGGCTGATTCTTGAGAAGGGGCAAGTGTGTCCACTATGGCACTCAAGGAAGATTCTAAATTTTTGCCTGTTTTATTCAGCTTTTTCTTTGGATTGTGGGAATAGTGCAGTTTAAAGTTTTTACCTCTGCATTGCAATTTCTCTGGTTGTCTATAGCATCTTAGAACCTAAAACCTGTTATTGCAATGCCTCATGTTGGGGTAGTTGAAGGGAATTAAGGATTACACCACAAAGGAAAGTATAGGATTTTCCCATTTCAGCCTCTCAGTGAGGCCAGCACTATCAAGGGTAAGATAGTTTGGAATTCAAGGTGTAACCATGATGAAGCTGGCAGATGCCCAAGGAGGGGTTGACAGGATGAGCAGGAACAGCTACTTAGCTGAGACTTGGGTGGGTATGAAACAAGTTCCATTTCCCCTAGATTTGCCAGAGCTATAAACTTTCTTTCTCCCAATTTAAAAAAGAGTCAAATCTCTCACCCATTAAAATCTTACTGAGGTGCACTGCTTGGTACATTGTCCTTGTGTGTTTAAACTTTAGGTCAAAGGAACACTTTGAAATATTGGAAGCAGCAAAAGCAGTTCTAAGAGCGAAGTTTATAGTGATACAAGCCTACCTTAGGAAACAAGAAAAATCTCAAACAACCTAACCTTACAACTAAAGGAACTAGAAAAAGAACAAAAAACCCAAAGTAGTAGAAGGAAAGACATAATAAAGATCAGAGAGGAAATAAATAAAATAGAGACAAAAAAACACAACAACAGAAAAAATCAATGAAACCAAGACTTGTTTTTTTTGAAAAGGTAAACAAAATTGATAAATCTTTAGCCAGGCTCATCAAGAACAAAAGCATACCCAAATAAAAAAAATAAGAAGTGAAAGAGGAGAAATAACAACCAGTATTACCGAGATCATAAGATAATACTATGAACAATTTTATGCCAACACATTGGACAATCCAGAAGAAATGGAAAAATTTCTAGAAACATACAACCTGCCAAGACTGAACCAGGAAGAGATAGACAATCTAATCAGACTGATCACTAGTAATGAAATTGAAATTGTAATAAAAAAACTCCCAGAAAATAAAAGTCCAGGATTAGACAGCTTCACAGGGGAATTCTACCAAATATATAAGGAAGAGCTACCTATCCTTATCAAAATATTCCAAGAAATTGAAGAGGAGGGAACATTCCCAAATTCATTCTATGAGGCCACCATTACCCTGACACCAAAACCAAAGACACTACAAAAAAAGAAAACTACAGACCAATATCTCTGATGAATATAGATGCAAAAATTCTCAACAAGTTATTAGCAAACTGAATCCAACAATGTATACAAAAGATCATACACCATGATCAAATGGAATTTATTCCAGGAATGCAAGGATGGTTTAATATCCCAAATCAATCAATGTGATACATCATATTAACAAAAAGAAAGATAAAACTCACATGATCCTCTCAATAGAAACAGAAAAAGCACTTGACAAAAATTCAACATTCATTCATGATAAAAACTCTCATCAAAGTTGGTATAGAGGGAACATTTCTCAGCATAACATAATAAAGACCATTCATGACAAATCCACAGCTAACATCATACTTGATGATGAAAAGCTGAAAGCTTTAAAAGCTCTAAAATTGTGCTTCCTTGGTGGTCCAGTCATTGGGAATCTGCCTGCCAGTGCAGGGGACATGGGTTCAAGACCTGGTCTGGGAAGATCCTACATGCCATGGAGCAGCTAAGCCCATGTGCCACAACTACTGAGCCTGCGCTCTAGAGCCTGCGAGCCCCAACTACTGAGCCCACATGCCACGACTGCTGAAGCCCACACACCTAGAGCCTGTGCTCTGCAACAAGAGAAGCCACCACAAGGAGAAGCCCGCACACCACAACAAAGAGTAGCCCCCACTTGCCACAACTAGAGAAAGCCTGTGCGCAGAAATGAAGGCCCAACGCAGCCAAAAATAAAATAAAAAATAAAAATAATTTTTTTAAAAAAAGCTCTAAAATCAGGAACAAGACAAGGATGCCTGCTCTTGTCACTTCTTTTTAATATAGTATTGGAAGTCCTAGCCAGAGCAATCAGAAATAGAAACAAAAACCATCCAAATCGAAAAGGGAGAATTAAAACTCTCACTATTTGCTTTTTTTTTTTTTGCGGTACGCGGCCTCTCACTGTTGTGGCCTCTCCCGTTGCAGAGGACAGGCTCCGGACGCGCAGGCTCAGTGGCCATGGCTCACAGGCCCAGCCGCTCCGCGGCATGTGGGATCTTCCCGGACCGGGGCACGAACTTGCGTCCCCTGCATCGGCAGGCGGACTCTCAACCACTGTGCCACCAGGGAAGTCCGCTTTTTTTTTTTTTATTCAAACAGAAAGTCCCCAAAATTATAGTCATCCTCATCAGTTCACTCAGTCCCATGTAATTAATGTTTTTTTTATCTTGATCTTTTGTTAGCACTTTTATGAATTTATCAGTTTTCCATTAGAGTTCTGAAAAATGCTTATTCATTCAGTTCAGCAGTATAGTCAGTTACCAGAAACCAGTACTTGTCAGAGTCTTTTCCATGAATTCCTTGAAGATGAAACCCTTTTATAGGAACATTTTTGCAAAAGCATCAGAGTACACCCAGAACTGTCTGTAAATGACAAAAGACTTAAAAATGACCACAGTTAAAGATTTGATGAAAGTTCATAATAATGAAATTGACAAGGAAATTTAGTTATTTCTGAGATATACACAAAACTCTCACTATTTGTAAATGACATTATACTATACATAGAAAATCCTCAAGACAACACCAAAAAAAACCTTCTAGAACTCGATGAATTTGGTGAAGTTGTAGTATACAAAATTAACATACAAAAATCTGTTTCATTTCTATACACTAAAAACAAACTATCAGAAAGAGAAATTAAGAAATTAATCTCATTTACAATCACATCAAAAAGAAAAAAAATACCTAGGAATACATCTAACTAAGGAGGTAAAAGACCTCTACTTGGAAAACTATAAACATTGTTGAAAGAAACTGAAGATGACACAAACAGATTGAAAGGTATATCATATTCATTGATTGGGAGAATTTATATTGTTAAAATGATCATTCTACCTAAGACAATCTACAGATTCAAAGCAATCCCAGTCAAAATACCAATGGCATTTTTTTTTCACAGAACTACAACAAATAATTTAAAAATTTGTATGGAAAACTAAAGACCCCAAACAGCCAAAATAATTTTGAGAAAGAAGAACCAGAGCTGGAGGTATCATGCTGGCTGACTTCAGACTATACCACAAAGCTACAGTAATCAAAACAGTATGGCACTGGCACAAAAACAGACACATAGATCAATGGAACAGAATAGAAAGCCCAGAAATAAACCCATGCACTTATTTTCAATTAATCTATAACAAAGGAGGCAAGAATATACAGTAGGAAAGGTAGTCTCTTCAGTAAGTGGTGCTGGGAAAACTGGACAGTTACATGTAAAAGAATGAGATTAGAACGTTGTCTAATACCATATACAAACATAAACTCAAAATGGACTAAAGACCTACAAGTAAGATTGGAAACCATAGAACTCCTAGAGGCAAACATTGACAGAACACTCTTCAACATAAATCATAGTGATATTTTCATGAATCTATCTCCCAAGGCAAAGGAAACAAAAATAAACAAATGGGACCTAATTAAACTTAAAAGCTTTTGCACAGCAAAGGAAACCATTAACAAAGCAAAAATATAGCCTACTGAATGGGATAAAATATTTGCAAATGATATGATCAATAAAGGGTTAATATCCAAAATATATAAACAGCTCATACAACTCAATATGAAAACAACAAACAACCTGATTAAAAAATGGGCAGAAGACATCAATAGACATTTTTCCAAAGAAGACATACAGATGGACACCTAGCACATATAAAGATGCTCAGCACTGCTAATCATCAGAAAAATGCATCAAAACACAATGGGATATTACTTCATACCTGTCAGAATAGCTATTGTCAAAAAGACAGCAAATAACAAATGTTGGTGAAGATGTAGAGAAAAGGGAACCCTACTACACTATTTGTGTGAATGAAAATTGGTTCAGCCACTATGGAAAACAGTGTGGAGGTTCCTCAAAAAAACTAAAATTAGAACTACCATATGATCCAGCAATTCCCTTCCTGGGTATACATCCAAAGAAAACAAAAACATCAATTTGAAAAGATACATTCATCCAATCTTCATAGCAGTTCACTAAAATTCTAAAGTAATACCAATTTCATTTGAAAGTTAAAATGATTTGACTTGTAAATAATCCCTTTCTTAATATCTATAAAATCTATAACCCATTTATGTTGTTTTGATCAAATGTGTAATACTGTTATTGATAACTCAATCTAGAAGAAATTTTAACACCTAGGTCTTTATGATAATAGGAAATTTATGTTTTAATTTATATTATTTTTTGTAGAAGATTATGATAAATAATCAAAAAATTTTAAACAAAAAATACTTTTATGTTAGGTTAATTCTTGTGGGAGAAATGGAATGGAAATAGCTATAAAGAAAGCATTTTTAAAACAGTGTGGAGGTTCCTAAAAAAAATTAAACATAGTGTTACCATACGATCCAGCAATTCCCCTTCAGGTCAGATACCCAAAAGAATTGAAAGCAGGGATCTGAACAGATATTTGCACACCAATGTTCACAGCAGCATTGTTCACAATATCCAAAAGGTAGAGATAACCCAATGTACCCCAGTGGATGAATGGATGAACAAAAGGTGGTACGTACATACAATGGAATATTATTCAGTCTTAAAAGGAGGGAAATTCTGATACATATTACAACATGGAAGAACCTTGAAGGCATTATGCTAAGTGAAATTAGCCAGATACGAAAGGACAAATATTGTACAATGCCATTTATATGAGGTCCCTTGAATAGTCAAATTCATAGAGATAGAAAGTAGAATAGTGGTTACCAGGGGTTAGGGAGGAGGGAAAATGGGGAGTTATTATTTAGTGGGTACAGAGTGGCAGTTTGGGGTGATGAAAATGTTCTGGAGATGGATACATGTGATGATTGTACAACAAAGCAAATGTACTTAATGCCACTGAACTGTACACTAAAAATAGTTATAATGGTAAATTTTGTGTTATGTATATTTTACCACATAAAAAGAAGAGTTTATTCATGTAACTTTAAAAAAGTGAATATCTGTGGGTATTAAATCATTAGTCTCATACTTTATTAAATCTTAGATACCACTGATTGTTTAGATGCACTATTACTTTTGTATAACTAAGCCAGAAAAAATCTGTTACAAACTATGATGGTTTTTATCACTTACAAATTTCATTCTATTATTACTGAAACAGATCTTTTAGACTTATTTGGATCTTTACCATCAATTACTCTCATGTATATGTGGAAATATAAACAGAACAAATTAGTTAAGATACTACTTGTGATATTGTGATTTATAAGAAATATATATTTGGTCTTTGTCCACTATTCCTGGCACAGAGCTCTGAAAACCCTTGAAATTTCCTAAGTGATGAGAGCAACAAAGGTGTCTTTTGTTATGTTAATAGGATAACTTTGGACCCCACCTAAGTATGGAGGCTGGTTGCCAGGAGAACCAACCATATTACTGGAGGGTTGGAACTTTCAGTTCCATCCCCCCAACACCCGACCTCCTAAGATAGGGAGAGGGGCTGGAGGTTGAATCAATCACCAATGTCCAATGATTTAATCAATCATGCCTATGTAATGACATCTCAATAAAAACCCATAAAGATGGGGTTGGAAGAGCTTCTGGGTTGGTGAATAGGTGGAGATTTGAGGAGAGTGGCAGGCTAAGAGAGGGCATGGAAGCCCTGTACCCTTTCCCCAGAACTTGCCCAATGCGTCTCTTCCATCTGACTGTTCCTGAGTTATACCTTCTGTATCCATGGGTTCTGCATCTGCAGATATGAAGGGTTGATTGCACTATGCCATTTTATGTAAGAGACTTGAGCATCTGAGGATTTTCACATCAGAGAAGGGTCCTGGAACCAATGCCCCAAAGATACAAGGGATGACTGTATCCTTTTATAATAAACCTGTGATCAAGTAAAGTGAAATGTTTCTCTGAGTTCTGAGAGCCGCTCTAGCAAATTAATCAGACCCAAGGAGGGTGTCCTTGGAACCTCAGATTGACAGCCTGTCGGTCAGAAGTCACAACCTGGATTTGTGACTGGTGTCTGAAGTAGGGGGATGGGGGGGCTGTCTTGTAGGACTGAGACCTTAACCTGTGGAATCTGATGTTGTGTCCAGGTAGATAGTATCAGAATTGAATTGAAATGTAGGACTCCCATCTGGTGTCGGAGAATCGTTTGGTGGTGTGGCACTCTATCCCCCCGACCACACCCCCACCACGTTAGAACTGGTACTAGAACATTTTATTACTAAATTTTTTTTTTAATCTTCAGAGTCTCAGTCTTTGAATACACTTTTTTGCTTTGCTGTCAGTGTCTGGGTGAGTCATCAAAAGCCTTGGTACAGCATTTCTTAAATGCTATTTTCTCCCTAATGACTGACACAGGCACACCTGCTACCTGAACAGAGCCATAATGAGATTCATTTCAATTTCTGAGATGTTAAAATTTGAAAAAAAATACCCCAAATCATAATACTTAGGATCTGTTGGATATATTTAAAAGAGTGCAGTAACAATTATATCTATAAATGTTAATATTTTTAACACACTGGAAAGTAGATCCTTTGCAATCATGAAAAGTTATAAAAAAGTTAATTTTAAACTAAACAAATAGGTGAGGGGGGTACATCATTTTTCAAAATTCCTTTAAAGGATAAATGAGCAAAAAAAACCACATGAGCAATCTGACAAAGAAGGTGACCCATGAAGTGAGGGAAGACTGAAAATTGGGTTACATGGTAGTTTGTTCAAATACTATCTACATATTTTGATTGTTTTTTGGCTGGGGTTTGTAGCTTAAGATAAGTTATCAGTTTTCAGGGGACATGAAAAAAATTAGACAAATTCAGATAGAGGAAATTTATATATTCAACCAAGTATTTTCTTCCTTCCTGCATTTCTCTCAACTATCTCACTTGCTGTGTGTTTTTGTCAACTTTCACTTGTGTTTCCATAGCTGTTCTGACACCAGCTTGAACCTCCCCATTTTTAAAATAGAAAAAAGTCACTATTTTTTTTTGCTGAGTCCAAATGGATGAAGAATTTCTATTTAAAGACTTATTTGCTTCTAACCTTAAAAGTTTCTTTTCTTTAGTAATGAAATCTTGTTTAGAAACCAGATTCTGAATATTTGAACATCTCCATAAAGAAATGGAAAATGTATTCTAATTTTTATATGTGAGCATAATTGGTTCATAAGATAGTTTTGTAAATCATATTATGCAATTATGATTGGGAAAGATAAAAATGTATCCATGACTGGAATTAGAACTGATGAAATGTGTAAGTGTATAGGGGCGGGTGCCAAGCTTACTTTGTCCTCCTCTCTCCTTCCATCCAATCTGGCAACCTGAACTTCTCAAAACTCGATGCTTCAGAGAGGGATCTTCTCTTGAGTTTGAGGGACTCACTCTTCTAGGACCTAGGTGGTCACTGTTGTCCCCTCTTGTGCATAGGCTCCTTGTGTTTGGGCTCTGTGTGTAAAGTTGGTGACCAAGATTGTCCCTTTGGTCTTCACCTTGGACCAAAAGATTTAGCATATTACTTTGAAAGTTTGTAAACTTCCAGTAACCATAATCCTAAACATTACTCAGGAACTACTAAGAGGTGCCCCAGAGAATCCCCTGAGTTCCAGACACAGTCCATCTTACCCACAAAGTGGAGCAGTAACCCAACTTCCCCTTGTTAATAATGATAATTTCTCAGGCCAGTAATGTAGTCCCTTTTTTGCCTGTTGGTTCAGTAGCCTGGAGAGTGGTAGTGGTAGTAATAACTCAGTGGTAGTAATAACTTCCAGTTCACTGGACCATCATGGTAGCCCCTGTTGGAAACATTTTTTTGGGGGGGGATTGAGACTTCTAAACCAACACAGATGAGAGTTGTAAGGATGGTAAAGAAACATTGTTTTGCTGATGAATCTGCAATGTGGGGAGGCCTCAGTGGGGAAAGCTCATCTTTGCTCCACATGGCTCCATCAGGTGTCTGGCAGTTGAGAATGGTGGTTGACTGGGGAGACTGAAACAGCTGAGGCTGCAGCTGGAACATGGCTTTTTCACGTGTCTGCTTGATTTCCTCACATCACGGGGCTGGGTTCTGAGAGTGAGCCTCACAGGGTGAGAAATCACCAGGTGGAAGTTGTATCCTTTCTGTAACTTAGCTATGAAAGTCATAAAGCATAGCTTCTTCGTATTTTATTGGTCAAAGTAGTCACGTGTTCCAACCCAGTTTGTAGTGTTAAAAAACAAAATTCAACTGAGTCAATTTGAAGATCTAATTGGCGTTATTGAATGATTCACGAATCGGGCAGCTTCCCATCTAGTAAATATAAGGGCTCTCTGAAGGGTTGTAGAAAATGGAAGGTTTTATTCTTATGCCTTAATACTATTTCTGAGCAAAGAAAAAATTTTAATTCTTTTGAAGAAAGGTGTTTCTCTTTTCCCTACTCAGTGGTCTTTTTTTCTTTCCAGGATCTTTGCATGTATCCCATGATTTTTCTTTTTCTCTTTAAACTTTTAAAAAATTGAAGTATAATTGATGTACAATATTATATAAGTTTCAGGTGGACAACATAGTGATTCACAGTGTTTAAAAGTTATAGTCCATTAATAGTTATTATACCCATTATTTGACTCATTCTTTTGGTGGGGGGGTCTATGTTTACCCAATATTGCTTTATGATTTGTAAAATTATCTGAGTCAAGTTGTGATGTGAACTGTATCAGAGAGGTCCAACACCCATCCCCTCTTTGACCTAGATGCAACATGAAGGAAGAAAAGAACAAGTTATGATAACTAGGCAACTAAGGTAAAGCTACCACCAAAAGCCCTGCTGGAGTTCCAGGATCTGGGGAGAAAGGAGGAAGCTGGGGAGAAAGGAGGAAGCCAGGGCCAAAGTGCTTACCTGTAGGCTACCATTATGGATCAAAAAATCGGGAACCCTTTTACCAATCCACTCCCCTAAATTGGGTCAGTTTCTGTGTTGGGTGTGGCCCTTTGCACTTAGAGCAAGCTATAGGGGTTGTTTACATTACTGAAGATACTCAGTGTTACAGGAATACCGAAAAAAAAAAAGAAAGAAAAATCAGCAAAGTGACTTAGATGAAATTGGACAAAAAATGACTTCAAGCAGGTTTGGACTTTAAAAGATGAAGTCAGTAGTAATGCTGGGTTCTAAACGAGTGAGGGCAGTTTGCAAAACACCACACAGTCATTACAAAGATTGTATAAAAAGAGGATAGCAATTCCACTCCTGGGCATATATCCAGACAAAACTATAATTCAAAAAGATACATGCACCCCTATGTTCATAGCAGCACTATTTACAATAGCCAAGACATGGAAACAACTGACAGATGAATGAAGATGTGCTGTGTATACACACACACACACACACACACACACACACACACACACACAATGGAATACTACTCAGCCATACAAAAATGAAATAATGTCATTTGCAGCATGGATAGACCTAGACATTATCATACTAAGTGAAATGTCAGAAAGGGATAGACAAATACCATATGATATCACTTACATGTGGAATCTAAAATATGACACGAATGAACTTATCTGTGAAACAGAAACAGACTCACAGACATATAGAATGGACTTGTGGTTGCCATGGGGGAGGGGTGGATTGGGAGTTCGGGTTTAGCAGATGCAAACTATTATGTATAGAGTGGATAAACAACAATGTCTTACTGTAAAGTACAGGGAATTATATTTAATATTCTGTGATAAGCCATAATGGAAAAGAATATGAAAATGAATGTATATATATATGTATAATTGAATCACTTTGTTCTACAGCAGAAATTAACACATTGTAAATCAACTATACTTCAATTAAAAAAAAAAACGAGGATAGCAAAACCCTCTACATACTGGAGTATCAGGAACACCACCCTCAAATGTGAAGGACATGATAGACATAGGAATACATAGGAATAGATGGAGAGAGATAAATATTTATGTTTTAAAAAATTAGCCAGTAATATTCTCAGCTAATTCCTTTCATAATTATTATTCAAAGGTTAACATAAAAGTGTGAAAATTTTTACAAAGCTTAAAAATCATTATATACAGTTTATTCCAGCAATATCCCCTCAGAATTGGTTATTACCACTATTAATGACTTGCTAGTTAGAGTGGTAATGACCCATAGGAAAAACTGCTGGTAATGACTGATTTCAAAGGGATTATGGCTTAATTAATGGCACTCCACCTATCTTTAGTCATTCTTGTTAAGTATCATTTTTATGCCTATTTCAAGACCATGAACCTTAGTTTATTACATTTGGAAGAATATCACCAAGGCAGATAAAATAGATAATAATTTTCTGATTTTGGTTAGCTTTGCAATGTGTGGGCATTTCACCAAATTATTTCAATATTTCTTTATCCCTTGCTTATGAAATGTCACTTATAACTTTTGGGTCGGTTACAGGAATATAACTTAAAAAAACTGACATACTTGTTTCTGGAAAAAAAAAAGTCTAAAATGTTTCTAAATTAGTGGACACATTTTTGCACATCTCCAATTTGGATTGGGTGATAATTGGAAAATAAAAAGCTGAGATAAAATATATTTTTTTGAGAACCTTCTTTGTCTATGCAGAGAATACTGGGCAGGATGTCACGTGATCTGGATTTTGGTTTCAGCTCTGCCTCAGAGTAGATACGTAGTTTTGATTTTCTGATTTTCACTTTTATGATTTGTGCAATTAGAACATTAGACTAGATTGCCTCTTAGTTCTTTATAGCTCTTCAATTCTACAATTGTAAATCACAGTTTAAAAAGAGAACAGACAGGAATGTTTGCATTAGAGCTATAGAAAATCTTTTTCCAGTAAACGCTATAGGATATCCACATTATTCCTAATACTAACCACGGTCCTTTTGTACATTTCTTGATGTAAATGGTCCCCATGTGGGGTTTAGAAAATAAAAATATTTTTGTTGTGACAGTGCTAAATTTTGTGGACTTTGACCCAGCTTGGTTTCTAACTGGCTGTGTGATTTAGGGCAATTCTAGCACCTAAAATGGGCCAACATCATGAACTGTCTTATATGATGTACGGGGATGAAACTTGACTTTAATCAGTACACCTGACAGCAGAAAAAATTCATTGAAATGTATTTTTCCACAAAAGCTGCTAAAGTAGCTGAAATTATTAAGTTCCTAAATGATGTGCTTTGTGTTGCTTAATTTGAAAACATGCCTTATAAAACTTGACTCTAAAACACTTTTAGCTTACTCTCTAAGTCTGGGTTCACAAAGTGTGGTCTGGGGACTCTGGGGTTCCTGAGACTCTTTTAGGGGGATTAATAAAGTCAAACCTATTTTTAACTAATAATACTTAGACATTATTTGTCTTTTTTCTTTTTCTCTCATGAGAGTACAGTGGAGTTTTCCAGAGGTTTCATGGCACGTGATACCATTATATAATGAAATGTATTGATATTTGGAAGAGCTGCACAACTCAGTGAATTGATAGTTTCCAAATAGCCAATGCATGATGCTACAAAATTATGCATGGATAAAGAATTCTTTCAAAGTGCAAGTTAGACCAAGGGATATTAATGTAATAGAATATGAAAAGCTTATTGATATGGTTTCAGATTTCACTTTGCAACTAATCATTAAGAAACTACCACTTGTTGAGTTTAGTAAAGTGTCAAAGAAGAATATCATAATTATTTTAAAAAACTCTTAAAAGAATCCTTCTTTTCCAGCTACATATGTGTGAGTCCGGATTTTCTTCATATACTTCATTTAAAATTACATTGTAACAGATTGAAAGCAGAAACAGATATAAAAATTCAGCTGTGTTATATTGGCCAGACATTAAAATTATTTACAAAAAAAATGTAAAATAGTGCTACTTTTCTCACAAAAGTTTTTTGTTTGAGAAAACATAGTGATTATTTTTATAAAAATGTTAACATTTAATGGGTTTATTATTTTAAAATGAACTAGTCAATGAAAAAATTTTAAATTTCTATTTTAATTTCTAACATGGTAAATATTTATACTGTAAAACAATTTACATAAACATTCTCTGAATCCTCAATAATTTTTACCTGTGTGAAAGGATCCTGAGACCAAAAATTTTGAGACCAGCTGCTTTAAGTCAATTAAATTCTAAAGACTTACTTGTTACCACTGTGAACTTAAAAAAAAAAAAAAAATGTGCTGTAGGCCCTGAAGACAATTTCCAAGGACCTCTGAAAATGTTCTGTATTATGGTACATCAGTGGAATGAATCTTTGGTTTCCCAAGATAAGTATTTAATTGAGTAAAACTTATTTGGATAGAGAATTCCATTGTGTTGAATCAAAGCAAAATCCTCCTTAAGGTGTGTAGATTCTAATCTTTGGGGTCATCAATGGAAAGTGAGAAAAAGTAGTATATGCAGAAGAAAAACAAACTGACCTGAAAATGGATGAAACAGGTAATGAATGGTGATGTGACCTTGTTACTTCCAGAAACCTGTATGGTAAGTCCTGAGACCTGACTCTTGGGCTTCTGCAACCTTGGATCACTCTGAGTCCTTAGCCCTGAATCTATATTAGGAGCAGAAGAGCTGCCTGATCTTCCATTTAGAAGGGAAGTGATTTGAAGAATGCACCACAGTGGTGTCTGTGTGGGAGGACTTTCCGTATACATTAGCTTTCATCTCTTTCAGAGCAAGTAGATATATAAGAGTGCATCAGCAAAAGCAAGCCGTGCCACTCACTTATTTCCTCTTCCTTTAAAAATACTGAATCAGGGCTTCCCTGGTGGCGCAGTGGTTGAGAGTTCGCCTGCCGATGCAGGGGACACGGGTTCGTGCCCTGGTCCGGGAAAATCCCACATGCCGCGGAGCGGCTGGGCCCGTGAGCCATGGCCGCTGAGCCTGAGCGTCCGGCGCGTGTGCTCCGCAATGGGAGAGGCCACAACAGTGAGAGGCCCGCGTACCGAAAAAACAAAAAAACAAAACAACAACAACAACAACAACAACAAAAAATACTGAATCATTGGTACACTTGGCTATATAACACTGACTCCAAATGGGGCTCAAACAGATATGAGGCAAACTCTGTCAAAAGCTTCACTACCTTGTTATTAAAATCAGTTTTCAGAGACTTCCCTGGTGGTCCAGTGGGTAAGACTTCACACTCCCAATGCAGGGGGCCTGGGTTCAATCCCTGGTCAGGGAACTAGATTCCATATGCATGCCACAACTAAGGGTCTGCATGCCGCAATTAAACATGCCTCAGTGAAGATCCCACATGCTGCAAGTAAGACCCAGTGTAGCCAAAATAAATAAATAAATATTGAAAAACAACAACAAGGGCCTGCTGTATAGCACAGGGAACTATAGTCAATATCTTGTAATAACCTATAAAAAATAAAATAAAATCAGTTTTCAGTCCTTAAAAAAGTAAAAATAGAGTTACCATATGATCTAGCAATCCTACTCCTGGGCATATATCCAGAGAAAATTCTAATTGGAAAAGATACACGCAACCCAATGTTCATAGTGTAAGCCTTGACATTTACCAAAGAATGAGGAAGAAGAATGAGAAAGAAGGTGGTCTTCTCCCTTCCCCTCCTTTTCTTTGATTATAAAAATGTAGCCCCCTTTTTTCTCTGGGCTGTGCTCCCTTGCCTGCCTGCTTGTATCTCTCACAAGCATCCTATGCTAATAAACTCACTCTTTGCCTCACACTGAATTCATTCTGTGCTGAAACAAAAGAACCTGAGCTTCAGTAAGTCCTGACTCCAGGTGAGCAGTTTCAGTTAAAAGACACTGGGTTCAAGTCCCCTCCTAAGTCAGGGGCTGTGGGTTCAAGTCCCAATCTGAGGTGTGGCTGGGTTTGAGCCCCATCTGAAGGAGTGTGGTTTCAATAGCAGCACTATTTACAAGAGCCAAGACATGGAAGCAACCTAAATGTCCGTCGACAGATGAAAGGGTAAAGAAGATGTGGTACATATATACAATGGAATACTACTCAGCCATAAGAAGGAATGAAATAATGCCATTTGCAGCAACATGGATGGACCTAGAGATTATCATACTAAGTGAAGTAAGTCAGACAGAGAGAGACAAATGTCATATGATATCACTTGTATGTGGAATCTAAAGTATTGATACAAATGAACTTATTTATAAAACAGAAATGGACTCATGGACATAGAAAACAAACTTATGATTACCAAAGTGGAAAAGGGAGTGGGAGGGATAAATTAGGAATTTGGGATTAATAGATACACACTACTATATATAAAATACATAACCAACAATGGCCTACTCTATAGCACAGGGAACTATACTCAATATCTTGTAATAACCTATAATGGAAAAGAACCTGAAAAAGAATATATATGTATAAATAACTGAATATATATAACTCAATCACTCTACTGTACACCTGAGACATTGGAAATAAACTGTATTTCAATAAAAAAGAAAAAATCAGTTTTCAAAAAAGAAAAAAAGGCTAAGTTGAAAGTTCCATATTTACTCTCAGCCTTTGTGTAAATAAATGCAAATATGAAAGAGAAGATCAAATTCATCATTCATCATATGAAACATTTGTAGCTGGAATCCTGTAGAGAGATTTATCTCCTTTTTCTGTGTTTTGGCCTTTAAACAGATTGAGAAGATGATTAAACCACACAAGAAATTCACACTAAGATACTGATTACATAATGTGTGCCACCCCTCTATAGAGTGTTCGCATTTTAAAAGAGGACTGAAGTGGGCATCCAACTAGAATAAACAATCTGGAAAAGTTTTTTGAATAAAGGAATGGATAATTTTAAATTGTTAGGAGAAGATTGGGTACTGTCTTTCCAAGGCTATTCGCATCACATAATATGGGGACAGCCTGGTACTAACACAATCAGAAAAAAAAGAAACAATGTTAAAACAAAACAGCTTACTAACAAAATCAGCAACCCCCCCCCCACACACACACACTTATCTAAGTTGATTCTAAATCCTTCTCTAACCGTATAGGTATTTTCTTTCATGCCCTAGTCCAGTGCCCAAACCTGGCTACACATCAGAGCTGCTAGGAGAGCATTTACATTTTTTTATTAGAAAAGAATACATTTTCATGGGAAAGTATGTTCAAATGGTCCAGAATAGCATAAATAAAGTGTAAAATTCTGCCATCCTTATTCTACTCCCCAGGAGTATCTACCATTACATATGCCTCCCTCCCTCCCTTCCTTCTTCCCTCCCTCCCCCCTCCCTCCCTCTCCCCCTCCCTCATTCCCTCCCCCTCCCTTCCTCCCTCCCTTCCTCTTTCCCTCTCCCTCCCTTCCTCCTTCCCTCTCTTCCTCCCTTCTTTCCTTCCCTCCTCCCTTCCTTCCTTCCTTCCTTCCTCCTTCCCTCTCTCTCTCTCTCCCTCCTTTCCTCTCTCCCTCTCTCCCTTTCTCCCTCCTTCTGTTCCTTCCTTCCTTCCTCCTTCCTCCTTCCCTCTCCCCCTTCCTTCCTTCCCACCCTTCCTCCCTCCCTTCCTTCCTTCCTTCCTTCCTTCCTTCCTTCCTTCCTTCCTTCCTTCCCTCCCTCCCTCCTTCCCTCCCTTCCTTCCTTCCTTCCTTTCTTCTTCAAAAATTTATTAAACACCTGCTATATACAGGCACTGTTCCAATTGTGGGGACACAAAGAACAAGACAGAGAAGATCCTTGCCTAATGGGCCTTGCTATAACTTTAGAAATAAACAAATAAAATATATTATCAGATAAAAAGTATAAAGAATTGCAGAAAAAAAGAGCATAATGGGCAGGAAGAGACTGTGGATGAAGTTAATCGGGCCGGAACCTTGAAAAGATAGTTTTAGTTTTTCCAGATGGTTGCTGCCATAATTCTGTGTGATAAGGCTTATAAGTCCATTTGCAGATCTATCATCTTTAGTCCTTATCTATTGATCCCTCATCATGAAAGATGAAGTATTTAGCTTTCTTATAATAGTTCCCTACTCCACAACACTTCTCCCAAGTTTTGTTAGTTATATTTTACATTAATCTTTTTATTGCTTACCTTTGTAACTTGAACCTCCATTCTTATTTGGTCAGTTTGGACAGTCTCTTTTGATTCTGCTAAGCATTATAAAAGCTCATATTTCTGGGCTATATGCTAGATATATAAAATAAGTTTCTCTGAGGGACTTGGAATTTATATTTAAAATCGGAAGCCCTTGGAATGTTCTAATGATCATCTGATTGGTAACCATTGCCCTAGGCTCCCTTCTCTGCCTCCAGAAAGTGAGTAGATCCATTCTCCTACTTTAACTAACTCAGTGTTTTTTCACACTTCTGCACCTCACACAGTTCATAAGTATGCAACTGAGATCAATGTTTACGATATAGTTAACATTCCTAAAATATATATTTAAAATATATATTTGCTTTAAATGAAAATACATATGTATTAAAATTTTTTTGTTTGTTTTTTGCTTTAAGTGAAGATATACATAAGATATAAGACACACGCTGTCATGGCAGAGTATCATCAAGCCAAGTGACTAACATGGTCTTGTACAGGGTGAGGTAACATTTGGGGTAAGAAGGAAAATACATAAAAACAATGGAAGGTTGGCTGCTTCCTGGAATAGGTGAGAACTTTAGACAAAGACAGCAAAGAGCTCTAACTCAGATAGCAATATCGTCAGTCAGGGTTTTCAGTGCAATCACAGAAAAACTGGTTGATTTTGAGCAGAAAATGAATTTGTTAAAAGGATTTGGGGGGGAGGAGTCAAGATGGCAATGTGGGAAGACGCAGAGTTAGCGTCTCCCCACAACTAGGGCATCTGCTGGCCACTGCTGGGGGAGTCTGATCCCCAAGGAGACAGGACGAACCCCAAAGTGAACTGGTAGGATGTAGGGGGACTGAGGAGGGAGGAGAAGTGGAGGCCAGAGAAGATCAGTGTCCCTGAGGCCAGGGAAATCAGAAGAGGCAGGTGGGAGGGACTCTCCGGGAAGACCGGGAGAGGAGCAGAGGGCGATCGCCTGGCCAACTTGGGCAGGGGAGCCTGCTGAGCTCCCAAGCTGCTTCCCTCCCATCCAAAGCCCCATCCAGGCTGCGTGGGTCCTGGGAGCATAGGAGGGAGGCCAAGGAGATCAGGAGTGGCAGGCAGGAGGGGCCATCCAGGAGGAGCAGGAGACGAGAGGAGGGCGGTCGCCCTGCCCACTGGGGTCCGGGGAGCCTGCTGACCTCTCAGGCCAATCCCCTGCCCTCCAAAGCCCCCTCCAAGTTGCGTGGGTCCTTGGAGGTGTAGGAAGGAGGCCGAGAGGAGAACAGGAGAGGCAGCCAGGAGGGGCTCTCAGGGAGGAGTGGGAGAGGAGCAGAGGGTGATTGCCCCAATCAATTGGGCAAGGGGAGCCTGCTGAGCTCCCAGGCCGGTCCCCTGCCCTGCAAGGTCCCCCTCTCCCCCCACCAGCCATATTGGCCCTGGGGGCATAGGAGGGAGGCTGGGGAGATCAGGAGAGGCAGGTGGGAGGGGCCCTCTCTGACCCCAGACTGAAGGAGCAGGAGAGGAGAGGAGGACATTTGCTCCACCCACTCAAGCCCAGGAAGCTTGCTAGGCTCCCAGGTGAGGTCCCCTGCCCCTGAGACCGGGCTGGGGGGCATGCCTGGGCCCCTTCTGTTCCTTGACCCTAAGCCCCACCCCCCATAGCCCCCAGGGCCTTTTCCTGCTCTGTGGGTCCTGAGCATTAGCCTTGCCCACCTCCCAAACCCTGCTCTTCACAGCCAAGGTCTTACCCTCCCACTTTTTAAATTTCTTTCCCCCCCTCCTCTTTTTTACTATTGTGGTACCGATGTACCTTCTGGTTGTCAATTCATCTATATATATTTTTTACATTCTTTCTAACATATCTGTTAGTTTCCTAGTTTAATTTTATTTTTTACTTTGTTATTTTTCTCTCTTTCTTTTTGCCACCCCATGTGGCTTGTGGGATCTTGATTCACAGCCTGGGGTCAGGGGCGAAGCTCCTGCAGAGGGAGCTCTAAGTCCAAACCACTGGACTAACAGAGAACTTCAGACCCCAGGGAATATTCATTGGAGTGAGGTCTCACAGACTTCCTCATCTCAGCACCAAGACCCAGCTCTACCCAATAGCCTAAAAATTCCAGTGTTGGAAGCCTCAGGCCAAAGAATCAGTAAAACAGGGACACAATCCCACACATAAAAAAAAAAGAAAAAAATGAAACAACAAAAAAATATATCACAGATGAAGGAGCAAGGTAAAAACATACAAGAACAAGTGAATGAAGAGGAAATAGTCAATCTACCTGAAAAAGAATTGAGTAATGATAGTAAAGATGATCTAGAATCTCAGAAATAGAATGGAAGCATGGATTGAGGAAATACAAGAAATGTTTAACAAAGATCTAGAAGAACTAAAGAACAAACAGAGATGAACAACACAATAACTGCAATGAAAAATATACTAGAAGGAATCAATAACAGAATAACGGGGCAGTAGAACGAATAAGTGAGCTGGAAGACAAAATTGTGGAAATAACTGCAAGGAGCAGAATAAAGAAAAAAGAATGAAAAAAATTGAAGACAATCTCAGAGACCTCTGGGACAACATTAAATGCACCAACATTTGAATTATAGGGGTCCCAGAAGAAGAAGAGAAAAAGAAAGGGACTGAGAAAATATTTGAAGAGATTAGAGTGGAAAATGTCCCTAATATGGGAAAGGAAATAGTCACCCAAGTCCAGGAAGCACAGAGAGTCACATATAGGATAAACCCTAGGAAAAACACACCAAGACACATATTAAACAAACTAACAAAAATTAAATTCAAAGAAAAAATATTAAAAGGGAAAAACAAAAAATAACATACAAAGGAATCCCCATAAGGTTATCAGCTGATTTTTCAGTGGAAAATCTGCAGACCAGAAGGGAGTGGCAAGACATATTTAAAGTGATGAAAGAGAAAAATCTACTACCAAGATTACTCTACCCAGCAAGGATCTCATTCAGATTCCATGGAGAAGTCAAAAGATTTCAGACAAACAAAAGCTAAGAGAATTCAGCACCACCAAACCAGCTTTACAACAAATGCTAAAGAAACTTCCCTAAGCCAGAAACACAAGAGAAGAAAAAGACCCACAAAAGCAAACCCAAAACAATTAAGAAAATGGTAATAGAAACATACATATCAATAATAACCTTGAATATAGATGGATTAAATGCCCCAACCAAAGGACACAGACTGGCTAAATGGATACAAAAACAAGAGCCATATATATGCTGTCTACAAGAGACCCACTTCAGACCTAGGGACACATACAGACTGAAAGTGAAGGGCTGGAAAAAGATATTCCATGCAAATGGAAATCAAAAGAAAGCTGGAGTAGCAATATTCATATCAGATGAAATAGACTTTAAAATAAAGACTGTTATAAGAGATAAGGAGGGACACTACATAATGATCAAGGGATCAATCCAAGAAGAAGATATAACAATTATAAATGTTTATGCACCCAACGTAGGAGCACCCCAATACATAAGGAAAATGCTAACAACCATGAAAGGAGAAATCAACAGTAACATAATAATAGTAGGGGACTCTAACACCCACTTACACCAATGGACAGATCATCCAAACAGAAAATAAATAAGGAAACATAAACATTAAATGACACAATAGACCAGATAGATCAATGGATATTTACAGAAAATTCCACCCAAAAGTGGCAGAATATACTTTCTTCTCAAGTGCACATGGAACATTCTCCAGGATAGATCACATCTTGGATCACAAATCAACCCTTGGAAAATTTAAGAAAATTGAAATCATATCAAGCATCTTTTCTGACCACAATGCTATGATTTTGGAAATCAATTACAGGAAAAAAAACTTTAAAAAACACAAATACATGGAGGCTAAACCGGGTGTTACTAAATAGCCAAGAGATCACTGAAGAAATCAAAGAAGAAATTAAAAAATACATAGAAACAAGTGACAATGAAAACATGATGACCCAAAACCTATGGGATGCAGCAAAAGCAGTTCTAAGAAGGAAGTTTATAGCGGTTCAATCTCACCTCAAGAAACAAGAAAAATCTCAAATAAACAATCTAACCTTACACCTAAAGCGACTAGAGAAAGAAGAACAAAGAAAACCCAAAGTCACTAGAAGGAGAGAAATCATAAAGATCAGAGCAGAAATAAATGAAATAGAAATGAAGAAAAAAATAGCAAAGATCAATAAAATTAAAAGCTGGTTCTTTGAGAAGATAAACAAAATTGATAAACCTTTAGCCAGACTCATGAAGAAAAAAAGGGAGAGGATGCAAATCAATAAAATTAGAAATGAAAAAGGAGAAATCACAACTGACACTGCAGAAATACAAAGGATTATAAAAGACTACTACAAACAACTATATAGACCAATAAAATGGACAACCATGAAGAAATGGACAAATTCTTGGAAAGGTACAATTTTCCAAGACTGAATCAGGAAGAGTTAGAAAATATAAACAGACCTATCACAAGTAATGAAATTGAAACCATAATTAAAAATCTTCCAACAAACAAAAATGCAGGATCAGATGGCTTCACAGGCTAATTCTATCAAACATTTAGAGAAGAGCTAACACTGATCTGTCTCAAACTCTTCCAAAAAATTGAGAGGGAAAAACACTCCCAAATTCATTCTACAAAGCCCCAATCATCCTGATACCAAAACCAGAAAAAGATAGCACAAAAAAAGAAAATTACAGACCAATATCACTGATGAATATAGATGAAAAAATCCTCAACAAAATACTAGCAAACAGAATTCAACAACACATTAAAAGGATCATACACCATGATCAAGTGGGATTTATCCCAGGGATGCAAGGATTCTTCAATATATGCAAATCAATCAATGTGATACACCATATTAACAAATTGAAGAATAAAAACCATATGATCATCTCAATAGATGCAGAAAAATCTTTTGACAAAATTCAACACCCATTTATGATAAAGACTCTCCAGAAAATGGGCATAGAGGGAAACTACCTCAACATAATAAAGGCCATATATGACAAACACACAGCAAGGATCATACTCAATGGTTAAAAACTGAAAGCATTTCCGCTAGGGTTAGGAGCAAGACAAGGATATCCACTCTTGCCACTCTTATTCAACATAGCTTTGGAAATCCTAGCCACAGCAGTCAGAGAAGAAAAAGAAATAAAAGGAATACAAATTGGAAAAGAAGTTAAACTGTCACTATTTGCCGATGACATGATACTATACATAGAAAATCCTAAAGATGCCACCAGAAAACTACTAGAACTAATCAATGAATTTGGTAAGGTTGTAGGATGTAAAGTTAACACACAGAAATCTCTGGCTTTCCTATACAACAATAACGAAAAATCAGAAAGAGAAAATAAGGAAACACTCCCATTTACCATTGCGATAATAAGAATAAAATACCTAGGAATAAATCTGCCTAAGGAGGTGAAAGACTTGTACTCAGAAAACTATAAAACACTGATGAAAGAAATCAAAGATGACATAAACAGGTGGAGAAATACACCATATTCTTGGATTGGAAGAATCAACATTGTGAAAATGACTATACTACCCAAAGCAATCTACAGATTCAGTGCAATCCCTATCAAACTACCAATGGCATTCTTCAAAGAATTCTTCAAAGAACAAAAAATCTTACAATTCATATGAAAACACAAAAGACCTCAAATAGCCAAAGTGATCTTGAGAAAGAAAAACCGAGTTGGAAGAATCAGGCTCCCTGACTTCAAACTATACCATAAAGCTATAGTAATCAAGACAGTATGGTACTGGCACAAAAACAGAAGTATAGATCAATAGTACAAGATAGAATGCCCAGAGATAAACCCATGCACATATGGGCACCTAATTTATGCCAAAGGAGGCAAGAACATACAATGGAGAAATGACAGCCTCTTCAACAAGTGGTGCTGGGAAAATTGGACAGTTACATGTAAAAGAATGAAATTAGAACACTACTTAACACCATACACAAAAATAAACTCCAAATGGATCAAAGACTTATATGTAAGACCAGACACTAAAAACTCTTAGAGGAAAACATAGGAAAAACACTCTTTGACATAAACCACAGCAAGATCTTTTTTGACCCACCTCCTAGAGTAATGGAAATAAAAACAAAAATAAACAAATGGGACCTAATGAAACTTAAAAGCTTTTGCACAGCAAAGGAAACCATAAACAAGACAAAAAGACAATCCTCAGAATGGGAGAAAATATTTGCAAATGAAACAAGAGACAAAGGATTAATCTCCAAAATATAAAACAAGCTCATGGAACTCAATATCAAAAAAAGAAACAATCCAGTTAGAAAATGGGCAGAAGACCTAAATAGACATTTCACCAAGGAAGACATACAGATGGCCAAGAGGCACATGAAAAGATGCTCAACATCACTAATTATTATAGAAATGCAAATTAAAACTACAATGAGTTATCACCTCATGCTAGTTAGAATGGCCATTATCAAAAAAGCTAGAAACAATA
Source organism: Orcinus orca (assembly GCF_937001465.1). Lineage (NCBI taxonomy): Eukaryota > Metazoa > Chordata > Mammalia > Artiodactyla > Delphinidae > Orcinus > Orcinus orca. The sequence continues at coordinate 32,942,540 of NC_064569.1, read as the reverse complement.
AATGCTGGAAAGGGTGTGGTGAAAAGGGAACCCTCCTACACTGTTGGTGGGAATGTAAATTGATACAACCACTATGGAAGACAGTATGGAGGTTCCTTAAAAAACTAAAATTAGAACTACCATATGACCCAGCAATCCCACTGCTGGGTATATACCCTGAGAAAACCATAATTCAAAAAGAGACATGCTCCACAGTGTTCATTGCAGCACTATTTACAATAGTCAGGACATGGAACCAACCTAGATATCCATCAACAGATGGATGGATGAGTAAGATGTGGCACATATATCCAATGGAATATTACTCAGCCATAAAAAGAAACAAAACTGAGTTATTTGTACTGAGGTGTATAGACCTAGAGTCTGTCATACAGAATGAAGTAAGTCAGAAAGAGAAAAACAAATATTGTATGCTAACGCATATAAATGGAATCTAAGGGAAAAAAATGGTACTGATGAACCTAGTTGCAGAGCAGGAATAAAGAGGTAGACATAGAGAATGGGCTTGATGACATGGGGTGGGAGGGCAAAGCTGGGGCGAAGTGAGAGTAGCATCGACATATATACACTACTGAATGTAAAATAGTTGGCTGGTGGGAAGCAGCAGCATGGCACAGGGAGATTGGAGATCGGCTCCGTGCTTTACGATGACCTAGAGGGGTTTGATAGGGAGGATGGGAGGGAGGCTCAAGAGGGAGGAGATATGGGGACATGTGTATGCATATGGCTGATTTGCTTTGTTATGCAACAGAAACCAACATGGTATTGAGAAGCAATTATACTCCAATAAAGATCTATTTTAAAAAAAAGGATTTGGGGCAGCTCACGCAATTACTTGGAGGCTGGGCATTGAGGTAGGAGGCTGGGCAGCAACCAGGAGTATCACTTGGACTCACACAGCAGGGCTGATCCTGCCAGGACTGATCCAAACACTGTAGCTTACACTGGGGACCCGGCTGACATCTGGCTCTCCTGGTGCAGCGGGCACTGCCGCCACTGTCCACCCCTAGAACATCTGCTACTGCCTGTGACTGCCACCACTTCCAGAGAGGGACCTCAGTTCTGCCTTTTTTGTGTTACTAGCTACAGACTTAGGCCAGGCAGGTGTGTGGGGGTAGCAGAATTTGGGTCTTCTCCTACATCCAGCTGCAAAGAAGGCTGAGAAGGCAAATGCCTGGCACCACCAGCTTCTCACAGAAATCTTTCTTCTGGTCACTCATCCCTTGTGTGTCTCTGTGTGCCCTAATCTCCTCTTCTCATAAAGACACCAGTCTGATTGGATTAAGGGCTCTCCCACATGGCTACATTTAACCTTAATTACCTCTTTAAAGACCCTTCTGCACACGCAGTCACATTCTGAGGTACCGGTGGTTAGAGTTTCAACATATGACTTTGATGGGACAGGCGTGTGTGTGTGTGTGTGTGTGTGTGTGTGTGTGTGTGTGCATGCGTGCGAGATGCACAGCTTTCTGACTTTTTGCCATGCATTTTAATTGAGCTCCCTTTCAATCACTGACTTACATATTTCAATGCACCGTGGAGGAGATAAGAGGGAAAATCTGATTCACCCTTAGGGAGGATTTCATGAAGAAATTGGAAATTTCTTTAGAATTATTGATCAGTACCTATTCTGAACATACTTACACTCAGATATTTTCCTATTTCATGCATTCGTAGGACATTTCTTTCTTACTTCACTTGTTTCTCTATTCTTTCTTGAAGTCTCATTATTTCATAACTTTTCGGTGGTATTTTATCTTTCCTGATTTGTAAGGAGTCTTTGAAAAGACATTCTGTATAATCTCACTATTTATAGATTCACTTTGTTTTTATAATATTTCACTGCTGATGGGTGCCCACATTGGCTATTTTCCCAGGAAGAGATGAGTTTGGTTCTTCAAGTGGGTACCTAGGGAATGTATGGGATCTGTGGCTTGAGGTCCTGGAGACGGACCTCTTTGCCAAAGGATACTTGGCAGTTTGGAATGGATTTTGAAGATACTGGATGCTTGCTTTTTAAATTTTTTTAATGTAGTGTATCAGTTCCTAGTACTGCTGGAACAAATTACCACAAACCTGGTGGCTTAAAACATCACACATGTATTCTCTTATAGTTCTGAAGGTCAGAAGTCCTAGGCCAGTTTCACTGGGCTGAAATCAAGGTGTTGGTAGGGTCATGCTCCCTCTGGAGGTTCTAGGCGAGAATACACTCCTCGTCTCTTCCAGCTTCTGATGGCTGTATCACTCCAATCTCTGCCTTCCTGGTCACATAGGCTTCTACAGTTAAATCTATAGTTAAATCTCTTTCTGTCTCCTTCTTATATGGAAACATGATAGAAGTTAAGGGTCACCTGGATAACCCAGGATAATCTCCTCATCTCAAAATCCGTATCTTATTCTCATCTAACCAGATCTTTTTCCATATAAATTAACATTCACATGTCCCAGGGATTAGGGCCTGAATATCTTTGGGGGCCTTTATCCAGCCTACCACATTGGGATAAAAAAATCTTGACACTTAGCTTTTTAGTGCTCTAAGGCCAAGACAGTGACTCTTGTTTTCTTTTGTATCCATTCATAATATTACCAAGAGAAAACTCATCACTCAACAGAAAATCTCATCAATTAAATGAGCAAACACATAGAAAAACTAAAGAAGGTTTTGCAGTCCCTACATGCGTCAGGCATGTGAGAAGTGATTTACTCTGCATTTTGCTTGTTGGCCCTCTTTCCTTCCAGTTCGTCTTTCTCTGTTCCATTAGCCTTCATCAATTTCCTCTCCCTCCCTCCAATGATATTTCTATTTAGCCTGGCTGGAAATAAAAGTGTACCTGGCTGTTGCTGGTCATTTTCACAGCTAATTTAGATTATTGGCATATCCAGCTAGGGAAATGTAAATAAATGCTGAGGTCAAGCAACCTAATTAAATATGAAAAATTCAGTCAGTTACCTAAAAGTGCCCATACTTTTGAAGGCTTTACCAGGTATAGAAAACCTCTTCAGACGATTTTCATCATCAGGGTGCTTGGCATACAGCTTTTGGTTTGCCCTTGTGGATTCTCCATTGTTGATGATGAATAGAACAATTTCTGAAACTCAAATTAAAAGTAAACAGAGGAGGGCTTCTCATGTGTAACTAATGAGTTGTGGCCAATTATGATATCAGGGCATTCGTGTCCTTCAGTGTATTAGGTGCAGTCAGGTGGTGGGATGTCAGGAGAGGGAAAGAGGATCAGGCTATTAGTACTAAATATTCCTGATTTAAATGCAGCGTACCACATCTAGCTCTCAATTATCCATGCCAATCGGGGAGACAGGAGGCATGGGTGAATGAAAACCAGGATGATAATAGTAATAATAAAAAATAATCTCAGCTATTCTTTGACTATCCTCTACCATTTAGCCAGAGGAGTAGAAAGGGCTGAATTATCTATTCTTTCCTTTGGAAATGGTGGGGAAGATTTAGCAAGCGCAGTACTGGTTACATCAAGGGTTCCAGAGGGCTATGTGGGCAGTGAGGAAGTCGGTCTGCAATTTTGCCTGTTTGTTTCACATTTTACCTTCAGGGCTGCTTTTACCTATTAATAATACTGACATGTTAGTTATGATGCCATCTTAACATAAAAGATTGTCACTTCTTTGAGGTTAGTTTAAGATCTCTGTTTCAGCACAGGTTCTTATTATTTATTTATTTATTTATTTATTTAAATTGAAGTATAGTTGATTTACAATGTTGTGTTAATATCTGGTGTACAGCAAAGTGATTCAGTTACATATATATATATTCAGTTACATATATATACACATACATATATATGTATTCTTTTTCATATTCTTTTCCACTATGGTTTATTACAGGATATTGAATACAGTTCCCTGTGCTATACAATAGGACCTATTGTTTATCCATCCTACATATAATAGTTTACATATGCTAATCCCAAGCTCCCAATCCATCCCTCCCCTGCCCGCCCCCGCCTTGGCAACCATAAGTCTGTTCTCTATGTCTGTGAGTCTGCTTCTGTTTCATAGATAAGTTCATTTGTGTCATATTTTAGATTCCACATATAAGTGAGGTCATATGGTATTTGTCTTTCTCTTTCTGACTTACCTTGCTTAGTATGATAATTTCTAGGTCCATCCATGTTTCTGCAAATGGCATTATTATTATTTTTTTTATGGCTGAGTAATATTCTGTTGTATGTATGTACCACATCTTCTTTATCCATTCAAGCACAGATTTTCCTTATGCTGAGTGGTTCCTATCCTGAACCACTGCCAGGATGAGAAGCACCATTTGTACTCACTGTTAGCTTCCATTAGGTGAGAGGAGTTAGATCCTTGGATCTCCTGAGGAATCTGAAAGTTCAGTCAAGGCCATTCTAAACACAAATTGTCTGATATGCCACCCATTTTCATTGTAAAGCTTTGAATCTATGATTAGGTGCCACAAATTGGCTTCTGAACCCTGAGTTTGTTTCCTGTATTTCTAAGCAGCTTATAGGGATCTTGGTTAAGCTTGAGTTTCCCAGATCTCATTTAGTTTTTATGTTTCTGTGAACAATTTAAAGGCATTTCCCATCCAAATTCTACTCTCTTATCAAGATTTAACTCAAATATTTCTTGAAGTCTTATCTAGTCTCTCAATGGAGATGAGGTTTCTTTTCTGATAGTCACTTTTGTCTACCATTTAATTGATAATTAGTATAAAGGGATTTCTTGGAGCAGCTCTTAATTTTTTTTGCAATAAGCTATTTTTTTCTTTTATGGTTGTTTTTAGTGTTTTATATTTGTGTAGCGGGTTGTGTTAATAGGCATTCAATGCCCAGAACAAGGAAGATATTATCTTGCCCAAGGCTCTACTGGGCAAATCATTCCTGTGGTATTATGTTTAGTTTGGGGTCCTTTCTGAGGGACATTGACAAACTAGATGGTGTGCAAAGAATCAGGAAGACACAGACTCTGGAAACTCTGATGTAAAAAGAACCAGGGGAAAATCTGAGCCTGTTCAGCACAGAGTAGCAGTACCCAAAGTGTGTACCCATGGAACTGCACTTCCCCAACAACTCCTATGTTAACTTTTTATGTTGTTCTTTGCTTAATCATTTATTTTTCATGCTAGACTTTAAGCTCTCAGACATCAAGAATCATTTCTGTTTTGTCTACTATAGTGTTCCAGCACATATCACAATGCCTGGTGCAAAGTGGATGCTTACTCAATATTTGTTGAATGAGTGAATGAATAGATAAAATTTCCATTGAACCATAAATCTGTGTGATGGTAAAAGGGTAAAATTGGTAGAAATCAAATTTCTGTGGTCAAATTGGTTTGGAAAGTGCAGTGCAGTCAGATGCGTTTCCTTCCTGCTCAAACCTTCAAAAAAGTTGTATTTTCAAGACAAGATTAAAGTATGTTCTATTTTATAAGAGTATTTCCCCATGGAATGCTCTCTTTTCCCGTTCATGAAACATACTAGGGCAATACTGCCAATAGAAAAGAAGACAAAAATATGATAAGGCACTTTAAATACTTGAAGGTCTATTATTTGTAAAGGAAGACACAAAAAGGAACAGTGAGTAGAAATTATAAGCATACATTTTTTGATTTAGCATAAAGATCTTGTTAAAAATCAAATCAGTACAAACATGGAGTAGACAGGATCCCGAGGTAGTGAATTATCTGTTCCTGTTTAAGCAGCTTTAAGTGGAAGCTGAATGTTCACAGGGACAGTTGCAGAAGCTGAATTAACCATCAGCTAGAGGATTAGATTAGGTGACCTCTAAGTTTCTTCCAAAGCTAAAGTTGTAGTATTCTGTATTTTCTCTCTCTCTCACCCTCTCTCTCTCATTTGCAAGTTTCTTGCCAAGAAGACACGGTTATTTCTTCAACACCCAAGCCCCTTACCTAGTGCTTTGTTTCCTAGTAGACATTGAATAAGCATTTGCATATTACTAGATTGGTCTGTAGGTTCTTACAGAATTTAAAGAATTGTAATGGAAACATATTGGCTATAACAGAGAAAAATTCTGTATGCAAACTAGTTTTCTTATGATTAGAAAAGAGACAACATTAATAGGAAACCTGTCTTATGGAAATACACAGAAATGTACAATTTAAGTGTATGGTATAATTGCTGATGCTATCTTACTATATTTCTTCCTCTGAAACCCCAAATCCAGAATCCTCACTCTATTTTACTGGCGAAACTTGACTCATAACAAATGAGTTGTAATCATTTGGATGACTTTGTTGTGAAATTTGAAAGCATATTGAATGACTCAGACATCATAAGCTAATTATCTGCAACTGTTAGATTGAATTTAGAGGGATATTCTTTTATCTGGCTTTGCTGTTTATGTGTTTCGGTTATCTTGTTTGCCATCTGGCTCTACAATAGCATGTTGGGACGTGAGGAAGTATACAGAGGTGGAGTTCTTTGGTGTCAAACTCAGGTTAGTGCTGTTTCTCCAGACATTTTTACATTAGTGTTTTAACTTCAGGTTTCTACTCTGCTTGCTGTTGCTTTGGTATCCAGCAATTTGTTCTTATTAAACTGTCCAGAGTTGGTTTTTGTTACATGCTACCAAATGCACAATAACTAACGCAATGTATTTGGATGAAGAACCTGGATATTGAGGGTATAAGAAATCAGAGCCCAGAGCAGCATGGTGTGATAGAAATAGAATACAAGCTCCATAAGTAATTTAAACGTTTCTAGTGACCACACTGACAAAAAAGGCAGGTGAAATTAATTTTAATAATACCTTTAGTTTAACTCAATATATCCCAAGTAGTATATTCTAACATATTATCATTGTGAAAAATTATTAATGAGATGTTCACATTCTTTTTTAAAAATGTGAAACTTCCGGGGCTTCCCTGGTGGCACAGTGGTTGAGAGTCTGCCTGCCGATGCAGGGGACACGGGTTCGTGCCCCGGTCCGGGAAGATCCCACATGCCGCGGTGCGGCTGAGCCCGTGAGCCATGGCCGCTGAGCCTGCGCGTCTGGAGCCTGTCCTCCGCAATGGGAGAGGCCACAGCAGTGAGAGGCCCGCGTACCGCAAAAAAAAAAAAAAAAGTGAAGCTTCCAAAATCCAGCATGTATCTTATAGCATATCTCAATTTGTATGCAACCTCTTCATCAGAGATAATTCATCTCTATATAGATTTCATAAAACGTGCAGTTAAAAGAGTACATTCACTTACTTAAGTTGTTCCAAACATAAGCAAACTGAATACCAAAAAATGACTTACGTTCAGTCCCAGAGTCATACTAGCCATCTTTCAAAGACTACCCTGTTGGACAACACTGCTCCACAGCCTCGCTTTTAGCTGATCCTCCAACAAGTGGACAACCTTGATTTCATAAACCCAGGTTTCCTTTACCCTTGTCCCCTCCCTTCCTCCTTAGCGTGGAGAGAAAACAGGTAAATGACAAACTGGCACAGCCAGGTTGAAATGGTCCTCCTTCCCACTGTGAAGCACCAGCTAACTTAACCTGGTGGCTTCCTCAGTTCACCAGAGGGGCCTGGCTCAGGTCTTCACATTGGCTTTGGCAGCACCCAGTTAGAACCTTTGGAAGAGGAGCTTCTTGTGTTCATCTGAGTTTTAAAAGCAGGTCTGCTAGCCGTCTAGGTGTAGACTAAAATAAGTCCAGAGCTTAACTCAGATTGAAATTGTTTCAAACTGGCTTGATATTGGTAAGTGTTTGGGCCTCGATGAAGGAATATTTTTCTTGCGCCAAACCTAGTGTGGCCAATCTACTTTTAGGGGCAGCTTTTTTTTTTTGCAAAGGGTACCTGATGGCTATTCACTATGTTCCATAGTCCCTGTGGATTTTGCTGCACCTTCCTATAAATGGGCACAAAGGGGATTATCAGTCTTCATATACTCCTTTTTATGGGACAGGGGATCACATTTCCTTCTCTTCAAAAATGAATTTTAAAGTGAATACACTTGTGTCTTTGTCCCTGAAGCCTGTGATTGCACAGAGCACCCTAAAGAGACTTTCAATGTATCCCCCGTTCTTGAAGAGTAAGGCTCTAGCATGGTTGTGCTTTTTTCTGAAAGGGAGATAAATGCAGTGGAAGATGCTCTGATGAGGCTGCAGGGAATGGGCACCATGCTGCGGGTGAGCAAACCACCGGGAAGCACCATCCACACACCTCGACTCAAAGGCCCCGTTTCCCCATCCACATTCCGAAGCAAGGGCATTAATTTTGAAAGAAAGATATAGTTGTAGAATTAATGCTGCATATGTTTGAACTCTTTCCAAAACGAGGTATTCATCAACGCTTAAAACATTTTGAAAGCTCTGTAACGGGAGGCCGCATTAGCCGTTTCCTGGCAATGCGATGTGTTTGTGTTTGGGTTACAGTTCGGTTCTTGGCTTCCTCATCACACAGCAGTTGGAATGAGTCTTTGGATTAGCATGAAATGACACGGTTTATTTTGTTTAGTGGATTTGGTCTCTCCAAAGCTGGTGCTCGCTTCTCCAGAGCCTGTTGCGAACCTTCGGCTCTGATAGGCTGAAGAGGAAGAAAGGAGAAATCCTGACGGTGGTTTTAACCCTGGGCTTCTCATGAAAAAAGAAAACAACCAATTCCCTTGCCACCCTCCCTTCCTGCCCCACAGCAAAAATCTAGCCATGGCAGGAATCCACGCAGAAGAATAAACTTTCATTAAAGAGGATTGTTTTTTGTATTTCAGTTTAGTAGTTCCCCTGCCCCACTGCAGCCCGTGGAAATAGAAAAACAAAATTAGGCTCTTTACATTTTCTGGCTTTGCCTATGATTTTACCAAATAAAGCCAACATAGGTGAATTAGAATGTCCCCCTTTGGGGTATGGAGATAATCAAGACATAAATTACTGAGAAGTTAATAAAGGCAGACCCTTTAGTGTTTGACACCCGAGACTTTACTCTTTAATTTGGAATCCTGAGAACACTCAGAAGCCCTTCCTTCAAGCAAGTCCCTGGCAGATGTTTTATTGTTTCTGTTGTTTCTCCTCTGGGGCTGTACATTAGGTTAAAATATCACAAATAGCTGCTATTATAACATGAATCACAGAAGCTATAATTTCTTCATGACAGCTGGAGGAAATGTGACATGTTTAGGAAACCCTGTCACTGATGCTAACACTCAGATCTTCAGGCAAATGTTTAATGACCGACTCAGCGAGCTACACAAATTTTGCTATCTACCAAACAGAAGATTACTCCCAGGGAGCTGTAAATACTCAGAAAAATGTCTCTAGAGAATGATGGGCTCTTTCTCTTCCCTTTCACCTCCTAATCTGTAATTGTAGGATGAATATCATATCTGAGACACATCAGACAGATCGTCTTTCTTCTGTTGATGTTTGCATCGCCAATTATGTTATTTCCAGTCAACATCCATGAATTGGGCTAAGCAATGTTTCATGTTTTAATCTGATGTTAGTATAGGAATTTGAGTCTTTCAAAATCCTTTAGGATATGGTCATTGGGAATAGTATAAGTGTTGGCAGGATTACTCAACTACCTATTAGTGATCTCAGGGTAAAGTATTAATTTTATATATCTAATAAATTATAAATCCCTCAAATGAATTTTCCTCTATGTAAATACATACATGCTTTATATTGGGTTGGTCAAAAAGTTCCTTCGGAGTTTTCCATAAGATGTTATGGAAAACCCCAAAGGAACTTTTTGGCCAATCCCAATACAATATTATCTGTCTAATTCAGAGTTTCTCAAACTTGGCAGTGGTGACATTTTGGGTTGGGTAATCCTTTGTTGTGGAGGGCTGTCCTACGCACTGCAGGATTTTTAGCAGCATCCTGGGACTCTACCCTTTAGATACCAGTAATGTCTCTCCATCAGTTGTGATAACCAAAAACATCTCCAAGATATTGCCAAATGTCTGCTGAAGGGCAAAATCATGTTGATTGAAAACCACCGGTCGAAATCTATGTCCCTCTCTCCTTCCCAGTCTCCGAACTACTTTAATGATTTCAAGTCAGTACAGAAAAATTCCTCATCCTCTCTTATATGTCAAGTATAACAGTTCTCAGTACTGTCTTAAAGGGCTCACATACATATTCATGTTTTCATGCTTGAAACTCCCATGCAGTGTTATCTGTGGTACTTACCACATTCTGCCTATTACTATAGGTATAAGTGTGTATGTGGGCATACCTTCTAGACTGTGAATCCTTAGGGTTTAGACATAGCTGGTGCTCAATATTAAACAAAAATAATTGATATTCCTTTGTAGATCACACTTCATTTAGAACTCTCAAATTTTTTTGTTTGTCATTTTCTTTCTTCAAAAATTTTTTTAAATAATGAAAGAAAAACACTAGAAAAGTATAAAGATAAAAATTCAAATGACTCAAATTCCACCATACAGAAATAACAATTATTAGCAACATGGTTAATTTTCTCCCAGTATTTTTCTGTGTATTTTTATCTAGTGCTTTTAAAAAATTTAATGTCACTTCATAAGCATTTTCCTGATGACAAAATTTTATTAGCATTACCTTTATAGCTACTCTTGTAGAAAATAAGACCACAGTCTAAGAGTTTAAGTACAATGTCATGTACAAGAACAGCATTGTAAGAGGAAGGAAGAAAAGCAAAGAAGCTGGCAGCGGCCCTCGCCACACCCCAGCTCCCATCAAACTGTCATACCCGAGTGCAACATAAGACTTTCTCCAAGATTGCTTTGTGACAAGCAGGGGAGGAGATACTCACTTGGGGGAGAGGAGAGCTCATGTTCAGCAGGGGAAAGGAAGGGGAACCTTGCAATCTTAATGTAGCCAACTTCAAAAAGGCTACATACAGAGGGTTGCTGCCCACTCGTATTCTGAAGGGCTCTCAGAGGTTTCCTGGTAATTCTCTAGTTACAAATAGTGGCACTGATTTCTTATGGAGGGGCTGGTTTCTTTTTCATTGTGTATCCCTCCATTTTGTGTAATAACTCTTTTTATGTTTTCTAATTTTAAATAATGCATCCTTTAATTCAACCAGTATTATGGAGACCTGGAAAATGCAAGGCTCTGCTGGATACCAAGGGCAGAAGGTGAACACAGAGGACAAGGTTCTGGTGCTTAGGGAGCGCACAGGTTACATCGGAGGAAGAGACAATCACCAAGTAAACAAATGAGTAAACACAATTAGCTCACGTGGGGAAAAGTGTCTACTCTGTGGATTTTAATTTCAATATGACGTTGGCTTTTTAGCATCTCTGTCCAGTTTCTCCTTGTCTTAGATTCTTCTTTTTCATGATGTTTTCCTCTTCTTTCATAGGTGCAGTTTCTCTAGGTGAAAATAAAAATCAGATATTATTTTGATTTTTTTGGTCTTTTTAGAAAATTTATTGCAGAGGAAGTCAGTTTCCAGAGTTCTCTTCTTTTGTATTTATCTTTTGCATTGCAGAATTTTCATGGACCTCATGACTCTTTACTCATTCTTACTAGGAAGTCTATGATAGTCCTTTTAGTGGCTTTTTAAAATCTATTTCAGTTTCTTTATATATTTAATGTAATTTATATTTTATTATATATTTTATATAATTACATTTTTTATATTTTAATCTATATGCAATAAAGTTCATCAATTTTAAGGTATGATCCAATAAGTTTTGACAAATGTATATGATTGTGTAACCACTACCACACTCATGATATAAACCATGCCCATCATTTCAAAAAGTTCTCTGCCTTTGTGGTAAGTCTCTTCTCCTCTCTGGCATCGTATCACTGCTTTCTAACACTATGGCTTTGCTTTGCTTAGAAATTCATACAAATAGATTTATACAGTATAGAGCCTTTTATATCTAGTTTCTTTCACTCAGCATAATTTATTTTTTGTGTGTATCAGTAGTTTGTTCCTTTTTATTGCTGAGTGTATTCTGTTATATGAATGTATCACAATTTGTTTATCCATTCGCCAGTTGATGACATTTGGATTGTTTCTAGTTACCGGCTTTAATGAATAAAACTGCTATGAACATTTGAATACAAGTCTTTGTATGGACATATATTTTCATTTCTCTTGGATTGTAGCAGCAGAACAATGGCTCCCAAAGACGCCCATCCCCAAATCCTCAAACCTGTGAATATGCCACATAACAGGCAAAAGGGAATTAAGGTTGCAGATGGCATTGAAGTTGCTAAGGAGCTTACCACGTGGATTTTCCAGGTGGACCCAGCCAAATCACATAAGTTATTAAAAGAAGAGGACCTTTCCTAACTGTTGTAGAAAACCAGAGAGATAGCAGCCTGAGAAGGGCTTGATCCATTGTCACTAGCTTTGAAGATAGAAGGGGCAAAGAATACAAACATCCTCTAGAAGCTAAAAAGGCAAGGAGACAGATTTTGCCCTTGAAGTTCTGGAAAGAAATGCAGCCTTGCTAACACCTTCACTTTAGCCCAGTGAGACCTGTGTTGAATTTCTGAACTGTAAGATAATAAGTTTGGGTTGCTTTTAAGCCGCTAAATTTATGATAATTTGTAACAGCATCCATAGGACACTAATACATGGGCAAATACCCGGGAGTAGGATTTCTGGGTCTCAAGATAAGTGTATGATGAGCTTTATAAGAAACCATCTCATTGACTTTTTGTTAAGTAGGATTAGGCTGGGTTCTTAACACAGTTTGATGTATGTTTCTCTGCCAATGAGTTTTATAGGAAGATTTCTCTATTTAGAATGTAGAGAAAGAAGTAAAGCAGGAGAGAACCATCATAGGATTAGCATTTTGGGGGATTGGGGAGGCAGCTGGACCAGGGCCATAGCTGAGAGGTTTTCAAGGACACTGACAGGGACAGTATTTCCAGAGAAAGTTTCCCTTATGCCTCTTTTCTGACTGGTAAGATCACATTGCTATAGAGGCCAGAAGGACCAAAGTACCAAAATTCTTCGTTACCCTTCTCATTACTTTGATCTACCGTTACTGCAACTCTGGTTTTTGCAAGTGTCGGTGTCACTTTCCACTAATTTCCCAATGTTGTGCTCTCCGAGGGATGCTGACGATGGTGGTCCCTGCCTTTCATCAATTCACACCACAGGGACTGCATTTAACTGAAATTCATCCAGATCTCTGGTATATGTATGATGATCATTCCTGATTGCCATAAGGATGAAGATGTTTCTCTCAGAACATTCTCTGATAATTTCTATGTGAATTTTGAAGAATCCTGGTGTCAGAGAAAAAAATTACTTATGACACTTGTTAAAAATGGTGAGGAAGGGGCTTCCCTGGTGGCGCAGTGGTTGAGAGTCCGCCTGCAGATGCAGGGGACACAGGTTCGTGCCCCGGTCCGGGAAGATCCCACATGCCGCAGAATGGCTGGGCCCGTGAGCCATGGCCGCTGAGCCTGTGCGTCCGGAGCCTGTGCTCCGCAACGGGAGAGGCCACTACAGTGAGAGGCCCGCGTACCGCAAAAAAAAAAAAAAAAATGGTGAGGAAGACTTTATTCAAGAGGGTTTCAACTCAGTGGGGGGTGTTACAGTGGGGCAAAGAGATCAAGCTCAACTCCTAATGCAGCCAAGACAAGTGGAGATTTAGAGCAAAGAAGCAGGGTGGGGTCTGTGATAGACAGTTACTAAGAGGAAACATCAGAGGTAAGGGAGGATTTTGGCTAAACTAACTTGACAGGAATTCTTGCTGAAGGCAGGCCAGGGCAATAAGGTATCCAGGGTAAGGAATAAGGAATTTGGTTAGATATTGAGAGTGGGGGATTTCCATTAAACTGACCTGGCAGGATTCTTGTTAAAAATGGACTAAGCAGGCCAAGGGCAGAGCCCAAGGTCAAGACCTAGTAGAGAAATGGGCTCAGGGTAGTATAACTCAGGTTTAGTCAAAAGAGTCTTTGTCTTTGGGTGCCTAGACTCAAGCTGCCACCTTGGTCTTTCGTAATTATTTTTAAAATACAGCTTTACTTTTTTAAAGGATTGTTGGAAAAGACTATTTTCCTATCTATTAATTTAAAAAGACATGAATTTACATAGTCAATGTAAGGGGAAATGTGATAAAGAAAATATATATTAGCCAAGCTAAAATGAAAATACTACCCACTAATTCTAATCTAAGTACATGAATTGTATTTAAAAAATCACGTTTAAAAAAAAAAAGTAACTTTGTTACAGAATTGCTGTTAATTAGTTTGAATCTGAAAAATAATGCTCTGATTTAAGAATTTTGCTCCCCTGATCCCTGATTCTTCCACTTTTCAGATAAGTGCTTCTCAGTTTTATATGAAGCCCCATTTCTGGAAATAAGTAAATAGGTGAGCCGGGTTTGAGGGGCTGAGAAGATACTATACATATTGTTTTACTGAAAAGGTGTTGGAATGACAAGAATTATCCCTATGATGTCCCACCTGTTCTGCAACGTTGCTCGGAACGTGGTCTTGATGCAGAACAGGCTTTTACAGTGCTTTGTGGCCATTATCATGGTTTTGTCTTATTTTCTCAATCGTGCGTGGAAATGACATCCAGATGGACCCCATTCCTCTGGTTTGGTTTCTGGAGTGTCGATGTATTTACTAACCCCTATTGTGGGTGTGTTATCTCGCACAAGCAGCACATGTCACAATGCCTAAGGGCTTGGCAGTCTGGGCTTCTTGGCTGTACAAGAAACATGGCAGAATTCCAAAGGTGCATCTGTGGACAGACTGTATGCTTTCAAGTATCTGACTAATTTCACACCCAATAAATCCTCAGTGAGATAGCGTCACATCACATAAATCTTTCAGGGGTTCCCTGATGCTTTTAGGAGGATGACCAAAATCTAACCTGGCCTGCAATGCTTTCTTTATGATAGGCTGGTGACACTGACACCATTTTTTTCTTTGATGGAAGAGTTTAGAAGTACTTCCTTCACCTGTCCACTCACACCTCCATCCCTGACACTCTCTGTATTTGCTCTTGCCAACCAGTGGTTTCTAAACCAACATCACAACAGAGCTTCCAAGGGTCCTCAGGTTGGCTCTCAAAGAGGTTAAGGGGAAGTAGCAGTGGTGTATGTAGGTTGAGAATTTTTTGAGCCTATCATGCCTGTCTTCCCAAACTCCACCTCTCAAAGTGAAAGTAAAATAAACCATGCCCCTTGTTCCCACATTTTTCAGCTCTCGCTGGACACTGTACCACACTTTTTTGGCATCAATGCTAGGTTTCAGCCGTAACATACAGCAGTGAAAATGTAGGGGGTGCACGGCTCTCCCTTATCTGGTACTTTGTGTTCAAACTTGGCAAACACTGAAGCTGAATCACATTCTTGTCTACAGTTTCCAAAGTTTCTCAAATTTAAGCTTCACTAATGGGATGAGTTCATGGGTCCTGAGCCAGATAAAGACCACTAATTGTTCAGTGCTTTTATGTTAATTAAATTATTTTCCCATTAGGGATGCTTGCTACTTACAAAGAATTATTAATGTATCATAGCCTTTGTCTTCCCCCCATTTAGATTTCTGTAATTTGAATCTCTTAATAAATCAGTCCTATCCCCTGAAATATATTATTATTTGTTATTGTTATTTTATAATACTAAGCTCCCCTGAGATAAACTGGAAAATAATGCTATTTGATGTTATCTTATTTTTTGAACTGCACATGTTATTTGGAAATAAGAAAAGAAGGACATTAAAAAACCAGACAAAATCTATTCCTTTATCACTAGTTTCTTGGGGAAATTGATCTAACATTATTTTTCCTTTTTTAGTATGCTTGTTGTAATCCATTTATCTTCTTTTCACTTCTTGTTGGGTTGTCATTCTGGAAAAGCACTCTTCCCATGACTATATTTCTGAATCCTCTGAGGTTTCTGACTAAATTGTGTAGAACATGTGCTGCTGTAAGATTTCTTTGAAACATAGAAAGATAAGGAATTATGTTTCCTTAAATTCCCTTTAGTACATAAAATATTTGGTGAGTTGCTGATATCTTTATTTAAACTTTTTTCAAACACAGGCTATTACTTAATTTTTATTTTTATGTTTGACACCTCCAGCTATAATTTTTAATTGAGGTTTTTATATATAAAAGAATGAATGATAACTTTGTGAGTTTCTATTCTGCCTGATTATTTGAAAAATTCTAAATATTTTTAGAAGCAACAGGCAATGACTGGTGAGTATTCTAAATGCGTGCTTCAACAATTTGAAAAACATTAGAATCGTGAGTAACATATGCTATCATCCCACCCTACCCTCTACACACATATGCTTGCCCTAAATCAAGAGAACAGACCAACTAGTAAAGGGACAACAAGGGCAGGAATCTGAGGAGCCAGAGTCAAATGTCCTTAATCTGCAGATAACTGTGGCCGGACAAAAACCATACCCCTCACTCATTTGGTTCTGTGCTCATAACCTCCCAAATTCTTATAAGAATGGGACTTGCCTTGATGGCTCTCTTGTGAGAGATGTTGTCAGAAAACTGCTTGAATCAGAAACAAGGTCATTGTGTGAAATAAACATTAATGCTGTTAAGATGCACGCCTTGGAACTAGCCTGAGAAACTTGTACAACAGTTTATAAACCACGCCTCTAGATGGTGAGGGATGCCTCATAAGAAGTTAGGTAAAGAGTTACCAGCTAGAGATTGAACTGTGTAAGGAGGGGTCAGGAAATAGACCACCAGAGCCACTGGGGATGCAGGTAGAAAATAGACCTCATTGAGGAAAAACTCAGAAGCAGAGAAGTAGCAGAGTGCACACAAATCCATCAAAATCTCATTATCCCACAGCTCACGCGGGACATGGGTGAACTGCGCGCACCATGGCCAATGGTCCATAGAGAAGAGCCTGGGACCTGTGATGCTGTATGTACCGTAGGGACTGGAGGAGCAGGTTACAGCTGTGCTCCCCAATCAGGGAAGTGGCTTTGTTAGAAAGGGAAACCTCTGGGACTCAGGGATTTCTATCAGTCTGTTCTCTTGAGCTAACTCAGAGGAGTTGAGTCAGCTCTCTCTTAACTACTAACAGATCCAGGGAGGAAATGAACCTGCAGGCTTATGGAGGTTTTCTCTCCTCTGGGTGCTGTCCAGTGAAACATTAGGACAGAATTTTTTAGGATAAGAAAGAGAAGACAGAATTAGTATACAAAGGGAATAAGACAGAGGCAGTAAACCTAGGGTTGTCGATGAAATCATAAAGAATCAAAAGAAAGGCTCTTCAAAACCAGAGAGAGAACGTATGTGTTTGTTTGTGTGTATCTATACCCACAGATACATGACATGAAAATTTTAAAGAAAATATATATTACTTTTATCAGTTAATTTAAAAATATTAGGCTCATAGCTGAGAAAATTAATTTATATAAAATATAAGGTGCATTGAAAACATCAAATTCTTATGAGGATATAGAGCAACAATAACTCTCATGCATTGCTGGTGGGACTCCATAATAGTGCAGCTACTTTGGAAGCAATTTCTTACTAAAGTAAACATACTCTCACCATACGATCCAGCAATCACACTCCTGGTATTTATCCAAAGGAGCTGAAAACTTATGTCCACACAAAAACCTGCGCACAGATGTTTGTAGCAACTTCAGACAGTAGAAATAGTATTCAGAACTAAAAGAAATGAGATATCAAGCCATGAGAAGACATAGGGGAAACTTAAATGCATAATATACTAAGTGAAAGAAGCTAATCTGAAAAAGGCTACATGACCTTCTGGAAAAGGCAAAACTATGGAGATGGTAAAAGGGTCCGTGGTAGCCGGGGGTGGGGCTGGGGTCGGGGTCTAAATAGGCAGAGAATAGGATTTTTAGGGCAGTGAAAATACTCTGTATGATACCATAATGAAGGACATATGTCATTATACATTTCTCCAAACCCATAGAATTTACAACCCCAGGAGTGAATTTTGATGTAAACTGTAGACTTTGGGTGATTATGATGTGTCAGTGCAGGTTCATCCATTGTAAGAAATGTACCTCTGTGGTGGAGGATGTTGATATTGGGGGAGGTTATCATGTGCTGGGGTCGGGGGTATGGATACCCCTGTACCTTCCCCCCAATTTTGTTGTGAACTAAAACTGCTCTAAAAAAATCTTTTTTAAAAAAAGAAAGAACATATGTATAAAGACATATATAATAATAAAACAAAAGAGTAAGTAGGATGGGGAGAGTGCAATTTTTGATAAAATTATAAATTGAAGTAAATAGACTGTACAACCACATTCTGCTACTTTTGCCTCAAGTGAAAGAAATTCAAAATCCTAGCTTCCAGAGTTCAACCTAGATTCTACCCTGGGCAAAGTGACACAGTAAAAGCAGTTCAGAGAAGCACGTTTGGATCCCTTCCAGAACACGGGGAGACTCCTGTCAGTTTATTTTATTGTTTCTGTAAAACTGGAGTTTTGCGTGATATCCCGCAGAACGTGAAAGAACACAAATGCCCTGATTTCATTTCTGGCATGCCAGCAAATGATCCAGCAGCAGCAGAGTTAATTCTGCGTTAGAGGGAAGAGCTGTGTAGCCCCTGTCCTGATGGAGACATGGGAAATGGAGCAGATGCCAGCGGAGGATATGGTGGAAACGTTAGTCTCCCTTGTCATAGCCGTAGCCCTTGCTTTCTATATATATATATATATATATATATATATATATATATTATTTTCCAGTAACATTCTTACTAGAAAAAGAAGCAAAAGCTCCAAAGGCAAGAAAAAAAAAGTAAAATAAAATATCAAAAAGTGGGAGTGGGCTGGAGAAAGGGAATGAAAAGGACAAGAGGGCGGTGCTGCCTTTTTTTAGGTCTACCCAGGAAGTCTTTCCTGGTTTAGGAATCTTCCTCTGTTGAACCACAAAGAGAAAAATGTATTAGGTCTCCAAATGCCAGGGTGTATTGTCTGTCGAAGGGTTTGCCAGTTAAAGGACCAATTAATTTCCAGCTCCTACAGCTCTTGAGGATATAAAAATAGGATCTTACATGGCTTTTGAAATGGAGGACATACTCTATTCTTTTTTTTTTTTTGCGGTACGTGGGCCTCTCACCGTTGTGGCCTCTCCCGTTGCGGAGCACAGGTTCCGGACGCGCAGGCTCAGCGGCCATGGCTCACAGGCCCAGCTGCTCCGCGGCATGTGGGATCTTCCCGGACCGGGGCACGACCCCTGTCCCCTGCATCGGCAGGCGGACACTCAACCACTGAGTGCCACCAGGGAAGCCCCATACTCTATTCTTAAAAGAAGAGAATTGAAAATGGCTTTTCTCTTTCCTTAAAAAAAAAAAAGAAAAGTGCAACATTTTGAGGCTTTGATGTTTTCCTTTCAGAACCTGACCCAAGGTGTGTGACGTCAGAGTGTAGGATATGTGCACATACAGGCTTCACGTGCATATTTGCATACATTGACGCAGAAGTTTACTGTAGAGTTAATGCAGATATTTTCTTCTTCCAAGCAAGTGATTACTTCCTTTCTTCCATGGTCAGATGGATGATTTGAACAGTTTGGAAGGACAAGGGCAAGAAAAGCTTTGATTTATCGGCTGCTGAACTGATTTAGACAAATGCAGGAAGATGATACATCACTGAATTAGGGTGAGCAGGACAGTAATGAGAACCTAAAGTGGATGACAATGCACGCTAAAATCCGTATTACCACTAAACAAGCAGGCATGAATGTGTACCCTGCACCTTATTTTATGTGATAGAGTGGTGCTTGTCGTGTTTCAGAATAGTTTAATAAATGCTTCAGATCGGTAATTAGCAGGGCTTTCATGTGCTCCCGAGATGCTGGCACTAGTGAGTGGTGAATTATCCAATAAATATGATACAGAAATTCAGACCCTATACAAGGAAAGAGTCAGAGAAACATGGGAAATAATTCAGTTGTAGCAAATTTTAAAGCTATGCCATCTTTGTAGTACAGAAGATATGTTACTAAAAAATGACCCGATTGCCTTCAAAATGAAAAGAAATAGAAACCGTATTGGAACATGAGTTGCTCTCTCCTTAAATTTTGTCTTACTGATTGGATCAGCTAATCAGATATTTTATTCTCTTGGAGATTTATTCTTTAAGATCTCCTCCAGGTGATCTGAGATAGAGGTGAATTCCCAAAGTAAGTCAAACTGAGGATTTCCCAAACATACAAAGAAAACAGGGTTACAAGGTGAGCCCTGGAGGCAACTGTGGAGTGGTGGGAGGTGTCATTACAGGACAGGTGGAGCCTGAGGAAGGGCTGGATGGAGGTTGAGAGGTGTTTCAGCAGCCAGCCCCAGACCCACCTGGGCTGTCGCTTCATTGACGGCTCTGGGAAAGTCCTCTCTGTTTGCATTTGATAGCAAGATGCCTTTGTATTTCTTCCCTTGCTCTTCTAGTCAATGTACAGATTTTACTCTAGAGGCGTCAAGATCAAATTTTTCTAACACTTTTTCTCACTCATAGGGTTAAATATAAATGAAAAAAATTGTAGTCCATTTATTAATATATTTTCTCACTCAGTGATCCCATATGATTTATTTTGACACCTTTGATTTGTGTTTGTCACCTGTTTTCTTCTTGTGCTGAGTGTCACCTTCAGATTGACGTAGCTGTTTGTATCCAGCAAGATACCATAAGTTACACAGCTGAAATGAATTTTCAAAGAATGAGAAAAGACACAGAGATGATAAGCTAAAAAGAACTCTATGCAAATGACCTTACACAATTACACTTAAAACCAATATACTAGCAAGTTGGTAAATATTATTATTCCTCAAAGCATTTATAACCATTACCTAATATTGTGTGACTATTACCTTAATCTCTCATACAGCCCTTTTGATAGTCTTCATTCTTATAAAAGATTCGTTATTAAATGTGCTTTGGGGTCAGCTTTGATATTTACAACGTATACCTGCGCCTGGTCACTGTGGATCCCATTGTGCCTAAATAGACTTCTTACTTTGGCCCTGGTTTCTGAGGATGACTGGATAAAGCTTTGTTTTAGAGGCCTGTGATAAAAATATCAATGATATTTTTAGTAAAGTGATCTAAAATGTGACGTTCAAACCTCAGATAAGACTTCAGCTTTGTCCAGGTTTACAGTCAGGGCTGACCCAAAGCAATATTGTGAAATAGGTAGCTTCCTTCCTGCCTTTTCCCATCTTTAGGTGTCAAATGACTCTATGGTATCCTCTTGGTCCTTGATGGGACATTCTTTTTAGGGGAGTTCTTCCATTTTACTGTCCCATTTGTTTCCAAACCAAAACTCCAATTAATTTGTTAATTAATTGCATCCTTGCAATTAATTAACAAATTAATTTGTTAATTAATTTGTTAATTAATTAATTGCATCCTTGTGACTCACTAGCTAATCTGATTGACTAATTTATGCTAAATTCTCAATCCTTTAACAAAGGGTTAAATATCAATTACCTTGTTCTTACAGATTACTGCACATTTCAGCCAATGCCTTCCATGTCTAAATCCCAAACTGCAAATAACTGTGGGGATTACAGGTCTGGTGGACCCATAGCTACTTGGGCCTCTAATGGAAAGATTCCCAGACTTTATTCTGAAAACACAGGATTTGTAAAAACAAAGTTTTAAACATACAATGGGACCTACTTTGTTTTTCTATTTAAATAGCCAAAATATATACACTAAGGATTAAGGGTATGCTCTTCATGTATAGTGCTTCCTTCTCCACATTTTTGTACAAAGTAATAGAATGACTGCATCCAAAAGGTAGACGATTTAAACGGTACAAAAGAGTATAGTGTGAAACGTACAATTTCCTGGTCTCGCCACACCTCGTTTCCAGTCTTAGTTCCCAGAGGCAACTGTGGAGGCAGATTTGGTTTTTAGTGCTTCTGGAGGTTTCCATTATACACTGAAATAATATTTTTATGCCTCTATCTCTTGCTTTATCAATTTTAAACATTATATATTAACTTTCCTATGAAAGATGAGCAATTTAGTGTTCTTACCTTATTCTTTTTTTCCTCTCTTTTTGTCCTTCCAGTTTTGTATAAGCACTGTATAAGTTTAAGGCATACAACATAATGATTTGGCTTACATATAGTATGAAAGGATTATCATATAAGTTTAGTGAACATCCATCTATATGTATCCACATAGATACAAAATTAAATTTTGAAAAGTTTTTTTCTTAGGATTAAGTCTCTTAACAACTTTCATATATAACATTCAGTGACGTTAATTATATTTATCATGTTGTCCATTACATCCCTATGACTTATTTATCTTATAACTGGAAGTTTGTACCTTTTGCCTGCCTCCATCCAATTCCCCCTTCATGCACCCCCCTGCTTCTGGTAACTACAGATATGATCTCTTTTCTATGAGTTTGTTTGTTTGCTTGTTTTCAAAGTGTAATTGACCTACAACACTGTTAGTTCCTGGTACACAACATAGTGATTTGTTATTTCTATATATTTCAAAATGATCACCATGATAAGTCTAGTCATGATCTCCCATCACACAAAGCTAAGACATAATTATTGACCATATTCCCCACACTGTAAATTTCATAACCATGACTTATTTGTTTTGCAACTGGGACCTTGTACCTCTTAATCTCCCTCACATATTTCTTTCCTCCTCCCATCCCCCACCTCTTTGGACACCACCTGTTTGTTCTATGTATCTATAACTCTGTTTCTCTTTTGTTATGTTTGTTCTGTTTTTCAGATTCCACATATATGTGAAATCATACAATATTTGTCTTTCTCTTTATTTCACTTAGCATAATACACTATAGGTCCATCCATGTTGTCCCAAATGGCAATATTTCTTTCTTTTTTTGGTGACTGAGTAATATTACATCGTATACACCAAACCTTCTTTATTCATTCGTCTATCAGTGGATACTTAGGTTGCTTCTGTATCTTGGGTATCATAAATAATACTGCAATAAACATAGGGGTGCATATATCTTTTCTAATTAGTGTTTTCATTTTCTTCAGATAAATACCCAGGAGTGGAATTGCTCAACCAAGTAGTAGTTCTATTTTTAGTTTTTGGAGGAATTTCCATACTGTTTTCTATAGTGGCTGCACCACTTTACATTCCCATCAATAGTGCCTGAGGGTTCCCTTTTATCCAAATTCTCACCAACACTTGTTATTGTTGTCTTTTTGATGATAGCCATTCTAACAGATGTGAAGTGATATCTCATTGTTTTCATTTACATTTCCATGATGATGAATGACGTTGAGCATCTTTTCAGGTGCCTGTTGGCCACCTGTGTGTCTTCTTCAGAAAAAATGTCTATTCAGATCCTCTGACCATTTTTTAATAAGGTTGTTTGGTGTTTTTGGTGTTGAATTGTATGAGTCTTTGTATATTTTGGATATTAACACTTTACCAGATATATCATTTTCAAATACCTGCTCCAGTTCATTGGTGACCTTTTTGTTTTGTTAATAGTTTCCTTTGCTATACAAAAGCTTTTTGGTTTGATATAGTCCTGTTTGTTTATTTTTGCTTTTGTTTCCTTTGCCTGAGGAGACATAGCCCCCAAAATATTACTAAGACTGATTTCAAAGAGCATACTGCCTATGTTTTCTTCTAGAGGTTTTATGATTTCAGGTCTTATATTTAAGTCTTTAATTTATTTTGAATTTTTTTTTGTGCATGGTGTGAGAGAGTAGTCCAGTTTTTTTCTTCTGCATGTAGCTGTCCAGTTTTCCCAACACCATTTATTGAAGAGGCTGTCTTTCCTCTACTGTATATTCTTGCCTCTTTTGTCATATATTAATTGCCCATATAAATGTGGTTTCATTTCTGGGCTCTCTTTTCTTTTCTATTCATCTGTGTGTGTGTTTTTGTGCCAGTACCATACTGTATTGATTAGTGTAGCTTTTTAGTATAGTTTGAAATCAGGGAGCATGATACTTCCAGCCTTGTTCTTCTTCCTCAAGGTCGTTTTTTGTTTCTATACAGATTTTGGAATTACTTGTTCTGGGTCTCTGAAAAATGCCATTTTTCTTTTGCTAGGGATTGCACTGAATCTGTAGATTGCCTTGAGTAGTATGGTCATTTTAATAATATCAATTCTTCCAACTACATTACTCTTACTTTTTTCCATCTATTTCCTAGTTTTTATTATTGTACATTATTTATAACATTTACATTTTGTCCTTCAGTTCTGTGCTTATAATTAACTCTCTCATATTCTGTCCATAGGCTGATTCTAAAATAAGAAAATTAATTAATGTTTTGAATATTACAATCATAAACTATTATTTACTCCAGAACTACATAGAATAATTAGATGCAAGGTGAATTGAAATATAATCCAGCAAATTAAATTTTTGCTGTTTGAAATAAAATCTTTGAAGTTTAGCAGCCTAAGGAGTTTCTTTTGTTTTCCATCTCATTTCCTTTACTATTTCTGTGTCACAGTTGCTCTTGTTCCTTTTATTTTATGTCCTTTCTTTGTTGGATGTCTTTGTTTTTTTACTTTTGCTGGTATATACTTCTAAGTTTTTTTTTTTTCATATGTGGAACATGGGTTTTAAACTTTGTGATATCCTGCATCAAAAAACATTAAAAAACTCCTCACCTGTGGTTAAGAATTTGGCTGTACTGTCCATAGATTTCTAAATTTGAGAAAACTTTCCTCTCTGGACTCTGCTCTTTATTCTGTAGTATCAACTGTGGCTTTTTCCTTTGCAGTTAGCCTGCTTTCTTTTTCTTTCTGGAAGTTTCTCAGATCTTAATTTATCCTTTCTTAAAATTTCAGTAGGAAATGACCAGTTGTGTGGATCTTCACACCTTGGCCTTTTCAACTGAGGCAAATCACCTTTTACTATTTCTGTTATATGTGTATATATTTTCCACACTAGTGTCTCTGTTTTGTGTTTTTGGAAGTATCAAATGAACACTAAAGTTTTAAAATTTATAACCCTTGCCCTTTTTCTCTCATATTTTACATTATTTTGACTTTTGTTCTGCATTCTGGAGGATTTCCTGGACTCTGTTTTATATAGCACCAGTCCTATCTTTGACTACTTTCTTATTATCATTTAATCTATCCTTTACATTAAGTTGACCATAACGTTTCCAATCTTTCCTGTTCTCGAATTGTTCCTTTTTTGTAGCAATTTGTCCTTGTGGACAAGTACAACTTAGTCTGATTCTGCTATTGTTTCTCAGATTTGTTTTTCTTTTTGTTCGTCTTGGTCTTTGTTCTCCCATTCTTCTTATTTTATTTTTTTATGCTTATTTATTTATTTTCTAATTAGTCATCCATTTTATACACATCAGTGTATACATGTCAACCCCAATAGCCCAATTCATTACACCACAACCCCCACCCCCTGCGGCTTTCCCCCCTTGGTGTCCCTACATTTGTTCTCTACATCTATGTCTCTACTTCTGCTCTGCAAACTGGTTCATCTGTACCATTTTCTACATTCCACATATATGCGTTAATATATGATATTTGTTTTTTCTTTCTGACTTATTTCACTCTGTATGATAGTCTGTAGATCCATCCATGTCACTACAAATGACCCAATTTTGTTCCTTTTCATGGCTGAGTAATATTCCATTATATATATGTATTACAGCTTCTTTATCTATTTGTCTGCCAATGGGCACTTAGGTTGCTTCCATGACCTGCCTATTGTAAAAACTGCTGCAATGAATATTGGGGTGCATGTGTCTTTTTGAATTATGGTTTTCTCTGGTTATATGCCCTGTACTGGGATTGCTGGGTCATATGGTAATTTTATTTTTAGTTCTTCAAGGAACCTCCATACTGTTCTCCATCGTGGCTGTATCAATTTACATTCCCACCAACAGTGCAAGAGGGTTCCCTTTTCTCCACACCCTCTCCAGCATTTGTTGTCTGTAGATTTTTCATGATGCCCATTCTAACTGGTGTGAGGTGATACCTCACTGTAGCTTTGATTTGCAGTTCTCTACTAATTATTTATGTTGAGCAGCTTTTCATGTGCTTCTTGACCATCAGTATGTCTTCTCTGGAGAAATGTCTATTTAGGTCTTCTGCCTATTTTTGGATTGGGTTGTTTGTTTTTAGTATTGAGCTGCATGAGCTGTTTATATATTTTGGAGACTAACCCTTTGTCCGATGATTCATTTGCACATATTTTCTTACATTCTGAGGGTTGTCTTTTCGTCTTGTTTAGGTTTCCTTTCTTGTGCAAAAGCTTATAACTTTCATTAGGTCCCATTTGTTTATTTTTGTTTTAATTTCCATTACTCTACGAGGTGGATCAAAAAAGATCTTGCTGTCATTTATGTCAAAGAGTGCTCTTCCTATGTTTTCCTCTAAGAGTTTTATAGTGCCTGGTCTTACATTTAGGTCTCTAATCCATTTTTAGTTTATTTTTGTGTATGGTGTTAGGGAGTGTTATAATTTCATTCTTTTACATGTAGCTGTCCAGTTTTCCCAGCACCACTTGTTGAAGAGGCTGTCTTTTCTCCATTGTACATCCTTGCCTCCTTTGTCATAGATTAGTTGACCATAGGTACATGAGTTTATCTCTGGGCTTTCTATCCTGTTCCATTGATCTATATTTCTGTTTTTGTGCCAGTACCATATTGTCTTGATTACTGTAGTTTTGTAGTATACTCTGAAGTCAAGGAGTCTGATTCCTACAGCTCCATTTTTTTCCCTCAAGGCTGCTTTGGCTATTCGGTACCCTTTGTGTCTCCATACAAATTTTAAGATTTTTTGTTCTAGTTCTGTAAAAAATGCCATTGATAATTTGATAAGGATTGCATTGAATCTGTAGATTGCTTTGGGTAGTATAGTCATTTTCACAGTATTGATTATTCCAATCCAAGAACATGGCATATCTCTTCATCTGTTGGTATCATCTTTAATTTCCTTCATCAGTGTCTTATAGTTTTCTGCATACAGGTCTTTTGTCTCCCTAGGTAGGTTTATTCCTAGGTATTTTAATCTTTTTGTTGCAATGCTAAATGGGAGTGTTTCCTTAATTTCTTTTCCAGATATTTCATCATTAGTATATAGGAATGCAAGAGATTTCTGTGCAATAATTTTGTATCCTGAAACTTTGCCAAATTCATTGATTAGCTCTAGTAGTTTTCTAGTGGCATCTTTAGGATTCTCTATGTATAGTATCATATCATCTGCAAACACTGACAGTTTTACTTCTTCTTTTCCAATTTGTATTCCTTTTACTTCTTTTCCTTCTCTGATTGCTGTGGCTAGGACTTCCAAAACTATGTTGAATAATAGTGTGAGAATGGACATCCTTGTCTTTTTCCTGATCTTAGAGGAAATGCTTTCAATTTTTCACCATTGAGAATGATGTTTGCTGTGGGTTTGTCATATATGGCCTTTATTTTGTTGAAGTAGTTTCCCTCTCTGCCCACTTTCTGGAGAGTTTTTATTATAAATGGGTGTCGAATTTTGCCAAAAGCTTTTTCTGCATCTATTGAGATGATCATATGGTTTTTATTCTTCAATTTGTTAATATGGTGTATCACATTGATTCATTTGCCTATATTGAAGAATCCTTGCATCCCTGGGATAAATCCCACTTGATCATGGTGTATTATCCTTTTAATGTGTTGTTGGATTCTGTTTGCTAGTATTTTGTTGAGGATTTTTGCATCTATATTCATCAGTGACATTGGTCTGTAATTTTCTTTTTTTGTAGTATATTTGTCTGGCTTTGGTATCAGGGTGATGGTGGCCTCATAGAATGAATTTGGGAGTTTTCCTTCCTCTGTAATTTTTTGGAAGAGTTTGATAAGAATGGGTGTTAGCTCTTCTCTAAATGTTTCATAGAATTTACCTGTGAAGCCATCTGATCCTGCACTTTTGTTTGTTGGAAGATTTTTAATCACAGTTTCAATTTCATTACTTGTGATTGGTCTGTTCATATTTTCTATTTCTTCCTGTTTCAGTCTTGGAAGGTTACACCTTTCTAAGAATTTGTCCATTTCTTCCAGGTTGTCCATTTTATTGGCCTAGACTTGCTTATAGTAGTCTCTTAGGATGCTTTGTATTTCTGCGGTGTCAGTTGTAACTTCTTTTTCATTTCTAATTTTATTGATTTGAGTCCTCTCCCTCTTTTTCTTGATGAATCTGGCTAATGGTTTATCAATTTTATTTATCTTCTCAAAGAACCATTTTTAGTTTTATTGATCTTTGCTATTGTTTTCTTTGTTTCTATTTCATTTATTTCTGCTCTGAGCTTTATGATTTCTTTCCTTCTGCTAACTTTGAGTTTTGTTTGTTCTTCTTTCTCTAGTTCCTTTAGGTGTAAAGGTAGATTGTTTATTTGAGATTTTTCTTGTTTCTGGAGGTAGGCTTGTATAGCTATAAACTTCCCTCTTAGAACACTTTTGCTGCATCACATAGGTTTTGGATCATCGTGTTTTCCTTGGCATTTGTTTCTAGGTATTTTTTGATTTCCTCTTTGATTTCTTCAGTGATCTCTTGGTTATTTAGTAACGTATTGTTTAGCCTCCATGTGTTTGTGTTTTTTATGTTTTTTTCCCTGTAATTGATTTCTAATCTCATAGCATTGTGGTCAGAAAAGATGCTTGACATGATTTCAATTTTCTTAAATTTACTGAGGCTTGAATTGTGACCCAAAATGTGATCTATCCTGGAGAATGTTCCATGTGCACTTGAGAAGAAAGTGCAATCTGCTGTGTTTGGATGGAATGTCCTATAAATATCAATTAAATCTCTCTGGTCTATTGTGTCATTTAAAGCTTGTGTTTCCTTATTAATTTTCTGTTTGGATGATCTGTCCATTGGTGTAAGTGAGGTGTGAAAGTCCCCCACTATTATTGTGTTAGTCTCGATTTCCTATTTTATAGCTGTTAGCAGTTGCCTTATATATTGAGGTGCTCGTATGTTGGGTGCATATATATTTATAATTGTTATATCTTCCTCTTGGATTGATCCCTTGAGCATTACGTAGTGTCCTTCCTTGTCTCTTGTAACATTATTTTAAATTCTATTTTGTCTGATATGAGTATTGCTACTCCAACTTTCTTTTGATTTCCATTTGCATGGAATATGTTTCCATCCCCTCACTTTCAGTCTGTATGTGTCCCTAGGTCTGAAGCGGGCCTCTTGTAGACAGCATATATATGGGTTTTGTTTCTTGTATCTATTCAGCAAACCTGTGTCTTTTGGTTGGAGCATTTAATCCATCCATGTTTAAGGTAATTATTGATATGTACGTTCCTATTACCATTTTCTTAATTGTTTTGGGTTTGTTTTTGTAGGTCCTTGTCTTCTCTTGTTTTTCCCACTTAGAGAAGTTCCTTTAGCATTTGTTGTAAAGCTGGTTTGGTGGTGCTGAATTCTCTGAGCTTTTACTTGTCTGTAAAGCTTTTGATTTCTCCATCAAATCTGAATGAGATCCTTTCTGGATAGAGTAATCTTGGTTGTCGGTTCTTCCCTTTCATCACTTTAAGTATATCATGCCACTCCCTTCTGGCTTGTGTAGTTTCTGCTGAGAAATCAGCTGTTAGCCTTATGGGAGTTCCCTAGTATGTTATTTGTCATTTTTCCCTTGTTGCTTTCAATAATTTTTCTTTGTCTTTAATTTTTGCCAGTTTGATTACTATGTGTCTTGCTGTGTTTCTCTTTGGGTTTATCCTGTATGGGACTCTCAGCACTTCCTGGACTTGGGTGGCTATTTCCTTCCCCATGTTAGGGAAGTTTTCAACTATAATCTCTTCAAATATTTTCTTGGGTCCTTTCTCTCTCTCTTCTCCTTCTGGGTCCCCTATAATGTGAATGTTGTTGCATTTAATGTTGTCCCAGAAGTCTCTCAGGCTGCCTTCATTTCTTTTCATTCTTTTTTCTTTACTCTGCTCCGCAGCAGTGAATTCCACCATTCTGTCTTCCAGGTCACTTATCCATTCTTCTGCCTCAGTTATTCTGCTATTAATTCCTTCTAGTGTAGTTTTCATTTCAGTTATTGTATTCATCTCTGTTTGTTTGTTCTTTAATTCTTCTAGGTCTTTGTTAAACATTTCTTGCATCTTCTCGATCTTTCCCTCCATTCTTTTTCCGAGGTCCTGGATCATCTTCACTATCATTATTCTGAGTTCTTTTTCTGGAAGATTGCCTATCTCCATTTCATTTAGTTGTTTTTCTGGGGTTTTATCTTGTTCCTTCATCTGGTACATAGCTCTCTGCCTTTTCATCTTGTCTATCTTTCTGTGAATGTGGTTTTTGTTCCACAGGCTGCAAGATTGTAGTTCTTCTTGCTTCTGCTGTCTGCCCTCTCTGTTCTCCTATTCTTTTGGATTTCTTTGGGTGTTCCATTCCTTTTTGCAAATGGAGCACTCTATTGATGAGTACAGGTGGCTGATGTGGGTGGCCCTGCATCCAGAAGACCTCTCTTCTGAAGAGGGCTGACTGCAGGTGTGTGTATTTGGGGGCATATCAGCACAATAGATTCCTTGTTGTGCACCTGAGCAGGTAACATGATTCTGGGCATGCAGAGCTGTTATCCGTTTCACTCACTTTCTGTTTCATTGTTTCCTGGAGGTCCAGGTTTATCTCAAACTTGGCTTCTTCCTCCAGTCCTGTCAGCCTTGTCATGTATCCTTACTACCTCTTTAGACAGAAAACACACTTCTGTTAAAATGTAGTTCTTAGGCTTCAAGAGTTCAGTTCTGAGAGCAAAAATCCTATTTTGCTTTCATTTTGTCACAAATGAATTCATTCTGTCATACAATTTTTTCTCTATCATTTCTAGAGAGAGAGAGTCAAAAGATGAGTGAGCAAGTCTGTCATTTCATAACCTGAGGCCTCCCTTAAACTTATTGTAATATTTGTTCCAATTAAAGACAAGCTAGTCAAAAAATGGGCAATTATTTCATTTGAAGTGAAACCACCTACTAAAATGATGACAATAAAAAATATAAATTAGCTTTTAAAACTGTATAAAAACACATTTCCCCTGCAGAGGACACTGAGCTCTGAATGTCAGATGCAGGGTGTCTGACAGGCTCCTTGGCAGGGATGCTCCTTATTTAGGCATGTTGGAAGAAAGCCACCAGGGGAAACCAGGTAATGCTCCTCATAGAAACACCCATCTCTTTGTTGTTTCTTCTTTAACATGAACTTTGCCATTTGGTGTAGCCCTTTCTTGATGCTGGAACCCTCTTCTAGAAGTTTATTAATTGAAAATGAAGAAGAAATAACAAGAGTATTTGATCAGGTTGTAAGGCATGGGGCAGGCAAGAGCACTAGGTGACCTGTGGAGAGCAGAGAGAGCAGGCATGGGATGAGGTCAGCCTCTCCCGAAGGTCCGGGTGCTCTTCGACCATGGTGTCTGGTGTGGGGAGGCTTGGGTCAGCTGCCTGTGGGGAAGGCTGCATCATTGTTCCCTGTGCTTGGAAGCTGCAGGGAACTCCTGTGAGCAAAGGAACTTGGAGACATAAGGTAATAGAACAAGTAAAACTAATAGATCACTAGGGCCTGGAGCAGAGGCAGCTCATGGTGATGAAAACAGCAGATGGGGAAATCTCAGTAGGATCTTTGGCTCAGGAAATGACTAGTGTGGGACCCTGCAGACCCAAGGGGGGACCACATCTTCCCTTTTGCAATAGTCATTTAACTTAGTTACATGAATCAAAAACATGATATGCATAGTGAAAAAAGGAAGGCCCTTTAAAGAGGTCAACTCACTCCCGGCTCTAGTCCCACTGAACTCTCTGTTGGTCAGACCTACATGTTCAGTTCTGGACATCACATGAAACCTTGATAAACTTTAGAAACATATCCACCAATGTGTCTTGATTCCTGATGCTCCTGACTTCCTTGTTGTCCCATGGCTCCTTCACCCCAAATCATTGACAATCATTGTTTAGGGGGAAGGGAAAATAACAACCTAATAAATGGCTGTTTATTAGCCATTTATGGGAATGGGAAAAAAATGGGAAAGATAATTTTCAATATTGAGACTCAAGTTTGACTATTCTTGAGAATATAGAGAGGCAATAATCTTGAAAGCCAGATATAAAGAGGTTGTAAATTTCCATGTT
Source organism: Orcinus orca (assembly GCF_937001465.1). NCBI lineage: Eukaryota > Metazoa > Chordata > Mammalia > Artiodactyla > Delphinidae > Orcinus > Orcinus orca. Next base: position 32,910,569 of record NC_064569.1, on the reverse strand, counting down.
TCCCTTTAGCTATCCAGGGTGGATTATGACAGTCTGAGCATAGAGTTATAAGAGAAATCAGATCTTAAGAAGGTGGAGGATAAGGTATAAGGAGAGTTCCTGCCATACTACTGTTTGTCACCGTGCGAGGCAGAAGAGCAGCAGTGTGGAGGGAGGGGCTGGGCTATGCTGCTGGTCCCCTGCATCCTGCAAAGGCTGAGCAGTGTACCCAGAGGTTCTTGCCTCTTCCAGTAGGGGATGGAGGGGTTGGGAGGCCTGTGGACCAGGCAAGGTCTTGGGTCAGGTGACGGACTTTGTGAGTGAAGGGTATAGGAAGGATCAGGGTTTTTAGCAGTTGGTGCTCACATAATACCTAGAGACACTAGGAAGGGCAGGGCACGCTAATGGCAGCCCAGAGGACCAGAAACCAGATGAGAGGGAACATCTCCGCAGAGGACAGTGATGACCCAGAGATCGTCCTGAATGAGGTCGGAGGCCCTTGCCCATCTCTACTGCCATTAGGATACAAAAGCTGCCTCTGAACTTACACACTGTTTTGGGAAAAGCAGGGGGTGGGGGTGGGAGTTGCTTTGAGAAGGGAGAAACAGCCTTATGGAGACGCTAACCTTTGAATTGATTGAATATTGACATGGCTGAGTCTCTGGGTCTTTCTGTTACAACTCCATGTACTGTACCTGAAAAACCTCTCAATCTGTAAAATTGCTCAGGAAGAATAGTAAGTTTGTAGGAAAAATAAGTTTAGGCACAAACCACTCGAAAAACCTATATGCCTGGTTCACCAGAGCACTAACCAAACAATCATATCTATTTAAGGCTGACATGGACTGCCCAGCATTGATCCGTGGCCTCAGGCTACCTTAGGGAATAAGAATTCTGAGAAACAATAGTGCAAGGGCACAGGCTTTTTGTGCAGAGGGAAGGCAGGTGAGCTGGAGTCCTGAGCACAGGGAAGAGCCCCTGGTGTTGATGCAAGCAAACAAACAATTCATTAGTAGAGACCCATTTTTAATTTTCTTACAGTGCAGAGTAGAAGGCTCTTGCTTGTGTAGGTGTCAAGCTGAGGGTGTTTTCTTTTTCTGCTGATGGTTTTAATTCTCTCCCTGCTAATTCTGCTTCCTTTGCCTAGCAGGAATGATGTATAAACCAAAGTAACTTCTGCATTATATAGACATCATTCTCCTACTAACCAATCATGTATGAGTAATTGGTGCTATAAAGATGTGCATTGTAACAGAATAATCTATATTTTAAATCAGGAGATATAGTTAAATTTATTTGGAAAGTCTAATTTTTCTTTTCATGATTAGGAAAGGGGTTTGCGAGTAAGACAAAAATAATTGTCGACAATGAAAACTTCTTAAAAAGCACATCTGCGTCAACATCTGTGAATTCTGATTCAGCCACACACCTTTTCAAAAAGACATGGATTAACTAACCAGAGGGCAACATAGGAAAGCAACTGGCATGTGGAAGGGGCTGCAGCCGTGTTATCTGAGGAACAGATGTCCAAGGTGTTTAGCCTCAGAAGAGACTCAGCAGAGACATGACAGCTGTCTTCAAATATAGTAAGTGTTACGGTTTTGAAGAATAAGTTGTCTTACATTATATGGCCATACAGCAGTGACTTTGTCTTAAGTTGAGACAAATCACACCTAAGCCGCTCCCACAGACCTTCACTTTCCCTCTGAGACCTTCACTTTCCCTCTGAGGAGCCTCCAATAATCCATAAAATACAGTTTGGTAAGTCTCTGCTATGGAGAACAGAGCAAGGACCAGAAGACAGACATTTCCTCCAGCAGACTGTAACACTAGAGGATATGTTTATAAATTTGAGTCACTCATTTTTTTATACCTTTATTGGAGTATAATTGCTTTATGAAGTTGTGTTGGTTTCTGCTGTACAACAAAGTGAATCAGCTATATGTATTCATATATCTCCATATCCCCTCTTGAGCATCCCTCCCACCCTCCCTATCCCACCCCTCTAGGTGGTCACAAAGCACCGAGCTGATCTCCCTGTGCTATGCAGCAGCTTCCCACTAGCCATCTATTTTAAATTTGGTAGTGTATATAAGTCCATGACACTCTCTCACTTTGTCCCAGCTTCCCCTTCCCCCTACCCCCGTGTCCTCAAGTCTGTTCTCTACATCTGCATCTTTATTGCTGCCCTGACACAAGTTTCATCAATACTGCTTTTAGATTCCATATATATGTGTTAGCATACGGTATTTGTTTTTTCTCTTTCACTTCACTCTGTATGACAGACTCTATGTCCATCCACCTCATTACAAATATGAGTCACTCATTTTGTATCATATTCTCTACCTGCTCTACTGGCATTTAAACTCACACTTCTAAAGGAAAAAGCTTGCATGCCTACACTGTGTAGGTTACTGTTAGATGTCCTTCTCAAACTCTTGCTTTGGCATCCTGAAAATTCTTGCTGTGTTTTCCTGGGAGTCCCCAAGGAATGTCTGATGTGTTTCCATGTGGCTTGGAGATTTTATTCATCTTCTCCTGGCACTGTCTTCCTCAAGTGGTTTATCAAGTCTGCCAGGCACACTGTTGTGTCTGACATTTCTGGATATGACCTCAGGGTCCACCTGGTACCTTTCACATCTAATGGGCACTTTTGCCTCTTCTGTGAGAATCATCTTGTAATACCACTGCTTCTGCAGAGAGTCACTTCTCTTCCTAGTTGAGCATCTCTGTGACTTCCAGACCCAACATCCTCTTGCTGGGCATCACAGTCTCTCCCCAGATTGTTTCAGGTGCCAAGGCAGTTCCATTGTGAATGAGGGAAGAATGTTTGTCCCTGTGTTATACCTAGTTTGAGGGATCCTGAACCTGGGCTACTTGTACCCAAGTGTCATAAAGGATGTTCAATGATACAGAGATGTTAACATTTATCTCAGCCACACTTTCTTTAAAAAACTCAGATATGAAAGCAAAGTTGACAGCCACATCCAATAACCCATATCAGGATGTATTCAGGATCATCCCTCTCTTTTGATGACTATGGCTTGTTTGCTGGGTCAAGACTCTCATTCTTGGCTCTGTTTTGTGACCTTTTCTCTGAGAAGTCTCTTCAACTCCTCATGCAAATACATATCAGGAAGGCTGACCCCATCGGTTTGCTAGATATTCTCAGATATTTGAATACCTCGTGTAAAGGCTCTACTACATAATTACAAAGGAATACATTTGCATTGTAGACAGTTTGGAAAATAGAAAAATATACTCATGGTGCCACCATATTTGATGATAGAGAGCACTGGGAGAAGGAAACCTGGAGTGAGATCATGTGTGAGGGAGAGAGATTTATTCTTACACACATAATTTTGCATCTTACTTTGGTGATTCTCTTCATAACAGTGACTGGATGGTTGTGTGGTTCTGTGTTTGCTCTGGATTTCAAGTGATGGGATGATGGCTGGGCATTCTGACATGTGGCGAGAATATCCAAATGTTGGTGCCAGGATATAGTTTGTGAGGGAATATAGACATGGCTTAAATGTGGCAATCAAGAGGAAGTAGAATTTCATTAATAAAATTTTAATTACACATGGAATACATCCTTCATATAAGTCAAAGAATCCTGTAACTTCAAATGCAGCATTTGAAATGGATTTAAAAATCATTTAAGGTACTTAGGTTGTACTTTGTTCACAAAATCTTTTACTAAAAAGTAATTAGATGAATTCACAATCTTCTTGGATTTGGGAATACTCACCAGGCATTAAAAGTATCTCTTTCTGCTGCCAACCTCACTGTGAGCCTGGCAAGGAGAGGTAGCTATTTCACACAGAATTTCTTCAAATGACTTTCTAACATACTCCTAACACTTACTCAAGTTATTTACTGTATTCATTCAATGACAAGATAATATTCTTTTTTATAAATTTACTTATTTATTTTATTTTTGGCTGCATTGGGTCTTCATTGATACGTGTGGACTTTCTCTACTTGCAGAGAGCGGGGTTACTCTTTGTTGCAGTGCACGGGCTTTTCATTGCGGTGGTTTCTGTTGTTGTGAAGCACATGCTCTAGGCATGTGGGCTTCAATAGTTGTGGCACACGGGCTCAGTAGTTGTGGCTCACGGGCTCTAGAGCACAGGCTTAGTAGATGTGGCGCATGGGTTTAGTTGCTCCACGGCATGTGGGATCTTCCCAGACCAGGGCTCAAACCTGTGTCCCCTGTGTTGGCAGGTGGATCCTTAACCACTGCGCCATCAGGGAAGTCCAACAAGAAAATATGCTTTGTCACATGTAATCTGACTGCCTGCTAAGGAGGGTGGGCCCTGGTAATTGGATGAATTAATGTGATGGGGGTGATGATGCACGTTTGGGACAGCTGAGAGAGAACAAGATTGCTTTGCATAGGAAAAGGGAGAGTCTGAGAAGGAAAAAGCCCAGGAAAAACAAAGGAGAGAAAAATCTAGAGGGAAATAGAAGTGGAGAGCCACATTTGAGGGGAAGCTAAGTAACCTGGAGGTGAGAAGACTTACTTGGGAAGTGTTGTTATTGGTACTCTTGGACTGAGGCTGCAGAATTGAGTAAGGGACTCATCATATTACTGAACCAAACTTGGGTCCACTTGCCCACACACAGCAAAGCCAAACTACTGACACTGGGTTGTGATGAAGGAAAGTACAGAGTTTATTACAGGTGCCAAGCAAGGAGTCTAGGTAGTTAGTGATTAAAGGCCTGAACCCCCTGATGGCTTTCAAGGAAATGTTTTTTAAGACAGGGTGAGGGAGGGGGATTGTGGGGTACATGATCAGATAGTGTACATTCTTCTGATCAGTTGGTAGTGAGGTAATTGGGAATCAACATCATCAACCTTCTGGTTCCAACCAATCTGAGATCTACATGCTTGTGGGCATCACACAGTTAACTTCTCCCACCTGGTTAGGGTTTCAGTACCTACAAAACAGCTCAAAGCACATGCCTCAGAATATTAACCATAGCCCTTGAGGAGGAACTAAAAGTCCTTGACTTTGTTTAATGGCTAAACTGTTATTATTTTTCTTGCTTGACTGTTTTCCTTTCTTTCTGCATTTTCTCACTTCTCTGATTATATTTATTCTTTGGAACTCAGGGAAGGTCTAGGAGGCTAAAGTTTTTCTATAAACAAGAGACAGGCAGAAGACATGGGGGATGGTGGTGTCTGTTCCTGGGAAGGGCCCATAGGGTCTTGCTCAGTTACAGTCACACTCCACTCGTCTTAGTTCAGGCTGCTATGACAAAGTCCCATGATGGAAAGAACTCTCTGGGGTCTGTTTAATAAGGGCACTAATCTCATTCATGAGGGCTCCACTCTCATGACCTAATCACCTCCCAAAGACCCCCACCTCCTAATACCATCACCTTGGGGGTTAGGATTTCAACATATGAATTTGGAGTGGGGGGCTCCAGTTCATTGCACTATTCCTTTTCCACGGGTAAGTTGACCTCTTTGTGTCGAGCTCTGAACACTGTATGGAACAAGAGAGGGAAGAAGAGGTTACAAGAGCCATCAGGCTCCCCTCCTCCTACCCACCCACCCTCTGTTCTCTCTCTTTTTTTAAAAAAAATATTTATTTATTTATTTTTGGCTGTGTTGGGTCTTTGCTGATGTGCATGGGCTTTCTCTAGTTGCAGCGAGCGGGGGCTGCTCTTCGTTGCGATGTGCAGGCTTCTCATTGTGGTGGCTTCTCTTGTTGCAGAGCATGGGCTGTAGGCGCATGGGCTTCAGTAGTTGTGGCACGAGGGCTCAGTAGTTGTGGCTTGTGGGCTTAGTTGTTCCATGGCATGTGGGATCTTCCCGGACCAGGGCTCAAACCCGTGTACCCTGCACTGGAAGGAAGATTCCTAACTACTGCACCACAAGGGAAGCCCCCCAACCTCTGTTCTCTTGCCTGGTTTTTCCTCTATACCTTCCCCGCCATCCCCTCCAGCTCTGGCCCACCCCACTCTGCAAGCTAAGCTCCATCCTTACTGCTGTATTAAACTTGTCACATTTTCTTAAACATTTTTTCTTGGCACATGTTCCTTCTGCATGGAACATTTTCTCCCCAACCTCCACTTTCTACCTTGTTAGTTCTTATTCACACTTTGTGTTTCTGTTCAGATATCATGGCTTCTGGAAGCTTATGCTCACTCTCCCCCAACCCCTGACTGAGATAAGCACTCTTCTATCATCTATTACACTCTCTTGCTGCTTTAATTGCCTGTTTCCTTCACTAACTCTAAGTTCTTTGATGGCTGGAAGGAACAATGCCTGGCTGATCTTTATAGTCCCAAAGCCTAGTAGGTATCCAATAAGTATCAAATGTGGAAGGGATGAATGAATACAGTAACAATGAATGGTGGTGGTAATTAGTTTCCCCTCCAAACCTGACACTCTTCTCTATAACAAGCAGGGTCCAGTCAGAAATCAAACAAACAAAAAAACAACCCCATAAAACCTAAGAAACTAGACATTTAAAACAGAGAGTACATCATTTTCCCACTTTTTACCCTCTGTCAGGAATGTTTGAATGAATGCCAGTTTTATTGCAAACAGAGAAGAAGGAGTCTTCTTTAGAAAGATTGATTGCTGTTAGAATACATGATACTCCTATTATAGACAGAATTCTGTTTTGGTAGTGAAAACATATAGAACTATATTATCACTTTTAAAGCAATATTAGAATTTATATTAAAAAATAAAACACCCCCTCACTGCTGGTGTTCAGAATTCTAAGGAAGGGTATAGTTAGGTGAGTGCTGGACCTCTGAAGTTGGTGTGTGACCTAACGGGTGCTTGGATTTCTGAGAGTCAGCATGATCTGATGGGTGCAGACTGTGGAAGGGGGCCAGGCCCAGCAGGTGAGGGAGTGTGACGTGGTTAGTACTGGAATGCCAAAGAATCCCCAGCTTCACTATTGCTGGTACCTATGAAGAGGCATGGAAAGGCTGATGCTGGGAATACTGAAGAAGGCTGGAGGCTGGACTCAATCATCTGTGTTTGCTGGAGCTTTGCTAAAGGGACTGAAAACAGGAGGAATGTCCCTTCTCTCCTCTTGCCACCTTCCATTCCTTTGGTGCCTCCCATCAGCAAAACCTATTAGAATGCCAACTGGCAAACTAGTGTGAAGAATGGAGTATGCAGATCTAGGCCCAGAGCACAGAAGCACTTGGGGGCACTGAGAAAACAGGTAAATAACCAATACCATCTATCTCCTCAGCTAATCAGCATCCATACTCTCCCAACCAAGATAGAGTTTTATGCTTCTGACTAAAGATGCAATTATCTTTCATACAAACCAAGACTGTACTCTCTCCCCAAAAGGAAAGATTTCCTACAGAAATCATATGCACATATATCTGAATATTCTGTAATGTAAAGAAAAAGTTATAGATTTGTTACACCAACAGTAGTGCTTAATTAAAATAATAGGAGAAAGGAGGTGTGAGGAAAAACATGACTTAACATTAGCAATGTCTACACTACAAACATGGTAGAAAATATTTATAACAGTGACATTTTTGTAATTGTTTATGAGGCCATGATTGATATTTATAATTTCCTTTCCACTACCTATTTGATGTTCCCTTTATCTTAAGGTAGCAACTCAGTTGGTAAAGCCTTTTTACTTGTAGCATGACTCAAACGTTTATTCCTAAAAGGGTCTGAATTCCCAGAAGTCGTTATTTCAGTGGGTTGATGTAGATTTCCACACATTTTAAACATGTAAGTGCTAAGAGATACCCATAGAAGACTATAGTTTGCACACATAGTCCTTTCTGCCCCCATGAGGAGCAGAACCCAAATTTCCCAGCAGTGTATAAGACTCTTTTGAGCCTTTTCGTTCAGTAGCATGAGAAACCCAAATGGTCAGAGAAGCTTAAGTGGAATCATGTTTCCTTGTGAACTAAGAGCCCTAAACCAGCAAAGCCAACACTGTGGAGACAGAAAACAAAAACTATCTCAGTAGATTATAAGATGTATTTGTAGGAGGGTCTATTCCCAAATTCTACCACTTGATTATGCCTGTGGGATAAATTGCTCCATGTATTGGTCACTGGTTGAAAGCATGTATTTCATCCAATAGGATAGAACCTAGAATTTGTAGGCTTTTCTCTCTCAACTGGCCTTTAATTGGCATTTCACCATTTGATCAGAGCAACTACTTCTGAGTGATGTGGTACCTGGTAAGACTAGTAGATTCTATGGGCATGGACTTACCACTATGCTTCTTTTGCCATGAAATAAGTTCCTTGGTTAAAAGCAATATTATGTGGGATACCATGTTGGTGAATAAGGCATTATATGAGTCAAAGGATAATGGTATGGGCAGAAATAGGGAAGATAGGGAAGAGAAGTCCATACTCTAATACATGTATGTTCCAATCAGCACAAGTGGCTCCCTCCTATGATGAAGCATTCCAATACAAGTAATCCTCTACTAGGTAGCTCTCTCTACTTGGTTTCTGTGCAAATGATAGTTTTGGTCTATGCTATTGGTAGGTTAAACACTCAGACATAGTGATTGCCAGGTCAGCTTTGGAGAGTGGAACTCCATGATCGTAAGCTCTTCCATCCCTGCCATTAAGAACACTGAGGTGGCTGGGGAAAGCAGCTACCTGCCACAAAACACACCTCCTTGAATGGTTGGATATTAAGAGCCTCTTCTGTGGTGGATGTGCTTTGGTAATCCCGCGAGGTACTCACTTCATGAAGGCACTAAAAAATAAACTAGTGAATCAATTACCAGCATTCTTGAAAAGCTCAGTGGAAGCTGCCTCTGTAGGCTAGATTGGTGGTGGGAGATGTTGTCATTATGATGGGGATGAAGGACTCCTACAGAGGCAGAGATCAAACACCAGCACCTACTTCCAGAAATAAGGCACCAACAGAGTAGAAACAGTAAATAACAACAGGAATGTTATCAGAATACATGGACCTGAAAAGGATATTTCCTGGTGGCTAATTCATCATAAGTGCAGAGGTATGAAAGAAATGGGCAGGCTACCAGAGGATTACTTGATCTTTACAACTGGAAAAATTCTTAGTCTAGTGGGCAGAAATCTGACTTGAGCTGTCACAATAGAGTTACAGCTTTCACCTTGTTCTGTGCGCTAGTCTGTCTGTAGAAACTGAACTTTTTTTTTCTATTTTGTTCTTTGTTGCATCCTCAGTATTTTTTAAGTGAATGGATGCATGAATAAATGAATGGATATAAATGGCTGATATAAAAATGGGAAGTAGAAGCTGTTAGGATTATTTGTTGACTCAATTAGAAAAATGGATTGGGTAATATTCCATTATACATATGTACCACATCTTCTTTATCCATTCATCTGTTCATGAACACCTAGGTTGTGTCCATATCTTGGCTACTATAAATAATGCTGTGATGAACATAGGGGTACCTGTATCTCTTTGAGTTAATGTTTTTTGTTTTCTTTGGATAGATACTCAGCAGTGGAATTGCTGGATCATATGGTAGTTCTATTTTGATGTTTTGAAGAACCTCCATACTGTTCTCCATAGTGACTGCACCAATTTACATTCCCACCAACAGTGCAAGAGGGTTCCCTTTTCTCCACCCCCCCAACCTACCCTTGTTATTTGTTGTCTTTTTGATAATAGCCACTCTTACTGCCATTTGCAGCAACATGTATGATCTAGAGGGTATTATGTTAAGCAAAATAAATCAGATAAAAACAAATATTGACACCATATGATTTCACTTATATGTGGAATCTAAAAAACAAAACAAACAAGCAAAACAAAACATAAACAAACTCATAGATACAGAGAACAAACTGGTGGTTGCCAGAGAGGAAGGGGGAGGGGGAATGGAAATAGGTGAAGTGGATTAGAAGTACAAACTTCTAGTCAGAAAATAAATGTCATGCTGTAATGTACAGCACAGGAAATTACTCAACAATATTGAATGGTGGCAGATGGTTACTACACTTACCGTGGAGATCATTTTGTGATATATGTAAATGTCAAATCATTATGTTATATACCTGGAACTATTATCTTATGTCACCTATATTTCAATTTAAAAAATGGGTTGAAAGCCCCACGTGAAGCATTAGATGCATAGGAAAACGATGATAGTGTTAAAAGACAGTAAATTTGGGGAAAGCAATTTATGAAAGACGGCAGGGAGTAGGAACAGAGGGAATTCAACTTTTAGAGCTGAATCTGAGAATTGTTGCAAATCTTTTGCAAAGACTTCCAGCAGTCACCCAGCATCAGCTTTTAATTTATTATCTGGAAAAATAAGCCATCCATTTGGGTGGGAGTGTTGGCCCTATCATCATACATGCAATAGAGATGCTCTGTGTGATACGTGTTATGTTCGTCTCAGGCTGACACTCCCATCCCCCGATCCCTACCCCTGCATCATTCGCTTTACCTTCTGGACCTGTGCAGGTGGCTGAGTGGAGCAGACAGATAGAAATATTTACAGAGAGAACTCTTCATTACCTCTGACAGACGTATTTTAGCCTCACAGCTTCCAACCCCAGTCCCTGGAAGGCTGCCCAGCATTGATGCCAGGTATCATTGCCATGGAAACCACAGACCCTCTCACTAGGGTGAGACCCACAAAGGCGAAAGCAGTGTAATAACAGAATTTTTAAAAGGCTCTTGTCCCTCTGCTTTTACACATGGCAGGACTGTACATTTGTCCCTCTGGGGGTACAGGGTAAAGAAAACCGGTAGAGCTGGGGTTATTAGTGGCTTTAAGAAACAGAATAACCTGGAAAAACCCCACTCAGAGAAGTAGGGTCACAAATTACTCTCCAAACCATAAGAATATTTTTTCTCATTTTCCTCTAAATATAAAGCTACTATGGCTGGCACTTCTTTTAGAAAAGAATGGTATCTATTGGGTTTTTGACATTGTACAGGTAACTTCAGTGAAAATGGCTTTTCTATACCAGGCATTAACTCAACTATGCCAAAATTACCTTGGCTGTCTTAGACTGAAGGTCAGGGGGTGGTCACCGATAATGGGTATTGCTTACCACAAGGAATTGTGTTTCTCACCTTGGAACCGATGGTAGTACTTGTATTGCATTGTCCTCTTGGGCTGGGCAGTGGTGACAGAGGGTGAATACATATGTTAGCAGTCATGGACCTGGGTACTGGATCCGTGTGCATATGACTCTTTCGTAAATTGTATCTCTATAAAATACTGTTAGCATGAAAAATGAAAAACAAAGTATTGTAAAATATTCAAAGCAAAGATTTTTTTCTAATTTGCTAATTTTTGGAAAAGTGGGTTTAAGGTGTAGCTTCTTAGAACGACACAACTTTAATTTTGAGACTTCAGTTACGGTATTTAAAAAAAATGTTTTCCTCTGAGTTACTAAGGACGTTCATTATGTGAAGGACTTAGAGTGCTGTACATATACTCACTGAGAAGTTACTCTGGGATGGAGTTTAAGTGTTTGTCCTTGGGCCTACCCATTCCCTGCCCTTTGTTTGCCCCGCCATGCACCCATCTTCCACCCCAGCCGGGTGGATGGTGCTTCACTGCTCATATCCCTGGGCTGGTGTCTGAACATGGCATGTACACATGCCTGCTCAGCCTGGCCCGTGCTTCTCTGCTGACACTTGGAAGGAAACTATGATGAGTGGACACTAAAGTCCTAAGTGAAATTCTGAGACTGGTCAGTGACATCAGTCATTCTTTGGCTCATTTACCAGTTTCCTGTCTTCCCCAACAACCACCCTTGTGGTTATTATTATAAAGTGAGGTGGAATCTCCCTGAATGAAGGCACCCTCATTTCTGCTCATTTCTTCCCTTCCCTTCCCTGGCCCCATTCTAAGTCTCATTTTGCTCCTGTAAGCATCTCTGTTATCTGCTCAAGTGATAGCACCTGATATGTGATGTGTTCATCAATTTTAGTTTATTTTCTTCTATTGTTTTCTTCTTCTTCCTTCTCCCCCTCATCCTGCTTGATATTCATTCTACATTCTTATCAACTAAAACCCAACACCCATAATATTGAAGATTGATTTTCCATTCTTTCAAAAGCTAAGACATAAAGCATGAGAAAGAATTTGGCCATTTAAAGAGGGAGAGAAGCTCATTGTGTGGAGACAAAACAAGATGGATAAGGATCCTGAGGTGAGAAGTAGTATAGTCTGTTCTAGAAACTGAAAGAAGACTACTGTGGCTGGAGCTCAATGGACATGGTGAGAGTGGGTTGAGACGTGGTGGGAGAGAAAGGGAGGGACAGAATTATGCAGTATGAATAGGGACCCATGGAAGAAGAGGGTCTTCTATTTCCTAAGATCACCTTGGCAGGCAAGTGGACAATGGGATGGGTGAGAAGAAATGAAGGAAACAAGATAGGAGGAGGTTGTCACACAGGACAGAGATGACGGAGGCTGGACTGTGGGGGTTACAGTGGAGGTGAGCCGAGAGCACAGCTTCTTCATACTCTTGGAACTATACGCTGGGAGGATATCGATGAAAATGGTGAAGCAACCAAAAAATAATATCTCCTAGGTTTCTGGCTTGTGAATTGAATGAACAATGATAACATTTACTGAGAAGAGGAAGACTGAGGTGAAGGAAGGTCACTTTCTGGGGCTGTTTTAGAAGACTGTGAGACATCCAAGGGAAAATGAAACCAAGCAGGACCCTGTGGGGCTCCTGGGCACAAAAGCCTTTCTGTGTCCCCCATTTCTTGATTACAGGAAATAGGCTTCATTCAGTCTCCATGACCTTTCCTGAGTTCCAACAAGCAGGTTCAAACAGTTGCTAATCAGGGAAGGGAGGGGATGCAGAGACAAAGGAGGAACAGTCAAGAAACAATAGTGCAGGGCTTCCCTGATGGCGCAGTGGTTGAGAGTCTGCCTGCCGATGCACGGGACATGGGTTCGTGCCCCGGTCCAGGAGGATCCCACATGCCGCAGAGCAGCTGGGCCCGTGAGCCATGGTCGCTGAGCCTGCACGTCCGGAGCCTGTCCTCCGCAACAGGAGAGGCCATGACAGTGAGAGGCCCACGTACCACAAAAAAAAAAAAAAGAAACAATAGTGCAGACTTGGGGCAGGGTCCTGGTTCCCCCACAAGGGATACACATAACAATATCTTTGAGCTGTTTTGTAGATTACTGAAACCCCCACCAGGTAAGAGAATTAACTGTGTGCTGCCCACAAGCACGTAGACCTCAGTCCAGTTGGAACCAGAAGGTTGATGTTCACTCCCAGTTACCTCACCACCAACCAATCAGAAGAATGTCCATGAGCTGATCACGCCTTCCACTTTGAGCCATTACTATAAAATTCCTCAATAACCCCTCCAGGTTGGGACACACAGTTTTGAGGGCGTTAGCCCACTGTGGTCCCCTTTGCCTGGCAAAGCAATTCTTTTCCACTTCACCCAAAACTCTATCTCTGAGATTTAATTCAGTGTCAGTGTACAGAGGCCAGTTTCAGCATCAAAGGTATCAACTAGGCAATACAAAAGGCAATTCTAGGGCTCATAAAATGCTGTAGACTAGAGAAGTAAATGGTATATGCATAGATGGAAGCTGATTGAGCCACCTAGTGTTTCAGCCTAGTGAGACATTTTCATTGGTTTCAGCAACATGGAGGTCTTTGATGACCATGGCAGTCTCAGTGGAGGACTGGGATAGATGATGGTATATGGTGGGGTATGAAGTATGTGGAGATGAAGTTGAGACAGCCTTTGTAGACAGGTGTTTCCAGAAATTTGGCTATGAAATGGAGAAGAGGAATGGTTCAGTAGCTGGAAATGGGTGTGGGAATATGTGTATACGTACATGTGATATATATATATATATATACTTTTAAAAAGTGAGAGATACACAAGAATATGATCCATACTCATACAAATTAGAGAAAGGGAATAACTGGGGGTAACTGAAGGAGCCAAATCTTTGAAGGGAAAAGAGGGTGGATTCAGTTGTCCTTTGACAGGGAGAGATTCTTCCCCATTGTACCAGGAGTAGAGAGGATGTGTACATGGATAACTAAGTTGGTAGGTTTGGGGTGGGCAGATGTAGGATATTAGATCTGATGGCTTATACTTCCTTAGAGTATATGGCAAGGTCATAGGCTGTGAGTGGATTGAGGTGTGATAGAGTTGAAGACAGTGAAAGAGGTATGAAATATTGAGTGGAGGGCAATGTGAGTCTACTAAAGAAATGGGATAGGCTTTTGGGGCATCACTGACTAGTCACCTACCTTGTGTGTTTTTCCCCATCAACATCCAGCTGCCTCGCATAGAAAAGGGGATTCCATCCTTACGTGGTGGAGAGAGAGAGCAAGCTCTTTGTTACCTCCTCTTATAAGGGCACTAATTTCATCATGAGGACTCCACTCTCATGACCTCATCTAACTTTAATTACTCATTTAACCTCAAAGGCCTATGTCCCAATCCCATCACACTTGGAGTTAGGGCTCTACTATATGACTCTGGGGGACATGATTCAGTCCACAGCAGAAGGTGAGCTTCTGGCACTGCTGCTCTGAGGACAAAGACCTGCCCATATAATGCCCTCCAATCCTGACAGATTCCATGAGAGACATCCTCTCCCATGCGATTTCATTTCCCAAAGTTACATAAAGGAGGATGACTGCTTCTGTGCACACCCTAGAGGAAGAATTTCATACATTGGAGACTCCATCTCACTTCTCAAGGAATGTTCATTCTCTTATCACTTTTAGATTGGAACGTGAGCTGTGAAACACAAATATGTAAAAGGAATAAACATAGGAGCTATATCTTAATGGATTTTGGATTTGGATTTTTTCTTTTTCCAACTTAGCAGATTCTCCTTCTACACTGGAGGAGGGAGAAAATGGGCCTGCTGCCTACAGCTGGGTGAAATGGGGAGCAGTGTCACCATCCGCACAGCTGTCTTATTGCTGACTTCCAATAGCAGCACCAGGGCCAGGCTTACAGGAGAAAGGAGCTGGGGTTGTGGAGCTCAAATGATGCTCCTACAGAGTAGCCTCCTTCTTCCTTCTCTTGTCCATCTGTATCCACTGTGGTTAATTTTTCTAAAACACTTCCTGGGGCTACGTCCAGGTTAAATCTTTCTTTTGTGAGGATGGCAAGGCTTATTATTTTTTCTGATTGTAAAAGTAATAATTATTATTTTCAGAAAATTTGGAAAATGTAGAGGTGTTCAAAGAAAAATAAAAATCACTCACCATTCCATCTTCCAGGAGTAACTGGTGTTATCATTTGGCATAGTCCTTGTAGACTTTTATCTCTGAGGATACATACATGTGCTTTTTTTCCCTGATAATACAATGGAGGTCAAACTGTACAGTGCTGTGTATTCTGCTTTCAGGCTCTTTTAATGGTTTCCCCAGTGCCTACAGGAAAAGGAACTACTCCTTGGTCTACACTCAGCACCTTCGTAACTGTTTCCAACCTGCTCTTCTGGCTTTATCCAAACTCGCCTCTACAATCAGGTGGGTTAACTCATTTGGACCTGCCTGTGTTCCATTACTAGTTCTATTACCTTACCTAGAATGCCCTTACTATTCTCTCCACATCCCAGAGGCTAGTCATCTTTCAAAGACTAGACACACAGCATCTCCCCCACGAGGTCTCCCAGGAAACCAATGCAAGTGACTTCCTCCCTTCCAAATCCCCCCAGCTGCTCCCTTGGCCTGGGCATGCTTTCCTCCAGATGGCTCAGTCCTCACATCATTTAGGTCTTTACTCCTTAAAATGAACTTCCTGAGACTTTGAAACTCCATTTGTATCCCAACCACTCCATTCCCCTTTCCTGCTTTCTTTTTCTTTTTTTTAAAAAAAAAATTATTTATTTTTCTTCAGAGCACTTATATTACCTGATATTTGATGTGTTTTGACTTTATATTTTTTGATTGATCAATGGGGTTTCTACCACCACAAAACTGTAAGCTCTATGAAAACAGGATTTTTTTCCTCTTTTGTTCAGTGATGTATCCTTAGTGCCTAGAATAGGGACTGCCACATAGTAGATGCTCCATAAATATTTAAGTGAAAGAAGAAAGAAATTCATGTTAATCATTTGGAACTTAGGGTGTCACTTTGTATTTTTCATGAATGTGCACATTAGTGCCCCTCAAAAAGTGTATACATATTGTCTATTAGTGAGAATGGAAACTTCTTAAGGCAGGGACCTATGTATTTCTATCTTTTATATATCTATTTTCCTTTAAGTCCTTAGTATAGTATCTTGCATATAGAAAGAATTCTAGAAAGTACGTTCCATGAGGATGGGTATCTTTGCTTTGATCACTGATGTATGCCCAGTACCTAGAACAATGTTGTCACATAGTAGGCACTGAAAACTACTTGCTAAGTGACTCTGCCTGAGTAATGAATTGACACTGTTTTTATAAAGGCCCCTCCCTCCTCATTGAGTTCAAACATCTCCAGGAAGGAGCTCAATGCTTCAAACTGCATTATAAAGTCATTGTCTTCAGTCTTCTTCTAGGGGAAACATTTTAAAATGGAAATACTTTGTGGGTTTCTGGTTTCAGTGGAAATAAGGCAACAGCTTAGTTCCGAATCTGCTTTCCCTCTTGGAAACCTCCTGCAGCAACAAGGAGAATACAAAAACAAAGCCCGTAAATGACATTTTCAGTGAAACTAGAAGTCAGAGAAAACCCTGTAAACTCCATATGAAGAATAAGTTTTACCAAAGATAGAGCCAGGAGTGAAGCCTAAGCAAGAAGTTGCAGCAATAACACACTGTTAAGTGAAAAAAGGGAAGCTCAGAAGAGTATCTATAGTTGTTCCTTTCCTGTAAGAAGGAAGCAGATATAAGTACTTACATAGATATTTGATTATATTTGCCAAAGGAAAATCAGGAAAGATAAACCCGAAACTTAAGGGACTGGTTTCCTAAAGGGTGGGCTGGGCTGGGCTGGAAAGAAGGGGACATGGGAAAAGGGTAGCTGGACAAGGAGGGATGACACTTTGTGAGTGTAATTTTTGTACAGCTCTGACTCTTAGAATCATAGTACTATTTCACACACTTAATGAGTAAACAATGAAAAGCAAGCAGGCAGTGGGAGGGACACAAAATGGAATAATGCAAACACTAACAAACAAACCTACTGTGTTACAAACAAATAACACACCCACACTGACGGGACAGGAAAGAAAAGACCTAACTTAAGTAACTGGAAAACAGGGTCTTGGATTAGTTACTCTGAGGCCAACGCAAAAGAACTGTACACGGGCTCGCAGCTATCTCGTTAGTAAAAGTAGGTCAGTTCTCTGTCACCAGGATCTGGACTGGGAATTCTGAAACTCTTTTAAGCACTTACTAGAATTGCATAAATAAGTGAATAGATAGTAGATAATGAAAGCTGGGTTCTCTTTGTTAGAGAAAGAAGTTATGAATAAAGAAAAGGGAAGGTTAAAATGAAGCCTGTGGGACTGGATTGGAATCAGAGGTGTCACTATGAGCTCCTGGTTTTTATTACACATACAGGTAGATAAATACATAAATATAGATATGTGTGTGAGGTGGGATAGAGTCCATACATACACTTCCATACATACACTTCTGTCCAGTGAGAGGACCAAGAATCACTGACGTCTAGCACACAGATCTTGGTTTCTAAACACCATTCTTCAAGAAAAAAGGAGCCAGTGCTCCTTGCAGAAGTGGCTGGTTCTGGGGCTGCTGCAGGGAAAATACAGACTTAGCCTGGAATGTCTTGTGGTGCCGGAAAATAAGGAAATGCTCAAAAAAATCTGGAAGTGGTGGTGCTTATTGAAAGAATACAGGAGCCAACCTGAAGGAGCTTCTAATGGCCCAAACTGAAACAATTAAGCAACAAAATAATGACAGTATGAGGTTTTAATCCAGAGTCAAATGAATAAATAAACAAGTAGCCATGTGTCCATGAGTGATTATCTACATCGAATGGAATAACTAATCATACGGTACAATTCTTCACTTTTCCCCTCTTGAGCAAGTCTTCTATCGCTCATGATACACTTTATCACTTATTTATTATTTATCATGATACAGTTATCAGTTTTTGTGTGTATGACCATGGAGCCTGGTCTCACATCTTTCACACGGTAGGTGCTCAGTAATTATTTATTACTAAACGAGAAAGAGATTTTTCAACTTGGACTTGCAGAGGAAAGGGGAAGCTTATCTGCTTGAAACCTCATTTCAGGTTATTTTCACATCTTTCTCTCTCTCTCTCTTTGTTTTGGGGGGGAGGGGTTGGGGGACTTTTTAACTTTCAGCTGGAACAGTCGCCTCTTCATAAAAATTTAGAAGACCATGTGTGTTTTCTGATGAATTATACCTGGGGTAAGAAGAGTAAAAGTAAACCACAGAATGTCAATGAACTTGCAGTGAATGATCAATCGTATAGCCTCTTTCATTTTCAGGGGTTGAAGTTTCCTCTGATGCTGCTGCTGATACAAACTGCACCTGTCAAATGCTGTACTGTCTCATTTAAAAGTCTTGCCTTTGATTTGAAAACAAAGCAGGAGGGATTTGTTTATATTCCTTTGTCCTACCATGGACTGACTATCTCTTGGCTGCCTCACGCCACGAGGCCTGGCTGGGACTTGACAGGCTGTGGATTAGGGGAGCTCTATCTCGGCAAACCACACAGGCATCCCTATAAAAGTCCTCAAAATAGTGTCGTGTCTTCCAAAGTCTTGTTTCTTAGGGTTTCTTTTTTTCCATCTTTCTCTCATCAGATAGATAGGAGTGAATACTCCAGATACCACCTCTGGGGAGACTTCTGTGATGACCATTCAAATACTATCACCAGTTAGACTCCTTTCTGAGAGGGGCATGGGAAGCCAGCATCTGGAGATACATGATACATGAAATCTCACCTTTTGAAATGAGACGGCAGACGATCTTTCGGGCTGCCTTGCTGTTGTCGGCCATTAGGTATCGAGCAGCTGGACAACTTGCACGTTTCAGATGGTATTCGGTTTTATAAATGTGACTTTGAGAAAAATTTTACACAACTTCAAGGGATGATGCATTTTCTTTGGTAAAGTAGCCCAAAGCTTTCAAATGGTGATAAATCATCTGAGAGCATTAGTGGGTTTGAAAAGCAACATTTATTAGCTAATGCTGCCATTTCTTTTCCCACCCAGATTTCCTTTCAAAGAAAATTTATTGCCATGTCTCTCTGACTGAAATATCTCCCCAAACACAACTGGATCAAAAATATAGTCAATCCATTGTTTTTACCTGCCTTAATAACTAAATTGAATTGACTAGATCGTTGATTCCATTGATTTTGAAGAAGTCTTTTAAGTTGGCTGGAAAAAAAATTACTCTGGAAACGATCTGAGTCAGTGACCACGTAAAAACATGACCTGTGTTCTTTGCAGACTAACTTTCAGTCTTTATTGATGTATCTAATTTGGAAAGTTATTTCTTTTTTCCTTGAGAAGGATAATTGCTTTAATGACACCAAAATGCTTTATTTCTCTGGAAGCTTTTGTAGTCTTTTGGATCCGGATTCTATGTCACAAAATCATACATTTTTAGCTTTCCTTTCAAAATAAAAAGAATGTATTCATTTTTGACTGGGAAAAAAGTGAAAAAGTAATTCCTAATTACTCTTGAGTCTAGCGTAAGAATAGGATAAATCAATTTCTGGCATTTTAAGTCATTGAGTTGCATTTTGCTGAAGACTTAGATTTTTTTCTAAGTTTTTATGTTTTGCACCTGTAGAGTTGAATCTCTGCTCCTGGCACTAGGAAAATATTTGGAGATTCAGGGAATCAAAGAATAGATTTCTTAGACATTCCTGTTTCAGCATAAAGAGAGAAGAAAGTTTAGCTTGTTACTAAATAAACCAAGAAAAATGTTAAAATCAGTTAACTTAAAACCATGGTTCTGGAGGTGGAGTAAAGAGTCTGACTCCATGTTGGATGCTTGATTGCTGACAGCTTTTATATCCACATCTGGGCAAGCCAGTATGGAAGCTGTGGACTCCTGTCCTCGGTGCCAGCAGCTTTCATCATGGCCCTACACTCTAACCACAATAAAAACCAAAGCCACTCACTCCTTTCACTCAATCCATTTCGGACCAGCTTGGGTGTCTGCCTCGGCTCCCCAGAAAGCCACATTATGTGAATAATAAACCTTTCAGACCTTTACAGTGCATGTGTTGCATGAATAACCTCAACATCTGAACCAATTGTGTGTGGGGCATTGATCCTGCTGTCTGAGGGCAACCACAAAATGATTGGGGTTATGAGCAGTAGGGTCGAGGTGGTGACTATCTCTCCTCTGGCTTTTGGTTTGCTAACTGGCTAACAGTGAGCGTGCACTCTGAGCTCCTGCCTGCTGGCTAGTGTATGCTTTGAACTGTCCCACTTTATACTACATTTGCCAAGTCCTACCGAACTTCTGTTATAGATTTCACTGACCCAAGTTGTTGGAAGTTTTGGTAACTGGTGCTTAGGGACAGGAGGAAAAGACTGGGTCTTTCTCTTATTTCCTTTTCTCCCTTTTTTTTTTTTTTTCCATTTGATATATGTATGTATTACAAAATGATTACCACAATAATTAGTTAACATTCATCAGCTCACATAGTTACATTTTTTTTTTTCTGGTGATGAGAACTTTTCAGATCTACTCTTGTAGGAACTTTCAAATATACAGTACAGTATGGTTAACTGTAGCCACCAGGCTGTACATTACATCCCCAGAGCTTACTTATCTCATAACTGGAAGTGTGTACCTTTTAACAACTTTCACCCATTTTCCCCAGCCTCTGCTCCCCACCAATCTATTCTCTGTTTCTGTGAGTTTGGGTTTTTTAGATCCCACATATAAGTGAGACCATATAGTATTTGTCTTTCTCTGTCTGATTTATTTCACATAGCAAGATGTCCTCAAGGTCCATTCATGTTGTCAAAAATGGCAGGATTTCCATCTTTTTTTAGGCTGAATAACATGCCATTGTGCATATATACCACATTTTCTTTATCTATTCATCTGTCAATGGACACTTATTATTGCCATGTCTTGGTTATGAAGTGGCCATGGGCCATGTGTTTTGTCCTGGATCTATCTATGAGTCTTAGGCTAAACTGTGTGTCTCAATTTCAGCATAAGCAGTAATTGATACTGGACTGAGGGGAATGACTCTTACCCTGTGATCGTTGGATCTGTCTCAAGTAGGCATTGGCCTTTGTTCTGTCTCAAGGGAAAGACTCTATTCTGGGCAGTATATGGCTCATCAGGTGATCACTCACATGAGGAAGAGTAGTCACTATGTGGAGTGCTGAGGTCCATACTCCAGAAAGCCCATGGCTCATTAGGACTCTACATAATGATTCTTCTGCTGCTGCCCAGGCCTCTGTCATCAAGAAGATTGTGATCCTCTGGATTTTAGGGAATGCACCCATAGCCCAGACCCTTAAGAATGGCAGCCCTAATGCTTTACCCTATGCCCTTTAAAGGATGCAAAGACACAATTGTCCTATGGAACACCTGCAAAATGGATAGACAAAGACTCTGGGTTTGATTGAGTTCTGAAGCTTTCAACACAGCAAAGGGTTAAGTCCAGGGTCCCTAAACTCAGTAGAGCAACGGGGGAGGTCTCTTACCCTGATGATACTGATTTGGCGATCCCTGGAGGAAGAAATTTGTCAATGTGAGCAGGGTAGAGCTTCCCAAAGTGTATCTCGTAACCATCAAAACCAAACCAAAACAAGCCAGAACAAAACACCTTGACCCAAGGACAGGAAACAAAAATTAAAACAGACAAAAAAGAAAGAAACCAAAACTAAAAAAGGTAAAAGGGGTATCATTTGGCTTTTGCAGCTCTACAACATAGGTTTTACGTGCACACAATCTTTGCAGACAAGAGTTCAGCCACATCCAACTTTCCCCAGAAACACAGGTCTGACATCCTACTGATGACATTTTTCAAGGAGATTCACTGAACACATCCATTCAGGACCTACAATTACAAAGGAGCTCTCACAAGAAGGGATGGCCCATTGCCTTATACAAATTACAAGATCCAGACACCTCAGTAAAATTTCTGCTAATTATTTGGACACCCACTGATGTGCTCTGTCCCTACACTGTGAGGAAGCAACTAATGTCCCTCCTAGCATTCCCAACATTGAAACAGGCCTTTTTAGATTTTAGATGCAACATGTTTCTTATTTCTAAGTTTTAGTTAAGCCCTTTCATACTGTCCCACAAATTGGCCTATTTTGAGTGGAGTCTTGTACGAGGAATGCTCTAAAATCCATCTAAATTGCAATACAACTATTAGTGATCCCCAGAGATCCCTTCGCTGTTGAGATTTCAGCAGGCTCCTCTCAAGCCTCCTGGAGTTCCTGGACAACCCATGATGGCCATTAGTTGCCCATGAGCTTCTAGTGCAAGAAACTGCCCTTCTCAGTCCACACCACACACCATTAGGATGGCAACTCTTGGCCATACACTGGGCCCTTTGAAGACAGAGGCTCTCATAAGTCCTGAGCCTGTGACTCCCTGCCCCCAGCTGCCCATTACATCTTAGGTCATGGAGGCAGCACCCTTCAGGATTGCCATGGCTGCAAAGATTCCCTTATTGACATAAAATGGTACTCACAAGATAGATCCAACTCCTGGCCTTCTAGCATATCCCACTTACAGAAGGAAGTGGTTTCCCCTGTCCTCAGTTCCTTGCTGGGTGTAATTACATGAAAGGAAGTCACCTCTCTTTTGGATCCACTGGCCCCTTGGGAAGCCTCTGGAGATCACCTGAGTAATCCAGAAAGGGAGTCTGTGCACTTTATGGATGGTAGTGTCACCATCACTTGTTATAGTCTGCTGGACACTACTGCTATCCATCCCCTGACTGGGATGTCTCTGATCAAGCATGAGGTCTGAAAGTCAGCATAGCAGGCTGAACTTCCGGCAATTATCTTAGCAC
The DNA here is from genome assembly GCF_937001465.1 of Orcinus orca. Classification (NCBI taxonomy): domain Eukaryota; kingdom Metazoa; phylum Chordata; class Mammalia; order Artiodactyla; family Delphinidae; genus Orcinus; species Orcinus orca. Next base: position 32,887,652 of record NC_064569.1, on the reverse strand, counting down.
TAGAGGCTTCCTTGGCCAACAATCAGCTCCATGTGTACAATTTTAGACTTTTGGCCCATTGCCAATGGTCTGGCTGTCTAGTCCTACCAATATCAACAACAATTCCATATCCAATGTCCTCCTCTTTGAGGTAAAAAACTCTGGAAGTTTCTTGTCTCACAGATATCCAAAATATAAATTAAGTCTACACATGTCTATGCATATACTAAAACCATAGAACACAGCCTCGCTAACATTTCTTATCCCCTTTGAAGTTCTAGAAACTACTGAAGGTTACAAACTGTGATATAGGGAATAATAACCCTCTAAAGATGTCCACATTCTAATCCCCAGAATATGTGGATATGTTACCTAATAGAAGGGATTTTGCAGATGCAATTAATTTAAAACTCTTGAGATGTGCAGATTATCCCTGATCATGAGCTCAAAGTAATCAAAAGGGTCCTTATAAGAGGGAGGAAGGAGGACCAGAGTCAGGGAAGGAGCTATGAAAGTGGAAATAGAACTCAGAAAATCGGAGAGAGAGCTGCTACACTGCTGGCTCTGAAGGTGGAGGAAGGCGCCACAAAGCGAGGAACATGGCCAGCCTCTAGAAGCTGGAAAAAAGCACGGAAACAATTTCTGTTTAGAATCTCTAGGAATGAACCATTCCTGCTGACACCTTGGTTTTAACCCAGAGACTGATTTTGGACCTCTGACCTCCAGAACTGTAAGATAATGGGTTTTTGTTGTTTTAAGCCACTAAGTTTGTGGTAATTTGTTACAGCAGCCATAGGAAACTAATACCTAGTGGTACTCACTTCTCAAAGTGCACAATGCTGGACTCTTACTGACCTCATACGGCAGACCTCAAAGACTGCCACCATTGTTTACCTCAACCAGTCCCAATTCAATTAAAGGAGACATGACACATTTCCATCATTGGTCAAACATCAGGGGTGAATTTTAATGAAGACGCTGACTCAGGTTTTGATATTTGACTGCTGATATCTTTCAAGTCTTTCTACTACCTCTTCCCCTCTTGTCCCAAATCTGGCAAAGCTGGTAAGAAATTCCCCCACTTTCCCTCCCTTGGGTCAGAAGTTCAAACCACGCAAACCCTGGACTTCAGGTGGAAACTCTCACCTTGGCCTAATTCCCCAACCATAATAAAACTCTCAAATCACTCACCCTGCCCTTTGGTCAAGGTATTTTGGACCAGAAGTTACCCTCCTCTCCACAGAGAGCCTCATTACATGAGTCATTAACCTTGTCACCCTACCAGTGATTTTGTGGCCTCATCAGTGTCAGCATCCTGACCAATTTTGGTTGGGGGCTTGATCTTGCCTCTGTGGGGTGACCACAAAACACTGGCGTATCTCAGTGTGCCAGATGGGATGCTAAAATGCACATTTTTAAGAGCACTATCCCCCCCCCCCACCTTTTTTGTTTTTTGAAACTGATTTTATATTAAGATAAGCATGACACTTTGGTGTGAAACAGGAGACTTCAAAGCAATTGATGCCCTCAGGCTTTTTAAAGAATGGGTTCACCCTCTGTTATTAGGGCTGCTTCAAGGGAAAAGACTGAGAAGCACTATTTTAAGGAAACTTGGCTTCAAACCCAGAGTCAGACTATTTCAGAAGGAATGCCTAGCAACCGACATTTGAAAACTGACCTAACTTCTCCAGGCAGGCAGGCCATCTTGGAGGATATCCAAGTTAAGAACTTCTGAAGGTTTACTTAAATATCAATTAGTGCATGTGTACCTGCACGGAGATTTAAATATTTTGGAGATTACCAACATAAAAAATTAATTGCCTTTCCTTTCTTTTTTCTATTAGAAACAATTCATCAAGAATTCATAATAGTGGCTTGAAGACCCTTGGATGACTGACTGCACCATGAAATGTACGTGTCTCTCTCCCTGTCTGTGTGTGGAGAGGGGAGAGAGATATTTATCAGTTAAATTGAGGACAAAAAATTCCAATGCATTGTTGTAGTATATGAAGTACTGTAAATGTATCTGCCAGGTTGCATTTTTCCAAACTAAAACTAAACATTTTTAGACTGCATTTTATCTTTTAAAAAGTCACATTATATGATATTTGCCTTTCTGGAAGCTTCCTTGTAACCAGAATTCATACTAGAAAAGGAGACTTAGGCTTCCCTGGAGGCGCAGTGGTTGAGAGTCTGCCTGACGATGCAGGGGACACGGGTTCGTGCCCCGGTCCAGGAAGGTCCCACATGCCGCGGAGCGGCTGGGCCCGTGAGCCATGGCCGCTGAGCCTGCGCGTCCGGAGCCTGTGCTCCGCAACGGGAGAGGCCACAACAGTGAGAGGTCCGCCTACCGTATAAAAAAAAAAAAAAAGAAAGTAAAGAAAAGAAAAGGAGACTTAGAAGACCCCCAGGGAGCTAGAGAGCAGCGCTGAAGGAAGGCGTGTTCCGCCAGGCACAGAGCTTTCCTACCGGAGGAGGTGGCCGCGGAAGCAGCGTCCCTGGAGACAGTTCACCAGTGCTCACTGGAGAAGGAGAAGCCCCACAAGCAGCACAGCCTAAGTGTTTTACTCCCGAACATACTAATCATTGCTTTAAAATGCTTTGTTTTGCCGCTACTCCGTCTTAGTCCTGACCAGAAATGGCATAGAGGGGAAAGGGAAGTTGGAGAAAGGATATAAAATCCCTTCAAACGACTCAGCTGCTTTCCCGGGCTTTCTGTACTAAGTAGAGCACGTTTTCCCTTTATGATCTACCTCAAATCCTACTTGCTATATGCCTTTTTCCTGATCATCCAGTCTGCAGCTTAAAGAAATGTCTCCTTTGTTTGTGCCCCTCGGTGTTTCTTGCCTGTTCCATTCACCTGGTAATTATTCATCCATTCCCGTGCAACTCCTAAGTTTTCTGTGTTCTTTACCTTATTAGATTTTAAACTTTATATCCTCATTCTGAATAAAGTCTTACTGAAGACAACGACAACATCTTAACATTCTTTTTATCCTCGACATAACCTATTTGAGTGACTTCAAACAGCAGCTGCTCCATAAATATATCGATATGTTGGATGAATGAATGTTGATTAAATTTTGGCTTACTGGATACTTTCAAAAGGATACTTGCATCCCAGGGAACTTCTGATGAGTACCAGTGAGTCTGACTAGAGAAAACACCATTAGTATTGAGAGGACTTGCATATACACAGTATCACAATGTGATATATCACATGTGTCAAATCACAATGTCAAAGACCTCACAACATAATAGGGAGACGGAGACACAAATTGGCAATGGCGTAAGTTCTAAGACAGAGGGGTGGACACAGGGATTTACAAATAAAAGGAAATCTTTGAAGGAAAGTTGTGGGATGGTAAGCTTTGTCTTGATCATCCAAAAAACTGACATAGTAGAAGACTCAACCAAACTCATTGCTTGGCAAATACTAGACTATGCTCTCTATTGTTTCAGTTGTTCACTTTGCATCCCAATGCTCTACTGGTGTTTACAGATTCAGTCTCACTCAACTACTGTTTTGTTTTCATAAACAAAAATATATTTTAATATTTAAAAGTTTGACTTTTTCTACAGGGATCAATCATGCTTCCTTTTTTTCTTTTTTCCCTGAGTGATTTTGGCTAATTGCTTATGGAATGCTATGGACACACCCCCCTCCCCTAAACAGAGTCAAAGACCATGCAAGTTATAATACATTTTTATTTCTTAATTCCAGTGGTAGAAAGGTGAATGATTTCCCAGTAAATCTGTGCTAATAAAGATTTTTAGAGTTTTTTTTAATCTTGATTTACTATGTTTGAGATAGGTTTAGTATGGAATCCCCTTGACATATGACTCTGGTAATTAAGTGAGACATCAAGTCCTCAAAAGATCAACTTTAGAGTAAGGGTGTTAACATGAAGTACCATCAATTGCTGAGTCCATTTATTGATTGTATTGGGTTGTACATGGACTAATATTGTTTACATTGAGAGTGAGATGACTGTGTCTAATCAGAACAAAGGGCACACAGGTATATCTCTGTTTTGTGACCCATAATTAACTTTTAGAAGGACACTAAGCAAATTGCTGCCAGCATTCTTTGTATTGGGAAAATAGGGCACTCCCCCTCCCTCATTTTTTTGTTTTTGTTAACACCCAGTATTCTTGCAATGCAAGGGTGCTTATGTGGGAGAAACTGCTGGTTTGGTAGGGGAAACATATGTTTTCAAAAATAAAGCTTATGCATTTTTTATTAAAAAGTGCTTTTTACAACAGCAGCATAATCTGCAGATGGAGCGCTGATACGGTCATCTTGCTGGCTGTTAAAGAGTTTATTCTACATTAAATTGACTCCCGAGGGCTGCATTTTTCAGTGCTCTTATGACCACCAACCTTTCTTATTGAGAAGGTCTATAGGCCTGATATGAAGTCTTGTAAATCATCAATTCACTCTTTCTGTAATATCTAATGTGTCCCAGTTCACATGCCTTAAAAATTATAAACCACTGCACGTAATGTATATCAACCAAATAAATCAGCTGCTATAAATATAGGTTTTCTTTTGGTTCTGGGCAGATTCATCCCATTGCATTTCACAGGTTTTAAATGCTTTTAGTTCAACAGACAGGATCTCTTTCAGTGTTCAGGCATTAGAGAGCTGGAATGCAATCTGTTTTAAATACTTTATGTGCACAACTGACCCCAAAGCATTGAAAATAGCTCCCTGAAATTCTAAAGAATATAGAAGTAAAACAATGGATGTGTTGTTAACCACCATGTCACTAGTTGATGAAACAATATGGAAATTTTATTTTGGTTATAGGAAAGGGGAGGATAATAAGGCACTGAAGTGCACAATGTGTGGATTCTTTACATGTGGCACGAAGGAGAACCACACTCCACCAAGCTCTTCTCTGGATGGGCTTGAAAACTCCTGGTCTGTCCTCTCTTTGTTTGCTATGAAACCTGGTCCTACATGTATATCTTTTATTAATAGGTCAGAATAAGCTGGATACTTATAAAAATATGGGCCAATCAATGGGTTATTAGTATTAACTCATTCCTACTTCTTTGCAATTTCCTTATATTTTTAATTGATTGAACAACAAAAAAGTCTGCAGAAACTTGTGACATTGCTGACAGCTTTCCACATGATTTCCCAGCCAGTGTGTCTTGAGTGACTTTCATTTTTGTTTTTGTTTTCAGAGTAGTTTTGAGTTATGAATTTATTTCTTAAGCTATAAACACAGTAAGCCCTGCTTCCTGGTCCTACAGGATGGATGCAATAAAAAGAGAAGAGAGAATACAGATGTGCATAGGAAGGGAAGACAGCAGGTTTGGAAGCAGAAGGCAGAGATTCTGGTCCTAATTCTGTCACTGACTATGTCAATAAACGAAGGCATTTAATTTCTCAAATATAATTCCATATTTGCAAATTTTCCTACTTGCTAAAATTTATTTGTAACCCCCAAGTCAATACTCATGGTACTTTATTGTTATTCGTGGACAGGCACAGAGCGATGAAAAACTTGTCACCCTAAGCCCATGTTCCCTGCTGGGATCAAACAAGGTTTCAGCTCTTATGCTGTAAACAAGTGTCTTCTCATGCTCTATTAAGTGCCACATTTTGTTCCAATTTTTGCTTTTTTGTTGGTGACTTTTCTTTTCAAAATAGCCCCTGAGCATAGTGCTCAATGCTGTTTGTGTTCCTAGGTGCAAGAAGGCTATGATGTGCTTTCTGGAGGAAATATGTTTTTTAGTTACATTTCATTCAGACATGAGTTATAGTGCTGTTGGCCCTGAGTTCAATGTTAATTAAGCAACAGTATATATTAACTGAAGTGTCTCTAAAGAGAAACACACACAAAACAAGGCAATGTATTGACTGATTGATGAAAATGTGCCCAGAGGCTCACAGGAACCTAACCCTGTGTTTCCCTTAGGAGCAGTGGTTTAGTATTCACAGATTCAGTGTTCGTGGTGACTTGGTAGGACGTAACTACCATGAATAATGCTGTTCGACTGCATAATTGTTTTGTAAAGAAAAATGGTAACACCAGCGTCTCACGATGTGATAGTAGTTCATCTCAGAATTTTGAGATGGAAAGTGTCAGCCAGGAAAACATAGGCCACTCTGTATTTCAAATGAAAAACATTTTAATAAGGAAAGTAAAGTCTTAAACAATGTTTAGAAAGTCTGTAGGAACAAAGGGCAAGGAAGCCTCCAGCAAGATTATCAGCCTGAAGCATTAAAGAGGGTAGTTTTTAAAAACTTCCCTGGAAGCTGCTCTAAAGAAGCTCAAATCTGCTTGCAGCTGCCTCTGGAGAACAGTGGCTTTTCCTTTTCCACTTTTCAAATCCCAAGTAAGTGTCTCTTATTATTTAACTTGGAACCATTCGGAGAAGAAATACTAAAAACTGTTGTTCCTGGCTCCTTTCCTGAGATCTTAGAAGAAAGTGATAGTGACTTTGGGTTGCCAAAAGACAGTTTAGAACAAGTAGTAGTAGTAGTAATAGTAGTAGTAGTAAAAAAAGATGATAGTCTAGCTCTAGTAATAAGATAATCAGCTTACAGTGGTGTCAAGTTGGGTCTTGTATCATAGCTATGTCACAGCCCTAGTGACCATTTACAGAAGTTCTTCTCTGTCCACATACATAGAACCTTCAAGACCACAGTTACATCTTGGCTTCAGAGCACAGGTCAGAATTTACCAGAACCCAGGTGCTTTTCCTTCTTCTAGTCTCTTATGTGAGGGTCTGGTGGTATCTCTTTTAAATTCTCAAAACACAAAAAGGTGTGATTGCACCACTTTCTGCAGACAGTGGAGCTACTTGGCCACTTGTTCATCTGTCTGATGGCAGCTACTCTCAGTGGTGTCGAGGGTCAGACACCCATTCTTTGGAAGGAAAAAACCTTCGATGCTTCAAGGATGATTTGCTCTCCTGAGGGTGAGTAGGTATAACAATGGGCAATAGCTTAAAAAATTTGTTTTCCCAGATACTTCTTTGCATTACAACATGGAAGAAATTTCAAGGTCAATGGTAGAGATGTCTGGGGGCAGAGGAGGGTCACTGTGGTTAGTAGAGAAAGGCTTGGTCTAGAAATGATCAGATCTGAGTTTTTGTTCCGGTGCTTTGACAGCTAACTAATATAAAAATCATCATATGTTTTAAACACAGGATTTGAAGTCCTGATATGTCCTCTTGGGGCTTTTGAGTATTACTTCTGAAAGGTCACTTAAACCCATGGTTTGATTGCAGTTTATAATTCCCTTAAAAAAATTAAAAGAAAGACTTCGGTATAAATGCCTAGGTAACCCTCTCAAAGTAAATGATCAGGGATGGGATTTTTCAAAGCCTTTAGTACCAAGGTGATGGATTCTGGAATAAATGAAAACTTGTTCAAATTTTAATTTCTAAAAGAATAAGTTAGTTGGTTGTTTCCTAGATCAGTGAGTGATGAGAGGTGGTTTTTCTTGAGATTTGCTCAAGATTGCTTCAGAATTCAGAAGGTAACTTTAAGTCAAATATTTTGGTTGCATTACAAAGTGCCTCCACATGAGATCTGCTATCATGGAGAAGCTGAGCTGTGACAGCTTCTGTCTCATCATCATTCAGTGTGAGAAGGCCACTGATTCCAGTGGTTTCCATTATAGAATCATAACTGGCTTCCTCTCATGGCTGATTACATTTTTATAGTTACTGTATATATATATTTATGCAAATCCCTGATCCTGGAAAGTTTCAGCTCAACTGATAAAAGCAGTCATTTTGATTTCCGTCCTTTTATAAGGGAATGATAAAGGCAGCCTAGGAAGTGTTGATTATTCAAGTAAAACAGTAGCTCTAAATTCTTTGACTTTCCAGGCTTGTCCTTTAATAGAAAATAATGCTGTAAATAGAAGTGAGCCTGTTAGCTTGAAACAATTCAAGGACTGAATTAAACAAAAACTCCCCTGGGTTTCTGCATGAAAGCTATTGAATTTGGCTGCAAATGAGCACAAAACACTTTCAAAAAATTTTTTTCTCATCCTTCCCCATTGCAGAGTCCTTGGTTTAGTTTATTTGATGATAATGGATCTCCATTGACCTACGTAACTGGTATATTTAAATACTCATTTCATTTAAAAATAAGTATCCAAATACCTATTTCATTTAAAAATATGTTGAGAAAGAATGTAACGTCTTGTTCAACCATCCTTTTTTTTTTTTTCTATAATTTTTTAGTGCATCTTTTTTTTTTTTTTTTTTTTGCGGTACGCAGGCCTCTCACTGTTGCGGCCCCTGCCGCTGCGGAGCACAGGCTCCAGATGCGCAGGCCCAGCGGCCATGGCTCACGGGCCCAGCCTCTCGGCGGCCTGCGGAACCCTCCCGGAGAGGGGCATGAACCCGCGTCCCCTGCATCGGCAGGGGGACCCTCAACCACTGCGACACCAGGGAAGCCCCCCCTTTTTTTTAAACATCTTTATTGGAGTATAATTGCTTTACAATGGTGTGTTAGTTTCTGCTTTATAACAAAGTGAATCAGTTATACATATACATATGTTCCCATATCTCTTCCCTCTTGCGTCTCTCTCCCTCCCACCCTCCCTATCCCACCCCTCTAGGTGGTCACAAACCACCTAGCTGATCTCCCTGTGCTATGCGGCTACTTCCCACTAGCTATCTATTTTACGTTTGGTAGTGTATATATGTCCATGCCACTCTCTCACTTTGCCATAGCTTACCCTTCCCCCTCCCCATATCCTCAAGTCCATGCTCTAGTAGGTCTGTGTCTTTATTCCTGTCTTACCCCTAGGTTATTCACGACGTTTTTTTTTCTTAGATTCCATGTATATGTTAGCACACGGTATTTGTTTTTCTCTTTCTGACTTACTGCACTCTGTATGACAGACTCTAGGTCCATCCACCTCACTACAAATAACTCAATTTTGTTTCTTTCTATGGCTGAGTAATATTCCATTGTATATATGTGCCACATCTTCTTTATCCATTCATCTGCTGGTGGACACTTAGGTTGCTTCCATGTCCTGGCTATTGTAAATAGAGCTGTAATGAACATTGTGGTACATGACTCTTTGAATTATGGTTTTCTCATGGTATATGCCCCGTAGTGGGATTGCTGGGTTGTATGGTAGTTCTATTTGTAGTTTCTAAGGAACCTCCATACTGTTCTCCATAGTGGCTGTATCAATTTACATTCCCACCAACAGTGCAAGAGTGTTCCCTTTTCTCAACACCTACTCCAGCATTTACTGTTTCTAGATATTTTGATGATGGCCATTCTGACTGGTGTGAGATGATATCTCACTGTAGTTTTGATTTGAATTTCTCTAATGATTAATGATGTTGAGCATTCTTTCATGTGTTTGTTGGCAATCTGTATATATTCTTTGGAGAAATGTCTATTTAGGTCTTCTGCCTATTTTTGGATTGGGTTGTTTGTGTTTTTGTTATTGAGCTGCATGAGCTGCTTTTAAATTTTGGAGATTAGTCCTTTGTCAGTTGCTTTATTTGCAAATATTTTCTCCCATTCTGAGAGTTGTCTTTTGGTCTTGTTTATGGTTTCCTTTGCTGTGCAAAGTGTTTAAGTTTCATTAGGTGCCACTTGTTTATTTTTGTTTTTATTTCCATTTCTCTAGGAGGTGGGTCAAAAAGGATCTTGCTGTGATTTATGTCATAGAGTGTTCTGCCCATGTTTTCCTCGAAGAGTTTGATAGTGTCTGGCCTTACATTTAGGTCTTTAATCCATTTTGAGTTTATTTTTGTGTATGGTGTTAGGGAGTGTTCTAATTTCATACTTTTACATGTACCTGTCCAGTTTTCCCAGCACCACTTGTTGAAGAGGCTGTCTTTTCTCCACTGTATATTCTTGCCTCCTTTATCAAAGATAAGGTGACCATATGTGTGTGGGTTTATCTCTGGGCTTTCTATCCTGTTCCATTGATCTATATTAATGTTTTTGTGCCAGTACCCTGCTGTCTTCATTACTGTAGCTTTGTAGTATAGTCTGAAGTCAGGGAGCCTGATTCCTCCAGCTCCATTTATCATTTCAAGATTGCTTTGGCTATTCGGGGTCTTTTGTGTTTCCATATAGATTGTGAAATATTTGTTCTAGTTTTGTGAAAAATGCCAGTGGTAGTTTGATAGGGATTGCATTGAATGTGTAGATTGCTTTGGGTAGTAGAGTCATTTTCACAATGTTGATTCTTCCAATCCAAGAACATGGTATACCTCTCCATCTATTTGTATCATCTTTAATTTCTTTCATCAGTGTCTTATCATTTTCTGCATACAGGTCTTTTGTCTCTTTAGGTAGGTTTATTTCTAGATATTTTATTCTTTTTGTTGCAGTGGTAAATGGGAGTGTTTTCTTAATTTCACTTTCAGATTTTCCATCATTAGTATATAGGAATGCCAGAGATTTCTGTGCATTAATTTTGTAACCTGCTACTTTACCAAATTCATTGATAGCTCTAGTAGTTTTCTGGTAGCATCTTTAGGATTCTTTATGTATAGTATCATGTCATCTGCAAACAGTGACAGCTTTACTTCTTCTTTCCAATTTGTATTCCTTTTATTTCTTTTTCTTCTCTGATTGCTGTGGCTAAAACTTCCAAAACTATGTTGAATAATAGTGGTGAGAGTGGGTAACCTTGTCTTGTTCCTGATCTTAGTGGAAATGGTTTCAGTTTTTCACCATTGAGGATGATGTTGGCTGTGGGTTTGTCATATATGGCCTTTATTATGTTGAGGTAAGTTCCCTCTATGCCTACTTTCTGGAGGGTTTTTATCATAAATTGGTGTTGAATTTTGTCGAAAGATTTCTCTGCATCTATTGAGATGATCATATGGTTTTTCTCCTTCAATTTGTTAATATGGTGTATCCCATTGATTGATTTTGCATGTATTGAAGAATCCTTGCATTCCTGGAATAAACCCCACTTGATCATGGTGTAGGATCCTTTTAATGTGCTGTTGGATTCTGTTTGCTAGTATTTTGTTGAAGATATTTGCATCTATGTTCATCAGTGATATTGGCCTGTAGTTTTCTTTCTTTGTGACATCTTTGTCTGGTTTTGGTATCAGGGTGATGGTGGCCTCCTAGAACGAGTTTGGGAATGTTCCTCCCTCTGCTATATTTTGGAAGAGCTTGAGAACGATAGGTGTTAGCTCCTTGCTAAATGTTTGATAGAATTCGCCTGTGAAGCCATCTGGTCCTGGGCTATGTTTGTTGGAAGATGTTTAATCACAGTTTCAATTTCAGTGCTTGTGATTGGTCTGTTCATATTTTCTATTTCTTCCTGGTTCAGTCTTGGCAGTTTGTGCATTTCTAAGAATTTGTCCACTTCTTCCAGGTTGTCCATTTTATTGGCATAGAGTTGCTTGTAGTAATCTCTCATGATCTTTTCTATTTCTGCAGTGTCAGTTGTTACTTCTCCTTTTTCATTTCTAATTCTATTGATTTGAGTCTTCTCCCTTTTTTTCTTGATGAGTCTGGCTAATGGTTTATCAATTTTGCTTATCTTCCCAAAGATCCAGCTTTTAGTTTTATTGATCTTTGCTATCATTTCCTTAATTTCTTTTTCATTTATTTCTGATCTTATCTTTATGATTTCTTTCCTTCTGCTAACTTTGGGGTTTTTTTGCTCTTCTGTCTCTAATTGCTTTAGGTGCAAGGTTAGGTTGTTTATTTGAGATGTTTCCTGTTTCTTAAGGTAGGATTGTATTGCTATAAACTTCCCTCTTAGAACTGCTTTTGCTGCATCCCATAGGTTTTGGGTCGTCGTATCTCCATTGTCATTTGTTTCTAGGTATTTTTTGATTTCCTCTTTGATTTCTTCAGTGATCACTTCGTTATTAAGTAGTGTATTGTTTGGCTTCCATGTGTTTGTATTTTTTACAGATCTTTTCCTGTAATTGATATCTAGTCTCATGGCGTTGTGGTCGGAAAAGATACTTGATACAATTTCAATTTTGTTAAATTTACCAAGGCTTGATTTGTGACCCACGATATGATCTATCCTGGAAAATGTTCCATGAGCACTTGAGAAAAATGTGTATTCTGTTGTTTTTGGATGGAATGTCCTATGAATATCAATTAAGTCCATCTTGTTTAATGTATCATTTTAAGCTTGTGTTTCCTTATTTATTTTCATTTTGGATGATCTGTCCATTGGTGAAAGTGGGGTGTTAAAATCCCATACTATGATTGTGTTACTGTTGATTTCCCCTTTTATGGCTGTTAGTATTTGCCTTATGTATTGAGGTGCTCCTATCTTGGGTGCATAAATATATACGATTGTTATATATTCTTCTTGGATCAATCCCTTGATCATTATGTAGTGTCCTTCTTTGTCTCTTGTAATAGTCTTTATTTTAAAGTCTATTTTGTCTGATATGAGAATTGCTATTCCAGCTTTCTTCTGATTTCCATTTGCATGGAATATCTTTTTCCATCCCCTCACTTTCAGTCTGTATGTGTCCCTAGGTCTGAAGTGCGTCTCTTGTAGACCACCTATATATGGGTCTTGTTTTTGTATCCATTCAGCCGGTCTGTGGCTTTTGGTGGGAGCGTTTAATACATTTACATTTAAGGTAATTATCAATATGTATGTTCCTATTCCCATTTTCTTAATTGTTTTGGGTTTGTTATTGTAGGTCTTTTCCTTCTCTTGTGTTTCTTGCCTAGAGAAGTTCCTTTAGCATTTGTTGTAAAGCTGGTTTGGTGGCGCTGAACTCTCTCAGCTTTTGCTTCTCTGTAAAGGTTTTAATTTCTCCACCAAATCTAAATGAGATCCTTGCTGGGTAGAGTAATCTTGGTTGTAGGTTTTTCTCCTTCATCACTTTAAATATGTCCTGCCACCCCCTTCTGGCTTGCAGTTTCTGCTGAAAGATCAGCTATTAACGTTATGGGGATTCTCTCATGTGTTATTTGTTGTTTTTCCCTTGCTGCTTTTAATATGTTTTCTTTGTATTTAATTTTTGATTGTTTGATTAATATGTGTCTTGGCGTGTTTCTCCTTGGATTTATCCTGTATGGGACTCTCTGTGCTTCCTGGACTTGATTAACTATTTCCTTTCCCATATTAGGGAAGTTTTCAACTATAATCACTTCAAATATTTTCTCAGTCCCTTTCTTTTTCTTTTCTTCTTCTGGGACCCCTATAATTCGAATGTTGGTGCATTTAATCTTGTCCCAGAGGTCTCTGAGACTGTCTTCAGTTCTTTTCATTCCTTTTTCTTTTTTCTGCTCTGCACTAGTTATTTCCACTATTTTATCTTCCAGGTCACTTATCCGTTCTTATGCCTCAGTTATTCTCCTATTCATCTCTTCTAGAGTATTTTTAATTTCATTTATTTTGTTGTTCATCATTGCTTATTTCCTCTTTAGTTCTTCTAAGTCCTTGTTAAATGTTTCTTGCATTTTCTCTATTCTATTTCCAAGATTTTGGATCATCTTTACTGTCATTATTCTGAATTCTTTTTAAGGTAGACTGCCTATTTCCTCTTCATTTGTTTGGTCTGGTGGGTTTTTACCTTGCTCCTTCATCTGCTGTGTGTTTTTCTGTCTTTTCATTTTGCTTATCTTACTGTGTTTGGGGTCTCCTTTTCACAGGCTGCAGGTTCGTAGTTCCCGTTGTTTTTGGTGTCTGTCCCCAGTGAGTAAGCTTGGTTCAGTGGGTTGTGTAAGTTTCCTGGTGGAGGGGACTAGTTGCCTGTGTTCTGGTGGATGAGGCTGGATTTTGTCTTTCTGGTGGGCAGGTCCACATCTGGTGGTGTGTTTTGGGGTGTCTGTGGCCTTATTATGATTTTAGGCAGCCTCTCTGATAATGGATGGGGCTGTGTTCCTGTCTTGCTAGTTGTTTGGCATAGGGTGTGCAGCACTGTAGCTTGCTGGTCGTTGAGTGAAGCTGGGTGTTGATGTTATGATGGAGATCTCTGAGAGTTTTTTTGCCGTTTGATATTACGTGGAGCTGGGAGGTCTCTTGTGGACCAGTGTCCTGAAGTTGGCTCTCCCACCTCAGTGGCATAGCCCTGATGTCTGGCTGGAGCACCAAGAGACTGTCCTCCACATTGCTCAGAATAAAAGGGAGAAAAAATAGAAAGAAAGCAAGAAAGAAAGAGGATAAAATAAAATAAAGTAAGATAAAGTTATTAAAAAATAATTATTAAGAAAAAAATTTTAAAAGTAAAACTAACAAAACAAAAACAAACAAAAAACGGACAGACAGAACCGTATGACAATTGGTGAAAGCAAAGCTATACAGACAAAATCTCACACAGAAACATACACATACACACTCACAAAAATAGGAAAAGGGCAAAAAATAATCTGTCTTGCTCTCAAAGTCCACCTCCTCAATTTGGGACGATTCGTTGTCTATTCAGGTATTCCACAGTTGCAGGTCACATCAAGTTGATTGTGGAGATTTAATCCGCTGCTCCTGAGGCTGCTGGGACAGATTTCCCTTTCTCTTCTTTATTCGCACAGCTCCCAGGGGCTCAGCTTTGGATTTGGCCCCGCCTCTGCATGTAGGTCACCTGAGGGCATCTGTTCTTCGGTCAGACAGGACGAGGTTAAAGGAGCAGCTGATTCGGGGGCTCTAGCTCACTCAGGCCGTGGGGAGGGAGGGATACTGAGTGCGGGGCAAGCCTGCGGCGGCAGAGGCTGCTGTGACGTTGCAGCAGCCTGAGGCGTGCCGTGCGTTCTACCGGGGAAGTTTTCTCTGGATCACGGGACCCTGGCGGTGGCAGGCTGCACAGGCTCCCGGGAGGGGCGGTGTGGATAGTGACCTGTGCTTGCACACAGGTTTATTGGTGGCGGCAGCAGCAGCGTTAGCGTCTCATGCCCGTCTCTGGGGTCCATGCTGATAGCCGCACCTCGCGCCCGTCTCTGGAGCTCCTTTAAGTGGCGTTCTTAATCCCCTCTCCTCGCGCACCAGGAAACAAAGAGGGAAGAAAAAGTCTCTTGCCTCTTTGGCAGGTCCAGACCTTTTCCCGGACTCCCTCCCGGCCAGCCGTGGTGCACTAACGCCCTGCAGGCTGTGTTCACGCCGCCAACCCCAGTCCTCTCCCTGCGCTCCGACAGAAGCCCGAGCCTCAGCTCCCAGCCCCGCCCGCCCCGGTGGGGGAGCAGACAAGCCTCTCGGGCTGGTGAGTGCTGGTCAGCGCCGATCCTCTGTGCGGGAACCTCTCTGCTTTGCCCTCCGCACCCCAGTGGCTGCGCTCTCCTCTGTGGCTCTGAAGCTTCCCCCCTCCGCCACCCGCAGTCTCCGCCCGCAAAAGGGCTTCTAGTGTGTGGAAACATTTCTTCCTTCACAGCTCCCTCCCACTGGTACAGGTCCCCTCTCTATTCTTTTGTCTCTGTTTTTTCTTTTGTCCTACCCAGGTACGTGGGGAGTTTCTTGCCTTTTGGGAGGTCTGAGGTCTTCTACCAGCGTTCAGTAGGTTTTCTGTAGTTGTTCCACGTGTAGATGTATTTCTGATGTACCTCTGGGGAGGAAGGTGATCTCCGCGTCCTACCACCTGCCACCTTCTCCTGAATCCCCAACCATCCTTCTTAATAGCTCTTTTGGAATCTCTCTGTGCTCTCAGCTAAATCCAAACTTGCAGAATTACATTATGAGAGAGTGTTGAGTCAATTCAATTACGCTTGGAATTTGTGGTTGTCTGTCATGTTAGAGTTTCACCTGAGGGAACTGCAAAGTGCATTCATTTTAATTTTGCTAAACTCACATGAGGCTCTCCTGATTGAGGAAATTTGGGGGATGGGTCTTGATCGTTTTTTTTCTTTGTAAAATTGAAGCATACCATACACATAGTAATGAGCAGAAAGCTCATTGATCCTAAGCGTACAGCTCAGTGAATTTTCACATATGTATACGCACATCACAACCACCCTGCTGAAGACAGAGAACATTTCCTGTATCCCACAAGTTTCCCTTATGCTTATTTCCAGTCTATACTCCCACCTTGAACTTCTATCACCATTGGTTTAGTTTAGTCTCTTCTTCAACTTCATGAAATGAATCCTAAATGAATCCTATACTCTATAGTCTTTTGACTTTTGTTTCTTTCACTTAGTATAATGTTTGTGTGATTCATCCATGTTGCTGTGTGTAACAGCTTATTTTGTTTTATTGCTGAGCAGTATTGTACTCTACGAATATACCAGAGCTTATTCATTCATTCTCTTTTTGGGCATCTGGGTTGTTTCCAGTTTGGAATTACTGTGAATAAAACTGCTATGAATGTTCTTGAATGTCTTGGTGGGTCTGTGCATTCATTTCTCTTGAATATATACTTCAGTGTGGGAATGCTGGACCATTGGGCAGGCCTAGGCATAATTTTTATAAATACTGCCAAATAATTCTCCAAGTGACTGACTTTTCTAGTGTATGTTCCTACTGATAGTGTAAGAGTTAAACCTGCCCCACATCTTCACTGTCTGAGACTGTGTCTGTCTTCTAAAAATTTAGCCAATCTGGTGAGGGATTGGTGATATATTCCTGAATTTCATTTAGGGAACATTTCCTTGATAAGCAATGTTGTTTAGCACCTTTTCATATGTTTATTGGTCATTTTTCTCTGTGTGTGTGTGTCTGTGTGTGTATGTATGTGTGGAGCATCTGTCTGGTACCCACTTTGAATAATTTTGTTATTTAATATCCTTCATACAGGTGTGTGAAGGTCTTTGTATATTTTGGATGGGAGTCCTTTGTCAGCTATGTTTATCACAAATATTTTTCCTAGTCTGTTACCTTTCTACTCTTTTAATGATGTCTTTTTATAATGGAAGTTATTTAAGAAAATCAAATTTATCACTTTTCTGTGGATTACTTTGTGTCTTATTTCATAAATCCTTGCCCATTACAATATTGGACCTGTTTTTGTGATTGTGACTCTGCAGATACTTTGCAAATTGTGTTCAAGGAACCAGCAGCCTGAGTAGCTAATTGTTAAAGCCCTAGTCAAGAAGTCAACTCCTTCATTTAGTTATGAGGAAAGAGTTTTTTCAAGACAATGGCAGTTGCTGTGGGATTGTTCTTGTTCCTTTTCAAAAGGGGTACAGCAATTGTGTTTATTACTGCTTACACTCACTTGCAGTGCATTAAAATCACAGCACTTCCTAAGATGGACGGATATATCCTTTAACCTGACATTCAAAGCTGAATGGGCTTTTTGGTACCCTGGAATGAACTAGTAAGAACATTTCAGAATGTATATAAGGAAAAAAGGAAGGAAAATCTATCCACAATTAGTTGACAGAGGACTTTTGAGAAGACATAGAAAACTAAAAATATTTATGACTCACACATTAGGAGTAAAAAGGACTTTAGAATGCTTCAGTGAACCCTTTGCAGGAAGGGTGGGTTAAGAGCATTAGCTGACCCTGATTCTCCCTAACCTGCCATGTGGACCAATTGAATAGAGTTATTTCATAGAATAGAAGCCAATCTAGGGGGTTTAGAAGACTGAAAAAGTAGAGGTGGCACCAACTGTCTTTCCCTTGACTTCTTACCCTGGAAAGCAAGAATGTCTCAGGACCAGTTAGACCTTGGATTGGATGTGGCAGGCAATGGATGCAGTAGCAATGGCCCTTTCTGGACCTTGGTTTCATGACTGCTGGGCCTCTTGGCTCTCTGTCCAACAGCAAAGCCAAGGTCAACTTATGCTCCATGCTGGCTATTTTCCATGTGCCTTTCCAGATTCCCCTCTCTACCCTTCTCCTCACTGCTTTTTGCCCTGGGAGCCTGACCTGTGTGGCATGCATTCCAGTTTTCTCTTGCCCTTCAGCTTCCAGTTGGGTTTGGCCAATAAGGAACACCATCTGGTGATCAATGGGAGGAAAGAGAGTAAAGTGAAGGTGATTATCCCCTCTCTTCAGGGCTGCTGCCAGGTGGCTGTAGTCCAGGCCCTAGGTCACAGGCTCTTTCAGGTGGCCCTCTCCACACAACACTTGTTTCAGATTCTGGTAATTGCTCTTTCCCTCCATCTTTCAGTTTGGGGACATGTGCAGCCTCCTACCATTACTTGTCCTAGAGTACTGCACTACCCCTTGTGGCTTCCCTATTTGCTGTCTTTTTGAGTCCCTACACATAGTTCCATTATTAAACTCTTCTCCAGTGACCAATTTATAGAGGGAAGAAATTAAAATTGTATGAGAGAGTATGGCATGGAGGTTATTCTTTGACAAATACTTCATCTGAGAAAGCATGATGCACACTAGTGAAACTCGAACCATTAAACAGCTCCCATTCTCTTACTATGTTCTGCTCCCATTTCTAGCCTCAAAACGGGGCCTGATACTTTCTGATGCATCTCCTCTAAAGCTGTTTCTTTCCTTTTCTTCTTACTTAGCTCCATATCTTTCAAGTCTCAGCTTGAATATTAATTCCAAACTTCCCTGAAGGGTGTTATATGCCACTCATTCTTAGCAGGGAGTAATTTGAATAATAGCAGTTAAAAGTTGAAATACATATTTGTCCTTTTGCTTTGTTTATGTCTACCCCCCCCAGCTTGTGGTCCATGGGAGATTTGTTCAGTTTTATTGTAAATAATATTTATAATAATACCACCCAGAATAGTGTTTGGTACATTTTTAAGTGCTTCATAAACATTTTTTGAATGAATTAGTGATTAATAATCAACCAAAAAATAGAATTCAGATGTACTGAATCTTTGCAGACAAATCATGTATCATTAAAAAATAAAAATCACTTAACTTTGGGATAAGATATATAATAATAACAGTAGTAGTGATGATAAACAAAACAGAAAAGCATTAACCCGAAGTATATTACCCAAAGATCATCTACATTATTTTCTATACTATTCCATATTTCATTTTTATCTGTACACAATTTCTGAAAAACTGATATCATAGATGAATTTTTGCTTTCTTTTGGCATTTAAAATGTTGCATAAACATTCCTTATATTTCTAAATAGTCTGAGTAGTTACAGTTTTTAATAACTGCATAAAATATTATAGAGTTGCTATAGTGCGACTATCTTTGCCCTGTTGTCTGACATTTAGGTTGTTTTCTATATTTTACTATTATGACTCTAACCTAAATAAATTGCTCCATGACCCTCCAGTATTAGAAAGTTCACTTTTCTTTATTTGTCTAAAGCAAATGAAATCTGGCTAGGGCTCCCACCTGTGAAGGTTAATGAGCAATACAATCCCAGTCATTTCTGAAACAGTTTCTGTGTCTTTCATTGGTTTTACCAAAAACCTGGGGCTAATGTGGCTCAAGAAAATTAGAGAAGGGTTCCTAACCTCAGCTCATCTTTGTTCCTTTTGTTTTCTGTTACAGCCCAATGTGGGGGGCTGGTCCCCATCATCTTGCTCTTATGGCTGCTCCAAATGACAGCAGTGATGACTGTTCATGGAAGCCCTGCCTCACTGGTAGCAGCTCGGATAGGTAGCCACCTTCCCTCTGCTACTTCTGGAGCACTGTACTCAATCATATGCACAGTTTTCCCCCCATAAAAATCCCAAACCCAAACCCTCCTTGAAGTCTTCTGGCATTAACTTGCTCTTCTGGTGGCCCCAGCTTCTGCTCCCGTCCTGTGTCAGACAATTTTAATTTCTTCCTTTATAAATCCAGACCTCTCAAACCAAGGCCTCTGTGGGAGTTTACTTTAGGGCAGCTTCTGAAATAAAGAGAACAACAAGAGCTTGTTAAGCACCCAGGAACTCCACTCCAAGAAGAGCCTTGAACTTTATAATATTACAAAGTCATACACGTCCGTTGTGTGAAGGAAGGAAGGGAAAAAATATTTCTTATATGTCCTCTAAGAATTAGGCCCATATTCATATTTCAATAGATTTTTCTATCAAGTATACAATGCTACAATACATATCATGTAGCATATCATTTTTTCCCCAAGAAATAGGATTCATGGGTCAACTTTTATAAGTGTTTTATTAGTCAGTCTGAAACCTAAACTGCTGTAACAAAGGGAACCAAAAAGACATAAACCACAGACAAGTTGGCTTCCACTTCTGTAATTGTTGTTATGAAATAATTTAGGAAATTCTTCCACTGAATACAAGGAGAAAACATGGGTCTATGTGGTTAAGGAATATTGAGGAAAGAAGCCTCATCCTCAGCTTCTACTGTCACTGATGTTACAATGATGCTTTTTGCTCATGACCCACATAGGAAAACTGGCCCCACTCTGCTGGGCTCAGAGGATCCAAAGGGCAACAGCAATTTATTAGTGAAGACATCAGAGAGTTATCAAGAGAGTAGAGTTAAATCAGGCTAGAACCTGGAAGGATTGAGATCCAAAGAAGTAAGTTCTCTGTTTGGGGCTGCTTTCCTTGGGAGGGTGTGTGTTGTTGGTTCTAGAGAAAAGAAGTAAGAGACTGAGAACCTGACTGGTTGTCTTGACAGCCCTGAAAGGAATAGAAGTTTGAATTCAGGGCTGGAAAGAGGACAAAAAGGTTCTGGTGAAAATTTCTGGCTTTGGACTCATACTCCATGGGGTTACATTATAGGACTAAAGACAGACCAGAGTAAACAGCCCTGGAAAGGACTGGATTTCCTACAAATACGTTTTATTTTTGAACTAAAAGAAAGTGGTCCCAGATGGCCAGGGGCCCCAAATAGTTGACAAAAACAACATAGACTTGTTACCAAACTCAGGCCTGGCTGCTCACCAGTCGAAAATCAATACCTGTGAGGCAAGTGTTGGTAGAACGGGAAACGTTGCTTCTAATCAGAGAGCTGGCAATACGGGGAGAACGCAGGCTCAGCGTCCCCAGAAATGAACTCCCAAGATTCTGCCCAACCATGAGAGTTTTTAAAGGGAAAAGGGAAATAATCTGTTAATTATTGAGATGGGGGTCAGAGTCCTCACCATCCTACACTGCATGCAGTCTTGTCAACATCTAGTGATCTTTCTTTAGATGCTATCTTGTTCACACAGTTTGTGAGATTACTGAAGGGGAAGCTAAGGAAGAGATCTTGTCATTGGTTAATTACTTATTCTTCATTTCTACTTCTTTGAGCTACAGAAAGAACCAACAGGTTAAGCAAAGTGTTGTGTGATCAAAAGATTTAAAAGGTGTGATTGTGCTGGAGATGAGCAGAGCATGTGGTGCCTGGTTTAAGGTTAGTTACAATATAGCTTTGCTAAAGCTACAAGACAAGGGGCCCCCTGCAGAAAGCTCTTTCCTGCCAAAAGCTGCTTACAAATCCCCACTTGTTAGAACATCATTCCATTTCTATGGGATTATGAGCAAAGGTCCATCTTTTGTAACTTCTTCCTGCTAACAGAGGGCACTGTATTCTTAGAGTGGAAGATATTGACATGGGTCTGTAGCATCTCTTTGCTGACAATTGTAGTTGCCTGTTTACATATACGGGCAGGACAAGCTACAATTATTTTGATGCACATAAAGATATAGATTATTATGAGCAATAGTGTTAATCCCATTCTCTTAAGGCCAGTTCTTGGAACTGTGCTAGCCATAGATTCAGTATTGCTCAAGATGGAGCAGCTATGTCATGGCTGTAGTCTGGTCATTGTGCATTTAGCTTTTTCCCTCTGGTGGCAGTTATAGTATCTGTAAAACAACTCAGGAATGTACATCAGATACTGAATCTGTGACTCTATTGCCCTAATCTTTAATGACTTGAGCCTGCCCTTTTGTGACTCAGGGAGGCCTGGGTCATTTCAGCTTTTTGACAAACAAGGGGAAAGGGACATGGAGGGGACTTTGTACTGGGGGAGTGGGGGCACATGGTTCTGATCAGTTCCAGATTCTCTCTAGAGAAAGATAATTTTTAGGCCCAAGTTAATTTTACAAACAATTTTGCAAATACAATGTCTGGCATACAATTAAAAAAAATCAGGCACACAAGGTGACAATACAACATGAACAAACAGTAGAAATAACAAACAATAGAGATAGACAAATAGGGGCTTCAAATATTGGAAGGATGAAGCTATTGGACAGAGACTTTTAAAAATATACGTTTATAATTGAAAAAATACATGATTATTTTGTCAGAGAATTGGAAACATAGGAAAATATTAAATGTTCGTTCTAGTGCTACAAAGTATAATCAAAATTAAGAGCACAAGGCCACAACAGTGAGAGGCCCGTGTACCGCAAAAAAAAAAAAAAAAAATTAAGAGCACAAAGATGAGAATAACAGCACATTAGATAAAACTGAGATTTATTGAACAAGAAGATAAATTAGAATAGTAAATTCTAATAGTAAAATTAGAAAAATAAGAGATTTAAAGCAGAGAAGAAAAGATTAAGAGACATAGACAAGAGAATGATAAGGTCTAATATAGACGTGTAACAGAGAAGACCAAACCTGACTCCATATTGCAACTGTTCCTTTAGCTCTAACATCTGTGCTCTGTTGCCTGTGCTTAGTCATGCTGGCTCTGTACCTTTGTCTAAAAGAATGTTGCCTAGAGCCTGAAATGGACATGAGAGCCCATTCTCAAGGCTCTGCCTCCCAGGCTTGACTTTTAAAGATATAACACTTTTCATTCAAATAGAGATAAAAAGTCGAGGAACAGAGAACAACATTTGTCTTATTGGTGCTTTACAGGGATATCATGACCAAAACTATGTGGACAGCTGCAAGAACAAAGGATCTGGCATCAAGAAGTCTGCAACAGGGCTTCCCTGGTGGCGCAGTGGTTGAGAGTCCGCCTGCCGATGCCGGGGACACGGGTTCGTGCCCTGGTCTGGGAAGATCCCACATGCTGCAGAGCGGCTAGGCCCATGAGCCATGGTCGCTGAGCCTGTGTGTCCGGAGCCTGTGCTCCGCAACGGGAGAGGCCACAACAGTGAGAGGGCCACGTACCACAAAAAAAAAAAAAAAGAAGGAAAGGAAGTCTGCAACAACCAATCACACTCTCTCCCCTTTTAGTATATAAGAAGCCTGAATTCTAACTCAGGTAAGATGGTTCTTTTGGACACCAGTCCACCATCTTCTCAGTCTGCTGGCTTTCTGAATAAAGTCTCTATTCCTTGCCCTGTCTCTCGATTCACTGTCTTGATGTGCAGCGAGCAGTATGAGCCTCAACTCGGTAACACAACTGATCGTGGCCCAGCAGAAGAGGAGAGGAGCAATTAGACAGAAGCAACATTGTCAGTTTTCTCTAGACTGACAAATACAAAAATCTAAAAAGCAGATAACAACATAAACGAAAATACAGATTGTCTTTAAGGGAGCAACATTTAGACTGATAATTGTCATTCAGTAAAAATCAATGGAAAACAGAAAATAATGGCATGATGTCTATAAGTGTTGAAAGAATTATATATGCAAAAAAACCCCCTCAAAACCAAAAACCTATCAGCCAATAAACCAAACAAAAAAGCAAACAAACAAACAAAACCCTACAAGAAAGAAGACAAAGACATTTTTAGATGAATAACAACAAAACAAAGCAAATTATTTGACAGCAGATATACACTAAAGAAAGTAACAAAAATTGTTCTTCAAGCAGAACAAATATTTTTGATGAAGGATTTGAGTGGTAGAAGTAATAAAAAAGCAGTGAAAATAGTAAATATGTGGGTAACTTCTCTTATTTACGGTAGAACAATCAGATGAAAAATTACCAAAGATAATAAGTATCCAAATAAGGTTGTTAGAAAACTTGATGTACATAGAACACTGTTCACAAAATTTGGAGATTTCACTCTTTTAAAGTAAGTATGCATAGAATATTGATAAAAATATGCCTATATTTAAGCTATAAATCTCATTTCAATATATTTAAAACATAATATTATAGAGTATGTTCTCTGACAACAATGATATCAAACTAGAAACAACAGAATAAAATGAAAAAATCCCCATGTTTTTGTAAATTAAGAAATGCAATTATAAATAACTCAAGAGTTAAAGGAGAAATCAGAATGGAAATTTGAAAATATTTTGAACTAAATGAAAAAGAAAATACTGCATATTAGAACTTTTTACAGGTAAAAGTATAGCCCAAAGG
Organism: Orcinus orca; assembly: GCF_937001465.1. Lineage (NCBI taxonomy): Eukaryota > Metazoa > Chordata > Mammalia > Artiodactyla > Delphinidae > Orcinus > Orcinus orca. The sequence goes on along the minus strand of NC_064569.1, from coordinate 32,863,683 downwards.
TAGAAAAGAGACTAAAAGTTAATGAGCTAAGAATTCATAGGAAGAAATTAGGGAAAGGATGTCAAGTTATATCCAAAGAGAGTAGAAGAAAGGAAAAAAACATAAAAGTAGAAATTATTAGAATTGACAACACATACAATCAAGAGAAACAATAAAGCTCAAGGTTGGCTCTTTTAAGAAACTAATCAAGTTTATAGCCCTCTACTACACTGGTCAAGTAAAGAATGGCAATGGAACAAATAATCAATAGGAGGAATAAAATATAAAAAAACATTATTACATATACCACAGAAAACATCAGTATTCTGATTGTCATCATGAACAAGTTTATGTCAATAAATTAGAATATTTAGATGAAATAAATTTCTAAAAAATTACAACTTACTTAAATTAGCATAAGAAATAATAGAAAATTAGAAGAGATTTGCACTAATTAAAGATTGATTCTGACTAGATGGTTTTAATGACTAATTTTTAATAAGTATTAAGGAAGAAATAACACCAATCTTACACAAACTCTTCCAGAGACTAGAAGAAACAATTCCCAAACCTTTCATGAGACGAGCATATTCTTTTCTTTTTTCTTTTTAATTTTACTTCTGGTCCATTTATTTTTGAGTAGTTTACAGCATTATAAAAGTTCAAACACAATGCAAGATCACTGTAATTATTGGAATGTTTAGGATGGACATTTTAGGAAGGGAAGTTCTATTGGAAGTTTGTCACTAAGCTGAGAAAGGTAGGAACTCCATTCACCCAACAAATGCCCCACAGAATTGTTCAACAACAATCACAATGCAGAATTGTCATTTTTCCCCCAGTCATATATGTTGTTACAAGATATTGAATATAGTTCCCTGAGCTATACAGTAAATCCTGTTGCTTATCTATTTTATGTATACTAGTTTCCATCTGTTAATCCCATATTCCTAATTTATCCACCACCCTTCAGTAATCTAAAGTTTTTTTTCTGTGTCTGTGAGTCTGTTTCTGTTTCATATATAGATTCATTTGTGTCATATTTTAGATTCCGCATATAAGTGATATCATATATTTGTCTTTCTCTGTCAGACTAATTTCATTTAGTATGATAATCTAAACATGGTCCATCCATGTTGCTGCAAATGCAATATTTCATTCTTCTTTATGGCTGGGTAATATTTCACTCTGTGTGTATGTATGTGTGTATGTGTATGTGTGTATACAGATAAATATATATATATATCACATCTTCTTAAGTCTGTTAATGGCACTTGACTTGTTTCCATGTCTTGGTTATTGTAACTAGTGCTGCTATGAACATTGGGGTGCATGTATCTAGAGTTTTCATCCTTTCTGGATACATACCCTGGAGTGGGATTGCTGGATCATATGGTAACTCTATTTTTAGTTTGTTAAACAAAGCTCCATACTATTTTCTGTAGTGGCTGCACCAGTTTACATTCCCACAAATTGTGTAGGAGTGTTCCCATTACTCCACACCCTTGCCAGCATTTGTTATTTGTAGACTTTTTAATGATGGCCATTCTGACTGGTGTGAGGTGTTACCTCACTGTAGTTTTGATTTGCGTTTCTCTAATAGTTAGCAATGTTGAGCATCTTTTCATGTACCTGTTTGGCATCTGTATGTCTTCTTTAGGTCTTCTGCCCATTTTTTGATTGGGCTGTTTGTTTGTTTGTTTGATATTGAGTTGTATGAGCTGTTTGTATATTTTGGATAGTAACCACTTATCAGTCTCATTGTTTGCCAATATTTTCTCCCATTATGTAGGTTGTCTTTTCGTTTTGGTTGATGGTTTCCTTTGCTGTGCAAAAGCTTTTAAGTTTGATTAGGTCCCATTTGTTTATTTTTTAGACTAGCATATTCTTGATATCAAAACCTGGCAAGGACATTATTAGAAAGGATATTACAGGCCGATCTTATTCATAAACACAGATGTACAAATTCTAAGCAACATATAGTTAGATTGAAACTAGATCTATAAGAAAGTATGTAAGTTGGGTTTATTAAAAGAATGCAGCTTGAATTCAGCATGAAAAAAATCTGTATAATTCACAACATTAGAAAAAAGGGGCAAAATTAACATAGAGAAAACATATACCAAATTACAGAAATATAAAGAGAAAAGAATTTAAAAGGTGATACTTATAATAAGATAACAAATATGAAATGCCTATGAATAAAACAGAAAGTACTTGTAAGGCCTCTACCCAGAAAGCTGCAAAACATTACTGAGATAAATAAAAGATCTAGGATTTCCCTGGTTGCACAGTGGTTAAGAATCCGTCTGCCAATGCAGGGGACACAGGTTCAAGCCCTGGTCTGGGAAGATTCCACATGCCACGGAGCAACTAAGCCCATGCGCTACAACTATTGAAGCCCGCGCACCGAGAGCTCATGCTCCGCAACATGAGAAGCCACTGTGATGAGAAGCCTGCATGCCGCAATGAAGAGTAGCCCCTGCTTGCTGCAACTAGAGAAAGCCCGCATGCAGTAACACAGACCCAATGCAGCCAAAAATTAAATAAATAAATAAATAAATAAATAAGATCTAAATAAACTGAGCGTTTATTGTTTGGAAGTCTCAACATATTAGAACTGTCAGTTCTTCTCCAACTGACCTATACAATCAATACAATTCAAATCAAAATCTCATTTGTTTGTTTGTTTTTTCCTGTGTAGAACTTGACAAGGTGAATTTCAAATTAAGTTGCATCAATTGTAGCTTGTCTTTTCATGCTCTTAACAGTGTGTTTTGAGTAGCAGAAAATTCTAATCCAATCTATTCTTTGCACTATTAATATTTGTGTATAAAAATAACTCAGAATGGATAATAGATCAGTGTGTAAAAATGATAACTATAAAAAATCTAGAAGGTAATATAAAAGAAAAGGTGACTTTGGGTTAGACATAGATACGATGCCAAAAGTACAATACATAAAGAAAAAAATTGATAATTGTACAGTATTTTTTGAAATTTAAATATAGATTTATTTGAATCAGTTTTAAAAGTTACATAACAAAGTGTTTAAATAATGTCAGTGCTCTTGAGTTCTAGATATTTTTGTGAATGTAAAGTATATTGCATTAAACATTTTAAATTCCAAATTTTAGAAGAAAAATAACATTTACTATAAAGATATTCTAATATATTTTATCTATGAAGTTGGAAACAGTTTACTGTGTGAGGACATAATTGAAAACATTAGATGTAACTGATTCTAATTTCTTTAAGTGTGAAATTGTGCATGCTTCTTCCTCTTTTTTATTTCTAATTTTTTTAACGTCTTTATTGGAGTATAATTGCTTTACAATGGTGTGTTAGTTTCTGCTTTATAACAAAGTGAATCAGCTATACATATACATAAATCCCCATATCTCCTCTCGCTTGCCTCTACCTCCCACTCTCCCTATCCCACCCCTCTAGATGGTCACAAAGCATGGAGATGATCTCCCTGTGCTATCCAGCTGCTTCCTACTAGCTATTTATTTTACTTTTGGTAGTATATATAAGTCCATGCCATTCTCTCCTTTCATCCCAGGTTAACCTTCCCCCTCTTTGTGTCTTTAAGTCCATTCTCTACATCTGTGCCTTTATTCCTCTCCTGCCCCTAGGTTCTTCAGAACCACTTTTTTTTTTTTTTTTTTAGATTCCATAGATATGTGTTAGCATACGGTATTTATTTTTCTCTTTCTGACTTACTTCACTCTGTATGACAGTCTCTAGGTCCATCCACCTCACTACAAATAACTCAGTTCTGTTTCTTTTTATGGTTGAGTAATATTCCATCGTATATATGTGTCACATCTTCTAATCCAATCATCTATCAATGGACACTTATGTTGCTTCCATGTCCTGACTATTGTAAATAGAGAAGAATTGAACATTGTGGTACATGACTCTTTTTGAATTATGGTTTTCTCAAGGTATATGCCCAGTAGTGCAATTGCTGGGTCATATAGTAGTTTTATTTTTAGTTTTTTAAGGAACCTCCATTCTGTTCTCCATAGTGGCTGTATCAATTTACATTCCCACCAACAGTGCAAGAGGGTTCCCTTTTCTCCTCACCGTCTCCAGCATTTATTATTTGTAGATTTTTGATGATGGCCATTCTGACTAATGTTAGGTGATACCTCATTGTAGTTTTGATTTGCATTTCTCTAATGATTAGTGATGCTGAGAATCCTTTCATGTGTTTGTTGGCAATCTGTATATCTTCTGTGGAGAAATGTCTATTTAGAACTTCTGCCCGTTTTTGGGTTGTTTGCTTTTTTGATATTCAGCTGCATGAGCTGCTTGTAAATCTTGGGGACTAATCCTTTGTCAGTTGCTTCATATACAAATATTTTCTCCCATTTTGAGGGTTGCCTTTTCGTCTTGTTTATGGTTTCCTTTGCTGTGCAAGAGCTTTTAAGTTGCATTAGGTCCCACTTGTTTATATTTGTTTTTATATCCATTTCTCTAGGAGATGGGTCAAAAAGGATCTTTCTGTGATTTAAGTCATAGAGGGTTCTCCCTATATTTTCCTCTAAGAGTCTTACAGTGTCTGGCCTTACATTTATGTCTTTAATCCATTTTGAGTTTATTTTTGTGTATGGTGTTAGGGAGTGTTCTAATTTCATTCTTTTCCATGTAGCTGTCCAGTTTTCCCAGCACCACTTATTGAAGAGGCTGTCTTTTCTCCATTGTATATTCTTGACCCCTTTATCAAAAATAAGGTGACCATACGTGCGTGGGTTTATCTCTGGGCTTTCTATCCTGTTCCATTGATATATATTTCTGTTTTTGTGCCAGTACCATACTGTCTTGATTACTGTAGATTTGTAGTATAGTCTGAAGTCAGGGAGCCTGATTCATACAGCTCCATTTTTATTTCTCAAGATTGCTTTGGTTCTTCGGGGTCTTTTGTGTTTCCATACAAATTACACAATATTTTGTTCTAGTTCTGTGAAAAATGCCAGTGGTAGTTTGAAAGGAATTGCATTGAATCTGTAGATTGCTTTGGGTAGTATAGTCATTTTCACAATGTTAATTCTTCCAATCCAAGAACATGGTATATCTCTCCATCTGTTTGTATCACCTTTAATTTCTTTCATCAGTGTCTTATAGTTTTCTGCATACAGGTCTTTTATCTCCTTAGGTGGGTTTATTCCTAGGTATTTTACTCTTTGTGTTGCAATGGTAAATGTGGGTGTTTCCTTACTTTCTCTTTCAGATTTTTCATCATTAGTGTATAGGAATGCAAGAGATTTCTGTGCATTAATGTTGTATCCTGCCACTTTACCAAATTCATTGATTAGCTCTAGTACTTTTCTGGTAGCATCTTTAGGATTCTCTGTGTTTAGTATCATGTCATCTGCAAATAGTGACAGCTTTACTTCTTTTCCGATTTGGTTTCCTTTTACTTCTTTTTTCTTCTCTGACTGCTGTGGCTAAAACTTCCAAAACTATGCTGAATAATAGTGGTGAGAGTAGACAGCCTTGTCTTTTTCCTGATCATAGTGGAAATGGTTTCAGTTTTTCACCATTGAGAACGATGTTGGCTGTGGGTTTGTCATATATGGCCTTTATTATGTTGAGGTAAGTTCCCTCTATGCCTACTTTCTGGAGGGTTTTTGTCATAAATCGGTGTTGAATTTTGTCAAAATCTTTTTCTGCATCTATTGAGATGATCATATGTTTTTTAATATGGTGTATCACATTGATTGATTTGCATATTTTGAAGAATTCTTGCATTCCTGGTTTAAACCCCACTTGATCATGGTGTATGCTCCTTTTAATGTGCTGTTGGATTCTGTTTATTAGTATTTTGTTCAGGATTTTTGCATCTATGTTTGTCAGTGATATTGGCGTGTAGTTTTCTTTGTGACATCTTTGTCTGGTTTTGGTATCAGGGTGATGGTGGCCTTGTAGAATGAGTTTGGGAGTGTTCCTCCCTCTGCTATATTTTGGAAGAGTTTGAGAATGATAGGTGCTAGCTTTTCTCTAAATGTTTGATAGAATTCACCTGTGCAGCCATCTGGTCCTAGGTTTTGTTTTTTGGAAGATTTTTTTTTAAACACCTTTATTGGAGTATAATTGCTTTATAATGGTGTGTTAGTTTCTGCTTTATAACAAAGTGAATCAGCTCTACATATACATATATCCCCATATCTCCGCCCTCTTGTGTCTCCCTTCCACCCTCCCTATCCCACCCCTCTAGGTGGTCACAAAGCACCAAGCTGATCTCCCAGTGTATGCAGCTGCTGGTGGAAGATTTTAAATCACAGTCTCAATTTCAATGCTTTTGATTGGTCTGTTTATATTTTCTATTTCATCCTGGTTCAGTTTCGGAATGTTGTTCTTTTCTAAGAATTTGTCCATTTCTTCCAGCTTGTCCATTTTACTGGCATATAGTTGCTTTTAGTAATCTTTCATGATCCTTTGTATTTCTGCAGTGTCAGTTGTTACTTATCCTTTTTCATTTCTAATTCTGTTGATTTGAGTCTTCTCCCTTTTTTTCTGATGAGTCTGGCTAATGGTTTATCAATTTTGTTTATCTTCTCCAAGAACCAGCTTTTAGTTTTATTTGATCTTTGATCTTTATTGATCTTTGTTATTGCTTCCTTCACTTCTTTTTCATTTATTTCTGATATTTTCTTTATGATTTCTTTCCTTCTGCTAACTTTCAGGTTTTTTTGTTCTTCTTTCTTTAATTGCTTTAGGTGTAAGTTTAGGTTGTTTATTTGAGATGTTTCTTGTTTCTTTAGGTAGGATTGTATTGCTGTAAACTTCCCTCTTAGAACTGCTTTTGCTGCATCCCATAGATTTTGGGTTGTCATGTTTTCATTGTCATTTGTTTCTAAGTATTTTTTGATTTCCTCTTTGATTTCTTCAGTGATCTCTTGGTTATTTAGTAGTGTATTGTTTAGCCTCCATGTGTTTGTATTTTTTACAGATTTTTTTCCTGTAATTGATATCTAGTCTCATAGCATTGTGGTTGGAAAAGATCCTTGATCTGATTTCCATTTTCTTAATTTATCAAGGCTTGATTTGTGACCCAAGTATGATCTATCCTGGAGAATGTTGCATGAGCTCTTGAGAAGAAAGTGTATTCTGTTGTTTTTGGATGCAATGTCCTATAAATATCAATTAAGTCCACCTTGTTTAATGTACCAGTTAAAGCTTGTGTTTCCTTATTTAGTATCATTTTGGATGATCTGTCCATTGGTGAAAATCAGGTTAAAGTTAGCTTCTACGATTGTGTTACTGTTGATTTTCCCTTTTATGACTGTTAGCATTTGCCTTATGTATTGAGGTGCTCCTATATTGGGGGCATAAATATTTACAATTGTTATATCTTCTTCCTGGATTGATCCCTTGATCATTATGTAGTGTCCTTCTTTGTCTCTTGTAATATTCTTTATTTTAAAACCTATTTTGTCTGATTTTAGAATTGTTATTCCAGGTTTCTTTTGATTTCCATTGCATGGAATATCCTTTTCCATCTCCTCACTTTCAATCTATATGTGTCCCAAGGTCTGAAGTGGGTCTCTTGTGGATAGCCTATATATGGGTCTTGTTTTTGTATCCATTCAGCTAGTCTATGTCTTTTGGTGGGAGCATTTAAGCCATTTACATTTAAGGTAATTGTTGATATGTATGTTTCTATTAACATTTTCTTAATTGTTTTGGGTTTGTTATTGTAGGTCTTTTCCTTCTCTTGTGTTTCCTGCCTAGAGAAGTTCCTTTAGCATTTGTTGTAAAGCTGATTTGGTGGCACTGAATTCTCCTAGCTTTTGTTTGTCTGTAAAGTTTTTAATTTCTCCATTGAATCTGAATGAGATCCTTGCTGGGTAGCGTAATCTTGGTTGTAGTTTTTTCCCTTTCATCACTTTAAATATGTCTTGCCACTCCCTTCGGGCTTGCAGAGTTTCTGCTGAAAGATCAGCTGTTAACCTTATGGAGGTTCCCTTGTGTGTTATTTGTTGTTTTTCCCTTCTTGCTTTTAATATATTTTCTTTGAATTCAATTTTTGAGAGTTTGATTAATATGAGTCTTGATGTGTTTTTCCTTGGATTTATCCTGTATGGGACTCTCTGCATTTCCTGGACTTGATTGACTATTTCCTTTCCCATATTAGGGAAGTTTTCAATTGTAATCTCTTCAAATATTTTCTCAGTCCCTCTCTTTTGATCTTCTTCTTCAGGGACCCCTATATATATATATATATATATATATATATTTTTTTTTTTTTTTTTTGCTGTACACGGGCCTCTTACTGTTGTGGCCTCTCCCATTGCGGAGCACAGGCTCCAGACGTGCAGGCTTAGTGGCCATGGCTCACGGGCCCAGCTGCTCCACAGCATGTGGGATCTTCCTGGACCAGGGCACGAACCCATGTCCCGTCCACCAGCAGGTTTATTCTCAACCACTGCGCCACCAGTGAAGCTCCGGGAACCCTATATTTTGAATGTTGTTGTATTTAATGTTGTCCCAGAGGTCTCTGAGACTGTCCTCAATTCTTTTCATTCTTTTTTCTTTATTTTGCACTGCAGTAGTTATTTCTACTATTTTATCTTCCAGGTCACTTACCCGTTCTTCTGCCTCAGTTATTCTGCTATTGATTCCTTCTATCATATATTTAATTTCATTTGTTTTGTTGTTCATCATTGTTTGTTTGCTCTTTAGTTCTTCTAGGTCCTTGTTAAATGTTTCTTGTATTTTCTCCATTCTATTTCCAAGATTTTGGATCATCTTTACTATCATTACTCTGAATTCTTTTTCAGGTAGACTGCCTATTTCCTCTTCATTTGTTTGGTCTGATGGGTTTTTACCTGCTCCTTCATGTGCTGTACCTTACTGTGTTGGGAGTCTCCTTTTCACAGGCTGCAGGTTCGTAGTTCCCGTTGGTTTTGGTGTCTGTCCCCAGTGAGTAAGCTTGGTTCAGTGGGTTATGTAGGTTTCCTGGTGGAGGGGACTAGTGCCTGTGTTGTGGTGATGAGGCTGGATCTTGTCTTTCTGGTGTGCAGGACTGTGTCTGGTGGTGTTTTTTTGGGTGTCTGTTACCTTAGTATGATTTTAGGCATCCTCTCTGCTAATGGGTGTGGTTGTGTTCCTATCTTGTTCGTTGCTTGGCATAGGGTGTCTAGCACTGTAGCACTGTAGCTAGGTTGTTGAGTGGATGTGGGTCTTAGCATTGAAATGAAGATCTCTGGGAGCGTTTTCGCTGTTTGATATTATGTGGAGCTGGGGGCGTCTCTGGTGGACCAATGTCCTGAATTTGGCTCTCCCACCTCAGAGGCACAGGCCTGACACCCAGCTGGAGCACCAGGACCCTGTCAGCTACACGGCCAGGTATGTGGGGCGTTTCTTGCCTTTTGGGAAGTTTCAGGTCTTCCACCAGCGTTCAGAAGGTGTTCTGTAGGAGTTGTTCCACATGTAGATGTATTTCTAATGTATTTGTGCAGAGGAAGGTGATCTCCATGTCTTACTCCTCCACCATCTTGAAGGTCTCCTCCTTCCTCTTTATAATACAGCAATGTACAGCCCAAACATCAACCGATTTGAGCATTATGGAGTTCACTCATTCTTATACCTGAGGATTTATCTTTCAACCTTTATGGTCAGAAAGCTCCTGAAATGCACTAGTCTATTTTCTTAGTTTGCAGTTAGGGTCCTGCTAGTGTTAGAGGATCTCCTGCCAATTGTACAGTTTTATTTAAAGTGTATTTATCGTATTCTTACCAAGAATCAGCTGTGCTCTTCCGACACTCATTCATGCCACTTGAAATTTATATGTATTACATAATTAATGTTCAACTTCATATTATTTAAAACAGCAAAATATGAGTGTCGAAGAGAGGTATTTCTGTGAAAATTAAGTTGAATGTTTCAGAAAGACAGAATAAAGATTAATTGCTAAGTGAAAAATACTTTTAAATTTAGAGTGTTATAGATAATTGCAACATACTGAAAGACATTATAAATATTGAGAAGGATTTTTTGCCTTCATATTTAAAACAAATTCTATCTTGCTTAAAGAAAAATACCCTGGAAACAATTGCAGATGCCTTTTGGTTTTGTTTTCCGCAATAAAGTAAATGTAGAAAGTTATTGATGGGCTAATACTCAAAATGTTGCCTAGTGGTAGAAGCCAGAGATGCTGCTAAACATCTTACAATACACAAAACAGCCCCCAACAACAAAGAATTATCTGACCCAAAATGTCAATAGTGCTGAACTGAAAAAAAAGCTTGTTGTTGTAAAGAAGTAAATAGGATACCTTGAGAAAACCAGAGACACACACAAAAAACTCAGAACTTAAGAATGTTTAAAACAGGAAGGCACAAATGAATTTTCCATGGGAAAGAAGAGAAAGCCTAATGTATACAACATTGTTATTAGATAATTATATACACTTAAAAATGAATGTGCATTGAACTGCCCTCTACACACTTTCATTAAAAAGGTCTGTGGGGTATTAACAGGATCTTGCTGGTAGAGAATTCTACTGACTGAGTGAAATAGTCTTTGCAGAAATTTCTCAGACGTTTGATATAAATGGTAGTTCCCAAGGTAGGGGAAATATCTTGTAAAGTTTCCTTCAAGTGGAAATCAGATCTCAGTTATATCAGAGATCTATCCAAAGATACATCACTCACGCTCTTCGCTCTATGGCCCCCAGAGAAGTAGGTTTTAAAAATAGTTTTGCATGGGAAGTATTAGAGTTATCATATTTAACAAATAAAAATACAGGATAATATTTATACTGGAAAAGTAATCATTGTATATCTGAAATTCAAAATTAGCTGACCATCCTGTATTATCAGACAACATTTATATGTATTTTAATTACTTTTAATTAATTTTTAATATAAAGAAAACAATTTTTATTGTGTTACGTTTTCCACTACAAATTCTATTTAATTACCACAGAATCAAAACTCTTAATTCACTCATTTTCTCTGTTTAAATGTTGGCTTTTGTGGGAATGGTTCTAATTTAAAATACATTCCAAATATGAACTCTGAGCTTAAGAAGTAGTATTTCACAATAAGAAGGCTGTATGGTATTGGACAGTGAGGTGTGGTGTGAACAATAAAAACAAACAAAATAAAAACTGCTGTCAAAGAAAACCCACAGAGGAGAGAGGGGAAACCCAAACCTCTCCTCAGGCCTGCCACTTGGTATAGAACAGTGTTTCTCAAAGTACTGTCTCTGGGCCACGTTGTCTCAGAATCACATTGGCTGCATTTAAATGTGAATTCCCGGGCTTGCATCAGAATCTCCATTTTGGTTAAATACCCCAGGGGAATCTTAGTGTAACAGAAGTTTAAGTACAACTAGGTTAGATTTTTTGTTGTGCATGTGTGCACAGTATTGGAAAGTGTTGAAAACGAATGGTTTCTTTAGTCTTAGATTTTATTTGGAAATCTGTTTTTTCTTAAACCATTCTGAAACAATGTCCATGAACTCCCTTTTCTCCTTACAAGTGAGTATAAACTCACTTCCCACAACATTTATTTTCATTTGTCCATTCATTCATTCATTCAACAAACATGGACAGGTGCAAGCCTCTGTGACTATTTTAAATGGAAATGTTATAAATATAAACCTTATCATTACCTTCCTGAAGGACAATGTCTTTATATTTTACATTTACGTCTTTCTCCACATTGCTGGCAACCAGAAAAAATACAGCTTTATTTTACTTATTTGCTTTCCTGTCACCTGTGGCAAATATTTAATTTGTTACTAAATGACATTTACTATTTTGAACTTGCTTGTTTCTGTGTCCATAACATGCACTGGGGCCCAACATGCATTGACAATATGTGTGTATGCTTATCAAAGTGGCCTTGGGAAATGAAATAACATGTGAAACTCATTTTTTATTTTCCAGCAAACTTCATAACGTTCTCCATGATTCTATCCTTTGGATAGATTTCTAGTTTATCTTACATGTGAGAAATGACCTTATAACCTGTGTGTGACAGTTGTTTGGGTTTTATTAAGTGCCCTTCTAGCTGGAGATATAGGGGCATTACTCATAGATATTTGTTTGCTACTCCAGTAAGCCAAGAAAATTTATATTTATATATTTAACTACAGTGTCTTTCTTCTCCTGCATGTCATTTAAAAGTAGTTCACAGAATAAGGAGAATACTTCCAATTTTAGCTTTAGATGTGGGAAAGAGATGGATTGCCATCATGAATCCCAGAGGTGAAACTTTGTAATACACTATCTTCTAGGACAAAGTAAGCTTGATGAAAATGAAATATAAATTCAAACCAAGAAGAGTTTCTATTTTTTTTTCTATATGCAAAGGAACAATCAGTTCACTACCTCCCCCTACTTCTACCACAAAGCATCAGTGGAAAAGGGCCTGCAGAATCTTTCCCTTGAATCTCTGACACTCACCCTTACAGGAAATCAAGCCACTCCTGTAGAGTGTGTGGGCTTCTGCTAGTTTTGAAACAATGACATCTTAGTGGCCATTTTGAAGTTGTGGCTAATTTCTGTCATGTGAAAACAGTCTATGGTCAGGAAATTCATTAGGACTTCTAAAACAAATTCTTAATCATGTACTGTTTCTTCATATATTATACCTAGACTCACATCAGGTATTTTTTTGGTGGATCTCATACTGTTGAATAGAGAGAAATTTTAATAAAACTGTATTATTTCAATGTAACTCTGTACACTGATACCAAAGGAGATAGAATCAGTATCCACTGTCACAAAGGATTTGTGCATTCCACTCCACTTTGCTGGCAATTAGATATGGCATTTGGTTAAGCAAAAGTGAGGGTGTGTAGTGAATTATCTATGCCTTAGGAGGTGGCTGGGTAGGGGTGGTATTGAGCTAGTTCTAGCCGTAGGTGTTAGATAATACCCCTCCCGCCCAGGCCTCCTTCACATATTCATTTGGATCCAAAAATGCCTGTGGAGACTTGCTTTTTTTCTTTTGTTCATTTGTTTGTTCATTTTCACAGAGATGCCTGGAAACAATGAAGCACAGAAAACGGTTAACGATTATGGTGATGGGGATGCCTGAGGGGCACTGTACTTGGAAATGAACAGCAAGATTTTGGTTTCAGACAGCTATCCAAACTTGGGAAAAGTACTCAATTTCTCTGAACCTCAGTTTCATATTTAAATAGAGGTCATAGTATCAGAGGTGCGTGGTGAGATTTGAATTAAAGGCAAACTGTAATAACAAAAGATTGGAAACAACACAAAGGGACATTCATAGGGGGATGGTTGAGTCAACCATAGTATGTGCCTTTAATGAAGCACTGCAGAGCTGTAACTAAAGGAAGCCTTCTGAGTGAGAACGAATTTAACTCTATGCCAAGTTGGAAACAACCACATGCAAAGAAAAGTATTTCTAATGGCTTTAGACTCTGAATACATTTACTGGTATATATTCTAAGGACAAAAAACAACTGTGAAAAATATTAAACTACAGCCAGTAGTTTCACCATTAGTATTGATAATACTGGTACAGTTATTTAGAATTTATTTTTGTTAATATTGTAGGATAGAGCAAGAATGAATACTAAGGTTAGTAGGAAACAAATTTTAAGTATAAGAGAAAAGAATATATAAGTACAGAATCCAAGAAATGAAGTAAAACTCTGAAATGTTACATTTGAATGGGAACTATCTGTATGAACTCATGATATTAGAATGTATATTTTTTCTAACTCTGTCCACTGAGAAAACCTAGAATCGCTGATACCCCAGGAGGAAAGAAACTCTTGGTGTCCAAACCATGATTTCTAAACACTTTACATAGAAAAAAAATTCTTGGAAAAATAGCTGTTTCCAGGTTTGAGATATTTTGTGTCAGAAAGTAAAAAAGTAATCAAAGAAATCATGTCAAATGGATATGGGAACCAATTTGAAAGGACGCCAACTTACCAAATTTGATCATCATAAATAATGCAATTAATTGAAAGTCATTGAATATATCAAAATCATGAATTTATATTGATATTTAACAACTACAATAAAACAGAACACTAAACTCTCTTTTGTCACCATTGGCAAGTACTATTAAATGAACTCCTTACGTTAGAAGTTGGTAATTAAAAAAAGAGAATTAAGTATTTATCCTACATTTTTGCTAGGACTATAGTTCAGGGTAAGGAAATAACTCATGTTGAAGTTCTCTCAAGAACTTCATAGCAGAATGCCAACTTAAATGCAGAAGGAATGATGCAATTAAACAAATCATTTTTAACCCCAACATAATATTTGATTCAAGTAAGTATTATCACTTGATGCTAAACCATTAGGCAAAAGACTTCACATGATGCCAAAGTATCACCCTATTGATTGTTTGTTAACCACAAATGGAAAAACTTATCTTGATAATAGAGAGATCCTAGTGTCACCATCTTAATCCAGTGATCAAATTTACAGCACTAGTGGGAAAACCAAACATCAGGGGCCTACTGATGTGATGTACATATCTACAGAAGACATAGGGATCAGAGGAACCAGTAAAATGATATCACAGGAAATGAACACATCTGTGCTGTGGGACATTCATCAGACAACTAGCCTGATGCCAACTTTTTGATGGTTAAAGAGGTGGTGGGGGGCCAGAGACTCCATGATTGAAGTACTATTGTGAAAGTGATCTCATTTGAATTTTCAGGCTTATGTATCTTGGTTTCTGTCCTGGGACATAGTGGTATATTAATACCCCTAAAACACTCCAAAATGGACCTAACACTAAGAATTTCATTGTTTGAAATAATAGAAATCAGCATAAACTGAATTTGCCAGCCGCATCTTGTTGTTTTTTTTCTAATAGTGCTATTTTGGTTAATGTATTAACAATTTAGAAATGGTTATTTTGTCAAAACATCCTTAAATATACACAAATATCTGTTGAACTTATATATTGTTAAGATATTTAAAAATGTAAACTATTTAGTGAATGTTTTATGTTTACAATTCTGTGAACACTAAGTTGTGTTATCATGATTACAATAGAATACAATAGAATAAAGTTAGGCTTTGTCTCCATATTCTTTGTTTAAAATTTAGCTTCTTTAATAATAATATGTAAAATAACAATATAGTTTAATAATTTTTATATTTATTATAAAATTTATACATGTGCATTATTGTTCCCAGTGGGTTTTAGTTCATACAGCCTTATGCTTTTTCAGATGGGAATATTTCCACTAACCCCTTAAAAATTTAGAATTCAATCTTCCAGTTGTTGAAGTATAAGTAACCCTTGCTTTGTATATCTGTGTATATAAGAAATTTTCTTAATTTAAAAATTTGTTCTTGAATGAAGCAAAATCTCTGAGAACCGAAAATGGCAATTATAAATACATTTCTAAGGATGGATGTTTAAACAATCAATGATAGTTTTAAATGAAGCCTAACTAATAGGAACCACTATGATTTCAAATGAGTTGAGTATAAAAGGAGACAGAACAATAACTGAGATCCCGTTTAATAAACGTACAGTGATAACACCACTATCACAAACACAAATTCAACTTTATGCAAGTCAAGCCTGAAACTAATTTATATTTCATGACTTTTATTAACTTATATCTAATGGGAATTATTCACATTTTTCACAGTATCATATCAAACTCTCCTAATAAAACTCTGCCCTGTTTTGCATGTGAATTGCACCATTTCATAAAATTTTCAGCAGTCTTTGACTTGCTAAATAAAGTTGTCACTCAAATCTCGTTTCCTGTCTGAGCGCAGAAAGCTGAATGGACATTGAATTAATCCTGCATATTGTCTCCGCTTGATGAGGTCTCCAAGAGATCTTTGTCTTGTCACCTTTAATGGACTCATTAGTGAATTTCTTATCATTTTTAGGAGAAAGATGCACTCTTACAAAGCTGTCCTTCATGTGTTTGGAAATTATTATAATTTATGCCTTAAACACTTATTCAAAAATTAAGAATGAGGAGACTCTACTTTATTTGGGTACCATAATATTGTAACAATGACATGCTGATTACAATGAGGGGTCTAAGAATACTATTTCATGCTGATTACTTATGTTATATTCAAAACTAGTAGTTAAAGCAGACAACACTCTTCAATTCAACAGCTTAATATTACACCATAGTCAGAAAATTTGCAGCCAGGAAAATGGAGATTTTCTTGGCTACATTTATCTCTAAGTGCAGAAAAACTAATAATAAATGACATTGATATCATGCAAATCTCTCTAAATTCATGCTATGGGGATTTACATTTTAATATTACTTTGTATTACAGTCCAATAATGAGTACTCATGTTTGTTATCTTATACCACACTCTTCCTTCTCTGTCTCTTTTCTTGGCTTCTCATGTTATTTTGGTTAATGAAATTCATGGCAGTGGAGAAAATGGATATTAGACAAATATTTAATTCTGAAGAAAACCTGTACAGTTTACTATTTTTATTGTGCTTGAGTGTGTTCTTATACTCATAATTAATTTGTAAAAACTTGCCATTCATAGGCCTATCACTTGAGAAAATTTGTTGAAGTTTCATTACCTGGCTTTCTTTGAACTCTAATATTTTAATGACTGTTGCTTTTATATTTAATAAGGGGGAAAAGGCCAATATTAATACTCTTGATGACTCTAACACATTTTTTCTTTGCTTGAAACCACTCTTTGACTTTGTTTTGCTAATTGCCTGATCCAAGTGTCTAATGAGGAAGGCTGGGGGAGTGGAGACCCAGCAGGTAACTGCTATGTAACCTAAGGCATGGTGTGTGTGTGTGGGCGGTGGGGAGATGGGGGTGGGAAGAGGAGAGCATAAAGTTCTCTCCAGAGATCATGGTCAATAGAACCAGAAGGCATATACAAAAGTCAAGTTCTGGAGAGAAATCAGTGTGGAGGTTGAGTCATCAGTCCATTAAAGTTGTCTATACAAAGGGCAGTCAGAGAGGGAGCTAGGCAAAGACTGGGCTTTCCTGGCCCTGGAACAATTATCTGTGGTGGACAATTAGAGAAATTCCAGATGCAAAAAACAAAGCCAACAGTGTTTATTTTTGTTTGTTTTAATATTTTTAGCACACCATTTACTGAACAAACTTTCTAAAAGGATTTAATAGGACTGTTATCTTTGGAGTAGTCCTTCAACAACTTGCCCTTATAAACTCTCCACATGTTACAGAATTTTTTAACTTTTCACTGTACACAAAAGATATTTAGTTATTTCCCTTTTTGAGTCTTGAATGCAGTGTTTTCTCTACCTAGAATGTTATTTCCCTTCTTATTTGTCTGACAAACTCTTGCTCTTCCTTCATGATGCAATTCAAACATCACCTCTTCCATGATGCTTTCTTAAGAAAATCCTACACACCTCCATGCCCAGAGTTACTCACTCCACTGTGTTTAGTACTCTCTTAAGGTACTTCTTTTTAAAAATGTGTCACTTATTATCATTTGGAGAAGTCATTGGGGTTAACCAAAGCTCAGTCTCTCATGACAACCAGCATGGTTAACAATGGTTAACAAAGCTAACTATGTCATAAATTTTAGAACAGTTTTTGAACAGCTGAAATGTTTATTGCACTCAACATCAATGCAGTGCACAGTGTAGAGAGTGTGAAGAAAAGGAACAAACCACCATCTGGTAGGTGTAAGTGTCTGTGATGAGAGGACAGTTAGTGGAAGGCTGAACCTGAAAATGAGGAGGAATGAAAATAGTGGAGACTAGGACTATTGAGAAGCAGAACTGATGGGGATGAGAGAGAGATGTGGATGAAAAAAAAAACATTTGAAGAAATAATAGCCCCAAATTTCCAAATTTAATGAAAAGTATAAACTGACAGATTGAGGAAGCTTATCAGACATGAAACACAAAGAAACATGAAGAAAACTACACTGACACTTCAAAATCAAATTGCTTGACACCAGTGACAAATAGGAAACCTAAGAAGGAGCCAGAGGGAAAAAAGAACACTTTATGTAGAGAGAAACAAAAATAAAGATGACAGCAGATTTTTCATGTGAAAGAATATAAGTTAGAAGACAGTGGTGCAATATCATTAAAATAATGAAAGAAAAAAAACCTATCACATTAGAATTCTTCACCCAGTAAAAATCTCTTTCAAAAATGAAGTTAATACTCATAAGAGAAATAACACATATGTCAACACAAAGACACATGCACAAATGTCCATAGAAACATTCTTCATCATCATCAAAAACTGTAAACAACTCAAATGCTCATCAACTGGTGAAAGGAAAAATGAAATGTGGTATATCCATATAATGAAGTAATATTTAGCAATAAAAATTATGAACTACTTACACTTACTACAGTATGGATGAGCCACAAAAACATTATATTACTTCAGAGAAGGCAAATACAAAAGACCGTAATGTAGAATCCCATTTATATGAAGTGCTTAGAAGGGGCAAATTTATAGACAGAAAAAATTCGTGGTTGCCTGGGGCTGAGACCTGGAGCAGGGATTAACTGAAAAAAGGAATGATAGAATTTTTTTGGATGATGGAAGTGTTCAAAACTTGATTTTAGAATGTTTGCACAATTTTATAAATGTACTAAATTATAAATATATTGACTTGTATACTTACAAAGGGTGAACTTTATACTATGTATATTATACCTCAATAAATCTGTTTAAAAAATGAAGGTGAAATAAAGACCTTTTCAGACATACAGAAGCTGAAAGAATTCAACAGCAGACATTCACTTCCAGAAATGTTAATGGAAGTCCTTTAAGCACAAGAAAAATATAATTAGTCAAAAAGATGGATCTACACAAAGAATCTCTTTAATAATCTATAGTTTAAAACCAAAATAGCAATAATATACTTACTATAATATTTATGGCATACGTAAAAGTAAAATGTATGACAACGATTGCACAAAAACAAGGAGGGAAAACATAAGTATATTGTTTTATTGTTCTTATACCAAAATGTAAAATAATATAATATCACATGACAGTAGATTTTAATAAGTTAAAAATGTATTATAAATCCTGAAGTAATCATTATTGTTAACACAAGAATTCTAGCTAATATGCCACCAAAAGAGATAAAATGGAATTATAAAAATGACTTGATCCAAAAGAAAGGCAATTAAAGAGGAGAAGGGAACAAAAGAAAGATGGGACAAATGAAAGACAAATATCAAGATGACAGATCTAAGCACAGCAATATCAATAATAAAATGGAATGTAAATGGTCTAAATATTCCAATAAAAAGGCAGTGAATGTAATGTTGGATAAAACAGAATAGCCAGCTATATGCTGCTTATAAGAAATACACTTTAGTATAAAGATGTAAATAGGTTAAAGTAAAAAAATGAAAAAAAGATATACCATTCTAACATGAAGCAAAGGAAAGCCAGGGTGGTTATATCACTATCAGATGAAATAGATTTTAAGACAAGTATATTATAAAAGATATAAAGTGTCTCTTGAAGATTATAAAAGGACAAGTTTATTAAGAGCATTAAGAGCATATATTATGTACCTAATAACAGAGCTTCAGAATACTTGATATAAAAATTGCAAGGAGAAATAGACAAGTTTACATTTACAGTTGGAGATTTCAACACCCAATAGCAATAGTTGATCAAACAAGTGGACAGAAAATCAGTAAGAATATCAAACACTGTCAATCAACTTGACCTAATTTATAGGACACAACCCAACAACAACAGAATACACATTCTTTTCAAGCACACTTAGAACATTTACAGACAGACCAAATTCTGGGTCACAAAGCAAGTCTAAAATATTTTAGGATTAGATCATATAAAGAATGTTATTAATGACAGGTAATTAAATATAAATCAATAACAAAGATATTATACAATTTATAAATATTTGGAACATAATTGCACACTTTTAAATAACCTGTAGGTCAAAGAATATTTCAAAAAGGAAATAAGAAAGTATTTAGAATAGAATGAAAATTAAAATATAACATACCAAAATGTATGGGATGCCACTTGTGTTAGAATAACAGCCTCCCAAGATATGTACATGTCCTAGTCCCCAGAACCTGGAAATATGTTACCTTACATGGCAAAAAGGACTTTGCAGTTGGGATTAATTTGAGGATTTTGAGGTGAGGAGATTATCTAAATGAGCTCAGATCATGTGCATATTTGCTCTCTGTATACCTTCTTTGGCTAATGGTCTGTTCAAATATTTTGCCTACTTTTTATTGGATTGTTTCCTTATTATTGGGTTTTGAGAATTCTTTTTATAATTCCTTCAGATATTGGTTTGCAAGTATTTTTCATAAAGGGACATGAAAAGATGTTCAATATCATTAGTCATTAGGAAATGTGAATAGAAGCACAGTGACATACCACTGCACACCTACAGGAATGCCTTAAATTAAAAAGATTGATTATACCAAGTGTTGGTAAGAATGGAGTTACTAGAATTCTAATACCTTGGGTGAGAACATAAAATATAGCCATTTTGGGAGGCAATTTGGCAGTTTCTTAAAGAGTTAAACATACACTTACCTATGTTCCAGCCATTCAACACCTAGGTGTTTACTCTTGAGAAATGCAAACATATGAACGTACAAAGTCTTAGACATTAATGTTCATAGAAGCTTTATTTGTAATAGCCAAAAATTAGGGAAAAAAATCACCCTAAATGCTTTTCAACTTGTAAATTGGTAAACCATAGTCCCTACAATGCACTACTATTTAGCAATAAAGAAGACGGAATTATGAGAGACTCAAGAACATAGATGAATCTCAAAATAATTATGCTGAGTGAAATTAGCCAGATAAAAAAGAATGTATATTGTATGAATTTTTTTATATAAAATTCTAGAAAACGCAACTAACTCACAGTAACAGAAAGTAGATCACTGGTTTCCTGGGCATGGAGTAGAGATGGCAATGTGGAATGGAGGAATTACCCAGAGGCAAAATTAAACTTTTGTTGGTGATGGATATCTTTGTTATCTTGATTGTGGTGATTATTTCATGGTTGTATACATACGTCAAAACTTAACAAATTATATACTTTAAACATACTCAGTTTATCGTATCTTAATTATATGTCCAGAGAGCTACCAATAAAACACACACACAGTGAGATACAGCTAAATATACACCCACTAAATTAATTATAATAAAAACATTGAAAATACTAAATGTTGGAGAAAATGTGTAGAAACCAGAACCCTCATACATGGCTTGTGGTACTGCAAAATGGTACAGTTACTTTGGGAAACAATTTGGCAGTTCCATAAAAGGTTAAACATATGATTATCATTTGACCTAGTAATTTCATTCCTTGGTACATATCTTGGAGAAAAATAACATATGTTCCTGAGACTTGTAATGCAAATGTTCATTGGAACTTCATTCATAATAGACAAAAAGTGAAAACAGTCCACAGTTCATCAACTGGTGAAGGGATAAACACAATGTGGCATATTCATACGATCAAACACTACCCAACGATAAAAAAAAAAAAAAAAACAGTTCCATGCAAAAACATGAATGAAACTAAAGAACATACTAGGTGAAAAAATTCAGATGTAAAATATTATATAGTGTATCATTCAATTTATATGAAATTTCTAAAAAGTGCAAAACTATAAGGACAGAAAACAGATCCGTGTTTCTTGGGACTAGGGGAGGGCAAGGAAATTAACTACAAAAGGACATGATGGAACTTTTGGGGATGATAGAAATGTTCTAATCTGGAATGTGATAATAGTGTGTCACTTTGTAAATTTACTAAAAATCATTCTGCATATGTTAAATGGGTGAATTTTATAATATGTCGTGTATGCCTCAATAAAAGTGTTAAAATGCAAAAATATGTGGAGTACCTATCATGTGTCATATGGGGGATACAAAGGGAGATATGGTGTTACATGTGATAATCGAGAACGTCAAATTTGGGTGAATGGTTAGCTAAATCCCTCTCCTTTCTCTCATGTAATTGGCCTACTTGAAGTCACCTAGCTGATGATGTCTGAGGTTCAGAGGCCACAGCCTTGGAACAAGGCTCTGTACTCTTCCCTGTCCTTGGCTATTTAGTAAAGAGATGTCTTCCTTTTTCTCTGTTAGAGGTATTTCTTTTTCTAACTCCAAAAAGGAGGTGGTGATGCCATTATTCTTCTTGCATCAGGATCAGACAGATTTAATAAATAACAGTTGTAAAGTCCTTGGAGGTATTCAGGGAAAGGAGTTTGACAGAGTCTATACAGGTTTAATGACTAAAAAGTCCTGTTTGCTACTTCCCAACAGTCACCTCTTCCCTGTATTCATTAGTTTTGTCTACTGTAAATGCAATTGCTCACATCAATGAGCTGGTGAATAAACTCACACATATCAAGTCTGCCAGTAAAACTGAAGACAAGTTCAATTTCTTTGGGGGAGAAATAATGAAGTTAGCACCATATTCCTGCTTGTTTCTTTAATGTAATTAGAGAGGATGTTTTCCCCAAACATTCCATTCTCTGAGAAGTTCTGTTGCTTCCAAGCACTCTAATGTGCTTGATTTAGGGTGCTGTGAAACATTACAAAAGCACACTTGTGCGTTATCATTATATGTTGAAAAATACTGGTTTAAAAACTGGTTAATCTAATGCATTAGGGTGATTATCAAAGTGACTTAAATAATTTCTCTTGGATAAATACCCAGGAATGGAATGACTGAGACATATGGTAAGTTCACATTTACTATTATAAGAAACTGCCAAACAAGTTTCTTAGTGATTGTGCCATTTTACATCCCCACCAGCAGTGTATGAGACTTCCAGGTACTAGAGCAAATGACACAGAAACTTTAAATGGTCAAATGGTATAAATGGAGATTTACACACACACACACACACACACACACACACACACACACACCAGGGGGAATGACTTAAAAATTCAGCTGTTTATATAATGTTATATATTATGTACTTGAGTCACCTTAGGCAGTGCTACCTTAGTTACTTGGAGCAAGGAATCCGGTGGCCCGTTAGGTGACTCGAGTAATAGTATACCTGAAAGGTAATGAGAACTTGAACAAAGACGACTGGGCTAGGAATGATCAGGAAGAAAGAAATAGAATAATGTAGACATAAACTACAGGATGGAACTAATTTGATGTGGGGGTCAAGGAAGGGAAAAAATTAACAATGATTTGAGATTTGGGCAATAGTGTCTGGAAAAGGTATTTATAAGGCAAAGAGATGTCAAGAGGAGATTACTGGGGGGGGAGGGGAAGCACATACATATTGTTCAGATCTGTTATTTTAATAAAGA
The DNA here is from genome assembly GCF_937001465.1 of Orcinus orca. Lineage (NCBI taxonomy): Eukaryota > Metazoa > Chordata > Mammalia > Artiodactyla > Delphinidae > Orcinus > Orcinus orca. Next base: position 32,840,424 of record NC_064569.1, on the reverse strand, counting down.
GTTCTAGATGGCAGGTCTGGAATTAGAAGAGAATTTAGGATTGGAATGTAGATTTAGGGAGTCACATCCGTAGCAGTATAGTTGAAGAGGTGGGGAATTGTTGAGATGACAGAGGAAATAAAATGTGATTGCCAAGCTCTAAGACAGTACATTAAACAGCATTTACATTTATAAAACTGGAGGAAAAGGGACCACAGCAAGAGTCAGCAGAGAAAAGAAAAGAAGACAATTAGGATTGTGGACTCCTTGGGAAGCTAAGGAAGGAGAGAAACCACATCAATCAGATGCTTTAGAAACCTATTTTTAATATGTTTTGCAAAATGATTTGATCAAAAACCATACAATTCATGAATTTCATGTTCAGAAAGATCTTTTTTAAAGTTGGATTCAAAGAAACTGTGATTATCTCTAAGTAAGCTGGGAAAATGGTCACTGAGCTTAGGTAACAAGTTTCTCAGCATTTTGATCTGGAGTTATTTACAATCTAGCCACCTAGGAAGGGTTTCAAATACACATGGACTCATGGCTGACTGAGACCGTGTAGTAGCCAAACTTGGAAAACACACACACACACACACACACACACACATACCACACATGAAGTGAAGAATTAATCTTTTCTCAGTGAAAATATAGTGCATATTATTAAGAGATTTTTTTTTTTGGTTCATAGAATTTTTATTAGTAATTATAAATAGAAAGCACAATTAAAACCATAGTCTCCAAAGTAAAAGTACCATCTAATGATAAAAATATTTACTGACTCAGGCCTTATCACCAATAGTGCACACTAGAGTGTTTAAAGCAGCCTGCATTTTGCCTCAAGCTGTGTAGTTATCTCAGAGCAGATATTAATTTAAGATATTAATTGCTTATGTCATCAGATGTTCTTATTTACAAAATGCGACCCTGTTAATTTGCAGTCCTTGATTAAAATCGTAATTTTTATTGGTTCATTTTATGAACACATAGCTTCTTTGCTTTCCTTACTTGCTGGTACCTTCACGGGATGGTTTGACTGGTAGTTTTACCTAATCTTTAGAAAAATCTCTCCTAAAAACAGCTAAAAATAAACTGTGATAAACAGATGGAATATATCTGGAAACGTTTCACATATCAGAAGACTTTCTGATTAAATTTATTCATGTCTTACGCACTTATCTTATTCACACCAAAACACTATGAGGTGCCATGTGCCTGTCATTATGCTAGTCAGGCATGTGCTGATTGCTGGATGTGTATGAAGATAAAGAAAGCAGTTTCTGTCCTTTGAGGTATTCATAGGGTAGCAGTTTACAAAGTTATCTACCATAGCATGTAGTTTGTCATATAAATAGGACATAGAAGGTGTTAATGCAACAAATCAACCACAGTACTGCATAACCCATGACATATGCTGTTACTGAATCTAATCCTTCTGTAAAATAATATGTTTAAGAAAAATGCACTCAGAGATGCCACTCAGAGTGCAAAGAAGATCACTTCTCTGCAGTGATAGGAAACTTGCCCTTCTTGCACCCTCCTTATCTTTTTTTAAAAAAATTATTTATTTATGGCTGCATTGGGTCTTTGTTGCTGCACGCAGGCTTTCTTTAGTTGCGGCAAGTGGGGGCTACTCTTTGTTGCAGTGCACGGGCTTCTCATTACGGTGGCTTCTCTTGTTGCGGAACATGGGCCCTAGGTGCGTGGGCTTCAGTAGTTGTGGTGTGCGGGCTTAGTTGCTCCGCAGCATGTGGGATCTTCCCAAACCAGGGCTCGAACCCATGTCCCCTGCATTGGTAGGTGGATTCTTAACCATCTGTGCCACCAGGGAAGCCCCTCTCCTTATCTTCTGAGAGAGTGAGAGTTAGAATCGAAGCTCCAGGAGGCTGGTGGGTGACCCGCTGGGTGAGTTTGGGCTGACCTGGGGCTCCTGGCAGGAGTGTCACTCTGGGGGAGAGGTGTCCACTCCCTGTAGGTCAGTTTTCTTTTCTTTTCAAAGACCCAGGAATTATTCGGTTTGTTTCTCTTCCATTGCCTCCATAAAGAGTCAAATATTAGCATGCCGATTCAGCTATGCCAATTTATACAGTATTTAATCTGTGGAGGAAGTGTAAAGATCGACCCTGCTAAATTTAGACAGAGCCTGTTCAGTCTTCTCAGATTTCAGGAGCTCAAACTGCTTATTAAAAACCTCTCAGTTGGAAATAAGACCATAGATCTGTTGGCCTTTTGCTGAACCATTAAGCCATAGATACCACTTTTACTGAATAGGGTATAACTTCAGTCGTTGAGAAGGAGATTATTTGCAGTGGTACATATCACCATAGTAACTGGATTTTCAAGCAGGGCTGTTGAAATGGAACTTAAAAGTCACACAGAAACAGGTCTACCTTGCACTGGCTTCAAAAGCATCATGCCGGAGAAAGGCAGAGATTCAGTCATAGATTACATGCCATTTGATCTATGATTGCTCAAAGGCATGGGGGAAAGATATGGGCAATATGCATGTTCATAACAATATGTTGCAAAATTAAGATGAAATAATATGTATTCCACCACTGACTTGCCCTAAGCAAACAATCCAATAAACAGTCTCTTCTCTCATAGCCTTGTGGCTTGAATTAATGCAACATTTATGAATACATAAAACTAACATTAGATTTGATTCTTTCAACAATTTTGATTAGCATTCCAGGACTTATTCACCCTAAAACAGCAAATCTTTACTGTGTCCTCCCATGTACTGTGTGGTCATTGCAGGGGAGAGAGTGTGCTTATTGCTGTAGCAAAGTTACAAAACGTGTAATAAGAATTTAGTAGGAAAATCAATATCAAATTTTAGAACTAAAAGGAAGTATAGATTGTAAAGTTGTAAAATCTTAAATATGAGAGGGGCTTAGAGAGAGATCACTGACAATGACTCTAATTTTCAAGGGAGGAAACAAAGTTACACAGTGATTAAGCAGCTTGATGGAAGTCACACAGCTAGTTACACGTGGAACTGAGGCTAGGAGCCAGTTTTTGAAACAGGAGATTAAGAGAAACATGGCAAATTAAAGATGGAGGGATTCTACATTAGTTGCTCACAATTTAAAGAAGAAAACCAAATGAATACACATGAGACAACTAGAATATAATTATAAAATATCAAGGGCTTAGAATTAAGGGTGAAGGTGTTCCTGCTGAATTTCCTTTAAAATTCCTTATTAATTTTCAAGTCCCATGGCTTCTAAAATTATGGGTTGCAGTTTATGAGACTGCATTTTTTTTAAAGCTAAACAACACAGAAAAGCAGATGGAAGCTATAAAAGATATCCATGGACCAATTAACAACTGAAACTTGTTAACTTACTAATATTTACAAGTCTTTTTTCCCCTCCTTCCTTTCCTCTCTCTCTTTCTCACTCTCTTTTGTTCTTTCTTTCCAGATAAGAGGAATATTTCATTACAGATTAAATTGATGCTCTTGTTTCCCACTCCCCATTTAATTTCCTTCCCAGGCCAACTCCCAGGCAATCACTATCATAAATGCATTTTCCGGTAAGTATTTAGTGAACCCCTACTATGTGTCAGAGGGAATTCTAGATGCTTGAAAGACATCGTTAAAAAAAAAAAAAGACTAACATTTCTGACCAAGAATATTTTACATTTTAGATGAAGAATTTGATGTGTATCCAGTTTTAATTTGTACGATGCCTATAAGTATATATGCAAATGAATAACATGTTGTTTCTATTTCTGTGTGCTTTTAAATGCATGCAGTTTATCTCACACTCTATGTACTAATCTGAAACTGCAGCTTGCTTTTTCTTCTCAGCATTGTTTTTGAGATCTAGTAGTGCTGGTAGATATAGATCACATTTATTTTTAGCTGCTTTAAAGTACTGATATTTTATTTATTGATTCCTCTACTGAAAGTCATTCGGAATATATCAGATTTTAACCATTGGAAGAATGCTGTAATGACATCCTTGTAAGTGTCTCCTATGCACATATTTAAGTCTGTTTAAGGTATTTACCTAGACATGGGTTTGCTAGCTAACTCTGTTTCAATTTTCTAAATGCTGCTGAATTATTTACTCTAGTGATCATACTGTTTGATACTCCCATCAGCCGTGATTTCTACTTAGAAAGTATCTATAGACTACAGTCATATATTTGACTTTGACATATATTTGACATTGACATATGTCAGAATTCATGTTTTTGTGTTTTGCGTGGAGGAGAGTATTTATGTGAAGAGCACTTTGACAAAAGTAAATCTGGAGTTTTTACTGATTTACTAAAGAATGACCTAAGATCTACATTCTAGAAAGTGACTAGGAAAGTCATTTTTATATTATGGAACAGAAATCTTAACTCCCAGCCTTAATAAATAGGAAAAGCTGGACTCAGTCCTTCCCTATGTAGGTTAGTTTGACTGAAATAAAATAAAGCCAAACCTTTAAAGAAATAAAATCATAGGTGATACAAAAATACTAGAAATAATGCATCATCAAATGAGGGTACAAATTTAATGACATGATAAATTGAAAATTGCAAGAAAATTGTCTAAAAATTGGATTCCAGAGAGTATTTTTGAAGTTGTGCTATAAGACTGAGTTCTATAGTTAAAACCAGACTAGCTTGAGAAAAAAAATTCTTCTAAATACTGGTAAAGAGCTGATGCTGAGAAAGAGCTAGAAAACAGACTTAGAAAAAATTTTTTTTAAACAAGAGAACACTTTTTCCAATCAAGAAAGCACAATGTCATATTTAAGTTGAAATTATTTATAATTCAGAGAAAATTATACAGCTGCTGGTTATTAAGGTAAGAGTTTATCTGATAATAAAATTGGATGGATTTATATGTTTAATTATATAAGTTATAGTCTTTTAAATTCCAGAGTATTTTATTTTATTTGATTATTTTATTTTTTATTTTATTTTATTTTTTTTTTGCGGTACGCGGGCCTCTCACTGTTGTAGCCTCTCCCGTTCCGGAGCACAGCCTCCGGACGCTCAGGCTCAGTGGCCATGGCTCACGGGCCCAGCCGCTCCGCGGCGTGTGGGATCTTCCCAGATCGGGGCACGAACCTGTGTCCCCTGCATCGGCAGATGGACTCTCAACCCCAGAGTATTTTAAAATGATCTAATACATCCTTGAATCATATAATGATTTTTAAAATTCATGGCAGAAATAAAAGTTTACAGAGAACATTTTTGAGTCTCAATACCTCCCTCCACAATTTTATTGGGGAATAATTGACAAATATAACTGTATATATTTAAAATGTAAAATGTGATGATTTGATATACATATACATCATGAAATAATTACAATGTCTTTCTTTTTTTATCTCAAAATCCATGGCCCTGGAGGACTTATGGCCAAGGGGTTTTTCCATAAACATCTTGTAAGAGAAGTGCATGATCTTGTCAAGAAGATAAAAATTCCACAGGGAGGGACTATGGGGCAAGTTTTGAATAAGAGGGAGCTTAGATGCTAATAAATATCTAAGAAGGGCTTGGTGTTTTCCTATGTAAAAGAAAATTAACCATTCACCTGGACTCACAGGAATCTGGTATATACAATGAATTTATAGTTATTGAAGAACAGAACACAATGCCCTGAGGACTGATACTTCTTGGCCATCACTCTCAGCCTCCCCATGCTCATGCAGCCTGCTGTGAGCACATTCCTCCACCAGTCTTGGTGGAATAAGATCAGTCAATTACCCAGACATGTTAGGAAGTCACACCAAGAGCCCTAACCTAAGTCATAGGGCTGCCCCTCCAGGTATCTGATCAGAGAAGGAAGGAGATAGCCCAGTGTGTTTTGCGTAGGTCTGGAGGGGTTTTGGACAGCATCTGAATATTACCCATGCACAAGAGAAAAGCACAGCAGTAGTGATAAAGATCTTATAGACCAGAAGTAGCATTACATTACTTGGGAGAATAATGCAGCAGCAAGTTTGACTGCAATCTGTGAATGGAGACTGAATGAGAAATCAGATGGCCTCCAGGTTCTAAAAACTGGAGACCAGCCATGCACAAGGACAGTCAGGGGAGCTGGCATGAGTCTATGTAAGACTCATTGTGTGAGCCTTCTCAAAACTTGTACACAATGGTAGGGGCTGAAAGGGAAATAAAAGTTGACTCAGAAAATGTGTAAATTGACTGAGAAAACTCTGAATTGACAAAGATTAAGTAAATATCAGATAGAACAGAGGTTCAAGACAAAGTAAGTGCAATTATAGAAAATTAAATTGACATTTTTTGCACATTTGAGTCTATAGCCTAAGAAATCTGTATTCCTCTCAGATGAGGTTAATACTCTTGATAACATATATTTATATGACAGGACTAAGAAAGATAAAAGAGTTGAAAGCACCGATTAGCTTTTAAAATATAATTGAACTGAGCTTACTTCAAATTTTAATTTCCTAATTCCTGTAGGTTGAAGAGTAATATAAGCTAATATGAGTTATTATGTGCTTCTGAAGTCTCTGATAGCAGAAAACTTTTAAAATTATTTCAAATCAATTTCAGTGAATGATGTTTTAGAAATGTGAAATCTTTATTGATTTTTGAGAGGCTAACAAATCTGGTTCCAAATATAAAAGATGCCTTAGTTGAAAAAAATCTCAAAATATGTAACAGCTAGTTTTATAATGAATTTAAAATGGCTATAAGTTCCCTTTGATGATCATTTATTATTCATTTGCATAATTATAAAACAAGAAGAGGAGTATGTTTTCTATTAATTGTATTATCAGTGTAAGTACAACAAATTGCCATACTTATCTCTCTAAAACCGTGTGTCCCTGGAGACTTCCTTGGTGGTCCAGCAGTTAAGACTCCACCCTCCCAATGCAGGGGGCCCAGGTTCCATCCCCGGTCAGGGAACTGTATCCCGCACACCACAACAAAGATCCTAAGTGCTGCAACTAAGACCTGGCACAGTCAAGTAAATAAATGAATATTAAAAATAAAAAATAAAACCATGTGTCCCTGATTTTACATATCCATTTGAAAATTCAATGGAGACTGTCAAAATTTAAAATTCAAGACAATATTTATAGATACCATCAGGAGAAACACTGCTTTTTTCCCCAATTCTGTGGCTCACTTTCTGAGGCAAATATTGTTAGTCACTTATGTAATTTTCATTATCCCCTTCCTTCCTCCTAAGGAAATCCAAGTTTGCATCTCCCTTAAATCCACCAAACACAACACTTAGAAGTGACATTTTAAGAAAATTTCCCTGAAGACCTGAGGATTCCATAATAAGATTATACACCAGAATATGATAATTTAGAGTTCTATGAGAGAAATAGGGACTCCTAGAGTTCCACCCTGCCCTTCTCATCTTAGGGGTCCCCCAGACTGGCTCCTTCTCAGCCCCAGGCCTGTGTCCTTATGACTGTGGCCTATTCTCTGAACCTGGGCTCTTTGAAAGAGTCCTCCATCCCTGGACTTCAGAATCCATTCCTCCTGGTCCTAGATCTTTTCCCATCATTAATTATCACCCATTTTCTTCAAGGGAAACATCCCACTCATTTCACAGTATGTGGCCAGGCCTCCATGTCTCAGACAGAGCATATCCCTATTATGTAGGAATGAGGTCAAAAAATGTTGTACCCTGATATGGAAAAAAATTTTTTTACCGAAATAAATGTGGTATTTTTGAATATTAACAATATTTTCTCCCTAAATATTTAAAGTATATTTAATTTACCATGAAATTTGAAATTACAATATTAGGAAGCCCTGTGGCTGAAAATGTAGGTGATTAGTTGGTAACGTTGAGAAAAGAAATTTGAAAAATAAAACCTGGATAGTCTTCTTCAAAAATATCTGAGATTTAATGCTATAATCTTAGTGTGCATTTTTAAAAACTTCTTAGCTTGAAATATCTCTAGACAAAGACTAAAAGTTAAGCTATTTTATATTTATGTAAATATCATTTTGGCATCATAGACTCCTTTTTCAGTGATTTGATTTGTGACCTGGTCTTCCAGTGTTTGTGCAATCAATGGTGGGCATCAGTAGTCCTTCCACAATAGATCTTCCACTAAAAGTAGTAAATTAAACTTTACATTTATAAATTAGATTCTGAAGAGTTCAGTTACTGAGAATCCATTTTCCAGAGTCTGATCATCTCTTGGTCAAGTTATTCAACCTCTTTGAGCTTCAGCACTCTGTCTGTGAAATGTCAATTTTAAATACCATCTGTTTTATTTATATCTTGCCTCATCGGAAAACACTTCTAGAAGAGCAAATATAAAAAAGTATAAAAATATGAATACTGAAAGAGAATATATATTAGGGAATTCAAGAGTACACATGGAAACTTAGTGCCTGGGAAAGTAATCATATAGTCAGTCTCTACGTGTAAAAGGATAAAACTGACTATCTGTTTAAAGTGGTTAATAACATTACCTGTTTTATAGAGTTGATGAATGACATAATCTATGTCATATCCCTGGGACATCACAGGATTTATCAAATGTAAGTTTTCTTCCTCCTGGGAAATTGAGGAAATGTGGGTTTGTCACAGAACTTTGGACCTGTGGTAATGTCAAGACATGGAGCTTGGTGGGGTCTCTGCTCCATTGTAGAGATAAAAGAGGAGATGGATTTAATAACACAGTATATAATGTTTGTGTATTTGTTCCATACATTCGTATGAGAAAGTAAAAAATACAGAACTGAGCAGAGCTGGGAGGCTGTGCGACCCTAAGAGAGTAGAACAGGCACAATGGGAAGAAGCTGTATCAGATTGATTTCTGCTTAATGTAAGACTTTTATCACATGCAAAGTCACCAAATGTGGCATATCTTGCTTCAGGAAACCATGACCATCTCATCCCTGGAGGTGTCTATATGTAAGCCAGACATTCCATTGGCTGGAATGCTGTTGAAAGGATTGAAGGAGTGGATGGCTAAATGAACTACTTGAAATATGTATCATGGTTCTGTGATTTTTCTGAAAAAAAAAAAAAAAAGACATACTGAGTAAAGTGAATTTTAAACAAGTTTTAATGTCAGGAATGAACTTAGATCAATAGAGAACAGGATTATAGCGTAACTCTTTGCTAGTCTTAATATTTATCCTAGCCTGTCATTCTAACCTGTAGGAAGCTCCCTATCCATCCCATTGCTTTAACTTGCAATTTCCCTATTGTGTTTGATTCTATCCAATTACCATTCTCTCCTCAAAGGAATCTTGCTGACAAATTCAGATGTTGTTTCTTTATAACATATCAGAATCTATTTGTAGATTGCTTTTCTGGCTTCTAAGACTCTCTTCCTTTTAGTAATGTTTTCTTTGATACAGGCAAAATACTTCTATCTCAATCAAAGCTTCACATAGTTTTCTGAAGTAGGGTCTTTACTTTTACCTTTCTTCTTTCTCAGTTGCTTTCAAGAGCTTCTTTCCCAACTTATGCAAAAACAAAACAGTCAACACGTTTTTCCTAGCCTGTGTTGTAGTTGCTGTTTTGTTCTCTAGCTTCTTGAGTCATCACATTGCTCCTTTCCTCACTTCATGACATTCTCTGGATTCTTTCAATTTTGAACTAAGTAGGTTTAACACCTACAAAGCCACCCATTGTCTTTTGTTTCAAGTTCCTACTGAAAGCTTATTCTTATGACCCTATTATTTTCTTTAAATTCCCTAAGAGATAAAAGTCAGTTTAAAAAATTCTAGAAGCAAAAAGAATAATGAATAAGCTCTCACCTAAAAGATGTAATGATGACCCTCTGAAGTTTGCTCATAGAGTAGGATACGGCTAGCACTCGAGAGGAGATAGGATCTCATTAATTGGCTGGACCACAGTTCTCTCTTCACTTTGCAAGCTTTAAAATGGAGTTAATATTTTATTATTGATATCTTTGTATATGAAATTATGGAGCCCAAGATTTGGTTTTCTAATATCACTAAGCTATAGAGTATTTTATGTTTTAAGAGGTTTTTTTTAATGTTTCATAATCTCACTGTATGTTCACCATAAACCAGAGGAGTGGGCAAAACAAGTATGATTCCCATTTACCAGGTTAGGTCGCTGATGTCTAAAGAGATTACAGGGTTTTATGAAGACTGCAAGACTACATGATGCATCCAGAACTCAAGTTCAGGTCTTTTGTCTTCTGTCCCATCACTGCTCCCTAAAATTTAAATATCATTTCATTTCAAGTCAGGCAGACCATTTTATCTGTAATCTTTAAAAATTTTTTCTCAGAATTCATTTCTCTGCCCAACATCTTTTAGTAAAAACCCAACATTAATTGCCATTTGTGTAAATCTTAAATGAAAAAAATCTGAAGATCTCTAGATCTAGAGACATTTAATTTGATTACAAGTACATTTTTAAGTCACCTGTTTCTATTTGTTCGAGTGTAACTGTATGATTGGCTGCAACAGACATTTGATTGATAGAATTTGAGGAACAGTTATTTTCAGTATTTCACGTGCACACGTTTGCTGAATACATTGAGGGAAGAATACATTTTAGCTAACTAGGGTATTTAGAAGTGGACAAGGGTAGCTCCAATCATAACTCTTTTTTTCTATTTTAATTTCCATGTGTCAGAGGAGCTTGTTTATTTATCACCTATCTCAGACAAACAACCTACTATTTAAAGGATTTTTAACTTCTCAGAGCCTGATGACTAATCAATCACTGTAAAGTTATTCCAACACGAAAAATGAACATTGTTTATAATTCTGAAGTATTTTTAACTTAATACCAAGGGTTCTCCCTAATGAAGTAACAATTTTTATAGGAATAAGTGTAGTAAGTAAACTCTGAGTGAAAATTAGAATGAAAAGTTTACATATTTTTATGCTGACTATTGAAATAAGAATGGCAAACACACACATATTCACTTTCTTTGTATGAAATAAATATGTAGTTTTTTTAAAGAAGAAAAATCTGAATATTATGGCCTCCCCATGGAAAAATACAGCTTTCTCCTAACACTGTAAGTAAAGAGTTTCTGAAAAATAACAGAATAAAATATATTAAAAAAAAAACAAAAAGCTTTTACTCCAGGCTATTATAATGAAGAAAAAGTCTTACAAATGTGAACTAATGAAGTACAAAGTAATGAATATTTAATTTGTATAATTTACCAAAGTGCTTTTAGAAATCAGAGCTACATTCTTCATAAACATAATGTTCATTAGGCCTTAACTGTAGCTTGCATGCAATTACCATATCCTCCTATACAGCTTCAGCATCATATGGCATTGAATAAAGCCCCTCGGAGAATATCTTGAGGGCAAAGAGAGAAAAAGAGAAGAAAAACTGTTAGGGCTGTGAAATTTGAATAGCTTAGCTTTGACAAGGAAAACATAGAAGATGCATACCTGGAGGGTGGGCAGCCAGCACTTGTGTAGCAAACAGAATGGCCTTCCCTGGGCTCCCTACCCTTCTGGCAACAGTGTCTTGAAGGGTTAAACTAAACAAAATACAAAATGAGTTTGATGGCTTCGTAGGACACATTATCACATTCTTAAAGGTAAGAGGAGTGCTGCTTAAAATCTGACTGATAACATAGATTAAGCAGAGCAGTTTTCAGCAGAAACAAACTTGCAATGTGATATGAATTTTAATAAGACCACTGATGTAGCTCACATAGACTTCAGAGCCCAAGAACCTTCACCCTTGATCTATTATTATATAATGGAAGGTGATGATTTTTTCTCTTAAAGCACATCTTCTCTCCCTTTCTATTCCTAATCAAGTTGGCAGCCAAATGGCCCTGTCATTAGGGGATGAGGTAAAATTTTTAAATTTTATTTGAGGAAAGTTTTTGAAATAGCTAAAGAAAATCAAACTTATCAGTAAAATGCACGATATTCTAATAGTTTTGAAATCTGGAAATCACGTTTAATAAGGTAAATTTGACAAAAGAGATTTCATAACTTTGAAAACTCTCTCTCCCCTTTCCCTTGTTAATGTTTATCTTCATTATTCTGGGTCCACATAATTCAACATGCAAGAAGTTATTCAGTGTTGCCCTGCAGTTGATCCAGCCTCTAATTACTAATTTCAGCACAAGCCATCCAAGGAGAATCACAGAGCACTTTAAATGTAACAGAGATGCCCTCTTCCTTGGAAAATGGTCTGTATGTGATTATAATAAAAGCATAATAGCACTACCTGAGAGATGCAAAGAGTTTGAGGATAAAATGAAAGACCTGAGTCTAAATTAACATGGAAATCATTAGTGTATAGGCCTGCCAAGGATTTCCATTAAAAATGTTTAGAGAAAAATAATTTGACAAATTATATATTTTGTGAGCAAAAATATGCAACCTGCTGCATTTGGCACTCCGTCCTTCCATTTGTGAAAGAAAGGTAAATTGCCTTTGCCGTGAGTCACTGTAATTGGATTTCGATTCCTCCAACAGCACTGACGATTAGCTGAGATGCCCACCTGGAAGCACTCGGTGACAGCTGGCAGGTATGGCCTTCAGGGAGCTCGTGTCTATCACACTTAGATCCTATTCGAGTGAAGGGAGAATTCTCAGGAGAGCATTTTGTCAACTTTAAGTTATCATTTAAGAAATCTATTGGCAAGGATCTTTCATTTAGCTTGTCGTTTGGAGAAGCAGGGAAATGCAAACTCACTTTAGAACAGGAATAAACTCATAATTGAGATGGCCAAAATGAATGCATTATGTGACTAAGTCCTGGAGGAAGAATTTGATAGGGTATTGGATTCTACACAATAAAAGGATTATGGAATTCTAGTGCCAGAGATTAAAAAAAAAACAACCCTCTCACCTATCTTGACCTGAATAAATGAATTGGAAGATAAAGACTACCATCCAGATAATTTTATAGACCCCACAACATTTTATAGAATTGGAAGGAATCTTAAAGGACTTAAGGGCACTCAGTTTAAAGCATAAGCAGAAAGTCTAGTTGGGGACACCCAGTAGTCAAATGACAGCTTGTGCCATTATAGCGTAGGAATGAGTGAGATTGCCAAGGGACAGAGTGAGGAAAATCCTGAAATCAGAGGAAAGTAAGAGAGAAAGAGGGGTGATATTCACTGTGGCTGAATTGAGCTAAGTGGAGGCAATTCATGTAATATGGTTTTATCTTCTCAAGTAGGAGGCAAGATGCCCATTTGCTGAAAGTGATGAGATGCACATGCATTTGGGAACTCTATATGAGTGGAAAAAGCTGTTTAACAAAAATTGCATGAAGTTAGAGTCAGCTAGAGATAAACGACTGCCCAGCTGTCTTGATAGGCCCGTGGATGCTGGGTAACGTAGATTGGTTGTAACGGCAGCTGGCACGATTGTGTGTTTTTTTTTTCTAACAATGCTCAGCTGTCAATAGTAAGAGAAGAGTGATCTGATGATTGACATTACCCAAGGCTGGAAATGGCCATGATGGATATTTTCAGGTTCAGAGGGACCTTTAAAACACCAAATAGCAAGAGTTAACATATATGTAGGATGTACAGGGTAAAAAGATTTAGGCAAAATCAAGCTGTCCTCATAAACAGTTCTGACAGTCATGTGTCTCTTTTCCTTGACTGTACTGGTCCATTTTATGGTCTTATACAGTAGAGCTACTCTTAAATAATGTTATCTGGAATAGCCATTTGGTGGGTTAATTTAAAAAATTCTATTAAAGTGAAGAATCATAAACAAAATTAGAGTATACAAACATTGTTTTATTTTACCTTAAAACATGTTTATTCTCCAAAATGTTTAATGTAGAACATAGATTTTTTTTAGGATATAAATCTAATCATATTCATAAGATCTTTTATCCCCTCTTTTACATAAACCATACACATAATATATCATCTATAATTTCCATACACGGCATCTGAGTTCAAAATTCTTGTGGATTTCTCTAATTTTAAAATAAATGCCACAATGATGATGCTGTGATGGTTAATTTTAGGTGTCAGCTTGCCTGGGCCACAGAGAGCCCAGACATTTGGTCAAACATTATTCTGGATATATCTGTGAGGGTGTTTCTGGATGAGATTAACATTTGAATTGTTAGACTCAAGTAAAGCAGATGTCCCTCCCTAATGTGGGTGGGCCTCATCCAATCAATTAAAGACTTGAATAGAACAAAAAGGCTGAGTACAGTAAGTCCCCTACATATGAACGAGTTCCATTCTGAGAATGGTTTGTAAGTCCAATTTGTTCGTAAGTTCAACAAAGTTAGCCTGTAATAGGTTTATAATACTTTCACACAAATAATACATAAAAAACAAACAAAAAATAAAGAAAACATTTTTAATCTTACAGTACAGTACCTTGAAAACTACAGTAGTACAGTACAACAGCTGGCATCCAGGGGCTGGCATCGAGTGAACAGGCAAGAAGAGTTACTGACTGAGGAGGGAGAGGAGGTGGGAGATGGTAGAGCTGCAGGATTGTCAGCAATAGGGGATGGAGGGCAAGCTGAATTTTCACTCACACCTGACATTGATGGCACAGGTTCTGGTTCCTTGATGGATTCAGTTCGATCTATCCTCTCGAAGAAACGATCCAGTGATGTCCGGATAGTAACTCTTTTTTTCTCCTCATAAATGACACGGTAGCACTGGATTGCATTCTGAACGGCTGCTGCAACCTCGGTGTACCATTCTACATTTGGATGCTGTGCCTCAAAAACGAACAGTGCCTCCTCTCATAAAGAAAATCCCCTTGTCATTTCCTGTGTCGTGAGTCTCTTCAGTTCTTCAGTTACTTCTTCTTCCTCTTGTCTCTCCTCGTCCTTTCTCTGGGCCTCCAATTCCATCAGGTCTTCATTAGTAAGCTGTTTGTGTTGCACAGCAAGGAGTTCAATGAACTCTGCAGATCTAGCTTGAAATAAGGATACTGTACTACTGTACTCTATACAGTACTGTACAGTAAAGTACACAAAGCACAACCACTTGGAAAGGATGCACGCATGTGATAATGTACGCCAGACACATGAACTAATTTATGTGATTGGACATGTGAATGCACTTTCGCATCTTTGAAAGTTTGCAACTTGAGGTTCGTATGTAGGGGACTTGCTGTAAAAGGGCATTCCTCCTGCCCGACTGTTTGAGATAGGACATTGGTATATTCTGATCTCTGGTCTCCAACTGAAATATTGACTCTTCTTGGGTCTTAACCCTGCTGGCTTTCAGACTGGAACTACACAGCCCTCCTGTGTCTCCAGCTTGCCAACTGCAGATCCTGGGACTTCTCAGCTTTCATAATTCTCTGAGCCAATTTCCTAAATATTTTTCTATATATGTAATGTATGCATACACTACTGGTTCTGTTTCTCCAGAGAACTCTGACTAATACAGATGTCTAAATTTTTAATAATTAATTATTCTTTATAACCCTGTCTTTCCAAAGCATTCAATTACTCATAAAAACAATTTTCTTTCTTCCCACACTCACGTTTTACTAGTATACATGCTCTTTAATTAAAAGATGAAACTTTGATAACAGCTACACTGTCATGATCAGTTTGAGAATAAATTCAAGCTGTGGAAATAGAAGTACGTGGAAGACCCAGTGGAAGGAAACAGTTCTGGCTATAAATGGGGGGATAGGGTAAGCCCAATCATGAACAAGCATGTTACCTTGAAAATCAAGGTAAGGTATTGTAACCCAGCCTGGTATGCTTCTCAAGATACTAGATCAACAACCTATGGAGTGGTGTATTAGATCTTCCACTTCACTTCTGGAAAACCTGTCTTATTTGTGTAAAGGAAGACTGGCGACCCAAGGCTTTGAGGTTTTAATAGAGTCATCATCTGGTACCGCAATCTACTGCCAAAGATCCAAAATATTCCAGACCAGCTCAGGGTTTCATTTACTCCTTATTCAGGCCACCTTACTGGTGTCCGCATATATTCTCTCTCTCTCTTTCTCTTTCTTAAAGTCTTCAGGATATATATCCTTCAAGGCCATAGCTTTTTAAATCTTTTCTTGTGGGACACTTTCTCTCCTGGTGAGAACTTCAGGTA
Source organism: Orcinus orca (assembly GCF_937001465.1). Lineage (NCBI taxonomy): Eukaryota > Metazoa > Chordata > Mammalia > Artiodactyla > Delphinidae > Orcinus > Orcinus orca. The sequence continues at coordinate 32,824,459 of NC_064569.1, read as the reverse complement.
CTCATGCAGAATGGATTGTCTCCATTCATGCTACCACCGTCAAGATAACGTGGCTCACACGATGTCTTGGTCTAGACCCATAATACACTGCAGTTTTGGTGAAAGGAAGAAAGGTGTTTTGAGGTGCTATGGAAACCAAACTAGAAAGAAATGATCAGAGGATCCAAGCTGGATAATGAACTTAGAGAAAAGGGAAGGGCTAAGTGTTTGAAAGTGAACGGAAGAGGTAATGGTTAGAAAAGAATCTTGCCCTTGTGAGAAGCAGAATAAATGATTGAAAGTGATGATGAAGCCTGTGGAAAGAATGAGGAAACACCACTTGAAAACATATTTGAAACGAATGTGGAAATCACAAGGCCAAGGATCTGTGAGGCCAGTGTGTTTAATATTTTCACATAATGAGCTTATTGGTGATTAAAATTTTCAGTTACTTTTTATGCTAGTGCTTTTAATAGTAGAAAATATTTTCATCATAATACATTTAAGAAAGCTAGGATTTTATGTTTCTGGATAATTACCCCAGATCTCTACTTCAGTTTATGGTGAGCCTATGTAGAAGCCAAAAAATCAGAAATGTTAATTCATTGTGATTTTCTAATCTAGGAAGAATATAAAACAATGTCCCTTGAATTCAGCTAATTGTCCATATACCTCAAGGTTAGACCACTTAAAATCACATGAAGGGAGGGCTTTTGAGAGGGAAGAGCTTTCTTCCAGGGTATAATCTTCAAAAGTTCTTGTTGTTCCTAAATATCTTTTGTTTCTGACTAATAAACTATTGCAATCTATGATCTAAATGTACCAGGTGTGGGGCTTAAATAGCCTATTGACAGTGTCGAGTTCCAAATATCTATTGCTCATTAGTAGAATATACATTAGTAATTAGTTCATTATGATTTAGAAATTGTTTAAATAAGAATGAAGCCATTATTAAAGGTCATTATATAAGATGTCTGCATCGTTGCCCTTGGGACCTCACTGTTTTTCAGGGGCGTCAGTACTAGGAAGGCAGTAGGCAAATGTGGGAAGTCAATAGAAACTTCAGCCTGGAAATCAGAAGAGAAAAGTAAGACCAAAGAACCAGTGATTGTTACGTGATCAATTAGGTTGGTTTTGTTTCCAGGACGTCAGTACTTCCATCGAGCTAAATAAGAATTTCCTCTCCAGTCTTTATCTCACAGGCTTAAAAACAATGGTCAAAGACCCTTTGGGACATATTCAACCTCCACTGCCCAGATATGACTTTAATTCCTGCATGACCCTGGTTCTTTTTCTTATTTTCCTACCTGGTTATGTGAAGATCTTTCTTGTCCTTTCATGTGTTTGAGGTCTTCTGCTGGTGTTCAGTAGGTGTTCTGTGAGAATTGTTCCATTTGTAGATGTATTTTTGATATATTTGTAGGAGGAGGTGAGCTCTACATCCTACTACTCCCATCTTGATTGGAGACCCTGGTTCTGATAGCTTTAGAAAACTATAAAATTGCACACTGATAATCATTACCTAAACCTGCTGCCCACTCATTTTACTCTAATCTTGACACTGCAACTCCCTGTTGCCTATAGCCTCTTGAGTCCCACATTACACCGTATACCCTAGACACACTGGAAATAGTAGGAGACATTTGAGGCACTCCACTTTCAAACCAAGTCTTCAGTAAAAATTATGCTCCAATGTACAATCCAAACTTCTTTCTTTTAAAATATTCTTTTGAGAGTTGGGATCTTGGGGCTGGATTTACCACAGCTAAATAAAGATGAGGGGAAAAAAGCTATATATATATTTCCAAAGTGTGTGTGTGTGTATATATATATATATATATATATATATATATATATATGTGATATATGTATCATCTGTATAATTGCTTTAAACTCCAAATTTCTTGTGCCAATATACAAAAAAACAGACGTGGTTTACATTTCCTAACATAAAATAGGAGGGATAAAGTATTTATTTTTCTAAGTGCTTTAAATCATAGCTAATGATAAGTAATTACAAGTAATCTCTCAAGATGAAAAACATCATTTAAAAACATAATTTTTTATGATTTAACTTTTTCATTGCTCTAAAGCGGGTACAGATACATACCTTTTATTACTGTGGGCAAACTCCTTTCCTTAAGTCTCACTGTTTGAAATAAACTTTGTCTCAGTCTAGTTTGAGGAAAGTTCAGCCTTGACTGGTAACCTTGACTGTTACTACCTTTGTGTCACTTAAGAAAGGAAACTGTAGCAAAAAAAAAAAAAAAAAGAAAGAAAGAAAGAAAGATAAAAGTGAACTTTTTTACAAAACAGAAACAGACTCACAGATGTAGAAAACAAACTTATGGGGAAGTTCACCAAAGGGGAAATGTCAGGGGGGACGGATAAACTGGGAGTTTGGAATTGACATATACACACGACTTCACTACTTTATTTAAAATAGACAGCCAACAAGGACCTACTATATAGCACAGGGAACTCTGCTCAATATTCTGTAACAACCTAAATGGGAAAAGAATTTGAAAAAGAATAGATACATGTATATGTAAAAAAAAAAGAAAAAGAAAAAAATTGAATCAAATCAAAACCCTATAAATAAATCACATATGAAAACTGAGATCATTGTCATATATATAAAAAGAGTGACATTTCAAGTCAATGAAGAAAATATGTATCATACACTGAATAGCATTGTGACAATGTGGGAAACCATCTGAAAAAAAAAACGTTGGATATAACCTTATAGTTTATAACAAAGTAAAATTCTGTTGAATTAAAAAGAAAAAGCACAACAGTAATTGCTCTGGGTCACAAAGCACTCTTTGAACTTTTATTACTAATCAAATAACAAAATGAAGCTAAGTCATAGTTTGGGGAGCCCAGAGTATGATATAGTGGTTAAGAACACAGGCTTTGGAGTCAGACAGACTACCGCCACAGGGCACTGCATTATTATTCCAAAATATTTGCCCCCTACCATCTCTGCTCATGGGGGATATGCAAATCCTATCACTTTCTTGGTCAGTGGAATGTGAGAAGGAGTGATCCATTTCATGGTCAACCACCTGTGCTCTTTCTCCTCTGCCTTGGGACCAGTGATGTCCCAGATAAAGACTACTCCTTCAGCTCTAATCCCTGAATGAAGGGGGAGTGTAGCAGGGCCACAATTCTCTTGTAACCAACATTAACATAAGTGAGAAATAAACTTTAATAAACTCTGTTAGCGTAATCTATTGAGATTTGGGGATATTCTTACCATTAAACTAACCTGTTCAGAATGATACAGAAAATTGTCCCAGAAGTAGAATCTCTGCCGGTAAAAAATGCTTGAAATATGTGACTTGTTTTGGGACTGGTCAGAGGGTGGCAAAGAGACTGTCATTGTAGGCGGGAAGCCATTGAATGCGGTAGTGAAACAATTAGCAAACCCGTTGCCCACAGTAGCTTGGAAAGCAGATAATGTATTTAATTAACTTGTAACTTTAGGTGATAAGATGGGAAAATAGAATGTTTGTAGCATAAACTGGTCACTATTGGTTGTATTTGATAAGGTACTTGAAGATAGTGATGAGCTCAAGAAAGAATCAACTGATTTATAAGAAGAAGTAAAAAGGAATAGAGAGAATCCAGAAATTCTGGGACTTGTGTTAAAAACCAAAAATGACAAAACTGAGAAAAGCTTTGAGTTACAGGACTGATTAAAACCCCAGTTCTTGGCAAAAACCAAACCAAGGGTGTGGCTTCCATATTCTTTGTTGAAATCTGAATCAGTTCAGCTGGTCTCCAGGAAATTCTTTCAAACAGAAAACATGGCTCAAGGTAAAGAGACTTCCAGACTATCCCACAGAAGCCTGATAGGCTCAAATTATTAGCCATTAAAGGGGACATATGTGGAAAAGAACTGGTGGTGTGACTACTGGCATATGGAACTTACTGGAATTAAACAGATACAGAGCTAATCTTCTGGGGGCAAGAAGCAGGCAGCCAGAGCTACACGACCTCTAAGGAGCACCGTTTCCAATGTATTTTTTAGATGAAACCAAGGAGGAAAAGGAAAACAAAGGATCACCTGGAGGGCAGAGACAAGGCGACTGAGAACATTGAGAGCAGTCTCCTGGAGAGCTACTTCCAGGGAACAGAAACAGTTAATAGAGGAACATTCCCCACCTCTAGGGTGAGGGACTCTTGCAAAAACTGCCTAGCGTCATTCCAGAATTCTTGTGGGCCAAGGACCGCTGTGTGGTTTTCCTTTGTCTTCTTTCCAAACGGGAGAATTTATTGCCATTATCCTGTTCCTATGCCGTCAGTCTATGCCAAATGTGCAGTGATATGCTGATAAATGTGGTACAATTTTCTCGAAAAAAGCCACATTGTATAGCATTTGCCTCTTTCTGTGGTGTAAATACTCCAATGACGACCAATTTTAAACTACCAATGTGATGTTTGCAAAATTCCTGAAAATTTTAACAATCGACTCTCCTAAGGATAAGCTAGTTCCAACACACCACTGGTGTGAGGATGAAGCAGACATATTTAATTTGACTGACCGATTGATTGATTGTTCATAGGTCTCAACAACCACAGGAGCGATACCCAGACTAGGTACAGACCCTCACAAAATCCTAGACTTTCAGCCTGGTCTTATGTCAAGATAAAATTTGGGGGTTGACTCCAATAAAGGAAGAAGCAAATGGCTGTAACCCAGATTATAGACTTTGGTAAAGTGTGATTGTGTGCAAAATACATGCTGCCTCTCTATGGAGGGATGATATATCCCCACCCCACTGAGGTCAGACTTGCTCAGGTGTCTTGCTTCAGGCTGTGAGAAGAAGGGATATGAACTTCTGAGCAGACCATAAGGTCCCAGAAAGGGCTGCCTCAACGGGTGGGATCCTGGAGTGAGCAGGGCAGGGAGCAGAGCCACACCAGAGCTGCTGCCAACAAATAGTAAGTACACCTCTGTAGTGAAGAGCCATGGAGTCTTTATTGTCTGATTGTTTTTATTTTTTGTTTTTAACTGCAGCATAGTCTGATGACATAATTACTTAATAGCATTGCTAAGATAATTACTTCTCTCAGCCTCTTCTGTAGGGAAGGGAATAATGATACCTACCTCATTAGGGTTTTTGTGATGACTGAAAAAGTTAAAATTTGAAAATGTCTAACACAGAGGAACCCAGGAAGTGAAATTTGTTGTGATCTGGGGATGAAGATGTTGATGATGTCCTATCCTTGGAATTTCGTACTGTGAAATCTTGTGGCATGGGTAGTATGTAGTGAGAAGCATTAATCTTCAGGAAAAACCCCAAGGGAGCTTTCTGTTTAGAGAAATAATTTCCCATAAAAGCCTCCAGATAATAAACATTTTATCAATATTAAATCTTGATGGAATCAAAATACCTGTGCTGGAGCCCAGTATTATCACTTAAAATCCAGGTAACCATGGGCAAGCACCTAGACCTTCTTGAGCCTCTAGTTTTTCTGTTAAATGAGCAGGATAAAATCTGCCCCACCCAACTCAAGGGATCTTTACCAAAATGCATGAATTTTATCTGAAAGTGCTGTATAAACTGTCAAGTGCTATAGTAATGTAAGAGCTTATAAATAGTTAACAAATTATCTACTTAGTTTTCCCTATTTATGTTCCACATTAAAAAATAACTCCTTTCTATTTCCTGCTCTTCTAAGGAAAAAGACTGAATCTTTTGTTGACATGTCAGTTTCTGCAAAGAAAAATGCCATTTGACTTGCGTGCGCTGAAAATATTATTCTAGTTCCCCCTTTACCAAAACAACCTAAAGGAATACATTCTGCCAGATCGTCCCTAATGAGCTGGAGCCTGTTGTGTTCCCACAGTGAGGATATGAGGCCAATTTCCTTCGTGCACCTTATAGGATGCAGTTCCAGAGTGGATACTCCACCTTGTTTTTTTAAGAAAGTTGTAGCTTTTGAATGTTGCAGGCTAGTAACCACCTCTGACACTTTTCTGAGAGCTTCTAGAAGGTAAAAGTGGTACAAGAATTGGTATCACAGCCTCTGGGAAAATTCTTTTCAAATTGTGCCCAAATTGTGCCAATATATATCTGATTTTAATGGGTATGCAGTCTTATGTTCAGACTTAATACTATTTTATATATTTTGAGAGGATTTTTTAATAAAGAAAAATAGATTTTAAGAAATGATCTTTGTATTAAATAAGTCTGGCATCAGACTGACTTGAATTTATATCCTGCCAAGGCTGCTTACTAGCTGTGTGATCTTATGCAAGTTACTTCACCTCTCTGGACTTTAGTCTCTTCATCTGTAGACTAGGAATAATAATAGGATCTATCTCATAGAGCTCTATGAGGATAAATGAGCAATACAAGTGAAGTATTTAGCACTTTCCTGGGCTCATAGTTAGAGTTCAATACAAATTCTGTCATACTTTACTGAGTTACTCGTTTTTGCTTATGTAAACAGGGGAAGTGGTTTTGTTTTGTTTTGTTTTTAGACTTTTACTGCTTATTTGCTTTAGTAACTCTTTCCTCAAAATAGCCAATTTTTCCTATTTATTATTACTTGTATTCACAGCCACTAACTGGCCTAAAATGTTATTTGAATAGGCAACATTTCAGGCTTGGTTGTCTCTATTCTAAATTGTGTGATGAAGTACAGAAACACACACTACTTTCTCACACCAATACGAATCTATAGAGAATGCATCAGAAAAACTTTTTTTCAATTTTGTATATTGCTGTTCCCTGTTTATGTATTCATTTTATTGGTTGATTCATCTTTATTGTTAATTAAACCCTTAAATTACTGTCCAAATTGGAATTAAAGTAAAATGACAAAGGCATTTACATTTCAAAACTAGACATTCCACAAGTACAATTAATCTCAGAGCATTAAAAAGAAAGAAAAAATCACATGAGTGTTAGAATCCTAGATCCAGCAAGAAAAGCAGCTTGTGAAATAAGCTGTGTGGTAGCGAGCTTTAGCCAGGGCATGAGGCAAAAAGTTCTACCTGTGGAGAGTGTTGGGGGTCCCCTGCTGAATGAATGGGGCTTGGGAAAATAAATAAGGCTGAGGAAAATAATGAAAATGAAGCCTTTCTCCTCACCTCATTTTCAGACCAATTATAAATTATCTTTGATTATAATCTCCAATATTAGAAATTTCATCAGTTTATTTTTATCATGTGCTAGCATATTCTTGCTCCTTCTTGGGAATAAATGATCTGTTTTGGCCCAAGCCTTTCATTTTGCAAAATTACAATTCCTTTTGCATCTCTCCTGCTATTCCATATCACTACAGAATATTTGTTAAGTACAGGAAAAATTCATGTTTTCCTCCTGCTTGTCAGGTATAATGTGGAAGAAGGACTAATGAAAACCATTTTTCATGCTTATTCAACAGAGACCGTTAAAATGAAATGAATAAAATGCTTTTTGCTTAAATTGAAACCTGCCCAAATGTTTCTGTAGAGAGACTTTTTTTTTTTTCAAACTAAACAAGCTGACCTCCCATTTGTTTAGATAACCATTTCTCACATTTCCTTGGGAGTGACTTACTCAAGATGGTAAACTCAGCATGTTGACTAGGTCTTTACAGCACCATTAACCATCTGGACTGTGAAAGAAGTGGTCCAATTCGAGGTGAGGAGCACAGACTCCGTGATGCAGTCTGTCACCTCATGTCACTCACAGCCGAAACTGCCTCCAAATTGGCTTCTGCATGAAGGAGAAAGGCAGACTCAGAAAGCAGGGCGGTATAGATGGGGTTCTGGTACCTCTGGCTTCATCCCTCTGTGATACTCAGTTCATTCTTATTTTATTTGAGAACAGGTCTCTGCAGTAGGTATCTTTGCTCAAATCCATATTCTGAACTCCCTGAATCCAGTTATAATCCAGACTAGTGGCTGCAGACAGGATTTAACAGGAGGAATGTGGAGAGACAGAGAACTGGGAAGCTGGCTCAGAGGCTGCTGGGCTTGTGTTGTTGAAACCAAGTTTGTGTGCCCAGTGAACAGTGAGGCCAAACAAATGGAAACATCTGAGCTTGGAGCAGAGAAAATTTACTGCAGGGCTAAGCAAGGAGAATGGGTGGCTTATGCTCAAAAAGCCCAAACTCCCTGATGGGCTTCAGCAAAGAGTTTTTAAAGGCAAAATTGGCAGAGGGAGGGCTGCAGAGTGTGTGAATTTCTTCTGTTTTGTTGGTGGAGAGGTAACAGGGGGTGTTCCAGGAATCTCAATCATCAGCCTTCTGGTTCCAACTAGTCTGGGGTCCACAAACTTGTGCTTAGCCTGAGATTACCATCCTCCACCTGGGTGGGGGCCCCAGGTCCTGCAGAAGTTATGTATCATATTGCTATGCACATCCCCTAAGGAGGACCCAGGACCCTGCCCGTTGCTGTATGACTGTTTCTTGACTGCCTTTCCTCTGTTTCTTCATTCCCACACTTCCTTAATTATTGATTGCTTGAATCTGCCATTTGGAACTCAGGGAAGGCCTAGGAGGTTGAAGCCTTTTTCCTCCAAACAAGAAACAGGGAACACAGAAAGGCTTTTGTACCTGGGAGGGCCCCATAGGGTCCTGCTCAGTTTCATTTGCACTTGAGGAAAATTGGAACCATATCCTTCAGAGACCAAGTGGGAATAAGATGAAATCTTGGCAAAGGAGGTGGGTGCTATGGGGGAACCAGGTATAGATAATGGGTTTGGAACCAAAGGAGTGAGAGTAAGTGAATTTAGAGTGGACTGTGGGAGGCCAAATCCACAGTGATTCATCAGTCTCAAGAGCATCTGTGGGAAAGGAGACCATTCAAATAATCAAGACTTTAATGGCAAGATCATGATCAATGAAAACGAGATTTCTTAAAACCCAACTTCTGTCTATTTCACACCTGCCCTTGTATCTACTCAGCTGACCATGGCTTGAGAAAAACATACAAACATGCTAACTGGTTTAAGTTCATGAGCTCAAGTGGTTCCTCAGAGCAGCATGGAAGTAATATTCTACCTCCAGTCTATTTACTCATCCACACTCTAGGTGATAAGTCATCATCTCTTCTCTCTTCATTCTAGTTCTAGGTGATAACTTTTATTCCTATTTCACTGAGAAAATAGAAGCAATCAGAGGATTGTCCCACATGTTCCCACCATCACCCCTTCGTACCCACCTGCGTTTGTGCCCAGACACTTTGTCTTCTTTCTACTTCAGTAGATGAAACTATTATTTTCCACTCAGAGATGAACCCCTCCCACCCTCCCACCAATGCATCAGATCCTATTTCTTCTAATCTACCTGATACATCATGCCAGGCATTCCCCCCTGCCCTTCCTGGGTATTCCTCTGTTCTCATTCTGATGGATCATCCTCATCAGCATACATCCACTTTGAATTTCTCCATATCCCACTCCAACTACCACCTCATTTTGCTGCTCCCAAAAAACTTTTGGCTTTAGTCTTCCCCACTCCACAAAATGGCTCCTGTCAAGGTCAGCAATGACCTCCATGTTGCTAAATCCAATGGTCAATTATCAATCCTTATCTAACTTGATCTATCAGCAGGATTTGACAGTGTGGATTTGACTCTCACCTTGCAGTATCCTTTTTGCTTGGTTTCTGGAACATTGTACACTGCTGATTTTTCTACTAATTCATAGCTGTTCTTCTCAAGCTCCTTTGTCTGCCCTTCTTATTTATCATACTTATAAACATTGGAGTGCCTCAGAGTTCAGTCCTTGGAAATTTCCTCTTCTCGACCCGCACTCACTCTTTAGGTCTCTTGTGTCACATTGTTGTAAATACTATCACTATGTTGATGGTTCCTAAAATTATTTCTATCTTGAACTCTAGACGCATATACCCAACTGTCTATTCAACATCTCAACTTGGATATCCCATAAAAAATTTAGTGTTGTAAAACCAAACTCTTGCTATGCCCCTTGAACATGTTACTCCTGAATTCTTCTCTAATCAGTAAATGGTAACTCCATGCTTTCAATTTTCTTCCTATCTAAAATCCCTCATTTAAACCATCAGTATACCTAACGTTCCTACCTTCAAAATGTATCCAGAATCTGACTCCTGCTACCAAAATGGTTCAAATAATTGTCATCTCCCTTCCTGGATAATTGCAATATTCTCTTACTGGCTTTGCTGCTTCTATATTTGTCCCAGTGGTAGACATTCCTAGTGCTCATTGAAATCTGGTTTTCCTTTCCTCCTGAGAGGACTCTATTTCTTGGGTCTTCTGACTAGTTCTTTGCAATGGAGTGTGAGTAGAAGAAAAAGTCGTCTGTGGACTTTCCAGTTCACTTTCTCCTTCTTAATGAATATGTCAGCTGTGTTAAAATAATAAAGCCACAAGTAGAGGCTGGGTCATTGTGGATCCAGCTGAATCACCATGCAGTGGACGGCCAGCTGGAGCATCACCGGACAACTTACTTCACATTTCAAATGAATGTCAGTTAAATCATGTCTCTGTATTTCACTCAGAGTGAAAACCAAAGTCCTTAGAGTAGCCTACAAAACCTGTATAATTTTCACCATTAGTTCTCTGCACTTATCTCCTACTACTCTTCCCTTTGCTCACTCTGTTCCAGGCACACTGCCTCTGGGTTAGCCTTAGGACACCATGCACAATTTTGCCTCAAGGCCTTTGCTCTTACTGTTTCCTCTACCTACCATGCTCCCAAGATATCTGTATTGCTTGCTTCTTCATCTTCCTTGGGTCTATTCAGAAATGATAGCTTCTCAGAAAGGCCACAATTTATTTAAAATTGCAACAGCTTAGAACTCCCCAGCACTTTCTGTGCCTTAGTTTCCTCTTTAGTATATTTAGCTGTGTGGTATATTATATATTTCACTAGTTTGTTTATTTATTGCCTGTCTTCCCCAATTAGAATGAATGTTTCATCACAGCAGGGATAAGTTATCTTTTTTTTTTTTTCTAATGATCTTTCATCAGTGCCTAAAATAGTGTCTGGTACATAGTAGGCAGGCAATAAATGTTTGTGAAATGGATGAATAAATAAATGAAACCTTCTTTTTCCAACTGCAACATATGAAGATGACAGATGCTTATTTACATGCTTTGATTAGAATGGGTACAACATAATAGCAGAAATTCACATCCTGGCCTACCTATAATGCAAAGGTAATGCACAAAGAGTTCCAAATGTGAATCTGACCCTTCTTATAATTTAGATCCAAGCCAAAGAGTGCAAGTTGTAAATTCTTAACTACTTACAATTAAAATAAACAGCAGTAGGCAAGGACTTAATATTTTTTTCTATAATTGAATCCATTCATTTTTATAATATACCTACAATGAAATCTAGAAAGGATATTACACAGCCCATTAGTATATAATAATCATGCAGAAAATATATTGCACAATAAATAGAGTAGGGAATGAGGCGGAGATTATGTGTGTGATGTGTGTGCATGTAAGTGGGCGGTCAGTAAGTGGTAATGAATGTCCCCTTCGTGTTAAAGCTGTCACCCATTGAAGTTTTTTGCTATTTACACAGAGTTATTTTCATATCCGCAGTTTAATTGGGAAAATTCAAGACTTTAATGTGAAAAATGACCAAGAAAGTTCTTGGAGATACAACATATTGCCAAAAATGCAAATGTTATTAAACAAAGATTTTTCTTAAAAACATTTTTAATTGCAATTTTCCTAAAAATATTTAATGAAGTCTGCTAAAGGGTTTCTGTAGTATATAAACAGGCTGCTATAATGAACCATTGGGGAAGAACTTTTTTCTTGGGTTTTATTTGGATTTAGAACCTAAGAGGTAAGAATATGTATTTGAATTGCATGGAAAATCAGACCAAATAGCATAAGGGCCTTCTGCCTAGCAAATGAGATGGGGTTTCTCCAGCCTAACAGCCCAGAAGTTACTTCTGACCAACACTGCCTTTATATTCAGAGACCAATTTTCAGCTGAATCTTTCGGGGTATAAGGATTGTTAAATTGATCTATGTCCTTGGGATTTTGTAAATATGAGCTATTTGCCAACCAAAAATGACAATGCCTGTTTTTTTTTTTTTTTTTAGAATTAGTTATGAGACAGTGTGGGAGTAGTAGAAGGACACCTGTGTTCTAGAACTTGTTCTGCCGTAAACAAAAATGACATCAATTTTTAAGCAGTTTCTTTACCAAACAGGATGCAATGGCTATTTTTACTAACTCTTAGGGATTTTGTGAGCTCCAAAGAAGATAACAAATATTAAGGTCTATAAACAACTCTCTAGAAAAATCCGAAATGATAGTATATGTTGTCATTTATAGTTGAAGATTCTGGTCACTTTCCAGAGTGGACTTTCCCTCAAACCTAGGCATTTATAGTTGAAGATTCTGGTCACTTTCCAGAGTGGACTTTCCCTCCAAACCTAGGCAGAATCTGATCATCTTTACTCCATGCACAATAGTTTGTGGGATGATTTAGAGAGAAAGAAAGAGATTGTTTAGAATATGATTAGAATATTCACTATCATCCTCTGAATTCAGGACAGATATGATGTCTAAGAACAAATGAAATCTTATAGTTTGTTTATTACATGAACAAATTTATCATTCGATCTTTTGTTCTTTTCTTGTTGGCTCTCTAATTATGGCTGCTTGCTGAGCAATCATTAAGATCCTTGCTTGGTTCTTCTGATGTGGTCATTCAGATATGCCTAAGTGACCAAAATGGTTTTACACAACAAGCATTATCAGGTTTCTACATGTGAAGAAAATCTAAGGTAAGATTATAACTGGAAAATGCCTACCAAATGAGAAAGAATATAACCTCCAAAATGTCACATAAAAATATTTAAGACAAGAGTTGCTGGATTTTAGTGTATAAGGCTAGATAATTAGTAGGAAGTTTCTCTGTAGGGAATATGCATCTAGTCTTGGCAATCTGTGTATTTTCTGAAGTTTTTAGAAAAAGTAAATAAAAATTACATTCCTAACAGCACGAACAATTATTTAAAATGACCTTTCCCCATTTCTCCTATTTGTTCTTCAACCTGTCTTAATTCTTCCCTTTACTCACTGCTTTTCTAGATCTATTATTTTCTTGCACAGAAAGCTCTTTGCATTTTCTAATGTATAAATGACTGGTTTTTCTTGGTTTCTTTTTATTCTCTTCAGACCAATATGACAAAAAATTTAGAGAGCAAAGAGTCAAGTTTACATAGAAACTTCCCATATAGTGGGAGAAGCTGCTCCATTACCTAGACAAAGGTCCTTCTACAACTGGAAGTCTATAAACAAATACAGATTAATTTTTTTTTCCCTTCTATGTTTATGAGATACAGAAAACCTGAGAATTTTTCATTGTGGCCCTCACACCTAACCTCTTTGCCTGCAGACGTTCTTCATCTGCAAATGCTGTGTGTGATTTTAGCCCCTAACTGTTCCCTCCCATCCATTGGAATAAAGTTTATACTGTTGGCTGCTAAGCCACAGGATCAATCCTGCCTCTTCCAAGAACCTTCATTGACCAACTGTTCCCAAAGGTAGATGAGCTTTAGTTGACCCTTCCACCTTAAGCCTTATATAAATTTACATCCTCTTGCCCTGAGTTAGAATATTCCTTTTGAGTCTTCTCTGCCTGGCATTTTCACAAACAGGCTTATGCTAATGGTGCTTTGGTTGATTTTCTTCCATATGCTTATCCAAACAGAGTGGGAGCCACAAGAAGAAATGTACTGTTCTGTGATGAGTTTGGTGGGCTGAATAATGGCCTCCAAATATATTGAGGTCCTAATCCCTGGAACTGGTGACTATTGCTTTATATGGCAAAAGAGACTTTGCAGGTGTGATTAGGTTAAGGATCTTGAGATGTGGAAATTATCTTGGATTATATGGGTGGACCCAATGTACTCACAAGTGTCTTTACAAGAAGGAGGCAGATGGAGAATTCACACAGAAGAGGAGAAGGCAATGAGACCATGGAGACGGAGCCTGGAATGATGCAACCAAGATCTCAGGAGTGCTGGCAGCCACCAGAAGTGGGTAGAGGCAAGCAATCTCTTCTCCTTCAGAAATTTTCAAGGGAGTGTGTCTCTGCTGACACCTTGAATTTGGCCCAGTAAAACTGATTTTGAACTTCTGACCTCCAGAACTCAAAGGGAATGAATTTTTTTAAAAAAAATTAATTTTTTAATTTATTTTTGGTTGCATTGGGTCTTCGCTGCTGCACCCGGGTTTTCTTTAGTTGCGTAAAGCAGGGGCTACTCTTCGTTGTGATGTACAGGCTTCTCATTGCGATGGCTTCTCTTGTTATGGAGCAGGGCCTTAGGCATGTGGGCTTCAGTAGTTGTGGCACACAGGCTCAGTAGTTGCAGCTCGCAGGCTCTAGAGCGCAGGCTCGGTAGTTGTGGCGCATGGGCTTAGTTGCTCTGCGGCATGTGGGATCTTCCCGGACCAGGGATCGAACCGTGTCTCCTGCATTGGCAGACAGATTCTTTTTCTTTTTTTTTGCGGTACGTGGGCCTCTCACTGTTGTGGCCTCTCCCGTTGCGGAGCACAGGCTCCGGACGTGCAGGCTCAGTGGCCATGGCTCACGGGCCCAGCCGCTCTGCGGCATGTGGGATCTTCCCGGACCGGGGCACGAAACCCATGTCCCCTGCATCAGCAGGCGGACTCTCAACCACTGCACCACCAGGGAAGCCCCCAGACAGATTCTTAACCACTGTGCCACCAGGGAAGTCCCATGAATGTTGTTTTTAAGCCACTGGGTTTTTGGAAATTTGTGGCAGCAGCCGTAAGAAACTAATTTGTATACAGAAAGTCCTAGTAAGTGGCAAACCAAATATTTTGGAGATTGGATGTTGATAAAACCAACTGTGCATAGCTGGGGACATTCTTTATCACTTAATTACATTTCCATTTCCTTCTAAATTGGTCCATGTGTACTTATTTGTCATCTAAGAGAAGAAGAAAAGAGCTTTGTTTTTTGTGTTTTGTAGAATATAGTCTAGAAAAAATGTTTTTACACATCAAGTGTGCAGGCCCATTGCAAAAGAGAAAGTGGTAGATTGCACTACAGATCTCCAGTATCTATCCCCTTGAAATCAGGCAAATCCATGTGATTTGCTTTAACTAATGACACGCGCCAAGAGGTCTCATGTGTCCCTCCCATGTGGAAGCTTAAGAGACAGTACTTGCTAGCAATGCTGTATGTCCCCAAATGAGGCTGACAGTGAAGAGCAGGGACCCCGCTGCCCACCGTAGGCATGGAGTGTGAGCAGGAAACACAAACAACAACAGCTTTGGTGTTTCAAGCATAAGATTTGGTGACTCTGTTACTGTAGCACAATTTAGACCATCTCAACTGATATGCAGAAATAGCCTTTCTTGTCCCCAAATCCACTTCCAGTTTTTAATTCTGGAATCATCTCAAGCATTCATATATATTAGATAGAAAGCCCTGTCCATGTTTCTTCCACAATATCTCTCAAAATATCCTTTTCTAGCCATGATCACTACCAACACCTGTGTTCAGCAACTTCTCATTTCACTCTTGAACCACGACAGTTAAAGTATGTCCCTACATTCAGACCCTTCTCTGTAAGGTATCTCCTGCTAACAACAGCCAGATCACTCTTCAGAAAATGCTGCCTACCTCACACACCACCCCACGCAAAATTCACAGTGGCCTACTCTGGATTGAATGTGTACCCTCCAAATTCATATGTTGAACTGCCCTCCCCCCCCCCCAGTGATACAGTATTAGGAGGTGGAGCCTTTGGGAGGTAGTTAGGATTATATCAAGGCATGAGGGTGAAGCCCTCATGAATGGGATCAGTGCCCTCGAAGAGTCACGAGAGAGCTTGCTTCCTCTCTGCTGTCACGTGAGGATGTCGGCAATTTGCAACCCAGAAAGAGAGTTCTCACCAGAACATGACCATCCTGATCTTGGACTTCTATGAGAAATAAATTTATGTTGTTTATAAACCACCCAGCATATGGTACTTTGTTATAGAAACCTGAACTGACTAAGGCAGCTCCCCATTACTTATAAATTAAATGTCTCATCCTTATCCCTTTTACAACGTAGCCATAGCTTTCTGTTCCAATTTTATCATCCTTTACATCATATTATTTTTTCTCCACATCAGCCAGGCAAGTCTCCTTGCTCTCAATGAAATGTGTCACACAACTTTAGTTTTCAGTTCTGTCTTTCAAATGATACTTTTTATCTTGTTGTGTTTAATCCTAATAGGTGAATACTGCCTAGGTCTGGTAATATTTTGAAGTTTATTTCAAGTATTAGGTAAAGGTTTTCTAATTAAACAGCTAATGTCTTTTCCTGAGTGAGAAAGAAAAGAGAGCTGGTCTGAAGACCAACGCTTTCTGGACTTAGAGCAATTTATCAGCCTGATGTGTGATGGCCCTCTCAGTTCATGTAATCACAATGCATATATATATGATTTATCAGAGCTGCCACAAATTATTGCTATGCTTAACTTATTCAGAATCTAGTTCTCTATTTATGTACCTAAATGACATACTAAACACAGGGAAGGAAAAAAATCTGTGTTCAATAAATTGAAACATGATTTGTTATATACCTCATAAAGTTTAGTGGCCTTTAGCTAGAGTCTATTTTTGATTGAACAAAGGGTTTAATTATTATAACCAACACCATTTCAGCATTATCTTCCCTTTGAAATATTGCAGTTAATTTTTCATTCCAAGCAATTACTTATTTGTAAAAAAAAATTGGCTACCTTTGAGGCTTAAATTAAAGATGATAAAAATTAGCCATCTAAAACCATTTCAATTTTATGAAAAATAAAACTGAGTGCAATGTTTCAGCTTGAAAGCTCAGATGATCTTTAGAGGAAATTAGTGATGTTGCTAATAGTGGTTCCAATTTATAAGGCACTAGAAGGAAGCAATCAAAGAGGCTAAAACAAGATAAATAATCCTTAAAATGGAACAATTAAATAAAGATCAGTTGTGACAAAAACCATGATAATTTTCCTAGGCTTTAAAAGGCAATGTCTTCCTTTTTGTTAATTAGAAATAATCTACATATTATAATATGCAACTATTTACCAGGCAACGGAGTGTTTTCTGTTTATATAAAAATGAATGCATTTCCAGGTGAACTTCTATTCAACAGGGAATGTGGCTAGGGTGATAATTTCTCATTTCTCTTGGTGTAACTTTGATAATCTCCAGGCTCTCCATCATTTTCTTCTTCAAAATTAAACTACATATATAAACCATGTGCATCAGAATTCAAAGTAGTGCAATATATTTTTTCATTTGGTACAGATATTAAAATACCTGCTTATTTACACACACACAGCAGAGTGTAAATATGAAATGAAAAAAATGTCACATAAGGTTCTCTATGTGAGAGAACCCCTCATATATTCTCCTTCATAACACTCCTGCCTGTATTTCAAACCTCATGAAAGGAACACTATTTACTGTGAACCTGACAGATGTTGAACGTGCTGCTGTTACCTCATTTACATATGCAGATTAAAATGCTTCACTTTGTTTTGCGCTAGCTTGATATCTTAATTTTGATAATCTCAAACTGTTGTTATTAGGTTTACAAGAAAAAAGTCAATTATTTCATAAAGAAATTTATCCATATAATATTTATCTATTCCTACATAGAATACATTTTAAATGTATATATTACTTTATTCTCTGTTCCATTATAGAGAGTCAGAATGATAATATTAGAAGCTCTCTTGATTCATATTGCTTTAAAATTCATGCAAATGGGCATAAATACAGGTTTTGCACTTTTGTTTAGCATTTTCATGCATATTTATTCCCACATAAGTAAATACTTCTCACTTTCGAATTCCTTTTTTTCTTACTGAGAAAGTAACAGGCCAGGAAATGAAACGGCAAGCAAAATAAATTTCTAGACTCCACCCACACATTTACTTTATTGGGATAAATAAAGTGCTGCATTCTAGTATAGCCTTCTTTCCTCAGGATATTATGGCTAGGAGAACAACAATAAGGGCTTCACTTACAGACCTTGGCTCTAGGTGGTCTGTAGTTTGTTCCTGGGGTACCAGCTCCCTGGTACCTCTCCCATCTCGGACCCAGAGATTCCCTCCCTGGCTGTGTCCCTTCTATGGGGTCTTCATGATGCTCGCTGGGGCCATTTGCATTCCTCGTCCTCAGTCATAGCACCCAGGTGTTTCATGCTGGATAGACCCCCAAATCTTGTAGGTAAAAGGAAAATTTTTCTAAGCATGAGAGCTCTTTCAAACATTCTTTGTCTGCCTGGTCTTTTTGAAACCTCAGAAAGTACTCTTCCAGCTTCTGACTCTCTTTTAAAGAACATATCCTAAATCCCTCCAAGAAGCCGGCTGGATGGCAGCAAGAGTTAATTGTGTGACTCTACCCTGTATCACAGTCTCTGCCTTCTCAACAATCGCTTACATCTGGACACATGTTTTCTCCCTGAGAGAGCACTTCCTGCCCTCTAGGTAGGGTATTTTCTTTCCCCTTGGAGGGGGTTCTTTGGTCTGTCTTTGTTATTTTGAAAGTCTGAATTCCAGGCCTCCACTGTTTCTATAGGAGAGATAAAAACCTCCCTTGTACACATAGTTGCTGGGAGTATTGTGCTACACTGAAACTTCAGCTACAATGGCAGTCACTTCCTCCCCTTCACTTCTCAGAATCTGTAATCACATTCATTTTAGGTTGCCAAGTTATTTTGTTTTGTGTTTTATCATGAAAGTCACTGATTGAATTTCCTCTATGAAGAAGGCATTGGGTAAAAAGACAGCGCTCCTAAGAAGATACTAATCTAAAGAGGAGAGAGGAGATACGTGCAGACAAATATAACAAACGAAGTTAGCATAGGCTGTCTTATATATCAAAGGCCCGATAAAGAAAATTAGTGTAGCTGCTGCTTAGAGGAAAGAGAAGTCAGCGAGGGCAGGAGTGGCTTCTGATGAATTCTTAGAAAAGTATGTATCTAACTGGGTTTTGAAGGACAGATAACACTTTAGGTTTAGTGAAGGCAGAATCATACTTCAGGCCATGGAAATTTGGGGAGAAAATGTGAAGTAAGAACATATATGTATAGGAAACAAAGAATAAGTCGAATTTCGGAATGGATGGAGGATTTGTTTAGTAGGAAACAACACTGAAAATAGTGGTGGGAGATGGTTCATAAAAGACCTCATATTGCAAGCATTTAGACTCTTAGACCAAACTGTGTTCCAATCAAACTGTGGTCCCATCCCATGAGATCTTAATAATGATTCTCACAAAATGATTCCAGAGTTAAAATGTCTGAAAAGCACTCTATTACTCTTTTAGATACTCACAGTGCATTTTAGTGCACTAAAAGTTCTGAGAAGTGCTGAAATAAAGAAATCTGTTAAACATTGTTTAACCCAGAACTTCTCAGACATTTTTGACCATGGAACACGCCCTTTTTTCCCCCCACAGAATACTTTTTTGCCTTTAGCAAAACTACTGTCCTAGGGAACAAAGCTGCCTTAGGCCCTATATGGATTTTGCAGGAATTTGAGGAAGGAACTATTCCCCTATACAAATGGAGATCTACAGAGTGGGACACCTGCATAATCTTGGAACCATTTGAATTTAGCAGGCCTTTTTTTTTTTTTTAGCATTTTCTTTATAGAAATTGAGACTCTAAATATTAATGAATCGAGATATATTTATGACAAAACTTTCCTGTGCAAAACAATGGATCTAGGTGCTACGTGGAATGCATATACAAATACAATTGGTTACTACCCATAATAAACTTCAAGCACATGAGACTCATAAGACAATTTCATAAATAACTATAATATGAGGAGGAATATAATGTATGAGAATAAAGTTACAACAAAGTGTTGTGGGGTGAAGATGTGGCAGAAGGGATGGACTTTCTCAAAAGAAGAGCATTTGGAATAAGAACATGGCTCAAGGAGGAACCAGGAGATACACTGGTGGAAACGGAGTGAGTGAAGAAACCATCTGGTTCTGACCACAAACGTGGCAAACTAGCATCCTAACCCTCACACTTAGAGGGTTTGAGTTTGACCTACAGTGTTGCCAACATTTAAAAATTCAGAGATTACATAAAATCTGGCTTTCTAGCACCTGTTGCAAATAACAAGACTTGTGAACAATAACCTGAAGCTGGGTAGAAACTTCCTCTTTAGGTAGAATTTGTGGACTCTGGGTTGCCATAGTCTCACCATAATCTGTTTTCTTGGGACCAAGTGTCTGGAGCTAATTATCATCTAGGTGATAGCTGTTTTTCTTACAGTATAGGTAAGAGGAAAGTGAAACTTTTCTTGTATCCATGTTTCCATCAAAAGTGGGAAAACTAAGGACAGGCATGTGGGTCACAAATTTCAAGAACAATGGGCAAGACCATGTTAGCTGCAGGAGATAAGAATACTCTTACGTGTTTGATAGATATACAAATGCAACTGTTTTGAAAGAATGTAACATAAGAGACCACTTCAGGGGCTTCCCTGGTGGCGCAGTGGTTGAGAGTCCGCCTGCCGATGCAGGGGACATGGGTTCGTGCCCTGGTCCGGGAGGGTCCCACATGCCGCAGAGCGGTTATGCCTGTGAGCGATGGCCGCTGAACCTGCATGTCCGGAGCCTGTTCTCCACAACGGGAGAGGCCACAACAGTGAGAGGCCCGCGTACCGCAAAAGAAAAAAAAAAAGAGACCACTTCAGTCATTTATGTCATCTGCTTGGCCCCTGTAAGCATTCGAATTTGACTCATGCTGTAAGAGAACAAGGAAAGTGCTCTCAGGGAGTCAAAGGGAGGAGAGGATTTCCAAAAACAAGGATCAGCCTAGAAAGATCAAGTGGGTTAAAAGGATTGAAAAATGGCCATTGGACTTGAATTTGGAGGCCATTGGTAAATGTAATGGTAAAAGTTCCTGTGGAATATGAGGGTGGAAGCCAATGATTGAGGAAGATGAAAAAGAGATGAAGGAACTAGAACCCATGAGAAATGCTTAATGCAGGGTTTCAGTGGAAGGTTTTTTGGTTTTGTTTTGACTGTTTGTTTTAAATGTAGAAGGGCTACATGAGTCTTCGGGCCACTATCCCTCTTCCTCTGGGGCATTCCCTGTCAAGGGAATCTCAAGCACAAAGACTGTGGTCAAATGGTAGAAAAATTATTGTTTTCATTGACTTGAGAGAACTTCCCAAACCTCTTAATGCAGAGCTTAAATTAACAACTACATTATAGCATACAGTTTAGGTCTAATGCCAAATTGGAGCTTTCTACTTCTTTTTCCTTGTGTCTATGCCTATTATACATCTCAGATTTGAGGATAGAATTTTACCATTGCATTGCAAGAAAAAGTGAATCTGAAGTTTATCCACTACTCCAAGGGTAAAAGGAACAAGATTGCAAGAGAGTAAGAATTTGCTCCAATGACTGGCTGCATAGTCTATGGTGGGAAAATGGCCTTTTCCTTTGAGAGATTGGAGAGGAGATGACCTGTACTTTTCTCTTTAAGAGTCGGGGTCCCTGTAGCTAAAAGGAGAAAAGGAAGCAGGAACAGGATGAGAAAGTATCTGAACTCTAAACTTCAGTACTCTCACTTTACTCGTTAGTAAAACGTGACCCAAGGAATGTTTGGATTTGGGCAGAAGGCTATTCCCCACAAAAATAACTTATATTCAATGTACATGACACTTCCTGTCCCTCAAGACTGTTCAAGATCACCAGTATGTCCTTATCACGAGACAATATACTAAGTGCATAAACCAGTTGCAGAAAGACAAATGTTGCATGATCCCCCTTATATGAGGTATCTAAAATAGCCAAATTCATAGAAGCAAAGATTGGTAGAATGGTGGTTTCCAGGGGCTGGGAGAAGGGGGAAATGGTGAGTTACTAACCAATGGACGTAAAGTTTCAGTTAAGCAAGATGATAGCCCTTGAGATCTTTGGGACAACACTGTGCAGCATAATGTATTGTACACTTAAAAACTTAATAGGGTAGATCTTATATTGTGTTCTTTTCACAATAAAATGAAATAAAATAAAATTTAAAATAAGACAGTAAAAAGACAGCTTAGCATAGTGAAGCTTCCAAAGCAACTGACTGCAGTTCTACCACTTGTGAGCTGTGCAACTTTGCCAAGGACTCTACTGTCTCTGAACCACCTTACGTCTACATGGAAGGCAGTTATGAGGATTGAATTTGACAGCAGATGTAAAGTATTAAATGTATGTTTAGCACATAATAGTATTCAATAAATTATACACATACACACCACATATTTATATGTGATTTTATAAACCTGAACAGTGGTATTTCCCAGACCATATTCTATGGAAACTACTTTTGATAAACTTATCTGAGAAAAATTGTTTCCTTACTGGGAAAGCAATGTATTTCACTGGGGGAAGAAACTGAGGTTGAGAAAGACTAAACACTAAATCAAAGCCCATAATTAATAAATGGCAGAACTGGAAATTGTCATCTAGATGTGGGGTCAGTAAATTATCATCTGCTGGCCACATCTGTAAATACAGTCTTACTGGAACATGTGCCCATTGTTTTATTGTCAGTGGTTGGTTCTGTGCTCCAATGGCAGAGTTGAGTAGTTGCTACAGAAACAGAATGGCCTGCAAAGTGTAAAATGTTACTACCTGACCTTCCAAGAGGAAGCTTGCCAGCACCTGGTCTAGAATAGACTAGTGTAGGAATGAAGTATAGTGAGCAGACATTGGAATAATCCCTACTACCAACAATGGTCAGTGAGATTTCAAGTAATTCAAGTATCCTAAACCCTACGTTCTCAAGTGAAAACCCTTAATCTTGCATTTTCTCTTCCTTAACCGCTGTAGTGCCTTTTTAGATGCACATTTGTATGCTCAGCAGGTATCTGAATATTATATCCTTAGGAGCAAAAGTTTGCACTGAATTGGAGTGGTTATAATAATTCATTTTCAGTTTCTGCTTTACCATTCACTTCTACAAGTATTTTACTGCTGGTTTATATCTTGAAAGTTCCCTTGGGTACCACAATTATGTTGAAGATGCTTCCAAACATGTGGCCATTCCTCATCCTGAGACCCTGCGGGGATTGAGCCTCCAGCCTTCTTTCTCTGTCTATTTGTAGCTTTCTCTGGAGACCCTGTAACAAGGAGGGCACAGCATGATCAGAGTGATGCATTATCACAAAGTCAAATCAGATCTGAGACAAATGAAGGGAGAAAGAGATTAATGGACTCACTACTTAGAACACATGATAACCCAGTGATTTGCAGTTTCCGTTCAAAGGGGAAAAGTGAGATTGGAAGATTCTGAGTAGACTTGTGATAATTTTGTTATGGAAAGATTTACTGTTCTGCCTTTTGCCTCTTTTCTGGACAAATGGCATTGCATGTTACCTGCTTGATTTAAGACTATTTAAATTTTTCTGAATTTAGTACTATCTTCCCTTCCTTCACAATTTCTTATAAATAAATGTGCACAAAATCAAGGGCAGGAGCAAATTGATTTAGGTCATTTGTTTCTTTGAAATGAAATAAAACTGCTCTTCCTTCACAGAACTTCAGATAAAAGACACCTGTTTCTGATGGGTTTTGCCTGACTGCCAAATTGGAAAAGAAAAATTGAATCCCAACCCCATCATTTACCACCAACCATGTGACCTCAGCCAAGTTACTGTGCTTCTTACAGTTTCCTTATAAGTAAGATGGAGATAAAAACAGTAGCTTTCTCATATGCTTGCTGTAAGAATTAATGCAATAATGCATGGGAGGTGCTTGGCACAATGTCTAGCAAAAGTAAGAACTCAGAAAAAAAAAAAGTAAGAACTCAGTAATTTTATTTTTTCAAAATTTTTTAAATTTTTTATAACTTTCTTTTTTAAATTGGAGTATAGTTGATTCACAATATCATGTTAGTTTTAGGTGTACAGCACAGTGATTCAGTTATACATATACATATATATATATGTATACATACTTTGTCAGATTTTCTTCCCTTATAGGTTATAAAAAGATATTGAGTGTAGTTCCCTGTGCTATACAGTAGGTCTTTGTTGGTTATCTTTTTTTTTTAATTCAATGACACTTTTTATTTTAACTGTTATCTATTTTTTAAATTAACATTTATTGGAGTATAATTGCTTTACAATATTGTGTTAGTTTCTGCTGTACAGCAAAGTGAATCAGTTATATGTATACATAATATATCCACTCTTTTTTAGATTTCCTTCCCATTAGTTCACCACAGAGCATTGAGTAGATTTCCCTGTGCTATACAGTAGGTTCTCATTAGTTATCTATTTTATACATAGTAGTGTCTATATATCAATTCCAATCTCCCAATTTGTCCCGTCCCCCCGCCTTGGTAGCCATAAGTTTGTTCTCTACATCTATGACTCTATTTCTGCTTTGCAAATAAGTTCACCTGTACCACTTTTCTAGGTTCCACATATAAGTGAAATTATATGATATTTGTTTTTCTCTTTCTGACTTCAGTCTGTATGACAATCTCTAGGTCCATGGCACTATTTCATTAAGAACTCGGGGATTTTAGACCAAGACATGCTTTCTCAATTCTTTAAGACTTGACAGCTGAAATGACTGAAGGAATTTTCCTCTTTTCCATGTAAATTTCAACTGAGAGAAGGTGCTGGACAATGTATTCTTGGTTGATAAGGGAAAATTAAGGGAATGGAACATCATTTTTTTAACCAACAAAATCCAGACTGAAGTGATCTTTGTTGTCCTTGCCATTACGGTGATATGTGTTTGTCTTCTGCTTCTTTACTGCATAAATACCTGAAAAGTCAAGTGTAGAATATCAGAAAATTCATTGTTTACATAATTTATCAAGAATTTAAAAATCCTTTAACTCAGAATTTCTTAACCTGGGCTGGGCATCCAGAGAATAGCTTTCTGGGGAACCACAAAAACCCTGAAGCTTTAGGTAACATTCTCTGTTTACGTTCATTTTCTTGGGAGAAGATTCATAGCTTTAATAAGATTCTCATTATGGTCTTTGATCTATAGATCAAAAGTAAAATTCTATGTAGTATCAGAGGGCCAAGAAACTTTAAGAACTTTGGAATTTTGTGAGTATATAACTCTAGCTAAGAACTCTGCACTTTACAATAATCTTTTTTGTTTTCAAGTAAAACTAATGAAAAAGCACTTCATACTGTGTAAAAGGCAAAAAAACAGCCTAATAAAATAAATAATTACACATCTGTGGCACTGATGAGCCAGCTAAGTATGTTCAGGTGACACTTCTGTGGAAGGAAAGCTAATTCAATATAATTTAACAGCACTTTACAATAGATGCTTGACAAACCAGGTAATAAAACATAATCGGTAGAAGCCTTTTAGACGCTAATGTTGAATATTACAAAAACCCCACATATTATTTAATGATTGTGTATTCCCTTCAATTAGCCATTGCTACTCTCCCTGAGAGGCAATAGGAATTGTAAATCCTCAACATTTTGCTCCAGGGTCTATTACTTTCAGTTGGGTTTACCGTACGCATATGTAGCCTCTTGTAAAAGAGTTCCTTCTTTTCTAATCTGAAGGAAGTTCCTTGCTTAACTTGGGTGGTGGTGGAGGGGAGGGGGTGAGGCAGGCCTGGGGGGTTGCAATCAAAGAATTAATCTCCAGCCTCCCTTGTCAAGAGTAGCCCTGGAAATTTGATTGGAGAGCAACTGCCATCTTTTCTTTGAGTAACTACTGTATTGACTGTCTTCCTTGAGACCAAACCTTCTGTAACGGAAGTGTACAAAGTTTTATACACTACCATATGTAAAATAGCTAGCTAGTGGGAAGCAGCTGCATAGCACAGGGAGATCAGCTCGGTGCTTTGTGACCACCTAGAGGGGTGGGATAGGGAGGGTGGGAGGCAGATGCAAGAGGGAGGGGATATGGGGATATATGTATACATATAGCTGATTCACTTTGTTATACAGCAGCACCTAACACAACAATGTAAAGCAATTATACTCTAATAAAGATGTTAAAAAAAAAAGGCAATACGGTCTATGGGAGCACAGAGGTTGTAATTTACTCTGAGTCATGTTCTTGAACTACATAAGGGAAGGTTTTGTTTATGGCTTAGTCCTCCCAAAAGGAAAATACTCTGTGTGCCTTTCTCTGGCCTCATTCCCCTTTCCTAGTTGAGAGACCCCATCCACTTTTTGAGGAACTCTGTTATGCCCTGAAGGAAGTTATTCCTCCTTTCCTGTCCCTTCTTGTGTCCTGCAAAGTTGCAAGTTAAATGTGAAGGCGTCAGTCTTGTAAGTGCAGCTGAAAGGAGGTGCTTCAATACCAGACCAGTCTCCTGGTTAGCAAATGGCACAGCTTATTGGCTCATTAGTTTTCCTAAAAAAAACAAGTCCATTTTGCCACGTTCCTATTTATTTCCTCATCTTATGAAGAAAGGGCAGAATTCCTATGATTATGACTTTGAACTTGCCTCTAGCAAAACAATAATATCGCTGTTATTGTGCTAGTGTATTGGGAGAGTGTTTTTCCAGTTCATTTTGTCACCAGAACATCTTTTCCCTAAGATCTAGAATGATTTGAAAAACAATAACTATCATTGTCATAATTTACATAGGAACAAACTGAAGGATTATAAACACCAGTTATTTATTTGACCCATCTCAGAAACCCAGGGACTGCACTTATTCTAAAACCACCTAAATATTTTCTACTAAACTAGTATTTGGATGCATGACAGAGACTATTCAACAAGAGTTACTTTTAAAAATTCAGACATCTTACAAGAAAACCTTGTACATGTTTTTAAATTTCAATTTTTTTAGGTTAATAAGGAAGTGCAATAATAATGTAGTCAGAGAGCAGTAGATTTGGATTTAGATTCTGGTGTGTGACAGGTGGCAGTGACCTTGGTCAGCTTATTTTATCTATCTGTAGTCTCTGTAACCTCCAGGTACCACGTTGCTGATAATATCTAGTAAGGAATACTAAATGAAGTAACTGCTGAAAGCCCTGAACACACAATGCCTATTGAATCAGTGTCATTTAATTCAATACAGTTTTTTATTTTTAAAGGAAGTAAGGTGTTCAGCCTCCATTGTTTCTGAAGTGGCCGGAAGGCTAAGTTAACGCCAAAAGTACAAGGTGGAAGTGATGTGTACCACTCGTAGGTCTTGCCATCAAAGGGATTATGAGAGCACTTCTCTGGTCCTCTCCCCACTTCTTGCTGACTGAAAGATAATGAGAGCTAGACTAACCAACTGGGACACACAAGTGGAAGCCATGATAAGGAAGGGAGAGGAACCCTACCAGTCTCAGACCCCCCCATCTACCTGTGGACTGTTATGTGATAGATAAACTTCCAGCTAGGTTAAGCTGCTGTCTTATCTTTTTTTTCTTTTCCCTCCCTTCCTTCTGTCCTTCCTTCTTTTCTTTCTTTCCAGCATCTTAGACTGTACTCTATTACAAAGTCCAAACACCAAACACAAGGAAAGGAGTTGTCAAGGAAGTCTCTGTTTTTCTTTTCTTAATGAACCTATTTATTATGAAGCCATTAAAACAACTTTTAAGCATAAAATGGTATGAAAAAATGCTTGTTCTATGAAAAAAGCAAAACCAAAATCATAATTAAAACCATTTTAAAAGCACCTAAATAAGAGAAAAAAAAAAGACTGGAGGGAAATATAATAAATATAGCCATGTTTGTATTTGAATAATGGCATTATGTTATTTTTTTTTGCTGTGTTTTCTAAAATTTTCTAAATAAATTTATGTTATTTTTGTACTGGGAAATATTTTAAAGATTTTCTAAGGACATAGTCAATCTGAAAATATTTCTTTATGAAGATGTACATCACAATACTGTTTTAAATGAAGAGAAATTGGCATCTAACAGTAGGCAAGTGGTTAGATAAATTACATGAAGTGATATACAGGTCCCTAGCAAGAAGTAGGGACGGTAAGTCCCCCTGGGAGTAGGGAAAGTGTGATTCACCCTCATCCTTGAACTCTCGGTACAATACCTGACACACAACAGGCAAAAGATATGTCCAACGAGTGGACAAAGGAATTAACTAATGAAAAAAGAAACGGTCTCCCAATTCGCACATATTTTTACCACATGACGCTACTTAAAAGAGAATGCAATATTTTTAGTTGGACATCTTATACATACTGCTAAAGGAAAAAAAAAAGATTCTTAAGAAAAAAAAAGATTCTTTTCATCTGTAGACGCCTTCACATTATCCTACCAAGCTCACATTTTCCCTTTCCACATCACTCAGTGCTTCTTTGGTTTTGTATTAGCTTTGTGCTGAAAATTGAAATTGGAATATTAGAACTCAGTCGGGGAGCACACTAATTTAATTAAATATTAAAAGGCAGCTGGTTTTATGTTAGGTGGGCAAATTAGAGAATTAATGATTTGGTACACTTTCTTGTTCCTGTCAAGCTACAAGAACATGAAGAATAGCTCATTCATACTCAGTTACAAAAGGTGAGATTGAAAAACTTGGTCTGCTCTATTAAAGTGTTTCCATCTAGAGTCTTTTGAGAATAGGGTAACTTATTTATAAAATGCCTCCGAAGACATGAGTCCTGGGCCAATGTGAAAGAACCCAAGAGGCCTTATTATTAGGCACCTCGAGGAAAGCCTCACGTGGGAAAACTAATCCACTCGAGAATCTTGAAGTACTGTTATCTTTTGTGCAACCTTGTCGGGAGTCAACTGGGTGCCTGTTGATGTCAATTGACTCTGTAAGCTGATCAGCTCCTGTAAGACTTGAGAAATATTTTCTCAGAAACACACAGTGTGAAATACACTCATTTCACACTGTGAGTGACACGCAATCAGTAGAAAGGATTTTCAGTCGTTAGTAGTAAAGTAGTACTGTAGTAAAGATTTCCCAAACCTCTTGGTCTTATGAGTATATACATGATACACAATGCAATACAGTAAGAGAGCAGAGAGTGCTCCTTTCACCCCAAGGTCAGATGCCAGACTTGGTGTCCAGTGTCCTTGGTTTGTTAGACTCACGATCGCCTCACTTATTCTGGATCTTTTCCATTTTCCTCTTATAGTACTTATAATCTTTATTATTTCTGCCTCTAAAAGGATGATGGGGAGTGCTTCAGTTATATATTGCTGTATAACAAAACTTCGTGGCTTCAAACAAGCATTTTATTTGTGACGATCCTGCAATCTTTACTGAGCTCACTCCAGCGGCCTCTCAGGCAGCTGCACTCAGTGTGGGCCACCTGGGGTTAGACTTGGCTAATTGGAACAGCTGGGACTCTCTCGTCCTGTAATCGCAGGACTCCTCTCCAGATGGCCTCCCTGCGTGGTCTGTTCACCATGGTCTCTTAATCAGAGTAGCTGGACATCTTACGAGGTGGCTCAAGGTTTCCAGGACCATAGACAAAAAGGCTCAGAATATGTACAGTAACATATTTGCCAAATTCTCTTGGCTAAAGCCAAACCATAGTTTTCTTTCAAATTCAAGTGAGGAGATGCTACAAGGGTGTAAACATGAATGATGTGATTCACTGGGGGCTCCCAATGTAACTGACTACCTCGGTAAACTTAGACAATGTCCTGCTGGTTTAGTACCTATACCTTCTACATGTAGTGCTATATCTTTCTTTCTTTCTTTATATTTTTTTTAATTTTTGAATTTTATTTTATTTATTTTGTTATACAGCAGGTTCTTATTAGTCATCAATTTTATACACATCAGTGTATACATGTCAATCCCAATTGCCCAATTCATCACACCACCATCCCCACACCCCCTGAGGTTTTCCCCACATGGTGTCCATACGTTTGTCCTCTACATTTGTGTCTCAACTTCTGCCCTGCAAACCGGTTCACCTGTACTATTTTTCTAGCTTCCACATACATGTGTTAATATACGATATTTGTTTTTCTCTTTCTGACTTACTTCACTCTGTATGACAGTCTCTAGATCCATCCACGACTCAACAAATGACTCAATTTCGTTCCTTTTTATGGCTGAGTAATATTCCATTGTATATATGTACCAAAACTTCTTTATCCATTTGTCTGTCGATGGGCATTTAGGTTGCTTCCATGACCTAACTATTGTAAATAGTGCTGCAATGAACATTGGGGAGCATGTGTCTTTTTGAATTATGGTTTTCTCAGGGTATATACTCAGTAGTGGGATTGCTGGACCATATGGTAATTCTATTTTTAGTTTTTTAAGGAACTTCCGTACTGTTCTCCATAGTGGCTGTATCAATTTACATTCCCACCAACAGTGCAAGAGGATTCCCTTTCCTCCACACCCTCTCCAGCATTTGTTGTTTGTAGATTTTCTGATGATATCCATTCTAACTGGTGTGAAGTGATACCTCATTGTAGTTTTGATTTTCATTTCTCTAATAATTAGTGATGTTGAGCAGCTTTTCATGTGCTTCTTGGCCATCTGTATGTGTTCTTTGGAGAAATGTCTATTTACGTCTTCTGCCCATTTTTGGATTGGGTTGTTTATTTCCTTACTATTGAGCTGCATGAGCTGTTTATATACTTTGGAGATTAATCCTTTGTCCATTGATTCGTTTGTAAATATATTCTCCCATTCTGAGGGTTGTCTTTTCATCGTGTTTATGGTTTCCTTTGCTGTGCAAAAGCTTTGAAATTTCATTAGGTCCCATTTGTTTATTTTTGTTTTTATTTCAATTACTCTAGGAGGTGGATCAAAAAAGATCTTGCTGTGATTTATGTCAATGAGTGTTCTTCCTATGCTTTCCTCTAAGAGTTTTATAGTGTCCGGTCTAAGATTGAGGTCTCGAATCCATTTTGAGTTTATTTTTCTGTGTGATATTAGGGAGTGTTCTAATTTCATTCTTTTACATGTAGCTGTCCAGTTTTCCCAGCACCATTTGTTGAAGAGACTGTCTTTTCTCCATTGTATATCCTTGCCCCCTTTGTCATAGATTAGTTGACCATAGGTGTGTGGGTTTATCTCTGGGCTTTCTATCTTATTCCATTGATCTATGTTTCTGTTTTAGTGCCAGTACCATATTGTCTTGATTACTGTAGCTTTGTAGTATAGTCTGAACTCAGGGAGTCTGATTCCTCCAGCTCCATTTTTTTCCCTCAAGACTGCTTTGGCTATTCAGGGTCTTTTGTATCTCCATACAAATTATAAGCATTTTTGTTCTAGTTCCTTTAAAAATGCCATTGGTGAATTGATAGGGATTGCATTGAATCTGTAGATTGCTTTGGGTAGTATATTCATTTTCACAATGTTGATTCTTCCAACCCAAGAACACGGTATATCTCTCCATCTGTTGGTATCATCTTTAATTTCTTTCATTAGTGTCTTATAGTTTACTGCATACAGGTCTTTTGTCTCCCTAGGTAGGTTTATTCCTAGTATTTTATTCTTTTTGTTGCAATGGTAAATGGGAGTGTTTCCTTAATTTCTCTTTCAGATTTTTCATCATTAATGTATAGGAATGCAAGAGATTTCTGTGCATTAATTTTGCATCCTGCAACTTTACAAAATTCATTGATGAGCTCTAGTAGTTTTCTGGTGATATTTTTAGGATTCTCTATGTATAGTATCATGTCATCTGCAAACAGTGACAGTTTTACTTCTTCTTTTCCAATTTGTACTCCTTTTATTTCTTTTTCTTCTCTGATTGCCATGGCTAGGACTTCCAAATCTATGTTGAATAATAGTGGTGAGAGTGGACATTCTTGTCTTGTTCCTGATCTTAGAGGAAATGCTTTCAGTTTTTCAACATTGAGAATGATGTTTGCTGTGGGTTTGTCATATAAGGCCTTTACTATGTTGAGGTAGGTTCCCTCTATGCCCACTTTCTGGAGAGTTTTTATCATAAATGGGTGTTGAATTGTGTCCAAAGTTTTTTCTGCATCTATTGAGATGATCATATGGTTTTTATTCTTCAATTTTTTAATATGGTGTGTCACATTGATTGATTTGCATATATTGAAGAATCCTTGCATCACTGGGATAAATCCCATTTGATCATGGTGTATGATCCTTTTAATGTGTTGTTGGATTCTGTTTGCTAGTATTTTGTTGAGGATTTTTGCATCTATATTCATCAGTGATATTGGCCTGTAGTATTCTTTTTTCTAGTATCTTTGACTGGTATTGGTATCAGGGTGATGATGGCCTCATAGAATGAGTTTGGGAGTGTTCCTTCCTCTGCAGTTTTTTGGAAGAGTTTGAGAAGGATGGGTGTTAGCTCTTTAAATGTTTGATCAAATTCACCTGTGAATTCATCTGGTCCTGGACTTTTGCTTGTTGGAAGATTTTTAATCACAGTTTCAATTTCATTGCTTATGATTTGTCTGTTCATATTTTCTATTTCTTCCTGGTTCAGTCTTGGAAGGTTATACGTTTATAAGAATTTGTCCATTTCTTCCAGGTTGTCCATTTTATTGGCATAGAGCTGCTTGTAGTAGTGTCTTAGGATGCTTTGTATTTCTGCAATGTCTGTTGTAACTTCTCCTTTTTCATTTCTAATTTTATTGATTTGAGTCCTCTACCCTCATTTTCTTGATGAGTCTGACTAATGATTTATCAATTTTGTTTATTTTCTCAAAGAACAAGCTTTTAGTTTTATTGATCTTTGCTATTGTTTTCTTTGTTTCTATTTCATTTATTTCTGCTCCGATCTTTACGCTTTCTTTCCTTCTGCTATCTTTGGGTTTTGCTTGTTCTTATTTCTCTAGTTCCTTTAGGTGTAACGTTAGACTGTTTATTTGAGATTTTTCTTGTTTCTGGAGGTAGGCTTGTATAGCTATAAACTTCCCTCTTAGAACGTTTTGCTGCATCCCATAGATTTTTGATAGTCGTGTTTTCGTTGTCATGTGCCTAGCTATGTTTTGATTTCCTCTTTGATTTCTTCAGTGATCTCTTGGTTATTTAGTAACGTACTGTTTGGCCTCCATGTGTTTGTGTTTTTTACGTTTTTTTCCCTGTAATTGATTTGTAATCTCATAGAGTTGTGGTCAGAAAAGATGCTTGATATGATTTCAATTTTATTAAATTTACTGAAGCTTCATTTGTGACCCAAGATGTGATCTATCCTGGAGAATGTTCTGTGCACAGTTGAGAAGAAAGTGTAATCTGCTGTTTTTGGATGGAATGTCCTATAAATATCAATTAAATCTATCTGGTCTATTGTTTCATTTAAAGCTTCTGTTTCCTTATTTATTTTCATTTTGGATGATCTGTCCATTGGTGTAAATGAGGTGTTAATGTCCCCCACTATTATTTTGGTACTTTCAATTTCCTCTTTTATAGCTGTTAGCAGTTGCCTTATGTATTGAGGTGCTCCTATGTTGGGTGCATATATATTTATAATTGTTATATCTTCTTCTTGGATTGATCCCTTGATCATTATGTAGAGTCCTTCCTTGTCTCTTGTAACATTCTTTATTTTAAAGTGTATTTTATCTGATATGAGATTTGCTACTCCAGCTTTCTTTTGATTTCCATTTGCATGGACTATCTTTTTCCATCCCTTCACTTTCAGTCTGTATGTGTTCCTAGGTCTGAAGTGGGTCTCTTGTAGACAGCATATATATGGGTCCTGTTTTTGTATCCATTAAGCAAGCCTGTGTCCTTTGGTTGGAGCATTTAATCCATTCACATTTAAGGTAATTATCGATATGTATGTTCCTATTACCATTTTCTTAATAGTTCTGGGTTTGGTTTTGTAGATTCTTTTCTTCTCTTGTGTTTCCCACTTAGAGAAGTTTCTTTAGCTTTTGTTGTAGAGCTGGTTTAGTGCATCCTGTGTGGGACTTGCTGTGCTTCCTGGACCTGGGTGGCTATTTCCTTTCCCATGTTAGGGAAGTTTTTGACTATAATCTCTTCAAATATTTTCTTGGGTCCTTTCTCTCTCTCTTCTCCTTCTGAGACCCCTATAATGCAATGTTGTTGTGTTTAATGTTGTCCCAGAGGTCTCTTAGGCTGTCTTCATTTCTTTTCATTTTTTTTTCTTTAGTCTGTTCTGCATCAGTGAATTCCACCATTCTGTCTTCCAGGTCATTTATCCATTCTTCTGCCTCAGTTATTCTGCTATTGATTCCTTCTAGTGTAATTTTCATTTCAGTTATTGCATTGTTCATCTCTGTTTGTTTGTTCTTTAATTCTTCTAGGTCTTTGTTAAACATTTCTTGCATCTTCTCGATCTTTGCCTCCATTCTTTTTCCGAGGTCCTGGATCATCTTCACTATCATTATTCTGGATTATTTTTCTGGAAGGTTGCCTATCTCCACTTCATTTAGTTGTTTTTCTGGGGTTTTGTCATGTTCCTTCATCTGGTACATAGCCCTCTCTGCCTTTTCATCTTGTCTATCTTTCTGTGAATGTGGTTTTTGTTCCACAGGCTGCAGGATTGTAGTTCTTTTTGCTTCTGCTATCTGCCCTCTGTAGTGCTATTTCTAATATCATGTTTTAAATAGCTGTGATCTTTTTTAATGATCATCACTAACAAGTTAAATCATTTTGCCTAAAGGTTGTATCATGGTGTTCCCATTCCTGAAGAAAACTCCTTTTTAATACTTTCTTACGTTACTCTGATTACTTTGGCTTCCATATAATGACTGGTAAGTTGACTGTTTTGGGTGGGTAAAGCTTTGGCTAATTTTTAATTGATAGTTTTAGCTTGAGTTAACTAAGGGTTAAATCTCCATAGGTAGGGTCATGTATCTTTACTTGACTCAGAAATAATTCCTTGTGAGAGCAAGGCCAAACCTAGCACAATATCCTTACTGCTCTGAGCTGACACCATCATTTTAAATTGACTGTCTGATTATATTTCTTCTCATGGCTCCACATTTTCTTCTGGATAAAGACTATAATTTTTAAGATGGCTTTTATCACTACCCATGACCTACCCTTCCTTTTGGCTTGAATATATTCTAATTATTTGTCAAGTCTCAGCTTATACAATGCTTCCTCTAGAAAACTGCCCCAGACCCGCTCTAAATCAGATTACATGCCCTAATGTGTATCCATGAATCATAAACTTCCCCTAGTTTTTATAAGCTAGCACTTGTCACACCATACTGTAATATGCTTCTTACTTTCTGTACCTTTCTGCCCCACTAACCTCTAAGCCCTATGAGGACAGACACCATGTTTGTTTTGTTCATTCTTGTATTCTTAACATTTAATATGGAAATAGGAACACCATAAATACTTGTTGAGTGACTGAATGAATAAATCTCAGGACTACAATATCAATGGCTGGTGTTTTTAACTCTTCTTACTTGAGCCTGCAATACAGAAATAATGCTTGGTTTTCTTGTTCACTTTAACTCCTTCTCACTCCCAAATGTCTCTAAATGCCAACAGTATGAATAGGAATGGATAGAAGCCCTTTCAGGATATTTATGTTTTAAAAACAGAGTGCTTTTAAACTTAGACAAATCTCTGATTGATGGATTTAGACAGTGTAACAAAGGATAATTTAAAAAGAATCAGAGAACGTCCAAAGGTTAAGGAGAAGGCAGTTGAGTGATCCATTGGGTGGGGAGTCTTCTCAGACTATTTAATTTTATCCCAAAGTTATATTTATTCTTTGTCTAGGGGTTGTGTCTGTCCGATGCTGCATCCTTTTCCTCCTGACATGTACTCTTTGCTATCATGGTACCACTAGGCTGTTGTAACCATGAAAGTCATTCACAGAAAGATTCAAGAGATATTTTGTTTCTTGTGGTCTTTCAGATCACTTTCCAGATAGGGAAATTTATGGTAAGGTCATGGACATTATTAATTGTCTTGCCATGTGTACTTGTTTTCTAAGGCTGTTGTAACAAAGCACCACAAACTGAGTGGCTTAAACAACAGTGATTTATGATCTCATCGGATAGAAGTATGAGATCAAGGTGTTTGGCAGGGTTGGTTCCTTCTGAGGGCTGTGACAGCAAATCTGTTCCATGCTTCTCCTCATGTTTCTGGTGGCTTGCTGGCAGTCTTTGGCTTTCCTTGGCTTCTAGAAGCATCATCCCAATCTTTGCCTTCATCTTCATATGGTATTCTCCCTATGTGTGAGTCTCTCTCCAACTTTTCCCTTTTAATAAGAACACCGGTCATATTGGATTAGGGTCCACCTTAATAACCTCATTTTTAACTTAGTTACCTCTGTAAAGACCACATCTTCAAATACACTCACATTCTGAGGTACTGGGAACTAGAACTTCAACGTGTGAATTTGGTGGGGATGCAACCCATAACACTGTGTACATTTTCTCTTTACTCTGTCCTAACGATAGAGCAATCATATCTACTCCTATGAATCTCTCCCATGCAGACCACTAATCTGATTAATCTACAGACAGTCCCATGCTCTGGGCCACGGTGGGTTTAAGCCTACCAGTTCGGCATTATATGGCCACAGATTGCTTTATTTACGGCTATGTGGCCTAATGAGTTGTCAAGAGATTTACCGACATTGTAGGAAAGAAGTCTCTTAGCTCTCAAGAAAGAGCCACAAGAAGAGTTGAAAGGCCAGCTTTGTTTGTAAAGGGGCAGACAGTGCCTACTTCAGGCTTTGTGGGCCATGCAGTATCTGTTGCAACTATTCAACTCTGCCCTCACAGTAAGAAGGCAGCCATAGACACTTTGTAAATGGATGAGAGTACATTCCTTTATACAAACATGTGACAGGCTGGATTTAGCTCATGGGGCATAGTTTGTCAACCCCTGACATAAGATGTGAGAAGATCTTCTTTCTTCCATTCTGAGGATGAAGCTGACACTCAGTGGACAGGGATGAAGAAAACAGAAAATAGGCTGTGGCTCCACTCAAACCATGCCTAGTTATAACTCTAACTTTGGACTTTTTCAGTTACTTTAGTCAGTAAGTGCTCTTTATTACTCAAGTTGGTTTGGGATGGATTTTCTTATGTTTACAAGCCAAAGGACTCTAACTGATAAAGGAATTCATCAAGTCCAAAATAATGCGAAAACTTAAGGGCAAACATAAAAGCATAAGCTTGCCTCCTGGGCTGACAGACTCTTCCTAAAATGAGAATGTTTAGGCTGAGCCTGAGATAAGTGAAATATGCATAGAGTCACAAGAGATTCTTACTCTGGAAAAAAAAATATGTGGCAATTTATTAATCATTTGTGTAATCATTTGCACCCAGCTTCTTGAAATAAGCAGAAGAAGAAAACATCCATAAAACAAGTTGGATTCCCAGTTCTTCTACATAAATACATACCTCAGAGTGCATAGACCAGTGCCCCAAATAGATTCTCAACATATACCTGGTGATTATTGATTTCTCACTTCGAAATCTCCTTTGTTTTTTTGAAATGAGGTTAAAATATTTTTGCTATCTATGTATGATAAAAAAAGATATTCATTTTTCTTTTACTGGATATAAAGAAAGTAAAGCAAACATCCTCACCAAGATAAATCATAGGTCAGAGAGAATATTTTTGCTTTTTAAGATTATTGCCAGCATATAGCAGAATTTTAGGGGTATAAAAGAAAAATATGAGCAAAATGGCCAATTTGATGTTTGAAAGACAAAGGAACTTACAGGGAACATAAAAGATAATGATTTTTATTTTGCATACTCTTATGGTGCTATACAGTCTAAAAGGTGTGGTGAGGACAATTAGATGAAATCTTCCTTGAGGTGTAAAGAGAAATGCAGGTTTAAGTCTCCTGGACAGGCATATTCTCAGCACTCAAAATGAAGAAAAGCATTTAGTTATAAATTACTCAAAGCACATACATCATACAAAGAGATATCACTCCTGACAACAAAGGAAAGCAGCTCACAAATGAATGAAGCCGAATTATAGCAGTTTTTCCTTTAGGCTTCATAAAATCAGTGCAGAAGGGCTTTGATTTCATAAGGATGTCAATGATCCTGAAAAAAACTGACTTTAGGAAATGATTGTACTGCAAAGATCAAACAGAAGGTTCCATAGGTTTTCAGGAAGAAATAGTTGGTAAGTTACTGGTAAACTGCCATTTTTAGGGAGGAAACTGCTTGCCAATGTCAGGGTCTGGCCACCAAGGTGGCCTCACCATCCCCTTCATATTATGACCTTTGCATGGCTTTTTTTCCAAGGAGCTGCACAGGAGCAGCGTCCTCTAATGATGCGTTAACAGGAAGTTTTGGAGAAACTTGCTGTGCACATGAGCATCACAAGACATGGCTTTGCAACTGTGGTTTATAAGAGTGAGCAGAATTATTAATTGAAGAAATTAAACATGCTGTAAGAGAAAGCGTACTCATGCTTGAAGGATCCAGGCTTTAGCTCTAGCGTTTGCTGGAAGTAAGCCACTGATGAAAATGTTTCAGTGGTGTACATGTTGGGCACTGTTTCTCTCCATTTCCCCACTTTCTTGCCAAAGAAAAACACCTGAATGTTGCTAACTCTCATTCAGAAGATAAAGGGAAAGGGTCCAAGTGCCTGATTTGTATTTTGCACATGTATCGATTGCTGGGCTGCTGAGAGCATCTGTTCTATCAGAAAGTGTGAGTAGAGTCCTCCTAGAAATTGTGAATTGGGCTAGCTTAGGAAATTCTGTAACTACTCTGAAAAATCAGGGTGCCCATAATGCACTTGTAAAATAATGATTTTTCTTATTATCCTTCCCAGTTCCCCTTCCCTCTCTACTTCCCATTGTTTTGCTCTCCTCCCCCACCTCCTCTTCTTTTCTTCCTAAAACAGCAGTGCTGCTGAATACTAATGAGGAGATTCTTGGCCCTACCCCATTCATTTATTTTCAGGCAATTAATTCAACTTTCTGACATCTAGCCAGAATGTTATGCAGGTAATTTGTGGGTCTGCTGAATTTCTCAGGACCCTGTGGTTGTCAGCCAGCAAAGCTCATTGTGAAGATGAGCTAATTCAGCTGGTAGGCAACTTTGATTTCCACTGGTAATACCATCCCATCATTAAAGCCACTGAGTCCTTGAGCTTGGCAAGCTTCCCCTGTTTCATACTTCACTTTCTGATTACAAATGGTTTGCAGCTTCTACATGTTTGCCTCAAGAGCTCATTTTCTCCCCTGAAGGACACTGGGCCTGATGGCATCATTAACAGTTTTTCAACATAAAATTTCACAGGGCTGTGATAGCCCTTCCTGGCTTTCCGATGTTGTGTATTTGTGAGCAAGGCAAACCAGTGCATTCACTCATCTGCCCTGAAAGCATGTGGAATGCAGCATAATAGGTTCTTGGGGAGGTTGAAGGAAGGCAGAAATATAAAAGGGAAAAGACATGATTCAAGCTCTCAGGAATTTGCTGTGAGCTCCTTGAATCAGTGACCTATCCTGCTCGTTGCTAGGCATATAATAGGTGCTCATTAAATCTGTGTTACTTTCTCTTGTGAATGAATGAATAAGATTGTGAGGTGGGAGAAAATAAAACATATACATGTGAAATATCTTAGAAAGTAATTGTGGAACAATGTGTGATTTGTGGCAAGAATATATATCTTTAAAACTTTTGCTGAGGGCAATTAAATGGTAGTGTGGGGTAGTCAGGAACTCTTCTTAAAGAATTTGGCAAAGATCAGCCGGGAAGAAAAGAATCTTTCAGGCGAAGAAATAATTTGAGAAGATAGTCGAGGATCAAGTGAAGTAAAACTTGAAGGACTTTATAAAGAGTTTAGAAGTTAAAAGAACAGGGCTTGGAGACTAGGTTTAAATCCCATTTTAGCCTTGATTGATGTCTGATCTTAGGAAACTTAATTACTCCTTTGGGCCTCAGTTTTCTCATTTGTAAAATGGGGATAAATCTACATCATAGAATTGCTGTCAGGATTAAATAGAAATAGTAAGAGATAATTTAGCATGGGGTATAAAATGTAATAAAAATAAAGAGTAAATACTAGGTTTATTAGTATTAGTTTGGAATGAATGGAGATTTCTAAGTCATGAAGATGAAAACGGTATGTAGGATAGTCAATAATTTTGAGGCATTGGAAACAGATGTGATAAAAAATGGGAAACCACTGAAGATTTCTTATCAGAGGAAAGAAAATGATATTTAAAGATGATATTACAAAAAGACAAACTCCTTGCTATAGGCAGGCAAACTAGCTAGTAGGACATAGTGATTGATTTGTGAAAAGGGGAAAGCACGGTAGCTAAAAAAATGAGAAAGAGAAAGTGAATATGAAAGATATTACATAGGAAAATTTGGCAGAACTTGGTAGTTGATTAGAAATGCAATACTGCAGAATGTAAGAAGTTAAGTCAAGGATAGGGAGATAATGATAATCAAGGATCAGAAGAAAGGTGATTCCACCGATTATGATGGATTAATTACTAAAGAGTTTTTATTTAGGGGCAAAATAAGACAAGTGGAAATATCAGATAAGGTGAAATTCAGTTACTCTAGATCTTTACGGATTTATTTTCTTTTTAATTTGCACACCACACAGTTCACACTTCTTGGTATACAGTGCTATAAGTTTTGACAAGTGCACAGATCATGTAAATATCACCACCTCAGTCTCACGCCCCACAAATTCCCTCATCCTGCCTCTATGCATTTGACACCTCTACCCAGTCCTAATCTTTGGAAACTACTGATTGGTTCTTTGCCCATACAATTGTGACTTTTCAAAATGGCAACATACAGTAGGTCACGTTTTGAGCTTGTCTTTTTCCATCATGCATGAAGCATTTGAAATTCATCCATCTTGTTGTAACATCAGTTCATTCCTTAATATTACTGAATAATTTGCTTATCTATTCATGAGTTGAAGGATTTTGAGATTGTTTCCAGCTTCAAATTATTGTAAATGAGGCTATTTTAAACATTTGCATGCAGGTTTTACTATATGACCATATATTTTCTCCTGGGTAAATATCTAGGAGTGGAATTTCTGGGTCATACGGTAAGTGAATGTTTAACTTTATAAGAAACCATCAAACTGCAAAATGGTTACCTCATTTTGCATTTCCTCCAGCAATGTATGAGAGTTCCTATTGCTTTGCAACCTTGGCAGCATTCGGAATTGTCTGTTTTCGTTAGTCATTCAAATAGATATGTGGTAGTATCTATTTAACCGTGGTTTTAATTTGTATTTTTCTAGTGATGATCTATGTTGAACATCTTTTCATGAGCTTATCATCCTTATATCTTCTTTGGTAAAGTGTCTGTTTAAATCATTTCCAATTTTTTATGAGGTTGTTTTCTTAATGTTGAGTTTTGAGAGTTCTTTATATAATCTGCTAATAAATCATTTGTCAGATATGTGAATTGCTAAACCAGTATGTGGCTTGTCTTTTCATTCTCTCAACAGTGTCTTTCTCAGACCCAGAGTTTTAAATTTTGATGATGACCAGTTTACCAATTTTTTTCTTTTGTGGATCATGATTTTAGAGTCATATCTAAAAACTCTTTGCATTTTTGTCAAATGTTTTTATTGTATATATTGAGATGATCATGTGGCTTTTCTTCTTTAAACTGTTAATATCCTGAATTTCATTGATTTTCGAATGTGGAAACAAGCTTGCATTCCCAGCATAAACTCTACTTTGGTGTCACATGTTATCCTTTTTACATATTGGTGGATTCAATTTTGATAGCATTTTGTTAAAGATTTTTGCGTATTTTCATGAGGAATATTGATCGGTAATATTCTTTTCTTGTAATGTTTTTGTCTTTTTTTTTTTTTTATCAAGGTAATGCTGGCCTCACAAGATTAGTAAGTATTCCCTTCTATTTTCTGTGAAAGATTGTGTAAAATTTATATTAATTCTTGTTTAAATGTTCAGTAAAATTTTCCAGTAAATTCATCTGGGCATGGAGTTTTCTTTGTTGTACAGCTTTTAACTACAAAATCAATTGCTTTAATAGATTTAGGACTATTCAAGTTACCTATTTGTTCTTGAGTGAGTTTTGATAGTTTGCATCATTCAAGTGGTTCATCCACTTTAAGCTGTTGAATTTATGGACATAGAGTTATTCATAA
Organism: Orcinus orca; assembly: GCF_937001465.1. NCBI lineage: Eukaryota > Metazoa > Chordata > Mammalia > Artiodactyla > Delphinidae > Orcinus > Orcinus orca. The sequence continues at coordinate 32,782,539 of NC_064569.1, read as the reverse complement.
TATTCCCCGATTATCCTTTTCTACTGTTATACTTATAAAAACATATCCTCTTTAATTCCTGTTATTGGTAATTTATGTGTTCTCTTTTTCTTGGCCACTTCAGGTAGGGATTAATAAATTTTATTGCTCTTTTCAAAGAAACACTTTTTTTGGTTTAATTTATTTCTTTATTTTCTGTTTTTAGGGTTTTTTTCCCCCTTTTACCTTTCTTATTTCCTTTCTCCTGCTGACTTTGGGTTGGATTTGCTCTTCTTTTTCTGGTTTATTAATATGTAAGTTTAGGTTATTGATTTGGGACCTTTCTCCCTCTTTTTTCAATATAAGCCTTTCATGCTACATGTAAATACAGCAGAGAATATCTGAGTTTTCAGTAGTATCTAGTTAAAACTAAACATTTGGATATGGATTTCATTTAATTTGAATGGAGTTTCTTTCAGTCAACGGGAAACAATGCTTCCCTGGGTTTCAAATACACACAAAGCAGCAAAGAGTCATGTAAATGCTGCTACTAAATTTATTCAAGTGCTTCTTGAATACAAAAATAAAATGACCATTATGGAAAGAGACAAGTGAAATGAATCCTAGCCACCTCGGTTCTGTCCGCTAGTCACGGAAGCAGGTACTTAAGGACATTCCCAGGATCAACTGAATCTTCAGGTTGAAAAACTTAAAAGTGCAATGTATGAAACTCATAAAAAATGATACACTTCACCCAGACTCTAGAATCAACAAGAATTTAATAAAGTTAATCAAATAATTGTAGTTCAATTGCACATAAATTTGAATTGTTTTCCCATTAAAGAATGCCTGTCTGTAAATTATTGCAGGGAAGGCCATTTTCGAGTTAATGTTTCAACCATTAGAAAATACAAAGGGCATTTTCCTTAATTAGACACAGCTCTCTTTCCTTCTAGTTTATCATTACCTTTGTTAGGTGGAATCAGATTAGTACTCAAATTTATTGACATGTGTGATTCAATGACACTATTTGTTTAGAGTTCATCATATACCTGGTGGAATAAACTCATTAATTATAAATGAATTGTTATGTAGTCATCATCTGAAATGAGTCAGTGCTGTTCTCCAGAGTCATTATAATGAATGTGAACACAGCTGGAATAAATATCTCTGTGAAGGTTACAGTCTTTATTCTGAAATATTTAAGGCTCCAGTTTCTTCTTATTTTTTGAAGACCTCTTGTTCAGGAAAAATGACTTGACCTCCCTTTGAGGAAGATTGTTACATGCATTTACTTTCTACTTTATCAAAGCTATGTATATTCCATTGTGGCACCTTAGGAACTATGGGAATGTGGAAAAGCCAGGATTACCCTGGCTGTTTTTGTTTGGTCAGTTTTCTGTACTCAAGAGGATCTGGCTAAGAATGACCTTTGTGGTTTCTGATGGCTGCTAAGTGATATTGTTGTGATACAAGATTCTCCTATCTTCAATCCTCTCCCTGATTTCTGTTTCCTTAATAATGGGGAATCATATGCCGTATGAAAGAGTCAGCCTTGTCGTTTTGGTTTTGAGATTTACAATCCAGCTTGGAATTTGGTGCTACAATTCTTTCTAGTGTCTAACGGTAAAAGTGGGTAGAACCTGAAAATGTAACCATGGGTGGAGAGATTCACCAGAATAGTGTTACAAAACACTGCTTTAGAATTATGCAAATGCATACAGTATTCTAGAACCTTGCTTTTAATCAATAGTCACCAATATGTCATTATGACATGCATGTTATATACCAATTAATGTTCAAAATCGGAGAAGACAATCAATAATCAAAGGAATTATATTTCATCAGTGCACAAAACTATTCCATTTTTCTAGGATGTGATAGCAGATTAGCCCATTTCACAGTTAACACCACCATGGGAATGTCAGGAGAGAGTCCAGAGTGAAACAAATTGACTTAGAATTACTGTGTTATATGTTATATAACTCAACCATGCAGATTAAGCTCCTGGGTGTGAGAGTGATGAAACGATGTGTCTTGAAGGAATTCCTGAGATGCAAAATCACTTTTCATCACCGCCCCCTTCTCTACCTTTCAGACTATCTGACAAATTTGCCAGGACATTTTTTTAGAATACAGTGATAGTCAGATACATTGAGTATGATGGGCATATGGTCACAGTGTGAAGCTTCTTTTAGGAAATGTTTTTCTTCATCTTATGAAAAAACATGGATATTGTATCAAGCAAGTGAATGGTTTCTGCTTTTTGAATCCTTGTTAATAAATATTAAATATTATTTATTCAAGTGGAAATACTTCATTAGGTACAAAAAATTAAACATTGAACCGACAAGAAATTAAATGTAAATACTTATGTTGTTAATGAAAAAGGATCAGGAAAAGGAGGGAGGCAAGGAATATATTCTGTAAATAATATTTTCGTTTATAAAACTACCACTATGTATTGTTACATGTATTCACTCTCACTGGTGCCTTTATTCTCTGTCCTTCCCTCTTTCCTCACTCTCTCCTTTCTGGTTTTCCCCTTCCTCACAAGCCCCATTGCCTGGCCTGCTTCCTGTTGTCAAATACAGTTGCAGATTAATGCCTCTGTCCTCTCCTGAGACTTTCTGCGATGCTCTTGTCTTCCCTGCAGGGGTGAAAACTACACCAGTTATCACTCTAAATATTCATGTATTTGATAAGACATGGTCTTAGTGAGCTGAGTATGGAGTCTATTGCCTAAAAAATCAAAACAAAAAATAAGAGAAGCTCTTCACAGTTACAGATGGGTGGTTGATGCACATAGGAGAGAACAATTTATTGCTCCTCATTCATTCATTCAATAAATGTGTGTTTTAGTATCACTCTGTGCTTAACAGATGAAGGTACTGGGGATATAAAGAAGAATAAGGTTCTACGGGAGATTAAATGAGTTTTACATATCATTTTTCTTTGAGAAACCAGGAGAAACTTAGAAACAAACAAATTGAAAATGGAATGAAGGAATAACCTGAAGTTAAGTTAGGTAAGTGTGGTTTTCAAAATGAAATGTCTGTTATAGTCTCCCCTCAACATTCCTTCTGGAAGCGTGGGGGAGGAGTGTGGAGTAGGGACCAAGCCCTCAGACTCCCGAGTCACTGCAGTGTCGGTACCCTAGCTTGTCATTTACTATCTGAGAGATAGTATGATTTCTGAGGGGAGTGATTTTCTCTGTTTCACTCACTGATGTAGCCTAAGTGACTGAAACAGTAGGTGTTCGATAAATGTGCAAAGAGTATTTGAAGAAAGAACTGAATTTGTGTTGTAGCTTCACCCCTCTTCCTCGGTGTCTTCATCTGTAGAAGAAGTTTCTCCCTAATAGAGTTTGAGCCTTAGTTGAGGATGGAAAGCTTAGAAGAGTGTCTGGCACAGAGTAAGTGCTCAATAACTGTTAGCTCTGTAGCTCTTCAGCAACTGTTCATCATGCATGTACTTCCTGCCAGGCACCATGTTGGACAGTGAGTACATGAAAGTGAAACGAACAAGCATACACAGTCCTTGCCTTCCAGGGGGAGCAAGGGGCACAGACAGCAAACACACACACACACGTCTAATGACAAATTGTGATGAGTGCCAGGAAAGGAAAGAACATGAGAGGTAATAGGGAGGACAACCTAACTTGGATAATGAGTCAAGCAAGATGTCCTTGAAGAATAATATTTAAATTGATACCTGATGGTTGAGAAGAAATTAATCCAGAGTAGGTGAGAGGCATGCTCCACAGACAAAAGGAATAGGGATGTAGGGGTGCAGGCCCCAAAGCAGTAAAGTGATTGGTGCTTTCAAGAAGAAACGGCACTATGTGCCTGGACTGCACATAGCCAGACTTTTATACGAGAAAGAGAAAGACTCCTTTATTGTTAAGGCCACTGCTGTTTTTGTTTTGTTGTTGTTATTAGCTGCCAAACTTAATCATAATTACTCTAAATGCCCTTCTCCCCCACCCCACCAGATTTTTTAACATCTCTAAAATCTGAATGCTTCTTACAACTAATGACATCTTATAATAATTACAGTGTTCTTGCCTTTCTTAGTGGAACATATAATTATGTAACCTATTTTAATTGATGACATTTATATTTGATGAAATAAGGTGACATATTGTAACATAATACCAAACATTGTAAAATATACACAAAGATAAAAATAAATTTTTATGTAAAGAAAGTAAATATTTAAATATGTTAATTAAAAATTTATTAGTGGCATAAAACTTCTTAGCTCTCATAATATATTTAGAACAATGTGGTTGAATATGCTTCATTATTTAAAAAAATTTTGTTTATTTAAGTACTAAATTCAGTTTATTTAAGTACTTGGTATTATGTCATAATTGAGAAAGATATTTCACAAGGATATGTACATCTAAACTAAAGAAGTTTAGTAAAGATGAGCTACACTTACTAATCACAATATTCATTATTTAATCCCAACCAACAGTAAAGCCAACATTTTTGCTTAAAGCCAGCTCATAAATTTTCATCTTTCCTTATGTCAATCAGTTGTTTTTGCAAACTAAATAGAAGATGCTGAATTTTTACATTGGTTTAAACTCAGTGTAATTCATTCTATTTAGAAGACTTTTTTAAAGTTAGAAATTTGTTTGCAAGAGTTTCAAATATGCATATATGCAAATTTTTATAGAAGACACACTTACATTATTATTGTCAACAAAAACACAATCCATATTTCCTGACATCCATTTTTGACATGCGAACTTCATGACATAAGTCTCTTTGAAGAACAGTTATATTTTTCATTTGTTGGCTGCCTTCTTGTCAGAGTTGGTAAGATTGTCATAATTTTCCCCTTGTGATGTGGCTAAGAGCTTTCATCAGATGCTAAGGGGAGGATTAGCTCTACTATTTTCATTTTTGCTGCATTTTTAACCCTCTATCCGATGTGAGTGTATGTGTGTGTACTGGTATGTGCACATGTGTACCTGCACAGTTCTTACTCAGGAATCACTTAGAACCACTTGTCCACTTTGTGAATGTTATTTTAATTAAAATGATGTAATTAATACAAGTGTTTTCTTAGGTAAAGCATGCCTATATTTCAATACCCAGTGTATGAACACGGACAATAAAATTGTGGTTTTCCCTGTGACATACTTGAATTGAAACCTGAGTAACAGACCTGGTGAGGGTATGGTGGTCTGTCTGAATATTAAATATCAGTAAAGTCAAATTCCTTTCTTGTTTTTAGATAAAAATTAAATATTAATGAGTTCTAAAGTTTACTTCCCACATCCTAGTGGATTGATTACCTAGTGCACCGCTGGGGGTCAAGACACTCTGGAAACCCTGGTTTATAAGAGAAGTTCCTTAGCTTTGAATTCATAGTATTCCTCAAAGTGCTTCCCACTCACATCTCCACATTTATTCTTCATTGTTCTCTTTCACAAATCTCCAGAATTCTCTAATTTATCTTCTTCTTCCAGGATACAGTGAAGATAGTGTTGTGCTTCTCCAACTTTAAAGTGTATACAAATCACTTGGGGATCTGGTTACAGCGCAGATTCTGAATCAATAGGTCTGGGGTGGGGCCTGAGATTCCGAATCTCTAATAAACTCCCAGGTGATATTGCTGCTGCTGGTCCATGGATGACTTTGAGTAAAAAGGAAATAGAGGTGAAAACACTGTCAGAGGGCTTCCCTGGTGGCGCAGTGGCTGAGAGTCCGCCTGCTGATGCAGGGGACACGGGTTCGTGCCCCGGTCTGGGAGGATCTCACATGCCGCGGAGCGGCTAGGCCCGTGAGCCATGGCCGCTGAGCCTGCGCATCCGGAGCCTGTGCTCTGCAACGGGAAAGGCCACAGCAGTTAGGGGCCTGCGTACCGCAAAAAAACAAACAAAAAAAAAAACCAAAAAAACAAAAAACACTGTCAGAAATACATTCTACTAATTCCTTAATTTGGGAAAGCCACACCTTGACTCTCAGGTTTTTCATACCTATCCTACTGTGTCCTTCATTCATTCATTTTTTAATTCATTCAACAAATATTTATTGAACACCTAATATATATCAGACATGACAGTTGCTGACAAATATGAGGTTTCAGGTATCAAGGAGTTGAGTCTAGTGGATTGTTGGGTGAACTAAATGACTTACCTTAAACGGATGCACATATCAATATATTTATATGTATGCATACATTTAAGTAGCATGGATACACAGATACACGTTTCATAACACACACACACGCATATGTGTATGCACACACACATTTTCCTACCTGAGGCCTTTGGTTCACATTGTCCCTTCAGACTGCAATATCCTACCCTCATCTCTTTCCTTGCCTAATTCTACCCCACTTTTCTGCACCAAGCCTTTTCCTTTCCCTCCAAACTGAGCAAATGTTCTTTCTTCTTTTGTTCCTGCTTATTTTGTGCACCATTCATCAGACACAAGTACAAGAAAGAGACAAAACAGAAAAAAAAAAAGGTAACAGGAAGATCTTCCTTGCATTATGTCATTTTAAAATGAGCCATATATATATATATATATATATATATATATATATATATATATATATATATATATATATATATATATATATATATATATATACTTTTTTTTTTTTTGGTATTGGGGCCTCTCACTGTTGCGGCCTCTCCCATTGCGGAGCACAGGCTCCGGACGCACAGGCTCAGCGGCCATGGCTCACGGGCCCAGCTACTCCCCGGCACATGGGATCCTCCCAGACCGGGGCACGAAACCACGTCCCCTGCATCGGCAGGCGGACTCTCAACCACTGCGCCAACAGGGAAGCCCCGAGCCTTATATTTTATGTCCCGTTCCTTTACTACTTAAAAAAAAAATTAATTAGAAAATTTTAAATGTTTGCTTTATTTTTTGAAAATTTTCTTTCTTTATACAATTTTTAAAGGTTGCTTTCCACTTACAGTTATTATAAATACTGGCTATACCCCATGGTGTACAATACATCCTTGAGCCTATCTTACACCCGACAGTTTGTACCTCACACTCCCCCACCCCTATATTGCCCCTCCCCACTTCCACTGGTAATATTCACTAGTCTGTTGTATTTCTTAGATTCCACATATAAGTGACAGCATATGTTATTTGTCTTTCTCTGTCAGACATATTTCACCTAGCATAATGCCTTCCAAGTCCATCCATGTTCCTACAAATGGCAAAATATCATTCTTTTGTTTTTTGGCTGTGTAGCATTCCATTGTGTGTGTGTGTCTGTGTGTGTGTGTCTGTGTGTGTATATATATATATATATATATATATATATATATATATATATATATATATATATATATATATACATCACATCTTCTTCATCCATTCTTCTGTTAATGTTGCTATGAACATTGGGGTTCATGTATCTTTTTGAATTAGTGTTTTTGAATTTTTCAGATATATACTCAGGAGTGGAATTGCTGAGTCATACAGTAATTCTATTTTAGTTTCTTAAGAAACTTCCACACTGTTTTCTACAGTGGTTGCACCAATTTACATTCCCACCAATAGTATACAAGGATTCCATTTTCTCTACATCCTCACCAATATTTGTTATCTGTAGATATTATTTTTAACATATTTTTTTCAATATTTTTTTCTTTATTGGAGTATAATTGCTTTACAGTGGTGTGTTAGTTTCTGCTTTATAACAAAGTGAATCAGCTATACATATACATATATCCCCATATCTCCTCCCTCTTTTGTCTCCCTCCCACTCGCCCTATGCCACCCCTCTAGTTGGTCACAAACCACCTAGCTGATCTCCGTGTGCTATGCAGCTGCTTCCCACTAGCTATCTATTTTACATTTGGTAGTGTATATATGCCCATGCCAGTCTCTCACTTTGTCCCAGCTTACCCTTCCCCCTCCCCATGTCCTCAAATCCATTCTGTACATCTACGTCTTTATTCCTGTCCTGCCCCTAGGTTCTTCAGAACCATTTTTTTGTTGTTGTAGATTCCATATATGTGTTAGCATACGGTATTTGTCTTTCTCTTTCTGACTTACTTCACTCTGTATGATAGACTCTAGGTCCATCCACCTCCTACAAATAACTCAATTTTGTTTCATTTTATGGCTGAGTAATATTCCATTGTATATATGTGCCACATCTTCTTTATCCATTCATCTGTTAGATGGACACTTAGGTTGTTTCCATGTCCTGGCTATTGTAAATAGAGAAGAAATGAACACTGTGGTACATGACTCTTTTTGAATTACGGTTTTCTCAGGGTATATGCCCAGTAGTGGGATTACTGGGTCATATGGTTGTTCTATTTTTAGTTTTTTAAGGAATCTCCATACCGTTCTCCATAGTGGCTGTATCAATTTACATTCCCACCAACAGTGCAAGAGTGTTCCCTTTTCTCCACACCCTGTCGAGCATTTATTGTTTCTAGATTTTTTGATGATGACCATTCTGACTGCTGTGAGGTGATACTTCATTCTAGTTTTGATTTGCATTTCTCTAATGATTAGTGATGTTGAGCATCCTTTCATGTGTTTGTTGGCAATCTGTATATCTTCTTTGGAGAAAGGTCTATTTATATCTTCTGCCGATGTTTGGATTGGGTTGCTTTGATTTTTGATATTGAGTTGCATGAGCTGCTTGTAAATTTTGGAGATTAATCCTTTGTCAGTTGCTTTGTTTGCAAATATTTTCTCCCATTCTGAGGGTTGTCTTTTGGTCTTGTTTATGGTTTCCTTTGCTGTGCAAAAGCTTTTACGTTTCATTAGGTCCCATTTGTTTATTTTTGTTTTTATTTCCATTTCTCTAGGAGGAGGGTCAAAAAGAATCTTGCTGTGACTTACGTCATAGAGTATTCTCCCTATGTTTTCCTCTAAGGGTTTTACAGTGTTTGGCCTTACATTTAGGTCTTTAATCCATTTTGAGTTTATTTTTGTGTATGGTGTTAGGGAGTGATCTAATCTCATACTTTTACATGTACCTATCCAGTTTTCCCAGCACCACTTATTGAAGAGGCTGTCCTTTCTCCACTGTACATTCCTGCCACCTTTATCAAAGATAAGGTGACCATATGTGTGTGGGTTTATCTCTGGGCTTTCTATCCTGTTCCATTGATTTATATTTCTGTTTTTGTGTCAGTACCATACTGTCATGATTACTGTAGATTTGTAGTATAGTCTGAATTCTGGGAGCCTGATTCCTCCAGCTCCATTTTTCTTTCTCAAGATTATTTTGGCTATTTGGAGTCTTTTGTGATTCCATAAAAATTGTGTAATTTTTTGTTCTAGTTCTGTGAAAAATGCCATTGGTAGTTTGATAGGGATGGCACTGAATCTGTAGATTGCTTTAGGTAGTAGAGTCATTTTCAGAATGTTGATTCTTCCAATCAAGAACATGGTATATCTCTCCATCTGTTGGTATCATCCTTAATTTCTTTCATCAGTGTCTTATAGTTTTCTGCATACAGGTCCTCTGTCTCCTTAGTAGGTTTATTCCTAGGTATTTTATTCTTTTTATTGCAATGGTAAATGGGAGTGTTTCCTTAATTTCTCTTTCAGATTTTTCATCATTAGTGTATAGGAATGCAAGAGATTTCTGTGCATTAATTTTGTATCCTGCTACTTTACCAAATTCATTGATTAGCTCTAGTAGTTTTCTGTTAGAGTCTTTAGGATTCTCTATGTATAGTATCATGTGATCTGCAAACAGTGACAGCTTTACTTCTTCTTTTCTGATTTGGATTCCTTTTATTTCTTTTTCTTCGCTGATTGCTGTGGCTAAAACTTCCAAAACTATGCTGAATAATAGTGGTGAGAGTGGAGAACCTTGTCATGTTCCTGATGTTACAGGAAATGATTTCAGTTTTTCACCATTGAGAACGATGTTTGCTGTGGGTTTGTCATATATGGCCTTTATTAAGTTGAGGTAAGTTCCCTCTATGCCTACTTTCTGGAGAGTTTTTATCATAAATGGGTGTTGAATTTTGTCCAAAGATTTTTCTGCATCTATTGAGATGATCATATGATTTTTCTCCTTCAATTTAATTGAAGGAGAAAAAAACGTTAATACGGTTTATCACATTGATTTGCGTGTATTGAAGAATCCTTGCATTCCTGGAATAAACCCCTTTTGATCATGGTGTATGATCCTTTTAATGTGCTGTTGGATTCTGTTTGCTAGTATTTTGTTGAGGATTTTTGCATCTATGTTTATCAGTGATATTGGCCTGTAGTTTTCTTTATTTGTGACATCTTTATCTGGTTTTTGTATCAGGGTGATGGTGGCCTTGTAGAATGAGTTTGGGAGTGTTCCTCCCTCTGCTATATTTTGGAAGAGCTTGAGAAGGATAGGTGTTAGCTCTTCTCTAAATGTTTGATAGAATTTGCCTGTGAAGCCTTCTGGTTCTGGGTTTTTTTTTATTGGAAGATTTTTAATCACAGTCTCAATTTCAGTGCTTTTGATTGGTCTGTTTATATTTTCTATTTCTTCCTGGTTCAGTCTCGGAAGGTTGTGCTTTGCTAAGAATTTGTCCATTTCTTTCAGGTTATCCACTCTATTGGCATATAGTTGATTGTAGTAATCTCTCATGATCATCTGTATTTCTGCAGTGACAGTTGTTACTTCTTTTTCATTTCTATTTCTATTGATTTGAGTCTTCTCCCTTTTTTTCTTGATAAGTCTGGCTAATGGTTTATCAAATTTGTTTATCTTCTCAAAGAATCAGCTTTTAGTTTTATTGTTCTTTGTATTTTTCCTTCACTTCTTTTTCATTTATTTCTATCTGTGCTTTATGATTTCTTTCCTTCTGCTAACTTTGTTTTTGTTTGTTTGTTTGTTTGTTCTCCTTTCTCTAATTGCTTTACGTGTAAGATTAGGTTGTTTATTTTAGATGTTTTTGTTTCTTGAGGTAGGATTGTATTGCTATCAACTTCCCTCTTAGAACAGCTTTTGTTGCATACCATAGGTTTTGGGTCATCATGTTTTCATTGTCATATGTTTCTAGGTATTTGTTGATTTCCTCTTTGATTTCTTCAGTGATCTCTTGGTTATTTTGTAGTGTATTGTTTAGCCTCCATGTGTTTCTATTTCTTACAGATTTTTTCTGTAATTTATATCTAGTCTCATAGCATTGTGGTCGGAAAAGATACTTGATCCAATTTCAATTTTCTTAAATTTACCAAGGCTTGATTTGTGACCCGAGATGTGATCTATCCTGGAGAATGTTCCATCCACACTTGAGACGAAAGTGTATTCTGTTGTTTTTGGATGGAATGCCTTACAAATGTCAATTAAGTCCATCTTGTTTAGTGTGTCATTTAAAGCTTGTGTTTCCTTATTTACTTTCATTTGGGGTCATCCATCCATTGGTGAAAGTGGAGTGTTAAAGTCTGCTACTATGATTTTGTTACTGTTGATTTTCCCTTTTATGGCTGTTAGCATTGGCCTTATGTGTGGAGGTGCTCCTATGTTGGGGGCATAAATATTTACAATTGTTTTATTTTCTTCTTGGATTGATCCCTTGGTCATTATGTAGTGTCCTTCTTTTGTAATTGTAATTGTCTCTTGTAATTGTCTTTATTTTAAAGTCTATTTTGTCTGATATGAGAATTGCTACTCCAGCTTTCTTTTGATTTCCGTTTACATGGACTAACATTTTCCATCCCCTCACTTTCAGTCTGTATGTGTCCCTATGTCTGAAGTGGGTCTCTTGTAGACAACATATATATGGGTCTTGTTTTTGTATCCATTCAGCCAGTCTATGTCTTTTGGTTGGAGCATTTAATCCATTTACATTTAAGGTAGTTAGCAATATGTATGTTCCTATTACCATTTTCTTAATTGTTTTGGCTTTGTTATTGTAGATCTTTTCCTTCTCTTGTGCTTCCTGCCTAGAGAAATTCCTTTAGCATTGGTTGTAAAGCTGGTTTGGTGGTGCTGAATTCTCTTAGCTTTTGCTTGTCTGTTAAGCTTTTAATTCTCCATTGAATCTGAATGAGATCCTTGCTGGGTAGAGTAATCTTGGTTGCACATTTTTCCCTTTCATCACTTTAAATATGTCCTGCCACTCCCTTCTGTCTTGCAGAGTTTCTGTTGAAAGATCGGCTGTTAACTTTATGGGGATTCTGATGTATGTTATTTATTGTTTTTCCCTTGCTGCTTTTAATATTTTTTCTTTGTTTTTAATTTTTGATAGTTTGATTAATATATGTCTTGGTGTGTTTCTCCTTGGATTTATCCTATATGGGATTCTCTGCATTTCCTGGACTTGACTAACTGTTTTCTTTCCCATATTAGGGAAGTTTTCAACTATAGTCTCTTCAAATATTTTCTCTGTCCTTTTTTTTTTCTCTTCTTCTTCTGGGACCCCTATAATTCGAATGTTGGTACATCTAATGTTGTGTCAGAGGTCTCTGAGACTGTCCTCAATTTTTGTCTTTTTTTTTCTTTATTCTGATCTGCAGTAGTTATTTCCACTATTTTATCTTCCAGGTCACTTTTCCATTCTTCTGCCTCAGTTATTCTGCTATGGACTCCTTCTAGAGAATTCTTAATTTCATGTATTGTGTTTTTCATCACTGTTTGTTTGCTCTTTAGTTCTTCTACATCCTGGTTAAACGTTTCTTTTATTTTCTCCATTCTATTCCCAAGGTTTTGGATCATCTTTACCATCATTAATCTGAATTCTTTTTCAGGTAGACTGCCTATTTCCTTTTCATTTGTTAGGTCTGGTGGGTTTTTGCCTTGCTCCTTCATCTGCTGTGTGTTTCTCTGTCTTCTCATTTTGCTTATCTTACTGTGTTTGAGGTCTCCTTTTCACAGGCTGCAGGTTGGTTGTTCCCCTTGTTTTCGGTGCCTGCCCCCAGTGGCTATGTTTGGTTCAGTAGGTTGTGTAGGCTTCCTGGTAGACAAGACTGACACCTGTGTTCTGGTGGATGAGGCTGGACCTTGTCTTTCTGGTGGGCAGGACTGCGTCCCGTGGTGTGTTTTGAGGTGTCTGTGACCTTATTATGATTTTAGGCAGCCTCTCTGCTAATGGGTGGGGTTCTGTTCCTGTCTTGGTAGTTGTTGGCATAGGGTGTCCAGCACTGTAGCTTGTTGGTCATTGATTGGGGCTCGGTCTTAGCATTGAGATGGAGATCTCTGGGAGAACTTTTGCTGTTTGATATTATGTGGAGCCAGGAGGTCTCTGGTGGATGAATGTCCTTAACTCTGCTCTCCCACATCAGAGGCACAGGCCTGACACCTGGCCAGAGCACCAAGACCTTGTTAGCCACACCACTCAGAAGAAAAGGGAGAAAGAAAGAAAGAAAGAAAAGAAAGAAAGAAAGAAAGGAAGGAAGGAAGGAAGGGAAAGAAGGAAAGAAAGAAAAGAAAGTTATTAAAAAATAAACTATTAAAAATTAAAAAATTAGAAAGTAATAAAAAAAGAGGAAAGATAGAAAGAAGAGAGCAACCAAACCAAAAAACAAATTCACCAATGATAACAAGCGCTAAAAACTCTACGTAAAAAAACCTCCAAAAAACGGACAGACAGAACCCTAGGACAAATGGTAAAAGCAAAGCTATACAAACAAAATCATACACAGTCCACCACCTCAATTTTGGGATGATTCATTGTCTATTCAGGTATTGCAGAGATGCAGGGTGCATCAAGTTGATTCTGAAGATTTAATCCGCTGCTCCTGAGGCTGTTGGGAGAAATTTCCCTTTCTTTTCTTTGTTCTCACAGCTCGTGGGGTTCAGCTTTGGATTTGATCCTGCCTCTGAATGTAGGTTGCCCTTTGGCATCTGTTCCCTGCTCAGACAGGATGGGGTTAATGTAGCAGCTGATTTGGGGGCTCCGGCTCACTCAGGCCGGGCGGAGGGAGGGGTACGGATGCGGGGCGAGCCTGCGGCTGCAGAGGCCAGCATGACGTTGCACCAGCCTGAGGCTCGCCATGCGTTCTCCTGAGGAAGTTTTCCCTGGACCATGGGACCCTGGCTGTGGCGGGCTGCACAGCCTCCAGGAGGGGAGGTGGAGATAGTGACCTGGGCTCGCACACATCTTGGTGGCTGCAGCAGCAGCCTTAGCGTCTCTTGCCCGTCTCTGGTGTCTGTGCTGATAGCCGCGGCTCGCGCCCGTCTCTGGAGCTTGTTTAGGTGGTGCTCTGAATTCCCTCTCCTCGCGCACTCTGAAACAATGGTCTCTTGCTTCTTCGGCAGGTCCAGACTTTTGCCAGACTCCCTTCTGGCTAGCTGTGGCGCACTAGCCCCCTTCAGGCTGTGTTCACACAGCCTACCCCAGTCCTCTCCTTGGGTCTGACCTCCGAAGCCCAAGCTTCAGCTCCCAGCCCCCACCTTCCCCGACAGGTGAGTAGACAAGTCTCTCGGGCTTGTGAGTGCTGGTCGGCACCAATCCTCTGTGCAGGAATCTCTCTGCTTTGCCCTCTGCACCCCTGCTCCTGAGCTCTCCTCGGTGGCTCTGAAGTTTCCCCCACTGCCACCCCACCCCCCCGCCCCTGTCTCCGCCAGTGAAGGGGCTTCCTAATGTTCAGAAACTTTTCCTCCTTCACAGCTCCCTCCCAGAAGTGCAGGTCCCATCCCTATTCTTTTGTCTATGATTTTTCTTTTTTCTTTTGCCCTACCCTGGTACGTGGGGAGTTTCTTGCCTTTTGGGCAGTCTGAAGTCTTCTGCCAGCATTCAGTAGGTGTTCTGTAGGAGTTGTTCCACATGTAGATGTATTTCTGATGTATTTGTGGGGGGAAGGTGATCTCCATGTCTTAGTCCTCTGCTATCTTGAAGGTCTCCCTATAGAGTTTTTGATAATACCCATTCTGACAGGTGTGAGGTGATATCTCATTGTGATTTTGATCTGCATTTCCCTGATGATTAGCAATGTTGACCATCTTTTCATGTTTCTGTTGGCCGTCTGCAATAGTTGGGGAAAAATGTCTATTCAGTTCTTCTACCCTCTTTTTAATTGAGTTGTTTGTTTTTTTGATGTTGAATTATATAAGCTATTTATATATGTTGGTTATTAATCCTTTATCAGTCATATTATTTGCAAATATTTTCTCCCATTCAGTAAGTTGCCTTTTTGTTTTTGTGTTGTTTTCTTTTGCTATGCAAAAGCATCTAAGTTTAATTAGATCCTATTTGTTCATTTTTGCCTCTACTTCCTTTACTTTAGGAGAAGGATCCAAAAAAAACATTGCTGTGATTTATGTCAAAGAGTGTTCCGCCTATGTTTTCCTCTAGGAGTTGTATCGTATCTGGTATCACATTTAGGTTTTTAACCCATTTTGAGTTTAGTTTTGTACATGGTGTTAGAGAACATTCTAATTTCATTCCTTGACATTCAAGGAGTCAAACAAACTCTTTATGCCTCTTCAAGGTATCTTTCATGAACCATCTGTATGGCTGTGGCAGGAATGTAAACCTTCATGACACACACCTTTATCACTGCAGAATCATCTTAAAATTCTATATCTTTTTTGGTTTAGAATCACACCAAATATCTAGTTTAGATCTAGTCGGTCTCCTATATTGAGAATTAGTGAGTGCATGGTTCATTCTCTTAAAAATAATGATATTTAAAAATTGACGATACCTGTATATCATAAAAAAATCTAGAAGGTCTACAGTGAAATCTATTTCTCAGTCCATCCCAATTCATATGAACCAAAATTCATACCCCAAGATAATCCTTGCTGTCAGTTGTCATATATTCTTCTTTATCAGCTAGCTATTGATATATAACAAACCATCCCAAACCCAGTCACTTAAAATAGTAAGCATTTATAGTTTTATGAGCCAGCTGGGCAGTTTTCTGGTCTCAGCTGGGCTCATTCATGAATCTTTGGTTTGTTGTGGGGGGGGGGAGTTGGTCAGTTTGTGGCTGGCCTGTGATGACCATGGCTGGGACAGGTAGGATGATGAGTACCCCAATGTAGCCTCTCCTTACTCAGCGGGCTAACCCAGGCTTGTTCCTATGGTGGCAATGGCAGGGGTCTGAGAGAAAGAGAGCAGAAGCACAAAAGGCCTCATGAGGCCTCGGTTCTGAACTGGCAAACTGCCACTCCTGCTGCATTCTAATATTTAGGGCCAGCCCAGATTCAAGGGCTGAGGAAAGAGATTCCATGTCTTGATGGGAGGAGCTGTAAATCATCTTGTAAAAGCACAGATACAGGGAGGGGTAAAGGATCAGAGATGCTTTTGCTATCACTCCACTGTACTTTCAAACTATATGTTATGAGATATAGATATATATATATATATACACATACATATTTATGTATGTGAGGGTTTTTTAATTTTGTCTTTTTTTTTTTCTTTAAATGTTAACAAATAAACATTTATGAGCACATGGTGCCAGGCAGTATTTTAGGCACTTTTCTTGTATTCATTCATTTAATCCTTCCAAAAACTCTAAGAAATGGTACTTAATTCTTGTTCGCATTTTACAAGTGAAGATGAAGAGATGTTAAGTAACTTACCTTACGGTCAAGAAACTAGTAGGAGTTTTAGCCAGGATTCATTCAAACAGACTAACATGAGAACTTGAGTTCTTACCACTGTGGTACTCTGCTTTCCATGGACCTGATAACATATACTCTATTCATTATTCTGAACCTTGCTTTGTTCACTTAGAACTTTGAATTCTAAGTGAGTTTGAGTTTGTCACTAATTCGTACATATAGGGTTTTCTCATTATTTTCAATGAGTATACATGTTTGATTGTATGGATGTATATAAATTATTTAACTAAGCCCTTACTGATGGACCTTTAGTCTGCCTCAAATCTTTTCTGTCACAAACAACATCTCATTAAGTATCCCAGTATATTGGCTTATTACATGAAACCAGAGGGTCAGTTTTGCTGCTGAAGACACAATGATTATGAATATTTACATCCTGAATATCACAGTATTAAAATTTAAAAGTAGAACTACTGCAATTATAAAAAAGGAATGAACAGAAATATGATAGCATTAGAAGATCTTACACAATGTTCTCAGTTATTTTCAAATAAAATGCTCAAGGAATAACTAGGGCATGGATAATCTGAATGATAACTAAACTTGTTTAAATCGATACTCATCAAACTTTATACTATAAGAACAGCAAAAGCATTTTATTTCAAGTACCTATGTGATGAAATATTAGACAACATTCTGAACTGCATTCTATTGAAACTGGAATGAATATTGAAAGTATAAACAGAGAAAAACCTGAATCATTTGGGAAACATTACTCTAAAAAATTCTTAGATAAAGAAGGATCTCAAAACTGCTTAAAATACAGAATATCTAGGAAAATAATCATCAGATACAGCCAAGGAAGAAAATTCACAGGATTTAAAGAGGAAAAATTACAATTAAAAATTACTATCAAGAAATTATAAAAAGAAGAAAAATATACCTATGTAGAGCAAGTAGAACAATTAATGAGCATAAAAACAGTAATGAATGAATTAATAAATAAAGAACATTGAAAAACAAATGTAAGAATTGACAGTTTGAATAAAATGGTTCTTTGAAGAACCATAAAGAAGACAACCAAAAAACAATAAGGGAGATAAGATACTAATGAATCTGATCAAGTGCAAAAAGAAAAAGCAAATAAAAAAATAAGCACTAAAAGTTAGAAATAATTGCAGATGTCAAGATTAATTTGGTTATAAAGATATATTTTGATTGCATTTATGATAATATATTTTGAAAACTTGGAAGAAATATCTAGGAAAATAGCAAAATTTAATAATATCATGAAAGAGATTACCAGAGTGAGCCAGAAGATCCTTTTTTAAAATGTTCTGGGTCCATACAGTTTCAAAGTGAAGTCTTTTCAACCTTCAAGGTACAGATTGTTCTTATGCTGCTGTACATTCTCCACTCTAAGAATCAAGCTTCTCACAATTCCATAGAACTGAAACCAGGACACATTGTATAGCATATAATGGCTACATTTAATGTTGTCTTATTTCAATTTTTATTTAAAAGCTTCTATTAAATTAATAATGTACTCTACAATGGGTAAATTCATAAAAGTTGAATATGCTATTCAAACAGAGATAAATGTCTGCAAATAATCCTGTCCCTTTCCCCCTCAACATGCACACTTCATGTCCATGGACTATAAACTTAGCTGTCCAAAGAAAATTTAAAACTAGTTGTTTCATAAGTGTGTAATTTTCTCCCAATAGACTGGAAATCTTAAGTGAGGGATGTGCCTTCTGTTCCTATTTTTACACCCTATTTTACACCTTACACCTATTTTACACCCACCATAGTGTATAAACTAAAATTTGAACAAATACAAGATGATGATATGTGCTTTTGAGACAATGAACAGCAGAAGCAGTATAACACAGGAGTTTTAGTCCAAAAAACTTAGTTTTGAATTCTCCCTCTGCCACTTTGTATCTGTGGGTTTAGGACAAATTAACTTCTAAGCTTTAGTTATTCTGTCAGCGGCAAAGCCCATTAACAATTCCTGGGGAATAAAAACAGAATCTGGGTAATAAAATGATATCCAAGCTTTCTTCCCTTTGTGCTTAGCCTAGTTTTACTTACTTATAGGGGAACATGTGCAGAGGTCTTGCCAGCGCTGAGAGGAGCCGCACGGCTGCACATGCCCAGAGAGAACTCCACTCCCTCCCCACCTGATGAGATCCCTATAAAGCAGCCCCACCCACCGCCTGCCTGGGAGAACATGGGCCTCATAGCCTGAGCTCGCAACTCCGTCATTCTCTGATCAAAGAATAAAGCTTTCCTTTGCTACGGAACAGAAGAAGGACCTTTCTTGGGGACCAAATGGGGGAGGGTCAGTAACAAATTTATCTATAAAATGTGTATGATAATAACCTAGAAGGAAAGTGTTAAGCATGAGGATTGAAATATGTAAATGGAAAGCATTTAGCACAGTGGTGAGCACACAGTAAGAGTTCAATAAATGATCAGGAAGATGCTGACAGACTCTATTTATAATTTCAAGTTTGCATCCCCCTCGATGGGAATCTCCACGAGGGCACGGGAGTTTGTCTTGTTCACTGATTTATCAGTTATACTTAAAGTAGTGGTTAGCACATAGCAGGCATAGAATAAATACCTGTTGAATGAATGAATAAATTTCTAGTATTTGCCAGACATGATTTGCTTAGTCTGTCTTAAAATAACTCAATGGTAAGTATTTTCATTATTGCAACACTGAGCAAGATTTTATTTCTTCTATGGTTAATAAAAGATTGGTTTAAAAGGATTTGATAAGTACACATTTATCTCTTATATGTGCCATACCTTTAGTTCTTCTGGCAGTTTTTCTCATTTGGTGTCAAAAAATATATATGTATTGTGCAAATTTTTCTATCAATATTTTGTAGTAATAAAAGAAGCTGAATGAAATACACTGGAGACTGACAGAGGGAAATATATAGCCCAGCATCTGGGTAGCATGATTAATTATTTTAACACAAACTTGTTCATTTAGTGTGTGCCTACATTCATCTTCCATCACTCCATTCTAATAATGAGTTTCAAAGATGAAAATAATTACTTCACCAAAAATATACTTTAGTTCAGGGGCTGTATTAGTTTTCAAGAGGCATGAGCCATCATCTGCTTTCAATTGTCATCAAAATCCTTCCTTTTAATGGTCATTTAAAAAGCCATCCCCCCCCCTTTATTCGGGATGAATGTGAAGGTACCTATCCAGGGAGAGCACCAATCAATTTAGTAGTTAATGATTATTGTTTCCATTTCAGAGTGTTTACATTTTCCTCCAGCTTCTCCTAGTGTGGTATTGTATGATTTATGGGAGAAGTCACCACTCTTTCAGCATATGTGAGCATTTCTTTGCCTCTTCTTCGTGGAAACATTTAGTTTGAATTTAATAGAGAAACAACAACAACAACTAGAAATGTCTTTCCCCACCCCAGTGAACACAAAAAATTAACCATCTCAGAGATTCTGCATTAGACCCAACGCTGCATAATGCAAATATGGCACAAAGTCTATCTTTACATTTATTTGCTAATGTGTACAGATATGCTTCATATAAATTAATCTTCCATTTCATTATAAGAAAAGAATTACATCTGTGGTCAAAAGTGGTGGTGGTGGGGGGAAAGTTAATCTGATTTAGTGCAGCATGTGAAAAATTAATTGAAAGTCAGAACTCCATAGTGTTTATTATAAAGTAATTTCACACCAGCTCAGGATTAGCATGGTAATGGGTGACAATAGGTCATCACTATGTTAATTGAAAGCACGCTTTATAAAGGGGAGGGAGAAAGAGAAGGAGAAAGAGAAGAAGAGAGAAAGAGAGAGATTATTTTAGTGGCACAGGATGTAATATGAGTAGGTGGTGGTATGGGATGAAGGGCATAGAAAGGATGGAACATCAGTGAAAAAGATAGGCTTTTGCAAAATCAAAGGTCTCTCTTTGGGTAGCCTAAGCAAATACTATGTCTGGTGACATGAAACTTTGAGACTTTCTGAGATCCCTGGAAATTGAAACGTTTTCCAATTACTGCACCATTTAGCCGCTGTCTTCTAACTGAAGACACTGGCTTGCTCTCTGGTGGTGATGCCGGAGCCAGTGGAGAAAAGGAAAATCCCAGCAGGTGCTTTAAGTTCTCCTCACCTTTTGTTCTCACAGGACACAGCTTGGCTCTCAAAGACTCAGCTCTCACCTGGACAGATTAGTGCAATAGCATTAGTGGTAAAGTAAAGGCATCTTTCACTTTTTTTTTCATCTTTTATTAAGGTTCACCAACCTTAATAAAGCCAAGGGTTAATAAAGCCAATAGTGGAGGACAAATAACAGAAAAATAACCTGTCATTTTGCCATCATGCTGACTGAGCAGCCAAGTCAGGCTCAGCCTTCTAGTTGAGGGCAGAATCCACTGAGCATCCGTCTCTGCAGCAACCTGCGGCCCAGCACACTCTGCCCGTCCCACTGACAGGCTGTGGGCTGGGCTGTGCAACCCGGCCCACAACCTGCACATCAGCAGCTGAAATAGGGCATCTGTGGTATTGGCAGAATGGGACGAGGTATTAAAGAAGTTTCAGGGCTAGGAGACCAGGCACAGACACAGACCACATGCTCCGTGTAGTGAGCGTGAGAACTCTGCGTTGTTAACTAGGCATTGTCCACGTCTGGGCTAGTGGCTCATTAATGATTTAAAGAGCATTTCCATCAGAGCAAACAAACAAACAGAAAAGGTAGAACAATGGAACACCTATTTAATAAAGCTAGGAACTGGCTCAGACTTAAATTCACAGAAACAGGTAGGAGAGAAAGTAGCTGTTCCTGTAGCTGGACAGTGGGGAGCGTGGTGTGTATGTAAGTCCAGTGTATAGGCAGGAGAGGGTGGTGGCTGGAGCAACAGGAAATCAGTGACTTATTTATAAGGAGAAGAAATCATCTTTTAGAATTCTGCAGTGCTCTGTGGTACAAGCTGACGAGTGTGACCTTTCAGCGTGCCCTTTCTTCAGGAAGGTTTGCAACCCAGGCTGACATAAGCAGTTGTAATATGTTAATTTTGACCCAGCTCTACTACAAATACTAACCATGATCTCTTAGACATTTTTACTAAAAAATATAGTCCTTTCAGACATAGCTTTAAGCACTAAGTATCCTCATGAAGTGTACTAACCTTTCCAATGAAGGTCAAAATTAACAAAAAACAAAAAGCAAAACGAGGAAAGAAAAAGTGGTGTAGAGAAATGTGAACACCATGGAGATTGTTAACTGAGAGGTTAGCATTCCAGGCCTAGTCCTTCCTCCTTCATCTTGCAGGAAGGAAGCTTTGTTCTTTGGATGAGCATGGTGGGAGGTCAGCTGGAAATTATCTGGAAAAAATTGAGTAGAGATGAATTCAGAGAGAATGGGATGAATTTGGAATCTCCTGTCAAGGAATGAGGTGTAATATTAGAGGCTGGAAGGAAATGGGAAAAGCGGGCTGAGAGTGTTCTGTGACACTGTGTCAAAAGCCACTTTTTCAAAGGCTGCCCATATGTCCAGGGGCTAACTACAATGGGTCACAAGCTCCAATGCCAACTCTACCTACTAGAAATGAGTAAGAGTGAAGTAGGTGCTCCTGAGGATTACAGTGAGCTGGAGAAACAGGTAGTGGCTACTTGGCCCCTATGGTTTGTTGCTACACAGAAGTATGGGCCAATTGTGCCTGTATCTTCTGACTTTTCAAGAGGAGACAGAAAAAGAAAATTTTACATGTAATTTCCCAATTTCTAAGTGTGTACGACTAATTTAAATTGAAATTACTGTGTGGAACTAACAAAGACTGTCTGCGAGCAAGACACAGCTTTAGGCTCACAGTTTGCCACTGTGGTACAAGGGGTTTGCCCACGACCCTCTCATTCTTTGAAATCTATTTGCTGGAAAATAGATGTCTATCCTTCAGTGTATGCGCTTGTGGAATTGCTGTTCATTATTATATATTATTACATTTTTAAATCTAAAGGTTAAATGAATTTTTCCCTCTATGATTAGTGACTCTCAACTGTCAATTCTCAGGTAAAATAAAAGGCAAAATGTGGAATATGGGTTCTGTGACATACAAAACTGAAGTGCTGAATGAGAAAACAATGTTGAAACTCCAATGTTGTATCTTTTGTTCATTCCTAAAGAACAAATGTTCTTTGCTGTAGAGCAGGAATTCTTAATACTGGGCTCACTCATGAGCTTCAGCTGGGCTCTAAGCTCTCTGATATGGTACACGTAATGTTGAATGTGAATGTGGATTGTGCACTTCCATTTTTGGAGGGAGAGTCCATAGCTTTTACTGGCTCCCCAAAGCAGTTCATATCTACCCCAAAAAAGATTAGTATCTGCTGCTCTAGATCCTATTGATAATCTTCAACTATTTATGCTCCAGAAAAAAAGTACATTTTCTCTGTTTCATCTGTGTCACTTGAAGTTCACAGAAAAATTAAAATGACAAGGAGCTCTTCTATCACTCGCTTAGCATAAAATCTAGAGTCCCACATTTGATGAATGTGTCAGGTCACCAGGACAATTATTAGTAAGTTATTTCTGAACAGATCAAATTAGTTTTTTATACACTCAACTAGACATGTATTTAAAACTTGGTAGAATCCATACTTTCCTAGATTTTAAACTTTTTAGATAATATACTAGGTGAGCATTTGTCATTCTTTTTAGTTTCCCAGAATCTGAACCCCCTTCTTAGATTTTGAGAATACATGGAATTAATTAAAATTCCTGCATAGAATGGGAATAAAGGGTAAAAACTCAGCTTTGAATAAGTTCAATCTATGATTATATTAAGGTAATCCTCCCAAATAACTTTCTTCAAGAAAATAAACATACTCTGGAGGATATAACATCATCTAGAGCCTCAAGTTCTTTTGTAGTTTTTCACACACACAAAAGGTATGACAGACTTTAAAAATAATAAGATAAAAAAGGTAAAAACTAGCCAGAAATCAAGAGACAAAAACAAACAAACAAATAAAACCATTGAAACAGGTCCACAAGAAATATGGATATTGGAGTAGACTTAAAGTGAGTATGATTAATACAAGTTCCAAAAATTATATGAAAATTGAAGAATTTTGGAAGAGAGCAGTAATACATCTTCCCTTACTAAAATGGAAAATCTAGAACTAACAAATATATACTTCCAAATAAGAGGTCAGCTGGTGTGTTTAATGGCAGATTAGATTCAGCTGGAGAGAGAATTATTCATTTAAGTAAAGTACAGGTTAGGAGAAAATATCTTGACTAAACCAAAAAGGGACAATAGATTGGAAAGTTCAGGAAAAAGCATTGGAGGTATGGGATGCCCCCAAAAAGTCTAACATATAAGTAATTGGGATTATAGAAGGAAGAAAAAGTGAGGGAAGAAGGAAAGGAGAGGGAGGCAGAGAGAGAATAAATGAATGGGAGAAAAGAAATATTTGAAGGATCAATGTCAGAAAATTGTACAAATGTAAAAAAGACATCAAGCAATAGATTCAAGAGGTGCTATAATCTCAAAGCAGAATAAATACAAAGAGATCTACATAGAGACATATAATAATACTGCCGAATACAAAAGACTAAGAAAAAAATGTTAAAATAAGCCAGAGAAAAATGTTATAGTACATTTTAAGGAGCAAAAATAGGGCTGAGAGATGACTCATCAACAGAAATGATGCAAGTCAGAACACAGGATGTTATTTTCAAAGTGCTGAAGATTTTTATGTGCAGCAAAAGTAGGATTAAAATAGGGCAAAACAGACATGGGCCTCTTCTTCCAGTCAATATGAAGTTTCAGGGACCATATTTACCCTCCTGTCTGAAACAAACAAACAAACAAAAAAATCCCCCAAATTGGAAAAGATAAATAAAACAAAAGATTTGCAGACACTGGACATAAAGGCAGTGAAAGAGTGATCCCTGAGAGATATAAAACAAATGAAGTAAACACTATAGTTACCCCAGCTTAATGACTTGAAAGATTTTCCAGCTGAGAGCACAGGGAGGAGAAACCCTCAAAAGTTAATGATAAAAAAACCAAATAATCCAATAAGGAATGAGCAAAATATTTGAATAGACTTTTCACTAAAGAATATATAGAAACTGCAAATAAGAACACAAAAGAGCTTACCATCACTAATAATTAGAGGAGAGACTATTAAAACCACAATTTTAATCTGACTACAAAGCTATTAGAAAGGCTGAAATTAAACCAGCAGATCATACCAAGTGTTGGCAAGGATGTGTAGAGATTGGAGTTCTCATACACTTCTGGTAGAGTGTAAAATGTCATAACCACTTTGGAAAAGTTTGGCAGTTTCTCAGAAAGTTGACATATGCTTACCATATGAATCAAACATTCCATTCCTAGATATTTACCTAAGAAAAATGAAAGCATGTGCCCATACAAATATTTGTACACACATTTTCAAAGCACTTTTATTTTTATTAGCCTTAAACTGGAAACAGCCCAAGTGTCCATTAAAAGATAAATGGATAGATACTTTGTGATATATCCATACAATGAAATACTACTCAGCAATTCAAAATAATGAACTATTGAAACACATAACAAAATAGATGATCTTAAAATAATTATGCTGAGTGAAAAAGGCCAGACAGAAAAGAATACATACTTGCATGATTCTATGTATATAAAAATCTAGAAAATGCAAGCAAATGTGACAAAGAGCAGATTAGTGATTGTTTGGAATGGGAGAGCAGTTAGGGGCAGGAGGGTAATAATACAAGGGCCATATGAAAACTTTCGGGATTTATGGATATGTTCACTCTCTTGATTGTGGTATAGTTTCATGGGTGAATATGTATGTCAAAACTTATGAAACTGCATACTATAAACTGAATATATTCAGCTTTTTTGTCAATTATACTTCAATTAAGACATTAAAAATAAAGGAAAATGGAAATATATTAAGAATACAATAATGAGATAATTCTTCATGAATATAATTTAACTAAAGAAACCAGAAAAGGGATTTATTCAGGTGAAAGGAAAATTATCCCAGATGGAACAGACAGATGTAAAAAAGAATGAAGAATGATAAAATGTGTAAATATGTGGGTAAGTCTAGATGAATAATGATTGATTAAAATAACAAAAACAATGTCAATTGCCGTTAAAAATGTATGTAGTAATACATATAAACTGTAACATAAAGATGGGAGATGGGTAAATGGAGTTAAAATGTTCTAAGTTCCCTCCATTGTTTGGGAAGTTGTAAATTATATTAGACTTTAGTAAGTCAGTGATGCATATGGAATAAAATAGTAAATATAATAATAAAACTTATATAGAAGGAAATAATCACAACAATAATAAATTATTCTAATGAAGGCAAGAAAAGAGAAAAAATGGGACATAGCACAACCAGAACAAGTAGAAAACAAGTAACAAGATGGTAGATTTAATGCCACATATGTCAGTAATTATATTTAAATTAATAGGACTAAATATTTCTATTAAAAATCGAAGGTAATATTGGTCTATTATAGTCTGGATAAAACAACAAAACTTAACTATAGGCTGTTTGGTGTAGATTATGTAAAGATTAAACTAAAGGAATGGAAAAAGATAACTTTACATACACTAACCAAAGCAGGCTAGTATCATTTTAATAATAAAAAACAAAGTAAATGTTAAGGTAGGAAGAAATACTAACGATAAAGAGAGACCAAAAGTGCCATTCTACCCAAAATTATCACAATTCTCAATTTGTATGGATCTAATAATATAGCCTCAAGATATGTGAAACAAAAATTGAAAGAACTAAAAGCAGAAAAAGTTGTAAACACAATCATGGAGAGAAATTTAACATACTTCTCTTTCTCTTTATAAGTGATAGAACAAGCAGCAAAATGATTAATAAAGACAAGAGATAGCAGGAATGTAGAGAAATTGTAACCTTTATACACAGCTAATAGGAATGTAAAATTGTGAAAACACTTTAAAAAACAGTCCAAAGTTCATCAAAAGTTTACACATAGAATACCATATGTCCCAGAAATTTTATTCCTAGGTATATAATCAAGAGAAATAAAAATATAACCCACAGAAAAACTTGCATATGATTGTTCATAGCAGTAGTATTCATAATGGCCTCAAATTGGAAACAACTCAAATGTCCATCAAAAGATGAACTGGTACGTAAAATGTGGTATATCACACAATGAGGTGTTATTTGGACATAAAAAAGGAATCGAGTTCTAGTACACGCTACAGCATGGATGAATCAAAGAAAATTATGTTAAGTGAAAGAAGCCAGACCCAAAAGACTGCATATTGTATGATTCAATTTATATGATGTCTGGAATAGGCAAATCTATAGAGACAAAAAATAAATTAGCTGTTGCCTATAGATGCGAAGATTGGGGAAATATAAACTTTTTTCTGCAGAGATAAAAATGTTCTAAAAATAATTATGGTAATGGTTGCACAACTGTAAATATACTAAAAACCATTGAGTTTCACCTTTAAGGGGCTCCATTGTATATTATGTGAATTTTATCTCAATAAAGCTTTTTTTTTTGTAAAAAGGCAATGGTTCCACCTGGTTCTTATAGGACACTTGCTTTTGGAACCCACTGCCATGTGGCAAGAAAGCCCAAACTAGCCACCTGGAGAGGCCACATGTAGGTGTGAAAACTAACACAAAATAAGAGGGTAAAGGAAATCAATGTATAATAGAGATTATTAAAAATGACAAACTTGGTTTCTTGAAAAGAATAATAAAACTGATAAATCTCTGGCAAGACTGATGAGGAAAAATAAAACTAAAGAAAATTAAAGTTATCAAAAACAGAAACGTGAAGGGGAACATTGCTATAGATCCTACAGACATTAAAAAAGATATTAAGATGTTCTATAGCCCTTTAAACAAATATATTTGAAAATTTTAAATGTAGACAAATTCCTAGAAAAAGTTTGCACATATTCAAGACGAAATAATCCCATATTTATTAAATAAATTGAATCTATAAATAAAAGCCCTCTCTCTCACAATGAGAACTCCAAGTCCAAATATATTAATTGTTGAATTCTATCAAATATTTGAGAAAGAAATACTTTCAGTTTTAGACAAAAATATTCCAGAGAAAAAAAAGTGGCAATACAACTCATTTGATGAAGGCTGCATAACTTTCATACCAAATCCTGTAAATAACATTATAAGAAGGGACAATTACAGAACAATCTTTCTAAATATAGATGTAAGAAATCCTCATAAAGTATTACAAGACCAAGTCTAGAAATGATAATATTTAAGACCAAGCTGAGATTATTTCAGCCATGCAAATTTCCTTTGACATATGAAAGTTACTTGATATAACACATTAATAGAATAAATGAGAAAAATCATACAATTATTTCAATATATGCAGAAAATGCACTTGATAAAATTGAACATCTATTTATAACTAAAAATTGCTGGTAGAGAGGAGGTTCAAGATGATAGTGTAGGAAGATCTTGAACTCACCTTTTCCCACAAACACACCAAATCTATAGCTACATTTAGAACAATTCCTCTGAAAAAGACCTGAAAACTAGCTAACATCTCCTCTGCAACAAAGGATAAGAGGGCTACATTGAGATGAGTAGGAGAATCAGAGTCATGGTCTTGCCAAAAACCCCACCCCTGGAACCATGACCCACAGTTGGGAAAGATCTCACAATATGGAGCTTCTCCCTGAGGAATAAGGGATTTGTGCCTCACATTAGGCACCCCAACACTTGGAACCTGCATCAGAGAGATCAGCACCCAAAATGTCTCCCAGTTTTACTAAAGCTGGAGGGCATGCCTCAGTCTTGTGCTCTACCACTGCCTCACTAAACCTGGCAGGTGCATGCAGCCCACACAGGGGATGCCCCTTGAGTGCCTTTTCCATTCAAGACTGTCTTCCTCTGGCCATGACCCTGACCACTGTGGTTTTCAGTTCAAATATTGGTCCTTGTCCATCTCTCTGTCAGTTGGGCACCATCCACTGGACTTCTCATTTGTCTCCCTCAACTCACTGCAGCCCCTCTGACCTCTTCCCTACACTTCAGCCAAGAAGATTTTTAGAAGTGCATTGGGAGCCATCGAAGGTTTTCAGTTCCAAGCACTTGAGGAGATCATTGATCAGATCTGCAAATTTACAAGACACTACCGAAAGGGAAAAAAAGCTAAGCCATAACTAGAAGATATTTGTAATACACATACCCACAAAAGGTTCATATCTTAATAAGAGAACTACAGACAACCCAAGAGAAACACAGGCAAAATTACTGAGCAGGATCGTCACTAAAGAGGATATCCAACTGGCTGATAAACACATGATACGTGCCGAACTTTATTATTCATTGAGAAAATAAAAATTAAATCCACAGTGATACATTTCTATATCCCGACCAGAATGGCTAAAATCAAAATACCTGTCATTAGCAAGTGGGATATGGTTGATATTAAAAATAATTGGCAAGGAGGATACAGTCAAGCCTTCATATCAGTGGGTTCCACATCCACAGGCAAGAAGGGCTGACTGTACTTTGCCATTTTATGTAAACATTCGTGGATTTTGGTATCCACGTGGGGCTCCTGGAACCAATCCCCTGTGGATACCAAGGGACAACTGTATATGATATTCTTATCACTGATGGTATAAATGTAAACTGGTTAAATTACTTTGAGAAACTATTTGACAATATCTTCTA
The DNA here is from genome assembly GCF_937001465.1 of Orcinus orca. Classification (NCBI taxonomy): domain Eukaryota; kingdom Metazoa; phylum Chordata; class Mammalia; order Artiodactyla; family Delphinidae; genus Orcinus; species Orcinus orca. Next base: position 32,753,382 of record NC_064569.1, on the reverse strand, counting down.
TAGTTGAACATATGCACACTCTATAACCCAATAATTCTATGCTTCATTTTTTTTTTATAGGGACAATTTTATTTTTATAGGGAATGTCTGAACTTTTTTTTTTTTAACATCTTTATTGGGGTATAATTGCTTTACAATGGTGTTTTAGTTTCTGCTTTATAACAAAGTGAATCAGTCATACATAAACATATGTTCCCATATGTCTTCCCTCTTGCGTCTCCCTCCCTTATGCTTCATTTTTATAACAGAAATATGTACGTTTGTGACCTAAAAGATATTCATAGCAACATTATTCTTTTTTAAATATCTTTAAATTTTATTGAAGTATAGCTGATTTACAATGTTGTGTTTAATTTCTGCTGTACAGCAAAATGACTCAGTTATACATATATATATATATATATTCTTTTACATATCCTTTTCCATTATGGTTTGTCACAGGATATTGAAACATTATTCTTAATAAACAAAAACTGGAAACATCCTAAATGTTCATCAAAATAGAATGGATAGATAAATTGTGGCATACTTATGTAATAAATATCCTTTGAATATCTAAAAACCCTCTGAATTTCAGGACTCCCTATTCCTGTTTCCAAGTCATATGAATATTTCAAAGTCATATGTGTGTAAATGGGAGGGGAAAAAGTGTAAGGCTTTTAAGGTATTCTCAAAGGTATCTGTGGCCCAAAATAGTCTAATTTCCATTTCATGGGTTGATCCAATGAGCACGGGCTAGTGTTTCTCAAAGAATATTGATGAATGTTTTAAGATGTTCAATGGAAATAGGAGCCCATGATCAAAAATATTTAGGTAACACTGCTAAATGCAACCGCTCTTTTGGAGATTAGCATACTTAAGGCTTTCATAGAAATCCTGCTGTGAAGAATTTATTATTTTTGTTTTAGTATCCACAAACTAGTTTGACAAAGGAATTGAAATCCCCTTCCTCTGACTGTTTTTATTTGTTTATTTGTTTGTTTGTTGTTTTTGAAAGATATCTGATATCCCAGTGGACTGGTCTTTCTTGTGAAACATTTTGGAAAAACATTGATGTATAGCAATTCTGGGTGTGAGGTAATTAAATGAAAGACTTTATAAAAAATGCATAATTGAGAGATGACTCAATTAATTAAGCTACTGAGTGCAAAACCCAGGCATTAGTTGAAATCATCCAGCTCTTGTTTATACACAGTTGACTCAACAATCCTCCCTGGTTTTAAGAAATCCAATTTCTAGTCAGTGTGTATAATAGACCTTCCTGATGTTTGGTTGCACTGACTGAGGAGTTTAAGGCATAGAAAAGCAAACATCTTAAAACCTCTTGAGATCCTTGGTCTCAAAAGTCTTTCATCCCCTTGTTCACTAAAAATTTTCTAGCTAGCCACCTCTTGCGAAAGGCTCCTACTTCCTACCATGTGGCTCTGGCCGTTATCTCCCTCCCTGCCGTCTGTCCAGAGCTTTTCTCTCTCCAATTCACGTTTCCTGTTTTTAAACTATGGAGAGTGGTGTAGTCATCACCTGTCTTTTTCTATCTATGACCTAGGATCTCATCTTTTACTCTTGAAGGGCTTTCTGAGCTCTGTTCTAAACAAATTCCTCTTTTCTGTTTTTATTTTTTCTTTCTCATCAGTCAACAAGTATTTTTTGAGTATCTCCCATGTACCAGGCATATTGGTATTTTTTGACTTTTTATTTGAGTTGTAGCTCTGTGTCATTGTAGCTTTCTCTGATTTCTGTTTCCTAACTCTATAGTTTTACATGCACACACACAGGTAGGTATTTATAAATCTTTTTCATAGAACACAACACTTTTTCTTGGGATATAACTAAGAAACATATGGACAAAATATGAAGAGAAATATGCAGTCATGACATTCCCTGTGTATAATGTTAAATCTTTCTTTAAGATACAACAGCTCAAGTGTTTAATTCAACCATTTCTTATGTGCTATTGTTTGGCTTCTGGACATAGTAATTTTTTCTTGGCCATAAGACTGACAAAAGCGTTTTATATTTATTACTTTATCCAATCTTCAATACCATGCACTCACACAGAAAGGGAAGGAAGACAATCACCTCTTTCCATCACCCATCATTTTCACCTCTAAAAATAAATAATCACAAAGTTGTCTTTTCACTATGATCACTTTCATTTTGTGATTTAGAAATTATCTTCCTGAGAATGTGTGTGAGATTCATTCATTGGTTCATTCATTCACTGTTTAACTCACAAAGCATACCTTGAGCACCACCAGGAACTATGTGAGGCAATAGATCATAAAATCAGTCAGTGATGGTGTGTGCCAGGGGACTGTGGTTTTTCCCCTTTCAGGATGGTGCCTTCACTAATTTTGGGTGATCTTTTATTACTGAAACAAAAAACAAAGCTCAAATCTGATAATGTACCTAGAAATTTGATTGATAACCACAGTTTTAAGTCTGAGAAAATTTTCACTTAGAGATTGATGTACCTACAACTAGAGCATTCCTTTCCACATAACTATTTGACATTTTTTGTTTTTTAATTTCAAAATTCCCTAAAAGAGCTGATAGAAGTAAAGACCATCGAGTTAGATTGAACTTTACTTCATGGGAAGGGAGCATTTATGAGCTGAATTTTCTTCCCGGATAATGAAATTTCATGTGAGGCACTTGGTGTTCTGGGATTCAAAAAGGTTATCAGCCAAGCATTTATAATAAAAGCCCTCCTGCTCTTCCCTTGCATGCACTGGGAAGATGGGAGTGCTATCAGTTTTGACATTTCTGTCAGAACTGGTATTTGAACGACTGGATGATTCTGACAAATGCCACTGCTGTCATTGGCTCAGTTTTAATTATATCTGACTGAAGCTTCCAATGGCAGCAAGCAGAAAACTTAATTAGTTGGAGTTAGAGCCTGAGCTGGCTGGAGGATTCCCAAACAATGTACGGGTTTTCAGTGGAGAAGTGACCATGTTGAAATCCACCACACTTGGCAGGAAGCTGTTCTGGCTGGACAGTTTTCAAAGCCTCTAAAGATTATTGTTGAATTTAAATTGCTTTTGAGAGCACATTATATTTATTACATTTATATATTTCTTTTTCCTCAGTAGTATATGACAGTAGGTGAAATAAACAAATACAAAAAGGAAAAGGAAAAAGGCCTGTTTAGAAAATCTTTATTTCCATGAGGTCTGGCAAAAGGAATATATATATATATATATATATATATATATATATATATATATACACACACACATATATATGTATATATATATATACATATATATATATGTAGGTGGATGCTCTGTTCAAGAAAACAACAAAGCAAGTTGGAATTAATGCCTCTGTTACATTTTTTAAACATCTTTATTGGAGTATTATTGCTTTACAATGTTGTGTTAGTTTCTGCTTTATAACAAAGTGAATCAGCTATACATATACATATATCCCCATATCTCCTCCCTCTTGCGTATGCTTCCCACCCTCCCTATCCCACCCTTCTAGGTGGTCACAAAGCACAGAGCTGATCTCCCTGTGCGATGCAGCTGCTTTCCACTAGCTAAGTATTTTACATTTGGTAGTCTATATATGTCCATGCCACTCTCTCACTACGTCCCAGCTTACCCTTCCCCCTCCACGTGGCCTCAGGTCCATTCCCTACGTCTTTATTCCTGTCCTGCCCTTAGGTTCTTCAGAACCATTTTTCTTTTTTTTTAGATCCCATATATTGTGTTAGCATACGGTATTTATTTTTCTCTTTCTGACTTACTTCACTGTTTGACAGACTCTATGTCCATCTACCTCACTACAAATAACTCAATTTCATTTCTTTTTATGGCTCAGTAATATTCCACTGTATATATGTACCATATCTTCTTTATCCATTCATCTGTCGATTGACACTTAGGTTGCTTCCATGACCTGGTTATTGTAAATAGTATTGCAATGAACATTGTGGTACATGACCCTTTTTGAATTATGGTTTTCTGAGGGTATATGCCCAGTAATGGGATTGCTGGGTTTTATGGGAGTTCTACTTTTAGTTTTTTCAGGAACCTCCATATTGTTCTTCATAGTGGCTGTATCGATTTACATTCCAACCAGCAGTGCAAGAGGGTTCCCTTTACTCCACACCTCTCCAGCATTTATTGTTTATAGATTTTTTGATGTTGGCCATCTGAATGGTATGAGGTGATACCTCATTGTAGTTTTGATTTGCATTTCTCTAATGATTAGTGATGTTGAGCATCTTTTCATGTGTTTGTTGGCAATCTGTATATCTTCTTTGGAGAAATGTCTATTTAGGTCTTCTGCCCATTTTTGGATTGGGCTGTTTGTTTTTTTGATATTGAGCTGCATGAGCTGCTTGTAAAGTTTGGAGATTAATCCTTTGTCAGTTGCTTCATTTGCAAATATTTTCTCCCATTCTGAGGGTTGTCTTTTCCTCTTGTTTATGGTTTCCTTTGTTGTGCCAAAGCTTTTAAGTTTCATCAGGTCCCATTTGTTTATTTTCATTTTTATTTCCTTTTCTCTAGGAGGTGGGTCGAAAAGGATCTTTCTGTGATTTATGTCATATTCTCCCTATGTTTTCCTCTAAGAGTTTTACAGTGTCTGGCCTTACATTTAAGTCTTTAATCCATTTTATTTTTGTGTATGGTGTTAGGGAGTGTTCTAATTTCATTTTATACATGTAGCTATCCAGTTTTCCCAGCACGGCTATTGAAGAGGCTGTCTTTTCTCCATTGTATATTCTTGCCTCCTTTATCAAAAATAAGGTGACCATATGTGCATGGGTTTATCTCCGGGCTTTCTATCCTGTTCCACTGCTCTATATTTCTGTTTTCCTGCCAGTACCATACTGTCTTGATTACTATAGCTTTACAGCATACTCTGAAGTCCAGGAGCCTGATTCCTCTAGCTCTGTTTTTTCTTTTTCAAGATTGCTTTGGCTCCTCAGGGTCTTTTGTGTTTCCATACAAATTGTGCAATTTTTTGTTCTGTGAAAAATGCCATTGGTAGTTTGATAGGGATTGCATTGAATCTGTAGATTGCTTTCTCCATCTGTTTGTATCATCTTTAATTTCTTTTATCAGTGTCTTATAGTTTTCTGCATACAGGTCTTTTGTCTCCTTAGGTATGTTTATTCCTAGGTATTTTATTCTTTTTGTTGCAATGGTAAATGGGAGTGTTTCCTTAATTTCTCTTTCAGATTTTTCATCATTAGTGTATAGGAATGCAAGAGATTTCTGTGCATTAATTTTGTATCCTGCTACTTTACCAAATTTATTGATTAGCTCTAGTAGTTTTCTGGTAGCATCTTTAGGATTCTCCATGTATAGTAACATGTCATCTGCGAACAATGACACATTTACTTCTTCTTTTCCCATTTGTATTCCTTTTATTTCTTCTTCTTCTCTGACTACTGCGGCTAAAACTTCCAAAACTATGTTGGATAATAGTTTTGAGGAAAACCTTGTCTTGTTCCTGACCTTAGAGGGAAAGGTTTCAGTTTTTCACCATTGAGAGCGATGTTGGTTGTGGGTCTGTCATATATGACCTTTATTATGTTTAAGTAAGTTCCCTCTATGCCTATTTTCTGGAGAGTTTTTATCAAAATTGGTGTTAAATTTTGTCCAAAGCTTTTTCTGCATCTATTGAGACGATCATATGGTTTTTCTCCCTCAATTTGTTTATATGGTTTATCACATTGATTGATTTATGTATATTGAAGAATCTGTGCATTCCTGAGATAAACTCCACTTGATCATGGTGTATGATCCTTTTAATGTGCTGTTGGATTCTGTTTGCTAGTATTTTGTTGAGGATTCTTGTATCTATGTTCATCAGTGATATTGGCCTGTAGTTTTCTTTCTTTGTGACGTCTTTTTCTGGTTTTGGTATCAGGGTGATGGTGGCCTCGTAGAATGAGTTTGGGAGTGTTTCTCCCTCTAGTATATTTGGGAAGAGTTTGAGAAGGATAGGTGTTAGCTCTTCTCTAAATATTTGGTAAATTTGCCTGTGAAGCCATCTGGTCCTGGACTTTTGTTTGTTGGAAAATTTTAATCACAGTCTCAATTTCAGTGCTTGTTATTGTTCAGTTTATATTTTCGATTTCTTCCTGGTTCAGTTTTGGAAGGTTTTGTTTGTCTAAAAATTTGTCCATTTCTTCCAGGTTGTCCATTTTATTGGCATGTAGTTGCTTGTAGTAATCTCTCATGATCTTTTGTATTTCTGGAGTGTCAGTTGTTACTTCTACTTTTTTATTTCTAATTCTACTGATTTGAGTCTTCTCCCATTTCTTGATGAGTCTGGCTAATGGTTTATCAATTTTGTTTATCTCCTCAAAGAACCAGCTTTTAGTTTTACTGATCTTTGCTATTGTTTCCTTCATTTCTTTTTCGTTTATTTCTGATCTGATCTTTATGATTTCTTTTCTTCTGTGAACTTTGGGGTTTTTTTGTTCTTCATTCTCTAATTGCTTTAGATGTAAGGTTAGGTTGTTTATTTGAGATGTTTCTTGTTTCTTGAGGTAGGAATTTATTGCTATAAACTTCTCTCTTAGAACTGTTTTTGCTGCATCCCATCGACTTTGGGTCATTGTGTTTTCATTGTCATTTATTTCTAGGTATTTTTTGATTTCCTCTTTGATTTCTGCAGTGATCTCCTGGTTACTTAGTAGTGTATTGTATAGCTTCCATGTGTTTGTATTTCTTACAGATTTTTTCCTGTAATTGATGTCTAATCTCATAGCATTGTGGTCGGAAAAGATACTTGATCCAATTTCAATTTTCTTAAATTTACCAAGGCTTGATTTGATCTATACTGGAGAATATTCCATGAGCACTTGAGAAGAAAGTGTAATCTGTTGTTTTTGGATGGAATGTCCTATAAATATCAATTAATTCCATCTTTTTTAATGTATCATTTAAAGCTTGTGTTTCCTCATTTATTCTCATTTTGGATGATCTGTCCATTGGTGAAAGTGAGGTGTTAAAATACCCTACAATGATTGTGTTATTGTCAATTTCCTCTTTTATGGCTCTGAGCATTTGCCTTAGGTATTGAGATGCTCCTATATTGGGTACATAAATATTTACAATTGTTCTATCTTCTTCTTGGATTGATCCATTGATCATTATGTAGTGTCCTTCTTTGTCTTTTGTAATAGTCTTTATTTTAAAGTCTTTTTTTTCTGATATGAGAGTTGCTACTCTAGCTTTCTTTTGATTTCCATTTGCATGGAATATCTTTTTCCCTCCCCTCACTTTCAATCTGTACGTATCTCTAGGTCTGAAGTGGGTCTCTTGTAGACAGCATATATACGGGTCTTGTTCTGCATCCATTCAGCCAGTCTATGTCTTTTGGTGGGAGCATTTAATCCATTTACATTTAAGGTAGTTTTCAGTATGTATGTTCCTACTACCATTTCCTTAATTGTTTTGGGTTTGTTTTTGTAGGTCTTTTCCTTCTCTTGTGTTTCCTGCCTAGAGAATTTCCTTTAGCATTTGTCGTATAGCTCATTTGGTGATGCTGAACTCTCTTGGCTTTTGCTTGTCTGTAAAGGTTTTAATTTCTTCATTGAATCTGAATGAGATCCTTACTGGGTAGAGTAATCTTGGTTGTAGGTTTTTCCCTTTCATCCCTTTAAATCTGTCCTGCCACTCCGTTCTGGCTTGCACAGTTTCTGCTGAACGATCAGCTGTTAACCTTATGGGGATTCCCTTCTATGTTATTTGTTGTTTTTACCTTGTTGTTTTTAATATTTGCTCTTTGTATTTAATTTTTGATAGTTTGATTAGTGTGTCTTGGTGTGTTTCTCCTTGGGTTTTCCTGTATGAGAGTCTCTGCACTTCCTGGACTTGATTAACTCTTTCCTTTCCCACATTAGGGAAGTTTTCAACTATAATCTCTTCAAATATTTTCTCAGTCCCTTTCTTTTTCTCTTCTTTTTCTGGGACCCCTATAATTCAAATATTGGTGTGTTTAATGTTGTCCCAGAAATCTCTGAGACTGTCCTCAATTCTTTTCATTCTTTTTTCTTTATTCTGCTCTGCAGTAGTTATTTCCACTATTTTATCTTCCAGGTCACTGATCTGTTCTTTTGCCTCAGTTATTCTGCTATTGATTCCTTCTAGAGAATATTTAATTTAATTTATTGTGTTGTTCCTCATTGTTTTTTGCTCTTTAGTTCTTCTAGGTCCTTGTTAAACGTTTCTTGTATTTTCTCCATTCTATTTTCAAGATTTTGGATTATCTTTATTATCATTACTCTGAATTCTTTTTCAGGTAGACTGCCTATTTCCTCTTCATTTGTTCGGTCTGGTGGGTTTTTACCTTGCTCCTTCATCTGCTGTGTGTTTCTCTGTCTTTTCATTTCACTTAACTTACTGTTTTGGGGTTCTCCTTTTTGCAGGCTCCAGGTTCATATTTCTCGTTGCTTTTGGTGTCTGCCCTCATGGGCTAAGGTTGGCTCAGTGGGCTGTGTATGCTTCCTGGTGGAGGGGACTGGTGCCTTTGTTCTGGTGGATGAGGCTGGATCTTGTCTTTGTGGTGGGCCAGACCACGTCTTGTAGTGTGTTTTGGGGTGTCTGTGACCTTATTATGATTTTAGGCAGCCTCTCTTCTAATGGGTGGGGTTGCGTTCCTGTTTTGGTAGTTGTTTGGCAAAGGGTGTTCAGCACTGGACCTTGCTGGTTGTTGAGTGGAGCTGGGTTTTAGTGATGAGATGGAGATCTCTGGGAGAGCTTTCACCGTTTGATATTACATGGAGCCGGGAGGTCTCTGGTGGTCCAATGTCCTGAAGTTGGTTCTTCCACCTCAGAGGCACGGGCCTGACACCTGGCAGGAGCACCTAGACCCTGTCAGCCACATGACTGAGAGGAAAAGGGAGAAAAAAAGAAAGAAAGAAAGAAAAATAAATAAAGTTATTAAAATAAAAGATAGAAAAGTTATTAAAAATGAAAAATTAAAAAGTAATACAAAAAAGGAAAGAAAGAAGAGAGCCACCAAACTAAGAAGAAATCCACCAGTGATAATAAGTGCTAAAAACTATACTAAATAAATAAATAAATAAATAAATAAATAAATAAATAAATAAATAAATAACTGACAGACAGAACCCTTGGGCAAATGGTAAAAGCAAAGCTATACAGACAAAATCACACAAAGAAGCATACACATACACACTCACATAAAGATAAAAAGGAAAAAATATATATATATATATAAAAAGGAAGAGAGCAGCCAAATCAATAAACAAATCTACCAATGATAATAAACTTTAAATACTAAACTAAGATAAACATAAAACCAGAAACAAATTAGATGCAGAAAGTAAACCCCAAGTCTATAGTTGTTCCCAAAATCCAGTGCCTCAATTTTGGGATGATTTGCTGTCTATTCAGGTATTCCAGAGATGCAAGGTACATCAAATTGATTGTGGAAATTTAATCCACTGCTTCTGAAGCTTCTGGGAGAGAGTTCCCTTTCTCTTCTTTGTTTGCACAGCTCCTGGGCTTCAGCTTTGGATTTGGTCCCTCCTCTGCCTGTACGTCGCCTGAGGGCATTGTTTTTCCCTCAGAGAGGACGGGGTTAAGGTAGCAGCTGATTAGGGGGCTCTGGCTCACTCAGGCCAGGGAGAGGGAGGGGTATGGACTGCAGGGTGAGCCTGTGGTTGCAGAGACCGGCATGACATTGCAATAAACTGAGTTCTCCCAGGAAAGTTGTCCCTGGATCATGGGATCCTGGCAGTGGTGGGCTGCACAGGCTCCTGGGACGGGAGGTGTGGAGAGTTACCTGTGCTTGCACACAGGCTTCTTGGTGGCTGCAGCATCAGCCTTAGTGTCTCATGCCCGTCTTTGGTGTCCGCGCTGATAGTCACAGCTTGCGCCTGTCTCTGGAGCTCGTTTAGGCGGTGCTCTGAATCCCCTCTCCTCACGCACCCCAAAACAATGGTCTTTTGCTTCTTAGGCAGTTCCAGACTTTTTCCCCAGACTCCCTCCCAGCTAATTGTGGTGCAATAGCCCCCTTCAGGCTGTGTTCATGCAGCCAACCCCAGTCCTCTCCCTGGGATCCGACCTCTAAAGCCTGAGCCTCAGCTCCCAACCCCCACCCGTCCCGGCGGGTGAGCAGATAAGCCTCTCAGGCTGGTGAGTGCTGGTCCGCACTGATCCTCTGTGCAGGAATCTCTGTGCTTTGCCCTCTGCACCCCTGTTGCTGAGCTCTGCTCAGCATCTCTGAAGCTTCCCCCTCCACCACCCGCAGTCTCCGCCCACGAAGTGGCTTCCTAGTGTGTGGAAACCTTTCCTCCTTCACAGCTCCCTCCCACTGGTGCAGGTCCCGTCCCTATTCTTTTGTCTCTGTTTTTTCTTTTGTCCTACCCAGGTACGTGGGGAGTTTCTTACCTTTTGGGAGGTCTGAGGTCTTCTGCCAGCGTTCAGTAGGTGTTCTGTAGCAGTTGTTCCACATGTAGATGTATTTCTGATGTATTTGTGGGGAGGAAGGTGATCTCCATGTTTTACTCCTCCACCATCTTGAAGGTCTCCTCTCTGTCACATCTTATATTCTCAATATTTGCTTTCAAGGTGTAAATATGTTTATACTTTTTACTTTACATTCTTATGGAAACCTGCATTAGCAAGCTGTGATGTCAAACTGCTAATGTGCGGCATTTAAACATAACTCTTGCTTGCTGGTTAAAGTCTCCTTTCATTCAAGGAGTAATATCTCAGACGCGATGTTCTGAACAGTATTACTGAGATCCCACTTGACGTTATTACAGCTCATCGTAACTCAGACCCAGTTTACTCTGCTTTTTAATTTACTCATGGGTTTGAGATACATCACTTATCTTCACTCACACAGTCTAAGCAGTGCAGAAAGCACTGTGCTGAATATTGAGTTTTGTCAAATGTCAAGGATGCTATTGTGCTTCGTTTCATAAATAAAATATGATGATGCTTGACAAGACTGACAACTTTTGATGACTCAGCCAAGACTCAGGATCTTCTACTATTGTCAGCTGTCTAGTTTGATTCTTTTGCCACTGTCATTGCTGCCTGTAAATCCAGTGACACCTCAGGAAGAGAACATTACTGGATGTGGATTGATTACTTGGATAAAATAACAGCCTACGGGGAATTCGACTTCTGAAGGAAGGCAGGGCAGTGTCCGGCTTTGAAATTTTCTCAAGAGGGTTCCTGTGGGAATAGCTGTAATTCCTCACTTTCAGGAATACTAAAATGCTAGTACTTGGTCTAAGTTAGCGTCATTGCACACTGGAGTTTTTGACCTTAGAACAAGATTTGGGTGGAGCCTGGTCTCAGCATTCTCAGCAACTTTGAAGAAGAACAAATCTTAGGTTTGGTTGTTTACTCAAGAAATATTAATTTCCAGTGGTAAAATTACTACTGAGTTACTTCTCAATATTTTGCAGTACGTGAGCTAATTTTCAGCATTGTGTTTTTTTCATGCGTGTGCTGCGTTGGAACGCAGCAGTCTTTTTGAAGGCTAATGTGGTTAAGAGGTACTTACTTTTGATCATTTTATGAGTTTTCAAGGAACATGCTCCTATACCTCGACTTTCTGGAGTCTGCTGATCCAAACTACAAAATAAAGTTGATGGAGTCCTTTATCATCATCCCTTTGAAAATGGAATGGAATTAAAATTGGTACTTAAAATTAAATGAGGTGAGGTTCCACGTATCAAGTAAATATAAAGTATTTAAAAAAAAATGCTACAGATGACAGGAAAGCACAAAAATTGTCCTGACATGAATAATTCACCAATTCTTAGATGGTATAAGTCACCTACTAATGTGCATTACTTGCCATTTAATAGTGGCTGTATCTGAAGAAATATGGAAATTGGAATATTTTAATAACTTTCTATGTGAAAGATGATGAGACTGCCTAAATGATTAAGAGGAAGATATGTTATAATGAACTAAAGCCACTCGAGTGTAAGGTAATTTTAATTCAAATCTCCATCTGCTTATGTATAATTAAGACTCATTTAACAAGTTAATGCCTAACAGAGAGAACTGGTAAGTTTGGTATTAAAGATCTTAAGAGAAGTAAATTAAACTGTCGGGTTGAACTGGTCTTTAGTTTTAATGTTTTACACCTTGATATGAATTTCAGGGTCCATTTCTTTATCCTCACTGTTCACTTAAGTATGAAGTCAAAGACAAAAAGGGAGGGAAATGGGATTATCCTTTTTATATTTTAATTTTGGAGATCCCATCCTGTCTAAGGTGTGACAGCATCTTGACTGATATGAATATTTATACACCTCATACTGTTCATTGTATAGCACCTATATGCCATTAAGATGGTGATTTCAAAGCAACAAAAATATTTATGCACAGTTGAGATTGGCAGCAAGGTTAAATAACCTCAGAAAATAAGAGGAAAACCTTTAAAGTGCCAAAGGGACTGTTTTGATCTCTAGTGAATTTCACGAGCTTGCTGACTGCTCAACTTCCTACTTGAATTTTTTCTACAGTTACCGCCAAAGAAGGTCCAGCCATCATAAATATGGTGTCTACCTTTTTGTCTTCTAGCATAAAAATTTAATTCACAGTGTATGACTTCTCATTTAGGAAGAAGATGAATGGATCTTCTATTTACACACTTCTCAACACTTTCAAGACTAAATTAAAACAGTGGACTCAAGGATTCATGCAGCCTTCTTGGCAGGATTCTCACTGGAAGCCATGGGTTTTTAGCAATGCCTGTGTGATGCCAGTGCCACTGGGGACCACAGAGTGAAGCCTCAGTCTTCTAGCTCATTGTCAGTCACCACATAGGGCTCTTGTCAGGTTACCTTGATTGACAACTTACACAGGTCACAAATTAAATCACTGAAGCTTTTTTGAGTCCTCTCAAGAAATTCATAGGTCTAATCACCTTCTATTGATAATATGCATTGTCTGATTCATTTCTTATAATTTAAAAGCTAGAAAGTATCCTGTTGCTTAATTCTTTTATTTTATTGCCTCTAAAAGTTCAAGTAATTTGCTCAAGTTCACAGTTTGTAGAGAGCTGTGTCTAGTATTTTGATTGCTAGTTCAGTACTCTTTCCACCATATCACACTACCTCTTAGATATATCAAATAAACACTCTTTCATACACACATACTATTTATACAAATATGTATTTTTCCAAATATATTTATTTACACAATTGAAATCCATATATTAAAATGCCTCATTTTGTCTTTCATTACTTAGAAATATACCTCAAGAGGAAAGTAAATATTTACTAGAACTTTCAAACTTTCCTATGTAAGGAAAGAAAAACTCATATATGAAAGAAATTCTGCTTAACCCTCCATGAAGTACATACTATTTTTCTTAAAAAGTGTTTAGAAAGCTGTGTCTCCAGCAACTTTTCACCCACCAAATTATTGAAAATTTGACTAGCCACTTAGCATGTTTATGTTCAATAGACCTATTCACCACCAAATCCCTCCCTCAATAATAGGCCTCCCTTGGCATGTGTAGTCACTGCAACTGGGGATATTCCTCAGAGATAGTGAGATCCTAAGGTAAATATTTATTTTTTCATGCAAATAGATATTCTCATGCATTGCTTTTGAGAATGCAATTGTTAATAACTTTTGGGAGGTCATTTTAAGAACATGATTGAAAAGTCTTTTAAATGATCATATTCTTTAGTCCAGCAGGCTTACTCCTGGTTATTTATCCAAAAGAAATAATCCAATACACACATAGAATACATACATACAAAGTATACATAGAATACACACTCAGAATATAGACATATATAGAATACATACATAGATGTGTGAACAAGTATGCTTATTGAATTGTTATTTATTATACCAGCAGCAAATAGTAAGAGAAAGGGAAAAGGGCGATTGTTAAATAAGTTATGATTCAGCCATATAATGGATACTGTAAACACTGAACGTACTGCATATAAACATTTATTATTATAGGTGGATATTTAAAATATATTAGGACATGAACATTTGTATCATGATCTGATTTTGTAAAAAAAAAGTTATACATATGCATAGAAAGGTTTAGAAGGACATTGTTTTAGGTGGGTTCTTCTGGTTGCAGTTAATGGAAACTTCTTCAGGTTAATATAATGGTGACCCATCACGAACATACACATAAACATAGGGAATATAGGAATCTCAATCACACATTCAGACCTCATGTTAAAACAGAAGAAACTTTATACCAGTTATTACTAAAAAAGCATAAACTGCAATGGTCAAGCTTTATGGAGACAGAAACTAGATAACCACTCACAGGATTGTCCTTCTTTGAGAACACATGCATCCCTGCTATAGTTCTTCACCATTATGGAGACTCCTTTTTTTTTCTCTGAGTGTCTATTGGCTTGAACATCAGCTAGTAATTAACTGATGACCTCCTCAAAGCTCCAGTTGAAATTTGATTGATCCACTTGATCACTATTCTTGTTTGGACAATGTTTATATTCTAGGTTACTTCTTAGACAGATGGCTGGCCTGAAGTTTGGATACTTTGGGGTTAGATGCCCACCCTCTGGTCCAATCAGTATGGTTAGAGGTGACCTATAAAGATGGACTGCTTTATAAAGGATGCCCAACATCACTAATCATTAGAGAAATGCAAATCAAAGCTACAATGAGGTATCACCTCACACCAGTCAGAATGGCCATCATCAAAAAATCTACAAACAATAAATGCTGGAGAGGGTGTGGTGAAAAGGGAACTCTTTCCACTGTTGGTGGGAATGTAAATTGATACAGCCACTATGGAGAACAGTATGGAGGTTCCTTAAAAAACTAAATGTAGAGCTACCATATGACTCCAGCAATCCCACTACTGGGCATATACCCTGAGAAAACCATAATTCAAAAAGAGTCATGTACCACAATGTTCATTGCAGCTCTACTTACAATAGCCAGGACATGGAAGCAACCTAAGTGTCCATCGACAGATGAATGGATAAAGATGAGGCACATATATACAATGGAATATTACTCAGCCATAACAAGAAATGAAACTGAGTCATCTGTAGTGAGATGGGTGGACATAGAGTCTGTCATACAGAGTGAAGTAAGTCAGAAAGAGATAAACAAATACCGTAGGTTAACACATATATATGGAATCTAAAAAAAAAAAGGTTCTGAAGAACCTAGGGGCAGGACAGGAATAAAGACGTAGATGTAGAGAATGGACTTGAGGACATGGGGAGAGGGAAGGGTAAGCTGGGACAAAGTGAGAGAGTAGCATTGACATATATACGCTACCAAATGTAAAATAGATAGCTAATGGAAAGCAGCTGCGTCGCACAGGGAGATCAGCTCTGTGCTTTGTGACCACCTAGAGGGGTGGGATAGGGAGGGTGGGAGGGAGATGCAAGAGGGAGGGGATATAGGGATATATGTATAGGTATAGCTGATTCACTTTGTTCTACAGCAGAAACTGACACAACATTGTAAAGCAATTATACTCCAATAAAGATGTTAAAAAAGAAAGATGGACTACTATAACTCAATAGTAAAACAATAAATAATCCAATTAAAAATGGGCAAAGAACTTGCATAAGCAGTTTTTCAAAGAAGTTATATGAATGGCCAAAAAGTACATGAAAAAGTGTTCAACATAACTAATCATGAGAGAAATGCAAATCAAAATCACAATGAGTTATCGTCTCAAACGTGTTAGAATGGCTATTTAAAAAACAAGAGATAACAAGTCCTGGCAAGAATGTGGACAAAAGGAAGCCCTCCTACACTGTTGGGGGAGAATGTAAACTGGTGAAGCCACTATGGAGAGCAGGATGGAAGCTCCTAAAAAAGTTAAAGATATGACTACCACATGTTCTAGCAACCTGAATCATACCTGGTATATATCTGAAGGAAAAAAAATCGCTCTCTCGAGATATCTTCACCCCCATGTTTACTGCAGTATTATTCACAGTAATCAAAACATGGAAACAACCTAAATATCCACTGACAGATGAATGGATAAAGAAAATGTATATATGTATGTACACAATGGAATCTTTTTCAGCAATAAAGAAGAAAGTCCTGTCATTTGTGACAACATGAATGGACTTGGAGGGTGTTATGCTAAGTGAAATAAGCCAGCCAGAGAAAGACAAATACTGTATGATCTCATTTATATGTAGAATCTAAAAAAGTTGAACTCATAGAAACAGCAAGTAGACTAGTGGCTCCCAGGGCCTGAGGGGTGGAGAAAATGGAAAGATATTGTTCAAAGGGTATAAACTGCCAGCTATAAGGTGAATATGTTCTGGGAATCTAAGGTATAGCATGGTGACTCCAGTTAACAGTACTGTGTTGTATTCTTGAAAGTTGCTAAGGGAGTAGATCTTAATGTTTTCACCACACACAAAAATTGGTGATTATGTGAGGTGTTAATTAGCCTTATCGTGGTAGTCATTTTGCTATGTATACATGTATCAAATTAAAATGTTGTACACTTTAAACAGTGTTATATGCCAGTTATAGATCAATAGAACTGGTAAAAATTTAAATAAGGAAAGAACAATAAGGGATGTTCTACTAAACTGGGTCAATTGTTTCAATAAACTGGATCATTTACATACTAAAAATAAGTATTTCTTATAGTCTTTGGATGTTCTGAGTTGGCGTGCATAATTAATACTGTAAGAAAATAAATTCTGCCCCCTATTTTAAAAAATATCAAGTCTTAGTAATTATGTGGAATACTGAGAACTCACACACTGCTAGTGGTAATATAAATTGTTTTAATCACTGTTTCATATCTCTAAAGTTGAACATATGCATAATCTAAGACCCAGTAATTCAACTTCTAGGTATATGCCCAATGAACAAGTGTGTACCATGTATAGAAAAATGTTCAAAATATTAAGTATAATAATCAATAATTGAAAACAACCCAAATGTTCATCAGCTATAGAATAGATATAGGAATTGTGGTCATCTCACAACAGAATACTGATAGTGATGAAAATAAACAAACTACAAATACATATAACACCATCGATCAACCTCACAAAAAAAATGTTAAATAAAAGAAGCCAGATCCAAAGAATACACACTGTAGGGTCCCATTTATACAAACTTGAAAATAGGCAAAATTAATCTGTTTTGTTAGAAGCCTGAATAGTGTTTACAGATGGAAAGGATGGAGGGGTAATATTTGGGAGGTGGATTCTGGAATGCCAGCCAAGTGTTGTTTCATGACCTGGATACTGGTTATACAGGTGTGTCCATTTTGTGATAATTTTCTATAGACTTTTCTATGTGTGTTTTATTTTGACACAAAAGTTTAAAATGTAAATCATTAGTAAGTAATTTTTAAAAACCTTCTTAGAAGGCAACTATGGATGCTTTAGGCATTCTGAAACTTAGCTTGTCCAGGAGAGATGCACTGTAAGACTGACAGTGGTTATTTCTGATGGCCCATTGATGAGTCTCTATTAAAAACAGGCCTTTTCCCTACCTAGTGTTTTTCCCCTTATAAGTTCCCTAGTGCTGTCAAAAATAGTTACCTCATCCCACATTCTTTGTAATCATCAATACTTCCTTACTGGGCAAGTATAACAACCTAGCAACTATTTGGTTTCCTAAAATAATGATTTCAACAGGTACTTAATGCTAAGTAACTATAGGTGATATATTGCATTCCTACATTACTAAGGTCTCATTTTCCATCTTCAAGGAGGTTATGAATATGTTCACACACAAACAAGAGAGTAACTCTATTCTAGAATCTTATTTGGGTGTTTGTTTACTGGAACCATATCTAGTACCAAGAACCGTATTAGTTAGTTAAAGCAGGAGAATAGAAATTGCTTAAAATAAGAGAGTTTAATAAAAGGAATTCATCAAGGGAGATGAAAAAGTGTGAATGAGACAATCCATAAATTAGAAACAGTGGGAGGCCACTATCATTCCCAAGCAGGTTTTACAGGCATTCAGGGGCTAGGGTCCCTTGGAATCTGGAAGCTTGGTTGGCCTTGTCTGGTGGGAGATGTGGCCATGGAGGAGGTGCAGCTTCTGCCAGAGATGTTGTCCCAGGAGAGAAGGAAGAGCCAGAGGAGGTGGAGGGTAGAGCCCAGGGAGGGTTGAGTTTCAGCCTCATTTGCTCTGTAAGTTCCTGGGAGGGGCTCGGTCAATGTGTTCACATGGTCTCACGTTTATGTAAAATTAGTAAAATTAAGATTATAACTGTAATCAGTTAAGACTGCAGCTTTTTTTTCACTCAGCTTTCTCCCTGTCACATTTCCCTTCCTGTCAGGTGGTGATAGAATAGCCATGGACATTTTGGGGCTCAGACTAAAGAGAAGGTGAGTTGACAATATATTTATTTTTGGTTTGTTGGGATATATTTTCATGTTTCACAGTTACTTATGTGTATAATTAGGTTATTTCTAGCTGTCTTGGCATAGGAATAATTTATAGAAATATCCTCTGTCCTAACTCACTGTGTGACATTATACAAAAGAGGAGGGCCAGAACTCCTATTGGGCTGTGAATTTGTTCTTCACTTCCTAGCAGTGAAAATATATGAGTCGTGGGTGAGAAACAAGCTTTAAAATATACAGTGAGAAGAGAATCTAGGGTCAAATTTTAAAAATAGTTTTCAGCTTATGTAAGAAAGAAACTTAAAAGAGGCTTTCCTTAAATTCACAACAATCCTAAAAATTTAGATGACATTACCAATAATGAGTTGAGAAAATGAAATATTTTAAACTATCAGGAATCAAATAATGTTGATCAACTATGATAAAGGAAATATTATCTTTTTATTCTAACCATACAGGTAATCACAAAATAATTGTCATACAAAGAGAAAATTTTAAAGTAGGCATCCAAAAACATAGGTGGAATGGATATTAAACCTGTTTGACAGATAATAAAAATTAATTAAAAATTTTGTGATGTGACATTTATAAACTTTTCAAAATTTGTAGTTGTTTG
Organism: Orcinus orca; assembly: GCF_937001465.1. Classification (NCBI taxonomy): domain Eukaryota; kingdom Metazoa; phylum Chordata; class Mammalia; order Artiodactyla; family Delphinidae; genus Orcinus; species Orcinus orca. Next base: position 32,734,435 of record NC_064569.1, on the reverse strand, counting down.
CATTTTCCTTCCACATTCTAAATACATATTTTGTTTCATGCCTAATTTTGAGTTCAGAATTTTAAAATTTATCTTTCTATTTAGAACTTTTGAGTGTTTAAGCCACAGGTCCCACAAAACCTGAAATATTCTCCTGAAAGAAGGAAAATGCCATGACTTTTCCTTCCTTTTGTCCTCTATTCTTCTGTCATTGCCTCCATTGACTAAGACCAGCTGACCTGACAGCTTTAGGACATACAGTCCATGAGAATTTGAGGAGTAGGTGAAGAGAAATAGGGTCAAAGTGTCACAGCAAGGAAGTGGGTGAAAAGGGTCCTTTCATACTCTGCTGATAGCAGTTGAAATAAAAATTGTGCCACCTCTGTGGAGGGGTAGTATTTATGATCACAGCCATACTAATTCCACTTCTAGAAACTTATCATGAAATGATATATTTATAAGTTTATTAATTAAGACATTGCAATAGTTAAAATTAGAGACAAAGTATACATAAATGGGTGATAGATTAATATATTTATGGTACATCAATACAATGGAATATTATTCTCTTTAAAAAGGAGGACAGGGGCTTCCCTGGTGGCGAAGTGGTTGAGAGTCCACCTGCCGATGCAGGGGACACAGGTTCGTGCCCCGGTCCGGGAAGATCCCACATGCTGCGGAGCGGCTGGGCCCGTGAGCTATGGCCGCTGAGCCTGCGCTTCCGGAGCCTGTGCTCCGCAACGGGAGAGGCCACAACAGTGAGAGGCCCGCGTACCGCAAAAAAAAAAAAAAAAAAGAAAAAGGAGGACAATCAAAAGGAATGAGGAGACTCTTTATGGACTAATACGGAATGATACTAAGTAAAAAGTGGTTGTTCAGCTATGCTGTCATTGATGTAAATAAGGTTCATAATCCTTCAACTGAAATTCTAAAGTTTATGTTTCTGAAAACAGAACATTTTTCATAAATAATCGGGTTGCAAAACTTGAACCGAACTTGCAAGGGGATATTTATAACTTAAATAGTCATATGTTTCAGTAAAAACTATTAATGTATTTGGTTTTGGGGTGCTTTATCAGATGCTACTGGGAATGTTTCTAAAACCTGTTCTCTAGACATGAAAGTGGCTCTAAAGAATCTGCGGAGCTGGGAGGGCATGTGAACAGGATGATCTAACCTTCCATTCTCAATGAGGCATAGATGTGATATTTGCAAACCATGTCCCCCATATAAGCAGGACAGGGCACAGGAGGAGGAAGGGCAATGGCAATTTGACATACCTGTCACCTCCTTGACACCAACAGTTTCCTGTTCGCTGTTCATCTCCTGGTAACCAGACCTCTGTGGCCATGGAAGGGCCTTGGTAAAAGACAGAGAACCAGTGGATGGTACTATGCACACCCCCAACATGTATTCCTCAAGTTCCTGTCTCCTATTCTGAATTCCATATCTGCTTTTTAAATTGCCCATTAGACACTTTTCCCTGTATTGTCCTATTGGCACCCTAAAATCCACATACCTGAGACTGAATTATTCACCTTTTCTGCCAGAATATCTTTCTCATGTTAGGCATGTCCTGCTGAGTGGTACCATCATTCACTTAGTCCCCAACCAGAAAGCTGGACAACATCCTCAAACTCTTCCTCCATCTCCTTATCTTCCATTCTATTTCCTATCAGTTTCCAAGACTCAGCTATTCTACTTCCCTAGCAGGATTGCCGGATAAAATTTAAGACGCCTAATTAAACGAAAGTTTCAGAAAAACAAGTAACTTTAATATAAGTATGTCCCCAATGTATACTTACATAGAAAAAATTATTGACTTTTTTCTTTCTGAAATTCAAATTTAACTGGGCATCCTGTATTTTATTTTCTAAATCTGTAACCCTAGTCCCTAACATCTGTCAAATCCTCTCTCTGTACTCACTGACTCTTTCTTTGTTCAAGCTCTTGTCTCTTCTCTTCTGTATCATTGGAACAACCTCCTAACTGGTTGTCCTTCTTCCAAATGTTTCCCCACCCAATATATATTGCTAACAGACTGATCTTTCTAAAACATACATTTGATCACTTTAACTCTCCCACTTCTTTGCACATGAAACCCTTCATGACTTGGCTCCCGCCTGTCTTATCCTTCTTCTAATTTAATTCTACACGTTATGTGGAGAAACTAGCCAATATGTCTGCTAGATGACCACAGAGCCTGTCCCTCAAGGAGCCCAGCAACAAGCTTTCTCATAGTAGGAGGGCTGTAACCCTGACTGCAAAGCTAAGAGTTATCCAGTTGGAGGATGATTCCTTTCCCTTTTCATCTTCCCTATAAATATGCAAGTGTCTGGGTGTATGCCCAGTAGTGGGATTGCTGGGTCGTATGGTAGTTCTATTTTTAGTTTTTAAGGAACCTCCATGCTGTTCTCCATAGTGGCTGTATCAATTTACATTCCCACCAACAGTGGAAAGAGTTCCCTTTTTGCCACACCCTCTCCAGCATTTATTGTTTGTAGATTTTTTGATGATGGCCATTCTGACCGGTGTGAGGTGATACCTCATTGTAGTTTTGATTTGCATTTCTCTAATGATTAGTGATGTTGAGCATCCTTTCATGTATTTGTTGGCAATCTGTATATCTTCTTTGGAGAAATGTCTATTTAGGTCTTCTGCCCATTTTTGGATTGGGCTGTTTGTTTATTTGATATTGAGCTGCATGAGCTGCTTGTATATTTTGGAGATTAATCCTTTGTCAGTTGCTTTGTTTGCAAACTTTTTCTCCCATTCTGAGGGTTGTCTTTTCGTCTTGTTTATGGTTTCCTTTGCTGTGCAAAAGCTTTTAAGTTTCATTAGGTCCCATTTGTTTATTTTTGCTTTTATTTCCCTTTCTCTAGGAGGTGGGTCAAAAAGGATCTTGTTGTGATTTATGTCATAGAGTGTTCTGCTTATGCTTTCCTCTAAGAGTTTGATAGTGTCTGGCCTTACATTTAGGTGTTTAATCAATTTTGAGTTTATTATACCTGGAGAAAACCATAATTCAAAAAGAGTCATGTACCACAATGTTCATTGCAGCACTATTTACAATAGCCAGGACATGGAAGCAAGCTAAGTGTCCATCGACAGATGAATGGATAAAGAAGATGTGGCACATATATATAGAGTGGAATATTACTCAGCCATAAAAAGAAACAAAATTGAGTTATTTGTAATGAGGTGGATGGATTGCTTTCTTATTTTTCCTTTTGAAAAATCTTTATTTTCTTCACTGGTAGATGATGAATTTACTTAAGATAGCTCCATAAGAAATTGTGGTATGGCTGCAACAAAAGGAAATTTGGAATAAAATGTTTCATTATGTATTGCCAATTTTTAGAATTTTAGAAATAAAATGGGTGTTGGAAAGCACTTATCCCAATATTCTCATTTTACAGGTGAGAAAATGGAGGCTCATAGAAGGGACATACTGGCTCAAGATCACAGAATTGATGATAATTGTTCTATGCGTGAATCATTACTCAAGGCTGTGAGACCAGGAAAGGCTTCCCAAAGATAGTGATAACCCATAAATTCCCACTCCCCTTAACCCTCCTGTGTTCCTCACTCTGTCACCCTACACTAATAGCTTTATACAGTTAGATTTCTTTTCACATGCTCACATTTCATCTTCCCAAGACAAGAAGTTTATTAATGCCCCATGTAAAGTATCTAACACAGTGAACATTGTAGGCTCTCAAATATGTTTCCTTCTCTTGACTGTTTTGTACCATTTCTATTTTTTTGTGTCCTCCATCTGATTGATTTTCTAATTAGCATTCTATTTCAAAAATGAAGTCAGACTAAATTAAATGGACACAAATAGAAATCTATGCTCTACCCATTGACACTACCATAATGAGAACATCAGGGTAGAGCTAGTTTCTGGAAATATTTGAGTACATTTTGCTTCACAGAGTACCTCACAAATTTTCCAAGATGTGTTGGCAAGTTGCATCCCATCTAATATATTCTTATCACCATCAACGAGGTAAAGTTGAATAAATGTCTCGGTTTATTAAATTGCTTATTCAAACACATTTTAGGATTGAATATCTAGCATTGACAGTGTTTCATATTAAAATACTAGGCTTTAAGAATTTGTGACAGTTCTATAAATGGATATCCAATAGGTTCTTTACAAGTGTCACTTTTCTGATCATGGACATGGCAGGCAGCATAATGGAACGAGGTGATAATAAACTTGAGGCAGAATGTAGTTATATATTGGTTAGCTCTAGAGAAAGAATCATAGGCTTATTGATCAAAATCAAAATCTACCACCATAATCCTCATCATAGACAACACACACTTCAAGAAATAGGCTGACTGGTAAAAACAGAGCAAAATGAAGAAAGTCAGTGAAACCATGCAACTTAGATTGGGACTCGAACACACGGGCTGGGACTCGAACCCACCCTAAACACAGATTGGGACTTCAACCCATGGTCTTTTAATTGAGATCACACACCTGGTCCCAGGACCTGATGAAGCTCAGGTTCTTTATTCTTCTGCAATGTCTCATTGCAGAAAGAATTCAGTGAGAGACAGAGTGGCAGGTAAGAAGTGGATTTATTTAGAGAGGTACACATTCCATAGGTAGAATATGGTCCATCTTAAAAGACGAGAATGGCCTTGGGAGAAACACAATACACAGACTGAGTGTGGGCCATCTCAAAAGACTAGAGGCTCCGAAATATGGGGTGGTTAGTTTTTATGTGCTGTGTAATTTCATAGGCTAATGAGTGGGAGGATTATCCCAACTATTTTGGGGGAAAGGGTGAGATTTCCAGGAATTGGGTCACCGCCCACTTTTTGGCCTTTTATTGTCATCCTTGGAACAGTCATGATGCTGGTGGGTGTGTCATTTAGCATGCTGATGTATTACAATGAACATATAATGAGGATCAAGGTCTACTTGAAGCTGAATCTTCCACCATCTTGGACCTAGTTGGTTCTAACCAGTTTTTGTCATATTCTCAATGGCTATGTCATTCTTTTAAAGGTTGTGCCGTGCCCCCTTCCCTCCTGTTTCATCAGCACCTCTGATGACAGAAAAAATTGTGGCAGTGTCTGGACTTCTGCTTGAAGCAGAAGCAGATGGAGTTTAGTGAACAAGTTGCTGTTAACTCTCATGTCCATTCTTAATTAACTTAGATGCTGCAAGTAGTAGAAAGAAGAGAAATTTGGGGGGCAGACCATCACAGATTTGAATCCCTAATCTATGGCCTACTAGTCTTGGAATTTGTGGCAGATGACTAAAATTATATTAGCCACAGCTTGCTCATGTGTAAATAAAAATAATCTCTAATATCTACTGAGTGCCCACTCTGTGCCCACACTCATCTAGCTTCCTTATATGTATTAACTCAATTAATTCCCAACCAATGAAAAAGTCTATAATTATCTCCCCCGTACCCAGCAGCAGCAAACTTAAGCAACTTTCCTAAGAATACACACCTTGTAAGTGGCAGAGCTGGAAGGCAGTAAGTAAGTAGTGGTTACTAATAGGTTAAAAACTTGTGGTAGGGTACTGAATAACAAATGGGACCCTAGTTTATAGCTGGCCGGTGAACCCAGGGGCAGTGCTTGTTGCAACACAACACTGTTGACTGGGACATGTAAAAAATGCATGGCACTAAAACTCCTGAGCAGCCGTTCGTTGGTAAAACAGAAGAAATGCCAGAAGGATATATGTGGCATTGGTTATTAACTGTGCAACACACTGCACTCATGAGAGACATATTATGGAAAAAAATATTAGACACTATTGGGTAGAAAGCCAAGGGAGTGATAAGACAATACCACCTATGTGTGTGCAGAAATAAGTGGCTGTTAGCAAGAGTTAACGCAAGTCTCCTGGAAAGATGGGAAGACGTGGACAAAGAGAAAGGAGAAGGGTTTATTTGGCATGGAAAGCACCACAAGCAGTGTGGCAATGGAAATGAGAATGACCGTGTTTGAAAAACTGTAGGGAGTCCTGTCTGACTAAAGCAGAATCTGAGTGGGATGCTAGAAGTAGCGCAAAACATACCCCAAATAATCAGCTTTATGGGCTCATTTACGCAGTTCTACAAGGAGACTTCTTACAAACCTGCTACAGTGTAAACTGGTCCTGCTGAAAAGGGTAGCATACTTGAGCAGAAACAGCAAAAAACAGAAGGACAAAAAAATCTCATAATAATACTTTATTGAGGACTATTTTGTTCAATTATTTTTGTCAGTAGTTTGCTGTAGCTACTATTCACTGAAATTCTGCTCTGAAGCCATTTTATGTATATTTACAGGAGCAAATGGTTTGTTTTATCTAGATTTTAAGCCCTTTTAATATACCTCCAAAGATATACGTTTGGAAAATAATGATGAGAAACTGTAGAGAGAACAGACTTCAGGTAAGTGGAAAATAATTTGCTGGAAAAAATTTTTTTTACTTTATTTTTTAAGAAGTGAATTAGTTGGTGAACCTATTGCAGTGTTCAACTTTATTAATCAAAAATTAATAGAAATTATTTAATAATAATTATTGTTTTATGATATCATACCAATTCTATTAATGATTATTCATAGAAATAGAAAAATAATGGAAATTAACTAATTAATAGAGTACAAATCAATAGAAAATAAAGTTTAATTAAATTTTAATTAAAATTGGAAGAATATTAAGTTTGAAGGTGCATCAAATTATTCATCTACCTAAGACACAGGTTTCTTGAGGTCTGAGTTAGAAATTCTTCCTGGAGAGGTATGAAATCAGGTGGAAAAAAAGGTTGAGGTTAAATTATGAAGTCCTTGATAAATGTCTCAGGCACCCAGATTTTATCCCATGCTCAGGACATGACTCCTGAAGGTATCCGAGCACAGTGAGGAAAGTAATATTTAGGAGGCCCAGTGTTGCTGCCACACGTAGGAGAGACTGGAAAGAGTGCCCAGGGAGAGCATGTCTAGATCTGCGGTGGTAATTAGGTATGAGACGGAGACAGCCTAGCCCGAAAGGTGACTGGGTAAGGGTATCGAAGACAACCTGAAATACTTTGAAGAAAAATTCACACTGCTTTTTTGCCTTACCAGATAAAAGAGAAATTCAAGAAGACTCAGGTGATAAGCATGACAGAGCAGGCCAATGGTGCCACCAACGCAAAATAAAGAATTTGAGGTAGAGAGCAGCAGCTCACTGGAAGCATAAAAATGTGTTTAGGTGGAAGATTTAGACACACCAACAAGACATGGATTAAATCAGTATGTAGCTACGGAAAGGTTACATTAGAGGAGTCCATATTATGTGCTCCTAAAGGGACAGTCTGCACAAAACAAGATGGCAACAATAGTCTTCTTCATGGCACACAGTGAAGAAAAGCCCGTAGAATATACATTGTTTTTCCCCTCCTTAGGTCATTCACATATGGAGCCTAACACCAATTTCTGTCAATAAAAAATACGGAATTTCAGGGCAGAAATAGAGACACAGATGTAGAGAACAAAGATATGGACACCAAGGGGGGAAAGTGGCAGGGGGTGGTGGGGGGGGAATGAACTGGGAGATTGAGATTGACATGTATACACTAATATGTATAAAATGGATAACTAATAAGAACATGCTGTATAAAAAATAAATAAAATAAAATTCAAAACTTAAAAAAAAGATGGAATTTCTAATTACTTAAGCCTAAGTAAAATATTTTTCCCCTTCACATTCATGTATGTCTTCTGAACTAAAATGAAATATCTCACATACAGCCAACTACTTTTCTTTGCTGAGCAGCAGATTTATTATTCACTTACTAAAAGAAAAACATGTTTAGCACAAAGATATGTTATATAGAAAGGTAAAACATAACACTTCTCAGATTTTCACTGATTTTTGAAAAAGACATTTCTCAACTCATAGAATTGTATAAACACAGACATGAAAAACACCAACAGCACATTTTTAAAAAATTGGCAAGCACACTTGGCCTTAATAAAAATAAAATTAAACTGCTGACTTCGGAAACACTGCATTCTGTGAGATGTGTACATGTTTCTTCTGGAAAAAAATCTACATGTCGGTTCCAAATCCCATTTATCTATAGGAGTAATTTGAATTCAATGAATATTTAAACCCAGTTGTACCAAGAGGATAAACAATAACCATAGGTATTAGGTCAGGAAGGAACTGAGCTTTTAAGATAGATAGGCATTCTTATTTAAAACTATCTGGTCAAAAATTAACTCTAGGTGCACTCAGAATAGTTTTATCGATTGGATTAGCAATAGCTAAAGTTAGAAGTGGTGAATTTTCAATTGCCTTAAGTTGCTAGTACTGTCACTATCTTAAAATTTTGGGGTCCAGCTTTTTGTTATATATAAATAAGATTCATTTCTTTCCATCTATGTAATAGCCCTTTAAAAGGTAAGAACTTAGAAGGGTAGATGAGTACGGAAAACAGTAACAAAAGGACCAATCTGTGAGATAAGTGAATAAAACATCTTAAATAGCATTCATAATTGTTTAAACGGCATTCTACCAGAGGTTTATAAAGACAGGGGTGACACAAGGGCCAAACTCCACGAACATAATATCCGTGCAGGGAGACAATAAGTTCTATGTGATTCAAATAACAGAAGAATAAAATTTCCAAGGTAAAATAAACTGCAGGTGCATCATGGTGTATGCCAAAATGCTGAGAAAACCCGGTGTCATCAAAATAGGCTCCAAAGAGAAAATGTATATGTGATTACCTTCTAAGAGGGGTGTAGGATTTGGCATAGAAACCCCAGACGAGAGAGTAGCATTAGATAACCTCAGTGAAAAGGGGCAAGCCACTCAGGAGCCAGAATAACTCAGAAAATCTAAAGAAGTGGGGCAATAGGCAAGGTGGGCAAGTTAATGGAGGACCAGGAATATAAGGCAGAGGCATCACAGTCTGATTCAAGAGCTAGTAAGGAGCCACTGTATGTTTTTAAACAGGAAAGTAGCTTCAAAAATGTTTGGATGCTGTGCCTCCATTATGTTAAAACAATCTCTTGCATTGAATGAAAATTTGATCAAGCTCATGCATGCATTGATCTGGCCTTTCACTCTGGAGGCATTATGATTGATATATAATATAGTTGATGTTTATATGATAAAAAGCCAGATTAAAAAAACTATCTGATAATTCAACAAGCTTACTTTTTAATAAGGCGTTTATAGTTGACTATGCTGAAAATGATTAAAAAGATAGTTTCCAAAAATTTATTTCCAAAGGATGAACTAAATAAATGCACATAGAGCTGTGGACTGAACTGTGTCACCAACAAATTCATATTATGAAGCTCTAACCCCTAATGTGATGGTAGTTGGAAATGGGGCCTCTGGGTGGTAATCAGGTTTAGATGAGGTCATGAGGGTGAGGCCCTCATGATGGGATTAGTGTCTTAAAAGAAGTGACACCAGAGAGCTTTTTTCTCTTTTTCTCTCTACCATGTGAGGACACAGCAAGGAGGCCATGAGCAAAACAGGAACAGAGCCCTCATCAGGGAGCTGAATTGGTTGGTGCCTTGATTTTGGACTTCCAGACTTGAGAGCTGTGAGAAATTCCTGTTGTTTAAGCCACACAGTCTATGGTATGTTGTTATGGTAATTTGAGCTGACTAATACAGTGCCCTTACAAACAATCTAAGATATTTTACTGATCTTCTCTGTCCATGTCATCCCCTAAATTGTTCTTGGCTTTTCCTTACATGGGTGGCAGTCATGGACAGAATGAACTCATGTTTATTGAATGCTTAGTGAGCATCTGTTAGATGCTCTACACACATTATCTAACTTACTCCTGGTAAGAATATAGGACACAATTATCTGTGGGAAGTATTTCAGGACAATTTCTTGAAAAAAAAGGGACAGAAAATGTATGCATTTTATAATCCACAATTAGGAGTCTTCTAAATAGTATATATATATAATTAATTTATATCTGGTAACCACAGTGAACAATGGAAATAAAACACTCCTTGATAGCTTTTCTCAGGGATAATCAATAATTTATTTCACTTTTATTGTCACAATTACCACAACTATCTAGCTACATGACCAATGTCACTACATACCACAGAAAGATTGTCCACCTACACTTTACTGAGACAAAGACAACGGCCATTTATGTGTTAAATGTACAACAGCATGTTAAAAAGAGGTGGCTTTTATGTATAAGACAAGATGTAGCACATGATTTATCAACAGGTTTGACTTCATATGTATTGTGCCAAGAAGCAAGCAAAGAAATGTTTTGGCATTGAGTTGTTATTAAAGTAGAAAATAAGTAAACTAGAGCAATAAATCCAGATCTACAATAGATACATTAAAATAGGAAATTAATTAGCTCCTCAGTATTTTTGTTCATTTTTTTTTGTTTTCTTTCCTTTTGTTTGTTTTTATATATAAATGAGTAATACGAATATATCACAAGTTAAAGAAAACTCTCAGCCAAAAAGAAGGTACAAGTATATGAAAAACAAATGAAAAATTAGCAGGTATTTTTGCTTACAAAAAATTTAAACTATAAAGAGTCACAAAATATATATAAAAACGCCACATTGAACGAGGCAAGCATCCTCTACCCAAACTGGTAGCACCCTCTGAAAGTCAGCTGCCTTCCATCCATTCGGTCATACCGCGGTGACTGACAAAAAGGCATTAGGAACTTGTGTGCCATCAGGGGACTTGGCCCCATGGGTCATCAGTTCTTGGATTGTCATCCAGTTGTCCAAAATTTTCTTGTTTCTCTTCTTCATCATCTTTTTGTGACTCAGTTCAATGATGTTGACCTCCTTCTTGCCCTCGCTGCCGCTCTGGGGACTCTCCTTGAGACACTCCAACCGGCTCCGCATCATGAACTCTCGGCGGCGCCGCTGCTCTTTGGCCCGCACCAGGTGTTGCTTCCTCTCCTCTTTGCTCCAGTAGCGCCCCATTTTCATCTCACTCATGGTGTCATCGTCCGTCGTCATGCCACTCCGCTCCTCCTTGATCTTTAAGGCACGCTCCTTCAGAATGCGGTCCCTCACGGGTCTCTTGGTGATGTACCGTGTCCCGTCACTCCTGATTTTCACCTTCCATTCCATCTTGGGTTCTGAGCACTTCTGAGACTCCTTGCACACGCTCACCAAGCTGAGCTGGCTCTGAGCGTACTCGACTGCGGACTTCTGTTGAATTAACTGCATGTAACTTTGATAATGCCGGGCATGTGCTGGGATGTTTGCATATCTATAGGAGGAGCTGTGGTAAGGAGAGAGGTAAGGGATGTGTTCACCGCTGGTCTTCTCTGGATCAGAAAGCTTGCTGCTTTCTGAAGTCTTCTCTTTGCCTTCAATGCCGCAACCTTGTTCAGTGGTTTTGGCTTTGGTTGACTCTTTACTACTCTGTCCAGAAGAGGACTGATTGGCTGCCATTGTGCTTCTCAGGTTTTTCTTATTGGTGAGGTTGATCACTCTTGGGAGGGAACTGTCAGGGGAACGGTCCACAGTGAGTGGAGTGCTTCTGCAGCTTTCAGCTGTGTTGTAAGCACTAGAACTGTCTTTGTCTGACTTTTCTGGGTGTTCAAGGATGTCATCTAGTTTTCCCCTCTGCGTATCTATGCTGGTGTTATAATTTCGGAATCCTCCCTCATGCAGTGCCCAGATGTCTCCATACTGGTCTGTCACTTTCCGGAGCCTGTGAGCCTGCATGATATTTTGGCACTCAAGTTCAATGTTTCTTAGCTCTTCATTAAGCAACTGTAGTTCGTGCTCCACTCCCTCTCGTCCCCCTTGATTGCATTCTATTGTGCTGCTTGAGTAATACAGGTCATACTCTCCATGCTTCCGAATCTTGCATTTGAGCTCCAAGAGCTGCCGAAACCTTTCGCACTCCTCATCTTGGTTGCCAGTACAGTCCGAGTCAATGTATTCACCAGACACGAAGCTCTCATTACACTGAAGTTCAGTGCTTCCCAGAGTGTCTTGGCTCTGCCCCAGCTCTCTCTTGCTCTTCAAAGATGTGCCATTGGGATCCTCGGCTGCATTCTCCTGCTCTGAGCTCTCGTCGTTCCGCAAGCTTTCATCTGTGCGCCCCACTCCACTGTCCTTCTCATGGTTGTTGGATGAGGATGTTGCCGTGTCTGTTGTGCCTTCTTCTTCTTCTTGTTTTTTTGGCTAAGAAAATAAAGTTGAGAGAAGAAAGAAAGCTAATTATTTTGAAAAACACCAAGTGTTGGAAAACTTGCTTGAAAAACAGTGCTTCTTGGCAAAAGTGCAGTTCCTAGAAAGCTGCCCTCATTTTAGTATCCATAACAATTTTAGAAATAAAGGCAATTAGCTCATGGCAGCTTTTTATGCTTGAATATAAAGAAAACAAAAGCTGCTTGAATATGGCTATGCTACTCACTTGAGGATAAATAAAACAGGACACATTTAAATAAGTGATTCTTGTCTTAAGGTTTTCTCTTAGTTGGGAAACTGGAGGGAAGGTGTGTAAATGAGGTGACTTTATGAGTTTCTGTGGTGAGTAAAAGGATGGTAAGACAGAGTGCCGAAATAGTCTTCAGAAATAGGAAGACCTAGAGTTCAGAAGCCACATCATCTTTTTACTATTTTCTTTTTCCTGAACTTTTCTCAAGTTCAGAGGAGACTTCATTGGATCTAGTAATACACTGATAATGATAAGCCAAACGTCACAAAATTTCAGGAATAGGTTCATTACTGGAGCCCAGGACCTTCCATCTATAGATGAGGAAACTTAATCCCAGATGGATGTAGCTTCTTAGGCTAGAGGTCTAGGGGGCCAATGCCATCCCCCAGGGCCAGGATTTCTTACATGTCCAAGATGCTGTATTCTTGCATACATGTACTTTGACCTCAGTGCATCTCCAAATCACATTGCTCAAAAGCAACAGTAATGTCTTCGGACTCACTTGGGTTACTTTAAAAGATTTTTCTACTCTTAACCAGTAATTTCCTCCAGAGGTGAGTTTTATTCTACTGAGAGTAAAATGACGGTTCCCCTGAAAATCTGAGCAGCACTGATTGCCAGACATGGGCATAATGTCAAAAAGCATATTTTGAGATAGGTATGTAAACATATGTGAACTTCACTCCCTGGTAATTTTTGGCTTTTCATGCAGAACAATTAACTGTCACTGCCCTAGGGAAGTGCACATCTAATTGTTTCTCTGTGAATAGGATAAAGTTACTCTTTCTTCCACCACTTCTCTTATAAAAGTCTACATGGCAGTTTCTAGATTATATTCTCCTTATGTCTAAGTTTACTTACTATTTTATATATATATATATTTTTTTTTCCCTTTAGCAGGAAATTATATAATTAAATATAATCAAGCTTGTTAGTGTCAAAGAAGGACAGAATGGGTGACAAAAGGTAAAACAGGTCTGGAAGGTTAAGATAATTGTTGTTTTCTTCCACCTAAGTAATGGCAGAACAAAGTGTAATGAACGGGGGGGGGGGGAATATGAACATGTATCAGGTTATTCTAGGATTCTCCATCTTTCCCTAAAATATTTTTCCTCATTTTTTAAGAACATACTGAGATTGATTTAAAATGTCTTATTGATAAAAAATATTATACCTAAGTAACTGTAACTAACAATGGAAAGCTTGATACATCCCTATGTCCCTTGCTATAAGGTGACAACAGCATCAAATGTGGTGACATCTGCACAGTGTGCCATAAAACTCCCAGAGGATATTATTGATATTGGACATTTGAGTTTATATACCATATAACTTACATTTATATTTTTTCTCCTATCTAATGGTAAGCTGAAAAAATACAGGAAGGCAGTATTTTTTCTTATTTTTCATGCAATAAATGATACAGACAAATTAATTAGCAAAATGTGTGTTAACAACAGTTACAGGACCAAGGACAGCATGTGAAGTAAACCTTCAGATGGATATGTATTTTAGTTTTTAAATATGGATATGCAATTTTTAATTGAATTGCCCTTTCTTTTGTCACTGGTTTATGAGCACATGTGAAAACAGTTTTCTATTCTCAAACCTAGAATTCCTGGTTTCTGATATAATGCTACTCTATAATTTATCACTTCCCTATAGAATTATTATAGTGACAGGCAATGCTTCTACCAAGGCACTTCTAATGTAGTATTATTGTTTATAAGGGCAAAGGACTTTTAAAGGTTTCTGTACTTCTCATCATTTTTCAGTCTCATGGTGAAGAGAAATTTCTATACAATGAAAATCTCACCTCAGGGACATCTTGTGTTACCTCAAAAGACCTAGCATTTGTATTACATCTGATGAGTAGGCAGCATCTGACACCATATCACTTCACCTGGACAGGATTTCTCCCTTCTTTCTTTATTCCAACATCCTCCTGTCAATTTTGTATCAGGTCACATTTTTTATCTAAGAGAGAAAAAGCCTGGAGCAAGGACTTTCTTGCTTGTAACCAGCAGCTGCCACCAAAAATATCTTTATTTGTGGCCAGTGTTGAAGTCATACATTAAAATTTCAACCTGTTCTCTTTATATTGAAAAGCAATTGCTACAGTAGCAGCATTGCTTTTGAGCATGAACTCTTGTTTGTGAAGTGGCCACTGAGCATCCATGGTGAGCACAGAGTGTAGCACACATGGCTCTGTCAACTGTAGTTTGCAACCTAATAATTTATTAGCATATACACATGAGCACGCATGCACAGACACACACACGCACACACACACACCTCTGTTATGGGATGCCAGCATGTCAGTGCATCTCATCATTCAGTTTGGCAAAGTGATAGGATGTTTGTCTTTTATATTCCTAAGCCTAACTGCCAGGATTTTTTTTTAATTACCTTTTAGGGTGAGTTAAGGATTAATGTTGAGAATAGGATGATAATTAAACAAATAAGCAGATTGACAGCGGAAGTGTTAATAAAATTATATTAGGCAAATGAATGACATGAATCTGACATAAAAAATCTAGGCTATATCGATCTTGATTTTATCTAGTAGAAAAACAACAAAAATGAAAAGAATACTAAGACTCGGTTTGCCACAAACCACACTGTGATCTTTCACTAGTTACGAATTACTTAAAGGCAGGAACTTTGCTCATTTTCTTTGTATTCTCAGGATCAAACATGGTACTTGAAACATATTAGGGGCTGAGAATTTTTTGTTGAATGAATATATGACCTTAAGACAAAATGATATCAATAATCGCAAGTTGAACTACTCTTAATTCAGGAGTATAAAGGTGTAATCACGATACCAAATACCCAAATAAGGTTGATGGCTTACATCATGTCATCATCTTCCTAAAGTTGCCTAAATATTCAAATACATGCATTAATATTTTAAAATACAAAATTACTTTTTTTGGGGGGAGGGGTTACCTCATGAGATATAGTTTATCTCTAACTGGTATACTGAGAAGCAACATGCATTTTTTACTATTAAATTTCCGAATTAGGTTGAACAGTGCCTGGGTCAGCATTTGAATACTACTGTACTCTCCACAATGGCCCCTAAGCTTCCCAAAGTAGAAGTATTCTTAATAGAAAAAAATTGTATTTATTCCCTCTGCTTCATTTGAGATGATCATTTGCTTTCAAAAATTACCATCACAGAGATGTTTGGTCAAACTCTTTGCTTTTTGTTTTTTTATTCCATTTATGGTTACACATTTAAAAAAGAACTAGCATCATTTCAAATGCTGGAGTTCAGATCGTGGCCCTACCTGCTCCACCTGACTGGCAGTGCGCTGCATTGCTTCATTATGCTGTTCCTCCAACATCGATAAGTTTAACTCCTCTAAATATTCATTCCTTTCATCTTCTAGCCAGCCTTCCTCCAGCTGCAAAAGAATACATTAGTACATTACATTCAGTTAATGAGAACTCAAGATAAAATAGGGTAAACTTAAATGGTGACGCCTGACCAGTTCCTTTTATCATAATGATTCTCTTCAAAATACCAGCCTCCTATAGTTCACCTCTCAGAAGGAAGAAAAGGTGATAAAAAAAAAAATTGGACTCATGCCTTTTATCCTTCCCTGAAACAGAGCTACAGATTTTCTCTCATAACTGAGTAGACCTCAGCACAGAACATCACTGCCTTTCAAAGTGTATGAAAAGCATACTGCATAATCCACAGCTGTCATGCTCATTACCCCCAACAGTCCCTGTGTTAAAGAACAGCAATGGTCCTAATAGGGCTATGAGACAATCGGGCCTTTTTCCTTAACAAAAACCCCCAAAGCAACTCCATACAAAGCACCCCCCACCAACACACACACACACACACACACACACTGATGCTACCCTCATTTTGCTTTTTTATTTTTAGATGGCTGACTTTCAAGTTAACAAGATGGCTGCTTGCCACAAATACGGACATTTATTTCATCTGAAAAAAAAAAAGGAAAATTCTAAGTTACTCTCAATAAAGAGTGATGCTGTGCCATGACTACTGTGATTCATTTCTCAGACCCAATTCCAAGGAAGAAGACCTTAAATGTTCACGTAAGGGTGAGGGAGCCGTGTGAAGTGTGCAGGGTTTTCTTTGTGGGTGCTGAAGGTAGGTATTCTTGTGGCAGTCTTACACAAACTAAACCAAACAAATCCTTTTGGTTTCTCAATACAAAAGGAAGTGGAAAACTGGTGGTTACCTTGCTAATATGATAAGTGTTGACAGTCAATTCAGATAATTTGCCTCAAAGTGGGTTTTTGGAGCTGGATTACATAAATTAACTGTCTATGCTGATTGAATTAACTGAATTATTGTCAAAGCTCCCCTTTACTCTGTGTTACAAAGAAACAGCAGCTTTCTAGTGAGTCAAAATTGACAACAGTGGGAGATGTTTTCACCACCGGACGAATGGGTAAGCACCAAACAAACACAAAAAATAAGCTTGTCTTTAAGAGAACTGAACTTCTAAAACTTAAAAACAAACAAACCTGAGAGGACATTAAATTGCACCAGAAGAGGCATGAGTGTATACATATCACATTCATTAAATGAAGGCAATCATAGGTTTCTTTTTATTTACTAAAGGCTACCTAGACCTTAAATTATTTCAAACTTGACTGGGCCAAAAGCATCAATGCATTTATGCATCCTCATTTATCTCACGGTGGCCTGAATAACTTGACCAAGTTCCACTCCGGTGACTTTGATATACAGATGAGCTATGAAGATTAAGCTGACTAAGAATTTAAATTCAGTCCAATTCATAATTGTCCAAGTTTTACATTTTTTAATCCCTTTTAAGTTTCATGAAGCTGCAAATGCCAGGCTCCAAAAGAAATTACTTAAAGCTAGAAAAGTTTATTTTTTATAAGCACAGCAAGGACTTTTTCTTTAATCAGGTCAAAACAAAATATCTGCCAACACTGATACAGTGAATGATGGAACAGAGTCTTTTGAAATTGAAATGAAGGGATGGAGAAGACAAAGAGAACACATGCTGGAAATTAATGCTTTCCTATAACTCTTTTCTTATTGACTAACCCCACAGATCCCTGAGTTGCCATGTGTGGTTAGTGTATGTCTACTTTGATTAAGACTTCCCTCTAGGCTGGAGGAATACACAGCACACTAAGTCAGGAGAGATTCTTCTGGCTCACCTCCCTTCCCTGTAGCATTTCCCTTCCCCCTACACACACATTCATGGCAGTCTGAGTTCAGTGCTGTGGCAGAGACAGACTTTTCCCTTGAGTTGAGTCATGGGAAAGGGGGGACTGTCATAATTATACAGGGGGATCTTTCTTGCACAGTAGAGGCTCACACGTGGCATTTCCAAGAAAGAAACAACCTGCACTTGTCTCAAAAGTTCTCTACAGTTCTTACAAGAGTCCTCTCTGCCCCAATGTCCCAAGGGGAATAGGACCAAATAGCAATATCTTTAATGGTCTGAGGAAGAAAATGGGCAGAAAATCAAAGTAAGTTGACAGGGAATGAAAGAAATGAGTTATTTAAAAATATTGCACGGTTGCACAATACTGCCCCCAGCAACTCTGATCATTTCCGAGAATGTAGAGAGAATTTGAAACATTAAAAAAAAAAAAAAAAAGAAAAGACTAGAAAAAGCACACTAAAACTTCTATACTCTCCCTAAATAAAATACACATGCAAAAAATGCAATAATGAGATATACTGAAACTGATGGGAAAATATGGTGATATAAATACAAGTTTTGTGTTGTTTTTGCCACCTTATAGCATGTATTGCTTAAATTACATTTTTAAATTATGATATTAAAATGCATTTTCTTTCCTTATTTTTCTAGAAATCTGATTTTCTAAAGACAATTAGCTGCCTTCCAGTGTCATGACAGCTTCTTTAGGATCAAGGGGCTAGGGCAGATCTTGATTTTGACAGACAGGATGATATGCTACAGAGTCAGACAACCATCTTTTATCAACTGTGGGAAGAAAGTCTTGCTTGAAAATTCATCCTCCAACATTGACTCTTGGGTCAGGAGTGTAACCAGATATTCAAAAACGCCAGGGGTTCTACCAAGCATATGTACGCCATTAAAGATTAACAGGATCTGGTTTTATGTTATTAATTTCTATTTTTTCCACAGTATGTTATAGCTGTTATGTGGCATAATAAAGAAAATGCTTTAATTATAAATAAGTGAGGTTCTCTAGCAGTTACATGGAAAGGGCAGGGAAACCACATTATAAAGTTGAAATATCTTTTCTACAACAAGGATGACTATTGAGTACTCGTCAATTTACCATTAATTTCACTAATATGTATTTAGCCCCTTTATTCTGTTATTTTTCAAGAAAATGGGATCATTGAGATTAACCAGTTTGCAAAATTTCCAGGTAATTATTGCAATTTCATATGTATTTTAATAATTCACTCCCACATAGACAGCACAGCCAGTTGTGGGGTTTCCTTTCCCACTCCTAGGACCTCAGGTGTGTAACTTTAGTCTGCCCTAGGCTATAGCAGGCTTTATGGGAACCATTCAGAATGGTCAAGGGCATAATGGAAATATATGTGGAAAGGGTCATCTTTTAAAACCACTATATTCAAGACAGGATTCGGTCTGACCCTGAAATACACTTACTCAATGTAATTTATAGATAGTATGTAGTTATTGAGTCTGAAATATATCAGATCAATAACCTGAAAGACAAATGGTGATATAACCAACTTCACTCACTGAAGTTGGTTATCCAGCACTGACAGATGGATAGAATGGTGACAACGTAATGTCCTTTCTGCATTGTGGTGGGGGATAAAAAGGATATAAAAAGAAGTACCAATAGTACTTTTCTTCCACCATTACCTCTCCTTTACTTTCATGACATCTCCCTCTGTAAAGATATAAAAAAATTCTTTAAAAGCTATCAATTTGTTTTTGTCACACTAAAGTTGGAAAAAATTCATTTACTATACATGGAACTACACTGTACTCTTAAGGTATTTTATTGGATAAAGTTACTCTAAAAAGATTTAAGTTGATAGCTAGATATGCTAATGTTTCTCTCATTAGAGATTCTTTCAAGATACCTTAATATGCCAATTAAGTATTTTTAGATGAAAAACTAAAGCAAGGATCCACACAGAATTAAATATCACATAAAGTCAATCATTTTTCATTTATGAATTAATTTAAATAACTGGCAAGTGGAAGGAGAGAGTAATGATTCAATTTTGTGTTTTCAAAAAAATAAAATGTTTAGCTGCCTTTCTGTGAAGCCATATTAAGGAGTCTTTACTTATAATTGTTTTGATAAGTTTGGCCAGTTGGGAAAGATGACTCAATTATATTTTGTATGCCTGGTTTTACAAACATCCATGGCACTGATCTGTTATAGAATAGCAGACAATGAACCTAAAGTGCAGTCTCAAGACTTTTGCTCTCTCTGTTCTGACCTGACTGTCCGGCCTTGCCACCAGCAGCACGATTCTCCGGCACTCATCACTAGATAGCAGGGCCACCGCCGCCTCTCGATCCTGGGCGTCTTCCCCATTTATCTAGAAAACAGATGAAAGTGGCGCATTAGTTTCCATTTCCACAATGCTGCACACAATAAATGGCAAATATCAGCTCATTTATGGTAAATGTATGGACAATGAAGCTCACACAATGGGCTCGTCTTCAGCCCCTCAGTGGTAAGTGCCTTCACTCAATTACGCGCTTACTGTAAGAGCCGTATCGATCCCTGAAGGATGGCGGACATCAGAGGAAGCAGTTATGTTCATAAATGTCCAACCTGCGCCCTGGCAACATACATCTAGCAACACAATTAACCAGCCCCTGACAGGTGACGTTCATCTTTCTCCGCTCAGAGTAATGGAAGTGTCACTCTGAGATAATGGTGCTGGGGGAAGTAGGACCAGCAATACCACAACTGAAATCCGTCATCCTGCACGCTTGCTGTGAGCCAATTAGCGAGCTGCCGCGTTATCTCTCACCGGGCGATGCTCCCGGGCTGCTGTTGCTTGCATTTTCATTTAATCATTTCGTATTTGCGTGTGGGTCTGACTCAGTTGCCCCAAATCACTCTCGGGATATCTTTCAGTGCTTAACTAATCAAACGAAGAACCAGTATCATTGTCATCTACTCCAGCTCCTTTCTCGGATCTATCCGCTTCCCTAAAACAACAAAACTAATGAAATATCCTAAGGCTCATCTCTTAAGTATACTTAAATAAAATTTTTAAAAATTAACATAAAATAAGAAAAAAAATTTAAATAAGGATGCTTACTGAAAGAAGCCAAGCTTGAGTAAACTTTCGATTAAAACAAAAGATTCTAGCGGTGTTTGAAATGCACCTTTTTCTTTTTTCTAAGTTCTACAGGGCAAATAAGGTTCCTAAAGTTTGTATTTTAAACTACATTTCATGTTCAAATGTATTTAGCTCTTATTGATACACTTTTTTCTTTGGCTATTTTAAATTTCTTTTATTTTATTGATTGCTCAATTCCATAGAGATGAGATTTTTGATCCATAACACATAATCAAAAATGTGGGAAGAAATTTCAATTGAAGAGGTCAAGTAATTCTGTCTAAAATAAGTATTTATTTCAGAAAGTGTGGCTGCATTGACCATTTTTTTTCAACAATTAATTTAACATCTTTCACTGAGAATTTCTGCTTAAAAGCATGAAGTAGACTCCTGACATTTTCTCCTTGTGGGTCTCTGGGATTCTGGCTGATGCATGAAGACAGACATAATTATCTGAAGACAAGCTCAGGAATCTCAACTGTGGACCACAATAAATGATTATTATTCCTAGACTCATATTTAGCACAAAGAAAGCAGACAGTGATAGTCAAAGGTGTGGGGGGGAATCATACAACCTCATGCTGTATTTTCTTACTGTGATCAAATGAATAGCTCCTTAGTTTTTCACTTGTATGTGTGGACAGGAAATTCAGCTTTTATAAAGTACATTCCCCCCCCCCTTTTTTTTGGCAATTCTCAAATAAAATTCACCAAATTAGAAAATGAAAACTTTGATTCCAAACTGGGGACTAATGACCAAGAAGGATGTGTTATGGGTTTTTTTTTTTTTTTTTTTGGTAAATACGTATCTGAAAATTTTGTACTGAGTCCAAGCCCTTTTTTTCTTCAAATAAACATAAATTGGCAGTGATGGATTCCACTACACCTCCCCCACCTCAATTGCGTGTAGTTTAAAAATAATGATTTCTTTCAGTTTTGAGGGCTTTTATCCATTTCATAGTAATTCTTAGTAGTATATCTGTGATGCATCTATTTGTCTATCAATTATGGACCTAATCATTCATCTTCCCTCCATTGTAGGCATTGATCCTAAGGAGACTGAGTTGGATGATCTCACACAACTTAACCTTTTCTGTTTGAAATACAATTCTCACTACTACTTTTTCACTTGAGTATATGCATACTTCCAAATTCTTCATCTAAACTTTACTTACCATTAGTCTAAACACTCTTCAGTCATGATAATGTTATTGTTCATTTCCTCTATTAAAATGCAGATTATAGTGCTTTTCTCAGAGGACTGTTATAGGATTAAAATAGTTAATATATGTGAACAGTTTAAATAAGTGCCTGTTATACAGAAAGTGCTCAAGCTTGCACATATTACTGTTAATGCTATTGTTGTTATTATTATTACTATGATTATTTATATTTTAATCCCTCAGAAAGACTCTTTTCTTCTAAACA
Organism: Orcinus orca; assembly: GCF_937001465.1. Lineage (NCBI taxonomy): Eukaryota > Metazoa > Chordata > Mammalia > Artiodactyla > Delphinidae > Orcinus > Orcinus orca. Next base: position 32,712,290 of record NC_064569.1, on the reverse strand, counting down.
AAGCACATATATTAAAATTCATGTGGGTAGTGGTGGTGGTGGGATGAATTGGGAGATTGGGATTGACATATGGGCACTAATATGTATAAAATGGATAACATAAGAACCTGCTGTATAAAAAATAAAATAAAATTCAAAAAAAAATAGAATAAAATTCATGCATAACATTGAAATCCATAGCAGGAAACATGGTTCTAGTTTAAAAGATATCTATCTCATATATATTTTTAATTTTTAGAGGGCCATCAAGAAACAATATGGCTACATTTGATTTCCTTTATAGTTGGTGTTCTTCTCTCTCCTCTGTGAACTCATACTGATGAAAGCCATGGTCTCCAGTCCTGGCATTATGTTCTTATTTTGGGAGGACAGATCATACATTGTAGAAACAGTTTTACATCCAGAATCATATGTGGAATGAAAGAAATCTGTCACAGAAAACTGGCATTAAAATGTAATCTTTGTTTATTTTTCAAAATAAAGGCCACCTTAGCCACTTGGTTGGTAGATCCCGTTGTACTCGGGACATTAGTTTGATACCCAGATTGATACTGAGGCAAAAAATACAGCCATAGGTTTCATCAAAGATGCCTTTCAAGGAATGACAAGACTTGAGGAATGGAATCAGAGAGACCTTTCCACCTTCATTTGCTCTTGTTGCTGAATGATGGCTCATAGCTACAGGATTGCTTGTGGGAAAGCAGCTTGCTGAGCCTGGAAACATCATGCAGACAGAAAGGTGAGGGACCCAGAAACAAGGGGAGAGCATAGATGAGAACTGGAGTCAGCACAATTTAATGGAAGACTTCCATTTCAAGAAAAGAGAGGGAAAGAGAGCAAGGAGGAACGTAATATTTAACCTTTGTTATCAATGAGGAAAAACTGCTAGATAATATATCTGTCTCATTTTCTGTGCATGGTATATGCAAATATTAGTTTCAAAATGTATATTTTCTTGGTTTAGGAGAGATTTGTGGCAATTACAAAGAGAAATCAGCCGAAATTCCACTTTAGGCCTAATCTCCTGTACGGGTATATGAGGGGGTGTGTGTGTGTGTGTGTGTGTGTGTGTGTGTGTGTGTGTGTGTGTAAAACCCTAAAAGTCTAGAAATATATTTATATAGCCTTTTTTGCTTGAATATGCCAATTTTTAGGTTTCCTGTACCAGTGTACCATAGGCAGGTAGGCAACTACACTTCTTGGCATTCAACCACCTATAGAATTTCTTATTTGAAAACCCAGGAATCTTAGGCAAGAGAAAAAAAAATTATTTCAAATGTGCTTATATTTTAGTGTGGAGAGAAAGAAGGTGAGTGAAGAATAGAAATACAGAGGTGAAAAAAACAGAAATAGGGGGAAAACAGTTATCCAAAGGGAAGAAAGTAAGAGTAGGAAGAAACGGTAAGGACCAGTTTAAGGCAGAGAAAGAAAGAGAGCTGATTAGAAGTCTTATTGTTCCACTGTTGGAGATTTTGCAGGGTTTTGTCAGGAATAATCCTTAGAAACATGACTGACTTTTCTGGCCAACATGAGATTAGATTGCTTACATGGAATAGTATATGCCAAAGAGAACGTGAGACTAGAGCACTCTTTACTTTAGATGGCTGATCACGTATGTCTTTAATTTTTCTCCTGACTCAGCACGGCAATTTTGTAAAAGAATTTCCCCATATTAATTCCTGGGAACACATCTGATACCAGCAGTTTGTGGCAAAAGCACAGCAAATAGAACTGTCAAGCACTTGCAGAGAAAAAACACATGAGAGCTAGAATGTGTTCTCACGAAGGTGGGTCATGGTTTCTCTTCTGCATGACCCCTACCTTCTAACAATATCATGTGATTACCTGTGTGTGTGGTGCCATTAAGTGAGGTTCTCTGACAGGACCGTGGAGCACCACAGTTAGAAAATTTTAGCTACACAATGAAGGCAGGACCATAGAAATACTCTACGTAGGTCACTGTGAACAGGAAATTAAAATCATGATTGCTCTAAAGAGATTCATTTAAATCAAAGCCAGCCAGGAAACTTAAAGGATGAGAAGAAATCCTCTCTTTCTCCCACCCTCATCTCCCTGGGAAAGGAGTCATTAATTGTTCATTACAGGGTATCCCATAATCTCCTTACCAGCCACACGGGAGCTATTTGTCTATCGGTACAATTTTGTCACAGTTTTCTTTTATATAATTTTACTATCATCCTCAAGATTCTTTGTTTCCTGTGTGTGCAGATAGAATTGAATTCTAGGCTTTTTAATGTGACAGGTATTTATTCATTAGATGTGACATATTTGTCACTAAACATAAACTAATCAGGCAAACCACAGCACTTTATCAATCCTGCTGTTGTTTTTTCAATGAATCAAGTCCATTAAGGAATGCCTTATTATCCAGAAAATATCTTATCTGAAAACTTTACCTGCCCACGATAGAGCCAAGAATAAGGAAGTGTCAAAATACACAGTATGCATCTGTGGAAGCACATGTACTTTATTTCTATCAAACTCTACCCACAGAACTAATAGACACCATTTTACTAACTGTATTTGTGTATCTAACCTATGGGAGGTGGTGACCTGGAAACTAGGAAGGGAGCCAGTGAGTGCACAGTAGTGGGTATGGGGCGTGGTGAGTAGATGGTGAGAGGAAGAAGTGACAGCTGGAAACAGCAAGGGGAAAATGACAAAACATAGACCCAATGCATCAGAAAAAGTAGCCAGCTAGGGTCATTTAATATCAGGGCACACAATCTTACAGATCTTTCAGCCATTGAGCATTTTATTCTATTATATATAGCACTGCATGGTGATTGCTGGGTGTGACGTGACCCTGAGCATCAAAGGAAGGTTACATTCTTTTCAGTATATTTAATTGGAGATGTTAACAAAGTAAACAACACATTTAAAATGATTTCTAAATCAAAAACTCAATGAAATATTTTTGAAGCTTTCATTATCTGGATGACACACGAAGATGGTACCCCTTTTTATTAACGAGGATGTATAAGTAAAGCTTTACTGCAGATTTTATTCTTCCATTTATCCTATCACTCTCTCTACTGAATACCCGTGTTTCATTCACTCGTTTACTCACACGAGTGTGAGAAAAACATTGAAAGTATTGTAGCAAGTCTTGGTTTCTTGATTCACTTTTCCTGCCCCTGAGTTATCCAGTGATAGACACATCCCATTTTGTTTAACTACAGGTCATCACTTAGGGAGCTCATTAAAGTAGGAATTATGTATTCTTCAAGTTTTCTGAAGACTAGTGGGACCATAACCTCTAATTCATACTTTTATTCTTTCCTCATTGGAGCCTTAGTAGAGGGTCCTTGATGAAAAAGGAGTTCTGTGGCCTCTCGCTAGAGAAGGGAAGGGGTATGGAGAAGTGGTGTGATTCAGTGAGTACCCCCACTAAAGAAAGGAAAGAAGACCAGCAGAAGTCTGGGCAGAATAGCCCTCGTGTGGTACAACTTTCTCATGACAACGTCGCATTGTACTGTAATCATCTGTGTAAGCAGCTGTCTTCCTAAATACACAGGGAATGCCCCAAAGGCTGCCATGGCATCTTGTCTATTTTTAAAGCCCTGCTTCCAGGTAGAGTGTTGAATCCAAATGTATTAAATTGAAAGAAACATTCATTAGGGGTTCATATCTAGGAAGGAGAAATGGGAACAACAGATATGTCATAACAATTAAAACTTTTGCAGAATGTTTTAACAGTTTGTAACTTCTTCAATTTGTCATTTGAGTCCTCCTTCCTGTCTTGCAGTTGTTATCTGTAGTGAAACTCAACCCCCAAGGACCTCTGTTCTTATTTTGGGTTAAACTGGACATAAAAGCTGGGGCGCTGTGTGTCTTCCTCCAGCCACCCTTTATGAGAAAGGACTCAGAAGGGATAGCGCAGGTCAAGGGAGATTTAGGACAGAAACTTTGGCTTTTGCAGTTTCTCCTCGTTGGGCCGGGAACTCTTTCCAGTCTACACACCCCCTATAAGGTGCTTACCATCTCTATTTTTAAACTGAAATTCAGTCAGCCTCTATGTTTTCACATTCCGTCCTCCACATGTCCCCAGCAACTCATTTATAAATAATTAAGACTTCTTCAGACTTCTAAACTTTCATAGTAATGGAACACTGGGATCCCTGTTTACCTAATTTATTGTGGAAAAGGCAGCAATAACTGCTGCTGATGCTAGTAACAACAGCAGTTAATGCTCATTACTCACCATGCACTGTGTGCTAAGCACATCACATGCTTAATCATATCTAACCTTTGCAGCAATATATTTTACTATTACCATTCTTTAAGATGAGGAAACAGGCTTACAATGAGAGGTTAAGTAAAGTGCCCAAGTAAGTGATGGAGCTGGAAGCTGAAGTTGAGGTATCTGAGTCCAGAGATTATGTCTTACTCACTAATTATTAGCTAATAATCCTTATTAAATGGCACTATCCTTATTTTTAAAAAGGTTTAAATGATCACTTTTAGTTTTTTAGATGTTATTATCCAGAAACAAACACAAATTATTTTCTCTAACATTTTTCAAGGAACAAAATAAAATTAAAACTATTGGACAGATAGTAGGAAATTAAAGGAAATAACCACCCCACATACTTGCAAAATACGATCCCCTTCTCGAATCCGGCCATCTTTGGCAGCAATGCTGTTTGGATCTACCTGTAAGGGAGAGGACACACAGCTTCAACTGGATATGCAATATCCTCCCAGGAACTTAAAAATATGGTTTTAAAAAATATTTTTAAAAACATATTTCAAGTTTTTCTATTGATTTATAGAGTGCATGCCAAATTTTTCTTCTGTCAACTGATTCTAAAAATGTAAATGAACTATTTTAGAATTAATTACAATAAAATTAAAGAGTACTACAGCATGTTAAAAAAAAAAAAAGAATATTCACAGGAATAAAAATAGCCACCTCCCAACAAGGCAAAATTCACAATGTTTGGCATCCAGTCAAGGATTACTAGACATACAAAGAAGCAGGAAAATATGACCCTTGATGAGGATTGAATCAATAAAAGAAAACTAAACTAGAACTTACACAGCTGTCAGATTAGCAGTCAATGACATTAAAAGAGTTATTATAGGAGATATGGGGATATATGTATATGTATAGCTGACTCACTTTGTTATAAAGCAGAAACGAACATACCATTGTAAAGCAATTATACTCCAATAAAGATTTTTTTTTAAAAAAAAAGAGTACTAGAGCACATCTTGATTTGTGGACCACTTTTCTCTCCCTGCCTCTCTTTGTTTCTTCCTTCCTTTTATCCTTTCTCCCCTTTTTATTTTATTTTATTTATTTATTTTTATATCTGTTCACTCATTTCTGTGTCCCAACTGTCAGACATGGTCTTCAGCTGACATGATCCTCAGCTGATGTTAATACTAGGACCCAGGAAATTTACTTTCTGCTAGGGTGATTTTTAAATCCTGTCTTAGCTGTCTGAGAAAACCTGATAGCTATACCCTAAGTCCAAACTTATTAAAGGGATTTCTGTGTTATGAGCACATTAAGTTATAAAGAGATTTATAATCTATGTAGCTCAAGAAATGAAAAAAATCCTATCCATGTAGATTATTACTAGACACTACTTTACATATAGGGTGAAGTATACTAACTGTCACTTATTTTAGAATAAATAGATATTTAAAGCTCTATTAATAGTTTATCAACATTTTAATGGGCCAAACTTGAGTGATGACTTACTGTTCACTGGGGGTAATTCCATCTATCACATTTCACAGGAAGGCTTCAAACAATTTATTGGAGCTTATTCTAGCAAAGCCTTTTTTTTTTTTTTTTCCTTTTTAAAGCAAAGTATTTCAAGTGTAGGGTAAGGTTGATCCATCCTATCCAGATGTTAGATATTACTTTTTAATTAGGTGGTGCCAGCCAATAAATGAGTTTTAAGTGCTCAGTCAAGAACAAAAGACACTATAATTACATGTAAGAGGTATAGGGAAACATTTTTTCCAAGTAATTTTGTTCTGTTCCTGTGGCTTTTTTATTACCCCTGAAAAGTAAAATTCCAAAGTTGACATGTTTAAATAGTAAACAGAGACTCACTTGAAGGAAATAAGGGATGATTAATCAATTGTATCCTATTTACAAGACATTCACAACTAAAACTTTGTCTTCAGAACAGTAATCAAACTAATATTAAAATTCTGCATTTGTACCTCCGTACATACTACAAAAGATAATGCTGCAGGTGTTTCCTTATACTTCCTCACCATAAGCAGAGGGGTTATCATAGTTGTTTATTTAAAAGAAGTATATAAGTGAAGTATTCTCTGGAGATTTTTCCATAGTGAGAGCCAGTCAGTAGATTCTTTGGTAAACTGATACATTTATAGAGCTGAGTAGTTTTCTAAGTTCATTAATTATATTATCTCTGCCAGAGTCTAAACACCTCTATAAAAGTAATGTGATAAGCATTGTCGTACTAAGTTTCTAGGTGAGGAAGCCGAAGCGCAGTAAGTTACGTAATGTTTTCAAAGTCATGGCCAAGAAACTTTGGAACAGCACAGAACAGCAATTAGTGTTTAGTTTGGGTTCATACACATACATATATACGTACATGGTTTCACACACATATATGTGTGTACATACATATATGCAGGAGTTAGATAACATATCTATATATACTTGTATATGCATATATGTGTTTGCATGTATATGTGTAATTATAAATATGTTTGTATGTGTATATGTATATATATCTCACACACACATAATACCTTACTACTTCTCATAAAATGATTCTTTTGGGAGTTTCAAAAAATCACCTATAATAATAAATTTTGCTTCACATTTTTTCAAAGTTATTAACACTGAGGGTATTTCACATTTACGTACCTCACTTTTTTTAATTGAAGTATAGTTGATTTACAATGTTGTGTTAGTTTCTGGTGTACAACAAAGTGATTCAGATATACATGTATGTACATATTCTTTTCCATTGTGGCTTATTACAGGATATTGAATACAGTTCCCTGGGTAAGTACCTCACTTCTTGAAAGTGATTATGGGGCTGAATAAAACAAACCAATGGATGCACTTCTTGGATATGATATTTAAATTTATCAATTCTGTCAGCAGAGTAAAATATCTGATTATTGTGAATATTAGATTTAAAAGTCAATGCTATTGTTAACAGGACAGTTAAAAGACACAGCGGGAACAGAAGGACAAATGTTTGCTTATCAAAAACTTTGCTCGACTTCCTGCGTACTTAAGGGACTTTATTCAGATTTAGACAATGTTACAATTGTTGCACTTCTCCTTACTGGGATTCTGTGGTGAAGGCATCCACATTAAATAGGCTGATAATAATTCCACTACTTGGGCAACATAATTTACTTTCCTAATTGAAAGTGACAACTACTGGCACATTGCCAATTCTTCCCATTCCAGCCTCCCAAGGATTTTCTCATCATGAGTCATTTCACTCCACTGCTCACTGTCTGCCTCCTCTAACCTCTCCTCCATGGCATTTCTCACCTCGCTGACATAAATGCCGGTGTCTTCTTCATCATCCGTTCGGTAACAGACTGTCAGACCCAGCTTCTCTTGACTGTTAACACGACACAACTCGACCTCCTGAGAGAAAAACACACACAGAACGACATTTATCTCAGAGAGAAATCAAATCCCGCAGCAGGATGGAGAACTCACTGATATTCTTTAGGCCATCCTGGGAAGTCTTCATAATCATTGCCCAACATCTGAAATTAACCCATGTTACCAGAATCCTCACAATTTACTCTCAACATGTATATCTGTATATTCAGGCCAGTGTTTTAACTTTTCATTGTAAATTTGGAGATGTGCAGTTTTTTTATATTAAATCATAAAACTTTACAAAACCACAAATGAAGTTTAAATAAAATATGTATAAATCAAAAATGTGGAATCAAGAAAATATTTGAGAATGTTAAAGTAGGTAGCAAAATGTTTATGAAACTACTGTGTTTTTATTTGTATTTTAATAAAACAAAATTAAGTTCAAATAAAAAAAGACTAAACTGTACATCAATACTTCTTTTGAGTTCTATACAACATTATAATAAGCAAGAGTTCTGTGTAGCTCAGGCCAAGGTTTTCTATTACCTTGTAGCAGCCCTCACCCTTGGAAAGAAATAGGTTCATCCAGGCTGTAGGGAGAGACATCAACAGTCATATGGGCAGAGGCAATGATTCAAAAATGTAGCAGTAAATGAACAAGGAAACACATCTACTGCAACACATGGCTAAGGGGCTTAAAATGTCAGTGCTTAGGTAATGTACACTGAATCTATTTCTTGATTTATATTCAGTAAAATAATAGTAAATTTCAGTGTATTTCATTTTTATATAATAAAATAGACTTGTACTACTCTCAGAAGCAGATGACTTTTAGAATAAATTGCATAATTCCAAGCACTGAAACATAAATTGGTGCTCTCATCATGGAGAACGTGTTCCTATTGGATGGAGGTTATAAGGCCCTTTAGTAAAGAATCAGATGAGGAAGAACAGAATAAATTTAAATTGGAAATGAAATCTAGACCATCTTTTTAAAACTCAGGCTTTGTGGGAGTTATTTGTCTGTCTTGCTTAATGCTCTCTCTCTAGTGCCTGGAACAGGGGACTGTTCAGTATGGGGACTCAGTTAATGTTGGTTGAAGGGTGATGGCTTTTATTTCAAAATATATCCTAGTGTTTATAACTTTTTGTAAAACAATAATTAAATAATATTTCCTCTTTAACTGGAGGTAGATTTTGTGTGTGTGTGCGCACACGCGCACGTGTGTATGAATGAAGGGAATAAAGTTTGTTAATAAAGTATCCATTTAACTGTATATGATCTGAAATAGTTACCAGGACTAAATAAAGAGAAACTCACTTAATTTCAAACTAGAGGATATTTTCCTGTACACTATGCTACATTTGAAGAAGTATCTTCCCTTTTAACTTTGTATTTCAGTGAAGGTCTTGTCATTGGAAAATAACCATTTATTTTGGTGATGTACTATAAACCAAAGGTAAATCCTTAACAAGGATACACTGTCATAAGCTCCAGTGACCAATAATTTCACAGCTAATAGCAAATAAAAGAAAATTTAAATCTTCTATCCTGAGACATGTACTGCAAATTGGTGAAGTACATGAAACCATGAAGAATGCTGACTTTACACCTGGTAGACAAAGATACTCTAAATTACACTACAGAGCTTAAAAAGGGCATGGTGTATGTTGAACAAGAAGAAAAAAAGTCTTTTCACCTAGAGGAAGAATAGCAAACAGTGACATGTTTTGGCACCAGAAGCAAAAAGTATACACCAATCAAGGGCATTTTCAAAATTGGCAACAATTAATGCCTCTAGAGGGAAAGAATACTTGACTAAAACTGTAACATTAGGAAGGAATTATAGCAACAAAAGAGCTTCGATTACAGCAATGAAGTATACAGTTAAGGAGTAAAGAAGCTTGTGATTCCTAAGAGGCCTACAAGGAAACCTAAACATCCCATACAAAATTGAAAGTGAGACCTTTAAATTAAAGCAAATGATCTGTATTCGGAGCTGAAATCCATTGACTTTCGATGTCCTTCCAATAGCACTGGAGAAAACACCCCACCCTGTGGGAAGTTGTTTCCAGAGGGAAGCATTCCTTTCATGAGTGTTTTCTCTATACTCTCCATGCTGTACTATGGTTTGGTGTTTGTTTAGAAGATGCATATCTAAATATTTTGTGGTAAAATGGAACCAATCTATTAAAATAAAAAGGGTAGAACCACCCATACAACACCAATATCACCAAGAATCACGGGGAAACAGAAATCTGAGATCCTGAGGTCAAAATAACTCTTCAATCTTGTCATCTTATTGAACCTAAGCAAAACTGTGAAGCAGGTCTCAAAGTTACCCACAGCATCTTTGTTTTCAACATCACCCCCTCCCCCTTTTAAGATACTGGGCATCCTCCTACTATTTATTTTGCTTCCTGGATTTCCTAAGGCTGCCTACCTAGGAAGCCATTGGGATTTCAGGCTTGCCATCCTAATTATCTCCTAGAAAAAACTGGTATTTGGTGTAGTCTTCCATTCTCTCACAAGTAGCTCTTGAGATATAAAGATAATTGATAAATGTTTCTTAAAGGGATCATCATTAGTAATTATTTAAAATGTGGCCCCATCCAGGGTTTGGTTCACGCCAATAAAGATTGAAAATACAATTTTTATTACAAGCCTTAGTTCAAAGGACTGAACTTATGGAAGTAAGTAAGATTCCAAGCTCCAGAGGAGGCGCAAGTGAGATTTCTCGGAGCCCACAAACCACCGAGCACCAGCCCCAAGTGCGGACCTGCAATTCTTTCTTTGGTTGAGAATGTTTCAGATATTACAGATTTCATATTGGTACACAAAAGCATACATTTTAGAATCAAAGTTTCTTTAATTCTGTGACAAAATAACTTATAAGCAGCTACCTGTTGACAATTTTGTTTGTATGAGGTAAAGGAGGCTTTGTAAAGGCTACTTATCTGAAAAGAATCCTCTAGCCCAGGTTTAACTTAGTATTCCCTTCACACAAGTGCACACAAGCCTCTGACTTCTGAAGAAATAACCTTCTAGTAATAGAGAATGTTTTCCCTAACAACTTTCATACCTTTCCCTCTGTCACGAGGAAACTGTTTGATGAAAAACATAAAAGTGAAATGCTACCTCTGTACATTTTCTCCGTGGAGACAATGCTTGGGTATCTACAAATCAAAGGCAAGCCCGCACGGATGGCACTGCTAACCATCCGTAAGTCATTTGTGACTGCAGTGGAAGAATCACTTCATATACCCGATGAAACCACGTTCATTTTGGCTTAATGTGCTTTAAGATGCTATGTTCTGGGAATATGTACAGTCCCTTAGAAAAATCAAATCACAGTATCTAATCCTGTGAGAAACTGATTATTGAGATTGAGGGTGGAGTAGGAGATTAAAGTTAGTAAAGTTTGCTGTGAGATATCCTTCAAATTATAGACAGAATGGGATTTTACATAAATTGGTTGCACTACAGTGCTGTGAATATTTTATATATTTTTTTATGATTGGGTCTAAGGTGGAACAAGGAACTTAAAAAGAAAATAAAACACACTTTTGCTTTTTAGATGGAATTCTCTTGCTGGAAGAAGAACTGAGGCTTGAAGCTGCCTGCAATGGTTTTTTAAGCAAATTGTTTCCACGCTCTAAAGAGCTCTTGAGGCCCATGGCATGAGTGAGAAAATTCAGAGGCAATCAGTCTACGCAAGTCAGAATGAAAACCAGGGCTAAACAAGATGGTCACTGATATCAACTGATAATCCCGAGAGAGGGGTCTATTGTGTCCATATCTTTCTTTTAATTTTATTTGTTGTTTGGTTTTTATTCATCAGACAACATAGCCATTACTACACAAGCTTAGTATTAATCATATATCATTGTCTTAAATTTTGTAATGTTGATTAGTAACTAGTGAAATACCATGCTTAGTTCTTCCAACAAAACCTTTATTAAAAATGAATTAAGTAGGAAATATGAAAACTTTAACCCTCACAGCTAAGAGAAGCCTAGATACTCTACTGTGAAAATATTGCTTCAATTCCCTCTCTTCTGGATAGTGGAAATCAGGTATAAAACTCAGTAAAAAATAAACGACAAAACTCCTGCAATACCCAAATTGCTATGACTACAACATTTCAGGCTTGGACACCTCAACTCCAAACATTCAAAACAAGTTACTGCAACTAATAAATAAATTACATTTTATAGAGACATTAGGGTAAAAGCGAAAGCACGTGGTCCTGTCTTTACACTAACACCCCTAACCTCACCTCCTCACTCAACCACTTTCCCTTTTCAATGATATTGTTGTGAAATACAGGCAGTGTTTAATCCTATCCTATTCTTAGCGACTTTCTCTTTCTGAATCCTTTGAGAAATAAAACTGCCACATTTTTCTAGATCCAGGTTGTCTGCTTCTCACTGTGGACTCTGAATTGCCTTAGGAAGTCTTAAATTACCCATTTGAGGTTTGTGGAAATGTAATCAATTTTACAGCCTAACAAAGAAAAAGATGTTAATTTTGTTTATACTTTTAACTGGGGAAGGGAATGGATTCACGAGGCCAGTAATTAAGAGTCCATGTCAGGAATAGAAATGGGAAACTTAAAATCAAGGTGAGTGTGACAAGTGGTTTGTATTTTGTATGGTTACTTCTGCTGTGTCAACTAGAGAATCAGGCCAGCGGCATGGGCACCTGCCCTTTAATGGGCTTTCACTCAGTCCTGCTCTGTCTATACCAAAGAGCAAAGGCAGGGCAGGAAACCAGAAAAACGTGCTGTTTGCATCAGACATGTTTTTTTCTTCCTTCCTATTTTGATATTGTATCTTTTGAGAAAGTGCACTTGTTTTTAAGTATTAGGATCATGTGGTTTACCTTTGTAAGAATCCAGAAATTCAGGGTTTTTCACAGTTGACTCTTGAGATTTGAACAAAACATAAAATGATCATTTATTAGCTTACAAGTGGCACTGCTAAACATCCACAATCATCTGTGTCTAGATTTTGTGATTTATGTGTTAGTTGTGGGCAGGTCTACATCAATATAATTCAACATGTCATAGCAATGTACAGAAAAGACTACTCACAAAATGTCATTTCCATAGTTGCTTTACTTCTAAAATATCCACTTTAAGCGCTCCATGGTCTGATCAGCTTCCATTCCCACTCCACCATTTGTGCTCTCTCACTGGACCCTGAACCTGTTGACCCTTCCACTTTTCACTATCAATAATTCCCTCACACCCTCCCCTCTCTCCTTGCCCAGCTTGGAGCTGCAGTTAGTCACGATACTCATAAAAATCCACGTCCTTGCTGTTCTCTGCCTTCACCGTATCACCCAGCAAAGGTCAATCACTGCCAAGCCCAACTATTCACTTCCTTGTGTTCCCACCTAAGCAGCTGTATGGTCCTGGAGGAAAAGACACAGCCATGCTAACTACACGGACTGCTTTCACTGTAAACACATTCCCACAAACCTCAGACGGGCCATCAACACTGCCTGACAATCGCACATGCTTCCCTTGTCAAGCTGCTCCACTTTCCTCAATTTTCAGACACAACCTGCCCACTCTCAGTTGATGATCTCCCCTCAGAACTCATTGGATGCTAAGACATTCTTATTACCTCAACTTTCTGCTCTCCCAGATGAGTATTTCACACCCCTTTTCTCTGCAACTCTGCTAGGGTGCCTTCTCTCTCTTCACTCGTAGCCAATCATTCTATTCCACACTTGGAGAAAAAAGAAGCCATGAAATGGAAACCACTGTATCTTCCCTCCACTCAGCATATTAATCTAAGTTTATCTGTATCCACCCTGTAGGCAATAATTCTGTTACAGTGGAAGAAAGATCACCAATTCTATCAAAGACCAATTCTTCCACTTGGTAAACCATTCCTTTTTTTTCTTTTCAATTTTTTTTCCTCCTGGAATTATTCCTTCTCTTTCTCCTGCATTATCAATTTCTCTTTCCCTATGAGATCATTCCCATTGCCAGACACACACACACAAAGGAACAATATCATCCTTATGGGACGGGGAGGGAGGAAACCCCACAAAGATGATGGTCAGCTATAGGTTGAGGGCTGCTGGAAGAATCAAATAAAAATGCCTTGGAAGACATAATGGAATTGACTTGGTGCTTACCAAGGCCAAATTTCCGAGCAGAGAACACTGACCGTGCAAAGGCACAGAGATAGGGAACAACATATCATGTTAGAGGAGCCTTAAGTAATTAATGTATGTGAAGCTAAGGGTTGAAGATTGGAGTGGGTGAGTGGACATGATGAAGTGTAAAACTGGAGAAGTGGCAAGATCATAGAAGAATGACTGCACTATACTGAATAATTTGGACTCTGTAAAAAAGTAAAGAAGACTCACGGAAAGGGAAATAGCATAGTCTGATTTACAGTTTGGAAAATGGCTTCAACAGTAACATGGAGGGTGAGTTGGAGGGGTTAAGAGATGGAGAGACAATTTGGGAATGTTACCAGTTCATGCAAGAGAAGGTAGGAGCTTGAATGTAAACCGTGTCATATAAGTCCTTAAACAACGTTACTATTATTTCTACTTTATTGATGAAGAAAATGAGGCATAGAGATAAGTAACTTGCCCAGAGTCACACAGCCAAGTCAGAAGCAGAGCTGCGATTCAAGGCCTAACTAAAGGACTCATCCTGAATTCTCAACAGCTCCTTGCTCTGGTTCCAGTTACAGCTCTTTCTCAGTTTTCAGTTTTCAGCTTAAGTAATATCCTGGATAGGATCCCTCTCCATCACTCTTTCTGAAGCAGGGTCTCCAAAATTTTCTACAGAAATTTCACCAATGCTTAGTAACTTCTTGACAACTATGAGTATTTATTCTTTTTTATTATCAAATTTGTATTTTATTAAGTTGCTTATTTTTATTGTTGGTTTCCTTTACTATTCTTTAAGCAGATATTTTCTGTTATGTTTATTATATCCCACAAGCCTTAGATATGAAAGAAGGAAACTCAGCTCTTGAGGACAGTGCCATGCCGTCTTCTTTACATTCCTAATACCAGCAGAATTTGGGGATTTATGAGAAGCCCCCCAGGCATCTGCTGGATGAGTTAACTACTATAGTGAAGTTGGATTTAGGCTATAATTGCTTTGGCTATGTTTGTACCTCAGTATAATCGTATTAGATTAAGTAGAATAGATTCAGAAAGCTGTTCAAACAATAAATGTGACTGACTCTCTTATAATTTCTGCCAACAAGATAATTAGTCACAGTGAACTAGAAAAATCAAGCCAAATTAACTATAAAGTACTCATTCTAAGAATTCTTCTAGCACGTTTAGTTTTTATTCACTTTATTCACCTGACACTTTTGTAGCACCTGCTATGTGCCAAGGCCCTCATTTAGCACAGGAAACTTTTAGGTACCAACCATTGTGATAAATGTTTTGGGAATACTGTCACATTTAGTTTTATAAAAATATGACAGGCTAATATAGTGTATCACAGTTATTTACGGTCTAACCAGCGTTCATTCTCTCTCTTTTCGAAAGCATGACCCTAAATTTCTTGTGCAGAATCACACCTTCTTCTTTCCTTGTCTATAAGTCTGTTCAACACTGTTTTCAGCTTTAGGGGCAGTCATGTGACCTAGATATCAGCCAATGATTGTATTTTATTTCCTTAGCTGTAGTGATCATTTCAAGGATGGATATTTGATACGGTTCAAGCCCATAAATATCAGGCCTGAGAGTTTTGTTGAAACTATTGAGAAAAGAACACTTGCCTTCCCTGTTGTACTTGAACCTGCAAGACTATAGAAGCAGCTCAAATCTTCATCTTCCCACAATATATAGAGCCTGGGGGTAAATGCAACAAAGAGGAGATAAAAGCCAAAAGATGGAGAAAGACTAAAATTTAGTGGCATTGTTTGAGCCCCTGCATCAAGTTATACCTGAAATCATAAACTTCTGGAATTTTCAATTCAGAAAGTCAATACATCTTCCTTTTCTCCGTAAGTATTTGTTTTGAGTCTTCTGTTTTTTGGATCAGAGTCCCAATTGATTTTGGTAGATAGTATAAATTTCATTTTATAGATAAAACAATTCAGGCCCAGCATTAAGTAATTCACCTAAGGTTACTTAGCAACTATTTGTCTGAGTCAGAAATTGAATATAGTCTTTTGTTTTTTCTTGCTTTTACTCCAAAGCTTGTTTTTTCACTCAATACACTCTTCTAGTCCAACGATGATTTAAGACCTCATTATTAGACTGAGGCTTAAACACTTAAAGAACTCAGAAAAGTGCAATGGGCTACATGGTAGAAAATAGATGAGTCAAGGGATGAACCAAAAGAGGGAAAGTTCCAGAGAGAAGCTACTTTCACGCAGTGGGTAAGAAGTTCATTGCAGCTATAGCAAAGGGTTGCTGAGGGGAGTATTAAGAGATGATGCTAGAGAGGTGAGTTAGGACCAAAGTCTAAAAGATCTCATAACCAAAGTCCTGGGCAGAAAAGGGAGAGACAGATCATTATGCAAAATTTGGGGCATTCCAGCTTCTATAAACTACAAAGAGTTATGAAACTAGGACTACTGAGAGAAAGCAAGGACTTGATTTTCTGATATTCAACTGAGGCAGAAGCATAAATTTCTTCTATTTTATTTTTAATATTGATTAAATTTTAAGAAAATTAATATAATCATAAGTTACTTCATAGGATTACTTGGAAGGAAATTTTAGACACAATTTAACTTGTCCTCCAACTTTTATCAATAGAAATGACTTTCCCACATTTACCTGGTAATTTAGTGGCAGAGCTAAGATAGAAGCCAAGTCTCCTGACTTTCATTCAATTGCTCTTTTTTACTGTTATCTCATTGATTCTCATATTATTTTTTACGTAATTCTCACCTGGGATGGTCCTTTGGGGTGTGCAGGGAGGAGAGTGTGATGGGAATGGGAAAATCACTGCAGGAAATGAGAGAAGCTGATGGAAGTGGGTTACCTAGGTGAAATGTGTGGAAGCAGGAACAAGGTTGACAAGTGACGTTAGCTGTAAGGTAAACTGAATCAGGGTGATGACACAGGACTCAAGGAGAAAAGGGCTTGAGTTGACATCTTTTTTAAACTATTCTTTCAACCCTTTGTGTCTATAGTAGACTGAAAAAGAAGAAATAGCACACTAAATTTTATATAAAAGTATTGTCCATTCTCTGAGAGGCTCAAACATCTATTGTCATTCTCATAGTACTGCATTTCACCTGGTCCTGCTGTCTTTATTGTATCTCTACTCCTGCCATTTGTAAGCTCTCTTCTCTTTGAATTACGGAAACTAGCTTTTTCAAAAGAAAGTGTTAACAGCATTTCTTTGATATTGGTCATGTGCATTCTGAAGAGTAAATAGTCGAAAATGACAGGGTGACCCTTTGTGCCCTGGTAGTCCTTGATTCAGTGATTGTAATTCTTGGTTCCATTCACCGTCATGCTTTTGAGCTTGGCCATGTTTTCCATAAAGGAGACCAGCTAAAGAGATACAATTTACTATTTGGGGTGCTGTTTTAAAGTAAAAAGAAAAATCATTTTGAAAAGCAGACATTTACTTGAGAAAGAAAAATACCTTTTACTTAAATATAAGACAACCTATAGCTACTCTGGGTGGCAGAGTGAGCATAGTAGAAGAATAAAAGTAAAATCTACACATTCACAAAATGATCCTCAGGAGCACCTACAAGGGGATTGAGTAAACTAGGACTGAAATAGGTTATAAATATTAACACTGGGTGACAGAGTTATCACTGCTTTATCTAAGAGAAAACAATGTCATTTGGAAGCTAACCTTTTGGAATATTGGAAGCCCTGTTAAATATTTGGCACAGGAGTTGATATACTGCCTATCCCTTGGCAGGTAGGATATATAGATAAGAACAAAGTGGCAAAGAAGGCAGAATGAAGAGCTACAGGGCTGTGGTCTAAGATAAACCCAAGAAGGAATATATTTATGTTTGGTGGCTAGGACTAAAAGACTGCTCCAAAGGGCCCAGAGTTTAGTAGCGATGGTAGATTTACTGTGAACCAAAGTTAAAGGAAGGAAAGAATCTGGGGCATGATAGCAAAAACTACATTTTTGAACTTGAATGGAGATAGTAATCTAAATTTATCAGATAATATTCCATTTATCATGCTCCATGTTGGGTCAATACGTTGATATGCAATGGAAATTTTTTTGCTAAAAATAGTGCAAACCCACTGTGTTTTTCATAGGTAGGAAAATTATGTGTAAAACTTACACAGAAACTACAAAGATTTTACATTGTAAAACATTACGTAGAATAAATTTGTGTTCCTGGAAGTGGATCAGAGGAAGAAGTCTTTTATGTTATTATATTCTTATACCTAATATTTAAGACCTTGGTTGAAAATATGATCAAATAATGAATTAAATTTTCTTCTAACTACAAAAATCCAAAATATCGTCTGCCTTACCATGATCATTCAAAAATATGGTATTTTATTCAAGCATCTCATGGTCAGTAAGTAACTTGTTCCACAAGATTCGTTATGAAAAGATGTTTGGTGTCCCACATCTCCAGATTAGTACCACAGTGTGTAATAATAAATTTCTTTGTAAATACATAGTGATTAATTGTAGGTAACAGGCTGATCCTGAATTCATGCATTATTTCATATTTTGTAGGTTCTATATTTTGCCACTGGCCATTATCCAAAGTGTTCAAAGAACTCATCTGATAGCACAGATTCTAGATTTTTCCTTTTCTATCCCTTCTTTATGGAGTCAGCTCTCCTAGTTATTTTTTAAGGTTGGTCTGTTTTGATACATGAAATGCACTGCATCTTTATTGTACTGGCAATAAAATTCTAATAACATTCATTAAAACAAATTAGTAGACCTGAATATCTCCTGATCTAATGAATGAGAAAAGGAGGGCCTATATTTATCTATTTCAGATATTATACATTGAATTCTAGACTGGGAGACGCCCGTGTCTCTGTTGACACAACAGAAATTTGTCAATCCTTTTCAGAACTTCTCTTTATTTGAAAAGCATTTAGGAAGTTTTCCAGCATATGTTATTAAGGAAACATAAAAGGAAGATTAACAAAGCAGAAGAAGAGGGGAAATAAATAAACCTGTTGACAAAATGAACTTTATTTCCATCAACTGGTTATTGGAGCAGGAAATACAGGCTTTTCTAATGAGGCACTGGGCTATGATGGCCAGTTTTCTTCTAAGCCATTTTATGGTGGGGGCTAGGGAGCTTTTCCTGTGGTCATAATAACAGGAAAAGGTACAAGACTTTTAAACCTGTCAAGATCACATAAAAGTTATAATAATTATTCCCAAATTGTTTTTTCCCTGTTCTTTTTCTTGTTTGGTAAAGTAGCACTTTCATATAATCAAATGTGTTCACATTACCGCCATAGATATTTCTGATCTAACCAAGGAAAACAAATCCTAAAAACATTTCTCTTACAAAAGACAACAAGAGGTTAAAAGTGTGGAAGTTAAAGTTTTGCATTTTATTCACATTTTTACATTTTCTCCAAAAGCTCAAGATAGTTGGTGAGTTATTTATTTTTCTTAAATCAAGAAGCAATGCAAATAAAGCAACGGACAAAGGATTAATCTCCAAAATATACAAGTAGCTCATGCAGCTCAATATCAAAAAAACAAACAACCCAATCCAAAAATGGACAGAAGACCTAAATAGACATTTCTCCAAAGAAGATATACAGATTGCCAACAAACACATGAAAGGACACTCAACATCACTAATTATTAGAGAAACACAAATCAAAACTACAATGAGGTATCACCTCACACTCAGAATGGCCACCATCAAAAAATCTACAAACAATAAATGCTGCAGAGGGTGTGGAGCAAAGGGAACCCTCCTGCACTGTTGGTGGGAATGTAAATTGATACAGCCACTATGGAGAACAGTATGGAGTTTCCTTAAAAAACTAAAAATAGGCGGCTTCCCTGGTGGTGCAGTGGTTGAGAATCTGCCTACAAATGCAGGGGGCACGGGTTCGCACCCTGGTCTGGGAAGATCCCACATGCCGTGGAGCAACTAGGCCCGTGAGCCACAGT
Source organism: Orcinus orca (assembly GCF_937001465.1). NCBI lineage: Eukaryota > Metazoa > Chordata > Mammalia > Artiodactyla > Delphinidae > Orcinus > Orcinus orca. The sequence continues at coordinate 32,692,598 of NC_064569.1, read as the reverse complement.
TACTGAGCCTGCGCGTCTGGAGCCTGTGCTCTGCAGCAAGAGAGGCTGCGATAGTGAGAGGCCCGTGCACCGCGATGAAGAGTAGCCCCCACTTGCTGCAACTAGAGAAAGCCCTCGCACAGAAACTAAGACCCAACACAGCCATAAATAAATAAATAAAAGTAAAAAAAAAACAAAACTAAAAATAGAACTACCATATGACCCAGCAATCCCTCTACTGGACATCTACCCTGAGAAAACCATAATTCAAAAAGAGTCATGTACTACAATGTTCATTGCAGTTCTATTTACAATAGCCAGGACATGGACATAACCTAAGTGTCCATCGATGGATGAATGGATAAAGAAGATGTGACATATATATACAATGGAATGTTACTAAGCCATAAAAAGAAATGAAATTGAACTATTTCTTGTGAGGTGGATGGGCCTAGAATCTGTTATACAGAGTGAACTAAGTCAGAAAGAGAAAAACAAATACCCCATGCTAACACATATATATGGAATCCAAAAAAAAAAAAAAAAAAGGTTCTAATGAACCTAGGGGCAGGACAGGAATAAAGACGTAGACATAAAGCATGGACTTGAGGACACAGGGAGGGGGAAATGTAAGCTGGGACCAAGTGAGAGAGTGGCATGGACATATATACACTACCAAACGTAAAATAGATAGCTAGTGGGAAGCAGCTGCATAGCACAGGGAGATCAGCTTGGTGCTTTGTGTCCATCTAGAGGGGTGAGATAGGGAGTGTGGGAGGGAGGTGCAAGAGGGAGGGGATATGGGGATATATGTGTAGGTATAGCTGATTCACTTTGTTATACAGCAGAAACTAACACAACATTGTAAAGCAATTATACTGAAATAAAGATGTTAAAAATGCAATAAATATAATATTTCACTTTCACATTTTTAACTAAAAATAATTGTAGTTTATTCAAAAAAGAAGCAATGTATGCATTTGAAATACAACCATTCTTAGAAGGGAGAAGGTTCATTTGGGAGAGGTATGTGCATTTTAAACATTGGGGAAGCTTTCTCAAAATGTACATAACATTATTTGCAGGTATAATTTCATGTATACATATTTTCTAAGTTTGGTCATAGCTCCTTGTCTGTACTTATATGATTCATAATTAACAATGACCTGTAATATTTATCACATATTATCCTATGATCTTTTTTTTAAAAATGGAAAATAAGTAATAGTATGGATTTTTCAGAGCTTGTAAAGTTTCATAAGAATGCACATATTCTCACATATAGGTATCAATTTTTATTCTAGATGATATAATTTCCCCAGTGACTAGTGCATAGGTGTATAATTGTATGTTTGTATAACCATGATGCCATTTTGTGGCATTTAAAGTAGTAGTAATTTATTATATTGGATAGACAATTAAATAAATAATGATCAGATTAAATTATTTATTTATTTTAAACATTTATTTATTTAAATTATTTTATGGTTATTTGTCCAACTGCTTTATGAACTGCTTTTTCCTTGGGCCTTTGAAGAGTAGACATGTTTCTCTATTTGTTGTTAATGAGATCAGTCTGAATATTTTGACCACTTGAAAAGTAATTTCCATCATTGCATTATGTATTCTACAGCCTGATTTGATAACTACAAACAAAAACATGGATCATCAAAATTAATCTGAAGTATATCAGCATCTGTTCACTACCGCATAATTTATAATAGCAAAGTATCATAAATGTCCTCAATGTCCACAATATGTGACTTCTTAAATAAATAAGGGAATATCTGAACGATGGAATATTAAGACTCTGGAGAACTTTCATAACATGGGAAATGATCATTATAAATACTAAAGCAGGACACAAATTTATATAACATAACCATCTCCCTTTTGTGTGTTTTTTTAGTCTTATATTCAAATAAAAATTCCTGGAAGAAAATATGAGTAGTTAGCTCTAGTTGCTGTTATTATGATCATGATTCCTTTCTTTTTAATATATCCCTGTATTTCCAAGCATATTTTCTGTGAGTATATACTTACCTAGAATCAGAAAAATAAGCATTATTTTAAAAAAACAAATATTAATCATTGAAAACAAATGGGTGCTCTGTACATCATGGTAGCCGGCAGATCTCTATTCCTTCCTTTCTACACAATCATCTTATTTACTAGAAAATACTAATTAAAAAGCAAGGAAAAAAAGTAATTTGATGAATTCAGTGAAGTGAGAAGAAACTAAACATAAACATCAAAGAAACACTGTGTGAGGGTTAGAAGCTCAATGGCAGTACTATGGGCATTATCTTCATCTAAAGGAGACACAGACACTAAACCTTGGTTGTTGTTTTTTTGTTTTTTTTTTGCGGTACGTGGGCCTCTCACTGTTGTGGCCTCTCCCGCTGCGGAGCACAGGATCCGGACGCGCAGGCTCAGCGGCCATGGCTCACAGGCCCAGCCGCTCTGCGGCATGTGGGATCTTCCCGGACCGGGGCACGAACCCGTGTCCCCTGCATCAGCAGGCAGACTCTTAACCACTGCTCCACCAGGGAAGCCCCTTGGTTGTTTTTTAATGCCCTAAATTTAGCCAAGCTTTTCATTTATGGAGCTCTAGTAGGTTCTTTGTGCTCGTAGTAGGGCCAAATCTACATGAACACGTCAGAATTATCGACCCTCCACAATTCTGATCTTCTTTCCCAACTTGCTTAATGACATTACCATTGTGTTCTTTGTGCTCGTAGTTCTTTGTGCTCGTAGTAGGGCCAAATCTACATGAACACGTCAGACTTATCGACCCTCCACAATTCTGATCTTCTTTCCCAACTTGCTTAATGACATTACCATTGTGTTCTTTGTGCTCGTAGTTCTTTGTGCTCGTAGTAGGGCCAAATCTACATGAACACGTCAGACTTATCGACCCTCCACAATTCTGATCTTCTTTCCCAACTTGCTTAATGACATTACCATTGTGTCAGTCAGCCCCATTTAGGTCTTCACTGTTATCTTGTATTCTCCAACTGCGGCCTTTTACAGATAATGGACATTGCCTATAAAATGATTCTCTTTTCTCCTTTTCTTCCTACTCCCTTTGCTGTTGCTCTGGTTCAGTCTTGTAATTTTTCTTCTCCACCTGTTCAATCCCCTTGAATCATCTGGAAGATTACTGCTTGATTAATCTTATTAATATGTCTTTAACACATTATTTCATGCTCAAAAGCATTAATGGTTCTCACTGATTACTGAATTAAGTCAAAAGTTCTCAGACTGACTCTCCAGACTCTCTGTAATCTGATCCCAAACGACATCTGTAAAGCATCTCTTATTCTTCTGCTTAAAGATCGATGACCTGGCCAAACTGGAGTAGAAATCATTTCCCAGGTCTGTCAGACTTTCTTCCTCCTTACCAAAATGTATGGTGCTTCATTTACTATCCCTATTAAAATTCTGCCTATATTTAACTTCTAATAAATTATGAACTTCCGAAAGGTGGAGGAAATGTATTCAACCTTGTATCTCAGTGTTGATAGCAGGAACTTACAAGTAGTAAAGGCTTGTGCCTGTTTGCTAAATAAATGAATCCATTTCAAACCACACCTGTATCACAGTCTCTTTATCACCTAGAAGTACTCTTCATCCCTCTGGGTACACAGTGGTCTCTGCATCTCTAATTCAATACAAATCATACTTGGCCTTACATGTCATTATGGAAGACAGGGACATTCCCAGTTTATAGGCATTAGGATTTCCTTGCATCTGGCCATGTCTAGAAGACTAGTATAGATGAACCGCTAGGAACTATTTATAAGAAGGCTTAAGAATCTCCCTGTGAAAAAGGATACAAAGACTCAAAGAATAGGACTCAAAAAGTAAGACTTCTGTGTTTGACAGTTATGTTGTGCTAGGTACTTTGAAGAGGCTTCCTGCTGAAAACAACTAATGAGGTTAACCTACTTCTTTTATTTATTTTTAAAGTATTACTAGGATGACAAAATAACAGTAAATACTCAGAGGACAAAACAAATGAGTGAAGGTGAGAATTTGGAAAAGAATAATCAGGAATCAGATTTTATCCTTGGAGTATTTACTGATTTAAGTGAAGCTAGGCCTCAGTGTCCACAGTTTCACAGAGCACGAAGAATAGGAGACAATGTCCAGAGCCTATTCAAGATAAAGAGTCTAACAGGAGACCACAGGAAGGAAGCTGGGAGGCCCAAGAGCTATTGACTTAGTGTTAAAAAAGAAATACAACACCTCTCTCCCAGGGCATTGCAAAGAGAACTGTCTATCGTGAATTTTGGTCTTGAATGAAAGGGAGAAAAGTCTCACCTGAGAATAAGCAATAACAAGCTGGCCCCTACGCAAACTTCATGGATGTTTGCACCTCCAATTCAGACTACCTGGAGGGGTAACGGTGGTATCTACAACAGCTCAAGCTGATAATTAAGTTTAAAGTAGTCCTGGGAGGGTGATATCCCCAGGAGCCCAGCAGAAACTAACTCATGCTTTCTGGCTGGAGAAACCCAGGCCTCAAAGTGCACCAGGGACAAAGTTGGAATTAAAATGTGCTTAGAGTCAAATTTCACAAAGTACACAAAGAAACAGTGCACCATGAGTGAGATCCAGCAGGAGAAAAAAAAAATTAAATAGGAATCATAACTGGAAAGACATTGTGAATATATACAGAGAGATTTAACATAATGAAAGAAATAGGAACAAGGATGGTACATATGAGTAATGAGTATAAAAATAACCAATAAAAAAGAATAAGAACGGGGCTTCCCTGGTGGCGCAGTGGTTGAGAGTCCGCCTGCCGATGCAGGGGACACGGGTTAGTGTCCCGGTCCGGGAAGATCCCACATGCCACGGAGTGGCTGGGCCCGTAAGCCATGGCCGCTGAGCCTGTGCGTCCGGAGCCTGTGCTCTGCAACGGGAGAGGCCACAACAGTGAGAGGTCCGCATACCACAAAACAAAAACAAAAACAAACAAATAAAAATAGAGTAAGAACTTATAGAAATGAAAATTATAATAATTGGAGTTAAAATTTAAAGGATGTGTTTAAGAGCAGATTAGACAGACCTGAGGAATCGCTCAACTAGAAATTAGTGAACTAGAAGATAGATTTGACAAAATTATCTAGAATGCACACAAAGAGACAAGGAAATGAAAAGTAGGAAACAGGAGTTAAGAAATATGGAGATAAAGGCTGAAAATACTCCAGAACTGATGAAAACCACTAATCCACTGAAATCAGGAATCAGTACCTTTATTGTGTACCATACCTGTATCTGTATTGTGTATCAGTAAAGATACAGTGGAATGGTATTTTGTTGTGCTGAGATAAAACATCTGCTGACCTAGAGTTCTATACTTGGGAAAATGTTTTTTACGAGAGTAAAATAAAGATATTTTCAGATAAACAAAAAAACCAAACTATTTTGTCAGTAGCAGACTCTCACTAAAGAAAGCTAAAAGATGTATGTTAAGTTCAGAAGGAAAACTCAGATGGAAGGTCTTAGGTGCAAATAGAAATGAAGAATAAAGAAAATCTAAAGAAATATGAAGTACTCATACTATATAATGGCTTAAGGGGTTAAAAGAAGGCCAGGAAAAATTAAAATGCTTATAAAGGTATCATATAAGTCAGGAAGGGTGTGGTTTGCTTAAGTGTTCTTGAGTCTCTATACAGTATTCCTGTTAAGGATGAGGGTAAAGATATTGTTAATTACAAAAAAAATCAATACACTAAGTTTTATAAGATAAGCACTAAAAGAACAGAAATAGTTCATATTACCATATTGTAATCCAGCAGAGGGGAAAAATTGGAATGAGAAAGACAATCAATTTACATTAAAGACAAGAAAGGATAGAAAAAGAAACAGAAAAGTGAAAACACAGCACAGTATAAGAAAATATAATTATGCCCAAATTTATAAATAATTATGAGTGTAAACAGACAAAATCATGTAGTTAAAAGACAAAAAAATGACAAAATATAAATGCAAACAGACCACCACTGCTGCTAGCACAAAAGAACAACACTCCAGCTCTATAAAAAGGGTACAAGAAAGGCTCACAACAAGACATTGTCAAAAAGGCATGCAAAAGATAACAATTCAGAAAAGGTGAAAGTAAAAGTTGGCAAAAGTTATGCCACAAAATACTAAGACTAAGCTGGTGTAGCTATGTTATTAGTATAGTAGAATGTATTGTATAACAAAGATAATCGCAAAAAATGTCGCTACATTTTTTTTAAATGACCTAAAATTGTAGAAAACAAAAATGACAGAATTAGAGATAGAATTTGACAGATCTATCACTGTAATGGCGATAGATAAATCAGCCAATGTAATTTTAAGGATAAAGAAGATTCGAACAGTAGGATTAACAAGCTTGATCTAATGTATAGCTATAGAATATAATTACCAATAAATGCAGAATATATATTATTTTCAGGCATGAATTGACCTTTTATGAAAAGGTTCACTTTAGCATAATAATAATAAACACATTAAATTCAATTTGTGCTAAGCAGTGTTTTAACCACGTTAGAATACATTTTATTTAATTAATTAATTTATTTATTTTTGGCTGTGTTGGGTCCCCGTTTCTGCGCGAGGGCCCTCTCCAGTTGCGGCAAGTGGGGGCCACCCTTCACCGTGGTGCGCGGGCCTCTCACCATCGTGGCCTCTCCCGTTGTGGAGCACAGGCTCCAGACGCGCAGGCTCAGCAATTGTGGCTCACGGGCCCAGTTGCTCCGCGGCACGTGGGATCCTCCCAGACCAGGGCCCGAACCCGTGTCCCCCAGCATCGGCAGGCAGACTCTCAACCACCACACCACCAGGAAGTCCTAGAATACATTTAATCCTCACAGTCCTAAGGGTTTGGTATATAAATATCCCCATTTTATACATGAGAAAACTGAGACACAAAGATGTTAAGTGATTTTCTCAAGGTAACAACTAGAAAATGGAAGAGCTGGGATTAGAGTCTGTCCTCTTATCTGCCATGCACCCAGGAGCACTGCCAGGCTGTTGGCAGGAGTTAGAATTGTCTCAATTCTGAGCTCTCCTTCGTTCAGGACAGTGGGTACTTCTGAGGGAGAAAGTACAGAGACAGGATTGGGAGGGGGCATGCAATATCATGGTAATGTTCTTTTTCTAGAACTGAGTACTGAGCGGACAGGTATTTATTGCATCTCTGTTTGAAGGAAAGTTGACACTGTAGCATAGTATTACTCAGACTATTTTTAGAACTGACATTACAATTTTATGCCATTGTCCTAAAAGTGCAATGAGAACAAGTGAAAATGAAAGGTAGATTTTAGCTCTTTGTAACACCAAAAGCATAAAGATAGGCACTGGTTACTTTTTCTCCTGGAGGTAACTCTTGGAAAACGGCATGGCAGGTACACAGTGATCCAACAATCTGCCTGGGCCAGTAAGAAATGGAGAAAGGGAGAGAGACCAGGCCCCAGAACGTCAGGTCCAGCAGGGGATACAATCATCATAGTTGAAGTCAGAAAGAAGGAAAATGCCAGATTTTATGGGGTAGCAACTTGGCAGTTTGAGAGTACATATGTGCCATACCATGAGGATTCCCAGAAGCTTCTGGAAGGATTTTGACAGGTGATTTGAAGAACCCAAAAAACTAGAGGAGAGAGTATAGCCAGAAAAATACTGTTTTATTACTGCCTGTGCTTTTTTCTAAACACAGGCATCTTCTAAGGAAAGTGGGTAACTCTTATCTATGCACTTAAAATGAATAATAGATATTAATTTGCTGAGGGCAGAGATTGTATATATTTTTATCATAATAATATTTTACATGATATAAAAAAATCATGAATGAATGCAAAAATCCATCAGAACTCCTAATAAAGCAACTTTTTTTTTTTTTTTTGGCTGTACCGGGCCTCTCTGCAGAGCACAGGCTCCGGACGCGCAGGCCCAGTGGCCATGGCTCACGGGCCCAGCCACTCCGTGGCATGCAGGATCCTCCCGGACCGGGGCACGAACCCATGCCCCCTGCATCAGCAGGCGGACTGTCAACCACTGCGCCACCAGGGAAGCCCAAAGCAACTTTTAAGTATATCTGATACTAGATATTAGGGATATCATTTTTAAAAACAAAAGAAGGCACATGATTTTTTTGCAGAAAAAAGTGCCATTCTATTAGTCTCCTAATACCAGTAGGTGTATCCAAATTTAACTCAATAGCTAATTTAGGACAAGTATGTGGGTTTGGGATGGGGCCTGTGCAAGCATGTCCATGAATCTATAAAGGGAACAAGAAATGTGTAATAGAAAGAGATAGTAATTTATGTACAGATGGAAATCCAGATATACACACACACACAAACACATCCCTCTGGAATATATACCAGCCCTAAAAGGCTCTGTCCTTTCCAGCCTGGCTATGCCAGTGGCATCCAGCACCCGAGGTGGTCGCGCCTTCTGAATGCTCCTGGCTAAAATGCAGAAATCCTGCAAATTACTTCTATAATGGGCAATGGAGGGGGAAAACTGGATGAAACTCAACATAGGAAAAGCCAATTTAAGTACTATAAAATGTTTTCTAATAATGGAGTCTGTTAGGCTTTGGGGTAATCTCAGCAGGAGATATGAAGGCTGTATCATAGGAAGGACTTAAAAATATCAAGGAAAAATTTGATTTCAACTGTTTCAATTGGGCAAACTTCTGCAGCAGAGGAAAGGCAGTACCTTTAGAATATTACCAGGGTTACAACTATTGTTGAAAACTGATGTGTGACAGAGAAAACCTTGCAATTCGCTGCTGTGTACAGGAAGGTCAAAGGCATTGTAGTTTCAAAAAATCATTACTTGCTTTCTAGGGAAAAAATCAGTTTAATCTTCAAAATATGGTTTCCTGAAGTAAACAGTATGAGACAGGATGCTCTGGTAAAAGAGAAGCAGTGGACACCTACCATAATTAGAGTTTTACTAACTGTTGCTAGCACCTCATTTAAAGAGAAAGTTCACTTTAAGAATTTTTTTTGTTTCCACTGTGAATGCAAGTTTTATTAATACCACACTATGGGTAGACCACAGTCCGCTGTTACTCTATTTAGATTTTGGCTTTTTCCTTCCTAGATTTTTGAGCAATGTGTTCATGTACATAGATAATCACAATCCCATTTGTAAAGAGGAAAGAAAGAAAACGTTTATTGTACAGAACGGACTTCTCATCAGCACTGGGGTGGTCCTCTGAGACTTTCATTTCTTTCCTTCACAAAAGCAGAAGATGAAGTTTAAGTGCCTTCCTGTGTATTTAATTTAAAAATACCAGCCACTCTATTGTTCAGAACTAAGTCCTTTTAATCAAAAAATGGCTTCTTATTCCTCAGATACCTTCCATGCATGAGGTAATGAGCATTTTAGGATCTTAGAAGGATGCTTCACAGTAATCCCTTGGGCTTTTCTATTTCACAGAATTTACCATTTATTTTGCTACATGCCTACAGAGAATTGGTCAAGTTCATCCTTTTCCTTTTAAAGCTGTTGAAACTCTTCAGTTGTGAAAACAGCCTAATGAAAGTGGCCTCTTTATCCTCCTCCTGCACTCGCAGACTACTCTGGAATGAATATATCACATAGGTAGGCATAGCCTCGATGTGTTTGGGGGCTATCTGGGTGGAAATAGAAAAGTCTTGAAGCGAGACAGACCAGCCTAGAGGTAAACAGGCTGCCAGTGCTGGCAGCTGTGCCGTTACGGAGAAAACTGCATTCCCCAATGTGGTCTCACTTATCAATTTTGACAGGTGACTGTCTTGACTCCCCAGAACATTTATCAAAGAGGACAAATCGTGCTGAATGTCAAGTTTGCCAGAATGACTTTGGTTAATAGTTGACTGTAAAGAAAATAGGGCTCATAACCACCTATCTATCATGCAGGGGAAGGAGAACACTCTACCTAAATAATTTTTGTTTATTTTTAAAAAGCCAACTATTTATTTATTTGAATCTATACTCTACCATTCCCACCATTTTAGTTCAAGGCCTTTTCATTTCACACATAGACAATAAAAATTTGGGTCTCTTATTTGGGTTTTGTTCCTTCAAATTTGTCCTCCACACTCCTACAAAAATGGGTCGATCTGGGAAACAATCTGACTCCCTCAGGCCTCTTGTAACATGGAGGTGTCTTCCCATTGCTTGTAGTATAAAGTTGCCTGTAGTATAAAGTCCAAGTTCCCAGTTGTTACATAAAAGTTGTTTCCTTATCCGGCCCCTGCATACCTGTCCAGCCTTATCCTGTGTCTTTCTTCACTTCCCAAAACACTCTCCAGTTAGACTGAACTACTATGAACCTGCTGTGTTTGTTGATGCCATCACACATTTGACTTACTCTTGCCTTAAACATTGGCTTGCTCCAAATTCTCCTCAGGTACCATTTCCTCTCTGACCATTTCCCAAAGAGTTAGTCACTGGTTTCTCTGTACCACTTCTGTATTTTATTATTGTGTATGTCTCAGAGTAGTGTAATTATATATATATCTTCCTATTTCTGTAAGCAGCTTTTGCAGGAAAGAGCTCTCTGCAGGAGGCCCCTTTGTCTCGTCACTAACCTTTAACAAGTCACCCCCCAAGCTCTACTTATCTCCAGCCGGAGCACACCTTTCAAATCTTTTGATCACACAGTACTTTGCCTAACTTGTTGGTTCTTCCTGGAGATCAAAGAAGTAGAAATGAAGAATAAGTAATTAGCAGATGGCCAGATCTCCTCCCTAGCTTCCCCTTCAGTAGTCTCAAACTGTGAACAAACTGTGTGAACAAACTGTGTGGACAACATAGCATCTAAAGAAAGATCACAAGAGGTTGACAAGCCTGCACACAGTGGGGGATGGCAACAACTCTGACCTCCATCTCAATGATTAACTGAGCTTACTTCCTTTTTTCCTTTTAAAAGCTTTCATGGCCAATCAGAATCTTCGGAGATGGTTTTTGGGGGACACCGGAGTCCATCATTTCCCCAGATTGCCAACATTCTGATTACAGGCAACTTTCCTTTCTACCAACATTTGTTTCGCCCTCGTGTATTGATTTTCGAGCAGCAAGCGGCCAGACCTGATTCGGTAACATTTCTACATCTAGACTGTGAGCTCCTTGATGGAACACAGTATCTCATTTATTATTGGCTTATCAATACTCAGCATAGAATCTGAGATTGCACACATTGCTCAAAAATATTTATTTCTGAACTTAACTGGGTCACCATGGTTACCAGAAGCTGAAAGGAAAACATCTTTATATCACAGAAGCGGGAGTCATTAAAACATCTTTGGGTTTAAAAGCAAAATTTAATGGCATATGATAAATAAAATATAAAAAACCTGCATGTTTAATTATGTATTATGGGAATACCATGATCTGTGTTGTATGCAGAAGGACTGAGACCTTAGAGTGCAATTTTATTTTATTTTCTGATTTTTTTCCAGCTTTGTTGAGATATTATTGGCATATAATATGTATAAATTTAATGTGTACAATGTGATGATTTTATATATATATATATATATTGTGAAATGATTACCACAATAAGGTTCCTTAACACTTTCATTCTGTCACATAATTACCTTTTTTGTGGGGAGCACATATAATATCTATTCTCTTAACACTTTTCAATTGTATAATATGGTGCTGTTAATTATCATCACCATTAGATCCCCAGAACTTATTCATCTTGTAGCTGGAAGTTTGCACCCCTTGACCAACATCTCCCTATTTCCCCCACCTCCCAGACACTGGCAGCTGCCATTCTACTTTATTTATTTGAGTTTGGCATTTTTAGATCACACATATAAGTGAGAACACAGTGTTTGCCTTTCTCTGTCTGACTTATTTCACTTAGCATAATATCCTCAGGGCCCATTCATGTTTTGCAAATGGCAGAATTTTCTTCTTTTTATGGCTGAAAAATATTTCATTGTATGTATACACCACATTTCCTTTATCCATTTAGCCCTTAATGTACACTTAGGTTATTTTCATGTCTTGGCTATTGTAAATAATGGTGCAATGAACATGGGGGTGTAGATATCTCTTTGAGATAATGATTTCATTTCCTTTGGATATATACCCAAAAGTGGAATTGCTCGATCATGTGGCAGTTATTAGGGTGCGATTTAAAATCACTGACTACCATGTGCGTGAAATTGTAAAACTAAGGACTGGGATAATTTCCTGATGTCGGGTTTTTGTGAAACTTAAAAAGCAATGAAACACTTAAGTAATTTAGTAAATGTTGGCAAATTTTTCTTTAATTTGCTGTAATATAAGTTTAATAAGAACATCTAATATTGTGCCAGGACTTTCCTTAATCTGCTACATTCTAATAATTACCAAGTCTTAAAATTTGCTTCTGATATATATGCTTCCATCCCTGACTTTCATTTTCCACTGCTACTACTACTACTAGTGTAGTCCTTACCCTATTCTGAAAAGAAAACTTATACTTTTCATCTTACTTTTAAAATATACACATAAAAAAAACATTCAACACATAAATAATTATGAGAGACATGCAAAGTTGGAAGTAAAGGGCCAAAAGTTGAATGGGAGAAACTACCATACTTCGATGCTGGCATAGACTAGCATCTCCTTTCCTGTTGCAAAACCCCAGAATGTATAAAAAAAGTATATATTGAAAAGAATCATAATCATGCTTTAAAATAAGAAGGGAAACCCTTGATGGATTAGAAACTGTGAGAAGTCTCTGAAGGATGAAAAGCAGAAGGGATCACATAAAAGCCTGAAGCTGCAACAAGGGAGAATGAACACCAAGGGTTCGATTCTAAAGTTAACAGTGGACTAGCAAGCCTCTGGGCTGGGAGCCTCCAGACACACAGGAGGGTGGTGGTGCACTGCACACTAAGGATTCCTCCAGCTCCATTCTCCCTGCCAGCTTGGAACACCAAGAGCCACTGGGCAGTTTGCTTAACTCTCCCCAAAGCTCTAAGAAGTAAGCTTGTAGTAGCTCCAAACTTAAGAGATAGGAAACTGAATTAAGCCCAGGTGGAGCTGTTCTGGGATTAGGAGGAAAGGCAGTGTGGTATTATGGAGACAAAGGAAGAAGAGCATTTCAAGAAGATACACATGGGCAATAGCACAAATGCAGCTGAAAGGTTAGGGAAGTAGATGGTATAACTGGATTTGGTCATTCTGTTATTACTTGTCATACTCATATCACATTTTAATGGACTGAGAAATAAATGAGATTTTTAAAAAGTGGCAGAGAGTCAAACTCCTCTTTTAACATGTTGAAGAAAAAGAATAGAGAAGATGAAAGTCAGAGATCCAAACAGGCTTCATTAAAGGTCTTTTTTTTTTTTTTTTTTTTTTGCTTTTACATAAAGGACTTTTGAATGTGTTTGGGTCCACTGTGACACTCAGAGCATCTCTCTTTGTGTGCAGTTCATAACTCATGTTTCAAGGGCTTGCAGACCCTATCATCCATAAGATGTGGGGTTTCTTTTCTGAAGGTTCATTTTCTCCTTCCTTCTCTTTTTATTTTTATTTTTTTTATTGGAGTATAATAGCTTTACAATGTTGTGTTAGTTTCTGCTGTACAATGAAGTGAATCAGCTATATGTATACATATAACCCCTCCCTTTTGGACCTCCCTCCCACCACCCCTATCCCACCCATCTAGGTCATCACAGAGCACTGAGCTGAGCTCTCTGTGCTTTAAAGCATGTTCCTGCTAGCTATCTATTTTACACATGGTAGTGTATATATGTCAGTCTGAATCTCCCAATTCATCCCACTCTCCCTTCCCTACCCCGTGTCCACATGTCGGTTCTCTATGCCTCTGTCTTTATTTGTGCCCTAAAAATAGGCTCATTGGTAACATTTTTCTAGATTCCACATATATGTGTTAATAAACAATATTTGTTTTTCTCTTTCTGGCTTACCTCATTCTGCATGACGGACTCTAAGTCCATCCACATCTCTACAGATGACCCAATTTCGTTCTTTTTTATGGCTGAGTAATTCCATTGTATATATGTACCACATTTTCTTTATCCATTCATCTGTCCTTGGACATTTATGTTGTTTCCATGTCCTGGCTACTGTAAATAGTGCTATAATGAACATTGGGGTACATGTGTCCTTTTGAGTGATGGTTTTCCCAGGGTACCCAGTAGTGGGATTGCTAGGTCATATGGTAGTTCAATTTTTAGTTTTTTAAGGAACCTCCATACTGTTCTCCACAGTGGCTGTATCAATTTACATTCCCACCAACAATGCAAGAGGGTTCCCTTTTCTCCACACCCTCTCCAGCATTAATTGTTTGTAGACTTTTTGATGATGGCCATTCTGACCAGTGTGAGGTGATACCTCATTGTAGTTTTAATTTGCATTTCTCTAATAATTAGTGATGTTGGGTATCTTTTCATGTGCCTCTTGGCCATCTGTATTTCTGTTTTGGAAAGATGTCTATTTAGGTCTTCTGCCCATTTATTGATTGGGTTGTTTGTTTCATTGATATTGAACTGTATGAGCTGTTTGTACATATTGGAGATTAATCCTTTGTCCGTTGCTTCATTTGCAAATATTTCCTCCCATTCTGAGGGTTGTCTTTTTGGCTTGTTTATGGTTTCCTTTGCTGTTCAAAAGCCTTTAAGTTTCATTTGGTTCCATTTGTTTATTTTTGTTTTTATTTTCATTACTCTAGGAGGTGGGTCATAAAAGATCTTGCTGTGGTTTATGTCAAAGTGTGTTTTTCCCATGTTTTCATCTAAGAGTTTTATAGTGTCCAGTCTTACTTTTAGGTCTTTAACCCATTTTTAGTTTCTTTTTGTGTATGGTGTTAGGTAGTGTTCTAATTTCATTCTTTTAGATGTAGCTGTCCAGTTTTCCCAGCACCACTTATTGAAGAGGCTGTCTTTTCTCCATTGTATATTCTTGCCATCTTTGTCATAGATTAGGTGACCATAGATGCATGGATTTATCTCTGGGCTTTCTATCCTGTACCATTGATCTATATTTCTGTTTTTGTGCCAGTACCATATTGTCTTGATTACTGTAGCTTTGTATTATAGTTTGTATTGTACTTTGTACTATAGTTTGTATTATAGTCAGGCAGGGAGCCTGATTCCTCCAGCTCTGTTTTTCTTTATCAAGATTACTTTGGCTATTAAGGGTCTTTTGTGTTTCCATGTGAACTGTAAAATTTTTTGTTCTAATTCTGTGAAGAATACCATTGGTAATTTGATCAAGATTGCATTGAATCTGTAGATTGCTTTGGGTAGTATAGTCATTTTTACAATATTGATTCTTCCAATCCAAGAACATGGTATATTTTTCCATCTGTTTGTGTCATCTTTGATTTCTTTCATCAGTGTTTTATAGTTTTCTGAGTATAGGTCTTTTGCCTCCTTAGGTAAGTTTATTCCTAGGTATTCTACTCCTTTTATTGCAATGGTAAATGGGATTGCTTCCTTAATTTCTCGTTCTGATCTTTTGTTGTTAGTGTATAGGAATGCAAGAGATTTCTGTGCATTAAATTTGTATCCTGCAACTTCCACAAGCCTCTTAGGTAGCCTCATCCACCAGAAGGCAGACAGCAGAAGAAAGAAGTACAATCCTGCAGCCTGTGGAACAAAAACCACATTCACAGAAAGACAGAAAAGATGAAAAGGCAGAAGTCTATGTACCAGATGAAGGAACAAGATAAAACCCCAGAAGAACAACTAAATGAAGTGGAGATAGGCAACCTTGCAGAAGAAGAATTCAGAATAATGATAGTGAAGGTGATCCAAGAGCAAGGAAAAAGAATGGAGGCAAAGATCAAGAAGATGCAAGAGGGCTTCCCTGGTGGTGCAGTGGTTGAGAGTCTGCCTGCTGATGCAGCGGACATGGGATCGTGCCCCAGTCCGGGAAGATCCCACATGCCGCAGAACAGCTGGGCCCGTGAGCCATGGCCATTGAGCCTGAGCGTCCAGAGCCTGTGCTCCATAGTGGGAGAGGCCACAACAGTGAGAGGCCTGTGTACCACAAAAAAAAAAAAAAAAAAAAAAAAAGAAGACGATGCAAGAAATGTTCACAGAAAAAGAATGGAGGCAAAGATCAAGAACATGCAAGAAATGTTCAACAAATATCTAGAAGAATTAAAGAACAAACAAACAGAGATGAACAATACAATAACTGAAATGAAAAATACATTAGAAGGAATCAATACCAGAATAACTGAGGCAGAAGAACAGATAAGTGACCTGGAAGACAGAATGGTGGAATTCACTGCTGCGGAACAGAATAAAGAAAACAGAATGAAAAGAAATGAAGACAGCCTAAGAGACCTCTGGGACAACACTAAACGCAACAACATTTGCATGATAGGGGTCCCAGAAGGAGAAGAGAGAGAGAAAGGACCCAAGAAAATATTTGAAGAGATTATAGTCAAAAACTTCCCTAACATGGGAAAGGAAATAGCAACCCAAGTCCAGGAAGTGCTGAGAGTCCTATACAGGATAAACCCAAGGAGAAACAAGGCAAGACACATAGTAATCATACTGGCAAAAATTAAAGACAAAGAAAAATTATTGAAAGCAGCAAGGGAAAAACAACAAATAATATACAAGGGAACTCCCATAAGGTTAATAGCTGATTTCTCAGCAGAAATTTTACAAGCCAGAAAGGAGTGACGTGATATACTTAAAGTGATGAAAGGGAAGAACCTACAACCAATATTACTCTACCCAGCAAGGATCTCATTCAGATTCGATGGAGAAATCAAAAGCTGTACAGACAAGCAAAAGGTAAGAGAATTCAGCACCACCAAACAAGCTGTACAACAAATGCTAAAGGAACTTCTGTAAGTGGGAAACACAAGAGAAGAAAAGGACCTACAAAAACAAACCCAAAACAATTAAGAAGATGATAATAGGAACATACATATCGATAATTACCTTAAACGTGAATGCTCCAACTAAAAGACACAGGCTTGCTAAATGGATACAAAAACAAGACCCATATATGTGCTGTCTACAACAGACCCACTTCTGACCTAGGGACACATACAGACTGAAAGTGAGGGGATGGAAAAGATATTCCATGCAAATGGAAATCAAAAGAAAGCTGGAGTAGCAATATTCATAACAGATAAAATAGACTTTAAAATAAAGAATGTTAGAAGAGACAGGAAAGGACACTACATAAGGATCAAGGGATCAATCCAAGAAGAAGATATAAGAATTATAAATGGGGGCTTCCCTGGTGGTGCAGTGGTTGAGAGTCCGCCTGCCAATGCAGGGGACAAGGGTTCGTGCCCCGGTCCAGGAAGATCCCACATGCCGCAGAGCGGCTTGGCCCATGCACCATGGCAGCCGGGCCTGTGCATCCAGAGCCTGTGCTCTGCAATGGGAGAGGCCACAACAGTGAGAGGCCTGCACACCGTAAAAAAAAAAAAGGATTATAAATGTATATGCACCCAACAACACAGGATCACCTCAATACATAAAGCAACTGCTATCAGCTATAAAAGAGGAAATCGACAGTAACACAACAATAGTGGGGGACTTTAACACCTCACTTACACCAATGGACAGATCATCCAAACAGAAAATTAATAAGGAAACAGAAGCTTTATATGACACAATAGACCAGATAGATTTCATTGATATTTATAGGACATTCCATGCAAAAACAGCAGATTACACTTTCTTCTCAAGTGCACACAGAACATTCCCCAGGAAAGATCATATCTTAGGTCACAAATCAAGCCTCAGTAAATTTAAGAAAATTGAAATCATATCAAGCATCTTTTCTGACCACAGCTCTATGAGATTACAAATCAATTACAGGGAAAAAACATAAAAAACACAAACTCATGGAGGCTAAACAATACATTACTAAATAACCAAGAGATCACTGAAGAAATCAAAGAGGAAATCAAAAAATACCTAGACACAAATGACTATGAAAACACGACAATCCAAAACCTATGAGATGTGGTAAAAGCAGGTCTAAGAGGGAAGTTTATAGCTATACAAGCCTACCTCAAGAAACAAGAAAAATCTCAAACAATCTAACCTTATACCTAAAGGAACTAGAGAAAGAACAAACAAAACCCAAAGTTAGCAGAAGGAAAGAAATCATAAAGATCAGAGCTGAAATAAATGAAATAGAAACAAAACAATAGCAAAGATCAATAAAACTAAAAGCTGGTTCTTTGAGAAGATAAACAAAATGGATAAACCATTAGCCAGACTCATCAAGAAAAAGAGGGAGAGGACTCAAATCAATAAAATTAGAAATGAAAAAGGGGAAGTTACAACAGACATTGCAGAAATACAAAGCATCCTAAGACACTACTACAAGCAACTCTATGCCAATAAAATCTTCCAGCTTACTTATTTGTTCTACTTCCTCAGTTATTCTGCTTTTGATTCCTTCTAGTGCATTTTTCATTTCAGGTATTGTGTTGTTCATCTCTGTTTGTTCTTTAGTCTGTCTGGGTTTTTGTCAAACATTTCTTGCATTTTCTCAGTCTCTGCCTCCATTCTATTTCTGAGATTTTGGATCATCTTTAGTATCATTATTCTGAATTCTTTTTCAGGTAGGTTGCCTATTTCTTCTTCACTTATTTGGTTTTGTAGGTTTTTACCTTGCTCCTTCATCTGTATTTTTTTGTTGTCTCATTTATTTGGTTGGGTGGGACTGTGTCCCTGTCTTACTGGTTGTTTGGCCTTAGGCTTCCAGCACTGGAGTTAGCAGGCAGTTGGGTAGAGCTGAGTCTTGGTGCCAAGATGAGGACCTCTGGGAGACCTCACTCCAATTTATATTCCCTGGGAGCTGAGGTTCTCTGTCAGTCCAGTGGTTCAGAATCGGTTCTCCCACCACAGGAGCTCAGGCCTGACCCCTGGCCTGTGAACCAAGATCCCGCAAGCCACACAGTGTGGCCAAAAAAAAAAAAAAAAAGGCAGAACAATAATAAAGAATAAAAAATAAAATAAGATTAGAAAACCAGCATATATACTAGAAAAGTGAAACAACTACTGGAAGGTAAAACAGAACTGCAGTAGCAAAAAAAAAAAAAAAAAAGGCCGGAAAAGGCTTTGGCTGTGGGGGGTGGATCTTAGGCTGGGGGGCTTAGTTGGGGGCTGGGTTTAGGCAGGGGTGGGGTCTAGACTCAGGACTTATGTGGCAGGAAAAGGCACTGGGGTGTGGGGGGCGGGGCTTAAGCTCAGAGAGGCAGGAGGGGGCCCCGAAGTGCCTTTGGCATCGGAGTGTGGAGGATCAGGCCTGGGACCTCAGCAGGCTCACTGGGGCCCAGCTGGGTGGGAGAAATGCTAGCCATGTTCCTCCCCCATCCTCTGATCCCCTAGGATTCCTCCCCATTCGCCTCTACTCTTCTTCCCCTCCTCCCTCCCTTGCCCCCAGGACCCACACTGCCATAGAGGGCCCAGGAGTGCAGAGGACCAGGCCTGGGACACTAGCAGGCTCCCTGGGGCCTGAGTGGGTATGCAAAACACTAGCCCCATTCCCCTCCAATCCTCTGAACCTCCGAGGGTCTTTCCCTGTCCCTGTTGATCCCCTGTGGTGAGTGGGACTCTCCAGCCATGGGAACCCCTCCCCTCCCCCAGCCACCCCTCAGGGGTGCTGGTCCCATCCCTCCTCCACTTCTCCTCCCCACTCGCTCCCCCCACATCCTACCCAGTCACTCGGGGGTTCCGCCCATACCCTTGGGTGTCGAGGTCCCTCACTAGCATCTGGTAGGTGCCCTAGTTGTGAGGAGACATCAACTCTCTCTCCTTCCTTCTTAAATATTCTTCACTCAAGGTGATGAAATTGAGCCTTACAATGGTTAAATGATGGAAAATACATATAAATACGCACACTCAAAATATAAATATAAATATATATCCCAGTCACTGTACTTAGGTTCTCATATATTATGTCATTTAATCTTAAGAAATACTTATTGTTAATATTATTTTCTTCACGCAGATGAGGAACCTTAGGCAGCAAGAGGTCACACAAGTACTAAGCAGTGGAGTTTAACTTGAGCCCACTTCAGGCTGATTCCTAATATATCTAAATATAATTTTTCCTCCAATCAGAGTGATATAATTAGGCCTTCGTTTGTGAGTAATACAATTTTTAAGGGTTTTCTTCCAAATTAATGGATAAGTTAATTATAAGGGACAAAAACGAGGACCTAATGAAGGTAATTTATTTTATACAGTTGGAATATAAGCAAAATAATTCAGGTGTCAGAAAATCTTCTAGAGTCTTTTTCAGGTGATTGATCTGATATCTATAAGACATTGATCACCTTCATTACTATATTACAGAAGTCTATACTTTGTTATATGGCTACTATAGTTATGCACGTGTTCAAGACCTATAAGAAAAGTGACAAGAAATGATACTAAAAATAACTTCCCCACACCTGAGAGAAGTCCCTGAGAGAATATCTGGCTTTCTCTTCTTTTGACAGACATAAAGAATACAACTTGCATATGGAATGACGAGTCTGGTTTTGAGTTGGGATAATGTTAATGCATTTCCTCCTCTGAGAATCAGAGAGTAAAACTAACTGAATATTCACATGTGCTGCCACCTCTGTGAATTACTGTGAGTCCTATAGTTTACCTATCCTACATCAGGTTTTATTGCATTACTAAAAACTGTTTAAGGTGAATAAATGCATATCATTGGAAATTTTTGGACCTTTAAGTTAACACAGAAGAAAGTCAGTAATGGGAACTCTGATGATCATCTGGGATATCTGAAGGACAGAAAAAAGGTTTGAGTCCCTTTCACTTTCATTTTGGAGGAAGAGATTATATTAATTTCTGTGCCTATCAGACAGGAAGTGATTAAATCATTCTTAACTACAAACAGTAGTGTCTTCACTTAGGGAAATCACAGTTTTCTTATGAATTTCCCAACTAAATTCTCTCATGTTCTTTTTTTCTTTTTTTCTTTTTTAAAGAACTTAAAGAACTTTAAAACATTAAAAGAATTTAAAACTTTTGCTTAAGGGAATTCACAACTGCCTTTATTTGGCAGGTACTCGCATATAAGTGAATGGAAGAAAAAATTCTTTAAGGATTATGAACTCCCTGGCTGCAAAAAGGTTTAACAGCTGTTTGTGGATTCTCTAGTTACTCATAAACATCCCCTCAAAACACACTATCTTTCCAATGGTTATTTAGGACTTTTAGACCTCTCTCAGAAGATAAATTACAAGTGATCACTTTTCAGGATGTGTTGGTTTGGGATTGTTTATAAAAGAAAAGTGAATTATTGAGTATGTGTTCTTTTCTAGAGAGTATAATTTTCAAGAGTATAATATATGCCAAAGGGGAATATGAATAAGGAAACAAAATAATGAATATCTATTATTTTTTTTATAATAAATGTTTTGCTTTTTTTTTTTTTAAGAAAAAGAGGAAATTTTGTCCAGCTTCTGCTAATAAGTAAATGTGCTAGGTGAATCTTTAACTTTCATGGGCTTTAGTTTTCTCTGTTAAGTAAATCAGATGTGCTTCTACAGCCTTCCTATGGTTCAAATTCCACCATGTCAAAGATGCTCCGTATAAGTGGAAACCAAAAGGGACAATAGACTGTAAGTCAAAAGCCATTACAATAGACAAAGCAGCTCATTATATAATGATAATGGGGTCGATTTGTCAAGAGGATATAACAATTGTAAAAATATACATATTAGCAGCAGAGCAACTACATTTATTAAGTAAATATTAAAAGACCTGAAAGGAAAAATAGAGAACAATACAATAATAATAGAGGGGTCAATACCCCACTTTCAACAATGGACAGATCATCAACAAGAAATCAATAAGGAAACATTGAAAATCAGTAAGGATATGTTGAAAATCAATAAAGTAACATTGAACTTGAAATACAATTGACCTTTGAACAACACAATTTTGAACTACAGGGGCCCACTTACATGTGTATTTTTAAAAAATTAATGTGTATTACAATACTACACAATCTATGGTTGGTTGAATCTGTGGATGTGGAACCATGGATATGGAGGGCTGATTGTACAGTTACACACTTTTATATATATTTGACTGCATGGGGCAGTTGGTGTACCTACCCCCCCTCCCACTGTTGAAGGGGGAACTGTATGCTTTAGACCAAATGAACCTAATGCACATATACAGAACATTCAATCCAGCAGCTGCAGCAGAACACACTTTCATCTCAAGCACATACAGAACATTGTCCAGAGTAGATCATATGTCAGATCACAAACCAAGTTTGGCAAATTCAGAAGACTGATACCATACCAAGTATCTTTTCTGACCACAATTGTATAAATGTAGAAATCAATAATAGGAGGAAAAAATAGGAGGAAAGAAATATACAGATATATGGAAATTAAAGAACGTACTGCCGAACAACCAATAATGAAAAAATAAATAAAAGAGGAAATCAAAAAATTTCTTGAAACAAATGAAAATGGAAATACAACATGCCCAAACTTACAGGATGCAGCAAAAGGAGTCCTAAGAGGGAAGTTAGTGATAAATGCTGACACTAAGGGGAAAAAAAAAAACTAAAAAGAAAAAACCCACCTAATTTTACACTTCAAGAAACTAGAAAAAGAAGAGCAAACTAAGCCTGAAGTTAGCAGAAGGAAGAACATAACAAAGATCAGAACAGAAATAAATAAAATAGAGCCCAGGAAAACAAGAAATTATCGGTGAAAGTAGGAGGTGATTTTTTTAGAAGATAAAAAATGGACAAACTTTTAGCTAGACTAAGAATAAAAAGAAGGAAAAGTCAAATAAATAAAATCAGAAATGAAAGAGAACACATTATAATTGAAATCACAGGAATACAAAGGATCATAAGAGACTACTATGAACAATTACACTCAACAAATTGGATAACCTTGAAAATACGGATAAGCTGCTGGAAACATGCAATCTACCAAGACTTAATCACGAAAATATAGAAAATCTGAATAAACCAATAATAAGTAGGAGATTGAATCAGTAATCAGAAACTTCCCAACAAAGAAAAGCCCAGGACCAGATGGTTCTTCTGGTGAATTCTACCAAACAGTTGAAGAAGAATTAATGTCAGTACTTCTCAGAATCTTCCAAAAAATTGAAGAGGAAAGAACACTTCCAAACTCATTTTATAAGGCCAGCATTACCCTAAAACCAAAATCAGATAAAGTCACTACAAAATAAGAAAACTACAAGCCAATATCCCTGATGAATGTAGGCACAAGAATTCTCAATAAAATACTAGCAAACCAAATTCAACAGTACATTAAAAGAATCATACACCATGATCAAGTGGGATTTATCCCTCAGATGCAAAAGTGGTTCAGCATACTCAAATCAATAACTGTATACACCATATTAATAGAATTAAAGATAAAAATCATATGATCATCTCAATAGATGCAGAAAAAGCATTAGACAAAATTCAACATCCTTTTATGATTAAAAGCTCTCAACAAATTGGGTATAGAAAGAATGTACTTCAACATAATACAGGCCAAATAGCACTAGCCTACTGCTAACATATTCAATGGTGAAGGGTTGAAAGCTTTTCCTCTAAGATCAAGAACATGACAAGGGTGTCCTCTCACATCACTCCTACTCAACACAGCACTGGAAATCCTAGCCCAAGTAATTAGGCAAAAAGAAGAAATAAAAAGCAGTAAGGAAAAAGTAAAGTTGTCTCTGTTTGTGGAAGATATGATCTTATATACAGAAAATCCTAAAGATCCCACTGAAAACTATTAGAATTAATCAGTGAATGCAGTAAAATTGCTGGATACAAAATCGACATAGAGTTATCAGTTCTGTTTCTCTACACTAACAACGAAATAGCTGAAAAAGAAATAAAGAAAATATCCTATTCACAATAACATCAAAAACAGTAAAATTCTTAGTAGTAAATTTAACCAAGGGGATGAAAGATCTGTACACTGAAAACTGTAAGACTTTCGTGAAAGAAATTGAAAAAGACACAAATAGGTGGAAAAATATCTCATGTTCATGGATCAGAAGAATTGATATTGTTATGTCCATATTATCCAAAGCCATATACAAATTTAATGCAATCACTATCAAAATTCCAATGGTATTTTTCACAGAAATAGAAAAAGAACTTAAAATCTGTATGGATCCAGAAAGGTCCCAAATAGCCAAATCAATCTTGAGAAAGAAGAACAAAGCTGGAGGCATCACACTTCCTGATTTTAAACCATATTACAAAGTTATAGTGATCAAAATAGTATGATGCTGCTATAAAAAACAGACACATAGACCAGTGGAACAGAGTGAAGAGCCTAGAAATAAACCCAAGCATTTATGGTCAACTATTATTTGACAAGGGAGCCAAGAATAATCAATAGGGAAAAGACAGTCTCTTTGATAAGTGCTACTGGGAAAACTGGGTATCACATGCACAAGAATGAAATTGGGTCCCTGTCTTATACCACTCACAAAATTAACTTCAAACAGATTAAATACTTAAATATAAGACCTGAAACTATAAAACTCTTAGAAGAAAATATGAGGACAAAGCCCCTTGACATTGTTCTTGGCAACTAATTTTTGGGTATGACACCGAAAGCACAAGCAACAAAAGCAAAAATAATTAAGTGGGACTACATCAAACTAAAAACTTTCTGCACAGAATAAGAAACAATCAACAGAATAAAGAGGCATTGCACAGAATGGGAGAAAATATTTGCAAACCACACATCACATAAAGCGTTAGTATCCAAAATACATAAGAAACTCATACAGTTCAACAGCAAAGACAACAACAAAACCACAAATAATCTGATTAAAAATGGGGGTAGAGGACTTGAATAGACACTTTCATAAAGAAGAGATACAATGGCCAACAGGTACATGAAAAAGTGCTCAACTTCACTAATCATCAGGAAATGCAAATCAAAGCCACAATGAAATATCAATCACTTCATACCTGTTAGAATGGCTATAGTCAAAATGACAGATAATGTGTTTGGTGAGAATGGCGAGAAAAGGGAACCTAGTGCACTGATAGTGGGAATGTAAATTGGTGCAGCCACTATGAAAACCAGTATGGAGGTTCCTCAAAAATTAAAAATAGAACTACAAAATGATCCAGCAATCCCGAAGGAAACAAAAACAAGATATCAAAGAGATATCAGCACCCCCATGTTCATTACACCATTATTCACAATAGCTAAGATATGGAAACTACCTAAGTGTCCATCAATCCACGAATGGATACATAAAATGTGATATATATATATATATATATATATATATATCTATCTCATACATACACATGATACGCACACACAAAATGAAATATTATTCAGCCGTAAAAAGAAGGAAATCCTGCCATTTGCCACAACGTAGATGGACGCTGAGGGCGTTATGTTAAGTGAAATAAGCCAGACAGAGAAAGGCTATATTGTGTTCTCACTTATATGTGGAATCTAAAAAAGCCAAACTCAAAACCAGAGAGTAGAATAGTGGTTGCCAGGGGCTGGGGTTGGGGGGTTTGAGGAGATGTGGGTCAAAGGTACAAACGGCCAGCAATAAGGTGAGTAAGTTCTGGGGATCTAATGCACAGCGTTTTGATTACAGTTAACAGTACTATGTTATATATTTGAAAGTGGCTAAGAGAGTAGATCTGAAATGTTCTCATTACACACATAAAAATGGTGATCATGTGAGGGGATGGATGTATGAACTAGCCTTACTGTGGTAATCATTTTGCAACATATGCATGTATCAATCATTATGTGGTATATCTTTAATTTATACAATGTTATACAGCAGTTATATTGGGCTGGCCAAAAAGTTCATTTGGGATTTTCCATCTCTTACAGAAAAATCGAAACAAACTTTTTGGCTAACTCAGTATTTCAGTAAAGCTGGAAAAAATACAGATAGATTTATGTATAAAGCACTTTACTGTAGCTTTTTATGATAGCCAAGAAAATCTGGAAAAATAAATACCCAACAAAAAGGTAAATTTTCAGTTATACAAAAAAAACAATGTACATAAAGAGGGAAACACATTAAATGTTGACTGTGGTTAACTCAGGTAATACAATTGCGGATAATGATATTTAAATTTTTTATTTTGGACTTCAAACACATAGATCAGATTTACCATAATTCTTGGCCCATCTGTATTGTACATGCAAGTTTCCCCTTTACCGATATTAAATTAGATTATTTAATACATAGTGAATACCGGTGGGCTCACCACATAACTGAGAACTAGGGCATCACCGATAGCTTATGTCTTAAGGGAGAAAAGGTAGAACGATATGCCAATACAAAACACATGCTCTTTAAAGATTCCAACATTTTTTTCAGAGATAATAAATTGATGGAAAAAAAATCCAAACTAGAATTATTTTCTGTATTTTTCTAATTAAAAAATAAACACTGTATTTAAATAAAACCATTTGTTTCTAGTGCCTACAGACTGCATCTGACATTCTGAATTGGCAAATGTATATGAGTTAACTTGTTCTAAACACTAAAGCTAAAGCCAAGGCGAGAGGGCGTGTTGCTTGCTACAATTGGTACAACAGACCAGACTATTGTACAGTCTGTACAGACCAGAACAACTACTCACAATGTGGAGTCTTACATGTGTGTGTGCTCTCTTTATAAAAACCCATAAAGTGTCGGTTGATATGTTTGAAATGTTAAAATATTTGTAAAATTTTTAAGGATTTGACTATGCATTTGTGTCACTTTGCTTTTGTATTACATGGAAGAACTAGATGCTGACAAATCATTCCATAACCAACACTAGTGGCCTCACAGAGCTCACATGTGAGGATGCTGTGATTGAAGAGGTAAGTGGTCCCTTCAAGCAACAGAGCTAGAACTGGGACCAGACTCCTAGTTTGGATTCCTTTCACTTGATTACATTGCTTCTGAAAGGAACATTGGAATGCTTATCTGTGATTTGCTTTATATTGGAACAGATAGCTCTTCTTTCTTTGTACCTATGAAAACTGTTCTTTGAAAGCAGAATAGAAGTCATTGGGAAAATAGGATTTCATACGCAAATGTTCACCTTAAACCCAACCTTTCCCGAACACCTTTCAGTAATGCAAGGAAATCATCTGAATGTGTATCACTGAGTATCTTCAAACAAAAACTGAATGTCAGCATTTTGATAAAATTCATATACGTAGCATAAGGAATCTTCATTTTATATCTAGATTCCTAGTCAAAGAAATGTGCCCTTGGTTACATTGTTTAATCATCAACTTGGAAGGTTCAATTTGCTTTTCATTGTTTTCTTAGGAAATAAAGTTTAGTGTTGTCATAATCAGTGAGGCAAAAGACAGATTTGCCTCATATTTGTTTTATGAAATTACATGACCAAATTAACAGCCATACTAAACTCATTTCTTTCAGTAAGAAATCTAAAAGAATTACAATAACTTTGATGACTGTTTCCAACTTTGTGGCATTTTCTCTCTAGCCACTCCTTAAGAAGGCCTTTTTTTTTTAAATAGAAATTCATGACTTAGGAAAATTGTTCAATTTAGTAAACATGGGTATTCAAATTAGGAACTTCTGAGTCATCTCTGCTTGTACTATTAGGATTATATAAAATGGGATTACAAAATCTCAGATTCCATTAAGGCTCAACAGATATAAAAACTAGGACAACCATACAAGGTATGCAAAAGGACATTTTTGAAAATGGAAGAGGATGCTATTCATAGTTAAATTTGAACAGTATTCGTATATGGAGACAGTTTAGGGCAAACCAGGGCATATGATTATCCTAACACAAACTGAACCCCAGTCATTTTTACCTACGTAAATTAGCATGTTTATTTACTAGGGTCCTCCAGCTTATAAGTTTGGGGTAAAACATGTGCATCTTCTTTGTTAGAAAGGCAACCGAAAACATCCAGATTTTCTTCTTTTATGATCTGGCACAAGTGTATGTTAACTGGTTAACAACAGGGCTGTTAGCTGAATTATTATGGGGAAAAAACTCAAAGACTTTCACACTTTATTTCAAATTTCTCTTCTCCATCAGCTCTCTTCTTCCTTCCCTTCATGTAACCCTTTGTATTTGTTTTCAGGACTCATAAAATAAGAACAGTAGCAGCAATGGTCAATACTTTGTTCACTTATCAAGCAAATGCTGCTGAGTGCCCCCCATGAACTAGGGCATGTGCTAGGCTTTCCAGGTGATATAAAGATAATTAGAAGTGGTCACTTCTGTTAAAAAATAAAAACTATTTAGAAGAAAAAGATAAGTACATAAATAACTATAACCCAGGAAATCACGACAGAAATATTTATAGAACATTTTATATTTTTATATATATATATATTTTATATATATATACACACACACACACATATATATAATATATAATAGTCCATTGTATGCGTATGTATATACATACAATGGAATATTATTCAGCCATGAGAAAGAAGGAAATTCTGTCATTTGTGACAACAGGGATGGACCTTGAGGGCATTATGCTAAGTTAAATAAGCTAGATAGAGAAAAAAAATATGCATGGTATCACTCATGTGGAACATAAAGAAAACAAAATAAAGTCAAACTCTTAGAAACAGAGAGTAGAAAGATGGTTTTCAGGGGCTAGGGGGGTGAGGTAAATAGGGAGAGGTCAGTAAAACAGTACAAACTTTAAAAGAAAAAAAGAACAAATAGCTATTAGAAAGGGAGAGGATATCTGTTATAACTGCATGGTCATCTGAAGCTCCTTTCCAATTCCCTTGTGCAAAAGGTGGAAAGGGATTGTGCTGCTCAAAGGTTGGTCCATACAGACAATAGTGGGAATCCTCATATATTCCTGCATCAAATACTGAGCATCCACTATGAGACAGGTGATATCAGGCAATGATGAACACACAGGTAAGGCCTCTGCCCTCACAGCCTAGAAAGGAGCCACACAGCTCTATATGTGCACACTAAGGAAACTTTTCTGAAAGTTGGCTCACAAATCATGAAGTTGCTCAAAAAGATATGATTAAAATCTCACTAATGCTTATCCTCTTGTTAACTACTTTTTTGAATGAATATCTTCCTGATTCATAATTCTCTTTTCTTTAACTATGTACAAGAGGGATTATATACTTAAATTCTCACAAATATTCTGCACGTATTCACAGGAATCCAGCTCTGGGAAATAAATTTTGCAAAATGACACTTCTCAGCATAGCACAAGGGTTTACTTATGCTTTGCATAAGAATTGCCAAGAGGAAGCTAATTAATATGCTAAATGCTCTTTCTTGTTTGTAGATACTAGCCCAAGTTTGGGTTTCAGTTAACATTATATAGAACTCTGACACATACTTGTCTTTCTCTCTTTTCTACTTTTAATACCTCTCCAAGCAAACTTCTAAATCCTCTTTCATAGTGATGACAATGTACACACAAGGGAAACTCTATGTGCACTTAACTCAGGCTATTGGATATGTTTCTTCAACGTAATCTTAGGGGAAGGAATAAAAACAACTTCAAGCAGCATTTCTAAATGATAAAAATCACCAAGCTCAGAAATGTGGCTTAAATTACTTGCTTGTCTTGGCTAACATGATGTTTTATACTATCCAAATGTTGTACTTATTAATTTTCTGACTGTCTTCTATCAACACTGAGTTTTGAGAGTTGACGGCAAATGGTGCAGAAAATTCAACGTCTTCCTTGCATTCCGGCAATAGCAAACATACCTTTATTAGGAGTTGAACAAAAGAGCTCTGTTTTCTCAAAGGCTTTCCCTTTAAATTATTTCTGGTAAAGGCCGGATTTGAGATCCGCCTCTGACTTGCTAAAGGCTATTTATGATTTATTTCAACCTTTAGCTGGCTCTAGGAAAAAAAAAAAGAACAAAGTTGAAAATACAGAAAAAGGAGTGCTTAATCCTCGGTATTTCAGTGGAAGTAAGAGTCAGCACCCTGACTCTTATGATGGCTGCATTGTGTAAATATTGATATTTTTATTTTTTCCCTCAAAAATGAAATTAAAATCCTTTACATTTTTAATTAGAAAACAGTGCCATCATTTTTTAAAACGATCAAATTTCAAGCTGTGAGTCTTTTAATACAGGTTGGTCTGCTGAGACTTTTCTGAAGCACTGGGGGGAAATTTAAAACCCAGGCAAATAATTTTCTGAGGCAAAGTGGTGATAGGCCATGGTGAGATATGGGTGTCATAAAAATTTCACAGTGGTCCCTAACACACCAGAGTCACCATAGCATTGACACATTGACTATAATATCTCCAAAGAAACATTTGCTGTCTATCACGGCTCTGAAGGGAGCTGTTACCATCTATCAATGCAATAATCTGCATGTTAAAGAGTCCCTAAATATGTCTTTACAAGATAGTCAGATCTGTTTTGGTCTATTGGGTCAATAATCCACACACTAAAAGTCCCTAAATGTGTATTCACAAGATAGACAGATCACCTTTGGTTCACTGAGTCAATAGTAAGTAGGCCTTTAAAAAGGTGCCTATATAGTTGCATAGTTTGTTTTTCAGCAAGTTCAGAAATTCAGTTCTGTACTCTTTTTGTCTTTTAAGAGTAGATTTATTATGCTAATTCCAGTGGATGCCAGAAGCTGAGTTTCACTCTGGCCTATGATATTTTGCCCTCGAAAAGTCAGAAGAAAAAACCCGCCCGAGCACAAACTATATTAAAACTACGAGGCGAGGAATGGAAGTGCAGACACACAGGCAAAGCCCTCCGGGCCAGGATGAATGCTGTGCTTTCAGACTATGACTTACCCCTGCCTCTGTCACCGGTCAGCTTCCAGCCTCCCACCCTCCTCCGAATGCTCTGTTGGAGGCTCTGCTTGCCCATCTTAAATCTCATTTCAGCAGCAGAGGGATCTTACGAGGGCTGCAGAATCCAGCCCTGCTCTCCACCAGCTACTCATTCTGAGTTCACCTCCTACCGCTGCCCGACGCCCTTGCCTCTGCCCCCAGAGCACACCGGCCTCTGCTGTTCCTGGAGCCCACCAGCTGTGGTCCTGCTTCCGGTCCTTTGTACTTGCCCTTCCCTCTGTCTGGAAAGCTCCTCTCTCAGAATCCACACGGCTAGCTCTTTTACTCTCTTTAGGTCTCTTATGAGAGAAGCCCTCCCTGACCACCCTGTATAAGAGAGCAACACCTCATCCCAACACCATGCACTTCCTTCCTCTGTTACCCACACCGTTTGTTGTCTACTAGCAGTTAATCACCTTCTGATATAATATGTCTTTACTTACTTGTTTCTTGTCCGTCTCTTTCTCCTAAAGGTTAAACTCCACTGGGGCAGAGGCTTCATCAATCCCAAACTTAGATAAGAACCTGGCATATTTTTTTAACTGCTCATTAAATATTTATGGTACAACTGAATGAAAGCAGATGGAAAGGAGTCCAGTCTCTACTTTTCCGATTGCCTATTGATGTGTTTTCATGTTTAGGTTGAAGAGGAATGAATACCTCTTTCTGAGATGAAGTCCTCTGTTTGGCCATTAGACCTCTGTTCTCCATAATACTCTCTAAGTGGCACAAAACAGGTCCTTCCTGAAGGACCACTGCATCCACTGCATTCCCACAGCTACTGGGTTATAACAGAGTTCCTGGAGGAGCTGGGGTCATCTGAGCCTGTCACAGAAACACTTGACCAGCCTGCTTCTAAGTGTAATATTGTGTAAAGGCAGCATTTCTAAATCTCCCTGGTGATACTATCAGCTCTTAAATTCTCACAAATATTCTGCACGTATTCACAGGAATCCAGCTCTGGGAAATAAATTTTGCAAAAATTTATTGCTCTGGTGATAGCAGAGGACTGACTAGAGCTCACAGTCTCATCTGATGCAAACAAGAGGGATGGCGTGTGACACTGTGCCATGTTAGCATAACAGACTGAGGTGTACTGGGTAGAGCCATTCTCTCCTAAGCTTGGTCAGTTATCCTTGGGGTATTCCCCAGTGCTTCCACCCCTACTTTTAGCCATGCAGATATTCTCAAATGTATCCCTTCTCAAGACCGAAGCCTGTCACAGTAACTTCTTCCTTATTTAAATTTCATGGGAATATTCTTTATTTCAATAACTCAGAAAGGTGACTTTGGCAAGAGAATCACAGCTGACAGCAAAGCAATGACCATGGTGGTGTGATTAGTAGAGGCTGCAGGCTACAGAAGGCCTGTCTGAGCATTTACCACTGTCATCACACTGATGCTGGTCTCTCCTAGGGACTGACATTGGTCAGAAAAGAGGATGCAGTTCAGCAATAGTAATCACTATAGAATCTGTCTGTATTGTAATAGTCAAAGATATGCTAATTAATTAAAAGAATTTTTACTGTGAACCTGCTTAGCCTAAGCAAGTCTTTCTCCCATGTCCTCCCCTAGCACACAGATGTATTTTAATAAAGCTTTAAGGCACAAACGAAACAAAAAGCTGAAGTGATCTAGAAAAATCCATTCCCCAAACCCAAAGCAATTAATTAACTGAAAGAAAAACATCATTTAATCTTGAACTATTTGGATAAGTGACTCAACTTTGTAATTTATTTTGCATGAATGGGCAAAACTCAATGGCTATTTCAGTGTATACCAGTACTTAAGCAGATTTATAAAATAAAATTTTCAATCAAATTAATGGAGAGGAGGGGATAAGAAATTAACATGAACAACAGCAACAAAACCATCAACTCAGATACTAGGTATCATGGCACACCCTTCCAAATTCCGGCTGAAAAGAAATAATGATTTCTGTAATCCCCAGCAATGACTTTTGCAGGGGCAAGATTTCAAATAAACATCTATTTGCTTTAGGTGAGCTTCACTGAATTGGCCTTATTTGATTTCAGATCCCCCTAAGGGAAGAGATTTCAGGATTTCCTGGTTGTAAAATGGAAAAGAACATTTTGCTGAACTTGTATGACATCACTGAAAGCATTAAAAGGGCAGATAATCACAGGTTCTCTGGCTGTTTACCAGAGCTTCTTTACCTCCTCAATCTACTTTATTTCCAAATGTCAGAGTAGTCTGAAACCTTTTAAAGATTTATAGACTGCAGAAGCAGAGGAAATATTAGGATAAATTCTTTAACTTTTGTGAAAGCTTTTAAGTAATTAATAGATGGGCTTTTGGAGTTGTTTCATAACACAGTACAGATACTCTGACATGTACCGTGTGAAGGCTAAACATGGTCATCTCTCAATCTAGAAAGTCACGGAAACTGCTCTTTAGAGTACTTGAGTCATTAAAAAAAAAATTGAATTTGTGAAGGGGAATAAAAATAATATAAGATTTAGTTTATCAGTTAAAATAAAAATACTACACAATGAATGAAAATAGTAAATACAGTCTCGGTTTTAAATATAATTTCTTTTCCAAACTCTACTTGGAAATTCTCTTATATTACCAAATGAAGAAAAAAAATGTAGCTGCCATAATATTATTTATATAAAGCAACAAAAATGTGAGCAAATTATTTTCAGGCTTGTATTATAAAAATGTTTTCCAATATAATTAAAATACCAGTGCCAAATAGCTGAAACAAATATTTAAAAGCTCTTACCTTAGATATATAATAGACAAAATAGTTCTCACAGTAATAAATTAATTTTTTCTTTGTTATGCAAAACGCCTCAACCATAACTTCACGAAGAAATGTGAAGTGGTGTGAAAATGATCTTACCTCATATTCAAAGTCCTCAGTTCTGTCTGCATCAGCAGGCAAGCTGGAAAGATACTCATCGTCCTCATAAAATTCATGCTCCATCGGATGAAGAGAATGGCAGCTATGGGGAATGTAGCAATATGATAGGAATGGATCAAAAGGGTTGTTCCCAAGATTAAAACTAATTTTAGAATTTCACTTTAGTTTTCACCGCTCGCCAATAAGACCTTTAGTGATCTAGCCTTTAAACGAATTACACCGCAGAAAGAGCAACTGTTTTCTTTCTCCCCCTATATGAAGTCCATCAATTTGATTTTCTGAGAGAATACTAAGATAATGGCTCAGGGTCAAGCTTCATTCTGTGAAGGGGCAGATGTGCGACCTCTCCCCGCCGTGGTGCTATATCGATACTCTGGCCTCCTTCCATTCCATCGAATGGACTTGATCCATGCATCGGTGTGTGGCATTTGAGACCAAAGAGAACTGATGGAGTGAAGGGAATGAAGAGGACCCAAGGCATTGTATATTACTTCTACGTATCCTTTAACTTTGGGGAAATGGTTTTCATAATTTATAGAAGTCCTTTCAAATTGCTATATGCCATGATAGAGACACTATACATTATACAATATGAAAGCTAAGCACAGTTGAACAGCAAAGGGCATGAGGTCCTCTGTAAGTATTTCCAAGTCAGTGAAAAGGCCTAAGTGAAATTAACCAAGTTGGTTTCAGGTGAGCCCTCTAAGCCCAGCCATTTTGGACATTATGAACAAACTGGAGTTAGTGGCATAAATTAGTCCCCTCATTACTAGCTGAAATGCCAGAGAGATCCATCCTGGTGCCTTCACACAGTCAGTGTAAATATTCTACCAGCCTCTTCTCACTATACTCTAATATTCTCTGATTTTCACGCAAATAGCAAAAGCAGTACAGTTAGTATCTTGCTTGCTGGTCTAACAGGTGAACCCTCCTAGCTTAAAGCTGGACTGGCTTTTTTTTTTAAACTTTTTATTTTATATTGGAGTATAGTTGATTAACAATGTTGTGTTAGTTTCAGGTGTACAGCAAAGTGATTCAATTATAAATATACATGTATCTATTCTTTTTCAAATTCTTTCCCATTTAGGTTGTTACATAGTATAAGGAGAGTTCCCTGTTGAGAAGCCCATTTGGGCTGGTAAAACATCAGAGCCTGCTGTTTGGGGCATCTGATGTGTTTCCCTGGTCTTTGACTTAGTAAGTAGGAAGCCCTGCTGTGAAGAACACCTTATTAATTCAGTAAACATTTACCAAGTATCTACCAGATGCCAGGCCCTATGCCAATGGCTGGAAATCGGTTGGTGTCTTTTTAATTGGGTAGAGCAGCAAAGTGGGAATTTTAATATAGTGAGATAATTAAGGGAAAAATAGAGACACTATGAGAGTACCTACTACAGTCCTAAGAAGTCTGCTAGAAGAGATTACCTTTCAGCTATGATCTGCAGGACTTGGGAAGAGGACACAGCATACTGGTTAAGGGAGTGGGCAGTGGAGTCAGACCTCTTGGGCCCAGGAGCCTGGCCCTATCGCTTCCTTGCTGTATGACCTTGCCGATTACTTAACATTTGCTTCCTCATCTGTGACATGGGGATGGTAATAATATAATGTACTCCCTCAGAATGTTTTTATGAGGAGTAAATGCATTAATAATTGTAAAACACTTGGAATATTCCCTAAAACATGTTAAGTTAGCTAATAAATGTTAGCTATTATTCATTCAAGAAAGTATTTATTGGATGGCTACTCTGGGTTACACTCTACTAATGAATATTGTATATTTGTTTGCTTGTGTATTTTTCATCTCCACTGTAGAATATAAGCTCCAGGAGGCAGTGGCTTTATCTTTTGTTCCCAGTTTTATGCCCAGTACCTAGTTCCAGTACCTGACACAAGGGGCTATTTAATAAGTAAGGGATAGATGACTAGAATCGTAGGTCAGACAAACAGAGCCCCTGCCCTCCTGGAACTTGAAGTTTCAAAGAGTGGTTTCCAAAGCATGGCTGCACATTAAAATTGCCTAGGGAAATTTCTGAAAAATTCTAATGCCTGGCTTTTGGCCTGAGGTGGGATTGATCTGGGCATTGCATTGATAATGCTTTTCAAAGTTCCCAGGTGATTCTAATGTACACGTGTGAACCACTGAGTTGGACTTAACAGAAGCCACTAAAGGGCAGGCGGGTGTCAGGACCAAGTGTACATTTTACTAAATGGAGCATGGATTGCAGTAGGCAATGAAAATACAGGCTAAAGAGACTACTGCTCTTATAAATCAAGCTCTCAACAATGTTTGAATATTTGCTTAAAAGTTCACAGAACAAAGTGTGTGGAGCAAAACAAACTTCCAAAGCTGCAAGGGTAGCATTATTTGAATAAACTATCTCTAACTGCCTTTAACTCAGGTAAAAATTGAAAAGAAATATTCCTTTAATAATTCCTTATTTTGTAGCTCTATACTTCTTCTTGGACAGCCAGGATCTTTGGCTCACGTCTCAATATATCAGGTAATTTCTTCCTTTGGAGAATTGCATTTTAATAAATTTCCTAGCTTCTCCTTTAAAGAAGAGAAAAGCAAAAGAGAAAAGAGAGAGAGGCGACACACAGAGAAGAATATAGTGCCAACATGCCACTTCTGGGTCTGTCTTAACAAGGTTTTTGGCAGCTTCGGTGAGAAAAGCTATTTCCCTGACCAGTTCTCATGAGCTGTGTGAGGCTTGTGTTGACTGGAAATATGAAGATGAACTAATCAGAGCCAGACTTTTTCACTCAGCATCTCAGCAAGTATGATTCCTGAGCTGAAACAACCATGCAGGTCAGGAAAAGTAAGCAGGACAGCTGAGAACTAATTGGATGGAGACACAGTTACAGACACTTTCCAAACAGAACTGAGAGCTTGTCTCCATAGTTGTCAACTTGCTACAGTGACTGTTTCTTCCCAACACCTACTTTCAATGACGAATGACAACAAATAGGACTTTGGGAGAAATGACAGAAAAATACCTGTCTGAGAGCAGAAATGGACAGATGTCGGGCACTGGAGGGGTGGGTGGCCTAAGTTTGGCCAGGGCCATGATATGTTCAAAGGTGATGTCCGTCTGGGTGCTGGCGTTCACGAGCCGCACTTCTGGGGCCGTCCCATAGGCTGGTTTACTGAGAGGTGTTCGCCTTAGCACCTGGACCACAATGGGCTCCTTGGCATTTCGAAAAGCTTCCACTGCCTCTTCATGGGTGGCCTTTGAGAGATCCTTCCCATTGACCTGCAAGATAAAAGGACATTGTTCATCTCAGAGGAAAGAACAGAGAGGCTGTCATGATAGATTATAAAAAGGTGGGCAGGGGAGACTTAAACCAGCTCTGCTAA
This sequence comes from Orcinus orca, assembly GCF_937001465.1. Lineage (NCBI taxonomy): Eukaryota > Metazoa > Chordata > Mammalia > Artiodactyla > Delphinidae > Orcinus > Orcinus orca. The sequence continues at coordinate 32,655,554 of NC_064569.1, read as the reverse complement.
GAATTTTGTAAAGGAATATTTAATCAGACATTGACATTTATTGAACTCTTCATCAGCAGGAGAAAGTGAAGGAGACTAGGAAAACAGTTATTTCTTATACCTTTAGCAAGCACATCGTCAGAATTATTAGTAAAGATTTCAAAACTTAAACAGCACACAAACTTCAGCAAATGTTCAAAATCTTCAGCTAGGTAGAAATGTTAAGTATATCCTTTTTAAAAAATGATCTATCAATCTCTTGGTGGTATTTTCAATATTTAATCAGTCTTACTGACTTGAAATCGAATTTGGGGGGATATTGTCAAATTTCTTTCATATTCATCATTTTAATCCAAGACCAGATTATTGCTCATGTGCATATTATGCTAAATCCTTGCTATTCAAAGTGTGGTCCATAGGCCAGCAGCATAAGAGATTAGAAATACGGAATCCCTGGCCCTATCCCAGACCTACTAAATGAGAACTGGCATTTCAACAAGATTCCAGCTGATTTATATGCACAAGAAAGTAGCACTGCTCTAAAACACCTCTGAGTGAGCATACCATGTCCCTTGCCTCCTTGCCTGTTTCCATTTATACCAGTTTATGACTCTCCAGTGTAGCCCTTGACATAACAGAGGAAGAGGTGATGTTTGTCTTTGCCCTCCATCACTGCTTCTCAGTTGGGCCAACCATTGGCGTTTGGGAGATAAAAATTATTCTTTTAGTGATGATACTCTCCCACACCTGCTTATGTAGGGCCATTGATGTTCCCCCACATTTGTGGCACCCCAAAACAGCCACACTCTTTTCTGATCACCCTCTTGAGAGACAGTATAGAGACTACTCTCAAATTGTCATCAATTTATTCCCCTAAAATGGGTCCTGATAGCACAGCCTCTTAGTGGAAGTTGTGTTTTCATAAAGGACTACAGAATCCTGAAAGAACTTCACAACTCCCACCTGCAATGAATCAATAATATTGGCTTTTGCAAATAGGAAGACATACTTGGGAGTACAGTACTGTGCTCAAAACCCCTGAAATTATACCATTTCTAGACAACTAAACTATCCGCCTGTTGGCGAGGCTCTGATAACTGCTATGCTCCAGTAAATCTTAGAGATCCCTGGGTGCCTTCAAAAGAATCAAAGGGAATCACTGAGTTGCAGCCAGAGAGCGATTGGCTGACATTCAAATGAGCACATTTTCTCTCCCTGAGTAGACAAAGAATATGTGCATGCTCAAAGCAAATGTGGGGCATTTGGGGGTAAATGATACAATGCCAGGTAGAAATCACCATGTCATGTAGAGATGGGCTTAATGACCTGGAGGAGCTAATTTGCTCAATCGACCCTGAAAGAGTTAATGTGCCTTCAGAAATTGAGCAATTAAGTTTCCTCACCAGCACCATATGACCCAGTACAGTTCTCGAATAACTAGTAAGAAACATCAGTTTGAGATTTGGGTGTGTACCTACCAAAGTGCACACTCACTAATCTGTGCATTTACTCTCTCATTCTTTTCTCCACGAACTAAACTTAAACATTCCCACTGAGTTTTCTCTGGCACAACCTTGGAATGGCTTGATGACTTTGGGCATACAGGAGGATGTGAACGCGGGACACCTACTGACCAGCATTCACTCCTTGAGCTGCTGTTGGATGACAGGCACTCTGGGCTGAGGCCACCACTCCTGAGGACCTGCAGTCAGCAAATGATAAGAGAAGTTCCAGGATGGAAAAGCACAACCTAAAATCTGGCCTCTCATGATGAATAGCGTCATCCTCTGTGTCTCATATTGTGGTCAGTATTTATAAATTCCAGGGTTATGGAAGATGATCCAGTGGTAGATAATACTGCTCTGTCAGTATCTATGTGTTAGGGAAGAATTGCCCTTTTGTCCACACGTTTCCTGCTTCATGGTGTCCCTTCAACTTAGTGAATATTTACTCGTACAAGATTTCATACCCCTCCTTCTCTGAAAAGAACTCCTGGTCACAATCTGTTATCAACTATTTAAAATCTACTGGAATTATGTCAATAATGTTACCTTTTCCTATAAACCTTGCATCTGGAGTAACTCTTTTAACAATGGCAGAATGAAAGAAGACAGAGCCCTATTTTTTTTTTTTTTTTTTTTTGCGCTACGCGGGCCTCTCACTGTTGTGGCCTTTCCCGTTGTGGAGCACAGGCTCCGGACGCGCAGGCTCAGCGGCCATGGCTCACGGGCCCAGACGCTCTGCGGCATGCAGGATCTTCCCGGACCGGGGCACGAACCCGCGTCCCCTGCATCGGCAGGCGGACCCTCAACCACTGCGCCACCAGGGAAGCCCGACAGAGCCCTTTTTGAAGGAACTTCAAGCAATATCTGAGGGTAAAGGGAAAATAATTTGTGGCCATGGTTTCTTCCAGTCATACATTAAATCCTACTAATGCGTAAATTGTGTGTCATTAAATAACGAACAGACAAATGCCATTATTCTATTTCTTCCCCAAGGTGGCTCAGTACCTTGTCTACAATCTAGTCTTGATATTCCTTTGTTTCTTATTTGTTTTAGTGATCTTCAAAGCAAGAATAATTTTTAAAAAGTGAGTTCCTTACTGATAATGATTATTTATTTTATGTTCCAATAAGGTAAATAAGATTATTTTTGCAAAGTTCAGAAAAGTATAAAAATTTCTGCAGAAACATAAAAATTGCTGGAGAGTATTTTAGGCTGTGACATTATTAGTTCTTATTGCAATGCTTAGTATATGCAGATGTTAGCTTTCATACAGCAAGATCAATAGCTATTGATTCTAAGAACTGTACATTCATTCATTTACAGTCATGGCATTTATATGCAAATTTCTTTTTTTTTCCTTTAAGATAATCAAATACAGTCTTAAAAAAGGACAGTCAATATAATCTGAAGTATCTTACTTCCCCATTGGGAATGCTCTTTTCTTCCAGTTATCATGCAGCTGACCTCTATTTTCATAAGCTATTTAATATCTCTCGAAGTAAAGAAGTCTATGACCTTTAAAGGCTCTGCTGCCCCATAAGATCCCTTAGAAAATGTAAGCACTGATGATACAAAACACTTTTTTTTTTCACTTCACTTGAAGTTCATCAACATACTGTTAGCCTACCAAAAGGTCACCCTTTTATAAATTATGCCTTTCACAACAGAAAAAAGATTAGCTTTAATTGGGATTTTCTGGCAGTTGCTTTGCTCAGTTATCATCAGTTTCAGATAGGGAGAAGAATAATGTTGGAAGAATACCTGAGGTTTTAAACCTATAGAAAAATTCTGTAGTAAACTAACAAATAAATGACTAGCAAAACTTTGTGTTTTTTTCCAAATGGTTAGATCCTAAACCAACAAGGTATTTGGTATTTCATGGTGCCATATCCTTATCATTCTATTTATTTTCCATCATATTCTCTCCTTCCCTCCCTTTACTCCTCCTTCCCTCTTCCTTCCTCTCTGCCTCAGTCTTGGTTTTGTATGGACAACATATGTGAAATGAAACTGGAGAAGGAGAAGCCGTCTATTAAATGTGTTCCAGTTAATACAGGTAGTTAAGAGTGTCGATCCAAACTGTTCTAGGTGCCTAGTAAACAGAAGGAAGCAGAAGTGCTGGAAGTTGATTTTCAGGAGAAAAAAACTGGATGAAGACTGGGAGCAAAATCCATGGGAGGAAATGAAAGGTAATTTGAAAATTAAAAAAGATATACCAATGTATTATGGGGTGTGCTTTGAAGTGTACATGTGGAAGGGTTTCAAGAAGCCTGGTGATTTGATTTAAACAGGGTGTAGAGAACAAGACCTTTTTCTAAAGTGGTTGCTAAATGGAATGAGTGAGAGGTTAGAGCATCATAATAAACAAGAGAAGTATATGAGATAATTCCCTCTATTACTCTAACATCTGGCTTTTTGAGAACTGTGGCCAAAACTGATTTGGTTCTAAAGCCACCTAGCAACTAGAGTATAACTGAAAAGACTCATGGGATTGCTGTTTGATAAGAGGCTTGTGGCCCCAGAGTGGGGTGACTGGACTCTGAAATGGTGATTAAGTTACCTGATTTGAGGTAAATGAGAAATCAGGCACATTATTGATAAAGAGGTTATCAGAATTGGTAACAGCATAAAAGAGGAAAGGAAGATGCCAATGATAGAAGTTGAGGAGAAATAGAGACGTGGTTATCCTCATTAAAGACTGGATTTGGGATTGGAAGCAAGTGGAAAGAGTAGCCTTAATCATGCCAAACTTGAAGCACTTCTAAGATATTCAGATAAACTAACAAATAAATGGATGATAAGTGACTAAAAGAAGAACCAATCATGGGAAGCCATTTCTAGAGAAGGTCTTCCTCTCACCCCTGCACTTACTTTATCAACTTAGTTGATAAGTTGAAAAATATACACATTTTTACTGCTATGAAAAAAGTGTCTTGTTTCTAAAAAATTATTTTCCATTTTATTGATAGAGAAAAGTGAATAGGAGAAAACCAGTAACTTTTCAGCAATTAATGCAAAAAAAGTATGAATACATTTGTTGTGGCAGATGGGCTAATTAATCCATAAGCAACTTGTGAATGTTAAGTAAAGAATATAGCTTTTCATATGTAAACCAAATCATAGCATCATTTGATGAAGCTTCTGTTTAATGAACAATCAATTTACCCTTTGGGATAAACTGCAAAATCTGGGCTACTTGTCAACAACCTCCCCAGTGTGACTGGTGGCCTCAGCTTGGATATGAACTCCTCTACTTGGACTAGTCCTCCAAATCCACACACATGCAAAATTTTCTTGAGTATCAGAAAGAAAACAGGCTTTTCACTTTTCCTTTTGTAGTGCAAACAAGTGCATAAATGACCAAGTCACCCTGGTGAGGTTCCATTTCCAGAGTCAGCTGTTTGGGATGATTAGGGTTTCCAAACCTCTGTGCCTCTTGTAAAAAATAAGGGTGTTTAAGCATCTCTGCCTTTCATGGGAGAATACATATGGGAATACTCAATAGAAGAAGTATAGAATACCAAGGATTATGTACAATTTCAAGTTGAGAATAAGAAGCATAAAACACTTGAATATTGTTTTTTTAATGTTTATAAAATGTTATTGTTTCATTCATTCATTTATTTTCAGCTTTATGGAGGTATAGATGACAAAATTCTACGATATTTAACATGTACATGGTGATGATTTGATATATGTATATATTGTGAAAGGATTCCAACAACTAGTTATTAACACATCTATCACTTCAATTAATTACTTAAGTTTATTTAAGTGAGAACATTTACGTTCTACTCGTTTAGCAAATTTCCATTCTATAATACAGTGTTATCAACTACAGTCCCATGTTTTACATTAGAGCTTCTGACCTGAGTATTGTAATTTTGATTGGACATGACAGTTTACAAGAACTCTCATCCTCATGAATAACTGTGAAATTAATTTTGATTAGAGTCCCTATGTGAATGCTGATCAAATTCTCTACTTGATAATTACAAAGGTGTTGTAAAAACATGGCCTAATAACAGTTTATATAAGGAAGAAGCAATATTTAAATTGCTACTAAAATGTTTGGTATGAAAGGAATTTAAAATACTCTGAACTCTATATTCATGAAAACACTTGTCATATACAAACTATAAAACAATTTTAAGGAATTAAAGCATATTGCTTTTTTCTAAACTTGGTATGCTTGATTCTAGGTGGACATCTGTTATGTAAGTTGAGGACAGCACAGCATAAAAAATATTTATAGTAAAAAGAACTCACAGAATAGGAATTGTGCAAAATGTTGTGAAGACAACCTGGTGAGAGATTGACTAAAATTAATTTTGACCATTTTAAAAACATTATCAATGAACAAAACAATCACTGGTAGGTTTGTGATGATCACATAATTTTAGAAGTTGAGAACATAAGAAATGTTAGATTTTATTAAACCAAAAAGTCTGTGTAGTTCAGTGTTCTTTTGACAGTGCTGTTACTAGATTTTGGGAAGAGAATATGGTAATTCTCACACAGGATCTAATGAGCAGACTTATTCAGAAGTGATCCTGGGGCTCCTTCTGGCTTGTCTGGACTGCAGGGTTGGTAGCTTCATTTTCCTGGTGTGTGGGGTGTTGCAGCTTCCCTTGAGCTCCAAAGGCCCTCAGTGCTGTGTAGCTGGCTTTCCCAGAAAACTGGAAATAACTGACTTCTAACTCAGACAGCCTGAACCTTCTGTGTTTCCTTACTGACAGTGTGCCTATAAGAGAACAACAGTGGGGTGGGGTCCCTCCACTGGAATACAGACCCAATGCGTGTCCAACAGTTTCAGGTCCCCTCTGTGCTGCTGACTCCTGATTTGCACGTTCCCCCAATAGAGACTGTAACCTAACCTATAACTCGTGACATTGTAGGATTTGCCCTTATGGACGCTGTGTGACATAATACACATTTACAACCTAAAGAATTGAATTTATTCAAAATGCTTCCATATGTAACATTAATGAATTGCAGACTTCAATGAGATATTTAAAAAGCCTAATATTAGGTTTAGTTAATTGATTGTGACACTGTGAGGTCACTATGGTAGGACAGTATGGTGTTTCCTGGTCCCTTTCATAGTACATTTTGATGGCGAGGTGTTCCCAAATGCAAGCAAGACTCATCTTCAATTTTTCTTATTAAGATGTTATAGACCATTATTTGTGAATTTGTCAGAGCCGTTCTTGAACCAATTTATAATTTTGGTTATAGGAAATCTTGGGGATGCATCTTTCATAATTGCTTTTCCCCCTATAATCTTTTCTCTGTCTTAATTTTGTATCCCTTCTTCTGTATTTTGTTTCTGTCTTTATTCTCATTGCCACACTTCTCTTCCAAGCTTTCCCGTTTGGGATTTAACAAATCAAATCTAAAGAGTGTCTTTCTATAAAAATTATTCCTGTTTTTAAGGAACAGGTTATGATAGTTTTGATTCTTACTGGGGGAAATAAACTAAAATATATACAACATAGTTTAATTTACCTCATTATAAATGAATTTATTTTCCCTCCCCTCAATGAAAGAAATGGAAGCTTCTCCTCTTTGGCACATGAGATGGTGTTTCTTGGTTTGTCCCTGAGATCCACAGTCTACTCTTTTCTACCCAGCTCTGTATACCCTGGGATGCTGATAACCATACTCCATGTCACCAGGCTCCCTTACTTTACGTCTTTTGTTTGGTTTGACCAATAGTAGGAGAGGTAATGTTCTGTCTTTATCCAGCCCCTCCCCACCTGGCTTTCAGGATGGCAGCTCTTGCCAGGTTTGGTTCGCACTCTGGCTTACATTCCACCTTCATGTCTGCAGGTAGTAAGGGGTTCTCTTTCTATTGCTACTCTCTGTGTTTTTTCTCTTAGCTCTGCTCATATCTCTGTAAGTGTTCCTTCATACAGCCTTCTTCAATGAAACCCTTTGAGTGTGTCTTCTGTCTCCTTCTGACTAACTAGACATGAAACTCCTCTGATTTAAACAATAACAACAACAAAAATATGGTAAAAGCAAAATTTACCACCTTTGCAAATTAACTTTACTATCAAAATGAGTTGCATTGAAAAATACAATTTCTAGTTTCTCAGATTCAGCAAAAGTCACACATTTTTAAGGGAGAACTAAAAATGTAACTTTTATTGAGATCATATAGCAGATGTAAAGTATTTGTATATTATATGTATACAGTTATTTTGTAGACAATCCCTCAGTTTGGCTTTGTCTAGTGTTGCTTCTTGATTAGAGGCATGTTGTATACTTTTGTCAGCAAGGCCCAGAAGTGTCTTTCTCCGTCTATTCTATCGGGAAGCAATGGATGTTCCCTTTTTTAAAACATTGTTATTGGAGTACAGTTGATTTACAATGTTGTATTAGTTTCAGGTGTACAGCAAAGTGAATCAGTTATACATATACATGTATCCACTCTTAGATTCTTTTCTCATATAGGCCATTACAAAGTATGGAGTTCCCTGTGCTATACAGTAGGTCCTTATTAGTTATCTATTATTTATATAGTAGTGTATATATGTCTATCCTAATCTTCCAGTTTATTCCTCCCCAACCTTACCCCCTGGTAAACATGTTTTTTTTCTACATCTGTAACTCTATTTCTGTTTTGTAGATAAGTTCATTAGTACCCTTTTTTTAGATTCCACATTATTGGGGATATTAACCTTTATGACTTGATGAGACAGAGAGAGGGAGCAAGAGATGGGGTGGGGAGGAGAGGAGGGAGAGAGAAAAAGTACACATAAGAAGTTAATGTTAAATTTTAAAATGTTAAAATTCTAGGTGAATGGTATTTGAGAATTCTTTGTACTACTCATAACTTTTTGATGAGACTGAAGTTACGTGAAAATAAAATGTCTCAAAATATTGTTATTAGCTACAAATGGATTTATGCTATAATCATTTAGAGTTAGCAAATAAGAAACTGATGGATACCTAGCTTCCTATAGTTTGTTTCTGTATTTGCATATCTTTAAGAGGAATAAATTCTTGCTCTGAACTGAATGTCTTTTTTCTTGGGTACACACACACAGACACACACACACCCCTACAGCGAAAAACACAGATTGCTATCACCAACTTTATCATTGTCATAACAATTCATCTACTGAGTATCACCCGAAATCCTGTTCTCCTCCAAGCTGAGCTATTTAAAAAGATAGATGACTGCCTTCTGGCTAATTGTAGGAGTTCTTTCATTACTATAAAAAGACTATATCTCAAGTGACTCTATAAGCAGTGAATAATGACTTGAAGTCTTTGGAGAAGAGTCCACTGATGAAATGGTAGGATAACAACTACTTACTGACCTTTTACTTCCTAAGATAATACTAAGCTGATGTAGTTGATTATTAATAAACTTATCCATTGAGCTTTGACACATCAGATCCAAGTATGTTAAACTTAATGAGAAATTCTGATGGAGACATAAAATTTCCTGCAGCAGGCCTAAGGGTGTAAAGACATAAGGCATATATGGGGCAAAAGCTGTTAAAATGAACTCAAATTGTTTCATTGGGTAGAAACTTCATTGTAATTAAATGACCCAGATTTTCTTTAAAAATTACTATAAACAGCATCAGCAACTGAGGATTCGAACAGAGCTCTTCATCTTTCATGTTCCCTGAACAAGAGAAAATGTGCTCTTAGTGCTTGGACAAGATCTCTTGGTCCCATTTTTGTGATGAGAGCATATATGGATATCAAGAACATAACTTTGGGTCTCAGCCACACTAGCACAGTGTCAAAGAAGTTCTAAGAATAACTATCAGTGAAATGAAAAGAATATTAGTGCTCTACATAGTTACTAATGAGGGATGAAATAGTGAATTATTTGTAACAGGGCATCAGTCATGACAACATCAAAGATGCTGAGGACATCTTCACTGGAGGTTTGCTGTCCCCTATCTGTAAGAGTGGTCTAATGCTTAGCTATTTAAATGCTTCTGTGAAACAAACATTAAATGACAAGAAGCTGACCGTTTTGTCTAGTACTGTAGTTTAAGGGCCCCAAACATGCTTGGCACGTACTTGACACTCAAAAAATGTGTTAAATAAATTTTCATATATTTCTCTATCAAGATTCATGTTAAAAGAAATGTGATTGGATTTGTCATTAAAGTTACTTGTGTTTATGTGCAAACTACATGCCTCTCACTGCCCAGTTCTACTTTGTAGCCCAGTTATCCATATTATTCCTTTTACTTAAATCTACCGTAAAAATGGATTTGAGTGACAAGGAAAGGCATCAACTGCTCTGCTCAAGAGACCCACCCACCATTCAGTGTTATGGTACAAAAGAACAAGGACGTGGGAATCATTCAGGACTGGGGTCTGAACATAGTTCTCAATATCAGTTGTGTGGCTTTGAGTAGGTTATGTAAACTCTCTGAGCCTCAGTTAATTCATCTGGAACAGGAGATGATAATACCCACTCAGAGAGTGGTGGATGGGATCACAAAAATAATACAGCTAAGGCAGCTGACATGCTATGATGTTGATTCATGCTTCCTTCCTTCCCTCCCTTCCTTCCTGAGTAACTCTTGAGTGACAGAGACCAGGTGATTCTCTGGGGATAGAAGATAATACCTGTGCTTAAAGGCCTGGCAGCAATAATAACAATACTACCAGTTAGCACTGAGCATTCCTCACAAAATGCCAGGAGCTGAGCAAAGTCCTTGGCCTTTACTATCTTGTTCACACCCAAGAACAATTGTGTGAGGTAAGAACTTTATCCCCAACTGAAAGCTGTGGAAGCTGAAGAGCAGAAGGTATAAGGAAAGGCACCTGCTCTCACAATCTGCTAGGACAAAACAACATATACATCTGTAATTGTAAGCAAACTTGTTAAAGAGCTGCCATAAAAGTACTAATAGAGTGCTGTGGAAGCTCCAAGGGCCAACTATACTTGGGAGTATTGTGATTTGACTCCAGGACTTGACATTTGGGGTGGTCTTAAAAGATGCAGAGTTTCATAAGTTGCAAAGATGAGAGTAAGGAAGGGAATCCCAGGGCAAAAGTGTAAACGAGAAAGTGCTCTGGGAACCGGTAAGAGATCTGGTGTGACTGAGTACAGAGGCATTTGGCTAAGTGCAGGACAAAGAGGCTGGAAAGGAGGCTTTGACAAGATCCCAGTGTCTTCAATGGGCCATGGCGAGGTATTTGTTTTAGACAACACCTTTCATCTGAAAGGTAGCATGGTCTCATTTGGGTTTGGGGATGGTAACTCTGAAGTCTATGGTGAGAAGTAACTAAATGAAAGCAAGAAAACCGTTTAGGAAGTTACTTGGAGAGAATGATCAGTGCCTGAATCAAAATGAGGACAGTGTGGATGGTCCAAATGAAGGAGGATGGATAGGGCTGTAAAATGGTACTCTGATACTCTCATTCATGCATATTCCAATGGGACCTATCAGAGTGGCAGATTTTCTACTCTAATTGACTAAATCTACCCTGTAAAGAAATACAAGCTGTAGAAGTTGATTTTTTAAGTATTAAAGGTATAAAGGCATTCTAAGTAGATGTTGTTCATCTCCTATGGACTTATATTTTCAGTGATTATTGTAGAAATCAAAAACTACTCTTCCAATGTTCTGAAACTGCCTTTCTGCTTAGTACCCACCTAGCAAAGTGGGTAACTTTCTCACTATAAACACCACATGCACTCTCTTTCTCTCTCTCTCTCTCACACACACACTCATATAAACTCACAAACTCACACACATACAAACACTTTTGTACTTTCTACGGTCCTCCACCTGAATCATTTATAGCTTTGTGTGGGATATAAACTTAGAAAGATATTTTACCCAAGTGGATATATAGGAGTTTTAGAACATGGGGATTAACACAAGAAAGTAGAACTTGCATGATATATAACTGCCTCTTCACTACCAGTATCTCTAACCTAGTGCTTGGAAGATGAAAGGTTTTTCATACCAGTTTGAAAGGATAGGACAAAAATCTGAACAAACAGCCATCACCCTATTAGGAGCGGGAGGTTTAAATCATTTTCAGCAATCAATTCTGCCATTTGAATTCATTCTGACACTTGTTGAGCTCAACTGATGACATGAAACTACGGTAAAAAGGGAATTTTCCCAGGGAAATTCGCAAGCTTTTATATCCACAAGTAAAGCTACCTGAATTTGTGCCCATAACCTTCCTAACACCATGCTTCCAAATTCCTCAAATTCAAGAACTTTGAAAAGTAATATTTTGTTCTATATTTATAAAAAAATAGATAGCTGCCTGAGGCAGAAGACGAAGTAAATGCATTTAAAATAGCAACGGATACTATTTTATATAAAATAGCTGGAATTTGCCCCGGTAATTTCATTAACTTCGTTGTCTCTATGTGTACCTTGAAATGGATAATAAAGATAATAACAATAATAAAAATTTGTTGAGTGTTTACTGTGTGCCACATACTCCACTCAGTACTCTCTGCTCCTAGAGGTGAAGGAATTATTATTAAACTCATCCTCTAGATAAAAAAACTAAACTTTAACAGCTTAAGCAATTTCCACAAGATCACATAGTTCCTGAGTGAAAAAAAAAATCCCAAGGTTTTTCTTAAAATTCCTATTAATTCTTTTTACACATCAATAGAAGTACAGAGGCTCTAAAAACTGGACAAGAGGATTGGTGGGTTTATTCTATTTTCTTTTAGTAAATAATTCATAAGACTACAATTAAGTAATCAACTGTAGGCAGTCACGGGTATAGATAATTGTCTCAACATCTGTCCCTAGGACAAGAAAACTCCAGTTGAACAGTGAAAAAATGTTTCTGTAAAATAAATTGTTTAGACGAGATGCTATTCAAAGACCTTCACAGTCCTAAGAAAATCTATAAAAGTATACATAAGCATGAATATGCACTATTCTTATGCAACACTGAAGTCATTTAAAACTTTGTTCAAAAGAACCCCCCACCCATTTGTTTTCTATAAGTGAATCAAGTAAAGCTCAGACATGAAGGTGACTCAAGGACCCGTCAATCTGCCATTGAACTTTTACCTTGAGAGGCCCAGTTCAAGGCCCAGCCTCGCACAGGTGTGACACAGTTTTGTTACTCCCTCACAGCAGTTCAGTGGCCCACTGAGGTGTGATGACAAAGTTGCCAGAGAAAAGACCACCTGGGTTCTCTTGTGTTTTTACCTCAGTGGACATATCACAAGAAGTGGTTCAAACAGAAAGAACTTCTCCAAAACAGCAGCTGGACTGTATGAAAAACTGTAACCAACTCAAGGCTTTGGGTCTCTCTAACGGCATGCATGTAAAATTAGACAACACTATTTGGGGGCATTTTTTGAAAACTGTGTTTTACACGACCTTATCTCTCCTTCAGGAAGCGAATAAGACTGAGGACCAGAGCGAATGTAATTGCAGATAGAGTCATTATATTCTTAAATTTAACCTGCCACAAACATTTTTCTGTACTAACAGTGTTGATTTTTATTTTTCTCTGTTTGGAAGAGTGGGGGAGACGGGCATATTTTTGTAATTTTAGTTCCTTCAAACAATTAACATATGTACGATTTTCAAATAATTTTCAGCAGATAAAACAATCCTGCCAAGGCCTGGTAAAAAGCTCTCCATTGTTCCATGTCTGCACAAATTACACTTCATCTCCAATGATTTTATGTACATTTAATCACTAAAGATTAATTACATGGCATACGGAAACCAGTGAAACACTGAAGAGATAACTTCAGTCTAAGTGCACATGCAACTAACTTGTGGCTTTTTTAAACAATTTTAATTAAAAGTACTAGAAGAATCATCGGGCTGAAAATATTAGGAGCTCTGGGATGGATGAGCTTAGCATAGCTAATTAATTGTATATTTAATCAAAGCAGCCTTTGGCTGTAATTAATAATCTATTTTCCTCCGGTAATAAATATTGTAGTTCTGTAAAAACAGAGTTTATAATTTCCAGAATGCCATATGCACAGAAGAGTGGGACAGAAACAAGCATTTCCACACCAGCTTTCGAGCTGAGCTTGATTTTGTTTATTTAGAGAGGATGCTGTCTATATCTCTTTCATTCGTTTTAAATGTCATCTTGCAGTAGCAGCTTACAAATAGCTATCCCAGAGTGACTTGGTCATTTCAAAGGTGTAAAGAATAATCCAAAAGGAGTGACTAGTAGAATGTTAAATGAAGTCTGATTTTTCTTGCACCACAAAGATCTCATATTTGAGAGAACTTGAAGTAGTTCCATTTTAATGTGACTGCTAGGATGGTGAAACAGCATTAAACAGTTCCTTCCCTTCGTTTCCTTTTAAATGGCAGAGCGGGACTCAGAGATTTCTACCACCTGCATCCCGGTAAAATGCTCAAATCACAGAGCCAAGTTGAAACACCCTTTCCTTATGACAGATTTTACTCTGAGTGCCACACACACACACACAGACACACACACAAACACACACACTCCTCTCTGCTCTTCAAGATTCCCTGCTAAGCATAGTATATTTTTGTTCTTATGACCCTTATGTGACTCTCTAATAGTCACATGCTTTTCATATGATCTAAGATTTCTTTCTTCTTTTCTTCTTGCAAGCGAGATATAAATTCCAAGAGTTTTGCATAAATAAGGAGATAACATAAAAATTAATCTTAGGGCTTCCCTGGTGGTGCAGTGGTTGGGAGTCTGCCTGCCGATGCAGGGGACATGGGTTCATGCCCCGGTCTGGGAGGATCCCACATGCCGCGGAGCGGCTGGGCCTGTGAGCCATGGCCGCTGGACCTGCGCGTCCGGAGCCTGTGCTTTGCAATAGGAGAGGCCACAACAGTGAGAGGCCCGCGTACGGCAAAAAAAAAAAAAAAAAAATTAATCTTAGATGATGGGTTTTTCCTATCTTTTAAGATGCTTTAATATGTGAAAATTAACTATTATTGTTTCATATTTTTAAGATTTTAATGGTAGCATGTAGGAGTTATGGGTGGTTGAATAAATAAATCTTTAACTTAAAAAGCATCTTTTTAACATCATGAAGAACACACAAATACTGATACAATTGCTTGATACACTAATCAATTCATAGCATACATTCCATTTTTCTGGGGGTTATGTAGTTTTCATATGAATATGTATGAATGAAACAGATATGAATTAGATAATTAAAATTATATCAAGTGAAAATATCTTTATTCAGTCTATAGTGGGCATTAATAAACATCTAGGAACCAGACCAAGAGAATAAAGTGCAGAGGTAAAAATTTGCCGGTTGCCCGAAGGCCACCATTAATATCATATGATCAAAAGTAGCTCTTATTAAATACATGAAGATGTCTTCAGGGCCTAATCAGTTCATAATATAACATGCAATTTCTAAAGAGAACAAAAGTGTTAAAGACAATTTTAAAGAACTGCACAGGTAGCCTTTTCCTTTTAGAATTAGGACTAGTTGGCGACTCATGACACAGGCTCTCCCAATGTCCCACTAAAATTATCCATGAAGCAACAGGGGAAAATAGTTCACTTGGAGAGTGAAAAGCAGCATTATTCACTATTACTTTATTTGCCTCAATTTTCCCTTACTGATTGAACCTACTTTCTCTGAGGATTCATATGGCCCTGGGATAACTTAGGCATGTGGTGTGTATGTGTGTGTGAGTGAGCGTGTGTGTGTATGAGTTACGAGTTACCCACTGGACACTCAGAAAAGTAAAGTGGCAGATGTGCTGCGCCATCTGGAGAGCAACCTCAAAGATTCCAGCAACACCCACACTCACCCTGGAATACTCTGTGCCCCTCACAGTACAAAAGCCTACTCTGCTCTGTCCTGTTGGAACCCTCAGAAGATTATTCTAATAACTCAGACCTGAGGTTATGTACTATTAGGGTTGAGAAGATGAAACTGAAGAAAAGCAATTCCACCAAGAGGTAGATGGTAGGAATTTCTTGAAATGTGTGGGGAAATTCGCAAAACAGAAGTTCAAAGTAGAGGATCATAGAGGACAGACAATCCTGAAATCCTCAGCTGAACTCATGAGAGGATGCTCCTGTGGGACTTTAACATCTTTTTTTTAAGACTATATAAAGATGCCATATTTAAAAGTAGTCTTCATTTTATGTGTATTCGTCATAAGTTATTTACTTTTCTTTAAACCTTCTTGTCATAAGAAGAGAGAAAGGGAAGAGAAAGGGAGGAAAGAGTGAAAGCAAGAGAGAATGAGAAAGAGAGAGGGAGAGTCCTGAGCCATACTTACATACTTAGCTTTTCTTTATGTCCAATGCTGCACATGACGTCCTTGTAAAGAAGGGAAAGTACTATTTCCCTAACCCTAACCCTAACCCTAACCCTAACCGTAACCCAGAGAAAGTACTATTCTGAGGGTTTAGGTTGCTTAAACAGTACATGACAAGATATTCATCAATGTGCCATTATAATGCACAAAGGCAAAGTAAAGTAAAGGGAAAATATATGACTGTTCAGCCCTAAGTTTGATTCCAAGCTTTGCCCCTTGGCAGGTATGTCACTTCAGGTTGATCATATGACTTTTGCAAACTTTGGTTTACCCATCTATATAACTGGGGAGAATAATGCTGATCTCTAAAAGTTATGACAAAGTAATGAGAAAATAAATGAAACAACCAGTATGTGAGATAGAGTAGGAATTCAACAAAATATGGAAATTATTTATATTATTTTCTTATCTGCATGGCATTCAAAAGGGTTCTCTATCCAATGTTTATCAGAGAGTGATAATTATGGCACATTTAGATATGTTGAGAAAGCATGCTCCAGAGATTTTTGGATGGTAAAAATTTAAAGAAGTAAAATGTTATACAGAGAGAGAGCATTGGATTAGTGGTCAGAAGACCTGAATCCTTATTCTAGATTATTTGTTACCAATGTACACTTGGAAAGTCACTTAAGCCCTCAAAACCTCAGTTCATTATAAGTTTCAAATACATGTGAAGTCAGTACAGATAAGTTAGTGCCTGATATTTGCAATCTATTTAGCAATTTATAAGTTAATTGCCTCACCAATATTCATCTCCCTACTCACAGGAGATTTAAAGATGATCCGCATCTTAAATCGGAGGTAAATATTGGTTTAATTGATTTTTGCCAAGGTCATACAACAAGTGGTAAAGCTGGGATTAAAGCCTGGGCTGGCTCTCAGCATTCTTGTTATGCCACCACGAGGCATCTCTCCTTCATTCTCAACCTGTTGCCTGGATTAATTAATTAATCCCTGTACAGAATATAGGAAATGGTTGTTAATTTAAATCCAAATATTACATTCCTAGCAAAACTGCTTATCAAATAAGGCAACGAAAACAAGAAGAGAGATTCTATTATTGATTTCCTAGTTCTGATAAGTATTTCTGAGTTAACTAGAAACCAGAGCACAGAACTACTGGCTGAACTGGGCCCTTGTGAAATGTACAATTTGATAACTTTTAGAAAGCCGAGGATCACGGTCAAATGATGTCACCATGACATTTTTACTAATTTCCTAAACTTATCAAATGACAGCTTCAGAAAGTTAAGAGTTCTGTTTAGAAGAAAAATCTCTGTAAAATGTCCAAAGTTTATGAAGTCTAAGTCTTTCAAAATAAAGTAAAATAACAAATTTAGTTTAAAGAATGGCGAGTTGACTTCCTCTTGTTGCTTAAACAGTGAGTAAATTGATGAGATTCCAAACATGGAGGTAAGTTCCATTCACATCTACTGCTCCATTACCCCTGCAATTACTTTAATACAGGAAGCATGAGAGGAGCAGCTGGTGGAAATGATTTCCCAGGTGACTGGATTGCTGAATAGCACAATCGCCTTTAGGCTGGGCTTTCTCAACAGTGGTGCTGCTGGCATTTCAGACTGGGGAATTCTTCCTTGTGGAAGCTTTCTTGTGCCTTAAAGATGATGAGCAGAATCCCCGTCTTCTACCTACTAGATGCTAGTAGCCTCACCCCTTCCACCACCACCCCACACACACCATCAATTGTGACAACCAAAAATGTCTCCTAGAGGGTGAGATCATGCCCACTTGTAAGCTTCGTTTTAATGACACTTTATTCCATTAAGGTTGAAGAATGCTGGCTCTAATAGACACCTGGGTTTATTATAAGAATGTTGAAACACTGCTTAACATAGAAGTTGAAGGGCAGAAATTATCCTCTATTTCATGGATTTTAAAAATTTTATAATTATATATAGTCATATTTTAAGGGGAAAAATTGACCTGGAAAATACTTGAGTAAAATAGCAAGCAACAGTACTTATAAAAAGGTCTCTGGGACTTCCCTGGTGTTCCAGTGGTTTAGACTCTGTTCTTCCACTGCAGGGGGCATGGGTTTGATGATCTCTGGTCAGGGATGTTTCACATGCCATGCCATGGAGCCCCCAAAAAAGGGGGGGTCTCATTATGTTTGTTTTTTTTCTGCCAGTCAAGAAAAGTTAAATGTGATTGTCAGGGTCCTTTCATCATGGTGTTGTCCTGGTATAGAGACCCAGATGTTGTCACTTGTCCATCAGCTACTATATGTTGGATTCTTTGAGTTATCATTAAAGTGGTAAGACCACTCTTTGTTGATGATGGCCATATGACAAGGATTAAGATGACAAGGATCCCTGCATTCCAGGTGACCTGCAATATTTATTCCAACAAATATTGTGTTTCAATAATTTTTCATTATAGATTTTATTTTCTATATTTTATTCAATGTATAATTTTCTCTAAACTTAAGTTCTCCACATCCTCCCCAAGTAGTGAGGCCCACATATGCTTGTAATATGCACCCTAATAAATAATAGCTTAAGCATTGTTAATATGAATTGAAAAATTGTTTGAGATTCCATGTACTCTTTTTAGAAATGCTCTGCTCCACATTGATTATCTGAACACTTCATGGCATTGCTGACCTGGGACAGGATTTAGGATGCTGGATAAAGAAATGTGGAAGGGATAACAGAATGTACTTTTGCAGGACTAAAAGGCTGTGAAGCGTCACCAGATTAACAATAATACCTGGTAACATTTACTATGGAAATAGTAGTTAACTATTTGGAGCCCTTGACATAACTATGTACTGTTTTTTTGGATGCTAATGGAAAGAAACATAGCTGACTCATTTCTTATTCATTCATTCATATATAATGCATTTCTTTTTAGATTTAAAAAGGCTGCATACATATGTATTTTCTAAAAGGCTACAAAAGTCAATTATTATGTTTACCCAACAAGGAACAACTTTTTCAACTTTAGAACTCCAATTTGAGAAAACTCTCACCTCTCAGCTAGGAGACATTTTCCATCTTACCTCATTAGGGTGGTTGAGCATGATATAGAAAAGGGTGATCAAGTGTGACAAAACCTGTGCTCTGTCTACACTAGTTGCTTTCACTATAATTTTAATTGTTAGATATCAGAGCTTCAAATATTTCTACTAGATATCAAGAGACAAGCCTTATAAATTAAAGAATATTGTTGGTATATAACCAAACATGTAAACAGATATTTTGCATAATTAGCTAATTTTTGGAGACCAGCATATTTTTAGAGTTTACAATATTAAACAATTTAATACGTATAGTTGACGTTCCCTGCTTATAGTCTTTCAAGTTCTAGGCCTATTTAGAGTCAGTTACAGTAGAATAGAAGGCAAATGATGTTATTAAAACTCAAAGCTAACAATTATAATTTAAAATATAATTAGATGTTGAGACCTTTCTAGTGTGTAATGTTATGCTCCTGTCACAGCACTGGGAATACTAATTAAAATGAAAAATTAGAAAATAATTTTCCTGAGTCTGTGATTAGTTTCCTCTTCCTTTTTTTTTCCCTTCAATTTTCATTCATGAATTCACACAAAAAAAATTACTGACCACCTGCCACGTGCTAGAAAGTTTTAGGCACTGAGGTAATATAAATGAACAAGTCAGACAAAATCCCTGACCTCATGGAGTTGACATTTTAATGAAACAAGCATACAATAAATATAATAAATACTTCATCTATTTGTTAAGTGCTATGAAAAAACAATTATCTGTTACTTGCTAAGCAGAAAATAGAGCAGCATGAGGAGAATTGAGAGTGGGAGAGGGGAGTTGTAATTTTTCTTTTTGTGGTCCATGTAGGTCTCATTGAGGTGCTGACGTTTGATCAGAGACCTAATTAAAAGAAAAAGGAATGCTCATATGTCTATCTGGAGGAACTTGAGGAGAAAAACAGCCATTCCAAAGGCCCAGATGAGGAAGCGTTCTGTGCATCTGTGGGCAGCAGAGAGGAAAGGAGGCTGGAGAAGAGTGAGTGGGGAGAGGAGTGATGGCTGAACTCACAGTAACTGGACACATACTAGTCCACTGTATGGATGTGGCTTTGACTATTGGTTGTCTATCCGGGAAAGCTTTCTCCACTTTTCTTACTTTGGTTTCTTTACCCTATTTTCATTCTCCACTTTCCCATCTTAGTCAGTCTACCGCCTTCATTCTCTGTCATCACACATATTCTCCCAGCTGTTGCCTTTTCCTCTTATTGCCATTTCTCTTGCCATCTCCCGGTGGACTGTACACACAAATAATGAGGCCTCATTCATTCATCTCTTACTCTGTGTCCAGCATGATGCATTAGACACAATCTTGTTTAATTCAATTTTTACAATTACTCTTTTAGATTACTGCACCTAAATGTTACATATTTCTGCTTATGTTGCATAAAAAGATTCATAAGCAATAGGATTTGAACCTCAGTTGGGTTGATTCCAACTCTAAGATGTTTATCCTGTTTTTTCTGGCTTTTCTATCCCCAACTCAATTCAATAAGTATTTCAAACAGTGGATTTAACAGAATAGGAGTCTTATCAAATTTATTTTTCAGTGTTAGAAGAGGCCTTGGAAGTCATACTGTCTAACCTCCCCTCAGTATCTGAATCTCTTTTATAGCATCTATACCAAGTGGTCATCTAGGCTGTATAGGAAAACTTTTGGCAATAAAGTATCAAAATGTTTTAAAAATAGCACTATGTTATAACATAGGTCCATGCTATTCCATTGTTTTGCCTTACATAACAATTGGCTGTGATTTTTCACATATTAATATTGAAAAGTTCCCGTTGTCTTTTAGTTTTCTCTTCTTTCTTCTAAATGGTATTTCGTCTTAGTTTATCTCATTAAGTGTTACATTTGAAAAATATTTTAGGTATATTCTGGTTAAATTTTGTTTTTGAGGTTAAGTTGTAGCCAAGGCAGACATAGAGATGGTTAAGCTGCCTTGCCTCTAATTATATTTCAAAATAAACACAAATAGTAATGTAGGAAACAGGTGGCAGTAAAAATAGTAACACTTCCAGTGAGTCCTGGCATTCTGGGAATTTCCTGGCATGTCATTTCCGTACTGGAATGAACACACAGGAATAGTCCATCTCAAGGATCTAGTCATCTCACGATAAGTAAGGGGTTCAGGCTGTCTGATTTGGCTTGTGCCCAGGACAGGATAATGCAAGTGCTGCCTGACCAGAGATAGGCTTCTTCCGGCTCCTCCTGTAGCCTCTTCTGCCATGGTGCCTGACATTCTTCTTTCTCCTTATCCTCCCCGCCCCCAACTCCAATTAAAAAATAAAAACAACACACGTTTTATCTGGGAATAGTAACAGATTAACATTCACTGCACTTTACTGTAGATGAGTTAATCAGGCCAACTTGTGTCAACGTTACGATTTTAAGAAAACTGGGTCCAGAGCAAGTATATTTTTCTAGGAAGAGGTTGGGGTTGGAGAGGGGGGCAATTTTTGAAGCTTGATATGGATGATTAGGGAGTCAGACTGGGGAGCATGGTAGAGACCAGTCATAGAGGCCAGAGGGAGGTTGCGGTTTGAATGAACACAAAAAGTCAGTGGGTGGACTGGTGTGTAGGCACACCTGACCTACTGCATGCGAGTAAAGTACTAATGTGTTCTCAAAGAATATTTGGACCCGAAACATCACCTTAAGAGTTAGGAAACAGAATCATAAGGGCTAAGTGAGTAGTGCAAAGTCACAGTTTGTAGCAAATTTGGGGAACTGAAATCTATCTGGTCTTTGGACTCCTTGGCTTGGTCAGGGTTATATTAGGTGAGATGAAAATAGGGAAAATAATAATTTTAATAGCTCACATTCATTTAGCACTTACTAGTCACCAAATGTTAAATATTCTCCTCATATGTATTCAGCATGTAATCTAGCAAAACTACAATGAGATATCACCTCACACAGGTGAGAATGGCCATCATCAAAAAATCTACAAAAAATAAATGCTGGAGAGGTTGTGGAGAAAAGGGAACCCTCCTACACTGTTGGTAGGAATGTAGACTGGTACAGGTACTATGGAGAACAGTATGGAGGGTCCTAAAAAAACTAAAAATAGACCTACCATGTGATCCTGCAATCCCACTCCTGGACATATATCCAGAGAAAACCATGGTTCAGAAGGATACATGCACCCCAATGTTCATTGCAGCACTATTTACAATAGCCAGGACATAGAAGCAACCTAAGTGTCCATCAACAGATGAATGGATAAAGAAGATGTGATATATATATATATATATATATATATATATATATATATATATATATATGGTGAAATATTACTCAGCCATTAAAAAGAATTAAATAATGCCATTTGCAGCAACCTGGATGGACCTGGAGATTATCATACTAAGTGAGGTAAGTCAGACAGAGAAAAACAAATATCATATGATATCGCTCATATGTAGAATCTTAAAAAAATGATACAAATGAACTTATTTTGATAGAAATGAACTTATTTACAAAACAGAAACAGACTCACAGACTTAGAGAATGAACTTATGGTTACCAAAGGGGAAAGGTGGGGGGAGGGAGGGATAAATTGGGAGTTTGGGATTGACATATACACATTACTATATTTAAAATAGGTGACCAACAAGGACCTACTGTACAGCACAGGGAATTCTGCTCAATATTCTGTAATAACTTAAATGGGGAAAGAATTTGAAAAAGAATAGATATATGCATATGTTCAACTGAATCACTTTGCTGTACATCTGAAACTAACACAACATTGTAAATCAACTATATTCCCACATAAAATAAAAATTAAAAAAAAACTCATTGTGGTAGAATGACCCCTCTATTATACTATTTGAATGGGTGAGAAACAAATGGAGTGATTTTAAGTGGCTGATCTCAAGTCACACAGCTAGTTCATGAAGAGTCAGGTTTTGAACAAAAATTCTTAATTACTGTACTGAAATGAGAAAAGGCACTGACATTTACAATATCAAGTTAGTCAATTGGTTGTAGTGGGAAGAAGCCAGCACATAAATGACCTCTTCAGTCCTGCAATTTTGATTAAGGTAGGTTCAGGTTCAAAAGTTCACATGGATTTGCTTTGATCCTTTAGGATTATGTATTTCCAAATATATCTTCTCAATTTCACATTATGATAGAGCAAGAAAACTCAGTTGTGAGGAATAGCACTCCTTCAGTTTTGCTATAGGACATTTAAAAGTCATCTATATAATGCAGATCACTCTTCCATTTCTTTTACAAATAAGTTGTTGAACTTTTTTGATGGGCCTAACAGGAAGAGCAGGATCTTACCCATAAACTCTTAACATATTTTCAGCTATTTAGCTACTTTAAAAAATGCATTTTTTTTCAGAGTGGGATGCAGAATAAAACTTAAAAGAAAAAAAATAAGCACAAAAAATTTAGATGAAAATAATACAAGTTCAAATGACAAACGAAGAGGGTTTCATTTGCATAAATGTAACGTGCATACTACTGGATCCTGAATAAGTCACAAAGAATTTCTACTTGATTGGTTGTTTATTTTTTTCCTTTGAGAGGGAAGGTCAGAGCAAAGGTTAGATATTTCAATAAGCTGCCCAAGAACCTTTGAAAGAATAAATGACTTGCAGCTAGATGTCATAATTTAGGGATCCTGATGAAAACCATTAATTGTCAATGTGATGCTCCCAGTTGAACTCATAGAGTCGATTTAGTCTGAGTTCTTGCAGGATCTGGGAGGATCATTAGAAGAAGCTTGAGGCTAAGCACAGATAATAGGAGTATTTTAATACTCTTGGTGCTTTTACAAAGGAACAGCATACCATACATCAATTGTACACACTGCTCTGAAGCTCTAGATGGGGGCTGGGGTAACTCCAGCCACCCTCTCCTTTCTCCTCCCCAACTGCTTCAACAACAACAACAAAAAGATGTTTAGGATGCTGTTTTCCAGAAGTCCTAAGACACCATAAAAATCTAAAGAAATCTCAAAAGAGACATATATTGTTTTTTATTTTTTTGAGATTCTTCCCTTTGAAATCTTGTGTAAACTTACTGAGAAAATGAAAATAAATTGTCACTTTTTGGAAAACCTTAAACAATGAAATTTAAAAATAAAGAAAAACCATAATCCTTGGTTATGGAGGACTCCTACTATCTACTCTTGGACAAAGAGGATAAAATACAAAATGTTGAGAATATTTAAAAGCTCAGCTAAAATACAGGCTATCCTTTAGATTCTCCATACTTTGTATCTTCTGAAAAATTCCACTTTGTGACAGCTCCTCAAATGCTATTCAGTTGAACCTTGAACAACCATGGGGGTTAATCTGCATATAACTTATAGTCGGTCCTCCATATTTGTGTTTTCTCTGCATCCGTGGATTTCACCAACCATGGATTGTGTAGTACTGCAGTACTTATTATTGAAAAATATCTGCGTATAAGCAGACCCTTGCAGTCAAACCTGCATTGTTCAAGGATCAACTGTACATACATAATACATAATGTCAGGATGAATTTTCTCAAAAGGTTAACTATTTTTCCATTTATATAAATAGAAATAATTGTATAATTTTGAAAAGTTCTTAAAACTCTTAAATAGAGTTGATCCTTGGCTAAACTTCCCCCATACCCTATAGGCAGCCTCACTGTTAGAAGGCCAATTTATTTGTCTGTCTCTAGTTCCCCTCTTACTATATGCTAGGTACACTCCCTTTCCTATTCTGGTTAGATAATTTCTTCTCCATCTATCATCAAAATTTTTTGCTTTGAGACTCAGAGACACAGTAGAAAACACCCTGGCCTTGGACTTATAAGAAGGACTTAAAAATTCATCTCTCCTACTTAGTTAATTTCGATAACTCTGTAACCTCTCTGAGCTTCAGTTTCTTCATCTGTAAAATGGAAAATACTACCAGTCTCACAGAATTGCTTTGAGAAATAAATAACTCAACATATGTGAAAGTAGCTAATATGGTAGGTACTTAACCACTGTTTCTTGACTCTGAATGTTACTGGTTATAGATATGATTGATTGCCTGCCCAAAAGTCATTCCCTTCTTCCTTTTTGTAGAACCCCAGCTCCCATAATGGAAGCTAAATATTTCAGATACTTCTTTTCCAGCTTTCTTAACAGCTAAGAGACAGGCATATAATCACTCACTGGCCTAAACTATTTCTAGGGAAGTCTACTGAAGTATTTCTGGGATTTTTCTTCCTGAAAAAAGAGAAAGATGGCAAGGAAAAACACCTTATCAGCCTTCCCAGCTGAAGTTTAGCCATGGGAGGATGTGATGCTTGGAGCTACAGTAGACATTTGTGACAATGAAGAGAAGGCTAAGATAAAGACAGGAAGCCAACTCAAGGCCTAGGCCTCATTGACCCACTGATCTAGGCTGGGAAAAATTATTCCTGAAATGTTTTCATGTGATCAAAATGAAGTTGAACTCCTATATTTAACCCACTTTTAGTGAGGTATTGTGTTACTTGCAGCCAAAAAGCATAAAAACTAATACAACTTTTTAGTTTTATATCTACAGATATAAAGTATTATGAAAATCAATTCATTCTTCTTAACCTGGTAAATTGATCCTTAGCATCCATGAACACCAAGTAAGTGGCTAATCTGAGTAGGGCAATGTGATAGATACTAGTGAGACCATAGGTCTAAAATATGGTTTCTGGAGACCTTCAAGATGGCAGAGGAGTAAGACGTGGATATCACCTTCCTCCCCACAAATACATTAGAAATACATCTACACATGGAACAACTCCTACAGAACACGTACTGAACGTTAGCAGAAGACCTCAGACTTTGCAAAAGGCAAGAAACTCCCCACACACCTGGGTAGGGCAAAACAAAAAGAAAAAACAGAGACAAAAGAATAGGGACAGGACCTGCACCTCTGGGAGGGAGCTGTGAAGGAGGGAAAGATTCCACACTCTAGGAAGCCCCTTCACTGGTGGAGACCGCAGGTGGCAGGGAAGGAAGCTTCAGAGCCACAGAGGAGAGCACAGCAATAGGGGTGCAGAGGGCAAAGCGGAGAGATTCTGGCACAGAGGATCAGTGCCGATCAGAACTCACCAGCCTAAGAGGCTTGTCTGCTCACCCGCTGGGGCAGGTGGGAGCTGGGAGCTGAGGCTCGGGCTTCGGAGGTCAGATCCCAGGGAGAGGACAGGGGTTGGCTGCGTGAACACAGCCTGAAGGGGGCTAGTGTGCCACAGCTAGCCAGGAGGGAGTCTGGGAAAATGTCTGGAACTACCTAAGAGGCAAGAGACCATTGTTTCGGGGTGTGCAGGAGAGGGGATTCAGAGAACTGCCTAAACAAGCTCCAGAGATGGGTGTGAGCTGCGGCTATCAGTGCGGACACCAGAGATGGGCATGAGATGCTAAGGCTGCTGCTACAGCCACCAAGAAGCCTGTGTGCGAGCACACATCACTATCCACACCTCCCCTCGTGGAAGCCTGTGCAGCCCACCACTGCCAGGGTCTTGTGATCCAGGGACAACTTCCCCAGGAGAACTCAGTTTGTTGCAACATCATGCTGTCCTCTGCCACCACAGGCTCGCCCTGCATTCCATACCCCTGCCTCCCCCCGGCCTGAGTCAGCCAGAGCCCCCTAATCAGCTACTACTTTAACCCCATCCTGTCTGAATGAAGAACAAATGCCCTCAGGCGACCTACACGCAGAGGTGGGGCCAAATCCAAAGCTGAACCCCAGGAGCTGTGTGAACAAAGAAGAGAAAGGGAAATTTCTCCCAGCAGCCTCAGGAGAATTGGATTAAATCTCCACAATCAACTTGATGTACCCTGCATCTCTGGAATACCTGAATAGACAACAAATCATCCCAAAATTGAACAGTGGACTTTGGGAGCAACTGTAGACTTGGGGATTGCTTTCTGCATCTAATTTGTTTCTGGTTTTATGTTTATCTTAGTTCAGTATTAAGAGTTTATTATCATTGATAGATTTGTTTATTGGTTTGTTTACTCTCTTCTTCCTTTTTTATAAAAAAAATATATTTTTTTCCTTTTTCTCTTTTTGGGAGTGTGTATGTGCATGCTTCTTTGTGTGATTTTGTCTGTATAGCTTTGCTTTTAGCATTTGTCTTAGGGTACTGTACATTCATTTTTTTTTTAAGTATAGTTTTTAGTGCTTGTTATCATTGGTGGATTTGTTTTTTGGTTTGGTTGCTCTCTTCTTTTTTTTATTCTTTTTTTATTACTTAATTTTTTTTTAATTTTTAATAATTTTAAAAATTTTTTATTTTAATAACTATTTTATTGCCTTCCTTTCTTCCTTTCTCTCTTTCTCTCTTTCTCTCTTTCTTTCTTTCTCCATTTTCTTTTGAGCCACATGGCTGCTGACAGGGACTTGGTGCTCCGGCCAGATGTCAGGCTTGTGCCCCTGAGGTGGGAGAGTTGAGTTTAGGATATTGGTCCACCAGAGACCTCCAGCTCCACATAATATCAAACAGTGAAAGCTCTCCCAGAGATCTCCATCTCAATGCTAAGACCCAGCTCCACTCAATGACCAGCAAGCTACAGTGCTGGACACCCTATGCCAAACAACAAGCAAGACAGGAACATAACCCCATCCATTAGCAGAGAGGCTGCCTAAAATCATAATAAGCTCACAGACACCCCAAACACACCACCGGATGCAGTCCTGCCCACGAGAAGATCCAGCCTCATCCACCAGAACACAGGCAACAGTCCCCTCCACCAGGAAGCCTACACAACCCACTGAACCAAACTTAGCCACTGGGGGCAGACACCAAAAACAATGGGAAATATGAACCTGCAGCCTGTGAAAAGGAGACCCCAAACACAGTAAGTTAAGCAAAATGAGAAACTGAAACACACAGCAGATGAAGGAGCAAGGTAAAAACCCACCAGACCAAAAAAATAAAGAGGAAATAGGCAGTCTATCTGGAAAAGAATTCAGAGTAATGACAGTAAAGAAAATCCAAAATCTTGGAAATAGAATGGAGAAAATACAAGGAACATTTAACAAGGACCTAGAAGAAATAAAGAGCAAAGAAACAATGATGAACAACACAATAGATGAAATTAAAAATTCTCTAGAAGGAATCAATAGCAGAATAACTGAGGCAGAAGAACGGAAAAGTGACCTGTAAGATAAAAGAGTAGAAATAACTACTGCAGAGCAGAATAAAGAAAAAAGAATGAAAAGAATTGAGGATAGTCTTAGAGACCTCTGGGGCAACATTAAATAAACCAACATTCAAATTATATGGATCCCAGAAGAATAACAGAAAAAGAAAGGGACTGAGAAAATATTTGAAGAGATGATAGTTGAAAAATTCCTTAAAATGGGGAAGGAAATAGTCAATCAAGTCCAGGTAGTGTAGAGAGTCCCATACAGGATAAATTCAAGGAGAAACACAAAAGACACATATTAATCAAACTATCAAAAATTATATACAAAGAAAAAATATTAAGAGCAGCAAGGAGAAAGCAACAAATAATATACAAGGAAATCCCCATAAGGTTAACAACTGATCTTTCAGCAGAAACTCTGCAAACCAGAAGGGAGTGGCAAGACATATTTAAAGTGATGAAAGGGAAAAACCTATAACCAAGATTACTCTACCCAGCAAGGATCTCATTCAGATTTGACAGAGAAATTAAAACCTTTACAGACAAACAAAAGTTAAGAGAATTCAGCACCACCAAACCAGCTGTACGACAAATGCTAAAGGAACTCCTCTAGGCAGGAAACACAAGAGAAGGAAAAGACCTACAATAACAAACCCCAAACAATTAAGAAAATGGTAATAGGAACATACATATCGCTAATTACCTTAAATGTAAATGCATTAAATGCTGCAACCAAAAGGCATAGACTGGCTGAATGGACACAAAAAAGGGACCTGTATATATGCTGTCTACAAGAGAACCATTTCAGACCTAGGGATACATACTGACTGAAAGTGAGGTTATGGATAAAGATATTCCATGCAAATGGAAATCAAAAGAAAGATGGATCAGCAATTCTCATATCAGACAAAATAGACTTTAAAATAAAGACTATTATAAGACACAAAGAAGGACACTACATAATGATCAAGGGATCAATCTAAGAAGAAGACATAAAAATTGTAAATATTTATGCACCCAACATAGGAGCAAATCAATACATAAGGCAAATGTTAACAGCCATAAAAGGGAAAATCGACAGTAACACAATCATAGTAGGGGACTTCAACACACAACTTTCACCAATGGACAGATCAACCAAAATGAAAATAAATAAGGAAACACAAGCTTTAAATGATACATTAAACAAGTTGGACTTTATTGATATTTATAGGATATTCCATCCAAAAACAACAAAATATACGTTCTTCTCAAGTGCTCATAGAGCATTCTCCAGGATAGATCATATCTTAGGTCACAAAGCACGCCTTGGTAAATTTAAGAAAATTGAAATTGTATCAAGTATCTTTTCCGACCACAATGCTATGAGACTAGATATCAGTTACAGGAAAAGATCTGTAAAAAATACAAACACATGGAGGCTAAACAATACATTACTTAATTACCAAGAGATCACTGAAGAAATCAAAGAGGAAATCAAAACATACCTAGAAACAAATGACAATGAATACATGATGACCCAAAACCTATGGGTTGTAGCAAAAGCAGTTCTAAGAGGGAAGTTTATAGCAATACAATCCTACCTCAAGAAACAAGCAATGTCTCAAATACACAACCTAAACTTACACCTAAAGCAATTAGAGAAAGGAGAACAAAAAAACCCCAAATTTAGCAGAGGGAAAGAAATCATAAGGATCTGATCAGAGATAAATGAAAAAGATACGAAGGAAACGATAGCAAAGATCAATAAAAACTAAAAGCTGCTTCTTTGAGAAGATAAACAAAATTGAAAAACCCTTAGCCAGACTCATCAAGAAAAAAAGGGAGAAGACTCAAATCAATAGAATTAGAAATAAAAAAGGAGAAGTAACAACTGACACTGCAGAAATACAAAGAATCATGAGAGATTACTACAAGCAACTCTATGCCAATAAAATGGACAACCTGGAAGAAATGGACACATTCTTAGAAAAGCACAACCTTCTGAGACTGAACAAGGGAGAAATAGAAAATATAAAGAGACGAATCATAAGCACTGAAATTGAAACTGTGATTAAAAATCTTCCAACTGGGCTTCCCTGGTAGCGCAGTTGTTGAGAGTCCGCCTGCTGATGCAGGGGGCACGGGTTTGTGCCCCGGTCCGGGAAGATCCCGCATGCCGTGGAGTGGCTGGGCCCGTGAGCCATGGCCACTCAGCCTGCGCGTCAGGAGATGGTGCTCTGCAACGGAAGAGGCCACAACAGTGAGAGGCCTGTGTACTGCAAAAAAAAAAAAAAAAAAATCTTCCAACAAACAAAAGCCCAGGACCAGATGGCTTCACAGGTGAATTTTATCATACATTTAGAGAGCTAACACCTTTATTTATCCTTCTCAAACTCTTTATCCTTCTCAAACTCTTCCCAAATATACTAGAGGGAGAAACACTCCCAAACTCATTCTATGAGGCCACCATCACCCTGATACCAAAACCAAAGATGTCACAAAGAAAGAAAACTACAGGCCAATATCACTGATGAATATAGATGCAAGAATCCTCAACAAAATACTAGCAAAAAGAATCGAAAAGCACATTAAAAGGATGATACACAATGATCAAGTGGGGTTTAACACAGGAATGCAAGGATTCTTCAATACATGCAAAATCAAACAATATGATAAACCATATTAACAAACAGAAGGAGAAAAACCATATGATCATCTCAATAGGTACAGAAAAAGCTTTTGACAAAACTCAACCCACATTTATGATTAAAACCCTCCAGAAAGTAGGCATAGAGGGAACTTGCCTCAACATAATAAAGGCCATATATGACATATCCACAGCCAACATCGTTCTCAATGGTGAAAACCTGAAACCATTTCCTCTAGAACCAGGAAAAAGACAAGGTTGTCCACTCTCACCACTATTATTCAATATAGTTTTGGAAGTTTTAGCCACAGCAATCAGAGAAGAAAAAGAAATAAAAGAATTCCTAACTGGAAAAAACAAAGAATTATCATGTCATCTCTTTGCAGATGACATGATACTATACATAGAGAATGCTAAAGATGCTACCAGAAAACTACTAGAGCTAATCAATGAATTTGGTAAAGTAGCAGGATAAAAAATTTAATGCACAGAAATCGCTTGCATTCCTATACACTAATGATGAAAAATCTGAAAGAGAAATTAAGGAAGCACTCCCATTTACCACTGCAACAAAAAGAATAAAATACCTAGGAATAAACCTACCTAAGGAGACAAAAGACCTGTATGAAGAAAACTATAAGACACTGATGAGAGAAATCAGAGATGATACAAACAGATGCAGAGATATGCCATGTTCTTGGCTTGGAAGAATCAACATTGTGAAAATGACTATACTACCCAAAGCAATCTACAGATTCATGCAATCCTGATCAAACTACCAATGGCTTTTTCACAGAACTAGAACAAAAAATTTCACAATTTGTGTGGAAACACAAAAGACCCCAAATAGGCAAAGCAATCTTGAGAAAGGAAAACGGAGCTGGAGGAATCAGGCTCCCTGACTTCAGACTACACTACAAAGCTACAGTAATCAAGACAAAATGGTACTGGCACAAAAACAGAAATATAGATCAATGAAACAGGATAGAAAGCTCAGAGATAAACCCACGCACAAGTGGTCACCTTATTTTTGATAAAGGAGGCAAGAATATACAATGGAGAAAAGACAGACTCGTCAGTAAGTGGTGCTGGGAAAACTGGACAGCCACATGTAAAAGAATGAAATTAGAACACTCCTTAACACTATACACACAAAAAAACCTCAAAATGGATTAAAGACTGAAATGTAAATCCAGATACTATAAAACTCTTAGAGGAAAACATAGGCAGAACATTTTATGACATAAATCACAGCAAGATCCTTTTTGACCTGCCTCCTAGAGAAATGGAAATAAAAACAAAAATAAACAAATGGGACCTAATGAAATTTAAAAGCTTTTGCACAGCAAAGGATACCATAAACCAGATGAAAAGAGAACCCTCAGAATGGGAGAAAATATTTGCAAATGAAGCAACTTACAAAGGATTAATCTCCAAAATTTACAAGCAGCTCAGGCAGCTCAATATCGAAAAAACAAACAACACAATTCAAAAATGGGCAGAAGACCTAAATAGACATTTCTCCAAAGAAGATATACAGATTGCCAACAAACACATGAAAGGATGCTCAGTGTCATTAATCATTAGAGAAATGCAAATCAAAACTACAATGAGGTATCACCTCACACCAGTCAGAATGGTCATCATCAAAAAATCTAGAAACAATAAATGCTGGAGAGGGTGTGGAGAAAAGGGAACACTCTTGCACTGGTGGTGGGAATGTAAATTGATACAGCCACTATGGAGAACAGTATGGAGGTTCCTTAAAAAACTAAACGTAGAACTACCATACGATCCAGAAATCTCACTACTGGGCATATTGCATGAGAAAACCATAATTCAAAAAGAGTCATGTACCACAATGTTCATTGCAGCTCTATTTACAATAGCCAGGACATGGAAGCAACCTAAGTGTCCATCGACAGATGAATGGATAAAGAAGATGTGGCACATATATACAATGGAATATTATTCAGCCATTAAAAGAAACGAAATTGAGTTATTTGTAGTGAGGTGGATGGACCTAGAGTGTGTCATACAGAGTGAAGTAAGTCAGAAAGACAAAAACAAATACCATATGCTAACACATTTATATGGAATCTAAAAAAAAAAAAAAAAGTTCTGAGAAAACTAAGGGCAGGACAGGAATAAAGATGTAGATGTAGAGAATGGACTTGAGGACACAGGGACGGGGAAGGGTAAGCTGGGACCAAGTAAGAGAGTGGCATGGACTTATATATACTACCATATTAAAATAGATAGCTAGTAGTAAGCAGCTGCATAGCACAGCAAGATCAGCTGGGTACTCTGTGACCACCTAGAGGGGTGGGATAGGGAGAGTGGGAGGGAGACGCAAGAGGGAGAAGATATGGGGATATATGTATATGTATAGCTGATTCACTTTGTTATAAAGCAGAAACTGACACACCATTGTAAAGCAATTATACTCAAGAAATATGTTAAAAAAATAAAAAATGAATAAAAATGGTTTCTGTCCTGGAGAGGCTCTTAATTTACTTGGAGAGATAGGGTGTGTACATAAAAATGATAAATAAAAAAAGTGCTACATTAGTGATGCAAATCATCAGTGCTATGGAACTTAAGTCTCGGGATTACTGATGACCAGGGAAAAGTTTGTGGAAGTCTTGGTTTTGAGCTTGTTTTAAAGGAGGCTTTAAGGAGAATGTTTTCAAATGGAAAATAAAGGAAAAGCTAAGGGAAGATGCTGGATCAATGGCACACAAGATGGAAGATTTTTGATATGATAAGGTCAATTTACCAGACTCAAGTTTTCATGTAGATGAACAGGGAGAGGTCGCAAGCAGCAGATCGCGATGGTTTAAACACCAAGTTAATGAGTTGGACTTGGTTGTGTAGGTAATATGGTTTTGAGTAAAATGAGTAACTTTCTTCATGCTTGAGGAAGTTTAACTTGGCAGTACTCTATAGGCTACCTTGGCAGGAAGAGAATCTGAGGGTTAGAGAACCTAGCTGTTGAGCTGAATGTCTAAATATGGGTGGTTAGAGTGGAGGAGAAATGAACAGATGACTAGAGGTGTTTTGATGGGTGACATTGGTAGGAAGTAACAGATCATGACTTAGCTCACGGGAGAACAACTGCCATGGTGGAAATATGAGGCATTATGGGAAGTCATGGGATAGATATTTTGGGGGTACATGTGCTTGGCTGCATTCTTTCACCACCACATACTTCTTTATGTGCAGCTCACCTTCATTTACACAATGAGGAACAAAATGGAGATAATTCTGAAATATGGCTTATTAGAAAAATACTATCTGTA
Source organism: Orcinus orca (assembly GCF_937001465.1). Classification (NCBI taxonomy): domain Eukaryota; kingdom Metazoa; phylum Chordata; class Mammalia; order Artiodactyla; family Delphinidae; genus Orcinus; species Orcinus orca. The sequence goes on along the minus strand of NC_064569.1, from coordinate 32,621,718 downwards.
ATTTAAGATTTTGTTCTTGTTTTTATATTTTATTTGCCTGACATCATGAGGCTTCTCAGTCTATCAAATACAATAACTATTTAGTCATGTTTTGAAATCTCTTATCTTCTCCATTTTACCCCCTGTTGAAATTTTATCTGTCCCCCATTCTACACAATATCAGCAGTGCCCACATAGAGCTCTCACTGGAGTTGATCAGATTGTCCCTTTCTATTTCTTCTCCTTTATCTTGCTCTGTGCTGACTATCTGAAAAGAATATCTTCTAGGGGAAGAGTTAAAAAATTATAAAATATTTATATAAGAGCTTCTATTTGGTAATTGAGCCTGACACTGGGAAACACTTAGATAGCAGTGATGTTTTTGTAAGTTTGTTTTTGTTTATTACCTTCATTAAAGCTACATTGTGCAGAGGTACAGAGGTACAAACACAGTAGAAACCTTCCCACAGAAGGTTTCTGGTTATTTCTGGAATGAGAAGTAAAACCTACTACTAACAACTTTATATCTTCATAGCATGTTATGTTTTGATATTCAATCTAGAATAAGTCTCAAAAAGATCAAAATCTCAGCAAGATCTCTTAAGCCATTGAAAATCTATATTCTTAGTACAATAAGCATACATAAAACAAAGGGGAAGGAATTCTTTACCAAGAAATCCAAATCTCAGTTCCAACTTAACTTGACTGTGGAAAATATCCCAGCCATCTGGTGACTTAGCAGTGAGCTAATGTCAGCCACACATGTCTTGTGAACAGTATCAAAGCTTGGACGGGGTTGATAAACTGGCCTCACCTCGGAAGAACACCAAGGCCACTGAGGCAATAAATAGGCCAGCTGCTCTCTCAACAGGTGGCTGGTGAAGGAGATGGCTGTTGTGAGTAGAGAAGAAACTGCTGACATATTCAAAACCTTCTAATCACAATAGGTAATTTAGAGAAGAAAAGTTCCTGTACCAATATATCATAAGCATGAAACATACAGACTTGAAACATGCAAAGAACTTCATGGTCCCAAGAGACAAACCATTTTGGTTCATGGAAATTATTCATTTGATCTAGTTTTACAAAGTAATGGACCAGTGTTGTTCACTCACATTTAATAGAAGAGTTATTCAGAGTAGATAAACAGGTGGATCAAATGAATGGTTTTAAGGATAGAAAAAGTATTTTAATATGTGCATATGTTGATTTCCACGTTTCTCACAATTTCTCATTTATTTTATTTTATATTTTTAATTATTATTATTATTATTTTTTGCGGTACGCGGGCCTCTCACTGTTGTGGCCTCTCCCGTTGCGGAGCACAGGCTCTAGACGCGCACGCTCAGCGGCCATGGCTCACGGGCCCAGCCGCTCTGCGGCATGTGGGATCTTCCCGGACTGGGGCTCAAACCCGTGTCCCCTGCATTGGCAGGCGGACTCTCAACCACTGCGCTACCAGGGAAGCCCTCATTTTTTTAAATGTAAAATTGTTATTGATATCTTGAACAAAGGGACATATCTATCTACGTTTCTTTAAAGAGATCTATACAAATGGCTGTTCCAGAATTTCTTTTGTCATGCCTTTGTTACATCTAACCACCTTTCCAGAGAGGAGGCATTCTTCTCTGTGTCCAGCAAGAACTCATGTGTAGGGAGGCTCTGGACAGATGATAGGATAATGTCAATGATCATGATTCCCACGCAACTTAGGGACCTGCTACTTCAGTTGAAACTATTTCTTCCTGCTCACTGTTCAGTGAAAATGGTGAGCAGCTAGTTAACCTCTTTCATAAAATAATCTCGTGCACATGAGGAGTTACTCAATCATTCTCTCAGCCATATAAGAATTTTGAAATGATAATGGAACCAAGTCAAAGTGGATAGTTATATATTATCATAATACTATCATAACTGTATTCACTGATCTATTAGACTGTAAAAAAAAAAGAAAAAATATTGTGTCATCTACTGTAGTTTCCTGATAAATCAATACTGCCCCAGTCTCAAGAGGAAGTCAGATTTTCCTTCTGTGTATCAGTTGAAAATATATACCCATGTTCAAGTCAGGATGTAATCACATTCTTTTCATCTGCCAGTGTCCTCATTGTATCTCATTAATATGCCATTGGTAAAAGTCATTATTTCTTATCCTGAAATCTTCATGTCAATTGTGATGTTAAATATTTGAATGGATTTCATAACAGAAACAAAACTTTTTTTTAGAACTGCTTGATTTTATTTTGGGAAGGGAGGTAGGTATTACTTTGGTCCTTATTTCTTAACTCATTAGAAACTAAAAACACTAGTATCTTCCCTTAGAATTCTGACTTGGAACATCACTACTAATAACTAAGCCTTGGCACTGAACTGTGTTTCTGAGGCTATATGGTTTTAACAAAAAGTTTATCAAGCTTTAGCATAGCTCCATCAATTTTTCCCAGGAGAGCTCCCTAGATATCATCAATGGTAAGAAACTCTGTGTGTGTGTGTGTGTGTGTGTGTGTTTATTATATAAGAGAACAAACTCATTTTGATTATACAACATTTTAGATTTTTTGACCCAATTGTTATTGGGTCATTATTCTTAATACAGTTGTATTTGTTCAATCATAGGTTTTCCATAAGTCTGTGGAGAACATGAAGGAAAGTGTGTGTCTTGTCAGACTAGTTTATGTCTTTCATATAAATTATCAACAGGTGAGAATGTTTGAAAATGCATTAATATATCATAATAGGAATAGCCTCTGGACTTTTATTCTTTTGTAAAGAGTAAAAACCAGATTCCCAAATAACAACATAACTTAAATAAGCTAGAGTATGTGTAGGGCTCTTTAAATTAACATATTTATTAGTGTAATAACATTCAAGGTACCTGTGGATGAAATATCTTATTTGGGGGCATAAAACCAGTGGTAAAGAAAAAAAGACCAGAGCAGCCAGATTTGTCCTCTTATTTATAATCATGTAGGTTAATTTGCTCACTGATAAGCAAGAGAATAAAATGATGAAGTAAATTTAATCTCATGCTCACAATGGAGGGCCAACATGTCACAAAGCCAAAGGTTTAAGGAAAAACCCTCTCTTACTTGAAAAACACAAGAGCAATTCAAAGATAAGCATTTCTCAATCAAAATCATTATCACGAATATGGTAAAAGTCCCTGGGGGCTTTTCATGATGTCCCATTTATCACTAATATTTTTTATTTGGCTGTTTTATGCAGAGTTGGTATATTTAGCAACTAACCCTCATTTATACTTATATTCATATTCTACACCATGCCAATTCTGAACCTGTATGAAATACGTTTACATTTATGTGATTCTGTAGCATAAAACCTGATGCCTAAAATTTTTTAAACAATAATGATAAACAAAAAGAATTAAAATTCAAAACGTATGCTGCAATGCCTCTCCAACCAAGCCCACTTCCATACCTTTTACCATACTTTTCAGCTATTCTTTTTTTTTTTAAATATCTGTATTGGAGTATAGTTGCTTTACAATGGTATGTTAGTTTCTGCTGTATAACAAAATGAATCAGCTATATGTATACATACACCACCATATCCCTTCCCTCTTGCATCTCCCTCCCACCCTCCCTATCCCACCCCTCTAGGTGGTCACAAAGCACTGAGCTGATCTCCCTGTGCTATGCGGCTGCTTCCCACTAGCTACCTATTTTACATTTGGTAGTGTATATATGTCCATGCCACTCTCTCACTTCGTCCCAGCTTCCCCTTCCCCTTCCCCTTCCCCGTGTCTTCAAGTCCATTCTCTATGTCTGCGTCTAGGAATAAAGATAAAGACTCAGCTATTCTTAACAGACATGTGCCAACATCTCTGCTAGACAATTTCACCTTCAGTACTGCTGAGAATCTGCCCACTAATGACCATAATGAAACATGCTTTGTGTGAGAGCCTGTTCATTTATTTTCATTCCCGTGAGTGCCTTCAGAGACCAGAGTTGCAATCACGGCTACTTACTATTTAATTCCCAGCCAAATTTATGGTCAAATTGAAAAATGGAGGCAAGCAGCCTGATGCAGGATGCTTTTGTCTGAAGTGTCCTCCTGGAATCATTATACTTGCATTAATCTTTAATCTGCAATTAAACAATCAGTTCTATGTAAAAGATAGCTGCAAACAGATCTCTTGCATGTGTCCTAGACAATATATCTTAATGGGAGGTGGGGGGCAGGGTGAGAAAAAGGTGCAATTAGGACTAAATTCGTCACAGACCCTGGTTCACTGGGCGGTTATTTATGGAGCTCAAAGTTCCTCATGCAAAATGACTTTTGTGTATTCAGATTGTTCACCAAATAACCTCCATGTCTTGCAGTGTGGGCTGGGCAGGGGTCCTGCAGGGTAACAAAATATAAACGCAAGAATGAGGATGAAGGAAGGAAGCTTGGCCTGCCTGAAACATGTCTTGGCAGAAATTGTAACCTGCCTTGTATCTTCAGCTTCCCAATTAAGAGGCCTGCTTCCTAGCTTCCACAGAGGCTTAATTGGAGATCGAGGCTGCCAGGCAGGCCTGGGCACCACAACCATTAGCAGGTAGTTGAGGACACTAGGTGCTCAGGCTTGTCAATTTCCCTTTGCTATCAGAGAGGTCAACAAGGTGCCACCTTCCTGTAAGAGTGAAACACCCGCATAAGAGGAGCTTTTTATAAATAAAACAAACAGAGCTCTTTGAGTACACCAGAGGTTTCTGGGTGTCCTTGGGGAAGCAGTAGTCTGAGGGGAGGCAGTATAGGTCTTTCTGCCTGGGGAAAACAAACAATAGAAGAGGACCAAGTGGGTGAAGCAATAATTAAGTAAAAGGGTCATCTGTTTCAGATTTGAGTGGTCCCCTAATTAAGTTTTTATAATGAGTGACACTTAACCACTAGTTCATTTGGGGTCTCATCTAAAAACTTGGAATAAAAATGAGATTCGAACTTCCTAATTTTAATTTCTAATTGTAATTCTACTCCTGGTTTGCTATGATGGTTCTTTAGCAATGCATACATACTATGAAAATGAATGGTTTCCATCAATTTTGTGAAGAACAACAGCTATTACAAATTTGAAGTCAACCTAGGAAAGAGAAACAAATCAGGCATAGAAATTGTGTTGGACCAACCCCTAAAAAGACTGGCTTCATTTTACAACCACATTTCTACAGGTAATTTTTATTTCACTATCTTATTTCCTTCTTCACGTATAATGTTTTCATGATCATAATAATTATAGAAAAATATTGGATTTATAGGAGATACTAAAAGACTATTTCTGAGATATGGGATCACAAAAGGCTGTCAGCCATAATCGGCATTTGGCCATGCTCTGCACACACAGGCTTGTGGTGTGTATGGGGGGTTGCAGGTGCTAAGGGGAATCCTTGGAAGCTTGAAACACAACATCCTCAAGGAACTGAAATTCTCTATGCATGAAAGTATAGCTTAAAATACCAAGTAGCATGCAGCAAATGAATGGTATAGACAACATATATTCCTAGAGGCCAAATGAAGAAAACAGAGGGAGAAGAGAGAGACGGGAATAAGGAGAAAGCGCTCTGTAAGTATTCAGTTCAAGACATCAGGCAAGAACTCCAGGTCCTGATGCATCTCAAACATTATAAGCATAGGAGAAGAATCATACCTTTCATGATATTATGTATAAAGAAAACCCCCTAAAATTTGAACTGCGAATACTGTGCCATCAGTCTGCTTTTCAGGATGGTTTTAGATTCAGAAGGTCATAGTGGCAAATGCATTATTATTTATAATCAAAAAGTAAAAGTCACTCTCAGTACCTGAATGTTCTTATGAAAATTTACTACAATATCATTTAGAGCTGCAAAGAATTTGCTTCTCCACACCACTTACAGTCTGGCAATCAAGTACTCTAGATAAACATAATTAAAGACACAAAAGTAATAGACATGTATTGATTCCAACTAGTAAACCATTAAGAGAATTCTAAGGTAATATTTTGTTAAACATCTGGTAATAAATTTTACTCCACAGTATCACAGATTGCAAGTTTTGATTCTATTAAGAAAAGAGAGCTGCAACCATAATCTCCAGAAGAAAGAAAATTGACATCTGGTTCTCATTTCGTTACAATTTTTTTAGAGACACAAGACTGCAGCTATTATTATTATCTGGGCAATTGTTATTCATTCAATCATATTTTTTTGAGCATCTACTATGTTTCCAGGTCCAGCGCTTGGCATTGAGGATTCAAAGGCATGAGGCCTGGAAATTCCTTTTAGGCAGGAGAAAAAGATACAGAAACATGGTATTGAATATGACATGAGTATATCCCATATAAAATGGGAACTCCAGGTATCTATCTGCAAACATTTACTGGATATTTCCTCTTGTATTTTCCAGCCCAGACACAAAATCTGTCTCAAAATATTTCTTGCAACTTTTTCGTTTTTCAGATCATTGTATCATAATTCTTGCTAGTCAGGTGTACATCCTCATAATTCACTCCTTCACACTTACCTTTCATATCTAATTAGTTCCCACATCTGCTTGATTCTGCCTGCATAATATCTCATATTTTTTCTCTTTCTGCCCTCACAACCCTGCCCTAATCCAGGCCTCAATTATCTCAGTTTAAAATTATAGATATAGGGACTTCCCTGGTGGTCCAGTGGCTAAGGCTCCATGCTCCCATTGCAGGGGGCCTGGGTTTGATCCCTGGTCAGGGAACTAGATCCCACATGCAATTAAGAGCTCGCATGCTGCAACGAAGAACCCATGCACCGTAACTAAGACCCGGAGCAGCCAAAATAAATAAACAATAAATAAATATATTTTTAAAAATGTAGATATAATCTTCCACCTGACCTCCCAGTTACGTATCTAAGAATACTTACATGCCACTTGTTATGTAATTATCCTGCTTAAAACCTTTTAGTGCCCTGCTGCTTCCCCGCTTCCTTTTTTTTTCCTAAAAAAAGAGCATGTAAGAGCACAGATCCTGAATCAGCAAGGCTTCCTGTGTTTGAGCCCTGGCTCCACCATTTATAAACTGTAAGACCTTGAGCGAGTTAGGTAACCCCTGGGCACCTCATTTAACTCTGTTACAAGATGAGAATAATGATAATAGTACTAGCTTCACTGGGTTGCTGTGCAGTTTAAATGAATTAATTTTTGTTAAGCACTTAGATCTGAGCTTGTTAAATAGTAATTGCTTTAAGAGTGATTAAAAGTTATTTAAAAATTTAGCCTTTGATAACACCCCCTCTCTGGATCTCAGCTTCTTATCTGTTTAGTTGATCTTTGATTTCTCTAATCTGCTAAAATAGAAGGTATCAGTACCTGGCACATAGTAGGTGCTCAGTACATGGTGGCTATTGCTGGTTGTGACTCCAGGCCTTCAGTCCAACACTGAGGACTCGACACAAACTGTTTTAATTCATCTTTCTTATCTCTAACTACATGAAATCTTCACCCTCACTGGATGATACCTTATCTCCTCCACAAGCCATGGGCCCTCTGTGTTGTTCTTTTCACTCCACTGTTTCCACAGCCTGAATAGCCTTTTACTTTTGCATTCATCCAAATTCTGTTGTTCAAATTTCCATTCAAGGCTTTCCCATGTCAGTGAAGTTTTCTCTAGATGCCCTGATTCTCAAAGACTGTCTCTCCTTCAAATTACAATCCTGTTTTGGTCACTTTGAAGGACTTTATTATGTAACATTAATAACTTGGCCACGGAGCAGGTTGAGCCCTATCAGGGTATCAGCATGGACATGGGAGCTCACTCCCCTGAATGATAGAGACAAAAGTCAGATGCTGGAGGCGGGCATCGTGTCTGGGGATTGGGGTGGGTGCAGGTACCTGGCCTGGAGAAGGTAAGTATATAACTACAGACTTTAGCTGGAGTGCAAGCCTAAATCTGGATGAAAGATCAGAGTGTGTACAGTTCCTGCAGGGCCCACAGGCAGAAGTTACTGAAGTTAGGCAAGCGCATTCAACATGTCCGTCGGAGGTACAGTGAAGTCGCTGGGCCCTTTTTGAAAGCCTGGGTGCTCAATCCTGCCCTTGTGCATCTATTGGTTTTACGGAGAAAACTCTCTGAGTTAGCATCTGGACACGACTTCACTCTGTAAGATCCCCCGAGGGGCATCATACAATTACAGGTGTGTGTGTCTTTTTCCTATACTCGCATCATAAGCCCTCGTGAAGACCATGTCTTACTCCTTTTGAATCCTTTCACCTCCCTATCATAATTTCTTTTTTTTTTTTTTTGCGGTACGCGGGCCTCTCACTGTTGTGGCCTCTCCCGTTGCGGAGCACAGGCTCCAGACGCGCAGGCTCAGCAGCCATGGCTCATGGGCCCAACCGCTCCGCGGCATGTGGGATCTTCTCGGACCGGGGCACGAACCCGTGTCCCCTGCATCGGCAGGCGGACTCTCAACCTCTGCGCAACCAGGGAAGCCCCCCATCGTAATTTCTGACCTTTAACAAATACCTGTGGTATTCAGTTGGCAATAGCTTGAATCTTATAGAACTGCCAATATGTGACCCTTCTTTACCCTCAAAGTGGCAATTTCATATGGTTCAATTGAAAACATTTTTAGTGTTTTCCAGGTTACTTTACTGGAAAAAACCCAAAACTCTGTCATTTTAGTTAACTTATAAGGCAGATTAAAATAACACTCAACTTTTTTCCCTTTCCTCAAATTTTACCTGTTATGAGAATGTTCTAAAATCAAAATATTTTTCAAATCAAGAGAAATAATGGTTACTATAATTTGTCTTTTAAATGTAGTAATGAACTACATATGCATTCCATTCGATTATTGGCTGCTCAGTGATATCAGGCTTACTTAGATACATTGCAAAAAGTATTCTGTAAAAAGTACCGCAAAATCAATATTTTGGTTGTTGTTGGTAGAGAAGCAGCTTTAGTGTGGCTCAGAGCAAATTCTCTGTTGTTCAGCTTCGTGGGTTCAAATCCTACTCCTCTAGTTAGCGGTATGATGACCATGGGCAAGTTATTTAACTATTCTATGCTTCAGCTTCCTCACTGTTAAAATGGAAATAATATTACTACCAATCTCATACATCTATCAGGAAGACCAAGTGAGTTGATATGCTTCAAACTCTTAGAATGACACTTGGTACTTAGTAAAAACTCAATAAATCTTAGCTAATGCTATCTTAACATAAATCATGGTAAAAAGGAGACCTAGAGATTATCATACCAAGTGAAGCAAACCAGACAAAGACAAACATCATATGATGTCACTTATATGTGGAATCTAAAAAAATGATACAAATGAACTCATTTACAAAACAGAAATAGACTCACAGACATAGAAAAGAAACTTATGGTTACCAAAGGGGAAGTGGAGGAGGGGTAAATTAGGAGTTTGGGATTAAAATATACACACTAATATATATAAAATAGATAACCAGCAAGGACCTACTGTATTGCACAGGGAGCTATACTCAATATCTTGTAATAACCTGTAATGGAAGAGAATGTCAAAAGAGAATATATGTGTATATATATATATATATATATATATATATGTATAACTGAATCACTTTGCTGTACACTTGAAGCTAACACAACATTGTAATTCAACTATATTTCAATAAAAATTTTTTTTTAAATGGAGGCAATGAGCCTAGAATACTTTTCAAAGTATTTCGAAGAAAATGAATTACTTTTTAATATTCCTGAGGAGGTAAGATGTGCCCTAGCAAAGATATCTATCCAGGAAAGTGTATCTAACATCTTTTGTCACAGGTGACCAACAAATAGTGCTGTGTGATATGAGATATCTTAAAGAAAATTGGCTGTTTTTAATAAGTTTAACAGAATAATAGTTGTTAAATGTATGTACATTTTATTACTTGAACTGACATATTGATGATATCATTTGTCACTTATCAATTATATTAACATTTGTTAGAAATACAATTAATTATGCTCAAGGGGAATCTTAAGTATTAAAATATATTCTTAAAAAAGCAAATTGACCTCTATAAAGAAATTTTTATAAAAGCAGAACATTCTCTAATAAATGAAGTATACTCTTGGCATATCTTATCAATGACATGTTTATAATCATCACTCTATAACAATCATAATAATGAAGATTATGACTATGATACAGAACATCATAAGAGCTAAAACAATTTCAACCTGCATTCATTAATACATACAACTATCTCTGAGTTTCTATATAAAAGTCATCATAATCATCATGATCAACATCATCTAAAGCCTATTTAAATTCATCAAATATTTATTAAATACCTATTATCTAAAGGGGAATGATTCAAAGGACAAACCGAAAGATAAATCCTCCTCTCTGCCAAAGTAAAGAATAAATCCTTTTTTTTTAAAGCTAAATTAAGCTACCCTACAGATATAGCATCAGAAATAATATACCGTAGAAACTGAGTTTCACATTTCTCCTTGACCTCACTTGTTAGATGTGACAGTAAATAGCTGAACCAAATAAACCAATGAAACATATTTAAATAACTTCAGCAAAAGTGAGAAGAAAAAGAACATGGCATTGGTTTAAAAAATTACTCTTATTCTTTGGCAATTTTTTATATTTTAACAACATTTGAGTTGTTTAATACAGGCTGCCATGGGGTACACTTTGTCACTAAGACAATTTTTTGTCACTGTAGTTCTGCATGTGCAACTTTTTGGGGAGGAGAGGGAGCATTTCAAACCACCACTGTCACTGAAAACAATATTCAGAGCACATGATTAACTCGATCGGGAGTGTCGTTAGGAAGGTAATTTGCACATTGGCAGAGCTAGATGATTTTATCTGTGTATATGCATATTCTTATCTATTTGTGCATCTTCCCTCATCTTCCCAGCTGCTAGCTGAGGTGGCTGCTTCTCTACCATAAAGTCATGCTGTCCCAGCGGGGGGTTGTGGTTGCAGCTGCTGCTGAGCCAGAGTCTGTATTTCCTGACTCTCCCCTGGTGTCCAGGTGTGGCCATATGGCTTGCTCTTGCCAAAAGGGTAAGAGCAGAAGAGATCTATATCATTTCTCATCAGGACTTTTTTTAAGAAGTGGATGGGGTTTTCTACTCTCTGCCTTTTCCCTTTCTGCTGGCCGGAAGTAGAGGATTCTGAAGCCACAGGGGATGACAGAGACACAGAATGGAAGTAGCCTGAGCCCCTGAATCCCACGGACGAAGGTCCCGCCAATACAAGAGAGTGACCAGTCCCAAGTTAATTTTCTTTCTCTCCTGCAGAGGCTCTTTATAAGGAGAGTTTTGACCTTTCTTATCACCACTATCACAAATTTATTAAGAGTGAGGATGATTTATTTATGTCCCTTGGTGAAATGTTGTAGGTAGAGATCTCAATTTTGTGGCCAAAAATCTAAAAGGAATTTGGAAATTTTCTGGCAAATTCATCTAAACAAAACTCACTAGAGACCCAGAAATAAATCTATAAAGGCCTTCAAGTAGTCAAATGTCAAAACCTCCTAGTACCAAGTGATGCAATAATGCAAAAGGGAATCTATAAGATCTAATTCTGAGTCTACTCTTATTTTAGAAAATAGCTTGGCAAGCTTTTTATCTGATTTTTCAGTCTGTGCCACACAAGAATTGGCAGATACCCTAAGAGCAGCAAAAAATGGATCTGGTTTGATTAATGTGTAGGAAAAAGAAAAAAAATTCAATTTAGGAAGCAATTTTTCAAAAACAATTGCAGAGTCTACTTAGTAAAGGGAACACAATGATACAAATCACTTAATTCTGTTTATTTTTCACTTACAGCCAAGTTGGAATTTAGAAAATAATTATGCACATATAGAGTAAGATGCACATCAATTAAGCCAACTATCAACAAAGTAAGTTGATATTCTTTGATTTTATACATTTAGTTAATAGATTTTTCACTAATTATAGTATTCCTTTTGTAATTTCTCAACTATCCTAGGCATACTTTTCTTCTGTCGACTGAAAAAAATGCATGACCTAAAAGTTAGTTGAGAGTTATATTTTATTTAGTGGACAAAACTGAGGACTTAAGCCTGGTACACAGCATCTCAGATAACTCTGAGAGACTGCTCCAAAGAGCAAGAGTTGGGGGGAACCAGTATATACAGGAATTTCTGCCACAAAAGACCAGGTAGTCAGAACATCAAAAGATTATTGTCAGTTAAAGAAAACCATCTCAGGTTGAGGAATTTAGCACTTTTCTATGTATGGGAAGATGCAAAGTCTGGGCTCATTGAAATCATTTCTTTGATCTGCACTTCAGCCCTCTGGGGCCAGTATCCTGTGCTTCTTACCCTGAGTCTCCTCAGGGTGCACTGCCGGGGGTGACAGCAGTGGCTGACTGCTAGATGGGGGCAAATCCTGCCTCCATCCTGAGTTCCCTCAGACTTCACCATCGGGTTGGCTGTAATGCGATGGCTTGATGGCTGCAGCATCCTTTGTTTACTGATTTGGCAGGTGGCATTTTTAGTTCACATTTCAAAGACATTAATCTTTAGCTGGCTATTCAGGCAAAACGATGTTAGTTAAATACTTAGAAGAAAAGTCAGTTTTCTAAACACTGCCCCTAATTCTAAAGAGAAGTACTTCTTCACCTAGTATTCCTTTGTTGTAACGTTCAGGGAAACTAGTACCACAAAGTAACTGAGAAAAGGATGGCTATGACTAGGGGAAAGGTTGAATGATTTAAGTAACAAAACTTGAAGGCAAAAACCAAAAGGGAGCAAAAAGAGGTTTACTAGATGGTTTGTGATAGAATTGATTCTGATTGCTTCTAATTAGTCACTGTAGATGAGGGAAAGAGATTATGGAATACATTTAGTTTGTCTGCTATACATTCAGTTTGTATGCTATACATTTATGCAAAGGTTACATTCTGATAAGTATATGTTACATTTATGTATGTGGGGGGGAAGACCCAGAAAGTTTAAAATTTAATCATAGTTCTTACAACTCAAAAGGAAGCAGCAGAAAAATAATTTACTTGGGAAAGTGTGTCTATTATTTAAGAATATATATCTGCAGTGGATAAATGGCAGTGAGCAAAGAAGATATATTTTTAGCAGAGGAAATTGATATTTTAGTTTTTCTGGTAGTTTCCCTTTTAGTTAAAGTTCAGTCAAGAATGTCTGTCCTTGATGTTGAATTAGCTCATATGCAACTGTTTTGGGGCTTAGTGCACACAGGGCAGCAATACTCTGGAGTATTTTAAAAAGAAAAGTTCCCTCATTTCCTATGGGTGAGAAAGTTTCCTTCTAATGTCCACATGTCTCCATGAATGATTTTTCTGAATAGTTTATATGATTCAATCACTCTGTCCAAGGGATAGATGATTAAGTTAGGAAGTCTTTCTAAATATTCACTGACTCATTTTTGGTTTTCACATTTCTGGAGATGAGCTGCAATTTCTCTGAAATTGTCCCTTTCTTCTCTGTGCTCTCATGGTGCACATGAAGTATCAAAGTATGGTCCATTGCAAATATATATATATATATATATATATATATATATATATATATACTGTTTCCTCCTCTATTAAAGGAGAAATTTGTATTTTTCCATTGATGAAATGTAATGCTTGGCACTTAGATGTTCACTATATGTTTGTTGAGTGAATGTTAGAATATCAAAGTTTACAGAAGGTATATGCTACTTAAGCAATTTAAAGGAGCAAAGAAATTTTCAGTGAGAATAGCAACTAATTTACCAACAAAAAATGGGAGCATATGATGAATTAGGAGTGATTTGTGGAATAAGTGATTTCTCACTTTATATTAGCTTTTACTTGGCCAGCAAGTGCTGAGTCTCTGGGGCATTCTGCATTATGAATTGGGAGTCACCAGTCATCACCACGTAGCAGATCCAGACAAGGGATGAAGATATGGCTGGTAACTGCTCTGGGTCACAGTCTTCTATTTTCTAGTTTGTGGTAACCCAAGAGTGGATAAATTCAATAATCTCTGCTGTGTTCTGGGCAAATGGCTACATCACCTGAAAGTGACAAATATATCCAATTGCTTCCTCTGAAATAGTTTACAACCCAGAAATTCCCTTACGTTCAACCTCATACACTCAAAACCTCCATCTGTTTTGTCCTATTGAATAGGACAGGGAAAGAAAATGAGTTAAAATAGCATTTTTGTAGCACTGAGGCAGACAGTTCAACTGTGATTCATCCTTTAACACTGTTATATAAAGGACATATGAGATATTAATTTCAACTATAATGGTTTTGGAAGTATATTATTATTAAAACTATTTTCCCTTAAACCAAAACACCTCATTCGTTTTTGAGGTCAATAACATCTAAAAAATTCTTTGCTGGGTCAACATTTTTGGCACAGTTATGATGTAAAGAATGAAAACTTCCCACCCACCAAACACTCACTCTGTCTACTACTGCCCTTATATGTCAGCGAAGGACACAAATAATATTTGTGGCTAGGTATGCCACTCTCCCATTAGGAGCAAAGCTATTTTGTGCTGTAATGCAAATGACTGCATTCGTCAAAGGAGCTTTGTTAGTTATTCATTGTGTTCCTTATCATTCCTTTCCCAAACCCCAGCGATTCTGTGGCAAGCACAGAGGTGCACCAAGAACAGCATCAGCCCCTGTCAAAGGTATTCTTATCAGGCGAGGCAGGGTGCTTGGGGAATGACCTGCCAAGTCACTGCAGCCTCCTGTCTTCTGACTCCTTTGTGCATAGTGGGATTCTTTGTCCTTATTCTATGATCTGCTTTTCTCAGCATGGTTCATGGTGCAATCCCCACAAACACATCTGGAAAAGCACACTGGAAATTGAAAGGATTTGTGAAAACACCAGGCTCTTTTTTTAGCTTTTACTTCTTTTTGGATGAAATGGATTACTTTGTCCAGCCTTCCCACGTGGATAAGCTTAGTTGTTTTCTCTCTCTCTCTCTTTTATTTTTTAAGCACAAACATAATTATTTAAAGATTCCCTAAGACTCAGAGAAGCCTAGGAGGAGTGGAGAGAAGGAAAGCCCAAAAGGCATATTGACAAGTGGAGAAAGGGTCATCTAACGTCTCCGACAGAGGCAGGCACAGGGGGCTCTTTCTCATTACATCTAACACAGCTTAACTGAGTTCAACACGGCCGTCTCTATCCTCGGGGGGAAGGTTTTCTTTTTGGACAGGCACTAGAGATTAATCCTTCTGTAATTTCTCCTGCTTTTCTAACTGTCAGGGGATTTGTGTTGGAGATAATGGCGGTATTAATGCCTAACCTAGGTGTAGAAATTGCCTTAATATAACAGGGCTCATGAGGAGCACACCAATAATTGCCCCTGAGTGATAGCCCTTAAAGTAAATGGCAATATAGGAGGGCCCACATCCAGCAGTCTTTAATGAAGTTTGGGGCTTTTCTGATGAGATTCTCTACACAATAGGCAGAGAATCAAGGCTGCCTCATGAGTTTTCACCTCTAGCCTAGATTTAATATGGCCTTATTAAAGATCCTGGCCAGGGCATTCTGGCATGAAACGTAATAAAACAAGACACAAGATGTGCTGTAATTAAAGCAGTTTGGATAGTAGTATCAGATACTTAATAATTAAGGATTTTATCAGACAGTTGTGCTTGACAATGAAACAAACAATCCGCTGATAATGAACTGATAAGGGCATTGAAACCAAGGCTCTCTTTAAAAGAACACCAAAAACGGCCGTGCATATGCTTTGTGAAAACACAGTGGCATTACAACTTCAGCTATATTTAAGTGTCACTGGGTGAGATTCTATAAATTAACAGTAGGCAGGAAATTGAGATCGTCTTAATACTTTTCTCATCCTCCTCTACTTCCTCCCCAATGCCGCAATGAGCTAGAGGCAGGGAGAGAGCAGTTAGTGCTGCAATTGTCCAGATGTAAAGCCTGACTACGGCAGTGGGCTAAAGAAAGGGGAAGGACGGGGACCATTTAAGGAGGATCAGGTGCTAAAACACAGAAAGAGTCTCTAAATGATGCTATTATCGTACTAATCTAACAGTAAGTAAACAAGCATATTTGCGATCTTTTTCAACACAGAAGCTTTCCATTTCTAAGTTTGTTAACGTAATAGTTCTTCATAGATTTTCTCTGGCCAATTTTTTGGAAACATGCACATTTACTTAAGTTTCTTGGTTTAGAAAAAAATTTAGAAAAAAAAGAAAAGTAACTTTAGTCATCAGGTGTAGTGAGTTATAAGTGGAGTCTCTGTGGTTGTTCATTGATGTGCTTGGGTGTCATAATTTAACCATATCTGTCTCTGCTACATTGATCCAGTATATGGTCCCTCTTCACCCCACAACACAGAGGCAAACCATGTAGGGAGATTTTTATAGGTCGCTCTCATGCCCTTAAAGAAAAAGAAGTATAATTTGGGGGCATGACAGTTGTCCATTTACACTCACTATCTTAGTAGACAAGAAGTAACAGAGACACCATAACATTCATTCACTCATTTAACAATGAAATTCAACCCAAGTGGTTCTACACAGGCTACAGTTACCACATAATATCTTCATTATCACATGCTGTCTTTCCTTTTTCTAAGAGTGATGAATGAATTCACCAGGTGAGTTAGTTAAAGAGAAAAATATGGCCGTTAGTACTTTGTTGTTCTTATTTACAAGTTATCTACAGCAAAATTCTACAGCAAAATATGTCTTTAATTCAGAAGAGAAAAAGTAACGATATATACCCAAAAAAATCTTAAGGAAAAAGCCCATGACAAATATTTCAGAATGCATCTTAACTGTGTTTATGATTTTCTAAGTATTTTAATCCCAGGTCTGGACTGGCACCTCCCCAGACACTGTTGACTGAGCAAGTGGCTCCACTGAATGGCATCATAAAGGGAACGGTGAGTAGGCACAGGTGGCCATTCTGTTCACTTCACTTGTGCTCTTCTGTTTTATAGAACTGACCAACATATGAAAGCCACGTGCTATTTTTTCTGGAAGCTAGTGCCGTGGAAGCCCAGAACTGGGTTGATTCTCTTGGCTTTCAGCTGGGCATCATCCATTGAACAAGTTTTGCTCCTGTGTTCATTCAAGACTGCGCTAGCTTAACTCTGCTAGTTGAATGTGGCTGGTGTTATGGAGTGTGGAGGACGAAGCAGCCGCTTCTGGAAGTAACTGAATTCTATTCCCATAATGTCCCTGGAGATGCCAATGCAACCTTCACCATAGATTCACTGTGGAAGCCATGAAAGCCTGGGTTGTCTCCATGCCCCAGGGCCGTGGTGCCTTCTTCCAGGTTAGCTGAGCTCCCAGAATCCCCCTTATGTTTGGCAAGATTGGAGCCTTGTGTTAGATGGAAATGGCTAATCTATATCTTACTGACACAAGATCTTTGAGTACTGGAGGGAAAGTATATATATATCTTTAAGTACTGGAGGGAAAGCCATCTTATCAGAGGCTGTGTCTAAGTCCAGGTGCTTTCTGATGGTCAATTCTATAGGAATAGGAAACAAACATTTACTTTAATGGCCAAATGGGTGTGAGTAACCTACAATTTCTGTTTAAATTTAAATATATGACAGTGTACCCTACACTGATTTATCAAGGGAGTCATATGTTGGATATAAATGTGGTCTTGACATTTTAATATTCTATATAATTCTATGGTTCTATACACCTGTTGTGTGTACTGTGTCCTCCAAGGTACTGTGGGTTCTCATTTGTTTACTTAAAGATTATATCCACAATGAATAAGACGTTGTACTAGGTATTGTGGAAGGAGCGAAGAATCCATGACAGGGCCCCTCTTTCAAGGAAATATAAGGATGTGTCCCCCAAATCTGAAAACTCTAATACAGGTCAGAGTGTGATGAACTTCATTATTAACTAGGAAAGTATAGTTGAGGAGCTCAAGAAAGACTTCAGAGCTGGGGAGGCATTCCTGAGGTGGAAAAATGTGTCCAGCAGAGAACAAGGAATGGGCAAAGTGCAAAATAAAGTCAGAAGTCAGCCACCTGCCTAGTTTGCCACTGTATATTAGGGAGAATTGGAAAATATGGCTTAAGAGAAAAGTGGTTTTGATCATAGCACTGAAATCTTAAAACACTTGTTAATCATACTTGGTTTTGTAATTTTATAGGCAAGTGAGAGCTACTAAAGTTTTCTTGAGCAAGGGAATGATACAGTAAGATATTTTTTAAGAGTATGTATTTGGCAATGGGGTGACAATGACTCACTGGCCGCACTTAACTAATGTTAGAAGTGAACTCAGGGTACATGACCCCAACTTGACTGCAAGGAAACTGGGAGGTGCCCAGCCCAGGATCTGGAAGTGGACAGACCCCCAAGTACTTTCACACTCAGCCAATTGCTCTTGCTAATATCACAGCTGAATTACTGTAATTCCTGTGTTTTCTTATTTTGTAAGACTGTTTCCTAAAAAAAAAATGACAGAATTACTGACACATAATTGTGTTCATCATTTTGTGTGTGTGATTTATTCTCTCTATTGCAAAGAAACCCCTCAAAAATTCGCTTATTTTTACTTGATTTGGCAAAGTTTGACAATCAATAGCTGTGTCTTTTTCTCACAGGTTGGCTAGGAATTCAGGCAGAGGTATGCATATCCTTAAATATAGTCCAGAAATCTTCTGAAGGAATAACTTAAGTGATGACCAATTTTTTTTTTTTTTTTTTTTTTTGCAGTACGCCGGCCTCTCACTGTTGTGGCCTCTCACGTTGCGGAGCACAGGCTCCAGACGCGCAGGCTCAGCGGCCATGGCTCACGGGCCCAGACGCTCCGCGGCATGTGGCACCTCCCTGGACCGGGGCACGAACCCGTGTTCCCTGCATCGGCAGGCGGACTCTCAACCACTGTGCCACCAGGGAAGCCCCATGACCACTTTTTTTTAAAACCTGGATAGCTTCATTTGTTTTACTCAGGTAGAGAGATTAGCAGCATCTTGTGACTAATGATCAATGACTTCTAAACCATGTCAATACCTTTTTAGAGTTAAGCATAATGAAAACTTAATGAAGTCTTCCTGGTACATTAACTTTCTATGAGAAATATACATAAGAAATGCATGCTCAGCAGTTAAGAGACTCATGTGAGTTTTATAGGTATTCCTGACTTAACAATTTAGTTCCACAAACACTGACTGAATATCTATTTTGTTAAAAGTCCTGTATTAAGCAACTCGGTGGGATACAAAAATGATATATGAAGTGGAGAGTTCCCTCAAGGACCTTTCAGTATAGAAGTTAATTTATTTGTTTTTAATCCTAAACAGATTGGAAAATCAAGTTTAGAAGGCTGCCTACTGGTTGACAGAAAAGACAGACATTGTATAGTCATATAGAACGGAATATAATCAGTGCCATTATCCAGATCTAACCCTTGGGAGCACAGTGTGAGGTTAACATTGAACATGAACATGAATGACATTTTAATGAACACCTACTGTGTGCAAAGCAGTCTTCTGTGGGATTTGGGGTGGGGTGCAGGAATGAAGCAAATATGAAAAAGATAGGTGGTGCTCTGGAGAACAAAGACAGGCATGCTCTCGATTAAAATACAAAGCACCTGGTGAAAGTTCCATAAGAAAGGCCCAGACAATATTATGGATTTTGGGAGGAGAATCCATTGATTCTATTTAGAACTCTGAGAAGACATCAAGAAGCAGGTGGCATTTAAATTGGGTCTTGAGCATGAGATAGGATTTTTAAAGGTAAGGAAGTAAGGGAAGGACCGTTTCAGTCTCATCCCCCAATTCCTT
Organism: Orcinus orca; assembly: GCF_937001465.1. NCBI lineage: Eukaryota > Metazoa > Chordata > Mammalia > Artiodactyla > Delphinidae > Orcinus > Orcinus orca. The sequence goes on along the minus strand of NC_064569.1, from coordinate 32,602,001 downwards.
TATACGGGTAAAATCTGGCTAATATAGATCTACGTTAAATGTCCCTAGAGGCAGATATCAGTTGGGAGTAAGACTTGGAGGTGCGGTTTGTCGGGAGCCTCCTCTCTTATCTCTTTAGGGAAGTTGTGCCCATGGAGCTCAGTGGTCGCTTTTGCTGTTGCTTTTGTGCTCGGCATTTGTTTGGTTGACGTGGGTTGTCTCCCTGCGGCCCTAGTCAAATGACTGGCGTCTCTTCAAAGCCAAGGCCCAGGAAAGTTCCCACTTTATTACACAAGAAACTCTGCAGAACATCCTCCAGGGTAAAGAGACACTATACAGCTGTCCTGAGGAGACCCACTGTAGGTGAAGGAATCCAACCTAACAATTTGAAACTACAATGAACCTTAAAGATCCACTTTGCTGTTCCTCAGTCCATCAACAAGAAGGTGGTATCTGCTCATGACAGACAGACACATCTCCACGACCCCATTCATCTAGGGTTATGTGTGCATTTTACAGCAAGACGGAACTCTACTCTTTTCTTTCCCACTCAAGAAAGCATAGCAGAATGAAAGGGAGTAACAATGCGGTTATAGGATAACACTGCTCTCCCGCCCTCCCTCCCTCTTTCTCCACACACAAACATACACACACACATACACACGCACACAAATATGGTTTGTGAACATTAAGTACTTTTATACAATTATTAGTAACATGTTACTTGGAAAACACTGCACGATTTCTAAGATATATTTGGATATTTCAAAAACGTATTCAAATAGGCTCTAAGAAGATTCATACAGACAGCTTGCTTTAATTTTTTTCTCAAAATAAAATCCAAATGAATTCATCTGTGAACAATTCACTTTCTCCAGACTTGCCTTGTTCAAATTGAACACGAAAAAAATTTCATTTAGGAAATGCCTCTCCATTAAGCTTCATTTCCAGTGTGTTAAAATTTATGCATTAGAAAGTTTGAAACCAGTTAAATATGTTTATTTTCATTCATTGAAAAATTAAAACCTTGAAATACTGCATAGTTAATGTGTAACGTTATAAAAAGTAGCAAGTGTATATACTTTAACCTATTCCTAATACCTATCTAAATATTTGAAAAGGAGGATATTTATTCAATTCAGGAATTAACTCTTTGTCAAAGCTGCAACTAATATATAAATAAAAAGGTAGCAGTAAAAACATGTGCTAGGCAGGCTATGTTTATGATATCCTGACAGAAAGTGTATAAATAGGGAAAATTTACCACTCATTCACGAGAGCCTAATGAAGCGGAACTAAGATCTCACACACACGATCAGTCAGGTTGGGAACGTTGGCAATTTCTCAATTTCATGCAGAATAGCATTGTTCAAGTCACATCTCTTGGAACAAAGGTCATTTTTTCACCCTCAGTCAAAACAGTAAAACTGTAATTGTTCCAGAAGTTTTCATTTTTCTTAAGCTAATGTTAATTTAATGGGTATTCTTTTTCTACATCCCTGACTGTAGGTAACGCAGGGCTGTGCTGTCTCCAGAATCAATCTTTTCCATGCATTGTGGCTCGTGAAGTGCATTTAATTGATGTTTATTGCAAGGGAAGATGATTTATAGTGCCTAATAAGCATTCACGATTTAGAGCCTTGTTGTTCATAACAGCTTCCTGAAATAACAGAATCTTTGGGTGCATAAATCTGTTCATAAAGGCTATTAAACACATTGCATCTCTTTAGCCAGGGAATCTGATTCAGCTACAGACAGGATGAGGGATCCAGCACCAGCTATTTGCTTCTTTACTTAAGTCTGGTAATGGCTAATTGAAAGGTTGCAGTGTGTAAGAAGGCTTAAACATTGCCCAGATTTTAGACAAAGGCATGCTTCCAATTTCTGAATGTTCATTTCTATTTCCACAAGCTGCATTACTGTGTTGGCCAAAAGAGGCATATGGAGTTTCAACGACTGTCTAAGCTGCACATTTTTAACTTGCCCATGAAAAGACATTTTAAAATTTGTTACATCAGCCTGGATCATATGCCAGGTGTCAAGACTTCCCTCTAGTAATTTCTCAAGTTGTTTTGAAATGTTAACGTGAAAGATCAGGACAACAAAGCTCTAGGATACACTAAAGAAAAAAAAAGTAATACATACAAACAAATCACCTCATTTAAACCTGGACCGTGCTGACATGATTTTGGGCAGTCGGATGTTCATGTTCAAACATGTTCAAATCAGTGAGCGAAGCTGCCAATATTTGTCTGAATTTTTGACAAACACTATCCTAGAGACTCTTTGAATGCAGGTCCCGTGCCCATCCTCACTTATTCCTAAAGACCTGTATTTCCTCTTGGTGCCACTGCCCTCTTCCCAGTTCCTCCATTGTGAAACATCAGAAACTTCTCTGCCGCCTTTTTCTCCCTAACCTCTTCCACTGGAGTCAGTCACCAAATCATGATGCTCTGGCCTGGCTCCCTCTCGCAGCCCCCCTTTCCAAGCCTGCCCCTGTCCCTCCTCTCAGTTCTCTTGATTTTTCTGTAATCTCTCGTCTCCCTTGTTTGCTTTCCTCGCCATTCCCACTTGTAGGAGCCTCAGGGGGCTCCCTGGGGCTCACAGTGCTCAGTCCATCCATCTGAACTTCCCAGACTCAGCCAGGCAACTCCGTTTTATATATTGAAGCTCCTTATTTCATTTGGAAAACAAACAAACGAAAAGATTCGATTCCTAAAAACTGGTACGAAAATTACACCTGTCTTGCTAATAGTAACTTCCACTAATTTTAGCCAAGCATAGGTCTGATTTTGCCACTGCTTTCTCAAGAAACAACATCTTTTGAAGGTTTCTAACTACATCTAAAAGAAAACTCACCCTCCTCAGCTTGACCCTCAGAATCTCCCACCACCTGCCCCCGTCTTGTTTTTTGGTCACTTCCTCCTCTTGCCTTTCCCAAAGTCCCCTGTGTTCCCCCCACAGCACACCAGCACAGTCTAGATTCCCCGAATTCTGATCCTTAACTTTCACTGTCCTTATGGCCAGAATGCTGACCCCCATCTGTTTGATGTTCCAGAAACAGCTTGAATTACATGTTCTTCATGAGGTTTCTGTGTGTGGCTGCCTTAGTTACAATTCCCCTCCTTTTCCTTGTCATCAGTTGCATTTTGTCTCACTACAATGACTTATCCTGAGGATGTGAAGCCGCTGGAGGGTCCATTTCCTGTCTTATTCACCTGTGGAGGCCCCACTGTGCTAGCAGCCTTGCACCAAGAATGCACTTAAAATCTATATTGCATTTAATTGGATAGTCACTATTAACCACTGGGTTAATTTACTAGTCATAACACCAAAAAGTCACTAATGCACTTATTTATAAGAGAGAGATTTTAAAAGCATAAATTAAATTATTTTAATTTAATTTAAATGCCATGTTTCTGACATTGGTACAACAAATATAAGCACTGATGGAAAAAGTCTTGGTTCCCTAGAAACTGTAGTTATAATCACATGACTCAAATGGCTACAATAATCCAGCCATTTTATTCTACTACAGCTAAAAAGAGGGGGGTGGGAAGAGATTATTCATTGCTTCATGACTTGAACGTTTCTTTCTTACAAAGCTTGAGGAAGTTTAAATGTTTATTTTAGTTTTCCATGGAGAAAACTTGAAAAAAATAATCTTTAAAATCCAAGCACCTTTTCCTGTATGGACAAGTTAGTTTGTGTGTTTCATTGTACTTCTATTCCACTTCAAAAAGCATCAGTAGCAAAACACATTTGAGAAAAATGCAGCCGGAATTTTACAGATGAGCTAATTTTCTGAAAAACAATACTTTCAATTGTACAACTTGAGCCTAAGTTACATTGTAATAAAGGATGCAGCATAATTCAATTACGTAGTGTTTATATCATATTCAAATTAATCAATTTCCATTCCTCTTGGAGGGTCTACCTTTTGCCTAGCAGGGGCCTAGGTGCCACGGGAACAATAAAGTACTAAAAGATAGAGGAAAACAACATTTTCACATGTGAATAATTAGATGTGGATCCATAAAGATTATGAGACAATATATAGTATAATCAGATGCCAAAGGGCTTAGCAGATAAAGGCTCATCTATATTCAAGGGAAACAGTTCCTCCTCCAGGCCTCTCTCTCTCTGGAATGGGTACCACTCTTGCCACACAATGGCTGAATGTTTGTCTCTGCCTTCCCCTTTGACCTCACGTTCAATTAGTGTCAAGAAGCAATAATTCTTAACTCATTCTTTAAAATGTCTCTCACTCTCCCCTGTTTATCTCAGTTCCCACTGTCTCACTGTATGAAGTTTTTATCTCACTTCCTAATTGTTTTCTCAAATTTACCTGCACCCCTCCTGCTCAATGATCACTGGATCACCTGCTCATTGCCTAGATAAGCCAGTTCAAATACCAGTCATGATATTCAAAAGGCCCTTAGCAATGGCCTTCATTCATTCAATCAATCAACACATATTTTTTTAAGTTATTATATGCGAGGCACTATTCTAGGCACTGGAGATATTCTTTTTATTGAAACATTTATTTTATTAATATGGAAAGAATCCAGAAATTGGATCTCTTACCGGCTGTGTAATCTTGAATTATTCTCTCACTTTCCTAACCTCAGCTGGTTTCCTTCGTTACAAAATGGGGAAACAATCCTGCCTGTCCTACTTAGATCTCAGAATTACTAGGGAAACTTAAACATAAGGTAGGGCATTGAAAATGCTTTGCAATGTCTAAAATAATAATTCCCCACTAATCCCATTAATTTATGAATTTCGGAGCTATTCTGAAAAGAAATACAGTCAACTAACATAGGGAAGAGAGAAACTGGTTCCAGTTGAGGTGATTGTGGAAGGCTTTCGGGATTCAGTGTTCTCCAAGTCAGGTGTAACTAGTATAACAGGACTGTGTCCTTCAGATAGTGGAAAGCTGTCAGGAAAGACTTTTGAGCAAAGGAGCCTGAAGAACAATGTACTGGCAGTGGGTGGAAGATGAGTTGAAGAGCAGAGACCAGGATCGATATACGTTAGGAGTGGAAAAAGTGTGGATTCAATAAATCGAGAAGATTGGCAGTAAAGGAAAGGAGAAGTGGAGGTGAAAAATATTATGGAGGAAGAATCACAGAACTTGACAATTTGAATATGTTGGTTGGGAGAAGAGAATGTGGGACACAGGTGAGTAGACAATGACTCACAACTTAGTGTTTGAAGTGAATGAATGGCTTGTGATACCCTTACCAGGTTAAAAGAGTACATTTATATTCAAAGGAGATTGGTTTACTACTGAATGATGAGTCTGAATTGCACATACCTTGTAGTAAATATTGAATATATGTAAAATAATACTCACATAATAATACTCAAAATAATATATAATACTCACATAATACTCACATAATAATACTCACATAATGTGAATAATACTCACATAATATATGTAAAATAATACTCACATAACTCACATAATAATACTCACACAGAAAATATTAGAGCCAAAATGAACTAATGAGGCCTTGGAAGAAAGAGCACTTCACAAGTATTTATCAGATCTGTATATGATTGATGGGCGGAATCCTACAACTGGGGAAGAGTGTGAAAGGAGGTTCAGTACAAACTGCTTCTCTAATTATACTGCTATTTATTTTGTCATTTTATTATTTTATTTTTGTTGTTACAGTTGAAAGGGAACTGTTTTTGTCAGAATGCCCCAACTGATGATAATTTTCTGAGGCCTAGAAACACAACTCTTTTGTATTTGGATTAAAATGAATTCATTCTTTATTCCCACCACTAATGTACAATGACCCAGATTTCAGGCTTTCAAGATCTGTAAGTTATAAAATGGCAAGACTGGTGTTTTTGTGTGTGTGTGTGTGTGAAATTTTACTACCAAAATGTTTACTAAACACTTTTCTGTGAGGGGGTTCTTTCAGTGTTCTAGTTTCTAAGACAACTCTTTGTAGGCTACTCCATAAGATTGCTATTTTTTTTTTTTTTTTTTGCGGTATGTGGGCCTCTCACTGTTGTGGCCTCTCCCGTTGTGGAGCACAGGCTCTGGACGCACAGGCTCAGTGGCCATGGCTCACAGGCCCAGCCGCTCCACGGCATGTGGGATCTTCCCGGACCAGGGCAGGAACCCGTGTCCCCTGCATCGGCAGGCGGACTCTCAACCACTTCACCACCAGGGAAGCCCAGATTCCTATTTTTAATGCTTGTTTTCTGAGCTTATATTTTATTTCAGTTTTTAAAGAAGCAGTACATGTTTTAACAAAATACCCACTTCACAAAAGGAATCAACAGAAGATTTTTTAAAATGCTAGGATAGAATAAAAATTGAACTGTAAACTTTAAGGCTATAAAATCTTAAAGTCTATTGCACTGGATATGATTCCTTAATCATATCCAGTGCAACAGCCTCACTGCACTATCCAATGCAGTAGTCATTAGCCACATGTGGCTACTGAAATTTAAACTAACTAAAATGAATAAAATCAGAAATTCAGTTCCTCAGTTACATTAGCCGCATTTTAACCAATCGATACCCACCTGTGGTTAGTGGGTTAGTGGCTACCATACTACTCAACAACACAGATGTAGAATACTCCCATCAACACAGAAATTTCTCTTGGATGGTGTTAATTGAGACCATTTTTTTACATAAGTGAAAGGAGCTGACTGTAGTCTGATTAGTTCCATTTGCCCCAAAGTTGGTCCAAGTATTTGTATATAACACATGAGCATTATTGCTAAAAATGTAAACGAGCTAGGCCACATCCAATGTGACAGCTGTTCACAGACATGTTCCTATGGTCAAAGTCTCAGAATAGCTCCTGCCCTCCTTGTGACCAAGGTCAATACGGAAGAATGTTTTTTACTTTCCTGACTTTCCTTGGACCATATTATCCATAGTATTCAAATAACCCCTTTGATCCCTGGGCAGTGGGATTCTCTTAAGGTAATTCCAAAATAATTTCTTTGGTCAAATTATTTTAAAAAGTGTGACATTCTCCTGTCACTTAAGAAATAAGTCCACACTGTTTCCTTTAACTCAAACACAGGAACATGAGGAGAAATGAGGTGTAGAGGCCAAAGCCTGGTAACTGCAAGTGGGCATGTTTCTCTCCCCTTAACACATTAGATGTTGTAATTAAACAAATGTTTTGCGAGCACTGCAGAAATACCTTGCTATTCCACAATTTGTTGAGAACAAAGATAACATTCAACAGATCCAAGAAAGACCTAGGATGATTGGGCCTTCCAAAATCACTGTGGTTTTGGCTTCAGTTTACAATAATAGTAAATTTAATTATCAGCTAGCACAGAATATAAAAGGAGCCATTACGATAGCTTATGAGAGGGGAAAAAATCTGACATTGAAGGCATCTGATCTAATTGATTCTAGTACTGAGAAGTCACCAAAATGACTCCTGACTATAAACAATGTAACAGCTATTAATTCGCCTTATAAAGATCAAACATTTCAGAGGGAGGTTGAATTTTAAAGCATACTGAGTAATGTGGTTTTATAAATAGGGGACTCTGTTTAGTAAACCTAGCTAATTAAAGCACTTAATAAATGGGGGAAAACCCACCAGTCTAAATCTCTTGTTGGTACTAGAGAATTCTCATTCGCTCCTTCAGAGAAGTAATTAGTTGAAGGGCACATTTTTCTTCTCTTTGTTCTTTCCCATCAATTTTAATGGGTACAGAACATCAGTCACACAAAATGTAATAGGACAAGAAGATGGATGAGTATATTTGAAGCCACTAGTCACAGGACAGAAAATATCCTGATGAGGTGACCGTGGCAGCCCAGGGTGCAACAATATAGCCTGGGCAATATTTAGTAAGTGAAACTACGGTGCTCCATGATTTGGTATTAGCAGTCAACAAAATCAATCTCCAAACACAATTTATCACATTTCTACAGGTCAGACTTTCAAAGCCACATTCTCAAAATATGCTCCAATGACACTCTTAACTCCAGAAAATGATTTAATCTGGGAAAAAAGTGGATAAAGAAAAGAAAGACAATCTAACCTTAAGGAACCTGACGTTGTCTTATAAGTGATTAGAATTCCTTTGGAAGGGGGCTTTTATTATAGACTAGAAATTATGCCCCTATATTACAGGATGAATTGGTATATGCAATGGATGACTGCTGAGCACTGAGATCCCACCTTCAGGACCGAGGCACTCACTTACCCAGTCCCTGGGGGCGATGGGTGCTGCTGCCTCAGAGCTTTGTCCTGCTCTGGGTGCTGCCCTCAGCCAAAGGGAATCAACGGCCTTGTGCAAAGCTATGCCTGCTCGCCAGGAGCCGCCACCTCCAAAGATTAGATGATGCAAGAGTGCAAAGCCACACTATGGGAACAATTCTGAAGGGTCATCCCAGCTTCACAGCAACCCTTGCCGTTATCTGAGGTCTCCGTTGGGATTGCATTCCAGTCTACTTTTCCTTCTGCCTGATGCTATTGCTTTCACTCCCACACAGGTGTTGTTCCTGAGAAAGCTCTTAAGCATCTCATGTACAAATCTTTGTCTCAGAGCCTGTTTCCCAGGCCATGTTACCTGACAGTATATATAATCAAAGAGCCATTTTTTCTTTGTGGAGAATTAAGGTAATTTAAATACTGGGCTGAATGAAATAACCACAGATGTTCATATTCACAATTGGTAAATAATGTACTGTTACTTTGCTAGGATTTACACAGACAAAAAGATGTTTTTTTATATAACATAAAAAATGTAAACCATATGATATTTAATAATTTAAATGCAGTTTGATTCTTGTGGGCCTCTGTATCTTTATGTAATCCAGGAACTAATCAAATTGTATTAAAACACACTCAGGGGCTGAGGTACCATTTACTAGTCCTGACAGTTTCCTTTTTGAAGGATTCAAGGCAACACTAGGCATCGTATATATGACCACCCATTGGTTCCCACTTATGAATACTATGATGTTTTTAGTAAAATTTGCGTGGCTATTTCTTTAAGGTCCTGTTAGACATTTGTCTCATATGCACTGTCTAAAAGTAACACTTTATAACAAGATATCTAAAATTCAAACTAAATCTATTTGAAAAATATCAGTGGAAGATTCTACGTCTCAAATTAATAGTGTTTTTATTTTTTTTTCCCTCTCTCAGGATTTTCTGTGATCTATGAAACACAGATAATACTAGCTGGAAAGCTGTGAATACTTCAAAGCCATCAAAGCAAACTTCAAAGCAAGGGCCCAGTTTTAAAATGATTTTCTGGTTGTTGTGGAAAGTGAGAACCAGGTACTTATGGGGCATAAATAAATAAATAACTAAAGGTATTTATGGGGAAGCTCTGGGGAGCAGTCATCAGCACATTGATAACAGTGTTACTGGGTAGTTCAGTGATGCCAACGGTCAGTTCATCAGTCACAGACGAGGTGTCAATTAGCCAGAAAATGATAATCCATTAAGAGGACCACCTGATGAATGTGACCTTACATAGAAATTGCTGAGGAGGCTATTTATAGATAGCATTTGCTTTAAATGTTTTTATCACTGTTGTTTTTAATCAGTTATGAAACCACAGTTTCATTTTCCTGAGATTTAGGACCTAGCTACCTTGCTTTCAAGAGACTGAAATGACAGTATGAAAGATTCGTAAGGCCACTTCTTTCTAAACTAATATTTAACTTAGTTTTAACAGCTTTTTAGAATACGTAGTATCCAAATGGATCCCACACATCTGAAAAAGAATTAACAGTCACAGGCTCCTCTCAAATATATCTGTGAATAATCTACTGTGCAGATGAGCATCATAGAAATGAATCTGTGATTCTTATGCATCTGCTAAGATAACTTTTTTTTATTGGTGATGTTTTATTTCAGGAGGTGGAATGGAAAAGACTAAATTAAGCCATCTAATCTATGCCAGTTCAGGAGGAAATACTTCCCAACACTTTTAGTCTACATTTCACATCCAGTGAAATATGACCATTGCCTGGAGTACAGTCATTGACTTACTTTCTCTAGGTTCTACCAACTGCATTAAATATTATGTAGTGCAATTCTGAAAATATTTTTAATTTTTATTTTATTTTTACAAACTCTTGAAGGTTAATTAAGAGTAATTTACCCTCAAGTAGAGACACCACCGTTATATTTAGTTCTTAAAATGATCACCACAAACAAGACAGTAAATTCTTCTTTGCCTCCCTCTTTAGATTACCCTAGAATCTGGATAAGACTCTGGTCGGGCATTTCTGTTACAGTTTAGAACTAATTTTGTGGCAATAGAAAATTAATCCTGATTAAAATCCTGAGTTTTTCAAATTCAAAATCTTAACTTCTACCCTATCTGAGTTTTCTATCGCAAGTTATCTGGGGGTCACTGAGTTAGTTTCCTGAAAAGCTTCATTGATATTGGGTATAGGAGGGGCATTATCTTTACTATCATTATATTCCTCATGGCTCAAAGAATATCCTCACTTTACAAGTAATAATGTCTAATAAGTAAAATAAATATGGTTTTGAGTTATTGAAAAAATCTATTTTTAGTATATTATTGAATTGGACTAGGTTTTACTTAAAGCTTAAAGTTTTAAAAATGATTTTCATGGTCTTCTTAGGCTACTCTTTGCTTTATATGACCGTTATTGGGATAGCTGCACTTGGACAAATTCTCAGATTGGTGCTAGAGTAATTATGAAACCAAAGGCAACGTCATCAGGAAGAATTCAGACATTTTGCAGTGTATTTTATAATGATCACTTTGAATTCTTTTTATAGTAAGGAGGGACAGAGATAAAATGAATATTGTAATAATTTAGCCATATTTTACTATTTCAGTGATGGATATAAATAAAAAGAAGTAGGTATTAAGCCATTTTTACACAAAATAGCTAATTCAATTTTTTTGTTGTTTTTTAAATTTATTTTATTTATTCATTTATTTTATATAGCAGGTTCTTATTAGTTATCTGTTTTATACATATTAGTGTATATATGTCAATCCCAATGCTAATTCAATTTTACAGCATGGAAAGCAGCAAATGAAGAAACATGACAGTTACTAAATCAATAATCAATTCATCTCATCACACACAAAACACTGTTTTGCTTTATATGATATATACATATTATATTTTAGACACTTTATTTTTATCTATAATATAGTAAATCATTATCACTATGACATCTCACGATATCTTGTTCCTCTCTCTCTCTTTCATAGAACTAATATTATACCTTGCATTATAGTTATTTGTGAACAAGTGTGTATTACTGGAGACTGTGCAACAGTAAACACCTTGAGGGCAGGGATCTCATCTTATTCTGCTTTTATATCACCTTCAACAAATTGCCCTGTACACAGAATTCACTTGGAATTTAGCCATTCATCCTTTACTCAAGAAACATCTATGTGGGTACTGAGTTAGATTGAAAACAGGGTTTTTGCCCTCCGGAGATTCAGAGACCAGTGAAAATCACAAACAAGTAAATTGAGAAAGTATACCATTTGGTACATGTTATGACAGAGGTAAGCACTGGTTACCTTGGAAGGAAAAAGGAGGGGGTATTCTTAAGTTCAGGGACTCCAGGAAGATTTCCTGGAAAAGGTGGTACCTGACCCAAGCTTTGAGGAGGGCTACAACTTAGTGAGCTAAAGGACAATGGGAAATTCTAGGAAGAAAGGACAGCAAGGTATATTGACCAGTTTGACAACTGAGGAATAAAAATTGTATCATTATCCATCATGACTGGCAATTTTGAGAAAAGGACCTGATATGCTGAATCCACCTGGGTAATAAAATACTCAGTTTGGTAGAAAAGGTCAGGGAATAGGAGTGCAGTAGGGGTGAAAGAAGGGCCGATAGAGCTTGTTTGTTTTTAGTTTGTTTGTTTCGTTTAGAAAAGCAATGACAATTTTTCCTTAGTTTTAAGATGTGAGTTCTCCCCAATATCTTCTTGTTTCTGAAATGGGGATGCAGCATGCAATCAATACGGATATTAAAGGTGGTAGCTTGTCATCTCTGCATGCCCCCAGCTGTCCTTACACTTGATGATGAGCCTTGCAAGTAACAATACCGTAAAACAGATGACACCTTCAAAATCAAGAAAATATATAATTTTGTAGTTTCTCAAATCATCTTGTTTTCAAAGAGAACTCAGTGAATACTGGAGACAAAAGCTTTCTTTTGTGAATGAAGTTGTAGCTATATCCCCACTCCTATTCCTTGATGCGATTTGTATTAAATACCAGGCAGTGTATGATATGGTAGAAATGCAGAGATGCAGAAAAACTAAACATAAATACAGAAGGATCTGACTATATTTCAAATTCTGGAGGAGCTTTGGGAAGAACAACCTACTCTGTCTTGGGTTCAGAGAGAACTTCCCAGATGGTGAGCTTTGAATTGAGTTACAAAGGATTAGGGTTTTTATCAATATATGTGTAGGGGTATGAAAAACACACTAGGAAAAAGGGACATTTCAATGAAAAGCAAAGAGATGGGGAAAATCACGTTGTTTTCAAATAAGAAATTATAGTTTGGTTTGGTGAAAATTTGGGCTGTTAGGAATGTATGAGGAAAGACAGCAGGTTGTGAAGGATCATTCATGCCAGGCATAGATTTATGGGAAAGTGGGGAAAGGCTTTCAAGCTCTCAAAAGTGGGCGTGTCGAGTCACTTTCCCATACTGACGGGCTCTCATAGGTGAGACAATTTGATTTAAGCTGTTAAAACAGATGGGGAAAGTGGTAGTAGAGAGGACCTGCTTCTCTTTGTTATACTGAAAAGGCCATCTCTGTAGAACCCTCTGAGGAGAAATATAAATAGCATCTATTATCCCACTGCCTTTCTTCATCCTTTCCTCCCTCCCTCCCATTTCTTTTTCCTTCTTCCTTTATCAGATGTTTACTGAGGACCTATGATGTGCCAGGAGCTCAGTATTTATGGATCAGTTTAGTGAATAAGTATGGAAAGCTCAAAGGGAGAAGAATATTTGATATTTATAATGAAATGAACATGGACTTTGGCATTAGGCAAATCCCAGTTTGAATTTCAGGTGTTCTACTTGCTGACAATATGAATTTGTCATTCGATTACTTTGTGCCTTGGTCTTCTCATTTGTAGAATGGGGACAATATTAGCTAACTCACAGGGTCACTGAAATGAGATCATAACCTCAAAAGTTACCATTTATGGCATCCCCATAATGTGTTATGCCCTTTAAATATATCTCATTTAATCCTCAATAAAACCCTTCAAGGTTGATATTAATCAATTAAACAAAGGCTCAATGAAGTTAAGTAACTAATTCACAGTCAGAGAGGAAATAAGTGGTGCTATTGCTTGATTCCAAAGGCTCTGTTCTTTCTTCTGTGCTCAGTGCCTCTCCTATGTATCACATTGTGCTTGGGCACTATTTTCCATGTTGTCTTAAGAGTGAGGTTCACAACTGCATAGGCAGAACCAACTTCAAACAAACAAACAAACAAACAAAAATATGAGCCGCTAAGGAAATATAGAGCACACTTAAGAAGTGAATGGCAAAATCTATCCATTGCAAATCAACTTAGCATGGCTGTGCTCTTTTAAATAAAGTGCCAAGAAAACAATATTTACACATATTCTATCATTTAAATTGACTTCAGAGATGCTATTTGATTGCATCCTTATGGTTTATAGAGCCCTGCAGTGATGCCTGGCACCAAGCCCATTCATTTTTGCAGGAAGATCAAGATACTCAACTATCCTCATCCCATATCCTGCTTTGGTCAGACCGTTTGTCCCATTTTCCCTAAATATGTCCAATTAGTCATATCCTATGACTTTGCTTTTACAATAAATCCTGGACACCAAACATACTACATGGCTGACTGGATATACAATAATTATGCTGAATTTAAAAATAAACCTTGGCTCCTAATCTAAGCCACTCTAAATAAGGACTACAACCATGAAGACCCTTAGATTATCCTTACCCATATAGAACTGCCCTTTCTCTGTAATGTCTGCTATGTTAGGGTTGTACATTTCCACATTTATATTCTAATTGCTTTGTGATTAAACACTTTGAAGACTGGCTTCTTAGCTTATGCTTCTTTTGCAACCTCAGTTGCTATCTAGCACGGTACTGAGCACAAACCGGGTACAGAGTAATTATTTGTGGTTATTCAAAGTTTCCCAAACTTTCCTTTACATCAAAAAACATTAATATCTGAATTCTACCATAATTCAATTATAGGAAAATATTACCATCACTGATTACAATAGTTGTCTTTTATCCATGGGTTTATTATTTTTTAAACCATACTTAGTAATTCTCTTTGTTCATATACCCTTGAAAAGAATTTTTTAACTTTTTATTATTTGAGTAAAGGTACCTGAGACAGACCCTTAAGAGCCTTAAAAGTAAAAGGTTAGCTCAGAAAAAATCTAATTTCCACTGAGATGAGAGCAAGTTTCTAAAAATTTCCTATAGTATTTCTAAAAAGCTACATAAAGCAGCAGTGAGGGGATATTCTTCACTAGGACCCCAACTACCATTAAGCAAGATTTATAGCTTGTTACAAAATGGCACAAATTAGCAATTAGATGTTATATGTTGGAACACAGAATATGGGGCTGCTACCTTTTAAGCTTTTTGTTGAAAGAAACAAAGAATACTTCATAATAAACTTTAAAGCTGTTACTCCACATTGGGAGTGAAAGAATTAAGAGAGAAGGAATGAATACAGCTGGAAGGGAGATGGAGATGGACAGAGCAGGTTATATGGATGACTTTGGAAATGTTGCATTAAGATATGAAAATCACAGTTGTATTTGAATTACCTAGAATTCTAAATCTGAAGACAACATTACCACCCAGTGGTACCTAAATCCTTATTAGTCACAAGAAGAAGACATTTATTAAGAATAACACCTAAAATTCTTATGGTGTATGCCGCAGAAAGGGTTATGAGAGAAAACAGTGATTGAGGCAGAGCTTGTTCTGGGCAACCTGCTCAACTTTATTTCACAAATTATAAACTTTTCAAGGGCAGAATCCTTCATAGAACTACAGTCTAGGGCCTCTACTTGAGTACCTAGTGATTTAATTTTTGTATCTTTCTTAACCATTTAATAGGATTGATTGAATACCTAGTAAATGACCTGTAAAAATTCAATATATGAAAATATACCCACATAAAATGAATTTATTGAACAGTGATTGGCTGTTGTGTAAAGATTTTTCACTATCAGTTAATCTTCATAAATACTTCCTCTTGTAAAGTTCTGAAATCACAATTTGCTAAAGATAAGCAGCCCATTTGCTACTATCTAACAGGATTGGAAGTGAATAAATATGTGCATATGTTATGTAATGATGTAAATAAAATAATGTATTTTAGAACTATTTTCAACAAATATTGAAATTAAAGAATTTTCTAATCAGATTATCCCACTTAACTAGCAAATTCAGGTGAGTTGAAGAGTCAAATATCTCAGCATATCTATTAGCTAAGTTTTCAGCAACATGTCTCCTTTGTGTGTAACATGGAACCAGTGAAAATGTTTTCCTCCAGTATTTCCTCTAAATAGAAAGTTATGCACCTAGAGGTAGCTGATCTTCTCCTGGGTCTAGAACAATTCAATAAGTAGTGAAAATTTGAAGAAATTAAAGATATACATTTAAAAAAATATGTGATATTCTGATCCTTATAGTAGAGAAAGGCACTTCATTTATTAAACCTACCTAAATCATTAAGATATTTATTTTTATTCGTATCAAAAATGCTCTAACAGGGCTTCCCTGGTGGCGCAGTGGTTGGGAGTCTGCCTGCCGATGCAGGGGGCACGGGTTTGTGCCCCGGTCTGGGAAGATCCCACATGCCGCAGAGTGGCTGGGCCCGTGAGCCACGGACGCTGGGCCTGCGCGTCCGGAGTCTGTGCTCCACAACGGGAGAGGCCACAACAGTGAGAGGACCCTGTACCGCAAAAAAAAACCCCACAAAAAAACAAAAAAACTGCTCTAACATTTAAGGTTTTCTTCAAAAGGCTTGGATAAAGTAAAATCTAACTAAATGTACATGTTTTATTTTTTAATCGCTATATTATCACCACCCTATGCACATCATAGTTCAAATGTGAAATCAATTTATCTTACTTTTCAAAGCAGAAGTAAAGGCGACTTTCATTTTTAACATTCACAATTTTAAGCTATTTTGCATTCTAAAAAAATCTGGGCTAAAAAAATTCGTACTCCAGTGTTAGTAGTAACTCCATTTTTTATAATCTGCCTTATCCCAGAGAAACTTCTTGAAACTGCAGTCGACCTCATCTTTGAATCCACCACTTTCTGGATTTTGTCCACATTTCTCTATTTAGATGCTCTGTAATTGTCACCACTGACCTCACTCCAGGTTAGGTTCTCCAGGAAGCCAATTCTACGACAGAATTTAGTGGGAAAGAGCTGAGAAGCATTCCCTCTGTGGAAGGGAGGAAAAAGAAGCAGGACTGGGCAGAAGGAGAACTGAACTATGATGCAAGCCCAACAACAGTTGCAGGGAGCTCTGGAGCTCGAGCTGCCTTTCAGAGGGTCCCAATTCAGGCTGAGATGCCCAGGCCCATGTAAACTTGCATCCATCTGCCATTGGAGAGATTGAGCCTCCTGGGAGGGGAATAACCTTGGGTGAGGGGCTCTCTGCAGATAAGACAGTCCCTGAGGGGCTGACAGTGCTCTCAGCAGCTGGGGCAACAAGTCCTTCCTGAAGAGGCACCCAGGCAGCATACCACAAATTTTCATATCCAAAGACACTGCAGTTCTTATCCTGTCTGACCACATTGGCCACTCCTTTTTAAACACCTTCTCTGCTTGGCTTCTCCCACTATTCTTCTCTTCCTTCTCACTCTATAACAGTTTCACTTTTTCTCCTTTTCTTTCTTCTCCTTTTTGTGTTTCTTAATATTGTGTCCTTGGTTCACAACTCTCCTCACTGTCCAGTTTTTCTCCTCACTTTTTATATCCTTCTGGGTGATCTCATCCACCAAACACATATATGCCAGGTCTTCATTTTGAATATTCACTGTCTGCCAGCATTGCTCAGATAGCCCATGATGAACTCAGTGGCCTTCTCTCCTCTTTCCAGAACTCACTTCCCTTCTCTTATTTCTCCTCTGTAAATTTCACTATACCTCCCTGGTCTCACAAGCCAGAAGCCTAATGAATTTACCTCCTCAGGGTCTCAATTCTGTCCTCGCTTTTACATGATTTCTATCACTAACTAACTCTGCAACAGCCTCCAAATTAGCATCCCTTGTAGTTTTGCTATAGTACCTACCCCATCCCCAACCCAAGCCCAATGTCCCCAGACACACACCACAGCCAAGTCTACACCCTTAACTCCTAACAGAGTGATTTCTCCCTCTTTAAAAACAAACCAACCAACAAACAGACACAATCCTGGGACATGGGATACTCTCCAAAGCCTGGTGTTGCCTACCACCTCTCAGGCCATGTTCTAGAGCCTGCTACTTGAGGTTTTAGTAACATTTGTCGCTTGTAGTTCCCCTACTCCAGGTCCATTCACACCTAGCACCTGTTTGCCACCTCCATGGACTTCTTTACCCTTCTATCTCTTTGATTCTCTCTCCCTTCTCATCCCCCCTAATGCCCGCCCCCACCCCGCATCGAGTCCCTTTGCACTCCTCCTGAAGTCTGTCAACATCTCTGTTAATTCAACATTTTCACTTATCACATTATATGAAAATTCTCTGCTTATGTGTCTTTCTTCTACTGCCATAGTGTGCTTCTCAAAAGCAAGGACTGTCACATCTGTCTTTGCATCCCCCCTGGAAAAAATGAGGACTTGGCACATATTGGACAATCGAAGCTTACTGAAAGTGGTTTATTGAACTGAACAGCATGGCTAGAGTTTAAGGCAGCTGCTAATTGTTTGACAAAAGCAAGGCATTATTGTGATGTGTCCTCATTTTTTCCTCTGATTGTAAAGGATAGATAACCTCATTCAAGAAAGTTAAAATGAATGGAGAATTTATTATAGAAACATACTGGAACTGGGGAAATGAGGCCTCTCTGAAGACCTGCTATTTATTATTTATGCTTCTCTTTCTCATGACCCATGTGCTCATAGAGACACTTTCTCAAGTGTCTCTGATTCTCAATATATTTTATCCTCGTAGATCTGGTGGACCACAGACCCTCAAGCTTCCCAATCTACTTAAAGCCTTCTCCCTCTCTCGATCTCTCTCTTTCTCCCTCTGCATTCTAATCCCCTTAGTAATGGCCTGTTTCCCAATAAATATTTCTGAGACTGAAAAAAATCTAATTGCACCCTCAACTTCATGTACTAGGTGACTGCTCCTGGTTTAATCAGCTGTTAAGTATGGGGCAGAGAGGCAGGCAGAGTGATATGGTCTTTCACTAGAAGCTAGGGATGAGGCAGAGGCTATGGTCTTTCAAGGAGCCATGGTGGGACTCAGTGAGTGTCTGCTGGCAGGGCGGGGGTTAAAGGACAGTCAAGCACCTGACCTGCCTTCAAGGAGTGCACAATTCAGTCACACACACTTGACGGTAATACCAGACAGATGAATGTAAAAAACAAGAAACTCAAAAAGCACAAGCAAAATGCTATGAGAGTTCCAAGGTGGGAGCAGTTCCAAGGTAGCTGCTGTCAATACTGTAATTGTTGTCACTGTCCGTGAAGGTTCCATTTCAGTTTCAGTTCAGGTTGTGGGGAGACCTTCCAGTTGTGCCAAACCAGTCAATATCTGCCCCCATTTGGAACATGTTGTTCAACACCAATGAACACCCCCATTGATAAATTTCCATTATGTAATCAATCAAAAAGTTACATTCCATTTATGTATGAAAAATCAAACTTAGAAGTCCACAGATTTAGATATTACCATACAATTTCCCTCATAAATAAATCTGTTTTTAAGTCCGAAATGCCTAACAAGCTACTGCAGCTCTCTTGGTCCAGCTGGCTATTTAATCAGATTAGTACAAAACAGGCAATTTAGTTCGTGTCAATAGAAGGGCCTTGTTCAAATTACCCATTTATTAATTCTTAAGAGGTTAATAAATAACCTACTTTGAATAAAATAAATCACTGCAGATAACAGTTGTGTTCCTGGCACATGTAAGAGTTAATAGATGCATGAAAATTGCTTGGTATGAAGGTTACCGGATCTACACAAACCCTAGATTCTCGCAACTGTGTTCATACTGGAGCTGGATTGGCCCAACTCCAGCTGAAAATAATTTTCTTGAAGCAACATTCTTTTTCTTCTGCCAACTGAAAGCCTTAACTCCTCTAGGAACAAAAAATATCAACCAAATTTAAACTTGACCTCATTTCACACCTAGGTACATTATTCTGATTGTTTCACTGGACTCCTCAGTGAGCACGTATGCTTTTGTTACAAATCTGAAACTGTATTCTACTTGGCCCATGTCATCAGATAGCAAAATCTAGAAATATAGAAAGAAAATTTTAAAAAGTTCAATGTCATAATGATTCTGTTATAGAGAAATAATCTTTTTGCTCTTGGTCATGTAGGTAGTATTCACTGCTAGTCTTAAATTTTCACATCCCCTGATAAACTTTAATTTGCCTTAGCTTGTAAGAAATAATAACAAAAGAAACAAAAAGGCAGGTGACCTGAGAATTACGTCTATAAGTAAATACATATGATTTGGATCATCAGGTGTTGATGTTTGTGTGAGCTAATTTGCTTTAATATTACCAGCTAGAAATACACAGGCTTCCAATCCCAAGTCACTTTTGTATATAGTATCCTCTCTTCTGGGGGCAGCTATGTGCCCTCGTGAACACCTGGTTAAGAACATGCTCACTTTCATGTGTGCTCTGAGCTGCTGCTCCTCCAAATAAAAATAGAAACTAGTCTGCAACACCACACGGGGCTCCAGTGTATGATATGAGCCTATCACTGGTCTCCTTTGATATCTTATCTATTCCATTAACTCAATAAAATAGAGCGCAAAGTTAAGGACAAACTGTAGGAGGGCTCCCCTTGGAAAACACACACAAGATCTTTAAGCTGGGGTTTTAACTTATCGAATAAAAGCCAGTTAAATGGAAGCTAATACTTCATTTTCACCCCCTTTATTAAAGATCATAAGTACTACAATTCAGGAGTAGAGAAAATAAAGTAAATAGATGAAGGAGTACAGGTGGAAGCAATAAAGAGTATGGCTTATCTATTTTCTCAAGATTTAGGAAGCACTTAAAGGCAAAACTACAGACAAGCACTTTAAAATTCTACAACAAAGCCTCCTTAACAAACACAGTGGTCCTTTCTGGATGCAGAAATCTGGCTTGATTTCTTAGCAGAAGATAAACAGCTTAACCGAGGCATAATCAGGGAAGATGCCACCTACTACTTCCTCCATATTATACTTTTATGTCAATTTAGTAATTCCGAGAAAAATTAGATTGATTAATCCACTCCCCTGCTCCTCCACCACCCAAAGAAAAACAATAGTATAACTCAAACTCTTATAAACCAAACTAAAGGGAAGTGTTCCACCTAGAGACTGTTTTCATGAGTCCAAGCAGATGAGAGCTTATCTAGGAATGAAGATGATTTTAACTTAGGCTCGCAAGTTTATAGTAAAAAGAGAAGCAAAAGGTATTGCCCCTGGTGTAATTAACAATGTTAATCTTCCTTTTCCTCTCTATGGTGATAAAGGAGTCATTTTTATATTTAATTAATGCAGAGGATCATTTTGGAAAGTGGCTAATGAGCCTCTGATCACATTACCATGAAAATGTGCATTAACATTGCAACTAAGGAGGCTGTTTCATGTGTAGCAAATCCACTTTGTAATTAGCCCACTGTGAAATGAATCACGTCGGGGGAAATCTGAGGGAACCAGTAGGCAGTGGGCACTTGGCGACCGCTGTGCCCACAGACCACCAACATCCCAAACATTGTCTTTCATCAGCAATATCATCTAAAAACAAAAGTAGTAGTGTGTCACATCTGGGACAAACCGGAAGACGGGAAGAATAAACTTTATTTTGCCAAACAAGAAATTTGGACTTCATACACCCCCAGGGAAACCTGCCTAAATAAAATGGTGAATTAATAGAATTCTATGAAAACTCTGAAGGCTGGGAATATCATTTTCTTATTTTTATTCTGAAAAGCCCTCAGATATACATTAAAGGGACATCCACATTTACACACATTTTTCCTTTTTATTACAATACAAATATTGTAATAAGCTCTTGAAATTAATTTCTAGTGCTAAACAGACAAATAAATTATAAAAAGGATCCAAGAACAAATGATAAGAAAATTCCTTTATCTACTTTTTTAATCCAAGCTGAGACATAACATGTATTTTTTCTCATAAAATACAAATATACCAGGTCTTCCTCTTAAAACCAAAGCACAAATTCCTAATTAGTCAAATAATTCCTCTGACTAACAAGATTTGGCAAGAAACTTTTCCTGTCTATTCCAAATAACTGAGCTCACAGACCTATTAAATCCCAATATTTATGCAGACAATGATACATTTGATTTTCAAATGTCAACACTATTCCAAAATGAAAGAGGGGCTTCAAAATATTACAGACATGGATCTCAGTGTTACTCCTTTTACTTAACTGACATCTTGGCAGTAGATACAAAAAAATGTTAAAAAGAATCCCACAGGAAGTCATCTGAAGGGGGAGTGGCAAGGAAGCTGAAAACTGCCACCCCAAACCAAAATAAAAAGCCCCCAGCCAGCAAGTCTGCCCTTCATTCTGAAATCTACAGAAAGAAAAAATAAAGCTAGCCACAGTTCATTTACCATTTTTCAGACAAACACAAAGCCTGGCTATTTAGTTGCTGGTAACAGACCCTGCACTCACCTGGGAAACTTCATACAGCAGTTTGTAGTGTTCCTCTCTTTTCTGAAAAGTGCACAAATTGCAGCCCATTCTAACAAGCAGAGAGAGAGAGCAAATCTTCTAATTTCCCCAGAACTGAAAGGCAAGTGAACTGAAAGGGAATCACCCTCCAGACTTGACTACTGTTTTTCATCAGTCACTTCAGTCCAGAAACACAGACAAACCGCTGTTAGCTGGAAGCACGAGCCAGGGTGCTGTGTAGCAGCATGCTCTTCTTCGCTTTCCCTAAGTATCTTGCACTCACGGGTACACACACAGAGTTTCCAGTCAGTTCATGGCAACACTCCCCCTGTCTCTGCATCAGTGCACATGACTACACAGATTCCAGCTCATGAATATTAATAGTACCTCATTGATTATTTATGACAGAACATGTTAGCAGGGAGGGGTGTCATAGCTGCTGCTGGTGACAGATGAATATTCACTAATTAAGAAGCAAATGTAGTGTGGTTAAACAAAATTCACTTGTGTCAATACCATCTCTGTTTATTAAGGATAGAGAGGTTGAGCATAGGGCATTTCAAAGAAGAACATACACTTAATTTCTCCATTAATGTAAGCTTTTAATATGGGAGTAAGAAATTCAGAAACAGAAATATTATACTTAGTTCACATCTCCATGTTTTGTCACAATTAGAAGAAATATTTTCAGTATTATTAAGTCTAGGGGAAGATGGATAGGAGCAATTATTTAAATTTATAAAATAAACACAGAGGCAAAGGATAATTTGGGGAGTGATGTGGGAAAAGAACAGAAGATGGGGGGTGTCATTCAGAGTTTTAATCCTGATCCTACAAAAATAACTGAATAGTTTATATGTAAAGACCATTACTTACTAGGGAGGAAATAAGGCATATTTTCTTAATCTAAATAAAGAACATTTAAGCAAGTATCAATAGATATACTTGTACAGATAATAAATTTTTTAATCAGATAATGGGGCATATCTATTGAATGTAAATTTGCAGCCTTGTAATACATGCAGGTCTATATTTAAAAATTAGATAAACACAATGCCTTTTCTGAGAAAAATTTCAAATGCATATAGTATTTATGCTAATTTTATTAAAGTCATATATAATATTTCAGAAAGCTGACACTGGTAATATTTAAATTCTAATGTAATGCACATTGACTCCATTTATGATTCTATACTTAGAGTTCATAATATACAAAGGTGAACACAGACTTAAAAACTAAACTTAAATGTTTAGATAATAGAAGTAATGAATTTAATTTCATACTCTCACAATATATATATTGCATTGCAAGCTGGCATTTTTTTGTCCCTTAAAGATATGCTGCAAACAGCTAAAGCAGATAATAAAAGAAAATTCCTTTTGTTCCTGTACTGACTTATCCACAACCTCTGCTAATTAAGAAGTATGTCCTTGTACCAGCACATCTTTAAACTGGACAGGATAGCAGGTGGGTTCCAAAGCAAAAATAATTACTTGGAAACTGATGACTCTGGTTAGGAATTACATTGGATCCTGAAGATTTTTAATTGCTCAACACTTATGGATAGCTACTTTTGGGGGTCCAATTTCCTAAAAGTGCTTTGTCAAATGTTTAGAATCGATAACAGGAAATGATTCTAATGAGTACTAATTGTTAACAAATTGGCTTTGCAACTAGCAACACCTCAACACCAGCAAGGAGCCAGGAGATAAGCAATCATCTGCTGCTTATCAGTCATTTCCCTTGGGATGTAATAATCCGATTTTTCTGGGCCTAATTTCACCTAACAGCCTGGATGAAAGCCAAGCTAAGAGAACTAGATGAAAGCAGCATCATAATTGAGGACCTGATGTGAACAAAGTTTACCAGGACTTCCTGCAAATTAGAAACCACTTGTAGTAAATATTAATTATTTTGATTCCTTTATGAAAAGGATATTTCAGGGAAGTATTTGAGGGGACCTTTGTGAAAGTCAGCTGTGGCCACAAACAGATGCAACCTCCTTAAGTGCAGTTGTAAAATATATATGTTTGATGCTTTTTAAAATTTTAATTTTCTTTGACTCTCTACACCACTTCCCATGAAGTGTTCTTATGCTAGAGATCACATCCTCAAAGCAAGCATTGACGGTTTTTTGAAGGATTCTATATTGCTGAGCTGTGATAGAATTAATGACTCTCAGATGTTTAAATTCTGTGCTTTAAAAAGTCAGATCAAGGTCTTCCCTGGTGGCGCAGTGGTTGAGAATCTGCCTGCCAATGCAGGGGACACGGGTTCGAGCCCTAGTCTGGGAAGATCCCACATGCCGCGGAGCAACTGGGCCCGTGAGCCACAACTACTGAGCCTGCGTGTCTGGAGCCTGCGCGTCTGGAGCCTGCGTGTCTGGAGCCTGTGCTCCGCAACGAGAGAGGCCGCGATAGTGAGAGGCCCGCGCACCGCGATGAAGAGTGGCCCCCGCTTGCCACAACTAGAGAAAGCCCTCGCACGGAAACGAAGACCCAACACAGCCATAAATAAATAAATAAAGCAAACTGTCAACAAGTAAAAATAAATAAACACTATTATATTTAAAAAAAAAAAAAGTCAGATCAAGGAATTAGAATGCAGTAAGGCAAGGATGGTTCACTCATCTATCAATGAAAGTGTTTGCTTCCCTCACTGATAAAAGTCTTTATGCAACAGGTTTTGAAAGCTAAGTAGGAAACAATTATTGAAGCTATGGTTGCTTATTGGGGCTTTCTTATAATATTTTGTAGTTGGTTTGTAAAGAAAAATTAAATAATCACGGCTTTAAAATATTTTCTTAGTCATAAAAATGTAAAGAACGAACAGTGAAGTAAGAAATTTCAAATTAAAGCTATTCTTTCAGCAATAGCTTTTTGGCTGTTTTCTTTACTCATTACTATTTCTGCTATTCTCTAATTTCTATCTCAGGAAGCAAAGGCAGCTCTCCAATCATTTATCAAATGCTGCCCTTGGCCCATGCACCTTGGAAAGATTCCATCTTTTGCTCCTAATGGGTTCATCCTGGAGAATTGAAAGGTGATTTGAAATAAAGAACTATAATTCCAAATTTCTCTAAATTTCAATAGAGAATGAGGGTTAGATTTTTCCAATGACTAAACTGTGAAATCTTGTATTAGAATATAAAGTTTGAAGCAAATAGAGACAAATGAGTTAACCTGAACAATGTTTTAACAATGCAAATAGATTAGATATTATCTGTCTTGGACAGTAATAATATGGAAGAGTACAGGTTAAAAATAAACAGAGAATAGATGTTTATCTTCCCAAATATCCTTAGGAACAAATTCATCAAAGTGTAAAAACATATGTTGGGGTGGGTATATATTTCAAGATATAGTTGTTTATTTTAATTGCTTTTAATTTATGTTAGTTTACTCCCCTCAAACGCAGCGGCATTCAAAATAGGAGATGTTCATCAAGATCTGGAGTGCTATATAAGAGGGCTCAGTGAGAAGTAAATGAAAGAAAGGAATCCAGCATTTACCTTGCTTTTCCTATATAAACAGTACTACTAGACTAACCAAATAGTAGATGAGAGGAAGTTTCTCTTTATAGAATTATGCCAGCTAACAAACAAAAACAGGAATGATAGAGCATGCCCATGCCAGCAGCCCTTAATTATTTAATGGACCTAGTAGTGAGAATTAATGGCTGCTGACATGACACACTCACGCATACACACACACAGGAGATAACTGGACATCGTGTACCACCTGACAGAAGAAAACGACACCTTTCCAAAAACGAGTCTTTCCCAAAGTTGAGCAAACTACATGGAATGTGGAGGACCAAGGAGCATGTTAAATTATGCCATGGAGATGCAGTCAGCCAAATTCAGACTGTGGGCAACTCAACATTGATAGATACACATTCCAGTTTCTGAGAGAGGAGAGAGTGAGAGAGAGGAAGAGAGAGGGAAGAGGGGAAGGGAGCTAGAGAGAGGGAGATATGATGGCTAGGAAGTCTACAGATTGAAAGAGACTTTAATGACATTTTATAAACAGACATTACTAAGCTATATGTTTGGGTATGCAAATCATTTGGGTGATAAAATGATAAATAAACCTAAGAAAATGATTACCAAAAAAGTCAAGAGGATGGTTACTCCTTAGGGGTAGAGAGGGGGCTGTGTTTGGAGGGGACACCAGAAAGTTTCAGCGTGGCTAACAAAGTTCTAACTCCTGATCTGGGTAGTGGTTTTACTAGGTGGTCATGTGATAATTCATTTAATTGAGCTTTGTTTTATGTGTTTTCTATATTTTTCCTACATTTACAAGAAAAGATTTTAAAAACTAATTAACAAAGAGGGTGTACCTGTGTTCCATCCCTGGTGGTCAATACAGTACACAGTTGCAAGCCCTACCAGAGAGAGATGGACAGTCCAAATGTGCCTATGTTGAGCCACCGATCCCCTTGAGTCTGTGACAGCTGCCATCAGTTGCATATGATTCTTTCTCTATTGCCTTTGCAATGACTGGGGCTGTTTCTCCTATGTGGGTGTGGACGTTCGGTAAGTAACTCCACTCTCTGACCCTGTCTCTATCCTTGCCACAGTCATGTGTGGATCTTCTAAATAGGCTGTGACTACCTATCTTGACACCTAGTATACAAATTTCCACCCTAGTCTCAAACTTGCATTCATTTTAGGGATATATCTGGGCACTTTTGAGTAGCCACTTAGCTGCCTAACATTTTCTAAAGTTAATATCTTATATTCAATCACAAAGAACTGAGGCTCAGAGAGACAGGGACTTGCTCAAGGTTAAACTGAGTAAAGAGATCTGAACTCAGTTCTCCAATTACAAATTCTGTGGTTGAATTCGATAGCTAGTTTGCTGAGCTCTCTCTCTTGTACAGGAAGCTAGAGCTACATCAATATGCCTTTACATGATCCTGATGACAGGAAATGAAGGCTAGCCCTTCAAAGTGTTGAAATGAAGTGAGAGAGAGAGAGAGAATGAACAAACCTTTAAAAAGATATATATAGCCTGAAATAATGAAAGTGATTTGTAGTTAAAAATGTAAACTTTATCAAACTACTGAAAAAATTTTAATATGTCACAGCTAAATCACTTCAGTTGGCTAAAACCCCTCCACAGCCTTCATTGCATGTGGTCCCCAAGTGCGCAGTAGAAAGTAGAAGGAAGGACAACTCATCCCGGTTTGCCTGGGATTTCCCTGGCTTTTAGCTCAAACTTCTCTATCCTGGAAGGCCTACAGTCTCGGCAAACTGGTCCCTGGAATGCACACCTCTTTTTTTAGGCTCCAGCAAAGCCAAACGGCTGTATAAGGTCCCCATCTCTTCCTACTGTTGGCCCAGATTTTACTTCATCCTGCTTATTCTTCAGAAACACAAATCAAGCTATTGTGGTTTAGTTTAATTTTTTTTTTTTTTTCTTTTTTGTGGTACGCGGGCCTCTCACTGTTGTGGCCTCTCCCGTTGCGGAGCGCCGGCCCCGGACGCGCAGGCTCAGTGGCCATGGCTCACGGGCCCAACCGCTCCGTGGCATGTGGGATCTTCCCGGACCGGGGCACGAACCTGCGTCCCCTGCATCGGCAGGTGGACTCTCAACAACTGCACCACCAGGGAAGTCCCTTGTGGTTCAGTTTAAATGCTCTCTCCTTCCTGGACTCTTGGAGTTGAAGTAGTGATCTCTTCAACTTGTGAATTCTCAGTGCATTTTATCTGTCCCATCTCAAGACACATAACACTTCTACTTTACATCATTTTTACATACATGCCTTACCCCTCTTATTGGACTATGAGACATGTGAGGACAGCAGTAACATAAGTCCTGGGCAACCTGAGATGAGTTGGTCAATTGATCTTTGACTTCCTCAAAATACTAGCCTGGTGTCTTTCACACTGCAGGTCTGCAATAGAGGCATAGTGAATGAATGACTGTTATTGGGATATGAGAACAGACCTGATTCTGGCAAAGTGACATATATTTGTGTTTCTACTCTATACCGAATTTCCAGGTGACATTTTTCCCCCATTAGGGCTGGTTCAAGAACATTAAGTCAAAGGACTGAAGAATCATAAGCATTAAGATAGATTTAATCTGGTTCAATTCTATATACATAAATTTGAGAATCCATGAAACAGAATTTTTTGTACCAGGTACACAAATAAGTAAAGTATGATCACATGAGTTTTATCAGTTATTTCATATATATATATATACTATGTCTACATTTCAAGTTATACTTTGTTCCACATATTAGTCACATATTCATTTATTTACTCCCCAAATATTTATTGGGCACTTATGTCTGGTGGTATAATAATGCAAGGTGTTTGAAATTATACATCATCTCATTTGATGTTTACAATTTCTCTGAAGTAAACATGTCAGATATTATCCCTTATTTATTAATGAAGAAATTATTAGATGTTGAAATTCCCAATGCCAGGAGACCTAGAGCCTTTGTCTTTTGGCTCTAAACCAGTGTTTTCTCCAGAATACTATGCAATATCAACTAATATCATGAATTTACAAAAATGCTTCTGTTGATAGTACACACGTGACATCCATTTGCTTAGTTACAGCTCCAAGGACCAGTGTGTAATGGAGCATCCTTTTCACACCGAAATCACTAGGTGACCATCTTCATTTTGTATCTACAATTATTGCTTGCAGAACTAAGAGGGCTTTACCAACTTATGGACTCCTAAGAATGTCAAGTTATTAGACTAGACTCCAATGGAAAGAAGGGTGTGGATTGCAAGGAATAGGACTAGGGTTCCATTTGAGCTTTGTTACTATTACCTGTGTCACTTTGTGCAACTTACATACTCTGAAATAATACTTACCTTGCAGGCTGATTGTGAAGATGGAATGAGATAAAATACATGAGAAGGGATTCATTCACCGTGAAGTATTTGGTCCATACTGGGGCAATGGTTCGGCACGGGTTCTAGAATCAGTCTGCCCTGGGTCAAGTCCCAGCTCCCCTAATTTCTATCTATGTGATGTTGGGCAAGTTGTTATTTTTTAACTTTCTCTGTTTCTTTGTTTCTCATCTCTAAAGCAAGGATAATAATAGCATCTACCAAACAATTACTGCAGGGGTTAAAGTTACTGTGATGATAATGTGTCATGTATACCTGGCGCATAGGATGTACCCCCATCCCTACTGGCTACTAGTAATCATACAAGTAGTGTGGTAATGATAATAATGATCTCTGTTTCCAATTTCCAGGTTATCTGTTTCTAATTTTTCTATCATAATAAATCTCTATTACATTATTTCAAATTTACTTCATGGAAACATCATAGCCATACTTCTGTCCACATTGTTTGCTATTGTACACTTGCATGTTGGTCATTCAACAACTTCTGAAAGGCTGTTTCCCAGCCCCTTGTATAATAGAAATAGTGGCACATTTTGTAAATGCATAAAAATTTTTTCTGTGTAAAGAATGTAATGTAATACATTCAGAGTAATAACCCTGATGTTATATTGACTTCTTTTAATGCATAATGTGTAAATAATGTGAACATAAGTGTACAAGAAACTGATGATCACGTCTGAAGCAAGATTCATACAACTGTGAAATAGGTAGTTCTTTGAGAAATTTAATGACTACTAATCTAGCCCAGTATAACATTGGCTTCCTTGATTTGATCGTCTATAGGCCAATTGGCTATGTACATTCCAGGGTATCATGTTTTGGTAATGTCACACTGTTTAGCAACGTCATGGATAAATATGTAGGGTTTCCCAGCACACTACCATCACCGTTTTTAGTTCTACAAAAGTGACCTAGTAAATGCTCAGCAAATCCTTTCATTTACCAGAATTTTTTGAACACCATGATGGATAGAGAATGGTGATAACTCTTACACATTTTTGAAAATAAGAGCTAATACTTATTTAGCATTTTTTATATACCAGTCATCATTCTGACACTACGTGTTATTCATTTGGTTTAATCCTCATGTCAACCCTCATAGGTGAGTACTATTAATATCTCCTCTTGACAAGGGTAGAAAATGGGTCACATTAGTAGTAAATGGGGGAGCTAGGAGTCAAACCCAAACAGTCTGGGTCCACTGCTTAATCAGTATTTTATACTGATTGTTACTCAGAGATAATCATCATTATGACAAATTTCTAGATGGTTAGAACAAGGCCTTCTGGTGATGCTTGTAGCACACTGAGATGGAAGAATTTCCCCAAGGACCAGAAGTGTAGTCTAAAATTAACTCCCAGGTTCCAAGTTGTATCCTCAAGCATGGCTGCATAAAATAGATTGAATAAATCTAAGCAATTTCATAACCTTACTCCACTCCACTGGTGATGGAGGATTGCTGCACTGAATATGTACCAACAACCATAGAATATCTTTCCTTCTGTAATAAATGTTAATAAATATTAAATGCACTAATAGTAGGGCAGTCATATCTCTATATTAAGAAATTATCAACAGTTGCTTAAGTAAATTTGGAGGTTTTGAGAAAAGTGAAGGTATACGGATTTGCTGATGACTCCCAAATTTTAATCTCCAGGTTTAATTTCTCTCTTAAGCTTCAGAACCCCTTATTCATTGACTAATACATTAACATGGGTTGTCCATAGCACATTAAATTCAATTTATCAAAACTTAAGCCATAATCCTCTCCCTCCAAAACTGCTGCTTTACAAGTGCTCTGCATCAAAGAACGGCCTGACCATCCCCAGGGGCTCAAGTCTGAGGTCTGAGCATCTGCCTTGGCTTTTCTCTCTCCCTACACCTAATGACCAAGCACTGTCAACTTTAACTGCTACATCTCTCTTCCTTCCTTCCCAGACCACTCTCCCAGGTTCAGGCTACTACCTTTTCTCAGCTGGGTCCTTCATTCACTCAAGAGCATTTGGAGTTTAGAATCATATAAGGAACGACCTGATGGGTTTTTTCTTCTCTCTGCCTGCAAACACACATTTATAAGCCCTTCATTTTTAATTAATTTTTTAAAAAAATGAAGTATAGTTGATTTACAATGCTGTGTTAGTTTCAGGTGTACAGCAA
Organism: Orcinus orca; assembly: GCF_937001465.1. Classification (NCBI taxonomy): domain Eukaryota; kingdom Metazoa; phylum Chordata; class Mammalia; order Artiodactyla; family Delphinidae; genus Orcinus; species Orcinus orca. The sequence goes on along the minus strand of NC_064569.1, from coordinate 32,571,088 downwards.
AGTGATTCAGCTATACATACATACATATTTTTTTCAGATTCTTTTCCCTTATAGGTTATTACAAAACACTGAATATAGTTCACTGTGCTATACAGTAGGTCCTCGTTGGTTATCTCCTTTATATATAGTAGTGTGTAGATGTTGATCTCAAACTCCTAATTTATCTCTCCTCCCCTCTTTCCCCTTTGGTAACCGTAAGTTTGTTTGCTATGTCTGTGGGTCTGTTTCTGTTTTGTATATAAGTTCATTTGTATCATTTTTTTACATTCCACATATAAGCAATATCACATATTTGTCTTTCTCTGTCTGGCTTACTTCTCTCAGTATGATAATCTCTAGGTCCATCCATGTTGCTGCAAGCGGCGTTATTTTATTCATTTTTATGGCTGAGTAATGAACATTGGGGTGCATGTCTCTTTTCGAATTATGGTTTTCTTTGGATATGTGCCCAGGAGTGGGATTACAGGATCATATGGTAACTCTATTTTTAGTTTTTTAAGGAACCTCCATACTGTTCTCCATAGTGACTGGACCAATTTACATTCCCACCAACAGTGCAAGAGGGTTCCCTTTGCTCCACACCCTCTCCAGCATTTATTATTTGTAGACTTTTTGATGATGGCCAGTCTGACTGGTGTGAGGTAATACCTCACTGTAGTTTTGATTTTCATTTCTCTGATAATTAGTGTTGTTGAGCATCTTTTCATGTGCTTTTTGGCCATCTGTATGTCTTCTTTGGAGAAATGTCTATTAAGATCTACTGCCCATTTTTTGATTCTTTTTTTGATATTGAGCTACCCCCAGTTCCCTGGACCCTAACCTACCTATCTCTCTCTCCCCCTCTATTCTCTCCCCCTCCAACATGCACACACATACACAAAAGAAAGTATAAAACAGAATATTGCTGCTCTAGGGGTGGAGAGTACAGTTCTGTCAACACCACTCTTTAGGTCTTTTTGGTATCTCTCTTTTTTGACTTTAACAGAGTATAGACTCTACTTTTCTATCTAGTACTGTGATATATACTCTCTCATCCTTGGGATCTGCTCACCTATTCAGTCATTATAATAATATTCAAGGTATATAAAGTTTACTTCTGGATCTCATGGAGTAAACTTTATAGTGAGAGGAAGCAGTAAATAAATAAATAGATAATCATTACATAAAATATCCAGGCAAGTAAAGGGGTTATCACAGAGTGATGTGATGGTGAGTAATTGGGTCATCCTTTTTGGCTACTCTAGAGTCTGGAATATCTCTTTTATTCCCTGCCTGCTGACATACATGCATACATATAATCAAGTAAATGTAAATTAAGAAAAATAAGGCAGGTAAGGGAATAGCAAGTAAAGAGAGAGGTTCTTTTAATAGGGTTTTCAGGGTGTGAAGTTTTCTCCACCTTCAGGACCCTAGGAAATCAATTATCTATTGTAGTCCTGGTATTTTCAGACCTACTTCATCTCATTGCCACTTTTTTCTATCATGAAAACGTCCTTAATATGGCTGTTTAAAACATTAGCATTACAAATCAATATGTTAATACCACATCAATTTCTGTCAAACTGATAATATAGAATGTCTGTTTGTATAACAATTCTGGCTCAGAACACCTATCATCAGAATGAGTACCTGAGTTCTTTTGAGAGTTTGAACTTATCTAGAAATGTCTTTCAACCTCACTCTAAAAAACTTCCTGGTACAAACTTGAACGAGTTACATACCCTTTAGATGCCTCGATGCCTTCACTATGAAATAGGGATATTCACAGTACCTACCACAAAGGGATTGTGTGAACATGTGTTTTACCTGCAGCCTGCTTCATGTAGCTGCTCAATAAATATTGGCTAACATTATTAGAGCTTACATTATCATCTTGCTGAAGTGTCTAAATTCTGTTATTGTGAAGATATCCAAAAAAGAGGCAGCTATATTTTTGTTTTGTCTACCGTTTTTGCCTATGACTGGAAGGATACTTTGAAACATCAATTTTCACTGGGGAAAAGTTGGATTCCTCTAAGATTAAAAAATGGTTGATATCATAGTGTTTGGCAGCCAGGAAGGAGCAGAAAAGAACTACCTGGTTATGGGAGGTAGGACCTGGGCCAAGACATGGACCCTCTGAGTTCCACGAATATCTGCTGAGCACTTCCTCTTTACCATGCCCTGTGCAGGCCTCTAGAATGTGTTATACTTAAGTAGGCTCATTTGTGAGACTTTCTCAAGTGACACATGCACAAGCTCTAGTCCCAGGGCTTCGAGTCAGCAAATCTGGGATGAGACCTAGAAATACACCTTTTCAAACAATCCACAGAAAATTCAGATATGTGCATCCCTTTCCCTCCTCAAAACCTAGAAGTAAGGTGTTAAACCAGACACTCTCTTGAATGCCTCCATCAGGAGAATTTCTATTATGATTACTCATGTGATTATGAAGATCTTTGGGTCTTTGTTACTAATTTTAAAAAGTAACTAACATTTCCAAAGCACCTACTATGGCAAATGTGCTCTAAGTCTCACAAAAATTTTATGAGATATATATGGTATTTTTTAACATAGAAACCTCAGGCTCAGAATATTATGTGATTTGATGAAAGTCACACAGCTGGTAAGTGGCAAAGCTGAGATTTAAATCCAGATGGGCTTTACTTTAAGACTGTGTCTTTTCCAATAAGATATTTCACTTCCCTCAGGAAGTAAGGCAATAGAGCCCACTTCATATAGCACAGTGTCTTTGATGAATGTGCTGTGAACAAAGAGCTGTGGGAGGTAGGCTTGAAGCAGTCATTGCCTCTTTTTGCAGTTCACCAGACATGTCCTAACTATGGGCTATGCCTATGAGCAATTCTTACCAGACCTGTGGCAAGGCTGGGTTTTAGCTTCTGGGAATCAGGTATGTGGTTAAACATGAAGAACTCACCACCCGCTAGAGGGACAGTGAGTGACCCAAATTAGAGATATTGGAGCCAGTCAAGGGGAATTAAGTGACTGCTTATTGGATTCTATGTTAATGAGATGATTTTCCATCATGCACCATAATTGATTAAGTAAAAGTATGAATCCATATACTCTTCTGAAAGATATGAGTCTTCTTTGATTTTCAGTATCTCTAGATACCAAGTTCAACTTGTCTGGAGCTTAGTTGCTCCATATTTGAAATCTCTTTCAAAGAGTGATGACAAAACACTTAAGGTTATTGAGGTTATTAAGCTAATGGTATCAGAGGATAATGAAGGGTATACTTTGGAAATTGTGGTTTCAGGTTGGAATTCTTAAAATTGTTTTTGTTTTTAATCCAGCTATGTGTAAGCCTCCTTCTTAGCTAGCCTGAAGTAGACCCACAAGTCTAGTGATTAAATCCAGTGAGAAGGGACCATGTGTATCCACCACATGCCTGCAAGCAAAACTCACCAGTGTAGTGGAGTCACATGGTGAATATAGCCTAGATCCCAGACTCACTACTTGGAGAAAGACATTCAGATGATCTTACAGACCTGCATCCAACTCTGTATGAAAGAGAGATGCATCTTTACTTCATTAAACCACTAAAGATTTGAAAACTGTTTGTTACCTTAAAATAGCTTAGTATGACTAAGACACAGAGACAGCACGTCTGAGTTCATGTATTTAAATAAATACAGTTAGCATGAAAAAGCTCAACTCATCATGACTCAATAACAAGTCATGATGGCTTCTGGGGACCTCTTAAGCAATTTTGTGTAAAGCAATACAGCAACATTACCTAGCCCAATTGAATGAATATTCAGAAATAACAGTATAAAAATTGTCAGGTTTTTCAATAAGCCATCCAGATTTTCATCAGATCATTTGCTTAACCATAAAGATAAGCTATATTTTTTTTGGAAGGAAGGGAGAATAAATCCAACATAAGGACAGTCTTATATAAGCAGACTAAATATATGTACAGTGTGATCATACAGCACTAATTACCCCTTGGAGCAAAACCTTGCCCATTTTAGAAATACTGATGTTCAGAGTGGCTTTGCGTCTTAATTGCATTAAGACAGCAACTTTGTATTACCAAACAAATATAGCATAAGTAAGTTAAGCTCATTTCTAATCAAATGATGAATTATTTTCGAATAAAGGAGAGTAGGACCTGAAGGAAACCAGACACAGGATGGAATGGTTTTAGTATGGAATAGGAATTTCCAGAGCATGATGAACTTCTCAACAGAGAGTAATGAAACAACATGGGCTTCAAAACCAAAAAAATCATGGGTTTAAGGCCCAGCCCTACAATTTGAGCTGCAGTAGCATGCTTGACTTTCTGAGTCTCAGTTTCCCTTTGGGAAGCAGAGTTAATAGCTTTTGCCTTGTGGCATTGTTGATAGTATTACATGAAAAACTTGTTCCTCATATAAGACCATCTTTTCCTATCACAACTCCTAAGGGTCTTCCTGCTTTCTGAATGATTTGGATGAGTTACAATTGCTAACTTGTTCAAAATCTTAACAGGTAAGGATGTTAAAATATCGACTTTTTAACTGCTGAGTGTGGAGAGGGTCTAATGGCAAGGTAAAGTAAAATCTTATGATTTGGGGAAAGACTCAATGTTATGAAACTAATATTAGAAGTTAGGCAACATTTTCATGGCAGTACGTCTCTTAAGAATATGCAGTGTTGGGGCTTCCCTGGTGGCGCAGTGGTTGAGAGTCTGCCTGCCAATGCAGGGGACACGGGTTCGAGCCCTGGTCTGGGAAGATCCCACATGCCACGGAGCAACTAGCCCCGTGAGCCACAATTACTGACCCTGTGTGTCTGGAGCCTGTGCTCCGTAACAGGAGAGGCCGCAATGGTGAGAGGCCCGTGCACCGCGATGAAGAGTGGCCCCCACTTGCCGCAACTGGAGAAAGCCCTCGCACAGAAACGAAGAGCCATACACAGCCATAAATAAATAAAATTAAAAAAAAAAAAATATACAGTGTTATGTGCAAAACATCAGAGGTATAGGACTACATAAATTCAGTAAAATTTTGGGAAAATTTTTGTAGTAGAATGAAGCTTAAAGATTTATCTAACTTAACTCACTCCCAAGCAGTGCAAAAAACAAAACAACAAAAAACAAAACCCAGAGTTGAGCCTATGTTGCTAATTTTTAGTGAACAAAGAGGAGTTGTTGAACAATGAAATGAGGAATAGTTCAGGAAAACCAGAATAAGCATACATAAAAAGAGGGAAGCTACTGGAGGATAGGAGCTTAGATAATCATGACTTGAATAAATGTCATACTGACAAATGAAATTCCCATTATGCGTGTACTATGTGTGCACACATGCACAGAGATGCAGAATGAGATGTATATGCATATTTTGTGTGTATGCATATATTCATAAAATTTTGGACACTAGTAATGATTTCTAATGGAGTTTATTACTGGAAATTTATTACAATAATGATAACCAATAAAAGTTCATTGAAGTGCCAGACAGTCTGCTAGGTATCTGTGAGACATAGCTCCTTTGAGAATTTATTTCATAATTTCTGCCATGTAATGGCAGATACCCAATATTCTCTTCTAATATTAATTAGTAAAATGAAAATTAGTTATATTTGTGTTGATTCTTTTTTTTTGGTTTAATGATAAACCTATTTAACTATTTTCATAGGTGTAGCACATAAAATGGTGTATAATTCAGTAAGAATAAAACTACAAATAAAAGCAAATTGATAACTCTGTCAGCCTCAAGAAATACCAAGGTAATCAGCCAAGAGATTCTAATTAAAAACCATCAGTTAAATTCATTTATTCATTCAACAAGTATTTATTGACACACATGGGTCCTCTGTTAACCTTAAATGATTAAATAAATAAATCATTAAAACAGAATTCTCAGTAGAGATATAGTATACTAAACACTGTGGGATATTAGCTGGTTGAGTGATCTATTTTATATATATTATTTACTTATAAATATATGATGCATGTATATGTATTTCATTGTTGGTAATTTTTGAGTATTTCTCAGAAAAACATAAGGTAGGATATATTTAGCGAGGAGAGAGGGAGGAGTTGTAGAAAAATTGTCAGTGGGAGGAACAGTGAAAAGATGAATATTTAAGAAGGCATGGGAACATTAAAGGAATGACATATAATTTAGTCTGCAGGGTAAAGTTTGGAATCTCCTCAGGAGAGATGAACTTGACTATTGAGTGAAAAATCTTGAGGGTCTCTGTTTGTTCTTTCTGCAGTGGGTGATGAAGAGCTACTGAAGATTTTGTGTAAGGAGTGCCAACAAATAGGCCATTATTTCAATCTCTCAAGAGTCTTGAACTGGAAGAAACAAAGAGGAATCTAATAACAGTATTAATAATAAAAAAATAAACCTTTTACAATAGTATGTAAATGGTCATGAAAAATGGGAATGGAAAGAAGGGGTATACTGAGTAAATGAGAGAAATGCTACAGACATAGGTTCCAAGCTGTTTTGCCAAGTGATTGGCAAGGGATAGGAAGGAATCAACAATGAATACATTTGTAAGATTGGGTGTTTGATTTCAAGGCTATGTCATTTATAGAGATAAGGAGGTCAGGAGGAAGAGTTACTGTGGAAACAGATTGGAGTTGGGTATGTTGATATTGAGGTACTTCTTAGAATAAGATGTCCTCTTTGGAGTTGAAATTTTGATTGGAGAGGACAAAGATAATGATACTGATATGGATGTGAAGGTCACCAATATGTATCTGAAGGTAGTGAGTTGGAAAAATATCAAAGAAAAAGATATAGAAAAAAAAAGGGTCCAGAACTGAACCTCTAAAGAAATCAGAAGAGGACGGGACAGAGAAGAAAGTCAAGAGTCAAGGGAGTCGAGAAACCACAGAAATACAGTTTCAAAAATGAGGGGCTCATTAATAGGGTCAAGTATGGCTGAGGATTCCAGGTAGGGGTGCAGTGCGGGGAGTGGTGGATTAGAATGCATCAGTCATCCTTGCGAGGCTGATTAGAGGAAGGAAGAGAGATCTGCACAGGGTTGAATGAGGGATGGGGCAAGTGATGCAGTGTTGATAGTGGATGAAGACTATTCTTTCAAGAAGTTTGTAATGGAAAGAAGAGGAAGCTAAAATGTTATTGTAGGAGACGGTAGGATCAAGAAAGGATTTGTTTGTTTGCTTGTTTTAAAATAGGGATGAATGGAAGAAAGAAGAGATTGAAGATGCTAAAGAGAGATGGAACACAAAAGTAGAGGAAGTCAGAGTAAATAGGATGAGAGCATGGTAAGAGCAATAGGTATTGATTGGAGGAAGATTTTTTTTTCCTCAGGCAGAAGACAGAGATGAGTAAAGATTAGATAATTTAGAAGTGTGAGAAGGGAAAAGAGTTGAACAAGCTCACAGCAGACGCCTTTGCATTCGGTGATGTAGGAAGTGAGGTTACAGTTTTCTTGAGCTTAACATAAAAAAATAGTAAGCTTAACTTACAAAATCAGGAGGTACTCAACAAATAGCAATAATTTAACATACTTCAATGCTGAAGAAAACTAAGTTTCCACAGGAACATGGAAACTGCCCTCTTAGAAGTGACAACTTGCTTTGCTTTTGTCATGATAAAACTTACATCAAGCATATGCAGAACAACTGAGGTTCCAAGTAATGATCTAAAATTGTGATGGATATAGAGAAACACCAAATATTACCAAGAAGGAGTCCTAATATGCTGGATGCATCTGACGGCTGGCTAGTTTGATTTAAACTTACAATTTGAACAGATATAAACTCTTATTTCTTGACAGTCATTAACCACAAGTCATAAAAGTGCCATTAATTCTGTAGTAGTCAGCAAAATGCTTTGTAATGATCTCACAGTAATGCACCCCGCTCCTATAAAACCCCCATGGCAGCAAAGGTTTACTCTGTAATACTAGTTGAGTTTTCAGAAGCTTAAAATCTCTGCCAATGCACCTGCTTTCCAGAAGATCATTAGGTAAAAATCCCAAGGCAGCATAATCAACCTGGCTTCAGTTACCTCACCGTCTGCTAGAGAAGAAAATTAATGTTATTCCATGAATCTCTCTCCCAGGATTGGCTAATGTATAGTTACTGGGCCAGCTGTCTGAGGGGTGCTTAGGTCTGTTCTAAGCTGACCTGGCTCATCGTCTGTGTGGATCCCAAGTCCCAACATAGCACACTAACACACCGACTGTAGCCTGCACCAGCTGTTCCACGATTGTACAGGTACTTAACAGGATTACAGCACACGGAGCTACTAGTTTGGCAGTGAGCACTTTGTCTTCCAATGACAGCTTTATGGCGACTCTCACAGAAGCCATCCTACTTTTTAAAAAAGCGTAAAACCAAAACACCAGATATAAAACCAGCATTCAGGACAAGAAGACAAGGAGAAAAGAAAGGCTCTTATGACAGGGTCATTGCTCAAGCCCATTTAACAAAGGATTTCTCTTTTATTCTCATTTCCTATGGAAAAGAGTACAAATTAGCATGGAAAATCCTGCTTTATCTCTGAATGGAGTTCCATAGACTTAATCTGAAATCTGCTTTTCTTCTGGCTACAAGAAGCCAAGCAGGGTATCCCAACAAATTGCAAGGGGAGATTTGTCACATTTGACTGGTTCTCAGACTGTGGGTTGTCAGCTGGTTGTTGATCTGAGACAGCAGTCACCCTGCCAATGACACCTACGTCTTACACTGGTCACACGACTATTCTTCTCCAGCCAAGCCCTTTTCCTCTGGCTGCTGCTGTATCCACTCAGGGAAGCAGCAATAGATCAATGCTCCCTTCATATATCAGAGCTGTCTTCCAAGGTGGAGTGCAGTGAAATTGCTTTGTTTTACCTAACAGCCAACTCTGAAATTTCAGGGTAGAAAAGTAACCACAGGCAAAATGTAGTGAATCTCACAGAATCTTCGGTTTAACCATTTTAAATAGGACAAAGTCATGACTATTTATAGAGCTTACTTTTGGATCTGCATGAACCATGATCACACAATTTTTTAAAAGTCAAACATTTTTTACTAGGAATAAAATTCCTTAAGGGCAGTTTTCAAGTTGGTATCCATATGTAGTAACTACAGTTACTTCCTTGTTTTGATGCGAGCTGGAATTGTTAGTGTTTGAAGGTGTATACCACAGTATCTTTCTTCCAGTTACTCTTTCCTGATAATATACCAGCAGAAATGATACCAACATTTCATTTAGAATGACATTCCGCTTTCATTACTGTTCCATAGAATGAAAGCGATCTTTCCAAGTTTTTCAAATTTAGATTTTAAAGCATGTTTCTATTTTTAAAAATTTCATACATGCAAACATCAATGTACTTTTGTTGTTTGTCAATGTCAGTTATAAATTCAAATAACTGATAATCTGCTGCAGAAGGATGCTCCTAGAAGCAGGGAAAAAATAACCTTATTAGAACTGTATAAATTCTACTTTGTCATTTAATGTTTAGTTTTTAAATAAAAATACACAAACCTGTAATTATACAAGTTATATGTCACATATATAAGATAAAGGTTGCTTATTATCTGTTGCAAGGATGAATAATTAGGAAATTAAACAATAGAGTTTTGTGTTACATAACTATCAAGGTAGTTAACATGTTGGACTAAGCTTGTCATTATATATATATATGTTTCTATATACACACACATATACATATGTATATGCATATATATGTATTTTTATACACACACACACACACACACACATATATGTATATATATATATGGACACACACACATACACATTATCGGAAAGTGTGGCTAAATCTTAAGACCCACATAATGTGCCATCCAGCTTCAACCTTCAACCCGCTCTACCTACTCAACAAATACTGTACAGTCTTGCCATTCTACAACATTCTCCTGCACCTTTACCCCTGTGTACTTTTTTTTTTTTTTTGCTGTACGTGGGGCTCTCACTGTTGTGGCCTCTCCCATTGTGGAGCACAGGTTCTGGACGCGCAGGCTCAGCGGTCATGGCTCATGGGCCCAGCTGCTCCACGGCATATGGGATCCTCCCAGACCGGGGCACGAACCTGTGTCCCCTGCATCGGCAGGCGGACTCTCAACCACTGTGCCACCAGGGAAGCCCATCCCTGTGTACTTTTGATGATGTTATTTCCTCTACCTTGATTACAATTACTCATCTGAGAATTCAAATTTTATCCCTTCTGGGAGCTTTTTACTTCTTTCTGAAGCTGAACGCAGTGCCTCTATCTCTGTATCTCCATACCATGTTGTAATTATCGCTATTCTAGGAATTCTAACATTACCTCCTTACTTGCCTGCTGGGTTGTAACATCTTGGAGAATAAACACCGTCTCCGCCTTTCTGGCATCTTGAATACCGTCTGGCACGTAACAGATACACATTATGTACTAATGCATGATTGAATGAAGTGTGTGAAACTAAAATAGTGGCCAAATTAAGCAAGAACATCATACATAAATCTCTTAAACTATTAGCCTTGTCAATATTTTGCCAATTGCTTTCCATGAAAGTAGCCAGTGTTATTCAGTTTGTGTTGACAATGGCACTTGCCAAATTTCCTGTGGTCAAAGATGGCATTGCCTATAAAATAACCACTAATTTAACATCAGCTTATTTTTGGTGTGGGGAGGAAAGGAAATACAACGACGTTAAAGGCATGTATGAATTACAGGCCTGTTTACCATTTTAAAAAACGTTAAAACATTTAAAAACTGTGTGTCTTTAGAATTAAGGAAATATGGCAGTTTCTTTTCCAAGTAAGAATATTTGGAACTCGTCCTTGGTTGGGCTATAGCATTCATCTTGATATTCTGTCTCTGAAAGCGATAAAGAAGTTGCATCCTCGCTTGTTTTTATTAAACGACAAAACAAGTTTATAGGGCAGGAAGTCAAATTCCAGTTTCTTTTAGAACACATTCTTTAGATGCTGAATGTGTCTACCAACCCCCCAAATTCACATGTTGAAACCTGAGTGCAAAGTGTTGGAATTTGGTGATGGGGGCCTTTGGGAGGTGATTAGGTCATGAGGGCGGAACTCTCATGAGAGGGATCCGTGCCTTGTAAAAGAGATCCCAGAGAGCTAGTCCACCATTTAAGGACACAGGGAGAAGACAGCATCTATGAACCAGGAAGTGGGCTTTACCAGACACCAAATCTGTCGGTGTCTTGATCTTGGACTTCCCAGCCTCCAGAACTGTAAGAAATAAATTTCTGTTGTTTTTAAGCCACTTAGTCTATGGTATTCTGTTACAGCAGTCCAGAACAGACTAAGAAGGATGCTTTTATCAGTAAGTTTAAACATCAAGGCACAGGATGCTTTTAGGTAAGGGTATTATGGTAGTGTTTTGGGAAAAGTTTGCACGTATTTGGACTCAACTTCTAGAGCTGCTACAATATAAAAGGCCTGATCCAACACACACCTTCAGACCAGTTAGAATATTTACCCAGGGAAGAAAAACAATTCATTCCAGGCATTGTAACCCTCTCCGGTTGCTAAATCTGTCCAAATTTCTAGTTGTATATATATTAAAAAAAAATACATGTTGAGAAAAGTAAAAAAAAAAAAAAACAAAAAAATGCTTTTAATCAGAAAGAAAGTCCCTCTTTTGCCATTCTTGGTTTTCAGAAAAAAGAAAAAGATTCTCTCATTTTCAACAGAAGAAAAATGCGTCTCTAAAATAAAAACTTAGTTACCAAACTTTAAACTATAGGAATATATAAGTATGTGGAAGAAGCAGGAGTAACTACGAAAATAAATCTAGTACATTTGTTTGCATTTTTAATTTAAATCTTCTTTTCCAATTTATACTATGTTTAAACTCTCAAATTTTAATGGCTTAGCTTAGGAAAAATATATTTGTCAATCTCAGAGGAAATATTTGGGTCTCCATCAGTCATACAGTTGTAAAGTCTTAGCAGAAAACTAAAATAATGGCTTTGCTTCTAGGTCCCGTGTCTGCCAGCCAGACTTAGTCTCTTTCAATCTACTTAAAATTTAAAACGAATGTAAAGTATACACATATTATACTTGCAAGCATGAAAATAGACAAAACTTAGAATAATTCTATTTCGAGAGTCAAGATCTTGATTATCTAAGCAGATAGTAAAATGTGACATTTTCAACAAATTCCTCCCATGATAAATGACCCTTTGTAAAACTGAAAGACATACTGTAACTCAGTGTTAAGGTTGCTATGGTAAAGCATGTCTTCTGGACACAATTCCTCATTTCCAAATAACTGTGTTTTATCTACCACTAGGTAGCCGATTTCTTCCTTTAAATACATAAAAAAAGCATATCTATACTTAACAATACTTTCCCAAAGTTGAAATTTCACCAGAAATGTTGGATGCTTTACGACAAAGGATGTTAGCTTTTACAAATTTGATGGTTGTCAATATTTTCCTATATACAGGCTAAGATATTTATTCATTGAACTTTTATTTGTATGTGGGCTGTGTATACTGCTGGACTCTAGGAAGAAAAGGCAAAGTTCCAAGCCAGTAACTAAATTTTACAGTTTTCTTCATGTACATATGAAGAAAGTCCCATTGACTTTTCCTTCTGAATATCTCTCAGCTCTACTCTCATGTCATTTTTCTTTCTTTTTTTTTTTTTAACACCCTTATTGGAGTATAATTTCTTTATAATGGTGTGCTAGTTTCTGCTCTATAACAAAGTGCATCAGCTATACATATACATATATCCCCATATCTCCTCCCTCTTGCGTCTCCCTCCCACCCTCCCTATCCCACCCCTCTAGGTGGTCACAAAGCACCGAGCTGATCTCCCTGTGTGATGCAGCTGCTTCCCACTAGCTATCTATTTTACATTTGGTAGTGTGTATACATCCATGCCACTCTCTCACTTCATCCCAGCTTACTGTTCCCCCTCCCCTTGTCCTCAAGTCCATTCTCTACATCTGCATCTTTATTCCTGTCCTGCCCCTAGATTCTTCATAACCTTTTGATTTTTTTTAAGATTCTATAGATGTGTGTTAGCATACAGTATTTGTTTTTCTCTTTCTGAATTACTTCACTCTGTATGACAGACTCTAGGTCCATCCACCTCACTACAAATAACTTAATTTTGTTTCTTTTTATGGCTGAGTAATATCCCATTGTATATATGTGCCACATCTTCTTTATCCATTCATCTGTCGAAGGACACTTAGGTTGCTTCCATGTCCTGGCTATTGTAAATAGAGCTGCAATGAACACTGTGGTACATGTCATGTCTACACTTTTTACTGCAACCAACCAAGGTGAAATTATCATCATCTGAACTGTGCAAAACTGGCCCTATTGCATACACCCTGCCTCCTCCAACAGCTCACACAGCTTCCATAGTTCATCTGTAATACAGGTAGATTTTAAAATACAAACTGGATCAGACCACATCCTTACCTTAAGGCTTCAGTAAATTCCTGGTGTCTTAAGGCTAAATACCTAAATCCATAACAGTGTTTTGCAAGGCCCAGCATGATTAACTCTATGCTTTTCCCTTCTCAGTTCTTACTGTTCTCTTCAGTCATAGCCTTCATTCAAGTCTTCAAGTGTGCTCTGCCCTGTTCCCCGCAACCTCAGGACTTTGACTATGCCAGTCCTGAATGAAAACTCCTTTTCTTTGTCTCATGAATACCTACTCATCTCACAATGTCTTCTGGGACACCCTTCCTTAGGCTCAAAATGAGATTATTGTCAGTTAGACATCACTGTAGCATTCTGTATTTTTCCACCATGGAAGTTATCATAGTTTTAATTACTTTTGTGGAAACTTAATTAATACTTATCTTCCTAACTAAGCTCTTACTTCTAGATTTTTAAGTTTTAGATACTATGTTTTGATATTTTACAATGAACAATGAATATTTAACTCTTTACTCCCCTTCCAACTCTCTGATATTACTTGTTATATCACATTCTTTATTTAAGTCAATATTTAGTCATTACTTCACATATATATCACAGCCGAGCCATGTGGTATATTCTGATTACATTTCCTTTCTTACACAATGTCTTGTTTTTCCTCTTTTTTGTTTGTTTACTCAGTATGTATCTATGTTATCTCTACAACAGAGACTGCTAGTTGTCATTTGCTATCACACATCTCTTCTTCCAAAGTAAAAGAACTTCCAACTTCTAACTTGGTACATGATTACCCAAAAGACATTTCTCAAGGGCAGCCACGTTTCTGATCAATGCTATGTAAGTGACATGTCATATGGCAATTCCCAGCAACCTTCCTAAAATCATTGCTGCCTCATACCCTTTGTTCATTTTCCTTCATCATCCCTTTCTCCTTCCTGCCATCTTTCCAGCAGAAATAAAGTGGACATGATGACTGGAGATGAAGTAGTCATTTGGACCATAACAGGACCTTGGGAATGGAAGCCAGGTATGCCCATATATGTGGTTCAAGGGGGTCTGCTGTGATTGCTACATTACACATAAAATTGTATGTTTGTATACCCAGATATGGTGGGAAATATCTGTAGGAATTATTAGATTTTCAGTGAGGGAAATATAACCCTAGAGATATTGATTAAAGTTGGTCTAATGCAATCTCTTTATTTTAAAGCTAAAGAAACTCCCACAGAGAGATAACTTGTCTTACCAAAGATCATAGAGAAACGAATAGCAGATATTGGACTAGCTTGAGATCTTAGGCTCTTGGCCTTCTTTTCTAACCTTTCTCCTCAACTTCTTTGTCTCCTGTTAACCAGCAGAGTTCCTCTGAGCTATTATAACCTGGGAGAAAAGCTGCTGATCGCATTAAGAACTGGAATTAATAGGGGAAGAAAGTGAAACTAGAAGGACATAGCTACTCTATTTTGTTTACCTATAGGGCCTTGTGAAGAATTAACTAGGTTTAAAAAAATGTCTTTTGATGTCTTTTACTTGAAATAGCATTCCTGCTTCAATTAAGCAGTATCCAGTGAAGCAATAAACCAATAGAATAAAATAAGCCAGAATTTGCTTACGCTCCAAGTTCTTTAACATGCTAAAAAGTCAACACCATGATGCAATGTCTGTGCTTTGGTTGATGAGTGCCCAATAAATGAGGAATCGATTGATTTTTTGTCAGCCAGTGAGAGAAGTCAGTCTGATCAATGCTATTTCTCATTCACAGGTGTGAGTTTTACTAATCTGACCCATGACTAAAAATAGAGAAACACCAGGGGAGGTAGTGTATCTCTAATGTGGCATGTGGGACTGCCATCTTTCTACTTCATCTTCAAGTTTCTGTCTTAAATGGGAAGATGAAGGAAGTGGGACTAGAAAGGAAGACTGGTGCTGCAGATAGGATAGCTGTACTTACATCAGGGGGTAACACTGGTTTTGTTTGTTCTCACTTTCTAGGCATTAGTTTGGGAGAGCATAGGCTCCCCTTGCATGACATTTCCAACTGGATATGACCAACCCTTTCCCAGGTAGCTTCTATGGGCAACAGTGAAAGAGGCACTTTCTCACGTTAAGACATTTAATCCTGACAACAGACTTCTCATCTTTAAAGATGAGGAAATTAAGGCCAAGAGAGATTCAACAGTCAGAGCCATTAAGCCAAAATAGAATTCCAAGTTAAATCAGTCTTCCTTTACATATCACTGCAGGATTCTTCCTCCTAGACAGGGTACCAAAGAGTATACACTTCCTGACCTCCTAAATGCTAAAGAAAAGTCTGTATCAATTAAGTTACGAATATGACAACATTTTAGCATTTCACTTCAGGCTAGGCCAAGAATGCATCAGAAGACTCCATAGTAAAATGGTGTAGCACTAGATATGTTAACTATATCTGCCTATGATAAAGAATTCTAAGTAGTAGATTGTATTTAAAGGCTGAGTTATTAGGCAGAAGTTTCAGAATAGCCATTTTTTATCTTTTTAATTATGTGTGTGTATGTATTTTCCAGGATATGAGAAAATAGAGGGTTTTTAGGAAGTCTTATGCTTATGGTTTTCAAGCAAAAACACTAAAGAAGGCTGTACATTATCATGCCCAACAAAACATGAAAAAAGAGTATTAGAAATTCTTCTGAAAGAAAACATGTGTCATTGTTCACATTTTTACAGTGTTTAATTTTCTCAAGAAGGTAGAAAGTTGAAGTGGAAGTTTTTACACTGTTATGGGTTGAATTGTGTCCCCCCCAAAACTATATTGAAGTCCTAGCCCCCAGTACCTCAGAATGTGACCTTATTTGGAGATAGGGTCATTGCAGATGTAATCAGTTAAGATCGGGTAGAGTGGGTCCCTAATCCAATACGACTGGTGTCCTGAGGAGAAGACAGTCATGTAAAGACACAGGGAGAAAGCATGTGAAGACGGAGGTGGAGATTGGAGTTATGCTGTGACAAGCTAAGGAATTACGAGACTCTACCAAAAGCTAGAAGAGGCAAGGAAGGCTCCTTCCTCGGAGGCTTCAGTAAGAACATGGCTAAGCTGACACCCTGACTTCAGACTTTTGGCCTCCAAAACTAGGAGGCAACAAATTTCTGTTGTTTTAAACCACCCAATTGGTAGTATTTTGTGAAGACAGCCCTATAAAATTAATACATATGTTAATACTGGTTGTCTCTGAGTTTCATTGAGAATATTGAAAAATATCCTTTTAAATATCTGAATCTTACTGGGAATACCAAGGAACTTTTCACATGTTGATATTTCTGAATCCTCATTTATAAGGTGGTAAATAATTGAAACACCAAAAAAAAAAAAAGGTCAGAAATGACGTCATATAAATAAATTCTACAGTAAGGGGAATAAATGTGTCTAAGAATAATAGAAGGAACACTTTTCATCAGTGCTCCCATAGCACCCTATGAATCCCTGTCTACTTCTCTTTTTCCCCAATGGACTGAGAAGTACTTCAGGATAGAAGTCTTGTTTATTGGTAACTTCTGCACTCAGCCAGGTGCCTGGGGACCTGAGTTTAGTACTCAACAGATGTACTAAACAAATGAATATAGAAATAACAAAATAACATAGACTTTAACATTCTTTTAAAAAATAAGAGGTATTTAAAATGTATTTCCTAAAACAAAAGCATGGTAAGTCCTTTTATATAAAGGCTATAGATGATCCTTTTTAATATTACTAATTTCAACTTTTATTATATTTCTTTTTCAAATTAATTTTTATTGGAGTATAGTTAATTTACAATGTTGTGTTAGTTTCTGCTATATAGCAAAGTGAATGAGTTATACATATATCCACTCTTTTTTTATTCTTTTCCCATATAGGTCATTACAGAGTATTGAGTAGATTTCCCTGTGCTATACAGTAGGTTCTTAGTTAGTTATCAATTTTATATATAGTAGTGTGTATATGTCAGTCCCAATCTCCCAATTTATTCCCTCCCCCCTCCTTGGTAACCATAAATTTGTTTTCTACATCTGTGACTCTATTTCTGTTTTGTAAATAAGTTCACTTGTACCATTTTTTTTGATTCCACATATAAGCAATATCATATGATATTTGTCTTTCTTTGTCTGACTTACTTCACTCAGTATGACAATCTCTAGGTCCATCCATGTTGCTGCAAATGGCATTATTTTGTTCTTTTTTATGGCTGAGTAATATTCCATTGTATATATGTACCACTTTTTTTTTTAACATCTTTATTGGAGTACAATTACTTTACAATGTTGTGTTAGTTTCTGCTGTACAACAAAGTGAATCAGCTATACCTATACATATATCCCTATATCCCCTCCCTCTTGCGTCTCCCTCCCACCCTCCCTATCCCACCCCTCTAGGTGGTCACAAAGCACCGAGCTGATCTCCCTGTGTGATGCAGCTGCTTCCCACTAGCTATCTGTTTTACATTTGGTAGTGTATATATGTCCATGCCACTCTCTCACTTCATCCCAGCTTACTCATCCCCCTCCCCATGTCCTCAAGTCCTTATCTACATCTGCATCTTTATTCCTGTCCTGCCCCTAGGTTCATCAGAACCTTTTTTTTCCCCCAAGATTCCATATATATGTGTTAACATATGGTATTTGTTTTTCTCTTTCTGACTTACTTCACTCTGTATGACAGACTCTAGGTCTATCCACTTCACTACAAATAACTCAGTTTTGTTTCTTTTTATGGCTGAGTAATATTCCATTGTATATATGTGCCACATCTTCTTTATCCATTCATCTGTCGAAGGACACTTAGGTTGCTTCCATGTCCTGGCTATTGTAAATAGAGCTGCAATGGACATTGTGGTACATGACTCTTTTTGAATTATGATTTTCTCAGGATATATGCCCAGTAGTGGGATTGCTGGGTCATATGGTAGTTCTATTTTTAGTTTTTTAAGGAACCTCCATGCTGTTCTCCATAGTGGCTGTATCAATTTACATTCCCACCAAAGTGCAAGAGGGATCCCTTTTCTCCACACCTTCTCCAGCATTTATTGTTTGTAGATTTCCACTTCTTATCTCTATTCTTACATTTAGAAATATAATCAACCTTCTCTTTTTTTTTCTTTTTTTCTAATTGGAGTATAGTTGCTTTACAACGTTGTGTTAGTTTCTGCTATACAGTGAAGTGAATCAGCTATATGTATACGTATATCCCCTCCCTCTTGGACCTCTCCCCCCACCCCCACCCATCTAGGTCATCACAGAGCAGCAAGCTGAGCTCCCTGCGCTATACAGCAGGTTCCCACTAGCTATCTATTTTACACACGGTGTTGTATATATGTCAATCCTAATCTCCCAGTTCGTCCCACTCTCCCTTTCCCCTGCTGTGTCCACATGTCCATTCCCTTTTAAATGGAAAACTATTTGAAGTCAAAATTTATTGCATAATATAAATAGTTTTTTTTTTCTTTTTCTTTTTTTTTTTTTTAATAGTTTGTTTTTGATACCACTTGGATTCCATTCATGTACTCAAGTAGCTTGGAACACTTATTTGCTGAATTTTTTCGAGTAAAGCTACCATAGGTTTTCATTTTTCAATTAAGCAAGCACCAATAATAGAAATGAATATCCTTCAGTCTCAAAAGTAATAATGAGAGAAAATATGGAGAGATAGAATAAGGGAAGAAAGTTCAAGAGTGAGAAAGAAGGAAGAGAAAGAGATAAGCAAACAGTAAATTTGCTCAATAGATCTTTGAAAGTTCCAAAAGATACCAGATTGCTTATGGGGAAAAATGTATAAAATTCTGACTTAAAAAGTCTTCAGTAAACCTCAGGTTTCGATTAAAAGGGTCTTATAATCTTTCCGTTTTATGTGCTCATATTCAGCACAGCTCTTTAGAGAAGTACTCCTCCTTTGGATAAAATACCATGTTCACTTTCAAAGACTTCATCTCTTATGTTGAAAAGATGATGTTTTAATCAGCTCCCATACTTCCACTTTGACAAAACTTGAATCTGTAAACTTACAGAATCACAGCTCCCCATATGATAGCGGTACTTCACTGGAAATGGCTTAAAATAAAAACCTGTTGTGCTGAAAAGAAAGCAATTTACAAACAGCTTTATCTTTATATTTCAAAATTCTTCTAAGTTGAAAACACTCAGTTTTTCATATGTGCAAATCAGTATCTTCCAAAAGTTTCCATGAATGTGAAATATCCCTTTCTTCATAGAATACAAAATGCTTAATTCTTCTCTTCTATTCACTTCATGGTCTCAGTTCATCATGCTTTCTTGTTTATAATATCCATTTACTAAAATTATTCCTGTCATTTTATCCAGTTGGTAAATATTGTCAAGGTAATTATTAACTGTATATTTCTTTGCTCAGCTAACTGGCCTTATTATTAAACCTCACACTCTAAAAACTAATTGTATGTAAAGCCAACGGGCTGCATGTTTAAGAATTTTAATTACTTTTCTATATCACTTTGTATTCTGTACCTAACAGCCAGGTAACACAGCTTCTACAATGATAAGCGGTTTAATTAGAAAGCTAAGATAAGAAAAATGCCTTTTACATTAACGAATTTGTTCATGCCAGTCACGTGATAACTTGGACTCATCTTTTCTTGCAGAATTTTAAAATGTAAAACGTTAATATTAGGTGAACCTTACTTCCTAATAGTCTAGCAAAGGCTTTGTTAATATGTCATTGGTTCTTTCTCTTTTGTATATTTAAACAGTACAGTTGTAATTAGATTGCAAAACTGAGCCTGCCTTTAATCTTTGTGCCAGGCCAAACAAACAAGTTCTTTCTCACACTCCTAACCTGGCACGAGAATCACAAATGTAAGTAGACGCAAAGTAGACGCAGATGTAAGCTGTGCGCTGCCAATAGCATGCCTGCCCTTTCCACAAACTGTCTCAGAGGACAGCCATTGATTTCCTAGTTATTATGAACATGAAATTATTGAATGACAGATGATAGAGTGTTAGGTCCTACAAGTATTTTCCCAAATGGGTTATCTAGCCAGGGTTGCCATGGTAACTCTGCTATTTGACAGACCTTCCCACAAAGAACCCTTTGCTCAGAATTCAGCATCAAATAGCTCTCTGCTTACTACAGGCTCCTGTTATATCACAGAACTTAGAAGCTTTCATATAAAGAAAAGAAGGGTTTTCTTGCTGGGTGAGTCTACTCTGGTCCAAAGTACTAACCTAAAACCAAGCTGAGATATTTTAGCCCAGTTTTTTTCCCAAGTGGATGAGGACTTTGCCAAGGGCTGGACACTGTACCATTAACAAAGGCAGTGTTAATTCACAGAAGATAAATTAATGGTTCTTAGAATACAGGGTCCGTGGGGAATATAAGTTCTGCATCACAACACACAACTCATTAGGAGGAACGAGGCTCACAAATCAGGCAGTTTTGCATCATCTAAAGGTTGTAGCATTTCTTGTCAGTGCAATATTCACACTGTGAAGGCAAAGTAGGGGTTGCATTTTTCTCTTTTATTTTTTTGTTGTCACACACACAGAAAATAAAATAACATTTTCAGATGAAAATAGTCTTTCTAAAGAAAATATTTTAAAAGGTAATTTTTCTAGTTGATGTGTCTCTTCTTAACTTTTGGCTTTACACTCGGCATTTTGGCCATGAGAGGTTTACATGCTGGTATTTTTAAGATGAGTTACCCGGGGTGAGTGTAAAACCATAATTTCATATCAAAACAACAAATTAAGGACATCATAATAGCTTGGTCAAGATGAAGGGAGCTACCCTGCTGCCACAAGTAAACTTTGATTTTTTTCTTTTCAACTGCTTCATTTTCTCATTTTCTTTTCTTCTTGCTAAATATAACTTTGCTCTCAAAAGACATTCTGGAAATGCAGAGCTTTAGTATTCTTACTCAGGAATACTCTGTTAGACTTATCTAACACTTGTATTTTAGTTTTTCTGAAGAATGTATCATCACTCAAAGGGAACAGCAGTTAGATTGAATTTTACATCCATTCAATGTTTTACAGGTGAAATTCCTCAGGAATGGATACCAAAGATCACATTCTTCACATGTAGTAGCAACTCATCTTCAAGTTCCTATCCAAATTCTCCAGAGATGCCCAACACTGGTTTTATGACATTTTATAATCTTAAGGAGAGAGATCCAAAACAAAACTAATTTTAATTCATCTTAGCTAAGAAAAAATGCCACATTAACATTTTTTTCTTATATGGAGGAAACTTAAGCAAGTAATGATAGTATGTCATGTTTCTGATCATTTCGTACTAATTAGTTTTAATCAAATTTATTAATCTACAGTAGAGATTTAAAATAAAACAAGTCTAAATAAACCACAATTTAAGCAAACTGTTTGCTATTACAAATTTCAATTAACCTGAATCACAGGAAATTCAATTTTTTATTTGTACATGCTAATAACAAACAAATTTCTCTCTCTACAGATTTCTACTCAGAGCTCCAAACCAACATAGCCAATGGTTTACTGGGTGTTTCTATTGGGATTTCTACTGGGATGACCAAAAAGACATTTCAAATTTAATATGTTCCATCTTGAACTCATTGAATTAATTGAATTTCTCTTCCTTGCCCTTACCATTTCCCCATACCAATAGCTGTCTTCTATACTACAAAATGGTAGGTTTATAATACGATGACTATTGTATTTTGTTGCATTTTATTTGCTTTGGTTTATCTGAAAATTGTGATAACTCTCAGAAGATGGAGAAAACAAAGTTTTTCTATGTGTAGAGCTGGTGGGGTTTGGGCTGGTACATGAATACGTCAAAGAGGTTAAATACTGGCCTTTCACAGTATGCAATCAATAGATTTCCCCCAAGATCGAAAAACCAATGTGCAGCAATATAAGCAAAGTATTTAGGAACATGGAGGTAAATATCAGAAGAAATGTGTAGAGGTCTGGGATGTGGGGATGAGATAGACAATGGGACTCCTCTTTTTCACTACAAACCTTGTCATATATTTCAATTTTTTAGCCATAAACATGTACTTTGAAAGAAATAAAACCCATCTTTTTTAAACCTAAAAAAAAGGTAACACCATTCACCCAACTGCCCATCCTAGAACTGGGGTGTCATCTGTATTACCTCTCCTTGCCTCACTCTCTACATTCAATCAGTTACCAAGTGCTATTCATACCATCAAATTAAAATCTCTCATATTGCTCAATTATTCTATCCTAGTCCAAGGCCTTCATGATCTTTCCTAGATCATGGTAGATCATGATAGACTCAGTCTCATTGTCCAATACAGACTCTATAAGGCAACAAATCAATCTTTATAAAGCATAAATCTGGTCAGGTCATCACTTCTCTGCTTTAAACATTCTAATGCTTCTCCATTGCCTTCAAGACACAGTTTAATCATCTTAAACAGCATGCAAGACCATTCACGATCCAAATTTCACTAACATTTCAGTCTTATTCTTGGTCACTTCAGGATGTGTTTTCTCTAAACTCTGGTAAGATTGAACTTTTTTTTGTGTGTGTGGAAAATCATATATTTGACAAGGTCTAGTATCTAGAATATATAAAGGGCACTTACAACTCAACAACAAAAAGATAAAACAACTCAACTTAAAAGGGCAAAGGACTGGAATAGACATTTCTCCAAAGTAGACATATGAGTAGCCAATTGAACTATTTTTTAGGTTCCTGATTAGTACATGAGTTCTTTTGCCTCCAAGTCTTTTCATGTATTGTTTTCTTTGTGGTGTAGGATATTTTAAAATATCAAAATATTCTTTGCATACTCAACAGTTTGCATACTCTTGAGTTCTTTGCATACTCAACCCCTTGTACCTCTTTGTTGCCCCCACCTTTCAATTAATGTGGAGAACTCCCTTTTTTTATTCTAGGAAGGAATGATACAGTAGTAGATCAAGAAGTTGAAAAAAAAATTAAAGAATACATTCTTGCCATTTAAATTTCAAAAGTTTAATATTGGGGATGTGACAGACAGTAAACAGGGGGGAAGAAATCATAAACTAGACAATGCATTTTAAGAGAATTCTTTGAAGAGCAGCAGAGAAGTAAATGAAAGAAAGCTACACCTGAAATGGTCCATCACATTGAATGAGGATATTAGGAATGATGACTCACCTAAACTGTCAACTGAAAACCAGGTCAGAATGAGGAGTGCTCAGCAGATAATAGGTAGATAGAAGAACACATGGAAGGTCAGATCTGATACCACTTTCTATTTTTCAGTTTTATTGAAATATAATTGACAAATAAAATTGTAAGATATTTAAAGTGTACTTGATGATTTAAATATGTATATATTATGAAAGGATTTCCCCCATCAAGTTAATTAACACATCTATCACCTCACATATTTACCATTTAAAAATCTTCTTTGGTGAGAACATTTAAGATTTACTCTCTTAACAAATTTCAATTAAATATTACAAACCATAGTCACCATGTTATACGTTAGATCCTGAGACCTTATTCATCTTAGAGCTTAAAGTTTGTACTATTTTACCAAATTCTTTCTATCTCCCTCACTCCCCCATCCCCTGGCAACTGTTTTTCTACTCTCTGTTTCTATTAGCTGGATTTTGTCTTTAGATTCCATGTGTAAGTGATACCATGCATTATTTATCTTTTTCTGTCTGGCTTATTTCAGTTAGCATAATGCCCTCCAGGTTCATCCATATTGTGGCAAATGAAAGGATTTCTTTCTTTTTAAAGGCTGAATAATATCCCTTTGTGTGTCTATCTATCTATCTATCTAATCTATCTCACATTTTCTTGATCCATTCATCCATTGACGACACTTAGGTTGTTTCCATACCTTGGTTATTGTGAATAATGCTGTTATAATAATGGTTAAAAGATAAGTAATACATAAGATACTGACCCTGCCCTCAAAGGGCTTAGTATTTTCTGTTAATGTTTTTCTTATACAAAATAGAAAATAATCTTTTCATCTCTGATTAATCCCTGGTGATCAAAATCATTGACAATTCTGATTTTTGAGAGAGTATTAGTGCTCAATAAATTCAAATACTTTTGATGCCCCAGGGTGAGAGGAATGGGAAGAAGTTAGGACTATAGTAATAAGGGAGGGGCCCATCCACTGGGCATAAGACTTATATACTGACCTCAAAGCGTGCAGAGAATTTTTTACATGAGAGAGAAAGGAGGAATAGCCCCATAGTTGAAGGCCACAAAATGTGCAAGGGCCCTGAGGAATTTAAGGTTTCAAAAAGTGAAGAGGGTGGACTGTTTCTGGCTGAAGCATAGTTTGGGAAGAACTTTAGGAGATTAGGTTTAAGATGAAAATCAGAGACAGAGTCATTTTGTGATAGCCTATAGACTTTGGACTTCATGTTGCAGATAATGCAGTTGGTATTAAGGAAAGTAGCATGCTTGGGTTTATGCAGGCAAGGAGAAATTCTTGCCATACTGAAGAGACTGGAGGACATAATCCATAAAGAGGCTATTAGAACAAGCTAGATAAGGTATGAGGAGAGCCTGCCTAACAGTGGGGAGTGGGAGTGGCAAAGAGGGGATGGATTTAAGAAGCCCTGTGAAGGCAACAATCTGTCTCAGTAAAGAAAGCTGAGTCAAAGGAGAAAGAAGCTGAGGGACAGTCTGAGATTTCTGATGGGATGACTAATGGACAGTGAATGCATGTAAAGAAAGCATTTTGTAAGTTACACATTCATAATAAAACTAATCAGTTTAGCACATGGCACAATATAAGGGCAAGTTAAAGAAACAACTGAAACATGTTTATTACAGATGTTAGAGAAACTGATGTTATTACCACGAGCTACTGGAGAGAAGCTTTCCATTTCAAACAGCTTCCCTTAGTTCTCAGTAGACATTCATGAAATGTTTCCTGAATAAGGGAAATTGTATATTTATTTGTTTGGCTATAAGCATGCAAAGTGTTAAGTTGATGACAATCTATGGCTTCATCGACATTTTAAATTTATCTAGCAAGCAGATCCAAGTAATTATAAGGACAAACTTTTATCATTTACATAGAAAATCTGAATTGCCAGTAAGTGGATTTTTGCTACACCCAAAGCACATTATGGCTAGCTACCTTTTTCAAGTGTACACATTTAAGTCCTTAGGAAGAATTTTTTTAAATGCTTATATCCTAAATAAATGTGAAAACCAACTCTACTATAGAATCCAGAATCTCAAAAATGCAATAAAAAAAGAAGCCTAATTACAGTCAGGTTTAGATCTACCTCAGAAACACAAAAGATATAGATGCAAGTAAATCAAAGAAGGCATAATTTTGACCAAGAAGCTATATTTCTTCAGAACTATTTTAGCTTCTCAGACAGTTTTATTAAAAAATCGTTTTATACTACTTGTAAAGGAACATCTGTTCCTAAAGACACTTTTATAGAACAGGTCTTAATGAAATTATTTTTCAGTGAGGATTAGTTTAGATTTCACTGTAAGAAAGGATAAAATGATGCACTAGGGAAGTTTTATGAAGTTATCTCCCCCTGGCTACACCCCTCCCTCACCCCCCCATCTCTACCTCTGGTTGAAAGCTGTAAACATTTTAGGGCTGTGTGACAGTCCCAGAACAAAACAGAACACATAATAATATATTTTCAAACGGAAAAAAAAAAAACCCAAAAAACCCATGAGGTCTTAATTTCTAAAGTATGCCTTCTGCCCAGAGCACACCCTTGACAGTTTCTCGAATGTGTTGCAAATCACTTAAGACCAATTATTCAGATTTAGATGAATCTGAAGGCTCATCAGAAGAGTGTTAGTTAACTATTTCACATGAAGGCCAATTACATGTTTTCTATATCATTCCCTGACTACCCACTAAAATTTTGCTGATATTAGCCTATCCAAAATGCCTTTCTGGGACTTAGGTACCAACAGTGTCTATTACAAAATTCATCTATGGTTTCTGTCAGATTTAAGTTAAATGCACAGCAGGGGGAAAAATAGCTGCCAGAAAACAGCAGATTCAGCAGATATAGAAACAAAGAGAATGTATCTGTGTATTGCTCTCAGAGTCTTGCAACCAGAACCTGAGTTATCTGATAACAGCTTCATAACTGAAGGCTGCTCCAATATCCCTTTAGAGAAGTTGCACAATAGCTCCAGTTTAAAAGAGAGTGCCATTTTACATATGAAGCTGGCACAGGGGGCCAGGACCTTCTATTCCTCTGCCCTACCTCACCTCCTCCTCTTTGCCGGGTCCTTTTAGGATGCACGGAATCTGCATTTTTAGGCTGAGGGAGCTGAAGACTCTACCCAAACAGGAATAAATGGATTTTACCCTAAAACTGAAAGGCCCACGGAACAATTAAGAAAGGAATGCAAGGGGGAAATTATTGCTTTTTTTCCTCTTCTGTTGATATTAATATCGTATATCACCATGGGTTGGAATAATTTTAAAAACCTACAGATCCGTAAAAATTTAAGTGTATAGTATTGAAAAAAACCAGGAAGATGACTGTCAAAAATTAGTAAAATAGGCAGAAGAAATAAGAAACAGGATAAAGGGACACAATTTAGCATTTAAATTTTGATATTCTTTTATCATTCTTATGTGAGCCTACGTTTTTACATTATAACATCTGTTAACAGTAATTTTTTTTAATGATGATAGTTTTTCCTTTCTTCTTTTTACATACCTTGGTCGGTTTTATTTTTGACAATCAAACAGCATTATTTGTGTACTAAAAACAATTCATAAGTTTTAACAGATCAAATAAAATATCAGTATTCTTGTATATACTGATATATATTATGTATATTACATAACATTATATATAATACTATTATAGTAGATATATTATATATACTAGTACATATAATAAACACTTTATTTTTGCACCTTTCTTGTTTTCTACTTTTTCCTAAGACCTAATGACTCAAAACATTAAACATAATGCAAATAAGGAAAAATACTGAAAGAGCTTGTCTTTGCAACTGCTCGTTTTATAGCTGAGAACGTTTTACGGATACATTGGTGCAGATGAGATGAAAATAGTCTCTTTGAGTTTAACCTAAAAAAATTACTTTAGAATTAGGACAGTAAAGGAAGATTCTCAAACTAGTTAAGTCAACTTTCATGCAACCAAAAAATACTTACTGAGTACCTTATGTGTCAGACACTGTTGTAATTTCTGGAATAAATACTTTCATATTGTAATTTACTTGTATGAAATAAATGGGGAGAAAACTCTATATCTTTGAATTTCTAACCCCCTGGGAAATTGACTAGGCTTCAATTTCAATATAAATTAAACTAGTATATAACATTTGATATTTGACAAAAGCACAAAAAGTTTACTAACTGGAAGTTATACAAAAGTTATAGCTTATGGCATTTGTAATTCATTATAATTCTTGATTCAAATTAGAACAGCTGAAGACATCATGCATCTTTTTGTTATGATTTGATCTGTTCATTTCTTCACATGGTGGTCTAAGATTTTCTTACAAAAGGAACAACAGATCTAGGTTCTTCCTATTTCTCTCCCTTTACTTCCTTCCCAAATTTGAAATAGTTATTTTTCTCCAATCACTGACTTCACATATACTTTTTCCCACTATCCCACCCTTTATGACACCTTCAGCAAATCCTGTAGTTTCCCAGTCACCTTCTGTTATTAAAAGTTCTATCTGACCTAATTTAAATCTCTAGTCTCATGACTGCTTAACTCACTCTTTCTTGATGCCAGCCAGACTTGGGACCTGGGGCGACCTGTTTTGGGAAGCAAAGGGGTTTCGCCAACATGGGTATATTTTAAAATTCAGTGTCATATTAAGAACAGAGGAGTAATAGTGTTGATAATAAAACCCAAAATTCACAGATCATATCTTATGTACCAGGTACTTTGCTAGAAGAATTATATTTATACCTCCACTCTTTACATCATCTCTGAGGCACAGACATGGTTAATAACATGCCCAACGTCACCCAGCTAGTTGGCAGCTGAGTTAGGATTTGAATTTGAGTATTTATGGCTCTAAAGCTTGTGTTTTTTTTTTTTTTTACCATATACGTCTTTTCTCTAAGTGGCCATTTTGTGTACCGTTTAACCATAAGATATAGTCCAAAGGGACAGAATAACTTATATTCATGTAATAAAGGAGTAAAAAGAGAATATAAGTGGCTTATAAAATAAACTACCACTTTTTAAAAACAATCGAATAAAGACACAGACCTACTAGAGAATGGACTTGAGGATATGGGGAGGGGGAAGGGTAAGCTGTGACAAAGCGAGAGAGAGGCATGGACATATATACACTACCAAACGTAAGGTACATAGCTAGTGGGAAGCAGCCACATAGCACAGGGAGACCAGCTCGGTGCTTTGTGACTGCCTGGAGGGGTGGGATAGGGAGGGTGGGAGGGAGGGAGACGCAAGAGGGAAGAGATATGGGAACATATGTATATGTATAACTGATTCACTTTGTTATAAAGCAGGAAATAACACACCATTGTAAAGAAATTATACTCCAATAAAGATGTAAAAAAAGAATACTCGAAATTCTGTAAGGGCATAGAGATCAATATATAATAGCAGAATTTTAAAATGTCCGTCAGCTAGAGTTGTTTTGGTTTTTAAGAGCGGCAGTAACCTGGAAAACAAAATGCGGGTTCTTCAAGTTTCTCTGGCACTTTCTCAAAACTGAATCTATTAAAAACTACTGAATTCTAAAATAATTAAACACAGCATTTTTCCCCCAGCTTGACTTGTCAATCCTATTAGACCAAAGTCTAATTAAGAGCAGAAAAGTGGTTATTTTATCTGCCAAATGAAAATAATTTAGTGCAAGTTAATAAGGGTTGGCTTATTATTGATTGGCCATTTTGATTCCAGCTTGTTATAATAGTAGAAATTGCTTTCAGAAGATGTACTCATTTTGCCAGTCATTTATAAGCATGGAACAAAGAAAGAATCCTTTGTTGTGCCTATTTGGGGATTGAAAATAGGATGAAGACACAGTAGAGTACAAAGCTAAACACACCCTTAGAAATCACAACTTTATCCAAAGTGAAGGAAGAAGAAAGATAATAAAGTGATTCAAATGTTTCTTGAGTTTGTTATTTTACCACAAAGTCGTTCAATTAACAAAATCAAATATGAGAGTGATTTAAAAGTAGAACTTGCCAAAAAAAAGGTACTTTAAAACAAGCATTTATTGCTTACTAGTAGAATGTATATACCTGCCAAATTACACATGCCACTTTAAAACTGCCTCACATGAGCAAAAGAGTAAAAACTAATTATCATAAAAACCGTATTTGTGCAGTTTTTATTGATATTACACTGTAATGATTTCTAATTAGTATGCTTCATAAAATAACATTAGTAAGACTGACCCTCAAACTTACTCTCAATTACCTGACTTTCTCACTGAGCACTCTATTTTGTAACTGTTTTAAAATATGTCCTAGATTCTCTAGGATAGCATATGAATAGACAATGGAAAATTCCATGGACATAAAGAACTTTTTCATTTACTTACAAAGGCGAGCTGGGAAGTAGATCTTCCCCAGGACAGCTTTCTGATGACACTGCAGCCCTGCCAACTCCATGACTGTAACCTCACAAGAGACTTTGGGCCAGAAAACAGCCAGCTATGTTGCTTCTGAATTCTTGACCCACAAAGACTGTAAGATAATAAATGTTTGTTGTTTTTTTTTTTAGGTCTCTTTAGAATTTATTTATTTATTTTTTGTTTGTTGTTTTTAACTGATAAAATCTGGGGTTTTTAAAAATAAATTTGTTTATTTTATTTATTTATCTTTGGCTGTGTTGGGTCTTCATTGCTGCGTGTGAGCTTTCTCTAGTTGAGGCGAGCGGGGGCTACTTTTCGTTGTGGTGCACGTGCTTCTCATTGCGGTGGCTTCTCTTGTTGTGGAGCAAGGGCTCTAGGCATGTGGGCTTCAGTAGTTGTGGTGCGTGTGCTTCAGCAGTTGTGGCACACGGGCTTACTTGCTCCGCGGCATGTGGAATCTTCCCGGACACAGGGCTTGAACCCTCGTTCCCTGTATTGGCAGGCAAATTCTCAACCACTGTGCGCCACCAGAGAAGTCCCTAGATTTGGGGGTTTTTTTACATAACAATAGAAAACTAATACAGATTTTGGTGCCTGGAGGTGGAGTGCTGCCATGAAAAGCAAACTCAAATGTGGAGGCAGCACTGAGACCATGCAGTGAGCTTTTAGGACGGTGTAGTAAGAGCCTAAAGTGCCTTAAAAAAACTGTCTCGTGGTGTTTGATAGGACTGTAGGGGAGGATTTGCAGCAAAGTGAAGTAAATGTTACTGGAAATTGGAGAAAAGGAGATCCTTGTTATGTAGTGGCAGTAAAGTGTAGCAACCCTGTTACCTTCAGTAGCGTGGAAATAAATGAATTATCTAATAAACTGGGTGGTCTAGTTAAAGGCATGTCCAAGCAAAGTGTTAAAGTTGCTTTCTGGTTTCTTATTCCCGCTTAGAGTAAATTGCAAAAGTATAAAGATGAACTAAAGGAAGGACTGTTAAAAGGAGATGGGAATTGATAGTTTTGAGAATTCTTACCATTTTCATATGGCACATGATATTAAAATTAAGAGAAGACTTCTGAGAAAAGATGAAATCCAGGGTACTGCCAAGAAAACCTGGTCCAAAGGTGAAGCAAAGGCTATCCCTGTGAGATATTGTCTCAATGTACTATTCAGTCAAGCAAAAGGCCTCTAAAAAGAGCAGGGATGTGCCCACTCTTCCAACTAAACAAGACTTCTAGAAAGATTAAGGGTGTAGTTGTTCCTCAGTGTTCACAAAGTAGAGGAGGGTTTATCTCAAAGATAATTTTGAGTGTAGCTTTTGTCTAACAGAGTAGACACCAGTAAGATTCACAAAGTTTTGAAATAATTATATGTTTGGATACATCATCAGCTTAGACTGAAACAGACAGAGAGATAGCACAAAATGGAATATGACTTTTTGACCTCCAAAGTTCTGCTTGCTGGAATCAGGCAAAGAAAACTACTCAGCTGCAGCCATCTACTAACTTGCAGGAAAAATGAAGGATGACTCAGAGCCCAAAAGTGGAGCTGAGAGCTATGAAGACTCATTCCCAGACCTTGAGACCTAATCAAGGAATTTTGGAATTGCTGTGGATCAGCGACTCCTTTATGTTGCCCATTTCCCCCATGTTTTGAACAGGAATGTCTATATCAGTTACCTGATACCTGTGATACTATTGTATTTTGGATGTGTGAGGAGCAGATAACTTGCCTCTTTAGTTTCGTAGATCTACATATTGAGAGGAACTGTATTCAAGAAGCTTTGTTTAAGATCCATAGTGGAGGAGATTCATCCACACCTAGACTTGATTTAGATGATGAGATTCTGAATTTAGAGCTGTTGCTTTGAAGCACTTGGGGGGCCTTGGGAGAAGTGAGTGTATTTTGCTTGTGGGTGCAATGTGAATAAATTTACATCCAGAAAGTGGACTGTGGTGGTTACAAACATTTCTTGATACTCCTCCCTTCAAGAGGTGGAGTGTATTATACCTCCCCTTGGGTGTGGGTCAAATTTACTAATTCACTTCTAATGGGTAGAATATGGCAGAACTGATGCTATGCCACTCTTAAATTAGGTCACAAAAGACCATAGCTTCTGGTTTGGGTGCATCTCTCTTTCTCTCTCTCTCTCTCTCTTTCAGATCACTTGCTCTGGGGGAAGTCAGCTGCCACATCATGAAGTCACTCAGGCAACCTGTAGTGAAGCCCACTGGTAAGGAAGTGAAGTGCTTGGTCATCAGTCAGTGAGGAGCTAAGGCCTGCCAACAACCATGTGAGTGACCTTGGAAGCAAAACCTCCCGAGTTCAGTCTTCAGGTGAGACTGCAGCTTTGGCCAAGAGCTTGGCTGCAATCTCAAGAGACCCCAAACCAGAATCAGGCAGCTTAAATGCTGCCAGATTCCTGAACTACAGAAAGAGTGAGAAAATAATGCTTGTAGTTTTAAGCTGCTACTTTTTGGAGAAATTTGTTGTTTAATAATAATAATAACAATAAAACAATACACTGCTCTTAGAAGGCAGAGACAGCATATTCAGGGATTTCTAAGTCAAGATTATATAAAGTCTTACAGCTTCCACTTATTCCTCTCAGAAGACTCACTCTTGGAACACTGTCTTTGGGAGTTTCCTGATCTGCTACATAAGAAATGTGGCTGCCCTAAAACTGTCACTGTAAAGATGCCACATGTAGGTCCCTGTTTATCAGTCCTAGATGAGCCCAGCCACATGACCACTCCAGCTAAGGCAACAGACATGGGAATGAAGTGGTCTTAGGTCCTCCAGATCAGCCCATCTTCCAGCCAGATATCACTACATAATCTTAGTTAACCCAATAGAAAGAGAACATTCACTCTCCAGGCCTTGCCTGAATTCTTAGCCCAGCAAAATCATGACATATAATAAAATGGTTGCTGTGGTAAGCCACTAAGTTTGGAGGACTTATTATATAACTACCTGTATAGTTACCATTTCTATTCTAGGATAAGCATTCGGTTACACAGCGACACGTAATCAGAAAAGCCACCATTTCCATACCAGAAGAGCTCCAAACACTTTGCTGAGCTCCTAGACCCTTGGAAGCCCACTTTCCTTTTTTCTTTTTTTTGCGGTATGCGGGCCTGTCACTGCTGTGGCCTCTCCCGTTGCGGAGCACAGGCTCCGGACGCGCAGGCTCAGTGGCCATAGCTCACGGGCCCAGCCACTCCGCGGCATGTGGGATCTTCCCAGACCGGGGCACGAACCCGTGTCCCCTGCATCGGCAGGCAGACTCTCAACCACTGCGCCACCAGGGAAGCTCCCACTTTTCTTTCTTAATTAGGAGTAAGCATCCCACTATTCAGTTTTCCAAATATGTAATACTTACTACAACTAATTGGGTTACACCACAGTTACAAATAGCCATGACAACGAAGTAAGCCTTTTAAATGAATGTAATATGTTCATGCATTTACCCAACAAACAATTATTAGCCTCAGACCAATTATAGTGTTGAAAAGAAAATAATCGTTACATAACCATTACTTGTGCTAGGTGTTGTATACAACTACAAGAATCTAACATGATTTAAAAAGAGGGCAAAGTGCTACTTACTATATGGTAAATCCTATCCATTAAGATAAGCACTCAGTGAAGGAACCAGAGAGGAGCTGAAAGGATTTAGTAGAATAGAGAGTGTTTTCATTCCACAGTTACTGGTGGTAAGGAGACCATTATCCTAGTATTATCACAGTAAATACACGATGCCCAGGGCACTGCAGGCACTCAATACATCTGAATGGATTTTGAATGAATGCATATAGCACATGCTAGTAGAATTCAGTGACTAAGTGTATTGCCTTGATTCTTGTTTACAGGCTAACTCTAAAGTTAGATAAAGGGATTTTTTTACACAATCCGTGCTACCTCATCTTGTGGTTTGGTGTTAAAGCCACAGCTAATAGTAAACTGTTCTTTTGCAATTCCTGTAGCTCCATTAGGAATCTTGCTGAAAGAAACGGCCGGTAAAGGATAAGGCTCCAGTGTTCCTGGATTTTCTGAACATACGCCATTAATCTTACAACTATTCAATAGGTGATAGATAGTTCTCTTTCTTGGTAACTTCCATGATGATTAGGACTTATGTAAAGGGAGGGCATTCTGGAAGGAATAATGGTGTGAACATAGATCCAACGAGAGGAACACACAGAGAACATTTTGGGGATAAGGAGGCTTTAGGTACAACGCATTTCAAATAGCTTTCGGTGAACCACTGGCAAGATGTGCCGTCAAGTTATTGTGATATAACCAGTCTTTGAAATGAAATATTGAAATGGAATAAAGTATCAAAGAGCATCACAGAAAATAGGAGTGGGTCTTTTTAGAATAATATTTGAGTTGTGGGTGTATGATATATCTCTGTGTATACTGAGTCCCAGTGAATAATCTTTTCCTTCTCTGGGTCATGATCGAAGTAGTTTGAGAACCACTGTCCTAGGAGAACATCAGCAGAAGCTACTGGGGGATCTGGAATTACAGAACCAAAGCTTTTATTCTACTCTTTAATCAAAGCAAATCCTTCAGGACATATTCATGATTTAATTCATCCCTAAGCATTAAATTCTCAAGAATTCTGATATCAGTACATTTTATATGGCCTAATTTTATTAAGAATCACAAAATACAGGTTTCTTTATTTTAGTGGATATAAGATCTGTAACATAAAGCTATACTATAACTTTCCCATTTTTTCAATTTTACGTATTCTCCCTAAAGCCCTGTGCTACTATAAAAGATATAATATGATTTGAAACAAACATCACTCCAGGGCTTCCTCATCTTCATCACTTGTTGGTTTTTGACCTTGACACTTATTCAATTAGAAGTGACTCGCCCATCATGCACTCCTTTGCTAAAGTCAGCCTTTTCACACCAAGGAGAAAGCTATTCAGTTAGTAAAGATTTTTCAATGAACCCAGGGCCAAAAAAAAAAAAAAAATCTTACAATGTTAGGGCTTATAAACTAGTGATTGGGGGAGGGGTCCATTTCCCAGATGCTACCATTCCTCCCAGTGTTATGACACTCAGTGAATTGATGTTATCAGGAGGGTCCACAAATAATCTGCAGGCAAATAAATTGCTTCAAAATGTCCCAGATTGTGAGGTTATTTAATCTGTTTCCTGATGTGTGTCTCAAGTACGTAAGGTGGCTCAAGCCCTTCTCAGTTATTGTGTCAATTCTCCCTTGGTCTCAGAATACAGGTGAGCAAAACGTCCACCTCACATACTGGCCATACAGTAAGCTGGGAGAGAGGAGGACTTGTTAAGATTGTCAAGTACCATTCACAAATTTATGCCTGTGGAGTTGTTCCCCCTGGAAGGGAACCAAATAAGTCATGCTTTTTGAAAATTGCTTATGACAGCTTTTCAGTCTGCTTTAGGCTGGCTCTCCGTGGTGATTTGTATTTTCATATACTGCTCATACATTAAAAAATTTACACCTGTCAGGTACTGACAGAGTGCCTCCATCCCTAACCATTTTCAGCGGGGGAATGCTTTGCTTCCAGACATTATCCAAATAAGCTTCTATCAAGAGTGAGGGTGACATAACAGGTGAAGTCATAAGAAATATGAAGTATATAAGTATGGAATTTTAATAAGAAACCAAGTCTTTGGAATTTTTGAAGGGATGGAAGTTGCAATAGTCCTAGGACATTTGAAATTGTACATCCAGTTATGGGCTGATAGTGGGGAACAACCATAATTGTAGCTACAGTGTAGAACTTGTAAAGTTTGCTTTATTATTCATGATGGAATCATATTTCCTCTCTGCATCTGTGACATATGTTTAGCATTAGAAAAAATAAGACTGTCCATGGTATCTTCTTCTTTTGTTTTAAAATAAATGACAGTAAATACTATTGCCAAGCTGTTCGTGTCAGTTATTTGGTTTTACTGGCTTCTGAAATTGCTTACACCACAGGGGCTTGTAAATTTTCACTGACTGTAGACCACTGTTATATTATTCTTATCAAACAACTTACTGGGAGATAAGAGTATCCCAAGTATCAAAGGGATAATGACATGTTACTTAGCCCAATTATAAGGATGTGTGTGGTCTGAGCCCCATGAATCATCAGTTTGGAAATATGAAAAAAGCTTTTCCTGTTTTGGCTCAGAAATTCTTAACAATCCCCAGGTTACCAGCCCAAAATATCTATTTTTCTTAGAGAGTGTAGGGCACAATTCTTTGACAGAATATACTTTTTATTTCTTAAATGCTGTAGGATCAATGTTATAATCTTGTCTGGCATCAACTAGGCACTATTGACTGACTGACTGACTGACTGACTGACTGAATGAATCAATCAATCAATGTAAGATGCATAATGATGCTCTAAAGCAATCAGGTGTATGTTGCATGACAAGAACACTTACCAGGCAGGATTTTAGGTGCTTAGATATATCACATCATCTTTAGTCTTCCTGAAACTTTTGGAGCTGAGTGTTGCTATTCCTTCTAGTATTACTATTTCCCTTTTTTAGGTGAGAAAATTGAGTTTGATGTATGATTCTAATCCACTTTAGCAGTCCCTGTTCTCTTTACCTTTACTATAAACTATTTTAGGTGCTAAGGAAAAGCCCCTCAAGCTAAGAAATAAGGGTCAACTGTTGTAATAAACAGTAGCTAGGATGGGCTGTCTTCAGAAGTAGCTTACTCCAAGAGCAAGGACATAAGGGCCCCTCCAAGACTAACTTTACACAGTTAGAAAAATAAATTTAACAACTTAAAATTATCCAGAACTATTAAATTCTCTCTGAAGACAGTATTAATTTCACCTATATTGAATCCAAAACTAGGAAGTCTCCAGAAGAAAGTTTTTGGCAGTGTTAAATCCAGCCTTGTTAAAGGGAGAAAAACACTGTCAGTAGAAGGTTACTTCTGGGGTTAATAAAATTGTTTATTCTGGTGTGAGTGGCACAGGAAATGCTTACCATATCTTTCCACAGCTTGGAAAAACTATTCCTTAAAACTGTCCCCATGCTGAAACTGATATTAATAACTTAAAATTCTGATTCTTCCATCAACTTGAAACACTCTGTTTATTAAGGGACCCTCCCAGGAGGTACTTTGATGACTGGAAATTGAGTACCCCGTTTCATAAAAAGACTTTTCCATGCATCTCCAATACCCTTCAGAAAATAAAGTAACATCTTGGTGAATGTATCAGTCTTTTTTAAAACTGAGCTAGCAGTAATCAGCTCAATATATTCTAGGCAAAATTAAAGTCTATGAGGAGATATTTACCTATAATACAACACAACAAATATTATAATACAAACATGTACAAAGTAATAGCAAACACTGATAAAAGAATGGTTAATCCATGTGAAAAGAGACAATTTTATAGAGCAGGGATTATTTGAGCTGATCTTGAAGGAAGAGAGGGAGTTTTCCCAGATCCTTTTGGGCTCCAAAGTTTTCTGGAATATGTATCTTTGCTAATCATGAAAACTCAGTGTGACTTGGTGCTTATGAATGCATTCTGAACGGTCATAAATATTTCAGTTGGTGCTTTAATCATAAAATATAGAGTGTTTATTTCTATCAGCTAACTACTTTAAAATGCTCAGCGTATTTTCAGAGCCCACTTTTCTGCCTTTTTCCCCTAGAGTGCCTCCACAGAACAGCTTTGCTGGAGTTATTTCCTAGGCAGAAGGGAGGAAAATTTCTGGAGTATCCACACAGCAAAAGCTGAATAAATACTGTGCTCCAAATTTCCAAGCTGGGTGCCAAAAGTCCTCATTTGGTGCTGTAAAGAGCAGAAGGGCACAGATTGGCCTCACACATCTGAGGGTCTGAAGGCATAATCAGGCGCCTGAGGGGTCATATTTGAGGCTCAATGCATTACACCCAATGAGTTATAAAATCACAACGTTAAAATGGAAGTCACTTAGGTTGGACCTAAGTGAATATATTGTGCTCATTTACTGTCTTTCTGGGGGGAAACTCCAATGAGGAAAGATGAGAAGAAAAGGTTATGAATCACTTTTTTTTGTTTGTTTACAAAATGACAACCAATAGAACAAGAAGAGTTTCATTCAATGTCAGGATAAATGCATTTGTTAGCAAATGAACTGTGTACTTTTTATTATTCTTTAGTGTTCGCCTTTTCTTAACATGCTTTTGTGACATAAAGCTATAAATGAAGATATGAATTAAAAGGCCAGTTGTAGAAAAACATTGCTTGTATTAAAAAAAAAAAAAACACAGTATATTTAAATTCCCCTATCTTTTGGGCCAGGCTTCCAAAAACCTGCCAAATAATACAACAGAAAAAGTACACTTTTGAAAAGTAAAGAGACTGTTGATACTCCCTATGTGAACTTTACCAGGTAATTTAAAGTCTCACTATTCTCTTCTGTATAAGGACTAAGCCTAATTTGCAAGGTAGGTCTCCAAGAAGAATCAAGATTTTGGTGAGAATATGGACTGGCCTTTAATAAATATTTGACAAATGAATGAAAGAACCTTCTGTTTCAGCAAAACTCAATGAGGTTCTCTTCCCTGAATTTGCAATTCCTTACCTTGGTTGCCCATTTGCTTGTGCCATTCTTTAGTTCAATGCATAGGAGATTAGAGCAGGGAGCATCTACCACTAACTAGCTGTGTGATGATAATCAAGTTGCTTAACTTCTCTAGGTCTTAAATTTTATCATTTGTAAAAGATAGATAGTTATATTCAATGAGTGAGTACATGTAAAGCATTGAGAATTGTGCTTTGGACATTTGGTTTACTTAATTTTAAAACAGTATAAAAAAGTAAAGACCAGGATTCTGAAATTAGATTTAAAATAAATAAGAATCCAGCTATATATTGTTTAGAGCATACACACTTAAAGACTCAATGATATAAGAAGTTTGACTGAAAAGGAAATAATAAAGAGATATGAGTGAAATAAAAACTGAAAGGGAACTGATACGACAGTATTGATTGCGTACAAAATAGACTTTAAAGTAAAAGGTCATTAACGAAAAAGGGCAATTTGATTTATAAATTAAATGAACAGTGCAAGAGTAAAAGGTAACCATATTGATCATATGTGCACTTAACCACATCTCCTCACGAGGCATAAAGGAAAATTTTAAGGGAATTGCAAGGAAGAATTAATAAATCCACAATCATACAGTAAGACCTTACCATACCATTCTAAGAAACTGAAAACAGACAGAGAAGTAGTGTGAATAAGACAAAGCAGAATTACATAATTAACAAGCTTGAGCTACCATATGTGTATGCATATTAGTGCATGTGTGTGTATGTGTGAATGTACACATGTATATATATGAATATGCATGTATATTATATACACATACACACATATTTACGCTCACATGTACACAAATGAGAAGGAAAAAGAAATAACTTTTTACCCCCAAACTATAGAAACATTCTTTTAAAACTTACTAAAAAAATCATAAATGATTATAAGTACATTACATTCGTGATTAAGTAGCTATCAATAAATATAGACGAATCAACAGAGCATGCAACATGTTTTTTGACAAAAATGTGATAAATCTGAATGGGTGAGGGCACAATTCATAAGTTTGAGACATGAAAAGCATACTTCTTAAAACTTCATGATGAAGAAATAATTATAAAAAATTATAAATATTTGTTTGTCATAACAATGACAATTCTGTATATTAAAGCATGTGGTATGCAGGTAATGCAGTATATAAAAGGAAATATATAGTCTAAAAGGCATATAAAGACAGCAGGGAAAAAGAAAGAAAAATTAATACAGAATATGTATTTAACTTATGAATTAAGGAAAACACCACTAAGTAAACCTGAAAGAAACAGAATTAGCGGAAAATAAAGGGTAGAAATTATTGAAACAGGAAACAAAGAAAGATTACAAGTATTCAATAAAAATAGTATGAAGAGACTAGCAAAGAAGACAAACTGTTGATGATATTGGACTAGAAAAAAAGAAAAATACAGAGAGAATGGTAGAAAGGAAGATGGGGACATTTCTATTTGCAATTAATAGAGTAGTTATTTTACAAACACCAGTTCAGTATAGACACTGTAAATAGTGGACATATTCTTGAAGAAATGAAACTATGAATCACTTAGATTGGCTTAACAGCAAGTAGAAATGTTAACTAAGACTATAAAGATGAAAAAATCG
Organism: Orcinus orca; assembly: GCF_937001465.1. Classification (NCBI taxonomy): domain Eukaryota; kingdom Metazoa; phylum Chordata; class Mammalia; order Artiodactyla; family Delphinidae; genus Orcinus; species Orcinus orca. The sequence goes on along the minus strand of NC_064569.1, from coordinate 32,531,017 downwards.
AATCAGTAGGTAGGAAAAAACCCTCAAACATCACCAGCCCCAGTTTTACATGAACTTTTTTTTTTTTTTTTTTTACCAAAGATGGTAGTCTCCATCTCTAACAAAGTGGTGCAGAAAATAGATAAATAGTCTAGTACAACCTGATACCAAAAGCAAGCCTGGACATTGGGATTGACATATATACACTAATATGTATAAAATAGATAACTAATAAGAACCTGCTGTATAAAAAATAATAAATAAAATAAAATTCAAGAAAAAAAAAGCAAGCCTGGACATGCATAAAAAGTTATAGATTATGAACAAGTAGTGTCTACCCTTGAAATGCAAATTGATTTAACATTAGAATGATCTTTTAACATAATATCCACTATTAGCAAGTTAATATTGTAAAACTACATGCTAATTTCAATGGATAATAAAATTCTTTAAATAAAAATCAATGTTCATTTGTATTAAAAAATCTTTCAAAAAGAGGAAAAAATATAAGTGCCTTAGCTGTGAAAATAAACAGCACATATTTTTAGAATTAAAGTGTTGAAAGCTGAAAGGTTTTTCTTTAAAATCAAGAATAAAAAAGGGATGTTTGTCATTACTTTTGTAATTGTAAAGTATTTAACATTGCACTAGAAGCCCTAGCCAGTGCAGTAAAAAAGAAAAATATATGAGGGAAAATAATTGGAAAGGGAGAAACAAAAATCTCATTATTTGCAGACAGTATAATTGTATGAATGAAAAATCCAAAAGAATCTATAAATTCACAGATTATTAAAAGATTTCAGCAAAATTCATTGTATATAAAATCCATTTATGAAAATTATTCAGTGACCTGTGTTTAAGTTCTGGTTTCCACAAGTACAAGCTACTTTGGTCAATGTGATTTCTGAGCATTTAACATAAACTCTTTGAACATGGATTCCTAATCTGAAATACCAAGATAATACAACTTCCCTTGAGGGTTGTGAAGATAAAATGAAGTCTTGTTTATAATATCTAGAAACATTATTTTCCCTTCTCTACAAATTTCATATCATAGGCCATAATAAAGACAGAGTCATTAGATTACTCAATATCCTTTTTATATGACACGTTAATAATTATCTAACTACAAGAAAAGAATTATCTTTGCAGAAAATTTTCTCATAACAGGAAGTGAATACAATATGGGTAGTATTTTTTTAGCAAGAGACACTGATACTTGAAATCGGTTAGCTGGCTTTCTTTAAAGTCAAAATAGAAAGTTACCTGAGAGATTGGTAATTCAATCTGGAGTAACCTCTCTCAGTTATATAAATATATGCCATCTGGCTTCTATGTCCCAGAAAAACACCCAGGAAAAGGGGGCTCTACATTCTGGACAAGAGCAGCCCCTTGCCCTCAATTATATTACCATCCACCGGAGAGAAGATGAGAAAATACAGAAGCACCTGGATGGAAAAGGTAAACAGCTCGTCTTCCTTTTTAAGGACTAATATTATTAAAATCTTTTGAATGGATTGAGACAATACAACTGAAATCTGCAGACAAGAAAGATGCCAAAAGCCTCTAAAGAAAACTTGCAGGTAAGGAAAGAAAGAAGGCTGAACCAGGCCCTGTGCTCAACTTCAAGGTGGTCTTGCACTGAGTTCTTTGAATAATAATTATAACAGCTAGTAGCCTCTGTTCTAAGTGTGTGAGTGTATGTGTGTGCATATAACTCATTAGACCTCACCAAATACTTACCCTTGTACAACTCATTGAGGAAGGTACGATATTCTAGCTGTCTCATGTAGCATGAGTCTGAAGCCCTTTCTTATCCTGTCTCTGGGCACTGTTGGTGTGCTTGGGGGGAAATGGTTGAGTTAGAAGCATAAACTCAAGAGTGGAAAGTGCTGGATGGAGTGAGACTATCTTTTCCAGGGAAGCCATTGTGTCCTGCACAGGGATATGGACCGACAAGAATGTAACCACAGCTCTGGACAGGGAGACAACAAGCTGTGCAGGTCCTGTTTTCAACAGTGACACCTTGTGGCAGACAGAAGGAAAAGCAGTCAAATGGTGAGTGTGGATCTGACTCTTCAGATCTCCCTTCCTCCCTCACCTTCTTTTTAAAAGTGGGATTGGGCTTTCTGATTTTTTTTTTTTTCTCAAGAGGAGAGAGAAAAAGTCGGAAACTGAGTGTCTTGTTTATTAGATCAGGAGGCAGTTTAAGTGCTTACAGTGACTATTAGAATATTAGAAAAAGAAGGCACCTTACTTTTTCCCTGCACTATGGTGTGTACAGGTTTCTTCTGTTGTCTTAGCAAGCACAAACTCACTGCCAATTATGGTGAAACATTTCTCTCAATGGCTTGGTATCACTCATCCCTTCTGCCTCATGGACTTGCTTTGGGATTTTTTTTTCTTGTTTTTATTTGTTTTCAATACCCAAATAAGAGATTTTATATTATGATTTAATTTATTGGGTTGGCCAAAAAGTTTGTTTGGGTTTTTCTGTAACATCCGACGGAAAAACCCCAATGAACTTTTGGGCCAACACAATAGTTTGTAGGTTCCTCAAATCCTCTTGAAAACAGGCAAGACATATATTAAAAATAATAAATTCTTCGGATTTTCCCACAGTGATAAGGAAAGGAAGACACATATTCACCCATATTACATACACACAAGCTATTTTATGTCAATAACAGCAAATTTTCATTTCTTTTGTGAAAGTGTTCATAAAAGACAAATAGAAAGAGGAAAAGGCACTGATGAGACACTGGAAGTTTACAGAGGCTTGCGAGCAAATGTAGCATTTTTTACCAATAAATTCAAGATTCATATCTTAAGCAATGATGGACTTGAGTCTTCCTTATTTGAGACTCATGTGTACTCAGGGATGTAGGGGCAAAGTTGTACGTAGGAACATAGAGGTGATCTGCGTGTGTCTACGCTTCTGCCTCTTCTCATCTTGCTGAGCTGAATTTGCATGCCCTCTAACCTAGGGAGAAATGGAGCTCAAATAGCTCCACATAGGTCTAAATCACCTTTCCCAGCACCATTCACGCTCCACGTCACCCCACCTTGACCTTACTGCATTCTGACCCACTCTGGCACATTTCAAATAATTCAGACTTATGCTAGAGCATTTTGAAAAGAAACATTTATTTCAAAAACAGTTCATAATTTCCTAATATCACAAAAGATATACATATATACAGTAATAATTGCAATGTAATTAAAAATTATAATAAATATTAAGGTAATTTTCTTATGGTAGTAAATACTGAAAGGGCTTATTGTGCAGATGTTTAGAATTAACCTTTCTTTGCCTATCCTTTCTTCTCTATCAAACCCAGTAATACCCATTTTATTGCTAAAGTCTTACTAAGGAAACAGGTTACCTTGAAAAGGAAATACTATCATATATTCCGTTAAACACAGAAAAACTTAAAATTTCACATAAAAATAGGTTATCGAATTACATGGTAAATATGTCATTTGTTCATTGTCCAGTACACAATATATTTACAGGAAAATTACCAGGAACTTCTCAACTGTATCAGATCTCAACCTTATATTTAGATGCAGTCATATATTACTGCTGATAATGTGATGTCAGTGAATAGATTGGAATTTTTCACTGTCCTTTATCAAGATAAATTGTTCTGTCAATAGCAAATGGCTGGCAAGTATTAACACTCTGCACACGATATGACTTTTCATTCCCTGCAAAAATTGTATTTAATGTTTTTGCACAAAATCTATGGCCATGACTATCCTTATTACCTATTTAACTACCTTTTAAAAGGAGGATTGATTTCAGCAAATTAGGACCTGGGTAACAAGATGGTATCATGCATCATAAACTTTAAGTCAATACAAGGCAGGACACTTGCAGTTTGAATGGGAAAATACCTTGCTCTCATCTCTTGGTCATCCAATAGTATTAGCAATCTGTGTTGGGAGCAGCTGCTCAGAGCAGAACTTTATTTTGGCCTCCTTCCATCTGCACTGCCACGGTGTCCCACAGAAGCAATTTGCTCATTGGCCTATTACTTTCAATAGGTATTCCAGTAATTGGCTATTTCACACTTGTAAGGCTTGAACTGGCGGAGAGCAAAGGCCAGGCAACCAGCCTGTCAGGGTCTAGCAAGCTGGTCGTTCATCAATTATAATCAGCTTTTACAGGAGTGAGTGAATCCTCAGAAACCTTGTTTGCTCTGATCAGTTTTGCTACTAGTATAATTTGACCACAAACTGAGCTGCCCTTATCTGAAGAATGAAAAAGTTGTCCTACAGTGACAAGCATGTTTGTTTATTCAGACCCCTGGAGAGACTGATTTGGGCTAAAAGGGGGAAGGGGAAGTTTTGATAATTCTGGGTTCCTTCTGTTTTTCTAACCACTTACTGTCTGTCACACAATACACTTTGCCAAAAAGTAAACATTCAGAGGGCATCCACATAATTTATTTTTTTTCTTTCTTTCTTTCTTTTTTTTTTTTGTTTTGCGGTACGCGGGCCTCTCACTGTTGTGGCCTTTCCCGTTGCGGAGCACAGGCTCCGGACGCGCAGGCTCAGTGGCCATGGCTCACTGTCCTAGCCGCACAGCGGCATGTGGGATCTTCCCGCACCGGGGCACGAACCCGTGTCCCCTGCATCGGCAGGAGGTTTCTCAACCACTACGCCACCAGGGAAGCCCCTATTTTTTAATGATAGGTTATTCAAGAAGGCCTCATGAAGTTAAGAATTTGAGAGTTAAATTTCTCAAAGGTGAGGTTCAATCTGGCCAAAGAGGTTGGGAGTTTTTGCAATCATAGATTATTTTAGAAATATCTATTTAAAGGCAATTTAAAAATACACTGTAGTAGCAGAAATGATGTGTGCTTATGCATACTTAAGTTCTCAATGGCCTGATTTAACAAGATCTAGGATAAACTAGAAAAACGATTTGCTAGAAACTTTGGGTCCATAACCGTAAATCAGCATGGGCCTCACTCACATTTAAAAATAGCAATTTTTCTCTTGTTAGCCATTCCCAATATCTTCTGCTATTTCTCATATCACTGAGCTCTAAGAGAACAGAAACATCTGGCACAGATCTAAGTTTTCAAGCAAAAAATATGTGAAACAGAGACAAGAAGTAACACATTTAAAATCCTGATCAGTTTCAGCTGCCTTCACAATTTCAGGACCTAAGCACGTGGGTCATTGTTAATTTACATAATTCACCCTAGGGGGCTAGAAAAACTTCATTTGTATAATTTGGAAAGAGGGTTCCATTTATAAGTGCTTCTTAACATCCAGGATTTATATTTTTCCCCCCCCGCTGGCATCTCTTTTGCAAAAAGAATAAGCCAATGCCTACTTGGAAAGCATGCATGCAAAATTTCTAATGGAAAAAACTGCTCTTTATTATGATGTCTATTTTTTGCCATCGATCAGCACCTATGGTTCCCATACAACAATCCTATGCTCTTTCTTCCCAAAGGCCCATTCGGTCTGTTGACCAGCTGGTGACAAGGTGATCTGTCATCAACAACTGCCTTGAGCACAAATAAAATATACAATCAAAAATTTGACCTAGTTAGTAAAGATTTTCAAAAAATTCCAACTTAAAAAAAAAACATAAAGGGTAGGTGATTCAGAAAGCTGTTAGAGATGTTCAGAAATCAGTTCTAAATTTTGAAAAGACATGACTAAAGCTTTTAATAAATCTACCTTCAAAGAGTTATGCACTCTTCCTAGTTGAATAAATGAAGTGACACAGATGCATATCTAATTGTAATACATCACAGGATAATCTGTCAAGTCCCCAGTGCTCAGGCCCTGTCACCCCTCTTCATCCATTATTTATCCACAGCCTTCATTGCCAGCGAAATCTCTGTGAAGTATGTAGTATTTTCGCTACATACTTAGCGAAAACTTTTGGAAAGCATGTAGTGGATAATGATCGCTCAACACTGTGTAAATTGTTTCTGAGGGGGAAAAAAACAAAACATTTAAAAAGCACCAGGATTATCCCAGACACAATCATACATTTCATTTAGCCAGAGAATACAGTGGATGTTCCATAGTAACAAAGTTCATTTGGGTGAAACCATAAGGCCCCAAATGCCTTTTCTTTGCTGTAGAGCAATCAAATCTCCATGATCTTCCTCGTATCATGACAGGGACTGGGGAGACCTCAGAAAATGTAGGCCTGAGCTTATAACATCACTTCAATAGTAGGCAAGTGGATTAAGGGCCCAATGTAATCATTTTTTTCTTTTTCCCTCTTTTTTTAAATTGCTAAGTTGATAAAGAAGTTGGAAGAATGAGGAGATATACATCTTGACCACTTTCTTGGGGTGGAAAGCCTGCCTCTGGCAGTTACTGGAAACTCGTAGTCTTGCTTTTGTGCTGGCTTTTTCTACCAGCTCCGGTGCACATCCCTTAGTTGGGAACAGGGACTTGGGAAAGCTTCCCAGACAAATGTATCCTGGCTTTACAATCAGGATCGCATGGTGCTGTTTTTTTGTGTTTTTGTCTTTTTAAGGAATTACTGTCATAATTCACAATAATTGTATGTTTTTGAAACATGCTCTTAAACAATGAAGAGGAAAAGACATATTTTAAACCACTTGAACAGTTCAGACAGATACTCTGATTTAGTCATGAAGGGGTGATAAGAACAAAAAGCTGCTTCAGGCATGTAGTAGTAGAAAATTAAGGTTCCTATAAATTAGGTGGCTCTATTCCACTCCCAGTCCAATCACTAGCTTTATTGTTTGTCAATAAAATATCAGATAAAAGACTAGTCTCCAGATAAGGCAGCTGTTGCCATTTGGACCTTGTGATACTTTATGTTCTCAGACTGTGGTGTGGCAGTTGCTGATAATACGTTTACATCACTAACAGGTGGCCTAAGGCCCAAACCTTACACACTTTCCTCTGGAAAGGAAGACCATAATAAAAGAACAGAATATACATACCATACCCAAGGTAAGATTAGGCAAGTAGCTGTTTTATGGCTTTGTAACATTTGAACTAGAGTTCTGAAACATCCTTTGTGATTAATAAAAGTCACAATTAACGTAGGACTATGACAGCTGGAAGCAGTTCTGGTTCTTGATGCAACAGCTAAGCTGCTTCCCACAGCCTCACACAATTCCCCCTAAGCAGAGCCCAGCCTGTCCTGTAACAGCTGCTTCCCATCACTTCCCTGGACAGAAGGGCAGTGGATGACACTCCTTCGCTATGGAGACCCATGCATCTCCTTGACAATGTGCAGGAAATCCCACCATGTGGAAAAGACAAGTTTGCTTCTTTCCTTTGAAGATGTACGCTAAACTTACGGGATCATTAGGCAACCCTGAGAAAGAACATTTTCTTTCTTTTAAAACTTTACTTCCCCTAAAGAAAAAATAAACTCCATCTTATGTGGCTGTTAGGACAGCAGCACTGAGGATATGAATTCAAGCTTGTCTCATTTGGTATGAGGTTCTCGTATTTGAAGAGCTAGTATTATCATTATCATTACAACTTTTATTATTATTTTAAATCAGAAGCTGCCTTCACTTTTAGAAATCCAGATTCTATTCTCTAAATCCAAGTAAAGTCTCCAAGATTAAGAAGACTAAAAAAATTGCAGGTGAAATAAAGTAATTTTTAAGTTTATTCTCACTTTGCAGGGGCTGGGGGGAGTCTTGGTTCTATTTATTGTGGCAGTACTAACAATTAATTTAGGAAGATGGTACGACGTGAAAATAAAACTTCTGATTGAATTTCAAGGACTCTTCTGTTTAACTAGCTTCAAGAGTCCTTTTTTGATCATAATAAAATTATTTGCCATATGGTTCAGATACTTGTGATCCCCTCTCAATGAGAGGATTATGCATGAGATAAAATGCCTACTGTAGCTGCAGCCAAGCACACAGCTGGCTCTGATAATGCCAACAAATGGCTTCATCTATCTCAATGTCACACGGGAGCTGGTGCGATGTGAGTCAGCCCCGAATACAATTATAATCTACATCATCTGTGAGAAAGGTGATGGAGGTTCTGACATCAGAGTTGAGCCAGATCCATCCTCTTCCCAGAGCAACAGAAGAAACGTGTTGCCCCTTCACCCTGTCACATTAATGATGCACCCTGCACATCCCTTCCTCTGCACATTAAAGATACTAAATCAAGGAGCCTCCGATTTAAAAGTTTCACCTTTATCTGACATTCAGCAACAAGATGTACAGTTTCTAAACTAAAGTTGTGTATTCCTTGCTTCCCTTCTTTTCCTGATGAGAAAATTCCATTTACGTCCATGAGTGAAATATAAATAGAAAAGTTTATGATCCATGTGGCCTCAAATTGTGGCAATATGCAGAAATTTCCTTGTTTTAGTTCCACAATGTTCAACCACACTAATAAAATCAGGTTTGAACATCCATTCGTTCCAGAGAGTCAAATTTTATTGCTAAAATATCCATAACTCATAACAAGCAAGCTCAATACCAATTCACAGACAAGTCCCCTCTTTTGCCTGTCTTGAGTAAAAATGAAAAGTGAAGTTTATGCAGAAATTTTGCCATTTTGCTCTATTATATTAGAAGGAAACCTTGCCAGTATATTTCATTAGCATGTCCAATGACTTCCCATTAAAATTAAATGGAATAAAAAAATTAAATGGAATAACACCTAAATTTCAGAATGAGTTTACTTAAAGTGAATTCTATAATTTGTTCATTATTTATACACTTTTGTTATGTACCTTTTTCCCTACTGATTATTCTTTTTTTTTTTTTTTTTTTTTTTTGCGGCTTGCAGGCCTCTCACTGTTGTGGCCTTTCCCGTTTTGGAGCACAGGCTCCGGACGCGCAGGCTTAGCGGCCATGACTCACGGGCCCAGCCGCTCTGCGGCATGTGGGATTTTCCCAGACCGGGGCACGAACCCGTGTCCCCTGCATCGGCAGGCGGACTCTCAACCACTGCGCCACCAGGGAAGCCCTGAGTGATTATTCTTAAAAGACAAAATTAGTAAACCGGGGCTTCCCTGGTGTCACACTGGTTAAGAATCTGCCTGCCAATGCAGGGGACACGGGTTCAAGCCCTGGTCCAGGAAGATCCCACATGCTGTGGAGCAACTAAGCCTGTGAGCCACAATTACTGAGCCTGCGCTCTGGAGCCTGTGATCCACAACTACTGAAGCCTGCGTGTCACAACTACTGAAGCCCATGTGCCTAGAGCTCGTGCTCAGCAACAAGAGAAGCCACCGCAATGAGAAAGCCCGCGTGCAGCAATGAAGACCCAACGCAGCCAAAAATAAATAAAATAAAACAATAAATAAATTATTAAAAACTTAATAAACCGTACACTAGTATGCAAACCTGTAGAGTAGCATGCAAATTTCTCATGCAACTGAAAGAGGAAAGTATCCACACCAAACAAAATACCCTATACTTTACAGTCAAAGAAAAACCTGTGTAAGATGCTTGAAAGTCCTTAACATATAAATATATGTGTTAGTACATATTATATATCTACATATATGTAGATATATGTTACATACATATTTAGGTATATAAATAATTCTTTGGAAAAATTGACACTTTTTTTTGTTTTGTTTTAATTTTCTGACCCTGAAGTTAGGTAGAAGACCTTGTGTAACATAAGGGAGATAATCATCAATGGACATGAGATATTTCAGATGTCGCCTTTTACATACCTTCCATGTCTTTGATGGTCTATCATATGCATAAGAGTAATTTTTAAGCAAGCCTCTTTCAAGTAGTCTACTAATGTGACAATTATGCCTTTAGTCTATTCAGTTTATGAAAAATGTATAAAAAGCAAGTCAGTTATTCATTAATTTTTTAACCAAATAAGCTTATAACTCACTATGCTGTCTTAGGACAAGTTCTGTAGAATTCTTTGTAGTCACCTTATACTAGTGGCTTTCGACTTTGGTTGTACCTTAGTATCACTTGTGGTGTTTTTAAAAGCAAAGATGCCTATGACTTACGCCCAGCATGCTGGAACTGAATCTCTGAGACTGGGGCCCAGACTTCTGCATAAGATTCCGCTATAAGGTTTCCCAGATGATAGCTAATGAACATGAAAGATGGAGGCCTGTATCTAACATTGCCTGAAAGGTATTTAAATGTATTATTTAGCAGCTATATGAAATATACAGCACCATTAGAATAACTGTATTATTTACAGACATTTCTTGCTTTAAGCAAAATATATCACATTTCTAATATAAATTTATACTATCCTGTAAATATTTATTATAATGTTTTGATATGTTTAGCTCTATACTAGATATTGTATGGTAATATAAAGAAATATGACATAGTTTTTATGTTTATTGAGTTAATCATCTCAGTAGGAAACATACACCATATTAAGTATTAACCAAATATAGTAATTGTCATATTGAATGATGCTTACAATAAATGCCAAAAGGCAGTAGACCTAGAAAGTACCAGTGTGCAGGCATGTGTTGATTATTCCCCATGGAAATCTTTATCAAATATTCCTTTAGAGAGCAAAATCCACGGCTGCTTCTTAGAAATGATTTTTTTTTTAATTGTCACACAAAACTTCTGGGAGAAACCTATCGCACAAAGCAAAATACCTTATCAACTATATTTTAACTGTTAGTCTTAAGTTGCAATAGGTCCTAGCTTGACAAATGTTTGGTTTATTAACCCCAAATGAGAATTGCTTATAACAGATTGCCTTTTTGAAGACAGAACTAAAAAGGTATTAGGAACGTGTGTGTGTGTGTGTGTGTGTGTGTGTGTGTGTGTGTGTGTGTGTGTGTGTGTATTTATTTTAGATATAAATGTAGCAATTTGAATATGGAAGTGTCCCATTTCTAACCTAAAGTAGATATTTAATAGATTTCTAGTCTTCCAATTTCATTTCCAAATTCTTCTCCACCAAAATACAGTTAACCAGTCCCTCCTTCAAAGAATTAAAAAAATACTTTAGAGATTTGGTGATTGAAAATGCCTTTGAAGAAAGTAGCAGGAACATTATTCTGTATAAGAAATGTAGCTCAGAGATATTGACAGATTTGTGATGTCACCTAGTTATCAGTAAAATATAAATAACCACTAGAGAGGGATAGAAAGGTCTTAGGTAGTATCATTAAAGGACCACCATTTAGTTCAATGCTCTAAACTTTTTTAGAAAAATCAATCCCAGAGCCTCCATTACTAAATTAAATAATTTAAATTAATTAAATAATTAAAGGCATAGTTATTTGAGAACTATTAAGTAATGAAACCCAGAAGAAAAAAATCTCTACTGAGTGGCTATTTGTAAAAGACAAAATTATAACCTCACTTTGATATGTGCTCACAATCTGTAAATTAGCATTAAAATCCCTCATACAACTAGAAGATAAAAATACCTACACAAAATACGCTAACCCATGGATCTGTGCCTTAGAGTCAAAGAAAAACATAAGAAACATATAACATAGAAATATAACTTAACAAAAACATAAGCAAATCCATAAATGAGAACATGCAGTTTCCACATATGGGTGACCTACAGCAGCTGGGGCAGGACAGTCTTCCTGAGAGGGAGATTTGCAAGTCAGTCAACCTCTCCCAGCTTGAGTTTCCTCATCCACACAATGGAGAAAAGTGAGTGGGTGTGAGGATGGAGTGTACGGGAACTGCCTGGGATACTACCTGGCACATTTTAAAACCTCAGTAAAAGAATAATAATAATAATAATGATGTTTTTAATAAGAAGAATAATTAGGAAAATTATTGGTTACACACTGGAATAGAGTGTTTAATCAGAAGACTCTCTTCCTATGTCACAGAATTGTATATGAGTTCTGGCAATCCTAAATATAATTCTTCTATTCAGCATATATAACTGGATGGAAGTGGCAGCTGGTAACAAATAGCTGGAATAAAAATGGTATGCAAACAGCTATAATTCAGAGGCTGTGCTTTTTGCCTCTTTGTGCTATTTCCCAGACTCTTCATTATCAAATCCTACCGTTGGAGCTCCTCTGAGATTACCATGCCTCCATCTGAGGCATTACCACAAATCAGCAAATTCACATTGTTCAGAACAGAACTTTTACAGATCTGGATCCCTGCTATTTCACATCTTCCCTTCCTCCTGATTGCCCCCAAGGCCTGGGTCAGGGTAAAAGTATCATCCTTTATCTTGGTGGGAGCAAAAGACATCAAAACTTTCCTCTTGGGTTTCATGCAGCCTGTAGCTTACCAGGAACTAGAGAGGGTATTCCTCCCTTAAAGGGTGGCTACGTGGAATGCAGATTGTTAGACAACTGAGGGAAATCCTAAGAGCAACTCAGAAACTGATCCTGTGTCTAATGGCTGGGTCCTGAAACATTTCTATGGTTGCATGGCTATTGCTACTACCCAAACAGCCAGCCAAGGCTAAAACGGCCACCAAAGAGTGAACTCTACATATTGCCTTACAGAATTCAGAAAGTTCCCAGCATTGTTGCCAGCCTCAGCAACATCCTTACACACCACATGCAGCATATGCTTAGGACTAAAGCCTATGAATGTGCAGAAATTACTCATCAACATCTGATCAATTTACAAGGAGAACACTATTCACATATTGTCAAACCTTGAGGACAGGGTCCATGTACATTTCGCTCACCTTTGTATTCCTAGATTCTAGAAAAGTTTGAGATCAAGTAGATGCTAACTTGTCAAAATAATGAGTAAATGAATATAATACCATTCTGGTTAGGAGAACAGAGAATGGGCTTTAGAATAAAACACATGTAGATTTAAGTTCATAGATTCAACCTTTTATGGCTTCAGTTTTCTCTTATGTATGATGTGTACAGTAATATAAACTAGCTTGTTGGGTTGCTTGGATGAATAAAGTGGTTTGTTCACAGTAAGTGAACTAGAGCACACAGCAAGTGCTCTAAACACCTTGATATTAGTCTAGAGGGTGAGTGTGTGTGTGTCTGCGTGTGTGTGTGTATGTATGAGAGGGAGAAGTTGGGGAGAGAAAAGTTAATGTAAATCTTTCTAGATTTGGAGTCAGAATAAATGAAATTACCTTTTAGGGTTCTGTTTTTCATCTGCATAAAATGTAAAAACCCTTTAACAAACATTTTCCAAAGAATCCTGAACAGAAAACTGCTTGAGAGTTTAGCTCTCACCCTGATTCCCTAAGGTAACCTGTGGATTTGCCAATTGGTAATCCTAAGTATTTGAGCTGAATCTTAAAATCACTCAACAACATTATTTCCTAACAAAAGAATAATGAGATATTACTTTGGAACATTTTCCTGAATAGACTCCCACTTGTTACTCATTCTTCCCTTTAGTTGTTCAAGGATAAAATTGACTAAGTTAAGGTGTTAGAGCCAACTCTCTACCAGATGAAGTCAGTTCTAAAAGGTCATAATAAAATTAGTAAAGACAGATGGAAAATGTGCAGATAACAGCTGGTACCCCCAAAGTGTGCACACTGGTGCAATTGTGATAGCAGACATTGCTCCTTCATCTCTTTGCTTTCTCTACATGCATTCTTTAATTCCCAGGGACACAGCTGTCTTGGTGGTTGAAATTCAATCATATACATTACAGACTGATGGTTGGGAAGACATCATTAGGTCCTTAGCCAATATAGAATTCTACTTGTCGATATAGGTTATTAATGAGTAAGCATGAATAGAATCCTGGCTTATTAAAAATAGCTTTTGGGTCTTGGCCATAGATTCTAAAAGCTATCACTGCCCAACATTGTTATTAGCCTACAAAATTTTTTATCACGTCCTCCTACCAATGTTAGAGAATAGAAAATACAAATTGTATCTAAAAAAATAGAGAAAAGTTTTATGTCCTCTTGTTTTAATCAGTTTTCTGCCATTCAGTTGTCATAAATTCAAATTTCTAAACATAATTTAAAAAATATTCCTATGATGCTTCAACTGGATTCAGTTTAATTTATCCAGCATTTAGTGTTTCAAAGATATCTAAAATATAAATTTTAAGCATGTTTAATATATGTTTATTCTTCCATCTTCTTCTTACATACATTGTTGAATCCATAGCTGTATCAGAGATCTTGGCCAGAGCAACTCAAAGAGAGTAATTATTTTAGTGAACTAAATTCTCAGAATAGAAACAAAACAAAAGAGATATTTGAATTTTCGCATGTAATTTTCTCCCTCACATTTATATTTTTGAAAGTCTATAGAGACAAGAATCCAGTTGTAAAGACATCGTGGGATGACCGTTGTACTGAATAATGGGATGCATGTAATGCAAATTCATTTGTTAAGCACCAAATAACCACACTCTCCTGGTTAGCGTTTTTCTCCTCTCTTGGATAACTATGAATTAAGTAAAAGTTTAACTCCCTGTACAAGCTCCAGAAAACTTGGAGGCACTAATATTTTTTGATCACCTTCTTCCATTTCCATTCTTCATTTTGTAGGACCCAGCTGTCTGCTTACAAGACTACAAAGATTTTGTTTAAGACTGTATCAATGTTCTTGGTTTACCATTGACAGATTTGAAAAGGTTGTTGAAAACTGAATGCATATATGCAAATGTTTTGTTATTAAATGGAAACATTCCAAGAACTCAAATGATCCATGTGAAATTTTAATTATAACTTAACAGCTGCTTGAACTAATTGAAGGATATCAGAAAGGTGATTTCGTTCTCATTGTAATTAAAGAGTTAAGCCTAATTTGCTGTTGTCAGGATAAGACTAAATACCAATCTGGTCTGCCTAATTGTATTAAAAGGTAAACAGATAACTGCTAGAAAAGGGTAGGGCCCACCCTAGACAAAGACAACAGGTTCTCGATGTGCCATCGCCACACATTCCTATTGGAATATGAGCAATGACCTTTAAGCAAAGTAGCAACTGTTCTCAACTTCTGCTCTGAAGGCTGCAGTTTCATCTTGCAGCATCATCTGTTCATTCCCTCTTGTAGCCAATTTTATTTTCTTTCAATTTCTCAATCTTTTCCCCAAAGGTCCTCTGTGACCTCATCACTTATGAGAGAAGAAAACTGAGGCAGAGAAAAGGCAAGAGAATCTTCAGAGCAAACAACTGGTAGAAAACAAGACTCTTGACTAAATAGTATGGTGCTTTTTCCCACCACTCTCTGTGCTTTGCACCTACTAACATGGAATTTATCTAGTTTTCAATTTACTATATTACAGTAATGGGGGAATACATCTTGAAGTCTTTTTAATGGTATGCTGGTCACTTGCCCTTTGTTCTGGAAGAGCCAGAAAGTTGTGTTTTTGAATTTTTTTTTTAACTAGAGTTCTATGGAAGAGTATCCTTTATGAGCAGTATCATCCTTTAATATCCTAACTGAAAGGGGTTAAAGCTCCTATTCAGTAGTGCAAGGATTTTAGATGCAAAATAAATGAATCATTTTAAGTCTGATATTTCATACTCTTTATAAAACCCTGTCTCACTTTCTGAGTAGGCTTCTAGATATGAAAACAGGTGGAATTCGACTGCCAAGGGTTCTGGCAATCCTGATGCTTCTTGGATGATTATTCTTGTTCTTTTTTTATGAATTCATTTTCTTTCTATCAGCCCATAACATAAGGATAGTCAGTATTTGTTTCTGTCTTTTTATTTTTTTCACTGTCTAAAAAAGAGACTCCTACGTAAACTCATTTGGAGTAGTGTACGGGACTGCAGGGGGAGGGACTTATTTACTCATCTTTCTTAATGGACACGTGTCTCCTGCCGCCAGATTCAAATACATATTGCAAGTGAGGCAAAGCCAAAAACAGAGAACTACTGTCAGAATGAACCACTGTCCCTGTGTGTGGTCCATGTGTTAGCCCTCAGGCATGTCAGAGTAGCTTATACAGAAGCCCTATAATTCTTTATCAGAGCTCTATAATTAGAGCTCTATAATTCTTTATAGAGCTCTATAATTCTTTATCAGAGCAATAATCTCTATAATTCTTTATAGAGCTCTATAATTCTTTATCAGAGCAATAATCTCTATAATTCTTTATCAGAGCAATAATCTCTTTACTTAGAACAGTAACACACACATTATTATATTATTAAACTTTTGACTCACTTTTCTAATCTATGCCCAGTCCCATATTGTTATTGCCTAATTACGTATTTGTTGCATCTACTCAAATTCAACCTGTTTAACTTCTTCCCATGAAAACCAGCTCCCTTGTTAATATGACCCATCTCTCCTATATTACCTTTCCAGCTATAGTCTCTCTCTCTCAAATTATTCAACCTACATAACACTGACATTAATCTTCATAAATCATCATTTAGTAGGTAATGCCATTCTACTGCTCAAAACCATTTAACACTGGGAATTTCCTATAAAGTTTAAATTCCTTAGGCTGACATTAAGAGCTGTCATAATTCTTAGTTTTAAGCATCATAAAAACTACTCTAACTACTTAAAGTAGAAAGGCATTTGTTAGAAGACTCATTGGGTTGCTCATGTAATAGTTGAGGAGACCTAAGAACCTGGCTCAAAAAAAGGAAATGAAGAGGAGAGGCCAGGCAGCCCAAACCAGCTCCAAATCATGCCACTGAACTATTCTGGTGAGGACACTGCTGCTTCCACCATTGACCACTGGATGCCATAGCTTGCCACTCCCGTCACCAACACTGCTGATGTCAACACTGGGTACACTGCCATTGCTGCCACAGAAAATGGATGTGGCCACTTCTACTACCAGAATGGATACCTCATTACAAAGGTGTCTGTTTTGGATCCCAAGTCCCAGATGAGCCTTCTGCTTGGACAAACCTATGTCTGTGCCCAATATTTTGGTGTAAGGGTAAGGTGCAAGTATCTGGACTTTCCAAGTTATAGAGTGAGAAGTAAGTCTGCTTGCTACCAATGCCCATGTGGGGGGAATTCCCCAACTGGGAACTCATATGGCAAGGAGAACAGAAAATAAACAATTAAAGAGAGAGAGGACAAGAGAGCTTTTTGGCTAACTAATGTCCTAACCAAACCATTAACCCACTAATCTATGGTATACTCAGTCCTGTTCCTACTCACCTTCACAAATCATTGAATGAATTATGATTCTGCTTATTAAAACATCTAGTATATCACCAAAAAATAGTAGTTCCTAATTCATGAATAAGTACTACTTCCATTCCAGCCAAAATGCCTTTTTCTCTATCTTCACATCTACCCAGCCTAAGGATTTACGTAAATTCCATCTTGTCCAAGGAGTTATCTGTGAACACTCAACTCAGTGTTAGCTGCTTTTTCTAAATTCCTACTGCATTTAATCTGTATCATTCATTTTGGTGTTTATCATTCATACTGTCACACCATTCACTATATGTTCATGTGTGTAGTTTTATATCCACAGATTGCAACCTTCATGACAATAAGACCATGTGTTATAATACTTTGCAGCAACTCTGGAACACATCATCATATTTTGGGGAGAGAAGCACATAATAAATGCTTACTGATTGCCTGTCTGCGGCTGAAGTAGGTTTTCAATTAAAATTTTAATCACCCACCTCCACATACTTCCATTCTATAAAAGGAAAAGTGTAGAAAAAAATATGGGTTAATAAGTTAACTGATTTTTTGTTAATCGAGGCATTATCATAATAAGGATCTAGAATAATTTATTTTGTTCTCATATAATTTATTTTTTACTTTAAACCATGTAACAAAAGTTCTGTAAGACATAAAGGGAAAGAACTGAGAAAAATAAGTTTATCCAGGGCAGAAATGCCATGTTATTTAAATAAAAAGAACTCAAGGTCTCTTATCCCAAATAGAATAGGAGCTACCAGTCACCCAGATAAATCACCCATCACTCCCTTGCCACTGGCTCTTACCATTAGCTTCTGACATGCTTAAGTCTGTCCCGTATAAATCAACAAGCGCACTTTCTTGACTGTCTGTCCTTTTGCAGGATGACGCTCTCCCTCATCCTCTTTCCTTTCATAGCCTTGCTTCTTAGACATGGAGCCCGTGCTCATTGTCTTTGTATCCTCAAAATTGTGCAAGTTAGCAACACTACTCCAGTTAATCTAACACTGACTTCACGATGTAGCTTTCATTTGTTAACCTCAGTGCACCTTTTTCAGAATTTCCCTTAACATGACCATTAGGTGTAACCAGATCCAATGGCCACTCCCACTGTTTTGAAAAAAGTCTCCTCCTTAGCTTTCATACTGTTTCTTTCCCAGCTCTCTTTCTTCATCTCTCTTCCTTGAAAAAGTTTTAAGAGACCTCCCCTACTTCAATCCACCTGTTTAATAGTGGATGTTCTCCATCATGTCCATGAGGTCCCCCCAAATTGTTCATCTTATAAGTGTATCAAATAAACACACTGTAGACCTTAAACTTTCAAAATGCTCTATGCCAATTATATCTCAGTAAAGCTGGAACAATGGAATACAAATATTGGCTGTTTCCCAAATTATTGTCCTTCACCTTTTCCCCTTGTACTTTCCCATCTATTTATATATCTCAATCCCCCACTCATTTCCAGCTAGTTTACCTACAAGGCTTACTGCTACCTAATGTATATCACTCCTCACTTGTTTTGTTTTGTTAAAATGAAAGTGATAACAACCTTTCTCTGGAATTTCTGATACAATGCCATGTCTTACAGTGACTATCACCTATAGTGTAATGACTCAGGTCTACATCTCTAGCCCAGATTTCTCTCTAGAGCCCAAATCATATATTCAGCTGATTCCTGGTTAAAAACTTAATGCCCATTGACAACCAGAATCTTGTCCAAGACCCGAAACTCCAGAAGAAATGCACCTATTTCACCTCCTTTAGATTGGACTTTTGTCAAATATTGAATCCTGCCCAGAATCAGAATAAAGCTTTGACACTCCCCAAATTATGGTTGTGATACATATAGATCCCTCCCAGGTATAGTGCAGATGAAGGGACAAAGGTGGCACCACTGTTTCCACCCTGATGAGAAGTTAGCCTGCTCTGGGTCAAACAAACTCAGACGCAGGTTGGGGCTGGCTTCAGTTCTTCTGCTCCCACATTCATAAAGTAGATATAATAACAACATATCTAACCTGACTGGGGGAATAGATTCCAAAAATGTATACAAAGTTCTAAGCTATTAACACTACATTTTAAAAAGTTATTACTGTTTCCTATATGCTTTCCAGAAAACCATGTTTTATCTAAATCTCCTTTTGGGGGCTACTTATTAAGTAAAAAAAATCAGGTAGTTATGCTCAAATTAAACTGAAATGTATTTGTTCCAGAATCCTATTATTTTTGTCATTGTGTAGAATTTTTCCAATTAAATTTATCAAATTTGTAAGTTTATATAAATAATGTTATTTTGAACCCTTGAGAGTATCTTTATTTAATCTATTTTGAGCACTTATAGACTTCTTATCTATCTAGTTTTCCAGTCAAGATAAATTATGAACAATTTTTACTCTCTGTGCCATCTTGTCTAGGCACCAAAATCACAGCAATTGCAGGTTTGTTGAAAATAAACTCTGGAATTGCTTCAGTTGCCCATACTATTAGTGACTAAGAGTAATTACATTAGTAAGATTTGGAGCACACCTGGTGATCTAAGCATACAGCAGGGTGCTTTCCGTGGGTTTTCCCTCTCATCACACAGACTGCTAAAAAGACATGCAATCAAAGGTCAAGATCTAATAAAATTAATAATTTAAATGCTTCATCAAGGATGTTCTTAAGTGAAACTGGCATTTTATTTATTTACTGACTGTTTTAGCTTTCACTGCAAGTCTGTAGCAGTAGGAACACACTGACTATTAGCACAGTTTGGTGCCACTGCCTTGATTCCTGTTAACGCAATTAATGCAACCACCATTGCTTCTGCATAATCAGCACGATGTCAATACAATGAAAAAGGCAAATAATGTCTGAATATTATTAGGGAAATTGTCTTGACCTAGCAGGCCACCTAGAAGGGTCTCAGGGACCCTCAGTGCTCTGCCAATGCTTTTAGAACTACTGCTCTATGGCACAGAGCAGGCAAGATCTCAAGACAGTCCACTCTGGAAACCCCATGCCAGTGAGACTAATCAGTAAAGTCCCTGATCTTTATTAAATCAGGAAAAATCTGCCAAAACTTTATCTTAATTTTTATTTCAAAATTTAAGTCAAACATGAATAATATCACTTCCCACAACCACAGATGATCTTCCTTGAATTCCCAACATATGGACTCAATCCCTTTCATGTAGTCCTTGTCATATTTTACCCTAAATTTTAGTTATTTGTGTTAGGTCTCTTACTCTTTGTTAGGCAGAATACCTTCAGTACAGACTTATGAGATTCTAGGAAATAATTCTGACTATACGCCTTGAATACATAAGAGTCACTCACATATATTTGTTTTTTGAATTGACTTATATAATTGGCAAAGCCAAAAAGAATTAGGGAATTCCTTGGTGGTCCAGTGGTTAAGATTCCGTGCTCTCACAGCTGGGAGCCTGGGTTCAATCCTTGGTGGGGGAACTAAAATCCCACAAGCCACGCTGCATGGCCAAAAGAAAAAAAAATAGCCAAAAGCCAAAAAGAATTAGGCCTACACCACAAGGTGTCCTTTAAAGAGGGTTTCAAATAAAATTTAGCAATATATTTAAGAGCTAAAACTACTTAGAATAAAACAGGAGTATATCTTTGTGACCTTGAGTTAGGTAATAATTTCTTGGAAATAACATTTAAAGCACAAACAGCAAAAGATAAAAGATAATATAATTGGGCAACTCAAAATTTAAAACTTTTGTGCTGCAAATAATAACATCAAGAAAATGAAAGACAATCCATAGAATGAAACAAAATATTTGCAAAGTATATATCTGATAAGATACTTATATCCAAAATATATAAAGAAGTTTACATCTCAACAATAAAAAGAAAAATAAACTAATTTAAAAATATGCCAAGGATTTGAATAGACATTTCTCCAAAGAAGATATGCATATGGCAAATAGGCACATAAGAAATGCTCAACATCATTAATCATTGGGGAAATACAAATCAAAACTACAATGAGACACAAGTTCATACTCACTAGGATGGCTATAATCAGAAAGACACACAAAAACAAGTATTGGTAGGATATAGAGAAATTGAAATACTCACACACTGTTGGTGTGAATGTCAAATAGTGCAGCTACTACGGAAAACAGGTTAGCATTTGCTCAAAAGTTTAAATATAGAGATACCATATGATCTAGAAATTCTATTCCTAGGTATATACCAAAGAAAAATGAAATCAAATGTCCATATAAAATCTTGTACATATATATTCACTGTAGCATAATTCATAATAGCCAAAAAGTAGGAACAACCCAAATGTTCATCAACCAATAAGTGAATAAACAACATGTGATATATCCATACAATGGAATACTATTTGGCAATTTAAAAAATAAAGTACTAATATGTGCAAGAAAATGGGTAAACCTTAAAAGTATTACGCTAAGTGAAGGAAACTGCACACAAATGACCTCATACTGTATGAGTTTTGTAATTCCATTGATATGAAATGTGCAGAATAAGCAAATCTATAGAGACAGAATGTAGGTTAGTAGGAGGATGTTGGAGGGAAGTGGGGAATGACTGCTAACAGTGTGGGGTTTCCTCTAGGAAAACAAAAGTGTTCTATAATTAGATTGCAAAGATTACTGCACAATCCTTTAAATATACCAAAACCCACTGAATTGTATACTTAAAAAAATTATTCAGGCAGGACCCATCAAGCTTTTGGTTAGTGGACTATAATCAATGTTTATCGAATAAATATAACAATATTTACATATCGGTATTTACTGTGTTAGAAACTAAAATTTAGAACATTAAGAAGCTGCATAAACAAAGGAGATAGCTAAACAGTTGAACTGAAAATAAAATAAATTTTAATTCATTTTCATTCATAAATCAAATATAGTCTATAGACCACTTTTTCAAGAGACAGGTTCAGGATCTATTTTAACTAGGTAACATTGGCTAAGTTAACTTTTCTGTGCTTGATTCATCATCTGAACAACTGGAAATTTGCCATATTCAAGATTTAACGTGAAAACAGTAAGCTTTAGCACAAAGTATTTTCTTCTAGTAATACACATGTAATGATATATTTTTAGAACTCTAAACATTTGATAATCAATGGCATACCTTTTCACAACAAAACACATATATATGACACATAATCCAATGGGAAACTATTGATCATGCCCAGAAATCTACTTTTCAGTTTTAATATCTGGACTGCTTTTTAAAACAATTCCAGGAAGAATTCCAATACAAACATTTTGGGCAAAAGGAAGGAAGGTATACCCATTCCCATACTGTGTTTCATGGTTAAAAAAACTGTCTAAAAATTTTTTTTTGACCCCTCTCTCCCTATCCTGACAAAAGTAAATTTAAAGCAATTGAGAAGATAAATGGTTCCTCACATAAAGTGGGGGAAGGAAAACTAATTTGGGAATATGACAGCAAAACACTCATTTGTCATGACTACATTGAGGTATCTTGGAAAATGACTAGAACCTTGTTGTACATTGTGTGACTGGAAGGACCAACGTCTGTTTTCTTCCCCTTCCTTTGTCAAACTCCACCTCCTGCTGCCTCGGTTCATTTCCACTAAAGGTTACTAGCAATATTAATTCTCCATGGCAGTCAAGTCAGGTGCCCAGCAGCAAGGCAGGGGAGATGCGTAGGGAACTGAGAGAAGGAGGAGGAAGACACACAGACCGGGGTGGGGGGGGGGGGGCGGGGGGGGGGACGGTGGGTCATGAATTTGTAAGAACTAATTTGTCTAATATTCAGTAACAAAAGGACCTCGTCTGCACTGTGCATTAATGCAGCATCAATCACTGGGTAACTGCTCCACACACATAATGAGAATATTCTCTGGCCAGCCCCATGGTCTGTACAGACAGCTGGGGAGATAATAACCCAAATGGAATTTTTATTTTAATGCAACTCCCATCCTTTAAACACAAAAATGAAACAGATTAAAGTTTGTAAAAATGTAACAGCCTTTCATAAAATCTTAGTGTGATAACGTACTTATTCCAGCAGTGATGCCTGAAGAGCCTGAAATGTCTCCACTTGATTGTTGGGATTCTCCAGTTTAATGGCCCTTTTCTTTTTAATTCATTATGAGTTGCTTTAGTCCTTCCAGTCATTGTGTCTAATAACATTGGCTCATCTGATTACATTTCTTTTTTTTTCCCTTCTTTTTTAAGGGTGCTTGAAAACTGCACTTCATTTAGATTAACTTTATCTTCAAATCAAAATTATACCCGTATTGATACTTATGTGAAATATTTAAAATATATATTTACTCCCATGTTATATACATGGGAGTAAATATATATTTTATATATTTTATAGTAAATATATATTATATTTACTATATATATATAGTTATATATATATAGTTACTATATATATATAGTTGAAAAATAGATTAATTACTACAAAAATTCACAGAAAACAGATCAGCTTCATTGTAAAAGAAATTTAGGTCATCTGTTAGAGAAAAAAATTCCCCCATCTCCTATTTATTTTTCCACTCTAAAAAACAAAATCTATGCAAAAAAGTAGAGATTTTTTCACTTGTTAGACTACAGCAACTTCTCTCCTAAGGACACTTTACAAATAAATTTGAAAATAGACATGAATAAACAGAAAAATAGCCTTTGACATTTAATGATTTTCTAAGAAATAGTCAGCAAATAAGAAATCTACCTGAATTTTTCTAAATGTAGTTCATGAGGCACAATGAAATCAGTGCATTAGGGCATTCAATATGTTGTCACTAGAGAAATAATGAACTCTCCATTGCAGAAATATTTCTAAAGGACAATTTAAAAAGGGACTGAGAGGAAATATGAAAAATAGTAAGCCTAACAATGACAAACAGAAGGAAAAAACTTTAATGAGGTCAAGTTGAAAATATAATTTAAGATAAAAAGCCTCATTGAACTCTTCCTGCTGTTCTACTATAACAGAATAATATAATCAGCTTCCTTGATCTGTGGTATAGATTCCAACTCACGGAAGCTGCTTTAGCATGAAGCAATCACATACAAAATGGCTGTGTTAATAATGAGTAGATATATACTATCTTATTTGTGTATTTTATATATAAATATAATTAAATTTTACAATAATATTTTAAAATTTATTTTTAGATCTATATACCATAAGGCTCCCAGAAATCCTTGATATCTTTACATGACTTGATACAAATATTTTAACTTCTTTATTAAACCTGAACAAATCTTTATTAATCAGAGCACTATGAAATGATTGATTAATGAGTAATTGATAATAAGTCTAATAATTCGTCTATGTTTTCACCATGAGTTCCTAATTTTGCTTTAGTTTCAGCATTAAAAATACCTTGTTCTGGGCTTCCCTGGTGGCGCAGTGGTTGAGAGTCCGCCTGCCGATGCAGGGGACACGGGTTTGTGCCCTGGTCCAGGAAGATCCCACATGCTGCGGAGCAGCTAGGCCCATGAGTTATGGCCGCTGAGCCTGCGTGTCTGGAGCCTGTGCTCCGCAACAGGAGAGGCCGCAACAGTGAGAGGCCCGCATACCGCAAAAAAAACCCAAAAACCTTGCTCCTTGAAATAAAAATAAAAATCCCCTCCACACACTAAGATTCTAAGTCAAGTTTTTCCCCTAAAAAGATCGCTAACATGCATGTACTTGTGTATTTCCACAAACAAAGAAGGATAATAGTTAAATTTAATTTTCTGTAGCCCATATTAAAAACAGTGTGTTTTCTCACTGTAAAATATAAAATTACACTATAATGTGAACATGCTTTTCCAACTCTGTACCTCATCATCTCTTTTGAGAATCACTGCTTTAAAGAGAGGCCTAATTTGGTCAGACTTCTCCAGAAAACAGTTGGGAATTAGATTAGAAGTCTTTGATCCTGCCTCCAATATGGCCCCCAATGATCCTTGCCTCTTAGTACGTGAGCTCCTATGTAATCTCTTCCCGCACTGTACCAGGGTTGTCTGTTTTAACCATAGAATATGGCAGAAGTGATGACATATGCTTTCTGAGATGGGTTTATGAAAACACTGTAGCTCTTATGTGTCTAATCAATCACTCTCTCTCTTGGATCATTTACTCTGGGAGGAGCCAGTTTCCATGTGATGAGCAGCCCTATGGAGAGGACCTTGTGGCAAGGAACTGAGCCCTCCAACCAACAGCCAGGAAGGAACTGAAGCCTCCTGCCAAGAGCCGTAGGAGTGAGGTAGAAAGCAGATTCTCTAGCCCCAGTCAAGCCTTTAGATGACTGCGGCCTTGGCCTACACCTTGACTGCAGCCTCATGGGAGACAATGAACCAGAACTACCCAGCTAAACTGGGTAGGTAAACAGATTCCTGACCCTAAGGAACTGTGTGAGATAAATAAGTCTTTGTTGTTTTAAGTTTGTTATGCAGTGATTGATAACTAACACAGTTCCTGCTAGCATTCTGCAACCAAAAAGAATAGGTATAGTGCTAAAGAGAGTGATACATTTCCATTGCCAATAGATATGTTATCTGTCTAGTGCACTAAAATTTGTCCAACCTGGTTAATATAGAGCCAGGGTATGGATAATTCCCTCCTTTTCCCAATGCAGGACTATGCCTGCATAAGTTATATAACTAAAACCAAAAGAAAACAAAACAAAAATGACTGATCTATTGTGACCCATGGCATTTTTGCTGCATACACTACAAAGAATTCTTTGAATAATATTCAAAATGGATAATTAATGCTACAAGAGTTTCACATTAACATTTTCATTCTGTTAAAATAAGTTCAAAATGCTAACCTACATACATTGCTTGTGGACCTCATAATTTTGAGATTTATGAGAACTGGCATAGTTGGTACTAGATAAAAACTAGATGAATAAATGAATGAACTAATTTACTGTACTACTAGGTTCTATTTTATTATTGAAGTAGAATGTGGAAACAAATGATCAGAACAAACATCAATCAGTCCTGTTTAAATAACAAAATTATATGCTGGCTGTAACCACATATCTAGATATGGTATATGTCTAAGAGAACAAGGTTATAGAAAACCTTTCCTCCAGTTATTTTCTTATTGTGAATAGTCATCCATGTCATATTAGTAAGAAAGCGAATTCATTAGGAAGAGAATGAATCCTGAGGCCTCAACTAAGTCATCTATGTTGGTAGCCCAGCATCCATTATAGTCTTGGTATTGTCTATTCCAGGAGAGGACAGGGTCAAAGATTATTTAACTCTATTGGATTCCAAGGAATGACTTCATTTTCATCCTGGCAGGTGACCAAGGAAGCTTAATCCTGTTATCAAGGTCATCTGAGAGGTTTTCACGTAAACAAAGACATGGCTCAGACAAAGAGCAGAAACTGTAAAAACTGACACAAGATGATAATTATTGTAACACGATAAACTGGACAGGCTATGAAAATCCTCTGAGCTTCCTCTGAAGAACTCACCTACATATAAAATCAAAATCCAGGGGCAAGTCTCCATTGTTCCTGCAGCCTGCCCACCCTTGGAGTTCTGAATGCTACATGCCATCCCTAAATTCGCAAGTTACTGTACAGAACTAGGACATGGCCAGGTTGGAGACCACATACTTCTTAGCCTTAGGTAGTCCAGTCACCTTACCCATTTTTGGTAAGATTGCCCTTCTTCTCTGAGGGACGCAGCTCTGACCTGGACCACTTCTACTTTGGGTACTGGTTAAGAAACTGAAAACACTTGGCAGGGATAGAGAAGCAGAGTGGAGATCACATTTCTCCAGTGCAGAAGTGAGTACAAATTTACAAATTCTCTCAGAGTCAGATTCACATATATAAGAGAGATGATGCTCTGGACATATTAGTCACATGACTATCAAGTTCAAATTCTTCTTCTGGCTGCCACTTCCCTGTACATAGCCCTGTTTCCTGGGAAGTAGTACCAGCCTGGTCTTTATGTGGAGCTGGCCACTGATTGGACCAGGTGGGGAGTGGTGTGGTATTTGACTCAAGGGTAACCAATCCCTGAGCTGGCCAGTAAGCTATAATGGTCACCGCAAGAGCAGTATAAGAGCACTACTGGGCTTCAGGCAGAATAACACCATTGTTTTCATTTTTGATTTTACAAGTGCTGACACACTTGTAAGAGCATTATTCTCCTTTCCCAAAGCTTCTATTTTTCAACTCTTTCTTCCTCTTCTCTGTATCTCACATGCCAAAATGAACCAGCGTTTAGTTGACACACACTTTATTCTAGGGGATAATGTGTAGAATCAAGCATATTATTGGCCACATTTGTTGAACAGTAAGAGCAATCGATTTTGTCTTTCATAGGCACACCATAAATATTTCTGAATGAGAACTGTTAAATAAGGAGAAATTTCTCCTTAATTTGCATGCAGATATTTAAATCTTTGAAAGAGCTATGATTCTTTCTAAAAGAATACTTTTTTAAGTGCCTTATCCTTTAAGTAGTTTTGTGTATGCTATTTCCAAAAAGAACTCTTATTCCAGTTAACATTTTAATAAACCATGCAATGCCCTTTTTTTTAGTTAAAATTCCCTGTATAAATGAACATAAGAAAAAAAGAAAGAAAAAAAATGAACATAAACATAAAACTATAATAATATGACTAGAAATTAGATACCCAGGTAAAGCTACCACATTAGTTTGGTTAGGATATCAAGAGTCATGTTCATAGTCATGCTCTCCAGTAAAATTCATACGTCTACATTTTGGGCACATTAACTTCATGTATCTTCCTGAATATGGTGGCTATTCTCCCACCATTGAGCAAAGAAATATCCATAAAGTAATATTAGCCTCTTCATTCTCAGTGTAGTAATCCAGTGAAGAAACTAATATCCTGGGCAAACATTATAAATATGTTTTATTGTATACTACGGAGTGTTTGTATATCGTAAAATCTTCAATACCTTCTTTCAACAGAAAAACAAATCAGGTCAGACATCATTAATTAGCTTTGCAAAAACTCCATAATTAACCTAGCTAAGAGTTACTGCTCCTTTTATCAGATTATTTTAATATATTATAAGGAGTACAACATTTGTGACATATAACACAACATGGTAGCAAATGGGCATAGTGATTATTTTATGGTTCTGTCTTGAACACCTTCTTTGTCAATATACAAAGCTGCTTTAGATGTGTAAATGAATCCTCTGCTGTCACCATTCAGAGTATTGTATAAACAGTAGACGTCCACACAAAATATCTTTATGTTTAATACCTTCATATTTTAGTTTTTACTTAACCAATTTTTTTTTTCAAGAATGCTCTATCAAGATCATTAGTGCTTATTTTATTTTAAAACGTTAGGATAAGAATTCCAAAGCACATCAAAGTCATGGTGCTGTTTTTCCAAGGAAAGACTTACACAGACACAGGGTTGAAAGAGTCACATACATGGACTTTTAAATATGTGGTAGTTTGAGAAAAATTTATTAAAATGTGGTTTCTATTAGGGATGCTGACCAATTTAACTGATCTAGAACACAAGGTTACAGTTTCAGTGACAAGTAAATTAAAGGAAAATCAGATGTTCTATAATCAGTGATTTATCTTTCACTTCTTCTTTAACCAAGGAATTAAATACAGCCCCTGTTAGTCTAGTTATCTATGATGTGCAAGGCAGACAGGATCTATTGTGTACCCACTGTGAGTGACAGCATGAATGACAGCCTTTGCCAGTCAAAGCTGTGATAAGGACTGGGTTCTGAGAGAAGCTCCTATTTGAGAGCCATCTGCATTGTCCCAGCCATCACTTCTGGCAGGAAGGCTGATTCGGAGATAAGAAGGTGATGGTACTGAGCTTATTTCAGAGAAGGATCTCAGCAAACTAATCAGTGCCATCTGCATTTAGAACAACACTCATCAATTTGGCTTCTTTCTTTCTTCCTCTCTCTCTTTCTTTTTTTAACTTTTCACTGAATACTTCCAAAGCTTCATTACATTTTGTGTGCTACCAAAGACAGACTCTCAGTATTAAAGAGCAAAGAAAACCAAACCAAACAAAAACATGGAAAAGATCTGAGAATAATGAAAACGCAGCAGCAAGAAGGCCTGTGAAAGATATTATTCTGATGGACTCAGATTGGTGAAATGCTAGCAAAGTCTGCGTTACAGGCTCCCAGAGACTCAAATGCTAATTAAGAGGCAATGGTTTACTGAAGTCTTCCAGAGAAAGGATGGCCTCTGCCCAAGAGGTGTGCATAAGTGAAAACAATAACAAAAACACTATCAATAGAAGGTAGACATGAAGCTAAGTAATAGAGGTCCCTGTCAGCAACTTGAAAGCCCAGTGGAATTAGAAAGAGGGAAATTTCACTTTGGGCTAGTGTTGTAGAATGCTTAATTGTCCAAATTGTCAGTCAGTTTGCACCTCACACAAAAATAACTAGATATGAGAAGTGTATCCAGCTTGAGCCAACAAAGATTGTTGGGGTACCATGATAGATCAAAGCAAAGTAAAATATTATAAACTACACAAATAATGATATGCTTTCATTCACATAGCTCTTCTCAAATATAAACTATTTAATAGGACTTGGAAACAATTAATGTTCAATAGCCAGTGAGAACTGGAGAGATTTTCTGGTGGAATGCTATGGGAATAAAAGATAACAAGATAGTCCATAATTATTTTTTCTTTTATCAAATTGCAAGCCATACTGGGGATTTGCCATCGAGGACAGAGTAAAAGCAGAATGAGAGTGAAGAAAGTCTGAATTGACTGAAGACAGGACAGGAGGCAGAGCGGAAGACTGGAAAACAGGATCCAGCATGCAAGCAACAAGCAACGGTCTGAGAACCAAGTGGCAGAAACTGCTGTGAGACCACTGAGGGGCAGAGCTCTCCCTAGTCATGGACTAAGCGGTCTGCTCCAACAACTGGCAAAGCAGAAGTTCAGATGGAGTCCCACCGAGGTTCAAGGTTGGGTGGCGGTAATTGAGGGGGTGTGAGACGCTGTTGTGCTGGAGCGTGTGGCTGCCGAGAAAGAAAGGGTTACAGGGAGGCCTGGACTGCAGCATGGGTCTGAGACGTAGGCTTTCCTATCTCAGAGCTCTACCTTACTGATACCAAATGGTCCCAGAGCAACCTGAAACCCAATGAACACATTCTCCTTCAGAAATGTTAATTCTCTCCCTTCCCAATTAAGGAGGAAGGCAGCTATGTAGTGGTTTAGAGGCACTAGCTTTGAAGTCAGGCTGCCAGTATTTGAACCCTGGTTGCCTCACTTACTAGCTGTCTGTCTTTGGCAAAGTTACTTAAATTTTTGTTGCCTCAGTTTACTAAAATGGGGATATTATTAACAGTCCTTACTTCTCAAAGGGTTATGTATGATTAAATGAGTAAATCCACGTAAACCATTTTGAACAGGAACTTGACTCACAGTAAGTTCTCGACAGCTATTTCATTGTTGTCATTTTTTTGTTGTTGTGGTTATTTCATGTACTTCAGGTCAATGAGGTAGAGAAATTTTCCTTCTTAGCCCTACCCACCCCAATTTCCACTTGCAGACCATTTCTTCAACTGCCTCTTGTAAAACTTGCTATTCTGCCCTCACCATTTCTTTGGAGCCATTGTTACTCATTTCTTGGTCATTTCCCTTGATTCACAAATTTAGCTCTGGGCCTTGTCTTCCTTGTCATACAAACTTTATCCAGTCTTGATAACTTGATCAGCAATCAGTCTTATCCATCCAATTTAATAGACTCTCAACTTCTTGGCCTCCTTGTCTCAGATGATCTCGTCCTTCACAGTACCTCAGTACACTTTCTCTGGATCATACCCGAGATTTCATCATCAACAGAATCTGCACCGTCTCCTACTCAGAAATGCAAACATTCCACTGTGGAATCACAGCTTCCTATACTTTTCTCTTCCTTATTCAAATAGTACTCTCTTTACAATGTTATGGTCCCCAGGGTACTGGAACCACCAAGTTTTCATCTTCTCTCAACTTCCCCCTGGCTTCATTCTCCAACTTACAAGCCAAAGTTTATTATTATAATCATACTTTCAACTACATGGTTTCTCTCCTCCTTGATTGTACTCTCTTTGCAAAACTCAAATTCCAGACGAACATAGTTGAATGTAGCTGGAGAAAATTATATAACCAGGCATACTGGGGTTTTTTTGTTTGTTTTTTTGTTTGTTTGTTTTTTAACATCTTTATTGGAGTATAATTGCTTTACAATAGTGTGTTAGTTTCTGCTTTATAAAAAAGTGAATCAGGGCTTCCCTGGTGGCGCAGTGGTTGAGAGTCCGCCTGCCGATGCAGGGGACACGGGTTCGAACCCTGGTCTGGGAAGATCCCACATGCCGCGGAGCAGCTGGGCCCGTGAGCCATGGCCGCTGAGCCTGCGCATCCGGAGCCCGTGCTCCGCAACGGGAGAGGCCACAACTGTGAGAGGCCCGCGTACCGCAAAAAAAAAAAAAAAAAAAAAAAAGTGAATCAGTTATACATATACATATGTTCCCATATCACTTCCCTCTTGCGTCTCCCTCCCTCCCACCCTCCCTATCCCACCCCTCTAGGTGATCACAAAGCACCGACCTGATCTCCCTGTGCTATGTGGCTACTTCCCACTAGATATTTACTTTTCGTTTGATAGTGTATATATGTCCATGCCGCTCTCTCGCTTTGTCACAGCTTACCCTTCCCCCTCCCCATATCCTCAAGTCCATGCTCTAGTAGATCTGTGTCTTTATTCCCATCTTAACCTAGATTCTTCAGGACTTTTTTTTTTCTTAGATTCCATATATATGTGTTAGCATACGGTATTTGTTTTTCTCTTTCTGACTTACTTCACTCTGTATGACAGTCTCTAAGTCCATCCACCTCACTACAAATAACTCAATTTCGTTTCTTTTTATGGCTGAGTAATATTCCATTGAATATATGTGCCACATCTTCTTTATCCATTCATCCGATGATGGGCACTTAGGTTGTTTCCATCTCCGGGCTATTGTAAATAGAGCTGCAATGAACATTTTGGTACATGACTCTTTCTGAATTATGGTTTTCTCAGGGTATATGCCCAGTAGTGGGATTGCTGGGTCATATGGTAGTTCTATTTGTAGTTTTTTCAGGAACCTCCATACTGTTCTCCATAGTGGCTGTATCAATTTACATTCCCACCTGCAGTGCAAGAGGGTTCCCTTTTCTCCACACCCTCTCCAGCATTTATTGTTTCTAGATTTTTTGATGATGGCCATTCTGACTGGTGTGAGATGATACCTCATTGTAGTTTTGATTTGCATTTCTCTAATGATATATGTAGTTGAGCATTCTTTGATGTGTTTGTTGGCAATCTGTATATCTTCTTCAGAGAAATGTCTATTTAGGCCTTCTGCCCATTTTTGGATTGGGTTGTTTGTTTTTTTGTTATTGAGGTGCATGAGCTGTTTGTAAATTTTGGAGATTAATCCTTTGTCAGTTGCTTCATTTACAAATATTTTCTCCCATTCTGAGGGTTGTTTTTTGGCCTTCTTTATGGTTTCCTTTGCT
The DNA here is from genome assembly GCF_937001465.1 of Orcinus orca. Taxonomy (NCBI): domain Eukaryota; kingdom Metazoa; phylum Chordata; class Mammalia; order Artiodactyla; family Delphinidae; genus Orcinus; species Orcinus orca. The sequence goes on along the minus strand of NC_064569.1, from coordinate 32,498,511 downwards.
GTGCAAAAGCTTTTAAGTTTCATTAGGTCCTATTTGTTTATTTTTGTTTTTATTTCCATTTCTCTAGGAGGTGGGTCAAAAAGGATCTTGCTGTCATTTATGTCATAGAGTGTTCTGCCTATGTTTTCCTCTAAGAGTTTGAGAGTGTCTGCCGTTATATTTAGGTCTTTAATCCAATTTGAGTTTATTTTCGTGTATCGTGTTAGGGAGTGTTCTAATTTCATACTTTTACATGTACTTGTCCAGTTTTCCCAGCACCACCTATTGAAGAGGATGCCTTTTCTCCACTGTATATTCTTGCCTCCTTTTCAAAGATAAGGTGACCATATGTGTGTGGGTTTATCTCTGGGCTTTCTATCCTGTTCCATTGATCTATCTTTCTGTTTTTGTGCCAGTACCATACTGTCTTGATTACTGTATCTTTGTGGTATAGTCTGAAGTCAGGAAACCTGATTCCTCCAGCTCCATTTCTGGTTCTCAAGATTGCTTTGGCTATTCGGGGTCTTTTGTGTTTCCATACAAATTGTGAAATTTTTTGTTCTAGTTCTGTGAAAAATGCCAGTGGTAGTTTGATAGGGATTGCATTGAATCTGTTGATTGCTTTGGGTAGTAGAGTCATTTTCACAGCGTTGATTCCTCCAATCCAAGAACATGGTATATCTCTCCATCTATTTGTATAATCTTTAATTTCTTATAAAACACTTTCATCAGTGTCTTATAATTTTCTGCACACAGGTCTTTTGTCTCCTTAGGTAGGTTTATACCTAGATATTTTATTCTTTTTGTTGCAATGGTAAATGGGAGTGTCTTCTTAATTTCACTTTCAGATTTTTCATCACTAGTGTATAAGAATGCCAGAGATTTCTGTGCATTAATTTGGTATCCTGCTACTTTACCAAATTCATTGATTAGCTCTAGTAGTTTTCTGGTAGCATCTTTAGGATTCTCTATGTAGAGTATCATGCCATATGCAAACAGCAACAGTTTTACTTCTTCTTTTCCGATTTGGATTCCTTTTATTTCTTTTGCTTCTCTGATTGCTGTGGCTAAAACTTCCAGAACTATGTTGAATAAGAGTGGTGAGAGTGGGCAACCTTGTCTTGCTCCTGATCTTAGTCGGAATGGTTTCAGTTTTTCACCATCGAGGATGATGTTGGCTGTGGGTTTTTCATAGATGGCCTTTATTATGTTGAGGAAAGGTCCCTCTATGCCTACTTTCTTCAGGGTTTTTATCATAAATCGGTGTTAAATTTTATTGAAAGCTTTCTCTGTATCTATTGAGATGATCATATGGTTTTTCTCTTGCAATTTGTTAATATGGTGTATCACATTGATTGATTTCCATATATTGAAGAATCCTTGCATTCCTGGAATAAACCCCAGGAATGCAAGGGTGTATGATCCTTTTAATGTGCTGTTGGATTCTGTTTGCTAGTATTTTGTTGAGGATTTTTGCATCTATGTTCATCAGTGATATTGGCCTGTAGTTTTACGTCTTTGTGACATCATTGTCTGGTTTTGGTATCAGGGTGATGGTGGCCTCATAGAATGAGTTTGGGAGTGTTCCTCCCTCTGCTATATTTTGGAAGAGTTTGAGAAGGATAGGTGTTAGCTCTTCTCTAAGTGTTTGATAGAATTCACCTGTGAAGCCATCTGGTCCTGGAGTTTTGTTTGTTGGCAGATTTTAAATCACAGTTTCAATTTCAGTGCTTGTGATTGGTCTGCTCATATTTTCTATTTCTTCCTGGTTCAGTCTTGGCAGGATGTGCATTTCTAAGAATTTGTCCATTTCTTCCAGGATGTCCATTTTATTGGCATAGAGTTGCTTGTAGTAATCTCTCATGATCCTTTGTATTTCTGCAGTGTCAGTTGTTACTTCTCCTTTTTCATTTCTAATTCTATTGATTTGAGTCTCCTTCCTTATTTTCTTGATGAGTCTGGCTAATGGTTTATCAATTTTGTTTATCTTCTCAAAGAACCAGCTTTTAATTTTATTGATCTTTGCTATCATTTCCTTCATTTCTTTTTCATTTATTTCTGATCTGATCTTTATGATTCCTTTCCTTCTGCTAACTTTGGGATTTTTTTGTTCTTCTTTTGCTAATTGCTTTAGGTGCAAGGCTAGGTTGTTTATTCGAGGATTTTCCTGTTTCTTAAGGTAGGATTGCATTGCTCTAAACTTCCCTCTTAGAACTGCTTTTGCTGCATCCCATAGGTTTTGGGTCGTCATGTTTCCATTGTCATTTGTTTCTAGGTATTTTTTGATTTCCTCTTTGATTTCTTCAGTGATCACTTCGTTATTAAGTATTGTATTGTTTAGCCTCCACGTGTTTGTATTTTTATAGATATTTTCCTGTAATTGATATCTAGTCTCATAGCGTTGTGGTCAAAAAAGGTACTTGGTACGATTTCAATTTTCTTAAATTTACCAAGGCTTGATATGTGACCCAAGGTATGATCTATCCTGGAGAATGTTCCATGAGCACTTGAGAAAAATGTGTATTCTGTTGTTTTTGGATGGAATGTCCTATAAATATGAATTAAGTCCATCTTGTTTAATGTATCATTTAAAGCTTGTGTTTCCTTAATTATTTTCATTTTGGATGATCTGACCATTGGTGAAAGTGGGGTGTTAAAGTCCTTTACTATGATTGTGTTACTGTCGATTTCCCCTTTTATGGTTGTTAGCATTTGCCTTATGTATTGAAGTGCCCCAATGTTGGGTGCATAAATATTTACAATTGTTATATCTTCTTCTTGGATTGATCCCCTTGATCATTATGTAGTGTCCTTCTTTGTCTCTTGTATTAGTCTTTATTTTAAAGTCTATTTTGTCTGATATGAGAATTGCTACTCCAGCTTTCTTCTGATTTCCATTTTCATGGAATATCTTTTTCCATCCCCTCACTTTTAGTTTCTATGTGTCCCTAGGTCTGAAGTGGGTCTCTTGTAGACAGCATATATACGGGTCTTGTTTTTGTATCCATTCAGCCAGTCTGTGTCTTTTGGTGGGAGCATTTAATCCATTTACATTTAAGGTAATTATCAATATGTATGTTTCTAGTCCCATTTTCTTAATTGTTTTGGGTTTGTTATTGTAGGTCTTTTCCTTCTCTTGTGTTTCTTGCCTAGAGAAGGTCCTTTAGCATTTGTTGTAAAGCTGGTTTGGTGGTGCTGAACTCTCTAAGCTTTTGCTTGTCCATAAAGCTTTTGATTTCTCCATCAAATCTGAATGAGATCCTTGCTGGGTAGAGTAATCTTGGTGGTTGGTTTTTCTCCTTCATCACTTTAAATATGTCCTGTCACTTCCTTCTGGCTTGCAGAATTTCTGCTGAAAAATCAGCTGTTAACCTTATGGGGATTCCCTTGTGTGTTATTTGTTGTTTTTCCCTTGCTGCTTTTAATATGTTTTTTGCTATTTAATTTTTTTTTTTTTTTTTTTGCGGTACGCTGGCCTCTCACTGTTGTGGCCTCTCCCATCGTGGAGCAGAGGCTCTGGACACAAAGGCTCAGCAGCCATGGCCCACGGGCCTAGCTGCTCCGCGGCATGTGGGATCTCCCCGGACCGGGGCACGAACCCACGTCCCCTGCATCAGCAGGCGGGGTCTCAACCACTGCGTCACAAGGGAAGCCCCGGTATTGAATTTTTGATAGTTTCATTAATATGTGTCTTGGTGTGTTTCTCCTTGGATTTATTCTGTGTGGGACTCTTTGTGCTTCCTGCACTTGATTAACTATTTCCTTTCCCATATTAGGGAAGTTTTCAACTATAATCTCTTCAAGTATTTTCTCAGTCCCTTTCTTTTTCTCTTCTTCTTCTGGGACTGCTATAATTAGAATGCTGGTGCATTTAATGTTGAGTCACAGGTCTCTGAGACTGTCCTCAGTTCTTTTCATTCTTTTTTCTTTATTATGCTCTGCAGTAGCTATTTCCACTCTTTTATCTTCCAGGTCACTTATCTGTTCTTCTGCCTCATTTATTCTGCTATTTATCCCTTCTAGATTATTTTTAATTTCATTTATTGTGTTGTTCATCATTGCTTATTTCCTCTTTAGTTCTTCTAGGTCCTTGGTAAATGTTTCTTGCATTTTCTCTATTCTATTTCCAAGATTTTGGATCATCTTTACTATTATTATTCTGAATTCTGTTTTAGGTAGACTGCCTATTTCCTCTTCATTTGTTAGTTCTGGTGGGTTTTTACCTTGCTCCATCATCTGCAGTGTGTTTTTCTGTCTTCTCATTTTGCTTATCTTACTGTGCTGGTTGTCTCCTTTTCACAGGCTGCAGGTTCATCGTTCCCGTTGTTTTTGGGGTCTGTGTCCAGTGGCTAAGGTTGGTACAGTGGGTTGTGTAGGTTTCCTGGTGGAGGGGACTAGTGTCTGTGTTCTGGTGGATGAGGCTAGATCTTGTCTTTCTGGTGGGCAGGTCCACGTCTGGTGGTGTGTTTTGGGGTGTCTGTGGACTTATCATGATTTTATGCAGCCTCTCTGCTAATGGATGGGGCTGTGTTCCTGTCTTGCTAGTAGTTTGGCATAGGGTGTCCAGCACTGTAGCTTGCTGGTCATTGAGTGAAGCTGGGTGTTGGTGTTGAGATGGAGTTCTCTGGGAGATTTTCGCCGTTTGATATTATGTGGAGCTGGGAGGTCTCTTGTGGATCTGTGTCCTGAAGTTGGCTCTCCCACCTCAGAGGCACAGCCCTGATGCCTGGCTGGGACACCAAGAGCCTGTCCTCCACACAGCTCAGAATAAGAGGGAGAAAAGATAAGAAAGAAAGAAAGAAAGAAAGAAAGAAAGAAAGAAAGAAAGAAAGAAAGAAAGAAAGAAAGAATAAAATAAAGATAAAATAAAGTTATTAAAATAAAAAATATTTTTAAGAAAAAAATTTTATAAAAAAAAAAAAACGGATGGACAGAACTCTAGGACAAATGGTGAAAGCAAAGTTATACAGACAAAATCTCACACAGAAGCATCACATACACACTCACAAAAAGAGGAAAAGGGGAAAAAATAATCTGTCTTGCTCCCAAAGTCTACCTCCTCAATTTGGGATGATTTGTTGATTACTCAGGTATTCCACAGATGCAGGGTACATCAAGTTGATTGTGGAGCTTTAATCCACTGCTCCTTAGGCTGCTGGGAGAAATTTCCCTTTCTCTTCTTTGTTCTCACAGCTCACAGGGTCTCAGCTTTAGATTTGGCCCCTCCTCTGCATGTAGGTCGCCTGAGGGCGTCTGTTCTTCGCTCAGACAGGACGGGGTTAAAGGAGGTGCTGATTCGGGAGCTCTGGCTCACTCAGGCCGGGGGGAGGGAGGGGTACAGATGCAGGGCGAGCCTGCGGCCACAGAGGCCAGCGTGCGTTCTCCCGGGGAACTTGATCTTGCATCACGGGACCCTGGCAGTGACGGGCTGCACTGGCTCCGGGAGGGGAGGTGGGGATAGTGACCTGTGCTTGCACACAGGCTTCTTGGTGGCGGCAGCAGCAGTCAGCATCTCATGCCCGTCTCTGGGGTCCACGCTGATAGCTGCAGCTTGCGCCCGTCTCTGGAGCTCCTTTAAGCGGTGCTCTTAATCCCCTCTCCTGGTGCACCAGGAAACAAAGAGGCAAGAAAAAGTCTCTTGCCTCTTCTGCAGGTCCAGACTTTTCCCCGGACTCCCTCCAGGCTAGCCGTGGTGCACTAACCCCCTGAAGGCTGTGTTCACGCCGCCAGTCCTCTCCCAGCGATCCTACTGAAGCCCAAGCCTCAGCTCCCAGCCCCCGCCCGCCCCGGCGGGTGAGCAGACAAGCTTCTCGGGCTAGTGAGTGCCGGTTGGAACCAATCCTCTGTGCGGGAATCTCTCCGCTTTGCCCTCCACATCCCTGTTGCTGTGTTCTCCTCCGTGGCTCTAAAGCTTCCCCCTTCCGCCACCCGCAGCCTCCGCCCGCAATGGGGCTTCTAGTGTGTGGAAACCTTTCCTCCTTCACAGCTGCCTCCCGCTGGTGCAGGTCCCATCCCTATTCTTTTGTCTCTGTTTTTTTCTTTTTTCTTTTGCCCTACCCAGGTACTTGGGGAATTTCTTGCCTTTTGGGAGGTCGGAGGTCTTATGCCAGTGTTCAGTGGGTGTTCTATAGGAGCAGTTCCACGTGTAGATGTAGTTCTGATGTATCTGTGGGGAGGAAGGTGATCTCTGCGTCCTACTCTTCCACCATCTTCTCCTGTCTCCAGGCATACTGTTTTTACTTTAACTTCATGACCTCACATCTCAAATGGACTCGATACTACTCAGCAATTCTTCGATGTTTATCAATTCAGCTCACTTTCCAATACCTGAGATGACTATTTTATATATTATCCTCTCTCCTTTCCAAACTCGTTCTGAATCACTCATAGCTAATGGCCCCACCTCATATTTTACTGTGAAAATAAAAATTACCAGAGCAGAGTTCCTTATAAACACATCTGCAAACTCACTGATAAAAGAAATTTTCACATATTGAGGTATGGGGAAGTCATCCTGACTTATACATGAGTTAACTTGAATTTTATGTTAACTAGAACAGCCTGTTTGTGGCCTATCAAACATACATTGTACATCTGCTTTAGTTATTAAAGAAAAGGGAACATTGACCAGAAGTAAAGAATGCCCATGTTAAAAATAAAGATTAAATGCCTCCCTTCCTGGGACGCCAATGCTGGTACTCCTTCGATGATAAGAGTCCCTTGCTAGGTGCCAAGACCACACTAATTAGCTATGTATGTGCTGGTATGTTTGTTTGGTTTTTTGAAATCTTGAAGAAATGTGTCTCTGACTTGTTTAATGGTCTTTCTTCTGACAAGATCTAAAACTGTGCTGAAAAACATGCTTCTTCAGAGCAGTTCCTCAGGGTAATCTGGGAAGCTGGCTTCTGGGCTACAGTCCTCTCTTTGGCTCAAATAAAACTTTTTCCTACTCTTATTATAGGTTGTGTACTGATTACTTTTTTTGATATCACTTACATACCCACATGCCTTCTCTTTTCCCCGTCTGTTATATCTAAGAAATATAAAGGCCAATCCTTTCATAAATGCTTGGATTCCATTTTGGCTTCTCTTTCAAGCTTTTTACTCCCACTTCTAACTTAGATCCAATAGTTTTCACACTTCAAGTCCACAGACATTTGGGGGGTATAATTACTTCTGGGTTTATGTGGTCGTTGATATATTTGTATTGAGGCATGTTCATCTGTAAACAGATATATAATCCTAACTAAAGTATATGAAATAATTAAGAATATTTAACATTTCTAAAACTATGAGACAGGTCTTCATGAAGCAAAATAAAAGAAATATGGTACAAATATACCTGCTGCTTCTCTACTTTTAATAATCATCAAATTCAATTTCTCAAAGTCTAAATATCCCCTATATTCACTCTAATTAGTTCACTGTGTTGATTTACTTCTCACATCAACTGGGGGTTATTTGCAATTTGTGATGTGAATTGGTCTTTCCCAAAGACTATTCAGTTTTCAGATGTTTTAAGTTTGACTTCACTTTAGTAATTGTTTTAAGTTTTTTGGTCACAGTTGTAATGGAAGAAAATAACTACCTTAAAACTACACAATATGCTATGATATAAAGCTGGATACTTAAAACCTTTTCATGACATGAGCTAAATGCCGTATCAAAAATATTTTGGGAGGTGACTTGTTGAAAGATGATTGCACCGAATGCATACCAAGTCATGCGGATGCATACTCTGCAACAACACTTCCTTTCCAAAAATGCAAATACAGACATTAATCACCCCTACTTTGAGAAATGTAAGAAAAGAATGTATTCTGAATTACTTTGGACTGCTGGACAGTATTACTTTTTTTTTTTTTTTTTGCATCAAGATGTTTATTGTAGTATTTCTCAAAATAGAGAGGAAAAACTAGAAACTATTCAAAATGAGAAAAGAGTTTAGTGTATTGTGACAGATCATATGCAGCCCTTAAAATTAAAATTATGACCATATCATAAGCATTTTTATTGGATAGTATTACCTTGAATATATATATATATATATATATATTTTTTTTTTTCTTTCTTTCTTTAACTCACAGATGGACCAAATGCTTCTCGGCTTTTCTTCTTCTAATAATAAGAATAGTAACTAGAACAAATGGAAGTTTACTCCACCATACTTAACATTGTGCTAAGAGTTTACACGCTTTAGCTCTTTTAATTCTCTCATCAACCTTATAAAATGGGTACTATTAGGGCAAACCCTAGTGTCTGGTGTTATTGTTTTTACCATATATGACCTATACACCTGAAATTTTATATGATTTAACCTAACTTTACTACCCTATTTTACAGATGAGGATACTGAGGTACAGAGAGGTGAAGTTGATTACTCAAGGCTTGTGTCACACCCAGGTCTGTATGGCTCAAGAACCGGACTTAACACTCAGAATGGTATCTTAGCAACACTTGAAACGTCAAGATAACCCTTTTTTTCTTAAATGGTAAACTTTCATCAATGTTAACTAGAGTTCTGCAACATTGGGTTATCAATGGTTCAACTTGTTCAGATTTTATCAGATAATTCTTCATACTTTCTCATCCTGATAATACTCACTATGCTCACTTAGAAGCATGAAAGGAAAATAGTTCTTTAAACAATACATACTAATCCTAAATTATTCATTGTTACTGAAAATCACATAACAAAGGATCCTTAAATGGTCTAGCTTATCTCCTGAGGAAACATGAAAAAGTACATTATGTCTCTGTGTGCTATAATTCTAAGATTAATCAAAGTTCTGGCCTCTAGCAAAGACTGGCTGGCCAGTTGCTATCAGGAGAGAATCAGGTATAAAAAATTTCAGGGAAGGACTGTGGGTTCACCTCTAGGAGTCAGGTCTGAGCAATTTGAGTACAAACATTATTTAGCTTAAGTGATAGTTTAATCTACTAAAATATTTTCTTTGCATGATGATTTATGTTATATTTTCTCATAAGTTTAATGGACTGAATTTGTATAAGCAATGCCAGATGAAACAACATTTACTTAAAGAAACTAGAAAAGAAATTTAATCAGCAATTAAGAATCTCATTTTGCCTATTCTTAGTAGTCATTATATTAGCATTACTCTATGAGGATATTAAAGGAAAAAAAAGCACATCAACATTACATTACTACACATACTCACACCAAAAATAACAACAGATATATTTATTGTCATGAACAATATGCTGAACTGACTTTTAAAAACATAATTAGAGGATTGATTAAAAGTGACTATGATGGCTGAATTAATTCCACTAGCTACCATGGGATTTGCCTGTATATGCTCTAACAAATATATACTCTTTGATGAACTTTCCTTTTTAAAAGCATAAAGTGGAAAAAACGTATTAGTGTATTAGCATACATGAAGTATTAGCATAGCATGTGTAGGTGTTAACATTGGCTTTAGCCAAGGAAGAGCACACTGAAAACACCATCCTCTATTAAATATACTCCCACCTGCTTTGGGAGAATGAACAGGCAAAACATGGGCGACTAGTATTGCTTCAAGGGAGGTTCCCATCTCTGATGCCTCCCAAGTGAATGAACATCAAGCTGTACTACCAAATAACTAGCAGAGGGTGCTATCAAGAATATGCAATAGATCCCATGTATTAACTTGAGATGAAGAACTTGAAGGGTGAAATGGAGGTAAGGAGCAAGTCCAGTATCTAAAAGGAAAACAGTCATCTCAAGTTCATCAGCGTGGTTCCATTCTGTGTTACTGTGTCCAAATTTGCTTGAGCTGCAACCATTAGTGAAATTTCCATGAATGCTGCTCCCTGGATGATCATACCCTAAATCTTCACCTCTTGGCTAAATAAGGTAACAAAGAAGAAAAGCCTCACTTTCAGTTCCAAAATAAAATCCGCTTGGCTCTACCTAATGCTCCCCATGATGGTCTCTTATCTTCCTGGGTCTCATAAGACTCAACATTTGCCTGCTTTCAATCCCAGATACGTTTTACCTTTCCCTGGAGGGAGGATAGCTATATGGAAATAGTAAGTACACCAGTGAAAGCAGCCCCATTCTCTATGCTGGTGGGCATTTAGAAACATCTTGGACACTGCTTTTTAGAGGAGATCCAGCTAGGTAAATGCAGAAGTTTGACAGCTAACCTTTTAAACAAGTTGAGCTGTTTTATAGCAAACTCCCCAAACTTGTAGTTCTATATTTTTAAACGATGTGTGTGTGTCTATATCAAATATATTTTTCTGAACACATTTCAGCCAGCATACAGCCATCAAATGTCAAAGAACACAAAGCAATCTTACTCTACATTGTGGACAATACTAGTGGCTCTGGTAAAAGATTAAAAACAACCATATTTATAACTGGAAATTAGATTTTGTTTTTAGATTTACTTTCCATTGTTCTTTTTAAATGCATGGTTAATACAGTTGGATAAACCCTCTTCCTGTCCTCTGAGCCAGATTAAATGTGGTTTGGATTCATAATGATATTTACCCGTTTTTTTCATATTTGACTTGTATAGGATAGTTTTTTTGTTTGTTTGTTTTTAATATCAACCATGCCCCAGCATAGACAGAAAAGAAAAGGCATTTTGATTATTTCAGTAAGCTTAAACGAATATATCTGAATGCATAACTATGTATAAAAATGGATATGTAAGGTATCATATATACACATGTATGTTTATTGGTATTGTATGTGTGTGTGTGTGTGTGTGTGTGTGTGTGTGTATATATATATATATATATATATATATCAACATATAGTGAGAGCAGTTTACCATTATTTTATATCCCAGTCATATACCATGTGATTTTCCTTTTCAAAAATGATACCACTGAGAGGTAGTAGTTATTGAAAAGATTTTGAGCTCTATACCAACAGGGAGATAAAAGATAGTGGCCATTTCAACCTTAAACCCCTGGCCTTATCCACTGGTTCAGGGATGGGCTAAGGACTCGCAGGCTTTTCACTGTTTACCCTTCTTCACAAGCTGCACAAAGGTTTTATTCAAATTGAACAGACCTCTCAGTTTGATTGATGCTCACAGCTACAACCACTTCCCCAAAGTGAGGAAAAAGCAGGGGTGCTAGGAATAGAGAGAAATTTAAAAATAGTCTGAATGATGCAAGAGCAATACTGCACCTACCACCCCAATTTAGCAAAGTGGAATATGTACTAAAATTGGAAAGGAAAAAAGCCTTCTCTTTAATAGAAGGAAAGCAGAAAAAATCAAAAGAAAGTGGGATTGCACCTTTAAGAGAAATAGAAATTGTAAATGACCATATGCCTTTGGAGAGAAACTGATTGAAAAGATGAGAAGATAAATAATTCAATTCAGACACTCATAACCAAGTAATACATCATTCAGTCTTATTTGTTTTCATTTTTCCACTTATAATCAGAATTTAATTAAAACATTAAAATTATTTTTCATGTATTTTATGAGTACCTAAGTATCGTAAATTATATATTATATAATGCCATTCATTTTAGCAATTGATATTTTGTTCTTTCTTTAAAGTTTTCAATTATAGCCTGCTTTTGTGAGAAATTCTTTTCATTCTCATTTTTCAGCTCTAGGGCAGGAAGGTATACTGCCTTATCTGATGCATCTTGTTAGGGTTGTTTCGATTTCACGAAGGAAAAACTACTGGGTAAAAGATAACTGCATCAGAATTATGCTTGACTCTAATCACAGGTGTTTGGTGATCAGAACCTTCTGATGTCTTTGCCCTTGCTGTGGATGGGGTCTGTTGATCTTCAACCTTCTACTTGCTTTTTAATCCTTTGCTGCTCAGTCTTGCAGCTTGACCTTATTATTCCAGTTGCCTGACATCTACACATAGAACAATATATTTTTTTTCAAATTGAGGGGTGTTTTAAATGAGGAGTTGTGGTTGTGAGGTCAATTTAGTGGATCATAACCAGAAAATGAAATTGAATAGACTAGATAGAAGATATTAAAGTCTATCAGCTACGATAATGGCAAAATATGGTTAGGTAAACTGTGTGTGTATGCTGTGAGGTAAATGTATTACTGTTGGTCATTGTCAAAAAACTTTGAAAATCACTACGGTAGAGGAATACTTATCCACGAAACTAAAACGTCAAAAACATCCCAATAGAATTATCTTAGAAAGCTTTTTCAATTTATCTGATAATAATAAATACTGTATTCAATTTCTCTAAGACACATACACTTTAAACTGCTTATTTATTATCATAGTCTATGTCGCATATTAGGAATGATAACATTTGCTAAAATCTTTTTTTGGATCACTTGGACAATTTGTATGTACAATACCTAAACTCCAAAAATAACATTAACTGAGACAGATCAATGGTTAGACTCTCTTGCAAATGATCTTTGGCTGAAACTCTAAATTTGGTATCTTTAGTATTGCTCATCAGCTAACCTTAGTTAATTTCTCTAGAAGGAGCCTCTATCCTCTCTGGCCCAGCATAGCAGTCAACCTTCTCCCGTTGACATGAGTTTGTTAAGATGAGTTACCAAGTCCTGATCTCCTCTTCCCTAGTACAGCCCTCCTCATCTTATTTCCTATTCTCATCTATTTCCCTATTGTTATATGCTTTTTAAATCAACTATTATACAGTTTCTGAGGTTTCAGTTAAAGAAAATAATATGTATAAAGATATCATAATCATTGATGCATACAAACTAATTTTGTTTCCTTCCCTTTTCAGAAAAATCTCCGAACTGTACCATGCTTAAACACATTGCTGCAAACAACTCTCAAAGGAATGTTAATTTCTAGCATCAGTTTTTCTAATTTTTTAAAGTAAGGATTCAAATGCCACTGAAGCATCACATCATATGGCATATATTTTTAAGATTAAATATTAATCTTACACTGAAATATTTAGTTTTTAAGATTACTATATAGTAGAGAAATAAAAATAATGATCATGCTATAATATTTGAAACATTTCACAAATATTAATAAAGTACATTTAAATATCCCCACAGCTGATCCTCACTTTAAAGAGAGATATTTGCTGTACTATATTAATTTATAAAATAGATATACTGGAGATGAGTATCTAGACCAGTGCTGTCCAATAGAAATAATATGAGCACAGGTGAGAGTCATATAATATAATTTCAAATGTTAAAGTTTCTAGTTTCCACATTAGAAAAAGAGGAACACGTTGAAGTTAATTCTAACAATATATTTTATTTAACTCAAAATATTGTCATATCAATATGTAATCAATATAAAAATTAATGTCTTGAAATCCAGCAAATCTCAATTCAGACCTGCACTATTTTAATTAGGCAAACAGCCAGGTGTAGCTAATGCTACCATATTAGAAACTACAGACCCGGAAGGTGACTATATGTTTTGATTTATAGGAATATTTACCATAAAGTTCCTTTAACCAGCTATTCTTGATGGATGCTCCTATGAAAACTGGTGGCTGGATTATAGTAACAGATGTCTACAATGGAAAAATAATAATGCCTTTCCGAAGTCATAAGACAAAAAATGTAGTTAATGGATATACTGTTTCTCAATTAAAATGTATTTTTCATATAATTTGTAACATTTCTGTTCTTTCAGGTTTCACAAAAAGCACTAGAACATCCAGTTATTTCAAGAGCCCAACAAACTGAACAACTACTGATTAAACAGTAACCTCTTTCTTGAATTTAAAATATGGCCTAATTTTCAAAAATTGTTTTATATATAAATTTGCACAGCTATACTTTTTGTAAAATATATGTGTAAAGTGAGATATAAATAGAATAATGATTAAGGAAATATATAAGTACATGCTGATACTTGCAAAATCTCATGCAGATGAATAAAAGAAGGAAAAATTAGATCATTTTTATTTAGAGACAACTTTTATTTAAACAACCTTTCTATGTTATAGAATATTATGACATCATTTTAAAAACATTAGCTGTAACCAAAAACTATCCTTTTTCATATATTACTGAAAGTGTCATCTTATAAATAAATAATTCATGGAAGTTTAATTACAAGGATATGGATATCTAAAATAGCTAAATACATAGAATTCAAAAGAAATAAACCCAAGCAGTTTTGTTTTGTTTGTAAACAGCCATGCAGCTAAATTTTTGCATAGTGTTTTTACAACATGCTTTCTGTTTGAGATTAATAATATGCAATAATGTAACAGGTTAACTTGTCATTTAGTGTATTATCTTTAAAATTTTAGAAAATTAAAATAAATTGATATAAATTAATATAAATCACACCTCTATGAGACATTTTATAGTTAGATTTATTAATAAAATAAAACTAATGTGTATCACTATAAAATGTGCAGATAATGTTCTGACATTTTATAACTCTTTACTAGAAAAATAAAAATTTAAATGTATAAACTATAGCATTTGTTTCGGAATCAGTGACATTTTTTGGATAACAAATAATTTTATGACTGATTTAAAGTATATTATCATTTCAATTTGTATGAAAATTTATCTTATTCTACAGCTTGGTTATGATTATTTCTTGCTTTCATTTGTCTGAACAATACAATAAGAAGACCTATCTCTTCATCTGGCCAAAAATATTACTTTTTCATCTTCTGTTTACCTTAGGAGCATTCAATTTCAATAGCTTCATTACTTTTGACTTTATTCTACTTTACTGTTCTTTTATCATGTGCTTTTTTAGATGCCTATCAAACTCAACTAAAGGTCTTATGTAAATTTCAAGAATGGGATCAGTATTTTCATATAATACTAAGAAGCTAAAATATTTGTATTTTAAAAATTGAATTTGATCTTTCATTCTAATAACAATGAGGAATTATTTTATTTAGATGTTTCCTTTTTAAGGCATACTCCGTCCATAAAAGAGCATCATCTAACTCTTGTTAATTTGAAGCTGCAACTGAGATGCAAACCTTGAGGGTAAAGGATAGTGTTTTATCCTGCTGGGCTTAAAAGAAATGCAATATTTTGATAAGATCCAGAAAGTCCTAAACAAAAGTACTGTAACCACTAATCTAGCCACCTTCATCGCTACTCAGACAGCGGAATGAGGAAACACGTTTCTTTACTGGATTGGCCTTACTTTTCCTCTGCCATGTTTTTTATTATCCTAGCAATGCAGTAGATAACTATTTTCAAGATTTAAAAAAATAACCTTTTTTTACAAGATTTACAAAAACAGAAAAAGAAAGTGATCAGACTCCAGATTCCTTTAAATAAGTATATTTCTAATGACTCTCATAGAGTTAACATTACCAAATTTAATTTTACACATTTCACAAATGCATTTATTTTTATAAAATGAGCTTCAGCTATACATTTTGGAGTACATTTCTAGTATGAGTATAAAATTGCCCAATAGGCAATCCCCAAAGTTTAGTTACAAAAGTTTTTGGTAAATGGTAGCATTGGTGGACCAACCCATCCATGAGGCATGTTATAACTAACCAGTTTTAAATATGTAAATTTGGATTCTCTTGCAGGAGGAAGAGGCAGTTCAATTGGTTTATAACCATATCCACCCATGTGAAGATAAAATTGTAAGCTTTCCAACCAGTAATCCCAATATAATTATTCAAATTAGAAAATTATAACAATTCTAAAGTGTTCTTGGTGATGAGACTGTATCTTTTCAAAGAGATTAAAGGTTAATATGTCACATTTATACGTGTGATCACTGTCTTCCTGTGTATTTATCTTCTAAGAAAATATAAGACAGTGTATTTATTTAAAACACAGTGCTTAAGGCATATTAGACTCCATCCAAAATACCAGAACCAAAACAAGTAAAGAGGCAAACAAAGCAAAGGAGTAGATGCTATTAGGTGAATATACAGATAAATAAGTGAACAGTGAATTTGACTTGGATTTTTAGGAACTAAAGCAAAGCAGATTTGGGTTAGGTAGTTTTAATTTTGCCATAAGAAGATACACAAAATCTGTCTATAGAAAAGAATTGTTTCCTGGGACTAATGTCACAAAACAGATTTCTGGGTAGGTCTGGGCAATGTAAAGAACGATGAGTCTGGGCAATATTTTAAATTAGAGTATTAAAATTTCACCCAGAGATAATGTTGAAAGGATTCTAAGGTTAGAAGCAGAGAATATGTCACTAAATCATCCCTCAGTGACGGTGTTTCTGTGCCATTGAGGTGATGTGATCCAGGGACATGGTTTTCTGGGTAACTCAAACACTGGAGGGCAATTTATTGTATATCTGCATAGCACAGCATTTGTCACATAAACAGCAGACACTATTTTTGAAAGGTGCATGTGAGAGTTTGCTTTGTTCATGTTAGGTTTTCTAGTATGTGAGAAAAATCTTAGAAACATGCCGAAAAGTGAAGAGGATTTTTTTATTTTTAAATGTTTTGGGGGTATGATTATTTTAACTTATAAAAGTTTATATATATATATATCATTTTTATTACAAAATATATATATATATATTACAGAAGTGACATATATATGCGTAAATATATAGTGGAAATGCTATATATATATATATACATATATATAGTGGAAATGCTAGAAAATGCAAGGAACAAGAAGAAAATTTTAAATTACATATAATTAAATCACCTAGAAATCACCATTGTTAATTTTTTGGTATGATATCTTCTTGACACTTCCATAGTTATAGGATTATTTATTCTAATGAACTTTACTCATATACTCCTACGAATTTTAATTCACAGATTGTCATTCAAGTGGAGAGATGATATTTCTCCCTTGTGTTGTCACTTCCAACTTGACGAAATTTTCACACGTTCAGTCTTTCAAAGCCAACCACCTCACTGTTGATATCTGCCTGCCTCTGACTGCAGGATAGCCTGGAGTCAGCTGCAAATAAGCATTGCTCCCTTCTGACCAGGTACCCATTTATTGGTCACCACAAAGAAAGCAAGGAGTGATAAGGAGACACCTCAAGGCAGCATGAATGGCATTTTTTGCCTAACTGATACCCTCCATTCCCACAACATCCTGGATAAAAAAGCTTTTCCTGAATATTTCCGATATAAAGCTGATAATCATAACTGGCTTTCAGCAGCAAGAAATCTGAGTATTTGTTGATAGATGTAATGAAAAATGGAATCTATTTAGTCAGCACGCATTATGGACATGAAATGACAGTGTAGTGTCAACACTGTATCTGATTTTGCTCCAGTGACACGTCTAAGGAAACTGGTAGCATACCACACAGGTCTGGGCATCGAGCAGCCTCCTCGGAAACCTCTTTGAGCCGCAGGAAGTGTCAATGGCAATACCCACCAGTGAGTCCCTGGACCACGGCCAAGGCCCTGGTGCTGAAATGATGTTCTCCCTACCTCAGGCCCCAGGTGGGACTGCTGAAGATGCCTAGGCACCCGGGCGGCAGCTGTACAACAGGCGAGAGCAGGGTGGCTGCAAAGCCCAGGAGGCAGAGTCTATGCCTAAGGACGTGCAGACGTACAGTCCAAAGCCATCCTGCAGAGCCGCCAGCTGCTGGGAAGCAACAGGAGGGACCCACCTGAGACAAGCATCAACGATGAGTGGCTCTTTTTGTAGAAAAGGGGAGGGCAACCATCAGATTGAAAAGCAGGGGCCAGACTCCTGCAAATGAATCATGGGCTCGCAGGGGAGATGAATTTGTTTCTACCTTTAGGCATACTTAGGAATTATTTTTCAGCCTCAGTTTCCTTCTCTGAACGAACCAACATGTCCTATCTGAGAGGAAAACAAAACCAAACAAAACAGGAATTTAAAGGCCAGCTGACTGTGGAATTGATGGGCTGGTTATTCATGGGAGGGTCTGCACAGATGCTTCTGGGTTTTGTCTTTAGGTGGAAGGAGGAGGAAAGAGAATTGTGGCACATTGCTGGGGAAAGACAGCAGATGTGGGCATTGAGGAAGGAAAGTGGCTGATTTTGAGTGGCCCTGGAGCAAGCGGTTTGTGCAGAATGATGAGGAAGGGTCTGTATTCATGTGAGGCTGTGGGGCTGTGGCCACATACACTGGGAACCCAGGCCCCAGAGACCTAGCTCATCGCAGAGTGAGAGCAGATCACGGGCCCTCCTCTCTCTCCTTTCTGCAAGCCAACACAGCCGGCAGTATAACAGTGAGTAGTATAATAGTGAACATCCTGGCCGTTCACTATTATAGCCTCCACTGGGGGATGTAGATTTCCACGGAAAGCATCAAAGGCGACTTTGATGAACATAAATAACCTTCCAGACTCAGAGGAACTAGGAAGATTTGGAAGGGAGGCTGAGATGCTCTGTGAATGCGGGCTGCTGGAAGAAATGTCCTAATTTAGGCAGTAATGTGACTGTGATCTCACTTGCTCTCATAGAATGGTGAGGCCTGAGGCATTCGGCTTACATGTAAACATTCAAATGCTTCATGTGCTTTTTGGTCATTTGTCTGTCTTCTTTGGAGAAATGTCTATTTAGATATTCTGCCCATTTTTTGATTGAGTTGTTTGGTTTCTTTTTGATACAGAGCTGCATAAACTTTTTGTATATTTTAGAAATGAATCCCCTGTTGGTCACTTATTTTGCAAATATTTTCTCCCATTCTGTGGGTTGTCTTTTTGTTTTGTTTATGGTTTCCTTTACTGTGCAAAAGGTTTTAAGTTTAATTAGGTCTGTTTTGTTTAACATGACTAATTATTAGAGAAATGCAAATCAGAACTACAATGAAATATCACCTCACACCAGTCAGAATGGCTGTCATCAAAAAATCTGCAAGCAATAAGTGCTGGAGAGGGTGCTGGGAGAAAAGGGAACCCTCCTGCACTGTTGGTGGGAATGTAAATTGGTACAACCATTATGGAGAACAGTATGGAGGTTCCTTAAAAAACTAAATATAGAACTACCATATGATCCAGCAATCCAACTCCTGGGCATATATCCAGAGAAAACCATAATTCTAAAAGATACATACACCCCACTCTTCACTGCAGCACTATTGACAATAGCCCAGACATGGAAGCAACCTAAATGTCCATTGACAGATGAATGGATAAAGATGATGTGGTACATATATACAATGGAATATTACTCAGCCATATAAAAGAACAAAACAGTGCCATTTGCAGCAATGCAGATGGACCTAGAGATTATCATACTAAGTGAAGTAAGTCAGATAGAGAAAGACAAATATCATATGATATCACTTATATGTGGAATCTAATAAAAATGATACAAATGAACTTTTTTATAAAACAGAAACAGACTCACAGATCTCAAAATCAAATTTATGGTTACTAAAGGGGAAACGTGAGGGGAAGTGATAAATTAGGAGATTGGGATTAACATATACATACTACTATATATAAAATAGGTAACTAACAAGGACCTCCTATATAGGACAGGGAACTCTACTCAATGTACTGTAATAACCCATATGGGAAAAGAATCTGAAAAAGAATGGAGATATATATGCATATAAAATTGATTTACTTTGCTGTACACCTGAAACTAACACAACATTGTAAATCAACTATACTCTAAAAATTATTTTTTAAAAATTCATATACTTGTTCTAGGTCATAGTTGTTCTGAGATTAATTACACAAAATATGTGATAGGGCCCAAAGCAGGTCCTGGAATAAAGAAGTTACTTAATATTTTCCAAGAAGCACTGCAAGGAGCTCTACATGCATTTTCCATTTTAATCTTCATAGCCACTTTACAAATTATTAAATAATGACTACTAACATCTCCGACATAAATTTCAGGGAGGTAGTAATCTACCCAACATCGCATGATTGTAAGTAATGGAGTCAGAACAATCATAGGTTTCCCTGTTTTTCTGGGTTTTTGTTTTTTATTTTATTTTTTTTTCGGATTAGACTTCTAATTCACAAATGGAAGTGGGAGGGGAGGTAAGGGAGGAGGTAATTAGAAACTGGGTCTGCATAGTTTGAGAAAGCATAACCGATACATCTGTTGTTTTCATTATACACATTTTAGAAAGTAAAGCTTCATTTTTTTAAAGATACAAATGAACTTATATACAAAATAGAAAGACCCACAGACATAGAAAACAAACTTATGGCTACCAAAGGGGAAAGGCTGGGGAAAGGATAAACTAGGAGTTTGGGATTAATGTATACACTCTACTATGTATAAAATAGATAACAAACAAGGACCTACTGTATAGCACAGGGAACTATAATCAATATTTTGTAATAACCTATAAGGGAAAAGAATCTGAAAAAATAGATATATATGTATATGTAACTGAATCACTTTGCTGTACACCTAAAACTAACACAACATTGTAAATCAACTATAACTCAATAAAAATAAATAAATAAATAAAATAAAATGATGTCCAACAAAAAAAATTTAAAAATAAACTAAAGCTTAATACAAATGCTCTTGGCTGGTGGGGTTCCTGAACGACAACCTGAGAAACACTGCAGGGATATGTGGCTGATGAATCCCTACATCTCCCCACACTGACTTACCAGGGGACCCAGCACAATGAGAACATCAAAATGTTCATTTTTATTTTTCTTTCAGTACTGGGATAATGGGCGATTTTTATTTTCTTCTTTGTTTTCCCAATTTTCCACAATAAACTTGCATCTTTCCTAATCATAAAAACAGTTATTAAATGCAGATTCAATTTTTAAATTTAAGACCTTTATTATAATATGGAAATGATTTTTGAGTAGTCATAGTGAAAAGGTAGTAAATAGCAGTATATATAGGTAATTACATAAACATGTCTAAGGAAAAACAATGAAGGAAAATACACTAAATCCCAACTCATTTTGATTGTCCTTTAAAAACTGCCCCCAGTGCCCAAATCTAGTTATTAATAAGCCATCTAAACAACAGTTTTTTTGCAGCTATATCAACTTTTTGGATCGCTTTTTAATGTGACATTCAATATTTATTAAATAAGCAATGCCATGAAAAATACATTAATGAACAAACCACTTATTGTTTTAAGGGAAAGAGAAAAAGAAGGGTAAAGGGGTTATATCTGCCTCCATGGGGGACATCAAAATCACCTGTGGAGTATTTTAAACCCACAAATTTGCATGAACATTTTGCACCACCTGCTACTATCTTTTCCTAGATTCAGATAAACCAGTGGTTGAAATGGGAAACTTGGTTGAAAAATCTCTCTGATAGGGAGGCACTGTTCCTGATGTTCATGTGTTTGATTCTCTCAGTGTGTGGGATTTGAGAACGGTAGAGAAGCACCAGCCCAGATACTGTGCAGAGCTGTCCAAAAGTGTCACACTGAAAACATGAGAGAGACAGTTTATCTGACAACCAGGGACAATATGTATAAATCTCAGAGGTATTTTTGTTTATTCTGCTTTGTTTTGCTTTTGTTTCTCAAAGGAAAAGCCCACCTTCTCCAACCCACCGTCCAGTCCCCAAACAAAAAAAAATGAACAAATGATATTGGATGTTGGATGACAAAATTTTTTCCACCGTAGTAAGATGGTCATTGCTTCTGCTTTGGACCTTATATGCTGCAGTAGCAGAGCACTCAGCATTAACAGAGACCCTGAGGAGGGTGACCAGGTGGATAGCCGTGTTTCTGGCAAAGGTTAAACAATGAATGAACCTTAATGAATGGTTTGAAGGTACCAGAATTTAAAATGACATTACCAAATGGGGATTCCTGAATGCCACGTGGAATAAGATTTCAAACTCTTTTATAGGAACCAACTGTTATAGGATTCAATTGTTTAAGAATACTAACAAAGATAGAATATTAGAGATCTTATGAGCCATACAAATACAGCTGCTTTTGTGATTCTATCACTTTCATTGAGACGTGTAGTTGGAATACTCTTGAAATTGACATTTGCATTACTTTCATAAGTTGAAATAAGTATTATTTAGATATAGCCTATCCTTGTAGAAAATTCACTGTCCTGAATTACAGTTTATATTTTTTACCTTTTTTCTCCAGTAATCAGACTGGCCTCAGAACTCTCATTAGAAATGTTTCCCAGATTATCTCCTTATGGTGGCTACTTAGTATACAATGAAAGCACCATTCAAACTATTAAGAAGGAAAAAGCAAATTCTCTTAGTGTTGCTATCTTATCTCACTTTTAATAAAACTTGAGTCTTACCCAAGAGTACTTATTTTTATTGACTTGTTCTCTAACCCAGGGGGGTTAGTAAACGAAAAACAGAAACATGTAATATGGATTACAAACACTAGGCATGAATATTGGAAGGAGAAGAATGCATTCAAATCTGAGCAAACAGCTTTCTTATGACAAAAAGAAAGTGGGTTACAGTTTACCTATTTTAGGGTTCCAAGAAAGAAAGTACATTATTTTGAGATTCATTTCTAAAGGATTTGCCTCTCTCCCTGGACACCTCACCCTACCTCACTTCATAAGTCACATGCTGTCTAGACCAGATTCAAGGTTGACTCTGAAAAGATTACATTCACAGGGTCACCGGGAGTGAAGGCAGGGGCAGGAGTTTTCAGCCTGGAGAATGCAGCTTTGATTTATGTTGGGTTGCAAATTTAAGTTCTGACCAGGACTTTTCTACCTTTCCAATCCGAAAAGCAAAAGCTACAACAAAAGAAAAGCAACCTGCAATGTAATATAAATGAGTACAATAACTTAGAATAAGGGCAATCTACCTAAATAGGACTTTATATGGTTACAGGATAATTACTATATTTTACAACTCCTGCATAGTACTGTTATAAATCCTATCACTAGACGATCTTTATTTTTCCCAGTATCACAAACTTATTCACATGAAAACTTCACTTACAATGTATTAAATAAAGAAAAGCACACAAATTAGAGCTCTTTATTAACCAAGATTAAAAATCAAATGATAATGGTAACACATAATATTGAAATCTTTATTTCATTGCTTATATTTCACTTCAAGCAAAGGGGTTATAATGTTCACTTGCTCTCACAACTTTCATATACATTTTCATTTAATTCAAAGGTCAAATGCCAGTGGTGTGGATCAAATGTATTAAACAAGAGTGGAAAAAAATCAAATGTCATTTGGCTTTTTCACTATCATGATCATGATATTAGAAAGAATAAACTAAACTGGGTTTTATATACCGGTCAGCAGAAGAGGTTTTCATTGTTAGGAAGTAGGCATGCATGAGAACAAGGACACGGAGAGTTCATAAAATGTCAGATCACAATGAAATATATGCTCTCTCATTTCCTGTGGGTTTGGCTTCATATGCTTTCAGACTGAGGATATGGATAATATAACAGAATGGTGTTAAGAAAGGAGTGAAGAATTGTATGAAGAATTCTCCCAAACGCTCAGGAACACAACTTTGGCTTGGTGTACACCACTGGGTACCAAGCAAATGAGATCACTGAGAATCATCATTTCTGCCTTGTGACCTCTGCCTGCATGAGCTACCATTCTTAACGACTTAATGGTAGTGTTCAACTATTTTTCATGGATATCTAAGCTGTAAAATCTCCCATGAAGCACTTTATTTCTTTTCAGACGATTTAGCCTGGACAAGTACCATATGAAACTTAAAGACATGAAACAAAGTACAGAGTCTGGGTGTCTCAATATTGGGAGAATCTGAATAGGGGAAATATAAACAAAAAAATACCTTACGCAAAAAAAGTAATTGACACAAGACAGAGACCAACTAACCCACAAACAAAATCTTTACAAAGCACAACACTTTAGCCACACAAACTTTCCAGTCTTCCCCCAAATGTTTCACATTCTTTCTGATGTCTAAATCTTTGTTCATGCATGGAATGCCCTCTTCCTTCTTTCTAGTTGGAATATTCCCACTCAACATTCAGTTAAAATGTCACTTCTTTGGTGAAAGACCCTCACTGCTCAAGAAATAACCACCTCCTTGACTATGTTACCACCACAGTCTACATCCTTAAATTGTACTACTTATGCTATATTGTAATTTGTATTGTCATTTTCCTGATTTTAAGGCCTTCAAATTATGAAAAATAGTTGGCAATTTCTGGGACAAGAAGTAGCGAGTGGTCTCAGAGGATTCTTTTTCCAATAAACAAGGATAAATAAAGACAGTAAAAGAGAAAGGGCCTTCCCAGCACAGGGAACAGAATGAGCAAAGGTAGAGGTAGAATTAAGAACCCATACAGGTCTTATCAACGGTGAGACTCCACTGGAGATAAGAAGGGCCTATGAACAAGACCAACTCATGATCTTGAACATTGTCTGAGGCAGGAGGGTTCCTTAATTTAAGCAAGGAAATCACAAAAGCACACTTGCATGTATTATGATCATTCTGGCAATAGAGGGGTGGAAAACTGGATTTGGGAAGGAAAATTTTGAATCCTTTGTAATAGACAAAGGCTGCTGATAGGGTGAACTAATGTAGTAGCACAGTGGGAATAATGAGGAAAGAATATTCAAGAAAGGTTTGGGAGTTAGTAATGAATATGAGATGGGGGATACAACAGGCATTTAAGGATTGGAATCCTTAATTAATAGGATATTTTCATATTTCTGATTTGGAAGTGAGTGTAAGTGGTGGTCTAGTCTACCTAGATGGATAACACAGGAGGGAGGAAATGTCTGGAAATAAAGCAGTACTTTTCCTTTTTAATACCCTGAATTTACTTTGCCTATGGGCCGTCCAGTTGGGAGATGTCTGGTAGGCAGTCAGAGTATCTGGGTCTAATATGAAAGAAAGTAGTGTGATTTGGCAGTAATGCACACTGCAGTCACCTGTCTCTAGGGGCTGTAGGAATGAATTAAATTGCCCAGGAACAGAACAGAGAGGAAGAAGGAAAGGAGTCATATGCCTGGCCTCAGGGGTAGAGTACGTACAGAGGGCAAAGTATTTACAGGCAGGTAGACGGAGATGCTACAAGACCTGAATTCGTTCAAAAAAAAAAGCCTAAACTTTGACTTTGGAAGTTCTTTTTTGCTACAGAGAAATGTAAAATGTATGTGTGTATGTATGTGTATTTTTCCATAAAAGCATTTGACATAGAGGAGAGACTGCCCGTAATATGAAAATACTCAGAAAAAGTTAAAAATGACAAATGAAGTATCATGTTTATGAAGACATTTTAAACAAAATTGAATGCACTGTACAACAACTGTATTTAAAGTAATACTATTTAAGTTGTTAGTATTTGAATGCGGTAGAAGAAGAACCCTAATGCTGTTTGAGGGAAATCTGATTTTCAGGATAAACCCAAGTGTGGCTCTCACCTGACTGGCTGAGGGCTGTAAAAAGTACGATGCTGAATCAGGGGCAGTGAATGTCTTCTTCAAATATAAAAACTGACATTTTTTTCAAATCAAATATTCTTATATGTATTATGTTTAAAAGAAATTGAAATATGTTTATAAAGCTAAGTATTCCTTTGTAATGAACACAATCCTTTTCTAATACATTTTCTTTTAAAATTCACTCCATACTTTTTGAGGCTTTGTCTAATGAGAAGACTTGGATAATGGATAACGATTTGTTTCTGGTTCTATAGGACATCAATATCCCATATAACAAGTAAAACAAATCAGGGCATGTTTCATCCAAATTTCTGAATCTGAATATTGGTTGTACAAGCTTCCAGAGGATCAATGAATTTTGAATTTTTATTAGGGCATCGTGTATTCTATAAGACTAGGTAGTAAATTGTCCAGCCTCTGAAGCACTAAAAGCTTAATGTATCATTCTAATTCCTTCACAGTGATACCTAATATTTCAGTATTAACATGCTTTAGTGAAGTAGTTCTCAACCCAAGATGCATATCAAAATCACCTGTGGACCTTTAAAATTTCAGATATTCAAATCCATCTCAAATTACTGAAGCCAAACAGGTGTTACTATATCCTGAAAATGCCAGCACACAACACTGCCCTGCCACCCATTCTAAACAACTAATATAATATCTTTTGTGTTGCTAATTACGTTTCATAGGCAAGGGTATAATTTCCCCACATAACAAGGGTCTTGCCTTCTTTTTTAATATCTCCTTGCCTGTAACAGAGTACAGCAGACTCAATAGGTATATTTGTCAACTGATGTGATTTTTTAAAGATTTACTGAAACCAAATTTAGCTATACAATGATGTATTGGAGAGTTAGTTTTGGAGCAAGTCATATAGCATCCTAAATTGTTGACAAGAATATTTAAACTTTTCAATGCTTTCATCTATTTTTGATGATTCAGTGCAATAAGAAATTTTGTAGATGTATGAAAAGAATTTTAAATAGTTGTTATGTGTGCTGAAGTAAATATATTATTAGCAGGAGGCCTCATTTACATTCCAGATCAGAGGAAGTTCGTAGTAGAACAGTCATATGCTCATGAGATTCAACATTAGATCTGTATGTTTCCCTTAATCCTATATGAACTTTGTGAACATGCAAAAAAACATTTTATGTTTATAGAACCACGTGCCCTAAATGTAAATGGTTTCCAAGGTAAAGTTGCTAAAGAAAGTGACAAGATATTTTTAAGAATTTGTCTAATGAATAGAACATTAAAACATGGTAGTGCTTTAGAAATAGGATATTGTGGGGAAAAAATTGCATTTGCTTTTTCATAACGCTTAAGATTTATTTCTTATCTTAAGAAATATTTTGCCCTCCATCCTCAAGAGCAACAATTGACACTGATTACTTAGCAACCATATAAAGTCTAGCACGGTCAAGCTGTGATAATGGAACCATCAATGCAGTTATAATGTACTTAGGTCCTGAGGATGGCAGTTGCAAATGTAACTATGATCCAGGCTAAATCCTCTTTGCCAGTCTGGAAGGGTTAAGAGCCACTGAACAGAGCTCTTTCAAACAGCAAGTCACAGGGTGAGGAAAAGGAAGATGAGGTTAAAAGCATGACAGTCTTTAAAAAATGCTAGATATCGTTAATATGTAAAGTCCATCACTGTATTATTTTTAATCCATAGGCAGACATTTAAAATTTAATAACACTTCAAACACACACACACACACACACACACACACACACACACACAGAGGCAGTAAAATTCCTCATAGTCTCTCAAACAGTGAAAAGGGAGCTCTTACTTTTTCTTTGCATCTTCAATGTTGGATATTATCATTCTTTTACACGTTTGTCAGTTTGATAACTGAAAATTTGCAGTTACTTGATCATTAGTATGAGGGATTTTTTAAAAGCATGTTTACCATTATTAGATCAGGCAGTGTTACCTGATCTTAGCCCTAGCTCATCTTTCTATAAGATTGTTTTAACTTTACTTATTTGTATCAGTTCTTTGTATATTAAGGACATTAACCTTTTCTGTTACTTGTGATGTAAATATTTCCATATTTTTAACTTTATTTTGCTTATAGTTACTTTTTTCATTTTCAAGTTTTAAATCAGATTTCTTGTGGTGCTTAAAGATTCCTATTCAAAGAATATGAAACATGATATTCTATATTTTCTTTTAGTACTTTTATAGTATTCTTTTAAGGAGAGTTTTTCATTTAAATTTAGGTCTTTAATCCTTCTGGAATTTATTTTTATGTATCACTTTAAATAAGAATATAAACTTTTCCCCCAATTAAAATGTCAACATTAAAATACCTTGAAATGCTTTATTATAAATATGCTTATGGGTTGACAAATCATATTCTGTATAGCAGCATTTTTACAAAGAAACTAATGAGTAGCATTCTCTATTCCCAGAATACTGTGTGAAATATAAAAAGAGAATATGAATCTAATTTCACTAGGTCAACTTTCTTTGAAAATTATCTGTAATATGTGTCACTTAAATTTTCAAATAAAACTGGATGCTCTTTATAGAACACAAACACCCACCCAAAAGCTTTTAAAATCACATGAATATATACTTGGATTATTTACTATTTGAAATTGTCTAAACTTCTGCTTTCTCCCATTTATAAGGACAATCAAGGCGACAATATGGGATTCATTTTTAGTTCTTAGTTTAGAATTTAAGATTGCCTTAGAATTTCATCTTTGATATTACTTCCTGAGATTTCCTGCTTCTGATATTAAAATCCAATTTACAAATGATTCACATTTTTGAACTGTGAGTACTAAAGGTAAGCATTTTTCTTTTGCACATGTAAATACTGTGGTATACAAGAAGTGAGAATAATCAATCTCCAAATCTCAAGGTTCCTCATATGATACTTGAGTATCCTAATGTTACATCATAAATCACTGAAATGAGAGGAAATGAGAAAGGGTCCATTATAGGGTCTCATACATAGTAGTCAAGACAATAAATATTAATACCTTATCTTTTCCATTTCCTGAAAACACATTCATTTCACATGGGCCAGGAATACTCTTTAATTCGAGCTTAATGAAAAGTAAACTGAAATAATGACATGAATAATTAAAAAGAATTTAGAAATATTGTCAATTTTTAAGTAGAAAATTCTTATTTTAAAAAAGTCATGAGGGGCTTCCCTGGTGGCGCAGCGGTTGAGAGTCTGCCTGCCGATACAGGGGACACGGGATCGTGTCCCGGTCCGTGAAGATCCCACATGCAGCAGAGCGGCTGGGCCCGTGAGCCATGGCCCCTGAGCCTGTGCGTCCGGTGGCTGTGCTCCGAAATGGGAGAGGCCACAACAGTGAGAGGCCCGCATACCGAAGGAAAAAAAAAAAAAAAAGAGGCCTCAAGATTGCTTTGGCCATTTGGGGTCTTCGGTGTTTCCATACAAATTGTGAAATTTTTGGTTCTAGTTCTGTGGAAAATGCCAGTGGTAGTTTGATAGGGATTGCATTGAATCTGTAGATTGCTTTGGGTAGTAGAGTCATTTTCACAATGTTGATTCTTCCAATCCAAGAACATGGTATACCTCTCCATCTATTTGTATCATCTTTACTTTCTTTCATCAGTGTCTTATAATTTTCTGCATACAGGTCTTTTGTCTCCTTAGGTAGGTTTATTCCTAGATATTTTATTCTTTTTGTTGTATTGGTAAATGGGAGTGTTTTCTTGATTTCACTTTCAGATTTTTCATCATTAGTGTATAGGAATGCCAGATATTTCTGTGCATTAATTTTGTATTCTGCTACTTTATCAAATTCATTGATTAGCTCTAGTAGTTTTCTGGTAGCATCTTTAGGATTCTCTATGTATAGTATCATGTCATCTGCAAACAGTGACAGCTTTACTTCTTCTTTTCTGATTTGGATTCCTTTTATTTCCTTTTCTTCTCTGATTGCTGTGGCTAAAAATTCCAAAATTATGTTGAATAATAGTGGTGAGAGTGGGCAACCTTGTCTTGTTCCTGATCTTACTTGAAATCCTTTCAGTTTTTCACCATTGAGGACAATGTTGGCTGTGGGCTTGTCATATATGGCCTTTATTATGTTGAGGAAAGTTCCCTCTAGGCCTGCTTATGGAAACACCAAAGACCCCGAATAGCCAAAGCAACCTTGAGAAAGAAAAGTGGAGCTGGAGGAATCAGGCTCCCTGACTTCAGACTATACTACAAAGCTACAGTAATCAAGACAGTATGGTACTGGCACAAATACAGAAATATAGATCAATGGAACAGGATAGAAAGCCCAGAGATAAGCCCACACACATATGGTCACCTTATCTTTGATAAAGGAGGCAGGAATATACAGTGGAGAAAAGACAGCCTCTTCAACAAGTGGTGCTGGGAAAATTGGACAGGTACATGTAAAAGTATGAAATTAGAACACTCCTTAACACCATACACAAAAATAAGCTCAAAATGCATTAAAGACCTAAATGTAAGGGCAGACACTATCAAACTCTTAGAGGAAAATATAGGCAGAACACTCTATGACATAAATCACAGCAAGATCCTTTTTGACCCACCTCCTACAGAAATGGAAATAAAAACAAAAATAAACAAATGGGACCTAATGAAGCTTAAAAGCTTTTGCACAGCAAAGGAAACCATAAGCAAGACCAAAAGACAACCCTCAGAATGGGAGAAAATATTTGCAAATGAAGCAACTGACAAAGGATTAATCTCCAAACTTTACAAGCAGCTCATGCAGCTCAGTAACAAAAAAAACAAAAAACTCAATCCAAAAATGGGCAGAAGACCTAAATAGACATTTCTACAAAGAAGATATACAGATTGCCAACAAACACATGAAAGAATGCTCAACATCATTAATCATTAGAGAAATGCAAATCAAAACTACAATGAGGTATCATCTCACACCAGTCAGAATGGCCATCATCAAAAAATCTAGAAACAATAAATGCTGGAGAGGGTGTGGAGAAAAGGGAACCCTCTTGCACTGCGGGTGGGAATGTGAATTGGTACAGCCACTATGGAGAACAGTATGGAGGTTCCTTAAAAAACTAAACATAGAACTACCATATGACCCAGCAATCCCACTACTGGGCATATACCCTAAGAAAACCAGAATTCGAAAAGAGTCATGTACCAAAATGTTCATTGCAGCTCTATTTACAATAGCCAGGACATGGAAGGAAACTAAGTGTCCATCATTGGATGAATGGATAAAGAAGATGTGGCACATATATACAATGGAATATTACTTAGCCATAAAAAGAAACGAAATTGAGTTATTTGTAGTGAGGTGGATAGACCTAGAGTGTGTCATACAGAGTGAAGTAAGTCAGAAAGAGAAAGACAAATACCGTATGCTAACACATATATATGGAGTCTAAGAAAAAAAAAAATGTCATGAAGAACCTAGGGGTAAGCCGGGAATAAAGATACAGACCTACTAGAGAATGGACTGAGGATATGGGGAGGGGGAAGGGTAAGCTGGGACAAAGTGAGAGAGTGGCATGGACATATACACACTACCAAACATAAAACAGATAGCTAGTGGGAAGCAGCCGCATAGCACAGGGAGACCAGCTATGTGCTTTGTGACCACCTAGAGGGGTGAGATAGGGAGGGTGGGGGGGAGGGAGACGTAAGAGGGAAGAGATATGGGAACACATGTATATGTTTAACTGATTCACTTTGTTATAAAGCAGAAACTAACACACCATTGTAAAGCAGTTATACTCCAATAAAGATGTATAAATAAATAAATAAATAAAAATAAAAGAGGCCTCAGAGAGAGTTTCTGAGGCCCTCCTGCCAGGTGAGGTTACACCTAAAGATGGCCATTGAGGAAGTGATCTCTCATCTGACACCAAATCTGCTGGTGCCTTGAACTTGATGTGCTGGTATCCAGAGCTGTGAGAAATAAACTTATGCTGCTTATAAGCCACAAAGTTTGTGGTATTTTGTTACTGCAGCTCAAACTGATTAAGACAAGAATGTTATCAGAACATAGTAATACATAAAGCAGAACAGCAGATGTTTAAGAGCTGGGGTTATGGAGTCATGATCTTAAATTTAACCACTTAATAACTGCAGGTACTTGAGAAAATTACTTAACCTGCCAGAGTCCTAGGTAGTTGTTTTGTTTGTTTTCATTTTGTTTTTCCATATATAAGTGGGCATAATAACAGTGATAACCTTACAGAAGTGCTGTATGGATTAAATGAAATTATGTCTATAAAATAATTATCCCAATGCTTGACACATCATAACCTGTCAATACATGTAAACTATTATGGTTACTTATTGACAAAAGATGTTTTAATATGTAACCAAGAGGGGATTTCTAAGATATCATGGAAAGGCTATTGTGGAAGAAATATGATAAGGAAGACAATACAGATGAGTTCCCGGACTGTGTGAAGCAGCTATGGTACAATGCAAACAGCTATTTTTTAAAAAACCCAGACCCTCTCCCCCGGCCTAAGTTCCTGCCTCAGGTAAACGTCTCATCATGTCTGCTTTAACTATGGCTGCTTAGCTGTTACCATTAAATCATAGCTAACCATAGTACTGTTGTATGTCAGGCACTGTTCATGTACTTTAATCCACTTATCCTCCCAAGTCTTCCAAAATTTTCTCACCATTTCTGGTTTACTCTTGGCATCCTTCCAGATTTCCAATGATTCAGTGGATTTTCATGTGTGCATGTGATTTCAGTAGGATTTTTGCGGTAAGGAGAAGAGAGAAACTTTCTGACTTTCCTCAGCCATCCTGAACCAGAAGTGAAACACCCAAGCAGTCTTTCTAAGACACAAAACTGATCATGTCGCCCCTCCACAGCTTCCATGAGAAAGTTTAGGCTCCCAGTTTATGACATGATCCTGACACTTCTACAGCTCTCTCCTCTTCTCCTAAGCTTTTTGCAGACCCCAAAACTGCCCACGTTGTTTTACCCCTTTCGCCTTTGTGGTTCTGGTCTGTCTGCAATATCCTTCTCCTTTTTTCCACCTGATGGTCACTTTCTCCTATTGTAAGCCATAACCATGAAGGGAGTTTGTGAAGTCTGTTATAACTGCTCCCAGACAAAGTTGCAGACAGACTCTTCTGTGCGTTTACTGTACCTTGTACATTTTTCTGTTGTGGCACTCACTACTTTCTGAAGAAATTATTTGTTTGCTTGTACTTATCCATTAGTATTGAAGTAACCCAGAGAAAGGACTATATCCTATTCATTTTTATATCTTTAGTATTTAGAAAAATGTCTCTAAAACATGCATTTTCAATGGGGGAGATATCACGTTCAAGGGGGCAAAACTTAGGAAGGGGGTTGAAAAAACTAGCTCTTACAATGCTTTGTGGCCCTCCAAAGAGCTACAATACAAAACAAATATACAGTATATCCAAGGTATTAAATTTTCTTAGGCAGAGGGCAATTAGATTAAAAAAAATGTCTAAAAAAGTCTCCTAAGGTAGAATTGAGAAATACTGCTTTAAAGTAAGCACTAAGTTAAGGTTTACTTTTATTTTTGTTAATATTCAGTAAATATTTTTGAGTAAATGAAGAAATAAATTAAATTCAAACTCTAGTTCTGATTCTTTTCATCTGGGTGACTTTGCCTAAGTCATTTAACTTCTCTTGATGTATTACTATCATACAAGGCTGGTGAAAGATTAAAGCATATAATATATACATAAACTCAAAAATATGTAAATAGCATATGCTATCATGCTTCAGAACTATGCCACCTAAATTCCTTATTTTTTTCTTCTCTACTCAGCAAGTTCTCAAAACAGAATTTTTCATTTTTTTGTGAAGTATGCCCTGATTATTTTAAGGGAAAACTGCTCTAATGTATGTATCTCCACTCTCATAATGTCTTTATGCCCGTGTTCCTTACCTAGAGTGAAAGAATTCTGAGTGCAGAGTTTGTGTCTTATTCATATTAGGTACCAAAATGAGACGCATATGAATTCTAAAAGCTGATGAGAGAATGTGAAGTGAGGCACTTGCATGTCTGTCCTCCTGTCATTGCTGCACAGAGTGATAATAAAGAACCTGTCAGCTAACTTATCAAGAACCCCAAGCTCACTAAGAGCTGATCTGGAATAGCAAAAGCACATCCTCTAATAAAACCTGCCTTTAGCGGATGTGTGGTATTCTAGATGCATGTGACAATTCTGCAAAAATCTTTTGAATCAAATGCTCAAATAATATCAGTATTAGCATTATTTTCAAGTAAGCAGGATGATGAGAAATTACACATGGTTCCTCTAACATTCAAATAATAAACAATATTTTGAGTGATTAGTTAGATCAAATTCTTGTTGAAACCTAACTGAATGTGAGATTTCCAGAGGAAACAGGTGGGTTCTTTACTATTTTTATTTACAAGCGTCTTTTTTATACTTGGATGTATATAGCCTTTGTCTTATGTAGAGATGTAAACATTTTGGAATATGGTTCTTGGATAAAGAGAACTTCTAGGAAGCCTGGAGGCACGTGATGCACCCATGACTGTGATCAAATCGCAGACCAGCAGGAAAACCCCCTTTGGCACTCAGCACAAAGAACTCTGGGGAGTTTTCTCTAAAAATCTCCTTTGTAATTTTGCTGCATCACATTTGGCCAAAGGCATGGTCTGACTGGTGGTTTTACTGATTTACTGGCCAACAC
The DNA here is from genome assembly GCF_937001465.1 of Orcinus orca. Classification (NCBI taxonomy): domain Eukaryota; kingdom Metazoa; phylum Chordata; class Mammalia; order Artiodactyla; family Delphinidae; genus Orcinus; species Orcinus orca. The sequence continues at coordinate 32,464,625 of NC_064569.1, read as the reverse complement.
TGACAGCATTATGAAAATAGAAGACTTGGAGCAGTGATTGTAACTGCCGTGGAGGTCTCCCTGAAGATCGCCTTTATGCTGCCATGAGTTCATGTGCTTCCAGTGGATAATTCCTCAGATCATGTATGTTACGGCTCAATGACTGTCAGCACCAAGGCCAGTGTCATGGGCTAAATACTTACAGTTTTTCAATTTTCAGTAAACAAAATTATATACATATTATACTGATTCATATAAATAAGCCAAGGCCTGTAATTCTTCTGGGCCCAATAAAACAGCATCCCCTTGAGCAGGAACATTTATAATATATCTAAACATGTGGCTTACCCTTTAGGACACACATGAAGGTTCACTCAGATCAGCTGCACCCGATGTCATCCGTTATGGATGGGGGTAGGACGGAAACTGAACAATTGATAACCTCAGGGTTATAAAAATTGTAGACAGAAACGATTTCTGCAAGGCTGTGATATCTCACGAATGTATGGAAAACTTTTAACTTTGTAAAGGAACTTTTTCCAAAACCCACTGTGTAAAAGTCAGTAGGAGTGAAACAGATTTAACTTCCTTTGAGGATTATGAATCTGATCCTATAAAAACTAACTACCTATGGGATAATTAAGTGTCCATAAGAGGTGTGCAGTGATCAAGTAGCTCTTAACAGCATTCTTACATCTTTAATCCTTACATCTTTTAAAAATGCTCTGCATACAAATCATCCTCAAAATACCATCTAATGCTGTGCTTTGAAAACGGGAGTATATACCCTTTCTCCTGGATATACATTGATGAACAAAAGGCACAAGAAACCACAAAATCAATATTGAGTATCTTTTGGAGGAGACAATTTTACTTTAAAATGTGATGAATGTGAAAGATATTATTTTAACATTAAATATATAGTAATGTAAGGAATATATAATTTATATGGATTTTTAAGATTAAACAAGAAACGTCAAAGAAATACCACTCTTCAGGTTAGTCCAAATATTCTGAATAAGATATATTATATTCATATATATCCATATATATATATCCACATGTACACACATACATACATAAACAAATATATACATGTATATGCACAAACATATATATTCATACACAAACATATATACACATATATGCACATATATACACGTATAAACACACATACATCATGTGAAACAGTCTATAAATTTAAAAATCAAAACAAGAAAGAAATGAAAAGAGAATAAGATCTAAAATCATTGAGCAGATATTGTTACTTAGTGTGCTACAGTCTTGTGCTGGGCATCTTAAATACATCATTTCAAGTAATGATGCTAACAAATTTGAAAATTAGTAGTAGGCCACTTTTAGAAATGAGCCATGTGAGCTTTAAGTAGGTTAAATAACTTGCCTAAGACCACATGGCTACTAAATATCAAAGCTTGATTTCAAACTTAGTATCTTAGGTGCCAAAACCAACCCCAGGCTCTTTCCACCCACATTTTGGTGTTAGAACTCCTAATATCTAAATTCTGCTAACCATTATCTAACCTTGTTTTCTCTTGCTATGCTGCAGTGAAAAAGAAAAAAAAAAAAAGAATTTTGGTAACCATCACTGATAGCACAGCTCTTGTATTTAGCATGAATGACTATAATAAGCCCTTGGATTAAGTGAGATAGTGAAAACTTCTGAATTATGTAAGGAAGGGATAGAGCCCCAATAACTTGATTTCACTTTTCTGTAAGAATGATATAAATATCCTGTAGTCTATATATAGTCAGATTTTCCTTTTATCATAAGACAGAAACAACAATCCTCATCATGGCACTAAAACAGTGATTCCACCCTTGCACAGAACAAAGGGAACTCCTCAAATATTGAAGATTTGAGAACAGCTAAGTATATAAAATACAAAACACTAGAAATCCTGAAAGTGGGTATCTAGAAGGCAAGGCAGTGTATTCTGACAGGTATAATGTCTGTCTGTGTTTCCTTTCTCATCATTTCAACCTCCGTTCTTTCCCCCTCTTTGAAAGCAAACACATAGCCCAACATCCCCAATAAACTCCTGGGTGAACAAGTTTGGGAGTTATTTTGCAGTGATCATCTATAAACTAATAACTGTCAAAGGACAGAGATTATATCAAAAATAAGGTCAACATTTAGAATTGACAACAAAAATCATCTCTACTGATAAGAAATTCCTCTTCCACATAATTCAATACTTTAAAAATAACAAACAACAACCCCTTTCACCTTGGCAGCGTTCCTTCAGATAAACATAAGCCATAACACAGAACTCATGTTTTGATAACCTTGCTCTCTTGAGTCTACTGTCTCTAGACCACTGGGTCTAGAAAGACATATTTATGTCCCCTGAAGCTTTCAATAAAGCACAAGGAAGTCTTAGAAGACATAATAGCTCTGAAGGATCACAAAGTTGTACTGCAAAACTACATGAAGTTTTCATAATGATCTCTGTGTACAGCTGACCGGTATGTGAAAGGCCCTAGGGATATTTGACAAATATCTTATGGATTTAATAGGAAAGGGAGAACTCTTGAGGTTTTTATTTCCTTAATGTACACATATCCTGGGGCCAAATGAATATCTTTATTAGAGGCCATTTCTCAAAGAAGAGATAATGATCACAAGGGAAAAAATAAAACCTACGTATTATGAAATATTTCTAGTATGTGTTCGATTTTAATTAGAGGCATTTCTGGGTGTGCCAGGCAGCTTATTGAACCATTTCACATAAATATATCATACAGACACACATATCTTCAGATAGAATTGTTAAAGTTATTTTAATCCTTACTGTTGACCATCTGTACTTGAAACATATTTGAAATATGATTCGGGAAAACTGTATGTTAACTCTAGTACTGAGTTTATCAGGCATATCATTTCTTGCTATACTATCTCCGTTTCTTAAAACTAATATAAATTGATTATAAATCTACTTATTTCAAAAGATTTTAAAGAGATAAAAGAAAATACATATTAAAACAGTAGTTAAAAGAGCTATGCAAAAGTAATGTGGCATTGCTATTATTGTTATATTGTATTTTCCTTTCTGGAATATATTATTAGTAATGCATACATAAAAATGATATCATAATATGTTATATATAAAATATGATACAAATAAACATATAAATTAATAGATAATATACACTTTATCTTGGAATAATACTGGTAGAGGTTACTCAGAGGTCAAAATAGACAAAACAATTAAACAAAATATATGCAAGTCTGTTTTTAACAGGTATGGTGATGTGTACCTATTTTTGAAAGATACTTTTGTTCAAGAAAGCATCATAAAATAGTATTTTCTATCAAATACTATTCTTGCTTCATAAAGATGAAACTATAAATTGTACAAGAACTTAATATATAAAAATACTTAAGTGGCTTTTAGTGGCTGAATTTGCTGACTCTGTTATTATGAAACACAAATACACAGTGAAATACGCTTTGAAAACAAATTCAATTTGAAAATGTAAAAGCACAATAAGATTATTTATAATTGTTTCCCATAAGATTAAATTAAATAATTTTATTACCTGAAAATATGCTTTAAAAGTTATACTCTTTAAGAACCAACATATAAAAGTGTATAGCAAATCTGTCACTGAATAATGAAGCATAATATGCTACTAACAGAGATTATAAGGATATCATTTAAACCTCAAAAACATGCGGATTATAAAATATATAAACGAATTCTGGGAAATTCAGTTTGAATCTGAAGTCAGAACCAATAATTAAAATGACTTCACAAGCAGACGTAGAGAATGGACTTGAGGACACGGGGAGGGGGAAGGGTAAGCTAGGACGAAGTGAGAGAGTGGCATGGACATATATACACTACCGAATGTAAAATAAATAGCTAGTGGGAAGCAGCCGCATAGCACAGGGAGATCAGCTTGGTGCTTTGTGACCATCTAGAGGGGTGGGATAGGGAGGGTGGTAGGGAGACACAAGAGGGAGGATATATGGGGATATATGTATATGTATAGCTGATGCACTTTGTTATAAAGCAGAAACTAACACACCATTGTAAAGCAATTATACTCCAATAAAGATGTTACAAAAAATAAAGACCTACTCATCAAACTCCAAAACAAAACAAACAAAAAAATAATTTCACAAGTTAAATATGTGTCAAACAGGAGCATTCTGAAATTCAAAAAATCATGATGGTGAATAGATTACAAAAGAGGAGAAAAATATTGACTCCCAAGCAAAAAGCCTTGAGAAATGAGTGTACAGGTCAAGACTTTTAATTGCAGAAAATTTCAATCTCTCTCTCATTTTTTTTAACTTTCCACTGTGAAACCAGCTCAAAGAAAATTTCAGAGAAAGTTTTTGCTTAATTATATTTAGAGGTTTAAGCAGCTACAGAAGATGGCAAGCTCTGCTTATCCAATTTTAATGGTGATTTGCCCTAGACTGGTATATAAAATGAAGAATTCCTCCAAAAACCCAGGGCCACTAACTGCTTATTGCTCTTACTGAAGGATGCATGGATCATCTGGCACTAGCCTCTGAGAGAATGCTATTTGGATATTGTCAGAAAAAAAGTGCTGCAAAACAACAGGAATTAGGATCAAGTCTGAAGGGTGAGGGATGCATGATCACACAACAGACTTGTAGGGCTCGAAAGGGAGTGAGGAATGGGCACTCAGAGAACTGAGCTCCACTAAAGCAGTTCAAAGGACAGAGGGGTATAGACTGCCTTCTTAAAGAAAAAGAAACATTTTCCCCCAAATTTTATCTTTTTTTTTTTTAGCGGTACGCGGGTCTCTCACTGTTGTGACCTCTCCCCTTGCAGAGCACAGGCTCTGGACGCGCAGGCTTAGCGGCCATGGCTCACGGGCCCAGCCGCTCCGCTGCATGTGGGATCCTCCCGGACCAGGGCACGAACCCGCGTCCCCTGCATCGGCAGGCGGACTCTCGACCACTGCGCCACCAGGGAAGCCCACCAAATCTTATCTTTTTAATTGAAAAATAATAGAAATTCAAATGTTAATCTGACACATTCATGTTCCTTTCTGGAAGACATTATACTAGTCTATTTCACTGGTTTGGTTCAATTTGAATACCTTTTAAACCTCATTCTAACTTATATTCTAGCTCCATTAGATACCATTTCTCATACAATTCTTATCAGGTAATTTGTAAAGAAATCTGCTACAAAAAGCATATCATCATTTAAAAAAATTCATAAGACAACAGATAAGATTAAGCTTAAAATGTATACAATAATTCGTGCAAACACCAAATTAAAACGTGAACTTGAGTGGCAATGCAGCTATGACACTGTTAAAATTTCAAATATATTAACTCAGGATTATTCAACCAGAATAGCACATTCTTAGCCAGGAAAACAGGAATGTATAATATACAAATAGTAAAAGTCTGTGAATACACAAAAAGAACCTTTAAGCTCCAAATGGTCACTGGAAACTATCTTGAAATTCAATTCTTAAAATTACATTTGAATACATCTGTTAATAGTACTGTTCTCTGGGGTGAAATTATTGGGAATTTTAATTTCCTGCTTTATAAAAATAATCATTAAAGTTTAACATATATATTTGAACTAGAAAATATGTATTGGGGTTCTCTGCTCTATAGGATAGACTAGGAATAGGGTCTGAAAGGGTAGTGAAAAACAGCAACAAATCTACTTTAGGGGGATTGCAAACATGTCACCATCTCATCTCATTGTGGCAGTAAGTCTAATGTGGGGCATTTTCCAGGCTGCCTAGAAGGTGCTTCTTGGAATTTCCTCCTCATTCCAGATTCCCATGTCTCTTAAAGTTTGACTATAATTAAATATCACATTTTCCTTTTTAACCTATCTATTTAGTCAGAACGTTTGTATTGTTTTACTCGCAATAAATGGCTGTATTTGTGTATCACATGAACATGGCTTAGGGCACAAGTTACAGGGGCACAGTTTTCCATTGAGTTTAGCTTGAGAATGAGGGGGAAGGAAGGATTCCCTCCTCCCCATTAAAGGGGACTATTTTGTGTGTCCCACCAATGGCACTGGGTAAATAGTGTACATGTTAACAAATCATTTTTTCAATGTCTTACCGCCTTTTAAGCCAGCCAGCACTAGTTTACTGTCTGCCCCAAATTTTAATGGTGTGAGAACGAGTTTAAAATAAGCTTCAGAGAACAGGCTTTAATTCGTACATTTGTTGGCAAAAAGTCACAACAACAAGCAAAGGCACTATGACAGACTTCACAACAGTGAAGCTGGAGGGAGGACAAGGCCAGGGCCAGAACCAGGGGACGGGGATGCATTATCCCCTAGGTTAAGGATTTTTTTTCCCTCTATTCCAATGTTACTACTTCTGTGCTATTTAGAATTCAAATATTCTAACATTATGATCAAATTTTTTCTTACATGCTATCAACTACTCAAAAGTATGCTACACTTTGTTTTTTAATATATTTTGGGCCATGCTTTTCTTATAGAGTTTTTGATATTTCTGTTTGTGTGTTTTAGTTTTCAAGGGGTGTAGGAGTACCACATTTCTGTTTATTTGTTCTTTTGCTCTTTCTGGCTTTCCTAAGTACATTTCTTTTGTCTTGCTGAGAAGAAAAACATATGCCTTTATAGTGAACAGCTTCTAGCTTCTTAGTCATTTTATCTTTGAATTAAATCAGTTTCTACTCTTCTGTTTTATGCTTTCTGGTTGACTTGAGGACTAGTTTTTGATTTATGGATGACAAAACAGGAATGTTTTTGGTAACTGAATTCAATGGATTGGTTCCAATGCTTCTTATATTTCATACTTTCCTCTTTTTTGGTTTCCATGGCTGTTTGGATAGAGTACACCTTGAAGTAAGTTCCTCAGAAAGGGTGAGTGGAAGGTAAACATTTTGATTCTTGCATTTTGGCAGCTGTCTTTATTTTGACCTCACAGTTTATGAAAGGTTTGATTGGGTGTGGGATTCTACTATGAAACTCATTACCTCTCAAAATTCTAAAGGTTTGCTCCATTGTCTTTGCAGTGTTACTAATGAGAAATCAGATGCTACTGTGATTTTTACGCCTTTTTGATGATGTCCACTTTTTCCTCTCTGGAAGACTTGAAGCTCTTTGAAAAAAATTCATGTCTTTGTACTGCTATAAGAAATCATCTTCTATCATTTCTTTGATAAGTCCTTCCCTCCCGTTTTCTCATTTCTCTACTTTTAGAATTATTGTTGAGGATATTTGACCTCCTGAGATTATCTATGTTTGCTTTTTGCTCTTGGAGATCTCTTCAACTTTATCTTCCAGGTATAACAGACTTTAAAAAATGTTTTTGTTATCCTGTTTTTGATACACAAGGGCTCTGCTTTAATTTCTGAGATTTCCTCCTGGTGAAATGTGATTCTTTAGGCTCATATTAGAAACAAGATAATATTTAAGTTTTGATCATCTCTATTTACTGAAAAATTTAGTTTCAAAGTCACCCTATTTGATATCATAAAATTTTCAATAATTTTAAATGTTAACGATTCAAAATAAAGTAATCCCTTTACCATTTAATAATCTTCATAAAGTCATAACAGTTCTCCTACTGTTCTTATTTATATACTTATCCTTTGAAATCAATCGTGTTATTTATAATTCATATGAAACTATTAGTGGAAATTAATCCTTTTTTAAGAGAGAGGCAAGTCAGGATACTAAATTCAGGTTTTGTTTGCTACCATTCAGTTTAATACACACAACAACTTTGCAAAGTATATTTTGCAAATTAGAATAGTCTGAGAGATGGCAAGTTACCTCACATCAAGTGTGATAAAGCCAGGACTCACACCCAGATCTGTCTGAATCCAAAACCTCATGCCTCTCCCCATAACACTACATTGCAGAAAGAAGTGGAAGTTTCCATGGCATAAAAGATTAAGGTGAATATTTTGCCCTGGAAACACATACTCTTGTGATACAAACTGTAGTGGGGAAAAAAAAACTGTAAAACTCTGAGCATATTTATGCAAACATCTTCAAATTAATCCAAGCAACACTATTGTTTATTGCATGGAACGTCTTTGTAGAATACTTATGAAAAGGGAAGACAGATCTTTGCTTAACTGTAATGGTCATATTTTCCAGCTTCAATATTTAGCATTAGAAACTTGTTTTTTTGGCTTTATTTTGCAGTACTGTATCATTCTTCATGACATCCAGAATGAATAATTAAAAAGGTAACTGTGAAACACTACAGAAATTAATTTTAAGAGGACAAATGGGATCAGGGAACACAGCATACACTGCATTTTACTGAAAACACCTTCAGCCATTACACTAAATAATCCATGTTGCATCTTCTGGTAATTTCCAGGGTGATTTCCTTTTGCCAGGATGAATTATTTCTGCCACTACTTGGAGTACAACATACTAGGGATATGCGTTAATGGTGAGTTTACTTTTTCAAAACAGGAGGGGAGCAGTTTAAAATTCTAAGGAAATTCCCCCAAATGCCAGCACCTTGCCATGATACTTATTCTAAAGAGTAGCACAGAGTGGCCATCAGCTTCTGGCTTCATAGACATCCCTGGTGATAGCTCTCAACTGCCATAGAGCAGAAGCTCAGGCAGTAGGGGAGAAACTGTAGGTGATGGAGAGGGGGAAAGAACAACAGATTGGTCACTTGAGTGGAGGCTATGACATATACAGCACTATGTGTGCCCTGAACCAGTTTCTCTTCCTTGACAGCACTAGGAAGACTACCTTTCCCAGGACACTTTACGTCTTGATGGGACCTCATCATTTACTTCTGTGACTGAATGTGGATGAAAGTCATAAATGCTTTCTTCAGGCCTGGCCGTAAAATATTCAAAGTGAACCTCCATTTTCCACTGTCTCTCCCATCTCCCACTCACCACCCACCCGGACTAAGCAGCTGGAAGCAAGAGACTCCAAGATGGTAGTGGAGACACGAGATGCAAGGACCTCAGAGTTCTGAGTCATATCTCAGTAAAGAGCCACCAGGGAGAGCTGCCTGACTGGAAACATTCACACTGGACTTTTCATGAGCAAGAAATAAACATTTACTGGGGTAAGTCACAGAGATTTGGAGGTTGCTTATTCCAACCTGTAGCTGATCTTGTCAAACCACAGCTCTCTGGGACATTTTTTCCAAGGTTGCTGAACCTAATTAAAGTCACACTGAACGTGCCACATTCTTCTCCAAACTCCTTAAGGAATGAAGGTAACAGGGAGGCATCATGCTTCCATACTTGGAAAGGCATTTTAAGAATTGAAAAGGAGTCTCATGCTTCCAGTGATAGCCAAGGTGCTATCGTGTATACTTAAAAAGTGAATTTCTGGACCATTTGGGGTTTGAAGTACTAATTCTATTAAAGTAGTGGCAAAAGGAAGCCCAAACACAGTCAGAAGGCATCCTGAGATGTAAGAATCAAATCAGAAAAAAAATCCCTCTGATGGCCTCAGAAATATAATGAAATGTTGTAAGTGAGCATCTCTCACTAGGCTATTTATTGCTTCTTTTCTGACCCTTGTGCACTTGATATTCTCACTTCCTACACATACAGAATCTCCAGCAACATGGAACTAGCTCTTTGTACATATGGGCCCCAGGAAGGCCAAGCTCTGGAACAGTTTTTTGCCCCTTTGGTAAGAATGTTTGAGCCTTGTAGTAGGAATTAACAACTCTCTGTGGTTGGTTCCTTAAATCTGTTGTTCTGCCCAATTTTCTCTGTTCCTTTGTTCATTGCAATCCATAACTTCATGGTCACAATTATGGATGACATCTCTTCTTTGTCTAAGAACCATTATACCTGATTCACTTTTTTCTCTAACCCTTGGTACTCATGCTCTGATTTCTGCTTCTCTGCCTGCTGATTGTTTCACATATGCTGAAGACTACCAAATACCACTTAAGTTGTTACTGACCCCTTTGGCTTATTTTCCCAATGCCAGCAGATTTCTGACTATCCCAGTCCTGGCTTCCTCCCACGATTGGTGCTCAGGGTTCCCACGATGAGACTGTTAGAGAGGCTGCATCTAGCGTACCAGGTTTGATGTAATGGGGTCTCCATGGAGAAACAGTAATCCCAGTATTTGCCTACCCTGCAACAGATCTTCCTCATGGTGTACACAAAGTCACCTATCTCTTTATTCCATCCACAGCCACTGTTCGTACAAACCAATGCTCATATAGATCTGGCCCTACTCAAAAACTATCAACATTTCATGACTACCATGTATTGAGCACCTCCGGTGTTTCAGGGCTGACTTTTGGCTTTGGCAGAATCAGGATGCGCTATATTTTAAATTATACAATGTATAGAGAAAAGAATATTTTTGAGCATTTTAAATCTTACAAAAACTCTGAGAATCATTATTCCCAATTTACAGGTGACAAAATCGAGATTCAGAGAGTCTAAGCAACATAACCAGGTTTGCATAGCTACTAAATGAGAACACTGGGGGTTCAATAGTCCAAGAAATGGTGCAAGGTTCACAAAGTCCCTCACCTAGGAAAACAAATAAGGCAAGGCTATGACTTTCTTGGTTTCTTCCATTTAAACCTTATGCTTTAGAAGCATTTTTTAATTAGAACATTGGGAGATTCGGATTGACCTATATACGCCGATGGGTATGAAACAGATAACTAGTGAGGACCTGCCGTATAGTATGGGGAACTCTACCCAGTGCTCTGTGGTGACCTGGATGGGAGGGAAACGCAAAAGGGAGGAGATATGTGATACATATGGCTGGTTCACTTCTCTGTGCAGCAGGAACTAGCACAACACTGTAAAGCAACTATACCCCAATAAAAATAAATAAAAATTTAAAAAAACCAAATTATAGTGTCGCTGATCACCAATATCTCAAAAATCAATCAACACTTTTAATGTCCATAATATTCCTAGTAACCACGTAAAATGGAACTTTAATGTCTTCAAATTAGATCTGCACAAAAAGATTTATAATCCAATAGATAACAATATTTGGATAGCTTGGAAATATTCTCTAAATTCTCTCAGAATTTACATTACCCAGGGTTAATTTTAGCATGCTAAAAAAAAAAGAAGCAACTTTGGCAACAAGCAAAATATATGCCATTTCTTAAAAAAAGTCTTTTATTCTCTCATTTAAATTTATGCTTTATGCTTTGTCAAATTTAGAGAGAGATAAAAATAGGATTTAAAAAAAATTAAGAAGTGAATCAAATTATTTAGAATTAGAAAATAATGAATTTTTAGAAATGAAGGTGAAAAGTCTGAAAGTACAAGAGGAGGCATCCTTGCAAGACCCTGATAAGACCACGAGGAACAACAGGTAATAATTTCTTAGAAAGATTTTGATGACTATTTTCCTGGGATTAGGGTAAGTATATGAAATTATCCCTCAAAGATTTAGTCTTGAGCTACTTCAGAATTACCATTTCATGAAAATTAATTAAATAATATCAATATTGGATTTTGTATTTTTCAAATCTTTCCCCTAGTTAAAGTGCTTCTCTGTATGTCAGAATGTGTGTCTGTGTTCTAGAACACATGTGTATGAATGCATATGCCTTTTTCCCTAAGGGTGATTTATTTCATGTATATAAAATTTTATCACATTTTCTGTTTCTTTTACATTTTCCAAAATAAAATGGCAAAAAAGGAATTTAACAGAAAATGTGATAAATCAGTAATGTATTTACTTTTATTTTAAAGCATCATGACACAGGGTAACCAGCTTCTGGATTTTTATTTTCTAAAAAAAGATGTTTTTGAGTAAAAGCATTTTAAGAAAAGCCTCCATTCATGATGCATAAGTATCCCTACTAGAGCATATTTGATATTTTGCTTTGAATTTTTTTATCAAAAACAAATGTCTCCCATAAGTAGAAGCAATAATGCATCTTAGCCAACCACAGCACTTAAATCATCTTTTATCTGAGCTAATGGTAAGGACGCTAAGAGGATTCTATTCCAAAGCACAGTGGATCTCAAACATCAAATAAATCTCTGGCTACCCATGAACCGAAAGGAAAGGCCCCTCATGAGCATTTCCTACACACTACAGCGGCTTTTCACAAATACGTAGACACTCTTAAGCTTAATATTTGAAGGCATGCCCTATTTGCTGTCAAAATTTTTAACTATTTCTTAACAATCACTGGAAATCCAGCTTCCATCATGCAGCCAGAATTCCACTTTCTTCTCTAGGGTACACTCACAAAGCAAAAGGAAGAGGCAAGTTGATGGGAAAGGACTTTGCTCAGTTATTTTCTTTACTATCCCCAACCTGGAGACAGATAGAAGGCAACTGTCTTCAAAATTGCTGTCACCATAGTGTTGCATGCTTTCCTAATTCCTATATTGGACTGCAGCAATCTTTACTGTGGGAGCCGGGTTTGAGGACACGCTGGTGCAGAACAGAGGCCACGAAAACCATTTGAAACAGGAGAGAGCCACGCCGTGCCTTGCAAGCTGCACCAGTTACATATTTACTTCCAAATGAAGTCAAGTTGATGTGTTCTAAAAGGCCTTGTATTCCATAAACGCTGGTTTCCTTAGGGATTGGCCATCTCTCTGCAGCTCAGCTGGTATGCTGCAGCTCATAGTACCTGCATTTTTATTTCACAATATGAAGGAGCAGTGGGCCTGCACTGTTATTTCCCACCTGTTTCAATCCAAATACTCCTTAGGACTAGTTCATGATCTTTTGTATGAAAAACATGCCCCCTCCACATTGGTGAATATGGCAGTGGATTAAAATACACTATTATTATAGTTTTATGACTCTAATTAGTTTGAATGTTCAAAACAGGCTTACGTTATAAACCATGATATTACACTGCAGTAAATTGTACTGTGTGGATGCATCAAATCACTGTTTCCTTATCTGTTCAGAGATCAGCATGAACTTAATGTGTGGATGCTTAGATCAAGACAGCAGAGGCTTGGTAAGCAATCGTATGCATCAAAAAGAGCTAAAGTACTTTTCAGAATTACTTTACACAGTTGTAACATAAGAAAATAATGGCAAAATGAAATATATGTCTCACCTCCTTCAGAATAGCTGTTAATTTCCATCTAGTGTTTCTTATAATTTTTTTCAGATCTTTGTTACCGTATGAGAAAATTGTAACATGTTTTTAAAAAGGTGTATATTCTCAGCCAAAAGAATGATTTTAAATTGGATCATTTGTATATGTATAAGAACCATCACCTCTGCTGTTATTCTAGAAGAAATTAATACATACAGAAGGCTTGGGTATTCTAACAAAGGCTGTAGAAACATGATTCCTGAAATCATATACTATCAAGATTTGCTACCAACTAAGCTGGGTTGTCATCTTTCAAATGACATGAAGTAATGATGAACTGATGGCCATTGTAGCTCCAAGAAAAACAGTTCCCATAAGGGTATCTATATTTTTAAGAGGATAAATAAGAACAGTAAGGGCTTATTGATTTCTTATCCATGCAAAGATAACTGAGAGGCCAGGTGGTCCCAGTTAGAGTGGTTCCACCGTATTACAGAACAACTTTTATTTTTTAAAGAAACACTGCGCCATATTGCAAATAGAGACACAAAGAAGAACTACAGTTCCAATTAGGACAAAATCAGCCACTCCAGGCAATAAAACAACAGGAGGCATCACAATATCGATACCTGAGAAATACTGCCACTTGTTATCTAACCATATCGCTCACTCAAAACATTACCCAGGAGAATCGGAGCCAGTCTAAACACTTCAGAAACCATCCACAGCCGTATGGCACACTATTCTTTCAGACCTCAGGAGTAAAAGTTAGCCAGAGCCTCCTGACATACTAAAATGATTTATTATCACAGAGCTGAACTAATGCATTGTGCTTTAGAACTCTCCTGGCAGTCGAGGGGAGAGGCTGCGTTTATTACCTACAGTGCATAATGCCTGCTGAAGAGCTTGTATTATTCATAAGACTGCCTTTTTTGTGCCATCATAATGCTGATAAATTATGAAAAATGCATATTTTATTTCAATTTATAACATATTGTTGTATACATATCAATACATCACATTACAGCAGGCGGAGGGAGTATTATTGCTGACAGCTGCTGACATGCTTCAATAAAGCCCAAACAAAAGGGGCTTCACCAATAATCCAGAGTCACAATGTGCATTCGAAATAAAAAGCCACTTCTCTCTCTCACAATATTTAGAGGGGATTTGCAGAAATGTCAGTGCTACATAAGGGAGAAATTTGGCAAAGGCCCTGAGAGATATTTGTAATTTTCTACCCAAATTCACTGCGGTTGTGGGGGGACGGGGTCTTCTATGTTAAACAGTAAGACTTCTGTGGGAAATGCAGGTCCTCAAGTAAAAAGCAGAAAGTCTACTTTATGAAGAAGAGTTCCTATCAGAGTTTGCTATTATTTAACTTGGGTTCTTTATCTTTCTTTCCTTGCTTCAAATGGTAAAGTGCCTAATTCTAAAACACATTCTGAGGAGATTCTTAAAAAAGACTAGAGATGTTCCAATAACTCAGACTTCCTTAGCAGTTTTCAAGTTTTCAAGGTTTTTTTTTTCAAAATAGTTAGACTGCATAGCCAAATGGTATTTGGATCTTTGCAAATAAGTTTAGTAATTTCCTTTTTTGTTCCATGTATGAAGAAATAATTTAAATGTAATGAATAAAAGCTAATTTGGGATAACTGATACTTTCAATAAGGGCAAGTTACTTTTACACATCAAGCATTCAACTGATACAGCTTTGAGCTGAAAATGATTTTAGAGCTCATCAGTTTAGTTCATTTTACAAATTAGAAATCTGAAGTCATAAGTCAAGTGATCTTCTCTGGGTTATGTCTCTAGCAGAGCTAAGATTAGAACACAGGTTTGTCTCCTTCTAATTTAGTCTTTCTATTATTCCAAGTGGCCTTACTGGAGTTTAAAATGCTATTTTATATATAATATTATTAAATGATTTAAATAATGTTTGAATACAATTATCTATTTCTACATATCACAACATCAAACTATGTTGCTGCCTGGAGTCTTCTGCAGAGGCTAGCTAGACTGAGACTACAAAAGCTACCTTAGATGTGTTTTTACGTCTGAGAAACATTTTACTGATTGAAAAAGTAAAAACAAATGTGTCATTTCCAAACCTAGATGACATAAAGACCACAGAGAATAGGTATAAAACATTAAATGATTAATATGGAACAATGTGCCATATATTTTAAAAAGTAAATTGTCGGACTTCCCTGGTGGTCCAGTGGTAAAGAACCTGCCTTCCAATGCAGAGGACGCAGGTTCGATCACTGGTCAGGGAACTAAGATTCCCACATGCCCACAGGGCAACTGAGCCCGCGCACCACAGCTACTGAGCTCAGGCGCCTCAACTAGAGAGCCCCTGTGCCGCAATCTACAGAGCCCATGCGCTCTGAAACCCGTGCCACTACTACAGAGCCCACGCAGCCTGGAGCCTGCGTGCCATAGCTAGAGAAGGGAAAACCTGCACGTTGCAACTAGAGAGAAGCCGTGCGCCACAACGAAGAGCCTGCATGCCTCGAGGAGGACCTCGCGTTTCACGACTAAGACTCGATGCAGCCAAAAATAAAACTAATAAATCTTTTTTTAAAAAGGAAATTGTCATTGTTTTGTATATATGGGGTGTCTCATCATATATAATCAGACTCATTTACCATGAAATCCTAAACTGCTGCAATGAAATCGGCGCTCTCACGGTGCACTCTCACTGCCCTGTGGGTCTTCTGCAAACAACAGCAATGTCCAAAAACAGACTTCTATTGGACCCAAACATTTACACAGATGCATGCACACACCCAGCCAGCCACTCGCCTCCAAGAAAGAGAACCAGAAACTATTTAAACAGAGCCTGCCTTCATTTAATGAAATGGAATCGTAGAACAGCTACTGTACATTATAGAACTTAGAATTTGTGCCCAGTTTATCATCAGACAGGTCAGGGACAAGCTGGGGAAAGTTTTTGGGAAAAAAACAGAGTTCCTAAGGGGGTTGGAGTGGGGCAAGGCAGTTCTCCCACGGCTGCTGAAGTTTACAGTGAGCTCCCAGCAAATAAAACATTACCTATAAAGGAGAATTGGGCCTTCTGAGCTATCAAATTCCTTATTTAGTATCTACCTTGGACCTAAGTCAGATTTTATGTTGCTGTTTTCTACCAAATAGGATGCTTAGCCCTGCACAGTGATAAAGGAAGTCTTCAAATTTTTAAAAATCTTTGTATGTTCCTTGCAGGTGCCCTTTTATGAATCATTATAATCTCTTTAGTCTCTCCTCAACACTATTAGATGATCTTCAACTCTGTTTCTTTGTTTCAACAAATCTCTTTTTCTTCCATCAAAAGCCTTAGTGTTCACATATCATGGATATATGTTGGATTTCCACATTTTCAGTTTTAAAAATTCACCTTTCACACAGACTGGACCCTGGTTCAGTTATATTCTCACCTGAGGATATAAAGACTTAAGAAAAAATATTACAAGCTTTCTCTAGAGAAATCCAAATAGAAACTAATTAATTCAATAATAGTTGCTCCTACCTATTACTGGGAATTAGCCCTTATCTTTAACCGCCACTGCCATCATTTGTTACGCAATGAAGATTTGTTGCTTCTCATTTAGGTTCATAAATTGTGCCAAGGTGTTTTAGCTTTTTAGGTTTAATAACTGCCTACTTTGTATGAATAAAATCAAAGCTAAGATAACTGGACAACACTTTGACGGTTTTATTTCTTTGTTTTATTGTTTGATTTGTCATTTGTAAGTAATTTTGAGCTAAAGGAAACCTTAAAAGTTTCTTTAGTTCAACATTCTTATTTTATGTCAAGAATGTTTGATTTGCTTAAAGTGACAAGAAAAGTGGTTCAAACTTTATCGACCCAAACACTTGAAAAACAGTGTATACCCAAACCCTTCAGGAGACTCTGATTTCTCCCCTTTAAATTCACTAAACAAAAATCCTAGCACATCACTATTTTCACATTTGCACTGCCATATTTTTCATGTCCCAGAAATCCTCCAGAGTTACCAGTATAACAGAATATTTAAATGGGACCTGTTCTCCGTTTTTGGCTGAAGGCCCAACAGCTGAGATAAGAGCCATTATCCCCATAACCCAAGTGAATGCTAGATCACCAGGCAGGACTGGCAAAAATGATTTCCAACAACAAATACTGAGACGCTTAATTCAATCCACACTTTAAAGATATTTAGAAATTAGAAAAGCCAGGAAATGGGATGCTTTGGGATAGAATTTCTTAGGCACTGCAGTGCCTCCCCCGTTCCCTCACTTCTAGCTGAGTAAAAGGAGTCTTAAGGGAACCACAGTGGAGAAGGTTTAACTTTGAGTAAAGTGGGGAGTTTTGATTATTAAGAGACCATTTTTGTAATTAGAAGTGCTGAAGCTGTGGGACTACTTTGACATTTCCTGGAAATAACTGGCCCACCTAGCATTTTTAGGGACAGCAGAAGGAAAAATACTGCTTTCTATTGCACTCTATTATTGAGTTCTGCTCTTTCAATGTAATTGTTACACAAAGTAACCTTTTGTAAAGTCAATAAACCTGTTCATTTAACAGACTGCTAAGATTAACCAACGCCTGTACATTAACCCAGCTCAACAATTAACCTTCTTCACAAAAGAAATTTAAAAGTCTCCTTGCATTTAGTGAAAAACATCATCCTGGATAGAGAGATGACAACTTTTCTTTTCCCTGCAGCTTGTGCATATTTTTTCTTCCATGGCCTTTGAATATCCCATAAGACTCAGTTTGCAGCATGTATTCATTCATGGCCTTATTAAAGCCTCCACTCCATTCAGTCCTATTACCCTTACAGGTCATGCATATATCAAAGGGTAAAAATTATTTTAACTTTGTGTATAGCCAGGGAAAGGGATGAAAAGAATCACCCAAGTGTCCATGCAAACATACTGAGTGCCAAAGGTCTTGCTGACTTATGGCCACGGCTTTAACATCTAAGAGAGCCATTAACATAATTGGCTTTTGGATCAGATGGAGGCCATTAGCCTTAAATTCTTTGCTGAGGACTAAAATGTCTAACTAATATCCCTTTTATTCTACATTACCTTTCACTTGCTCACATAAATTATCTTCCTCTCTCTCAGACATAAGAAAAATTCATTTTTATCCATACGTGTGTGAACCTGTGTGTGTGAATTCCATCCATAGTCACTAATCTGCCAAAGAGAAATTGATTTCTTATAACAAACATTGCTTTCCCTACACACTGAAGAGCAGCGGAGTATCCTCCGTCGTTGCAACCAGAGCCATTCCCCAACCTTATTTCAGCTGGAGGTTACACTTTCGTTCCAGCAGTAACTAGATTAGCTTCGGCACAGCTGGAGATCACTGATGAGTCCAGTTGTTCTAGTCTACTGAGTCGATCATCCACCCACCTGGACCAGGTGAGAAATCACCACAGTTAACATAAGGTGAAGAAGAGACTGGGACAAGAAGGCTCACCATCTGTTTGTGAACATCACACCCGACTGTGAATAAGCACCCGAGTTCACATCGTTCAGCATCCAAGGTGCCTCTCCCCTTAGTGGGGAATTTACCACCACGGTCCTCTCTCTGAGCTAAAGTATCCACCCACCACTCACGCCCATTTCAGCAACAGCCCTGTATTTCCAGGCAATAAGATTTTATATTTTAACATTACAAATTAACGAAAACTCTGAAAAAAGCAAAGGCTTCATTTGATGG
The DNA here is from genome assembly GCF_937001465.1 of Orcinus orca. NCBI lineage: Eukaryota > Metazoa > Chordata > Mammalia > Artiodactyla > Delphinidae > Orcinus > Orcinus orca. The sequence goes on along the minus strand of NC_064569.1, from coordinate 32,445,910 downwards.
GAAGTAGTTTTAGGTTGAAATTCAGATGCTTGGGTACTCTGCCATCTGCTGGCTTACATACGGAGTGTTTAAAATTCTTGGGTACTCTCATTACAGGATTTTTCACACTTTTTCATTGTTCAGCTGGACTTATGAAGTTGAATTTTTTTTAATTGCAAGTTAAAATAAATACTAAATTCTTGCTAGAAATGAATATTTTAAATAAGTTTTTATTTTCAAATAGATTTAGATTTAGAGAAAAGTTGTAAATATAGTACGAAGATTTCCCACACGCCCACGCCCAGTTTCCCCCATTGTTAACATCCTACATTAATTGGTGTGATACATTTGTCACACTACCTAACAATATTGGTACATTATTATTAACTAAAGTAGAAATGGATCTTTAAAAATAGCAAATGCTGCTGACTGTGGTTATCCAGACAGACGCAGAGTACCAACCACAGATGGGTAATAAGAGTAGCTACCACTCCTGCCTGGCACTGTGCTAACTGCTTTACATACATTATCCCATGTCATTCTCACAGCAACCTACAAAATAGCTATTACTATCCTGTTATCTCCATTTTTCTAATCAGGAAAGTAAAGCTGGTGGTGACGCTAGCCCTAACATTGTAACACTTGACCGTGGGCAAATTTTATTCATAGAACTTTTTATAAATTTATTGCAAGGCTTTAAATCAATGAATACATGGGAAACATTTAGAAGAGTCTGTAGCGCAGATTAAGTATAACATGATCCCCAGGTCTACCTGAGAATAGACTCTACTCCTTAAGCCACTATAATATACTAAGGAGGGTCCTTAAAACACTGTAGAACTGCCTACTTGGCTTTCCCTTTGTATAATCTATTTTCTCTTACGGTTTCTACTCTCTTACTCTCTTGCGGTAGGTCTGTGTTTCTCTCTCTCTCTTGTTTTCATTATCATTCCTCCTTCCCCCCTGATATTTTAATAGCACAGGTATACAGATGTGCACATCTGTTTATATATCATGATCCTTTGGAGGGCCATGAACTATCGTAACATCTGGTTTTTTTGGTTTTTGTTTTGGTTTTTTGTTCTCCAAGAACCAATTTTGTTCCTTTGGGACTGATAATCATCCCCACTGAGAATATTTTAGGCCTATCACACCATTCACCCTCTTAATAACTATGAAATCACTGCTGGTCAACTACATTTACCAAGATAGAGATATAAAATCTGGAGCTTCCCGTGACTGTAACCTAACCTTTACCCAACTCTGAAACCCACAGTGCTCTCAGCGTTCCCTACTCTCACATCCCTCAGAATCACCTTTATTCTTTACCTCAAGCCTTACCTTTTCCCTAAATGATTTCCTGAGGATAAATTAGGCTCCATTTTTTGTTCTACAAAACCCCCTTTACACATATCACTGTGACCCTTATAGTCAGACATTTAAAAACTCTCTTTTGTGATCAATCATACCTGAGTTTGAATGCTCTCTCCTTTACTTACTATATATCCATAGCCTTGTATAAGATAAAATAATATCTCAGGTTCTGTTTTTTTTTAATGTCTACAACATGCCTTTTATCAGAGGAGATAAAGAACATAGACTCTAGCATAAACCCTAGCATGCACTGGGTAAGGATGTGCACCAGAGGGAATCTGTTTCCTCTTCCTTTCTGTGTCACTCCGTGAGCTTGCTTTTTCCAGTTTTATTGTTCAGTCTACTGCACAGCTCATGCCAATGACTTGACCATTAAGCCATTTTATGGGAAAGAACTGAATGTTTGAACTGTTGGCGATGAAAACTAAAAAATGTTGGAACTTACATTCTAGTGGAAGAATTTCCAGTCACCTACTAAATACACAACATATCAAGTGGTGATAAGTACAGTGAAGAAACATAAAGCAGGTGCAGATTAATGATCGAGGGAGAATGCTAATTTCTATAAGGTGATCAGACAGGCCCTATGGGAAATGTGGACTTTTTTTATCAGAGACTTGAATAAAATGAAGAAATGAGACACAATTCTCAGGGATAACTGTCAGTAAGCACATCACTCTCCCTTTCAGAGTTGCTTCAAAAGTCTATTTGATCCTATGTCAATCAAGGTCCTCAAGCTTAGTCATGAATTCAGATGTTGAGCATCTTAGTCTAAAGCACAGATCATTCAGCATCCAAGCTCCATGGATACTTCAGCTCTGCAGGCTGACGCCGACCCATTCATTAGCCTCTGGTTACAAATCTACTTAATTGTACTGTCAGCCAATATTTTTCTGTCTATAACAACCTAGTGAGAGATTTTTCAAATATTTGGCTGATTTCAGAGTATTTTGTCTACCACATTTCGCTGGTGGTCAGCCAATCTAGTGATTTAATAAAAAGGAAAGGAAATGCATCTTCAGTTGTCTTCAGATATTTATAGGGCTATATGGGTCCAGCAGGCAGAACTCAGGCCAGGGAATTCTGGTTGCAGGGAGACAGTTTTGGAATCATATAAGGAAGCATTTTCTAATGGAGACATCTGAAGAAGCAACAGGCTGCCTGGAGAAATCTGTGCTCCATCACTGACTCAGGTGCTTGAATGAGGTCTGGGGAGCCAACAGGCAGAGATGATGTGGATGTCATATAGACTTCAGGTGGTCGTTAAAAAAATGATCTCTATTTCCTGAAAAACTATGGTGCTATACAATTGACCCTTGAACAACACGGGTTTGAACTGTGCACTGACACTTAGAATTTTTTTTAATGGTTAATACTACGGTACTGCACGATCCATGGTTGGTTGAATCCGTGGATGTGAAACCTCAGATCCAGAGGAATTTCAGATTTGGAGGGCTGATTGTAGATTATACATGAATTTTCGACTGTGTGGAGGGTCAGCATCTCTAACTCCTGAATTATTCAAGGGTCAACTATATTTTCTTCCAAAGTATTCTCTAATTCAGACCTTTTACTAATTCAAAGCAATCTTTCTTTCTTTCTAGTTTCAACTACAAAGTATTCACAAACACAGAAACAAACTCAACTCTTAAAAGGTTTTCCATTTATAGATATCAGATCTACATATTTGAATTCAAATTGCACTTTGATGCCATGTCAATTTAATGTTTAATGTATTGATTATTTTAAATAATATTTGACATTAAGGAAGTATAAAGTCAATAATTTTAACTACACAATACACAGAGCAGTTATTAATAAAATATATTCGGTGAAAGAATAAAACCAATTTTTCCTAAAGGAAAACATCATCTTTACCCATACTCATTAGGATGACCTACTTTTTGACATGTGGTTACAATTTATTCTACCACTTACTGGTGATGTAGTTATCCCAGTTCACAATGAGAAAAAAAAATAATGTACTCACTTAAAAGGTTATATGAACTTAAACGCCATTCTCATGTAGAAGAAGGCAAGACCCCTTTTATGACAAAGGAGAGGAAAAGCAAAGAGAACCCCGTATTTCTGTGGCTGCTGACCAAGCTTTGCCTTCATGGACTTACACTTTAGGTCTAGATGCATTAAGAAAAATGATAAATGATAATGGAATGACATTAGGAATAATTGCTGAACTAGTTCTTTGGCATCTGCTGCAGTGAAGGTAAATTTAATGATAAATTGCATGCATTTCGTGGTTTTTCACTGCAAATTAGACATGTTTTAAGATTAGCCAGATTTTTGTTGGTGGAACTGACAAAATATTTTATCAATTAAAACTATGCTTTTATATTCAGTCTTTTTTTTTAGGTATTCCAGAAAGTCCTAAAATGACTACTTCTGGTTCAACACAGTTTTTCTTCAGTAAAATACCTCATACATTTGTTTCTGCATTACTTTTAGAATAATGTCTAAACTCTGAAGCTCTTTACTAGTATCATTCCTTATCATTTCCTCCATCTCTGCCTCATGCCCCATGTTTAATTTGTAGTTACGACTACTTGTAGTTTTCTAACAAGCCGCATATTTCGTTCTTCTCTGTTTTGAATTCACTATTTCTTCTTCTCCTAATACCCTTTCCTTCTTGATATGTCAGGGGAACTGCATTTTCAGGGTTTAGCTCTAGTGTCTTTCATGACCCACCCCCCTTCAGGTTTGATCATTGTTCCTCTTGTTAGCACTCTGTCTTAAGCATACTTTCATTACCATACTTATCAAACTGGACCACAACTCATTTTCCTTACATGAATATTTCCTCTCTAGATTAAGATACTTTGAAAGCAGAAACTGAGTCTCTTTGATATTTCTATCTGCAGTACCTAACGCATTCCCTCATAAAATATATACTTTTGCATGAATACAATTAATCCAACGGACACTCAGCACCTCAATTTTTCAAGCCAATTATTATATAAATTTAACATGAAAGACCACTTACTACTAAGCCACATGAGTTTAAGCAAGATGCCAAGAAAGTGAGGCTTTCAGGGACTCCCAAGACTATAGTTATCACTGGTTGCAGAAGTTATTTCCTCCTACAAGCTTTGATTAGTAGGACTTTAATGTAACTTCTGGAAATTGAAATTAACACTCAACAGCACCTATTTTGCTGTTTCCTCACATGTATAACAATTTAACTAATTCTTACCATGTCTACTCCAGAGGCCTTCAAGAGAAAATTTGACTGCCACAAAGGAGAATAAAAACAGAGTATTTCCTAAGTAAACATTATATGTTATGATAAAAGTTAAAGACAATCCAAATACAACAAATATTTTTAAACTTTCCAAACAGTGATGAAGTTTGTAAAAATTCAAACTGGTACATGTGCTTTAAAAGCATATCAATTTTTTAACCAGAAGAGTGGGTTACTTTTTATTGAACTCTGTAGTGCTTTCACCTTTTGAGGAGATGGGAATAACCACGGGTATAGGTATCTGTTTGGTGAGGTAATTAGATCCATGGCCCTTTAAAACGAGTTTAAGTAGTTGTAAAGATTTAATACTCATTTAATACAATGAATGAGCCATTATAGTTACGATGCTTTAAAACTAATATGTCATTCAGGTCACTATTAGAATCGATACATATGGTCTGTGAATTACACGTTATATGTCTGCCACTTAGGAATATTTTATGTGAAGATTCAGACTGGCAAGTTGCAATTAGATCAGAAATTTTTATAGTCAAAGAAAACAAAGTACTTTCACCAGATAATTTTAGGTCTGTTCATATACCATTGGCACTTTGGCTTTAAAAGGGGCTGTTTATTACAAATTTTGTGTTTCGAAAGTTAATATTGGTAGAGAAAAAAAGAAGCAAATAATTCACTGAATGGACATTTAAAAATCATTAATTTTTATTGTTTACGTGAGTTAAGACAACAAGTTTAAATGTCTGCTTAATACTCTTTCATACCAAAAAAATTATGGACTCATTAAACAGTAGAGAAAACTGCCTTTTGGAGACTTTCTATATAATAGAGGCTTATGTAGATACAGAAATTTTTAAAGATCATTTGGTGATTATGTCATAAGATATTTTATGAGATCAAAACAATGAAAACAGGCTGGGCTCATGTATTTTATTTCCATATTTCAGATATTCCCTAATGATAAACACAAGGTTCTCTGAGGGGTATGTATTTGTTTTCAATGCACTTGTAATAGAATGAAGGGAAGCTTTAGCTTACTAACATGCTGTATTCTAATAATTCTTTGCATCCACTTGCAAATGTGAATTGTCACCCCTGATTTATGTTCATTAATCAAAATGGCAAATGCACGTGGAGTGCAGAACCAGGGTCCAGACTGTTGTCTGAAAATGTGATCAATCATCGCTGACTGGCATTTTGAGCTAAACTATAAAGAATGTGGAAAAACAGATGCTCTCTGGGAATAAGGGAAAGGAAGTTAAGGCCAAGAGGCTAGCATTTTAATTGGCAAGATGCAAAATATTTAAAACAGAATAGGCTGAAAAATCTGAGTTTGGGAAGAAGAGAAAACAATTATGCAAAACACAAAGAAGACTGACTTAAAAATAAACATATTTATGTGAAAGATATCTTTGAAACAATGCCATGGATACTGAAAAATGCTACCTGCAGTTGTGATTTAATAAGGCCATGAAAATGGAACTTTACCCATATTTTTTGTACCCAAGGGAAAGTAGCTAAGTATAATGAGAATCAGCTATTCACAAAACAATAAACTTTGAAGATATTTAATGTGTCCTGTCTCTACTTTCTGTTTGTCGGGGAAGGAGGGAGTGGATTTATTATGTCATTTTTTTAATAAAAAAATCTCTAAATATAGTTACTCAAGAACAAATAACTATATTATTTTAATCTGATGAGATGAGACTATATCTTATACCTTGAAGTATAAATAATATAAAACACAAGAGGAAAATTAATATAAAAGCAAATTCTGTAAGTCAAATAGAATTATTTATAGTACTGGGAAACTACATGTGATGCTTTAAAGGCTTTATATTTCAGATTTCTAAAATGATAATAATTTCAACCTGAAATAATAAACACAGTTTGACCTTTTAATGATCAATTTTACTATATGTATTGTTTTTAAATACAGAGCTGTCTCTAAATCTAAAGAAAAATATGAGACACACTTTAGGAAAGAGCCCTTCTCATTAAAAATATTACTTGCCCACTGCACATACTGAGTTTTTATACCCTCATTATGGTATGCACACAACAAATATTTTGAGATTTCTTAATCTGAACAAATGAATGAAAGAATGATTGAGTTTTGCATGGAATCTGTATCATTTCTTGCAATGAGATTCATCTTTATTCTATACTCTTAGGATCTAAAATATCAAGAAGTAGTTACCAGAAGGAGTGAGTGAATTTATTATGAAGTGAATCGATTAGTTTGGAATGATGAATCCTTAAACTGCAATGATGGCAAGATGGAAGCAAATGAAAAGATTCCAATCTCATATCTTTACTGAAAACAAGCTGTGACTTTGAGAAAGTCAAAAACTCTAGGACAGAATTCCTTTGAAAAAAATTAAAGAGATAAGTCTTTTGTTAGGCAAACGATTTAAGTATTTTTGTGACTGAGTTCTCCTTGCCATTAGAGAATTAGTTTACCTCAACAACTCATTTAGTTGGAAAATTTATTGAGTCTAAATTTTTATAAATTGCTTAAATTATGGCCAGATTATATGCATTGAAAATTTAATTCTAAACACATACTGATGCATACAAACAATAGTTACAATAAAAAAATTAACCTGGATAATAGCAATATTAACTGAACAGTAGCGTAGGTGCTGTTACATCTATGAGCTCATTTAATTTATAACAATCTTGGGGATGGGGAAATAATTACTACTACTTTGGAGATGAATAACTGACTCACCCATATCTATTAAATGGACAAAACCTGAAACATGAATTCATCCAGGTTTGTGTGATGCCTAACTCTTTCCACTCTCCAATAATGCCCCATGAGAAGTTATTCAAAAAACCCCAGAGAGAGATGGAGCAGAGGTGGGGGCAAGGGAGGAGAAAAATGAGGCTTTTTATCCTCTATGAGGCATTTAATTAACTTTCTAGCAATTTTATAGCAATACTGTGTGTGTGTGTGTGTGTGTGTGTGTGTGTGTGTATCAGCATGTTTATCATGGTTCAAAATCTAATGTTAACTGATGTTTTCTCCAAGGACAACCCCTGGACCTATGCATAACAAGTCTTTATTATTATACCCTTAATCTTCCTATCTTGTGCTTGATTTAAAGTTTGACTTTACATCTTTCTTTGCAGTCATCAGGAAACAACAGTCTGATGCAAACAGGCTTTGGTTCCTAAAAAATTTCAACATACAGCATATGAAGCCCTGAACTCTGGCACATTGTGAGGCCACGTGAAGGAAGTGACACTGGCCTGACATGATGTTTGTTTTGTTAATACTAAGACTCTCAAATGGCTAAAATAAATGGAAAATGCACTTTTTAGAAAAAGTCTATTTTGAATAATTTGTTTAATTTAGATCAGAGATGTTTTCTCTCCCTCTCTCTCTTTTCTTCTTCTCTTTGAAAAAAGATTTTCATAAAACCAATCAGTCCTCTGTAATTGAGAATGCATCAGAAGCCCTGTAATGCACACTCTGGTAATAAAAGTTCTGCTGGAATCAATTATGCTGGGCTGCAAGAAGCTATCTGCTTCCTGTACGATGCATAACATCCGGCTTAAATAGTATCAACATTAATAAGCTGCTCTTAAGTTTCTATATAGCTTTCTCTGGGGAGAATTTGTTACTGTCAGTCAGCTGTCAAATGCTTATAGTATGATTAATGAATCATATTTAGATGATTGACAGTGAAAGTCTACTTTATAGAACGTGTCAATCATTTTTATAGTTGCTCTCCATTTTCGTGGACACCAGCGATACTGTTCTTAGCTTAGGAACCATTATATCCCCAACTCTGTATGCTGTAGGCCACTAGCTACACAGATACCTGGAGAAGATTTTATTCCATTTCTTTTTATGTTGCTCTAGGCTAAACCCAAATATTCTTGTTTGTCCTTTCCAAGCTCAAGGCAAGCAGCTAGGCGAAGCAGACAATACATTTTAAATGAAAAATTAATGACTGAGGGTTCCTGTACTGAATTGTATTACCCAGTTGATAATTTATAAGGCAGAGTACAAAGTGGAATGCCTTAGTTTCAATCATGCAGTTTTCCACGTTTTTACCCCTCAATGATTCGTTTATCATGTTTCTCTTATGTGCACTCCTCCAATTTAATTTGGATTTTTAAAAATAACCCAATCTCTTCAAATAAAGGATGGCTCCATTAAAACATTAACATTTCTTAAAAGATGATTTTTGACTCCAAAATTCTTCACACTATCTTGGAAAAGAATGATGTATTTAACTGGAAATCACCGTGTGATTTCCTAATGTGGTGGCTATCTTTAAGTTACTAAATCTTATTTACAATAAAGTTTAATAGGCAGCTATTTTTCAGGGAAAAAAAAAAATCAAAGTTTTTCAAACCTAGAAAAAATTAAAGACCACAAGTAACGAGACCAGAATAGGAAGTCAACCACTGGTAACTGATATTTTTTTCTTTTACGTTTATCCTTTAAAATCTATATGGTTTAGCCAAGGAAATAATGCAGAAAGCAAAATCATGCCATCTCTGCTCTTTTGCTTCCTCTGCTGTTTCAGTGAATCCAGAGATATGTAAAAACAGTGCAACTATCTTATTGGCCAGGCAAGGCAACACATGTGAAAAGACTGAATTTTTGTGCAAGGTCTGGCCTCACTTGGTAGCTGTTTGACTTTTGGAAATTGGCTTAACTTCCCCCAAAGTCTCCCCAACTGTAAAGCTGATACGATACTACTTGCCCTCAAAGATGTTTGGGGATTTAAATAAAATAACATATGTTAATGACCTGACGTGGTGTCTAGCACATAACTGGAGCTAATTTTTTAAATTCCTTTTTTGTATCTACCATAGAACTTAGCATAGTAAGAACATATGCATAGCATACATAATGTCACTTAACAAATATTTGTTAAATTTAATTTAACAGGGTGGGATAGCGAGGGTGGGAGGGAGCCGCAAGAGGGAGGAGATACGGGAACATATGTATATGTATAGCTTGATTCACTTTGTTATAAAGCAGAAACTGACACACCACTGTAAAGCAAGTATACTCCAATAAAGATGTTAAAAATAAATAAATTAAATAAATAAATAAAACAAAATAAGCTACAAGGATATATTGTACAACACAGGGAATATGGTCAATATTTTATAATAACTATAAATGGAGTATAAGCTTTAAAAATTGTGAATCATTATATTGCACTCATATAACATATTTTGTACATCAACTATATTTCAATAAAAAAATTTAAAAAGAAAAAAATTTAATTTAACAAAGTCAGAGAAGTGGAGAGTAAAGGTCTCTAGCTTCCCCCAGCTCACCATGGTAACTGGCTACTTTATGTAGGCTTCTTTTTCTATGTTGAAAGGGATTGACAGAATAACTTTCCTAGCCATCTCTTTCTTTTCCCTTTGCCTCAACTCCAATTTTTATCAGCAGCACACAGAAAGGACATTCCTAATTTCTGATTCAATGGGAAACCCTGGTTCCCTTTCCTCTTTCTTCCATTCCATATCCTTACCTTTGCCTTTTTTTCTTTTTCTTCCTCCAAATACAGGAATGGCATCAAGGTTTCAAATAACATGCCTGTTACAGTTGGTTGGTAATGGCTGTCTAGAGATGGATTCTGATCAAGTTCAGTAGGAATGATCAATTAGCAATATCTGCTAAAGGCACAGGAGGGGGCAAATAAATTATGCGTGCCAAGTACTTGTCATTTCTATCTGAATCCTACTACAGCTATATTTCTGCTTCATTATATGCTGAAAGTCATAAGCAGTTTTTACATTATCTACTTAAGATGACAGCCAAAGGCTAGATAGCTTTGTCTCAGAGAGTTCATAGACAAGCACTGAATTATTTTTAATTAACAGCTTGTCTGGCACCTCAGCTGAAGAATGCCTTGAGCCAACAATGCTTTAATGCATGGAGATGTCAGGCTGGTTGTCTAAATGTACGGATGGGCAGATGGATGGACAAACAGATTTCTGACAACACTTAATAAAAAATTTTGTGACCGTATTCAAAAGAACACAGCTGTATGGCATTATATTAAGAACAATTTGTAAACTACTGATACATTATTATTAAAATATGACATCATTTATTAATGATATAAGATTTGAATACATCCCTCAAAACTATTTTACTATTTTTGATCAAGGAGCTTTTCTTTTCCAACAAATAAGCACATTTTTAGATATTTACCCAGGTAACACTGATGAAAAGACCTGATCAGCCTAAGGTGATGGGTGAACTGATCTAGAAAGCTGAAATGTCACAGGGACCACCCACTACTTACAATTCTAATTTCACCAGTGTTGGTCTTTGCAAGATTCTTCTCTGACTCATAACTTCCATATATGAACATATATGCCAATAAAATAATTTTAAATGGTACAAGGATGAATATTTGTCCTTTTCCTAAGATTGATGAGAAGGCTGGAAGGGACTTTTTTCTCCTTGGATCTCAGGCTAGTAGCCTGATTGCTGTGGATTCATACACAGCAAGGTGATGGAGGCATGCAGATTTTTACAATTTCCTGGGCCTTGGACCATGCAGAGAACAAAGGAGTACTAGGTGAGCCACGGGCCCTTCCCCATTCGGGGACTTCTCCACTTCGGGCACAGAATGAGTATTGGCGATGGATAGAGTGAAACGGAAGCTGTATAATTTCAGTCTTGAAATATCTATTCCTGAGATGGGCATCTCACCTGGGTCAAATCCTGCTTCACACCTGCTTCCCACAGCTCGCAGGTCCTGTGTCTGTAATTAAAAATGTAAATTGCAATCTGGCCCATTATCCAACTAGATGCACAAGTGAAATGGGAATCTCAGTTCCATTTAATATCAACACAAAGGAAAAAAAAGAATTATCTTGTTCTTTGGTATTTATGGCATATCATTTTGGTTTTCAATTTTTGCTAATGGCATCCTTTACAATACACTGATTTAAGTTTAAAAAGTGGTTCAATGAAGTAAACAGTACAAGAGGTACATGGATACGGCTAAAAGTTTGAGGGGCACTGGTCTAGTCTAAGTCCCCAAAACAGTCTAATTGATTAATTAATTACCATCCCCCTTCATCAAGTTCAGACCGTCACCAGCCTTTATAGAAAGGGCTGTCTGTGTCACTCAGTGCTCACCCTTGGCCCAATCATCAACTACCCCTATGCCGAGAAGAATCCAGAACTGATTCATTACAGTTTCAGAAGAAAACAAAAGTCCTAATATAGTTCTTTAATTAATGCCTAGTGTTTTCTTTAAATATCCTTTCTTTTTTTTTTTGGTGCAATACACTTCAATCAATAGGATTTAAGACAGGATTTGAGATAGGTCCCTGCTGTGCTCTGGTGTCACATAGAACAGTTTTTTAAAGTAAAATCAAATTCGTGACATACTCATAATTATATTTCAATTATTTAAAACAAAGATATACTAAATTATATAGACTATTTGGTTACATGAGTTAAGACTGTATTTTCAAACTTACAGATACAACTTGCATTCATGATTGAATACAAGTTTAAACTTTATTTATAAACCATATATGTAAAATATATGTTTTTTAATATAAATAATCAATTTTAAAAGGCCCAGAATTATTTCATTATTCACATATATATGAATGCATATATATATGTGTGTGTGTATGTATATATATATATATATATATATATATACCTAAGTTTTAAAATTGCAAACAAGTTTTTTTCTTCAATTTTAAGAAAAATTTTACATTATGTCATGTGAAAAGTCTTTTAAAATAAAACTTGAGGACATTTACTGTGCTATTTATATCTATCAAAACACACAGATAGAAATACAAATTTAGAATAATATCTTATTAAACTCTAAATTTTTTAAAAAAGCTTAAAATCAGCTGAGGCTTTGTGTTTCAGATAAATAAAACACTAATAAAGGAAGACTAAAACTAATTTATTTTGTTATTAAGAAGCCCATTTTCAAAACTCTCATGCTGAGAGGCAAGGCAATTTTGCCCTTTCATTACTTTCTCAGCTTCAGAGTAATGTTATATCGCCCTCTAATGGGTTTTTTGAACCACTACAAACCACTATGCAGATAAAAAGAAATGGCACAAAGAATATATGTTACTGGTGATAAGCAAATTTCCAAGAGCTATAACCAATATAAGGTGGCCTTAACCCCTGTGGTATGATATTTTATTCATGATGATTTAAAGCCAATTAATATAGTCACCTTGTAAATTATATGCGCTCAGTTTAAGGTTTACTTTTGTAAGGCCACAGTCACTTGATCTTTGCAATTAGAGATTATGATTAGTCTTGCAAAAAAAACTTTTCATTATTTTATATCATATAAAAAATTAATGTATTCATTGTCCCTACAGCCTCAAATAGTTATATAGTAGGAAAATGATAGAACTTAAATTAGATTTTTTCCCTTCCTCTAAATCAGGATATTTGTAAGTATGGACACTTGTTAAGTATAGTTCTGTATTTTTAAACAGTTCTGAGAATTCAAAGGATTGGGATGCTAGGCCAAAGGTGTAGGTTTTTTTTGTTTGTTTGTTTGTTTTGCGATACCCGGGCCTCTCACTGTTGTGGCCTCTCCCGTTGCAGAGCACAGGCTCTGGACATGCAGGCTCAGCGGCCACGGCTCACAGGCCCAGCCGCTCCGCGGCATGTGGGACCCTCCCGGACCGGGGCACGATCCCATGTCCCCTGCATCAGCAGGCAGACTCTCAACCACTGCGCCACCAGGGAAGCCCCAAAGGTGTAGGTTTTATAGGGGCAGTTAATTTCTTGGGCTACAGCTTGACTTGCCATGCGGGATAGGCCTTGATCACACATGTAAAGGCATGTTTATGGATCCATGCAACCTATTATCAGTACCGGGGGAGGGGTGGAGTCTCCTTCATGTATTTTAAGATATGAGATTATACATGGCAAACATTTTTCTTGTATAATTTGAACTAATAGTTTTAAAATTTAATATAGGCACAAAAATTAATATGATTGCCAATTCTTCTTCTCCATCAGCATTTTGCTTTTACCTAGTTGATGGACTCTATTTTCACTTTTTAAAAATGAATATAAGATATAACTCAATAAAGATGATTATTTTAGTACATTCAAAAAAAATATTAGGATGGCTGAATTACTTTATATGTCTCATTGATATACCTATGTGTGCAAACACACACATACATATTCCTTTTGCTTTTGGGAGTCACTAACAGAAATCAGTTATAATTTTGAGGAATAATTAAACTGATTAAATTAGCCCTTTCCATGATTTTATTTACCCAATATTCACAAACAACCATAATTCCTTGTGGTTTATCATTGGTAACATGAGGTTACCATCTAATACTATGTAAATTTTACTGAAATAGAAAATGCTAAATGTGTGTGTGTGTATATATATATATATATATATATATACATATATATAAGCACTATATCTATATAGTGTTTTTGGTTATTTTTTTTTGGCGGTATGCGGGCCTCTCACTGTTGTGGCCCCTCCTGTTGTGGAGCACAGGCTCCGGACGCGCAGGCTCAGCGGCCATGGCTCACGGGCCCAGCCGCTCCGCAGAATGTGGGATCTTCCTGGACCGGGGCACGAAATCGTGTCCCCTGCATCGGCAGGCGGACTCTCAACCACTGTGCCACCAGGGAAGCCCTATATAGTGCTTTTTATCCCTGCTTCAAAAATCAGGCTAATAACAGCAACTCAATTGACTTATTAATCTTTAAGATTTGTCTTTAATTCTAAAACCCCAGCTTTTTATCTTACTTACTTTAGTGATCTACATTTACCTCCTACCAGTTTCACCTAGAATCAATCTAAAATAAGGTTTAATTACTGAGATAATCTAGCACATGTCTACCACATGTCTAAGGAGGGTAATTTCACTCTAAACCAGGGATTAAACATCCATAGCATGAATGCCATTCCATCTGAGTTTCAAGCCCAAGGCAGGCCTCGAAAATTGAAAGCGTTCCTTTCACAGGGTCTGTAGGAAGCCTAAGACCTTGCGCAATGCTTTGAGCAGTTACTACTTATCAGTTTGAGCTAGCATGTGAAGTATTCTCTGCTATCCCTGCTCTCTTAGTTACTCTTATTTTTCTTTGTTTTTACTTTGATTTAGAACATCTAAAAAATAGTATTCGGTCTATGAACAAGTTTCCCCTTGTGTTTCTTATGCCAGTGATCACTTACAGTTTTACTCAATGCTGGTTATTAACCAGCAGCAATTTCACTCTTTCAGAATCTAATGCAACCTTCAAAAACCATCTCAAATTCCACTTCCTCAAGGAAAGGTGTAGCTCCAGTACCCTCTACCTAGTAATTCTTTCTTTTTCCAGCTTTATTGAGATATTATTGACATATGACATATAAGTTTAAGGTATAAAAAGTGATGATTTGATACATGTATATATTGCAAAATGATTACCACAATAAAGTTAATTAATACCTCTATCCTTTCATACGATTATCATTTGCATGTGTGTGTGGTGATAACATTTAAGGTGTACTCTATTAACAACTTTCAAATATATAATATCATATTGCTAATCATATGGCTGGGATTTTGTAAACTTAGACCAACATCTCTCCATTTACCTCACCCTTCAGCCCTTCTACCAATCTACTCTCTATTTCTATGAGTACTAGCCAGCAGTTCTAAGACCACTATCATTCTATTACATAAATATTATTGTAAGAATTGTACATGTTACAATATATTGGAATTGTTTGTTTTGTTTTGTTTTTGTCCCTCTCTCTCACTAACTTAAGAATTCCTAAAGATCAAACCTTATCTTACTCATTTTGTATACCCAGCCCATGGACATTTCATAAAGACACTCAATAGAATCTCCTTAAACAGAACCAAATATATACGAGCACATCAGATAGGGACCTCAAGATGGCTTTGTGCACACGCAGGTGACTGCTTATCTCAAGGCTCTGCCATAGGATGGAGTGTGGCTATGGTCCTTCAGCAGGCAGAGCTGGAATAATTGTTACATCTTATAGCACTGTGTCACCAGTGCCATTTGGAAGCAAAAAAAAAAAAAAAGGTTACAGAAGTCCTGATGTTGGAAAAGACACTAATTTAGGGAACCAGACCAAACATCTAAGAAAATCGAAGGAGTGCAAATGGAATCATGGGATGTGACAATGGGAGGATTAAGACGGGAAAAGAAACTACAATCACAGGATAAATACACAGATTTCAATGAGGAGCCATTAGGTCCATCTTCAACTGAAGTCTGCCCCTCCTTATCACTGTACCCTATCACCCTTGCTCACCGCCATAATAAATACTGCCTTCCCCATTCTCATGCTGTCTGCCTTGGATGTGCTAATGCATGTATGTGTTTGTCTTTCTCACATTACACTTCACTATAATTTGTTGTTTCCTCAAACTGAGATTTCAAAACAATAACAAAGGAAATATAATTACTATGACTGCTTTTGTAGAAGAATGGGATCTGATTCCTTTAATTCCTAAATCTTGATTAATCAAGCCTATGACTTTTGATGTAGCATAATTAATTTATCACAAGTCATTAGATTTCCAACAAACAATCCATGTGGAATGGGATTTGCCCAGTTTTCCCTGGATGTTTTCTAAAGAAAACTGTAACTGTTCCTTGCTAAGTACTGCAATTTACATTCTTCACAAGTATATCAAATACATTTTTTTTTTCAAAAGCTAAAAAAAGTTAGTTTGTGATAAAAATCCACATAAATTAGTGTGAGGAATTCTAGGGAATTCCAGAACCATTAGACATTATGTACAGCTCTAATGAGTCTACAGGAGAATTATTTATCTGTTCAAACTAGGATATGCCCTGGAATTCTTGAAGCAACAAAAGCATGATGCGTCGTTCTGGATCAGCAGTTTTACTCAATAGAAACATATTGCTTTTGTAATTAGAAAGGAGATATACCATGGAGTTTAATTTTAAAAAAAACACAAGATTTATAAAATATCTTGACTGCAGGGGGCTACTTTGTAGATTTGGCAGAACCCTGGGATTAGAAGCTCATTATTTTCTGTCCTTAGAGGTATTTCAAGTGGAAAAGTATAAGAAATACTAATGCTTCTCCGAGGGTGAAACAAAGGAAAGGCAGACTACAGAAGATCCAAGTTATGACTTCAACTGTTCACAAGTTCTGGTAAGATTCTCTGGCTTCCTTTAAAAAATATATAATGGTATCACCTTGTCTAGCCTCATAATGCATATAACAGGCCTTCAGTTAAATTTTAATGGAACTGATATACTTGACTATTCCTTCCTATTTGTTGACAACATAGCAGATAGTAATTTTTAGTATTAAGGAATAATACTAAAAATTATAATTATCGATAATTATAATTATCAATAATTACATGAGCTCACAATGGCTACATATTTCTATTATATAAAAATGGAAACACATAATCTTACATGAACTTGTGTATAACTGAAGTTATAACTTGGATCTGCTACATTCTGAATTTCCTTAAGGCTTGAGTTTACCTTATTCAAAATTAAATAAACTATGGCAATTCCACTCAATAGCATTAGATTGTTTAATCAGAGACCACCCAGAATATGACACTTCTTATGGCCTTTGTTTAAAGGGAATCAAAACTAATTTTTTTCACATAAATTGTAGCAGAATAGACACACACATCCCCATCTCTGCTGTCATGCTGGAAATTATACCAAAGTTCTCCTAGAAAACAGGGTGTGTGAAATTCACACCTCTAATATACAAGTCAAAACAAAACATGACAAGCAAATCTTCTTAACACTATTATCCATAGAGTTTGCCAAAAAAAAGCTGTCTGAAAAATCTCACTTTAAAATGCGAGTTTAATTGTTTTCCATATCTTTGATAGAAAATGCATTGGATTTTTTTCATTAATCATGTATGAAAACAATTTCCAAGATATTTCTCAGATATTCTAAACAAATCAGTTTACTAGAGTATTCAGGGTAGAAAATGACCTAATATGAGTCTAAGCTGTTCCTTCAAGGTCAGTCTTTTCTGAACCTTATCAAAAATATAGATGGAAATGATGTATGTAACTGACACTACGATTAACTTGCAAATAAATAGAATTTATAATCCTAGTAAGTGAAATACTTAGTGATAAAGATATCGAAAAAGAGATCTAAGATTAAGCTGATTCTCTCAAAAAAGTAGCCCTCTAGACTAAATTCGCTTATGAAATAATTACATAGTATAATTCGTTTGGTGAATATATTCACTTTTCTAAAGTTTTATTTTTATCTTAAATTCTTAACATAAATTCTTTTTGGAGTTGTCTCTATCGTGCCTTGAAGTCTTTGTTCACATATATGATTAGAGTCTACAAAAAGATCATCTGAGAACCAAAGTAGGAATCTGGCCCAAGTTTAACTTACTGTTTTAATTCTACTCTCAAGGGTGGACCCAACATTCGGTCTAATTTCATTCAACACAAATGACAGTTTTCCAGTTCCAGTATTTGTTGATATATTCGCCCTGTTGAAAAGAAGTATTATAATCTTTAAGGGCTGCATTTTAAAGACTAACATGGAGCAATTACGTGAGCATATGTACCAATATGTCTCTTTCTCTGCATCTCCTTTTCTTAACAAAGATTATTTCTTTCTATGTATTTGCTTTTATGTGTCCTTTTTTTAAAAAACTGTGTCTCTCTGTCTCTTCTCTCCCTTTATTTTCTCTTTTCTTTTTCTACTCTGTCCTTTCTCCTTAATAGGCTGAATTATGTACTATAGAACTATCTTAAATGCTTAAAATATAAACATGAAAATAAAAATAAGCCAGTGATAGCCACTGTTACCATTTTGGTGTTTGCTTCTAGTCTCCTTTATGTGTGTGTGTGTTTGTGTGTGTGTGTGTGTGTGTGTGTTTTAAAATATATTTATTTATTTATGACTGCGATGGGTCTTGGTTGCTGTGCACGGGCTTTCTCTAGTTGCGGCGAGCGGGGGCTACTCTTCCTTGCGGTGCGTGGGCTTCTCACTGCGGTGGCTTCTCTTGTTGCGGAGCATGGGCTCTAGGCACACAGGGTCAGTAGTTGTGGCTTGCGGGCTGTAGAGCACAGGCTCAGTAGTTGTGGCTTGCGGGCTTAGTTGCTCCATGGCATGTGTGATCTCCCCAGACCAGGGAACGAACCTGTGTCCCCCGCTTTGGCAGGCGGACTCTTAATCACTGTGCCACCAGGGAAGTCCCTATGTGTGTGTTTAAATATGTGTTAATTTCTAAATGTTTGCAATTGTATTCAAAGTTGATGCCTCAACCTGTAGTAAATAAGTGTGCTCACTGTAATGTTTCCAAAGTCTGTATTCATATATCATCGTCTGATAACATTAACTGGACAGCAGCCCCATTATTCCCTTTTCTCCTTATCCTGCTTTTTGATCATGATGTATATCACCACCTGACATACTATATATCTGTTGCTTTATTTACTTATTGTCTATCTTTTCCACTGGAATGTGAGCTCCATAATAGCAGAGAATTTGATTTGTCCATCGCTAAATCCCTAGTACCAGAAAAGTATCTCAGCAAATAGCGTGCACTCAATAAATGTTTGTGGGATGAATAAATTAAATGTAGTTTCATAATTTGGTACTTAATTTTAAGTGTAGTATTTATATTTTTAACAAATATTTTTGGTTTAAAATAGTATTTATTAAAGAATTCCTGCTTTTTTTTTCCCACCTTGGGCTATGATCTTCTCATAGGGGAGAGGAAAGATTCCTTGCAGCTGTCTATACGAAGAGGACTTCTATCACCAATGACTCTTACTCTGAATCATGTGTAAAATGAGGCATTTTATTTCCAGCATATACTTTCTCTCTTCCCCACCCCTTTCTCTTTCTCTCTCTTTCTATTTTTCTCCTTCCCTCACTCTATTTACCTGAATAAGAACATTGAGACTATAGATATTATTAGCTTAAAAGGCCAAAATTAAACAGGACATTTTTGCTATTGGATACTAGAAGGAGGGATAGCGAGTAAAACAACATAATACCAAACAACTTGGGTTTTAAAAAATAGCAACTACCCAGTATAATCTCTACCAGCTTCATGTTATGACACATGATGGGATAACCCTCAGAAGTTATTGCGTAGGGAGTAGCTCATTTTGTTTGAATCCAGGCCCTGTCACTGGCTGTGTGGTCATGCCCAAGTTGTTTAAGTTCTCTGTTACTCTGTTCATTTATAAAAAGGATAATGATACTACTTATCCCACAGTTTGTTGAAAGGATTAAACAAAATGCATCTAAAGCACTTAGCATTGGCATATAATAAGTGCTGACTAAATGTTAGCTTCCAATATTACTGTTAAATTTATAAACATAAGCAGTTTGTAAGCTACTTACAATTTTTGTACTACCTGGGTTCCACTCACAGGAAGAGAAAAAAAATGAGTAAACTGATGAAAGGGACAAGCGAATCACAGCTGCTCTCCATTTAAGAACACTGTCTCCAGCTGGAGCAACAGTAAAATCATTTCAAAATGAAGAAAATACAATTGAAAACTCAATCTTTTGGCAAATCACTTATTAAATTACATCTTACCACACTTCCCAGGTTTTACTTCTTCCTCTCTGGCCATTTCTTCTTTGTCTCCAAAGGTTCCTTCTCCTTCATCTGGTCATTAAATATTGAATTTCATGGACAGTCTCTTCTCCCTCTAATGTCTGTTCCAGGGAATTCTCAGATCTATTACCTCTAAGGCCATTCACACTCAGAGCTTCAGTTACACCCTCTATGCAGTTGACTTACACATTTATATTTTGCTAGACCATAACTGTCTCCAGACTCGCGTATCAGCTGTCTACTTGACTGTCCTCTTGTGCGTCTCAAGGCCTCTCTGATGGTCCAGAACAATATCGTGAATTTTTCTACCAAATCTATAATCTGCCTATCTCAGGTAACGGCACGACCATTCATCCATTCAAATAAATCATAAAGTCAGCTCTGACTAATTCCTCTTCCTCCCCTGTCCTATTCTATCTGTCACTATACTTCAGTGCTTTTGCCTCCTAAATATGTCTTGAATCTACTCACTTCTCTCCACCACCGTCAGCGCAGCCTAGGCCATTGGATTTCTCTCTTGGCTGGAGTCTCCTGAATGGCCTACTTATATTCACTTTTTCCCAAAATCCCAACCAACTTCTTCTCCAAGCTGCAGCCAGAGTGATGTGTTTAGATCTAAATATGCTCCTTAACGCCTCAATGATTTCTCTGTGCTTCGAGGACAAAAACACAACTACTGAACATGACCAATAAAGGCCTTTGAGATTCTGCTCTTATCTGCTTGACCTCAGGAAGGTAGAAAAGGAGTGTAAGTGTGCACTTGTGCCTAGGGAGATCAATCTGTTCCTACAGGTTCTCATAACGCATTTTAGGCATTGCATACCTGTGTGTGGAATAGTCAGATGAATAAAGACGCAGTCTCAGTGTATAAAAAGTATTAAAGTTTTTTTACCACCCCTTTTGCAATTTTTTAAAATCAAATAGCAGTCTTAAATACTTTCCTTTATATTATACAGCATCATCAAAATTTGACTTTGGGAGAGCAGGGCCTTAGAAAGTGCTCAAGAAACAAACCTTTATCCATTTTAAAATGTCATTTTGGAAAAATTATTTTCTCTTTAATTTTTCAGGCCCTTTTATTTAGAATATTTGCTTAAAATCACTTTTACATGACTAGGAAAGGAAATAATAAATAATTTTATTTTTAAATTATCTTTACACTTTTGGCTATTAATGCATTTTTTAAATTCAGTATTTCTTTTCCTTAACTATTTCTTGAGTGACTATCATTTTCTTTGAGAATGTGAAGATTTAAAAGGCATCATACTGTATAGCACAGGTAACTATACTCATTAATTTGTAATAACCTATATGGGAAAAGAATCTGAAAAAGAATACACACACAGATAAAAAAACTGAATCAGTTTGCTGTACACCTGAAACTAACAAAACATCATAAATCAACTACACTTCAATAAAAATAAATAAATACAATAAAATAAAAGGCATCATACATACACTTCAGGAAGTTAAAATGTACTTCAACCCCTCCCCAAATCATCACAATAGACATGAGGCAAGGTAGAATTTCATCTAATCATTTACTTCTCTGCTTAAAACCCTCCAATTGTGCCAACTACCCTTAAAAACTTCGAACTTCCTTTCAAGGCATGTGGAATATCCCACTGGCCATGGACAGCCCCAGTTTAGATCTGTTGTCTTAGTATACTTATCAACAGTGCCCTTTTCCCCCTCAAGTATTCTGGTTTGGATCACAGATTAAGGATCTGAAAGGTTTGGTCCGTGCTGGTCACTGCAACCCTCCCCCTCACCATTTCCTCACTTTGCACTCTATGCTCCAGCCCACTAAACCTGCCTTACTGAACTTTTCTCTCCTCTAGACATTACCATTAATCTGTTCTGGGGCAATTACTACCCTGCCCCCTTCCCACACCAAGAGAACAAACACTTATTCATCCATCAGCTCAGATATCATACTTCTAATGTGGTCTCACAGCACTATGACTCCCTCTTTGAAGAGTATTTTATCTTTTCTGTTTGCTATCATCTTTAAACTCACAAGGACAGGGGATCTGTCATGTTCCCAGTACATAGCGCAATCTCTGGCACATAGCAGATAGTCAAATATTTATTGAATAAATGAGTATAATGGTTTACTCTTTGTTTGCTACATGCTTTTGTATGTCTCATTTGAACAATCCTAAATACTAGTATTTCCATAATGATGTCAGAATCTATGATTCGGAAAGTTTTAGCTGAGTATAACTGTTAAGCATGTACAGTTTTGAGTCAGTCTGATTGAATCCTAGCCCTCCCACTCATCAGCCACGTGACCTTGAGTACTTTACTTAGTCTCCCTAAGCTTTGTTTTTTTACAACCTACCTCATGGGGGGTTGGGGAGGATTAAATAATGTTAGGCTTATAAAGTGCTCAGTATAATGTCTGCACTGTGCTTTTTTTCTACTGATCTCTCTGGCAGTTTTAAAGAAAATGCTGACTTCTACAGTCTGCACTCAATTTTAATTTTTCTATCTCAATTCTACTCTACTTCAGAACAATTTCAGGTCTAGCTCTTTTAGGGGTGTTATATCCTACCATTTTGTACTGCAACGTGACTTCCACCACGTATTCATTTGTTCTTACATATTCAATGTCAATTTTTCATTTTTCCTTTTAAAATCAACTTTATTGAGGTAAAATTTACATACAGTAAATACACCCATTTTAAGTATATAGTTTGATGAGTCTGTCAAATGTAGACACCCCTGTAACCAACCCAAAATTAAGATCTGAAATATTTCCAGCTCCCCAGAGGGTTTCTTCACGCTCCTTTGTAGTAAACCCTTCCTACCTGCTTCCCAGCCCCAGGCAATCACTGATCTACTTTCTGTTACAGATTTGTTTTGCTTGTTTAAGTGTTTCATGAAACAAAGCTTCCATGTCTGCCTTCTTTCACTCAGGTTAGTGTTTATGATTTGTCTGTATCAGTGGCTCATTCTTTTTTATTGTTGAGTAGTATTTCATTGTTTTGACTTACCAAAATGTGCTTATCCATTTACCTGTTGGTGAGCATTAGAGTTACTTCAAGGTTTTTGCTATTATGAAAAAACTCCTGGTTTTTTTTCCTTTTTTTCCTGGTAAATACCTAAGGGTGAAATTACGGGTCAAACAGTAACATATGCATAACTTTATAAGACACTGCCAAAAGTTTCCAAAGTGGTTGCACTGCAATGCTTATCTTAAATATAACATTTATAATTACTTTGTTTTCTAAATTTTACCATTTTTTTTAAGGATTTGTTGCTCTATGTTGTAATCTGACCACACAAGACAGTTATAACTAGCTCAGGTAATGGTGGGGGCGGTCCTGAGTGATTTATCGTTCAGCATTTATATAAAAAGAAAACAATTAGTGGTGAGATAATCAAGAAATATCTTAGTATGTTCTAAGCACAGGATTTCAAACAGAAATCCTAGTTTCTCTGAAAAAGTTTTTTGGAAGCGAACAAATGGCCAAGGCTATACTGGTAACAACTATCTTTCCATCCTACCCAACTATTTCACTGAAAACCAGTTGTTCATATTTGCTGGAACATGGAATGAATCAGAAGTAGAATCTAGTTGCAAAAAGATGCTTTATGGGTCTTGGGTGTCTAGAAGGCTGTTTTGTAACGTTTTTGTAACAATCTGAACAACTGAGTCAAAAGCAAATAAGGAAATTATGCACATCACACTACCCATTTTCTCCACTGTTATCTATACCATCTAGAAGAATTTTATAAGGGATTAGTCTAAATAAAATTGTCCTTAAATGAGCTTTATATCTCACAACTATGCTTGCTGGGGGTAAACTGTGGGGAAATTTGGCTGATTTCCCATAAAACTTGTTGGGGAAATTTAGACACACACACACACACACACACACAGACACACACACACCTATCCTATACATAAAGAAAGGGCTTCAGTTACCAAATACAAATACTGCATCTATGGGTGACCTCTACTTCCTCTTTACCTCCCTACTATCATGTGCTGTTCTTAGCTTTGTGCGGACTAAATCATAGAACATGTCAAAAAGTGAGAAGTCTTAGAAGCAAAGGAAGGCTGCATACTACTTCAGGCAGCCCATCTATAAAGCACTCTTGGATGGTGGTGAATCCATTGCTATGCTTCTTAAATAATTTAGGCTAAAAGGAACCTGGATGAGCAAGGGAATCGTGTGTTCAAAGCATCATATTTATGTTCCTGTCACAGTGCTAATGACTTCTCTCCAGCCTTAAAACTATTCATTCATCTCCCTTTTAACCCAAATCTCCACAATTTGGTACTAAAGACAGACCACAGGTTTTATAGGAGTACTGCCATCTGCCAGGGGCCTTCAATGCGTGTATGTACAAATTTACTTTTCCCCAAACAACTTATTTTGACATGTTATATACAATCTTGAAAAGTCACCCTCAACACAGAAACATTTCTTAACTGGTAGCAAAGTACTTCTTCATGAAATGTGCCTAGTACCCACCATACTAACAGTGGAGTTGTACTTTTCCTGGTATAACACATTTCATAGTCCCTCTTTTCATATCTATCTGCATGTTCAGGCATATAATCTTATAAAGTAATTATCCTTTTTTGGAATTGATTCTGCGTGAGTGTTTCTGTGCATGTACGCATGTATAAGATGGATTACAGGGCTTCCCTGGTGGCGCAGTGGTTGAGAGTCCGCCTGCCGATTCAGGGGACACGGGTTCGTGCCCCAGTCCGGGAAGATCCCACATGCCACGGAGCGGCTGGGCCCGTGAACTATGGCTGCTGAGCCTGCGCGTCCAGAGCCTGTGCTCCGCAACGGGAGAGGCCACAACAGTGAGAGGCCCGCGTACCGCAAAAAAAAAAAAAAAAAAAAAAATGGATTACATAGTCATTTTTGTTTGGTAATAACCAAGAGGTTTTTACTTCGAAGCAATTTAAAACAAATATTGGGGAACTGGAAATGCTCACTCATCTGCCAGAGTGCAATGCATACATGGTTCCTATGATAACCTAGGTATATGAATGCTCTCTGGCTATTACCAAACAAATATTGCTATGTAATCTATTTTATAGTTACTGACAACATTATTTAAATTGCTCTGGGGCAAATTACTTTATGTTAAGTAAATTATCTGTGTTTCACTTTATTTTTAAAATGCTCTTTTATATTACAATTATTTACACTAATGTATCTTCTAATGGCATGTGTGTGTGCATATATATATATATATATATATTTTAACCACTTCTTCTAAGAATTCAGACTGCTTTCCAGATGTTTGCCTTTATGGTTAATTGTTATATATGAAATATGTTAGGCCTCACAGTAAACGTCAAACACTGCATACTGCAATTATTAACATAAATGACCGGAACTCTTTTTTTTGACAGTCTACCATAATGATTAATTACTGCCATTCTAAGCTCACAATTTCACAGTGGATTCCCTGAGCAGGAGGATAAAATCTCAGCGATTACTGTCTATTATACAACAACTTACTGAATTCAGCCACTGAATGTTAAGTAAACTTTTTTCTTTTCAAGCAACGAAAACGTTACTTTTCTTGCCATTTACATTAAATCCTTATTTTCAGCATAGCATGGGCAATTCATAAAACCTACGGTGTATGTGCATGATGATGAAATCTAAGCCAAAACATTTCTGATCCCCTTATAGAAAGCCTTGATAACGCATGATTTAGGTTTATATATTTTATCCAGCACTTTGGGTTTTGTTTCACTGGACTCTAAAAGAACTCATCAAAATGCCTTTGGAAGCACATCCATAATTTTCACAAACTATTATTTGCTGGAGCAAAACAAACAAACCAAAACCCAATATAGTTGCTAACCCTCTGGGCAACATCACTTTAAATATCATAATGAGTTGGTGAAGTAAACCTGCAAGAACTAGCTCATTTCAATTCATTGCAGCCTGCTGTGTGCAGTTCATGTCCTGTTTCACCCTGACTGCCTAAAACAACAGTCCAGTAAATTTCACATCTATAAACTCTTCCAGCACATGGCCTAATGCCAGTGCTTTATGTAGCTGAAATGCCTGATGACTGTACAAATGTCCTAATCATCCTAAAATAAACCTGAATCTTTAAATATCTTAGTTTGAGCCTAGATCTTTTAAAAACAATTTCCAATACCAGTATTTTAAGTTGGCTATGCTGAGACAAAGGGTATTTTGTTTCCTTTTTTAAAATCTTTAAAAAAATATTTTTCAAAAAAATATATATTTTTTAAAAGGATAGAAGATGAGTGGACATTTTTTTAAAAAAATCTGTTCCATTGATTTACTTTCTATCTTCTCTGCAAGCCTACTATGTCAAGAAACACATAACAATCAGTATGTTAGAGATTTATCACACTGTGCAAACTAGTCATTAACAAAGCCAAGCCCAAGGCCAGAGTAAGATAAAAGGCAGTGCTCAGTGAACTCTGCCTCACAGGAGGGGCATTTGCTTATTATGCAAAATACTTAAATGAAATCCCCATCTCCCCCAAAATTCAACAGTTCATCTACTTATATTTATGTAAAAATCAGCTTGTTAAGACACAGATTTCAAGGCTGCACTTCCGAAGACTGTGATTAATTCAGTGAGTGTGGTTGAGGCCCGAGAATTTGCATATCTAGCAAGTTCTCACAGAATGCTGATTCTGAAAAGCCACATACCACACTTAGAAATGATAGTAGGCAATATGTTTAGCACCTTCTTTCTAGAGCTCTCAACCAGATGTGATACCTCCTTCTTCTGTATTCTCAAAGCATTGTTTCTTATCATATTCTACCTTGGGCCATAATTACTTGGGAACCTGTTAATCCCTTTACTAAATTTAAATTCTTTGAGGTTAGGGTTTCACCAACATTACATTCCTCATAGTACTTTGAACAGAACATTGGATATATTAGCTTTCAATATATTTGTTAAAATTTTTTAAATTTAGGAAGGAATGGATGAAGGGCATATTCATTCCAGAAGGAATGAAAACAAAGTGAGGCAAAATATCTTAGCTGAAGACTCCATGTAAAATTATCTACTTATGTTTCAGAGTAAAAGGGGAAATTGTGTAGGATCTCTGTACAGACCGAGGCTGCTAGCTTCTTAAGCAATTTAGAAGTCATTATCTTCACTATATTTCACATTCAATGGCATAATTGGACTGATTATGCCAACGCCCCAAGGCATTAAGGATAATAGGGTAGGGTTCAAGTCAAACTTGCTGCTTTATAATCCTCACTGAATGAGAAGGTTTACAGAGTAAAGATTAAAATAAGAAGAGAAACAAGCACCATAGTGAAATTCGTTGTGATTCTAATGCCTGCATCTTGTTACCAGATCTACCTATCAGCCAACCACACACGAACAAACTGAAAAGCTTAGATATAGTCTTGACATCATAAAATGTAGCAAGACAGCACGCCCCATTTAGGATGAAAACTTCCTTTGAAAATGAAAGAACCCAATACCATGCAGAATATAAAGAATTTCCTCAAAAGGATCAGACTTGGATCAATAGCCATCCATATCTATCCACACAGCACAATCTCTTTGCAAAAACTTAGCTATCATGTCATGAAACTTTTCAATCTAGAGTGAATTTCGAAATACACTACCAATTGTAAATTCTTTTAAAACTTTGACATGTCCAGTGTGACAAAACAGCTATTATATTTTTAAAATTTCTCTGCAGACAGAGCTATTGCAATGAAGCAGGCAAGTAACACTCAAAGCAAACTGTCAAAGACGTTCTATTAGACAGAGAATGAACTCTGCAGTTGGTAAAATGTCTCCTGGCTACCAATCGCTGCTCAACATGCGTGGTATTAGAGTTACCTCCCTAAATTTTGAAGTCTTACAATCTCAGCTGGCTTTTGACTCCTTATGGGATAATTCCACATTCCTTCATATTGCAAACAAAGTTCTTGGCTACTTTCCCTCAAGCACTCCTCTAATTCACTTTATCATCCATCTTGTTTGATTTGAGCCACACCCAAAAACATCAAGCCCTTGCATTCTTCTTCTCTTTTGCAGAGCAGATGGTGGCAAAGGGGCACAGTGCCGTTCCAACTGTCTGCTCACCACTTTCATGAGTTCTTTTTGCCTCATCTCCTTTAGAGGCCAGCCAAAATAGCATTTTCCCTTTAAAGACTCCCTGTCCCCATAGGAAAAGTTACTGTCTCATCCACTGTATTACCACAGGATTAAAAAATATTTTCTTATTGAAAATGTAAAGTATTTTTTAAAGTAGAGAGAATAGTGTAATGAATCCCCACGTATCCACTACCCAGCTTTAACAATTATGAACACATTGTTCTATATATAAACAAACCCTTCCCTCCATACCATTTTGAAGCTAATCCTAGATATACTATCATGTCATCCATAAATATTTCAGTGTGCACAGAACTTCTCACAAGGCTCTACTACAGTTGTCACATCATATTCTAAGTAATTTTTTGCATGTCTGTCTCTCTCTCTTGAAGGCAGAGCCCATATTTTAGTCATATTTGAATACTAGACAATTAAAATAGTGCCAGGCATACAGTCAATATGTTTTTTGACAAAATCGTACATTTGTTCATTCATTCATTCAACAAATTTTTATTAAACACTTAATAGGAGGCAGCACTGTTCTGGGTCCTGGAAATAGCAGTGAACAAAACAGGCAAAGTTCCTGTGCTCAGAAATCTTCTCCTCTAACCTGGGGAGGTGTACTAAATTGATAAATATATAACAACTAAAGTGGTGACGATGCTATGATATAAAATAACACAAGCCACAAGGCAGGAGAGTGCCCAAGGTGGAAAGTAGGGATGCTGTTTTATATGGAATGACCCAGGAAAACCTCTTCGATAAGGAGACATTTGATCAGAGACCAATATAAAGTGAGGGTCAGGTCAAAAGTATACCTGGGAAAAAAGCCTTCCAGGGGAGGGACCAGCACAGGTCTGAGATGGGAGTTGACCTGACCTGCTAAAGGAATGGGAAAGGTGTTGGTTTGCTAGAGGCAGAGTAAGCCAAGGGGTGAGGGTAGGAGATGACATCAGAGGGGCAACAGTGGTGGCGGGGATGTGGAATGTGGATCATGTAGGGCTATGGCCATGGAAAGAACTCTGGATTTTACTGGGATGGGGCTCATTGAAGAACGTTGAGCAGAGGAGTATCATGATCCTCTGACATCAAAAGCATCACTCTGGCTGTGGTATGGAGAATACAGTATACTGGAGCAGAAGAGGAAGGAGAAAGACCAGTTAGAAGGCTATTGCAATACTCTAGGAGAGAGATGCAGTGGCTTAGTGTAGATGGTGAGACAGAATTTCATGTAGGGTACGGGAAAAGGAGACAACGGTGACTCCAGCAGTTTGATCTCAGCAACTAGAAGAAAAGAATTGCTATTTACTGAGATGGCTTGGGGACCAAGAGTTGGAAATTAAAAGTTTGCTTTGAGATACGGAAAATTTGATGCCTATTAGCTGTCCAACTGGAAATGCTGGGAAAGCAGATGGAGTCCAGGTTACAGGTCAGAACTGCATATAAAATATTAGTAGCCATTAAGGCTCCTTCAGCCTTGGGCCTGGCTGAGATCATCTAAAGCTAGAGACGAAATTAAAAAAAGGTCTTCTCTGGTCAGATTACTGAGGAGTGCAATTATAGATTGAGAATACGAGAATGGAATGTAGGATGTTTGAGTAGATATTTTAGCTAAAGTTACAAAGTGGGAACATTAGATACTTTCTTTTTTGTTAGTTATAGGGATATATTCTCTACATGTGAAATCCCATACTATAATCTTATGTACCAAAATAAAAATATGTTCTATTTCTATCCTATTCTCTTTTGAGTCAAATATAAGGCAATGCTATCCAATATGGAAATTTAAAAAGCACTAAATTTGCAACACATAGTAAGAAAAATCATCCCCCCAAATGAAAGTCTGAAAGATAATTTTACTTGGATCACAGTTGTAAATATAAAGTGCCTTCAATAAATCTATTTAGCTTTAAGTGTGAACTCTAAGTCAAAATATTTTTAATTTTCTCATATTCTGTAACATAACTTGCTTGAATGATTTTTTTTTATTTTTGAACTAGTTGCTTTGTCATGATTTTGTCATGACTCAGGAGATGTGGTCATAAATTTAAAACATTTTAAGATCTATATTTTTTCTTAGTTTACCAAAAACTGTACTTATTCATTTTTAAAATTGCAGTTATTTACTGTAGTACCATAACAATAAGGCAAGCTGACCCAGATGTTAACAATTAATCCAAACCTAAAAAGTAATATCTATATAAATGTTTAAAACTGAAAATATTACTTATAAAAATCTGAGCAAGATACAAAGACATAAAGTCAGTGAATGCTAATAAATACTTATTTCATTTGTCTTGTAAAACACAAGCTTTTACCACCAATAGTTT
The DNA here is from genome assembly GCF_937001465.1 of Orcinus orca. Classification (NCBI taxonomy): domain Eukaryota; kingdom Metazoa; phylum Chordata; class Mammalia; order Artiodactyla; family Delphinidae; genus Orcinus; species Orcinus orca. Next base: position 32,415,317 of record NC_064569.1, on the reverse strand, counting down.
ATAAGAGTAGAAAAAGAAAATTTCTGAAACTCCTAGTATATGTCCTGGACTATACTAAGTGTCTTATTATATATCACTTAATCCTCACAACAACACTGCAATGTAGTTATTACCCCCATTTTACAGTTGAGGAAACTGAGACTCAAAGAAGATAAGTAACTTACCCATAACTACTGAGCTAGTAGGTGGTAGAACTAGCTACCAAAGGGTCAATTCAAGCCAATCTGCTAACAAAAGCCCATGCTCTTTCTACTAAGCATTGATTTTTAAGACAGTTTTATTTTAATATGTTTTAGTAGTTTGTTTAACCTCTTTAAATAACTCCAAAATCTAGATGCACAACAAAATCAACAACTGGCATAATAAGAAATATATATTTGGTCTTTGTCCTGGTTCCTGAAACACAGTTCCTAAACCTCTTGAAGTTTCCTAAGTGATAGGAGTAATAGAAGCATTATTTTTTTATTCATAACAAGCCCCTTTCAACCATGTAAAATTATGCTAATTAGGTGACTTCTGGTGGGCCCCTAAATAGTTTCAGGATGGGAGTTGGTCTCCAAAGGAACAAACTAAACAATTAGAAGGTTGGAACTTTCGGTCCTACCCCCAGGATCTCTGGAGAGGGGAGATGAGCAAGAGATTGAGTTAGTGAACAATGACCAATGACTTAATCAATCATGCCTACAAAGTGAGATCTCCATTAAAAAATCCTAAAGGATGGGGTTCAGGGAACTTCCAGATTGGTGAATGCATTGAGGTGCAGGGAGGGTGGCACACCCAGAGAAGGCATGGAAGCTCTGTTTCTGCTTCTGCCCCCTTCCCACCACCACCCCCAGGCCCTTACCTTGACAAGTACCTCTCTTCCATTTGGCTGTTCCTGAGTTGTACCCTGTATAATAAACCAGTAATCGTAAATAAAGCACCTTCCTGAGTTCTGTGAACCATTTTAGTAAAGCACTGAGTCTGAGGAGGGGATGGTGGGAATCTCCCAAGACTTCATAATCAGTCAGTCAGAAGTAAGGGTGGCTTGGACTTGCGATTGGCATTTGAAATGGGGGCAATCTCATGGAACTGAGCCTTTAACCTGTGAGGTCTGCACTAACTCCAGGAAGTTAGTATCTAGAACTGATTTCTAGTGTAGGACACCCAGTTGGTGTCCATACAGTTGAAGAGCTGGTTGGTGTGAGGAAAAAACGCACATATTTGGTGTCAGAAGCGTGGTGAGTAAAAGCAGGTCATAAGAACCAAGCAGAATATTTGAGAGCTCCAGATCTCTACCCAGATATCATTTACCTGCATAATGTAAAGGAAAGAATTAAAAGCACTGGGGAGGGAGAGGAGGGCACAGACACTGAATTTCATCCATTCTAAGACTGTATAATCTATACAGAATTGGTAGGTGAGCAATTAGTTGACTCTGCAGCCTGTGTTGATGTTAGTACTGTCTTCATTATAACTACAGCCCTTTGGCAGCCTAAAACAGCTACAATCGACATGTGAATTAGTTGGCTTTTTAGCTACTTCCAGTTAAAGCACCTCCAACGTTTAGATTTTAGCTTCTTACTTTTTAGGATGGTGCTGACGAACTGCAGTTATTATATCCCTTAACTTTTGAAACGGGGCCTGGTATGGTCCTCAGATGCACATGTGAGAATCGCATCTCTATATGTTGCTGATGGGGTAACAAGAAACAAATATTTAGGAATGATCACCCACAAAAATACTCTGGCAACCATCTGCTAGAAACTTGTCAGGTGCTTACAATTAATTTGAATTCAACTATCATCACAATACTTACAAATTTTCAAAGCAGCGATCAAGAACAGAATGTGAGGTACAATTTGCCACATTTTCAGCAAGAGGAATTGTCACCTGCTCAGTGTGCTAGCGTGCAGTGTGTGCCTTCTCCCAAATACACACTTGAGAATTTTCTAAAAGGGAAAAATTAGCCCCATAATGGATTTATAGAGGTTTAAAACACTATTGGATGCCTTTTCCTCTGGAAACTTCTAAGCTCAATAATAAGCTTTATGATCATTCTTTATTTTTAAGATTTGTCCTTTTAAGACTTTCTTTATATTCTTCAAAATCCTAAGTTATATAACCTTTTCTTTTCACTCCTCTAGCCTTTCTAGTACCCTTGCTGCCCAGTGAATTAGCAGAAAACAAAAAGCTATAAGAGAGGCTAGCCTGACTTTCTAAAACTTCAAAGAAACCCAAAATTCTTGAAAATCGCTTATTCAGTATTTCTTTTGTCACCTTCATAACCCCAATAGCATGTGGCACCTTTTACCTAAAAGGTGCTCAAATTAATTTTTGGTGCATGAGTTGAACACAGTAGAAAAAGAAAGCAACTATTTCCCTGTGTCATCACACTATTTCAAAATTGGGAAACAACAGGTGACAGTTTTGTGCCCTGAAGCATTAAATTATTTTACCACTCATAACAAAGCAACACATACTAATAACAGCAATAAAATTATGAAACATTTTAGTTCAGACATTTATTTGAACACCTACAGCAATTAATATGGCCAAATTATAGCATGCTCCATAAAGATATTCACTCTGAATATGACTATCTTTAGTGATCTTAATTTTACCAGGTGATTTATACTCCCATTTCATAAAGAAAAAGGAGGGACTAGATTTCTTTTTAAAGTATTATAAATAATATTTTCATTTCTTCAACGGTCTCTGGACTGTATACTCTGTTCATGTGAAAGGTCTTCATTTCTAGTTTTCCTAAGAAGTATCTACAAGGGGAAACCATCACTAAGAAGGTATAGTGATTAGAAAATGATATTGCCTTATTGTGCTTTCATTTTCATGTTTCATTTTGTTGTTGATGTAAGTTAGTTCTGTAAGTTAGTTCTGGAAATTCTAATCCTTGTCTTTGTTTTTGTAATCTATATTATCATGTATTTTAACCTTTACCTGTGTGTGCATTTGAAATATTATCAGTTCTCCAACTTTAGAGCCTATAATAAAAGGAGAATAAAATATTTTCTTTTTGTCCACCCTCCTCAATAAATCCCATTTATAAAAGAAGCTGAAAATAGAACTTGTTTTTGACTATGTAGGAAAATCCAAATACCCACAGTCTTATAATTTCTTCCTTATTTAGTTGGGTATGCTGAAATTCAGAAAGAATGGTGAGCTGAGAGTGAGAAGAAAAAAAACTAATATCTAGGTCAAATTGTTTCAATGACAGTGTTGTCAAGAAAGAAAAAACAGTCCCTGGACTGTCATATAGTTTGACACCACACTCATGGTCCCTCAGGTCCTGCTGTCCCCACACAGCTCAAGTCCTCATTATCTGTTGTCTACACTATTGGAGTAGCCTCCTAACTGATATTTCTGTTCTGTCAGTCTCTTCTTTCATCTCTAATCCATGTTTTACAATGTACCAGCACTAGCTTCTAACACAGAGACTGTACCTACTAAAAGTCCTTAGGTCTCTTCTTTCTACAGCATAAAATCCCCAAATGTGCCAATATGATACTCAAGGCCCTCTGCAGTCCTGTTCCAAGTTAGCCTCCCACTCCCCCCACTCTGGTTCCTCAGTGCTTCAGCCAGGCCAGACCATTTACCATCGCTCAGCCCAAGAATTTGGAAATTTGCAATGATACACTTTCTCTGATGCATCTGAAGTGCCACCTGCTTCAGGATGCTTTCCTTGATCTTTGACCTCTGCAAGGAATTGATCTTTCCTTCCTTTGTACTATGAAGGCACAAAGAAGATCATTTTTTCTCTCTTTCATGACATCTGTAGATTTGCTTTTATCTGTGCCATATTAACGCTAGTCTTTCTCATTCATTGGATTGCAAACTACTTTGGTTAGGAACTCTATTTCAATCACCTCTTCAGTGCCTTTTAATCTGGACACTCAATAAACATGGTTTAATTGGACTGTGAAAAAATATTTCAGACTAATTTTGAGTTTATTATCTCTAGGATCAATGTTGATTCCTGAAACGTCTAAGTTACTAATTTACATAGTTGAATATCTAACATAGCTTTAATTTGACTTTTAAAAAGTCAGTAATGAAAAAATGAGTATTATACATTTGAAAATGAAAGTCTGTACCTCTGAGGCCGGATTATGCTCCACTCAGTTAAACACGTAACTCTCACATGCCTGCTGCTCACAGAGCTTTATGTCTGTGTGTGTTTATACACTGATCAGAGCTTGCAAGCTGGTGGCCTCAGAGCCGAATGGCCCTTGAAAACATATATATATATATATATATATATATATATATATATACACATGTGTATATATATATATATGTGCGTGTGGTTTGGCCCATAGAGGGTTTTTTAAAAATTTTGAACCAACATTTAACAACTGATATGTTTTATACACAAATTTAGATAAAGAACAGAAAGTCTAGCATTTCTGGGCCCACATACGTATAAAGTAATATACATGTCCAATTTCTCACAGTCCTCACGATTCATATGCACAGTGTGTGCAAATCAACTTACTCCCTAAGTGGAATCTTCCTGGCCCTTCTAGGCATTTTGAATTTGTGGCCCTGGTTAACATAACTGTTTCTCTTCTTCATTGGTTTAACACATATTTATGAAATGCTACAATTTATAAGTTAGACTTTGCACCAACTGCTGGCAACTTTGTTTCATTATTTGGATATTTTCTTATTTTCCCAGGAAGGGAATATTGTTGCAAAAGAAACAAAATGGTGTATTGATACTTCAGGTGAGAAGGTGGTAGGGTCTGAAATACTACCATTGTTGTCAAGTCAAAGAGTTAATATTCAATTGTACTACACTAAAAGTTTTTATCTGAGCAACATAAAATTGTAGTGATCTTCTTAAAATCAGTACTCCTAATTCTTAATTTATAATTGATAAGACAGACCAGACATATTTAGGAATACTAATGCCTAAAGGTGTTTCTAATAGACTTATAAAGGACTGTGTGTTTAGGTAACCTTCTAACCCCTTCCGTTGTAGGTTAGTGGGGTCATTTACACAGACTGGTGGCTGGCTTCAAAGCTGGGGTCTGAGGAGTGCCAGGAATGCACCCTTCCTTGGTCTCTCAGTCGGTCCACTTCAATTAGTCTCATATTTACTCACTTGTGCTCATTCACATTTCATCTTTGAAGGCTGAGACAGGCTGTCTCCATCTGTCATAGGGTTAAATAACCATCTCCAATTTCAGGAGATTCAATGAGCTTGAAAATACAGCTCTGATCCAAGAAACTTTTAAAGGACACATTTATATAACAACTAAAGAGGAATCCAGAAAAGAAAACATTGTCCATTAGGGTTTTTGTGGTTGTGATTATTCCTTCTTGTCTAAGACACAGATGCATGTATAGGTGAACCTCAAAGGCTTCCTATGTACTCATGTGTGACTACAACTCCCTCATCCCAGCAATCCAGAAACCACCATTATAGGAACTCTCTTGTAAGACGCCTACATTTGTTGGATAAAATGGAAATTTAATATTTTCTGCAAGAGTTCTCTTACACTGTGATTATGAAAGTCCTACTTCACGAATGATATTCACCCATATCCTATGCCATGGACCTGGGATTCTGTTTTGAAGCTCTGAAAAGTACATTTAAACTTTTCTAAGATGTTTTTCTGACCAAAGGTTTTGAGTTTCTCTTCTTCTTTTTTTTTTTTTTTGCGGTACGCAGGCCTCTCACCGTTGTGGCCTCTCCCGTTGCGGAGCACAGGCTCCGGACGTGCAGGCTCAGCGGCCATGGCTCACGGGCCCAGCCCCTCCGCGGCATGTGGGATCTTCCCGGACCGGGGCACGAACCCGTGTGCCCTGCATCGGCAGGCGGACTCTCAACCACTGCGCCACCAGGGAAGCCCTTGAGTTTCTCTCTTAATCCTGGCTGCTCATATTCATAATTTACATAAGAATCCAAACTGAATGAATTCAGAGAAGTTACTCTCTTTCTACATCATTTGAAGATAAAGATTACAGGTCTCAATACTTGCCAAAATACTTGCCAAAATAATTTTGTAAAATACCATGATCTTATTAGTCCCCCTAAATGATAAAATTATAATATTGATATCTATAACATAATTAATATTATATTACATGTTCATGTAATTTGTTTAAAATATTTACTCATATTTATTCACTTGTGCTCATTCACATTTCCTCTCATTCAAATATTAAAATTATTAATATTGTTTAAAATATTGAAAAATACTTGTTTAACTATATTATGAAATTACAGACAGCCCTAGAATTCTGGAGTTTTAATAGGATATATTATCTAAAATGCTTTCCTATGGTGTTCCATATTTGGCTTCTTGAGGATTCTATTAATCCAGGAAGAGCAAATTCACTAAAGTGGATATTCATAGGGCCCAATATTGCTCTGTCATGGAGTCCAGTCAAGAGGGGTTCTTTGCTTGATCTTGAAATTATTTCTTGGCCATGCATCTCTTCATGTGCCAAACATGTAAGGACAGCAGTACCTTTATTTAGAAGCTAAGTAAATTGCTTACTAAATTAGTAGTAAGGTGTTACTAAATTCTAGGCCTTGATAACACAGTTATTGAACACACCCTTACATATTCAAACACAGTATATGGGAAAATTGCATAGGGATCTTTTTCTCACTGAATGTTCATCAAGGAGTATATAATAATACACTCTCCCCCTCTTTCTCATCCTTATGCAGAGAGGCAGGAGAGGCTACGTGGGCATCAATTTATACCTGCATTATTATGAAAGTAAATATTTAGCAATAGTAGGTAAAGACAGCACTTCATCAAAACCTAGGAATTTAAATTGGAACACATGCTTCTTAAAATGCAATTTTTGAGCAGATTGTAATCTAAGTGGGCTTGCTGCTACAGATACATAACACACCTCTGGGTTTTTCTAAAAACGGCCTCTTAGAAACAGTCAAAATGTTTATGTCTATGTTAAGAAACAAAGAATTAATGTAGATACACCTTTCAATAAATATCTTATTAAAACAATTATAATTCCCAGAGTTTCAAATGTAATAAACTTTAACTCAGTGATAAGCAGTACCACAGTATTTTGAAAACATTTCTATAAAATTACCCTGCATTTTGCAGAATAACTTCAACACTAAGACTTTCCATTTCCTTTCATGGAATCATAAATTTTTGGTAGAACTGACCATAACTCAAGATTTATTCTAGTAACTACAATTGACAAATAAGGAATCACAGCTCAGAAAGTGTGAGAATTGCTCATTGTCGTGCAGCAAAGCTAGGGTTGGGGGGTCAGTGTCATCATAGCTTCAGGCTTCTCCATCATACACTATCAAGTAAAAAATAATAATAAAATCTTAAACAGAAAAATGACTAAGTAAATTCTTATAAAGTCTAAGAAAAGATACCATACCTTTCAGTACGTGATCAGGAAAAACCATCACTCTGAAATAATTATACCTCCAGGGAAACCTATTTGCATGCCACCATAACTGTGAGTCAAATTAAATAGATCAGCAATTTAACTACCTTGCCATTTTTTTTTTTTTTTTGCTATTATATTTAGATCGGAACAGAGTAAATCCAATCGTTTCTGCAACAACTAGTGTCATTGGGAAATAAGGCAATGTACATGCCAACAAGTGAGTTTTTAAAGGTGATGACACAAAGGCAATTTCAATGTCCATATATTTTTTTCTTAATAAAAACCTTGAAAAAAGCAATTGAGAAATTTACAAAACCCATTAATGATAATAGAGCAGTCTGGTTGCTCAAGGGCTTATCAAGTCCAAATCAGCTCCCGATTCTCTGTATCTGCTCAGCTCTAATCAGTGTTTTTCATTTAAGATGAATGTGCAACTAATGGAAGCAATGTACGCTCATGAATGGATTTCTGTTCTATTCTTTTCAGTATTTTTTTTTAAAACACACACACACACACACACACACACACACACACAACTACACACTCCATTAAACCATGGAGGAGGTGTCAGAAATTACTTTAATCTTACCCTAGAAGAATTAGACAGCTCAAAGACAAAACAAAGAGTATAGTGTTATCTTTTAATGTGGCTGAAATACAGATTTTCCTGTCTCCTGGGTGAAAACAGATTAGCTGTGTGTAAAAATAAAAGAACTACCATGTATGCGGCTGTTACGAATAAAACCAGGTACAAGAGTTGGAAATGAAAGACAAAGATCTACTTTTCTGAAAATGTCTAAAATAATCAAAACACTGTTTAAGTAACAAATAACTTTGAAAAAGATGAAGGGTTTTCAAGTACACTGATACAGATGAAACATACTTTACTTGCAATCTACCATTTCCAAGGATGGCAGAATAGGACATTATTTATTCCACCATATTATTACAATATGCCATCCTAATTCATAATAGCCTGCATTTATAACTTATTAGTAATGATACAGTCAATATTTTGACTATATGCCAATGGAGGGAAGCAGAAATAAAAAATAATCCAGTGTAGTGGTAACCCAGAAATCACAAATAATTCCTTTGGAATGCACTGTATGATCTTGAGTTACATTTTAGCAGAAGATGCACCTTCCTAACTATGCTTTCTTCAGGCTAATTAATATTTATTATAGCTCTATTGCCTGGACAAAATCCAGTGATAAGGAGAGGGTTTGAGAAGACAGGCAGGGGTAAAAAATCCACAGTTGATAAAATCATAGATACATGCATCCTTTAACACAACATGGCATAAAGCTTTCTACTTACTTGTACATGGGATGCACCATCCCTTAACAAACACTGGAAGGGCATATGTACTTTTTTTAAAAAATTAATTAATTTATTTATTTTTGGCTGTGACAGGTCTTTGTTGCTGCACATGGGCTTTCTCTAGTTGTGGTTGTGAGCGGGGGCTACTCTTCATTGCGGTGCCCGGGCTTCTCATTGTGGTGGCTTCTCTTGCTGCAGAGCATGGGCTGTAGGTGTGTGGGCTTCAGTAGTTGTGGCACACAGGCTCAGTAGTTGTGGCTCCCGGGCTCTAGAGCACAGGCTCAGTAATTGTGGCGCACAGGCTTAGCTGCTCCATGGCATGGGGGATCTTCCTGGGCCAGGGCTCGAACCCATGTCCCCTGCATTGGCAGGCGGATTCTTAACCACTGCACCACCAGGGAAGCCAGGCATATGTACTTTACCTGGTCAAATTAAAGCAGAGGGGTTCCCACTTTAAACTGTGCTACGTAGTGGTCTGCCCAGTGAAACCAACCAGGAGCCTGTGGGGCTCCAGGGCACAAAAGCCTTTCTGTCCCCCATTTTCTCATTTGTAGGGAACAGAATCCAGCCCCCATGACCTTCCTTGAGTTCCAAAGGGCAGATTCGAACAGTTGTTAACCAAGGGAGGAACAGCTAAGAAACCACCTGAGGCCAGGAACCAGAGAAGTTCATCAAGAAGATTACCTGAGACCAGATTAAAGGAGTGCAGCCCCTGTACACACCCTAATCTTAACAACAACCCCATCCTTGAACCCTTGCTATAAAACTCCTCATCAAATCCTCCCGGGGTTGGGACACAAAGTTTTCAGAGGGCAGGAACCCACTGTATCCCTCTTTGCCTGGAGAAGCAATAAAGCTATTCAGTTCTCCTTCAGCCAAAACTCTGTCTCCAAGATTCAATTTGGCACAAGGGCACAGAGGCCAAGCATTTGGCATCACCAGCAGCAATGTCCACTCTCTTAAAAATTATCAGGTTTATGATTTCTGGCCTCCACAAGAGAGAGGGATGTTTTTGAAATCAGTTACAGTCCAGTTATAGAGGAACCTTGACATAGTAATCAAAATCAGATCACTAACTGTTATTGCCAAGAACTACTTGTGGAAATGGGAAAAATCACAAAGTGCACCAACTTTACATAAAAGTGTAAATTGGGTCATGCCTGAACATCCAGTCTGAAAAAAAAAGCAATCCTCCTAGTGAGAAATGCAAAGAATGTCACTGACCTCACCTAGGACCCTGAGGAAAAAAAAGTTGGTGAATAAAATGGGAAGTCTCTCAGGCCTCAAGCTCTGAGAGTTCCCAAGGCTTCCAAAGCCCAGCACAAGAAAGGTCACAAATGAAAATTCCAATAAAACAATGGTGCTAGTGGTCACAGAGTTCTTTTAAAGAATAATGTGAAACTGGATGAATATACCAGCACTGTATCTATTCCTATGTTCTGATATAGTAGGTAGGAAATAAGACAAGGAAAAGGTCACAATCTGAAAGAGTGGAACCTAGTTGCAGCAATACAACCTTAACAGACACCTCACACTTATTTGAAAAGAAGATCTGCTCTGAAATAGGAAAGCAGATATAATAGAAATTACAAAGCACCAGGAATTCCTGATCTTGAAGCTGCTGACATTTTTGGTTATGAAACAGTCTAAGAATCCTGGTTGGTACTCCTTGTTTGATCTGTGACAGCAAACTTTTCAATCTTTCATTGAACAAATTTCTGAGTACCCACATCAAGGTGATAATCTTCAAGTTGAATGAGCACAATAATACACATTACCTCTCTTAGTTTATCAGGGTAAACATTAAATGAGATACTATAGGGGAAATTATAAAGCCCTGCATGACACAGTAGTTGATTGAGGTAATAGGTTTATTTCTAATTCAGGGTAGAAAATTATATTTTGTAAAGGAGAAGAATATAATACCAAATTGCTCAGAACTCTAAGAATTAAATCCCATCCAAGAGGTAGGGCTGCCCCATGCCTCAAGCACCTCTGGCCCTGCCAAGACCCCACCCTGCAAGATTTCAGATACTCAGACTCCACCTTTACGTTCACCTACGTTGGCGGCCCAAAAAGATGGGCATGTCTAAAATATCTTGAGGAGGACCTTCAATATGGCGGACAAGTAAGATGTGGAGACCACCTTCTACCCACAGATGCATCAAAAATACATCTACATATGGAAAAACTCCTACAGAACACCTACTGAACACTAGCAGAAGACCTCAGACTTCCCCAAAGCCATGTAGCTGACAGAGTCTTGGTACTCCGGCCAGGTGTCAGGCCTGAACCTCTGAGGTGGGAGAGCCAAGTTCAGGACATTGGACCACCAGAAACCTCCCGGCCCCTTGTAACATCAATTGGCAAGAGGTCTCCCAGAGATCTCCATCTCAACGCTAAGACCTAGCTCCACTCCATGACCAGCAAGCTCCAGTGCTGGAAAACCCATGCCAAACAACTGGAAAGACAGGAACACAACCCCACCCATTACCAGAGAGGCTGCCTAAAATCATAATAAGTTCACAGAGAACTCAAAACATACCCACCAGAAAGACAAGAGCCAGCCTCATCCACCAGAACATGGGCATCAGTCCCCTCCACCAGGAAGCCTACACAACCCACTGAACCAACCTCAACCACTGAGGGCAGACATCAAAAACAACGGGAACTACGAATCTGCAGCCTGAGAAAAGGAGACCCCAAACACAGTAAGTTAAGCAAAATGAGAAGACAGAAATATGCAGCAGATGAAGGAGCAAAGTAAAAACCCACCAGACCTAACAAATGAAGAGGAAATAGGCAATCTACCTGAAGAAGAATTCAGAGTAATGTTAGTAAAGATGATCTTAAATCTTGGAAATAGGATGGAGAAAATACAAGAAACATTTAACAAGGACCTAGAAGAACTAAAGATGAAGCAAACAATGATGAACAACACAATAAATGAAATTAAAAGTTCTCTAGAAAGAATCAATAGAAGAATAACTGAGGCAGAAGAAGGGATAAGTGACCTGGAAGATAAAATGGTGGAAATAACTACCGCAGAACAGAACGAAGTAAAAAGAATGAAAAGATTTGAGGACAGTCTCAGAGACCTCTGGGACAACATTAAACACACCAACATTCGACTTATAGGGGTCCCAGAAGAAGAAGAGAAAAAGAAAGGGACAGAAAATATTTGAAGAGACTATAGTTGAAAACTTCCCTAATATGGGAAAGGACATAGTCAATCAAGACAAGGAAGCACATAGAGTCCCATATAGGATAAATCCAAGAAGAAACATACCAAGACACATATTAATCAAACTATCAAAAATTAAATACAAAGAAAAAACATTAAAAGCAGCAAGGGAAAAGCAACAAATAACATACAAGGAATCCCCATAAGGATAACAGCTGATTTTTCACCAGAAATGCAGCCAGCCAGAAGGGTGTGGCAGGACATCTTTAAAGTGATGAAAGGGAAAAACCTACAATCAAGATTACTCTAACCAGCAAGGATCTCATTCAGACTCAACAGAGAAATTAAAACCTTTATAGACAAGCAAAAGCTAGGAGAATTCAGCACCACCAAACCAGCTCTACAACAAATGCTCAGGGATACCTCTAGGCAGGACACACAAGAGGAGAAAAAAACCCACAAAAACAAACCCAAAACAATTAAGAAAATGGTAACAGGAACATACATATTGATAATTACCTTAAATGTAAATGGTTTGAATGCTCCAACCAAAAGACAGACTGGCTTAATGGATACAAAAATGAGACCCATGTATATGCTGTCTACAAGAGACTGCTTCAGACCTAGGGACACATACAGACTGAAAGTGAAGGGATGGAAAAAGATATTCCACGCAAATGGAAATCAAAAGAAAGTTGGAGTAGCAATTCTCATATCAGACAAAATAGACTTTAAAATAAAGAACATTACAAGAGACAAAGAAGGACACTACATAATGATCAAAGCTTCAATCCAAGAAGAAGATATAACAATTGTAAATACTTATGCACCCAACATAGGAGCACCACAATACATGAGGCAAATGCTAACAGCCATAAAAGGGGAAATCGACAGTAACACAATCATAGTAGGGGACTTTAACACCCCACTTTCACCAATGGACAGATCACCCAAAGTGAAAATAAATAAGGAAACACAAGCTTTAAATGATACATTAAGCAAAATGGATTTAATTGATATTTATAGGACATTCCATCCAAAAACAGCAGAATACACTTTCTTCTCAAATGCTCATGGACATTCTCCAGGATAGATCATATCTTGGGTCACAAATCAAGCCTTCGTAAAGTTAACAAAATTGAAATCATATCAAGTATCTTTTCTAACCACAACTCTGTGAGACTAGATATCAATTCCAGGAAAAAATCTGTAAAAAATACAAACACATGGAGGCTAAAGAATATACTACTAAATAACCAAGAGATCACTGAAGAAATCAAAGAAGAAATTAAAAAATACCAAGAAACAAATGACAATGAAAACACGATGACCTAAAATCTATGGGTTGCAGCAAAAGCAGTTCTAAGAGGGATGTTTATAGCAATACAATCCTACCTAAAGAAACAAGAAAAATCTCAAATAAACAACCTAACCTTACACCTAAAGCAATTAGAGAAAGAAGAAGAAAAAAAACCCAAAAGTTAGCAGAAGAAAAGAAATCATAAAAATCATATCAGAAATAAATGAAAAAGAAATGAAGGAAATGATAGCAAAGGTCACTAAACTAAAGCTGATCCTTTGAGAAGATAAACAAAATTGATAAACCATTAGCCAGCCTCATCAAGAAAAAATGGAAAAGACTCAAATCAACAGAATTAGAAATGAAAAAGGAGAAGTAACAACAGACACTGAAGAAATACAAAGAATCGTGAGAGATTACTACAAACAACTCTATGCAATAAAACGGACAACCTGGAAGAAATGGGCAAATTCTTAGAAAAGGACAACCTTCCGAGACTGAACCAGGAAGAAATAGAAAATATGAACAGACCAATCACAAGTACTGAAATTGAAACTGTGATTAAAAATCTTCCAACAAACAAAGCCCAGGACCAGATGGCTTCACAGGCGAATTCTATCAAACATTTAGAGAAGAGCTAACACCTGTCTTTCTCAAACTCTTCCAAAATATAGCAGAGAGAGGAACACTCCCAAAATCATTCTATGAGGCCACAGTCACCCTGATACCAAAACCAGACAAAGACGTCACAAAAAAAGAAAACTATAGGCCAATATCACTGATGAACATAGATGTAAAATCCTCAACAAAATACTAGCAAACAGAATCCAACAGCACATTAAAAGGATCATACACCATGATTAAGTGGGTTTTTTTCCCAGGAATGCAAGGATTCTTCAATATATGCAAATTAATCAATGTGATAGACCAAATTAACAAATTGAAGGATAAAAACCATATGATAATCTCAATAGATACAGAAAAAGCTTTCAACAAAATTCAATACCCATTTATGATAAAAACCCTCCAGAAAGTAGGCATAGAGGGAACTTACCTCAACATAATAAAGGCCATATATGACAAACCCAGAGCCAGCTTGTTCTCAATGGTGAAAAACTGAAACCATTTCCACTAAGATAAGGAATAAGACAAGGTTGCCCACTCTCACCACTATTATTCAACATAATTTTGGAAGTTTTAGCCACAGCAATCAGATAAGAAGAAGAAATAAAAGGAATCCAAATTGGAAAAGAAGAAATAAAATTGTCACTGTTTGCAGATGACATGATACTACACATAGAGACTCCTAAAGATGCTACCAGATAACTACTAGGACTAATCAGTGAATTTGGTAAAGTAGCAGGATACAAAATTAATGCACAGAAATCTCTTGCGTTCCTATACACTAATGATGAAATATCTGAAAGAAAATTTAAGGAAACACTCCCATTTACCATTGCAACAAAAAGAATAAAATACCTAGGAATAAACCTACCTAAGGAGACAAAAGACCTGTATGCAGAAAACTATAAGACACTGATGAAAGAAATTAAAGATGATAAAAACCAAGAGATAAAGGAGGGAAGACTATACAATGGAGAAAAGACAGCCTCTTCAATAAGTGGTGCTGGGTAAACTGGACAGCTACATGTAAAAGAATGAAATTAGAACACTTCCTAAAACCATACTCAAAAATAAAATCAAAATGGGTTAAAGACCTAAATGTAAGGCCAGACACTCTAAAACTCTTAGAGGAAAACATAGGCAGAGCACATAAATCACAACAATATTCTTTCCGACCCACCTCCTAGAGAAATGGAAATAAAAACAAAAATAACCAAATGGGACATAATTAAACTTAAAAACTTTTGCACAGCAAAGGAAACCATAAGCAAGACTAAAAGACAACCCTCAGAATAGGAGAAAATATTTGCAAATGAAGCAACTGACAAAGGATTAATCTCCAAAATTTACAAGCAGCTCAGGCAGCTCAATATCAAAAAAACAAACAACCCAATCCAAAAATAGCAGAAGACCTAAATAGACATTTCTCCAAAGAAGATATACAGATTGCCAACAAACGCGTGAAAGGATGCCCAACATCACTAATCATTAGAGAAATGCAATTCAAAACTACAACGAAGTATCACCTCACACCAATCAGAATGGCCATCATCAAAAGTCTACAAACAATAAATGCTGGAGAGGGTGTGGAGAAAAGGGAACCCTCTTGCACTGTTGGTGGGAATGTAAATTGATACAGTCACTGTGGAGAACAGTACGGAGGTTCCTGAAAAAACTACAAATAGAACTACCATATGACCCAGCAATCCCACTACTGGGCATATTGCATGAGAAAACCATAATTCAAAAAGAGTCATGCACCACAATGTTCATTGCAGCACTATTTACAATAGCCAGGACATGGAAGCACCCTGTGTCCATTGACAGATGAATGGATAAAGAAGATGTGGCACATATATACAATGGAATATTACTCAGCCATAAAAAGAAACGAAATTGAGTTATTTATAATAAGGTGAGTGGACCTAGAGTCTGTCATACAGAGTGAAGTAAGTCAGAAAGAGAAAAACAAATACTGTATTCTAGCAAATTTATATGAAATCTAAAAAAAAAAAAAAAAAAAAGCGTTCTGAGGAACCTAGGGGCAGGACAGGAATAAAGATGCAGATGTAGAGTTTGGACTTGAGGACACGGGATGGGGGAAGGGTAAGCTGGGATGAAGTGAGAGAGTGGCATGGACATATATACACTACCAAATGTAAAATAGCTAGCTAGTGGGAAGCAGCCGCATAGCACAGGGAGATCAGCTCTGGGCTTTGTGACCACCTAGAGGGGTGGGATAGGGAGGGTGGGAGGGAGTCTCAAGACGGAGGGGATATGGGGGTATATGTATACATATAGCTGATTCACTTTGTTATGCAGCAGAAATTAACACAACATTATAAAAGCGATTATACTCCAATAAAGATGTTAAAAAAAAAAAAATCCTGTCCAGGGTGATAGTCCAGCATAACACACCTTCTGTCTAATTTTTAAACTCTATAAAATTATCTCCATTGTAATATTTCATTTGCTCTACATATAAAAGCACAGATAGTAAGAAAATCACATCATCTCATTTTATATGTTGACTATTGTAGGAATAGTTCAAGGAAGCATTAAGGAACATTGTTTTGTTGACATACTCAAAGGCGGTTCAACCGGAACTTCGTTTTCCCTTTAAGAAAACTCGGGCTTATACTTGTCAACGACATTACAGTTGCTTGATTCATAAAAATCAGAGCATCATAGTTCCTTGAGTGTGACAGAGCCTGAAAAAAGGTAACCTTTTAATTTAGGAAGATGATAAAATTCTCCTGGGGTTTTTTAATCCCCTCAATTTACAGTCTAACCCACTGCACAATCTTTTTTTTTGCTTTACCTGGCAGAAGGCTTTTCAAAATGTACGGTTAGAGTCAGGTTTTTCTTTTTCTTTTTTTTTTTTTTTTTTTGACCTATTATATCCAAGTTAAACAGGCTATTCATATAATACTAATGCTGTTGTGAAATTTCTTGGATACTCACACATTCTCAGAGTAGTACAAAACTTATTTTGTAGTCAGTAAGTCTGACTTATGCCCAAATACTTAATTAAAATTAACCTTTGGTCTAAAGAAACCCTTATGAATTTCCCTTCTGTGCTTTAAGATAATTATGATGACATAAATGGTGAGGTACTGATGAATGGCTACCACTGTTCATCTGATTGGAGAAACACTTGAAAACATCTTCACTGGGCTCTGGCAGATTCTGAAGACAGCTGTTCATAACTGTTGGTAATAAGTAGATATAGAGCTCAGTCTTTCTGGCTCTATGTTAATTCAATCTAGATGACTCTCATTCCTTGTATCATTTTATTTATATCATAAATAGTATCAAATACCTTTCTTGTATAGTTTAATCAGTCATCTAAATAGTACTAGTAGTAAATACCTTCTCTGAAAGCTATTATATTTTTATTGTATGATAATACACAGAATCAACTCTTGTGATGAATACATGATGTGATATACATATATATATGTTGTATATGTATGTGTGTATGAATTTTTTTTGCTTATTTAAGATAAAATTTGTGTTTATTTTTTTAAGACATAATTTTTGCTTTTCCCTTTTGTCTCTACTTCTGGATATTTTGTTTCTCATTATATTTTGCATAGAAGAGAAGTAGGTTATAGTTCATTAAACACCACACAGCATATATCTCATATGTTCACACTATAGATCTTGATGACTTTGATATACCAGTTTGTAGCTTGATAGGTCATCTGCAAATTGGTATATCTGCATTCCATACTGGCCTTGACAAAACAAGGAGAAGCAATAGGGTTATTCAAAATCACTAGGGATCCTAGCTCTTTGAAGCGAGATAAAGAGAACAAACCTCATACAAAATCAAAATTACTTCTACCACTACTGAACAAGGATCTCATACTCTAAACTTCTCACAGATATCTCTTAAATCCACCATTTTGCTTATTTTATTAAACAACTATGAAAAGTAATCTGACATTACTATAACAATGGCTCTCATTCTAAATATGTAGATGGTCTATAGGTTTTGAATCCACAAATTTTGATAGAGAAAAGTTAAGATGCATCTACCTATCTGCAATTTGGGATATTTTATACCTGCATGATACAAACAAGCAAGCTACTTGTGTATAAAATAGCAAAACAGCAAATACAAAATGGTCAAGGGAAGATTGGTTTGACTGACACAAGAAGAATGAGAAAGAATGCTATACATAGGCCTTTCGGGGGTAAATGGTGTGATTGAAAGGCAGGAGATGATTTCACCACAGGGAGAGAGGTCTGGGAGGATGGGTGAGGGAGGGCAAAGGTCTTTCCTCTTCAGTCACAGTGCATGATATTATGGTACTCAGCCACTCATGATTTGGTATTTTTTTGGAACTTAACTTTTCTAACCTCAACATTATCAAAATACCAATATGCCTGGCAAGAGTAATACTTCAAGCTATAGGTTGCAAACTGGAATCTCATGGCCAATATTTGAGACATGGACAAAATTTTTATGACTTGCACTGCTTTATACATTGAAACAACACTTAAAACCAGGCAGGTCTATGCTTTACTTTATGAGATAACACCTTAAGTCAAGGTTTCTTTACCTTTATTTTAAGTCCATGGACACTCTTTGGAATCTAATGAAAGCTACATGCCCCCATAATTATATAGTTACCTCAACAAATTTTATTAAACAGCTACTAAGTAACAGTCTCTGGTTCAGGCTCTGGAGTTCTTAGCAGTGGACAAAAAACAAAACAAAACAGAACATGCCTTCAAGGAACTTTAGAGACAGTAGGGAACAGACAGAAGATAAATAGCAAAGTACATTATGTAATCCATTAGGAGGTGCTAGTGCTCTGGGGAGAAACAGTAGGTAAGGGGGGCAGGGAGTGCCTGGGGTAGAGAGATGCTGCAATTAAGGAGGTGGTCAGACACATGCTCACCAAGAAAATGCTATCTGAGTAAAGCCATGAAGCTCGTGAGTGAGTGGACCACAGAAAGGTTTTCATTTCATAATGCACATAACGGCATACAATACACAGTGTTTTCAGAAAATTTCAAGGTTTTCATGTTAAGAACCATAATGTCAAATGATCAGCTCAAGCATTTGAAGGCAGCCTTTAACCAGGTCCTAAGAGAAAAAGACCCAGAACAGGTAAACTGAGGGCCAGCAGGAATGCCTGGAGAGGTGAAAGTAGCAAGAGAAGAAGAACCCAAGTGGAAGCATGTGTATGCTCTCGACAAGGGTCACCTGCCTCCCAGGTGCCTGGCTCTGCTATAGCCCAGAAGAGGAGAAGAAGGCATATGATGCAAATGAAGATGAGACGCCGAATCCTAGAACACCTTAATAGCTATTACACCTAACACGCAAAACAAGCTGAGACAATGGATCCAGTAAAATCAATAAGAGGAATGGCAAGGGCTTGCACTGACTCCTGACTCAGAGGTAAGGGGTGAAGTTTCTAGGTCCCCCACCCCATACTCAGTGGTCTCTTAACACCCTACAACATGGAATCATCCATACTGATCCAGAAAGAAGAGACAGGCGAATTAAATTGTTACATAGTAAAATGTGAATTGAGCTAAGTCAGGAATGCTGACCTTTTGTCCCATCTTTACTATTAGATATATTGCTCTAAGAAACAAAATTAAATTCTCTTCACCAATAAAATTGGGATGATCTCCATAACCATAAAAGATCTGCAATTCTATGCTTCATGGAACAGAAATTCTCGACTTTTTCTTTTGTTCTTTAATCCCAATGGAAGCATTATCACTTGGTCACCTCTTCATTAAAACCATCTGAGCCTGTAATTTTATTGTGTCCCTGCTTAGGAAGAGTTCCACCACATGCCAGAAAATAACTGACTCATTAATCTTGGCATTAATATTTAATACAATAAACTTTGAAGAGGGTAACAAAACATAATGTTATGAATATGTCAATAGATGAAGTATAACCTGGCACACTTTAGCTGACAAATTCGAAGGCACAATACTGGGTAAGTAACTTAATCTTCAGAACATCAGTTTACCCATCAGTTAGGAGTAAGGCACTCAGTTCCCATGTGCTTTCATGGGAACTGAATGCCTCAATGTCTGGCACATAGTGAGCACCCAAAGACCCCAGCTCTCATCCAAAACCCTATAAATGATCCTTCAGGTCCAATCATAGCCAACTGCAAACCTTTGCCTGGGACTTCCCTGGTGGTCCAGTGGCTAAGTCTCCACGCTCCCAATGAGGGGGGCCCGGGTTCCATCCCTGGTCAGGGAACTAGATCCCATATGCCGCAATTAAGAGTTTGCATAGTGCAACTAAAGATCCTGTGTGCTACAACTAAAAAAAGATCCTGCGTGCCACACCTAAAAGATCCCACACGAGGGCTTCCCTGGTGGCGCAGTGGTTGAGAGTCTGCCTGCCGATGCAGGGGACACGGGTTTGTGCCTCGGTCCGGGAAGATCCCACATGCCGCGGAGCGGTTAGGCCCGTGAGCCAGGGCCGCTGAGTCTGCGCGTCTGGAGCCTGTGCTCTGCAACGGGAGAGGCCACAACAGTGAGAGGCCCGCGTACCGCAAAAAAAAAAAAAAAAAGATCCCACGTGCCGCAACTAAAGATCCCGCATGCCCCAACGAAGATAGAAGATCCTGCGCCGCGCAACTAAGACCCGGCACAGCCAAATAAATAAATAAATATTCAGGAAAAAAACTCACAACTTTGCCTAGCAGGCCTTATGGCAGGGCTAGGGGTGCGGGGACTGTCCTCATCACATCAGAATTAGTAGTTTTTTGGGGAGAGTTGCAATGAAGCACTTAGTCCTCCTCCCAGACCAGCCGTGTGTATATAAAAATCTGCATCCCGAGCCCTGGGACCTCCTCAGAGGCCTTCTTATTGGAGGGCCTTGTCTGAGGCACTTTCCTCCACTTTGACTCAGTACCTTTCCGATCATAGCCCTTCACCCTCTCCTTGCCCTGGGGACCCACAGGTCCATAAAGAGGCAGGAGTCTTATCTGGGCTGCTCAACAGTGAGATGATTCCCCTACCACTGCACCCACTGACCTTCACCCAGTGCCATTCCATAGGAAAAAAATGGGACACTGGGGGGCAGACAGCTCTTCTTGCCTCTTGAGTGTACTGTGGCAGTAAATGAATAAAGGTTTGATTCTTTGACTCATTGTCCGAACTGACTACCTCTACATCTAATTGCTCAATAACTCCCAGAGTCAATATTATTTTATTTTTACCATTTACTTTAACAACAAAAAAGTGTTCTGATTTGGAATTTATGGAATATAAAAAATATATACTTTTAAAAATAAACAGAGCACCACACATGTACTATAGTCTATAACTTGAGGGTGAGCCTCTAGAGAGGAAGAGGTTATTCATCTTTCTCCTGTGTGACTGGTTAAATTAAACACAAACTCGGGGGTGAGGGGGGAGAGAGAGATAGAACAAGGCAAACATTGTATGGATGTTTTATGGCCAGGTCGAGAAGTCGTATTACTCCCACTTAAATTCCTTTGGCTACACCTTGGTCATATTGTCCACCTGTATTCAAGGGAAGTGGTGAAATGTAGGCTTCGAGTGCACCTACAAGGAAAACAATGTGAAAATGCACACTACTGTCACAGCCATAATTAGGTTCCAGGCAGAGTATGAAGGAAGATGGACCCTCTGGGTAAAAAGATGCTTTTCTCGACAGTATTTTGTTTTCCTTCCAATTTATGGTTATAGTGGCCCCAAATACTCAAATATAAAGTGTCAAGACCGAAACATTACAGATCAACTTTCTTGACTCAAGCCCAACTTTTTTCTGAACCTTGTGATGTAGTCCATTACCTCCTCATTCCATCCTCTTAACCTTTGGGCACTATAGAACTGATGACCAATGTATTACGTATTTCCTTGCCATACTCTAGGACACAAGATCCAAGTCAGCTTCTGACATCAGGTTCTCTCTATTTATTTATTCTTTCAAACATTTATTCAACACAAAGTTTACTGAGTGCCAGATCCTTGTTCTAAACACTAAGGATTCTGCTACGGGCTGAATTGCTTCCCCTTCTAAATCATATGTTGAAACCCTGAACCACAGTACCTCAGAAAGTGAATGTATTTGGAGATAAGGTGTTTAAAGAGATAACAGAAGTTAAATAAGGTCATTAGTGCAGGCCCTTATTCAATATAGCTAGTGTCCTAAGACGAGGAGGTCAGGACACAAAGACACAGAAGAAAGACCACAAGAAGACACAGAAGGAGGACGGCCATTTACAAGCCAAGAGGAGAGACGCTCAGAAAAATATAATCCTGCTAATACCTTGATTTTGGGCTCTGGGCCCCAGAACTCTGCGAAGGTAAATTTCAGCTGTAAGCCATCCAGACTGTGGTACCTTGTTATGGCAGTCCTAGCAAACTTATACAGATTTCACCTAGGAAAAAAACAGATAAAAATCCTGTGCATTCTTGAAGCTTGGCTTCGTGGCTCTCCTTTATTACTCCTTCTCCACTCAGCAACACCCCCCCACCAACACACACACACAACTAGTTCTGTCCCTTAGGATCCGTATTTGCAGCCTTTCTGGAAAGTACCCACCCTGGTTTATCCACGCTTTGAGAGCAGAGTCAGACAGGTCTCTAGGTCAAACTGACACAGAAGAGCCTCTAAAATTTTCCCAGTCAATGTTGTAGGTTATATTAGCAGCTAACAACAGCATCTAAAAATGTGCTGACATATATGGAATTCCTAATTTTTGGAAGGCATTATACAGCTATAAAATATTTATTTAAAGAAAAAAATTTCATTTTCTGCAAAAACAGCATATACCTACAGCTAATTTTTAAATATCACGTCAAG
Source organism: Orcinus orca (assembly GCF_937001465.1). NCBI lineage: Eukaryota > Metazoa > Chordata > Mammalia > Artiodactyla > Delphinidae > Orcinus > Orcinus orca. Next base: position 32,392,670 of record NC_064569.1, on the reverse strand, counting down.
GTCACTTCCAGACTGGTAAACTCCTGAAGCATTACTGTATGTCTTATCTAGCAGTAAAATTGTCTCTCCTCAAGGCAAGTTCAGGTTTGTCAGTTAGTAGCTTTAACACCTCACCTAACATATAAACTAATTTCTCTTAAGCACTTGCACCATCTAAGATTCAGATTATCAAGGACACTGCCAAGGCTACAACTGATTAGCAAAGAAGTTATACTCCCACTGTTGAGAGTATCAACTTCTAGTGCATCCCACTAGATGATTTCTTCTCCTTGATCTCTACTTTAAAAGTAAAATATCTAGGTTTCCGGGAAGATGGCTGAAGAGGAAGACGCAGAGATCACCTTCCTCCCCCCAGATACACCAGAAATACATCTACACGTGGAACAACTCCTACAGAACACCTACTGAATGCTGGCAGAAGACCTCAGACCTCCCAAAAGGCAAGAAACCCCCCACATAAGTGGGTAGGGCAAAAGAAAAAAGAATAAACAGAGACAAAAGGATAGGGACGGGACCTGCACCAGTGGGAGGGAGCTATGAAGGAGGAAAGGTTTCCACACACTAGGAAGCCCCTTCGCGGGTGGAGACTGTGGGTGGCTGGTGGCGGAGGGGGAGAGCTTTGGAGCCGCGGAGGAGAGCACAGCAACAGGGATGCGGAGGGCAAAGCGGGGAGAGATTCCTGCACGGAGGATCGGTGCCGACCAGCACTCACCAGCCCGAGAGGCTTGTCTGCTCACCCGCCGGGGCGGGCGGGGCTGGGAGTTAAGGCTCGGGCTTCGGTCGAGCGCCAGGAGAGGACTGGGGTTGGCAGCGTGAACACAGCCTGAAGGGGGTTAGTGCGCCACGGCAAGGCGGGAGGGAGTCCGGGAAAAAGTCTGGACCTGCCGAAGAGGCAAGAGACTTTTTCTTCCCTCTTTGTTTCCTGGTGCGCGAGGAGAGGGGATTAAGAGCACTGCTTAAAGGAGCTCCAGAGACAGGTGCGAGCCGCGGCTAAAAGCGTGGACCCCAGAGATGGGCATGAGATGCTAAGGCTGCTGCTGCCGCCACCAAGAAGCCTGTGTGCGAGCACAGGTCATTCTCCACACCCCCTTTCCGGGGAGCCTGTGCAGCCCGCCATTGCCAGGGTCCCGGGATCCAGGGACAACTACCCCAGGAGAACGCATGGCGCACCTCAGGCTGTTGCAAGGTCATGCCAGCCTCTGCCGCTGCAGGCTCGCCCCGCACTCCGTACCCCTCCTTCCCCCAGCCTGAGTGAGCCAGAACCCCCGAATCAGCGGCTCCTTTAACCCCATCCTGTCTGAGCGAAGAACAGATGCCCCCCTGTGACCTACATGCAGAGGCGGGGCCAAATCCAAAGCTGAGCCCCGGGAGCTGTGCGAACAAAGAAGAGAAAGGGAAATCTCTCCCAGCAGCCTCAGAAGCAGCGGATTAAAGCTCCACAATCAACTTCATATACCCTGCATGCGTGGAATACATGAATAGACAACAAATCATCCCAAATTGAGGAGGTGGACCTTGAGAGCAAGATTTATGATTTATTTACCTTTTTCTCTTTTTGTGATTGTGTATGTGTATGCTTCTGTGTGAGATTTTGTCTGTATAGCTTTCCTTCCACCATTTGTCCTAGGGTTCTATCCATCCGTTTTTTGTTTTGTTTTTTCTAAATTTTAAAAAAAAAATTTTTTCTTAATAATTATTTTTTATTTTAATAATTTTATTTTATTTTACTTTACCTTCTTTCTTTCTTTCTTTCTTTCCTTCCTTCCCTCCTTTACACAACAAATCATCCCAAATTGAGGAGGTGGACTTTGAGAGCAAGATTTATTATTTTTTCCCTTTTTCCTCTTTCTGTGAGTGTGTATGTGTATGCTTCTGTGTGAGATTTTGTCTGTATAGCTTTGCTTCCACCATTTGTCCTAGGGTTCTATCCATCTGTTCTTTTGTTTTTCATTTTTTTCTTTTTTTCTTAATAATTATATTTTTATTTTAATAACTTTATTATATTTTATCTTACTTTATTTTATTTTACCTTATCTTCTTTCTTTTTTATTTCCTTCCCTCCTTCCTTCCTTCCTCCCTCCCTCCTTTCTTTCTTTCTTTCTTTCTTTCTTTCTTTCTTTCTTTCTTTCTTTCTACTTCTACTAATTCTTTCTACTTTTTCTCCCTTTTATTCTGAGCCATGTGGATGAAAGGCTCTTGGTGCTACAGCCAGGAGTCAGTGCTGTGCCTCTGAGGTGGGAGAGTCAAATTCAGGACACTGGTCCACAAGAGACCTCCCAGCTCCACATAATATCAAATGGCGAAAATCTCCCAGAGATCTCCATCTCAACACCAGCACCCAGCTTCACTCAACACCAGCAAGCTACAGTGCTGGACATCCTATGCCAAACAACTAGCAAGACAGGAACACAACCCCACCCATTAGCAGAGAGGCTTCCTAAAATCATAAGTCCACAGACACCCCAAAACACACCGCCAGACGTGGAACTGCCCACCAGAAAGACAAGATCCAGCCTCATCCACCAGAACACAGGTACTACTCCCCTCCACCAGGAAGCCTATACAACCCACTGAACCAAACTTAGCCACTGGGGACAGACACCAAAAACAACGGGAACTACGAACCTGCAGCCTGCAAAAAGGAGACACCCAAACACAGTAAGATAAGCAAAATGAGAAGAAAGAAAAACACACAGCAGATTAAGGAGCAAGATAAAAACCCACCAGACCTAACAAATGAAGAGGAAATAGGCAGTCTACCTGAAAAAGAATTCAGAATAATGATAGTAAAGATGATCCAAAATCTTGGAAATAGAATAGACAAAATACAAGAAACATTTAACAAGGACCTAGAAGAACTAAAGGTGAAACAAGCAATGATGAACAACACAATAAATGAAATTAAAAATACTTTAGATGGGATCAATAGCAGAATAACTGAGGCAGAAGAACGGATAAGTGACCAGGAAGATAAAATAGTGGAAATAACTACTGCAGAGCAGAATAAAGAAAAAAGAATGAAAAGAACTGAGGACAGTCTCAGAGACCTCTGGGACAACATTAAACACACCAACGTTCGAATTATAGGGGTTCCAGAAGAAGAAGAGAAAAAGAAAGGGACTGAGAAAATATTTGAAGAGATTATAGTTGAAAACTTCCCTAATATGGGAAAGGAAATAGGTAATCAAGTCCAGGAAGCACAGAGAGTCCCATAAAGGATAAATCCAAGGAGAAATATGCCAAGACACATATTAAACAAACTGTCAAAAATTAAATACATAGAAAACATATTAAAAGCAGCAAGGGAAAAACAACAAATAACACACAAGGGAATCCCCATAAGGTTAACAGCTGATCTTTCAGCAGAAACTCTGCAAGCCAGAAGGGACTGGCAGGATATGTTTAAAGTGATGAAGGAAAAAACCCGCAACCAAGATTACTCTACCCAGCAAGGATCTCCTTCAGATTTGATGGAGAAATTAAAACCTTTACAGACAAGCAAAAGCTGAGAGAGTTCAGCACCACCAAACCAGCTTTACAACAACTGCTAAAGGAAATTCTCTAGGCAACAAACACAAGAGAAGGAAAAGACCTACAATAACAAACCCAAAACAATTAAGAAAATGGGAATAGGAACATACATATGCATAATTACCTTAAATGTAAAGGGACTAAATGCTCCCACCAAAAGACACAGATTGGCTGAATGGACACAAAAACAAGACCCATATATTTGCTGTCTACAAGAGACCCACTTCAGACCTAGAGACACATACACACTGAAAGTAAGGGGATGGAAAAAGATATTTCATGCAAATGGAAACCAAAAGAAAGCTAGAGTAGCAATTCTAATATCAGACAAAATAGACTATAAAATAAAGAATATAAGAAGAGAGAAAGAAGAACAGTACATAATGATCAAGGGATCGATCCAAGAAGAAGATATAACAATTGTAAATATTTATGTATCCAACATAGGAGCACCTCAATACATAAGGCAAATACTAACAGACATAAAAGGGGAAATTGACAGTAACACATTCATAGTAGGGGACTTTAACACCCCACTTTCACAAATGGACAGATCATTCAAAATGAAAATAAATAAGGAAACACAAGCTTTAAATGATACATTAAACAAGATGGACTTAATTTATATTTATAGGACATTCCATCCAAAAACAACAGAATACACTTTCTTCTCAAGTGCTCATGGAACATTCTCCAGGATAGGTCATATGTTGGGTCACAAATCAAGCCTTGGTAAATTAAAAAAAATTGAAACTGTATCAAGTATCTTTTCCAACCAAAACATTATGAGACTAGATATCAATTACAGGAAAAGATCTGTAAAAAATACAAACACATGGAGGCTAAACAATACACTACTTAATAACCAAGTGATTACTGAATAAATCAAAGAGGAACTAAAAAAAATACCTAGAAACAAATGACAACGGAGACACAAAGACCCGAAATCTATGGGATGCAGCAAAAGCAGTTTTAAGAGGGAAGTTTATAGCAATACAATACTACCTTAAGAAACAGGAAACATCTCGAATAAACAACCTAACCTTGCACCTAAAGCAATTAGAGAAAGAAGAACAAAAAAAACCCAAAGTTAGCAGAAGGAAAGAAATCATAAAAATCAGATCAGAAATAAATGAAAAAGAAATGGAGGAAATGATAGCAAAGATCAATAAAACTAAAAGCTGGTTCTTTGAAAAGATAAACAAAATTGATAAACGATTAGCCAGCCTCATCAAAAAAGGGAGAAGACTCAAATCAATAGAATTAGAAATGAAAAAGAAGTAACAACAGACACTGCAGAAATACAAAAGATCATGAGAGATTAGTACAAGCAACTCTATGCCAATAAAATGGACATCCTGGAAGAAATGGACAAATTCTTAGAAATGCACAACCTGCCAAGACTGAATCAGGAAAAAATAGAAAATATAAACAGACTGATCATAAGCACTGAAATTGAAACTGTGATTAAAAATCTTCCAAAAAACAAAAGCCCAGGACCAGATGGCTTCACAGGCGAATTCTATCAAACATTTAGAGAAGAGCTAACACCTATCCTTCTCAAACTCTTCCAAAATTCAGAAGAGGGAGGAACACTCCCAAACTCATTCTATGAAGCCACCATCACCTTGATACCAAAACCAGACAAGGACGTCACAAAGAAAGAAAACTACAGGCCAATATCACTGATGAACATAGATTCAAAAATCCTCAACAAAATACTAGCAAAGAGAATCCAATAGCACATTAAAAGGATCATACACCATGATCAAGTGGGGTTTATTCCAGGAATGCAAGGATTCTTTAATATATGCAAATCAATCATTGTGATAAACCATATTAACAAATTGAAGGAGAAAAAACATATGTTCATCTCAATAGATGCAGAGAAAGCTTTCGACAAAATTCAGCACCCATTTATGATAAAAACCCTGCAGAAAGTAGGCATAGAGGGACCTTTCCTCAACATAATAAAGGCCATCTATGAAAAACCCACAGCCAACATCGTCCTCAATGGTGATAAACTGAAAGCATTTCCACTAAGATCAGGAGCAACACAGGGTTGCCCACTCTCACCACTCTTATTCAACATAGTTTTGGAAGTTTTAGCCACAGCAATCAGAGAAGAAAAGGAAATAAAAGGAATCCAAATCGGAAAAGAAGAAGTATAGCTGTCACAGTTTGCAGATGACATGATACTATACATAGAGAATCCTAAAGATGCTACCAGAAAACTACTAGAGCTAATCAATTAATTTGGTAAAGTATGGCATTCCTCTACACTAATGATGAAAAACCTGAAAGTGAAATCAAGAAAACACTCCCATTTACCATTGCAACAAAAAGAATAAAATTTCTAGGAATAAACCTACCTAAGGAGACAAAAGACCTGTATGCAGAAAATTATAAGGCACTGATGAAAGAAATTAAAGATGATATAAATAGATAAAGAGATATACCATGTTCTTGGATTGGAAGAATCAACATTGTGAAAATGACTCTACTACCCAAAGCAATCTACAGATTCAATGCAACCCCTGTCAAACTACCACTGGTATTTTTCACAGAACTAGAACAAAAATTTTCACAATTTGTATGGAAACACAAAAGACCCCGAATAGCCAAAGCAATCTTGAGAACGAAAAACGGAGCTGGAGAAATCAGGCTCACTGACTTCAGACTATACTACAAAGCTACAGTAATCAAGACAGTATAGTACTGGCACAAAAACAGAAAGATAGATCAATGGAACAGGATAGAAAGCCCAGAGATAAGCCCACGGACATATGGTCACCTTATCTTCAATAAAGGAGGCAGGAATATACAGTGGAGAAAGGACAGCCTCTTCAATAAGTGGTGCTGGGAAAACTGGACAGGTACGTGTAAATGTATGAGATTAGATCACTCCCTAACACCATACACAAAAATAAGCTCAAAATGAATTAAAGACCTAAATGTAAGGCCAGAAACTATCAAACTCTTAGAGGAAAACATAGCAGAACACTCTATGATATAATTCACAGCAAGATCCTTTTTGACTCACCTCCTAGAGAAATGGAAATAAAAACAAAAATAAACAAATGGGACCTAATGAAACTTCAAAGCTTTTGCACAGCAAAGGAAACCATAAACAAGACCCAAAGACAACCCTCAGAATGGGAGAAAATATTTGCAAATGGAGCAAATGACAAAGGATTAATCTCCAAAATTTATAAGCAGCTCATGCAGCTCAATTACAAAAAAACAAACAACCCAATCCAAAAATGGGCAGAAGAACTAAATAGACATTTCTCCAAAGAAGATATACAGACTGCCAACAAACACATTAAAAAATGCTCAACTTCATTAATCTTTAGAGAAATGCAAATCAAAACTACAATGAGATATCACCTCACACCAGTCAGAATGGCCATCATCAAAAAATCTAGAAACAATAAATGCTGGAGAGGGTGTGGAGGAAAGGGAACCCTTTTGCACTGCTGGTGGGAATGTAAATTGATACAGCCACTGTGGAGAACAGTATGGAGGTTCCTTAAAAAAGTACAAATAGAACTACCATATGACCCAGCAATCCCACTACTGGGCATATGTCCTGAGAAAACCATAATTCAAAAAGAATCATGTACTAAAATGTTCATTGCAGCTCTATTTACAATAGCCCATAGATGGAAACAACCTAAGTGTCCATCATCGGATGAATGGATAAAGAAGATGTGGCACATATATGCAATGGAATATTACTCAGTCATAAAAGGAAACGAAATTGAGCTATTTGTAATGAGATGGATAGACATAGAGTCTGTCATACAGAGTGAAGTAAGTCAGAAAGAGAAAGACAAATACCGTATGCTAACACATATATATGGAATTTAAGAAAAATAATGTCATGAAGAACCTAGGGGTAAGACAGGAATAAAGACACAGACCTACAAGAGAATGGACTTGAGGATATGGGGAGGGGGAAGGGTAAGCTGGGACAAAGCGAGAGAGAGGCATGGACATATATACGCTACCAAACGTAAGGTAGATAGCTAGTGGGAAGTAGCCGCATAGCACAGGGAGATCAGCTCGGTGCTTTGTGACCGCCTGGATGGGTGGGATAGGGAGGGGGGAGGGAGGGAGATGCAAGAGGGAAGATATATGGGAACATATGTATATGTATAACTGATTCACTTTGTTATAAAGCAGAAACTAACACACAATTGTAAAGCAATTATACTCCAATAAAGATGTTTAAAAAAAAAAAAGTAAAATATCTACAAAAAAATACCATTCGTTATAAATCTGATCTAAGCTTTGAGACTACCCAGCTTTCTTCTCCTTGCCATTCCCTCCTCTAACCTTGACTGAACTCCTACTGAATCATGGAAATGCAGGTCATAGGTCACATATTACAGGAACTTTCCTCAGTCTTCTCCCAGCTTCTTTGCACCATTTCCAGTAGAACTAGGGCATGCTTTCACCCTCTCTCAGCTTCCATAACAGCCTTGAGGACGCAACACTATAATTCTATGATGGCCTCAACTCCTGCAAGCCACAGGCTGTATCTGGGTGTACAAAGCAGCCTCTGTAAATGTACGCTGAATAAAGCAGCATTTACTTTCACCCATCAGAATAGTATTATTATTCCTAGATACCTGCTTAAGGTTTATGAAATATTTCTACAGTTAATTTAAGGTTTATTCACTTTTTAGTCAAATATTTGAACTTGCCATAAAAGGGTAGAAATTAAATTAAAATGCGTAAGGAGCAGTGGATGAGAGATATTTGAGCATACTTCAAACTTTATATGTGATATATGTTTGCTGGAAATGAGCTGTAGTTAATGATAAAAGTAAATTTATTTTATAGCATTTTACTTCAGCATATACAACCAAATCATCTGAGAGTGAGTCCTTGTAGAGGAAAGACTTCCTACTTCGAATCCTTATTACTAAGAGAGCACAATGCTCCATACAGAGGGTGTGTCAGTTTTTTCAAACCTACTACTGTATCAGATTTTTGTATTGTAAGCTGTTATCTAGCCCTTTAAAAATATGTTGAAACAAATATGCCTGGATGCAAGACAAACATCAGAAATGAGTGTCACATCTGTGACTACAGCAGATTTATGCTGTGGAATGAACTTTTTTACCTTTAACATTTTCAAAATCAGAGATCAGGTCTGCTCTGAAATAATACTCCTGTTCTGCTTTTGACATGTTTTAATTCTCTTAGAACATATTTCTGTTCTGTGTCCCATCTACTTCATCCTACCCTCCTCTGATGAAACAGAAAGCTATCAATTGAAGTACAAATGAAATGAAGCAGTGAGAGAGCAAAACCGTATAGATTCATATAACACCACAAAAGGAAATTAGGCTTTTGCTTTAATTATTCCTACAATTCAGACAAGAGAAAGATTGTTCTTCTAAAACTGACTTAATCCTTTCAACAGCTTCCTTATGCCAGAGGAGCAAACTGAATTGTGGGAAGATAAGGTAGTTCCTTCTAAAACTCACCCCTATCAAAAGTTTCAAGGTGGGGAATGAATCCTTTTTCACAGCATGTCAGCCCTTCAGGAGCTGACTTGCCCAAGTCCTTTCTCATCCGGGCTGGGAAGGTGGTGCTCTGTGGGAAGTTTATAGAAATAATGTGGTGTTCCCCTTCATCATTTCTTCAGGGAAGTTGAGGATGGGATTTAGAAGGGTCTTGGGGGCATGGAGATGAACTCTGAAAACTGGGACACAGGCTAATATGCAGCATTATCTTCTTGGCAGCCCACGCTAAGAATGTCTAGGATGGCTGGGGCCTGTGTGTATCATTAAAGAGAAGCAAATGAAAAAAACAGCAAGAGAAAAGGGGACCCTGGAATAGGGCTGGGAAAATGGTCTTTTTTACAGAATAGCTTTCCTTCAGGCTGTCAGAAGCTAAACTGATCAAGCTTACCTGTATCTTCCTTGACTATTGCACAGGTAAATGTTTTCTTTTAGTTAGAATGGGCTAGGGAAAATTTGGCATGCCGACTGATTGGGTCTCCAAAATTCTGCTATTTTCCTCTTCATGTCAAAAAATGACAGCACCTATTTGGTGCTTTCATCTAGTTTTGAGACTGCCACCATATTAAGGGGTAGAGGTCTTAGAGCAGAACCCAGTACAACCTGACAATATGGGGCTCCCCGCTCAAAAGTGTTCAGAATCTCAAGATGGTGACAGCAAAGCACAGAAATGAATGCAGGGCCCTTCGAGGCAGGGCCTGTGTGATTGCACAGGTGCACGCCCAGGACACCAGCCCAGCCGGAGCAGCTTGCTCGTCTCTGCATAAACTTTAAACAAAGACAGAATATGATTTGTTGAATTGCTCTGATTTGGGTCAATGACCTCGAATTTGGGAGCCACTTGAGCTTAAGCTGAAAGCCAAGACACAGCTCTGAGAAACACTCTGCCTCACCAGCTACTTAAACTAGCTTCAAGGGCTTCCCTGGTGGCGCAGTGGTTGAGAATCCGCCTGCTAATGCAAAGGACACGGGTTCGAGCCCTGGTCTGGGAAGATCCCACATGCCGCGGAGCAACTAGGCTCGTGAGCCACAACTACTGAGCCTGCGCGTCTGGAGCCTGTGGTCTGCAACAAGAGAGGCCACGACAGTAAGAGGCCTGCGCATGGCGATGAAGAATGGCCCCCGCTCTCCGCAACTGGAGAAAGCCCTCACACAGAAACGAAGACCCAACACAGCCAAAAATAAATAAATAAATAAATTTATAAAAAAAAAAAACTAGCTTCAAAACAGCAGATTTTGCCCAGGTAAATGAGAAAGGAAAATGCAAGGATCATGCAAAGTCTATTTGTTTGGTGAAGGACAGGATGTTTGAGAGTTAATTTCCTCATGAGATAAAGATGGATTTCCATTTGAGTCAGGCTCCTCCATGCAAAGCATTTACCATGAATATTAGTAAGACTGGTGACTCCTTTTTATGAATAATAAAAGGACATTAATTTAAACTTAACATGTTGACTCAATGACTTTTTTTAAAATTTCATGCTTGATGAGTCCATATTTCCTAAAGAAAAAAAGAAATGATAAATATCTGGTTCTGTGCTCTGAGATGAATTATAAATAATTACTCAATTATTGTCTACTATTAAAAAATTCAATGCAGGGGCTTCCCTAGTGGCGCAGTGGTTGAGAGTCTGCCTGCCAATGCAGGGGACACGGGTTCGAGCCCTGGTCTGGGAGGATCCCACATGCCGCAGAGCAGCTGGGCCCCGTGGGCCGCAGCTGCTGAGCCTGCGCGTCTGGAGCCTGTGCTCCGCGGCGGGAGGGGCCGTGATAGTGAGAGGCCCGCGCACCGCGATGAAGAGTGGCCCCCGCTTGCCACAACTGGACAGAGCCCTTGCACAGAAACGAAGACCCAACGCAGCAAAAATAAATAAATTTATTAAAAAAAAAATCAATGCAAGGCACAACATAAATTTAAAGTTCTGAATATTCAGGTTTGTGACCTAGCAAAATGCATTTTTTAAAATTTAAAAAAAAAAAAAAGATGAAAGAAAAATATACTCAAAGTTTTTCCTGGTTTCAAATCTCAAAAATTTGAAGGTAAAATATACTTCAGAAATTATTTCTACCTTATATTCAAGTCAAACACTGATAAAATCTTCTGAAATCCTATCCATCTTTTTAAGGTCCATATGGAGTCATTTGTGAGTCCTTTAAACTCCATCTTTTACTTTTTTCTGTAAAAACTCCCATCCTCAGCACTTTCTATCTTATTACTGGCACTGATTATATAGTAACTTGCATCACGGTTGTTTGTATTTCTTCTTATTTCCTCCTTTAGAAAATCTCTATGACAGCATCAAGAACTGCTTTTTAATTTCTCATTATTTCTCCAGTATTGTCCAGAACAATACTTTGCATATACTAGATACTTAATAATTATTAGTTGTACCTAATTAATCTGGCCCTTGGAAATGGATCTCACTTATTAGTACCAGAGATAAAATTTTTATTCGAAATACCTGAATTTGTTTTGCCAATAAATTTGACAATCTAGAAGACATGGATAAATTCCTAGAAACATAAAACATATATAAATTCCTAGAAACATATAACATATATAACTAAGACTAATCATGAAGAAACAGAAAATCTGAGACTGATTACCAATAAGGAAATTGAATCAGTAATCAAAAATCTCCCAATAAACAAATGTAATTTCAATGTGGGCACTGCATTCACTTATGAATTCTTACTGAAATGAAGAAAGGTAGTATTGTTATACCTAGACCAATGGGGGATGCCTGTTGTTTATGGCCCTCTTGAGCCTGCCCTGAAATATATGTTGAGTCCATGAATTTTCTTTGTCTCCACTGCTAAACCCCTAATCCAAACCACTGCCATCTGGCATCTAAACTACTGCACTGGCCGACCAACTGGTCTCCCTAGCTCCAGCTTGATTCTTCAAATCTACCTACAACTTTGCAGCCAGAATAATTTTCTTAAAATGTGAATTTGATCTTTTTACTTCACTATTTAAATACTTAAAGGGTTCTTATTTTTCTTAGGATTAATAGAAACTCTGATTTATAAATAGGGTGACCGTATAATTTAGCGTCAAATTTGGGCACTTTGGATAGTAGGGGCATTATTAATCATTTTGCCAGATCAACAGGGCTTTCCAGGGCAACCCAGATGTATGGTCACCCTGCTTGAGAGATATTGCATGAAGTAGCCCCCTCAAAATGCTCCAGCCCTCACTAAGAGCCATTATTCTACCCAGTTTTCTTTCAATTCCTATAATACACTGTGTTTTTTCCCACCTCAGAGCTTTTGTGCATACCCATCTGTCTGTTTAAAAAACTCTGTCTCCAAATCTTTGCCTAACACTTATTCGTGTTTCAAGTTATGCTATAAATAACACTCCTCAAAGACGATTTCCTTGATTTTTCAAATAAAAACCACCTTCACCTTACCATCATTTCCTCAGATGACAGCTCAAACTTTTCTTTTATATTGCTACAATTTGTAATCTGTAACTTCTGCCTCTATCTTTTCACCATAATTACAGTTCCTTAGGTGCAGTATAACTAGTACCTAGCATAGGAGCTGGCTTATAGGAGAAGCTAAGTAAATATTTATTGAATGAATGAAAAAATGAATATTTTAAAAAAGAGAATTATAGAATAAATACTGTCACAGAAAGCATTGGTTTGATTTCAGACAGCTATTTTTATATAAAACACATCAAAAATAACATGGAAATGTCAATCTTTCCATATTTAAAGGGCATAGGTACTCTATTTGAAATGATATAAAATAAATATGCATAGTAGGAAAAAATCCACCAACCTAAACAAGAACCTTCTTGTAGAACTACTAGTTCACCAAAACAAACAAACAAAAAACCAAAACAGAACAAAAAGCAAGCAAAACACTAAAAATAAGTGGTAGAAAAACACCATTGCATTGATACCATAATAAATCTACATGACAGCAATATTTTGGTCTGAACAACACAAATGCTTAAATATCTGTAAAGGAGTTTAGGTTCCCATAATAACTGTGTAATCTAGTTACAACCCACAGAGATTTTGGAACATATACTGGTTTAAGGCAAGATCCAATTAATATCAGATAGGGCTTCTCTCACCATTAGGAGGACTGACACAGTGCCCAGTAAAGGTTTATTCTATTCCAGCGTACAGCAGTATACAAGAAAATAGAAAAAGTGCAAATAAAGTTTTCTTTAAAGAAAACGTAAAGACTTAAGGCATATATACTGATTTTAGGAGTCACATACAAATTTAAAAAAAAAAAAAAAGATTAATAAAAAGCAAGGCCCTGACAGAAAAACGATTAATGTAATTCTTATGGGTTTTTGGTCTCATGAAAAACTATAATCCTGAAACTATATTTTCATTTTGATTTGGGCTGAAATAAATGGCTTTTATTCTGCCTACATTGATCTTCCAACAGCTCATCAAATTCAATTGCATTTTCAACACATCCAGACCTCTGTGTCTACTGCCTAAACCATCCAATTATCAAATCAGTGGAAAGAATCTACAGGTGGCCTTCTTTGTGTATTTCTTTTGATTTTGTTAGGGTTGCAGTTTCAGGATAATAGTTTTTTTATTAAGATTATCTCTCTCTGTTTAAATGATTAGCACTTCTCATGCTAATGGTATTACACAAGCAGTCAGAGAAGATTCTTCAACAATGCAGGAATGGCTAGAGAAAACAGATCTACCCAGGCTTTCTGTTGATATCAGTACCATAGAGAAAGAAAGAAAAATAATAGACAAATACAAAAGACATAACAACCTTCCCTTATACTCTACAACAGATTTTCTCCTAAAATGAACCAAAGCAATAGAATCTCAAGTTAGCTTCTAAGAAAAATCCCAGGACTGGGCTGGCTTCTGAATAATTTAAATAATAATAAATCCCAATCTGGAATCCAAAAAGCTTTCTACACCCTGGATTTTTTTCCCCTCAAGAACCAAAGGGCTACTGACAATTCTTTCAATAAAGTGACTGTAAAGTACCTTTGTGTGAAAACTCTGGCAGTTGGGACTATCGACAATGACATTGTACATATTTGCTAAGGGAATAAAATATTGGGTTTTTTTTTAATTACGAATTGTTTGTACTATCTGACATTGTGTAAACATAACTTATTTATAAAACTTACAATGTTTTAGAGATTATATTTGAATAACAGCTTGGCACAGAGAGAGGAGCTATACATAATTAGCAGAAATAGATTTCAATGTTTCAGAATGAAAATTAGTTAACTAATTTTTGGACTTTAGTTTCTTCTTAAAAAAAGGGTTAGAAATCTTAAAATGATTTAAGCAGTTCTGGGACTTCAAAGCTTCAGCAAAATTCACTGTACCAATCAATACCAGGAACTACACAAAGAACATGATAAGCCTTCCATTTTGAGCACTCTGTAAGTTCACATTTCTACTTGGTTTTCTGAATTCTCAAGAATACTTCTCCAAAAAAAAAAAAAAAAAAGTAATTTTAAGTGTGTTTTTTATACTCTGGTTTCATTTTCCAACAACTGTATACAAATAAAATATTATAAAATATATCTTACACATATTTAATATTTTAAAAACATCCACCAGTTGCTGGAAATGAGTAATAGGTACAAAGTATGATGCTTCTATTGCATTTTTAAGAATGTTGTAAGATTTTAAGTACATTTTAATATTTCCCCTCAAAAGATATCAATACTAATGTGAAACAATATTGTTTCCTGAACACTTTCAACAGATAACTTGCTACTAATAACTTGCTTGTTGATAAAATGATGTCTGATTTTAAGATGTCTTTCATCTGTATCCAAATGACCTTTGAGAAGCCTAACAAAGTGACTGCTGATTTTTTTTTTTAGCTCATTTCCACTCAAAATAAACCACTACTTCTTATGGTTCATTAACTCAGACACTCATTTGGATCCCTGGAGCTCTTTCCAAAATAAGGATAAAAAATTATCCTTATACTAAATCAAAGTGCTGACATATTACTTTCATACTTGGCAAAGAGAGAGGAAACACACACACATGTGCATGCAGACACTAATAAATAAACTTAGGGAAATTCACAGGGTTTACACACCTTCTTAACCTCCTGTAATTTAAGCTGCTGTTTAATTTAAGCTCTTAAACATCTAGAGTATGAAAAATGAAGGTGAAAAATTCATTATCTTGTACATGTAAACCTTCTGAAAAAATTTTTTCCAACAACATAAAGAATAAGAAAAAATATTTGTAAAAATTAATAATGTTCACTTCCTTTTTGTAATATGGTCTCTTTTCCAGAGAATAAACAATAAGCATCTTACTATGAAATTCCTTTTAAGGAGGAAAATGAACTACAGAGCATGTTTCTTACAGATTCAAGGCTCAAGCTTTTATTAAACAACAAAAATCATATATCCTTCTTAGTTTTTTACACTACAAAGCCACCTCCATGTCAAGAATTAATCCAAATATGGTGAAAGATGATAAACAAACATCTTAGGCTGTGATCATTCTGAAAGGTCAAGTAAGTGACAAAGATCAAAAGCTAAATCCCTAAAAAGATGCAAACAAATATTTCTGACATATTCAGTACAAATCTCTTAGAAAGAAGTAATGGCATATATATTGGAACAGACATTTCTTTAGTGAAAAAATTTCATATGGAAAGGCATTAGTAATATTAAACTTTGGGAATCACATTTTCAAAGCAGAAAACTCTCTTCAAGTTATTCCTGGAATTGAATTAAAACATTTCTCTTGAACCAAATAGTCAAGTCTTTATTGTAAAGCTTATACTTAAAGACCTTTATTTTAGTAGGCCAGGCATCTCTAATACATTATGAATTTGGGTATTTAACAGTTGGATTTGAGAACAGAGAAAATTGTGGACACCAGTTTAATGCGTACAAAGCTTAAAACCAAAAAAAACAGGAAATTCAGAGCTAAGTATAAAACTATCTGTAGGGCTTCCCTGCCCTGGTGGCGCAGTGGTTGGGAGTCCGCCTGCCGATGCAGGGGATACGGGTTCGTGCCCCGGTCTGGGAAGATCCCACATGCTGCGGAGCAGCTGGGCCCGTGAGCCATGGCCGCTGAGCCTGCGCGTCGGGAGCCTGTGCTCCGCAAAAGGAGAGGCCACAACAGTGAGAGGGCCCCGTACCGCAAAAAAAAAAAAAAAACTATCTGTAACCTGCTCCACTAAGTGTTTTGGGATCTTTTTAATAAAAGCTATTACAAACTTTATATATTACAAAGAAAAGACATAATGATCATTGTATTTCCTTGATTATTTTTGTTAAGCAGTAAGCTTGGTTAATATCATAATTACCTTGAACTTTATTTCCTGGTTTAAAGAATTGTTGGAACTATCAACTGCACAGGTCTCCATTACATGTTAGTTCATGGTTAATATTCCTCCAAATAAACTTGGACGTAATAAAGTTGATTACGATAAAATTGAAACTTATCAAGTTTAAATCGTTGTTATTCACTGGCATTCTTTAATTGCACCAATATATTTATTACATATTACTGTTAGCAGAGCGTTTGGCACATAATAAGGACTCTATAAATGTGAGGGCTATTGTTAATCTTTATAATCATTATCATTATTAGATAGGTATAAATAGACATTTTGTACATAATTTAAATTATATGTTGAGATATATTTTATGAGTTTTCTCTGTATCAGACTTATACGTATAAATTATAGTCAGATAATTTATTTGACAGTCATGTTTCCACCTTATAAAATATTTAGAGATGTAAAATATCACTAGAGTATTCAGTATTTTTTACTTTTATAAAAAACTCACTTCAATTGTTCACTTAACAACCCTCAACTAACCATTTCTTTCAGCTCTAAGATTCTACAGTACTACCATCTGTATGTCTGGGAACCTACTTTTGTCTTAGGGCTGACATAGTATGCTTCAATGACCTAATTCTGAATCAGTAGGCTCTGACAGTCCCAGAGTTCTAATTTGGATTCAAAGAAAAATTATACCTCTCTAGGAGGACATATGCATTGTAAAGTTCTGTATTATAAAAAGAAATCTCCTCTAGGTGAAAGCTTGGATAAGCAGAAAAACAAAGACTTTTCTTTGATCATTCTTATCTGTTGGAAAGGATTATGCCTCTGAAAAAACAACACCCACACATTCAGCAATGTGAAAGGGTTTGCAACACAGTGTATCTTGGCCAAAAGTATTTATTTAGGGATCATATTAATCTTTGTGACACTATAACAGAGAATCTAAGACTGGCTCTACAAAAAGAGTAACATTAAAAATTGAGCATGCCAATATACACACTAACAAACGTAGTAAGGTAGATAGCTAGTGGGAAGCAGCCGCATGGCACAGGGATATTGGCTCGGTGCTTTGTGACAGCCTGGAGGGGTGGGATAGGGAGGGTGGGAGGGAGGGAGACGCAAGAGGGAAGACATATGGGAACATATGTTTATGTATGACTAATTCACTCTGTTATAAAGCAGAAACTAACACACCATTGTAAAGCAATTATACCCCAATAAAGATGTTAAAAAAAAAAAAAATTGAGCATGCCAAGATGATCAAATGTGATAACATCAAAGAAAACACAATTATTACTTCTTCCTCTAAAATAGAGGAAGAAGGGTAAAATAGGAAGACTATAATTGCTTTGTGATAGATATGTTTAAAAGAAACAGGAAAGCTTTTTTCATCCATTTAGTATATATTTATTGGATGCCTCATATATGTTAAGCATAGGGATTTAATAGCAATGTTAAATTGGCTTTACCCTTATAATCTTGTATGTATTAATCCATTCAGAAACCAACTGCATTGCAGGTGGTGTGCAAAGTGTTAAAGGTGCAGGAAAAGGTAGGATTTCTGCGTTCACCATAATGCCAACAGGTGTTTCACAAAAAAGGATATTGAAATCGCCAAAAACATATAAACTTGTTTAACTTCATAAGACATCAAGGAATTGTACCAGTTCACTAGATGGATTAAATTTAAAAAGACACAGGATACCAAGTCCTTGCAAGAATGTGGAATAATTGGAGCTCTGACACTGCTGGTAAGAATGTAAATTGTTACAACCATTTTAACAAATCTATTCAGCTGTAGTAACTAAAGCTGAACACACATATATATATGCTCTGACTCTGTGATGTATTATACAAATGTACTCCTGGTGTGTGTGTGCGCATGTATGTGTGTGTGTGTGTGTCCATCCTCTGACTCTGTAACATACAAATGTACGGGGTTGGGGGGCCTGTGTGTCAGAAATGCAGGCATATATTCACCAAAAATGCACACAAGAATACTCAGCGTAAGTTACTGTAATAACACAGAGTTAGCAATTCCACTAATGATACAATTGATAACTAAATTGTGCTTTAGTGAAATGCTAAACAGCCATGCGAATGAACAAATGAAAGATGCAGCAACATCAGTGAATTTTATTAACATAATGTTAAATAAAAAGAAGCTATACTCTAAAGAATACCTATTGTGTGATTCTATTTAAACACAATTCAAAAATAGGCAAACTAGGAGGAAGGCAATGGTGGAAGAGAGGAATACAGGAGACTCCTGGTGTGTTTGGAATGATCTGTGTCTTGATCAGGAAGCTGACTACATGGATGACTTCACTTTCTGATCTTTTATTGCACTAGACACTTATCACTTGTGACTCTTCTGTGACAAATTTACTTAAAAATTTGTAAATTGCACTGAGCGCCCCCATTTTTGATTGAAGAGGAGCGTACTGTAGGCAAGTGAAGACAAGGGGAAACATTACGATAAGTATGATGAATACAGTAACGAGGTTGTCACTACCTTCTGGCAGTTTTCTATTGTGTTTGCCACAGGCCCTCATTACCTCATATATGGACACCTGTGGTACTCACCTACTCTTTCTGATCAAGTCCCTTAACTTTTCAATTTATTTACACATCCCAGTGAAACCTATTTTTTGATTAATCTTTTAATCATTGCTTTACCCATGTCATCCCCCTGCTTGAAAATGATTGCTTACTCCTCATTGCCTGTACTGTAAAATCTAACTCCTTAGCCAAACATACAATGCCTTCCATTAATTTCACCAAAATCTGAATTCAAATGACTTCTCATACATTACCTACCTTGCATCACCTATATAACTCAATAATAACAGTATCAAATTATGGTTAAGGGCACAGACCCAAGATCTCTTACTCTGTGACCTTGGCAAATTACTTGATCTCTCTGTGCCTCAGTTTTCTTGTCTGCAAAATGGGGACACTACTAGTACCTATAACACCAACCTCACAGAGTTTTTGTGGGGATGAAATGAGTTAATACCTACAGAGCATCTGAAGAGTAAATCAATAGGTATTGACTATTATTTTTTCATTATGTTAATCATCCAAAATGGCTGCCAAACAAGACATAGTCAATCCTGCCTTGTCACTTGGCTCATGGCATTCTTCCTAAATATGGAAAGCCCTTGCTCCATCCTCTCTTCCCTCCCAATCTCTCATCTTTCCTTTAAACTATCATTTAATTACTAAAGCTTCTGGCCACCATAATAAAAGGGAGGTCTTTTTAGAAGTCCCTCTGTGCCAGTCATTCATCATGTGTTCTTTTGCTTTTGTTTTTTAATATACACTGTCTTCGTGTCTTAATTTTAAGGTATTTGAAGTAAGTACAAGCACTAACTGGTCTTTTTACCTCCAGCAAAAAAAGCTTATTGAAATTCAAGTGTGTTTCATTACTTAGTAAATCATGTGTATAGTGAATTTCACTGTGAAAACTGATTATCTTTTTTTAATCAGCTTTATTGAATTATAATTGAAAAGAAAATTGTAAGACAAAGTGTACATTGTGATGATTTGATATATGTATACATTGTAAAATGATTCCCACCATCTAATTAACACATCCGTCACCTTATTTATTTATTTATTTAGAACACTTAAGTTCTATTCTCTTAGCAAATTTCAATTATCTAATACAGTATTTTCAACTGTAATCATCATGTTCTATGTTAGATCCTCATACTTCATTCACCTTAGCAATGAAAGTTTATATCCTTTTGGCAACCTTTCTCTATTACCCCCACCCCCCAAATCAATATACAAAAATCAGCTGCATTTCTATAAATAATGAACTATCAGAAAGAGAAATTAAGAAAACAATTCCACTTACAGTTACATTAAAAAGGAAAAATACCTAGGAATAAATTTAACTGAACAGGTGAAAGACAAATTATAAAAACATTGATGAAAGAAATTGAAGAAGACCCAAATAAATGGAAAGATATTCTGTGCTTATGGCTTGGAAGGATTACTATTGTTAAAATGTCCATACTACTCAAAGCTATCTACAGATTTAATGAAATTCCTATCAAATTTCCAAAGGCGTTTTTCACAGAAAGAGAAAAATCAATCCTAAAATTTGTATGGAAACATAAAAGACCTCTGAATAGCTAAATAAATATTGAAAACAGAAGTACAAAGCTAGAGGCATCACACTTCCTGATTACAAACTATATTACAAAGCTACAGTAATCAAAACAGTATGGCATTAGACTAAAAAACAGACACATAGATCAATGGAACAGAGTAGAGAGTCCCCAAATAAAGCCACACGCATATGGTCAATTAATTTATGGCAAAAAAGCCAAGAATATTAAATGGGGAAAGGACAGTCTCTTCAATATGGTGTTAAGAAAAACAGATAGCCACAAACAAAAGAATGAAACTGCACCCCTATCATACACCACTCAGAAAAATCAACTCAAAATGAATTAGATTTGAAAGTAAGCCCTGAAACCACAAAACTCCTAGGAGAAAACAACAACACCACCAAAAAAAACATAGGAGGTAAGCTCCTTGACATCAGTATTGAGAATCATTTTTTGGATTTGACACTAAAAGCAAAGGTAACAAAAGCAAAAATAAACAGGTGGAACTACATCAAACTAAAAAGCTTCTGCACAGCAAAGGAAACCATCAACAAAATGAAAAGGCAACCTATAGAATGGAAAAAATATTTTAAATCATATATATGAAAAAAGATTAATATCCAAAATATATAACTTACATAACTCAATAGGAAAAAAACTCCAAACCATCTGATTAAAAAAATATTCAGGGGGGCTTCCCTGGTGGTGCAGTGGTTGAGAGTCCACCTGCTGTTGCAGGGGACATGGGTTCATGCCCCGGTCTGGGAAGATCCCATGTGCCACGGAGCGGCTAGGCCCATGAGCCATGGCCACTGAGCCTGTGCATCTGGAGCCTGTGCTCCGCAACAGGAGAGGACACAACAGTGAGAGGCCCGTGTACCTCAAAAGAAAATAATAATAAAAATTTTAAAAAAGTCAGAGGAACTGAATAGAAAAAGAGGTACATGAAAAAGTGCTCAACATCACTAACCATCAGGGAAATGCAAATCAAATCCACAGTGAAATATGACATCACACATGTTAGAATAGCTATCACCATAAAGGTAAGAGATGTTGGTAAGGATGTGGAAAAAAGGGAATCTCTGTGTACTGTTGGTAGGAATGTAAATTGCTGTAGCTACTATGGAAAACAATATAGAAGTTTCTAAAAAAATAAAAATAAGACTACCATATGATCCAGCAATCCCACTACTGGATATACATCAAAAAAACTGAAAATAGGATACTGAAGAGTGAACATCTGTACCCACATGTTCACTTCAGCATTACTCACAATAGCCAAGATATGGAAACAATCTAAGTGTCCATCAACAGATGACTGGATAAAGAACATATAATGCACACACACACACACACACACACACACACACACACACACACACACACAGGAATATTATTCAGCTATGAAAAAGAAAAAATGTGCCATTTGTGACAACGTGGATGAACCTCAAGGGCATTATGCTAAGTGAAATAGGCCAAAGGCAAATACTGCATGGTATCACTTATTTATGGAATATTTTTTTAAAAAGTCAAACTCATAGAAACAGAGTAGAAAACAGATTATCTTTTATATGACTAACAAATTTTTGTTAACTAATGATTTCTTTTCTAAATATGATTTCATAAAGAAAATTTATTTTCTTTTACTTCATTATGACAGATTATGTAAGTATAATATTGAATTACCTAATTTTACCCAAAAAATCCCTTTAAAATTTAATTTAAAATTATATATATTTTCCAACTATACAGTGCTAAATTTTATCCTAATCTATATCATGAAATATAATCATTTCCCTATAAAGTGAGCAGAATAGTCAGTTGCTCATTTAAATTGCTCATTTAATCTCATGAGTTGGAGATTTATTTCTACATCTTTGATAGCAAGATAGAATTATATAAAATATTTTAAACATAATGAATAATGTCTATTCTTTGGGGCACTTTTTATTTGAAGATAATAATGAATCACCTGTGAGATGCTGATTATTAAAGGAGTGATAAGCTTCATAAGAACACTATTAACTGCTTAAGAAAGAAGAGGGAAGCTGATTAAAGGAACTGTCCATACAGCCATTGGACTGGGATGTGGCCACAGTAATTCATAGGTTAAGAGAATCAAATCCACCCAACACATGCTAGCTGCTCTTTGCTCTTCTGTGATGCTTTCTCAAGGCAGTAGGAAAAACAAAATTTTAGAAAAAAATGGAGAAATATGTATAAAATTCTGTAAAAGCACCAGAATCTACAAGGAGTACAACAGCACATATTCTACAAAAGCACAACTTTATAAAAGTTGCCTTAAATAGCTCCGAACAACAAGCTTAGTTTGTTGTTCCTTAAGATTCCTCAGAAAATCTCACAGCTGGGGCTACTGTTAGTTATTCTAAGCAGCTCTCATCAGGAGAACTTCAAAGAGTCTCCACAGCCATCCGCAGTGCTCTAGGAAGCTCCAAAGTCTGTCTTTTTACCAAACCATTTACAAGGTTTGGAAACATTGATAACACCTTTCATCTTTTCAGTTCCTCTGTGGTTAATCATGTTTTTGTTCGATTCCATGTTCAGTCCAGTACCATTTTCTGCAAATCTGCTTTGTAGGCAAGCATGTGAATTTAGTAAGCTTTACCAGTGTTCTTCAAGTTCAATGACAAAAAATCTGAAGGCAAACATACACACCTTCAGATCCAATTCAAGCATTTACATAAACAGAATTTGAAACATTGTGTTGCAGACTTGAGTTTTTTCCTATTTACAGGCTAGACAAAACAGTCTAGAAAAATAAAACTGCTTCAATCCATTTACACTAGATTTTAGGGATTTTAAAACTTAAGAAACAGTGAATCTTTCAACTTCTGATTGACCTTGTGATAAAGATGCAAAGAGAAGGAACAGGGTGTAACAGGGATAGCCTTCAGGGGCTGCCCACCTGGCACCTGAAAAATCGTTAGATCTAGACCATAATGCCAAAAATTTTGAGCTTGAGGTCTATCCATTCATTTATTCCATAATTCAAAGATAAATAACAGAGAAACTTTGGTTTACCAGACACAATGCTGAGAGCAGGAAGGGTGCTAGAACTATTAAGTCCAATAAAATTCTAAACCACTTTTAAGAAATCCATACATTTGTCAGGGAAGAACACCAAACAATAAATAAACAGCAAAGCTTATGAAGAGTGCTACGAAAGTGAGAGGTATAAAAATCTACTGGCAATGAAGAGAAGAAAATAATTCCCCTTAGTGAATTGTGAAGGGCTTCAAGGAGTGGAGGATTCTTGAGGATACTCAGAAATTTGCCAGGGAAAGAAGAGATGTGGAGTGGGGGGAAGGCCAGAATACCAAGTAAAAGGGAAAGAAGGAATAAAGGCAGAGAGACCTGAAAAAAGGGGAGGAGTTTCATGTGACTACAGTAGCGAGTCTAAGAAAGAAAATTGAAAAAGATTTTGAAGGTCCATTTTTGCTTCACTGATAAATTAGAATTTTACCCTATTGACAATAGAATGATAATGAAGGGGCTGCAGCAAAAGAGTAAAAAAATAACAACTCTGCCAGTAGTAAGTAAGTTGAGCTGACGTGGTAGAGACTGGATGAGGGCAAAGTTTACTCAAGAAGCTACTGTGCTTGTCCAGGTGGAAATGATAAACACTTGAGAATCATAATGGCGTTATGTCTGGGTTAATTTCAGATATCCTGAGTAGCACAAACTTTTATCATTCAAAATTTGCAAATATTTTCTCACATTCCATTGTTTGTCTTTTCATTTTGTTTATGGTTTCCTTTGTTGTGCAAAAAGATGCCCAGCCTTTATTTAAAAGAGACTCATTTGCTAATTTTAAAATGTTGGTCTGAGTGGCAGAGACCTGCTGGGATACTATCCAGGGGAAGAGGCTGTGGGTGCCGTCTTTCTGCTCTCCTTCTGCCTCACTAAAGCCGGCAGTTGCCATCTTTTTTCTTTTCGTTTCGAGCAGGTGCCATCTTTATACTGAAGACAGCGGGAGCCATCTTTTTTTTTTCTTTTTTTCAGAGGGTGCCATTTTTGTACTGTCCTTCTGAAACACACCAGGGTGCCCGTAACTCCTGAAGGAAAGCTTCTACACGTGTTTGGTGCCCCAGTTTTTATATCAGGTACCCTAGTTTTTGTGGCTATCATCCAGAGAACACCTCTTGA
The DNA here is from genome assembly GCF_937001465.1 of Orcinus orca. Taxonomy (NCBI): domain Eukaryota; kingdom Metazoa; phylum Chordata; class Mammalia; order Artiodactyla; family Delphinidae; genus Orcinus; species Orcinus orca. Next base: position 32,368,024 of record NC_064569.1, on the reverse strand, counting down.
TTGCCTGGCTCTAGAGACTGGGGGAGCCTTGTGTTCCTGGGTCCCATGGGACTGTAACAATTGGAGAGACAGTTCTTGGCAAGCTGCCATTCCCAGGGCACTGCACAGATAGCAGACTGAAACGTGCCCAGTCTTTCTGAGAAAGAGGCCTAGTTGTGTATCCAGAAGTTTGGCCTGTGAGGCAGGCTTCTGGTTTGGCATACTTAAAGGGGCCAACAGAGATGCTGTCAGGGAACTGATGCTGCGGATATAATCTTTGCACTCTCCCTCTGCTTCATTCCTGTTCACTGATATCTTCCAGAAAGGGGCTTATATCCTTGTGTGGTGCCTTGATTTTTGCAGCTGCTGCCAAGTGACACCTATACATCACCTGAAACTGATGGCCAGCAGACTTTACACTTGTCGTCCAACAGGACTGTATATATTTGTGTACTCTCAAAACTGCTGCCTGAGGGTCTGGCTTCCAATCAGCCTGAATCTAGTTGATGACTGAGAGCCTCCCCTTTGGGACAATAACTGGTCTTGGCACACCCACAACACTGGCAGCTATTAAAAATAAAATAGGATGCTTGGACAATCACAAAGGTTTGGGAGACAGCCAAGAGCTAGAGCAAAGTTGAACACTAAGGTTTGTCTACACAAGGCCGACACTTCAAAAATGGGAGAGGTGGCTGTTTCATCTAATGCATAGAAACTAACACAGAGAATCAAGCAAAATGAAGAAAGAGAGAATGAAAGAATAAGATAAAACCTAAAAAAAAAAAACCCTTAATGAAACAGACATAAGTAACTTACTAGATAAAGAGTTCAAAGTAATGATCATAAAGACACTTAGCAAACTTGGGAGCAGACTGGATGGAACACAGTGAAAAATTCACAAAAAGATAAAAAAATAGAAAATACAAGTACTAAAAAGAACTGAAGAATACCATAAGTGAACTGAAAAATACACTAGAAGGTTCAACAGCAGAGCAGATAAAGCAGAAGAAGAAAATCAATGAACTTGAAGACAGGACAAAGAAACTCACCCAATCAGAGAAGCAAGAAGGAAAAAGAATGAAAGAAAGTGAGGGACCTATGGGACAACAGCAAGTGAAATGACATTTGCATTATAGGAGTCCCAGGAGGAGAAGAGAGAGAAAGGAGCAGAACACTTATTGGATGAAATCATGGCTGAAAACTTCCCTAATCTGGTGAAGAAGCAGACATTCAGATCCAGGAAACCCAGATGGTACCAAATAAGATGAACCCCAACAGACTTACACCAAGAAACATAATTAAAAATGTCGAAGGTTAAGGACAACCAGAGAATCTTAAAAGCAGCAAGAGAAAACCAATTTGTTGCATACACAAGACTATCAGCAGATTTTTCTGCAGAAAGTTTGCAGGCCAGAAGGGAGTCATGTGATATATTAAAAGTGCTGAAAGAAAAAATACTTCAAACCAAGAATACTCTACCCAACAAAATTATCAATCAGAATTAAAGGAGAAATAAATAGCTTTACAGATAAGCAAAAGCTAAATGAGTTTGTCACCATTAAACTGGCATTACAGGAAATGTTAAAGTGACTTCTTTAAACTGAAAGAAAAAGGTGTTAATTAGTAACAAGAAAAAATATGAAAATATAAATCTCACTGGTAAAGGTAAATATATAGTAAAGATAGTGAATTAATCACTTATAAAACTAGTATAAAGGTTAAAATACAAAGTACTAAAAATAACTATAATTATATATGATAATTTGTTAAGGAATTAACCAGAGAAAAAGATGTAAGATGTGACATCAAAAATATAAAACATGGGTGGGGGGAGTGTAAAAATATAGAACTTTAGAATGCATTCAAACTCAACTTTTTATCAACTTAAACAGTTGTAAATATAAATTGTTATATTTAAGCTTCATGGTAACCACAAAGGAAAAAGCTATTGTAAATTCACAAAAGATAATTAGAAAGGAATCTAAGTATACCACTAAAGAAAGTCATCAAACCACAAAGGAAGAGAGCAAGAGAAGAAAAAAGGAACAGAGGAACTACAAAACAGCCAGAAAACAATTAAGAAAATGGAAATAGGTACATAACTATCAATAATTACTTTAAATGTAAATGAACTAGATTCTCCAATCAAAGACACAGAGTGGTTAAATGAATAAAAACACAAGACTCACCCTGTGATAAACCATAATGGAAAAAAATATTAAAATGAATGTGTGTGTGTGTATATATTATTTATCTATAACTGAATCACTTTGCTGTGCAGTAGAAATTAATACAACTTTGTAAATCAACTATACTTCAATAAAATAAAAATTTAAAAAAGACTCATCTGTATCCTGCCTACAAGAGACTCACTTCACACTTAAGGACACACAAACTAAAACTGAAGGAATGGAAAAAGATATTCCATGCAAATGGAAACCAAAAGAAAGCTAAGGTAGTTATACTTATATCAGACAAAATATACTTTAAAATAAAAGACAAAGAAAGGCATTACATAATGAAAAAGGGGTCAATCACACAAAGAGGATTAAATATTTGTAAATATTTATGCACCCAACATAGAAACATCTAAATATATAAAGCAAATATTAACAAACCTAAAGAAAGAAAATAATAATAGGCAACTTTAATAACCCACTTACAACAATGGATAGATCATCCAGACAGAAAATCAATAAGGAAACATTGGCCTTAAGTGGCACATTAGATCAGATGAACTTAACAGATCTACACAGAACAGTACATCCAAAAGCAGCAGAATAGCCATTCTCTCAAGTGCACATGGAACATTCTCCAGGATAGATCACATTGGGCCACACAATAAGTCTTAACTAACTTAAGAAGACTGAAATCACATCAAGGATCTTTTTTCACCAAAATGGTATTGAAGTAGAAACCAATTACAAGAAGAAAACTAGAAATTTCACAAATATGTGTAAATTACAAAACAAGCTACTGAACAACCAATGGGTCAACAAAGAAATCAAAAGAGAAATTTTAAAAAATATCTTGAGACAAATGAAAATGGAAATACAACATACCAAAACTTATGGGATGCAGCAAAAGTAGTTTTAAAAATGAAGGTCATAGCAATAAATGCCATCTCAAGAAAGAATAAATATCCTAAATAGACAACCTAACTTTACAACTCAAGAAACTAGAAAAAGAACAAAATTTAGCAGAAGGAAAGAAATAACAAAAATCAGAGCAGAAATAAATAAAATAGAGAGCAAAAAGACAATATAAAATATCAATGAAACAAAAAATTAGTTCTTGAAAAGTTAAAATTGAGAGGACTCAAATATAAAAAATCAGAAATGAAAGAGGTGACATTACAACTGATACCACAGAAAAACAAAGTATTATAAGGGACTACTATGGACAATTATATACCAACAAACTGGATAACCTAGAAGTCATGGATAAATTCCTAGAAATACAACCATCCAAGACTGAATCACAAATAAATGGAGCATCTGAGCAGACTGATTACCAGTAAGGAGATTGAATCAGTAATCAAAAACCTCCCAACAAACAAAAGTCCAGGACCAGGTTGCTTCACTGGTGAATTCTAACAAATGTTCAAAGAAAAATTAATACTAATTTTTCTCAAACTCTTCCAAAACACAGAAGTGGAGGGAACACTTCTAAACTCATTTCATGAGGACAATATTACCCTGATACTAAAACCAGACAAAGATACCAAAAGAAAGGAAAATTATAGGCTAATATCCCTGATAAACACAGATCTAAAAATCCTCAACAAAATATTTGCAAACTGAATTCAACAATACATTAAAAGGATCATACACCATAATCAAGTGGGACTTAATTCCAGAGGTGCAAGGATGATTCAGTATCCACAAGTCAATCAATGTGATAAACCACTTTAACAAAATGAAGGATAAAAGCATATGATCAGCTCAGTAAATGCAGAAAAAACATTTGACAAAATGTAAACATTTTATTTATGATAAAAGCTCTCAAGCAAGTAGGTACAGAGGGAACCTAACTCAACATAATAAATAACACATATGACAGTTCCACAGCTAATGGCATATTCAATGGTAAAAAGAGGAAAGCTTTTCTTCTAAGATCAGGAACAAGACAAAGATGCCCACTCTCACCACTATTGTACAACATAGTATTGGAAGATTTAATCAGACAGCAATCAGACAAGAAAATTAAATAAAAAGGATGCAAATTGGAAAGAAAAAAGTAAAACTTTCACTATATTCAGATGACATAATTTTATACAGTCATCTTTTGGTATCCATGCGGAATTGGTTCTAGGCTCCAGCCCTCACCAAAATCTGTGAATGCTCAACTCCCATATATAAAATGGCATGGTATTTTCATGTAAACTATGTACATTCTCCCATATATATAAATCATCTCTAGATTACTTACAATACCTAATACAATGTAAATGCTATGTAAATAATTCTAAGTATGATGTAATGCTATGTAAATAGTTGCGGGTGCATGACAAATTTAAGTTTTGCTTTTTGGAACTTTCTTTTTTTTTTTTTTACTTTCAATCCACGGTTGAATCTGCAGATACAGAACTGGTGTATACAGACAGTCAATTGTATATAGAAAATTCTAAAGACACCACCAAAAATTGTTAGAACTAATAAATAAATTCAGTAAAGTTGCAGGATACAAAAATCAATACACAGAAATCAGTTGCATTTCTACACAGTATTAATGAACTATCTGAAAGACAAATGAAGAAAACAATCCTGTTTACAATTGCATCAAAAAGAATAAAATACCTAGAAATAAATTTAACTGAACAAGTGAAAGGCCTGTACACTGAAAACTATAGGACTTTGAGGAAAGAAATTGAAGAACACAAATAAATGGAAAGATATTCTGTGCTCATGGATTGGGAGAATTACTGTTGTTAAAATGTCCATACTACCCAAAGCAATCTACAGATTCAAACAGCATTTTTCAGAGAAAAAGAAAAATCAATCCTAAAATTTGTATGGAATCACAAAAGACCTCAAATAGCCAAAGTAATCTTAAGTGATCTTAACCTTTGCTTGAGCAAAGGTGAAGGCATCACACTCTCTGATTAAAAACTCTATTACAAAGCTATAGTAATCAAAACAGTATGGTACTGATATAAAAAACAGTCACATTGATTAACAGAATAGAAAGCCCAGAAATAAACCCATACATATATATAATCAATTACTGTACAACAAAGGAGCAAGAATATACAATGGGAAAAGGACAGTCTCTTCAGTAAATGGTTCTGGGAAAACTGGACAGCCACATGCAAAAGTATCAAATCAGACCACTGTCTTACACTATACACAAAGATTAATGCAAAGTGGATTAAAGACTTGAATGTAAAATCTTAAAAACCATAAAACTCCAAGAAGAAAACATAGGCAATATGGTTCTTGATGCTGGTCTTGGCAACAATTTTGGGGGGATTTGACACCAAAAGCAAAGGGAATAAAAGTGAAAATAAACAAATGGGAATACATCAAACTAAAAAGCTTCTGAAGCAAAGGAGAAAAAGCAAAAAGGCAACTTACTGAATGGGAGAAAATGTTTGCAAATCATATACTTGATAAGGGGTTAATATCCAAAACATATATAGAATGCCTACAACTCAGCTAAAAATCAAACAATCTGATTAAAATATGGGCAGAGGAAGTAAACACATATTTTTTTACAAAGAAGACATACAGATAGCCAATAAGTACATGAAAAGATGCTCAACATCACTAAACAACAGGGAAATGTAAATCAAAACCACAATGAGATATCACCTCACATCTGTTAGAATAACTATTATCAGAAAGACAAGAGATAACAAATGTTGGCCAAAATGTAGAGGAAAGTGAACCCTTGTGCACTATTGATGGGAGCGTAAATGGTGCAGTCACTATGAAAAACATTATGAAGTTTCCTTAAAAAATTAAAAATAGAACTACCATATGATCCAAAAATTCCACTTCTGGGTATTTATCCAAAGAAAATAAAAACACTAATTCAAAAAGATGTATGCACCACCATGTTTACTGCAGCATTATTTACAATGGCCAAGATATGTAAACAACATATATGTCCATGGATATATGAATGGATAAAGAAACTGTGATATATATATATATATATATATATATCAGCTAAGTGAAATAAGTCAGACAGAGAAAAACAGATACAATAGGATCTAACTGATATGTAGAATCTGAAAAAAAAAACCTCATAGATACAGCGAACAGCTTGTTCAGTGGTTCTCAAAGCTGGGGGTGAGGGGTAGAGGAAATGGGTGAAGGGAGTCTAAAGGTACAAACTTCCAGTTATAAAATAAATACATCATGGGGATGTAATGTACAGCATGGTGACTATAGTTATAATACTGTGTTGCATATTCGAAAGTTGCTAAGAGAGTAGATCTTATAACTTCTCATCACAGGAAAAAATTCTATAACTGTATGGTGATGATTTCAACTAGACTTATTGTGGTGATCGTTTTACAATATATACAAAATATCAAATCACTGTCATATGCCTGAAACTAATATAATGTTGTATGTCAATTATACCTAATAAAAATCGCCTAAATAAAAATAAATGTTATAAGTGCTCTGTTGAGGATTTTTGTAGCAGGGAACAAAAGGGGAAAGGGGAGCCACAGTTAGACCTACTGACAGGGACATCACATGCAGTTATGTAGTGCGCAAACTGCATAGTCATATGTGGTGACCCTGTTTACTTTCTCAGAAGCTTAGTACTCAAAAAAAAAGAAATCAAAGTTCATATCTTATAAATTTAAAACAGATAAAGCAATGCTTAACACACTAAATCTCAAGGTTTTAAAGACCTTTCCAGCCTTTCTTTTGTAAGCTAAAATAAAACTACATTTTAAACAAAACTGTATTTATCAATAATGGAAACTCAGTGGAGTGGCAAAATACTATGATTAACTGGATAGAAAATTTGAGGGACTAGCTATTGTTACCCTCATAGTTATAGGCACAAAACTGGGAATAAGAAAAATTGAGAAACGTTTGTGAGATAACCCAGTTCAAATTCAAGGCCGAGACCCAAGTTCAAGGCCTGCACCTCCTCCTGAAACCACATTGCTATGTTACATCCACAGATTCTACTCTTTTACTAACCCCTTCCTTATCATGTCTCAAAATGAATTGAACTACCTGTAGGACAATGGGAAAACTAGAATAAATCCATAGTGTCATTCCACTCAGACAAGATGGTGATGTCCATTTACGCTCATAACAATTGAAAGAGTAGTTTCACATAAAGGCCTGCCTTGCCTTGTATAGACAGAAAACAGGACCTCTACACCACGGGCTACTTAAGAGCAGAGTCTTATTTCCACAACATAGGGTATGCCACCTGACACATATAGGCAGTTAGTAAAATACTTGTTGAATGACTGAATTAAATCATAAGTGTAAAGTTTTCTCCCACAGCCCTTTCTGCACCTGAGGTCCATATGACTGGGTGAAATGTACAACTTAAAACTTTCTACATTTACTCATTCAAACTGTGGTGCCTATGGAAATGGGAATGGTTGAAAGCTGGAGAGAGTGATCTGAATTCTTCAAAAAGAAAAATACAACTCCCCTTCCTCTCCCTGCATTGTCTATCTGCTTTGGAGAGCAAAACTACTTGCATAAGCTGAATGAGACACATCAGGCTCTGATAGCAGGTTCCAAGAATCTGCCCTGTGCCAGGCATTATGTGCACACAGTAAGTATGAATGGCATAGAAACTGAGGCACAGCTGGCTTATTCAAGGCCACATGTTTTAAAAGGCAGGACAGGAATTCCAGCCAGATCTCCTTGATTTCAGAATTCAGGCTCTTACTGCACCACAGTACTTTTCAAGATACATTAAATTATACAATTTATATAATGACAATCATGTATTACAAATGTAATCATGATTACAAAACTCATTACAATGTACTTCTTTACTTGCATTAACAGGATTGCTTTCTTTCCTAATTCTTTCAATCAGTCAATGTTATTTGAACAGTTAAAATACACTTTAAAGATGTGTGAGGATAACATTTTATTGACAAATTCAGTGATATGTTTGAATTAAATACCAATTTGTCAAAAATTCTAATTGCCCACCAGATTTACAAGTGACCTACAAAACTTGTAAATGCTTCTAATGCATAAACAAATTAGCATGGCTGCTTTATGAAGTGGTAAATTACACTGCGCCATCAGGCACATAGAGGGGTGCCACATTGAAGAACTGATTCAAAAGCATTCCTGAATGTTTAGGTCTGATCTGCATTTAAATTTCCTCTGTTAATAGCTACAACAAAACTATGCAGAGTCTTGGGCAAATAAACATGATAACCACCAAAGATTGACACTTTAGTGGAGGAGAAAGTAGTGATAGAGAATGCAGAATGTCTACCATTACAGAACTAAAAGAAATTGTAGTTGGCAGTCTGGAATAGTTAAGAAGTTCTTGTAGAGATATTTGTAAAGTTCTTTCTGTTAGTACTAAACTCAGTACTTTCTAGAAAGTGCTACACTGACATTATTCCATGTGGGAATTGTTTCTAAAGTAAATGGAAATGTCTTGTGTGTTGCATTTCATAATGAATTTCGAACTAAATAAATAGAATAGATTTTAATGTATACACTAAAGAAAACTCTGCTTTCTGCTTCAAACTGTTCTTCTCAAAGACTTCACAGCACTCCACCCCAACTCCCTGGTCTCCAGAAGCTGAAAGAAGGATGGACTTTCCTGTCACAGTCACAGGGCGTTGGTAGGAACTCAGGAAGGGGGTTGGGGGAGGGAGAAGAAAATGTGAACAAAGAGCCATGAATGACTATCCTCCCCTCTATTCACTTTCTCACTTAGGGGTTATAGTTGTGTAGCCCACTATCAGCATCACAGAAATAATAATAGAGGAATAGTTGCTGACGGCAGCAGTGAACTTTGACTCTCAACTCCCTCCCACATACCCCTCAGGCATCCTAACATGATGATAAGGACTGTAATGGTATTGCCTGCATAAAATTGTTTCAAAGCCTCTGATAGTATCAAGGATCTTCTGTGGTCCTTTGAGCCTTGAAAGGGTGAAAAACAGCTTGTAAAAGATGCCTTTATTCAGATGTAGACTCTGGTGAATTCCTGGTCTATGTGAACTTCTGTGATGTTTCAAAATGTCTTTAACAACATCTGTCTCTTCAGTCTCCGGTGATACTTTGACACCTAATGTAACTGAACTATCACAACTGATGTCTTTTCTGAATCTACACACATAAATATTTTAACAAATGTGGACGTGTAAACATCTTGAAACTGGTAAACATGACTGCTCATGGAGACTGGCTCCAAAAATAAATTTGCCTTGTATTATGTGAAAAATATGACATGGGTTTACCTCATGACTATGATTTTTTGCTTTTATAATTCTTGAGTTCACCTTCAGTAGAATGTGCAATACTAAAAAGCAATACTTTTGGAGTATTTGTCTTCTGTTAAATTTTAACAAAATTGTTATAGCTAATATTTTTATTAGGGTTATTAAAATTTCTTTAAGTATTAGTAGAACCAAACTTTTAACATATCTATTTCCTCCTTTAAATGAGTGATTTATGAAAATTTATTTTATAAATTTATTTCATAAACGCTGTAATGAGTGCTTTAAGCAATTAACTACACAAAATATTTTTAGTATATCTTGATTTAAGTAAAAAATAAATTATCTAACAGTTTCTATTTTTTATTTAAGTTACATATCACTGAATTCAAGGCATTTAGTAATGTGTCAGACTGTGGGAGTTAAGTCACATGGGTAGTTCATAATATATGACCTATTTGTGTACTTTATTCTGCAAACAAATTTATTTGTTGCACTAGGTTTAAATCAGCAAGGCCATTTGAAATTCAAAAACTGAAAAAAAAAAAACAGTCCATCAAATTAGCTCACTAAACAAATCACTGAGAACAAAAAAATGGAAAAGAAATTCCTCTAATATAAAATCTGTTTTTCTGTCTCTGCATATTTTAAATTAATCAATATATTTCTTATCAGTTTCCCATTATTATAAACTCTGTAAAGTTGACTGGTACCATAATGGTAGATGAACTAAAATAATTGACAAGAATCAAATATTTCTTACTTTAATTGGTACATAGGGATATTTACACATATATATGCATAAGAACAAGCATGCTTATTTACATATGTACATGAAATAAGGTCACACAAATATCTATCACTTTAAAAAAGTTGATGGCATCACTGAACAACTAAATATAAGAGATTTATTTCTAATAATCTTCCTTGCAAAATATTTTATGCTGTTTAACAGGCAACATTCCAGAAATATGTATACCACCTAACTCATTTCTTAACTGCAAATGTGGTCACATGAATTCATTACAGAGCTATAATAAAAATATGCATAATACCAATTTACCCTTGCATAAAGGATACATTGATAAATCTCTATCACTGAAGCAAATTTCAAGCTCTTGTCATTAGCAGCTAATATATGCACATCAAGGTGAAATAATAATACTGCAGCTGGTTATAAATTATAATTTAGATTTCCATGGTTGATCTCTTTGCTCTGTATCTTATGTTATTTAAATAAGGTTATTTTGACATATATTTGTAACAGTATTAGATATAAAGACACACTTGATTAATCAACCATAGTTTTTATAAAAGTACATCTATACATGAACAAAACCAGTAAATTTTTAAAAAATATGTTATATCACAATATAAAAGACAAACTCTTCTTCCTCGTTTTCCATGCAACATTAAGGAAGCATACACATTGTTACCTAGCTGGAATAAATTATTTTTAAATCCCCAGTATGTGTTTCTGTTATGAGTATATGTGAGTGTGTGTGTTAGCTGAATATACATATCCAGTTCCATCAGCCCTTCTAATAGTAGCATATGTAGGCATTTGTTTTCCATTTAACTGGAAAAACCAAAATGCTAGCAATAAGGCAGAAAGTAAAAAGAACAATTTTTTGTTTAAGTTATCTTGTCCTTTATAGTACTGCACAAACATGAGTAGAAACAGAAAAATTCTAACTTTAGAAACTGTAGCATGTAAATGTTTCCACCAGGCAAATTGTCACGACAAACTGGATAGCATCAGTGAAAGTAGCTCCATACTTTCTTGGCTACAAAACTGGAAAGAGAAAACCTTGATGCAAGAGACCTCTTCAGATAAAAACCACAATTTCTCAGCCAAAGGCGACTCCTCTCTCTTCCCCAAAGTGCCTAATCAGCTAATTTTTAAATGTTATGAGTCAACAACAAACGATAGGCTCTTCTCTACTCTTCACTCTCATTCTAGGTCAAATTATTCAAAATTCAACTTTTTTAATGCACAAATGATAAATGAACATCTAAAACTTTATTCAAAGTTTAATAAAGAAAAACAGTCTCCATCCAGATAGTTTATATAGACATTCAGAAAGGTAGTGCAAATGATTATATAATCTAGAAAGAACAGAATTTTTCCAAAAGAATAGTGGAGTCAAGTATACCTTCCAAATTTCTATTTATGTCTTTACTAATGCATTGGAAATAACTCCATTGACAAAGCTAACCTAATTTTCAGTTACGCCAAATAATACTATCTCAACCAGTTAAAATTTGAAAAGCACTGAGGCGGTAAATGGCAGTGACCCAAAATTCTATTATCACAGCTCAAGTTTCACTAACTTGTGAGTATTTACTTTGTCAACCCTAAATACAAACAATACAGCCACAATGTACATTAGAGAAAATGAAGAGTTCCCACCAAGTTTTTGCAATAGCTGCTTTTTTTTTTCATGTAAAAGATACATGAACAAGATAACCATATTAAACTAAGAAATGGTAAAAAGGGAATGTATAAATAATTCTACATATAACATACTAATTACAGGTTTAAAGATAGTAATATTTACTTGTCAAAAGTGTTCTTCAGCAGAGATTTATCATCCTTTTTTGAGATGTTATAACAAATCAATCCCTTAATAATCACACAATTATCTTTATAATTCATGGGGAAAAACAATTTATTAAAATGGAGATATTCATTAACACATTTGAAAATTCTGGGTGATTCACTCTTCTATTCCAATATCTAATAATTAAAACAGGTTAGTTATACACTCTAGTTAGATATACACTCTAATAAGTACCACACCAAGGAAAAGCAATAAGTTTGGAAGTTTTAAATGTCCAAATATTTCTTCCACAGATCCTATTTGTGCTTTATTATTGTCTTACCTCAATGATTTTGTCATGAATCTCCAAGCCATCTGCTCTATCAGCAGGTCCATTTTCCAAAATCTTTGAAACATAAATTCCTTCCATTGGTGTTTCTTCTTGATTATCCTTTAAAAAATAAAACCTTTAGCAGTAAGAAAGATGTAAACAAAATTTTAAGTTGGATAAAAAACAATTTAGTAAATGTAACATTGACAAGCCTCTCTAAACATGCAATTCTCTTTCTTAGCTGGAGATTTGGTACTGAATTTTAACTTACTTAACACCAAATAGTCATTAATCAAGATGGCAGCTTTAATGAATGAACATCTTTGACAAGATTATCTAGTTACCTCATGTTTTTCAGTATACATAAAAGCTATGGGGAAAGGGCATGAACAATGATAACAATGGGCTTCTAAGTACTATTTATAAAACGTCTCATGTATAAAGAGGTATAGCAATTAAAAAGGGCTATAAGTTAAAGAAAACAAAAAGCATATCCAGCCTAACTATATAACTGGTTTGAAATGTGGTCATAGTTCTGAAAATATAACTTAGCCTCACGATGTGACAGATTTGGAAATATAGCTCTGACTGTATCTATTCACAGGGGAGACTAGGAGCTTACTCAAGTATAAAATCCCAAAAGATCAACTCCAAATTGTAGGAGAACCCATTCAAAGCTAATCTTCACACAGTTCCAGGTACAATGAGACTAATGATTAATTAAACCTCAAACACATAGCCAATATCATACATATAGGACATTTTAGCAAGTCACAGAAAACCAATTACCCTGCAAAACTTATTTAGGGAAAATGTCCAACATTCTATAATAATACACTGTATAATTTTAAATGTCATTTCGCTTTATAGCAAGTTAAACAAAATTATTTCTCCTTAATCAGCCTTCTTTAACATGAATTGTAAGAGGCTCTTAAAATTGTCTAGTGTCATCTAAATGTCAAACACCCTAATAGCATTTATAAAAATATTCCTTACGGGAAAAGAAAACAAAAATGATATGCTGAAAAGACTTTTATCTTTTCATAATAAATGGCAACTGTTCTAGAAACAGAATACAGCAGTCATTAGTTGCTAGGTTTTCAAAATGCTGAATACAAAGAGGAAATATGTCATTGCCATCCTGGCCTGAACACAGCATATGTCCAACAATGCTGACAGTTTCTGTGGCCAACGTCTGCAATGCAGGATGTAAAACTTTCATGGCAGCTGACTGGAAAGTGAAAGAACATGATTTTTTAAAAACTTCACCACCTTTCCTAGTTAGGATGAAAATTAAGTTGATGTACTATTTGAAGGATATGAAAGAACATTGCAACTACAGTATTTGGTATAAGTTTGTTAACTCATGCATTTTGAAAACAATTGGCATCAATGTAGAAAAAATTATTCAATTTAATAAAAAATTTGATTTGGGGAGCCAAAAATATATCAAATCAACTATCTTTTTTAGACATGGTATTACCTATGTAATTGTGAAAACAATTATCCCTCATTTCAACTTATTTTAACTCTTCATTCATTCATTCAAGATATTTTATAAACTGCCTGGTCTGTGTTAGCATCTGAAAACTGACCAATTTGACATAATAAATAAGAGGTACAAGCAAGCAATATACCTGTCTAAGATTATCAAGTAGAAATTGCCTATATGTGTTATTGTGAAATAGGTTTATTTAAGAAATTTGCCAACAGGGCTGTATGATGTAGGCAAAATGTGAAATGTACTCTTTTTTTTTTTAAGTAGCAAAGTTTGTTAGCTGTTGTTTTATTTTTCTCAAAAAAATTCTCCGTTTGTTCCGGAATATTTATACTGGAACATTTGCATTTTGATGACAAGCACTATTTTAAAGATTAAACCTTCTTTTTTTTGTTTGTTTTTTTTTTTTTTACTTAAAATCCACAAATGAAAACTAAGTCTTCTATTATTTTAAGCAAAGAGTGAGTTATGCATTAACAGGGTGGGTTACCTGATTTGGTCGACCTCCTATAATATTGAATCCCAAAGTGTCATTTTCTCTTTCTAACACAATAGTGAATGGCTTATGCTCTCCATCCTAGAAGAAAAGGGATAAAATAACTGACTAGTTAAAAAATATAAAAAAAAAATGCTACAATAAAGGTGTTTTTTAACTGTAAATAAATTGATTTGAAAAAGAGAAAACCTTAAAATCTTAAAATTAAGGATGGCTGAATTTGGGAGGTTAATTTCTTCCTGAATTTACTTTGAAAGTATGTATTTGAAGGAACAACCATGCATGTGAGAAAAATAACTATTTTCAAAAATGACTAAATGGCTTTGCATGTTTATACATGCAGCTTTTATCCTAACTCAGCATCTGATTCTGACTCCACTGTAACTTAAACAGATTTCTGATTCGACCATGCAGGTATCCTTATTTTTTCCCTCCATTAGCCCATGGTAGGGCTCATCCCTCCAGATGAGTAAAATAAATTGTTAAAGAATCTAAGAATTATTTTATGTAATAATTTCACTTTGGAAAATCTTAAGGGATGCAAATAATAGTGAGCTAGTTATAAATTTATTTCAACATTAATATTCACATTGCTACTGAAATACAGGATTTTGTAGGTTACAGTAATCATAATTTTAAATGGTATTTTTATTTGGTTTTGCAGAATTTTAAAAAGAGAGGATTTATGCTAACTAAAGCAGTATGTATTGCTTTCCTGATGGCCAAATAACAGTTAAACAAACAGGAATTATATCTACAAACCTGCTTGTTAAAAAAGACCAATTTAAACATAAGATGAAATAGTGCAAGGCTATATGAATTGTATTCATGGTTATTCATATTATTAACTATTCTAGGAAATTACATATTTGGCAATTACTTCAGAATGATAAATTTCCATAAACATCATCACCACTGCTACCATCATCACCACCTTTTCCCAGGAACTTTTCCCAGGCAATGTGCACAGCAGCCCCTGCTGGTAGTGGGAAAACATTACTGAGCAGCACGGAGAAGCCTTTTGGTAAGCAGTCTGCAGATCATGGTCAGTTTTGCCTCACTTCTCAGAACCACAGCTTGACTTCTCAACTTGTTGCATGGACTTCTCTGTCATATAATCTAGCCTTGCTCCTTTCCACCAACCATTGCTTCCCCAGGACCTTGAACCCTGAACTGGTATTACAGACCATACTTCTGTGCTTCTCTCTGGTCCTCCCATTTTTGTAAATTTATGTGGATGTAAATATGAGAGAGAAAGAATCATAGAGAGCATCCAAACTTTTAATAAGTGTGTGCTTCCGTTTATCAGAGTAGAAACAGTTCAGCCTCTCACACTTCAATAATCCTTTTTAGGTTCAAGGACAGAAGCTTCTAAATTCGGTGCCTGAGTTGGAGGCTATGCAAAGCAGTTCCAAATGGGCATCACCCTGGGTTGCTCCTCCCCAGGAGGCTGGGGAATGAAAACAGCTCCTTGAACGGAGTGTATGTTCTGCTAAATCCCTGCTCACCATGGCAGCGGCCAACAATGTCAAACACTGTGCAGAAGTCCTTCAGAAGAGAAGGAACATCTTTATAAACAAGCCTCTTGTCACGAGCCGCTGCAAAGAGGCTTGTTTATTCCGTCAGAAAGCCGGCGGTCCATGAACACAGTTCAGGGCCAGCAACCTCGACAAAGAAGGGAAACATCCCGGGAGGTCACACGGCTAGTCTGAGCGCAGATAGATGTGAGCTCTCAGACTAGGTTCCCCAAGTCTCACACTCACCCACTCACGTTCCACTAATAATGAAATCTGGAAGCACTTAAGAACTATTTAGGGAAGGTCGGGGTGATGAAAAGAACCCTGCAGGTCTAAGAAATCCCATCTCTTAATTTCTTAACTCCAAGTTATCCTGGTTTCCCGTATCCCTGAGTCCCTGTGCTGAGTACAAAGTGGCTGATATGGGTGGTTTGGTAGGGAAACTAAGTCATGCAGAGCCAAAGGTGTGGGAATGACACGTCCCGGGATGCTAGCCAGCGGGAGAGGGGAGGCAGGTTAGGAGAGGTCCTCGCTACCTGGCTTTCCTTCTCTAACTGGCTTCAGGCCGAGGCCGAAGGTACAAAAAATACGCAGAGAGGGTAGGCAGGAGAGTGAAAGATGGGAAGCAAGGGTCTGGGTGGGAAAAGGAGTTTTCCTAATTCCTCGTTCTCCGACGAAAAGTTGGAATTTAATCTGTTTAACTCTTTTCCAATCCCAATATAAGTGGAAAGGGGACAATCCTTGTAAACTGCAATACTAATACACTCGAAAGATAGTAATAGTATAGGATGATAGGATGATCAGGGCGATGGATGCTTCTTCCTACCACATAAAGAAGGATGTCACTTTGCGAAGGAATTCTGAAGTGCCAGAAAGAACCGTTCCCCTTTCCACCCCGATCGACCATTCCCCGGGTGCCGACCCCTCAGTACTTACCCGGCCGCGGCCGCCGCCCGGGTCCCTGGCGAAGTTGCGGACGTGAGCCATGTACTGAGTGAACTTCTTCTGGTACCTGCGGGCCGTGAGCAGCACCTCCCCCTGCAGCGCCCAGAGCTGCGCCAGCAGCGCCTTCTTGCGCCGCCTCCAGGACAGGACTTGAGGCCCTGGCGCCCGCCCGCTCCCGCCACGGACTCCCGGCGTCCCGCCGCGGCGGATCCCGGGCGCTGAGCCGCAGCCCCCCCGCGCGGACGCGTCCCCGCTGCCCCGGCCGCACGGCCCGGAGACGCAACCCCGGCGGCGGCGGCGGGCAGGGCCGAAGTCGCAGCGCTCGACGTGCGCCGCCAGCTCGCGCAGCCCGACCGAGTGGCCGCAGCCGCGGGCGCGGTGGTCGCACTGGGTGCGCAGCTTCTGGACGAGGCTGCGCAGAGGCAGCACCCGGTACAGATCGCCCGGCGCCAGGGGCTGGCAATGCAGCGGGCACCGGCGCCACCGCGCCGCCCAGGGCAGCAGGCAGCGGGCGCAGAAGACGTGCCCGCACGGCGTGCACAGGGGCTCCTCCAGCACCTGGCCGCACAGCCTGCACTGGAAATCCGGGTCCACCGCTTCGGCGAAGCGCTCCAGGGCAAAGCCTATGGTAGGGATGGGGGAAAAGGGGGAGGGAACGAGGAGTCCACTTTCTCCGAACCCCTTGTCCCCCCACGAACTACCCCAGGGACAGTGCACCCGCTGCGATGGCTCGTCGGAGGGAAGGAGAAGGGTGAGGGATTGTGATCTCAGAGTTTGTTAGGCTTGAAGTTTTCTGGCTCCGACTAGGTCCCCTGACTCTGCCGTATTGATACGAATAGACGCCACCTCCAGTGGCCTCCCTCCCCCCCAACCCCCCACTCCCAACCTGCCCACTCCTTCGCTGCTCTGCAATTTATGTTCTTTCAAATTTTGTCTGCGGAGAGCTGAGGCCAGCTTACAGTGGTCCTTTGGAAAGCTGTGTGCCCGTTTGCCTGAACAGTGAGATTCAAGCAGTCCTTGGGCAGAGCTGGTAATGGGCACAGCGCGGGTGTTGAGAAACAGCACAACTCCAACAGAATGAAAGCTCCCTCCGGAAGAACAGGATATTTGTTCGGTTTTCCTCTGAATCATCGTCCCGCACTCAGTCGTTCTTCAATAAACGTGTTTGAAATCGATGCACTTCTGTTCTTTCAAATCAACTACAAAATCATCAGCTAAGTGTCTGCAACCGAAGGAAATCATTGTGAGGTATCTACAGAGCCCGGCTTCTCAAATCACGATCCAGAAATCGGGTGAGTGTAAGCGAGGCGGGATGATGACTGACAGCAAAGACCGGGAAAAGGCCCAGGTGCTCGCCTTAGGACACCACCCTCTTAGGGAGAACTTGAACCGCCCTTCAAGATCTCCTACGGCGGGAGGACGCTAGGATTCTGTTACCTGGCAGTCTGACTGCAGGTTCAATCGCCACACCATCCGTCTTCTACCTCCACAGGCATTTTACCTTTGGGAATGGGAATGTGATCATTTGGGCACCTGGAAATGAGAATTAAAGGAAATGATGTTGAAAGAAAGAAGTGAAATAATGGCAATAAAATAATGAACTGCTTGCCTCTATTTGTCTTGAATATACAATTTAGGTCAAACTGCCCCTCCCTCCAGTTTGACTCTTCAAAGTGTGTAGCAGCCAGGCCTTACAGAAAACATGCAGTAAGGGAACCCTCCAAGCCCTCCTGCCCCAGCTTCCTTCACCATCTTCTGAACCTTAGGAATGCAAAGCAACCCTATGGCCGGGCTACACACCACTTATTGCCATTATCCTGATGCTACTTCCACATAACTTAGGATGAGCTTCCTAAATTAGTCATTGATGATTCCTCATTGTTCCCAGAAAATCAAGTACTTTGGTGTAGTGCCAAAATGTATCAGTTGAAACACATGAAAGATGCTCCAGACTTTGTTCTTTAAATCCTTGGCACTAACTGAAGAATTAGCAAACGCTAATAGTAGAGGCTAATAAGATCTTCTGAGCCTTTTTTCTGTTTGAAAGAGGAGATTTCATTAGAGTAGTTCAATAGCAAGTGAGGATCCTGGGGTGGCTTGCCAAATATTTGACATGTTTTTAAACTTGTTTCAAAATAAAAAGCTATATTTCATATTTTATACATACAGATATATGATAAAGTAACATTTGTCACAGTGCTCTACATTTCACCCTCCCCTTTGGCCAACTAAATAAACAATAAATTCCTGAATAAATAAGAAATCATTTAACAAGAACAGCATGTACATATACTTGGGAATTGGGTAAATCAGGAAAAGCAGAACCTTATTGAATTTATTCAAATAGTTCGGGGCCAGAGGCATCTATTCCATCTTTTTAGGCTGTTGGAAAAAGCTACGACTTACAGCTATGGCTTTATAGATGGAGCTTGGCAATTATTGTTTCACAATAAAAGCAATGGCAGTGAGAACATTTTTTAAAAGAGAGCATGAAGAGATGGAATCTAAAAATATTCTAGTGAGATATTAGGAAAATTAGACTTGCAGTTACTTGAAAAGAAAAAAATAAAACAGTGGTTGTGTGATGCCCTTGGTCCAGCCATGCAATTCTTGTAGCAAAAGTTAGGAATGTGAGCAGATTATGGTATGAGTTATTCCAGGATATATAACATTTTGATTGTTAAAGAGAAGATGGATGTCAAAGACCTTGTCCAAAAAGAATAACAAGTTCAAAAATGAGAACATGTGAAGTGAAGCCAAGTAATGAAGTAGGCCAAAAGGAACTAGGGAAAAATCTTTTAATTCTGAGAAAATGCAAGCCTGAGCGTGTCCAAAAGAGTTAAGTACCAGGAGAAAAATATTACAACAGTTGAACCCTAAGGGAATGGACACACTTAAAGTGAACCCCATGGACTCTTCCCATCTGAAAATCTGTGACATCAGTTGAGCCAAAGAGTCTGATTTCACTTCCCAGACTATAAAATATTATTCTATGTATAAGGAAAATAGTAATATCTAGGAAAAGCTTGGGTGAGCTGGAAACTTGAAGCCTAATTAGATTGAGGTAATTAGCTGATGTAAGCACTTGGAATAAGTTTTAAATATGCAAAATATTTCAGCAAAACAGATCCAGTAATATTTGAATGT
Organism: Orcinus orca; assembly: GCF_937001465.1. NCBI lineage: Eukaryota > Metazoa > Chordata > Mammalia > Artiodactyla > Delphinidae > Orcinus > Orcinus orca. The sequence goes on along the minus strand of NC_064569.1, from coordinate 32,348,162 downwards.
TTTTTGTCAAATGAGACAAATTAGCACCTTGCATCATTAGTTTGGGCATATCCCTATGTTTTCACTGATCATAATTTCCTTTTAAGAAGGCCTGGTTAGTGAAGTTTTCAGGCTGAATAGCAATATTGGAGGAAGAGCTGAAAGGTAAGCTGCTGTCTTCCTTCTTGTCCAGCTGTCCTGCTGGTTGTGGCCAAGACCATGCCTGTCCCCTTTCTTATAAGCTTTCCTTCAGACTGAACTTGAGAATATGCGTGGCCAACTGAGAGACAAGAGAAAGACAGTACATAGACTTAGTTTGTCTCCAAGCCACGGACTCTGGCTTGACTCAAAATATCTTTAAGTAGTCAGTAATTGGTTTGGAATTTTCAGCTTGGGAACTAGTTTTTGCTTCAATTCACTGTCAGGAATCATATATTCATGAAAACAACTTAAAAAATTAACTTGCTATATTCTTTGGGCTAATTTCTAGAGCAGTAATGAAACTAAAGTATGCCTGTGTGTGTTTTGAGTGAGAAGCAGGGTTCCAACCCAGTTCTGAGTCATCCCTACTGTCAAGGATGAATAGGGAATCAGAAAGTTACTTACTGCTAAAAGTCAAATGTTAAAAGACCAAATACTGAAATGCTATATTCCAAGACTCACAAATGATGGAGACGTGAAAAATAAAGAAGAGATTTTTTTTTTCACCCCATGCATAGATAGTACTTTAAACCAACTCATTTGTGATTTGTGTCATGTTGTCTCATGCATTTGATTGAGAATCATAAGATCAGGAAGCTTGGGGAAATTTTTTCAAAGAAAACTTTAAATAAGTCATTTCTTTATTTCATATATGTTCATATAGCATAATTTGGTACTTTTAATACAAGAGTAATTTTTAAATCTCCTGTTATAAGAACTTGAAATCTCATTTATATTTTCTTTTCTCTGATTCCCTGGCCATTTATCATGAATTAATGTTATGGGCTATAATCAAATACATTTTCTCAAAGTGCCCTAAATTTAAGCTACAACTATATAATATTACTCTGATAGGTAAGACAGAAACAGCCAGCTGCTTCAGGTTAAAATAGTTCCTGTGGAATATATTTATCTGTATGATTGAAACTAACATTCACTTTTGTTCTTATCTTGACAGTTTTTGCATCATAATCTAGAATCAGAATTGCACCTAGTACATAAATAAATATGTTCAGAAAGCATAAAATAATAAGAAGGTCAACTTGAGACTATTTAAAAATTCCAAACTTGATAAAAAACAATGAAAGATGCTTTAAAGTTGAGTTTTTGAAAGCCTATTAAAAACAAGGCAGTATTTTTATAAGATAGGTTGATAACATACTATGCCAAATAAGAGACACTTTGGGATTTGTGTTTTACTCTTTGGCAAATAGAGAATTGCTTACACCCAGAGAACAGAGAGCAGTATCACCCCTTACAATCCCTGTCTTTAGGAGTTATTTGCTATTATCTTGCTTTTTGACTGCATTTGGCAAAATGAAGAGTTAGAAGGGGCATCATGACAGTGCAGAATGCTATTTTTTTAATGAATTTATTTATTTATTTACTTATTTATGTATTTATGTATTTATTTATGTATTTATTTTTGGCTGTGTTGGGTCTTCATTGCTGCGCAGGGGCTTTCTCTAGTTGCAGCAAGCAGGGGCTACTCTTGGTTGCGGTGCATGGGCTTCTCATTGCGGTGGCTTCTCTTGTTGCAGAGCACGGGCTCTAGGCACACGGGCTTCAGTAGTTGTGGCACGCAGGCTCAGTAGTTGTGGCACATGGGCTTAGTTGCTCCACAGCATGTGGGATCTTCCCGGACCAGGGATTGAACCCATGTTCCCTGCATTGGCAGGCCAATTCTTAACCACTGCACCACCAGGGAAGTCGCAGAATGCTATTTTTAAGAGGAATAAAGTGATATGAACAAAACTGTTATGCACACCAAATGCAGTAAATGATTTACAGTAACTGTGCAGTCTCTGTGGAAATGAATTGTCAGACAAAGCGAAATGGAGAATTTGAAGAAAACTGAGTTAAAGTGAGATAGTAAATTAAAAATTTTAGCAACTTTCAATTCACTTATGGCCTAACTTTCTAAAATCACTGAGATATTAGTTAAGGTAACATTATTATCCTATTTAAGAGAGGTCTATTGTGAGAGATGGTTTGTACAGGAAAATATATAAATCCTGTATTTAATTAACCTTGATTTTTTTGCTATATCTCTGTGAGTCACAGTCACTGACAAAGAGGGAAGTTATCAAAAGCAATTATAAGAGGTAATGTGTAATAACTCTTTACTATATGACAGGCAATCTTTATACGCAAAATCTCTTTCAATTCTCCCAATGACCATTTTGGGTATATACTATTATTATTCCCACAAGTTGCCCAAGTTTACACAAATAAAAAGTGGCAGAACCTGGGATTAAACCAAGATCTGCCTCATTAAAGACCTTTCACTCAAACACTACACTGTAATGACTTTTTTTTTTATCTTGACTGCTGAGTTATTTTAGGATAAAATGTGCATATCAAACCTGATTGTGAATTGAAGTTATAACTGTGTCTATTTGAATTCCATTGTTCAAAGGCTACCACATTTTTGTTTTCCTTTCTTTAAGGAGGGAAAACCTAGTGTCATATGTATTAGAGGTCTTTAAGTAATTGATGTGAATGGGAATATTTATGTTATTAATTGTTCTGTGTAATACCAATGTGTTTATATTTTTAAATCACTTTGTCCCATATAACTGGTCTCAAATAGCTGGGAGTTTTCTATATAATAAGCCAGTTGTCCCAGTTCCTTAAATCCTGGCTTAATCAATCACTATATATTTTGACTGAACTCTTATTTTCTGTTTAGTTCTTCAGTGAAAATTTTCTGTAACTGAATATCTTCTAGTTGTTTCTCCACAAAGTCGCAAAATTTTGAGATATGGTAAATTCATTAAATAAACTTGTTGCTTAGTGAAAGCCAACAACTTATTTCGTTGAATTTCATTTTTGACTTTTACTACTTGCTATAATGATGTGGGGACCAGAGCGTAAAATTAATAATGTAAGTAGGATTTGAAGACAACACTAGGAAAAATGTCACTAATCACATTTACCCTCAGTACAGTAGCTCTCCTTTATCTGAGGTTTTGCTTTGCATGGTTTCAGTTACCCATAGTTAACTGCATTCTGAAAATACTAAATGGAAAAGTCCGGAAATCAACAATTCATAGATTATAAATTGCACAGCATTCTGTATAGCACCATTCCACTCTATCCCACTCGGAATCCCCAACCATCAACATCATCATGGCTTGATGATTCAGGTTAACCGGAAACAGATGATCCTCCATCTGAGGTGTCATCAGAAGGTCAATAGAAGCCTAATGCTACGTCACAATGCTTATGTCATTCATCTCACTTCATCTCATCACATAGGCATTTTATCATCTCACATCATCACAAAAAGAAGGATGATTACAATAAGATATTTTGAGAGACCACATTTACATGACTTTTATTACAGTGTATTCTCATAATTGTTCTATTTTATTATTAGTTATTATTGTTAGTCTCTTACTGGGCCTAATTATAAGCGATGTATATACAGGATTCAGTACTATCTGCACATTCAGGCATCCACTGGGCATCTTGGAACATATCCCCAGTGGATAAGAGGGACCACTGTAACTCTCCTTTGGGTTTCTGAAACCACTTGTTTGCGCATTTTCCACAACTCAAAGGTAATCCATAAGTAGTTAATATTATTTATTAATAAGTTATTACAGGATAACATAAATTTTTAATTTATTTTTTATATAGCACGTTCTTATTAGTTATCTATTTTATAGATATTAGTGTATATAGGTCAATGCCAATCTCCCAATTCATCCCACCACCATCACCCTCACCCCTGCTTTCCCACTTTGGTGTCCATACGTTTGTTTTCTACATCTGTGTCTCTATTTCTGCCTTGCAAACCAGTTCATCTGTACCATTTTTCTAGATTCCACATATATGTGTTAATATATGACATTTGTTTTTCTCTTTCTGACTTACTTCACTCTGTATGACAGTCTCTAGGTCCATCCACATCTCTACAAATGACCCAGTTTTGTTCCTTTTTATGGCTGAGTAATATTCCGTTGTATATACTTACCACATTTTCTTTATCTGCTTGTCTGTTGATGGGCATTTAGGTTGCTCCCATGACCTGGCTATTGTAAATAGTGCTGCAATGAACATTGGGGTGCAGGTATATTTTTGAATTATGGTTTTCTCAGAGTATATGCCCAGTAGTGGGATTGCTGGGTCATATGGTAATTCTATTTTTAGTTTTTTAAGGAACTTCCATACTGTTCTCCATAGTGGTGGTATCAATTTACATTCCTACTAACAGTGCAAGAGGGTTCCCTTTTCTCCACACCCTATCCAGCATTTGTTTTTTTCTAGATTTTCTGATGATGCCCATTCTAACTGGTGTGAGGTGATACCTCACTGTAGTTTTGACCTACATTTCTCTAATAATTAGTGGTGTTGAGCAGCTTTTCATGTGCCTCTTGCCCATCTGTATGTCTTCTTTGGAGAAATGTCTATTTAGGTCTTTTGCCCATTTTTGGATAGGGTTGTATGCTTTTAAATAATGAGCTGTTTATATATTTTGGAGATTAATCCTTTGTCCATTGATTTGTTTGCAAGTATTTTCTCCCATTCTGAGGGTTTGTCTTTTCATCTTGTTTATAGTTTCCTTTGCTGTGCAAAAGCTTTTAAGTTTCATTAGGTCCCGTTTGTTTATTTTTGTTTTTATATCCATTACTCTAGGAGGTGGGTCAAAAAAGATCTTCCTGTGATTTATGTCAGAGTGTTCTTCCTTTGTTTTCCTCTAAGTGTTTTATAGTGTCTGGTCTTACATTTAGGTCTCTAATCCATTTTGAGTTTATTTTTGTGAATGGTGTTAGGGAGTGTTCTAATTCCATTCTTTTACATGTAGCTGTCCAGTTTTCCCAGCACCACTTATTGAAGAGGGTGTCTTTTTTCCATTGTATATCCTTGCCTCCTTTGTCATAGTTTAGTTGAACATAGGTGTGTGGGTTTATCTCTGGGCTTTCTATCCTGTCCCATTGATCTATATTTCTGTTTTTGTGCCAGCACCATATTGTCTTGATTACTGTAGCTTTGTAGTATAGTCTGAAGTCAGGGAGTCTGATTCCTCCAGCTCCGTTTTTTTTCCCTCAAGATTGCTTTGGCTATTTGGGGTCTTCTGTGTCTCCATACAAATTTTAAGACTTTTTGTTCCAGTTCTGTGAAAACTGCCATTGGAAATTTGATAGGGATTACATTGAATCAGTAGATTGCTTTGGGTAGCATAATCATTTTCACAATATTGATTCGTCCAATCCAAGAACATGGTATATCTCTCCATCTGTTTGTGTCACCATTGATTTCTTTCACCAGTGTTTTATAGTTTTCTGAGTACAGGTCTTTTACCTCCTCAGGTAGGTTTACTCGTAGGTATTTTATTCTTTTTTGTGGCAATGGTGAATGGGTTTTTTTCCTTAATTTCTCTTTCTGATCTTTCGTTATTAGTGTATAGGAATGCAAGTGATTTCTGTGCATTAATTTTGTATTCTGCAACTTTACCAAATTCGTTGATTAGCTCTAGTAGTTTTCTGGTGGCATCTTTAGGATTCCCTATGTATAGTATCACGTCATCTGCAAACAGTGACAGTTTTACTTCTTCTTTTCCAATTTGTATTCCCTTTATTTCTTATTCTTCTGTGATTGCCATGGCTAGGACTACCAAACCTATGTTGAATAATTGTGGTGAGAATGGACATCCTTGTCTTTTTTTTTTTTTTTATAAATTTATTTATTTTTGGTTGTGTTGGGTCTTCGTTTCTGTGCAAGGGCTTTCTCTAGTTGTGGCAAGCGGGGGCCACTCTTCATCACGGTGCACGGGCCTCTCACTGTTGTGGCCTCTCTTGCTGCAGAGCACAGGCTCCAGATGCGCAGGCTCAGTAGTTGTGGCTCATGGGCCCAGTTGCTCCGCGGCATGTGGAATCTTCCCAGACCAGGGCTCGAATGCGTGTCCACTGCATTGGCAGACAGACTCTCAACCACTGCACCACCAGGGAAGCCCGGACATCCTTGTCTTGTTTTTGATCTTAGAGGAAATGCTTTCAGTTTTTCACCATTGAGAATATGTTTGCTGTGGGTTTGTCATATATGTCCTTTAATATGTTGAGGTAGGTTACCTCTATGCCCACTCTCTGGAGAGTTTTTATCATAAATGGTGTTGAATTTTGTCAAAAGCTTTTTCTGCATCTATTGAGATGATCATATGTTTTTCATTTTTCAATTTGCTAATATGATGTATCACATTGATTGATTTGTGTATACTGAAGCATCCTTGCATCCCTCGGATAAATCCCACTTGATCATGGTGCATGATCCTTTTAATGCAGTGTTAGATTCTGTTTGCTAGTCTTTTGTTGAAGATTTTTGCATCTATATTCACCAGTAATATTGGTCTGTAATTTTCTTTTTTTCTAGTATCTTTGTCTGGTTTTGGTATTTGGGTGATGGTGGCTTCATAGAATGAGTTTGGGATTGGTCCTTCCTCTGCAATTTTTTGGAAGACTTTGAGAAGGATGGGTGTTAATTGTTCTATAAATGTTTGCTAGAATTCATCTATGAAACCATCTGGTCCTGGTCTTTTGTTTATTGGAAGATTTTTAACCACACTTTCAATTTCATTACTTGTGATTGGTCTGTTCATATTTTCTATTTATTCCTGGTTCAGTCTTGGAATGTTATACCTTTCTGAGAATTTGTTCATTTCTTCCAGGCTGTCCATTTTATTGACCTATAGTTGCTTGCAGTAGTCTCTTAGGATGCCTTGTATTTCTGTGTTGTCTGTTGTAACTTCTCCTTTTTCATTTCTAATATTATTGATTTGAGTCTTCTCCCTCTTTTTTTTTGATGAGTCTGGCTAAAGGTTTATCAATTTTGTTTATCTTCTCAAAGAACCAGCTTTTAGTTTTATTGATCTTTGCTATTGTTTTCTTTGTTTCTATTTCTTTTTTTTGGTCCATTTTTATTTACTTATTTATTTTTAACATCTTTATTGGAGTATAATTGCTTTACAATGGTGTGTTAGTTTCTGCTTTATAACAAAGGGAATAAGTTACACATATGCATATGTTCCCATATCTCATCCCTCTTGCATCTCCCTCCCTCCCACCCACTGTATCCCACCCCTCTAGGTGGTCACAAACCACCGAGCTGATCTCACTGTGCTATGTGGCTGCTTCCCACTAGATATTTATTTTACGTTTGGTAGTGTATATATGTCCATGCCACTCTCTCATTTTGTCACAGCTTACCCTTACCCCTCCTCATATCCTCAAGTCCATTCTCTAGTAGGTCGGTGTCTTTATTCCAATCTTGCCCCTAGGTTCTTCATGACCTTTTTTTTTTCCTCTTAGATTCCATATTTATGTGTTAGCATACCGTATTTGTTTTTCTCTTTCTGAGTTAGCATACCGTAATTGTTTTTCTCACTCTGTATGACAGACTCTAGGTCCATCCACCTCACTACAAATAACTCAATTTCATTTCTTTTAATGGCTAAGTAATATTCTATTGTAAATATGTGCAAACATCTTCTTTATCCATTCATCTGTTGATGGACACTTAGGTTGCTTCCATGTCCTGGCTACTGTAAATAGAGCTGCAATGAACATTGTGGTACATGACTCTTTTTGAATTATGGTTTTCTCAGAGTATATGCCCAGTAGTGGGATTGCTGTGTTGTATGTAGTTCTAATTTTAGTTTTTTAAGGAACTTCCATACAGTTCTCCATAGTGGCTGTATCAATTTACATTCCCACCAACAGTGCAAGAGTGTTCCCTTTTCTCCAAACCCTTGCCAGCATTTATTGTTTCTAGATTTTTTGATGATGGCCATTCTGACCGGTGTGAGATGACATCTCACTGTAGTTTTGATTTGCATTTCTCTAATGATTAATGGTTGAGCATTCTTTCATGTGTTTGTTGGCAATCTGTATATCTTCTTTGGAAAAATGTCCATTTAGTTCTTCTGCCCATTTTTGGATTGGGTTGTTTGTTTTTTTGATATTGAGCTGCATGAGCTGCTTATAAACTTTGGAGATTAATCCTTTGTCAGTTGCTTCATTTGCAAATATTTTCTCCGATTCTGAGGGCTGTCTTTTGGTCTTGTTTATGATTTCCTTTTTTGTGCAAAAGCTTTTAAGTTTCATTAGGTCCCATTTGTTTAGTTTTGTTTTTATTTCCATTTCTCTAGGAGGTGGGTCAAAAAGGATCTTGCTGTGATTTATGTCATAGAGTGTTCTGCCTATGTTTTTCTCTAAGAGTTTGATAGTGTCTGGCCTTACATTTCGGTCTTTAATGCATTTTGAGTTTATTTTTGTGTATGGTGTTAGGTAGTGTTCTAATTTCATACTTTTACATGTACCTGTCCAGTTTTCCCAGCACCACTTATTGAAGAGGCTGTCCTTTCTCCACTGCCTCCTTTATCGAAGATAAGGTGACCATATGTGTGTGGGTTTATCTCTGGACTTTCTATCCTGTTCCATTGATCTGTATTTCTGTTTTTGTGCCAGTACCATACTGTCTTGATTACTGTAGATTTGTAGTATAGTCTGAAGTAAGGGAGACTGATTCTTACAGCCCCATTTTTAGATCTCAAGATTGCTTTGGCTATTCGGGGTCTTTTATGTTTCCATACAAATTGTGAAATTTTTTGTTCTAGTTCTGTGAAAAATGCCATTGGTAATTTGATAGGGATTACATTGAATCTGTTGATTGCTTTATGTAGTAGAGTCATTTTCACAATGTTGATTAGTCCAATTCAAGAACATACTACATCTCTCCATCTATTTGTATCATCTTTAATTTCTTTCAACAGTGTCTTATAATTTTCTGCATACAGGTCTTTTGTCTCCTTAGGTAGTTTTATTCCTAGATATTTTATTCTTTTTGTTGCACTGGTAAATGGGAGTGTTTTCTTAATTTCAATTTCAGATTTTTCATCATTGGTATATAGGAATGCAAGAGACTTCTGTGCGTTAATTTTGTATCCTGCTACTTTACCAAATTCATTGATTAGCTCTAGTAGTTTTCTGGTAGCATCTTTAAGATTCACTATGTGTAGTATCATGTCATCTGCAAAAAGTGACAGTTTTACTTCTTCTTTTCTGATTTGGATTTCTTTTATATCTTTTTCTTCTCTGATTGCTGTGGCAAAAACTTCCAAAACTATGTTGAATAAGAGTGGTGAGAGTGGGCAACCCTGTCTTGTTCCTGATCTTAGTGGAAATGGTTTCAGTTTTTCACCATTGAGGATGATGTTGGCTGTGGGTTTGTCATATATGGCCTTTATTATGTTGAGGAAAGTTCCCTCTATGCCTACTTTCTGCAGGGTTTTTATCATAAATGGGTGTTGAATTTTGTCAAAAGCTTTCTCTGCATGTATTAAAATGATCATATGGTTTTTCTCCTTCAATTTGCTAATATGGTGTATCACGTTGATTGATCTGCATATATTGAAGAATGTTTGCATTCTTGGAATAAACCCCACTTGATCATGGTGTATGATCCTTTTAATGCACTGTTGGATTCTTTTTGCTAGTATTTTGTTGAGGATTTTTGCATCTATGTTCATCAGTGATATTGGCCGGTAGTTTTATTTCTTTTTGACATCTTTGTCTGGTTTTTGTATCAGGGTAATGGTGGTCTCTTAGAATGAGTTTGGGAGTGTTCTGCCCTCTGTTATATTTTGGAAGAGTTTGAGGAGGATAAGTGTTAACTCTTCACTAAATGTTTGGTAGAATTTGCCTGTGAAGCCATCTGGTCCTGGGCTTTTGTTTGTTGGAAGATTTTTAATCACAGTTTCAATTTCAGTGCTTGTGATTGGTCTGTTCATATTTTCTATTTATTCCTGGTTCAGTCTTTGCAGGATGTGCATTTCTTAGAAAATTTCCATTTCTTCCAGGTTGTCCATTTTATTGGCATAAAGGTGCTTGTAGTAACCTCTCATGATCTTTTGTATTTCTGCAGTGCTAGTTGTTACTTCTCCTTTATCATTTCTACTTCGATTTATTTGAGTCTTCTCCCTTTTTTTCTTGATGAGTCTGGCTAATGGTTTATCAATTTTGTTTATCTTCTCAAAGAACCAGCTTTTAGTTTTATTGATCTTTGCTATCATTTCTTTATTTCTTTTTCATTTATCTCTGATCTGATCTTTATGATTTCTTTCCTTCTGCTAACTTTGGAATTTTTTGTTGTTCTTCTTCTTCTTTCTCTAATTGCTTTAGGTGCAAGGTTAAGTTGTTCATTTGAGATGTTTCCTGTTTCTTAAGTTTGGATTGTATTGCTATAAACTTCCCTTTTAGAACTGCTTTTGCTGTATCCCATAGGTTTTGGGTCATCGTGCCTCTATTGTCATTTGTTTCTTGGTATTTTTGATTTCCTCTTTGATTTCTTCAGTGATCACTAGGTTATTATGTAGTGTATTCTTTAGCCTCCATGTGTTTGTATATTTTACAGATCTTTTCCTATAATTGATATCTAGTCTCATAGCATTGTGGTCAGAAAAGATACTTGATACAATTTCAATTTTCTTAAATTTACCAAGGCTTGATTTGTGACCCACGATATGATCTATCCTGGATAATGTTCCATGAGCACTTGAGAAAAATATGTATTCTGTTGTTTTTGGATGGAATGTCCTATAAATATCAATTAACTCCATCTTGTTTAATGTATCATTTAAAGCTTGTGTTTCCTTATTTGTTTTCATTTTAGATGATCTGTCCATTGGTGAAAGTGTTACTGTTGATTTCCCCTTTTATGGCTGTTAGTATTTGCCTTATGTATTGAGGTGCTCCTATGTTGGGTGCATAAATATTTACAATTGGGCTTCCCTGGTGGCGCAGTCATTGAGAGTCCACCTGCCGATGCACGGGACATGAGTTTGTGCCCCAGTCCAGGAAGATACCACATGCCGTGGAGCGCCTGGGCCCGTGAGCCTGCACGTCCGGATCCTGTGCTCTGCAATGGGAGAGACCACAACAGTGAGAGGCCCGCATACCTCAAAAACAACAACAACAACAACAACAACAACAAAAACAATATTTACAATTGTTATATCTTCTTCTTGGATCGATCCCTTGATCATTATGTAGTGTCCTTCTTTGTCTCTTGTAATAGTCTTTATTTTAAAGTCTATTTTGTCTGATATGAGAATTGCTACTCCAGCTTTCTTCTGATTTCCATTTGCATGGGATATCTTTTTCCATCCCCTCACTTTTAGTCTGTATATGTCTCTAGGTTTGAAGTGGGTCTCTTGTAGACAGTATATATATGGGTCTTCTTTTTGTATCCATTCAAGCAGTTTTTGTATTTTGGTGGGAACATTTAATCCATTTACATTTAAGGTAATTATCCATATGTATGTTCCTAGTCCCATTTTCTTAATTGTTTTGGGTTCGTTATTGTAGGTCTTTTCCTTTTCTTGTGTTTCTTGCCTAGAGAAGGTCCTTTAGCATTTGTTGTAATGCTGGTTTTGTGGTGCTGAACTCTCTCAGCTTTTGCTTGTCTGTAAATGTTTTAATTTCTCCATCAAATCTGAATGAGATCCTTGCTGGGTAGAGTAATCTTGGTTGTAGCTTTTTCTCCTTCATCACTTTAAATATGTCCTGCCACTCCCTTCTGGCTTGTAGAATTTCTGCTGAAAGGTCAACTGTTAACCTTATGGGGATTCCCTTGTGTGTTATTTGTTGTTTTTCCCTTGCTGCTTTTAATATGTTTTCTTTGTAGTTAATTTTTGATAGTTTGTTTAATATGTGTCTTGGTGTGTTTCTCCTTGGACATACCCTGTGTGGGACTCTCTGTGCTTCCTGGACTTAATTAACTACTTCCTTTCCCATATTAAGGAAGTTTTCAACAATAATCTCTTCAAATATTTTCTCAGTCACTTTCTTTTTCTCTTCATCTTCTGGGACCCCTATAATTCAAATGTTGGTGCATTTAATGCTGTCCCAGAGGTCTCTGAGACTGTGCTCAGTTCTTTTCATTCTTTTTTCTTTATTCTGCTCTTCAGTAGTTATTTCCACTATTTTATATTCCAGGTCACTTATCCGTTCTTCTTCCTCAGTTATTCTGCTATTGGTTCTGCTAGAGTATTTTTAATTTCATTTACTGTGTTGTTCATCATTGCTTGTTTCCTCTTTAGTTCTTCTAGGTCCTTGTTAAATGTTTCTTGCATTTTCTCTATTCTATTTCCAAGATTTTGGATCATCTTTACTGTCATTATCCTGAATTCTTTTTCAGGTAGACTGCCTATTTCCTCTTCATTTGTTAGTTCTGTTGGGTTTTTATCTTGCTCCTTCATCTGCTGTGTGTTTTTCGGTCTTCTCATTTTGCTTATCTTACTGGTTTTGGGGTCTCCTTTTCACAGGCTGCAGGTTTGTAGTTCCTGTTGTTTTTGGTGTCTGTGCCCAGTGGCTAAGGTTGGTTCACTGGGTTGTGTAGGTTTCCTGGTGGAGTGGACTAGTGCCTGTGTTCTGGTGGATGAGGCTGGATCTTGTCTTTCTGGTGGGCAGGTCCACGTCTGGTGGTGTGTTTGGGGATGTCTGTAACCTTATTATGATTTTAGGCAGACTCTCTGCTAATGGATGGGGCTGTGTTCCTGTCTTGCTAGTTGTTTGGCATAGGGTGTCCAGCAGTGTAACTTGCTGGTCTTTGAGTGAAGTTGGGTCTTGGTGTTGAGATGGAGATCTCTGGGAGATTTTCGCCATTTGATATTATGTGGAGCTGGGAGGTCTCTTGTGGACCAGTGTCCTGAAGTTGGCTCTCCCACCTCAGAGGCACAGCCCTGACTCTTGGCTGGAGCAACAAGAGCCTTTCATCCATCTGGCTCAGAATAAAAAGTAGAAGAAATAGTAAGAAAGAGGATAAAATAAAATACAATAAAGTAAGATAAAATATAATAAAGGTATTAAAATAAAAATAATTATTAAAAAAAATTAAAAAGTAAAAAAAGAAAAAGAAAAACTGGACGGACAGATCCCTAGGACAAATGGTGAAAGCAAAGATATACAGACAAAATCTCACACAGAAGCATCACATACACACTCACAAAAAGAGGAAAAGGGGAAAAAATAATCTATCTTGCTCCCAAAGTCCACTTCCTCAATTTGGGATTATTTATTGTCTACTCAGGTATTCCACAGATGCAGGGTACATCAAGTTGATTGTGGAGCTTTAACCCGCTGCTTCTGAGGCTGCTGGGAGAAATTTCCCTTTCTCTTCTTTGTTCGCACAGCTCCCGGGGTTCAGCTTTGGATTTGCCCCCGCCTCTGTTTGTAGGTCGCCTGAGGGAATCTGTTCTTCGCTCAGACAGGACGGGGTTAAAGGAGCAGCTGATTTGGCGGCTCTGGCTCACTCAGGACAGGGGGGAGGGAGGGGTATGTAGTGCGGGGCGAGCCTGTGGTGGCAGAGGCCGGCATGACGTTGCACCAGCCTGAGGCGCACCGTGCGTTCTCCCAGGGAAGTTGTCCCTGGATCCCGGGGCCCTGGCAGTGGTGGGCTGCACAGGCTCCCGGAAGGGGTGTGTGGATAGTGACCTTTGCTTTCACACAGGCTTCTTGGTGGTGGCAGCAGCAGCCTTAATGTCTCATGCCCGTCTGTGGTGTCCTTGCTGATAGCCGCGGCTCGCGCCTGTCTCTGGAGTTCCTTTAAGCGGTGCTCTTAATCCCCTCTCCTCGCGCACCAGGAAACAAAGAGGGAAGAAAAAGCCTCTTGCCTCTTCGGCAGGTCCAGACCTTTTCCTGGACTCCCTCCCGGCTAGCCGTGGCGCACTAGCCCCCTTCAGTCTGCATTCATGCCACTAACCCTATCCTCTCCCTGGGATCTAAGCTCCAAAGCCTGAGCCTCAGCTCCCAGTCCCCCGCCCACCCCGGCGGGTGAGCAGACAAACCTCTCGGGCTGATGAGTGCTGGTCAGCACCAGTCTTCTGTGCAGGAATCTCTCTGCTTTGCTCTCTGCACCCCTGTGGCTGCTCTCTCCTCCGTGGCTCCAAAGCTTCCCCCCTCCGCTGCCTGCAGTCTCCGCCCATGAAGGGGCTTCCTAGTTTGTGGAAAACTTTCCTCCTTCACAGCTCCCTCCCACTGATGCAGGTCCCGTCCCTATTCTTTGTTTCTGTTATTTCTTTTTCCTTTTGCCCTACCCAGGTACGTGGGGATTTTCTTGCCTTTTGGGAGGTCTGAGGTCTTCTGCCAGCGTTCAGTGGGTGTTCTGTAGCAGTTGTTCCACATGTAGATGTATTTCTGATGTATCTGTGGGGAGGAAAGTGATCTCCGCGTCTTACTCTTCTGCCATCTTCTCCTAGTCTCCTCGTTTCTATTTCATTTATTTCTGCTCTGATCTTTATGATTTCTTTCCTTCTACTAACTTTGGGTTTTGTTTTTTCTTCTTTCTCTAGTTCCTGTAGGTGTAGGGTTAGATTGCTTATTTGAGATTTTTCTTGTTTCTTGAGGTAGGATTGTATTGCTGTAAACTTCCCTCTTAGAACTGCTTTTGCTACTTCCCATATGTTTTGGATTGTTGTGCTTTCTTTGTCATTTGTCTCTAGGTATTTTTTTATTTCTTCTTTGATTTCTTCAGTGTTCTCTTGGTTATTTAGTAGCGTATTGTTTAGCTTCCATATGTACGTGTTTTTTATATGTTTTTCCCTGTCATTTATTTCTAACCTCATAGTGTTGTGGTCGGAAAAGTTGCTGGATATGATTTCAATTTTCTTAAAGTTACCGAGGCTTCATATGTGACCCAAGATGTGATCTATCCTGGAGAATGTTCCATGTGCTCATAAGAAGAAAGTGTAATCTGCTGTTTTGGGATAGAATGTCCTATAAATATCAATTAAACCTATCTGGTCTATTTTGTCATTTAAAGCTTGTGTTTCCTTATTAATATTCTGTCTGGATGGTCTGTCCATTGGTGTAAGTGGGGTGTTAAAAGTCCCCTACTATTACTGTGTTACTGTCGAATTCCTCTTTTATAGCTGTTAGCATTTGCCGTATGTATTGAGGTGCTCCTATGCTGGGTGCATATTTATTTATAACTGTTATGTCTTCTTCTTGAATTGATCCCTTGATTATTATGTAGTGTCCTTCCTTGGCTCTTGTAACGTTTTTATTTTAAAGTCTATTTTATCTGATATGAGTATTGGTACTCCAACTTTCTTTTGATTTCCATTTGCATGGGATATCTTTTTCCATCCTTTCACTTTCAGTCTGTATGTGTCCCTAGTTCTGAAGTGGATCTCTTGTAGACAGCATATGTATAGGTTTGTTTTTGTACCCATTCAGTATGCCTGTGTAGGTGTCTTTTGGTTGGGGCATTTAAATCATTCAGATTTAAGGTAATTATTGATATGTATGTTCCTATTATCATTTTCTTAATTGTTTTGGGTTTGTTTTTGTAGGTCCTTTTCTTTTCTTGTGCTTCCCACTTAGAGAAGTTATTTTAGTATTTGCTGTAGAGCTGGTTTTGTTGTGCTGAATCCTCTTAGCTTTTGCTTGCCTGAGAAGCTTTTGATTTCTCCATCAAATCTGAATGAGATCCTTTCCAGGTAGAGTAATCTTTGTTATAGGTTATTCCCTTTCATCACTTTAAATATATCATGCCACTGCCTTCTGGTTTGTAGAGTTTCTGATGAGAAAGCAGCTGTTAGCCTTATGGGAGTTCCCTTGTATGTTATTTGTAGCTTTTCCTTTGTGGCTTTTAATAATTTTTCTTTGTTTTTAATTTTTGTCAATTTGATTACTATATGTCTCAGTGTGTTTTTCCTTGGGTGTATCCTGCCTGGGACTCTGTGCATTTCCTGGACTTGGGTGGCTATTTCCTTTCCCATGTTAGGGAAGTTTTAGACTATAATCTCTTTAAATATTTTCTCGGGTCCTTTCTCTCTCTCTTCTTCTGGGACCCTATAATGTGAATGTTGGTACATTTAGTGTTGCTCTAGAGGTCTCTTAGGCTGTCTTCATTTCTCTCTCTTCTTCTGGGACCCTATAATGTGAATGTTGGTACGTTTAATGTTGCTGTAGGGGTCTCTTAGGCTGTCTTCATTTCTTTTCATTCTTTTTCCTTTATTCTGTTCCACAGCAGTGAATTCCACCATTCTGTCTTCCAGGTCACTTATCCGTTCTTCTGCCTCAGTTATTCTGCTATTGATTCCCTCTAGTGTATTTTTCATTTCAGTTATTGTATTGTTCATCTCTGTTTGTTTGTTCTTTAATTCTCCTAGGTGTTTGTTCTTTAATTCTTCTAGGTCTTTGTTAAACATTTCTTGCATCTTCTCCATCTTTGCCTCCATCCTTTTTCCGAGGTCCTGGATCATCTTGCCTATCATTATTCTGAATTCTTTTTCTGGAAGCTTGCCTATCTCTACTTCCTTTAGTTGTTTTCCTGGGGTTTTATCTTGTTCCTTCATCTGGTACATAGTCCTCTGCCTTTTCATTTTGTCTATCTTTCTGTGAATGTAGTTTTCATTCTACAGGCTGAAAGTTTGTAGTTCTTCTTGCTTCTTCTATCTGCCCTCTGGTGGATGAGGCTGTCTAAGAGGCTTTTGCAAGCTTCCTGATGGGAGGGACCGGTGGTAGGTAGAGCTGAGTGTTGCTCTGGCAGACAGAGCTCAGTAAAACTTCAATCTGCTTGTCTGCTGATGGGTGGGTCTGAGTTCCCTCCCTGTTGGTTGTTTGGCCTGAGGTGACCCAACACCAGAGCCCACACTCTCCTTGGTGGGGCTAATGGTGGACTCTGGGAAGGCTCACACCAAAGAATACTTCCCAGAACTTCTGCTGCCAGTGTCCTTGTCTCCGTGGTGAGCCACAGCCACCCCCAACCTTGGCAGGAGACTGTCCAACACTAGCAGGTAGGTCTGGTTCAGTCTCTTCAGGGGTCACTGCTCCTTCCCCCCTGAGTGCTAGTGTGCACACTACTTTGTGTGTGCCCTCCAAGGGTGGAAACACTGTTTCTGTCAAAGTACCACAGTACTCCCAGTCCTGTTGAAGTACCACAATCAAATCCTGCTAGCCTTCAAAGTCTGATTCTCTAGGAATTCCTCCTCCTGTTACAGACCCCCCAGTTTGGGAAGCTTGAAGTGGGGCTCAGAACCTTTACTCCAGTGGGTGGATTTCTGTGGTATAAGTGTTCTCCAGTTTGTAAGTCACCCACCTAATGGTTATGGGATTTGATTTTATTGTGATTGCCCCCCTCCTGCCATCTCATTGAAGCTTCTCCTTTGTCTTTGGATGTGGGGTATCTTTCTTGGTGAGTTCCAATGTCTTCCTGTCGATGATTGTTTAACCTAGACATGTCTTTAAAGTCATCAACATTAAGTACAATACTTTTATTGTGCCTAGGTTTAACATAGGCTAAATAAAATCTTGTTGTATCTGTTGCAATTTTGTCAGCAAGGAAAGTAACTTGATGTGAAGAAAATTTTAAGGAAAGAAAATGCAAATGAGATAAGAGCTTTAAGTGAACTTTAAAAAATAATTATATTTTAGGAATGTCTACCTAAAATTAATTTCTCCAGATATTTGACAACTTGAAAGTTAGAACTGTGCTAAGGTAAATTATGTGATGGAAGGTTTATGGAAAGTGGATCCCAAGAAAAGAGTTTTGTGCATGGTCAGGATTGACTAAGTTTAAAATAAGTTTAATCAAGTAAGTGAATTTAAAAAGTAAGCCAATACAAAACTTGAATTTGGCTTTTCTCTCTGTTAAGAAGACAAGTTTTCTTAAGATGTTGATCTGCCTTTGATAACAGATTTTAAGTTTCTTTACCTTTTAAGTGATCTGTTCTGTATTTGCCTTTGAAATCTTTTATTGTTACTTTGGCTAAGTGAATAACTGTTGTTTCACAGTGACCTGTTATCCTATCTGATTGAGTGTTTTAAACACTTTTGATATATATTTTTTGGACAAATCTTCCCAAATCAAATTTTATTGAAGTTCCTTTGACCTCTAGCTAACGTTGGGATGATTCAAAGTTCCCCTGAAACACCCCAAAGAGAAATATTAACTAATTAGGTTGACTTGATGTATTGAATTACATGGGAAGTGTTGTCAAATAAGTAATAAATCTTCTTAGGTTATATAGTATGGCAAATGATATAGGTATTCGAGGGATTATATGGAGTTCCTAAAATTTGATATGTCCTGGCAAAATGTTTTCAGTCATAATTCTAGTTATTATCTGAAAATGTTGTATGTCACAGCAGTAACCAAGTTACTTTGTCAATTGTATTGTAATCAGATTTAAATGTGCCTTCTTAAGTCTTTTGTCATTATAGACAAGTTATGGTTTCACTCTGATGCCTTTTCAAAAATGCTTCCTCTTCAAGAAGATTTATAGAAAGGACTTTTGGCTAAATATAAGTTTCTGACTTTCAGACCATAATGTTGAATGGGGTAAGAAATTGAAAAATTCTAATGGGAAACCTGATGGCTTCATAAAGCTATTAACAAAAGAATTAGTTACATAGGACTGAGTGATAAGGTGACTATGGTTATAATTTTTATGGTTTCTATCTGAAAAATGACTGGTTTAAATCTGGATTTTCCAGGTGTAAGGAAAACCTTCCCCTTAAACTAATTATGACTTACAGTACTTTGGTAAATTATACCTTTGTAAGCAGAATTGAAACATTTATCTTTTTCTTTCTTCCTGGTTGATCCTGCCAGTAGCATATGCATTCTGGAAGATTAAGCCATGCATGTCTAAGTATGCATGGCCAGTATAGTAAAACTGCAGATGGCTCATTACATCAGTTATGGTACCTTTGGTCACTTGTTATTACAACTGGATTATAACTAGTTATACTCATCATTGTTTTAATTTGTTCTTTGTTTCCAAGTTGTTTGTGTCTCCCTGCTGCACTATGTCTTTGTCAATATTACTAGATACATTACTTATATCCTGTCTATTCTATAAGATTGTTGTCTCTTACAATACCTAATGTGTAACCAGCCCTCCAACAAAACTTCTCTGGCTAAACATCTTGAGAAAATAGATCACTTTTATAAGATAAAATAATTGTAATAGTTTGATTCTAGATATGGGAAGAAGCAACAAGAGAAAATGTCTCCTGGACTATAATTAGATAGAGGATACAGAGAATTTTTAATTGTCAAGAGGGCCTAATCCAAAAACTAACACCTGGAGTGACATATCAAGAATTTTCAACTGATCTGGGATAAGCCTCCTAGAACCATGGGACAAAATTTGATCATGAAATGTTTCCCAAATATTGGTCAAATTCCTGACCAAGAGGAGAGGATCTGAGAAATGAAATATTTCCTGCACATCAGTCATCAGAGATTATAGCCTTCCAACGTGAGGAAAGCCCTGAGGAAACTCATGAAGGAGAAGAATATCTGCCATCTAGCAGCCATCAGACGGCAGCCACTCCCTATGGTGAGCCCTGGGGAAACTCAGGATATGAGAATACAGGATACAGGTCCCAGATAGCTGAAGTGCATATCAAGGGAATGATTTCAGTGAGCCCAGACTCTTGCAACCTTCCATACATAGAAAAGCACTAAACTCCTTAACTTGAGGTGCTGCCTCCTGGGCTTGAAGCCCTCAAAATTCCCGCCAAATAAATCATAACTCTCATCTTTTAGGTTGTGAATTTTTTTTAAGTCTACAGGTGTAAAGGAGACACTTTCCAGAGAGGAACAAAAGAAACAACGTTTGGAACGCTGGCACAGATGGTGGACACTCGCAGAAAGATCCATCTGACAAAGCAATTAGAACCGTTGTCACCCCTTTTTCCACAAGATTGTGGAATGGACATTGACAGTGGGGAATTTTAACAGGGAAGAGCTAAATCTGACTACATGTTGGATCTGTTTCTTTTACTTTAACCTTTGCTTCCTGTTGCTTTTATTCACTAAAAGGATACTGTCTATGCACAATGGCTTGCCTCAGGGAACACTGCCCCTCTGCCTGAATATTAAACCAAAGTGCCTTTGTTCAGGGAAACATCCTGATCCTGTCCACGTGTGGATGGCTGCAAGAAAGAAGAAAGTAACACATCCCCTCCCCGAGGCTGGCCATTCCAGGGGATATTTGAAAATCTTATGGCCTTTTTACTTTACTTCCTCATCTCCTCCCCCTCTCTGTTGTATAAAACAAACTGGGATCCAAACCCCAATAAGATGGTTTTTTGGAGACACTAGTCTGCCATCTTCTTGGTCTGCCGGCTTTCTGAATAAAGTCATATTCCTTGCCTCAACACCTCATCTTCCAATTCATTGGCCTGTCATGCAGTGAGCAAAGTGAGCTTGGACTCAGTAACAAAAGCATTTCTAAGAGGGAAGTTTATATCAGTACAGTCTTACCTCAGGAAACAAGAAAAATCACAAATGAACAAACTGACCTTACACCTAAAGCAACTAGAGAAAGAAGAACAAACAAAACCCAAAGTTAGTAGAAGGAAAAAGATCATAAATATCAGAGCAGAAATAAATAGAAATAGAGACAGAAACGAAGCAAACAATAGAAAAGATCAATGAAACTAAAACTGGTTCTTTGAAAAGGTAAAGAAAATTGATAAACCCTTAGCCAGACTCATCAGGAAAATAAGGGAGAGGGCTCAAATCAATAAAATTAGAAATGAAAAAGAAGTTACAATATACACCACAGAAATACAAAGGATCTTAAGAGACTACTAGAAGTAACTATAGGCCAATAAAATGGACAACCTGGAAGAAAAGGACACATTCTTAGCAAAGTACAATCTCCCAAGTCTGAACCAGGAAGAAATAGAAAATATGAACAAATCAATCACAAGTACTGGAATTGAAACTATGATTTAAAAACTCCCAACAAACAAAAGTCCTGGACCAGATGGCTTCACAGGTGAATTCTATCAAACATTTACAGAAGAGTTCACACCTATCCTTCTGAAATTATTCCAAAAAATTGCAGAGGAAAGAACACTCCCAAACTCATTTTATGAGGCTGCCATCACCCTGATAGCAAAACCAGACAATGATACCACAAAAAAGAAAATTATAGGCCAAAATCACTAATGAAAATAGACTCAAAATCTTCAACAAAATAGCAATCTGAATCCAGCAACACATTAAAAGGATCATACACCATGATCAAGTAGGATTTATCCCAGGATGCAAGCATTTTTCAATATCCACAAATCAAGCAGTGTGATACACCACATCAACAGATTGAAGAATAAAAACCATATGATCATCTCAAAAGATGTAGAAAAGGCTTTTGACAAAATTCAGCACCATTCATGAAAAAATTCTCCAGAAATTGAGCATAGAGGGAAAATATCTCAGCATAACAAAGGCCATATATGACAAACCTAGAAATAAACATACCTAAGGAAACAAAAGACCTGTACTCTGAGAACTATGAGACACTGATGAAAGAAATCGAAGACAACTTAAACAGATGGAAAGTTTTACCATGTTTTTGGATTGGAAGAATCAATATTGTCAAAATGCCTATACTACAAGAATCTATAGGGAAGCAAAAGTAGCAACAGGAAAGGCAAATATATAGTAAGGATTGATGATCACTTAAGTAACACAATATGTAGATTAAAAAACAACTCCATATTATAAAAGTGACTATAACTACAATAAAGAGTAAAAGGGTAAGCTTGAAGATGTAAAATAGTACATCAAAAACCCAAAATGTTGGGGAGGGAAATATAAAATGTAGATCTTTAGAATGTGTTTAAGCTTAAATAATTATCAGTTTAAAACAAGTAGATATAATTATCAGTCAGCATACATGAACCCCATGGTAACCACAAATCAAAAACCTAATATGGATTCGTAAAAACAAAAAAGAAAGAAACTCAAGCATACTACAAAAGAAAATCATCAAACTACAACAGGAAAAAGAAGAAGAAATACACAAAGAAGAACTAAAAAAACAACTGGAAAACAAGGAAGAATGGCAATAAGTACATACCTATCAAAAATTACTTTAAATATTGATGGACTAAATGCTCTGATCAAAAGACACAGATGGCTAATTGGATAAAAAAAAAAAAAAAACAAGACTCTTCAATATGCTGCCTACAAGAGACTCACTTCAAGGCAAAAGACACAAACTGAAAGTGAAGAAATGGAATAAGATATTTTGTGCAAATGGAAATGATGAGAAAGCTGGGGTAGCAATACTCATATCAGACAATATAGACTTTAAATAAAGGCTATAACAAAAGACAAAGAATAACATTGTATACTGATAAAGGAATCAATACAAGAAGAGGATATTACACTTGTTAACACATATGCACCCAGTACAGGAGCACTTAAATATATACAGTAAATACTAACAAATGTAAATAGAGAAATTGACAATAATACTATATTAGTAGAAGACAAACTTATGGTTACTAAAAGGGAGGTGGGAGGGACAAATCAGGGCTGTGGGATTAACAGATACAAACCACTATACATAAAATAGATAAGCCAAAAGGATTTCTTATATAACATAGGGAATTATACCCAATATCTTCTAAAAACCTATAATGGAATATAATCTGTAAAATGCTGAATCACCATCCTACATACCTGAAACTTAACCAATATTGTAAATCAACTATACTTCAATTTAAGCAAAAAAGAATCTGTGAAGAGAATCATAGTAAGTGCTACTGCTTGACCTAGGCACAAGATGTGTTCCTAAAAATCAGGGTAATCCAGCATGTCTTCTTAAAAGCAAAATAGAAAAAAGTTAAAAATCAAAAACTGTGTTTGAGAGAGAAATGTCAATTTGACCTTATTTTATAATATTTATTTTCTCTTCTGTTTAGACAGAAGTCACATTAGACATAAGAAATGAGGAAGTGATAAAAGTTAAAGGAATCAATACATTTAATATCTGACTCTTAAAATGAATAAATTAAAATTGGTCTCATTACATTATTCTCAATAGTATTTTATAGATTAGTAACAATGATTCTTCTAATTTCTATAAGATTTGAGTTTTTACAAAGCACATTTACATCCAATATGTCATTGATCTTCTGTAACCTCAACTGTACAAGGAAGGACAGTTATTATTATCACTGTTATACAGATGAGAAAACTGAGTGCCAGACCTTTAAATGCATTGTCCAAAGTCACGCTGGAATTTGAACCGTGGTCATCTAATTTTAGAATTTGATTGATGCTTTTTTTCCATATTTAAACTATTTAGCTTTCCCCCTCCTTAGTTTTAAAAAGGTTGGCACCAAGAACTATTGCCTTTTTGCTTCTTAAATATCTTCTCAAAGTTGAGGTTGTACACAAAATAACTATATTTTTAAACTTTATAATACCTATTGACCTTATTTTTTCACAAAACCTATTTTTATATAAATGGCAAGTAGACTATTAAAACACTTTTCCCCCACCCTAATATTAAAAATAAAAACCAACAAAAAAACCCACTTAGTCAAGTATGTTTGACCAGAAACCTCTTGGTCTCTCTTTAGTATCAGTGCTATGTAAAAAAGTTAAGTCAACTCAGTGAGATGGAACATTTCATCCAGAACAATAAACTGGACCGTTGGGTTTAATTCAGAAACAAGTCACCTGCAATCCTCCTACCAACGATTATTAGACTCTGTGTATAAATACAGCTTCAGTTAGGAAGTAAAGAAGGGGCATAGCTTTCTATTTAATAAAATACCTGTGTTCTAGCCTGTGAGAATCTTGACCTCTAAAAAATCTTTTGTTTCATAAAATATACATTTTCATTATTTAACCTATTCTATAAAAGCCTGCATGACAGTGGAGATTTTTATCTAACTTTGTTCACTGTTGTAACTCTGATGTCTAAAACAATGTCTGGCACATGGTAGATATTCTACATATATTTGCTGAATGAATGAAGAAAATTCATAAGCAAAGATTTAGTAAAGAAATTGGTTTCCCATCTACTTTTCTGGTTTTTTTTTGTTTTTTTTTTGTGTGTGTGTGTGTGGTACGCAGGCCTCTCACCGTTGTGGCCTCTCCCGTTGCGGGGATGCACAGGCTCAGCAGCCATGGCCCACGGGCCCAGCTTCTCCGCGGAATGTGGGATCCTCCCAGACCGGGGCACGAACCCATGTCCCCTGCATCGGCAGGCAGACTCTCAACCACTGCGCCACCAGGGAAGCCCTCCCATCTACTTTTAAATAACATGGATATGTAGGCAGGATTTGGGTCATCGATAGCAGTTTTAAAATCTATTCCTTGTCTGTTCTTCACCCTATCCTCAACTCTGATGCCTCCACTTATTTGGCATAATCCCTGCAAACTCAGTGATGTAGTCAGGTGAGGATGGAATCCTATCTTTTCCATAGTCTTTCATCTTTTCACTAACCTCTGATAATGTGTTTTTCTACCACCTATTCTAACTGCCTTCCATTAATCTGATAAACACTAACATTGACTTCTTGTCAGCTAAGCACTTACTACATTACCTCCTGTAAACAGTTGGACCCCCAACAGGCATATTTCTCTAGAACAGCTGCTAATAAAGTTAGCAGCAGTCTTGTGAAAATTGCAAGGAAATTATCTAGATATTAAATTAATATACATGATCTAAAATGAAAAATAACATGCAATAAAATATCAATCAAAACAAAATACCTATTGTTAAACTTCAAGTTAACATTCTTTGTTAGATATTACTAATTCTACTTTATTTAATTAAATCGAACAAATTGCCAAAAGAAAGTTAACTCTTATGTTTCTGAAAAATTCTGCTCTCATTTGCATGCAAACTTAGGCTGCTGTCTGGTGAACTTTGGCATCTAAATTTCCATAGGTCTTGTTCTACTGGTATGCGCTTTCCAAAATTAATATTCTTTAGTTTTTTTCAATGTCTAAATGAATTATGGAACTTATCAAAGAGAAAAATTGGTTAAATAGTCATATTAAAATATGCATTTTATGCCTTTATGGATAAACATACTTTAAATTATTTAGTATTCAGAAAATAATCCACCAGAATGGTTTTAATTGTGTAGCCTTTTTTGTCCATTGACTAATAATATCTCTCAAATTTAATTGTTCTATATATATTATAGCTGGCAGTGTTCAGCTTGAGCTTAAAGCCTAATGTAATAACCCTGTCTGAAGCAGATTTACAGCAGAGAACATATTGGAGGGAAAACTCATTACCTCCTTTTTCTCAAACAGATTATTTTGATGTGCGCATTGGTCAATAGCACATCTTTCTGTGTTGGCATTAAATTGCACTCAAATTTCTATAACTGATAATAATAAAAACAAAATATCATTACTAACTATTTGAGAATATATTCCTTTGCTTTATGTCCCAACTCCAGCACTAAACTTTTTATCTCTCCCCAAGACCTATAGGTTTTGTATCATTTTTCAAACATCTGAATGCACGCATTCCCTTTACTTTTTAAAATGTCATTAATTCCTACATTTTAGTAGAATAATTTATTTTTAAACAGATACTCCCTACTCCATTTCTAAAATGCCGTTTTAAAATTATGTTTTTAATCAACCTCACAAATATCCCTGAATAAATCATATCTCAGCAACTTTAAAATTCTGCATGCCACCTTTCCTTCCCTATATAACCCTGAATTGAACAAAATCACAAGTATTTTAACATTTAAAATAAAAGATGTTAATCTATGAGGATGTGAACCTAAACTTATCTGATTCATAGTGAAATGCAGTTTTAATTTTGCTCCCTACAGATTTATTTATAGGCAAACATTTCTTGAATTACATCCAAATTAGTTTAGTTTTTCAGAGTCCAAAATAGCTTTTAATAAGATAGTTTTACACTCATGAAGATAATCTACCACATGCACTTCAAGGATAATGTTGAATATACTTCCTGTGTTCTTCCAGTTTCAAACCTATTAATGTTAAAAGAGCACGTGTCACTAAAATCTCTCAGTCTAATGTGGAGGTCATAGCATAGCTGAAAATCTGGTTTTCTAGATAAGGCAAATTATGGCCTTAGGTCAAATTTGACCTGCCACCAGTTTTGTAAATACAGTTTTATTGGAATAAAGCTCCACTCATTTGTGTTTGTATTGTCTATGCTTTCACACTACAATGGCAGCAGAGACTGTCTGGCTCCCAAGGCCTAATATTTACCACCTATAGGATCTTTACAGAAAATGCTCTAGAACATCATATAATTGCATCAAGATTGCCATATACCTCATTATCCTTATCAGAAGATTATTTCTATTTTCAAATTCTTATATAACCCATTGATACTTTACAAATCAACTGATTGTATTATTTTTGTCAGCTACATAGCTCAAAAAAGTAAACAGTGCACATTAAAAAATTGTAAAAGTGTTTTAAAGAAGGAAGCAACAGTGTTTCTTAAAAAAAGAAAATCAACCCAGGGTCCATGATATATCACACAGCAGAAGGTAGAATTTTAAATGTTTCTCAGATGTAGAATAGTAGAATGACGAAAATTGCAGAGGAATATGTGTTTGGGTCTAATGGAAGGAATTATACAATGAGAAATCTAGCCTTGTAAGCAGAAGTTTTTATTTCTTTACTAAATAATTTAAAAATGTATTTTCAGAGTAAGATTAAATACAAATAATTTTAAATTTAATCACGACAAAGAACTAAGTAAAATATTTTAATAAATTTATGATCTAACATTATTTACATGTTGTAACTAATTTAATTTTGTATGTTAAAAAGTGGATAATTTATAGAGGAGATGAATAATAATTAGTTGAAATAGGGAAAAGAATTTGTAGTTAAATATTTGTGCTAAAGCAGTAAAATTCAATATCTCAAGTTATTTTGAATAAGGATCTTGCTTATTCTATTTGAAATAACCTAACTCGTTATACTCCAGAAACAATTTGAACCTACCACAAATAAATTAATAAAAAGATAAGTAAATAAGACTTTATTAATCTCCATAGGAACTGCTACTTTAAGGGTCATCTATGACTCCCATGTTGGTAAATTCAAAGATTAATTCTAATTCCTCATATTTGTTGACTTATCATCAGCATTTGACACTGTAGGTCACTTCCTCTTTTTTTTTCCCTTGTTGTCTTGGTTCCCTCCAGGATCATGCACTCACCAAATTGTCTTTCTGTCATGCTAGTCACATCTTCCCAATCTCCTCTGTTGGTTCCTTCTCTTCTCCCTGACTTCATTGGTTGAGTACCCCAGGGCTCAGTCTCATACCTTTAAATAGCATCTACCTTCCAAAGACTACCAGATCTGTATCTCTAGGCTAAGCCTCTTCCTCAATCTTCAGCATCTCCAGTTGGGTATCTAATGAACATTTCAAACTCATATCAGAATTCCTTATTTTCTCACCTGAATCTGCTCTAATCCCAACATTCAGTATCATCCTTCCAGTTGCTCAGGCTAAAAAACATGTAGCTATCCTTGATTTCTCTCTCTCATACTCCATTTTGACTTCTTCAGAAATACTGGGTATAACATCAAAATACACTCATAATCAGCTGTTTCTCAACATTGCCATAGTTGCCAGTCTGATTTGAGCCCTATCACCTCTCATCTGGATTTTTGTATGTTTTCTCTGTAAGTTATATAGACTTATTCCACATAAGGGCTGTTCAGTTAATCATTTTTTGTCCAATCATGCTTGAAAAAACTTTTTAGACAATAATTCCATATATACTTTTTTCTTTTCACTCAAACACACACTAAATATGTTATAATATGTCATTTTCATCATTTAACATGAAACAGAGTTTCTAGTCAGTGCCTGTATTTGGAACAAATTTGGATTGAATGTCATAATTGGATGAAACTAAAATGTTTTTCTTTGCAAATGTACACCAATAAGCAAGATAAAAAGATAGCATCCTCTAAATCCTTCAGTTTATTTGACTGCATGCTATTTTCATGTGTTTCAAAGGGCCTGTTCACTCTATGGTTATCATCAAACACTTGTGACTCTAATATTGAAGACCTGCTCAGGAGGTGATCACCTGATTTCCACAGTCTTCGAGAGAATGACTTCTTTGTACCCTTCCACTAATTTCACCAACCTTAATCCACTAATGTTCTTTTCTTTGTCAAATACAACAAACCTCTATTATCTTTCTTTTTATGTACAAAATATACTTATTTTCAATTTTTTATGATATAAATTTGTTTTCAGTTAACTGATATGTAATTCTATCTATGAAAGCTGTTTGGGGTATTTTGGGTGGAATGAAATATCTAATAATTTTTCCCACTAGAATTAGTGAAAACGTTTTTTCATTTACTAATTTTTCACCTAGCAGAAGAGCTTTCGGGAACAAATTAAAATTATTGAGAAAGAAATAGGTGTACTTGTATAACGGGCTCATTTAGAAATAAATGCAGAAAAGATCTCCACATCATTCTTAAATGTTACAGTTTGGGTGTGGTTTTTCACTGCCACTCTCAAATAACTCTTAGAACTATTATTATTTAGAATTTAAACACAGATGTAATTCAGAAAAATGCAGTTTTTTCCTTTCCAAATTACATGGAATGCCTTGGTTTCCATTGCACTTTATACTCGTTGCTCTTTAGAGTCTGCACTTATATTCTGTGCATTCATTTGTGCCTGAATATACCTCACCATGTGTTGGATGTATATCTAGATTACCAATAAAAATACATATGAGTCTATAGGCATGGCAGGCGGGGGCTACTGATAGGGATGGGTCTTAGAATGGTTGGTCAATATTTACTGATTGGCTACAGTGCATGAAGAAGTGAAGGCTAGTGGGAATAATGCCTAACTTTATCTTTAAAATGTGTTAACTTGTATGTAGAAAGCATTAAATCAGTTAGAGCAGCGTGTTAGATTTTGTAAATCTGACTTTAAGCCATTAATCCCTTATTTTCTTTTCACTTAGTTTAGAAATCTGAAAAATAATGACTCCTTAGATAAAAACTGTTGGTGTTGGGCTTCCCTCGTGGCGCAGGCGTTGAGGGTCCGCCTGCTGATGCAGGGGACACGAGTTCGTGCCCCCGTCCGGGAAGATCCCACATGCTGCAGAGCGGCTGGGCCCGTGAGCCATTGCTGCTGAGCCTGCGCGTCCGGAGCCTGTGCTCCGCAACGGGAGATGCCACAACAGTGAGAGGTCCGCGTACCGCAAAAAAAAAGCTGTTGGTGTTTACAACTTACCCAAAGTAGAGTTTTAGTTTCTATCTATATCTATCTATCTATCTATCTATCTATCTATCTATCTATCTATCTATATAATATATATATATATATATAGAGAGAGAGAGAGAGAGAGAGAGAGAGAGAGAGAGCACTTAGAATGAATTGTTTTTTTATATTTTTTAGTTTTGTTTTTACTTTTTTTAGAAATCCATCTTGAAATTATATTTCCCCACACCAACTGATAGTCTTGGTAAATATAAAAAAGAGGTTGGATTGGTAGAAAACTCTCTAAAATACTTTTTTTTTAAGGGAAAATAGGAGCCAAGATCATACTACTAATGCAGATGATTTTGATTGTCTAATTCCAAACTAGATGATTCTTCATATTGGTTGTGTGTTAATTGTAAGGTACTTAACACACTGAAAATTAATTTTTCCCTCTGAGACTTTTTAAGTTAACTCCATGCCAATGTAATATTAGTCAATCAACATTACAGAATATGGCCTTGTACTAGTTCAAGATCATAAAAATTATTATTTAATGCATTCCCTAGAATATCAATATCAATTTTTATTCCAGAATTGTATAGAAGGAAGATTGTGTCTGTGTTAGTGGTAGAGCAATTGTTGGAAATTGGACTTGGGAGTGAAAAAGATTGAAGATTAAAAGCCAGACTGGCACCTAAAGAGCTATGCTTTATTTTGGTCTAAGTTATTCAGGGCTTATTATTTTCTCATTTATAAATTTATGAGAAATGCCTACCACATTGGTTGGCACATAGTAGACATTAAATAAATACCTATCGCCTTTTTTGGAATGTGGAGTAAAAGCATTGAGACCTGAGTTTGCTTCATTAAAATGCATTTCAGAAAAGGGGAAAAAATAAGCTAAGTTAACAACTCTTTGGTTTGGCATTGTGAATGCTTGTGGAACCTCGGTATGGAGACTTGGATTATTTGACTTATCCAAAAATCTAGGTAAGAAATGAAGCATCAAAGTGCTGGATTAAAAGTGGGCAATAAAAATAAACTAATACTTAATGGTAGAAAGAAATCCTACCAAGATGACCATGCGTGCATGGCTGCATGTACTTAACAACATAGATTTTAAGAGATTTTTACAAAAGCTTAAAAAATATTTTTTAATTTATTGTTCTTACTGCAGATTACTTGTGGCAATGAACAACTATCATTTCCTCTCCCCTTCTCCCAGCTCATATGGGAAAACAAATTACTTGCTATATAAATAGAGGTTATCAGTGTAATGCTAATTGATGGTATAGCTGCCAAATACCAAGTTATATTCTGACAAAGAATATGACTAATGTTACTCAATAACATTTCATCAATCACAAGTCAGAAAACTACCAACAATCAGTATTTTCTTTGGATCAGTTATGCAACTTAATAGTGGCAGTTAGCATAATTAAAGGCCAGTAACCAGATAAAAAGTCTTAGTTAGTAATTTTTTTACTAAGAAAGGATATGTATTAAATGATGTTAGAGTTGACTCCAAAGTATGGGTTAAAAATCTCACCAATATGATTAAAAAGCTTTCAGTGAGTATTTAATGAGTACCTACACAGTGCCCATAAAAGACACTGGAGGAGATATAATGGTAGAGGATATAATCTCTGTTCCCCATGAATTTACAATATGATTGGGTAAAGAAAATGAACAAAAAGCAAAAGCTCAATGGCTGAAAATGAAGTGTTATAGGCGATCTAAGGATAAGCAGAACTTTGTGAGCTGGAATTATCGGAAAATAACATTGCATGGAAAGTTAACTTCAAGAGGATGTGTGAATGGAAGGCATTTCAGTGGTCCATTTTGTCCCTACAAGCTGACTTTCTAAATGAGCACATAAAAACTTAGGTAAACAAGCATATAAAAACGCAGCTGTGTATCCCACCAACTGTTTAGGACACAAAAGTTCAATGCAATGAAAAGGTATATAAGTAGTCATGCATTTTGTAGCCATTAGCACTTAAATGGCAATTGAAATTATGAACACAATTATGAACATAATTGATAATTGTGAAATTATCAACACAAACTTGAGTAACAGGACACAGAGGCAGGAACAAAGAACCCAGAATGGAGTTCTGTGTAAAATATAACAATAGATTTTGAGAGATGCAGAAAAATCATTCATCTTAGGTGCCAAAAGTAGTAAGTAGTTAACACTATCAAGGCAGCTTAAGCAAGATAGGAAGTAATATTGGATCAGCAAACAGTAAGTCATTGGTATCATTTTAGAAAAGGAAACAAAGATCAGAATGAGTGGATTTGTTGAAATAAAAAGTATCATCAATCTTTGGAAAAGTTGGATAGTGGAATAAAAAGAGAGTTTGCATATTATCTAGAACATTCTGGAAGCATTCAGATAGCACTCTTATTCTTTCTAAAACAAAGATGACCATTGCAGATATCATTGCTTTGGTGACTATTTTGGTATATCATAATAGAGATAAGCATTTTCAAAAAATAAAAATGTTTTTTCTCCCATTAAAAAGTAGAGTGCTAAACGTGAACACAGTAAACTGGCCCTTCAGCATTATATAGGATAACAGTGCAGATTCTGACGGTGTTTTTTCATACTATGAAGTAGTGTGATGGAAGTCTAATCCAATTTGTGAGAACAGAACAACTCATTAATGTTAAAAAGAGCTTAGGGGGCTTCCCTGGTGGCACAGTGGTTGAGAGTACACCTGCCGATGCAGGGGACACGGGTTCATGCCCTGGTCCGGGAAGATCCCACATGCCGCGGAGCGGCAGGGCCCGTGAGCCATGGTCGCTGAGCCTGCGCGTCTGGAGCCTGCGCTCCACAACGAGAGAGGCCACAACAGCGAGAGGCCAAGTACCGCAAAAAAAAAAAAAGGAGCTTAGGATATCATGGGTTTGTCTTGCTGTAATATCTACGTAAGCAGCAAACATTATCCATTCCCCCTTGTTAACCTCTGTTCAACTTGTTCCTTGATGTTCGTCGTGAACTCAAATATGCAAACTTGAA
The DNA here is from genome assembly GCF_937001465.1 of Orcinus orca. Taxonomy (NCBI): domain Eukaryota; kingdom Metazoa; phylum Chordata; class Mammalia; order Artiodactyla; family Delphinidae; genus Orcinus; species Orcinus orca. The sequence goes on along the minus strand of NC_064569.1, from coordinate 32,315,925 downwards.
ATGTTCAGAAAGAAACAGAAAAAAAAAAATACAAGATATTTAAAGGAAAACTAAACTTTAATTTCAGTAAAATACATAAAGCTATATAATGGTCAAGACTAAATATTAGAGTTGGAGTCAGCGTACCTTATTCCTTTTGCTAGTTATAATGTCATCATGAACATATCTCCGGAGACAGAGTGCCTGCATTTGCCACTTAATAGTTGTGTGTGTCCTCAAGCTAATTAATTGCATAACTATTTGTGCCTCAGTTTCCTCATCTTTAGACTATTAAAAGCACCTACCTCTTAGGGTTGTTGTGAGGACTAACTCACTTAAGTTTTTAAATCAGTTATTGGCACAAATTGAAAGTTGAAAGTGTTTACCATTCTAATTATTTGTTTCTTTTTATTAAGTCCAAGTTTCCCAAATTATTTTATGAGGTTGTGATGCTATTTCTGAGAGGTGTTAGTACACAATTGTGTTAAATTTATTTTGGACTGCTATATGATTTTTTCATATATCTTTATCTTTCAGTGTTTGTATTATGGGGCCATGTTCTCTCATCTACAACTTGGAGTATATGCATTACATTGTTATGTAATAAAAGGCCAGTAGTGTTTTGTCCTCAGTTTTCATACCTTGCTCTTGGAAGATTATTGTGTCTCAAAATATAGTCCACTAGCCACCTGCTGCCCATATATGGTACTTATTAACTGTGTGCCTTCCTGGGTGCTCCCACAGAACTACCTAATCATAATTTATTGGAGTTGGAACAGGAAAATATATTGTTTGTATAAGCTAGTATATTGTATGTAAGTTGAACAAATTCAACTAAAATTTGAGAACCACTGACATAGATTATTTGGTATACTCTCTCACACTTACTCTCAGTTCTTTTGCTTATGTTCTCTTTCATATATTCTTATATTATCTTTCTTCATTTTCTCTCTTTGGCATCAAGCTTACAGATAGAAAGAAAGCAGTGTTTTAGTTAACCAAAAAATAATTCTATATGCTACCTGTTAAAACTAACTTTTTAATCATAAAGTTAGTTGTGTATTTTAAATTGTCAGCTGCATTAACTAGGTGTCTGAGTTAAACAGTATAATATGCCCAAAAGAACATAAGGAAAATAGCAACTAATCTGGTATAAAATATAGTATGAAGCAGTGCAAAGCCACTAGCATTCTTGCACATGTTAAGTTCCTATTATGCTATCAAGCACTGTGCTAAGTATGTTAAATACATTATACTATTTAATTCTCATGACATTCTTAAGAAGAGAGAATTAATATTTAGAGGTGAGGAGACTGAGGTTTAGAGATTTGAAGCAACCTTCCTAGAATCACCCAAAAAGAGAAGAAGCTGGAATGCCAAACAGGCTGTATGATTTCAAATAATAATCTCAAGTGCTATGATATTTTTTGCATGGAAAGTATAGACACTTAAAATGGATTGACCATCCAGTCAAGCACCACACAATGAATATATATGTTTACCTCTTTTCTTTTTCTTTTCTTTTTTTTTTTTTTTTTGCGGTACACGCGCCTCTCACTGTTGTGGCCTCTCCCGTTGCGGAGCGCAGGCTCAGCAGCCATGGCTCACGGGCCCAGCCGCTCCGCGGCATGTGGGATCTTCCCAGACTGGGGCACGAACCCGTGTCCCCTGCATCGGCAGGCAGACTCTCAACCCCTGCGCCACCAGGGAAGCCCAACCTCTTTTATTTTCTCATAAAAGACTTCACTAAAATTAAGGTGAAGTAATAAAAATGTATAAACACACAATACAGAGAGAAAGGTACAGTGAAACGGTGATATAAAGATGTGAGCACATTTTTAAAATTTAAAAGAGGTTGGAATTGTTTCCAGGGAGAAGAAAGTTGAGTACAAATGTCAATAAAAAGCAAATCGATTAACACCACAGAACCCTGGAAAGGCTCTAGAATTAGAGGTACCAGGAAGCAGGGTGAGTTGAGGGATAAAAATGGGAAAAGTTGAAATTTGTTATGAGGATGCTAACAAACCGAGTGATGCTAGAAAGTGCTTCTCATACCTTTAATATATCTTGCTAAAGATATAAAATACAAATGTATATGGCCCTCGGAGTGGCTGGCAAACATCTACATGAGTTTGGTGAAACAATCCATATCTTTACTTGTATTTAATAATCATAAGGAAAACAAAGTGTTTGGGAAATATTAAATTTATATAAAGATTTCATAGAAAATATCTTAATTTTTAATAATGAGGTTGTCACTCTGAGTGACTATTTTTGTATCAGTTTTTTTTATTAAAATGACTTCATGAAATTTTTGATTAAAAATGTAAATTGTTAGGAAAAACACCAAATTATAATTTATCATCCAAACCAGGACACATTTAAGTGTACAAGGGGGTGCTATTTAATTACACTGGGGCAACAGGTGTAAACAAGGCTGTTGAGCCTAATGGTAAACATGATTACCTCACGATGACCGTACCCAGGCTCCAACTTGCCATTTAAAGACTTAGGAAATCAATATTTCATGGAACATGTGAAATTCACTTGCAGTACTTATTTGGGAAGCTCAGCTCTTGTACTGAAACAAGGAAATTGTGTAAAAGTAAACAAATAATTGTGAGGCTTCAAGAAGAATACAGACAAGCATACACACCACTAAACCTGCTTTCCCCCTCACTCTCCAAACACTGAAATACTCAATCGCTCTCTGAGAAACCTATCAACCGATAAGGTTTACCCCCATGCACACAGAACTTTCAATTCGAATTTTAGTGCCCCACACTTAAATACTTTGAATAGATAGACAAGGATTTTCAGAAAGGGGATATGCAGAAACAAGCAACAGCCTTGTTATGAGAGCAGAAATAAGAAAGAACCACCCTGAAGTTAGATAATGAGATAAAGAAAACATTGGGATCAGCCTATGAGAGAAGCCCTGAGAGATGTCAGGGAAGCAGCTGTGTTGCAGGTCAAGAGGACAGCAGTGTGTTTGGAACTCCAGAAGGAATGCAGTCTTCCCTTGCGATCCTCAGGGAATTGGTTCCAGAACCTCTCTCATATACCAAAATCCACAGATGTTCAAGTACTTTATATAAAATGGCATAGTATTTGGATATAATACATTCTCCCCTATACCTCAATTCATCTCTAGATTACTTATAATACCTAATAAAATGCAAATGTTATGTAAATAGTTGTAAATGTAATGTAAATGCTATGTAAATAGTTGCTTGTGTGCAGCAAATTCAAGTTTTGTTTTTTGAAAATTTCTGGAATTTGTTTCAAATATTTTTGATCTGCAGTAATAAGGGAATAACAAATAACAAAGACAATTATTAACTCCATAAGAAAAGGTGCAGTTGCACAAGAAGAAAACATATATCTCTTGGCTCTACAATGAATAACATTAACAAAATCATCATAAGGTGTATCCTGAATATTGAGTTGACCAAAATAGCTTGGAAAGTGAGAGGAGAGAAAATTGGTGAAGGGGATTATAAAAATACTAAATTCATATATTCCATGTTAGAAGTTCAGTAGATAATATCTTAAATGGTGTCTGTACAAATATCTTATTATATTTTAGAGAAACCACAAAAAGTAGCTAAAGAATTTAAAGGGGTTGCATTTCAGATGTGGAATTTGATGATAGTGTGACAAAGACTTCTTGTTATCAGCTTTAAGCTTTCTAGCAGTGTTTTCTTTTTTAAATTAAGAACTCATGTCATTTTGATACAAACAAAAGTAATACAAATATATATGGAAGCCATTAGATGGTTATGAACAGGGACTGTTGTAATCTGGTTTACATTTTCAATATCAATAATATATTAAGTGGAAAAAAGCAGACTTATAAATGCATATGTATGGAAAGACCTCTGGAAGGATATATAAATATTTATAGTTAACAGTAGTTAACTTTGGGTGGTTGAATTTTGAGTGATTTAAAAAATAATTAATTGTATTTAAATTTTTTCTTTAACTAACTTGTATTAGGTGTCTAATACCTGGAAGAAAATGCCTAAAGTCAGAGATTCCCAGATAAGAGCTGACAAAATGAGTTTAAGCTTCAGGACCTCTTGCTTGCCCCAGGCAGGCATTTTGTATTCATAATATTGTTTACTTTTGCTTAAATAGCAACTACCGCCACATATTGTAGAAGCTTTAGGCCTGTAAAACCTAAATCTGACCTTAGATGTAGGTTCAGATTCTAGCCCTATTAGTACATAGGTAACTCACTTTCTTATTTTCATGCTACAAAGTGTTTGAATTTGGCACTGACAGGGAGAAAGAACAAGAGTGGGGAGAGATAGAAGGCAAAAGATGTTGTTACAAATGCAACAAGCTTTAGTCAACAGTGGTAAGTTTTTCCAATATTAAAAATGCCCAAAGTTTAAAATGCTGGTATGAAACAGAATTAGAATAACATTTATCAGTATCGTTTGACAGTATCACTTATGTCTTTTATTAGACAAATATGGAATGTTTATAAAATAAATTATCCATAGGGAGTAAAATTCGTATTTCATATACAATTGGCAATGGTAGTCCCACTGTTAATTTTTTACAAAAAAACCTAAAAATCTAATAAACTATTTTTATACAAAGTTGCTATATTGATCCTTTTATGTAGTAAAAAATTATAATGCAAATTAGGACATACAATAATCTTACAATATTATACAGTGCAATGAAAATAAAAACATAACACAAAATTTGTCCTTTATAAAATGTATATTTTGCATTTATTAATGCAAATGTAGCACATTAGTGACCACTACACGATTAACATCAGTTAATTTCCATGCTTTTATTGTCCAATTGATAGAGTTGCAATTGTAATGTTGCTACAAAAGATTTGTGCTACACCAAAAAAAAAAAAAAAAAAAGAAGAAGCAGAAGTTGTGGGCAATAGGGATGTAAAGAACAGAAAAGATAGATAAGGTGCTGGTTTAGGCAGAGTATGTTGCGGTATGTCATAAAATATTTGTGTATTTTTCAAGCCAAAAACATTTTCTACATGCCAACTAAATATTGTCACTTACCATCTGCCTCTACAAGGATTAGGTCACTAGCCATAGCAGTTGCTGACCTTCAACGCACCCCGACAGGAGTTCAGGGTGGAGGTCAGAAATGAGGCAGTCTGTGCTCTGGGAAAAACTGGCAGAATAGGCCTTCAGTTAGTTAGATATTTTCAGGAGTCTTTATGAGTCCACTTTCTTATATCTCCTCATATCTAAAAAGGCACTGAAATCATTAACAGAGACATCTGCTCATCGTGACTAGTAGCAACCTTCTGCCAATATGTGTGCTTGATTGCACGTATCTCCCTTCACTAAAATCACATAAATACTGGCTTCCCCCCTACCTCTTCAGAGCAGTTCTCAGAGCTCTCTGAGAGGCTGTCTCCTGGGCTATAGTCCTCATTTGGCCCCAGATAAAACTTAACTCACAACTCTCTTGTTGTGCATTTTTTTTTCAGTTGATATATACATTCTGTGTGTTCATACCAATCTTTATTCAAGTTTGGCAAACATCAGGGAAAACGTAATTAGTACTGTATACCTCACATGTCAGAAATATGAATGAGATGCCAATACACTAGTTACTTCTGAGTGTTGTCTCTGATGGTATGTCGATTTCAAGGATGCACATATATATATCTTTATTATATATATAATAATAAAATTTTAAGATGAATTGTGTGTTTCTTATCATTCTAGGCTTAAGTCTCTGCTGAATGTGAAATAAAGGTTTTGTCTTGGAACTTCCAAAGTCTTTACTATAGCTACTCTGATTTCATGTTTTATTTATGGTTTTCTCATAATTATTTACATTCTGCTTTCTTGTTTTAACTTAATGTGTGTATTTGGCTTTTATCTATGAATAAGAAACATCTGATCACTTGTGAAAACCTTATATACTGTGTTAGTTTCCTAAGGCAGCCATAGCAAAATACCACAAGCTGCGTGGCTTAAAATGATAGAAATCTGTGTGTGTCTGTGTCCAAACTTATCTTTTCTTATAAAGTAACTAGTCATTGGATTTAGGACTCAGACTAATCCAGGATGACCTCATCTTAACTTGATGACATCTGCAAAGACCCCATGTATCCAAATAAGGTCACATTCACAGATACCTTCAGCATATCTTTGGGGGTAGACAATTCACACACATCTCATACCAAGCATTTCAGCCCCCCTGAGATATTGTACAATCAACTTCAAGCTTCCTATTTTATTTTAATTGGTATGTCTTTCTAACTTCCAGAAAAAAATAAGGGAAAGAAAAGGTTTTGTAAAGTTTCAACAGAAATTCAATAAACCCAACATCACTGTCATCTGAATGTGACTTTTAAAGGATTTTTCTTTTTTTCATGATATTGAATATTAACTAATTTTCATGAGTACTTTTTTGATTTTGCCGATTCATTCATGTTAACAATTTATGAACAAGTATCAAAGGATCAATAATGGCTCCTCACTTTACAGAAAAGAAATATGTAGAAATCTTTTAACATGTGTTAGCACTAAATTACCAATCTATACTTCTTTACTCATAATGAAAAGTAAGGTTGTTGCTAAGGACTGAATCTAAGGTTTATTTTGGAAACTTCCACTAATACCTTTTTATCTCAAAACCCAATTCATGAGTCATTCTCAGTATCCCCTTGAGGTGAGATGAAAATGTCTATTACAGCTAAGTGTTTGAGACCAAAATGATGTGCACACAACAAAATAAATTCAATGGACCCTAATAAAAATCTCTGTGTGTAACAGATCTTAATACAGAAGTGCAACTGCTTCATATTTGAATGTTACACTGAAGATAGCCTCTTACCTAATCTAAAAAAATTAGTCTCAAATTAGCTAAGTAACTCCTTTCTGCTTTATAACTGTGTTTTACTCTTTTGTCTCTCAAAGGAAGAAATATACATGTGCACACGTTCTTCCTGATTTTTAAAATTCTATATCAAATAACACCTAAGTGTTAGAAAAAGAGATAGTATTTTTACTTCTTATCTGTCAAAACACTAAATATCTAATTATCAAATTGAGATGTTATAATATTGATATATTTAGTTGCTCTCTCCTGAGCTTTCACATTGAATATTTTTGTATTTCATAATATTGCTCTCAACGCTTACCCTCAACCCTTTGCTTTGAATACCAAGCATAGGTTAGGATTTCCACAAGAACATTTTGAGTTCCGTGGCAGCAGGCACTGTGACCTATTTGTTGTTGTGTCAATAGCCAGCACATAGTAGGTGGTTGGTAAATGTTTTTCGATTGAAGGAATGACACTACTGTGGTTATAATGGAATGTTTGCCTGTAGCTACAAAACACCCTCTTAATTCTATGAGTTTAGATGTGGGGTGTGCAGAATGTATCTTCCTAGGCCTCTATAGACTTGTTCAGAAATGCCCTTGGCATGACTTTTAAACCCAGAGGCACCTAGGATGGTTCTGTCACATTTTAAATAGAATATATTTCTGTTTCAACCAGGGTCCAGGCAGGAGACAAATGGTACACTCAAATGAGATGAGTGGGGAGAGTTTAAAGAAGAAAGCATTTAGAAAGCCTTGGACAGAGGTAAGAGAATGAAACAAGGTTCTGTGGCTTGTTTGTGGCTGGGGTGGAGAGAGGACGGTTGTCGCGTCCAGGCCTCAAGGGACAAGGAGAAGGGGCACAGGAAGGAACACAGCCATTGCAACCTGCGTCCATGGAGGGAGAGAGTCAGAGAGTCTGGTGAAGAAACACCTGGCCTCCTGCTCCTCTACTTCTGGATCTCCTGCTGGGGCCTTTACAGGCCAGAGCCAGCTGGAAGCCACAGGACATGCAGTCAACAGAGGGTCACAGAACAGAGTGAAAAGGGCAAGAAAGTGAATATGGAGGGACAGAAGGTCAATACCTAGCTAAGTTTTCTTCTTTATTGTTTGATGTATAGGCTAAGCAAAAGGATGAAGAAAAACTTTTTAGGCACCTTCTAGAGGATATTTATTTAGTGAGCATAGCTGAGGTCTAGAACGTAGTGCTAGAGATAACTTAGATATTTTCTAGTCCAGAACATGTAAAATTGGTATTCTCAAGAATTCATCCATTCAGTATTTATGTGGAGCGTGTTATGTACTAGGTACTGTGCTGGTGGTGAAAAGACAGACAAGACAGACAGCTCCCTGTCCCCCAGAATTTACTTTTTTAGAGAATGTGGGCAATAATAACTAGAAAGATAAACGGGAAAATTAGAAGCATCACAAAGCAAATAAGCAAGGAAAGAAGATAGAGAATAACTGAACCACTTTAGAAAACCACAGGGAAAACTTTCAGAGAACCTGAAGGAAAAGCAGGACCCAATGCAGTGTTTTCAAACCCTGATCACAGGCGATCAGCCACTTGTGAAAGTGAGTTAGTGGCTCCAAAATGTCATTGTTTTCATTTATAACTGATTGCAACTGGTCAGAGTGTTCCACACATACTAAATAGGAAAGTGTTGTTTTGTGAAACTGCTTTTAGTTACATATATGCATGCCCGTATGTGGGCTGGGTCTTTCATTAAATCCTATCCCTACATGGATTACAAGCTAACACTGCAGAGGCTAATGTGACCCAGTCTGTCACCAGCTTCCACCCTCCAATACCTTCTGTTGTGCCTTTTGGAGCATGTGGCAGATTAATAGTCAACTCCTCTTTTTCAGTAACTTCTTTTCTGAACAGTCTTTCTCCTTTCTTTTCCTAAATGAAACTGGCCATCTCCTACTGATGCTGTACTCCAGGCAGAACTCAAGAGTGGAGAGGTTGTGTTTTCTCTCCATATACCTCGGAGCTCAGAGAAGAGGAAGGCCTGAATCTTACTTGCCCTGCCCCATGCTGCTTCCAAAATGCCTTCATCCTTCCCTTTCAAATACACAGGGTTTTTGAAGTTTATGCCAACAAATTTTATCAACTTTACCCTCCTTTTGAGTTTCACCTGCCAACCTCCAGCCACTCCCCTTTCATTCAAGATGACTTGAGCCCTTGTTTCCTTTCATCTCCACCACATTTACTCTGGGGTAGTTCTTGCTGACTCAGTATCTGTTTAGATATCTATCTAATCCCTTGGCTTCTTAATTCTTTGGCCTCACTTCCACTTTTTTTCTTTAACTTATCTCATTTACCAACACCCACAGTTTTACCCTTGACATTTCTAATTTTCAAAAACTCAAACGCTGCCAGAATTTCTCTTTCAATCTCTAGAATCTACCTTGCACCTCCTACCCATTTAACTTGCTTATTCTAGTTCTTCTACTCCACTAATTCTTTGTCCTTATTGAGACTTCTAATTCTTTACTTCTTTTTCTTATATCAACCATACCCCTCTAATTCTCATTGCTATGGTTATACACCATTGATTTCATGTCCAATAATTAAAATCACTTTCTTGAAAAAACCCATACCTATCATGTATCTCTCTCCTTCATTTAATTCCTGGGTGAGAAAGCTCTACCTCTGATAAATCCCAGCTATTAATACTTGAGCAAATAAGTATTGCTGGACAACTGAACCAGTTGGTCTCACCTTATATTCATGACCACAGACCTCAAGTTAGCACTCAACTTTGGTCAGGAATCCTACATTCTACCCTAGAAGGTTTGGTCTCCAGTTCTCTAAAACAGTTATTTCAAACTACCTTCTTTTCCTACTCTTAGCTAATGTCCTTATGGAAAAAACAGAATGAGGCAGGAACTCCCACACATTCATAGCCCCAACTCTACCACTTTCCTGGCCTGGATACCAACACCCTGTGCTTGTTCCCCTGTTACAATAGATGAGATGCTCCCACTCAAACAAAGGTCACTCCTTCACTCACTCCCTGGTCCCATCCCCTACCACTGTCTCAACAGTGCAGTCATATTGTGGGAATTTACTCCTTTAGTTCCTCCAGCCTATTGAATATTTCTGGCCTCCTTCACAAGAGAATCTTGAAAGAGTTGTGTCAATTCAACTCCTCCACTAAATCATTTCTGATTCTCTCCTCAACTTGCTCCAGTACAGCCTCTCTCCCCATCACTATCCTGGCACTGATACTGTCAACAAATCAGAGTCTTCAGCATTTCCAGACTCAGTGGTTATACTCACATCCTTATCTTACTCAACTTCCCAGACTATTCAGCATAGGGAAATACTCCATCCTTCCTGAAACCCTTTCTTCTCTTGGATTCTGAAATATCACACTCCAGTGTATTCATTCTACCACACTGGAAAATTTCTGTTTTCTTTGAAGACTTTTCTCCTTGTCCTAATCTATAACTGGCTAGAGGTTTTTCTTCTATCTATACGTTTTGTCTAGGTGATATCCTCCAGCTCAGGACTTTAAATACTATCTATTTGATGATTAACACTCAATTTATATCTTTACTGCAGACTGTTCTGGACTGCAGACTCAAATATCTAATTGCCCATTTGACCTATCCACCTTGATGTCTTATAGGCAACTCAAATTCAGAATGGTCAAAACAGAACTCTTAAGTCACCCCACTAAACTCCAAATTTGTTTTTCTCACAGTCATACCCATCTCAGAAAATTGCATCTTCATCTACTTAAATGCTTAATCCGAAAGCCAAGAAATTATTCTTGCTTTCTCCTTTTTCTCCATCTTCTATCTCCAATCTATTAACAAGCCTTTTCTCTATCTCCCTATGCATCCTTTCTTACATCTACAGTAGCACTAGCTTGGTGGTAAGAGTTTCCATTTTCTTTAACTTGAGCTATTTCAGGTTGTCTGTGACCTGACTTCCTTGCTTTCCTCTTTCCTTACTAAAATCCACTTTGCAAGTTAAAGTGATTTTTTAGCACTTAAATCAAAGCATGTCATTGGCCTACTTTCTATGCTTTAATGGGTTATTATTGAATTTAAAATAGAATTCCAAATCCTTAACCTGGCAAAAAAAATCCTACCTCCTCTGGTCCCCATTTCTTCTCTATCTCACTGTTAATATTCTTGACTTCAGTCTCTAAGCTCCAATCACACTGACCTTCTTTCTGTGCCTTTAACATGCTAAATTTACTCTCTCCTATATTCTCAGCTTGGAAAGTTCCTCCCCATAGTTTCATGAGTTTTTCTTGTCACTAAATCTTAGTTTATATGAAACTTCCTCATAGACATCTTCTCTAAACCCTCCATTCCAAATTAGTCCCCAAGACATTCTTTTCCACATTCCCTTGATTTATTGCACTACAGCCTTAATCACTGTCTGATGTCTTCTTTTTTGGTTATTGTCTATTTTTTCATTAGGCTTCTGGTTTCATGAGAGCAGAGCCTGCATTTTTTTTTCTTACCCTTTTGCTCTCTGAACCTTCACCATGCCTCCCATATCATAATTCTGTAGTATATTTTGTTGTATGAATGAATAGATCAGGACTTTCCCTGTTCCAGTCTAATCTGTGTTCTCTTCATGGCTTCACGTCTTTCTTTGCCTCTCTTGTCCACATAGCAGGTCTACTAGAGAAACTCACAAAGTATAGATTTAATAGCTTAAAATCACTCTTTCTCTTTTAAGCCAAATTCTAAGTTCTGGTGGGAGGCATGCTTATGTATTCAACTTGGATCAGGCAGCACTCTGGTCTAATGAACTATAATCAGGAGTGTGTAGTTACAGACATAGAGTATAAATATAGCTGCTACAGGACCAACTACTATGGATGAGAAGTGTCAGGGAAGGGAGTTGCTGATAAAGGATGAATTATAAATAGGGTAGACATCCCCAAAATGTCTCTGTGACCTAAGCAAATTCCTTTATGGTTCATGTCTCTGTGCCTGTTGTGTCATCTGTTTGGCATGCCTCTGTTTGACACAACTTCTCCTTCTCCAACTATGTCTCTGCAGCCTTGTCTGACCCTGATGACCGAGATCTAAAATTCTCACTGGGTCTTGTTTGTGTTGGTGGTCTGATATCTGGACTTCCCTTGAAAGCTGTATATACTCTATAGAATTTTATTAACATGTCTGTCTTCCCAACTAAACATACTGCTTCTAAGGCAATAGATCATGTCATAAGTTTTGCATATTCATGGCTGAGCAGAGTGGAGGTCCCTAATTAATACAATTTTTTCACATGTGGCAGAGCAAGTAGGCAGGTAGAAAATTAATTGCATATAATTGTGGTAGCAGCGAATGGAATGGTGAGACCAAGGAAGGAGGAATAAGAGAGGGCTAGGAAAAGGAAGTTTTTGATTTATGTATGCAAAGATTTAGTGACCATGACATTGGAAAAGAGACTTCATGGGTGGAGTAGAGAAAGAATAAGCTGGATTTAGTGACAGAAGGAAGGGACATATAGGAGACATGACAATCTTTTGCTGCCTAGCAATTCTCTCTCACCATCTACCCTAAACATCTTAGAAAAAATACCAGAAATGAGGTTGAACTATAAAATGTGCACAATATCAATAATATAAATTGAGAATCATAAGCCATTGTTTTATTTGTTCTTCATTGCTGCAAATTATTCTAAATTATCAAGTTATATATGCAACATGCTCTCATATTTGCTAACAGTGAGTTTTTTCTACTGGCAGGGGACAAATTGTTGAAAAAAGTTGAACATCTATGAAATACATATTAGAATAAAAAGAAATAAAGTCATGTTAATTAAAATAAATAATAGAATAAATGAAAAATAAAAACCAAAGAAAAGTGAAAAAATATGACCCTCATGAATGTCAGGTCCACAAGGTCCAACCTTTTAATGGCACTGGAAGTGTGTTCAAGGAAACTCCAGTCAAACTATGTGGATTTGAATCTAGCTGTGACATTTTCTACTTTTGAACTTGGATAGTTTATTTAACCTCACTAAGCCTCTCATCTGTAAAATTAGGTTTTGAGAGGATTAATTGAGGAAAATTCATATAAAGTCTGTATTTGTCAAATTTGGGAGGTTGTAACAAACTCGGTAAAGTTAACCTAATTAAAAAATAAAAGAAAAGAGGAAAGAAAAGAGCATACTGACTCATGTTACTGGGAAGTCCAGACATAGTTAGAGCCAGAGACTTGAAAAATATTCCCTAGGTTTGTCTGTGAACTTAAATCTCAGGCAACCTCTTTCTGCATGAATGAAAAAGAGGGATGCTGGCAGACTCCAACTTGTCTTCTTATATCTCATAGTCCAAAGGGAGTTGAGATTTTCTCTATTAGTTTTCAGAAAGACTCTGATTAGCCTAGGTCACATGCCTGATCCTATACTAATCACTATATCCTGAGGAATAGAGAACTGTGGGTTAAATAGTCTTATACATTACTTTAGGTATGGGTGGAACATGATAACTGACAGTTCCACAAAGAACATATGGAGAGAGAAAAGATGGTCCCCTAAAGGAAGTGATAGGTTAGACCAAAAATGTTCACCACTTAATAAATTGCCTTATCGATGAGAAAAATAAGGACTTATAAGCAAGGATGTATATCAAGTAGGGAGAAAATATTACCATTCTTTCTCTCTCCCCCTCTTCCCTCTTTCTCCTCTCCTTTCCTGCCTCTATCTACTCTCCAAAGTTTTCTCTTGGGTTATTCTAATCAAACTGCATTTTACTGAGAAATCATTTTACTTCTGCATCTCTCTATGGCAAACTTTAATAAATGAAATCCTGGCTGAAACGTTATGGTGATTCTAGCTGTGGAGTAGGATGGTGTGGTAAATCTCTGTGCTGCATTAACATCTTTGTATCAAAAACTGAAATTGAGTTACAGAAGCCAAATAAGTCAAGTATAATAAATATAATTTCTTCTCACAATAGTCATAGTGTTAACATTTACAAATTTCCCTGCTTTAATCCAGCAGCTAGGTGGGAAATCATCACAATAATTTGTCTCTTTAAAATATTTAGAAATTATTGCATCTAAAAGACAAAATTAAGCAAAGCAGAAGCAGGGATTTTTGCTCTTTTCTGACTGATCTAAGAGCATGTTGTCTGAATTGAACTAGGCATCTTGAGTTTGACCTTAACTGGAAGAGTATTACTTGAGAACTCTTCAAACTGAGCAGTAAACATTCCATTGTGCAGACCTAAACCTATAATTTTAAATCTTTGTAATACGGGAATATCTGACAACATTATTAAAGCTTTTTGCTTGCAATGTAAGACAGATTCTCATCATTAATTGAATATAAACGTTAGCTTGTTATTCAACACAAAAGCCCTTTGAGGAAAGGTTTTTAATTTTTTCTTGTTTTTGTATCTTCTATGAAGTCTATATTTCCCCACAAACTTGAAGTGCATTTTTTTCCATTGTTTCTGAATATTTTTTGCATGCAATACTCATAAAATAAATCTTTTAATAAAATAAACTATTAGATATGGAATTATCTCTGCTGAATAATCAGCAAGGACTTTCTTCAGATATTTAAAGATAAAATATGGTAGCCAGTAAACAGAAGGAATTCTAATCTTAGATTTCTGTGTGTGGTTGGATGGTACTGGGGTTGGTGGTGGTTCAAATATGTTTGTATAAAATCTGGGGAGCATGTTGATTCCTTCCTCTGCACCTTCTCCTTAATAAGGCAGATACTAGCAGCCACAGAGAAGGGCCTCAAAACTGGGACCATGCCAGGAAGAATGACGTATTATATACTTTTTTTTTTTCAAATTCTTACCTATTGTCTTCGTTCAGCTAAGGAACCAAAAAAGAACAGGATCACCTCACTTTCTTAGATAGACAATCTTCACAAAATCTTATCTGTCAGTGCTTCTGCAGATAAAACTGCTTTGGGACAGAGTTATGAGGTACAATCTTTTAATACAGGGATATTATCAATCTCAAAATGCAGCACAAAGATAAATGAAAATTTCTACATTTTAAAAGCCTATGATATAGACAATAATAAAGAAACAATTTGGATAAATTAGAAATGCGCTTGACTGGGAGATATGAGATAGGCAGGCCTTGCTGCCACCTCTTTACCCTGGAGCTGGTCCAGACATGTACCTTAGGATGTTCTTCATCTGCAAAATAAGGGTCCAGCTGCCATGATCTGCAAGTCTGCTCTGGTTCTTACATGGACTGGAAAGTACCATTGGGCAAATGATTGAGCCTATCCTCTGCTTCTTCATTTGTAAAATGGGAGTAATAACTGCCTTGAGTGCCTCACGTAATTATTGTACAATTAAGTGGGATTATGGGTATGAAAGCACTTTACAAAATAAAAATCCATTCAAATGTAAGTTATCATTATTATCAAAGAGGAGTAAAACAGGAAATCATTCAGAAGAGCCAGATACTAGTATTATACTGTCCAAGAAGTCTATCACTGGGAGTCATCATTTGGAAATTCATCATATGGAGAATCAGCAACATTTTCTCATTATTGGTTTATCCATTCACTCTTCCATTTATCCTTAGTATTTCTAACTTTCTTTTCACTCTACTGCCTGTCCTTTCACTACATATGTAGTTTTATGTGTGATCACTTACTCTCTCCACAGTGCTTTGTCACATTCACATATTCAAATTTCCACTTTCTTCAAATTTTCAATAATTAGTGCATTTGTGCTCAAGCTTTTCTCAACCCAGGCCAACTGTCTCTTTCCCTTTCATGGGCTTTTCCTTAAATTATTTTTGACTTAGTTTCCTTACATCCCTTTCTTGTAACCATTAAGTGGATCAGAAAACATTTACAGAGCACCTACTAAAAGGCTAAGATCAGTGCTGAATGCCGAGATGAGAATCCTTAGAGAGCGTACCCTATAGTCATAGAGATGCTTAAAATACTCTCATGTTTACCCTATATCTACATCTAGAATATTTATTTTTATTAGAATGTAAACAAGTTATGACTTTGTCTATCTCTCAAGTTTTGCCACTTTTGTGCTTTAGCCTTGATGTTCTTCTTCAAAGTCAAACTACTTTTTTTTTTTTTGCGGTACGCAGGGCTCTCACTGTTGTGGCCTCTCCCATCGCGGAGCACAGGCTCCGGACGCACAGGCTCAGCGGCCATGACTCACAGGCCCAGCTGCTCCACGGCATGTGGGATCTTCCCGGACTGGGGCACGAACCTGTGTCCCCTGCATCGGCAGGCAGACTCTCAACCACTGTGCCACCAGGGAAGCCCTCAACCTACTTTTTTATCCCAATACCTATTTATTCGTCAATTCCAATATCACCCCCATTTGAGAACTTCATCCTTGGCTTCCACAATTATTGAACTGTGTTTTCCTCCCTACCCATTTGACAATTATTTATTTATTTATATTATTATTTAGAAGCTTTAAAATTTCTCACTATGTGGAGAAACCTAAGAGGCCAGGCACTCTGTTCTATGCATTTTATATTCCAACACCTTACTGTTGGTACTTAATAAATGTTTGTTAAACCAATGAATGAATGAATTAACACAATAATACAAGCTGGGTATTTAGAGGCAATATATTGTCAAGATGTAAGAATCAGATCTAGATTGGAGTTCCATTTTTGATACTGAATAACTAATATTAAATATGGAAAACTGACCTTATCTTTCTCAGTTTCAACATCTGTATAATTGGGATAAGCTAGGGATCCTAAGATGCTTAGCGCAAATGCCTTGCATATTAAATATCCAATATATGTTCAGCGCCACTTTAATATAATAATATATTTTATTGAGAGAATAGCTAATAGGGTACAGCTGGTATAGAGCACCTCTAAACAAGAGGGACGGACCAAAGACATTCTTCAAGAACCTAGAGAAGGAAATTCCACATGGCGTGACATATTACAACCCTTTGGGAAATTGCTATCACAAGAGACAACCCAGGCTTTATGATGGATGAGGTGGTAACAAAAGGACCTGAAGTGAAGCCAAGCAGCAAACGGAGCTTTTCTTTTTTTTTTTTTTAAAGAGCTATTTATCAGCTCTAATCCCAATCAAGGGGTGATCTTTATGAGGCTGCACTGAAGCTATTGGTCACCTGGTGAACTTTGTAGTTGCAGATGTCCACAAAACTAGTGATCACAGCTAGTTTAATTCTTCTTAATACAAAGTATACAGAATATTTATTAAGTTAAATTCTCCCCATTATTAATCATTCTCCACCCCCTCATCAACAAAAAACAGTTATTAAGCCCTTACATGTGGGGCTGAGTAAAGGATTGTGCCTTTTATTAGAACATGAGATAGGCTTAGAAAGAAAATTACACACCTCTAAAAGGGTGTGCAGACATTCCATTGTGTTTGTCTTTTCTCAATTTTTATAAAATTAAAATTGTTGCTATCAGTGCTAAACAGTGTCTTTTTTTTTTTTTAGGTTTTTAAATTTTATTTTATTTTTTATTTTTTTTTGCAGTACGCGGGTCTCTCACTGCTGTGGCCTCTCCCGTTGCGGAGCACACGCTCCGGACACGCAGGCTCAGCGGCC
Source organism: Orcinus orca (assembly GCF_937001465.1). Classification (NCBI taxonomy): domain Eukaryota; kingdom Metazoa; phylum Chordata; class Mammalia; order Artiodactyla; family Delphinidae; genus Orcinus; species Orcinus orca. Next base: position 32,298,575 of record NC_064569.1, on the reverse strand, counting down.
ATGGCTCACGGGCCCAGCCGCTCCGCGGCATGTGGGATCTTCCCGGACCGGGGCACGAACCCGTGTCCCCTGCATTGGCAGGCGGACTCTCAACCACTGCGCCACCAGGGAAGCCCCAATTTTTTTATTTTAAATTAAATTGTGGTTAAAATAAAAACATATAAAGTTTACCATCTTAGCTATTTCTAAGTGCACAGTCCAGTACTGGTAAATATATTCACACTGTTGTACAACCAATCTCCAGATCTTTTTTTTCTTGCAAATCTGAAATCCTTTGCACATTAAGCAACAATTCCCCATTTCCTTCCCTAGCAATCCCCTGGCAACCACTCTTCTACTTTCTGTCTCCATGAGTTCAACTACTCTAGGTACTTCATATAAGTGGAATCAGACAGTATTTGTCCTTTTGTTTAGCATATTATCTTTTTTTTTTTTTTAACATCGCTATTGGAGTATAATTGCTTTACAATGGTGTGTTAGTTTCTGCTTTATAACAAAGTGAATCAGTTATACATATACATATGTTCCCATATGTCCTCCCTCTTGCGTCCCCTCTCTCCCACCCTCTCTATCCCACCCATCCAGGTGGTCACAAAGCACCGAGCTGATCTCCCTGTGCTATGCGGCTGCTTCCCACTAGCTATCTATTTTACGTTTGGTAGTGTATATATGTCCATGCCTCTCTCTCACTTTGTCGCAGCTTACCCTTCCCCCTCCCCATATCCTCAAGTCCATTCTCTAGTAGGTCTGTGTCTTTATTCCAGTCTTACCCCTAGGTTCTTCATGACATTTTTTTTTCTTATATTCCATATATATGTGTTAGCATATAGTATTTGTCTTTCTCTTTCTGACTTACTTCACTCTGTATGACAGACTCTAGGTCTATCCACCTCATTACAAATAGCTCAATTTCGTTTCTTTTTATGGCTGAATAGTATTCCATTGTATATATGTGCCACATCTTCTTTATCCATTCATCCATTGATGGGCATTTAGGTTGTTTCCATCTCCTGGTTATTGTAAATAGAGCTGCAATGAACATTTTGAATTATGGTTTTCTCAGGGTATATGCCCAGTAGTGGGATTGCTGGGTCATATGGTAGTTCTATTTGCAGTTTTTTAAGGAAACTCCGTACTGTTCTCCATAGTGGCTGTACCAATTCACACTCCCACCAGCAGTGCAAGAGTGTTCCCTTTTCTCCACACCTTCTCCAGCATTTATTGTTTCTAGATTTTTTGATGATGGCCATTCTGACCGGTGTGAGATATCTCATTGTAGTTTTGATTTGCATTTCTCTAATGATTAATGATGTTGAGCATTCTTTCATGTGTTTGTTGGCAATCTGTATATCTTCTTTGGAGAAATGTCTATTTAGGTCTTCTGCCCATTTTTGGATTGGGTTGTGGTTTTTTTTTTTTGTTATTGAGCTGCATGAGCTAAACAGTGTCTTTTGTGTTGTTGAAATCTCAGCTTTGTCAATACAACAAAACTTTAATACAGTTTGTAATAATTCACCATATGATTGTAGCTGGACAAGTTTTTAACAGACTTGAGTATTTTATTCTTAAAGAGTATTTGCTAGCAAATTAATACTATAGCCCAAATATCAGGTTGGAAATTGAATATATTTAAGAGATTCTATTCACTCAAGGCAATTTAAAATATTCACTCATATATGGTGTGCAGTCAGAGGAAATCAATCCCATCACCATTTACTCAATATCAGTTTTTGATGACTCTCTGTTCTACTGGGAAATATTATTAGGCAAACACATCAAGTTAATATCCCACCTTGGGAAAAAAAACCCAAAACACAATTATACACCCAAATCACATGAAATAATTTTTGTACATTTAGAAGTTATTAGAAAAAATATTCCAAAATTAAAAGAATACTTCTAAATTATTTGTTGCTGAGATATATTTTAGACAACACTGTGAAAAATAATAATCAGTTTCTTGACCTGCTTTAAATAAACTCCCATCCTATTGAAACTGAAAAATGGATGTTTAGTGATTATTGTAGGCAACATCTAAGAAATTTTCGTGTCTTCCCTGTCGGGGAAATGTCCCTAATTATAATCTCACAGGTGATCATTTTCCAAGCAGGTAGACAGCCCCTGAGCTGAGGTGACTGTCATTCAGCACCCAGGGTGGGGTCTGGATGAACTAGCCTGGTCAGGGGCTCATTGTCCTGAAGCCCAGTTGGGTATTGCAATGTTTAGATTAGTTTCCCAAAGGCCAAAGTGGGGTCTGGAAAATACATTCTGCTTCACAGTATTTCTTTTGAAATGACAATCTTACCCTGGAGTCTTCTCTGTGTTTTAGGGCATTTCTGTGCTGAGGTAGAGAAGGGATTGAGTGAGCTGGACTTTGCAATTCCCAATCTTATTTCAATCAGATTGACTCTACTTTTATATTGGATTCCCGGTAAATTGCTTTATGAAGAAAGGATTCACTGAACAAAAGAGAAAAGAAGTGTGTTAAAAAAAAAAAAAAACTACTACAGAGTATCAGAGAAATGACTGTTATGATAGGATAAAAGGTAGATGCTACTACATATTTTTTAAAATCTACAAAGCCAAAAGTATCTTTCATCATATGAAATACCTAAGACAAAATTACTAAAATTAGCAATCAAGTAGCCTTATTAACACTTAAAATAACCTGTATTTGTGGTGCTGTTACAGCATAACACTTCATGGTCAAGCATTTTTTAAATGACAAGTCAAAGCTATCTCTGTAGGTAGAAAATTTAGTACTGAAAGATTTTAGAGAAAAATGAGACTATGAGTTATTATTCCTCTTACATATATAAGTGTATTTTTCTCACCCTATTATCTTTTTCCATGATTATTTCCTTAAAGAGAGAAGAACACTTTATTTATGACATACAAAGCTTACATTTGGGTAATACCTCAAAATCCAATTATTACCTTTAATAATCATGTTATTAAAATTATAAAGAAAAAAGAGGAAGAAGAGGAGAAAAAATCCAATTTAGAGGAAAAAATAACTATCTATAGTTAAAAAAGTCATCTGTGGCATCAGGAGCTCTGCTTGAAACCCTCTCACCTAATATGTACTATGACTTCTCTGAACTCCTGTTTCTTCATCTGTGAACTGAGTTAATGACAACTTTTAACGTGGAATGCCGAATACTTTTCTAAGTATATTGTGTTCATTAATACAATTCTCACATAACCCTATGAGATGGTTGCTACTATGATCACCATCTTTCAGATGAGGAACGTTGAAATCAGTTGCAGTGAAGTAACTCATCCAAGGTCACATAGCAAAGAATGGTAAAGTAAATGCTAAAGCTGGGCTTCCAACCCAAGCAGTCTGACTCCAAGGTTACACGCTTTAACAGCTACCTTACGTTGACTCCATGGGGAGTTGAGCCCAGACATTAAGATTACTGTCTTTGTTCTTTACCCCTAGTTCAATTACTTATCTAATCATTCATTCTACAGATATTTATTTACATCTATTAAGTGTAGGTTGCAATGAGGACAGAGCTCAGAATGAAAGCAGGAAAAATGGTCACTCTCATGATGCTTATGATGTAGCGGGGGGAAACAAAACAAACAAAATCTATATAATATGTCAGATGATAATAAATGCTAAGAAGAAAAACAGCTTAGGAAAAGGGGACTGAGATGATAAGAGGAATTTCTATTTAGGTAGGTTTATAAAGACTTTATATGGCTTTCCTGATAGAGTGATGTTTGAACAGAAATAGAAATAAAATGAGTGAATCTTTCAGAGCAGTTTGAGGATTACATGACATAAGTACAGCAAGTACCTAAAACAGTGCCTGTCTCATCATAGGGACTGGCTAAAAGTTTCTTTCTTCCCCCCTTAGAGTTAGAAGAAATTGAGAGGGGGAAATTTAGCTCTGTGAAAAGACAAAGTGTTGATGGGAAGTTTGTTGATTCAAACTTTTTTTTTTTATGAAATAGTAAAAAATAAACATGATCAACAGTCCCCAAATTCCCTTGAGCATTCAAATTTACAAAAGCAAGTGCATCACAAACTGAGAAAGGAAGTGTAAGCTGTGGGGGGTGTGTGTGTGTGTGTGTGTGTGTGAGAGAGAGAGAGAGAGAGAGAGAGAAACAGGGCAAAAGAGCAAACGTGGATAGGGACATTCAAAGGTTTAAGCAGAATGTGCCGACAGACTTGTGAGCATTTCAGAGCTTGAAGCATCTACTGGGCTAATAAATAATGTTTCTGGCAGATCAGAATTCAGAACTTTTGTGCAGAGATGGGAAGAGGAGTATTTGCTTCTGGATTTCATCCTGTTCAATTAATATCATATATATATATATGACTCATCCAAATCCATAAATCAGAGGTAAAATTACCATTATTTTTCTAATAGTGCCATGACTATCATAATGCCATGCAGAGAAATTCAAGTTTCCTTTGGGAAAATTATGTGAACTTTAAAATTTTATATGACTAACTGGAGAATAAACATGGAAATATAATAGCTCTAAATTTCTTTTTATAATATATAACTGTAGCTATCATATCAAAGCATCTAACTTGACTGAGTCCACCGGTGCATTTAGGGTGACTTCATTTCAGGGTTTTGGTATTAAATTAAGGTGAAATTTGTATAAAAACCCACCTGAAATTTAATACAGAACCCAGGTGCAGGGATTGTTAAATGGCAATTACTTTGGTGCTCTTGGCATGGACAGATGGATCAGATGAAGTTAGTGTTAACTTATATTACACTGCTGCTATTATTTCAACCACTTCCTGATATTCACACCCATCATATTTAATCTGTAAATATGTAGTCAGTAGATAAAATGCACGGAGTTTTGAGTATTGGAAGTTTCTGGTTATAAACGTGCTTTCGTTTCTCTATGGTAACAAAAATCCTTTGCAGGAGGAAATAACCAAGGAAACTCTAATCTAGGGGACAGCTCACTGTTGAATTTATTTCAGAATGTGATGAATCTTCCGGCTTCCCCAGGGGAGCTCCTGCAGGGAGTGGGGGCTTCAGGGAGAACGAGCCTTCCCAGCACTTCTTCCCTCTGCTCTTCCATCTTGTCCTTTCCTTCACCCAACACCTATCCCTTCGCTTTTGCAGACCTCTGCATGTCATGTGCTCTTGCCCAAACTGTTGCACTCCTCCAGACTGAGACTCAGATTATTTTATCTGAGGAAGGAATTCCCCCAACTTAAGGCACAAGGCATGCAATATTTCAGTTACATAATAAAATTTGTTAGTCTGACTTCAGGCGACAGCTCTTTAAAATAGATCAGATTAGAGCTATAAAACTGGAAACTGTCAGAAGGAACAGTGTGTCACTCCTGTCCATGGCTGAAGCCTCTATTTATCTTCTCCCTGAATTTCTCCATAAAAACTAGGCCTAATTTGTTTTTGAAAGAGGCAGTAAGTAGTATGTAGTCTGCATATCCAGAGAATGGATTCATTCTTTTGAAGCACAGTATTATTTTACTTAATAGATTAATAGTAAAATCAAATACTAATAATAAATGTAGTCCCTCAAATCAAGCTGTATAGAAGGGATAATTTCTGAGAGTAGATCTAGCCATATCTATCTCCAAAAGACTAAATTATATGAAACTTTAAAATGTCTTCCTCATTAACAGAAAAAAGCATAGAAGATTTGTCCCCTTTATTTTTAGACATATATTCCATATAAATTTTAAATAATCATTTAAATTGAATTTCATATTTTAGCAACCAAGTAACATTAAAAAATACAGTGGCTTATCACACAGTGCGTGATCTGGGTAATAGTATTGTAACTATGGAAACAGCTTTGATCAAAAACACCATCAAGGGCTTCCCTGGTGGCACAGTGGTTAAGAATCCGCCTGCCAATGCAGGGGACATGGGTTTGAGCCCTGGTCCGGGAAGATCCCACATGCCGAGGAGCAACTAAGCCTGTGTGCCACAACTACTGAAGCCCACACACCTAGCGTCCATGCTCCACAACAAGAGACGCCACCGCAGTGAGAAGTCCACGCACTGCAATGAAGAGTAGCCCCCACTCGCCTCAGCTAGAGAACGTCCGCATACAGCAATGAAAACACACCACCACCAAAAATAAACCAAAATACTGTCAAGACACAGACCTTTTCATGAGTGTTGCATTCAATGTGCACACCCTTTCTAGCTGTGGTATGACATTTTTTCATTCCTTGTAAAATCTAAATACTAAATAATGCTGACCGTATAGTTTACACTGTAACAGATCATTTCCATCTCAGAAAGCTACATTTCTGATTTTAGAGTAGTATGGATCACTAATACATTTAAATCGTATCTTAACACTTAGAGGAAACGTATTGCACATCCTGTCATGAAACTCAAAAGAGACAATTTGTTATTCTAAACAAAGCATTCTTTCCTTTGTACTGGTGGCTTAAGCCTATGAATTTGATTCAAAAAAGGTTCCTTTATCTCCATGGACATTCGTTGTAATTTTGAGGTACAGTCCCAAGTCCAATAGCCTTTTGTCAAGGGAGATAGTGGGCAAGTGTATGAATTTAATGTTAAATAGGAACCGTTTTGTTGTATTTTCAGACCTGTGAATCACTTTCCAGATTCACTTCTAATCAGTTAATACATCAATCAGCCTGCCTTTTGAGGCATGTACAATGTATGGGAAAAGCAAAATTTCCTGTGCCTATTTATAATCTAATTGGACCATTTTGAAATGTGAAATATATATGACAAAATATAATCAAGTGTTAAGGGGTGTGATATAATTGAAAGGGGCTAAATGAATTCATAGGAGTAAATAGGTTTCAAACATTGTCAGAGAATTCAAGGCCGCCTGCCCTTGATGAGTGGGCAAAGAATGAAGATGCAGGAAGACAAGGAAGAGATTTCAGGAGAAAGACACTAAGCTTTGGAGGAGAGGTGGATCTGGTTAAGAACATCCTCCAGAAATGGAAGGAATTCCTCTGACCAGAATTTGACAGAAAATGAAATTAGACTGTTTGAGTGAAGGTAGATAATAAATGACTTTGAAATCTTGGTAGAGAATGAACCTAAAATAATGAGCTTTTTACACTCAATTTTTGTAGAATTTTCAGCAGGTATGTGAAAACTATATATGAGAAATTTTGACATGGATTGGAATGGAGAGAAACTGTGGTCATAAGACCTAAAATCAGGTAGAAGCTTGTTTTTTTTTCTTCTAATTTTCAGATAATAATCCTAGCAAAGAATTAACTGCCTGCGGCGAGATAAGTTGGAAAAGCCATCAAAATCAAAGGAAGGTATAGTTATTCTGAACTAATAGTTACAGACTAGTGGAAGCTTCAAAAATATTTGTGGAATTTATCAGGTCAACCAGAGATGTATACTGTTTGTTTCCCAAATGTGGCCTGGCTACTTCCTATTGCCATATTTAGGATCTGCAAACTGAGCATTATTTTCTTTGGAATGCACTTACTCTTCCTTGTTATTTATAAAAATAATAGCACCTGATATTTACAGAGTGTTTTCTTTTTTAATTAATTAATTTATTTTTGGCTGTGTTGGGTCTTCGTTGCTGTGTGAGGGCTTTCTCTAGTTGTGGCAAGTGGGGGCTACTCTTCATTGTGGTGCGCGAGCTTCTCATTGCAGTGGTTTCTCTTGTTGTGGAACATGGGCTCTAGGCATGTGGGCTTCAGTATTTGTGGCACGTGGACTCAGTAGTTGTGGCTTGCAGGCTCTAGAGTGCAACCTCAGTAATTGTGGCACACAGGCTTAGTTGCTCTGCGGCATGTGGGATCTTCCCGAACCAGGGCTCGAACCTGTGTCCCCTGCATTGTCAGGCAGATTCTTAACCACTGCACCACCAGGGAAGCCCTATAGAGGGTTTTATACTTATGACTTTGGGAAATGGTTAGCTTTGCTTTAAAGATTGGACCAGAAGAAAGTGATTTGTCCAATCACGTAATCTGAGATAAGATACATGCCATTTGATACCAGTATTAGCCTTTGAGGTATCTAATAGTGCTACAAAAATATAACCTCTAATAAGCCTAAATAAATTATAAAACATGGAGCTCAACTATGAAGAGATTCCTAGGACTTGCTATGGGTGATGGTAGCTATTAGTATGTTGGCATGTCAACTTGTCAAATTAGGGATGATTGGTTGACTCTTCATCCTTTTGTTCTGTCTTTCCTAGAGTAGATTTACAATCTTTACACCTTATACCTCCATACTGTGTATTGATGGAAAATTCACCTGTTTCCTCTTTGGCCCTATGCTTAGAGAGAACATAGTTGAATGGCCTCTCAAAGGGTCTAAAATTTGGCACTGAATACTGTTGTTTCCACATAGATTCTGTTTTCTAGGCAGAACGTCCAGTTTCATTTACATTCTTGTTTATTAGTTGTTCAGCATTCCACATGCTCTTCAGCCTACTGCTTTGTGAATACATTCACATTTGGCTTGCTGTTCTGTAAAAGGAGCAATGTCATTTTAAGACAGGGAATGGATGTATATCTGCAATGGGATAAAATTTGTAATTCTGAGATTTTTATGCTCTGCCATTCATACAAGAACATTTCCTGACTGCTGTGGGGCTACACTGAGGAAAAGAGCCTTTCTGAGGTTCACACATGTTGTCATGGCAACACCTGGCATAACAAAAATGTGGGAAAATTAAGAAAAAATTGGATTCATGGGCTAGCAACAATATGCTAGTTTTTTTTTTTACCAGATTTTATTTCAAGTGATTTTTCAATAATTTGTTGGTTGTAGAACAGCTTGGGGCATGTGGTTTACATTCAGTTAACATGCTTCATGTAATAATGGGTGAAAAGTAGTATTTGTGTGTGTGTGTGTGTGTGTGTGTCTGTGAGAGAGAGACAGAGACAGAGACAGAGAGACTTTTCCCTTACTCTTCTATTCTTGCCATGGTTGGCTATAAATTACCTAAATAAAAATATGTATTCAGTCGTAACTTAACAGAAAAAGTATGATGAAACAGTCCCACTTAGATGAAGGTGCCCCCTCTACTACTATGAATCAATAGAAGAAGGTACATTTTTTGGTGACTTGTATCAATTAAAACTTATAGAATTTTTATTTCACTATTTATGGCACTGTGAGAGATACTACTGTGGATGCCAAGCTTAGTAGAAATTTAATCAGGGGAAGGGGAGAAAGAGAGTGATGGTCACAGTGAGCTATTTGTAAAAGTAAATGGGCTTTCAATAAAGTGAGACACATTGGGAGATAGAAGGTGTCTTGTGTTTTGTAGGATAGTGGGAAATGGAAAGATAGCAGCAATGGTTGAAACTGGTAGGCAAGGGCAAGGTAACGTATTGTATGTTATTCAAAAGGATTCATAATTTATTCTGGACAGTTCCATGTGAGGGTGTAATGGATTTACTTTGTCTGTCCCAAATTGGTGTGTTGAAACCCTACCCCTCAATGTGGTGGTATCAGAAGGTGAGGCTTTTGGGAAGGAATTAGGATTAGATGAAGTCATGAGGGTGGAGCCCACATGAGTGGGATTAGTGCCTTTATAAGAGTCCTGTGAGACCTTGCTTCCTCTCTCTGCTCTTGCCATGTAAGGATACAATAAGATGTTGGCAGGCTGCAACCAGGAAGAGGGCACTCACCAGAAATTGAAAATGCTAGTAACCTGATCTTGGACTTCCATGCTCTAGAACTGTGAGAAATAAATTTCAATTGTTTATAAACCACCCAGTCTATTGTGCTGTGTCATAGCAGTCTGAACTAAGCCAGAAATTGATACCAAAATGTGGGAATGCTGCTGTAACAAATACCTAAAACTGTGGAAGCAGCTTTGGAACTGAGTAATGAGTAGGGGCCAGAAGACTTATTGTTTAAAAAACTGAGGCAAAGTTGATTTACAATATATTAGTTTCACGTGCATAGCATACTGATTCAAATTTTTATAGATTATACTCCATTTAAAGTTATTATAAAATATTGGCTATATTCCCTGTGTTGTGCAATACATCCTTGTAGCTTGTAGTTTATTTTACAGAAAGTAGTTTGTACCTCTTAATCCCCTACTCCAATCTTGCCCCTCCCCCCTCCCCTCTCCCCACTGGTAACCACTAGTTTGTTCTCTACATCTGTGAGTCTGCTTCTGTTTTGTTGTATTCATTCCTTTGTTTTATTTTTCAGATTCCACATATAAGTGATAACATACAGTATTTGTTTTTCTGTCAGTCCATTCCATAGATTTTGGATTATTATGTTTACATTTCCAATAGTTTCCAGGTATTTTTAAATTTCTTTTTTGATTTCTTCATTTGTTGTTTAGCAGTATACTGATAAGCCTCCATGTGGTTGTGGTTTTCTGCAGTATTTTCCTTATAATTAATTTCTAGTCTCATAGCACTGTGGCTGAAAATATGCTAGATATGATTTCAATTTTCCTAAATTTACTGAGACTTATTTTGTTGCCCAGCATGTGATCTATCCTGGAGAATGTTCCATATGCACTTGAAAATAATGTGTATTCTACTGCATTTGGATGGAATGTCATATGCACATATATATATGCACATCCATTCATTTAGTCTGGTGTGTCATTCAAAGCCAGAGTTTTCTTATTGATTTACTGTCTGAACAACCTGTCCATTGTTGTAAGTGGAGTGTTAAAGTCCCCTACTATTATTGTGTTATTGTCAATTTCCCATTATGTTTGTTAATATTTGCTTTAGATGATCTTATGTTGGGTGAATATATATTTATAATGTTAGATCTTGTTATTGGATTGATCCCTGACCATTATGTTATGTTTTTCTTTGTCTCTTGTCTCTTTTCTTTGTCTTTCTTTAAAATCTATTAGGGAGATTGGTTCAAGATGGCAGAGTAGAAGGACATATGCTCACTTCCTATTGCAAGAACACCGGAATCACAATTAACTGCTGAACAATCATCAGTAGGAAGACACTGGAACTCACCAAGAAAGATGCCCCACATACAAGGACAGGGGAGAAGCCACAATGAGATGGTAGGAGGGGCACAATAACAATAAAATCAAATCCCATGGCCACTGGGAGAGTGACTCAAAAACTGGAGAACACTTATACCACAGAGGTCTACCCACTGGAGTGAAGGTTCTGAGCCCCATGTCAGGCTTCCAAACCTGGGGGTCCAGCAAAAGGAGGAGGAATTCCTAGAGAATCAGACTTTGAAGGCTGGTGGGATTTGATTGCAGGACTTTCACAGGACTTGGGGAAGTGGAGACTCCACTCTTGGAGGACATGCACAAAGTAGTGTGCACATTAGGACCCTGGGGAGGGAGTGACCCCATGAGAGACTGAAGCTGACCTACCTGCTAGTGTTAGAGGGTCTCCTGCAGAGATGGGGAGTGGCTGTGGCACACTGCAGGGACATGGATACTGACAGCAGAAGTTCTGGGAAACACTCCTTGGTGTGAGCCCTCCCAGAGTCTGCCATTAGCCCCATTAGGCTCCAGTGCTGGGTCGCCTCAGGCCAAACAGCCAACAGGGAGGGAACCCAGGCCCATCCATCAGCAGACAAACAGATTAAAGTTTTACTGAGCTCTGCCAACCAGAGCAACACACAGCTCTACCCACCAGCAGTCCCTCCCATCAGGAAGCTTGCACAAGCCTCTTAGACAGCCTCATCCACCAGAGGGCAGACAGCAGAAGCAAGAAGTACTACAATTCTACAGTCTGTATAATGAAAACTGCGTTCACAGAAAGATAGGCAAAATGAAAAAGCAGAGGGCTATGTACCAGATGAAGGAACAAGATAAAACCCCAGGAAAAAAAACTAAACCAAGTGAAGATAGGCAACCTCCAGAAAAAAGAATTCAGAATAATAATAGGGAAGATGATCCAAGACCTCAGAGAAAGGATGGAGGCAAAGATCAACAAGATGCAAGAAATGTTCAATAAAGACCAAGAAGAACTAAAGAACAAACACTTAGAAGAATTAAAGAACAGACAAACATAGGTGAACAATGCAATAATTGAAATGAAAAATACACTAGAAAGAATCAATAGCAGAATAACTGAGGCAGAAGAACGGATAAGTAACCTGGAAGACAAAATGGTGGAATTCACTGCCACGGAACAGAATAAAGAAAAAAGAATGAAAAGAGATGAAGACAGCCTAAGAGACCTCTAGCACAACATTAACCACACCAACATTGTCATTATAGGGTCCCGAAGGAGAAGAGAGAGAGAAAGGACCCAAGAAAATATTTGAAGACATTACAGTTGAAAAATTCCCTAACATGGAAAAGGAAATAGCCACCCAAGTCCAGGGAACTCACAGAGTCCCAGGCAAGATATACCCAAGGAGAAACAAGCTGAGACACATAGTAATCAAATTGACAAAAATTAAAGACAAAGAAAAATTATTAAAAGCCACAAGAGAAAAATGAAAAATAGCATACAAGGGAACTCACGTAAGGTTAACAGCTGATCTCTGAGCAGAAACACTACAAGCCAGAAGGGAGTGGCATGATATACTTAAAGTGATGAAAGGGAAGAACCAACAGCCATGATTACTCTACCTGGCAAGGATCTCATTCCGATTCAGTGGAGAAATCAAAAGCTTTACTGAAAGGCAAAAGCTAAGAGAATTCAGCAACACTAAACTAGCTCTACAACAAATGCTAAAGGAACTTCTCTAAGTGGGAAACACAGAGAAGGAAAGACATACAAAAACAAACCCAAACAATTAAGAAAATGGTAATAGGAACATACATATCGCTAATTACCTTAAATGTGAAAGGATTAAATGCTCTAACCAAAAGACACAGGCTTGCTGTATGGCTACAAAAACAAAACCCATATATATGCTGTCTACAAGAGACTCACTTCAGACCTAGGGACACATACAGACTGAAAGTGAGGGGATGGAAAAAGATATTCCATGCAAATGGAAATCAAAAGAAAGCTGGAGTAGCAATACTCATATCAGATGAAAATAGACTTTAAAATAAAGAATGTTAGAAGAGCCAAGGAAGGACCCTACATAATGATCAAGGGATCAATCCAAGAAGAAGATAAAACAATTATAAATATATATGTACCCAACATAGGAACACCTCAGTACATAAGGTAAATGCTAATAGCTATAAAAGAGGAAACCAACATTAGCACAATAATACTCGGAGACTTTAACACCTCACTTTTACCAATGGAAAGATCATAAAGACAGAAAATTAATATGGAAATGCAAGCATTAAATGACACAATAGACCAGTAGGTTTAATTGACATTATAGGACATTCCATCTGAAAACACCAGATTACACTTTCTTCTCAAGTGCACACGGAACATTCTTCAGGATAGATCATACCTTGAGTCACAAATCAAGCTTTCGTAAATTTAAGAAAATTGAAATCATATCAAGCATCTTTTCCAACCACAACGTGATGAGACTAACCTATGACAAAGGAGGCAAGGATATACAATGGAGAAAAGACAGTCTCTTCAGTAAGTGGTGTTGGGAAAACTGGAAAGCTGCATGTAAAAGAATGAAATTAGAACACTCCCTAACACCAGACACAAAAATAAACTCAAAATGGATTAAAGACCAAAATGTAAGACTGGACACTATAAAACTGTTAGAGGAAAACATAGGAAGAATACTCTTTGACATAAATCACAGCAAGATCTTTGTGTGTGTGTGTGTGTGTGTGTGTGGTATGTGGGCCTCTCACTGTTGTGGCCTCTCCCATTGTGGAGCACAGGCTCCGGACACACAGCTCAGCGGCCATGGCTCACAGGCCTAGCCGCTCCGCGGCACGTGGGATCTTCCCAGACCGGAGCACAAACCCGTGTCCCCTGCATCAGCAGGCAGACTCTCAACCACTACACCACCAGGGAAGCCCACAGCAAGATCTTTTTTGACCCACTCCCTAGAGTAATGGAAATAAACAAATGGGACCTAATGAAACTTCAAAGGTTTTGCACAGCTAAGGAAACTATAAACAAGGTGAAAAGACAACCCTCAGAATGGGAGAAAATATTTGCTAACGAATCAATGGACAAAGGATTAATCTCTTAAATATATAAACAGATCATTTGGGTCAATATTAAAAAAACAAACAACCTATTCAAAAAATGGGAAGAAGACCTAAATAGACATCTCTCCAAAGAAAACATACAGATGGCCAAGAGGCATATGAAAAACTGCTCAACATCACTAATTATTAGAGAAATGCAAATCAAAACTACAACGAGGGATCACCTCACACCAGTCAGAATGACCATCATCAAAAAACCTACAAACAATAAGTGCTGGAGAGGGTGTGGAAAAAATGAACCTTCTTGCACTCTTGGTGGGAATGTAAATTTATACAGCCACTATGGAGAACAGTGTGGAAGTTCCTTAAAAAGCTAAAAATAGAATTACCATATGACCCAGCAATCCCACTACTGGGCAAATACCCAGAGAAAACCATAATTCAAAAAGACACATGCACCCCAATAGTCATTGCAGTACTACTTACAATAGCCAGGTCATGGATGCAACCTAAAATCCCAATGACAGATGAATGGATAAAGAAGATGTGGTACCTATATACAATGGAGTATTACTCAGCCATAAAAAGGAACAAAATTGGGTCATTTGTAGAGATGTGGTGGACCTAGAGACTGTTATACAGAGTGAGGTAAGTCAGAAAGAGAAAAACAAATATTGTATGAAGTCTATTATGTTCTGATATAAGTTTTGCTATCCCAGCTTTCTGTTGATTTTCATTTGGATAGAATATCTTTTTCCATTGTCTTACTTTCAGTCTCTGTGTGTCTTTAGACCTGAAGTGAGTCTCTTGTAGGCAACATGTATATGAGGCTTGGTTTCATTTTTATTTAGCCACTCTATGTTTTATGATTGGCACATTTAGTCTATTTACATTTAAAGTGATTATTAATAAGTATGTACTTATTGCCATTTTAAAAAAATGTTTGGGGCTGTTTGGATAGTTCTTTTTTGTTCCTTTCTTCACTTGTTCTCTTATGACTTGATGACTACATTTAATATTATGTTTGAATTTTCTTTGTGTGTGGATCTAGTATAGTTTAAGTGTTTATTACCATGAATTTTATATATAGCAATCTCTTTCTCTCTCTTTGTATATATATAATATATGATATATAGCATATAAAACATAGTAAGATGTGATATGATATAATATATATTATATATGATATATATGATCATATATGATATATATTGTATATATGTATATATATCATATATATCAAACATATTATATATCATAATATACATATATTTTTAAAATACATATTTAAAATGATATATTTCATACATAATATATATGATATGTATATAATGTTATATGATATATACTATATATCATATTTGTGATATATTTATATTATTATAAGTTGTATTATTATGATATATTTTTATATAATAATAAATTATATATTTATTTTATTATTATGAATAATAATTATAATGAGAGTAATTAAATTATATAATTCAATATATATTATAATTATTATAATTAAAAATACTACCAATAGTAATTAAATAATAATTTTTATTATGAATACATATTTATAATATTACATTTATTGTATGTATGAATATATATTTATTATACTATATGTATTGCATACATAATAAACATATGGATAAATATATTTATTATATTATTATAATAATAAGTAAATTAGATTTCATTTATATATTTTTATGTCTATTATACATATATTTATAATATATATTTATTTATATATTATACATATTTTTAAAAAATATTTATATATTTTTAAATATATAAAATATATATTTATTTATGTATATATATTTACATATGATTATTTGCTGATGTATTAATTTCAAACAAATTTTAATAGTCCTGCATTTTTACTCCTCCACCTCAATTACTGTTCTTCCATGATATAATAATATATATACATATATACATGTATATTGTAGTGTATAATATGATACATATATAATTATTTATTTTATATTATATATAATATATTTTACATTGTATATTATAATATAATTGTATAGTATATTATAATATAATTGTATAGTATATTATAATAATATATGATTATTTTATAATATAATAGTATAAAATTATTATATATTATATATATTATTATATTATTACATCATCTTATAATATATATTATTATATAAGTAATAATATATTAATATTAACAATATTATATATAATATATATAGTTATATATAATATTATATATTATACTATTAAATTTATAAATATTAAAATATATTTATAAGTGTATGATTTACAAATATACCAATATAATATATTATATGTATATTATACGTGTTATAAGATATATAATATACATTGTAATATTATATATTATATTATTTTATTAATAATTATATAATATATTTTAATATATAGTAGAATATATTATATTAAGATTCATAATATTATAGAATTACACTGTTATATAACATATCGTATAAGTGATATATGGTACATAATTTTTATTTATTAAATTATCATTATTACTACATATTATTATGTAATAATACATTATATATTTTTTATTATTATCATGGTATATATGTATTATATTATATTTATTCCATTTTTATTCACATATATTTATTATAAATATATATTATCTATACATATATATGTATCATTATATATTTATTTATATGTTATACATCTATATTTGTATTTACATATCATATACATATACATATCATACGTATATGATAATTTGCTGATATATTTATTTCAAACAATTTTTTAACAACCCTGCATTTGTACTTCTACCACCACCACAATTACTGTTTTTTTTTTGTTTTTTTTTTTAAATAATTTCTTTTTATCTTGCGATACGCGGGCCTCCCACTGCTATGGCCTCCCCCATTGCGGAGCACAGGCTCCGGACGCGCAGGCCCAGTGGCCATGGCTCACGGGCCCAGCCGCTCCGCGGCATGTGGGATCTTCCTGGACCGGGGCACGAACCCGTGTCCCCTGCATCGGCAGGCGGACTCTCAACCATTGCGCCACCAGGGAAGCCCCAATTACTGTTTTTCATGTTATGTTTTACAGCTTTTTGTTTTGTGCATCCTTTAACTACTTATCCTGGAAATAGATGATTTTACTATTTTGTCCTTTACCTTCCTACTGCTAGCTTTGTGCATTGTTAATTTACTGTGATTACTATGTATTTATCTTTACCAATGAGCCTTTTCTTTTTGTAGTTTTATGTTTCTAGTTGTGGCCTTTTCTTTTTTGCTTAGAGAATTCCCTTTTACATTTCTGGTAAATCTGGTTTGTGTGCTAAACTCTTTTAGCTTTTGTCTGTCTGTTAAACATTAGATTTTTCCATCAAATCTGTAAAAAGCCCTTGCCGGGTGGAGTATTCTTGGTTGTTTTTCCCTATTATCACCTTAGATATATTATGTAACCTCCTCTGGTCCGGGGTTTCCATTGAAAAGTAGCCTTATGCAGGTGTCCTTGTATATAGTTTTTCCCTTGCTGCTTTTAATATTCTCTCTTTATGTTTAATTTTTGCTATTTAAACTACAATGTGTCTTGGGTTGGTCCCCTTTGATCAATCCTGTTTAGGACTCTCTGTGCTCCCTAGACCTAGATATCTTTTCCTCTCCCAAGAAACTTAGGGAAGTTTTCAGCTTTTATATCTTTAAATATGTGCCCCTTTCTCTCTTTTTTCTCCTTCTGGTATCCCTATAATGCAGATATTACTATCTTGATGTTGTCACAGAGGTCTCTTAAACTGTCCTCATTTCCTTTTATTTTTCTCGTCAGCTTCAGTGATTTCCATTACTCTATTTTCCAGCTCACTTTTCAGTTCTGCTGTATATTCTAATCCACTGCTGATTCCTTCTAATGTATTTTTTATTTTAGTTATTATTTTCTTCAGCTCTGTTGGCTTCTCCTGACTCTTGCTTAAATTAGTCACTTTGTTCATCCATTCTTCTCTGAGTTTTTAGATCATCTTTAAATTGTTATCTTGAACTCTTTCTCAGGTAGATTGCCTGTCTCCTCTTTACTTAATTCTTGGGTCTTATCTTGTTCCTTCATTTGGAACATGTTTCTCTGTCACCAAAAATTTGCCTAATTTGCTTTTTTTTTTTTTTTTTTTTTTTTGCGGTATGCGGGCCTCTCACTGTTGTGGCTTCTCCCGTTGCGGAGCACAGGCTCTGGACGTGCAGACTCAGCGGCCATGGCTCACGGGCCCGGCCGCTCCATGGCATGTGGGATCTTCCTGGACCAGGGCACGAACCTGTGTCCCCTGCATCAGCAGGCGGACTCTCAACCACTGTGCCACCAAGGAAGCCCTAATTTGCTTTTTTAAATTCCTATGTATCTGGTAAGTTGGTTATATTCCTCAACTTTGAAGAAGTGGACTTTTGTAGGAGAAATTCTGTGAGTCCTAGCAGTCCACTCCCCTCTGGTCACCAGAGCTATGTGCTCCAGGGGTACCCCCTGTGTGAACTGTGTGTGACCCTCTATTGTGGCAGACTGACTACTGTAGGCTCTATGGTCGGTGTGGTCGGCCACTGGACTTGTTGTTTGGCAGTCCTTGCCTTGTGCAGAGGCTGCTGGCCCTTGGTTGTGGGGGCTGGGTGACAAAGTGGCTGGCTGAGGAATCCTGGTCAGTTACAGGGCTAGTGCTGGCTCACTTCTGGTCAGAGCAGGGTCCTGGGGTGGTTTTAGTGCTGACGTTCTCAGATATCCTGTCAGCCTGCTTGTCAAGTGGTCACTTCCTGACATGGATGGCTGCAGGTCCCAAGGTTTCCCAAAGCTGGTGCTGGCTTGCTGGTGGGGGGCTGGGGCCAGGGCTCAGGGGTTCTGGGGCTGATGTCAGCCTGCTTGTGAGCAAAGTTGTGTACTGAGGTCTCTGACTGCAGGGCCTTTGGGGTCTCAGGGCTAGTGCTCATACACTGGGTATGTGGGCTTGGGTCCTGGTTCCTCTGGTTTATACAGCCATGTGCCGGGGTGGCTGTGGGATCAGGAGGTCTTACAGCAGCCTGCCTTCAGGTTGGTGACACTGTGTCCCCTCCTGGCTAGTTGCTTGAGCTAAAGTGTTCCAGTACTTGTCGCTAAAGGCCGGTGGGGCCGGGTCCCAGTGCTAGTAAACTAGAGGAAGGATTCCAAAATGACATTTGCCAGCACCAGTGTATATGTGGTAGAACGAGCTCCCCCAATGGCTGCCACCTGTGTCTTTGTCCCCAGGGTGAGCTCCAGTTGCCTCCTGCTTCTCTGGGGGACTCTCCAAGTTCAGTAGGTGGGTCTGAACCTCCTTTCAAATTACTGCTTCTGCCCTGGGTCCCGGAGCATCTAAAACTTTGTGTGTGCCCTTTAAAAGGCAGTCTCTATTTTCCACAACCCTCTGGATCTCCCAAAAGTAAGCCCCACTGGCCTTCAAAGCTAAATGTTCTGGAAGCTCATCTTTCTAGTACAGGACCCCCAGGCTGGGAAGCCAAAGTGGGGCTCAGGCCCATTGCTCCTTGGGGAGAACCTTGGCAATTGTAATCATCCTCCTGTTTGTGGGTCACCCACCCAGGGTTATGGGTCTTGACTATACTGTGACTACCCCTCCTACCCATCTCATTGTGATTTCTTCTTCATATCTTTAGTTGTAGACGATATTTTATGCTAGATTCCTGTCTTTTTCATCAATAGTTGCTCTGTAAATGGTTGCAATTTTGGTGTGCCTGTGAGAGGAGGTGAGCTTAGGGTCTTCATACCATCTTGGACTGAAATCTGAGGAGCTGGAAGAATTTTGAGGTGCTTGCTACAAAAAGCGTACACTGCTTTGAGTGGGCCTTTAAAGGCAGTTCTGGTGAAAGCTCAGAAAGAAAAGAGGAGAGCCATAGAGAAAGCCTTAGTTTTTTTTAAAGAATGCATAAGAAATCCTTAACAGAATGTGGGTAGAAATATGGACAGTAAAGGTCATTTTAATGAGATCTCAGACACAAATGAGGAATGTATTATTGGAAACTGGAGGAAAGGTGAAGTGGCAAAGAACTTGGCTGGTTGTGTGTGTGTCCTAGTTTTTTGTGGAAAGAAGAGCGTGCAAGTGATAAAATTAGATATTAGCCTGAAGAGATTTCTAAGCAAAGTGTTGAAGGTGCAGCTTGGCTTCTGACTGCTTATAGTAAAATGCAAGAAGAGAGAAATGACTTAAAGATGGAATTTTTTAGCAAAGCGAAATAATAGCTAAAAGATTTGGAAACTTCTTAATATCCATATCATGAAAAATGAGAAAGCATGTTCAGAAGAAAACGGTAAAGGTGTGGCCAGCATCTGGTTGACAAGATGAGTATATATCTGAACCATAGACTTAATCAGCCACCCCAGCAGGAAACTGCCAGTTTGAACTGAAGAGGAAGGAGATAAGAAAGAATGAAGGAAGGCTGTGGACTTCTTGGATTTTATAGGACGGGATCATAGAGCTATTCAGCTCTGAACTTGCACTATTCTGCAGGACAGGGAAGAATGACCCTGAAGGTGATTCAGAGATCATCAGGCTGTGCCCTTCGTTTCAAAAAGGAGATTGACCATCATCTTGCTTTCAACAGGCCAGTTGGCCTCTGCCCAAAGCCCTGGGGACTGGGCCATCTGGCAGAGTTCTGGTGGGTGCAGAACTACTATTGCAGGACTACCACCTCAGTGGGCCTGGAAAGCAGAGCATCCAGCCAGAGGTTTATTCTCAAGTCTTAAGGTCTAATGTATTTTGCTCTGCTAGGTTTTGGACTTGCTTGGGACCTGTCACCCATTCCTTCTTTCCTGTTTCTCCTTTTTGGAATGAGAATATCTATTCTATGTCTGTCTTACCATTGTATTTTGGAAGTATAACTTATTTGGTTACAGGTTCTCAGCTGGAGAGGAATTCTGTCTCAGGATGAATAGTGTCTCCAGTCTCACCCAACTCTGATGTAAATGATATTTATACGAAACTTTGGACTTTAGAGTTAATGTTAGAATAGTTAAGAGTTTTGGGATCATTGGGATGGAATGAATATATTTACATGTGAGAAGGACATGGATTTTGAGGGGCCAGGGACAGAATGTTATGCACTAAATATTTGTGTCCCCCCAAAATTCATATGTTGAAATCCTACTCCCTAATGTGATGATATTATGAGGTGAGGCCTTTGCAAAGTAATTAACATTAGATTAGGCCATGAGGGTGTAACCCTCATGAGTCATATTAGCACCCTTATAACATCATGAGAGTGCTTGCTTCCTCTCTCTGCTCTTGCTATGTAAGGATACAATGAAAAGTTGCAGTCTGCAACCATAGAGAGGGCTCCCACCAGAATGTGACCATGCAGGCACCATGATTATGGACTTCCATCTTCCAGAACTGTGAGAAATAAATTTCTGTTGTTTATAATCCTACCATTCTATGGCAGTTTGTCATAGGAGATGAACTAGAATGGGGTAACCATCATTTAGACATAGACCATGGTATTTTGGTTTCTGATCCTCTTCTTTTGCCCATACCCCACTAACTCTGAAATAATATGTGAGAATAGTAAGACAATCCCCTTAATCTTATCTTTATCAGCAGTCTCACAAAGTTTTGTAGATACTAGTCTCTAAGGATGGCTTCAGTTTGGGTATAGATATTATTGGCTGTTTCATGCACTAAGATTTCAATTTCCTGGATTCTCAGTCAATTTAGACTATAGGCCAGGGGCAGTATCTTTCTTAACAAAGCTTTATTTCCCTTTGTCTCTGCTTGCAGACTAGTTCAGTCTAATGTGAATTCATTGCAGACATTTTTTGATTAATTTGTTTACTGTAAGTATCAATTGGCAGCCATTACATAAGGTCATTCTGCTTTTTTCACTAGTTATTTACCTAATGCTACAGTCTTGGCTGGCACTTGATCTGCCTTCCAAAGTACTGTAGATGATATTTTGAACAAATGCTTTGCCATTTCTTAACAAGAGTTACCATGTTTCCAACCTCCAATATCTATCTCCTCTCTGCCTCCACTAAGTTGATGCTAACTTTTATATTGGTTATTTGTTATATTCTACTCCTAGTTATCAAATGTTGCAGCTGATAAAACTAATAAACAAATATATGGAAAATTTTCAATTTTGTTAATTTTCAAGTATCTTTTTTAAAATAATGGAACACATCGTCTTTCAAATTAGAAAAATAATTTTTAATCATGTTATATGTGATAAAAACATGCAGCAAAACTGGTACTTTCATACATTCATATTGGGAAGACCATGCTTTAGTTTAATTAGGCAATATAAATTGACTTTAATTTATATTTTAATAAAGTAGTAACATTTGTGAAAACCATTTTAAGAAATAATTAATAAAATGAAAATGATGTGCATGATTTGTTTCCTATTGCTGCCAAAATAGGAACAACTTGAATATTAAAATGAAGAAAAATGGATGAGAAAATTATGATACATCTGTTAAATGGGATAGTATGTAACTGTTAAAATAATTAGGAAAACTATGTTTCTACATGAACAAGTAAGTGTAAATGCTGCAGTGTAAAAATCAGGATATAAAATTACATGTGTGCAAGGATTGCAAGCAAGTGAAGTAATATATGGAGAATTATTAGATTGGAGTATAACAAAATGATTGTAGTTAGATGTTCTGTTGGGTGGTGAGATCATGTTGTTCTCCTACAATTTCCAATTTTCTGTCTGGGAAAAAAACCTAAAGATTTATGACCTATAAACTGACATGATTTACCTTTAAAACATAAAAAAAGTGAACCTATATTATTAAATAATAATTTAATAAAATTAAATTATTAAAACTAAAGATTAAAAGAGGCACATCATTAAAATCTGGTGGGTAAAGTTAGATGCAACATACTATTGTTTGTGTTGGACATTGTGCTATTCACAGGACAGCTGTCTTCATCATTCTATCCTTTAATTATTCTTTACAATGTATTTATTTAAATTCTTAAACAAACTGCCAGTAATTAATTCTCTGAATTAATTCTTATCAGATCTCCTTTAAAAGTGTTCAGAATACAGTTAAAATTATGTTTATTTAAAGATACAAAAATTCCACAATATTTCTGTAACTTTTTATGAAATTACTTTCCATTTCCTATTCTTATTATTTATTTTTCTTACATTGGGCTGCTTCCATTTCAATAATTCTGCCAAACTATGTCTATGGTATTTAAAACACTTAACATGTTCACAAAATGATTTTTTTATAGGTAATGGGGGAGAATGTTAATATAAATTTTATAGGTAGAAGATTTTAAAAAGGCATGTTTGATACACACATATTAGTAAATTCCCCCCATTCGGGATCCTGTTACCCAAGTTTAGTTAGGTCCACATTCTTTTTGTTTTCTCCATGGACCTCTGGTATTCACTACATGAGTCTGTTCTCCATTTTAATGGTTTACTAAAAATAATTGTTGTAATGTTTTATGGTGAAGCTTGTGTGCCACACATATTTTCCCTTCCAACCATGTATCTCAAGATAATTTTTTTCCTTTGAACAAATTGTATTACCTTCCTTGAAAGAAGATTGCTTTTAGAAATTTTGCAGGTTGGATTCTGGATTATGTTCTAATAGTTGTGGTAGCCTCCGCAGGAATAACTATAATACTTGAGTTCACTCACCATTATCTCTCCTTTACGTTATATCTTACTACTTTTAACGGTCTTTTCCATCTCCAACCTGGGGGAGTTTCTAAAGGTCTTCAAGCTATTGATTTTCATTATTACTTCATTTTTTAGTTAATTAAATTTTTTTTCCTCTACCCCATTTATGTCCATCACATCTATATTCTCTTATCTGTGAACTTTGAATCTATACCTGCTTTTATAATTCTTTCTGGTCCTGAGTCTGGGTCTTTTTTTCTTAATTTAGGATGTCAATTTCCTAAAATTTCCATCTGGTTTAGTAAACATTGTTATTCCTCTGAATCTTTATGCTGCTGGACCTTTTCACTTGTTCTGCAATAATTTTGCATGGTCATTATGTATGGCTTTTTAAAAACTCATCCTTGGCTTCACAGAGATCATGACAGAACATGACACAGGCAGAAAACTGAAGTTGGTGATTTGCTCTGTTGATTTGATTGATATGAACTCTTATCACTTAAGTGATGATCACAACTAATCAGATATATTGCTTCTGGATGTCTACAGCTCCAAACCACAAAATCAATATCTAATTTATATCTGAGGGGCAGATATGGAACATCTTAGAATTTCTTAGCCTGTTACTTTGACATAAAACAAAAATATATATTAAAAAATTACACCCTCACTGTTAATATTTCCACATTTTTCCAGTGTCTACTCTACCTATATAATTTTCTTGTAGGGACTCTGTTTCCAGAGTTGCAACATGACATCACTAATATCATTCCTTCCTACTTACGTATCTCCCTTCAATAACATTGCCTTTTGCCCGCAAACTCCCAACTCAATCCCCACCACACCACCTGCTTTATATCAAATACTCTTGGAATTTTAAGCCCCTGACTAGATATAGCAGGAAAAAAAAAGGGGAGAGAGAAATATGGCATTGAAGAATTAGTACCCAAGAAATTGAGGGTCAAAGGTTCATTTTTTCTAGTTTATCACACCATCAATTAAGCTTCTCTATATGCCAGGGACTGAGCTAGGTGGTGGAAATACAGCCTTAGCAAAGTAATAATAATAAACCAAAAAACTATGATCTCTGTGTTCGTGAACCTCACATTCTAGTAGGAAGTAAACATGAATAATTAAGATCTATTTTTCTATTTTTCAGGTTTCCTTTTATTTTTTATTATAAAGTGTGGTAAATATAACAAAGGGAAAGTATACAATGCCATTAGAGAACAGAGTGTTAAATAGATTAGTGGTTCAGAGAATGATTCTCTGGGTAAAAGGCATTTGAGTTGAGGACTAAAGTATGAAAAAGGGTTAATCATGTGATGAGTACATATGTGCTTGTTAGGTGAGAGCTGGGATGGTGAGCAGGCAGAAGGAACACAGCCTGCTACATGTCCTGAGGTAGAAAAGAACTTGGCCCAAATCTCATGTCTGTGAAACAGAAATCATGCAGTGAAGGAGATAAGAAGCATGATTTTCCCTGCAAGTGAACCTGATACACATAGGCCACCATCCTTTCAGTATTGCTTTATTTTGTTACTTCTATTTCAACAGGTAGATTATAAATTCTGTTTTAGTGATATCATGGATTTTCAATCTTTAACTGAATATTTATAAGTATTTTTGTTTGCAATTAGCAGAATTTGCAGCACAACTTGTTAACCAGATGGCATTTTAAGAAGACTCTATCAAGTGGTCAAACATTCCAAAAGCAGCATCATGGCGATAACAGGCCACAGGTTGCCTTGTTACCCTACCATCGATTTGGCCACTACAGAGTCAATGGCCCCAAATAGATTTAGACAGTTTACTACTTATGTCAAAGCAAAGTGAGATCAACATGTTCCCAGCTCCCCAAATTCTCAGTTTCACATTATGAATCTAAACCAGAAATGTCAGATGACAGACAACCCAGGTGATTGCTCACTCTGCCATTGGGGATCAGTTTCTAAACCACAGCAAGCAGTTATGTAAATTTACACAGAAGCCTGCAGCTGTACTACAGAGATGAGGTGCAGTGGAAAGTCCTGTGCTCAGCTGAAACTAGGGAGATGATCAGGAATTAGCTCTGTGTCCGTCTTTCACAAGATCAGGATGAAAAAATGCCTTGTGGCAGTTTCTCACAAGGCTTACCTCTGGTTGCTCCAAAAGGAGTCACAGGACTCTGGATCAAAACTTGGGTTAGACTATGGTCACAGTTGGCCTCATGGATTATGTGGAGGCAAAATCACTAGGGCACCATGGCGGAGCCATTTCCTTATAGAATCCCCAGTCTATTTTTTTTTTTTTTTTTTTTTTGCGGCATGCGGGCCTCTCACTGCTGTGGCCTCTCCCATTGCGGAGCACAGGCTCCGGACGCGCAGGCTCAGCGGCCATGGCTCACGGGCCCAGCCGCTCCGCGGCATGTGGGATCTTCCCGGACCGGAGCTCGAACCCGCGTCCCCTGCATCGGCAGGCGGACTCTCAACCACTGCGCCACCAGGGAAGCCCCCGAGTCTATTTTTAATGCTGCTTTGTGTTCTTGTGTCTTTATAATCATCAGAAATATTATATAGAAGTGACTTACAGAAAAATAATGTAAACTAATATGATACCAGACTAAAATGCCAACTCTCTATCTCTAAATATATGTCTGTGTATTTATCTATTTATATTTCTAAAGTAGAGGTATTTGCCCTAAGTATTTGTGTTCAAGATGATTATATTGGATCTCTCTCCTCTTATTAGGGAGATTTGGATAATGCCTAAATAATTTTAAGACTACAGAGTAATATACAGGCAGTAAGCAAAGAGGTTTGTACAATTATCTATAACCCAGAGAAGAGAAAACTTAGCCTCATTTGAGGAACTCAGGAAAGTCTTCTGGAAAAACATGACAACTAGGCTAATACCTAAAGGAAGAGGATGAATCTAGCATGTAGTTCCCAAGCTTTATTCTTGGCATAAGTTGTGGCTGGAAATGAAGTAAAAAATAAGTCAGTGTATGGTCTTGCATAATAGTCTAACAATCTAAGTATTATAGATTTTATCTAGAGGGAGTGTACCTTTAGGAATTAAAATTGAAAGGGTGATATATTTGTGTGTCAGATAGCCCTGGTGGCAGGGACTATAGATTTAATACTGCACCCCTTCCCTCCCCAAACTAAATCAAACCAAAATAGAACAAATAAAGCAAATAGATTCACAGTTTTTCAAAATGGAAATTGACAACCTTATTCTAAAATTTATTTAGAAATACAAAAAAAACAAGAATAATTGAGATAATCTTGAAGGCAAAGAAAGGGTAGAAAGGCTTGCTTTAATGGATATCGATGTTTGTTATAAAGGTAATACAGAGAGTGTGACTGAAGAATAGACAAATAAGCCAATGCAACAGATTAAATAACCCAGAAAGAAATCCACATTAGATATAGACATTTTATCTATGCAAAAGTTAGCACTTCCAAGAAATGGGAGAAAAATGGTCTACTTGATAAAGTGTTGAGTCAATTGGATAGCTATGTGGGGAGAAAAAATGACCTCTTCCTCATGCCTTACTGAAAAAAATATTTCCAGATAGATTTTAGATTTTAAAGATGTGAAAGGAAAAACAAAAATAAAGATAACATAGGAAAAGAACTTCCCTCGCGGTCCAGTGGTTAACATATTGCACTTCCATTTCAGGGGGTGTGGGTTTGATCCCTGGTTGGTGCACTAAGATCCCACATGGCACATGGTGTGGCCAAAAATTAAAAAGAAAACAAACAAACAAAATAAAATAGGAGAATATCTTCATGACCATTGGTAGGAAATCGTTTTTTAAAATAAAACAAAAAAGCATAATTCATGTGTTTCTTAAATTGACTACTTCAAAATTAAGTAAATCTTATCAAAATATACCATTTGAGAGTGAAAAAGCAGATTATAGAGTGGGAGAAGTATTTACATCATCTATAACTGAACCCCAAAGTAATATAAAATATTCCTACCAATCAATAAGAAAAAGACAACTCAGCACGGAAAAAAGGCAGGAGGCTTGAACAAGCCCTTCACAAAAAAACTCTCAAGAGCCAATACATATGCGAAAGTGTATTGATACCATCAGAGCTCTGAATAGGAAAACAGAAGCCACATTATGTATTTGGGGTATGAAGGGTTTTATTGTCGCAAATTAGAAGCTTAAATAGACATTTAAAGAATCTGAGGAGTAAAGCTTAGGGAAGCTCCCATTTCTCTTCCTCTGCATCAGTAATGTGAGCTGTGCTCAAGAGCTCATCAGAAGCTGCTGAGATCTCATATCTGTCTGTCAGTCTGACTACAACCTTCTCTGGGAAATATGACCTTCCTTCCATTCTTAAAATTCTCTCAACGTCAGACTTTAATCCAGAATCAAACAGACAGAAAGTTCTTGGAAATGCAATCTCTGGCTTCTCCTCTGTAACAAAGAGAACATCTTGGTAGTGATGCCAAGTTGAGAACAGATAAATCAGAACAATGTCCAACCTCACTGGTAATTGGAGATATAGGAGTAAGCCTGCAAATGGGTTTACTACACAACCACCAGGTGGCTAGAAATAAAAAGACTGGCAACTGGAATTTTTGGCAAATATGTGGAGTGAGAGCAATTCTCCTACATCATGGGTGAAAGCGTAAATTGGTAAAACCACAGTGGAAAACCATTTGGCATTGTCAATGAAGTTGAGCATAGACATATCATATGACTCATTCTATTCCTACGTATGTATCCAACAAAAACGTGTGAAATGTGTAGCAAGGACCATGTCCAATAGTGTCCACAGCTACCTGGCATATTTGAGGAAGCCAGTGTGGCTGGAGTGAGGTTGTAGGAGATGAAGTGAAATAAGGAACAGGGTGAGATTGTGCAGGGCCATGCTGGCCATTGTTAAGACTTTGAAGGGTTTCCCTCAAAGGGTTAACATAACTGTATTGTTTTTATAAAAGGATCATTCTGGCTCTGTGTTGAGAAGTGACTGAGGGGGCACAAGGGCAAAGCAGGAAGACCAGGTAGGACGCGGTTGCAAAGACCCAGGTGAGATTGATGGTGTCTTTTACCTGGGTGGTGGGGGTGAAAGTGCTGAGAAGATGGGCAGATTCTGAATATACTTAGAAGGTAGAGCCAGGCAGGATTTATTTACGGTCTGGATGTGGGGTGAGAAAGAAGGAGAGGCTCAAGAACGACCCCAGGTTTCATGTACTGAGCAACCAGAAGACTAGAGCTGCCGATAACCAAGATGGACAAGACTGTGGAAGAATAGGTTTTACGCTCCTGGCGAGCTGGGTGTTGAGCATAATAAAGTTTGAAAGGCTTATTAGGAGGCCGAATAGTCACAGAATAGGGTGTAAGTGATATAAAACCTTCATAATGTAATAAAAAATAAAATACTATCTAAACAAACAAGAAGCATAGACAGTATAACAAATGTTTAGCTATGTGGAAGAACAGGAGGTAGGTGGTAGCAGGATGAATTTGAATGTTCATTTCTTCATCTTCATAATAGGCAGTCAGTTACTACTCTCTGAACCTAAGATATTTAGTTCAAAAAATAATATAACATCTTTAGGTTTTCATGAACATTTAAAATTGAATTTGGAAAGATATTTTAGGATATGCTATCTTTTTTGGTGAAGAAACAATTACCAAAACTTCAATAATTCATTTAGTTTCAATTCATCTTTTTTCTTTTAAATTAAAATAAAATGACATTGATAATTTTTAAAATAAAAGAAGCAAGTACAGTTCCATTTTAATAACATTATTTTGGTCTCTCAATCTAGATATCTGTATCTCTATGTTTATGTAGGAATAGACAAATGTCTGGATTACGGTCACTTAAATTTAACAATGATTATATCTAGGTGATGGAATAGTTTGTTGTTTTTTTAAACTTGTTCTTTTTTACACTGAATAGCTTGGATACTTTTTAAACATGCAAATTTTATCTTCAAATATACGTACAGGAGTTTCTATATTTAAGGGTAATAACAAAGTACAGAATATACAAAGTTTTTTATTTCATATTTTTAAAATTTGCAAAATATTAAGCAAAATGTCTGACAGTATTTCTGGGAAGCCCATCTCCAAGCCAGACTCATGCCTAGGTGTGTCTATATTTACCACGTTGATGGTGGTAAACTTATAACAAACACCTGTTATCTAAGGTGACTAATGTATTATTTTGTTTGTGAAACTAAGTGAATATAACCACTTTTGTGGACCAGTAGTTTATCACATTAAATAATGAGTCCTGATTATTCACTAGCAGAATGGTTGACACCAAACAACATTCAGAGGTAAGAGTAAAGCAATCAATTGGTTTATCCATTTTGGGATGACTTAATCCATTGTCTATCCATTCCTACCCAGAGGAGCTGAGTTGCTTCAATTAGTTTCACTGTTTCTCTTTTCTTATAATTAAAAACAGTTATCATTCCTTTGGTTGAGTAGGTAGTCTACAGCCTATAGCTGCAATGTCCAACACAGTAGTCACTACTCATGAGGGTATTTAAATTTAAATTTGTTAAAATTAAATAAAACCTAAAATTCAGTTTCTCCTTATATTGGCACATTCCAAGTGGTCAATGGCTAGTGGGTACCATTTTGAACCTTGAAGATACAGAAAATTTTCATTATCTCAGAATGTTCTAAAGGATAGTGCTTTGTTCCATGAAGAAAGCTTTTTAAAATGCTTCTCTAAAATGTGTTATCTCTCTTTTATTTCTCTAGATCACTTTTTTAAATTGCCTTTGCAAAGTAATCAAGGTATGTTATGCATTATCCAGTGATTTAACTATTGTAAGAATTTGGAACAAAATATGAAAAATAACTTCTTGTAAGTAGGCGTTAAAGTTGACTTTCAACGGATGATGTCACTGTAGAAAGAGCTCTGATCCCAGGGCTAACAAAGATCTGAAAAAGTCTTCAAATCTGAATATAAAAATATTGGCCATAGAGTTGCATATAGGGTTAATCTAACAACAAAGGATCATGAAAGTTATAATTCAGAATAAATGTAAAAAATTTTTCATTACTTTAGGTTTGTTTTTGAGGCATTTTATAAAGCTTATAAAAATATTTATTGAACACATCAAGAGTTCATTCTTAGATGTATTGGCATAATTTATCTATTTCTGGGAATTTAAATAGTGACTGCATCAAGTACATTACTTTGGAAGATGACTTTGTTCTTTAACAACTCAGGATCTGAGCTAATAATGGCAGTCAGCCACCCAATTTCATAGATTAGTTTAAAATATCTCTTGCTTACTAAGCAAAATGTCAAGGCCTTAGATATTAGCATTTACTTAATTTCCTCTGCCTAAGAATAATCAACACCTCTCCCTATAACTTGGGAAAAGAATTTATATTAATGAGTTACTCTGTTGACACCCATTTAATATCAATAATTTATATTAATTGCTTTTCAAAAATAATAGTGTTTGTGGTTTCCAGTACTACATACATATCATTATTCATCAGCATTTAAAACACATTTTTCTGTGAACTTGGAATTGCTTTCTGTAAATGTTCCAAGAACTTGTGATGAGATTGATGTTGCAAGCAGCTATGCTTTGCACATTTTAGCACAGAAAGATTCCCTCTTCTGCATTATTTCAGGTATTTGGTTTCACATTTTCCAAGTTTTAAAATATGTGCTTGCAAACAAATTCCCATCTTGTTGCATGAAAGTTGAAGACACAATTTAATTTTTATGTTGTATAATTGAAAATATAGTCTTCCTAGTTATATTTCAGGAGTTAAGAATTTTCTTATCTGTCTTAGTATTGTTTATAGAGTAAAACAAACAAACCAATTATAAAACACAAAAAAATAAAATCAGGGTGTATTAAAAAAAATCTACTCAAAATATTTGGTTGATTGATTATTGGTCTTATTTTCTAAATTGCAAAATTTTATATACATATTTTCCTTCTTGAGCATTTTTGAATACTCAGTAAATACTACTTGGGGTAAATACTACGTTTACATAATTATCACTTTACTGCTGAAGTAGAAGTTTAGCCCAGACAGAAAAAAAGTCTTCCTGTCTTAAAAGCTAAAGTTCCACATGCTTGTGATCTTCTCTTTCCAAAGATGTCATGGAAATAATGGAATAAAGTCAGTGTTGGACAAGGGTGTTTGGGAGTGCACATGGATTCTTTAACCTAATACAAGAGGCTTGGTAGGATTCACACATTCCTGGAATCTGGGGATCCTCAAGGATCAAGACTGACCCAGTGAAAGATGTCTTCTGTGTCTTGCTATTTACAACATGGCAGAAGGGAAGAAGGTGCTGAAGACCAGTGACTTATGTGGGACCTACCTCTCTGTTGAAGCTCTGAGTGAAATCCCTGACCCTTAGCTATTTTGGATTGCCCAGTAAGTTATCTCCTCAGCATATTGGAGGCTCTGCCTCCATTCTCTAGCTGCACTGAACCCACTTATACTAACTGATTTCTGCTGAGCTTAACTGCCTTTGCTCTGTGAGTTAGGAGATCTATATGTCTGACAATAGCAAAATAACAATTATATGTATGAAAAAGCACCATGTAAACAAAGTTAAAAGTAAAATCATTGACTGAAAAAAAGTATGCAACAACATATAACAGAAAATAAATAGCCAGAATATTCCATAATGTTTATAAGAAAAGACAAAAACACAGCAGAAAAATAGGCAAAATTTTGAACAAACCATTTGCAAAAGAGGAAATACAAATGAGTAAATACATATAAAGAATGTTTGCCTTAAAAAGGAAGGAAGGAAATGCAAATTAATGCAACTGTGAAATATCTTATTCTCCCATCAGATTGAGAAAAAAAGTGGTAAACTCAAGTGTGGATGAAGATTCTGGGATATTAATATTCTCATATCTGTTGATTAATTTAAATTGCTTTAGTTTTTTTAATCCTAGGAATATCCTAGTTATAAGTAATAATAATGAACATTTTTTTTACCCAATTGTCTTGATTATTCAATATCTATGCACCCTTTCTTTTTTTGTAATAAAATTCTGATATTCCTTTGGGAATCCAACTCATCTTCATTGGATTAAATCTTGTTGGAATTACCAATCACCCTCCCCAAGGACAAGGGATTATCATATGGTTTAAGTAAGGTTCCTCAGTGCCCTCCTTGCAATCTGAATCTCAATCAAAATTACAAGGACCTAAAAATATAGGAGTGCTACAGACATTTCAGATTTTCAGATTTCATCAGTTTAAGATGCCATACGTGCAAGATGCAACATTATTGCATGTATCACCTAAAAAGGGGCACCAATTACACAGATAATGCTTTCCTTTCACTTAGAAATTTTTATATTTAGTAAACAAGCTCCTTTAGATATACTTACAAATTCATTTTTGTCATATTTCACTAATGAACATAAAAAGAAAAATATAAGTGAAATAAATTGACTAAGGTATATCTAAATCCTTTGTGAATCACTTTTTTTCTTAGACTTATCAGTATTCTTGATTCTCTGGGCTAATTGAGAGAGAGTAATTGATGGAGTACGTTTTAGTCTCAGATATACTTTTCCAAGCCACTGATACCCATTCATCACATGTTGGTGCCTGTAGTCATTTCTTCAGTGATGAATATTAAATTCACTAATAAAACATCTATGCACTGCTGTTGCTTTTATGTGTTTTTGCATACACAATCATTTAAAAATAAATATGACTTAATAGTATAATCAAGATATTTTAAATGTAATTAAACCAAATGTGTAGGGTGTCAATCAAACTCATTAATTAACTGTAGTAAGAACATTATTGACAACATGACCAAGTTCTCACATACTCAGACAAGGTCATCTAATTTAAAGTGCCTCAGTCCAACCAGAATTGTGATACGTCATTTAAAATATATTTTAAATATATTATTAAAAAATACAAAGTTTGAAAATGATTAAATATGACGATTTATTCAGAGATATCTGTATGCTGCCTAAAAGAGACTTTAGATTTAAAGACACACACAGACTGAAAGTAATAGGATGGAAAAAGCTATTCCATGCAATTGAAAATGAAAAGAAAGTGTGGGGTTGCAGTACTTGTATCAGACAAAATATTCACCCAACTTAGGAGTATCTAAATACATAGAGCAAATATTAACAAACATAAAGGGAGAAATTGACAATAACACAATAATAGCAAGTATTGTTAACACCCCAGTTACATCAATGGACAGATCATCTAGACTAAGAACAAAACAAAACAAAAACAAATAAAGAAACAAACAAAAAAACCATTAAGAAAACACTGGCCTTAAACAACACACAAGATCATTTGGACTTAACAGATGCATAGAGAATATTTCATCCAAAAGCAACAGAATACACATTATTTCAAAAGGACATGGAACATTCTCCAGCATAGAACACATGCTAAACCACAAAAGAAGTCTCAATAAATTTGAGAAGATTGAAACAACAGCACTATGAGACTAGAAATCAACTGCAAGACAAAAACTGCAATAAAACTACAAACAAATGGAGGTTAAACAGTATGCTACTAAATAACAAATGGGGCATTGAGTAGCAAAGAGAAAAAAAATACCTGGACACAAATGAAAATGAAAACAATGATCAAAAATCTATGGGGGAGGAGAGGGGGAAGATGGTGGAAGAGTAAGATGTGGAGATCACCTTCCTCCCCACAGATACACCAGAAATACATCTATATGTGGAACAACTCCTACAGAACACCTACTGAATGCTGGCAGAAGACCTCAGACTTCCCAAAAGGCAAGAAAATACCCACATACCATGGTAGGGCAAAAGAAAAAAGAATAAACAGAGACAAAAGGATAGGGACAGGACCTGCACCAGTGGGAGGGAGCTATGAAGGAGGAAAGGTTTCCACACACTAGGAAGCCCCTTCACGCGCAGAGACTGCGGGTGGCAGAGGGGGGAAGCTTTGGAGCCACAGAAGAAAGCACAGCAACAGGGGTGAGGAGGGCAAAGTGGAGAGATTCCTGCACAGAGGATTGGTGCAGACCTGCACTCACCAGCCTGAGAGGCTTGTCTGCTCACCCGCCAGGATGGGCGGGGCTGGGAGCTGAGGCTCGGGCTTTGGTCAGAGCCCAGGGAGAGGAATGGGGTTGGCGGCGTGAACACAGACTGAAGGGGGTTAGTGCAACTCAGATAGCTGGGAGGGAGTCGGGGAAAATGTCTGGACCTGCCAAAGAGGCAAGAGACTTTTTCTTCCCTCTTTGTTTCCTGGTGCGCGAGGAGAGGGGATTAAGAGCGCAGCTTAAAGGAGCTCCAGAGACAGGTGCGAGCCGCGGTTATCAGCGCGGACCCCAGATATGGGCATGAGATGCTAACGCTGCTGCTGCTGCAACCAAGAAGCCTGTGTGTGAGCACAGGTCACTATCCACACCTCCCTTCCAGGGGGCCTGTGCAGCCCGCCACTGCCAGGGTCCCGGGATCCAGGGACAACTTCCCCAGGTGAATGCACAGCATGCCTCAGGCTGGTACAATGACCCGTCAGCCTCTGTCACCGCAGGCTCGCCCAGCATCCGCACCCCTCCCTCTCCCCTGTCCTGAGTGAGCCAGAGCCTCCAAGTCAGCTGCTCCTTTAACCCCGTCCTGGCTGAGAGAAGAACAGATGCCCTCCAGCGAACTGCACGCAGAGGTGGGGCCAAATACAAAGCTGAGCCCCGGGAGCTGTGCGAACAAAGAAGAGAAAGGGAAATCTCTCCCAGCAGCCTCAAAAGCAGCAGATTAAAAAGCTCCACAATCAACTTGGTGTACCCTGCATCTGTGGAATACATGAATAGACAACAAATCATCACAAATTGAGGAGGTGGACTTTGAGAGCAAGATTTATTATTTTTTCCCCTTTTCCTCTTTTTGTGAGTGTGTATGTGTATACTTCTGTGTGAGATTTTGTCTGTATAGCGTTGCTTTCACCATTTGTCCTAGGGTTCTATCCGTCTTTTTTTTTTTTAATTTTTTCCTAATAATTTATTTTTATTTTAATAACTTTATTTTATTTTATCTTTATTTTATTTTATCCTTTTTCTTCCTCTCTTTCTTTCTTTCTAATTTTTCCCCCTTTTATTCTGAGCCATGTGGATGAAAGGCTTTTGATGCTGCAGCCAGGAGTCGGTGCTGTGCCTCTAAGGTGGGAGAGCCAACTTCAGGACACTGGTCCACAAGAGACCTCCCAGCTCCACATAATATCAAATGGCAAAAATCTCCCAGAGATCTCCAGCTTCCCTCAACGACCAGCAAGCTACAGTGCTGGACACCCTATGCCAAACAACTAGCAAGACAGGAACATAATCCCACCTATTAGCAGAGAGGCTTCCTAAAATCATAATAAGTCCACAGACACGCCAAAACACACCACCAGACGTGGACCTGTCCACCAGAAAGGCAAGATCCAGGTCTCATCCACCAGAACACAGGCACTAGTCCCCTCCATCAGGAAGCCTACACAACCCACTGAAACAACTTTAGCCACTGGGCACAGACACCAAAAACAACGGGAACTACGAACCTCCAGCCTGCAAAAAGGACACCCCAAACACAATAAAATAAGCAAAATGAGAAAACAGAAAAACACACAGCAGATGAAGGAGCAAGATAAACACCCACTAGACCTAACAAATGAAGAGGAAATAGTCTACCTGAAAAAGAATTCAGGATAATGATAGTAAAGATGATCCAAAATCTTGAAAATAGAATACAGAAAATGCAAGAAACATTTAACAAGTACCTAGAAGAACTAAAGGTGAAACAAGCAACAATGAACAACACAATAAATGAAATTAAAAATACTCTAGATGGGATCAAGATCAGAATAACTGAGGCAAAAGAACGGATAAGTGACCTGGATGATAAAATAGTGGAAATAACTACTGCAGAGCAGAATAAAGATAAAAGAATGAAGAGAACTGAGGACAGTCTCAGAGACCTCTGGGACAACATTAAACGCACCAGCATTCAAAGTATAGGGGATCCAGAACAGGAAGAGAAAAAGAAATGGACTGAGAAAATATTTGAAGAGATTATAGTTGAAAACTTCCCTAATATGGGAAAGGAAATAGGTAATCAAGTCTAGGAAGCACAGAGTGTCCCATACAGGATAAATCCAAGGAGAAACATGCCAAGACACATATTAATCAAACTGTCAAAAATTAAATACAAAGAAAACATATTAAAAGCAGCAAGGGAAAAACAACGAATAACACACAAGGGAATCCCCATAAGGTTAACAGCTGATCTTTCAGCAGAAACTCCACAAGCAAGAAGGGACTGGCAGGACATATTTAAAGTGATGAAGGAGAAAAACCTACAGCCAAGATTACTCTACCCAGCAAGGATCTCATTCAGATTCAATGGAGAAATCAAAACCTTTACGGACAAGCAAAAGCTGAGAGAGTTCAGCACCACCAAACCAGCTTCACAACAAATGCTAAAGGAACTTCTCTAGGCAAGAAACACAAGAGAAGGAAAAGACCTACAATAACAAACACAAAACAATTAAGAAAATGGGAATAGGAACATACATACCAATAATTACCTTAAATGTAAATGAATTAAATGCTCTCACCAAAAGACATAGACTGGCTGAATGGATATAAAAGCAAGACCCATATATATGCTGTCTACAAGAGACCCACTTCAGACCTAGAGACATGTACAGACTGAAAGTAAGGGCATGGAAAATGATATTCCATGCAAATTGAAACCAAAAGAAAGCTGGAGTAGCAATTCTCATATCAGACAAAATAGACTTTAAAATAAAGAATATTAGAAGAGACAAAGAAGGACACTACATAATGATCAAGGGATCGATCCAAGAAGAAGATATAACAAATGTAAATATTTATGCACCCAATATGGGAGAACCTTAATGCATAAGGCAAATACTAACAGCCATAAAAGGGGAAATCAACAGTAACACATTCATAGTAGGGGACATTAACACCCCACTTTCACCAATAGACAGATCATCCAAAATGTAAGTAAATAAGGAAACACAAGCTTTAAATGATACATTAAACAAGATGGACTTAATTTATATTTATAGGACATTCCATCCAAAAACAACAGAATACATATTTTTCTCAAGTGCTCATGGAACATGCTCCAGGATAGATCATATCCTGGGTCACAAATCAAGCATTGGTAAATTTAAGAAAATTAAAATCATATCAAGTATCTTTTCCGACCAAAACGTTATGAGACTAGATATCAATTACAGGAAAAGATCTGTAAAAAATACAAACACATGACAGCTAAACAATACACTACTTAATAACAAAGTGATCACTGAAGAAATCAAAGAGGAAATAAAAAAATACCTAGAAACAAATGACAATGGAGACATGATGACCCAAAACCTATGGGATGCAGCAAAAGCAGTTCTAAGAGGGAAGTTTATAGCAATACAATCCTACCTTAAGAAACAGGACACATCTCAAATAATCAACCTAAACTTGTACCTAATGCAATTAGAGAAATAAGAAGAAAAAAAACCCAAAGTAGCAGAAGGAAAGAAATCATAAAGACCAGATCAGATATAAATGAAAAAGAAATGAAGGAAATGATAGAAAAGATCAATAAAACTAAAAGCTGGTTCTTTGAGAAGATAAACAAAATTGATAAACCCTTATCCAGACTCATCAAGAAAAAAAGGGAGGAAACTCAAATCAATAGAATTAGAAATGAAAAAGGAGAAGTAACAACAGACACTGCAGAAATACAAAGGATCATGAGAGATTACTACAAGCAACTTTATGCCAATAAAATGGACATCCTGGAATAAATGGACAAATTCTTAGAAATGCACAACCTGCAAAGACTGAACCAGGAATAAATAGAAAATATGAACAGACCAATCACAAACACTGAAATTGAAACTGTGATTAAAAATCTTCCAACAAACAAAGGCCCAGGACCAGATGGCTTCACAAACAAATTCTATCAAACATTTAGAGAAGAGCTAACACCTATCCTTCTCAAACTCTTCGAAAATATAGCAGAGGGAGGAACACTCCCAAACTCATTGTATGAGGCCACCATCATCCTGATATCAAAACCAAAGGTGTCGCAAAGAAAGAAAATTACAGGCCAATATCACTGGTGAACATAGATGCAAAAATCTTCAACAAAATACTAGCAAACAGAATCCAACAGCACATTGAAAGGATCATACACCTTGATCAAGTGGGGTTTATTCCAGGAATGCAAGGATTCTTCAATATACGCAAATCCATCAATGTGATACACCGTATTTACAAACTGAAGGAGAAAAACCATATGATCATCTCACTACATGCAGAGAAAGCTTTCAACAAAATTCAACACCGATTTACGATAAAAACCCTGCAAAAAGTAGGCATAGAGGGAACTTTCCTCAACATAATAAAGGCCATATATGACAAACCCACAGCCAACATCATCCTCAATGGTGAAAAACTGAATGCGTTTCCACTAAGATCAGTAAGAAGATAAGGTTGCCCACTCTCACAACTGTTATTCAACATAGTTTTGGAAGTTTTAGCCATAGCAATCAGAGAAGAAAAGGAAATAAAAGGAATCCAAATCTGAAAAGAAGAAGTAAAGCTATAACTGTTTGCAGATGACATGATACTATGCATAGAGAATCCTAAAGATGTTACCAGAAAACTTCTAGAGCTAATCAATGAATTTGGTAAAGTAGCAGGATACAAAATTAATGCAGAGAAATCTCTGGCATTCCTATACACTAATGATGAAAAATCTGAAAGTGAAATTAAAAAAAAAAAACACTCCCATTTACCATTGCAACAAAAAGAATAAAATATTTAGGAATAAACCTACCTAAAGAGACAAAAGACCTGTATGCAGAAAATTATAAGACACTGATGAAAGAAATTAAAGATCATACATTGTGAAAATGAATCTACTACCCAACGAAATCTACAGATTCAATGCAATCCCAATTAAACTACAACTGGCATTTTTCTCAGAACTAGAACAAAAAATTTCACAATTTGTATGGAAACACAAAAGACCCCGAATAGCCAAAGCAATCTTGAGAACGAAAAACGGAGCTGGAGAAATCAGGCTCCCTGACTTCAGACTATCCTACAAAGCTACAGTAATCAATACAGTACAGTACTGGTACACAAACAGAAAGATAGATCAATGGAACAGGATAGAAAGCCCAGAGATAAACCCATACACCTATGGTCACCTTATCTTTGATAAAGGAGGCAGGAATGTACAATGGAGAAAGGACAACCTCTTCAATAAGTGGTGCTGGGAAAACTGGACAGGTACATGTAAAAGTATGAGATTAGAACTCTCCCTAACACCATACACAAAAATAAGCTCAAAATGGATTAAAGACCTAAATGTAAGGCCAGAAACTATCAAACTCTTAGAGGAAAACATAGGCAGAACACTCTATAACATAAATCACAGCAAGATCCTTTTTGACCCACCTCCTAGCGAAATGGAAATGAAAACAAAAATAAACAAATGGGACCTAATGAAACTTAAAAATTTTTGCACAGCAAAGGAAACCATAAACAAGACCCAAAGACAACCCTCAGAATGGGAGAAAATATTTGCAAATGAAGCAACTGACAAAGGATTAATCTCCAAAATTTATAAGCTGCTCATGCAGCTCAATAACAAAAATCAAACAACCCAATCCAAAAATAGGCAGAAGACCTAAAGAGACATTTCTCCAAAGAAGATATACAGATTGCCAACAAACACATGAAAGAATGCTCAACATCATTAATCATTAGAGAAATGCAAATCAAAACTACAATGAGATATCATCTCACACTGGTCAGAGTGGCCATCATTAAAATATCTAGAAACAATAAATGTGGGAGAGGGTGTGGAGAAACAGGAACACTTGCACTGCTGGTCGGAATGTGAATTGGTACAGCCACTATGGAGAACAGTATGGAGGTTCCTTAAAAAACTTCAAATAGAACTACCATATGACCCAGCAATCCCACTACTGGGCATATACCCTGAGAAAACCATAATTCAAAAAGAGTCACGTACCAAAATGTTCATTGCAGCTCTGTTTACAATAGCCAGGAGATGGAACCAACCTAAGTGTCCATCATCGTATGAATGGATAAAGAAGTTGTGGCACATATAAACAATGGAATATTACTCAGCCATAAAAAGAAAGGAAATTGAATTATTTGTAGTGAGGTGGATGGACCTAGGATCTGTCATACAGAGTGAAGTCAGTGAGAAAGAGAAAGGCAAATACCGTATGCTAACACATATATATGGAATCTAAGAAAAAAATGTTATGAAGAATCTAGGGGTAAGACTGGAATACAGACACAGACCTACTAGAGAATGGACTTGAGGATATGGGGAGGGGGAAGGGTAAGCTATGACAAAGTGAGAGAGTGGCATGGACATATATACA
Organism: Orcinus orca; assembly: GCF_937001465.1. NCBI lineage: Eukaryota > Metazoa > Chordata > Mammalia > Artiodactyla > Delphinidae > Orcinus > Orcinus orca. The sequence continues at coordinate 32,257,571 of NC_064569.1, read as the reverse complement.
CTACCAGATGTAAAATAGATAGCTAGTGGGAAGCAGCCGCATAGCACAGGGAGATCAGCTCAGTGCTTTGTGACCACCTGGATGGGTGGTATAGGGAGGGTGGGAGGGAGGGAGACGCAAGAGGGAGGAGATATGTGCACATATGTATATGTATAACTGATTCACTTTGTTATATACCAGAAACTAACACACCATTTAAAGTAATTATACTCCAATACAGATGTAAAAAAAAAAAAAAGGGACAGAGCAAGGCCAGTTCTACGAGGGAAGTTTATAATGATACAAGCCTACCTCAGGAAACAAGAAAAATTTGAAATAAACAACCTAACTTTATACCCAAAGGAAATAGAATAAAAACAAACAAAACCCAAAGTTAGTAGAAAGAAAGAAATCATGAATATCAGAGCAGACATTAATGAAATAGAGACTAAAAAAAAAAAAAAAAATAGGAAAGATTAACAAAGCTGAGAGCTGCTTCCTTGAGAAGATAATCAAAATTAATAAACCTTTAGGGAGACGCATCAAGAAAAAAGAGAAAGGGTTAAAATAATCAGAAATGAAAAAGGAGAAATTATCACTGACACAAGAGAAATACAAAGAATCGTAAGAAGTTATTATGAACAGTTATACACAAATAAAATGGACAACCTAGAAAAAGCTGGACAAATTTCTAGAGACATACAATCTCCTAAAACTGAGTCAGGAAGAAATATAAAATATGAAAAGTTGATTACCTGTAATGAAATTGAATCAGTAATGAAAAAAAATCCCAGCAAACAAAAATCCATGACCAGATGGCTCTAGAGGTGAATTTTACCAAACATCTAAAGAACAGTTCATGGCTATCCTTCTCAAAGTGTTCTAAAATCCTGAAGTTGAAAGAACACTTTTGAAATCATTCTATAAGGCCAGCATCACCCTGGCCAAAACCAGATAAAGACACCACACAAAAAGAAAATTACATGTCAATATCACTGATGAATAGGAACATAAAAATCCTCAACAAATATGAGAAAACCAAATCCAAGAATGCATTAAACTGATCATACACCATTATCAAGTGGGATGCATTCCAGGGATGCAAAGATGGTTTAATATCTGCAAATCAATTGATGTGTTATACCACATTAACAAACTGAAAAATAAAAATCATATGATCATCTCTATAGATGCTGAAAAATATTTTGACAAAATTCAACATCAATTTATGGACAAAAAACTCTCCAGAAAGTGGATATAGAGGGAACATACCTCCACATAATAAAGACCATATATGACAAACCCATAGGTAACATCATACTCAGTGGTGAAAAGCTGAAAGCATTTCCTATAAGATCAGGAACAAGACAAGGTTGCTCACTTTCACCACTTTTATTTCACATAGTATCAGAACTCTTAGCCATAGCAGTCAGACAAGAAAAATAAATAAAAGGATTCCAAACTGGAGAGGAAGATGTAAAGCTGTCACTGTTTGCAGATGACATGATACTATTGATATATATAGAAAATCCTAAAGATGACACCAAAAATGATTAGAACTAAAGTGAAATTAGTAAAATTATGGGATACAAAAATAATATAAAGAAATCTGTTGCATTTCTACATACAGCGATGAACTATTAGAAAGAGAAATTAAGGAATAAATTCTGCTAACCATTGCATTCAAAATAAACAAAAAATACCTAGGGATAACTCTAACCAAGATGGTAAAACACTTGTACTCAGAAACCTATAAGATTCTGATGAAAAAAAAGGGTAAGACGACACAAGCAGATGGAAAGAAGTATCATGTTCATGGGCTGGAAGAATTAATATTGTTAAAATGACAATACTGGGCTTCCCTGGTGGCGCAGTGGTTGAGCGTCCGCCTGCCAATGCAGGGGACGCGGGTTCGTGCCCTGGTCCGGGAAGATCCCACGTGCCGCGGAGCGGCTGGGCCCGTGAGCCATGGCCACTGAGCCTGCGCGTCCGGAGCCTGTGCTCCTCAACAGGAGAGGCCACAACAGTGAGAGCCCCGCGTACCACAAAAAAATAAATAAATAAAATAAAAATGACAATACTATCTAAGGCAATCTACAGATTCAATGCAATCCCTGTCAAAAATACCAATGGAATTTTTCAGAGAACTAGAACAAATAGTTCTAAAATCTGTATGGAAACACAAAAGACCTCAAACAGCCAAAATCATACTGAGAAAAAAAGAGCAAATCTGGAGTTATCTTGCTCTGATTTCAAACTATATTACAAAGTTACAGTAATCAAAGTGGTATGATACTGGCACAAAAGCACACATGTAGAACAGAGAGCCCTGAAATGGACTCACATTCATATGGTCAATTAATCTATGACAAAGGAGGGAAGAGTATACAGTGGGAAAAAGACAGCCTCTTCAATAATTGGTATTGGAAAAACTGGACATGCAAAAAAATCAAACTGGAACTCTTTGTCATACTATATGCAAAAATAAACTCAAAATGGATAAAAGACTTAAACATAAGACTCAAAATGATAAAACTGCTAGGAAAAATAAAACAAGACAATATGCTCTTTGATGTTGGTCTTAGCAATATCTTTTCCTTTTCAGGCAAAGGAAACCAAAGCAAAAATAAATAATTGAGATCACATCAAACTCAAAAGCTTTTGCACAGCCAGGGAAACTTATCAACAAATGAAAAGACTGCCTACTGAATGGGAGAAGATATTTGTAAACAATGTATCTGAAAATGGGTTAATTTCCAGAATTTCCAAAGAACTCATACAACTTAATATCAAAAACCAAACAACTTGATTAAAAAATGGACAGAGGACCTGAAGAGACATTTTTCCAAAGAAGACATACAGATGGCCAACAGGCACATGAAAAGATGCCCAGCATTGCCAATCATCAGGGAAATGCAAATCAAAACCACAATGAGATATCACCTCACACTTATCAGAATGACTATTATCAAAACAAAAACAAATAACAAGTGTTGGAAAGGATATGGTGAAAAGAACAGTTGTATATTGTTAGTGGGAATGTAAATAGGCAAAGCCACTATAGAAAACAGATGGAGATTCCTCAAAAAAGTAAAATAGAGCTACCATACAATCCAGCTATTCCACTTCTGGTTATTTTCCAAAGAAAACAAAAACACTAGAAAAGATATATACATCCCTATGTTCACTGCAGCATTATTTGCAATAACCAATACATGGAAGCAACTAATGTCTCCATTAATAAATGAATGAATAAAGAAGATATATATATATATATATATATATATATATACACAATGGAAAATTAATCAGTTACAAAAAGAATGAAATTTTGTCATTTGCAAAAGTATGTATGGACCTCGAGGGTATTATTGTAAGTGAAATAAGTCAGACAGAGGAAGACAAATACATACAATTTCATTTATATGTGGAATCTAAAGAATAAAACAAATGGATAAACAAAATAGAAACAGACTCATAGATACAGCAAAGAAACAGATGGTTGCTACAGGTGCAGGGTGTGGGGGAATGAGTGAAATAGGTGAGGGAGATTAAGAGGTACAAACTTCCAGTTACAAAATAAATGAGTCATGGGGATGAAATATACAGCATGGGGAATATTGTTAATAATATTGTCATAATTTTTATGGTGACACATGGTAACGAGACATTTTTATGATTATTTTGTAATGTATAGCAATTTTTTTTTTTTTTTTTTTGCCGTACGCGGGCCTCTCTCTGTTGTGGCCTCTCCCGTTGGGAGGCACAGGCTCCGGACGCACAGGCCCAGCGACCATGGCTCACGGGCCCAGCCGCTCCGCGGCACGTGGGATCCTCCCGGACTAGGGCACGAACCCGCGTCCCCTGCATCGGCAGGCGGACTCTAAACCACTGCGCCACCAGGGAAGCCCTGTATAGCAATTCTGAATCACTACGATTTGCAACTGGAACTAACACAGTGTTCTAGGTCAGTTATACTTCAATTTTAAAAAAGCAAAAACATGTAATCACACTGTTCTAATAGGTTCTGCAGTGGACAACATTTACATCACCATAATGATGCAAATGCTAATTATTGATGTAATTAAAAGTATGATAAAATGGTTAGAGAATGAAGGAGATATTAAATCTTCATCTCTTATACATTTATAAATTTTAAAATAGCTTTTTTTCTTTTTATTGTATCTATTTGCAATGATAGATGTTAACTAAACCTATTATGGCAATCATTTCACAATATGTGTTATCCAAACTATCATGCTGTACATTTTAAACTTATACAGTGACATATGTCAATTATTTCTCAATAAAAATGGACAAAATAGCAATATGTAAAAATGATAATACATCACACCCAACTGGTGTCATCCCAAGAATACAAGATTGGTTTAACTTTTATAAATCAATCAATATGATTTACAATATTAGTAGAATAATGAAAAACATGACAATTTACTAGTCAGCCCCTCTCATTTTATTGTACGCAAGAGCCCTCATTTCTTCTCTCACTTCTCCTTCCTTCCTGCCCCCATTCCTCTCTCCTTCCCTCTCTCCCTCCCTCCTTCTTTCCTTTCTTCCTTCCTTCCTTCCTTCCTCTTTCCCTCCCTTCCCCCTTCCTCCTTTCCTCCCTTCCTTTGTCCCTTTCTTCCACCCTTCCTTCTCTCCTTTACCACCCTCTCCCCTTCTCTCTTTCTCTCACTCTCTTCCTCTCTCTCTCTCTCTCTTTCTTCATTATGGGCTCATGGATACCCATTTTTTAAGGATTTGTAATTCATTTAACTGTTCTTAATTGTCTTGTTCAAATTGTCCTGGATTTGACTACTAGTGCTGCCAAAAATCTTAGCTCCCTGTGCACTGATGTTGGATAGAAATATGGAGACAGAGATTTGGAGGATGAGAAATAGAGAGGCTTTTTATCTTCTTTGCCAGGCAAAGGGAAGATACAGCAGGCTAGCACCTCAAGAACTGTGCCCCCCTCTCCTGGGGAATTACAGGGATTCTTATAGGGGGAGTTTGCAGTCCAAAGTGAGTGATAAGGATCAAAATGGTGAAGGTCTTGTATTCTTCTTTTCGCATTGTTTCAAAACAGTCACCGCTGGCGTCAGGCAACCCAGTAATTGGGTCTGGCAGCCTGGTAATTGGGTCCTTTAGTTTCTGGATTACCTGCCTGTGACCTCCTTTCTGAAATGTAAACAGCTACAAGGGGTGATTTGCTACAAAAGATTACAGGGAGAGTAAATGCCAGGTGCAGGATTTAAATTACACAGAATTAGGGGTGACAGGTTAGCTTGGTGAAGGACTAATCTAGTTAGAGAAACTACAGATTAGTAACAGTTAAAATAAAACTAACATTGATTAACTCTTTAGGCCAGTTTATGTTTCTTCTCTAGCCTGTTCACTGTCCCCTTTACTTTCCTTGTTTTCAGGAGACAAAAAACTTAATTTCTACTTTTTGTTGTAACAAATTCCACGCTGCTAGTTCATTTCCTCCATATCAATGGAGGAAGGGAAACGCTCATTTTTCTTGTCTGGTTGAGGACAAAATTTCAGTAGTGTAAGCACCTGCATTATCTGTAGTTTGGACTTAATTCTTTAAATCATTCAGAAACAAAGATATATTTCCTGATTCACCTGGTATGAAAGTGCAACACTCAGTATATATGATAGCACATGTTCCCCCTTGGGCTGCAGGTAGGATATCTAAGGCCATCTGGTTTTGTAAGACGGCTTTTCACATTAGTGTAACTTCAGTATTCAGTAAAGACAGACTTTTTTAAGTACCACTGAGGGCCTGCTTGGTAAATTTAGCTAATGCTTCTATATGTAATGGCACACTTTCTAGGCTGATATTTGGGACAAAGAAATTTAGGTGATCGTACCATTTAAAAATGCATCTGGCCCATCTAGAGTGGATATACTGTAAATTAGCAATCTTGGTTTTGGGTAAGGACTCTTGTCGGTGTCCTTGGGCCCATGGAAATCCTAACGTACATTTGCCTATCCACCCTAGAGGGAGCCAAGGCCACAGGTTGGTTCCACAAAGCCAGCGGGTCCTACTGGGGGCTCTCCAATAAATACCAGGTCTTAGACCCCAACGTGTGTCAAACCAGTCACTATTCCTTAATAGCATGATGTTTTGACAATGTTCTAGAGGCATCCAACCCAGATATCTAGTGGAATTTATCCAGTGCTGGTATGAATGGTTTCTGTTCCCAGCACAACGGTGCCTGTCACTCAGGCAGCCATATTCAGGGGTTAGCCAAAATAGTCCATACCAAATTTGGATGTGCCCTTTTATTATAAGCTATAGGTTTTGTACTGACCCAGGGTTTTTTTTTCTCTAGTGTTTTTGTGGTTGTCACATCTAAGTATATTGTGGCACCACGAGAGAAGGTGAAATTATGGCCTGGCTGATTGATTGTGTCTTTAATTGGCCATTCAGTGGGGAGGAAATTGGTGACTTCAGAAGTGACATCCCCAGCTTCCATTACTTCAAGAATGAATTCTGCCAAATGTTTCTAATCAGAGCCTTTAGGGGGAAAACCCACCAGGGCAATCTGGAGGACGCAGACACAGGTAGTTGGCAACATATCCAGCAATTAGTGTGCTTAAAAGAGTCAGCAAATGAATAAGCCCATTGCAAAAAGATATTTCTTAAACTAGGAGAGAACATAGTTACCAGTATAATACAAAGCTCTAGCCATCATTTCTCTTGCTTAAAGTGATACTTAAGGTCTCCAGTGGGATGTGAAGTCCACTCTTGAGGCTTCCTTTCAGTGGTTGGAGTCAGCTCTGAAGTCCCGGGGTGTGGGTCCATCTCTGGAGGTCTTTTCACCTGGGGTGTGGTGGATCCATGGCTTCACCCCTTCAAGCTTGAGAGAAGATCGTCATATGGTCCCTTCCACTTTTCTTCAAGTTGATGATCAGGCCCTTGTTCTTTCCACACTTTTAATAGCACTTGATCTCCAGCCTTGAAGGGATGTAGAGGAACTTCCAGGTGCAGAGGAGACCTGTAAAATATAAACTCATTCATAGAAATTATAATATCATTGAGCTGTTGGACATAGTGTTTTACTTTGGACTCATGTAAGAGAGTAACATTTCCTAATTCCCTATGATGAGCAAAGAATGGTCTCCCATAAAGAATTTCACAGGGGCTTAAACCTAGCCTTCTTCTAGGGGCCACCTGTATGCGGAGGAGAGCAATAGGAAACACTTTGTCCCATTTTAGCTGAGTCTCTTGGCATAGCTTGGCAAGGTTTTCTTTAATGTGTGGTTCATCTTTTTTGTTTTTCCTATTGATCGGGGTCTCCAGGCTGAGTGAAGCTTCCACTTTATTCCTAGAATTCTACTTATGGTTTCAGTTATTTCTGCTATAAAGGCCGATCCGTTATCACTTTGTATGGATGAAGGAAGGCCATACCTGGGTATAATTTCCTTAAGTAAGACTTTTGTCACTTCTTGAGATTTCTCAGTCCTGGTTGGGAAGGCCTCAACCCAACCTGAAAAGGTATCAATAAACACAAGTAAGTATTTTATGCAGCCCCTAGTCTTTGGCATTTGGGTGAAATCTACCTGACAGTCAGCACCTGGGTGTTCTCCAGCACGTTGGATTCCTTCAGGTAGTCCTAGCTTACCTGGCTTAGGATTGCTTTTTATACAAATGGGGCAGCTTTCACTTACCTTTGTATAGTTTGGTGTAAGTTTGGTCCATGTATATGAGGTTTGATATAAACCATTAGTGCCTCTTGGCCGTAGTGAGTGTTGTCATGTAGATGTTTTATTATTGGCCACACTAGGGCAGCAGGCAGCAAGATAAGACCATGTGGGTTAATTTTCCATTGTCCACTCAGGTTTGTGGAATCAAAACCTCACTCTTTTGCTCTCTGATTATCTTCTACAGTATACTGGGGATGGTACTGTGACCAGTCTATTTGGGGAAGCAAGGGTCCCACCATTACCCTTTTTAATGCAGCTTGTTTTGCTGTGGCATCTGTGTTTTGGTTCCCTCTGGCTATGAATGATATAGGTTTTTGATGTCCTGGGAGGTACGTTATAGCTATAGCCTTTAGCTCAGTCACTGCTCTCAAGAGGGCTAGAATTTCTGGAGCATGTTTGATGTCCTTACTGTTTGAATTCAGTAGCCCTCGTTCCTTCCATATGGCTCCGTGGGCATGCAAAACCATAAAGGCATATTTAGAGTTTGTATAGTCGTTGGCCCTTTTCTCTTTTGATAAAGTTAGGGCTCGGGTTAGAGCAATCAGCTCTGCTTTCTGTGCAGAGGTGCCGGGAGGACTGGGGCAGGGCCAACACCTCAATTACCTGTTGTTCCGTAGCCACTATATATCCTGCATATCTCTGTCCCTCCTTCACAAAACTACTGCCGTCAGTAAACACGTCCCAATCAGCCTCGCTCAGAGGTTTATCAGATAAATCCAGTGAGCTAGAATAAACAGTCTCTAATACCTTCAAACAGTCATGGAGGATGTCCTTTTCAGGGAGTGAGGGAAGCAGGGTAGTAGGATTTAAAGAACTGCTCACTGGAACAGTGACCTTGGGGTCATCAAGGAGAATTGCCTGACATTTTCACATCCTCCGTGATGTCAACCAGTATCCACCCTTTTGTTCCAGGAGCACTAAGACTTGATGTGGGACATATACTGCTGTTGGCTGACCCAAAGTGAATTTTTCTGCCTATTTTAGCAGATCACAGGTGGCGGCTACTGAGCGTAAGCAAGGGGGCCAGCCGGTGGCTGTGGTATCCAGTTGTTTTGAAAGATAAGCCACTGGTCTGGGGATGTCTTCCACTGGTTGCATGAGTGCGCCCAGGGCCAGCCCCTGTACATACAGTTTAAATTCTTTCTGAAGGTCGGGCAGGCCCAGGGCTCGTGCAGTCATGAATTTAAGTTTTAAAGTCTCGTAAGCCTTTTGGCAGTCTCCTGTCCAAACCAAGGGCTCAGAATCTGCGCTTTTCAAATCATGATATAAAGGCTTTGCAATTAACCCGAAGTTGGGTGTCCATATGTGACAAAATCCAGCCATCCCTAGGAAACCCTGGAGTTGTCGGCGGCTTTTTGGAATGTCTAAATTACAGATAGTCTGTTTTCTGTTGGCTAACAAGCTCCGAGTTCCTTCTTGTAATTGGAATCCTAAGTAAGTGACCCGTTGTTGACAGATTTGAGCTTTCTTTTGCGAGACTTTGCAGCCACACCAGGCCAAGTGATTTAATACTGTGACAGTGTTAGATAAGCAGTGTTCTATATCTGAGCTTGCTATTAACAAATCATCCACATATTGTAGGAGGACTCCTTGGTTTAAATGTAGTCCCTGTAAATCTTTGGCCAGAATTTCATTGAAAATAGTTCTTAAATCCTTGGGACAGTACTGACTGATTGCTTTTGTTTTCGGGTCTTACCGTTCAAATGCAAATAGCAACTGTGATTCCTCCTCTACCGGTATGCAAAAGAAGGCATCTTTCAAGTCAGGTACTGTACAGTGGAGTACTCATAGTCTCCTGGAATGTTAGTGAACAACGTATATGGGTTGGGGACCATGGGATGAATATCCTGCAAGATCTCGTTAACGGCTTAGGTCCTGAAAAAACCGGTATTCATTTGTGTGGGTTTTCTTTACCAGCAATATTGGGATATTGCATGGGCATCTGCGGGGTCTGATGAGATCATGTTCCAAAAATCGTGTCAGCACCGGTTGGATTCCTTGAGTTGCTTCCCTTTTTAATGGATAATGTTTCTTTCTGGGACATTTTATTCCATCCTGTAGGGTGATGGAAACTGGAGTGGCAAATCTGGCATGCCCAGGCACCCCATTGGCCCAGACAGCTGTACTCACTTTTTCTTTGATTTGCTCCAGAATCGGTTCCGTTTTATCTTCTTCCTCTTCCAGTGACTGGTGAAATCTCAGGGCACTTTCCGGCGTTATCTCTAGGCACAAAAGCCACTTTTCAGGTGGGAAAGTTATTTGAGCATTCGGTTTGCACAGCATATCCCTCCCTAATAGAGGAATGGGACAATCAGGCATGTACAGGCTTTTTGTCCCCAATTTGACATTCCAGTGGTTTCAGGAACAGACGTTTTTGCCCATTCCTGCCCTGAGACTCCTGCTACTGATATTGCATTTTTGCTTAGGGAAGTCAGTTTGTAGTTGAGAACTGAGTGGGTGGCCCCAGTATCCACCAAAAAGTCCATTATTTTGCTCCCCACTGCTGGTTGTACCCAAGGCTCCTCTTTTGCTATGTTAATGGGAGCTGTGGGAAACTGAGCTCCTTCATTCACAATCACCATACTCTTCCTCAGAGCTTTCTTTACTTGAGACCCCAATTGTTTTGTTTTCCCCAAGCTTCTGGGTCTCTCCATATTGTCTGTTCAGCTTTGGGCATTCCTTTTTCCAATACTCTTTTTCTTTACAATATGCACATTGACCTTGGTCTAATTTGTCCCTATCTTTATTTTCTTGCCTAGGCTCCTGTTTTTGTTCTTTGCCAGGAGACTTTTCCCTTGTATTTAGAATTGTTTGATTTGTAAGTGCTTACTTTTTTTTTTAAAGCCAATTAAATAGAGCTCATTTACAAATTAACCTCGGCAATATTACCCAAAGACAAAGACACATACTGAGACATACACATATATCCAGACAGACAGAGACTTCATAGTTTCCACTTGAGATTTAAAATGTCTCTTTGCCTCTTTTTTTTTTTTTTTCTCCCTTGAAGTTCTACTAATTAACCCAAGGCTGAAGTCTCAGGCAACGTGGGCTGTGTTTGTAGCTCAAGGACATGATAAGAATTAACTTCAAGCTTTGTCCTAGGCATATTTTTGTTTTCTCAGGGTCAGAATTTTGAAAAGTATTTTAACAAGATAGCTTTTTCTAATCGCACATGCAAAAAGAACTGGTTTTGCAATTTTAAAAAAGTTTTATTTTAACCAATTTTCTCTGGAGTTTAAAGAATATTGTGGCCATACTGTCAAAAATCATCTTTCTCTTTCTGTGGTCATGGTTTCATAGCTAAAATTTAAACCAGATAGTGCTCAAATTGACTCTGATAACAGGGGCAGACTGGCTGATAAAACGTTGTCCCAACAGGAATTTTCCCTCTTGGGAGGTGGGGTCTTAGTTTGATCTCAAGGAGTAAAGGAACTTGCAGAAGTGGGGGAAGCTTTGTTCCCCGCCCCCCGAGGGTTGGGAGAAGTTAGAAGGGGATCATTTAGAATGTGAGGAGAGTTTTTCTGATTGCTCAGGCTTTTGATTATAGGAGAAAGTCCTAGACATAAGGGAGCCTCAGTCCATTTTTCCAATCCTGTGGCAATCAAGATCTAATTGTAGGAGACCTATTTTCAGGCCATTTTTCTTTGTCATTGGATCATAGCTATAGGACGACCAGTCATTTAAAAATTTCCCCAAGGGTTCCCAGGTAGCGGTGCAACCTTAGAGGAAGTGTTTCTCGTTTTAGCTGGAGTTAGTACCAGATGTCTGCGCGCTGAAACCAAAGTAACCAAACCAAACCAAAACCTCGCCAGCAGGAAGTCACAAAGTAAAACAAACAGCAAAGAAATGCCCAGAAATCAAAAGCCAAATGGCAGAAATGCCCCCAAATGTGACTTCCAAGTCCTGCTAAGCCTGTGACGTGTGTCCAAAGTGGTGCCTTGTAAATGGAATTTCCAAGGTTGGAACCGAAGTTACCAAAATGGACAAAGTAAAAAGATCTCGGGGTGCACCCCGGGGACTTACCAAAATGCTGGCGGATGAATCGCGAGGTACCAAATGCCCTCTTTCTGATCCTCCAAGAGTTAATGCCTTCTCGGAGTAGAAGTCCGGGCCGATGTGGGGAACGGGAAAAGAAGCTGTCCTTCAAGCAAAGAAAGCCTCAGCAGCTGCTAGGGCAACCCCTCCACCGTTCCCCGCCGCAGACTCGGAGTTCCGCAGCCGAGTAGGCAGGTCGGGTGTGATCGAGGCATGGTCCTGCCGCAGGGAGGCCCTGCCTATCTGGCTTCAGAGAAATCCCTCAACCCTCTGCTCTCCCAAAGGAGGCTGGTGTGAAGAGAAATCTCCAAGCATCTATTCAAGCCGAGGGGCCCTGCGGGGCCACCTGCCCATTATCAGATCCCAGAAGAGCCCCCCAAATTTTGTTGTTCCCGGTGCACGATGTTGAATAGAAATAGGGAGGCAGAGATTTGGAGGATGAGAAATAAGAAAGGCTTTTTATTTTCTTTGCCAGGCAAAGGGAAGACACAGCAGGCTAGCACCTCAAGAACTGTCCCACCTCTCCTGGGGAATTACAGGGATTCTTATAGGGGGAGTTCACAGTCCAAAGTGAGTGATAAGGATCAACATGGTGAAGGTCTAGCCTTCTTCTTCTTGCATTGTTTCAAAGCAGTCACCGCTGGCATCAGGCAACCCAGTAATTGGGTCTGGCAGCCTGGTAATTGGGCCCGTTAGTTTCTGGATTATCTGCCTGTGACTTCCTTTCTGAATTGTAAACAGCTACAAGGGGTGATTTGCTACAAGAGATTACAGGGAGAGTAAATGCCAGGTGCAGGATGTAAATTACACAGAATTAGGGGTGACAGGTTAGCTTGGTGAAGGACTAATCTAGTTAGAGAAACTACAGATTAGTAACAGTTAAAATAAAACTAGCATTGATTAGGCCAGTTTATGTTTCTTCTCTAGCCTGTTCACAGTCCCCTTTACTTTTTTTGTTTTCAGGATAGGAAAAACTTCATTTCTATTTTTGTTGTAACACTGACAGTCTTAAAGCCAGTTCCCATTTCATTGAGAAGTACATCATTTCATTTATTGGGTATCTTCTTACTTTCTGGCATAACAAGTGTTCCAGGTTCATCTTTATCTACCCTGCCTTAGCCCTGGAATTAACCATTAGCCGGAAGAGCTCTGGTCCCTTTTAAGTTTGAATGGTAGTAGAGACTAAAATCTGGGAGCTGAATATGCTGCTTGCAGTCATTGCTATTGAGGTGTCTTTGTCCTTTCAGTAGAGAGGTCTAAAAATATGTGCATGCATATTCACATGCATACACACTCACATACATCATATATATGATCATGTAGATAATCATACACATAAAGACATATTCATATATACACATACACAGGTAGATAAACATATATACACATTCATACATATGTATATATGTATTTATACACACACACGTATATATACATTATACATGTATTTTGGAAATCATGAATTTAAACTATTATCTGCCATTCCAATCCATCCCCATGGGGTTCTTTCTTGCCTTGCCCCATATCATATTTATATATCCATTCTTCTAGGTGGGAGGGCATTTTTGTGTTTTGGTTTCATTTTTGGTTTCTAGCTGTATTCATTAAGATCAAAGAGTGCTTCTGAATAGTTCTAATTCATAGAACTTACTGTTTTTGAATGTGTGTGTCCTAATAACTGTCAATTTTTGTGACTATTCAAGTGTAGTTGAGAAAAAGATATATTATCTTTTACTGAGGTATAGTATTTGATATATATCCAAAAAATCTATAGTACTACATTGTGTAGAACTTTTATGTCTTTATTTATTTTTTGGCCACTTGATCTGTCTTGTACTGAGGAAAATATATTAAAGTTTCCTGTCATTAGTATGTTTCTATTTACTTCTCATTGCATCTCTTGCAGTTTCTGTTATATATAGGTAATTGCTGTGTTACTTGGTGCAAAACATCCATAAATCATATTTTCATTGTAGAATATCCATGGCTTTAATACTTTAATAAAATGGGTCCTTTTAGTCATTTGGCTAATGTTGGGTCATTTGGCTAATGTTTTTCCCTTGAATTCTACATTTTATAATTTCAAGATCTCCACTCCTGGAGGACCTTCAAGATGGTGGAGGAGTAAGACATGGAGATCACCTTCCTACCCACAAATACAATAAAAATACATCTACATGTGGAACAACTCCTACAGAACACCTACTGAACACTGGCAGAAGACCTCAGACTTCCCAAAAGCTGTGTGGCTGACAGGGTCATGGTTCTCTGGCTGGGTGTTAGGCCTGAACCTCTGACGTGGGAGAGCCACGTTCAGGACATTGGACTACAGGAGACATACAGGCCCCACATATCAATCAGTGAGAGTTCTCCCAGAGATCTCTGTCTCAATGCTAAGACCCAGCTCCACTCAATGACCAGGAAGCTACAGTGCTGGACACACCATGCCAAATAACTAGCAAGACAGGAACACAACCCCTCTCATTAGCAGAGAGGCTGAAATCATAATAAGTTCAAAGACACCCCAAAACACACCATCGGAAGTGGCCTGCCCATCAGAAAGACAAGATCCAGCCTCCTCCACCAGAACACAGGCACCAGTCCCCTTCACCAGGAATTCTACACAACCCTCTGAACTAACCTTACCAACTGAGGGCAAACACCCAAATCAACGGGAACTATGAACCAGCAGCCTGTGAAAAGGAGACCCCAAGCACACTAAGTTAAGCACAATGAGAAGACAGAGAAATACACAGGAGATGAAGGAACAAGGTAAAAACCCACAGACCAAACAAATGAAGAGGAAATAGGCAGTCTACCTGAAAAAGAATTCATACTAATGGTAGTAAAGATGATCCAAAATCTTGGAAATAGAGTGGAAAAAATACAAGAAATGTTTAACAAGTAACTAGAAGAACTAAAGAGCAAACAAACAGTGATGAACAGCACAATAAATGAAATTAAAAATTCTCGAGAAGGAATCAATAGCAGAATAACTGAGGCAGAAGAACGGATAAGTGACCTTGAAGATAAAATAGTGGAAATAACTACTGCAGAGCAGAATAAAGAAAAAAGAATTAAAAGAACTGAGGACAGTCTCAGAGAACTCTGGAACAACACTAAACACACCAACATTCGAATTATAGGGGTTCCAGAACAGGAAGAGAAAAAGAAAGGGACTGAGAAGATATTTGAAGAGATTATAGTTGAAAACTTCCCTAATATGGGAAAGGAAATAGTTAATCAAGTCCAGGAAGTGAAGAGAGTCCCATACAGGATAAATCCAAGGAGAAACATGCCAAGACACATATTAATCAAACTATCAAAAATTAAATACAAAGAAAAAATATTAAAAGCAGCAAGGGAAAATCAACAAATAACATACAAGGAATCCCAATAAGGTTAACAGCTGATCTTACAGCAGAAACCCTGCAAGCCATAAGGGAATGGCAAGACATATTTAAAGTGATGAAAGGGAAAAACATACAGCCAAGATTACTCTACCCAGGAAGGATCTCATTCAGATTCAATGGAGAAATTAAAACCTTTACAGATGATCAAAAGCTAAGATAATTCAGCAGCACCAAACCAGCTTTACAACAAATGCTAAAGGAACTTCTCTAGGTAGGAAACACAAGAGAAGAAAAAAACCTACAATAACAAAACCAAAACAATTAAGAAAATGATAATAAGAACATACATATCGATAATTACCTTAAATGTAAATGGATTAAGTGCTCCAACCAAAAGACACAGA
This sequence comes from Orcinus orca, assembly GCF_937001465.1. NCBI lineage: Eukaryota > Metazoa > Chordata > Mammalia > Artiodactyla > Delphinidae > Orcinus > Orcinus orca. The sequence goes on along the minus strand of NC_064569.1, from coordinate 32,242,078 downwards.
CTGGCTGAATGGATACTAAAACAAGACCTGTATATATGCTGTCTACAAGAGACCCACTTCAGACCTAGAGACACATACAGACTGAAAGTGAGGAGATGGAAAAAGATATTCCATGCAAACGGAAATCAAAAGAAAGCTGGAGTAGCAATACTCATATCAGACAAAATAGATTTTAAAGTAAAGATGATTACAAGAGGCAAAGAAGGACACTACATAATGATCAAAGCATCAATCCAAGAAGAAGATATAACAATTGTAAATGTTTATGCACTCAACATAAGAGCACCTCAATACATAAGGAAAATGCTAGCAGCCATAAAAGGGTTAATGAACAATAACACAATAATACTAGGGGACTTTACCACTTCACTTTCACCAATGGACAGATCATCCAAAATGAAAATAAAGTAGGAAACACAAGCTTTAAATCATACATTGAACAAGATGTACTTAGTTAATATTTACAGGACATTCCATCCAAAAACAACAGAATACACTTTCTTCTCAAGTACTCATGGAAGATTCTCCAGGATAGATCATGTCTTGGGTCACAAATCAAGCCTTTGTAAATTTAAGAAAATTGAAACATATCAAGTATTTTATCGGAACAAAGCTCTATGAGGCTAGAGATCAATTACAGGGAAAAAATCTGTAAGAAATACAAACAAATGGAAGCTAAAGAATACATTAGTAAATAACCAGTGATCACAGAATAAATCAAAGAGGAAATCAAAAAATACCAAGAAACAAATGACAATGAAAACACGATGACCTAAAACCTATGGGATGCAGCAAAAGCAGTTCTAAGAGGTTTATAAGAAGTTTAAGTTTATTTAAGTTTATTTAAGTTCTAAGAAGGTTATAGCAATAGAATCCTAACTTAAGAAACAAGAAACATCTCAAATAAACCATCTAACCTTACACCTAAAGCAAGGAGAGAAAGAACAAAAAACCCCAAAGTTAGCAGAAGGAAAGAAATCATAAAGATCAGATCAGATATAAATGAAAAAGAAATGAAGGAAATGATAGAAAAGATCAATAAAACTAAAAGCTGGTTCTTTGAGAAGATAAACAAAATTGACAAACCATTAGCCAGACTCATCTCAAAAAAAAGGGAGAAGACTCAAATCAACAGAATTAGAAATGAAAAAGGAGAAGTAAGAACTGACACTGCAGAAATACAAAGGAACATGAGAGATTATTATAAGCAACTATATGCCAATAAAATGGACAACCTTGAGGAAACGGACAAATTCTTAGAAAAGCACAACCTTCTGTGACTGAACAAGGAAGAAATACAAAAACAAACAAACAAAAAAAACAGACCAGTCACAAGCACTGAAATTGAAACTGTGATTAACTTCTTCCAACAAACAGAAGCCCAGGATCAGATGGCTTCACCAGCAAATTCTATTGAACATTTAGGGAAGAGCTAACACCTAACCTTTGCAAACTCTTCCAAAATATAACAGAGAGAGGAACACTCCCAAACTCATTCTACAAGGCCACCATCACCCTGATACCAAAACAAGACAAAGATGTCACATATAAAGAAAACTACAGACCAATATCACTGATGAACATAGATGCAAAAATCCTCAACAAAATACTAGGAAACCGAATCCAACAGCACATTAAAAGGATCATACGCCATGATCAAATGGGGTTTATCCCAGGAATACAAGTCTTCTTCAATATAAGCAAATCAATCAGTGTGATACACCACATTAACAAATTGAAGGATAAAAACCATATGATAATCTTAATAGATGCAAAAAAAGCTTTGGACAAAATTCAACACCCATTTATGATAAAAACCCTCCAGAGGGCAGGCAAAGAGGGAACTTACTTCAGCGTAATAAAGGCCATATATGACAAATCCACAGCCAACATAGTTCTCAATGGTAAAAGACTGAAACCATTTCCACTAATATCAGGAACAAGAAAATGTTGCCCACTCTCACCATTATCATTTAACATAGTTTTGGAATTTTTAGCCAGAGCAATCAGAGAAGAAAAAGAAATAAAAGGAATCCAAATCGGAAAAGAAGAAGTAAAAATGTCACTGTTTGCATATCACGATACTATATATAGAGAATCCTAAAGATGCTACCAGAAAATTACACGAGCTAATCAATGAATTTAGTAAAGTAGCAGGATACAAAATTAATGCACAGACTCTCTTGCATTCCTATACACTAATGATGAAAAATCTGAAAGACAAATTAAGGAAACGCTCCCATTTACCATTGAAACAAAAAGAATAAAATACCTAGGGATAAACCTACCTAAGGAGAAAAAAGACCTGTATGCAGAAAACTATGACAGTGATGAAAGAGATTAAAGATGATACAAACAGATGGAGTGATATACCATGTTCTTGGATTGCAAGAATCAACATTGTGAAAATTACTCTACTACCCAAAGCAATCTACAGATTCAATGCAATCCCTATCAAATTACCAATGGCATTTTTCACAGAACTAGAACAAAAAATTGCACAATTTGTACAGCAACACAAAAGACCCCAAATAGCCAAAGCAATCTTGAGAAAGAAAAACGGAGCTGGAGGAATAAGGCTCCCAGACTTCAGACTATATTACAAAGCTACAGTAATCAAGACAGTATGGTACTGGCACAAAAACAGAAATAGAGCTCAATGGATCAGGATAGAAAGCCCAGAGATAAACCCACACACATATGGTCACCTTATCTTCGATAAAGGAGGCAAGAATATACAATGGAGAAAAAACAGCCTCTTCAATAAGTGGTGCTGGGAAAACTGGTTAACTAATGTAAAAGAATGAAATTAGAGCACTCCATAACACCATACACAAAAATAAACTCAAAGTGGATTAAAGACCTAAATGTAAGTTTAGTCGCTATCAAACTCTTAGAGGAAAACATAGGCAGAACACTCTATGACATAAATTATAGCAAGATCCTTTTTGACCCACCTCCTAGAAAAATGGAAATAAAACCAAAAGTAAACAAATGGGACCTAATGAAACTTAAAAGCTTTTGCACAGCAAAGGAAACCATAAACAAGATGAAAAGACAACCCTCAGAATGGGAGAAAATATTTGCAAATGAAGCAACTGACAAAGGATTAATCTCCAAAACATAAAAGCAGCTCATGGAGCTCAATATAAAAAAAAAAAAAAAAAAAAATCCAAAAATGGGCAGAGGACCTAAATAGTCATTTCTCCAAAGAAGATACACAGATTAGCAACAAACACATGAAAAGATGCTGAACATCACTAATCATTAGAGAAATGAAAATCAAAACTACAATGAGGTGTCACCTCATACCAGTCAGAATTGCTATCATCAAAAAACCTACAAACAATAAATGCTGGAGAGAGTTTGGAGAAAACGAACCTTCTTGCACTGTTGGTGGGAATGTAAATTGATATAGCCACTATGGCGAACAGTATGGAGGTTCCTTAAAAAACTACAAATAGAACTACCATATGACCCAGCAATCCCACTACTGGGCATATACCCTGAGAAAACCATAATTCAAAAAGAGTCATGTACCACAATGTTCATTGCAGCTCTATTTATAATAGCCAGGACATGGAATCAACATAATTGTCCATCAACTGTTGAATAGATAAAGAAGATGTGGCACATATATATAATGGAATATTACTCAGCCATAAAAAGAAATGAAACTGAGTTATTTGTAGTTAGGTGGATGGACCTAGAGTCTGTCATACAGAGTGAAGTAAGTCAGAAAGAGAAAAACAAATACCATATGCTAACACATATATATGGAATCTAAGAAAAAGAAAAAGTGGTTCTGAAGAACCTAGGGGCAGGAGAGGAATAAAGACACAGATGTAGAGAAAGGACATGAGGACATGGGGAAGGGGAAGAGTAAGCTGGGAGCATGTGAGAGAGTAGCACTGATATATATAAACTACCAAATGTAGAATAGATAGCTAGTGCGAAGCAGCTGCATAGGACAGGGAGATTGGCTTGGTGCTTTGTGACCACATAGAAGGGTGGGATAGGGAGGGTGGGAGAGAGACGCAAGAGCGAGGGTATATGGAGATATATGTATATGTATAAGTGATTCACTTTGTTATACATCAGAAACTAACACACCATTGTAAAGCAATTATACTCGAATAAAGATGTTAAAAAAAATAACATAAGTCATTAACTGTATAAGGCTCAAATTGCTTATGGGAATCTATTTATTGAAATTGTCACTCTTAGAAAAGAAGTATAAGTTGAAAGAACAGATGATTTTTCTTGTAAGCTGGATAATGTTCCCCAAAGATGTTAGATCTTTATCCTAGTAATCCAAATTTATACTTGTAAATGCTAATTTATACAGCAAACACTTTGCAGATGTGATTAAGGATATTGAGATGGGAAGACTCTCCTGGATAATCAGAGTGAACCTACATGCAATCCCTTACAAGAGGGAGGTTGAAGGGCATTTGACTACATATAGAAGAGGAAAATTTGATGTGACTGTGGAGGCAGAGATTGGAATGATGTGGCTACAGGCCAAGAAATACCAACAGCTACCCAAAACTGGGTAAGAAATGTACAGCAAGGAACGTGCTCTCCACTAGGGCCTCCAGAGGGAGTATACCCCTGACAACACCTTGATTTTAGTTCAGTGATATTGATTTAGGATCACTGGCCTCGATAACTGTGAGAGAATAAATTTAGATTATTTTATGCCACCAAGCTTGTGGTAATTTGTTGTAGCAGCCACAAGAATCTAATACAGTTATCAAAGGAGGTGGCAATTATTTTCTAAGGAAATATCAATTTTGCCACCTAAGAGATTATACATTGGAAGTTATCTAATGAGCGATTATTATATGTGATCTACAATTGTATAATTCTTGGATGCCACTGGTTGTGGGAGAAAATAACAGAAATTCACTGTGAAAGTTTAAATAAGTCTATATTTACCTTTGCACACCTTTTGGATCAGCTTCCCAGAGATAATAACCAAAAATCTAACCAAATCCTACCAAATCTGGTAGACTCTTTAAATAAATAAAGAGAAAATATATTTAATTGCTTTAAAATAGTCTGCATTCAAGTGTGTCATGAGGTGCCCTTCAGCTCATGAGAAGCAAATGTTGTCTATTACTCACCTCTCCACCCTCCCTTGATTTTATGGGTCTGCTTCTTTAAAGCCAGAACAGTCCAACCTCCAATCTTTTAAAATTTCTTTTCCAAATAGCAATTGCCAGATTTTCTGTGGTTTAGGTTTTTAAGTGGCTGCATATTTAAATAAAATATTGACATCATATAAGCCCCATAGGAACTTTCTAGAACATTAGGTTCTTTACAAGTATTATCAAATGACTCAGGTAAATGAAAGAATGAATGTTAAGATCTCCTTTTTGATAGCAGATTCTAAAGAATGCGCAGAAAACAAAAGCTGCTCAGGCACCCAATCTAAAGGTGAGCCTGTTTCAGTAGGTAGAGGCAGATGAGACAAGCTGGAGATCAAAGAGCTTCCTGTGACTATTCCAGACAACTGAAATCTGAGGCAACTCTTTGCTTTTGGTGTTGCCTACCCACGTGGCATTTTATGCTTCTCTAGAATGGCTACCGAAAGTAAGCTTTTCTGAGTGCCAGACAACAGATTATGTCATGGAAAAAAAAACGGAGATCTAACCATCTTGGTTTTATTTGCGTTGAAGAGACTTCAATAGGAAAAACATTGTTACATTAATTAGAAGTTTTAAAAAAAGGAGTTAGGGGGGAGAAAAGAAAGAAAAAAAATAAAACTAAAAAGCCAAAACAGATTCTTGGCAAAGAAATATTTTAGGAAGTTGGAAGGGTCACATTCTTTATTTGATCATTAATGAACAAAGATTTTGTATAGTTCTGTAGTGGCCTTGAGGCACCATTCCTCTGGTGAAAGAGAAATGATTATGCTAAATAAACAGGAAAATAAATTCATTGTAGAGTCCTGGGGATAGGTTCTTTTCCTGGGGGTGGCAATAAAAAAGACCAAAATGATTTTTTTTCAAAGATTGAAACAATAAAAACAGTATTATAAAAATATAGTGTATTTCTGCAATTGAAGCACAGAAGTAGCTTGTTTGTCAGTAGTTAAGATTTAGCACACAGGCTCTTAGGAGCAAGCACAATTTTAGGGTGTGATGTTAATACTCTTTATATGATACGTGTGAGATCCAACGGAATAATTATAGGGAGAAATAATTTATTTCTCTTTTTGTTCAATATTAATTTTGGAGAGGTTTACTATGCAGATTAAAGGAAATTTCTTTAGCTGTAGGTTTAATGATACAGAGGAGTTGAGCCCGTGATTATTTTTGCCAACTTCCTCCTGCTATAGGGAACAAAACTTAAACCCATAGGAATCGTGAAGCTAGCTCAATATCACTAGATCTGGGACTCAGATTTGTGGTTTAAGACTCCGGTAAATTATTTGTGTCAAAGAACTGTTGTATTTCCTAAGATTTTTCAAACGGTAAAATCCTTTCCAAACTGGACTGCTTGGAATACTGTATTTCATACCAAATTAAGAATTTCTAAAGTACATAATCTGTCAGTTCTTAATAGAATTATTTAAAAAATAAACATTTCTGTTCAAATCAAAGAAAATCATGAACATGCAGGATCAATGGCGTTTCATATGCCAAAAATGCCAATCATTAAATCGTTTCTGAAAGCTTGTTTGCTTCAGTTAGCAACATAAAAAATTATCTCTGAGGATTGAAACTGTTTATTTTAGAAGTCTACCTCTTTGCTTTTTTGAGTACTTTAATTCTATATCAGCATGGCTGAATTGAATAGAATAATATACTGCATCTATAATATTTACTAATGTCACAAATTTTTTTAAGTATCCATATTATGCTTTACATTCTTCCTCAGATCCTTTTTAATCATCTTCTTCTCTCTCCTGTATTATGGTCACTTTGGTCCCTATTACCTAGTGCCTTCTAGTATCTTCCAAAAGTTTCATATCATCATTATAAATTCTTTACTTACAAATGCTTTATTTCCTAACCCCTTAACTCCAGCCAAAGACGATTGTCCTTCTTTTTCTTGAAGGTCTTTTCCTTCTCTACTTTAATTGTTTAAGTTAGAGTGTGAAAAGATCTGGTGTGCTATTCTTTACAAATATTGAATAATATTTGCATTTTAGCTCTTGCCTATCAAGACTTAATCCAGTGTTCCTCAAGCTGGGTCTAGTCAGAGAAATTGCTTTCCACAAATTCTGAGAGTTCTCAAGGAGAATGTAAAAGTTTTGATCATCTTTGGATGATAGCTTTAAAAATAATGTAAACATGTTCTGGATCCTCTGAATGACTGCTGGATAGCTTAATATTGTCTATAATTTTAGCCCTGGAATTTGTATTTATAAATCCATTGGTGCCAAGTTGTACTATTTTATTGTCTCTGGATAATAAGAAATAAAGAGATATGCACTTAATGGTAAATGATGAGCTTGCACTAAGTGATGCCCAAATGTCAGCACTGCTTGCCAGAAATCTTTATTGTAATTAGCATTGAGAAATGGCCGAAGAAGTCAGTCATCTGGTACAGGGCTGCAAGCAGCAAATTAACTATGGCAAAACAACATCAATAACCATATTAAATCAATTATTAATTTCAATATTGCTTGCCTTGTACCTTTGTATATTTATTTATTTATTTATTTATGACTGTGTTGGGTCTTCGTTTCTGCGTGCAGGCTTTCTCTAGTTGCGGCGAGCTGGGGCTACTCTTCGTTGCGGTGCGTGGGCTTCTCACCGCAGTGCCTTCTCTTGTTGCAGAGCACCGGCTCTAGGTGCACAGGCTTCAGTAGTTGTAGCATGCAGGCTCAGTAGCTGTGGCTCGCGGGCTCTAGAGCACAGGCTCAGTAGTTGTGGCACACAGGCTTAGTTGCTTCACGGCATGTGGGATCTTCCCAGACCAGGGATCGAACCCGTGTCCCCTGCATTGGCAGTCAGATTCTTAACCACTGTGCTACTAGGGCAGTCCATTGTATAATTTTTAAATGTACTTTGGTGTGAGTTATGAGTACAGTAAATTTATAACTAATTTTATGCTGTATATATTTAGGTAACATTTTAATAATCATAATTTTAGTTAACATGGATAGCTGTGGTTGTTTGATTTTAGCTGTGCTTTTCTCAAGTTTAAGAGCCACAAAGCCAAAAGAATAAATAATACAGAAGTCTAAAATTCATTAGACAGATGTCCTTCTGGCAATTCTCAAATCATACAGTACCAGAAGCTGCCTTCCAATATTTGGCTTTGGAAATGGCCAACATGTAAGCAGTCGATGAATGTTTCTAAGGACAGCAGATTAAATGAGAAAGGGAATGTTAACTTACTCTCTTTTAAAGTATCTGTATGACCATGTTCTCAAGAGAGATCTGAAAGCTCCTCATTGATAAACCACAAAAAAATTAGAGAAACTTTGGAACAATCTGATTTATCTCTGCTTATGTAAGCAAGTTTTTTCAGTCTCATGAAGATATTTCAGACTTTTTCTTTACTTCATCAGGTTATCATGCATTAAGCTGTCCTCCTCCAGACATTTATTATTTTTTTCTAGTCGTGGCCATGAACAGTATGAGCATAATATAAATGCTATAATTATAAACATTCAGTGCAAATATTTAAAAGTACTCAAAATCATATCTGAAGTCATTTGAAAGCATTGGTTATTTTTTAGGAAAAATAGCTAAACCTGAAACAAGTAAATAATTCTCAACATTTTTCATTTCTTCTACGTACCATATCCAATCAAAGGATGAGTTCTCTTAATTTGGCTTATTAGACATCTCTAAATCCTGTCTACTTTCTTTATTTTCCTCCACGACAAAAGGATTTCAGGCCACCATCCTTTCTACCTGGATTATTGCTACTACTGGCCTCTAACTGGTTTCCCTCACTCCAGTACTACTCATTTCCAAGCCACTGTCTACACTGTAGTCTGAACTAGGCTTAAAAGGCAAACCTTATTATTTCACCCTCCAATGTGGTAAATTAAAGCCCAGTTTACCAGGACTCACAGGGCCCTCATGATCCGCTAAGATATCACTCCAGCCTTGATGCTCATGCTCCAGCCATACAGTCCTTTCAACTTCTAAATCTCACCTAGCCACTCTCAGCTTGGTCCCTTCACAGTGACTTTCCCTTGCCAGGCACATTCTTCTCATCTCGGCGTTAACACTCTCTCCCAGCCTCCCCACGCCGCCACCCCACACACACCAGGTAGTACCTTAAACATTATCCTCTCTGAGAAGTTTTTCTTGATTCCTGGACTGCATTGCCAAGCCCACTCTACTCTGATAGCTTCTTGAATTCTCCCTATCATAGGACTTATCGTACTTGATTATAATTTCTTCTTCAGTCATCTTTCTTGTTGATTGAGAATAATGTTTTATAACTTCTTTGTGGGAGATATATGTGAAGTCACATCTCCTAACAATGTTAATTTAAGACATAATTAGAAATGCAGACTTATGCACAATTAGGTTTATTGAATTTTTAACCAAATCTATTTTTTGAAACATACTATGCATATTGAAAAATGCATGAGTTCTAAGTGTAGAGATTAATGAATTTTCACACCGTGCAATTACCACCAAATCAGGAAAAGCCATCACCCCAGAAGTCTCTTCATATTCCCTGCCAGTCACTACCTTTACCCATCTTCTCAAAGGTAAGCAAATATCCTGACTTCTAATGAAACAGATCAGTTTTGAACACTTTAACCTTGAACTTTTTTTTTTTTAATTTTTATTTATTTATTTATGGCTGTGTTGGGTCTTCGTTTCTGTGTGAGGGCTTTCTCCAGTTGTGGCAAGCGGGGGCCACTCTTCATTGCAGTGCGCGGGCCTCTCACTATCGCGGCCTCTCTTGTTGCAGAGCACAGGCTCCAGACGCGCAGGCTCAGTAGTTGTGGCTCACGGGCCTAGTCGCTCCGCAGCATGTGGGATCTTCCCAGACCAGGGCTCGAACCCGTGTCCCCTGCATTGGCAGGCAGATTCTCAATCACTGCGCCACCAGGGAAGCCCTTAACCTTGAACTTTTAAAACAGTACAGCATGTACTCTTTTGTGTCTAGCTTGAAAAACATGTGCATGTAAAATTCACTCTTATTGTGTGTAGCAGTAGAATATTCATATTATTTACTGTATGATAGTCTATTATATTAAAAATACCATAGTGAATTTATCTAAGCCACTATTGATGGGCATTTGGGTTGATTCCAAGTTTGAGTTATATGAACAATGCTAACATTGGTACTTGCTAACTTGGTACACCTATGCACACATTTTTCTATCACACATACCCATGAGTGAAATTGCTTATTCACAGGATATGCAAATCTTCATCTTCAAGGTTTCTATAGACTGCTAAGATTTTTTTATAGGCAGTTCATAGGAGAAGAATATATGCATCGTAATCATGCAAAGAGATGCTCAGGATATTTAGTAGTCAGGGAAATAAAAATTAAAGCTCTTCACACCTGGTTAGACAGGCTAAACTTTGTATCTATATAACTTTAAGTTTAGATGGGAAAATGGAAGCCATCAGGTGCTGGAAGAAGAAAAATTGGAGCCACCATTTTAAACTGGTGTCACTTTCTTTTGTTTATTGCTATACCTTCAACCACAGGTATAAGACAATATAAGTTATATACTATAACTTAATAAACTTCCACACTGAATATATACCCCAGGAAAGTTCTCCCAGAGGTGCATAAAAAGGCATGTAAAAAGATGTTTGTTTTCAAATTGTTTTTAGTGAGGAGATTTTAAGAGAGAATGGCAATGAAGGAATGAAATGTAATAAAGGCAGCTAGAGGAATAAACTAAACTTACATAGAACAACATGGACAGATTAGAACAAATAATATTAATTGAAAGAACTGAGAAACAGAATAAAATATACAGTGAAGTATAATTTATGTAAATAAAACCAAATATAACAATACTATTTATTGTTCATACAACAACATGTGTAAATAAAACAAAGAAGATGAACTGAAGTGACAGTGAATGCATGGCAGGATACGGAATTGGAGTTAAATGGAAAAAACATAATACAATATATAAATAAATACATAAATAAATAAATGATAAGTATGAGAGACATTGTGCTCAGGCAGTACTTAGTGTGTGCCACAAATTGCAGAATATTATTGATCATATCAACCTGATCCTGTGCTCCTGAGGTGTGAACATTTAGAAATAAAGTGTTACAGAAATAATACTCAGAGAAGGAGGTACTGGCTATTCCCTGAAAGTACAAGTGTAGATGAATCTCTTCCTTTTTGGTGATGGCCTGTTCCCCACCCAGATGTTTTCACAAACTCACACTTGTAAACACAACATTGTCAAAAGCTTATTATTCTCTTGTAATATTAGAATATTCAAATATTGCAATATTAGAATATTGTTCTCTTATAATATTAGAATATATGTAATTATCATTATTATATCAATCAAGTAATATGAAAATTATTTATAGAAATGCACTAAAACACTGAAAACTTAAAAATTTGTTTTTCATTCAATAATCCATTCAATATATATATATATATATGTACTGAGTTCTTATTACATACAAGGTCTTATGCTACTCTATGAAGACGAAAAGAAACACACTTCAGCCTGGTAGAACACTTTGAGCTGTAATCTTTATGGTAGATGTAAATGTAGAGAGGCTATTTCCCTTGGCAGCCATGCTCATCTCAGCTCACCACTGCGATTCCAGCCACCTAAGCTGGTGTCTTTCTTCTTCAGTGAACGAAACAAAACAAATTCAGCAACCTAACCTAAACATAACTCTCATCTTTAACTCAAATTTTGTCCAGAAGCTGTAAGTATTCGTAAGGGTTGTTAAATACCATATTTTATCATTTCTAGTACACCCAGTGATTTTTTCCATGTTAATATCTCTGAAAATGGAATGTATCTTGCAATTTATGGCACCTCTTAATTGCTGTCAGTCAGAAGACAATAATGACTTAGTTGTCACTGCCTGTGCATATGTGACTTTGGTCATAGCTGTTTATATTGGCATTACATCAGTTGAGTTAGGAGTATTTTGGGGATAACACATGTTGAGTTCAATTGCTTTTTAAATGTCTTATGATTCATCATTAAAACCAAAAATATTTTATGTACAGAAATTTATGGAAATAGAGCATCTGGACCTATAGGGATAACATTTTTTATTCCTGTTGGCCAGATCAGAAAATTTCATTTGCTTAAAATTCTTGTCAGCAAGAGTCTTTATTTTATTCTATGTATAACATACTACCCCCAAAACTTAGTGGCCTGAAACATCAAATATTTGTTATCTCATGCAGTTTCTGAGGGTCATGAACCTGGGAGCATTTCTGTTGGGTAGCTCTTGCTCAGTGTCTTTCAAAGACTGCAATTACGCTTTTAGCCAAGACTGTAGTCATGTGAAAGCTTGACTGGGACTGGAATGTGCTTGCAAGATGGCTCACTCACATGGCTGTTGGTAGGGACCTCAGTTTCTCACTGTGTGGGCATCTTCATAGGGCTGCCTGAATGCTTCCACAACATGGCAGTTAGCATTTCCCAGAACAACTGATCTGAGAAGGAGAGAGAGACAGACAGACAGACCAAAATGGAAACCATGGAAACCACATTGGCTTTTTATGACCTGGTTTCCAAAGTCCTGCACTGTCACTTCTGCTTTATTCTGTTCACTAGAAATGAGTCATTAAGTCCAGCACAACCTCAAGAGGAGAATTAGTTTCTACCTCCTGAAGGGAGAACTATCAAAGAATTTATGGACATAGTTTTTAAATGTCCCTAATAACTGTCTATTAATGCCTGATAAGATTGAGAAAGTACTGGCAGAATGAGCATGAGAAGCTTGAAATAAATACTGAAGCATTCTTTTAAGAAATGATGCATATACCAATACCACCAAAGAATAGTATTTTGTGGCAAAACACAAATATCATTTACTGAGTTTAAGATTGATTTAGAAGAGTCATATTCTGAATGTGGAAATATTTAGGACTATATTACACAATTGATTTTGTACATAGTTTCCTTCTTGTCTATGCATAAGAATCACAAGTCATAAAATTTTTGTGTAAATAACTATTTCCATAAATATAAAATAAAATTCTACATGATAAACAAACGTTGTGTTATAATTTAATTAGGAGTATTTTTTCTTTCTTAATAGTAGAATTAATGGCCTTTTAGATCCAATGGGATTTGGTAAATGTCTGTGGTAGACTGCATCGTTTGGCTCCAATTCGTCAGTATTCCCTATATACACACCCTTTGCTGGTAACTATAAGGTGCCCACCCATATACGTGAATGACCTGCCCTTCTCCTTGGCTCTGGGTTTTATAATGTGACTTGATTTGGTTAATAGGATATTAGCAGTCATGAGGCAAGCGAAGCCTTGAAAGTGTACCTGCACGTTTCCATTTGCTTCCTTGTACCTCTGCCACTGTCATGACAACATGCCAGAATTAGCCTGTTGGAAGATGAGAGAAAAATGGAGCAGATCCAAGTTGCCCTAAAGGTCCCAACTAAAGGCAGCCTCTAACATTTGACAGTCAGACTGCTCTCAAGCGAGTGAGAAAGCCCAGTTCACATTAGCAAAGCCACATTTCTGATCTACTGCTGACCCTGATGTGTGAGCAATTAATGTTTATTGTTACATGTCACTGAGGTTTTGTGGTTGTGTTTCTGCAGCATTATTGTGGTGATAAATAACTAATATAGTTCACTTAAAATGGTGTATGTGTTTTCACCACTTTAATATGGTATGCCTCTTCCCATTGATTAATTGGCATGATAATCTATGTGGATAAGATTTTCCACTGAAGTTCTGAAGTCCCTTGAAAACTTGTACTATGTCTGGATATACACATCATTCTTTCTTAGAAATAATGAAAAAAGTGTAGACAGAACTGTTTGACAGTGGTTTCCCCTCAGCCCTCATCATTGAAAATGTTATACATTTAAATGTAGTAAAAGGAAGATTTCAGAGCCAACAGACCCTTTTCCTTATTCTTTTACTTTCTGCTATTGCATTCAGTTCAACTAAATCAGCTCTACCTGACCAAGGATAGGTGACTTTGAGTTGACTGTGAATGCTAAGCTCTGTTCTAGATATAAACAGACAGCTATGCAATCACCTGAATTAAGATTTTTAGAAGCCCTAAATGCTAATTTGCATATATCTGGTGAAAAGTCATGGGGTGGGAGAGGAAATTTAAAATTTGGGGGGAATATATTTTAACTCTATCATCTTTTTAACTCATAGAATTTTAGGAAGAATAAGTGGAGTAGAGAATGTTTTTGTCTGTCCAATACCCTCCTTCTGTTAATAGCACCTGATATTTATTTTAGGGGAATCATCCCTTTCCATTCCATGTGGCCCTGGTGGAATTTCTATTACAGTGCTCTTGCCACCTTCCAATTATTCAGAAGGACAGGCAGGAGGCCAATGATGGCCCCTGATGGCCAACCTCCCGGGCATAATATGAGTCTTTAATGAGATTTGGTATCTGTATTAGGTCAGAAAAAGAGTCCCTATTTCTTTGGGACCACCAGCCAGCAGAATGTAGGCTTGGAACGGTCAGCACCCGTGATTCCTGTCACAAGGAGATAGCCTGACTAAAAATGAAACGTGTGCACAGAGAGAACTAGAATCAGTGGATGGAGAGACAGTCTGATGAGAACATTACTTAAGCCTTTAAATCCTGCCCTTGTATCTCGCAGATGGCATTATTTGAGCCAATAAATTCCTTGTTTTTCTTAAGCTTATTTGAGTTGAGTATCTGTCCTTTGCGACTGAAAGGATTCTGAATGATTGAAAAGTGTTATCCTCACTTTATGGGAAAGGAAATTATCTTCCAAATGTCACATTACTTGCCCAAGGTCTCACAAGGTATCTCACAAGGTAATAACAGAGTTAGAACATGATTACAGGTTTGTCCAATGCCCATGATCTTTGCATAACTGCATTTTAAAAGTTTTTAAAATGTATATGCAGTAAAACTCACCATTTTGTTGTACAGTTGTATGAGTTTTGACCAATAGATTTGCATCACTGCCACCAGTTTTGCACCCCCAAGACTTCCTCATGCTGTCCCTTTGTAGTCAAACCCTTTTTTTTTTGCAGTACGCGGGCCTCTCACTGTTGTGGCCTCTCCCGTTGCGGAGCACAGGCTCTGGACGCGCAGGCTCAGCAGCCATGGCTCACGGGCCCAGCCACTCCGCGGCATGTGGGATCTTCCCGGATCGGGGCACAAACCTGCATCCCCTGCATCAGCAGGCGGACTCTCAACCACTGTGCCACCAGGGAAGCCCCCTCCTCCTACTCTTAACGCTTGATAACCACTGACTTGTTCTCTGTCCCTAGAGTTTTGTCTTTTCCAGAATGTCATATAAATGGAATCACACAGCCTTTCGAATCTGGCTTCTTTTTATTTAGCCTAATGCATTTGAAATCCATCCATACTGTTGTATGTTATCAACATAAATGTTTTATGTAAGCATGCTTAGAGCAGCTTTTCAATCATATCCTCATTAGTGTGAGTGGGGCATATACAGGTTTTAAAAAGATGAAAAGAATGTATACTGGGTTGAATAATATTCTACCAAGATTTATATCCAGCTGGAATCTATGATATGAATCAAGATTTATATCCAGCTGGAATCTATCTGGAAATAAGGTCTTTGCAGATGTAATCAAGTCAAGATGATGTCAGACTGGATTAGGGTGGGCCCTAATCCAATGACTCGTGCTCTTATGAGAAGAGAGAAATTTAGACACAAAGATACAAAGGGAGAATGTCACATGACAATAGAAGCAGAGATTGGAGACATGCAGCTGCAAACCAAGAAACACCAAGAATTGCCTGCAACCACAAGAAGCTACAAGAGAGGCATGGAACAGACAGACTGTCCCTCAGAGAACCAACCTTGCTGACACCTTGATTTCTGACTTCCAGCTTCCAGAACTGTAAGAGATAGATTTCTGTTATTGGAAGCACTCAGTTTGTGGTTATTTGTTGTGGCAGCCTTACGAAACTAATACAAGAAGGTATGAAGGTATAGGGGATTGCTTTTAGGGCAGCTTCCATCAAGCAAAAGAGCCCAACTGAGGAGATAGGATAGATGAAGACCAAGTTCTTTCACTTTACAGTTTTGCCTTAGGATGAGCCTGACTGAATTCTAGAGCCAAACTGTAATAGCATCACGGGTACTGGTATATTTCCCCAAGCATCAAATCTATTACTAGTAACTGAAAGTGAAACCTGTTTTTAAAATATGATAAACAATGTACAAACCTAATTTTGGCCTCCTCATCAACTAATTTTGAAGTCAACTCATTCAAAACCGCCATGTTTCCATTGTGAAGGAAAAAAAAATATTCAAGTTGGGGAGGGGGCACCTTTCATCAATCTTTTTATTAAGCATCTCCAGAAGATTATAGACTCAGGAAATTAGGTATTAAAATTTAATTAACTTTCCAAGTTACTTGAAGAAAAAAGAAAGAAAAAAGTAAAATCCACATTCCTCTAGAGAAAAAAATCTTCTGAAGTGCATTTCAGTCTGCTGCTTGGATTTTAGACACAAACAAATTAGGGGATATTTTTAATAGACAGAAAGTATATAGCCTTTTGATACTTAAGACGTAGAAGCAAAAGAGAGCAAATGAACAAATTAGCATTTTAGACAAACCAAGAGAATGGATTTTTTTCTAAGAGATATTTAAATTATGTATCCATGATGTTAATATTGTTGATTAAGTTTAAAACATCAGTTAATCTACCTTGTAATACTGATGAAAATCTGTGATTCTTAAACCTGGCTCCTTTTCAGACACTCCTGAACAACCTAGAAAGATCCCTATGTCTCACTGCCCAGATTCTGGTTTGGTAAGTCTGAACTAACACCTAAGGAAGCTATTTATTTTTTCAAATTCTCCAGGTCATCCTGATGGACGACCAGGTTTGAGAACAACTAACATAGAAAATGCTCTCACAGAAAGAAGCTTTGATCTCCCAAAGCCTGGGGAATTAGAGATGGGGTCAATCCAAGGTCAAATACCAAAAGCAAAATATTAGAATGGAAGTAATATAATCCTTAAGGTCAAGAAACAGAGGCAGGGTCTAAAAGGGAAACCAGGATGCAGGGTGGAAGCAAGCTTCATGAAACAGGAAAGGAGGTCAGAATGCCAATGAGAAATCACAATCAGAACACAGAGGAGGATTGTAAGCCAGAAACACAGGAAGCTCTGGCATTTCGAATTTGGGGCTCAGTCTGGCTCAGGACTCAGAGAAAGCTTTACCTGAACCAGATTCCTGTCTGTAGAGTTATGCCTTTATGTAAATTCCTCTATTAAGAGTATCAGTTCATTCAGGGTTTATCTAGTCTCTTATTTTTTCAGCATCTAGCAGCTTGCTTTAGTGTCCAGCATTAGACTGAGTGATATGCATTGACCTCTCCATAAACTGAAGTTATCTCCCAGGCGAGAGTATTTCACTGTAATAATGCCTGTGTGTGTCTATGTGTGTAGCTCTATGTTTGTTTGTATATTTTTTGTAGAATGCTTCAAACATTGAACTGTTGTTTAACATGTAATATTTTTTTCCCATGCTATTAAACTTTTAATGAAAACCCTTTAAAAACGAATTTTCAACTTCAGGTAAATTGAAAGGACAATTGTTATTTCTTGGGTAACAGTAAGACATTTATTTCTTTATAATTTGTTTTCATTCATAAAAAGGACAAAGCACAGTCCTATACTACTCCATTGAAAAAATGATAAAAAATAACTAAAAAAATCAATTCAATATTTATCAGTATCAAATAAAACTACTATCACCTTTCCTTGAAATACAAAGAAACAACATATGTATCTATATCTATATAAAGTTTAATTAAGAATCTTGCGTCTTAAAGCAGATGATACATTAGTTAGTTTGACAACAGTTTAAAACTGATGGTCCCAGTCAAATTTGTACACTTGTATGAGGAAATGAAAGGCTTGAGTTATCAGTGTATGAGAGATTTTAATCTACCTTATCTCTGCCACAAAGTTAAAATTAAACAAACAACCTCCAAAGTCTGTTTTCTTCTTACCTTTCAGAACCATTTCATGCAAAACCAGTTTTGCTCTTTATTACCATACATTAGAAAATAAAAGGCAAGCATGCATTTGGCAAAAGATTTAGTTGTTGACTATATAAAAATGCCCAACATGGGTCACATTGCAAAAGGAAAACCCCAAAGTGTAACAATGAAGACACAAACATGTGTACAGAAGGCTCACAGAGTATTCGTTTCCCTAAAGTATGAAGAGATTTTTTTTTCAAATAATTAAATATTTTATGAAATCTGGTAACGATCTCAAGACTGTTGACATACTTCCACTGGAGAATCATCCCTTTCACTTATTTTTAAAAAGTTTCATTTTATAACAAAGAGTTAAATGTAAACTAATGAAATATTTATTGGTATTTTCATAATGAAAACTCTAAACATTTATACATAGATATATAGTACAAAAATTATACAAATTAAAGAAAGGGGGGTAAAATAGTAATAGATCTATTTTGCTTCCTGTAAATATTTTTTTTTTATGAACCTATAAGGTATCCTTTCTAAAAAGATAAATTCTATCTCTAATTAGCTAGCAAGGTTGTGCTAATAAAATAGGATTATACCTCTTGAAGCATCAGACATTGCACTATTTCATAAGCCAGCTAATCCTTTATTACTTGATTTCTTTCACATCCATACTCAAACACATTTCCGTGCACACCATGGAGAATGAAGAAATGTGCATCTTCCTTTTCACAACTTATAAAAACCTAAAGCACCAACACTTGGGAGACCACTGGACAGACACGTTATTTGTCTCCTCCTGGCCTTCCAGTTTTGCATACTCTTCAAAGTACCATTAGCAACATCTTGATTTGGTATTCATAGCCAGTTTTCGGTATTGCATTGAAGCAGGAAATGAGTTTAAAACTAAATTAAAAAAAATAGGGAATACTGTAGTTTTTCCGAGCTACAGGTGATTTCTTGATTCCATACCTTTAATAAAGAGAGGTTTTACTTAGAATGAAGCACAAAAACAAAGTCACTAGAATATTAGATAATTCTGATATTCACTTAACTGTCATTTATTCCTAGCTGTGTAAAGACTGTCACATCTCAATTAAAAAATGGAAGCACTCTACTTCTCAAAATTCATCAGTTCACGTATGAATAAATACAGCAACATGATGATATTCTAACACAAGAGCTGTGATTTTTTGAGGTTTGAAATTGATGATAAGAAAAACATAAAATAATGTCAGAGTAGAATACAAAAGTAAAAAAAAAAACTTCATGTAGTATATTAATTTTATTATTAAAAAACTAACTTAAAAGTATTACTGATTCTGAAGACCAAATATTTAGAAAATTACTTACTTCCAAAACAAGAATACTGAAAGTAAGTTCTAGAATTTGGTTTTCAATATTCAAAATCATCCAACTCATTCTGTAGAATGTTTTGGTATTGGAAATTATGTTAAATGCTTTAGTTATACTTTTTTCTTAAAGAAAACTCAAAATACCATGAGTGATAGGGTCCATTCAAAAATATGCAGGACCCAAAACAGAGAGGATAGTACAAGAGACTGTATTACTCTTACATTTACCACATACGATCAACGTTTCAACCTCTATTACATTTCACAACTTGTTATTAAATTTAAAGCACCTGTGTATGGTGATTTTACTTTCACTCTACAGCCTATGGTATTGAATTGAACACTGTAAATTGTCCCATTGGATTAAATCATGCAACTGTCACAGAATTAGGTTAAGTGGTTTATAAGGCATATTGGAACGAGTTAAAAATCATTTTATATCCATTTAAAAGTTTATTCTTTTGGATGAAGGGGTTCCTGAATGCCTCAGTCATAACATATGCTGTAAATCAGTTGGATAGTTTGTTAAAGTATAATTTATTTGGCTTAGGATGGAGTTGCAGGACTTGGAAGGAATTGTAGTCATCACAGAGATGGAGGGTGTCCTCTGAGCTGGGCTGGGAGCAGCAGTTGTCATGCCACATTCAGAATTCCAAGTACACAAGGATGCCAAGGACAGGAAGCAGGAAGCCAAGAAGACATGGTGATAGGATGGATGCATCTATGATGTAAACCAAAAAAGTGCATATTATTTCATTGATAACAGTCACTGTTGCTCATTTACCCTGCTATGGGTATCATGTAACCATGAAACTCAAGTGGTTCCTTTAAAAAAATATTAGCTTCACTTAGTCTTAAGTGACTTAAGAAAAACAAAAATGTTTGATCAAGGATTTTGTGTGTGAGACTGTGTGGACTGTTTATACCAAAAGTTCATATAAATCATTTAAGATAATAAGATCACAAATGTTTCTGTTTTTCCTGTGATCCAGCAGTCCCAAACTCCTACCAGAAGGCACTAGGTCAGGAAACATGTACAAATAAGTGAAAAATCGTAAGTAAGCTGTGAAAAAATAAGATAAAGAGATGCAGAAAAAATGCTAATAATGTTACATGGGGCAATGACATCATAGGTATACTGGAAGGTCCTACATGATTTCATATCCTAATGGTTTTAAAACATTTAGGGGCTTATACGCAATGATTTTAGAAATGTATTTTTGATAATAATAAATAACCTATTCAAATTTTTATCTAAAGAACAATTGCCCTGAGAGATGTTATGTAAATGAAGAATAAAAATGATGTAATATTCTACAGACTTAAATTACGTCTTGAATGCCACCTAGAAGGGCTCTTCCTGTGGTCAGGTAAGTTTATGGGTCCAAGTCCAGCTTCACTGGAATTCTTGAGAAAGGGCTGAAAAGTGGGACCAAGAAGGTACACTCTTCCTTTCAACTCTCCACAATTATTAGGTGCTCTCTTCAATGAGCAAAAAATACAGTCAACAGCTTGTAAATATAATAGATTTATGTCCATTTTTGGAAGTTTATTCTCTAAATTGAAACTTTAAATCATTGTTATCTACTATATCAACAGTTGCCTAAATAGACCTTTCTTTGGATTATTCCTCTTAAGTTTAGGAAGACTCAAAGCCATTTCTCTCAAATTTGGTCATTGAAAGCACAGTCATACTCCCTGTAAGGTGGAAGATGATTGTGTCTACCTGCATTCCACTATTGCCCTGTTAGCAGCATTCAGTGCTGCATGGAAAATATAAGAGAGAAAACATTATCAGACACTGATAAAGGGGTTCTTAGAAATGAGCAGGACAGTGAAGGTAAAAGTGAGGGCAGAACAGCAAGCACTATATAAACAGCCCTCCAGTAGCTGCTTATAGCCTCTTTATGATAATGCATAACGGCATTATCGGTAGCAATGATGACACAAATAATGACCATGATAATTGCTGTTCTACAGCAGCTACAGCTACAGTTCACTGTTCTACAGCCACAAGACAGACACCACACTGGTCATTTATATGTATTATGACATTTATACAATAGATTATGATGGCAGATCTTATTTCCCTGACTTTATAGATTATGTAACTCAGATTCAGGTAAAATGACTTGTTCAAGGCCAGTGGCCAGTAGAAGGCAGAGCCAGGATTAGATCTCAGATTGGCCTGGCTCCAAAGCCCATGCTCTTTCTACCTCTCTGTCACTTTCTACAGATAACTTTGGAAAGGTACCAGTGCTAGAAAAGCATTAGGACATTACATCTTGCATTTAAAGTGTCAAGGCAAGGGCACAGGAGGAAAACAAATGACTTACGGGAAAGCAGAGCACCTAAGCTGTTTCAAAGTGTCTTTATTCTTGTAGCATTTTTTCCTTCTATTTTTCTACACAGATATTTTAAAACTATGCCACAGCCCACATATTATTTTATTCAATAAGATGACCAATAATAAACCTTAATCACACAGAAAAACATTAGCTTTCAATGTTTGACCTAATTTAAATGATCTTTCCTGAAGACCTTTGTCTGAGAATGACTGCAGGGTCTCTGCAACACTGTGTCTTTGACCACGAATTACATCAGTGATGGGTCAACATTCATGTATTTGCCTGAATATGTGGGTTGGCTAAGTACAAACTGTGGCCAAGGAAAGAAAGTTAGTCAATTATGGATGCCATTTTGAAGTTTTGGTGTTAGTATGAAAACCAAACACAATTTCATAATTTGAGGCTTCAACATCAGGATATTTGATTTATTTAAAATAAACTCTTCATGTTTATGTGTGTTATATTTAATTTCTCTAATGGCTCAAGCTTATGTAACTGTGGTCTTCATCTTCAATTCTCTTCCACATTGCAAACACAAATTAGAGACCTGACTGAATTACTATTTTAAAGTCATTTTAAATGTGGGAGCCCTATATTCTTGAGGGGTTTTAAACATATATTGGTTTTCCATCTAACAAAATGTATATCAAGCATAATTTCAGTACTTAACATGGTATGTAGTAAACATATATTTTTCTTTTCACATAGCTACTGAATATCAAACATGAAAAAGTCATCAGTCTGGTTAATTACTTTTGCCTATAAGAACAAATGTAAGGCCAATTTAGAATACTATGTCTCTTCCATTGGATTTCTTGACTCTTTTTAACCTAAACTGACCAGATTTATTTTTCCCTCAGGAAGGATTCCTCTAGAGGGAGTTATATATTGAGAAGAGAAATTTAATTAAAAGTTAAGCAGTGCTTAACAATCTCTCCAGGTTTTATGCTAAATAGACAGCCACTCTAGTCAGTTTTTAATACAGATCTCTTTTCTGATGCTTAAGTTTAGATACCATGGTCCAATCCAAATTGCTAATGTTTACTATTAATACTTGGAATTTTCTCCTTGTGGTGTCATGTTTATGATCACACCTGTTAATATCTCTAGATTTTGAACAACTTCAGGACAGGGAATATATCCAAATCATATTTTCAGCTGTGTTGTCTAATACCAAGCCCAGCATATAGTGAGTTCTTGAACCATAAAGTTATCATATGAATAACTCTTCCAGTTAAAAGCCCTGAACCTTTTCTGATTGCAGAATACAAGGTGGGAGAGAAAGTGAAGGGGTAGGACACGGGGGTTTAAAGAAGACAAAGGCAACCACTGTGACATGCATCTCTTATCAGAGAGATGATATTAAAAATCTGCAGTATCAGAAAGGCCTTATTTTACTGCTCAGGCCGAGGGGTTCTCTAACTTTTCTTGATAGGATGTTACTTTGGATTCCTTCAAAGCCTTATAACCCTGGGCTGAGGGAAGAAAGCGTTTTGATAAGATGATTGATCCCCATGCCTAGGGGTATGTTTCATATATATTAGGTGTGTTAGGTACACGTCAGTGGGTGTTTGCTGTTGAAATTTGTCGAATTCAATAAAACTCCTGCTGGGATAGCAGCAAGTTTAGAGAAACATACAAGTAAAAGTCTGTTTGGGATTGAGAGTAAAAAATCAGCTCAGAGGGAAAAAGAGCAAAATCACCTGCGTTTATTCAGGTTAGTAGTATGACAGACACAGATAATCCCAGCTTGAACTTAAATGGAGACACTGCCAAGGTCATGCAGCAGCTGGCAAATGCACAAATGACCCCTTCATTGAGTGGCTAGTGCTGTGTTACCAGTGCTACTCCATACCTGCTTTACACTTCCCATCTTTTACTAGGAACACCCAATTGCTAAACTACTCTCCCCTTGAGACGGCTCCCAACCCTAGTTAATTCCTGATACTCCTGCCCTCATCTTAGAAACAGCAACTGATCCAAAACTGATTGCTTCTTCCCTTAGACCTTCCTCTGGATTCTTCAGTAAGAACTCAAATCTTACATAAGATGTTCCTCCTTCTCACTTGAGAGGTGTTCCACAACTGCTCTGGGGTACGTTTCCTTGTTACATCCAGTCAATTACAGGTAGTCTGACTATCTATCAGACTACAGCTTTGTAACTGGTCCTTGGTTGTTTAGATTTTGAGAACAAACAGGCAAATATGAGGGTCTGTAAGCAGGTCACTGTCCTAGCTGGAGATGTAAGGGGATAGTGAATAGTGTAATGGGGCTCTAGAGGCAGGCAAAGAAAGCAAGAGTCCAAATACTGCCTCTGCCTTTCATTGGCTAGGTCATCTTGAGCATGTTCCTTAATATTTTTATGCCCTAGTTCCTTCAAGTATAAAACAGGGGTAATATATCTCATAGCTTTATTGTGAGTATGGAGAAGATGTATATCAATGGTTCTTATATATATTTTAGCAGCATAACCTTTCTTCAGAAATAATCATATGTGGAAGCCCATTTACTGAACAAGCAGGGAGAGGGGATGCTTTATTTAAAGATGGGCCTGGGGCAGGAGACCACAGATTTGTTGCCTCCTTTACGTTCATGCTTGTACCTGTACTCCCCCAAGCCCATCACTCCAGGCAATGTGTAGGGCTCTGCTTATCACAGTTTGAAAACAGCTGCTTTATGTAGAGCACTTCAAAAAGTGCATAGCTGGTAGAAAACTTCTGTAAATGATAGTGATTCATACTACACTTGATGTTGTCCATCTCTTTATACAGTCCTACACTGTATTTTTTGAAAAGTAGTTGGATAAAAACAAAGCAAAACAATAGATAAAGCAGGTGTCCCCTGCAGACAACATACATTTGAGACCTGTATGTCTATTTACTGTTCCCTAGTCACACATTGTGTCCTTTTAGATCACAAACATTCCTGAAATGTCCTTTCACCTATCAACACAGGGCATATTGGACTTTTCTGTAGTAGTCTAGCTCAAGTTGATCTCCTCTGTGACATGGTAGTCTGGGATCTTTGGTTTTAAGTAACTGGAGCTCAACTGAACAAAAAGCTGATTTTGCACTGCTTTGGGACAACTAGAGCTAGTTAGTTAACTGAATACCTGTGTCTGTTACATTTCTGACTTTCATGTTTTCTTCCTTTGCAGATTGCCTCACATTCTCAGACTGACTTCTCAAGGTAGACAAGAGAGTCAAGTTCACAATCATACATTCTCAAGATCAAAGAGATGATATATTTTTTACTCCAATTCCAGTGAGAAAACTCTCAAGGAAAGATTCTTATTTGCAAAGTCTGAGTCATATACGTACTTTCAGACCAATACTGTGGCTGAATTAGTGCATTTGTGTGATTGAACTAGCTGGGAACAGGTTCCCATCCCTCAACCAATCACTGTGGCCAAGGAGGAGGGTCGCTTAAGAAGACATCAACACTTTCTGATCTCAGGTATTGATTACGAGCTTTGTTTTTGGAGTTAGCCTGACCCGTTGGCAATTCTGGGTCTATCATTTACTGGCTGTGTACCCTTTGGAAAATTATTTGTGTCCATTTACCCATTAGATTTTTGTGAGGTTTAAGTGAGAAAATGGCACTTATTTTCTTAAATTTTGTGGCAGAAATGGGTGAAAACAAAAGTTAAAGGAGGAAGAGCTGTTTTTTACTTTCAGATACTGACATATAACTTAATGTATGAATGAATTTTCTGACCAAGAAAATTTAAAAAAAATTCATGTACTCTAATTTTCTTGCAGGACTTAACACTTAAAGGATGTGAAACCATTGAGGCAAAAACAAATACTTCAAAATTTGTCTTGACTACTGGGATTTTACAGAATGTCTAAACAAAACAATTATAGATTCGTTATTGGTTAATTCATTTCTGGAATTTCTATCTTATATGTCTCTTCTCCCTTTCATATTTTCTTTTTCATGATTCCCCCCCACCCTTTTCCTGATTCCCACCCGATTTTTTACCCTTGACTAGAAACTGGTATAGAATTTGGAATAAAACTTCTGTAACTCAGTGAGGTTAATGTTAAAATTTTCTTTGGGCCATATATCAGAATTTTTATTTTTATAAATTGTCTAATGCTTATTAAGAATTAAAAGACGTATCTCTTTAAAAAGTTAGTTGGCTCTGCTTCAAATAGGTCTCTTGGGGAAAACGCTGTTACAGTTTTCAATTTTAAATCCATTATTATAAGCATAACTACCTGCCTTTGACAAAATGGAGTTATGGATATTTACCCCAATCGGTTTTAAGAGTTTCTGGAAAAGAAAACAAAAGAGAAATCAGGAAATAAGATGGATTTTTTCTTTGAGATAAGAAGACTTTTTATATTTGATGATTTTTTTGGCCTTTGATATCTATTATATTATAGTGTCTATGTGTATCAGCTTGCTTATTCTGTGTTTGAGAATTTTATCTCCTTATGCTTCTTTGAGATAGCAAAATACTAAGCTATGTGAAGAAGAAGAAGAAAAAAAGATAATTTAAGACCTATTTGCAGTTCTGTCAATAGCTAGTTGTGTAACTTTGGGCAAAAGAGAATATTTGAACTCAAAATATGGCTCTGAGGCTGGTGTGATCTTTGGCCATTTTACTTGTCAAGGCTGTGGATTTTTCCTTCTGTAAAATGATAGGGTTCAATATTATAACTCCTTAGGTTCCTAGCACTGCCATTAGTCTATGATTCTATGCAAACCATAATGTGTTCAAGAATATCAAGCATTGAGCCTAAAATTTGCAAAGATATTTGTTATATTTCCCCTTATTTATGATAAAGTTGATATGTGTTTATATATATACATTAAAAGCTTGATCATATAAGTGATAGTGGCTATGATGTTTTTTTTCAAACTGGTGAAACCCACTAATCTTGCTGCTCCTACTTACTTGGCAATTATAAACACATATGTCAAAC
Organism: Orcinus orca; assembly: GCF_937001465.1. Classification (NCBI taxonomy): domain Eukaryota; kingdom Metazoa; phylum Chordata; class Mammalia; order Artiodactyla; family Delphinidae; genus Orcinus; species Orcinus orca. The sequence goes on along the minus strand of NC_064569.1, from coordinate 32,215,319 downwards.
AAAACAGCTTTTGTTTTTTTTTGGCAAGGGTGTATGGCTTGCTGACAGCTTATCCTGGCAGTCATATATTTTCCTTACTCTGGTCCTTTCCCTATCAGGAAATGTGAGATTACAAGGATGCATTTCTTCTTTGAGAAAGGATCAAGCATCTCCATTAGAGTGATGACCAATTATTTGCTGGGAAATATAAAACTAACTTCTAACAGTCCATTCACTAACAAACACATTCTAAATAACCTAATTTTGATATAATTGGGGGGCAAGATGAGAGTATAATTCTGAGGACTTTTAAAACTGGTTTTCCTACTTTTTTAGAAATGCAAGGTAAGATTTTCACAAAAGCTTGAGACTTGGCATTAGAAAGAATTCTACTTGAATACTGTTGCCCTCGCTTGAGTGTGTGACCTCCGCAAGGTACTTAACCTCTCAGAGCCTCTATTTCCTTATCTGGAAAATGGGGAGTACAATATTTTCACAGCAGGGTATTTGTGATAATTAAATGAAAAAAAAGTTAAAAATACATAGCAAATGCCATTTGATAATTGTGAATCTGAAATATGAAATTTAGTGTGTTCATTTAAAAATTAATATATAGTGAATATGAGAATACCCTAAGCATGGGATGAGACATAAGAGACTCAGAACTCTCTCCTATTCTACAAAATGTTCAACATACATATAATGCATTTCATGGGTTTAATTTTTTCCTCAACTTATACAAAATCTTTAACAAATAACACTCAAGTTCCTTATTCACAAACAACCAGAGCCAGCTTATTAGATCATCTTTGCATTTGGTATTGGAAATAGCTGTTTGGCAGAATATGCTTACTTGGGTAGCCCTGGTTTTGTGGAATGCATCAAACTAGGACTGGGATCAGTTTTTCTCAACATCAATAAAATTTAGAGAGCCTGGGGACTTTCAGATGCTCATTCTATTTTGCAATATTCATAAAAACAAATATTAAATTATTCCCGCCACTGCCCCAGCCTTGCCTTTCCCCAATCAGTTTTTGAGGCAAAACAATAACAAGTAGAGCCAGAGAAAAAGTTTAATAATTTGTGTATGCTCCATGCCAAGGCTAATGGTTCCTCTTTAGTGCTAGGCTTGAGGGCCCAGTTGAACACATCTATGACTAAGACTTCCTAGACAACTTCAGGAGCTACAGACACATACCCTACCAGGTTTACTTAAGAAGAAGTACTGCTCCCTGAACCTCTCCTACATCCCCCACAGACATACTTGCTTCTTCTATAGTTTTGCCACTTTACATTTTTAGGAGAAAAACTGGTGTTTTGCAGTACTGACAATGAAGCGTAGGAGTAAAACTAGTTGGACATGACAGTCAATTTTCCTTAAACTTATCAGTGTATGTAATCAAAAGAAAGCTAAACAAAGGGAAGCAGGCAGGTATGTCTTCTTACAAAGCCCACCAAATTTTTCGTAGCTGTTCTTTTACATAAATTTGAGTAAAGGATATTTTGCTGATTTTAATACTAATGCTCAAGGTCATGATGGGCACAATGTTTGCTTGTAGGTGAGACCATAGAACTAAAAAGGCTTAGTCTATCATGCTCCTGGATGTCATGACTATTTATTCATGGAGGGTCTATTTTGTTCAGGCATCCCTAAAATTATAGGAGAGATGACATATTTTTAGCAGACACATACTTGCATGCCTATTTCTAGTACCAATATTTGTGGGACAAATCATTCCCCAGTTCTAGGAAAGGATAGGTATTTTGCCTTTTAAATTTGCTTAGAACAGCAGGCTTTTCAAGAGATGAGAGGATGGGATGACACAGAAAAGCCCCTGTTAAGCTTTGGCATTGTGAGCCCCAAAGTGGCAACTATATCCAGTTTCATGCGACTCTTTTGTGGGACGGAACTAGCAGCGATCATTCACCCAGCTGGCCTTCCTGGGGGTGGTTTCCAATTCACATGTCAGGTTTTATCAAAGTATAGATGCAGATTAATTTCAATTTAAGTATTACCTCTGCTTTTCTTTTAAATCAAATCTTCTTCTGTGAGGAAAACTCCAAAAATTTAAATGTACAGATAGCTATGATATAAGAATAATAAGAAGATTTCTTTAAATCATTTATTCATAAGTTTTCTGGACAGTCTGGTCTACAGCATGTCCTCAACAAATATTTGTTCGATGGATTATTATTATTTTTTAATTTATTAAGTGCCTATTCTGTCCAGGGAACTTTTGCAACACGTTATTTTGTTTAATTCTTATAATACAGTTGAAGTATGTCTCATTATCCTCATTTGCAGATTAAAGGTCTAAGAGTCAGATTTGCTGACCTAGCACAAGGCAAAATTGGTTATTGAACTAAAACCTGGTTCTAAGCCCAGTGCTATTTTCTCTACCCCAAAGATGCTTCATGAATCCTTCTTAATATGGCCAGACAATGCAGTGGTCCAACTTTCCTTAATGTAATGAGTTGAGAGTTGGATTTTATTACCAGTATATAAATATCCCCATGTCACAACAGCCAAGGATCCTAGTCCCCCACTGGTTTCATGTGGTGGTTCAGAGTCACAGATACCTGGGAAGTTTTCCCAGGGCAAACCAGAGCAGAAGTCCCATTTGATTTTTCTTGATTCATCTTTGCTTTGGGGCTATAACAAATGAGTGACTCACCTGTTTGAGGTGGTATTTAGTTATTTAAGATTTTCATCCCTAATATAATCCTGAACTCATTTGTTTGTCAGACCTCGGGGCCTTACTGTAGGCCCCTACTTACTGTAGGATTCAGTGTCATCCATCTATCAGCAAGGATTAATTGGTGCTTCTCTGTTTTTCCACATGCACATGAAGTTCTTATAAGAAACAGTCTGAATTCATTGAATCTTCACAACTATTAAGAGGATCAAAATCAACTGAATCTTCTTTTTGTACTTTCACAGAAGAAACAATTTCTCAGCTATTTTCACAATAGTCTGAAACATGTAAGGAGGTACTGGCTGAAATCAACACTAATTACTCCAAAGGATTTCTAAGGGTTTGTGCTTATTCAGTAGAAGATATAAAATAATTTCAATCACTTTGGATGGCATCTACATGGAATTTTTGTTATTTTTATATATTTTTCAGAGTTCTTTTTTTTCCAGAAGGCTCATTCTTAGTCATGTTTTCATGGTGCTAAACCCTGAAATTTTAAGTTCTTTCCAAATTCTTTTTAGGTTAATAAAAATTGGGGAAAAAAGAAGGTTGACTTTCATTACGTCTGTAAGGAGTTTATTTTAAAAAATCAATAGAGTAGTTACTCCTTGCTAACCAACAGGAATTCTGGGGAATGCTTTAAGAAACCATTTTGTTTATACTGAACAAATCAAATTCTCTCACTCTGAGTGGAAATTGAAATTCTTTTGTCAACATCTATATTTCTAACCAGTAATACCAGTCTTCTGCCAGTATTTCATTATAAAATTTTGGGAGTCATTATTGACTATCTCTCCATAAGACTTGTGCCTTGTGTCTCCATGACTCGTGAGAGTGTGTTTTATACAGAGGGACTTTTGGATGTTGATTGATGATGATATACTAATATGCTTAAAAATAACATAATTAGTTTTCAAGATATTGAAAGAAATATAAAATCTAGAAAGAAGTTTGAGACCAATGATTTGCTTTGACATTTATTTCACCTGGACTGTCCTACCTCTTGTTTCCCTTCCCTGGCTTTTCCATATTAGGTTCTTCAGAGTTTGTCAGAGCACCACTTCTCTTGCCCTCTACACCATCTGTTCCATCCTTATTCTTATAGCATTTTCCCATCCTTCTAAATTACTTAGCTCAGTTAATGATTGCCATGCAATCAGAATGTTAAACATAGAGTCATTTTCAAAGTGCTTTTTCCTCTCACTTGCAATACACTGTCTTGGTCACCAAGTACAATTGATTCCGTCTCCAACATCGCTCTAGAATCTCTCTGCTCCACTTTCTCTCCTGTCTCTGCCACAGTGATCCAGGACCTCGTCACCTCTTACTTAATCACAAGAAAAGTAAAAAGATGAAAAAACCAAAACCCACAAATCCAATCTGCCCCCTTTTCACAATCTGTAATAACCTATACTCCAATTATACTACCTCTCTCTCCTTTTTGAATCCTGCATTAGAGACTCACTGAATGTGATGCCATTTTTACATATTCTCAGAGTCAACACTTGTTTCCTCAAACTCATATGCCCTATTACCCCCTTTTATGCCTAGAAAATGCTCATTGATCTTAAAAGAGTCATCAAAGTATCATTCTTTTAGGTAACTGTGCATGAATTTAATGACTTCCTCCTCAGTGCTTGCTTGTACAACACTTAATACATTGTGCTGCCAATTATTTTTTCACCTGTCTTATTTATCTGTGACTTTATGGTTCCTTAAGAACAGAGACCATGTTCTTATTCATCTTCCAACTTCCAGGGACCAAGTCCTACCTAAGACCTGTGGTGCTCAGTACATTTTTGTTGAATGAGTTGAACTAATGGTCCTGCTTCGGATCCCCCTCTGCTGTCATTATACCCATGATCTCTCTTTCTCTAGGCATGTGTGAGAAGGACCATTCCTGAGAAAATGTGGTGCAATGAATTTTTTTCCCTATCAAATCTCCACTTCTCTGTAGACTCAAAATCAAGCAATCATCCCTTTTAACCAACATCCAGTAGAGTGCTCAAGATGTAAATATGAACAAACAAGCCTCTTCACTGATAGTCCATATTCTGAGGATGACTGTTAGCCAGAGGTTATTTTATAATTTGGATCAAAAGGAAATAGAATTCACTGAGAGAAATTAGCTGCACGCCAAAACTTTGCTATTTTTTCCTCTTGTGAGAGTTCTGCTAATAAACTTGTGAGCTTTTAAGTGTTATTTAACATCTTTCTTGTTTTCTGTAGTATCTTGGCCAATTTTAAATTGCAACTGTGTTCAGAATATAATCTTGGACCAGGAAAACAAGACTGTTCCTTTAAAGGGACATATTTAGATAATATTTTAATTTGAACACATAATTTGTGCTTTAAGAATTTTAACTTTAAATCAGGTGAATTTTCCACTTGTATAGATAGAGTCTAAATAATTAAAAGAAAGTAATCTGAGTTTATTTAACTTCTTTAATGACCATTTGGATGCTGCCTCATTAGATAATGGTAGAGGCTGTGACAGATCCTGTCTACATAGTTAACAAAATGTGGTTTGGGTTTGGTTGCTGGAAATCTCACTTCTTCCTATCTGGCATTTACTACTCATTCTGCAATAATGAATTACTTATAGAAAGACCTTGGTATTTCTGGGTGTTTTCATTTATCCTCCATTGTGCCATGTCATTTCCCAGTATCAGGTTTTTGTTAAAAATTGCCACACAAAATTAATCTTCTCTGGACATAGTATAGAGATTAAGAGTACACATATTAGAGCTATAAATCATTTGAATCCTGACGTCTCTTTAACAGCGATGTGATTCTGGGCAAGTTACTTAAACTCTGATGCTCAGTTACTTCATCAGTCAAATGAGGATAGTTTTACCTAATTGTGTCTTATAACAATGAAAGGTACAGAAAGTGCATTGCTATTATATAAAAATATGTCAGAGTTGGCAGCTCTTCCTATTGAAATTACTGGGAAGTTGTTTTTCTGATCTGTTCCATTTGTCAAGGAATAGATTACCACTTATCTGTGGTAGCTGCAGGCCACATTCCAAAGAATTCTTTACTGGACTCAGGAAGGAAAAGGTACTGGGCCAAGCCCAAACTGAAGGGCATTTGCAAGGTAACAACTAAAGTCTAGAAAACCATTCAAGACTAGCCACAAGGCATCACACTGTACTGACTACAATTTAGCCACTCTGGATATCGAAGGTTGTACAAATTTGAAAACGGATCTTAGGTACTGAAGTGAGGCCTCTGCTTCTTTTAAAGTAAGAGCAGACCCTAGGCTATAATGCCCCAAATAGAAGCTGAGAAGACAGAGAAGGAAGTCACTACTGAGAAAGGTACACAGACATGATCTACCTTGTAGTTAGAGTTACTGGATGTCTTAGCTAAGTAGGCAGTAACCATCTGGATGTGATTGAAATTTAATTCTGATCAACTCTGCTTCGATTTTTTTTCTTTTTAAGATAGTTTCTCTAAGGTTTCGTAGAAGAAAAAGAGCTTAACTGCCTGATATTTGTTCATGAATTCAATTTACACAGAATGAGAGCCTACTACTATTCTGCCCAGTGCTAGGGCAGAAACAGCCTTTCTTCCCCCTGGAGATCACAGCTGAATCACAAGTCAACCACACTGCAGTGTTTTTTGTACTCAGAATGCCCAAGACACCATGGAAGCAAAACTGAAATGAGGGGCAGCTGCAGGTGGTGGCACAAAAGGAGTTTTCTGGAGGAAAAGGGACCTGAGCTAAGAAAGAAGAGATGGGACAAAATATATGTATGTGCTTCACAAATGCCCTTCTATTGTGATAATAAAATATTTACCAAGAAATGCATACTAAAAACAGAGAATCTAATGAAAAGTAATCCTTGATATTCAAAAGGAAATAAACTCTTATTCTAAGCCACTGCTTTATAATAATCTAATTTTACTTAGTTATAGTTAATCCCCTCAGAGATATTAATTTCCATTTCATTAATCCATAGAACACTCCAAAATTATAAAAACATGAAAATACTTTAAAATTTAAGAAGATATTTCATCATGATATTCTTGAACATAAATTTAATAGAAGATGAATACACATTTTGTTAGACTGTATTTCAAATATAGTTGCTCAATGTAAGAGAAGTTATTAACCTGAGAAAACAGCCACAACAGAAACATCTACTACTTGGGAAAATATGTAATCTTTCGTTTTAAAACTGGCAATGTTGCATTCCATCTACTTTTTAAAAGCCTGAGGATAAGCCACAGAGGATATTCTCTTCACTGACCATATAGCATATCGGTATAGAAAATATATTAAACATTAGAGACGTGGCATTTTAAAATTAACACAAATAAATAGGAATTTATCAAATTTGCACAAATGCATCCTACGACTTGACAATCTCTAAATCTAAATGTATATAAATACATTTAGTTCATCTTGTCGCTAAAAAAATAATTCTCTAAATATGACATGGCAATTGATAATGTGATATGAAGACATTATTCTGTGTAAAGTACATTATTCATGTACTGGCTTGTACTGTTCACTGTAACTGCTGAAGATTAAATAAAATTATTGAGTAATTGCTATGCACTGTGATAAGCGTTCTTGCCTATGCTATCAATAGGTTAATTTTAAAGACAAGAAATTTGCTCAAGTTTAAAGTAAGGAGAGAATACCATTTCATTTCTTGCTAAAGCAAAAACTGTCTGATCATATTCTCACTGTGATTTTCCATCTTTTATATAGCTAATGTTGCCTCATACATCTGACATGACAGCAAAACATATAATCTAGGATTCTAGGCATTGACAACAATCATTAATTTATAGAGAAATGATTACAATCAACTGTGCTCTAGGAAATACTTATAACACTGAATTTAATATTGCCTGTAAAATGTATGTCTTACTTTTCTTCCCAATATCAATGCTGGAACTCCTAGCATAATTTATTACTAATTTTATTAATCTCAAATTTTAGAAAAATAAATATTCATCCAGAAAGAATAACAAAGAGATTTAAAAATATGATATAATTTCGGGGCTTCCCTGGTGGCGTAGTGGTTGAGAGTCGGCCTGCCGATGCAGGGGACACGGGTTCGTGCCCTGGTCTGGGAAGATCCCACATGCCGCGGAGCGGCTAGGCCCGTGAGCCATGGCCGCTGAGCCTGAGCGACCGGAGCCTGAGTTCCGCAACGGGAGAGGCCACAACAGTGAGAGGCCTGCGTACCGCAAAAAAAAAAAAAAAAAAAAAAAAAATCGTCCCTATTTTCACTTTAATTTCTTTGAGAACAATGTAAATTTCCCCCTCTCTGAATTAGGGAACTAATTTATAAAATTTAGATATAGAATATTTGTATACTTCTTTTATCTGACCTAAAATATTGATTATTTAAATAAAATAACTGTATTAACTGTAATAACTGTAATTAACTGTAATAACTGATACAACTATATCTAATAGAAACTACTCCTTGAAGAACTAGAGAATAAGACAATAGAGTAATTGGGGCTCTTGATTTAGTGATAAATTATATTCAATTGATAAACAGGCAAAAAAGAATTTAAAAAATCAAAGCAAGAAAACTCTATGTTAAATAATTCTCATGTTTTAACTGAACCTAAAGTTCTACAAAAGTGTAATAACTGAATAAATATGAGATATCTTTTTTGTAATGTAATTTAAATATACCTTAGTTTAAATATATTAATAATCATTTAAAATTTTTTGATAAAGACAGTGTTTTAATCCTAAGAAAAACACAAAATAATATGTGGCTTCAGAGAGCTGCAAAAAGATGTGTTCAACTATCAAAATCATCCATATAAAGGGAAAAGTTATTAACAAAACCATAAAATAACCAGGGTTCCCAGAAATGAGCAATCTTCTAAAGGACCAACTCTATGTTATCAGCAGAAAAATATATTCAATGAAAACATAAGAGACAGAAGCTAAATAACTTATCTGCATAGTACTTTATTCTCTACATCAAATTCACTTTGGATATCAGGTACCCATGACAATATATTTATATGTTTGGAGGGTTAGGCAGCCACTTATGGTGACAGTATAAAAAGAAAAAACATGTTTTCATTTATAAAAACCAAAGATTTCTCAAAAGCTTAGAATACATGAAGTTACTAAATTACTTGATGTACTTGGATGAATATAAGAATTATGATGGCTATATATTTCAAATGTGATGGCATCACTTTTTTATGCTTCCCATCTTTTTTCTTTTAAATTTGTTTGCTTTATGTTTTGGTTTTCTCCTTGGATTACAATCTCTTTGTAATTTTAGAATCACATATGTCAGTTTTCCATTTGTCATGAAAATTATTATACTAAAAATATAAGCACTTTTAAATTGTGTCAATTTTTCTTCATTTTTAGCATTTTTTTCTTTAGATTTTATTGGCTCTTACATTTTACAATACATTCTTTATGACTTTATATGTTTTAAGAATTCTTTTTAACTTACATTTTAATCATAAAGCATATATTGGGAATCAAATACATGTGTCTTATAGTTCTAGAGAGTCAACACATGTTCTTAAGGCATTTATGATCTAAATCTTTGAAGCATTTTAGTACATCAGTATTAATTTAGATCACTTACTTTTGCTAGTTTAATTGAAAAAATAAATATTGAGTCAAAATTCTTTGCCAGGTTCTTTGGAGAATAAAACATAAACATTTACTTATGAGTTATATGCTACCTCATTTTAAAAAGGTTTTAAGATAGTTTACAAAGATACATAAATTATGGTAAAGAAAAAATATTAGTTGAGGGGAAGGGAAATAAGTTTAGGAAAAATGAGACAAAGCTGAGATAATGATACATAAATAACAACAACATCCACTAATGCTACTATTGAAAAACACTTTACCTATATTCACCTACATTCAGTTAAAATATACAATGCTCTATGTACTGATACTTTGCTAAAGGTATGTTGGAAATATGGCATTGTTTTGGCCAGGCAATTCAAATAGAAAAATAGATCAATCATGAAGTTGATTATCTGAAAGATAAAAACAAGTATTGTGCTCAAGAAAAGTGTTCTACTTCTGGTCCTCAGACCAGAGAAAGGATACAGGTTAAGGGACAGTCTCTCCCAGGGCAGTACCTGAAATAAAGGATGCTACACAATACTGGAAATGCATCTTCTCCCCCTACCATCACCCCTAGATCTTCTAAAGGAGAGTACTGTATTGAAGGAAGATATTGATAACCTATTTAGAGTGTGTATGTGTGGAGAATAAGGTTCTTATTAAATATGGTCCAGTAAGTAATATCTAAGGTGCCTACAGAGGACAATGGATTTATTTAGCTATATGAATTTTTCTTGTGTGTGTGTGTGAAGCATGGGGTGGTGTTGAGAAGATAAATTTTTCTAGTATTTAGACAGAAGCGGTCTTTCTTCATATACTTCCTCTAATAAGATCTCACCTTCTCCATTAAATTGTGTATAGGAATTTGAAACATACTGATTTAATATTAAATATCAGACATTTTATTTAAATATTTATTTATTAGCCTGGCCCAGTGTCTTCACTTCTCTAAGTTTCGCCTCACCTAAGAAAATTTTCAATCAAGTTTCCATAAAAGGAGGACACTGTAGTACAGCAAAACATATCCTCAACTATCAAGGAATAATATGGTATCAGATTTCGTGTAATTGTTTTTTGCTTTTGTTGTTTTTTTTTCCTATAATGTTCCTCAATATAAGCCAATAGCACAATACCAAAGTACAATTCAATAAAAATCAATCCTATGAAGATGGAAAACACTGTCTTCTAAAGACACAGCTCACTGAAGTTTTAGACAGATCAGTTTATAAAATTGATTGGATCTCCTGGGAACGGATGGAAGGGGGTATCTGCATAGCCCATGCGTTCTCTACAGGGACAATATGGCTTCCACGGAGGTGAAAATTGGTTCTTGTGAGGTGAAGAATATCTGGGCTATTACAATGGTTTTTGCATCTCCAAAGGGCTACAGTACATAAACAGATATGCAGTATTTCTGTTGTATTAAAATTACATGGGTGGCAACAGCTGCTAAGAAAAAACATGTATAAAGGTTTATGAGGGAGAAAAATAATGAAAAAAGATTGAGAAACTCTGGTACAAGTATTATCTCTCCCAATCATTCTTCTGTTTGGAATTGGGTGGCAAAGTTGTAAGGTACAGGAAAATAGATTTAAATTTATTATTTATTTATTATTATTTATTACTCACATAAAATATGGACACTATTGTTCCCATTCTACATGTAAAATATAGAATATACCTATGCTAAATAATCAAACCATATAAATAATACAAATATATACAAATATATAAGAATATTGTAGGCCTCTTGATTAGAGGAGTTAAATTTGCAAATTTGCAAGATATTGGAAAACCAATTTAAAATCTCACAGAAACAGATTTATGATTTATGAGTTAGAGAGTTAATGGAAATGAACAAGGTTGACAAAAATCAGACAGAATATAAGTATGAATATGATCTAGTCCCATTCTGAGAAGATGAAAGTCATTGGAGGTTTTTGCATAGATAAGACCTAACATATTTTTAAATGATCACTGTGGTTGTTCTGCTGAGAATGAATTGTAGGGTTGTAGCTAAGTGTAAATCAGAGAAAACAGTTGGATGGCTAATCAATAATCCTGGAGACAAAGCACGATGGCTGGATCATGATGGTGGCAGCAGAGGTGGAGGTTTCTAGATATATTTTAGTGGTATAGGAATAGCCACTAATTCCACTTTAGTGGAATAGGATTTCTTGATGAAATGAAACTAGTATATAGGAGGAAAAAAGAAGTCAAAGATGACTTCCAGGAAGACTGGAGATGCATTGTGGAGACAGGTGAAAGTGTAGGAAAAGTATATATATAAAGAAAAAAGTTTAATTTAGATATCCAAGTCGAGATAGTGATTTGACAGTTGGAGAAATCAAAGATTTATGTTTGAGAGTTTTTAGCATTTCTAGCCTTGAAACAATAAGATTGCTTATGGACTAAGAAGGATAGAGTTATTGGAAGGATAATCAAGAACCAGCAAAAGAGACGTAGAACAGCATCTTATTAGGGAGGAGGAAAATTACAAAAGACTGGTGCCCAGAAAGCCAAGAAGGAGAAAGTGATCAACTGTATTCAAGCTGCTAAGAAATGGAGTAGGAGAGAACTAACTTCTGCATTAAAAATATGAAGGTCATTGGTGATCTTGACAAAGCCTATTTTGATAGAGGGTTGGGAGGGTGCATATTCAAAACAGGATTTGAGAAGGGGAATTAGAAACACTGAAGAGGGACAAATTATTTTTTGCATTTTGCTCTATAGAAAATCATAGAACAATGCATTAGTTGCAAGGGGAGATTTTCCTTTTTTCTTGTTGTTGTTGTTTGTTTGTTTTTATTTTCCCTTAACAATGGGCAAAATTGCAGAATTCTTGCATAGTGATGAGACAAATCAAATAGAAAAAAAATGATGCAGAAGAGAAAAGAAAGAATGGCTGAAGCAATATTCATGAATTAACAAGAGGCTATGGCATCTGGTTCACATGTGGCCGGCTGCCCTTAGATAAGAATATGGAGCTCAGCCAGGGCATTAAGAAGGAAGGCAGAGCACATGGACACATATTTATGTGTTGGTTGCTTCCAATTCCTTCTATTTTCTCAGGGAAGCAGGAAGCAAGCTATTGACTAAAAAGGGAAGATAGGAAGATACTTTGGAAATTTAAGGAAGGAGAAGGAGGTATGTAATTGTTGTCTAAGGGAGAGAAGAATAAAGTTACTAGGAAAACCTAGTGGAATGGCCCAGTAGCACTGTGGGCCCACTTGACATGGTCAGGAGTTCAAGGTGTAACCAGTCTTAATTTGGGGTATTTTTCTCTAGCCACCATTAAATGTGAGAGTGTAGGTTTTGAGTAAGTGGACAGTTAGATTTAATCCACAATTTTTCCAAGTGAGTATGATGAAGTGAGAGAAGTAAAAGGGTACCGGTATGTATGCCAAGGAGTAATGATAATTTATGGCTGTGGGATTTCAGCTAGATATGGAGAGATTGAGAAAGGTAGAGGACATAAGAAAAGTGGTGAGATAAAGGGTTTGTTGTTCCTGGTGGGTCAAAATTTTTCAGGAACCTGAGTACTAAAAAAAGTGAGAAGAAAGATAGGTGTCTTTCAGAGATGAGAATATTTGAGATTATGAAGACAGCAATGATAAGGGTAAAAGTGGAGCCATGGCAAGGACAACACAAATTGGATTAAGTGTTTCAAAGAACTGAGAAGACAGTGTGATGTAAGGATCACTGACATGTATATGGAAATCAGCAAAAGGTAGGAGAGAAGTAGTGTTGGAGAGAGTGCCAGTGCACCAAAATCTTCAAGGAATGATCTCAGGGACTCATAGAAAACTTCAGGAAGGGGAAATAAGTGAGAGAAGCGGATGATATGAGGTTGTAAGCAGGGAACTTGAGACAAGAAAGAAGGAGGATACAATGGAAGCATTATCAAGAAGGAAGGAGAGCACCTATCTTGCCACGAGGCCCAGTGTTCAAGGAGTATGAATAGACTGCAGGAGGAGCAACATCATTGGGAGCGGCGTGGGTGGGGGGTGGAGTAAGGTTTCTGATAAATTAAGAAGGTGAAGGAAACATTCAGTGAAGAGATGAATATTATAAGAGGCTACTGATGACTGATAATGAATTCCAGAGGCAGAGTAGGAAGGTTTTAAGAACTAAGTTTGGACATAAATGATGCCAGAAAATGGGGCACAGAGTAGTATTAATCTATTAGACTTGAGGGTCTCCAGGCAGTAGTGCTGGGGAAGTGGTGAATGTTGGGGATGGGGATTGAAGAGGAGATCTTGGTGGGAGCACATGGAGTTCTGCTTGTATGCAGGCATAAAATATGAGAAAAGTTGTGTTTAATCAAAATTTGGATTCAACCATGTGAGGAGCATAAAGAGAGAATGAGGCAAGGTACAGTGGTTTTAATTATGAACTATGGAATCTGAGCTCTTTAAGGCCACAACTGAGGACATCAAAGAGAACGAGGGAAAGGAAAACAAGTGATAGGGTCAATGGCAGGTCTGGGTGGGGGAAGGTGAAAGAACTGTTGGAGATGGAAGGAGATTTGAAGGAATGAATTGGAAAGATAACAGTTAGTGGTCAGAGAATAAAAGCTTAAACTTAAATTTTTAATTTTTTGTAGCTATTGGTAAAGCCAAGATTTGCAAGGATTTTTGTGTCATAGACACCTTGACATCCTGTGAATCTCTGAGAACACTGAAAATAATGCTTTTACATACATAAAATACAATACATAGAGTTAAAAGGAAATACATTATATTAAAATGCATTTTTAAAATATCAAGAAAACAAATATATGTTTGTTAACACATAAAATAGTGTGCTTATTAGAACATTACATAATAAGAAATTGGATACAGTCTAATAAATATATTTTTTGAAGAAGCGATACTGCAACAGGTGAACTATTATATGAGAATATCTGGGATTGTTACTGGTGAGTGATTTGTAGCTTAAATTCATATTTGAAGAAATCATAAATTTTAGTTAGAAATTAATAAAATTTTTTATTAATTATTTCTCAGTCAAGTTTCAGGGACCACTCAAGTTCTAATTCACATTCAAGTCTGTGAAGCCCTGTCTAGACTGTAATCATGGGTGGGTGGCTGAGGCAGGCAGAGGTCAAGATCATCAAGAAACAGGAATTAAGAGGCCAGGACATTGGAAGGATCATCTCCACACATGTTGATATTCAAAGATTTCAGAACTTCCAGGTATATCTAGACTTTGAGGCAATGACTTTGGGCTAAGTGTCTTGTTGCGCTACTCCTTTGTAATCTACAGTATCCTTGACTCTTCCTAAGTCCTCTGTAACCTACAACAAACACCCTTCCATATTTCTGCTTCTCACTGCCACGTGAGGAAGGCTGGCGATTTGCTTTAGAGATGAGAGGCAATTATTCAGGGTCTGCCTGGAGTGATAGGTTGTAGAAGAAAGACTACTGGATGGAGAAATTCATACTCTTGGATTATGTTCCAAATGATTTATTTTCTCTTTATCTGGCTCATTTTGCATAGAAAGTGCCCTTGGAATGTCATTTGCTTCATTACATTGCTTTTATACTGTGAATAACCTACCAAAGAATCTGGCTTTTAGCCGTACTCAACTATGAAAAGTACTTTGAGACCTAAACATTCCTTCATCAATCACTAAAGTTGGTCCCTAATGTAGTATCAAATGGACCATTTTAATATGTTGATATATCACTTGCCAGTTTAAGAGTTATATTCCCTCTTATTGGAGCATTAAAGGTTTCCTGTTCTATTTGTGACAATTTTGCAGGAATTTATTTTTAAAAATAACAAGCTCATTTTCTTTTCTAAATGGTTTTCAGATTTATGTTACAGTGAGTAAGTGTCAAACCACAGGAGAGAAAATTTAAAACCCAACTCTCTTTCTCAGCACAGACAATTGCCTCTATATATTCCTAAAAAGGTTACAAATTTCAACAGAGCCTATAATTTTTCATAGGAAAATTAGTTTTGAAATAGTACTTTAATGGTTGATGTATATATCATTTTAAGATAATATAATTATTTTAATTCACTTATTTGTTGCTCTTCTTTCAGGAGAGAATATAAAGTAATATCTTTAAAAAATTTTTTTTAATCTTTTTTTTTTTACATCTTTATTGGAGTATAATTGCTTTACAATGGTGTGCTAGTTTCTGCTTTGTAACAAAGTGAATCAGTTATACATACACATATGTTCTCATATCTCTTCCCTCTTGCGTCTCCCTCCCTCCCACCCTCCCTATCCCACCCCTCTAGGTGGTCGCAAAGCACCGAACTGATCTCGTTTTGTAGTGTGTATATGTACATGCCACTCTCTCGCTTTGTCACAGCTTACCCTTCCTCCTCCCCATATCCTCAAGTCCATTCTCTAGTAGGTCTGTGTCTTTATTCCTGTCTTACCCCTAGGTTCTTCATGACATTTTTTTTTTCTTAAATTCCATATATATGTGTTAGCATACGGTATTTGTCTTTCTCTTTCTGAGTTACTTCACTCTGTATGACACACTCTAGGTCTATCCACCTCATTACAAATAGCTCAATTTTGTTTCTTTTTATGGCTGAGTAATACTCCATTGTGTATATGTGCCACATCTTTTTTATCCATTCATCCGATGATGGACACTTAGGTTGTTTCCATCTCCTGGCTTTTGTAAATAGAGCTGCAATGAACATTTTGGTACATGACTCTTTTTGAATTATGGTTTTCTCAGGGTATATGCCCAGCAGTGGGATTGCTGGGTCATATGGTAGTTCTTTTTGTAGTTTTTTAAGGAACCTCCATAATGTTCTCCATAGTGGCTGTACCAATTAACATTCCTACCAGCAGTGCAAGAGTGTTCCCTTTTTTCCACACCCTCTCCAGGATTTATTGTTTCTAGATTTTTTGATGATGGCCATTCTGACTGGTATGAGGTGATATCTCATTATAGTTCTGATTTGCATTTCTCTAATGATTAATGAAGTTGAGCATTCTTTCATGTGTTTGTTGGCAGTGTGTATATCTTCTTTGGAGAAATGTCTATTTAGGTCTTCTGCCCATTTTTGGATTGGGTTGTTTGTTTTTTTGTTATTGAGCTGCATGAGCTGCTTTTAATTTTTGGAGATTAATCCTTTGTCAGTTGCTCCATTTGCAAATATTTTCTCCCATTCTGAGGGTTGTCTTTGGGTCTTGTTTATGGTTTCCTTTGCTGTGCAAAAGCTTTTAAGTTTCATTAGGTCCCATTTGTTTATTTTTGTTTTTATTTCCATTTCTCTAGGAGGTGGGTCAAAAAGGATCTTGCTGTGAATTATGTCATAGAGTGTTCTGCCTATGTTTTCCTCTAAGAGTTTGATAGCTTCTGGCCTTACATTTAGGTCTTTAATCCATTGTGAACTTATTTTTGTGTATGCTGTTAGGGAGTGATCTAATCTCATACATTTACATGTACCTGTCCAGTTTTCCCAGCACCACTTATTGAAGAGGCTATCTTTTCTCCACTTTACATTCCTACATCCTTTATCAAAGATAAGGTGACCATACGTGCGTGGGTATATCTCTGGGCTTTCTATCCTGTTCCATTGATCTATATTTCTGTTTTTGTGCCAGTACCATACTGTCTTGATTACTGTAGCATTGTAGTATAGTCTGAAGTCAGGGAGCCTGATTCCTCCAGTTCTGTTTTTCTTTCTCAATATTGCTTTTGCTATTCGGGGTCTTTTGTGTTTCCATACAAATTGTAAAATTTTTTGTTCTAGTTCTCTGAAAAATACCAGTGGTAGTTTGATAGGGATTGCATTGAATCTGTAGATTGCTTTGGGTAGTAGAGTCATTTTTCACAATATTGATTCTTCCAATCCAAGAACATGGTATATCTCTCCATCTACTTGTATCATCTTTAATTTCTTTCATCAGTGTCTTATAATTTTCTGCAAACAGGTCTTTTGTCTCCTTAGGTAGGTTTATTCCTAGATATTTTATTCTTTTTGTTGCACTGGTAAATGGGAGTGTTTTCTTGATTTCACTTTCAGATTTTTCATCATTAGTGTAGAGGAATGCCAGAGATTTCTCTGCATTAATTTTGTATCCTGCTACTTTACCAAATTCATTGATTAGCTCTAGTAGTTTTCTGGTAGCATCTTTAGGATTCTCTATGTATAGTATCATGTCATCTGCAAACAGTGACAGCTATACTTCTTCTTTTCCAATTTGGATTCCTTTTATTGCCTTTTCTTCTCTGATTGCTGTGGCTAAAACTTCCAATACTATGTTGAATAAGAGTGGTGAGAGTGGGCAACCCTGTGTTGCTCCTGATCTTAGTGGAAATGGTTTCTGTTTTTCACCATCGTGGATGATGTTGGCTGTGGGTTTTTCATATATGGCCTTTATTATGTTGAGGAAAGTTCCCTCTATGCCTACTTTCTGCAGGGTTTTTATCATAAATGGGTGTTGAATTTTGTCGAAAGCTTTCTCTGCATCTATTGAGATGATCATATGTTTTTTCTCCTTCAATTTTTTAATATGGTGTATCACATTGGTTGATTTGCGTATATTAAAGAATTCTTGCATTCTTGGAATAAACCCCACTTGATCATGGTGTATGATCCTTTAATGTGCTGTTGGATTCTGTTTGCTAGTATTTTGTTGAGGATCTTTGCGTCTATGTTCATCAGTGATATTGGCCTGTAGTTTTCTTTCTCTGTGACATCCTTGTCTGGTTTTGGTATCAGGGTGATGGTGGCCTCGTAGAATGAGTTTGGGAGTATTCCTCCCCCTGCTATATTTTGGAAGAGTTTGAGAAGGATAGGTGTTAGCTCTTCTCTAAATGCTTGGTAGAATTCGCCTGTGAAGCCATCTGGTTTTTGTTTGTTGTTAGATTTTTAATCACAGTTTCAATTTCAGTGCTTGTGATTGGTCTGTTCATATTTTCTATTTCTTCCTGATTCA
Organism: Orcinus orca; assembly: GCF_937001465.1. Taxonomy (NCBI): domain Eukaryota; kingdom Metazoa; phylum Chordata; class Mammalia; order Artiodactyla; family Delphinidae; genus Orcinus; species Orcinus orca. The sequence continues at coordinate 32,197,126 of NC_064569.1, read as the reverse complement.
GTCTTGGCAGATTGTGCTTTTCTAAGAATTTGTCCATTTCTTCCAGGTTGTCCATTTTATTGGCATAGAGTTGCTTGTAGTAATCTCTCATGATCTTTGGTATTTCTGCAGTGTCAGTTGTTACTTCTCCTTTTACATTTCTGATTCTATTGATTTGAGTCTTCTCCCTTTTTTTCTTGATGAGTCTGGCTAATGGTTTATCAATTTTTATCTTCTTAAAGAACCAGCTTTTAGTTTTATTGATCTTTTCTATCATTTCCTTCATTTCTTTTTCATTTATATCTGATCTGATCTTTATCATTTCTTTCCTTCTGTTAACTTTAGGGTTTTTTTTTTGTTCTTCTTTCTCTAATTGATTTAGGTGCAAGGTTAGGTTGTTTATTCTAGATGTTTCCTGTTTCTTAAGGCAGGATTTTATTGCTGTAAACTTCCCTCTTAGAATTGCTTTTGCTGCATCCCATAGGTTTTGGGTCATCGTGTCTCCATTGTCATTTGTTTCTAGGTATTTTTTTATTTCCTCTTTGATTTCTTCAGTGATCACTTTGTTATTAAGTAGTGTATTGTTTAGCCATCATGTGTTTGTATTTTTTACAGATCTTTTCCTGTAATTGATATCTAGTCTCATAACGTTTTGGTCGGAAAAGATACTTGATACAGTTTCAATTTTTTTTAATTTACCAAGGCTTGATTTGTGACCCAAGATATGACCTATCCTGGAGAATGTTCCATGAGCACTTGAGAAAAATGTGTTTTCTGTTGTTTTTGAATGGAATGTCCTATAAATATCAACTAAGTCCATCTTGTTTAATGTATCATTTAAAGCTTGTGTTTCCTTATTTATTTTTATTTTGGATAATCTGTCCATTGGTGAAAGTGGGGTGTTAAAGTCCCCTACTCTGAATGTGTTACTGTCGATTTCCCCTTTTATGGCTGTTAGTATTTGCCTTATGTATTGAGGTGCTCCTATGTTGGGTTCATAAATATTTACAATTGTTATATCTTCTTCTTGGATCGATCCCTTGATCATTATGTAGTGTCCTTCTTTGTCTCTTCTAATAGTCTTTATTTTAAAGTCTATTTTGTCTGATATGAGAATTGTTAATCCAGCTTTCTTCTGATTTCCATTTGCATGAAATATCTTTTTCCATCCCCTTACTTTCAGTCTGTATGTGTCTCTAGGTCTGAAGTGGGTCTCTTGTAGACAGCATATATATGGGTCTTGTTTTTGTATCCATTCAGCCAGTCTTTTGGTGGGAGCATTCATCCAGTTATATTTAATGTAATGATTGATAGGTAAGTTCTTATTCTCATTTTCTTATTTGTTTTGGGTTTGTTATTGTAGGTCTTTTCCTTCTCTTGTGTATCTTGCCTAGAGAAGGTCCTTTAGCATTTGTTTTAAAGCTGGTTTGGTGGTGCTGAACTCTCTCAGCTTTTGCTTCTCTGTAAAGGTTTTAATTTCTCCATCAAATCTGAATGAGATACTTGCTGGGTAGAGTAATCTTGGTTGTACGTTTTTCTCCTTCATCACTTTAAATATGTCCTGCCAGTCCCTTCTGGCTTGCAGAGTTTCTGCTGAAAGATCAGCTGTTAACCTTATGGGGATTCCCTTGTGTGTTATTTGTAGTTTTTCCCTTATTGCTTTTAATATGTTTTCTTTGTATTTAATTTTTGACAATTTGATTAATACGTTTCTTGGAGTGTTTCTCCTTGGATTTATCCTGTATGGGACTTTCTGTGCTTCCTGGACTTGATTATCTATTTCCTTTCCCATATTAGGGAAGTTTTCAACTATAATGTCTTCAAATATTTTCTCAGTCCCTTTCTTTTACTTTTCTTTTTCTGGAAGCCCTATAATTTGAATGTTGGTGCATTTAATGTTGTCCCAGATGTCTCTGAGACTGTCCTCAGTTCTTTTCATTGTTTTTTTCTTTTTTTCTGCTCTGCAGTAGTTATTTCCACTATTTTATCTTCTCGGTCACTTATCTGTTCTTCTGCCTCAGGTATTCTGCTATTGATCCCATCTAGAGTATTTTTAATTTCATTTATTGTGTTGTTCATCATTGGTTGTTTCATCTTTAGTTCTTCTAGGTCCTTGTTAAATGTTTCTTGCATTTTCCCTATTCTATTTCCAAGATTTTGGATCATCCTTACTATCATTATTCTGAATTCTTTTTCAGGTAGACTGCCTATTTTCTCTTCATTTGTTAGGTCTGGTGGGTTTTTATCTTGCTTCTTCATCTGCTGTGTGTTTTTCTGTCTTCTCATTTTGCTTATCTTACTGTGTTTGGGGTCTCCTTTTTGCAGACTGCACGTTCGTAGTTCCTGTTGTTTTTGGTGTCTGTCCCCAGTGGCTAAAGTTGGTTCAGTGGGTTGTGTAGGCTTCCTGGTGGAGGGGAGTAGTGCCTGTGTTCAGGTGGGTGAGGCTGGATCTTGTATTTCAGGTGGGCCGGTCCACATCTGGTGGTGTGTTTTGAGGTGCCTGTGGCCTTATTATGATTTTAAGCAGCCTCTCTGCTAATGGGTGGGGTTTTGTTCCTGTCTTTCTGGTTGTTTGGCATAGGGTGTCCAGCACTGTAGCTTGCTGTTCATTGAGTGAAGCTGAGTGCTGGTGTTGAGATGGAGATCTCTGGGAGATTTTCGCCATTTGATATTATGTGGAGCTGGGAGGTTACTTGTGGACCAGTGTCCTGAAGGTGGCTCTCCCACCTCAGAGGCACAGCCCTGACTCCTGGCTGGAGCACCAAGAGCCTTTCATCCACACAGCTCAGAATAAAAGGGGGAAAAATAAGAAAGAAAGAAAGAAAGAAAGAAAGAAAGAAAGAAAGAAAGAAAGAAAGAAAGAAAGAAAGAAAGAAAGAAAGAAAGAAAGGAAGGAAGGAAGAAAGAAAGAAAGAAAGAAAGAAAGAAAAAGAAAGAAAGAAGGAAAGAAGGAAAGAAAGAAAGAAAGAAAGAAAGAAAGAAGGGAGGGAGGGAGGGAAGGATGGAAGGAAGGAAGCAAGGAAGGAAGGAGGGAGGGAGGGAAGAAAGGAGGAAAGAAAGAAAAGAAAGGAAGAAAGAAAGAAAGAGAGTGAAAGAAAGAAAGAAAGAAAAAGAAAGGAAGGAAGGAAGGAGGGAAGGAAGGAAGGAAGGAAGGAGGGAAGGAAGAAAGGAAGGAAGAAAGAAAGAAAAGAAAGAAAGAGGAAAGAGGATAAAATAAATTAAAGTAAGATAAAATAAAGTTATTAAAATAAAAAATAATTATTAAGAAAACAATTTTTTTAAAGAGAAAAAAAAAACAAACAAAAAAACGGACGGATAGAACCCTAGGACAAATGGTGACAGCAAAGCTATACAGACAAAATCTCACACAGAAACATACACATACACACTCACAAAAAGAGGAAAGAATAATAAATCTTGCTCTCAAAGTCCACCTCCTCAATTTGGGATGTTTCGTTGTCTATTCATGTATTCCACAGATGCAGGGTACATCAAGTTGATTGTGGAGCTTTAATCCGCTGCTTCTGAGCCTGCTGGGAGAGATTTCCTTTTCTCTTCTTTGTTCGCACAGCTCCCGCACAGCTCCCGGGGCTCAGATTTGGATTTGGCCCTGCCTCTGTGTGTAGGTCGCCAGAGGGCGTCTTTTTTTCGCTCAGACAGGACGGGGTTAAAGAAGCAGCTGCTTCGGGGACTCACTCACTCAGTCCGGGGGAGAGGGAGGGGCATGGAGTGCGGGGCGAGCCTGCGGCAGCAGAGGCCGGCAGGACATTGCACCAGCCGGAGGCGCGCCGTGCGTTCTCCTGGGGAAGTTGTCCCTGGATCCCAGGACCCTGGCAGTGGCAGGCTGCACAGGCTCCCCAGAAGGGAGGTGTGGATAGTGACCTGTGCTCGCACACAGACTTCTTGGTGGCGGCAGCAACAGCCTTAGCGTCTCATGACTGTCTCTGGGGTCCGTCCTGTTTAGCCGTGGCTCACGCCCATCTCTGGAGCTCCTTTAAGCAGCGCTCTTAATCTCCTCTCCTCGCGCACCAGGAAACAAAGAGGGAAGGAAAAGTCTCTTGCCCCTTCGTCAGGTCCAGACTTTTCCCCGGACTCCCTCCCGGCTAGCCGTGGTGCACTAACCCCCTGCAGGCTGTGTTCACGCCGCCAACCCCAGTCCTCTCCCTGGGTTGTAAGCTCTGAAGCCCGAGCTTCAGCTCCCAGCCCTGCCCGCCCCAGTGGGTGGGCAGACAAGCCTCTCCGACTGGTGAGTGCTGGTCGGCACCGATCCTCTGTGCAGGAATCTCTCTGCTTTGCCCTCTGCACCCCTGTGGCTGCGCTCTCCTGCGTGGCTCTGAAGCTTTCCCCCTCCGCCACCCGCAGTCTCCGCCTGTGAAGGAGCTTCCTAGTGTGTGGAAAGTTTTCCTCCTTCACAGCTCCCTCCCACTGGTGCAGGTCCCATCCCTATTCTTTTGTCTCTGTTTATTCTTTTTTCCTTTGCCCTACCCAGGTACGTGGGGGAGTTTCTTGCCTTTGGGGAGGTCTGAGGTCTTCTGCCAGCGTTCAGTAGGTTTTCTGTAGGAGTTGTTCCACGTGTAGATGTATTTCTGGTGTAACTGTGGGGAGGAAGGTGATCTCCGCGTCTTACTCTTCCGCCATCTTCCTGATCCCCCTAAAGTAATATCTTATAATTTGAGGGAGGTACATTTATCCTAATATTCCTTCCTTAGGATCATAGAATATTTCCAACCCACTTGAGTGTACAGAACAGATATCTTAATGTACTATTTTAAGCCACAAATATATAAACATTCATAAAATGCAAAATTGAGTTTACTAACAATTAAAACTATACATTTAAGATATACCATTGCACAAGATTACCCATCTTATGACTAATTTATTGATGCATAATATTATGACCCATTATAATATTTGTTGAAACTTTATATTCCACAAAACTTGGTATTATGCAAACAAGGTAAAATAAACAGATTACTATTTAGTAAGACTGTAATTTTGCTGATACCCAAAATTCAGAAAAAGAAAGCCCATTTTGAATGTACTGTTGGTTCATTTTCTGAAACTTCTTCAATGTACTTACATTCTTCAAAAATGTTAAATTCCTTAATTTACGACTCTGTTTCGGAAAGCACTTATTATATATGGAAATCCCTTCTCAAGCTAGGTTCCAATTTTAGTTACATCAACAGTATTCTTTCCAGATTCCATCCTCCTAGTATAATTTCCTAAATGTAGAAAATACCACCAAATGCAGCTCTTGAGGGGAAGGGATTGTCTCACAGATTTACGTATTGTGGACTATATAATCTAAAATGCAAAACAAAGCAAAGACATGTAGAATTCTCCTGTGACAGTAATAACTTAAACTGTTCCTATGCCTATTTACCTACTTACATGTTCTTTAACAGTGGTAGTGACAAATATATAATGTTAAGGATAAACTTGTGTTTACTGACTTTGGATTAGAGTTCTCTCAACTTAGTTTATTGACATACCCTTTGGTTACTTGTTTGACATCATAAATCTTTGTTTTACTCTCAGGATCCATGTTGGTGATCACCGTTTATTGCCTAAATAAAAAATAATCCTGCCTAAATTTTCTGCTTTTGAAGCTAACTTTCTATCCTTTCTATAATATTCCTCTCTTCTTCTGCATTTTTATGAAGTTGCCTTTGACTTAGTTTCTTCTTCTTCCTTTTCCTACATCCACGTTTATTTACCTCTCTATTTAACTTTTAATATTAAGCAGAAATCTTTTTCTCTTTGCTTCCTTGTGAATACAGTCTCCATTTTTTGCTCAGATGTTCATTCCGCAAGGAAGATTTTTCCATCCTCAGATTTGTGGTAAATTTTATCACATTGAGCAATCATGGAAATGACATATTATTTATTTAAGGGTAGACTTGTGACTCAGTTCTAGACAATATGGGAAAGATTTTCTGAGGGCCTTCTGGGAAAGGTCATTCATTTTAAGAATAGAGTTTCAAAAGAGAGAGACCCCTTCTTTCTTGGACATCATCAGGCCTCTTTGTAATAATTCCTAGCACTGCGGCAGCCATCTTGCAACCACAGAGAGCCTTAGATGAGCCTTAGAATGAACCTGATTCTGAGACCTCCCAAGTAGAGAAAGCTGGGGAGGGGGGAGGGGAAACTGGTCCTTGATTATATGTTTGAGACACTGATTTCACGGAAGACATAAGGCCTACCTATCTCTCAAGCAATTTTGAGTTGAGAGTTTGTTACTGACAACTGAAAATATTCTAATAGATAAAAACTCTCTGTCCAGCTATTTAAATTTTTCTTTAACTAAAAGTAATGAATCCTTTTTTCCCTTGATCTCCTATTATATTAACAATAACTTTGGGCAACACCAACAACAATCTGCTATCTCTATTTCTGTATCAGACTGGTATGGATTGTAGATACTTATACAATTATGCCAAGCGGTTCTCTGACAAATTTATTATCTGATCTCAGCTGGATTCTCAGTTTTGCTAGATAATTTTTTAAAAATCATATACACCTGGATGTCTAATAGATGTAGCATGAGCTAGCATGCCAAAATTTGAACTCCTAATTATTTTCTCCAGTGATCTATTTTCAGTAGATGATTCTGTTAAGTAGATATTCTGTTGGCCATTTAAGTAGATGATTCCACTGGTTAATCTAAATTCCTAAGAGTTATGCCAATTCCTTTTTCACACCCCTTATCATCAGAAAATATTGTTAGGTCTTCTTCCAAATAAATACTATAACTATTTCTCACTTCTTCTACTGTGACCACGCTAGTCAAAGCTGACTTCATCTCTTACTTGGACTATCATCTTTTGGCTACTATTTCCTGCCCTCCTTATTTTCTGATATTTACAGAGATTTTCCCCACAATTCACAGGATTTCTACTTCCTTCCAAGGAATAGCAAATATACAACTTGTATAATATAAATCTGATCATATCAGTCCACATTTTAAAATACTTCAGTAGTTTCTTGTCACACTTAGAGTAAATCCCAAAGTCCTTAAGCTTGTTATGATTCAGGTCCTATTTACCTCTCCAGACTCGTTGTGCCCACTCTCCCCATGGCTTGCTCGGCCCCAGTCACACTGGTCTCCTTGCTGGAACACTGAACATTCAAACCTACTCTTTGCTTGGGGCTTTTTAATGTTCTTGTAGAAATACTTTTCTTTCCAGATAACTGCATGGACAATTTCCTCACTTCATTTGATTTTCTTTTCCACCCCGTCAGAGCAGGATTTTCCTGCCACTCTTATTGAAAAACATGTTTTGAAAGGATACATGTACCCTAATGTCCATTGCAGCACTCTTTACAATAGCCAAGACATGGAAGCAACCTAAACGTCCATCAACAGATGAATGGGTAAAGAAGATGTGGTACATATATACCATGGAATATTACTCAACCATTAAAAAGAATGAAATCATGCCATTTGCAGCAACCTGGATGGACCTGGAGATTATCATCCTAAATGAAGTAAGTCAGACAGAGAAAGACAAATATCATATGATATCACTTATATGCAGAATCTAAAAAAAAATATGATACAAATGAGCTTATTTACAAAACAGGAACAGACTCGTAAACTTAGAGAATGAATTTATGGTTACCAGGGGGGAAGGGCAGAGGGGAGAGATAGACTGGGGGTTTGGGATTGACATGCACACACTGCTATGTTTAAAATAAAATGCCTTTCCATGGGACAAAAAAGAAAAAGAAAACATAGGCTCTAGCCCTCTTCCATCCCTCCTTACCCACCTGCCTCTGCTTTATTTTCTTCATACATTATCTCTACCTGACAAAATGTTATATATCAATAGATTGATTTTACCTCCTCCCTATAGTATGTAAGTTCTGTGTGGTTTGCTTAGAGAAATAAGACCTTCACCCACACTATTTTATGGAAGTTTTTCTCTTGAAATTACCAATGATTTTATTATGGGCTGAATTTTACCCCTGAAAATTCATATGTTGAAGCCCTAATCCTTAGTACCTCATAATGTGACTGTATTGGAGACAGAGTCTTTAAAGAGGTAATTAAGTTAAAATAGGTTATTGGGGTGGGCTCTAGCCCAATATGATTGGTGTTCTTATAAGAAGGGGAAATTAGAACACAGACCTACACAGAGGGAAGACCATGTGAGGACAGAGGGAGAAAATGGCCATCTACAAGCCAAAAAGAGAGGCCTCCAAAGAAGCCAAACCTGCCAACACCTTCATCTCAGACTTCTAGTCTTCAGAATTGAAAGAAAATACATTTCTGTTGTTTAAACAAGTCTGTGATACTTTGTTATGGCAGGCCTAGCCAACTAATACAGACCTATAAAATACCAAATTCAATAGTCTTTCTCCACTCTTCAATTTTGTCAACCCCCTTTTTAGTCTTACAACTTTGAAATAAATTATGTAAATTAGTATTTTTTAAAATACTATTTAAAAACAACAGAAAACACCTGTATACTTATCAGCAGGCAAACAAATATTGATAACATTGTTACCATCCTATAAGCTTCTTCCTGATTGCCCCTCACAACACTGTGCTGAATTTTGTGTTAATCATTCTCTTTTGGGGGAAGTTTTACAGGTCATATATGTACCTCTTTAAAGGTTGCTTTATTATATTCTTTTTGAACTTAATATAAATAAATTTACATTGTATCTATTATTCTATTACTTCTTGTTTATGTGCAATAAATATTTGAGAATTTTTATAACTGTTCATTATTTTGCTTAAAAATTAAACATATCGGGCTTCCCTGGTGGCGCAGTGGTTGAGAGTCCACCTGCCGATGCAAGGGACACGGGTTCGTGCCCCAGTCTGGGAAGATCTCACATGCCGCGGAGCAGCTGGGCCTGTGAGCCATGGCCACTGAGCCTGTGCGTCCGGAGCCTGTTCTCCACAACGGGAGAGGCCACAACAGTGAGAGGCCCGCGTACCGCAAAAAAAATAAAAAATAAAAATAAAACATATCAATCTAGTGTCAATAACATTTAAATACAAGTTTGAAAAATATTTGCTACAAATATGGCATGAAAATATTAAAAATCTTGCTTTATAAATTGGTCATAACAATTTAAAGAAAGTAATTAATAGTAAACAAAAAAAGAATATAAACAGAACTTCATAGAACTGAAACTAAGTAGCTATTAAATATAATATATTCATTGCAATAGTAATTAAATAATAAAAATTATGAGATAATATCTTTCTTAATTAATGAAAAATTTTTGAATAGCAAAATGCTAGTTAAAAAAAGACTTGTTTAATGATAAAATGTGGGCCTTGCTATTTGGATAGCAATTTGGCAATTGTCAAGTATTTGCCAAGTCTTTGAAAAGTCCTGCCCTTTAATCCTGTATTTCCACTTCTAGGAATCTCTTCTAAGAAAAACTTGGAAATTCAGAAGAAAGGTCTGTATACAATAATATCCATTATGATGTTATCATAATACTGAAAAATGAAATATGGGGAGTGACTAAATATAGTAGCCACATTGTTATCTGTGAGTCCTAGTGATCAGGTGATATTAATCATTATTTTCCATATCTTGGGCAAATCTCCCTTTCAGATATTTTCATGATATAGCTTTAATATCTTCAGCTTCTCTTATCCTATAATTTTAATGGTGCTTCTAATAATATGAATTTCTGTATCATGAAGTCAGTTTAGAAGTTAAAACATATTTATTTTCTCTCTTTTATTTAATTTAACTTTCCCTAAAAATCCATATTTAGCTTGGTTCTTCTTATTAGTTTTGATGTAAACCTACTTATTTTTGGAGAAGGACATATTTTTCTTGGAATTTCAGCACCATTCCTCTTGCTCCCTATGACCTCCTGACTATCTCTGAGGTAAAAATGTGAAAACAATATTTCCTAGATTCTCTTGACACTGAGAGGCACTAAGGGGGTGAACTGGGAGGTCATAGAAAAACAGAAGCCACTGCTGCTCTGGCTGTGGTGGGCAGGACTGTGGGCCTCAGCTGATATCAAAGGAAGGTGGTGCCACTGCCTTTGGGATTCATCTGTGGATCCCCTACTTTGGGACTGCAAGCAGATGGAACACCAGTGGGGGTTCCTTTCAACTACTTTGCTTTTCTTAAAGCCAGCAGACATTCATTTTCACAGTTCTTGTAAAAGGTTTTCTTTTTTTAAGACTCTAAATTAAATTATCCAGAGAGGTTTCATTTTTCCTGAAAGCTGCACCATCTTTCACTGACAGAAGAGAGAGAGGAAAGAATTTTATAGTATATGTGGGTCGATCCTGATTTTATTGGAAACTAGTTCAATCATTATAGAATTGATCAGAAATCTGTAATCTGTTGATTAAAGCTATTGACAGTCTAAGGGCTGCTTGTAAAATGGGTGAATTCCCTCCTCATCACCAACAGTGTTTAAGCTGATGTTGAGAGAGCATAAGTCATCAATGTCCTGCAGAGAATTCCAGCCCTTGGGAAGGAGTTGAACAAGATGGTCTAGACATTTTCCTCCAGCAAGCCTATGAATACTTTTATAATATTTTTATCATTAACTTTTATATTCCACCTGAAAATTTTTACAAGAAACATTCTAAAATGTACATTTTTACCCTCTGAATAGTATGTAATATCTTCTTTAGTCATTCATCCTCAAAAAGATCTTGTAATTTGCTTTGCTTTGCAGAGCAAGAAAAAAGTAAACTATCCTATATATTGATTCTTTCTGAAGAAGAATCTGCTTGTGCTGATTGGGCTTCATACTTTCTCTTTACTCACCAGCCCCACCAATTCCCCTTTTGTTCCACTCCAGTTTATTTTCTGCACTATAGCAAAAATGATCTTAAATCAGATTGCATCACTCATCTCCTAAAGGCTCCTCGATGTTTTCCCATTGAACATAGAATAAGGTACAAACTTCTGACAAAAGCCTTTAAGGACGGGATGAGGGAGAGAGTTAAAATGAGAGGAGAAGGGTATGAAATGAGTCTGAGATGGAATCAAGACCGTTCATGGCTTTGCCCCTCTCATCTCTCCAACTCATCCCACACCTCCACGTAATGGTCACACTGGTCTCCTTGAACACGTCAGGCTCCTTCCCGGTACCTGGCACTCTTAGCCCCACTTGAGGGGTCTGGCTAGTTCCTTTTCTTTAGGCTTCAGCCCAAACATTTCCTACTTAAGGGAGGCTTGAACTGATCATCTCATTTAAATGAGTTTTACCTCTTTTATTCTCTATATTAGCCACTTATATTTTCCTTATAATCCTTAATAAAGTTAACTATAAATAAACTTTATTATTTGGTGTTAGTTCTTTATTTTCCTGATATCTACTAGTTTTCTTATTTTTTTAAATTGATTTACAATGTTGTGTTAGCTGCTGGTGTACAGCAAAGTAATTCAGTTTTATATATATATAGTTTTATATTTTTTTCCATTATAGTTTATTACAAGAGACTGAACATAGTTCCCTGTGCTATACAGTAGTTACTTGTTGTTTATCTATTTTATATAGAATACTGTGTATCTGTTAATCCGAAACTCCTAATTTATCCCTCCCCCACCCCCTTTCCCCTTTGGTAACCATAAGTTTGTTTTCTATGTCTGTGAGTCTTTTTCTGTTTTGTAAATAAGTTCATTTGTATCATATTTTAGATTCCACATATAAGTGATATCATATGATATTTGTCTTTCTCTGTCTGACTTAGTTCACTTAGTATGATAATTTCTAGGTCTACCCATGTTGCTGCATGTAAGCTTCGGAAGGGCTTGCCAATTATTGTAACCAGTAACCTAGCAGAATGCCTGACATATTGTAGGTGTTCAGTAGATGTTTAATGAATGAATCAATTTCCTGGAGAGCAAAAGTATTATACAAATATGGACTATTTTAAGAGTAAGTTTTATTTATCAGAGGAAAATACTATTTGCACATTGTAACACTAAAGTATAGCTTTAGAGACTAAGACCAAATTTTATAAAACAAAATTATTTTGGTAGTAAGTAAATCTTGGAGTATTATTTTTAATTTCCCTTCTATTTTTATAATGTATTCCACTGATTAATTTTCCTATCAAATTATGTCTGAATCTAAGTAAATGAACAAATTATGTTGGGACTGTTGTGTGAATTTACTAGTAGCTGAGAAAACCATTGGGGAAGATTCAGGAGAACCTGAGTTAATTTAGATGCAGAGATGCCATCCATGGCCTGACAAAGTGGCAAAATCTGCTTCTAGAACTACTGCTCAAAGCTTCTGAAGGGTAAGTAAACCTCTGAGAATTCCCTTTGCTGGGAGTTCCTAGCCCTGTCCATCAACTGCTGAAACAACCCTGAGTCATTCATAGAGCTACATTAACAATAATCAAGGCAGTCACTGTTCTAAGTCAAATTTAGAAATGTGAAAAAATATTAGTTTGTTCAGATAACTTCTTGTCCTTTTTCATGTTTTTTGTAAAACTAGGAATGCTATACAGTTGGAAAGATTTTAACTGTGTAGTCAGGACTGAATGGTAATAAAAGGAATTTATATTTTAGAGGTAATTTTAAATGTAAGCTACTTGTCAGCCTAGAAATACATAGGTTGAATTTACCCTCTTAAACTCTTGAATCCCACACAACATGTAGCAAAGTAAAGCAAAATATTTGGTAATTTCAAAATAGTTAGGGTGATAGCATTTCATGAATGATAATATCTGATTGTGTCATAATTACAAATACAAGACTTTAAAGTTATGATGATGGACCTATAAGAATGGCAAGCAACTGTAACATTATTGTCATATAATATAACATTCCAAAATTTTAGGTTAGTAGTTAATTTATTTATTGAAATCTATTTTTCCAAATGATACAGGACATTTACAAAGTTACAGATTTCGGGATCACTTAATTATATAGCATCCTGTCATTAAAGAAGGCAGGATAAAGTAAACCTAAGACCACCATGCATATTACCCTCTCCTTCTATATACAGGCTATTGTACAAAATTAGATGCTCAAACTATTTTTGGTTTTTGAAAATGCTTACCAAGAATATTTTGCAAAATTGCTGACATTAATTCTTTATGAATTTTAATTTCATAAAGCATGAATTAAATCTAAACATTCCGACTATCCTCTTGTTCCTTTTATACTACACTACTTACATGGGTAATGGAGAAAGGAGCATGTGAGTAATGGAATCAAACATCTAAAGGTTCCACCTAAAGACTGGTTTACTAGCCCTTTGTCTTCTGCTACTGGGAAGAAAGGACAAAGTGAAAAAAAAATGTGTTTTTCATCAGTATTGAAGTCAGTGGCTTTGGTTTTATATATATAGTTTAACTTAATAGCTTGGAGTTACCAAAAATAGTAGGTTAAATGTTTAGATTACATCATCTATGGTGACATCAGGATAAATTACAGATTTATTCAAAGACATGAAGTCAACAAAATAAATATATAGTACCTTTAAATCAAGTGGAAAAGATGCCTTGTTCTTTTAGAACCTACCCTAGACTTTACCACTACCCTCTTTCCAGTCCAGACCATCATCATCTTAATCCTTCTATGCCAATAACCTTGTAATTCATCTCCTTATATCTTACTCCCCTACTATATATATTTTCCATAATCACGAAAGTGATTTTTCAAGTGCAAATATCTTATCATATTACTCCCACCTTAAAGATTTCAAATGACTACTTTTTGCCCTCAGGAAGAAGTCCAGACTCTAAAATGTCCTTGAAAGTCTTCATTTGACTAAGATAGCTATAGTGTGTTTAAAACTAAAAGGAAAATAAAAGCTCAAAGTATGCACATTCACACATCAGTAATGAAATACACGCTTCTCTGTGGACATTTATTTATGACCAAAGATCCTTGTTAATCTATGTTCTAACATTTGTAAGTGAATATATCATAAACTAAATTAATTTATTAAAATTTATATTTAAAATATTGTAGCTATCTTCACCAGATTCTTAATTTAACTCACAATGATCTATAAAAACAAAAGATTCTTAAAAGACAATATAGAATGTATTAGACATAGTATGTTTGTGATGAAACATTTACAGTATTATGTTTGCCTCACTGTGAGCTATAAACATCTGATAGGGAACAATTTATTAAGACAGCAGCTGACAGTGTTAAGGTCAGAGATAAGTGGAGTTACAGATTACCATGTCTAATAAATTTTCTAGAATATCTCTAAGTCTTAATCTTTGTAAGAATCAAACTTGTGGATGAGTATGTCATAATGTAAATCACGTACCCAATGGGAAAGCATTATCAACATTCTAGACATCTAAATTATAGTTTAAGTTGCCAAATTATTCTTACTCTATACAGAAATCATGAATTTATTCAAGAATTATTTGTTAAAACCCTGTTATGTGCCAGATATGTCCTCTGAGTGCTGGGGATTCAAGGGTTGAACAAGGCAGGCAAGAACTTGCCTCCTCAGAGCTTACATTCAAGTAAAGATAAAGATAGACAATAAACAGTATAAATTAATAAGATAATTCTAAATAGCTATAAATGTTATGAATAAATTTTAAAAGTGACATGATATGACAAAACATTGGAGTAGAGGGCTATCTTACATTGATGGCTGTATAATAATTCTTCATTGAGAAGGTGACATCTGAGCAGAAACAAAAATGACAAGAATGACCTGCTGTGCCAAGATCCAGAGAATCCCAGGCAGCAGCAAGAAAAAGTACAGGTGGTTAAAGGTAATACGAACAATGTTGGTATGTTCAAGAAGCAAAAAGAGGTCAATGGACCAAGGGTGAAATCAATTAACTGAGGGGAGAGAGTTTGGCAGGGCCAGATTATAAAGGTAGGTGGTGAGGAATTTAGATTTCATTTTATAGGATATCTTTCTAAGAGGAAAGTTATATGATTTGACATGTTTGAAAGGATCAGTCTGGCTGCTGCATAGGGAATGGACTATAGGAAGTCAAAACTGGCAGCCTAAAAAATTTTTAGAATTATCATAGAGCCAGCGAGGAATGATTGTGATGTGGACTCGAAGGCATGTGGAAATGTACAAATGGTAGTACATTTTAAGTACGTAAACTATGCCTCACATATTTTAGGCATTTAATGTATATTTGTTGAATGAATGAATCAATGAATGGACAGCATAATGTTATAAATATGAAAATGTAGCAGTGTATTATATTCATGGCTACATATTTTAGGCATGAAAACTGAAACAAAGGAAAGTATTGGGAATCTTTTAAACTTATGAGAAAGCTTAAAATTTTTATTTGTATTTAAATGCTTTTCTCACTACAAATAATTTAAACAATTTGAAAATAAATCCAAACTTAAATGAGAAAATTCTAGAATGGTGCTATTCACCAAACATCTGACATTTCCTAATGTTAATTCTACAGGTTTTTTTTTTTGTACAGTTATGGTCAGATTGAGATAAATAATAGAAATTCTGCATTAATAAGAATATTTTCCATTATTTAGCAAAAAAAGAGGAAACTATGTTTGAGGTTTCTAAAAAATCATACTCTGTGTCTTCTGCACATGGGCTGTTTACACTGGGCAATCAGACTATAAACTTGGTGTGCTGCAGCTGGTCCATACTACCTTCCAAAAGGCAACCATTACATTTTAAGGAAGTTTAAGAGTTAGTTGTTGAAAACACTGTTATTAAAATTGAAATTATATAAACTTATTAGTTAAATGGAAAAGTTTAAAACAAAGGTAGTAAATATTCAGTCTCTTCACTTCGTAATTATTTACTACATTTTAATTGTCTTCAGTGCTCTTGAGGTTATGCCTGTTGCGTCTGTATGGTGACAATCCTATCACAGTGTGCTCCTAACCACCTCTTTCCAACTCCACATTTAGTGACATCATGTGGGAAGCTTGAAATCAGACATGATGAAATATTTGCATCACAAAAATTGGCAAACACTATAAACCAGGGCTTCCTCCTACCCAGGAGAGTCAATTGTTTAACATTTACCATCACACCACTAGTTATAACTGTACTAATGCTACTGTCACTGCTACAGCATCTGTCCCTGCTAAGAACTTCTATAGTCTAAATTTCAGAAACTACGTTCTGCTTTGCATTAGGAATGAATCAAGGGTAAAAATGAAGAGAGCAACAGTGAGCCACTGCTGGCTTTTAGACAGGGAAGGTCAGTGTTCAAAAGTACTTTACTTAGTTCGTTTGCATTTTACCACCCTCAAAATAATGTTCACATTTGCCTCTCATTTCCTTTTGTGAAACAGCCCTGCTAAGTGTGAAACTATGGAAGCTGTGTGTTATCAAAGTTCAAAATTTAGAAAAAGTTTCAAAGATAAAAAGATGCCATTTTCTCCTATTAAAATAGTGATGACTTAAAAGAAAGAGACTAATGTTGGAATGGTGCAACATTAGAGTACTCATACACAATGATAATAGGAATATAAGTTGATAAATATTTTAAAATAAAATTTGAAATATAGAAGTAAAACTCTTTAACTTATTGTTTAAATTTAACCTGCAGAAAGATTATTTAAATTTAACCTGCAGAAATATTTATAAAAATGCACTCAAAATAGTGTTATTTATGATAGGAAAAACTGAAATGGGTAGATAACTTTTGTACATTTGTTTGAGAGAATATTATGTATAATTTTAAATAAAATGCATAAAGTTTTCAATGACATGGGAGATGTTCATAAAACATAATTGATAAAATTTGGATATGACACGATATATTAAATCACATGAAACTATATATGTATATAGGGTAACTAAAAGTAAATTCCACTGAACATTAGTTAAGCAGTTAGTGTTTGGAATATGACTATTTTCTTTTCCTTTCATATTTTCACAATTTTCTAAAAAGACATAATAATACTGTCTAAACTAAAAGTGTTTTCAATGTAAATAATTTGAATTTATAAGAAAACCTAAAATTTCCATTTGTATTTACATGCTTTCTCACTGCAAATAATTTAAATAATTTGCAAATAAATCCAAACATATTTTTAAAAAGTCTAGAATAGTACTATTCACCTAACATCTGACATTTCCTAATGTTAATTCAACAGTTTCTTTGCATAACCATGATTGGACAAAAAACACTGGAATTGTTTCAAAGGGTTTTTATTTTAGGTTCATATGTAACATATTCATCTATTTAGCTATAAATCACCAAATTTTCTTCTAAATCAATTATTGCCATCTTTGCTTTAGCATATTCTAGCACTTCATAGTCTCATAAAATTCTCAAAATGACCTCAATTTTAGTTCAGTATAATTAA
Source organism: Orcinus orca (assembly GCF_937001465.1). Lineage (NCBI taxonomy): Eukaryota > Metazoa > Chordata > Mammalia > Artiodactyla > Delphinidae > Orcinus > Orcinus orca. Next base: position 32,179,886 of record NC_064569.1, on the reverse strand, counting down.
ACTATACCATGCATACAGTGTGAGTGAAAATATCAAAATTTTTAAAATTAGTAGAGTTCTACAGGAAGAAATAACTGCCTTAAATATTTGTTTCAAATTAACCAATGCTGTGAGAAATAATTAGAGTCTGCAGAAAAGGAATAGCTATACTGAGACAAATAGACATACTGGTAAAGGAAGGAACTATCATCTACTGTCTTTCTATCTTATTATATTAATATGTGTAAGATAAAGAAAAGGGGTGAGAAGAATACTGATAGTTGTCCAGTGAATTTCCTTTTGATATAAGAGAATTTTGGATATTATTATCTAATGATCTAGTATTATGTACCATTTTAATGCATTATGGTATTTTAATTGTGCTTTGCTGTCCAGATAATAACCAATAGGTATCTGATAGGTTGCAAATGTACTTTGTGACTCATAAAGGGAGAAGTTTCAAGTTTCAGGGCATCCTTACCATTTCAAATCTACTTACAAATGATACTGATATTAGTGTGAATATCAGTCCCACATTTACCCTTGAGAAGTCATATGGGCCTAGAACTTACGAGTACTTAATTAAAACGTGCCTTAAATGATTGGCTTACCTGAAATTTTGACTTGAGACACCACTCCATCTCCTCCATCACTGTGTGCACGAACCTCTACAACATATTCTCCATCCCTGGGGATTGGGACTTCTATGGAGTGTTTATGAGTTGAATACAGCTTGCCATCATGCTGGCCATCAGGTCTATAGAGTACCTTTAAAAGTTTCAAAATATTTATATTTAATAAATTGGCAATAAGGAGTCAATGCCCTAACATTAAAACCAGAATAAAAACGCTTATACTTTTATTAATTAAAAAAAAATCTTAGGGAACTGTGTGTAATACTAGCTGGAAAATTCATGTTATTTTTAATTCACAGAAATTGATTTCATCTATTTTTAGGGTGATCCAAGAGGATGCATCTTAATCATCTAAATTTTATTTTTTGAAATTACCAAAATAGAGAGAATGTGTCTTTTTATGAAAAAGGTAAAAAAATGAGGGCTCTTTCAATATAGTAAATTAGTCTAAAAATTGCCTAGTAATTAAAATTTTTTCACACTGTTTCTAAAAGTTAGTGTTGACTGAAAAATGTGATAGTGTGATATAGAGAATATATAGAAATAACCTTTTTTTCCATTTTTGTTCATTTATAGAGGGTACCTCATACATCAAAGAATTCACTGTGTGCTTGGCGACACTATCTTAATCATTGTCAAACAAAAATGGATTCTTTCTTTCTCTCTTTTTTAAACACCAATTATTCTAACAACTCTATCCTTTAAAGCAGTTATTCTATCTTGCTCATTTGACATAGTAGTTTTCTAGAATTCACTGAAGATCTTTTCTCATTTCAAAATTTATCATGTCATCTGATTCTGCTTCACAGCTAGAATAAAAGAGCTGGATGGGTTTTGGCAAAAAAAAAAAACAAAAACAAACATCAGTCACTCTTTGTAAGAATGAAGCTTGTGTGGGAAATAATCTAGTAATCTTTTATATACCTTATATCCTGTCACTGTGGATTCATTTGACAGTGCAACCACATGATCCCAGGTGATTATGTAGCGTGAACCAGACCTTACGGAACTGATGATCCTTGGAGGCTGGCTTGGAGCTGTGAAAGTAATAACATGCAACTGATAGTCACCATATCCAATTTCAATTCTGCAAGCTGTATCACATTGGGAATTATAATACTGATAATGACGTGACAACAACAATGGCTAATTCTGATGTTTGTACTGTTTGCCTGGCACTATGGTATGCACTTTACATCCATGGGTTCATTTAATGCACTGGGACCCTGGGAGGTAGGTAATAAAATAATCTCTTATTCTCTTCTCATCAACCTTCATTTGGATGTCTCTCTCCACCAGTCTTTTTCTTTTTCTTTTTCTTTTTTTTTTTTTGTGGTAAGTGGGCCTCTCACTGTTGTGGCCTCTCCCGTTGAGGAGCACAGGCTCCAGACGCGCAGGCTCAGCGGCCATGGCTCACGGGCCCAGCCGCTCCACAGCATGTGAGATCCTCCCGGACCGGGGCACAAACCTGCGTCCCCTGCATCGGCAGGCTGACTCTCAACCACTGCGCCACCAGGGAAGCCCCTCCACCAGTCTTTTGAAACTTCTGTTTTCAAGGTCATCAATCATCTCCACTTGGCCAAATCTAATGTCACTTTTTTATTCTTTTAAAACTTAGCATCTTTGCAGTATTTCACAGAGTTGACCTTCCAATTCTTTCTTGAATATCTTTTCTTAAATTTCATAATCTCTTATAATCTTTCCTCCTATCTCTCAGGTTCTTCCTTCTCATTAATCATCCTTTGCTAGCTCCATGTCCTCTGCCCAGTTTCCAAATGGTGGAATGACTTAGGACTTGATTCTGAGCACACTTCCCTCCTCTATATATGAATCTTCTCTAAACCTCTCACCTGGGCCCATGGTTTTGAGTACACACAATTTTATCTCAAGCTCATCTCTCTCTCGACCTCTAGACATATATGTGCAACTTCCTATCTCCTCCTAAATGTCTAAAAGGTTTCTCAAATGCAATATAATCAAGACAGAACATTTACTATGTACCCCCAAATCTGTCTTTCTGTGAGACTTTACCATATTTACTAAATGGTACAACCAAACCCCCAATTTCTCAAGCCAAAATCGATTCAGTCTTCCATTCCATTTATTGCCAACATCCAAATTAGCTGCAAATTTTCAACTCTGCCTGCCGAAAATTTTCCACTTCTTTCTATCTCCATTATCACCTAATGCTGGCTACCAACGTTTCTTCCTCAAATACTAAAAAAGTTCTCCTAATTTGCTATTCTGCCTCAAATACTAAAAAAGTCTCCTAATTTGCTATTCTGCTTTCACTTTCACATCTGTGAGTCTGCTTCTATATTGTTATGTTCGTTCGTCTGTTTTATATTTTATTCCACATATAAGTGGTAGCATTAAGTATTTGACTTTGTCTGACTTACTTCACTAAGCACAATACCCTCCAGGTCCATCCACATTGTTGCAAATGGCAAAATTTCATTCCTTCTTTAATGGCTGATTAATACTCCATTGTATATATATATATACCACAACTACTTTGTCCCTTCATCTATTGATGGACATTTAGGTTGCTTCCATATCTTGGCTGTTATAACTAATGCTATGAAGGCTGGAGTGCATGCATCTTTTCAAATTAGTGTTTTTATTTTCTTCAGATATATATCTAGGAGTGGAATTGCTGGATTTAAGTTTTTTGAGGACCTTCATATCACTTACCATAGTGGCTGCATCAATTTACATTCCAACCAATGATATACTAGGGTTCCCTTTTCTTCACATCCTTGCCAACATTTGATATTTGCAGTATTTTTGATGACAGCCATTCTGACAACTGTGAGGTGATAACTCATTGTGGTTTTGATTTGACTTGGTCAGTGATTAGTGATGTTGAGCATCTTTTCATGTGCCTATTGGCCATCTGTATGTCTTTTTGGAAAAATGCCTATTCAGATCTTCTGCCCATTTTTTTAATGGGTTGTTTGTTGTTTTGATATTGAGTTAAATGAACTGTTTACATATTTTTGATATTAATTGCTTATCTGTCATATAATATGCACACATTTTCTCCCACTGAGTAGGTTACCTTTTCATTTTTTCAATGATTTCCTTTGCTGCACAAAAACTTTTAGGTTTAATTTGGTTCCATTTGTTTATTTTTGCTTTTGTTTCCTTTGCCTAAGGAAACAGACCCCAAAAAATGTCAAATAGTATTCAGCCTATCTTTTCTTATAGGAATTTTATGGTTTCTGGTCTTACATTTAGCTCTTTAATCCATTTTGAGCTTATTTTTGCATATGGTATTAAGAAAATCTTCTAATTTCATTCTTTTGCATGTATCTATCCAGTTTTCCCAGTACCACTTATTGAAGAGACCGTCTTTTCCCCTTTGTATACTCTTTTTTTTTTTTTTTTTGTGGTACGTGGACCTCTCACTGTTGTGGCCTCTCCCGTTGCGGAGCACAGGCTCCGGACGCGCAGGCTCAGCAGCCATGGCTCACGGGACAAGCCACGCTGTGGCATGTGGGATCTTCCCAGACTGGGGCACGAACCTGTGTCCCCTGCATCGGCAGGCGGGCTCTCAAACACTGCGCCACCAGGGAAGCTCCTCCTCTTTGTATACTTTTGTTTCCTTTATCATATATTAATTGACTATAAGAACATGAGTTTATTTCTGGGCTCTCTATTCTGTTCTATTGACCTATGTGTCTGTATTGTGCCACTACCATACTGTTTTGATTACTGTAGCTTTGTAGTATAGTCTGAAGTCAGCAAGCATGATACCTCCAGCTCTGGTTCTTCATTCTCAAAATTATTTTGGCCACTCAGGGTATCTGTGGTTCCATAAAATTTTAGAATTATTTCTTCTAGTTGTGTGAAAATGTCATGGGTATTTTGATACGAATTGCATTAAATCTTCTCTATTGATTTGTTTTGGTCTGAATTTTATTTATTTCCTCTCTTATCTTTATTATTTCCTTCTTTCTGTTGATTTTAGGCTCTGTTTCCTCTTCTTTTTCTAATTCCTTTAGATGGTAGTTTAAGTTGTTTATTCAGATATTTCTCCTTTCTTCAGGTAGGCCTGTATGGCTACAAACTTCCCTCTTAGAACTACTTTTGCTGTGTCCCATAGATTTTGAAAAGCTGTGTTTTTATTTTCATTTGTCTCTAGGTATTTTCTGATTTTCTCTTTGATTTCCTTCATTGACCCATTGGTTTTGCAGTAGTATGCTTTTTAGATCCTTAGGTTTATGTTTTTCCCATTTTTCTTCCTGTAATTGTTTTCTAGTTTCATACCATTTTCACTATAAAAGATGATTGATATAATTTTTATCCTCTTAAGTTTTTTGAGATTTGTTTTTTGGCCTAGCATGTGATCTACCCTGGGAAGCATGCCATTTGAACTTGAAAGAAATGTGTACTCTGCTGTTTTTGGGTGGAATGTTCTATAGATATCTATTAAGTGCAACTGGTCTAATGTGTCATTTAAGGCCACTGTTTCTTTTTTTTTTAATCTTTTTTTTTAACATTGTTATTGGAGTATAATTGCTTTACAATGTTGTATTAGTTTCTGCTGTATAACAAAGTGAATTAGCTATATATATACACATATATCCCCATATCCACTCCCTCTTGTGTCTCCCTCCCACCCTCCCTTCTCCACCCCTCTAGGTGGTCACAAAGCACCGAGCTGATCTCCCTGTGCTATGCAGCTGCTTCCCATTAGCTATCTATTTTACATTTGGTAGTGTATATATGTCAATGCCACTCTTGCACTTCGTCCCAGCTTATGCTTGCCCCTCCCTGTGTCCTCAAGTCCATTCTCTATGTCTGAGTCCTTATTCCTGTCCTTCCCCTAGGTTCTTCAGAATCATTTTTTTTTTTTTTTTAGATTCCATATATATGTGTTAGCATACGGTATTTGTTTATCTCTTTCTTTTTCTTTTTTTTTTGCGGTATGCGGGCCTCTCACTTCTGTGGCCTCTCCTGCTGCGGAGCACAGGCTCCGGACATGCAGGCTCAGCAGCCACGGCTCACGGGCCCAGCCGCTCCGCGGCATGTGGGATCTTCCCAGACCAGGTCACGAACCTGTGTCCCCTGCATCGGCAGGCGGATTCTCAACCACTGCGCCACCAGGGAAGCCCTGTTTTTCTCTTTCTGACTTACTTCACTCTGTATGACACACTCTAGGTCTATCCACCTCACTACAAATAACTCAATTTCGTTTCTTTTTATGGCTGAGTAATATTCCATTGTATATATGTGCCACATCTTCTTTATCCATTCATCTGTTGATGGACACTTAGGTTGCTTCCATGTTCTGGCTATTGTAAATAGTGCTGCAATGAACACTGGGGTGCATGTGTCTTTTTGAATTATGGTTTTCTCAGGGTATATGCCCAGTACTGGGATTTCTGGGTCATATGGTAGCTCTATTTTTAGTTTTTTAAGGAACCTCCATACTCTTCTCCATAGTGGCTGTATCAATTTACATTCCCACCAACAGTGCAAGAAGGTTCCCTTTTCTCCACACCCTCTCCAGCATTTATTGTTTGTAGATTTTTTTGATGATGAAGGCCACTTTTTCTTTATTGATAATCTGTCTGGATAATCTACCCATTGATGTAAGTGGGATGTTAAAGTTCCCTACTGTTATTGTATTAGTGTCAATTTCTCCCTTTATGTCTGTTAATATTTGATTTATATGTTTAGGTGCATACATGATAACAAATGTTATACCCTTTTCTTGTATCACTTCCTTTACCATTTCATTATATTATGCACTTCTCTATCTTTGTTATAGACTGTATCTGTTATGAGTATTGCTACCTCAGCTTTCTTTTAGTTTCCATTTGCATGAATCTCTTTCCATCTCCTCACTTTCAGTCTCTGTCTGTCTTTAGCTCTGAAGTGAGTCTCTTGTAAGTAGCAGATAGATGGGACTTTTTCCCTATTTAATCAACCACTCTGTGTCTTTTAATTGGAGCATTTAGTGTATTGACATTTGAAGTGATTATTGATAGATATATACGTGTTGCCATCCTGTTACTTGTTTTCTGGTTGTTTTGTAGTTGTCTTTTAGTTTCTTCCCTTGTGGTTTGATTTTCTTTATTGGTGTGCTCGTGTTCCTTTCTCTCCAGTTTTTGTGTATCTATAATTGTGGGTTTTGACTTGTAGTTACCATGGAGTCCATATATGTTGACTTACAACTATAACTACTTGTTTTAAACTGATAATCATTTAAATTCAAACACATTCTAAAAGATCTACTTTTTAAACTCCCCTCCACACATTTTCTGTTTTGATGTCATATTTTTCTTCTTCATGTTTATCCTTTAAAAGTCTATTGTGGTTATAGTTGATTTTACAATTTTTGTTTTTTAATCTTCATAGTTGCTTATTTAAGTGGTGATCCACAGCCTTTACTATATATTGGCTCTTACTAGTAGGGTTTTTTCTTTCATATCAACTCTTACTACTTGTTGTAGCCTTTTCTTTTCCACTTAGAGAAGACCCTCTAAAATTTTTTGCAAGGTTGGCTTTGTATTGATAAACTCTTTTAGTTTTTGCTTCTCCTATCTCTCCTTCAATTCTGAATGATAACCTTGCTGAGTAGAGTACCCTAGTTTGTAGGTTTTTCCCTTTCAGCACTTTAAATATATTATGCCACTCCCTTCTGGCCCGCAAAGCTTCTGTAGAAATATCAGCTAATAGCCTTATGGGGGTTCCCTTGTAAGTGATTCTTTGTTTTTCTCTTGCTGTCTTTAGAATTCTCTCCTTATCTTTAACTTTTGCCATTGCTTTATGATACGTCTTGGGTCTCTTTGGGTTCATCTTGTTTGGGATCCTCTGTGCTTCCTGTATCTGGATATCTGTTTCCTTCTTCAGGTTTGGGAAGTTTTCAGCCATCATTTCATCAAATACACTTTTGACCCCCTTCTCTCTTCTTCTTCTGGGACCCACATAATAAAAATGTTAGTATGGGGGCTTCCCTGGTGGCGCAGTGGTTAAGAATCTGCCTGCCAATGCAGGGGACACGGGTTTGAGCCCTGGTCTGGGAAGATCCCACATGCCGCGGAGCAACTAGGCCTGTGAGCCACAACTACTGAGCCTGCACGTCTGAAGCTTGTGCTCTGCAGCAATAGAGGCTGCAACAGTGAGAGGCCTGTGCACCGAGATGAAGAGTGGCCCCTGCTCGCCGCAACTAGAGAAAGCCCTCTCACAGAAACAAAGACCCAACACAGCCAAAAATAAATAAATAAATTAAAAAAAAATGTTAGTATGCTTGATATTGTCACAGAGGTCCCTTAAACTGTTCTCAGTTTTTTAAAATATGTTTTTCTTTTGCTGTTCTGATTGGATTATTTCCATTATTCTATCGTCCAGATTGCTTATGTGTTCTTCTGTATCATGTAGTCAGCTGCTAATTCCATCTAGTGTTTTTCATTTGTTATTGCATTCTTCAGTTGTGACTTGTTCTTTTTAACATTTTCTAATTCCTAGATAAGATCTTCACTGTCTTCATCTATTCTTTTCCCAAGTTCAGTTAGCATTCTTATTACTAATGCTTTAAACTCTTTATCTCTGCTTCATTAGTTGTTTTTTTACAGAGGTTCTTTTCTTTTTCTTTTGTTTGAAACTAATTTCCCTGTCTTCATATTTAACTTTCTCAGTCTCTTTGAAATTAGGTGAAACATTTAACTATTCAGTTCTTGAAGGAGTGTTCTTGTGTTGTAGTGCCCCTATCAATCTCTGTGTGTCCAGTGGCTTTGGTGGGAGAACTGGATCTGAAGCGAGCATGGGTCACATCTCCTCTTACAGTGTGCTGGTAACTATCATTCTGCTGGAATGTGGGGCTGGAGACAGAAGGACTAGATCCAGAGCCAGGTGTGTACTGACTGGAGCTTCTCCTATGCTCAGTGGCCATCACCACCTTACTGGGGGCAGTTTTGAGTCCCAAGGTGCTGGAGCAGAAGCCCTGAGGTTCAGGTCTAAGCTGGTTCCATTCCCTCTAAATGTGTCTTCTTCCTCCCCACAGCAACAGAATCATTGCCTCAGAGGGGAGCAGTGCTAGAGGAAGGGGGCCAGAGTGGGTGCCCAGTGCAGGCCAGAGCATGTGATAAGACAATCCTGGCAAGCCAGTCAGAGCTTGAGACAGCTCCCAATTCGGAGCCTCTGTGAGCACAAGTAATGGCTGCCCTTGCCCCATTCAGATGCAGTGCTGTTTCTTTTCCAGTTCCTTCCCCCACAACTGCACACTCTCCTTGGCAATGTAGCCTTTGTCCTATCTGGGAACTTTTCTGAAGAAGGCAACTGGTGCAGATTGGGACACATGCTGGGAAAGCCCAAGGAAAGCCATCAGAGGATTTTCAATCTGATTTCTCTCTCTTGTTACCAGGAGTAAGCAACTGTGTGTGCACACTCTTCGTGAGTGGAGTCTGGTTTTCTACAGCCCTCTTGTAAGTCCCACTGGTGGTTTAATCTGCTATGGGGACTCATCTTCCTGGTGTTGGACCCCAGGGTCGGGGTGTCTGATATGTGGCTCAAAGCCCTCACTCCCCAGGAGATCTCTGACTCTGTGATATCCCCCTCCTCTTTTATGTCCTGTACTAGGGTCATGAGTCCCAACCTGATTACTTCTTCTCCCCTCCTACTTGACTCCATGTGGATATTACTTTACAGCCTTGGTCGTAGAAAAGTATTTCTGCCAATCTTCAGTTTGTTTTCAGTGAGAATTGCTCCATGTCTAGATGTATTTTTAATGTGTTCATGGGGGGAGGTGAGCTCAGGTCCTCTACTCTGCCATCTTGGTCTCCTCCTCCCATATTATCTGTTTATTCACTTTATTGTTCTGTCATCTGATGTTATACTTATTTATTTGTCATATTTCTCTCCCTCTCTCTCTCTTCCTCTCTTTCCATTAGTTTGTTAAAGCCTGTGAGAAGAGGATCTGGGTCTTGCTTCATCCTTTCTGTATTGTCAACACTTAGACCTGTTCTGGGCATGCAGCATATTTTTGATGAATGAATAAATTGAAAAAAGAACAAAGGAATGAATGCTCTTTTTACAAATTAAAAAGCTGAGGTTTAAAGATTTGATGTAATATGTCTACTGTCACACATTGAGTAAGTGATAGAGACAGATTTGAAACCCCTGTCTGATACCAAAGCCTGGATCTTACCACCATGTTCTATTATTTCATTAGAACTTTCTTTTCCCCCAAGTGAATTTCATAAATTTTCAAACTCTAATGGTAATCATGTCTTCAAATTCTTATGAAGCTTCCCTGAATTCTGAATATAAGTTCTCCTCCTCCATCTGTTCAACTTGGGTTCAAAAAAGAGCTATCATACTGAAGTCAGGGAGATGGGTATGACAAAAAATGTGAGCAGGGCAGGTGGTCTTTTTATATTAACAATGAGAACATACAGTAATAAGAGAGTGAACATAATGCTACAACACTTAACTTGTATTTGCATTGTGCAGTGACGAAGGTTTTTAAATCAAAGCATAGAAAAATTATAGAATTTTCATTTTCTCATGTTGTTGATGCATTCCTATAAAACCAAGTTTAAAACAATAACAAATTAATTGTCTAATGATACAAAATTTTGTGGGCAGTCTTTACAAAGGGAGGTTCTGTAATGGAACACTAAATGTGTGAAGGTATTCTCCACATTTTTTCATCATCTACAATAACTATCAATGCTTTTGTTTGTTTTTGTTTTTTTAAATCTTGTGTGATTTTAAAGGTTAAAATTGAAAACCAAAAGTGCTCAGACTGCTAGGTAGTAATTTTCTCTCAAATATACCTGCATCATCACTGAATCAATTGGGAGTTTTTGACAAGTATAAAATGCAAATATTGAGACTCACGTGCTTTCTTGGTGAAGGTCTCAATCATATCACTGGGAGGTCCACACCCTGCGCTATTGCAGGCCCTGACTTCCATAAAGTACTGGGTGTCAGGCAGAAGGTTCTCCAGCCTGGCAGAGTATTCTTGGCTAGTGACTTGCACTCTGTGTGCAGCTGCTTCTTTATCATGGACAGCCCAGTACCGAATCTGCAAACATACAAGTTGAGTAATATTTTTTCATGATTCAGACACTTCAGTTGCAAAAAATTCTTTTCAAGTTGTTTTGACACTTGATGTTGGCTGAGCATCATATTCTCAAATGTTACTTAATGTTGCTTACATTTCTATCAGTCTTAGAAAATGGCAAGGCACACAATGCATATCTGATTAGAAGTGTCAAAAGCAAATTAAATGCTCACCTCATTGCCTGAAATAGTCACACACAGATGAAAAAAGAGAAAAAGCCAAAAAAAATGTGCATAAGATATGCTCTCAAACTATAAAACTGGTTTCTGTTTGGAGGTATTTGCCACAATAATTTATATAATTTATTTCCAGCTTTATTTGTGTTTACATGATCGCAAATTTGTTAAGAGCCATTGATAAACAAAAATAGTCACGAGGCCTAAAACATGTAGCTTAATTACTTTCTGCCAGCTTATTTCAGAAATATGTATATAAAATTATTTCCTTTGAACTTATATAGAGGCCAGATATCAAAGAAATATTATACCTAATAACTTGATTAGTTGTAGAAGTTATCTTAAAAATAAGGTTTAAAAAATTTCATTCATGTTGTGATTAGAAATGATTACTTTTACCAACTAGCATATCAATGACAGCCTTCCTTGTCTCTTAAAGTTGAAGTAAAAGCTATGAATTATAATATTCATTCTTCCAATAAGGCTGTTTTATTGGTTAAAAATCTATAATTACATCTCAGTTATAAATAAAAAGGAGAGGATTGTTTATAAGTATACTGCAATTTTATATTTTAGATGCCCTGTCTATAAAACAATGGGATTTTAATTTCACAATTAACCAACATACTAGAAGATAATATCTAATATTTATATAATCCTGAAATGTTTATTTACATAAACACATAAAAAAACATTATAAAATGGAACTGGATGGCTCAAATTCCCTTAGTAACAAAGTGAGGTTTATATGAAGAACGAGCACATTTCAGAACAAAGGCTAGTTACTACTTGCTTATTGGTTTCCTTTGTGATATTTTTATTTTGTATACTAGGGCTCATTTTTTCTGATGCCAATAATATATTTCCTAATAGTTTTGATGGAATCTCTTTGGCTTTTCTGTCCTCTGACCAGAAGGATGGCTTCAGAACCGAGGAAGTGGAATATTACAAGCGGCTCCAAAGGCAGATCTCAGTTGGCAGAGAAGAGACTTTATGAGGATGGGACCCTCCTTGTGAAGGCATGAGTTTCCTGGTGTTGGAAGCATCCAGGCAGTGCCTACATTCATCTGAGAAGGAGGAAGACGGCCTATATTTTAGTGGAAATTTGAACTGTGTGACATGTAAGGCCTCTTCCACTGCTTGACTGAAGAGAAATAAAATGAACATTTATATCCTAGTGAAATGCCAGGTACTAAAGTAGGATCATCCATGTGTATTATTTTCTCAACAAACCAATAATGGTAGTATTTAGCCTGTTTTATAGCAATCAAAACTGACGTCCCCGAGGTTCAGACATTTTTATGTGGATACTTGTTGACTGAGAGCACATTTTAAAATTTTATTCATTCATTATAACAACTTTTCTATCCCGTTTAAAGAGGAGAAGATTTTTAACTAGACCATTTCTAAAAGACACTAAGTATTAAAATGAGGACTTAAAGTGACAAACTTTTTTGACAGTTTACCCAAAATTCCACGAGGCATTTTGGCAATACAAAAGGAAAGAACAAAATTTTCTTTAATTTACTCTTTGCATCTATATCTTAAATGGCCAATTATTTTATTCATCTGATTTTGGCAGGGATCTATATTACACAGTCTCCATTGAAATTCACAATAAATTTAAGCAGTGCCTTAGTTATGCCCTGGTAACTAGGGAACAGAGAGAGTTATTGAGTGTATCAAATAATCTCTGACTTTCTTATTTTAGAATATGAGATTTTTTACAGACACTTTTACAGTATTTTAAACCTCTACTAATGAAAACATCTGATACAAAATTATTTTGGTTGAATAATCTGTCTCTCCTTAATTTAAAGCATACCTTTAGATTTAACTTGCAATGTTTTCAAAGAATTCTAAAATAAATAGTGGATATATATAAAATGTAGCATTATTATTTTTTTTCATCTGAAATAGGCACTGGCCATGCACTTAGAAATAATTTCCAAATAGATAATTTGGACCACTGTGTTTGATCCCTGCAGTAAGTTGCCCATTGTGGTGAAGAACCAATATTAATCTGTGAGAAAATTGTTTGGAGTGAAGGGTTGAACCTGTAGTCATGCAGCAGAACAAATGCACTCCTTTTGATTAATCACTAGGGAGACCAAAAGGCAGCCTGGATGAACTAGTGGAAAAAAATAAATAAATGAAGCAGGTCCTGCTTTACGGACAGCAGACCATAAATTCATTTTCACATGCTAGAGCAACATATAGTGTATTTATTTCTATTTAACACTGTGGCATTATATAAATCTAACTCTTTATTTACATTTTCCTAAAATCTCCACAACACCCCATGTCTAGTGTTAACTTATCTTAGTGCTTATTAAACAATTATGGAATTACCCCATTACTGGTCTCTACTATTGCTAGGTTATAAACTCCTTGAGGACAGGTATTCATTATTTCGAATGCTGTGTACATAGGACCGCATTTGATGTATGGCACTCATTCATTCATTGAACAAATATTTTCTGGGTATCTACTTTGGACCAGCTATGTGCTAGATGCTAGGAATATAGTAGTGAACCAAGCAAACATGTTTTTTTCCTCCATAGATCTTATAAATAAAGTAAGAAATCAAAATGTTTAAGTTCACATAAAATTACTAATATATTTGGTAGGATGATCTAAGTGTATAATTTTGTCCCAAGAAAATTTACTCTTTATAACAGTATTGGGAAGCTGAAAAGAAAAGCCTCAGAAAAAGGGCTAAATCATATAACAAAGAATAATTATAATTTCCATACATTTATGAACTACAATAACACCACTTTTGTACAAAGATAATAGTTATATCCCTTCCGAGGAAAATTTAAGAAATTTGTAGGAAAAACAGCTCTTTAATCTCATTTTCTCCAAAGAGGCTTAGAATAAAACCTGGATGTTACAATTGTGGAAGTATTTAAAGATATTTAGTACTTTTGAAAATTAGGCTTGCTCCATTTTATTATTTTCCACTTCAGTAAACTTGTATCAGATTTCCAAACTTTCTTCTTCAAATTCTGAATTTTCTGAAAAAAAAATCTTCTGACAGCTGAATATTCTTTTGTTATGGATTTAATATAGTTTTTAGGGAAAAAAATCTAAATACGGTTATTTAAGTGAAAAATATCTAAAAAAGATATTATATAATAACTTTATATTATCCAGATCCCAGACTAATTCAAGTATTAGTACATTCTATGGGTTAGGAATAGTAATAATATATATCACTAAAAATCTGTATTCTCACACTTCTTGGAACCTATTCAAAGTTCTTTTTTATTCTAGCCATTGGTGCAGGAACCAAACAATTCTATGTAGGCTTCAACCAGCTTCCCATAAGTACTACCAGTTAGCAGTTTTCCTCTGCTATTGCTGCTAACTTCTCACTCCCTGACTTGGGTCATCCTTGATGCTGCAGTGTGAACCTTGTCCGGCAATCAATGCAGGGAGGGGAGGTAATGCCCCTGGGGCCACTCTTAACCAATGGGGAATAGCAGTGGATGAACGCTTCCCCTTTCATTCTATGTGGGGTAATTCTCAACCACATTTATGAAGCTCCTTAAAGATCACAAGGGATGGAGTACCAGTGCCCACAGTGGTTGCCAACAAGATAAAGCATTTTTCTAACCCTCTCCTGTTCATTCTGCTTTTTCCTCATATCTGCTCCCTGGGATCATATTTAAAACAAACAACAATAACAACAAAAACACTAACTTCTTCTATACCTGTGTGTCAGACTTTGCTTTGGGGAGATCCAGATGAAGATAGATGCCTTCTCCAAAATAAGAAAATACAGCACTTCCTAAATATGAGCTTATGCTCACCATAATAATTTAACTTTTAAAGACATCTGTGTAAACTACTCAGGATGGTTAATCTTTTAAGATAGTTGTGAAATCAATCATCAGCATTAATCTCCAATTCAGCTGCTAAGAGGTTTTGTATTTATTATTCCTGATAGAATATTTTACTTGTTTTCATTAAGTGAATTCTTTACCTGCTGGGTGAGTAAACTAAGTCTTTTGTGGATTCCTGGGCAGGAGCCCAAATTTCTAAGAAGCCTTTGATAAGAAATACTTCTTGCATTCTTCTAGTTCACCTACACTGCAGGAAATTAAGATTAAAAGTGGGGAGCTCTTTAACTAGGCCGGGGGGGGGGGGGAAAGAATAAAACTTAAACTTTCTAGAAGATACACTTTAAAACCACAAGGGATTTTTTTAAATCCAATTGCCAACAGTTCTCACTTGAAATGTCAAGAAATTAACCTTGAGATGGGGTCAATCACACAGGACTTGGGTTTTTCCAACTTTTAATTTATCTTATTTTATTAATGTCCTGCTTTTTTTCTCTGTTTCTTTATAACTTAGACCCATAGTACATTTTCATGGGAAGTGCAGTAGGATATTAGTTTTCTTGATCGTCTATCTTGTTAAGCCACCTGCTTCTTCCTTCACATCTAAAAATAGTAACAATAACCGCATTATAGTGAGTCAAGCTTTTCCCCCATAAAGGGGCATTTTCTTACAGGAGAATAAATGTTACAGATTTTCTCTTTTAAGCTTTCAAAGCTGTCTCTTTGATATTCAAAGCTCTGTATGAAAGACTTAAAGGCTTTTTAAAGAAAGAATAAATGGAAACAATAATTCTATGATTTTTTTCCAACTTTTTTTTTTTTTTTTTGCGGTACGTGGCCTCTCACTGTTGTGGCCTCTCCCGTTGCGGAGCACAGGCTCCGGACAAGCAGGCTCAGCGGCCAGGGCTCACAGGCCCAGCCGCTCCGCGGCATGTGGGATCCTCCCGGACCGGGGCACGAACCCATGTCCCCCACATCAGCAGGCGGACTCTCAACCACTGCGTCACCAGGGAAGCCCTTCCAACATTTTTAATTAACCATCCTCTGGAGAGGCAAGACCTAGGTTCAAGTCAGTTTATACCAATTATTACTCAGATAAATGTTTTTAACTTCAAGTTCTTCACCTTTAAAATGGAGAAAATAATAGTGCTTGTCTCCTGGGATTGTGTGGATTCAATACGATGAGCTTAATTAAATGTTTGACATCATAGGGCTCAACAAATATTATCATTCTTATCATTATTAACATTATCATCATTGTCATCATCATCATCGTCATCATTGTCTTCAAATGTCCAATGATATAAAACAGGGAAAAGCGTTAAACACAGGTTATTTCATTTAGTCCACACAACAGGATATGAGGCATTGATTACTCTCAGCTTAAAACGTGAGGAAACTAGGGCCCAGAAAGTTTGAATAAATTTTCCACAAAGTTTCTAAGTGACAGAGCTGAGAGATAACCCCACGTCTGTTCAGCAGCAGAGCTCATAATTTTCTAGTATGGAGTTGTGAAACGTCAGAAATCTGTGAAACTAAACTTCTCCACGGCATACGGTTTTTGATCATTTGAGAAAATCTTAGCTGTTAAGATTATTTTTTGCTATTTAATTGAGAATCCTCTACTTAGCTTATTCCGCATCAAGAGTGTATATTCTGATTATTGTCTAAATTCACTGGTGCCAGTGCATTGTTTCACATCTCATATTTCCATTTTACTCTGCATGTCAGAAGTTATAAAATAGTCAACATATAATTCTCAGACAAAGAAAATATCTATTTCTGTGGCATGTTTTTAGCAAAGTAATAATACATCTTTAGCACTTTGAGTTAATGCATGGGTTATATATTAAATAATCATTTTTTTCTCTTTTTTGTTGTTTACAAATGAATAATATTAAAAAAAGAAGAAACCCTAAGTCCAAAATATGGCTTGAAAGCTCTAAATATTGATGTGTTCTCCCAAGATACCTCAGACTTATTTATTACAGGGCTTTCTAACATCTAGTGAATTTCTCTCTCTTTTCCATTTCCATTTCTTTTCTACCAGATGCAAATGTAAGTTTAATAAGTTATGAATATTGGAACTTCACAGTCCACTCCTATAATTCCACTCTCTTGGTGACAACTTCAGCTGATCACTTGCAAAGATGATCTGAAAACACTTTAACATCTACCCAAATCATAACCTATGATACCAAGAAAAAAAGCTTCCTGTTAGCTTGTGAGTTTAAAACTTAAAACCTGGGGCTGCTTTTGTGGTTCTATCTCAGAAACAGGGTCTTGAGAAAGCCAGGTTGCAGCACTTTATTTAAGTATATTAGTGCTAACTAAGGCCAGTTGTTGAATCTCTTTGGCATCCATTTTCTCATCTGCAAAGGTAGGACGATGTCAGTTCCTCTTAATTTTCACTCTTTGTGCTTAAAAATATGAGACGACTTCACTTTTCCTACAAAATCAAGTCTAAATTTCATATTAAAGATCCCAGCAGAACTAGCTTCAATTCCCCAGGTCTTATTTCCGTTGACTAAGCCAAGTCCTCCCCTATCCTTCTGGATAAATCCTACTACACTTTTAAGACTTATTTTGAAGGAAGTTTCCTTTGAGACATTTTGAATGTTGTCAATTTTCTGCCTTCATAGATAACATAATGGGATACATATTTAGAAGTGTTTCCTTTGGAGGGCTTTTTGGAAGTGGAACTAATGAGTCAAATAGGGTAAAAAAAATTAAATTACCAAACTACCAAAATGATTTCCCAAAAACTTGAGATTTACCAGCATTTTATGAGAATGTTTGTTTCAAAAGATTGTGCTTAAGCCTGAGTGTTATTACCTTAGTTTTTATTTTGGCCAATTGTTTACCTACACACAGGGCTCTACATCTCTTATAGATAAGTCAGTTTGGAACCCCTGCTTTACTCATAAGTTAGTTAATAAATATCCAACATATTAAACACAGAGAATATAGTGTTAGTTGTCACATAAATCAGAAGGACACAGAACGTTGAGAGATGCAACATATTTGAAAAGGTATGCTGATAATTATGAGCAAGTGTATTTAGTTTGGTAAAAATTGAACTCACCTGATAGCTTTCCACTATTTTTTCTACAACATGCTCCCAATGAACAGATATCTCAGAAGATGATAAGACTTTTACGCCTACTGCTGTTGGGGCTTCACTGGGAGCTGAAATTTGATGAGAACATTACATTCTTATGTAAGATGCTTATTTCGTGGTCATCAGTAATACATGCACACACACATATTCATATACATGAATGTTAATACAGACAGATACATATACATACACATATATACACACACTTATACAAAATATGGAAATCCATAAGGATTTCTCTGATATCTGTGAGCAAGAACCATACTAATATTTTTGTATTTCTTTTTTTTTTTTTAACATCTTTATTGGGGTATAATTGCTTTACAATGGTGTGTCAGTTTCTGCTCTACAACAAAGTGAATCAGCTACACACACACATACGTCCCCATATCTCTTCCCTCTTGCATTTGTATTTCTTTTAACTAACCTGTTTATGAAAGCCTGTGGATGCAAATTAAAATTTATTATGTTTAGCTTATCAACTCTATATTGTCAAAGATAGGAAATTTGGTATTTATTATAGAAAATTAGTCATTACAATTAATTTTCAACTCTCTCACACTTCCTATTTAATATGAGCTAAAGATATACAGCTTTGTATACAGCTATATATAGAGAGATATACAGCTTTATACAGCCTCTTTTTCTTTTATGTTTAAGCTAAGATCTTTTTTTTTTTTTTTTAAGATCCTTTGAAACAAGTTGTGACATCCACCACTTCTTGTGCTCAGGAAAGCCTTTATAAGTCTAATTGTCCAACTGGGCATCTAGTCAAATATGTATCAAAAGGCTCTGTTCAGTGAAAAAAAAAAGTAATTTACATCCCTTACAAAAATTACACAAAGTAACTAAGGAAATCTTAAGCAAGAGTGATCAGTTTTTATTGTCTTTTATTAACAAGCCATAATCCTCTTTTATGCTAAAATGTCCTGCACATGAACACTGTCGTCTTTCCAAATCAAGGTAAACGTGTGGCACTGTGACTGATTTCTTAGCAGCAGCAGTGAAGATGAACACTTAAACAAATTTTGTCACATGCACGTTTTATGAGACTCATGAAATATTTAGGAAAGAAATGTAATTAAATACAGATGGCCATAACCAAAGAGATGACAAGCATGGCTTTTGCCTGATTACTTTAGCATCGAGTTAAAAAAAAATCATATTGGGTGAGAAGGTAACTTGTAAAATGCTTTACACTTTCATTTTCTCTGTGAGATGTACTTAAGTTGTTCAAACTATTGAGTCAAGTTATCATACTTCTGCCAAATCAGAATGAGTGTAGAAAATGTGGGATTAATTACTCAGGATTAAATAGTCCTGAATTGATTATTAACTTAGAAAGTTCTACTTGTTATTCTTTCTATGTATTTCATTGAGCTAACTTTAGAAAAGTATGCACGTGTTTATGTGTGTGTGTAAACATATACACATATATATGATTGTCTTTCATGTTTGTATTGAAAGTAAAGATCATGGGATGATTTGAATAGATATTAAATTTTTAACAAATATGAAAGCTAATAACTCTATGACTGAAGAGCATAAATTCTAAGGGATAGCTAAATGTTTATTGTGGACTAAAATTAGTGTAAATTGGGTAAATTAATAGATAGTGTTTTTCCTCTAAGAGATCAGAAGAGTACTTCACATAGTTTTAAGTTTTAAAACCCTTCCATTTTTACTTCTCACACATGTGCAAAGGGAAACTTGTCCAAGCACAAATGTGTTAGGTCAGAAGGCAACGAAAATCTCTACTTGCCTTTCTAGCCATTAATTATTTGCATAATGCATGTGAGTACAAAGGTATAATAAGGAAGTCTTACTTTTTTAAATAGGAAAATAAATAATAAAAAAGTGTAGCAGCTTAAATGGGAAATCATAGAAATCAACGTAATTAAGTTTAATATAAAAATACGTATCATTTAGCAGAGATATATAAAGTCCTCCAGAAGCATGCTCAGTTCAGTTAAAGTTTCTAGAAAAACAAAGAGCCAGTATCTGTATTTTTTTTCCCCTGAATAGCCTTTCAGATATCTTTTTTTCTTTCCAAGAAAAAAATTTCAACTTGCTTTCTGACTCCTTTTTCATAGAATTATGCCTAAGTTCACTTTAATGAAATTCTAGCATGCTACTGTAATGACAAAAGAAGTTACATAAATGATACAATACACAATTTTGAGTTAAAAGGAGAAATTTTATCAAAAAAAAGTGTATGTTAAGATTCCATCAAGTCTGGAGAATTTCTGACTGCAAAATTATAGTCAAGAGTCCAGGAACAGCCGTCTAATCCAAGGATTTTAGTGGAGATTTCCTAACTACCATAAACATGATCTAAAGAATGAAAGAGATTTTGGCAACGTTCCTGTCATTTAAATAAAGAGACTGACATTTTAATTTGGCTCAAAATTTACTAACTCATTTACGAAATGTGTGGTATTTTAAAAAGATCTTAATAAGTAGGCTCGAAAGACAGCAAACAAAATGCCTACTGGAGAAACAATCCCTCATCAGGTCAGTGGGGTCTTTCTTTCACCTACCATCTTGTGCGGAGTGGATGACGGCTGTGAGGCTGTATGGTCCATCTCCTTTGTTGTTGAAAGCTTTGACTTTGACTTGAAATGCAGTGGAAGGGCGCATGGTCTCATCTTTATGAACGTAGCGGCCAGTATCTGGGTTAGTAACTGTCACTTTTTTCCACTCTTCCCCATCAAATGGCTTAAATGCCACTATGTAACCAAAATTGTTGCCGTAGTGGTATTCTCTTGACAAAGGCTGAATAGAAATTGAAATATTTAATAGGTTTAAGCAATACGGTTAACACGGGGAAAATCCTATGCAAACAATAAATATGCTACACATGGAAGCATGCTTTCTGTAAAAACATTCTTAGTTCATAAGTGAGAGCTGCCTGAAAAGGCCAGGGCACAAATGTGCTCCAACGTGTGGTGACTTCATTTACCAAATTCGTTATTTCTGGAACACCCCATGGGGGCTCCGACTCTGGGCTTTTTTACTTTCAGTTCCTTCCTTCTAGGATGCTTTCCTATTTGTCAGAAGGTCCCTCTCTCACTTTCTTGAGGTTAAAAAAACACTTGATGTTTTCCCTGGCCACAGGATCTGCCATTTCAAGACTCTGCAATAATCCATATAGAATCCCCCCACTTTATTTTTTTCTCTTTAATACAAAAATAATGATCTACACTACATATTCTACTTATTGTCTACTTTACTGTCTCTCTCCACTAGTATAACATAAGTTTCATGAGGGCAGGGTTATTGTCAGTTTCATTTACCTAGACTCTAGAACAAAGCCTCAAGTAGTATTTATTCAATGGATAAGTAAATGAATTTCTTTAGAGTTGAAAGGCTATGGTAAGACAGTTAACAATACTCTGGAATATCTGTATTGTAACCAAGCAATAGAAACTGGTCAGAGGAAAAAGAATGCGAAAGGAGGAAGGGATAACATTGCACTGATCTGTAGGAGGCTGGCTATGGGTACCGTCTGACTCCAGGGCTGAAGTAAGAGCTCTGTTTTGCATTATTTTCTCACAGTTATTGTTATATAACAATTGCTCAATAAAGAAGTCTGTGTCAGCCCTAACAATCCATTATTTATAAATACTGACTCAAAGCAAGTTCTACTGAGTATCCATCATTTAGTCTTTTTTAGCCAATAAAGTAAATGTGCCCATTGTATATTGACTTTTTTCACCAGAATATCAAAGTTACAGTGTCTTGAGGAAAAACCTTGAACTAAATACAGCATAGTAGCTTGAATATCCATAGGTTAAACAGGAATGTCTGTAAATGTACAAAGTTCAAAGGGAAAAGAAGTTGTTCTTGGTTGCACAATATAGAAATCCTGAAGCATGACCACAAGGATGTACAAAATATGATTTTACATTATTAATAGAATAGCCTAACATTCCCACCATAATTTAAATATTTTTTCTTATTGATAGTTCTATACTTAGTTTTTGCAATTTAGTAGACCAGAATTAGCTATGGAGTTTTCAAAAATTAGTGATTCTCAGGCCCTAGTCTCAGAGAATTGATTTCAAATTTTTGAAATAGGAATTCCCAATTCCGAATTTTTTGACAAGCTCCTCATCTTACTGTGACACACATATCTACACAGTTTAAGAAAATCAAGCCTAAAGAAAGGAGGAAGATGTTAAAATTTTTCCAATATCTTTACTTTTGTGTGATACACTGACACTAGAACTGACAAATCATTTGAGATTTGAATGAAGAAAAGGCAATTTTTTTCTAAACCTTACTTAAAAATGTGATTTAAATGCCAAGTATAAAATATGACTACAGAGCACAGAGTGAAGTCAATTTCTGCTAAATATCCATTTATTATATAAATCAATTTAACTCATGTAAAGAATAAAACCTGTCATTTTTCCTGTAGTTCTCAGAATCCTTTGGAGCCTTAGTTGTGTTCTTTGACTTTCTGCAGTAATTAAATACTAAAAATATTTAACGGATACATAGAGCTATACAAAACATGTTACCTAGATAAATGCCAGATGTCTAATTCAGGAAAATCTATGTTACCAAAGCCTTTCCCAACCCCAGTATCTCTCTCACTTCAAAAATTCAGCTAAGACGCATTGTTTTCCAGACATCATAGTCTCTGAAAAAAAAACTCCCCTTTGGGTCATAAAAATTTAATACAGTGTTTTGGACACCTTAATAACAAGTCATTTGGGGGGACTTCTAAGACTGACCAATGATAGATTACACATGGTGATGAAAGTAAGTCTCAAGTGAGAAAGCAAGCTCCAATTTTAAAACAGATGCTGATACAAAAGATTTTTTAACTGAATCGTTGGAGTTCTGAAAGTCCAGAGCAAATGTGAATTGCAATTGGGTTACCAGGCCACAGAGAGTACAAAATATCTCTGGAATGAGAGAGTTGAATGTTTGTTTAATCTTTAAACCTACAGATACTTTAGCATCAATAATCTGTTTTGGTATAAGAATTGCACTAAGCCATAGTAAGCCAGGTAAAATCTGGCATGCATTTAAGAAAAAAAAATAATTTTAGTAATTTATTCTTGTTTGGGTTTGGGGCATTGTCTTTTATTTCAATTTATTTCAGGAAGCAAAATGGGTTTGATATTAAGTGTAGGTAAAGCAGCCTATTAACATATGCAACTTCTTAGCACTTACCGCCCATGTTATGGTCAGTTCTCTGTTGCTTCCACCCCCACCTCCTACATCTGAAGGAGCCACATTAGGTGCTGAAACAAATAAACAAAGCTACAAATGAGAGGCCCTGTAATTATTTTCTTATGTTAGAGTTCTTATTCACTTAGAGACTGTACATGTTTTCTTTCACCAGGAAAGACAAGCTGCACACATGATCCAATGCCGCATAGTTGCTGTAATAATGTTTTACTGCCAAGAAAAGAATTGGTTCAGTGCCACAGGAAATGTACTAGTTTCCTTCAACAAAGTAGTGAAGCAAATTTGCCTTCCCATCTTTTTTTTTCTGTGTCCATTTATTTAATATGGTTTTGAAAGATTAGACGTATTTTATTGGTTAAATATTTCACAGCTTGCTTTGAACTCTATGACCTAACAACTCACTGTTGTGTTAGTTTTATGCCTCAATCTACAAATAACTGTTAAGAAACAGTGCATGTGCATTAACATAGGATTATGCTTCCCTGAGATATTTGGAAACAGAAAACTGATGCTGTTCTTATGCTCTTATTTTCAATGCCTAAATCTCTTCTGGAACCCTGTCCCATCAGTGACTCCGGTTCTCACCTACTTCCATCTTTTTATATTATCCTTCTATTTTTCAGTCTCTACTGTAATGACTATCCTTTTCAGTCTCTCCAGCCTTAAAAATCATCCTGTAATACTGTTTTCCTCTTAATCTCACCCTTTCCTGTCACTGAACTGCAAAGAATGATATATGACTATTTTTATACTTCACTCCATAATCACTTTTTAACAACCCATAATCTGGTTCCACTTCATATTACTGAAATCACTCTCTCAAAAATCACAAAATTTCTTTTAACTACCAAGTGCAATGGCCTCTTTGTTTTTCTCCAAGTTATTCTCTCTCCTTGGAAGTCCTTCAAGGTGGGTGCTATATCTTATCAGATTTGTGTACTCTACCTTATTGTAGCCTTTACCTTATTGGATTTGCATCTAATTGGAGTTGTACAGATAATACTAAAGCATAGTTTGTTCCTGCACTCCAGGCAGTTGGAGACCAGCTACCCAGCTACGCAGGTGAAGACCATGTTTTTACTGAGGACATACATTTTCCCACACAACCGCTGTGGTTCAGTCTGAAATATCATTCCCAGCTCTTTTAACATGTTAAAGAACAGATGACATGTCAGTTCTTCCATGACTCCCCAAATAGTCCTTCCCTAAAGGAAACTGTCACACCTTCTACAGAGTACTCATTTACTGAGTTACAGATCCTAACATGTAATTGTGATTCACAGATAAATACTTCAAAACTTCCTCTATGTTAGCCACATAAATTCTTTGCTGAACTATGCACATTAATTGCACAGAAACAAACAAAATACAGGCTTTTCTTTATATCTATAAAACTATATGGTTTCCTTTCCTGATTAAGAAATTAATGTGAAGCTTGAGACATTATATTTTATTATTCTATTTTATTTTATTATTTTATTATTTATTATTAACTGTCACCACTTGAGTGTTAGAAATTAAATTGAGTGCATGGGGGTGTTAAAAGGTAATTTACTTGTAGCACTTTAGATGAAATACATATTGAAGGCTGGGACATTAAAATACTGCTGGAAACCCTTTAAGCCCCATATCTCATATTCTGAGGTTAATATTTTACATGCTATACAGAAACAAAGAACATGTCTTATAATCAATGAATAAATCAAATTTTGTGTTTAAGTACAAATATTGTGGTCACAGGCAAATAATTTCAAAAATAACTCTAGAATAATTTAATTTATTATATTGCAATTTGTTGAATCAAATATTGCCTTCCTCAGGACAAGTATTATTTGCCAAAGCATTTCACTATAATCTTTTAAATTATAATCAATATTAACCTTTGTTATTTAGAACAGAGCTAAAAATAGAATATGTTTATGTTAGAGTGAATATTTTTCCCATTTCGTCACTTTTAGTTTCAGGTCTAACACATTTCAAATAAGTGATGATTCAAGATTATTTTCCTCCTCAAAGATCATCCATTGAGTTCACAATGCTGAAAATAAGACAGAACAAAAGCACAGAAATAAAGGTAGCTATAACTCTTTTTCCTTTTTTTTTTGCGGTACGTGGGCCTCTCACTGTTGTGGCCTCTCCCGTTGTGGAGCACAGGCTCCGGACTCATAGGCTCAGCAGCCATGGCCCACGGGCCCAGCCGCTCCGCCGCATGTGGGATCTTCCCCGACTGGGGCATGAACCCATGTCTCCTGCATCAGCAGGCGGACTCTCAACCACTGCGCCACCAGGGAAGCCCTAGCTATATCTCTTAATAGAGTGTTTTATATCTTACTTGGAATAATAGAGTGTTTTATATTTTAATTTCCTTCTTTAAGCTTTGAATGTTCATTTGTAGCTTTAGGAGCTAAGGGACATTTTTTCACAAGTGGAATTGGCATATAACCTACATATTTGACATGTATCTGAATACCTAACTACTCTGTATTTGTATTCAGCCCTGCAGAAAACAGGACTTGGCCAAATACTGATTCCTTTCAGGGAAGTAAATCACCCTGAGCACAAGGAAGTTTACTTAACTTTAGGCTCCAGGGCATCTGACAGTGAGCAAAATAGACTTTCTCTTAACAATAAATTATTAAAAAGAATTTAAACAAATACTTAGGAAAAATACAAAATTCTTGAATTAACAATGAATAAACAATTTAAAATAGTGAGGCTTTTAAACTTGTCTTTTTGCAATGATTTCAGTCTAATAATGATTCCTTAATGATGTTTATAGGAAGGCTTTTGTATTTCAGTTGTAGATCTAAAAAATATTTAAAAAGAAAATCAAGCCAATGTCATGATTATTCTTTCCTATGAAAAGAAACTGTTGCCAATTTTACTTGTAAATTTGAATGCTTAAATATTTGCATATAAGCAACATTTGGGGCTTTGGTGTTTTATTTAACAATGTACAAACTGCCCTGTGACAAATCCTAAATTATAAAAATCATGGAGTATAGGAAGAAAGGCCCTTGATTTAAAATATATGGACTACTCAGTTTTTGTTAATTATTGCTTTCCAGTTTTACAGAAATAAAGTTACCATGAATGCAGCTTCTCATTTCAATTTGCATCAGAATTTCACTGTGATTTAAAACAAATTTTTTAGTAAGAGATTCAAAATGGTATGTAAGTAATGCTCTAGGGTCTAGATAAACAAAGGGATTAAAGCCTTACATCTGCTTTTATTCTATCTATAAATACATTTTCTTTCTGAAGTCATTAATAAAATCAAATTAACTGTATAATATTTGGATATTCAAATGAGTTCTTCATAATTCTTATGATCTCCTCCTGCTCTGATGGTGGATCAGATTGCTAACATTCTTTATGCATCTACCATGTTAAATTGATGCTCTTCCCAGGTAAAAATTATATAGGGTCTGAAATTGTTCACAAAAACATTAATGTCTTTAGATCTTATCAGGCCAAAATTGTAGTTTGCTTATTAATCTAGATTTTGTTCTCAAACAGGAAAGTTAAATGGACGTAGCAGAGTAAATTCGTTAACTGCTCAATAGAATGATAGTCTAAACACAAGTCATCTGGGGGAATGTTTAGATGGGCAGAAAAGAATGCTACAAACTGAAATAAGCATATTGCATAGTAAATTTATTATAAAGAACCCAAACTGATTATGGATTTTTCACTTAAATGAAAGAATGAACACTTCCTAGTTTATCTCAGTGTATTAAAAACAAAAGCATCTAATGCATATGTTAACCTTGTTTCAAACAAAACAAATTATATTTGGTAATATATTTTTCTAAATTTTAATATGCAAATATCACAGTAGGTTTGATCACTTTTCATTATCCTCTATTAACTTACAATTGCAAGAACCATCCTCTTTCCCTTCTTGTTCCTCTCTTTTCCTTCTATAAATAATTTTAAGTACCAGTTATAGACACTGTGTTGTGTTAAGCACTAAAGTTAACAATATGAATAAAATCTGATTCTGGTCCTGAAGACGCTAGTGTAGTAAAATTAAATATGTACAACTGGTTTTAATTCAGTGTGTTAAATATCCTCAATGTGTTAAAAATCCCTAGTAGAAGTTTGCTGGATGAATGGATGAATGAATAAATGAATAAAAAAGCCCAGCTTATTAAAAGACTCATCTAGGACTTAGAAATGATTTTTACATATCGTACCTAATTGGATACTCAGGTCAGCACTTTAAAATAAATATACAGAAAAGTAGCATTATTCTTTTTTTATAAAATAGTCAAATGAGTCCCAAAAGTAGTTAGTTAACTAGCCCAGGTCACACTACTCACATGTAGAGAAGCTGCAACTTTAACTCAGGCCTCCTGATGGCTTAAAAATCTACACTCTTTGCTTCTTTAAAAAAAAAAAAAAAAGATTTTTCTATTACATAACTAGTGACAGCTGCTAACTTTAACATAGCACCTTACTAGCTATAAAACATGTTCTTAGCACCATCCTCCTCCTTTATCAAACATATCTAAAAAAATAAAAATAAAAATAAATGACACAGCCAAATAGCTTCATTAGACATGAAATTAAAGCTCTCTACATAGTATGAAAGTGCTGATTACAGTGTTATGTTATTTTTTCTCTTTTCCTTCTTAGTTTGATCTGGCAAATAAATAGCAAAGTTGTCAAAACAAACCTGAATGTACCATTTTAGGATATCGACTTACCAACTGCACCTGCAGAGCTATTAGCTATGGGGGTATGTCTTACAATGACACATCACTTTGAAGGATGCTTCTGTTATCTCTTATTTACAGTCAAAATTAAATGGGTTACAATGATTACAAACACATCTTCTAATTCTTCATTTGGGGCCATCCATTTTATAATGTACTTGTCTGAAACCAAAGAATATACCCAACTGTGCCTGGCAATCTTAAAATTAAGTAATTGGACAGATAAGGGCATATGCCGCACTAGATAATGTCCTGTCTTTCAATCAGTATAATGAGGCACAGGAGCAACCTTTCCATCAAATGGGAACCAGCCTTTATCCCACATAACATATGCTGGCATCTCTTAGAGAGTTGTTATAATGGTACGTGACAAGACAAACATCCCCCTGTTTCAGAAAGTATTTTTATTTTTTTGTAAGGATAAAAAATGTAAATGTCCAATTTTATGAATATTCAATTTTTCAAAAACAGGATGAAATGAAAAACAGAAATTAAAGAGAAAGTCTGTTGGATTGTATTGTATTAAATATATAAATTATTCCTTTAAGATGATTAAAATTACATGAAATTATATGATCCTCTTTTATGTTAATAAAAATGGAAATATATTGCCAAAAGAGGTGATCAATATTTTCTTATAAGCATATTAAAGCTTAAAATGAGCATTAATGGCATAATAAAAATTTTATTCAGAAAATATTATGCACTAGACAGCACTAACTTTGCTTTCCTTACATGTTTTTAATCATAAAAATATTCATAAGATAAATAATTTCCACTTAGAGATGAGAAACCTGAGGCTCAGAGTGGTTAAGTAACATGCCTCTAATCACAGAGTTTTAAATGATGGAACCAGTATTCTACTAAAGGATCAGTGTCTCAGAGCTTTAATACTGCATATTGCCCTCCTAGAAAATTATTTAGGAATGAAGCTTTTAGAATTGCAAAGCCCTGAATTTGAATACTAGCTCTGCTTCACATTAACCAAGTGTAATCTTGACTTCTTTGTCTGTAAAATTAGGATAAATAATACCAGTTGCATAAAGTCATTCTGGGAATTAAGTGGAGCAATGCAAGTAGAGAATTTAACACTCTGTGATAACATATAGCAAGTGCATAAATGATAGTAGCCACAAAACTTGATTAATAAAGGATCCAAAAATATTTTCTTATGAAAGATTAACAAATGTATTAGAGGTTATAGGATTTATTTTTTCACAACTGAAAGGAAGGCATCATCTTATTATATCACGATTGGGCCAAATCTTGCATTGTGAATAAGACCGTTATCACTTCATATGTTTGTTTTGTGTGTGAAGGCCGTTAAGAGAAGTTATTTTCCAAGTACACTAGAGGGAGAATTAATTCCTTAACAAAATACCATTTGAGCAAACATGTTAGAGGTCATGCTTAATGAAGGTGATGTCAAAAGTTGTTAGTTGAAAGTAACAACCTTACCAAAATTTTAGGTTTGATATCACTAAAACAAATTTTTCCCAGCATTCTAAAGATAAGAAGACATTAAAGTTGGAAAGTCTTCAGAGTTACATACAAACTACAGGTAGCAAGCACATCAAAAAGTATTCTTATCTTCTAAATATGATACTAAATATAAATTATATTTATAGATTCACAGATGAAAGAATCAGATTGAATCTTTCTTTCTGAAACATGTTTTGCTGTTGCTGTTCTTAAAAACATTTAATTTAATCAAATATACACTGAGATTAAAAAAAAAATCCAAGTTCTTATAATTCTGTCCAGACAATCAACCGAAGTATACTAAAGCAATCATTTTTGAAATAAATAATACATAATTTTTTGGGAACAGAGTTCCTACAATTTTTTGGTAACAGCGGGGAGGGTCTACTCCTATCATCAATGCCAGAGAAAGTATCTTCCCTCCCCATGAACAATGTTGTTTTTTGGATCAGAATTAATTCATATTGTGCTAGTCAACAGATCACAGAAAATTAACCAAGCTCAATGAGATAAAAAAAGGCCTATATCTGAGATAAGCATGTTATAATTTTTAACTGAAATAAGTTTGCTTAGACCAACTTAATCATTTGATATTTTTGCAATTTTATTTTGAAAATGAATACTTGTTATATCAAAGCAAGTGCATGGTCTCTCAGCATGAATTATGTGGTTGAGACCACCAGTCAGATAATGTGCCAGTTCCTTTTTATTTTTGTTTTTCAAGAAAGGGCAACTGTGTTCAGTCCATCACACAGAAACTTCTATTACAAACATAGGAGGCTCTAGGGAATAATCAAAACCAAACAAACACAAGGATCCTGGCTATGTGGTATCTGTGTTCTCTAAAGCTGCAACATATATTACCTCCGTATCCTAATGAGATTTCTGCAAGGCAGAGAAAAAGGAACAATTGTGTTCATTTCACAGGTGGATATAGTAAAACAAAAAACGGTGTTTAAGTCATATCTAGCTCTGTAACTTAGAATGAAATATGAGCTTCTACTAGAACGCAAAAATAAAGGTTCATATAAATGGCTGTGTGTTTAGGAGTCCTGCTTGAGAAAACACCTTTAAGAGAGAAAGTTGAATGTATCAGGTCTGTGTTTGAATTCTGAATCTTGCAAGTAGTTATATTAACCTAGGTAAACTGTTCAGTGTTTCTGAGTCTACTGCCTATTAATGAGCACTGGATTGTAATACCTACCTCAAAATATTATTGTGAGGATTAACTGAAATGTATCTGAAAATGCTCAGCACAGATCAGTATTTTAGTGTTTCTGTTCTTCCTTTATTACAGAATCAACAGTTTTATCTGATAAATTACATGAAATTACATGAAACTTTAAGAGATAATTTATTGATGGCAGTCTCTGTGAATAACTTGGCTCTAAAAACTAAAGACAGTACAATTCATAATTCTATTTAGAAGTTAGGCCAAGGAATTGACATAGCCAGAAATGTGGATAAGTGATATTAAGATATCACAGCAGAAATTTAATGGCATTCTGTCATCCATTTAAAACATTTTCCCCCAAATAAAGCACTGAAGTTTGGCAAGGCGCAGTAAAAATAAACTCAGAGAGTCTACAAAACATTTTCTTTTTCATAGACAGGGAATAATAAAGAAGAGTTATTATTAGAATCAGAACGATATTTTTGCCTAGAAATTCAAGGGTGAAGGAAAACAGAGTGGGGTATTTCTTGTATAAAAGGCTATTAAAATGGAGTTGGTATTTAGCATAAAAATGTGAACCTAAATTGGAAGAATAGCCATGGTTGAGCTGTGATAAAAGAGCACATTTAGAGTGACACCTAATATTAAAAGAACACATTATAGCTATTTCTGAGATGCTCTGACTCCCCAGGTGGTATAGATCCAAGAGACCCCATCACATTCCCTCCTTGCCAGGCTCACCCTGCTCTCCTGCCCATACCCTCCATCCACGTGGCTGTTCGGTTATCCATGTCTTTGAGAGAGAAAACAAATTGTGAGCCTTCTAAATCATGGAATCTGCTTAACCATGACTCTGCCTGGTTAAGACTCACAATTTACATTAAAGTTTATATTCTAAACACCAACTTCATTTAAGTGGTGTTCAGTGGATCATATAGTTGCCTCTGTTTACCTCTTTTCCATTAATTATGTAAGAATATTCTAAAGCTTTATATTTTCTCTTTTGGTTTTTGACTGTCTTGACACAACGCACACCCCTGTGTGAGATACATATACACACATTTTTTAGATAAAGTACTTACCTCAGAGCATTATTTCCAAATACATTCAATTATATGCTAAAGTGTCACTGAATTTATAAACCTTTTAAATTTTAAAAAGTTTCTTCTACATACCAGCACCATCTGTTTTAATTTTGCTTGATGGTATACTGGGCTCTCCTATACCCAATGTATTGGTTGCTAGCACACGAAATTCATATTCCATCCACGGGATTAAATCCACTGCTCTTGCTGCCTCCATATTTCCTTCAATAATCGGAGGATCTAAATAAAATAAATATTAAATAGAGAATATTAGTTGAGTAACATCATTCTTATAATTCTCTCTTTTTATTTTACTGTTTTGAGAAAATGGCACATGTTCCATTGAGTTGAAATAAAAATAAAAAGTAGGAATGACAAAATGTTAAGTTCAAGGGAGTGAGAGGAGAGGTCCTTAATAGATAACACGTTAGAAAGAGAGATATGTACATGGATCATTTATTTATTAAGTACAGGGTGGGAGCACTGAGATTCTGCATTTCTAACTGGCTCCCAGCTCTTGCTTCTGCTGCTCGTCCACTGTCTACAACCCGAACAGCGAGGGGCTGTATTTTGAGGCAAAGGTACAACTTGTGCAGTTAAAATTTTTATGGACTGCCACTGATGTAGTGTATGGGTAGTGAATGATTTATTACTAGGGTACCTGTATATTTATACTCTTTTGTAGTTAGCTTTTTAGATTTATACCCAAATCCTTTGGGGCACTGATAATAAAGGTTATAATAATTCATTCAGATTTATTAAGTATTTCTCAGAATTGATGCCACTAGATACTAACAGGAAAATTATAACTTAGGGGTAAGATACGTTCAAGACTGCTTATTTAATTGAGGTATGATAAAACATACAACCAAGGCAGGATTATACATTATTTTAAGCTCCCCTAAAATATTCTCACATGTGTTTTTAATAATTAACTTACACATACATATGCATGTAAATACCTGTACATCACTTATTGGAAAATGTGTTCCTTTAGGCTTATATATGACTCATTATCTTATTACTCAAGGAATTTTTATCTGGCGCTGCAGACCATGAATAAATAGCTTTTTAAGATGTTGTACCCATCATCACAATAAATGTTAAGCATCCCAGTGCCCAGTTTCTACTTTTAGACAAATTCCTAACGGCTCAGACTATCCCATGCCTCACACTGTCATGTGTGGCACGTGTGGCATAACTCTCCTAGACACTAATTTTGCCATCCAGTCTCTTATTTTGTTAAGAATTTGTTTTATATATATTGACATATATTTTTGACTTTCTGATTAAAAGTTTGGCTTTCCTTCTCCTCTGTTTTAATTCTGCTTCTTTATCTCCTGTTTTCTCTACCCCTTCCTCACACCAAATTGGGATTTGTTTGTCTTACTTCGTGTACATAGGAAGTTATTTTAGGTAATTGGAAGAGGGAAGATGAATTTTTGATTTGCAAAGGACTCTTCATGGAGAAAAGGAAAACACAGAGCTGGTTGTTATGACACTGGGTAGAGTGGCCTCCTTCTTCACTAGATGCCTTTTTATGATTTTGAGCCTCCTATAGAAGGAGCCATTGTAGTGGGTTGAATGGTGACTCCCCCCACACAAGAGATATGTCTATGTTCAAATCACCAGAACCTATGAATGTGAGCTTATTTGGAGAAAGGGTCTTGTAGACCATTTTAATTTTAAGACAAATTAAGTTAAGAATCTTTGGATAAGATATCCTGGATTATCTAGATGGGCCCTAAATCCAATGACAAGTGTCCTTATAAAAGAAACACAGCAAAGAGACATATAAAAGAGTGAAATGTGACCACAAAGGCAGAAATTGAAGTGATGCAGCCACAAGCCAAGGAGTATTTGGAGCCTCTGGAAGCTAGAAGAGGCAAGGAATGGGTTGTTCCCTAAGATCCTTGGAGAAGGTGCAGCCCTTTCAACACCTTAGTTTTGTACTTCTGTTGTTTCAAACCATCAGATCTGTGGTAATGTGTTATGACAGACATAGGGAATTAATACAGAGGTTTAGAGGCTGAAGCTGATGGAAATATTTGTGAGTTTGTGAGTCCGGGGTGTCCAAGTAAAAAAGTATAATAGAAGGGTCAAGGAGGCAGTCTGATCCTCTCTCCTGCTTCTTATGCTGCAAAACCCCAGCACCATTTAAATGCTTGAAGAATGGAAATACGGGAACCATTCTAAAGGGTCCCTCTTGACAAAGGCATGGTGTTCTCACGATGGTAAAGGCTACCCTGGGGCTTCTTCCAAGCAGCTGGGCAGTCAACAAGTAGGGGCAGGTGAAGGCTGGATCAGACAGGAAGAGCCAGATGGATGTGCAGTGAAAACTACAGCTGACAGACTGATTCTGAGCATGTATGAGGATCCAGTATGAAAATATCTCCAAACAAATGGAAGATCAGGAATATGTTCAAAGGGTAGAAATTCATACTTTACTACAGAAAACATTTGGAAGAATGGGGAGAGATAAAGAAAGAAAAGTCAACTGGTGTCATTTTAGGGTAGGTTTTAGATTCCAGATGAGGAGTAAGGCCTGTGACTAAATGAAGTCTGAGATGAAGAGAGGAAGATGAATAAGCAGAAAGCCTTGGAGTTACAACCATGAGAAGACAGACCTCAGTGGGAAACCCTTGACACAGTGATGCAAACAACTTTCAAAAGGGGAAGCTGGAAGTGGATGTTAGGAAGATGGACTTCCAGAATGTAACTTCCAAATGATTAAGGAAAGAATTTGATATCTATAAGTTAATAATATAGTCTAAAAGGATAGCTAACAGTTGTGAACACCTCTCTTTTTAGAACAAAACCAATTATGATCATTGTTAATACACACTGACATCAATACTTATGAGAAGATAAGTATCTAAAACAAATAAGTTTTTGACATATGTTTATAATACCCCCTCTATAAAACCATTTATATAAGTAATAGGGCTAACTTAGCAAAAAATGACTAAAGCCAATCATTTTATAAAAATGTATTTAGAATTAAAAATGGCTCTGTATATGGCCTGCTTTCCTTCCCCAGAGGGGGACAGGACTTTGGATGCATACCACATCATAAGAACAGGGTTTAAAAGTTTTCTTTCTAACTTTTTTCCAGTCCAATCTTCAGCTCGGTAGCCCATATCACCACTTTACAACTTGAACTTCAAGACCGGCTATGTCCATACCAGGCCACACCTATAATATGTCTCTATGTTGCCCCTTGTTTGTTCCTGGTTATTATTTATGGACATACATATGTTTCTTTTACTTCTTATTCATGTTTGGGAACCACTCAGTGCCTGGTACACCTAGAATGATGTTTTGTAAGTAGAAGTACTTTATAAATATTTGTAAAAGATACAAATAAACTACAAATACAAAAGTTGTGCTTATTTAGAGTCGACAATGTCTTAATGCAAGAAGCACAACCGTGTGTATAACTTTATTGTCTCCTTCAACCCTGAATCAGGCAGACAACTTGTAGAAGAAAAGAGGGCACTCTGTTACCTTGTCCCACTACAAAATATCCACGCTCTATGGCTCTTATGCCTGTAGTTAGCTCATAAATCATCCTGCCCTGTCTAAAGCAGAGGGTAGACCTCATCGCCATCCTCTTAAGCTCTCTCCCACCCTCTTTAACTCTGATTTGATCCTTTTCAATTTCTCTCCTCCACTGCTACTGTGTTTTACCTCTAGTACACATTTTTATTTATTTTATTCTGAGCCTTAAATGTCCCTATAAAAGGATTTGTACCTTCTCCAACCCCTTCAGCCCTGGTAGGAACTATTGGATGGATTTTATTTTTCCAAAACCACCCACATAGATAGGTTGGAAGCAAAGGTCATCTTTGCTTTGGAAAGAGATTCTTGCTCCAAGCCAAATGCACAATAATCAGGAGAAGAGGGACTTTGTGTTCCCTCTCTTCAGCCAAGTTCCTTGCAACCTGTTTGCTATTCCTGGAGTCAGAAAGAGAGGAGAGTACTTGGCAAAATAGAGGCAAGTACCAGGAATCAGGACTGTGGTCTCAAGTTCCTGAGTTTTAACTGGGTCATTTCTGAGTCAGGCCACTTTTTACAGACAATTTCAGTTTTGGAAATCAGATTTTAACTGTATAAAGGCTGTCAGAGGCTTCTTTCTATAAAAAACTAAAATGTTGTATATTAACCTGGTAGCTATTTAAATCTTGGTTTTACTTCTAAGTGTAAATTTCAAGCAAAGGGATACAGAATAAGAGACATACTCCTTACTTTAATATTCAGGTCAAAAGACCCCCTTTAGAAGGTTTTATTTTGATAACCAGCCATGAGCACTAATCTACAGGTCTATTTTCAAATACCTTTAGTCCATAAGCCTCAGAATAAAAAAAATTCTGACTATTCTTTGGAGGAAAAGAGAAGCAAGCCTCATGGGTATCCCAAGGCCAATAGTCACAATTGCCTGGCAACCATGCTTTGTGGTGCTCTGCCTTCAGACCACAACAACTAGTTCCCTGAGCAGCTTCAGAACTAGGCACAATGACCTCCAGACTAAAAAGCAGATGTTTCAAAAATAACTCCAGGCAATATAATCACACCTGTTCTAGATTCTTGGAAGTTGCCATAGTGAGTTCTGCTATTTCCCCGGGGTTTAAACACAGTTTGAACCCTTAGGATCCTCCATCTAAATCTAAAACCCAAGTATTTGAAACTATTCAGAAAGAATTACCCACTTGGGGATCTAGCTGAAAAAGTTGGTCCATTGTTTCAGAATGAAAATGGACAATTAAAGGCCTCTCTCTGGCTCTGACACAACTACCCAGTGTGATGTTAGAGGCTCTAGACCCAACCTGTAGATCATCTGGCAGGACTCAGAGAAGAGCCAGAGGTGTGACAATGTTCCTTGCAGAGAAAGAGAATCGGATTTTTCTCTGAATTCCCAGAAAATGTGATTCATTGTTTCTTCTCTATGGAAAGTTTGCATGCTGCCTCATAAAAACCCAGAAGTTTTTCTTTGAAATAAGAACAACAAAAGTGAAGCTATGGAAAGGCAAAAAATAAAACAGTAAATTCTAAAATGTAAATGTCCTACAAGGAGCCTAATGCTTTTTCATTTTTTTAACCTATCAATTTGACAAAGATTTAAAAAGAAAATACTAAATACTAAGTAAAGGTATGGTGGAAGAGACACTTATATACTGTTGATTGGAATAAAACTTATTCCACCTTTCTACAGCGTAATTTTGTAGTAAGCTCATGGCTTAAGCATGCGTACACTCAATAATTTAACTCACAAATGTATATTCTGAGGAAATAATCTAAAATTCAGAGGAACATTTATGTGCCACGACGATAATTGCAGAGGATTGGTAACAATTAATTCTAGTCTTCCGCAAGACAAAACTTTAAATATAAAGACACTTTTCTTCTTTTTCAAGAACATATCTGAGGTTCTCTCAATTGCTCCTCATAGCACAGTTTCCAGGCCATTTTATATTCTGACCAACATTCCTTTTCCACACAAACACACACACACACACACACACACACACACACACACCCCATCACCAACAATATTCTATAATTTTTCCTCTGAAAGTAGCAGCACGGAATCCAACACACATTCTAAATGTGACCTGAGCATCTTGTAGAACCCTAGGAATGGTATCAGGTTTCTGTTGTCCATCCCCAAAAATATTCCAGAGAAGTAATGCTTACAGTTGATTGTTTTAAAGATCTACAGTCTATTATTCTCATTATTCTAAATTTAATCATTGGAATGCTGAAAGTTGGTATCTTTGAAAAATATTTATTGGACACCTTAACTAATTACCTGCATGAAATTGAATTTAATCCTATACCTTCTTTTTTCAGTGGACACCACTGTAAATAAGAACCACGTGATTTTTATTTCTACATTGGTTATAAATTTTTTTTTCCACTTCCACTTAGAACACAGTCACAATAACTTTACTGACCAACTAACAGGAAGAACATGCAAGATAATCTACAAAATAATAGTTTTTTTAGAGCCCATTGGAGAGCTGAGTTTGTGAAGAAATCCAATGAACTAAAGTCATCATCAGTAGAGTCATGGGGAGAGGAGGATTTAGTCATAGACGTTCATAAGAAAAAGGCAGTTTAACTTTTCATAGATATTTAAAGATAAAGTGCAGTCTGGCATGGCTATTTTGAATCCCTGGGAGCCCCAAATCAAGGAGAGTCCTTACCTGTTGACTAATTCTTTCTCCGTAGGCTTTACCAGATGCATTCAAGAAAGTTCGGAAGCCGGACAAGAGTGCTGAGAGACCATCCTTAAAGGCATAGACACCTCAGATCTGCTCAAATCTAAGAGCACAGCAGGAAAATTGAGACCCTGCATGCACTCTGAGCCTTACACTGGATATAAGTGAGTGCCCACGTGTGGCTGGGTGAGTGGTAAGAGGGTAACAGAGATTTGCCTCCCATCTGAGGAGCAGGTGCTTTGGATCTGTGAAGTCTGAGGGAAGGATAGGAGAACTGAGAAAATTCTCCCCCACCGCCCCAGCACTCTGTGCTTTAGACTGATTATCAGACAACAGCTGTCTGGGGCAGGAGCAGGGGAGGAGCAAGAGCTCTCTCTGTTGTCCAAGCTGGAGAAGAAAGCTGAAGTCTGATAGGAAGACTGGAAAACCTCCAGACATGCAATATGGGGGAAAGGTTGTGATCCTGTACTCAAAACACTTATTAAAGCCTGTATAGAACTGAATTTAACAGCAAAGCTCAGATCATCTCAATGACAGATTAGATTGACTCAACCCCTGAAAGAATGACATGAATTTTCCTGGGAAAAAAATATTTACTCAACCTCTTCTGTTCTTTTACACACAATGTTTGAAAATCAATCAACACACACACACACACACACACACACACAGTGTCCACGATCTGTGGAACACATCAAACAATCTAACATATATTTCACTAGAGACCAAGAAGAGCGAGAGTGGGACAGAGGAATATCTAAAGGGATAATGTCTGAGAATTTCCAAGGCTGAAGGAAGATATCACCTCAAAGGTCTAAGATGCCAGTAAACTGCATCTGGATAAATATATTCTCATCAAGCTGAAAAGCAAATACAAAGGGAAATCTTGAGAGCAGCTAGAGAATATGGACACATTAAATACAGGAATATAAGGTAAAAAGAATAGTTGACTTCTTGTCAGAAACAATGAAGGCAAAAAGACAAAGACACTTTATTAAGTGCTCAAAAAAAGCAGCTTAGAACATATATCCAAAAAATCACTTAAATATTAAAAGAAAACTATTTGTTAGTGTAAAAAAAAGCTGAAGGTCTTTGACTTCAGCAACCTGAAGAGTTAGACATGTTAAAAGAAGTTCCTTACTTAGAAAAATTATAACAGATAGAAATCCGGTTCTACAGAAAGCAATGGAAAACCCAGAAATAGAAAATATATTGGTAAGTATGAAGGACTTAGAAACAACTTTCAGCAACTGAGAATAGAAAAGAACTTCCATCCAAGATGCCCTTTATCACCAGGGGCATAAAGGGGGGAAAAAAGCTGTCAACCAAGAAAATAAAACTACCTTTTAAAAATGAAAGCAAAATAAAGACATTCCCAGATAAACAAAAACAGAATTTGTTGGGAGCAGACCTGACTTACAAGAAATATTCCAAAAAGTTCTTCAGGCTGAAAGCAGTTGACCATTGACAGTAATTTGAAAAAACCATCCCAAAAAAATAAGGAGCACTGGTAAAGGTAATTATGTAATTAGAAAAGTATAAATACATATTTCTTCTTTCTTCTCTTATCTGATTTAAAGGCCATTGTAGAGAATATCTATTTATCTATCTACTTATGCATCTACCCATACACATATACATATGTATAAATGTATATATACAGTGTGTGTATGTAATAAAATTGTGTTGTTGGGCTTACAGCATATAGAAATGTAATATATTTGACATAACTTTAAGGGACAGGTAGAAGCGAAGTTGTATTACAGTAAGAAAATAACATAAGATGATAATTCAAATTGACAGAAACAAATGAGGAGGATCAGAAATGTTAAATATTTAATATGTTACTTAATATAACAAACTATAAATATATACTTGTTTTCCTTTCTTCTCTTAGCTTCTTTAAAAGACATTAAAATTATAGAAAGCAATTTCAGCAGTTTATTGAATTTGCAACATACATAGGTGTATAATATATATAATATAGATGTATGAATAATAATCCATAGCACAAAAAAGGGGCAGAATGGAATAGTGCTAAGAGTAATGTTTCTATATCTCTCTGATATTGTTGGTAAAAATATGAAGTTTATTGTGATAAATTCCATTATACCAGGTAAGCTCTAGAGTAATCATTAAGTTTTTATATTTAGAGAATTTCATTAAATTAGTTGAATTTTTATGCTAGAAAATATTCATTTAATGCAAAAGAAAGCAATAAAGAAGAAATAAAAGGACATAAACAAATGGAACATTTAGAAAACAAAAATACAGTGGCAGATATAAATTCAGCTACATCAATGATAATATTAAATATCAATGGATTAAATAATCTAATCAAAAGGCAGAGATTGTCAGACTGGATAAAAAATAAGATCCAACTATATGCTGTCAACAGAAAATATACTTTAGATTCAATATACAAATAGGTTGGCAATTGTAAAAGATATAACATGCAAACAGGTACCATAACAAATTGGAGTGGCTATGCTAATATTAGAAGCATCCTATTTAAATGCAAGTCTTGCCTCCCCATCTCCCTTCTTTGTTGTTTATCTTTATCACTAATCACCATGTGACTTATTATATATTTTAATTAGTTGTTTATTACCATCTCTCCTACTAGAATGTAAGCTCCTTGAAGGTAGGGTTGTGGCTTTTCTTTTGACTTTTTTTTTCTCTCTGTTTTATTCACTGCTGGTCAACTATGTATCTAGGACAGGTTCAGGCACACAGTGGGAGTTCAATAAATATGTATTTAATGAATGAGCACTATGGGCTCTGATCTAGTTGCTAGGGATAGCACAGTGAATCAAACAAAAGTCTTCCCCCTCATGCAACTTAATTTATAGTGGAAAAAATTTTTTTAATGGGAAGCATATTTTAATTGAGCCATATGTTAAGCATAATGTGGTAAGCATGGTAAGAACTAATGGAGATGATTGCAATCATTATTCTTTTTTCAAAGCCAAACCAAATTTTAACCATATGTTTATTTCATTTGCTCTCTAGTATCTATAATTAATGTAAATTTGGCTAGATATAAATTATCATCTATTGTTTTATCATTATCATCCATTTTCATTCTATTTAGAGAAGTAGAAACTGCTCATGCTTTATCAAATATCTATACGGTTTTTAAAATTGTTTTTCAAAAGGTCTGATTTTGCCAAGTATATTTATAGATAATTCTTACACTCACAAGCATAATGTAATAGAAATGTTTCACTTGTTTCTAATTCTTCTGAACTTCATACACTTATGTGGAGAATTACTTAATGGTAAAATATATCCTAAACCCTTGTAACAGATTTCAAGTTTATATTTCATTTATTTCCCATGATAGGAAGAAATTATCAAAAAAAAGAGGTGAATCTAAATTAAAACTTCTCAGGGAGCGATACAAATAAATTCTGTTATGTTAAGATTAAAGTGAGCAGGTTTAAGATATGCTGGGATTAATTCTTTTTCATTTTTTAAAAAACAGGAACACTCTATTCACTTTTGTTTTTTTTTCTCCCCTCTGGTGACAACTGAGAACATATTTCTATGCCTCTTCTTTATGCATGTGAAAGAAATTCTGACAACTGCAAGTTTGGTTAAAAATATTGTCAACAATGACAAAGATAAACAGGTTATTTTATCAAAACAATCCTCTATCTTCCTTCATGTTCTATGAGAAAATACGCTGATGTGTGATATTTGAAGACTAGTGATGACAAATGGCAATGGTAATAACTTATATACAAGGAAAAGTACCCACTTGCTCTTAATTAGTTTTTGTCTGTTAGAAAATCTTAATATGAGAGAAAAAAAAAGGTTGAGGTACTAGACTTCTTTAAAAACCTGTTTTGAGGAAATTCAAGCCAGATAAGAACATATTCAGAAAGTAAAAAGTTATGGTAGTAAGATTTAGGTGCTTAATCTTTATGATTAATTGTACCTTTTTTTAGAATGCAGAACTATAGTGCCTATATAATTGGATAAAAAGGGTCATAAATAATAAGTTATAGATGCCATTTTCCAAATCTACCTTCCTTATAATTTTTTCCTAGTACATTTTAGACTTAACACGTAGCTCAAATAAGAAACCCAGGAGACCTCTCTTTGCTTCCCCATTATAGATTTAGACATGCTGCTTCTTCCCCTATAGCTTTAAAACATTTAGTTTGCTGTGGTTTTCTTTACTACTAAAACATTTGGGATTGTTTGTTTTAAGAAAATTTTCAGGGTCGATGATAAAATTATTAAAACATCCAGGTTTTTTTTTGTTTGTTTTTGATGAAAGAATTCATCTCAAGGGCTTCCCTGGTGGCGCAGAGGTTGAGAGTCCGCCTGCCGATGCAGGGGACACAGGTTCGTGCCCTGGTCCGGGAAGATCCCACATGCCACGGAGCAGCTGGGCCTGTGAGCCATGGCCGCTGAGCCTGTGCTCCGCAACGGGAGAGGCCACAACAGTGAGAGGCCCGCGTACCGCAAAAAAAAAAAAAAAAAAAAAAAACAATTCATCTCAAAATATGAACAGATTAATCAAACCAAAAAAACTCACCTGTCTTTGCATCTTTCCAGTCATCTGAAAGAATAGTCTTGGTCTGGATAGTGTATTTAGATATAGGACTATGATTGTCTGAACCACGGCTCCAAGTAAGTCCCACAGAAGTGGCCCTAATGTCTTCTATTCTCAGACCACCTGGAGGGCCTGGAGGGCCTGAAATGAAAATTTGAGTAATGAATCAATGAATCCCAGCTAGTGAATTAAGTACACATTAGAATACAAAAATGCCCTCTTTGCAATTAATCTAAAGAACATATACACGATGAAATCAGTGGTGTCATAGTCCATTTAAACATAAACTATAAGAAGCAGTAATAATGGTGTTTATGGTTTTTACTAAATGCTTTCGTGATGTCTCTTTTTATGAAAGGAGATAAATTCTGTCCTTTAAAAACGGCATTATTATTATAACAAACATATGATACTCCTTGACTCATAAAATGCATTTGGCATCAAATGAACCTGACATAACAGATTGTAGCATAGCGATAGTTAATGGATGTTTGCTGAATACATGGATCGGAGCTGACAGCACAGTCCAGATATGAGGGTAGTCAGTCGTATGTTTCATTCTGTCTACCCAAAAGGAGGCAGGACATATAACTCTAAATGTTATAGATAATTTATGTTACTTGGAGTAGAAATTTCTGAGAATGCTTGTATGTATCATTTTGGATAATACATTTCATGTTAGTTAAACTAATAGAAATAAATAATATTAAAAGAAATATTTCTATTTATATAAAATGTAGAAAACAACTGTCAATTCAGATATACGAGGAATGATCTGAAAACATCAAATAATATACTGAAGAGTCTTAGGCCAGAAGAATTATTACTGCAGAACATAAAACAATGTTAAAAATAGGCTTTCAGAGATGCTTCGTAATTCAGTATTAATATTCTTCTCTAAACTGAGAACACTGTTCTGGGTGGTAGAGATGACAAGATAAATGAGACATAACTTTTAGATTTTGAACAGCACTTTGTCTTGAAAAGGGTGAATTGGCCTGGTAAATAAATAACAGTAATAGACAGTAGTGAATGCCAGGATTATGGCATACATGGTATACAAGATACTTATACTTTGCATCATGATTTCTTCTTTGTAAAAGTGTAACAGAAAGTCCTTTAGGTGGTAATGTGGCATCTATCACTTACAACGCTAAAGAAGGCTCTCAGTTGCCAGAGAACTCCTAGAATAGACATTTCAGACAGTGACATCACTTGTTTTCTTTGTACCAGAAAGGAGTCCATCCCCAACTGAATTAGGCATAGTGAATATAATAATCAACAACTTTTTTAAGTGGCAACTTTTTTTGTTGAAAAAGTATTAAATAAAACAAAGTTTTAATCTTTTAGCTGAAAATAAGTGCCTTCCTATTTAAATGTCAGATCAGATGCTTTGTCTACTTGGCCTTTTTTCTCCACATGGGCTTT
The DNA here is from genome assembly GCF_937001465.1 of Orcinus orca. Classification (NCBI taxonomy): domain Eukaryota; kingdom Metazoa; phylum Chordata; class Mammalia; order Artiodactyla; family Delphinidae; genus Orcinus; species Orcinus orca. The sequence goes on along the minus strand of NC_064569.1, from coordinate 32,136,166 downwards.
GGTCTTTGCAAAGGTATAGAGAACACCACAAAACTTCACCAATTTCCTTGCTGTTGGTCCCAAGGAGGAAAACGTGTGTGTAGATCAACAAAACTGCATTACTACTAATATTAAAATAACACAGGACACAGCCTATTGATGGTAGTAAATTTTATTTGGAATTATATAACAAATTAATAAAGGTAAATAAATTTTTGTAAATGTATAATCTGTAATAGTATTCTTATACTTCCTGATGTTAATTAAAAGTAATAATAATACACCATCCACAATTAATGAAAATAGCCACATAAATTATATAAAACACATTTGATATTCAGAAAGAACACATTATATTTTTCATATGTAAAAAACACGTTGAAATACAATGCACATTCTTGATCAGAACCCCCAAGTTCCTTATTTCACATGAAGTATCATCCCAAGTCAATTACTGAGTGGAATATTTCAGAGTATTAAAATTAAAAATTAGAAATGAAAAATAAAAATTTTAAAAGGAAAAGAAAGTTTTATAGTGAAGGCATTCAGACACTTTTTCTGAGCATAAAGTTATGGCATTCAGAAAATGTTAAAGGGAATTTAAGGCAAAATTGCCATAGGTTAGTCTTTTACCATTAAAGTGAAAATCATTTCCCTACTATTATTCTGTAAAGTTCTTTGATGGCAAATGAATGACCTTCATAAAGTCAGATTAAAGTCACATACTATTAGTGTATTTGTTGGGACATTATATGCATGATAATTTATCCAGTCACCCATTCACTGAAGAACAATATTGTTGAGCAAAAGACTGTAATTATACTTATGCATTTTTTTCTCTGATACATGCCTGGCCTATAGTGAGTTCTTAGTAAATATTTGGTGAAGACATAAATAAATTTATCACATTGACCTTCAGACAGTTCTGTAAACATAACAGTCATTCACAATACAATCTGTATTGAAATACTGTATCATCATAAGAAGGTGAAATTGAGAAAACAAATGGAAAGGAGTTGGTTGATATTCCCAAAACCACTGTGTGGCAATATTATTTGGTAATGGCTCACTTTGATATAAAGTAGATTTTTCCATCTAGTAATTAAATACAAATATCCCCCAGAAAATACCTGAGAGAAAATATACTATTAAAGAGCAGAGATTTTAGAGTTAAAAAAGGCTTGACTTTAAATCCAGTTCCTTGATCTATCTTGGGCAAGTTTCTCAAATTTACTCAACTTTCATTTTCTCATCTATAAAATAGGAGTAATAAAAATTGACCAGATAGGATTGTTGTTAGGATTGAAAAAAAACCTTTAAAGAATGTAGTGTTAGGCCTGGTCCACAGGAAGTCCTTAGTAAATTTTAGCTATTAATGTTATTATTGTTACACCTGTAAGAGCTTTCTGGGCATCTGAACTATAGGACAGGAGTAATACTTGTTAATAATTAACAGGGATTTGCTTACCCGATTGTTCATTTATCACTTGTTTCCACTCAAAAGTAAGGTATTTCTAGTAAATTTGATGGAGGTAAGGAATGGCTGGGGATGTGAAGGCCCTCTAATGTGTACTAAGGAATCAAGACGCAGAAAAAATAGAGTGGTTCTAACTGGGCCAGCCCTGCACTGTCTCCCAGAAAGAAGGTTTTCTAAGCAGTGTAGCTGATGTTACTTGTTCAGATTTTCTGTTCAGAATGGAGAAAAAATTGTTGTGGTAGAAAATGAAATAATGCAGCCACTAGTTCCTCAGCACAAAGGCAGGCATTTAGGAACTGGCAGTCCTTCTGATTCTTTCTTCAGTGACAAAAAAGCAATACATAATTCTGACTCAGAGTCTGTGTGTTTCTTTTTTAAGCTCTCATCACTGTGCAAACACTTTCAAGAAATCTTTAAGGAAAGAATTGAAGCTAGGGAAAATGTAAGCGAATAGACAGCTAGATACAGGTTATTTCACTATTACTCTATCGGTATACCTTTCCAGTTTCTTAGGTGTCCTCAGGCAGATAGCTAATGATTGCTAAGAACACTATATATACCAAATTTAAATTATCATGAAACAGAGAAATTGGTCAGAGGGAAAGGACCTTTGGAATTTGACCTGTATTTTAAATGCATAAGTATATTAGATGACAGATTATTTTATTCATCCATTTTTTTCTGTCTTTTGTTTTTATCATTAATGATCCATAGTGGGAATAAAAAAAGAAGGAACTGGAATATTTCTCTGACTAACCCTGCAAAGGCTTTTCATCAGTTCTCACTATTAGTAAATACTAAAGGAGTTGGAAAGAGAAGAAAATGAGAAAAAGAGATAGGAAGGAGGGGATAAAAAGTTATTCCAAGTATGCTTTTTGGTTTTAGTTGTTATGAATATGGTTTTATCTATACTACTTGCATACCCCCATGCCCTGGAGTTCTGATATTCATTTTATTAAGCTTATGTATCATGTCCATAAAACAGTGCTGCTATTTTTGTTTTCCGATTCTTCCAAATGCTGACAGATGTCGTTAAGTGTGGACATCACTAACTGTGTTAGGCCTGTCCAGCTGACTAAATTCCTCCTTTATAAATTAACAGTACAGACTTCAATGTTGATTCTTTACATCTTCTTTTCCTTTTCAATATCATAGTGTTCAACCACTACCTTTCTGTACTTCTTCAGGTAGAGGCTGCCACTATGGACTGTTCTTCCTTTTTTATTTGCATTACCCTCTATCTTTCAATTCTTGTTTTTCACCATTATAACCTTTCTCTCTGGCTTTAAATATCTCTCTCAGAGATTACTGACTGAGAAAGCTCCAAAAAAATCTCACCTATGGGGGATAATTAGTAGTCTATCAAGATCCTTGTTAGTGTTATGTTTCTACATTGTGAGTTCTTCAAAATCAGGCTTTTTTCTGTCACTTTTTTTTTTACATAGTGGGGGCTTTGGAAATAGCCAGAATGGTCCTTTATCATCTGTGGTTCAATGCAGTTTCACTGGCCACATCCATATTCTCTTTTCCTAAATTTTTCTAGGTTCTCAATGTTTTTACTATTAAATCACTGACTACAGGCAAATATTGAAAACATTTGGCTATGTAATGTAGGTCACACACACTTTAGAGATCACTGAAGCCAATACCTGTACATTTTACAAAACGTTGCTGCAGTTCAGAAAGGTTATTGCCAGAATGAAACAGTTGGTCTGTGACAGTACAGAAAAAGACAAGAGACTGAGTTTCCTGGTACAACCCAGGCAAAGCGAGAAGAAGCCCGTTTGAAATTCAAATCATGCAGCCCAAACGTGTCTGTCCACAAAAAGCCTGCAGAGAACTACCTGATAACTAGCACATTTATACTGTGCTTCTCTTGGATTTGCCTGCATTTTTAAAAAAGTATGAACTCATAAGAGCATAAAATGTTAGTGAATCCAAAAAAGGAAATTTATATTGTTTTTTTATAAAAGTAATATATTTTACTAAGTAAGGAAATAATATATTTTATTTTAATAAAATAAAAGTAATATATTTTACTAAGTAAGGAAATTTATATTGTCTATTTTAATAAAAGTAGTATATTTTACTAAGTCCTTATTATATCTGAGTCATTGCTAAATCTTTTATAATTATTACAAATAATGCTATGATGTAGGCACTATTATTTTCACTATTTTACAAATGAGGATACCCAGATATGGATAGATTAAATAAAATAGCCACAGTCATCCAGCTAGCAAACGGCAAAGCTAAGACTTGAACTCAACTGATTTGCCATGAGACTTTTCATTAACTATAGTAAAAACAATCATTTAAAAACAGCATTAGCAGCTTCAAATTCAAAAATGGTATTTACTGCTTTTTTTTAGAGACCTTTTTTGTTGGGGAGAATATGAATTACTTGGGCACTAGTGCATATTGTGGGTAAAATGACAAAAACTGCGATATATTGACTACAGCTTTTTAAATCATTTTGTGATCTGTTAATTCAGATAAGTGAAGGTAAAGATATCACCCATTTATAAATTCCTACTACATGCCTAGTTTTTTTTATTATCATGAAGGGATTTGTTAAACTTTCCTGAATTTTACTAGTTTTTAGAAAAAAATACCTATGTGTGAACAAAATACAGATGTGATTTCCACTCAGTTTTCTTTCACATGTAAAGTAATTAGAAGGAAAAATGAACATAAATACAATTATTTCTCAATTCTGCCATTTCTTCTTTAGGAATGTAGTAACACTCAGTGAAGTAGTTTTTAGACATTTGAGGAAAAATAGCAGGAAAAAAATTTTCAAAATGATTATTCACACATTATAAGCTGACTGTATTTTCTCAATCAATAACTGAGACTAATTTTCCCATAAGTCCAGTGGGATAGAAGATTTGAAACTGGGATCCTCCAGGATTAAACACGATGGATACATAGTACCCATGACTATACCCTAGGCGTCACTTGAGTCAGCGCCAATACTTAGGCAGTAACCCTAATGCACCTTCTCCCTCCAAAAGGCTGACTGGCTCTCTAAATACCTGTAGTTAGAACTGGACCCCAAAAAACTGCTGGTCCTTCTTGGACTCCACTCTGCATAGCACACATTTAATGCAAGCCTTGGCACTAAGCAGGAAAGACATCTCAGTGTCATCTTATTTCCATTTGTAATTACTCCATAAGTAATTAAAAGCAAAGCACCACATATGAGTATCTCGTGGTTCACTGTTTATTTTTACCAAAAGAGCAAATTTTAATTAAAAGTTTAAATGTTAAGAAAACAAAAAACTTTCAGTACAAATTATCATCCCTTTTAAAATAAAATAATCTGAAAATAACAATGCTGAAACAACATCAGTTATTATCAAGGCACATGGCTTCTTCTTTACCAAAACATGTCAGTTAGAGTCTCTTTATTACTACATGCCCGTTCTTGCTCTGAAAATTAGTTAAGACAACAGCTTTATTATAAGGTAATAAAACACAAATTTGTGTGCTCTTGTTAAAGCGTTAAGACTGTACTAAGATGAAGCTGAATATTAAACATCTCTACCATTTAATAGGAATATAGTAGTTTTTCAACCTCTAAAATTGGTATTTTAACCTCTTACATTGTTAAAAATGAACATAGATCACTATTAGAAATGAGAATGAGGATAAAGGAGCTAAATGAATCTATGTAATTCTAGTTGATATTGAAGCAGTTTATCTAAACAAAAATATTCTCCTTTTCCTGCCACTTGTCATAATTGTTATGTGGTTTCCTTTCTAATTTTTATTCTGTCTTTCCAAAACTATATTCCTATCTGATCTTGGTGGTATACTTTCAGTGATGGACTATGGACCACAATGCTGGTTTATGCACATCTCCATGGCAACATTTATGGATACGTGACAATTTTGAATTATTTTAAAATATCTTATTAAAATGACAGTTGCCCTAGATCTCCAGTCTAAATCCTAAGATGCTTCCTTCTATGACAATAATTAACACTAGAAAATGAAAAATGGTGGAAATAAGTAACATTTTGAGCCAGAGGCATGTATTCCTTTACGATAACTAATCAATTATTTTTTAACTACATACATATTTAGGGGTCATTACATATCTCTCAAAGCTTTCCTAAGAGTTCTTCCAACCACAGATGGGAATTTTAGAGTTACTAAATGAGAAGTTCATATAATATCCCACCCTTAACCATAAACCTGTTTAAGAAGAGCAAATTATTTCTTGTGAAGAAATAAGAATTTTAAGCATGTCTCTTTGACCAAAGGGCAGAAATGAAAATATTTTCAAATAATGAAATTCAAGCAGTTCCAGAAAGAATTATATACACTTCAATTTTAATCTGCCATTTCTGTTCATGTCCTTCCAAAAAGTCTTGACCTTCCTCTCAAAACAAAAGATCCAAGAAGGCTGATGCTAGGAGTTAACAGAATTAAATATGCATACGTGCTGTTAATGGCTTAGTCATCTTCACTTAAATCTTGCTACTGAGATGACAGTTTTCTCCACATGCTGACCAATTTCACTTCCCAGTCCCAGGAATTGTTCCAAAAACCTTACAGAGCCATGGGTGGTCTTCAGTTGTTTATTGCTGCTTTTGATCTTTTCTTGCCAAAGAATATATGTGGCACCAGGATACAAAAGGCCACTGGAATAATGCCCCTTAGCTTACATCCTAATTAAGATGACTCATTAGTGAATTTGACAACAACAGTGTTCATTACCTGCTTGGGTAAATCAAACAGTCCATTCAGTGGCAACACTCCTGTATTATAATTCACCAGTTCTTCATTTTTTTTTTCAGATAATGAGCTAATTTCTGAGATATGTAATTTCAAAGAAAAACAGGATATGAAAACACAAAAATTTTACTTGGCCATTATATGATGTACTGGGTTAGTTCAGTAGGCATTTTTCAGATATTAATGAAGCTATGCAATTATATTTTAAAATATCATTCTGCTCAAAGTATGTTTAAATGTTCAAAAGGGAAAAAAATCCTCTAAGAACTAGATTTTGGCAGGGGGAACTGCAGAAGCTACAAGATTGAGTTAATTAGTAAAATCTAATATAATATGTTAAAAAAAAAAAAAAAAGGTTTTCCCACAAAGAGTGAGTGTCAACGATCACCAGGTTGGAGGCAGGCTTGCACAGACGGGGAGAAAAGGATCCGCCATGTTTTTCTCTCCATCTTTTCTGTTTTTACCTGCAAGAGGAAAGATCAAGGCTGAAGGGCAAGTGTGGATGCCCATTTAGGAGCAGGAAGCCATATACTTCAGGAATTTGCCAAGTATCCTTAATGGGTAAGTTGAAATAATGAACAAAGAAAAACATCTTCTAAACACTGTAGATGGGAGTCCAAAAAGGAGAAGGCTGAAGTGACAAGCCTTGGCCCAATCAAACCTGTTTCCCTCAGAAATAGTGACTGACTTTGTAAGGAACAAGAGTTGTAACTGGATCCCTTCCTCCCCTTAAAAAAACCCTCAAATTCCTAGAGCCTTTGTAATTCCACTCCACATAGTACAAGTCTACCTACCCAAACCTATGCTCATGCCTTCAAGGCTTCTAAGTAAGAAAAAAATCCTGAGGATAAATTTAAGCAGCGATTTATGAAATTTAATCAGAGGTTGGGGCTGGAAGTCATGGGAACCTGTGTCTTGATTAATATTATATTTATTGTTTATGTCTATATAGACATTAATAGCAAAAGGGAGGGAAGTAAAAGAAAATGTTTATAGAAAGTCATCATGGGCAACGTGTGAACTGGAGCTGTTCTTCTCTTTCATAAATATGGACTCTGAGGCTTATGATGATTAACCGACTGGCCTAAGACCACAGGTTATTCAGCAGGTGAAGTGCATTTCTAATCTATGTTTGCCTAATGCCAAAAGCCATACATTTTCCATTGTGCCATGCAGATCTTTTAATGACTGTATGCATATATTAGTATAACTATATTATCATAGAAAAGTATGGTATTAACAAGATGATCATCCTCCTATGTTCCCTAACCATAACTAGGGATAGTTTGATTATTATAATTAGACCACTTTATAACTACTAGTGCCCCCCTGGTTATAGTTATTTAAGTAGGAGAAATAGTATCTAGGAAAACTGCTGACTGCTTATTGCAAATTTAGTCCTATGATAAATGGTAACAAAGGTCACAAAAACGCACTTGTCTCTTACATTTGTCTTTCAAACATAAGAGATTTCCAAGTCTTTTGATGAGAATTGAAATTGCTAATTTTAAATATATTCTTTTTTTCTCCCTTTTAAATGAAGTTTTGGTAGTTTTGTGGAGAGAGGGGGCAGTGAACAGTCACACAGGGAGCCTCCCCAAACTGTTGCACATTGGAGTGCCATTTCTTGAATTAGTAACAGAGGCTTCCAACCTCTGCAGGAACATATCAAACAGTGGTCCTCCAACTTGTTTAAACCACAAACATCAGAAGTACCTGGTGTGTTCCAAACAGGGACAGCCCCTTGCCCCAGAGAAATTCTCAGAGATGTGCGGGGCGGCTCAAGCACTAGCTGTTGAGAGCCACTAAGACTGTAGTGAGATGATGCTCAGAAGTATATTCCTTAGTGTGACAGAGCCCAGACTGTTCAATGACACACAAGGGATTGCTACCTTCTAGTGAGTCACAAGTTATTTGCTACTAAGAATATTGAAAATTCATAAGTTTGTACATTAGTTTTTTGTGTAAAAATGAAGTGTATTCAAGGTTATCCTTTTAATTATGCTAGCTCTTGTTCACTGTTCACTTTCATGCCAATGCATTTTCAGATAAGGGAGTTGGTATTCCAGCAGTGCCCTGGGAAATGCATGTGGGCCACAACGAAGTCCCTCACCTCATCCCATGTCAACAGAGTGACCATGACAAGCATTGGGCAATTAGAAATTAAAATGGTGTTTTAATTTTTTGGAAAAAAAAAAAAGACCCTTTGGATTTATTCCACAATCTTCATTCACTCATGAGTGTATTGGGCAGTTAAAATTATAATAGAAAGGTACTGTGGCAGAGAGAAGATTGGGAGCTCCCTGCTGTGTTGATCTAATGAGATGTCCTAAGCCAAATTTAGATAACGGATGGGAGACGGGGTTCTGTCACACAAGGACCGGATCCTGTAGTCACCTCTGAAGAGGAAATAGGGAAGGCGCAAACTATGGAATAGCTGGATTTGTAGGATACCAATGGAGATTCCATAGTTGCTTGTAGTACCCTTTTACATTTCTCCCTTTCCCTTTGAGTATGTCTCTATTAATCCCAGTGATGATGGTAGTTTGGACCTGTGTGATAGGAATTTAAAAGGACTAAAATGGAATTTAAAAGGACTAAAAGGACCTATGTGATAGGAATTTAAAAGGACTAAAATCTCCTCTCTAAAGCTTGTTATACTGACCACAGGTTTAGAGGGTAAAAATTTTCTCTGAGTTTCCTTCATTTTCATTTACTTAGGTGTAAGAAATTCTGTGACCCAATCAAATTCCCAGGGCCTGGTCTGATGAGGTTGGCTGGTGGGAAGGAGATAGATGGTGGTGGCAGGAAGCCAGTTTGCAAAAGGTACCATGAGGAAATAATTGCACATTCCTGAGACTTGAAATGGCAGACTTTACAAAAGTCACACCAAAAAAATAGTTTTGCTTAAAAGGAATTTTATACCATTGAGTCTTCTATTGGTTATTTTTTCAATAATGAAGCTAAAGCATTTTGTCTTCTTTTTTAAATAAAATGAACCAAAAAGAGAAGATATTATGAAATTCTAATTTCAAATAACTTAAAATTTTACTCTCTGAATTAACTTTGAATTATCAATGCTTCAGAGTATTTGGGTGGACAATTTAACAAACAAACCATATACCAATGTGAAACAGATGTACAATAAAATTATCTGATCTGATTTTTATATTCGGGAAGTTAAACACTAAAGAGAAGTGAGAAAAAGTAAGTTATGTAGTGAATTTGAAACACTGATAACTGGCCAAGTTCTGGCTTGATCATGTGAACTCTGAGGAATATTTTCTTTTTCTTCTTGTTTTAAACTTCCTTTGCCTATGAATGGATTACCAGTCCTTACATGACTACCACACAGCAGTTTTGTTAGGATGACATGATAAAATTTATATGAAAGTCCTGTAGACACATACATTCTAATCTAAAACACTTAAACATTTTGAATGTACTATTTTTAAGGCCAAAGAACACATTATAAAATCAAGCTTAAAACCATCTACTATGATTTATTGTTTTTGCTGTTGTAATTACAATTGTATGACGTTGACTACATGAAAATAATTTTAATTATTATACCTTTCCCTTTTTATTAGACCATTCATAAATATATTATGGGCAAAAATAAAATTGCAAAATCTGTATCAGTAACTTTTCTATAGAATAAACATTTCTTACCAAAAAAGAAAAAAGCCTACATTTTAATTTTTCCACATTGATTATTTTATCTCATTGAATATATCTGAATTAGTGTTTGATTATATTATGTTACAGCAATGAACTGGGTGTTATATGTGAAGCCAGACTGCTTATATTCAAATCTTGTCCTTTTACTTAGTAGCTAAATGATCTTGGGCAAGTAACTTAGCCTCTCTGGTACTCAATTTCCTTATGTGTAAAATGGGGATAATGATCGTATCCATCTCTTAAAATAGTGTTGTTAAAATTAGCCTTTAGGGACTTCTCTGGTGGCGCAGTGGATAAGAATCTGCCCACAAATGCAGGGGACACGGGTTGGATCCCTGGTCTGGGAGGATCCCACATGCTGCAGAGCAACTAAGTCTGTGCGCCACAACTACTGAGCCTGCGCTCTACAGCCCACGAGCCACAACTTCTGAGCCTGCATGCCACAACTACTGAAGCCCGTGTGCCTAGAGCCCATGCTCTGCAACAAGAGAAGCCACAGTAATGGGAAGCCTGAGCACCACGCGAAGAGTAGACCCTGCTCGTCGCAACTAGAGAAAGCCCATGCACAGCAACAAAGACCCAACGCAGCCAAAAAATAAATAAAATTAAATAAATTTAAAAAAAATAAGGCTTTAATAAATATTATGTATCCTAACATAATATAATAAATATATGCTATGTAATTTGTATTTTGTTATAAAATATACTATATAATTATGTCATATATTATACATTAACATATAATTACATATCTTTATTTTTAAATTTTATATTCATAATATATGTCTTTTCACAGGATATAGATTAGAGCTGGAAACATATTTTGCCAGCATAATTAAAAATTTTTTTTAAATATGAACTAATTGCCATTTATTCATGTCCATAAAGACTTTTGGATATCACTGGTTATCTGTACTGCTTGTAATTTGATGTAATTGTCAGCATAATTTGACATTACTATCTGGTAAGTAGACACTGATGTATAAAGCCCATGATGGGTCAGTGAAGTGGAGTGTCTAAAAGCCTGCCAGACTATTAAGTTCGTAAATCTTTCCTGCTTTCCCTCCTGGAATCAGAGTGAGGAGAAGCAAGTTTGCTGATTATTTTTTAAGGGAATCATGGATACAGGCTGACTGCGTAGCAAAGAATAAATTCCAGTTTGCCAAAAGCTGATCAGTTTGATTATAAGACAAAGAGAGTCAGGAGCAATTGATTGAAGAAGAGAAGAAATCCTACAAGGAAACTTCTCTCACTGTACTCCAGTGAAGAAAAAGAAAAGTAATCTAAATTTATATCAGTGCATCCTTCACAGTGTCATCTACCAGTTTATAACCCTCACACAGTTATGTTTCAATTTTTGAATTTGTAAAATGAAGGGATAAACTAAATCACTTTCAAGATCCATCTTAAAGCTTAAAATATCATGACTCATTCTGAATGAACTACATACTTTGTTGATATATTTGAACACTTCCTTGAATTTATGTCAATTTACATCGAACTGACTTTGAAAAATACAGTTTCAAATTATTGATGTACTTCATAACTTTAGTAGTAATTGGGAAAGCTGCTACTTTTACTAGAGCTTTTATCAAATAGAACTATGTGTAAGTTCTAGCTTTGAAACAATCAGGCTACCTTGTAAATTCAGATACACCTTTCAGCTCATTATTTCAGCTTTAGCTTACAACAGTTATGGAGAACTGGCGCTTAGCAGCTTTTGAATTTGTTGATTCTCAATGGAAATGAGAAAGTTTAATTTCTGGGCAGGCTTCACTATTAATAGATGTATGGCTGTGGTTTAGTGCCAAGTGGGGTCAGGATGCCTCCGAATGGCGCCCTGTCAGTCGTTGCTCCAGCCAATGTGGGCAATGAGGGCCATTTTCCTGTCTCAGTCCTGCAAGGACTGACGAGATGGAATCTTTAGTCTGTCTCTGTGGCAAACTTTCTTGGCCAAAGCAAGTGGAAAGCAGAGGCAATTATCCAAGTATCTGAGGTAAATGTGTGTTTTTCTGACCCAAATACTTGAAAAACTACCTCAACTATTCTCTTTGATTTGACTCTGATGATCTGGACACATCTTTCTGCCTGTATAAATGAATCTCTTTTCTGGATGTCTTCACATATGCATGTGTGTGTGAGGCAGGTGGAGGTGGTAAGCTGTGTGTGTACTCGTGCATCTGTCTGGCTTTGTGTGCACATCACGTGCAACTTTTTAATCTGTTCTTCCTAATTTTATAGTGATTAAATTAATTAATTTAAAAGTCCTTTTGAATTAATTTAGGCATGCCATGCTTAAATAATAATTTTGAACATAAATCCACATTTGGTTATTAATAATAACTTGAATATAGGAATTCTTGAACACTGGGTAAATATTTATGCCAGATACCGCAGAAATCTAAATCCTGATTTAGCACCAAGAGTTCCACTAACTTTTAGCATGACAGCAGACTCACCGTCTTTTTGCTTTCACAAATAGCCAGGGTCCCTGAGTTAGCCATACAAATAGAATGCTAAATAATCCAACAGGTGGTAATTTAACCTTTTAAAATAAATGTCTTTGGCTTTATTTTTCCCACAATGTTTTAAAAACCCAACTACTATTTATTAGCATGTGCTGGACAATGGATAGGAAAACAAGAAGAGCAGAACTGCAGTCAGTAACTTTCACCATTTAGTAGCAGCAATTCTAGAACAGACTTGGTAATCGTTTGGGTACTATACCAAATTAACTGTTGAAAGTTTTAGTGTATTAAACTATTAAAATTTTAAAGCACTAACTACAGAAGTTTTAGAAATTAACTATAGATTTTATTTATTCTTACAATCTGGAAGAAGCCTAGGTTCCAAAATGATTATTATGAAATAGATGGGTAATACAAGACAAGTCTCTTTCTCTTGAAGTCTAAATTTTGTAGTATAAAGGAATGGAAATTTTCTAGATGACCTCCAGGATTAATTCTATATTTAAAATTGTATATTCCGATTTTAACATAAATGCAGATATTGCATGTAGCTACTCTGAAGAAGGTGGAAGGAAAAAAGATGTAACTGGTGCATGATTTTCCAATAATAGGACCATTAGAACTCTTTTATCTGAGACAAAGAAAATGTTTACTTCCTATTTTTTAAGAAAGAGTACTAATTAATCTGGAACAACATCTCTAAGTAAATGGTTCAAAATTGTTTGCCTGGATAGCGAAGAGAGGTGTGCTCTGGATATGAACTCTGCTAACATAGAACATCTGGGAGTAACAAATACTCAAGAGCATTTTCTGTAGAAAAGACCATTGGCCAACCATTATGATTGTTTAAAATACAGCAGTATTATTCAGACTAAAAAGTATATTGACAGCTTCCAGCAGGTTATTTATTTGGCTATAATACCTTAACTTAGCCAACACAGGATTTAAAAGTGGGTTAGTCATCAACCAAAATGACCTCCTTAAGAAAGAATCTGGTAACCATGTCATTAGGCCAAGTACTAAAAACTTCAGGGGATTACATCAAATAAAGATGACATCTAACATATCCATTTCCATTCTGCAACTGTATTTTGGCATTAGAAATACACACACACACATTTTGGCATTCATACATACACACATGCACACACACAATATTCTAATCTAAATGAAAATCTACATAAAACTATGAATATAAGCTTTTAATATAAAAATATAAACAATACAAACTTAATTTGGGGATGCAATGATTTACACAGTTTTGTATTATCCACTGGACCTTTAGTTACACTTTTTCCTAAATGTTTCCAAATTTCACATAGCACAGGTTAGTGTTGAGAATCAGACTAAAGTCTTTTTCTTTTGTTTGTTTTTAAATCTCAGCCTTGTATTAAGAAATTTTGTTTAATATGGTATATAAGATGTAAAAGAGGGGGCAGATGTGAAAAGTATAATCATGATTGCATTTTCTGTTTTGGCAATTTTAGTGACAAACATTATGTTCAGCCAGGTGTCAGGAAGGTCCTCCTAAAGGTCGGTAGCATTGCCAAGGATATTTATAATACAGCAGAAATGCCGTGGAAAGTAGTAAAAAACAGACGTCAAAGCCTCATTTCTTGCTTTTGTGGCCTAATTTTATGGTCCATTTTTGAATGCTGTCCAAAAGTGCACTCATAAAAGAGAATTTAGATTTGGCAAGCTACATAAATGCTCCCACAGGTGCTGTCAGATAAATCCTGAAACACCTCTCCTTCTAAATGACACTTTTTTTTTTAACTGAAAAGCACTAAGTCCTCCAGAAACATCTTTTGCTAAAAACATTCATACAGGGCTGTAGATGTGCATCAAAACTTACTTGATGAAACAACCTGAAATACATTTTTGTGGGACCTATTTAGTACAACCTTTATTACAATAACAACAACAAAAAGGAAATTTGTATCGATCCTCTTGATTTGGATTTTTATATAAGAAGCCTAAAACCATTTGAAGTCTAATAGCTGGTTCTTTTTTTTTAACTAAAAATAGTTTTAAACTGTAAAGGTCTTCTAGATATTAAGCAGTTTGTAGCTGTTTGAGTTCTAAATCTCTTTGGCTATATTATATGCACCTCTGTTTTAAAGTTTTATTCTGAAATTACCTCTTTCACTAATACAATAATAATTTAAATTGATGTCAATATGTGCTCTGATAGAAAAAAAATTAGTAAAATCTTTTATAAATTACTTGAAATGCCATATTACCAAGAAATGGCATTACAATCTCTTGTAAAGTTATCTTCATTTTTATATCAGTGCTCTAGCTGGGAAATATTTCATCATATTTTGTTTTTGTTTTTTTATTTACTTACTGTTGATACATAGATTGAGTGGTTCTTGATTAACTTTAGAGTTTTTGAAGCTATCTTATTTGGTGTGACTTAGGGCTTAAGTGTAGCTGTGCTAAAATTATATGAGGGTAAGGGAAAAAAGAGTTAACTCTTTTTCTCACCACCTGGACTGCCTTCCTGCGTTTCCATGCCACTCCTGTCCTTACATCAGAGCTCCCTTCCCTGACTTCTAGCCAAATATTCATAACAGTTTTTCAATTGTCTGTTGATTGACTTCCATTTGGTTTGAACAGGACGAATTGGAGGAAAAGGGGACCTTACCATCTTTTTGAAACACATTTCTAATGTAATTTACTCATTCCATAAACAAAATAATAGGACTTTCAAACTATTTTCCAAGAATTCCCTAGAACAATAATTTCCAAAAACCATTTAAAGACCACTTCATCACAAGCATCATGGGGCATTATTAAAAATACAGATTTGCCAGCCTAGGCCAGGTTTAAACACTTGGTCACTCTGGAATGCTGTAATTTGATGCCCTCCGTAATGACATTCTTTAAAAATATATCCAGTATTTATTTAAAGGGGAGACAGACATGCATAGGGAAAAAGGAGTGAAGGAGGGTTCTGGGGAAAGAAGTAGAACACACACTCTCTTCTACTGCCTTCAGTAATTCAACCCTGGTTCCAAAGCTGCAACCCCACTAGGTCCTTCCCAGGCCTGGATCCACTTCCTCAGAAGGCAGTTTGGTGGCCACCACTTGTTCAAACATTACCTCTGGGTGTGCCATACTCTTTGCCTTCTAGTAATATTATACTATTTTTGAAAAAAGAGCCCATATATACATATTTTCTTTATATTTTCAGTGTATTTTATGTCCAGTGATTTTTTTCTTAAACATTTTTTTGGAGATAATTATAGATTCACATGCAACTGTGAAAATTAATACAGGAAGGTCCTGCATATCCTTCACTCATTTACTCATCATAACTTTCTGTATAACTAAATACAATAACAGAACCAGAAAATTGACATAGACATAATCCATCAACCTTATAGTACAGATTTTGCTAGTTTTACATTCATTCATTTGTGTGTTTATGTGTTTGTTTAGTTCTAAGAAACTTTTAATTTTATCACATGCGTAGACTTCTGGGACCATGACCACAGTTAAAATACAGAACAATTTCATCATGAGGATCCCCTGTTGTACACTTTCATGGCTACAGCTACTCCCCTTCCTCTAGCCTCCCTAAGCCACCATTAGTCTACTCTCCATCTCTATAATTTTGTCATTTCAAGAATGCTAAATAAATGGAATCATACAGTATGTAACCTTTTGAGGTTGGCTTTCTTTCACTCAGCATTAATTCCCTTGATATATATCCAAATTGCACACATCAATAGATCATTCTTCTCTTATTGCTAAGTAATAGTCCATGGTACTAATATACCACAGTTTGTTTAACCACTCACCTGTTTAAGGGCATTTGTTTCCAGTGTTGGGCTATCATGAATAAAACAGCTATGAACATTTGTGTATATATATTTTATGTGGACATAAGTTTTAATGTCTTTGAGATAAATGTCCAAGAGTGCAACTACTGGGTCCTGTAGTAAGCACATGTTTAGAAACAGCCATACTCTTTTCCAGGGTGGCTGTACAATTCTACATTTTCACCAGCAATGTGTGAGTGAGTGACTCTGTTGTTTTGCATCACTATTTCTTTTTTATTTTAGCCATTCTTATAGGTATGTAGTGATATATCACTGTGGCTTTAAATGTGCATTTCCCTAATGGTTAGTGACATTGAACATCTTTTATGTGTTTATCTACCATTTGTATATCATCTTCGATGAAATGTCTGTTCACATCTTTTATCTTTTTTCATATTAGGTTATTTTAATTTTGAGTTTTGAGAGTTATTTATATGTTTTACATACAAACCTTTCTTGGATATATGGTTTGCAAATATTTTCTCCCAGTCTGTTGCTTGTCTTTTCATCATCTTCACAGGGATTTTCACAAAGCAAAAGTTTTAAATTTTGATGAAGTTCAGTTTATCACTTTTTCATTTTATGCATTATGCTTTTGGTGTCAAGTCTAAGAACTCTTCATCTAGCCCTAAGAGCTGAAGATTTTCACCTATACTTTATTTTCTAAAAGTTTCATAGTTTAAAATTTACAAATAAGTCCATGATCCATTTCAAGTTAATTATGTATAAGGTCTGAGGTTTATATCAAGGTCCTTTTTTTTTTTTTTTGAACTATGAATCCTCATTTGTTCTAGCACCGTTTATTGCAAAGGCTAATCTTCCTCCACTGAATTAATTTTCATTTTTGTTATAAATCAGTTGAGCATATGTGTATGGGTCAATTTCTGTGTCCATTGTTGATGCACCATGGTTCACCAGGCCAATCTTTAAGCTAGCTTTGCTAAACCCATCCCAGAGCTATTAATTTAGAAACTTCCAAGAGAGGCTTAGAATTGTGTATTTAAAATTAATTGTAGTAGTAAATCTGATGTACAGTCAAGTCTGGCACCTGCACCCAGAGGTTACACAAAGATTTTTCATGAATCTTTGCTGAAAAGGTTGGTGGAGAGGAAGTAGGGGATAGCAGGTCACCCTGTTTAATTAAATTAAATATATTGAGAAATATTTAACATTTAGGTAAAGCTGTATAAAATAAGAAATGACCACCTAAAAACTCACCATTCAGGTTAAGAAATAAAACATTACTTATTCAGATGTAGCCTTTTGTGGGTCCCCTCCCTCCTTAACCACACTCACCTCCTCTCCTATCTCCAACCCAGGGGTAACAACTCCCCTATATTTCGTGATTATCATTTTCATGCATTCTCTATATTTGACCATATAAAATATGTACACATATTCATATACATACATACATACATACATATATATGTCAGATTTGTTGTTTTAATAGAAACTTGAAGTAAAAGCAACTATCAACTTGATCAGTGTGCAACTTATTCTTGCCAGTTCTCAAACCCAGACCACAGCATATTCTGAAGTCTAGTTTAGCTCTGTTTGCTTAGATTTGGGTATTTTTACTGTTTTCTTTGTTCATCATGCTATTTGATGTCTCAGAACTTTACTCTGGCATTATTTTCCTTCTTCCTGAAATGTACCCATTAAATATTCCTTTAGACATAAGAGTCTCTTGGGAAATAAACTCTGTTTCTGTCGGTCTAAATATAACTATTTTTCCTCGTTATGAAATGATAACTTGTCTGTATATATACTTCTTGGTGGAGAGTTATTTTTCTTTCAGCACATTCCATGGTTGTATTAGTTATCTACTGCTGCATAACAAATTACCCCAGGCCTGAGTGGCTTAAAACAATAGTAAACAGTTATCTCTTTTTTTTTTTTAACATCTTTATTAGAGTATAGTTGCTTTACAATTGTATGTTAGTTTCTGTTTTATAACAAAGTGAATCAGCTATACATATAAACAGTTATCTCTTACAGTTTCTGTGGATTAAGAATTCTTGAGTGGCTTAGCTGAATAATTCTTGATCAGGGTCTGCCATGAAAGTTATAATCAAACTGTTGGCCAAGGCTACAGTCATCTGAAAGCTTGACTGGAAGATCTGCTCTCTAGATGACTCACTCAAATGACTGGGAAGTTGGTATTGGTTATTAATAGGAGGTCTCATTTCCTCTTCATGTGGGCTTCTCTACAAGATTGCTGAAATATTCTCATGACATGGTAGTTGGCTTCCTCCAAAATGAGAATTCCAAAAACCAAGGCAGAAGCAGCAATGTGATTTATGACAATGTTCAGCTCTGTCACTTCTGCTGGCACATACACCAACCCTAAGTGTTAGAGGGATTACACAGGGGCTGGTTTATCAGAAAACAAGGATCACTGAGGGTCACCTTGAAGTCTGGATCCCCCAACTACCTTGTGACTTTTATTACTGCTGCTGAGTAGTTGGCCATCAGAATGCAGTTATGCAGAAATGTATTTGACTATTTGAATTGCAAATTTCTCTTGATATAAATGAATACCTTTTATATTATTAGAAATAACGTTTGGAGAATGATTACAACTTTCAGGCTTTTATCAGTGTTAAGCAATACTTTTTATCTACCTGTATAGTTTTTTCAACATCCTGCTATAGTGCAGGGACTTAAAATGCTATATCATATTTCTACTAAGTGCACTTGCCAGATTGCTTTGCTTTAAGTTATATTTCCTATGACTAAAGGGCTTTAGAAAAAAAAAAACTTTATATTTTCACATAATACCTGCTATACCTTTTTTATATTGGTTTTTCTGTAAAAAATACAGAGTATGATTATTAATTACCTAAGTATGAGTGGATAAGGTTATTAATATTCTTTGACTACCTCTGTAAAATTTCGTCTTCCCTGTGAGTACTGGGAGTTTGCTGCAATGTAATTATATGAAGACACTGATGCACAGGCATTGTAACATAACCCCTATTGTAACACTAATGATAATCTTTTAATATGCAAATAATTTCAATTAAATACAAGCATAGAGTATTGCTGGAAGTGACTTAACAGCTAGTGGTCTGACTAGAAAGAACAGTGAATAGTCCCTCTCCCTGATAACTCTCACAGACAATAGATGTCCCAGATAACAAAATATTCCTAATGGAAATACTGAACCTAAATGAACTTCCTTTAATTTAGCATTTTGTAGCCTTGGAGTTTTATTAATTTTCAATTAATCCAGAATGGGTATTAAGACAAACCATGAATATCATCTCATTTACTAATTGTTTATCTGATTGTGCAAAAACTGAAAAAAAAAAGTGCAATAAATAATGGTCAATAAATATTTCTAGTAGGTAAAATGTGAAAAAAAACAAAGTTTAACATGTCACTGAGACAGAGGGAAAAAGAGAACAATGAAACTATGAGATAGAATTCTGCAACTCACTAAATATTAATAAAAATGCATATGGGAATTTCACAACTTAGTAGAGAAGGTAACTCATATGTACAGATTGCTGTAAAACACATTAGAGAAAGTAATAATTGTTATGAGAGTTTAGAAGAGAGGGCTTATATTTGGGACCTCATAAAAATGACTCATGAGTTTGTTACTTCTTGAGCCAAGTCTTGAAGGATGGATAAGATTTGGGCAACAATAAATGAAAACAGCATGTAGAAGGAATGCTGTGAACCAAGGAACAGAGGTAGAAATCCTAGGGTATTTCTGTGGACTAGTTGGTCAGGAGGAATGGTGAGAGATTAAAGCTAAACAGGCCGAGGTCACCACACCTCATGGAACTTCTTGGGCACTTAGCTAAAAGGAATGGTCTACGTTCTGTAGGCAGGGAGTAAAGAGCCGATGAATGATTTTAAATAAAGTAAGGCATATTCTGAGCTGGCCTCACAGCTATATAGCAGAGGCCAGTAGCAAAGGTGTTGTATTTTCAATAAGCATGTATCCAAGCACATTCTCAATCATTTATAAGAACAAAAGCACTAGTCTGAAAATCAGTAACAAATAGAAACATGATACATGTACAAAGCATTTTTTATTCTAAGATGATACTGGTAAATGTATAACACTTGAGATTATAATAAACAGCACCAGTGTATTTTTTCCATAAAAAATAAAAAAGGAAACAAAACTCTACTCAACACATGAAAAGTATTAGCAGGAACTGAGAACTTCTGGTAAGTACTAAGTTTAAAAGCACAAACATTTAGTAGGAGGTATGTGGTGTAAGTTGCTAAAAAATACGTAGTTCGTAAAACAAACAAAATCAGTTCTGTTTACTACTTGGCTGGCATAAATCAGGCATGGGTGAAGAACTGTTCTCAAGGATCGAGACTCTAAATATATAAGAATTCGTACCAGAGTTACCAGAAGATTATACATATTTATGTAAGTCATATAGCTTTGGTTTTGTGATTCCAAAATGTTGAAACTCTTACCTCTCACAACAAGGTCAGCTGAGGCTGAAGAATTGTCCACAATTGTCTGAGCGGTGCACGTGTACCTCCCAGCGTGTTTTAGCTGGGCATTTCGGATGAGCAGTTCCCCATTGGAATCCAGCTGTCGGCAAAAACAGCAGTCATTCAAATCAGTACATTTTTTTCACCAATTAAATGGTATTTAGGATATGAGAGGTACATTTTCCCCTAACAAAATGAACACCTGTTCGAGATGTGCTAACTCTCTGTGTGTTCTTAGGTTACTTAAACTCTGGGCTTTGGTATCTCAAGTGAAAACTAGAGTGAATTACCTAAGGTCCTTTTTAGC
This sequence comes from Orcinus orca, assembly GCF_937001465.1. Lineage (NCBI taxonomy): Eukaryota > Metazoa > Chordata > Mammalia > Artiodactyla > Delphinidae > Orcinus > Orcinus orca. Next base: position 32,115,205 of record NC_064569.1, on the reverse strand, counting down.
TTTAATGTCTTTAGTATTCTATTATTTATATAATCAGAGGGCATTTTGAGAGAAAACACAGGATGAAACTATTTCATTGATGTCTTTTAAAAAGAAATGTGAAGGTCCAAAAATCTTGATGCTCAATATCAATGAAGATACATAAATGCTGTATGGCTAGGGAGAATTATTAATTTGGTTATGTAAAACCAATCTATACAACTAATTTCAAGACGTGCCACAGTTCATTTTACAAAGATACTAAAAGTGTGCAGAAACTGTCAAAATGGACAATTCTACTAACATGTTCTGTTTTGGCCAAATATAACCTCCTTGTGGGCAAGAATTTTTGTCTTGTTCACTGCTCTATTCCCAGTGCTTAGAATAGTGTTTAACATATTTTTTTTTAAGGAGGCTTGAGGGAATTTTGCTTTTGAATGATAAGGTACCATCCCAATGCAATTTCTAAAAATAGCTAATATTTATAGAATGCCTCCTCTATACAGATCCTGGGATTCTCTTCTGAAAACACTCCTATGAGATAGGTCCTATTTTGTCCATTTTACTAAAGATAAAAGTGAGACTTAGAGTAGCCAAGTAATTTAACTATGGTTACTTGGTTTGCTTGGTTGGAGGAGCATAACATAGTCCATGCTCATTATCTCCAAAATACTCTCTTAAGAGAAAAATTTGGAAAACTCGATTTTTAAATAGACATTTTGTTTCCCTGAGAAACAAAAATATTGATTTACTATTGCAATTATAGATATCCAGATAGATTAAAGGATGAAAAACTAATGATTAGGTTAATATTTCACATAATAGATGAAGGTATTGTTTCTGTTATATGACAGACCTGCAAATTTTAATTATTTAATGACTATATATGGAATAAATGCTCTGCTTCACCATTGGTTCTGCTGGTGGCCCCTTCACATATTAAATTCCCTGCTGGTCTTGGAAAGTATTTGGGTTGCAATCTTTGCTTGATTAATAAGATTAATTAAAAATAATAACTAGTTATCATCTGAGCAGATTGATTCAATTGGTTGTAATAGAATACTACTATCTCCATATAAAGAACTGGTCATGGCCACACACCTTGTTCCTTGGTTTCAGTAATTAAAATCTCTGAAAAATGAAACTAGGGGTCATACAATTTAATGTTAGTTGGAGTCTTCCTGTCCCTTGAGGTCTAAGATTGGGTAAAAATCCAGTTTCCAAGATTTCTTCAAATTCCTAAGGTAGGGGAATTCTTTCCTTCTGTTCTCTTGACCAAGGGCTCCAGACCAACCTTTTCTCTATTTTGCCATGAAACTTACTAGCATGAAGTATTCCCTAGTAAAGTAGGTGTACTAAAGAGTTAAAGGTCATGGAATTGGTTGTATCCCACAAAGTAGGGCAATTATCATCCACTGTATATTTCTATTTTTAAAAGTCCTGCTGGTCATACTTTTACTAAGGATTTCTCAGTGACCTTCACCTGTCTCTGTTCCCTATCATCTTGTTGGCACTCACTCCCACTCCCATATCTTACCTCTCTCTGCTCTTCTCTTCTTTCCCTTCAAAACAAACAACTATTCTTCTTTCCTCATGTTAAGCTGCTTAATTATTGGATTGTTGCTTGGATTCTGACAATACTTCTTCCTCAAACCCTTACTTTCTGTTTTTAGCTTTTGCCGTTTCTTTACCTCTTACCCCTCAGTCCATTTTAATCTGGTTCCCAACTCTTCAACTCATTTTACTTGACTTCTAATAGCATTTGACCTTTCTTCCCCAAACACCCAACTTTTCTAGTCATCTGTGACAGGACATTTTCCAGAAAGTTTGAGAAAATTCTTAACCTCTCATCTTCTTCAACTTCCTTATAATTCCAAAATAAATTATTGAATTTATCCCTTCCTTTTCTTCAACACTTCCTCTGTCCTTGTCCAAGCTACCAACATCTCTCACTGAACTACTATGTCCTATTTGGTCATGACTCTCACCCCTGTCCCATCTATTCTTTTCTCTACTTAGCACTCAGGGTGACCTTTAAAAAATGCAAATTATGATCAAATCATCCCTTTCTATAAAAACAAACTAAAACCTTTAAAAATGTTCCACTTCTTGGAATAAAAGCCATAAGTGTTATGATAGTCAACTTGGCTCCATTCTCTAAATTCTGTCCAATATTCCAGCTCAACCAGTGCCACCATTGCACTTACACTCTGCTCTCCAGAAGAACATTCCCTTTTCAAGACCTTAAATGTATCTTGTTATCTCCTATCTCTGGTTCTCCAAGGTGTTTCCTTTCCTGGAATTTGATCTCTTCATACCCCACCATCTTACCACCTTCATCTAAATAACATTTACCCTCCCCCACCAATATCAGTTCAAATCATTTCCTTAAGCAAATCTTTCTGTTTTCTGTTGTTACATTTTGCCATAGCACATTTTACTTAATGTGATATTATATGTATCATTTACAATAAAATATTTTTGCAATTATATGATTAAAGTTGGTTTCCCCGAAGGACTGTAAGTTTTATGAGAGGAGGAAACATGCCTGATTTCTTCAGCATTGTATCCCTGTGTTACATGTGTACAGCTGTATGTGCTGTATCCCTAAGACCAGCACAGTCCCAGGGATATAACAACACCAAATATACATTGTTTGAGTGAATTTTTCAGCATGCTTATTAAGACTTCTGGCATCTGCCCTTAAGATAATACATGTTTACTTCTTTTCAGGTACAAGCAGAGTTAGGATAGCAAGTTCATATAGCCCATCACAATGGCAGAATTTTGTAAGCACATAATGAGACATTTTGATGTCAGGATGAAGTACACACTCTTGTCACCTCTTTTCCCACTTCCTGTGCCCCAGAAACTTACATTTTACCATGTGTTCTCTTTCCTGCAGACCTTTGTACATATCACTTGCATTGCCTGGATTCTCCCATCTCCCACTTCTATCACTTGGCTAACTTCAAGTCGTGGTTTAGATGCCCCTTTCTTCTCTAGAATCCAAAGTCCTGGTTAGGGGATTGCCCCTTGCATATTTTCATTTTAACTATCCCTTTCTATTCTAATTATTTAGTTGTTCATTTCTTCTACTAGACTGTAATTCTTTGAGGAAGGGACTAGGTCTTATTTATTATTACATAAAAATTATGTATTGTGATATCTGACATACAGGAGGAATTCAACAAATAAATATTGCATAAATGAATTAAAATACCTATTATCTAAAATGTTTTTTATTAAATTCTTTTAGTAATTTCATATGATTTTTCACATAAGATAATGATAATATTATAAGATAAAATAGCTGAATTGAGAACAACTATTGCTATCCATATACCTGAGTTCAGCTATCAATTAATAATATATTTCAAATTATTTGTAAACAATTTCATGAGTAAATATAAACATTTTAGGAATAATGTGTAAATTTATAGAGAAAAGAATGCAGTTGACATATAAGAAAATGGACACCTCTAAGTTTTTCAACCACCCATATTTGTTGTAAAGAATTAGGCCTTTACAAATTCAAAATTTGTAATACAAATCACAAATTTACAGAGAGATCTGCCCTTTCTGTCAGCTTCTGGAAGGTAACCTGTAGTATTCTTTCTTTGCCTGGGCATCTTGGGTCATACTGAATAGTTCTAACCATGTGATTTAGGGTGGAAGTTAGCCACACCTGTATAGTTTTAGAGTAGGGGCTGACCATGCCAAAAAGACTAACATTGTGGCTTAGGGTAGGGGCTTTGGGTCATGTGTTATCAATCAACCTAGATATTGAGATTAACCATTTGAGCAATCAATCAGTCAATCAATGCCTACATGATTAAGCCCTGGTTAAATCTCTAGATATCAAAGCTCAGGAAAGCATCCCTGGTTGGTAATACTCTGTGCCTACTGCCACAGACCATAGCTGGTAGAGTAATGCATCCTGACTCCATGGGGAGAGAACAATGGAAGCTCTGTGTTTGGTACGTCTCCTGGGCTCTGCCCCATGCATTTCTTCCCTTCGTTGCTTTTAATCTGCATGCTATTTGGGTAATAAATTGTAAGCATGAGCATAATAGCTTTCAGGGAATTCTGTGAGTTCCCTCTAGCACAAGGAAACTGAGGCTGGTTTTGGCAACTCCTGGAACTTGCAGTTGGTTTCAGAACTGAAGATGGTCAGTTCTGAAGTCAGGACTCTGCCTGACTTTGTAGTTGGCCAATTCTACATATCATACTAAATAGAATTCACCTAAGGGGGGAGGGGTAAAGAAATATTATTTTATTACCTATAGCTATCTTTTTAAAAATATTTAAAGTAAGAAGAGAGTAAAGTTGTGTATATGGGGAAGGTAATAATAAAAGAGTTTTTCTTGAGCCATTGTAGGTGCTAACTGACATATTTCTGAGACAATTTCTAGTGAGAAAAAATAATATAAAATAATTACCGTAAAATGAAATAATTTAAACACTATATATTAATAAAACAGACTGCTTTAATGTGCTTTAACATCCTTAAAGTTCAATACATCATAGTACTGAACTTTGACATTAAATATTCATTAATGGAAAGATATTAAAAAATATTTTTAAACTATCATGACACAAGATAATAGCTATATTTGAGAAAGAATAATGTTTGCATAAAATTAAAAGCACTTAGCTCTATTGCATGCTTTTATTATGTTAACTCACTACTTGGGTTGCTCCATGTATCCAAATGAAAGATAATCCTGTTGCTAAACTTCCACTATTTCAATGAACCATGGGATTAGATTGGAATTTGAAAAATAAAATACTTCAGAAATTAAAATTTAAAAAAAATTCAACCTTAAAAAAAAATTCAACCTTATAATAAAAAAACGAAAGCAGGAAAATAATATAAAAATAATTTGCGACACCATAATTACCCTTTGTAAAATATTTGAATGCTGTACACCTAATAATCTTCTTTAATGAAATTGCTATAATTTTCCCGAAAATCTCAGTTTGAAACACAGTGCTGTTTTCATATTCACTTATTTAATCCTGAGAGGAATAATGTTGTTATGCTTTTCATACTTTTCACATGTAATGAAAAACACAAACTATTTTGTCTTAAAATATCATATTAAAGTTATACTTACTGAATCTTCATAATAAACTCCTTAAAAACTTTTAATTAAACTATTCTAAAAGTTTAATGCTAAACTCATTTTAAAAGTTAGGCTTGTTTTAAACATTAGGACTTAGGTAGGTAATGATAGGCCGATTTGCATAAAGCAGTAATAAGCGACTTTAACATTTATTCTCATTCGATCTATATTTGGTGAAGGTGTGGCACTGAAACACCTCAAAAGGAAAATAAAGAAAAAATATGCTATATCATTTCCAATTGAGTTGTGTATGTATAAAAGCTTTGCTGACGTTTTTATAAATGGCACTAGCACTTTCCATACCTCAGGAGAAGTTGAGGTTCTCAGTGGTCGACAGAACGCTTACAAAGCAAGTAAAGATCATGGCTCTCAGCACATTCTAGCCACAAATTAGATACGAATGCTCTCTCTATTTTCACTAAAAACCACAGCTTGGCTGAATTACAAAATGCTTCCCTTCATATGAGGAGAGTTGAATCACATACTGGAAATTGTGATAGCACAGCTCAGGGATGTTCCAAAGTGTATATGTGGTTTACCACTTAGAAACTTCCCAAGTTTAAATCAAAAGACTTCCAAAATATAAATGCCTATTCCTTCCTTTCCACTCCCCCATGAACTAACTTTGAAAAATCAGTCCTGCAGTATAAATGAGTCTGAATTACTAAGTTGTATTAACAAATTCAGTTAATCATAATGAACAAAGAAATATGCCATAAAGTATATACAAGGTCTAGATAAAGCTTAGAGGTCATAATGGCTCTATAAAAACATCTCTTTTGTTCCATTGAAGTTCAGAATGAAGAGACAAATATGGAAGACTGGAGGAAAGCATAGCCTTTAAAGAGAATACTCTAGAAACCTGTAAGCAAAAATTATTAAATATGTATGATACATGCTATATCCATGAAAAATAAACATTTTTCTTTTTTACTTTTGGCTTCCTAGGTTAAAGAAGGAATAAATGTAGCAAATTCATCAGATGCAACTGCAAACTTTAACACCACCATCACCAACACACGAGCAAAAAAAAAAAAAAAAGAAAGAAAAAAGTAAGCGTTTTATAGGTGCCAGGGGCTATTATAAAAACATGCGCAAATTCACTTATAACAACAACCCTGGGAAAGGGGTACTATTCTTAACTGTATTTTAGAGATGAGGAAACAATAATACTGTAACTACAACCACCACTACTGCTACCACTGTTGCCGTTAATAGGATACTACTACTGCTGCTATTAATATCAATATTAAGATTGCTACTACAACTTCTGCTATTGTTACTGCCATTGCTGTAGCTACTATGAACTCCTACTAATACCTGATCTAGCTTATTAAATGCCCTTAAGATGACTTGCAATGTGCTAGCTACTTTACATATATGTTTCCTATTTAATTTTTATAAGACTCAGGGAGATATGTTTAATCTTTCCATTTTACAGATAAGGAATTTTAGATTTTAAGTTAAGCTACTGGTAGAAGGCTCAATAGTTAACCTGTTTTCCCCAAGTTAAGCTGTTGCCAAAGTAGTGCTTCATGGGTCAAACAATTGAACTTAGATTCACAGTTTGGTAGGTAAAAGTGGATATTTTCTCATAACAGGAAAAATACAATATGTTATATTTTCTTTCTTTCTTTGTTTAATTTTTAACCTATTTAAATGCTCAAACATAAGAAAATAGAAAGAATAGTACAATGGCCACCCATATACTAACCAGTTAGATTCAACAGTTGTAAACTTCTTGCCATGTTCACTTTATCTAATTATCCAGCTGTCTATCTATTGTTGAATCCTTAAAAAACAAATTACTGATACCATCGTAATTCATTCGTCAAAATATTAAATTGAATCTCCAAAACGGTAAAACCATTCTCTTAAATAATCACAGACACACAATCACACACAACATAATTAACATTAATTTCTTAATATGATCTAATATTCAAGTTAGTGTTATTTTAAGTAATGCATCAGCATTAAGTTTGCCTGAATGTAAAAAAAAATTAAAAAGACATAACTTACAAAATCTTATGAAAATGAGTATTATCATTACAAATATACATACTTAAATATATTAGTGAAATAGTTTAGGATAATTACTGAGAGGTCACCCCGTACTTACTCGATCAATGGAGATGTTGAATATCCCTGAATTTGGCTATTTTGATGGCTGAAGAGTTCAATTTTGATCAATCGGACCATTTTAAATTAAAACTCATAAGGAAGGAAATTTTCTTTTCGATGTCTACTAAGCATTTTAAAAGATGGACAAAACCATCAAAGCCTTGGGTTTAGAACCCATATTTTTGAGTTGAAAGAAAACTTGAACACTGTTTAATTTATATGGTTTTTAAATTGGTTTCCATTAGCCTTAGGGTTCTGAAGACCTTCATGGATCACTTAGTAGAAAGAAGGGATCAGAATGGGATGTGTTTTGGGACAGGAAGATGTGAGATGCCCTATAGTTAAGGCTTTGGTCTCCTACACATGCTCACAAACATGGGTACAATTTTTTCAGTCAGACCAACTTTACCTTCATCTTTGATATTTATTGGAGTTCTAATTTAAATTTTCTTTGCAAAAAGAATTCTGCTGCTAAAAACCTTCTGCTGTTGTTTTTCAAAACTTCTGGTGTGGCCCAACTTCCTCATATGACAGATGAGAAGCCTGAGGCACAGATTGACTGCTTTGCCCAAGATCATATAACTTGTCAAGGGCAAAACAACAACAAAATTCCAGATCTTTAGATAATGTTCTGTTTTAAAAACTAGTTTTTTTAAAAAATTAGTTAGTTTTTTTGGAATATGAGAGCTAATGACAAAATAGTATATTTCTAGTGTGATATAGTAAATAAAACATCAAAATTGACAATGTAAAATTATAAAATAAAATTCCTAAGACACCAAAAGTTTATATGTTTATTTCCCCTTCTTTTTATTTTATATACACACTGTGTTTTGCAAGCATAAAGAGCCAGAATAATTATTCCAGTGATGATTAAGTATGCAAGGAGTTCTATGTAAAACAAATGGGACTTTAATTTTGAATGAATTTTTAGAAATTTCTCCAAACCAGTACATTTCTGAAGAAAAAAAGACTTGCTGCTATATGTGCTTAATTCCAAATATTTAATCTTATCTTTGACAAATGCTTCTAAAGTCTAGACTCTGGGAGTCTCTGTTAGAGAATAACTTTAGCTGGCATGATCTCTGCCCTGGAAGTGTGATGATCTAGAAAATAGCAAAATAAAATAGGATAGTTAGGTGTAAGTCAAGTTTTATTAGGGTAATGAAAGGGAGGTAGAGAAAGTTCAGACAGAATGAGGGATGATAGAATTCTCTCTTTTCCAGTTAATTACCCTTAGTAGAGAAACAATTTGGGCACAGGTAGCCTGCCTCTGTGGGTTTTGTGTGGACCACAGAACTATGTCAGGGGACATTTCACATATTTCTTTCTTTCTCCCAAAATTTAAAGAGTCTTGAATTCACAAAACACATGCAGTCTATCCTCTACTTCTGATACTATTTTGAAAAATGCTTTATCTATCCTCTTATAATTTCTTTTTTTGTCGTCAGCACTCTCATTTGCTCAAAATAATATAACTTCTCTTTGTTTCCAATATACTATGCTTAAAAGTTTTCAGTCCCTTTTTTCTTAAGTCTTTTTTAAAAAAATCTCCCTTGAGAACAGCATTTCTCAATCTTGACCCTATGGATAATTTGGACCAGTTAATTCTCTGTTGTGGAGGACTGTCCTCAGCATTATGGGATATTTAGCAGCACCCGTGCTAGAGAGGTGCCCGTAATACACCACTTGCCTGCAGTTGTGATAAACAAAAATGTCTCCAAATATGACCAAATTTCCCTAGGGAGAAAAATTGTTCCTGGTTTAGAACAACCATTTTAGGGCTTACATCATCTCACTGTGCCCTCTTGGTTTTCTGCTGTTTCTTCAGCTCTAATTTGATTCTTGTCTTAGTCTGGATTATGGCCTAACACTCCTTTTCTGCTGTAACCTGTTGCCCCATAACTCTGGACAATCTTTATCTTCTTGTTCAATAATGACAGAGAGCCAATGAAATTGAAGAAACAAAAAAAAAAATGACTTCTGTTTATTACTGCTTCTCTTTCTCTCTTTTTGCATGCACAGAAGCAAAACATCTGTTCAAATTCTGTTCTTCTAGTATGAGATACATGTTTCAGATTTAAACACATTTTTGTGACATGTTCAGTAGAATTAATATTTTCTTTCAGCCTTAGGGTAAGAAATCTGTCTACTTTGGTTTTGAATGCTGTCTATACAGTCAGAACAAATGCATGTCCACACACCTGCAAACACACACACATAACCTATCTCTCTAAAGGAGATCACTAAGAACTGCCTAGAGTTTTATAGTTAGGCAATCTGAAACTCTGTAGACTCGACTTACAATGTGATGCAAAGGTTTCTAATCGTGTAGGGAGAATAAAGTAATTTGGATAACTTTGAACATAAAAAGTTCATTAAACAAGATTATAGAATAAGTTAGGAGTTGAACTGCTGTTCAACTGCTGTCTTATAGTGTTTCAAATAATGGGAGGGAGGTTATTTAAATAGATATAGACATGAGTACCAGTCAATGGATTAGAAACAAGTGGTGAAGACCACAGGGTCTACAATCAAACCACCTTGGTTTCAAATCCTCTCTCTGCCACCAGTAAGTTGTATGACTTTAGACAAGTTACTTAACGTTTCAAATCTTGTTTCCCCACCTCAGAAATTGAGAAAAAAATCACAGTAATATGTGCTCCATAGAGGACTGCTATGAAGATCACCTGAGAAATACATGAAAAGCATTTAATCCAATGCTGGCTAAACAGCAAGCACTCAGTAAAATGTTGACTATTATTACCTCTCCATTGCCCTCAGCAAGGAAATACCTAGAATCTTTTGTCTCAAACTAGGTATCCAGTAGAGCAAACAGTGCAAAATATCAATCATGAAAAATGAGATCTATAACCAGAAAAAAACTATCTGGCAAAAGCTTCTGGAATTTTCGATGTAGAATGATTGCTCTATTATAAAAAGTATTAGTAATAACCTGCCAGATCTTGTGCCAAGAACTTTATAGGCATTCTCTCATTGAATTCTCACAAAAATATTATGAAGTAACCAGTATTGCAAACCCAATGAAGTAACCTGAATGAAATAAGTGAATTACTAATAAAAGTTTACAGAGGGGGAAATCTGAAACTTAGAGAGGCTTAATCACTGACTCTAGATTAAGCTTAATGGAGCCTAGAGCTCTGGTTGTGGCAAAGCCTCTGAACAATTCATATGATATTTATGAATTCAAAGCAGGTATGTAAAATCTTCTAACTGAACTATAATTTTAACTTTATTTGTAAACAGAAACAAAGGTATTATAGCAGCAATACCAGAATTAGAAAGTTTAAGAAACTCAACGTGGTTAACTAAAATAATGGCTCTGACAGGGAGAACTGTCAAATAGTTGAAGGAAAATGACTCAAAATGGGTGTCAAAAGTTAGATAGCTCCTGAAAAAAAATTTCTGCCGATCAGGTACCACCATGAGAAAGGAATAAAATGATATATTACAAATACATATTTTTTGGTAGATAGTCTTACATCCTTTATAGAACAAAAGGGATTATAAATTAAATTGGTAAGTAAAATGACTCCACTTTTGTATTTACTCTAAACGAGGAAGTAGCTATTGAACTGGAAAATCAAAATAGAAATCATTTTATATTTGGACTTGAAAAATATAGGTATTTGCCATATAAATTTGACAGAATAAAAGAATGCCAGATAAACTACTTATAAGCTTATTGTATCTAAGCTCCAAAGTTATGAAATTTGTAATTCATATATATATGTATATATACATATATATACTTAACATCAACGCATAAATTCAAGTTCAAATGAAACATTTACTGACCCTAGTTACATAACGATGTAACACTCAGTGAATATTTATTGAATAGTGAAAGAATAAATAACATGACAGGTAAGTTAGATATTTAACTTCTTAATATTTTTTCTATAATCGGTATTGTTTACTTACAACTTTAAAATTAATAGCTACATTTTAAAACTAATTAATTCAAAAGAGTTTTACATAAAGTAGGATCATAAATGTAATAGAAATGTTATTTATATATTTAAATTTTATAGGTCACTATAAATTCTTAAAAGAAATGCACATCTTCAAAAATATATAGTTACTTTTTTCCTGATAATTATATTAATATAATTGGAAAAAGTATAAAGAAAAAAATTTAAATCACACATCTTAGATATAATTTGATATAGATATATTAGATATATTATAATTATATATATATGATAGATATATTATAATTTGTTTAATTTCATAAAGCTTCAAGTTCCAAGTAGGTCAGGCTGTGAAATTTGAAACCTTATGCACGGTTGCCACATGGTGGTCAAGATCAAGAATAGCAAGCTAAACTCACAGCATGCTTGATTATTGAATATAACGTATTATTGAAGCCAAACTTGAAAATAAAAACTTAGGTTCTTAAAATTAAAAGTGTAAATTTTTATGTCTGTATTCTTCATGAATTAGAGTTTCTGATATTAATTTTTAGCAATTAAAATTATTAAAACATGATGGTGACAATGACATCAGTTTTGTTAACTGTGATAGCTACCAAGTCATTTATATTTAAATTTTAAACTCATAGGGTAGCTCTGATTTATTTTGGATCAGAGCCTGTGCTTGTCTTTTGTTCCTACAAAAAGTGTAAAGGTTTTTTTGTTATTATGTGTAACACAGGCAAATTATTTAAGTCAATACATTTTTAAGGAATTTCACATGTTCTGATTCCTTCCACTGCCAATCACCTTGGTTTCTCCAATGTTTGATCCATAATTTTCAAGATAACCCTTTCAAAAAGAATTTTGTCTCAATCCACAGTTGTCATGTTGTTGGTCCACAATTCTTTTAGTTGGGCTTCTTTGATCTCCAGTGGAATATGGACACACTTCAAAATTCCCCACCTGTAATCTTTGGGATCCAATTTCCTCAAGCAATTTACTTTAGGACCATGTTTAGGGTCAAAGGAGATGGATCTGCCTGGCACTGAATTTTAGACACCCTCTAAACATGCATTAAGTTCAAACCATATTCACTCTTAAGCTATCACACCTTAGAACAGATCGTTGGGATATGCCAATACCCAAGATAAAAAGTTTGACTGTTAGGTTTTTCATAGTTTATTAGCAGCTATCTTGAAGTTCTTTCCCACAGATCTAACACGTAGTTCTCTCATAAAGGAAACCACATGGTTACTCTATGAGGCATTTCCAACAATGTTGGTCTGCAGAAAAAGTCCCATTGGGATAGACCTCAACAGTGCCTGTGTTCGTCTTATTCACTGTTTTATACACCCTAGTGCCTATCACTATTCCTGCTGTGGTATGGGTTCAGTACTATATTTTTAAACGAACAAGTGATATTCAATAATTGAAATGTTGCCAGAATTAAATAAAATATAAAAACATGATTTAAAAAACCAAGAAATTATATACTGACATATTTGCTAGTGCAATTTGAATAACAGACAAACGCAGGCAGCAGTGTTCCTTCCTTCGAATCTGCTTTCCCCAATACCTGCCATCCCTGTTATGTTTTCATTCACTGAGCTTTAGGTTGGAAGAACTCCTCCTTCTGAGTTTTCTATTAGTGACCCCAGAAGCAATTACTAGCCATTAGTACTGGCTTCCAAAAGGTGGATCAGACCCATACGGTGTTTTACTCAAATTTGTGTGGTACATTTAGCAGTGAAGTGTGACTTTGAAGTTTGCTTTAAAAGAGAAGGAGGATGCAAGGGAAAGCTTCATAGATCTTTCTTAGGTTCAAAAGGCAGAATTAAGTTTAATAATTCAAAATACATTTCTTATCTGGGTTTTTTAATTATTTACAGAGTTAAATCGACTTGTCCATCTACAAAGTGCTAAAAATGTGTCTTTGATACTTTTACTCACTGAAGTTGCATACTTAACCAGTGAGTATGTTTTATGCCGCTGATTGTTATTATGCTTCTTATATGGTGGAATGAAGCTGAAACTGAGCCCCTGAAGCCAGAGTATGGGCTCAGAGTCAGGGTCTGCTCTGGCTTCCCTGAGGGGCAACAACCTGAACCCCTGTGGCTAACATCCACGAAAGGAAGGAGTACAGTTGGTGATGACCAAAGTCTCTTACATTGTTATGACCTAATGTAATAATTATTTCTTAATTAGTCTTTCAGTGGTTTACTTTTCTCTTTTTTCAAGCCATGGGTCTCTTTTATCTTATTTCTCTCTTTTTTTGTCTTTTTCTCTCTCCTCCTCCTCCCCCCGCACCTCTCTCTTTCTTTCTCTTCTTTCCATCCCTCCCTCCCTCCCTTCCTTCCTTCATTTCTTTTTTGAAATGTTTATTTACGTCAATCAACATAAAGTAACTTATTTTAAAGAACATAAAGAGGCTCCACATATGAAGTTTCAGCTTAACTTAGGGTAAGTTATACCTTCAAATCTATTTTCAGAGACTCTACTGCAGCTATAAGTAACTACTTGTATAAACTATGCTTGTTGCATTTTAGAAAATATTCAATATATAACATCAAGCAAATTCAAAAGTCTACTTTTTTAAAATAAAATCTCTGTTTAGCTCACTTCTTTTCTTCAAATGAGTAAAAACTGAGTGGTATTTGCTTTTCTTGCAAAACAAAACACAATTTGAAGAAATTATTAAAGACAATGGTGCCAAATTTATTAATGTTGGGCATTCTTATAATTAAGCACATCAAAATAGATATATAAAGAAAAAATATCACACGGTATAATGTTAAAATCATTCTCTACAAATTCCCAGTTGTTTATTTTTAAAGTATAAATTTGTGTCAGAAACTGGAAGACAGTAGATTCACTGTAGATGTACAGTTTTAGCTAGATCTGTTAGATTAAAAAGAAAGAAACTGGAATTACAGTTAACATATAGAAGGCACAAACATTGATACTGTATTGATAATTGTTCTATGAATCTATCTAATAAAAATTTAAGAATAAATGTCTCCATCCAGTTAAAAACAATCTTAACCTGACTGAAAACTTGTTTTGGCTTTTTAAAGCGGAAAGTTCTAGAAGAATTTTTTTGAAAGAGTTAGACAATTTGAAAACGTAATATTATAATAGATACATATCAAACTTCAGAGTTCGTAGGACTTGAAAATCTTAAATACTCTACTGAGTTAATTCAAACTTTTATTAAAAATTGACTTCTAAAATTAGAATTAAAGTTTTCTTGACTAAGCATATGTTCTAAATAGGTCTTTAGGTTCCTAAATGATTGCCTTTCTAAAGAACAGACTGGAAGAAGAAGTGATCAATTTGCCCTTTAAATACACTGTAATTTAGGCAGACCTATCAGTGCAACAAGTGTGTTCCTATGCAAGTTGTTATACTTGCGTTACTTCCCAGTCTTTTTCCTCTATTTTCATTTCTATACAACGATACCACTATGCTTAATTATAGGACTTGTATCATGTAAGCTTTCTTATTCTTAAAATACAGCCATTTAACCCTTTTAAAAATTGCATGGACTAGTTCTCCAAACCCTCCCACATATATAGCTTGTCTATTTCTTACCCTCAAAGAATAAAATAAATGCCATAAAGTCATCACTATAACAAAGGATAAGTCCTGTGCTCTTACTTAGTTTAAAATGAATGTGAAGGCACTTAGAACCTATAGTACAGATATAATGAGGCAGAGTACACATTAATATAAAAATTGTATTATAATAAAGAGGAAGTGGACCTAAAGCACAATGAATATTTATTGATTAATATCGCTACCAAAATCCTCAGGGCTAGCCATTTTTAGAAAGGTTCAGGAATACTACAATTAATATAAGGAGACTCATGAAAAAATTTTACCTGTTTTCCAGTCTCATGTACATGATTATGGTAATAGCAGGTGCAATGCAGACACATGGGGGGTGTTGGGATGTTAATAAGATGAAAAATAAAATACATACCATAAAATTCCGCTGGTAATGAATGTTCTCTTTGTTAAAGTCGATCACATAGCCATTGAAGGACCAAACAAATGTGAGATCCAGTGCAGGATCAAAAGAAGCGGCACACTGCATGGTTGCATTTTCTCCAACAGTGATATCGGCATTAATTGGAGCCAATATAATTCGTGTGGGATCTATACATTTTTAAATAAAGGAGTAAACCACAATTCAAAAAAATATGAGACACCATATTATCTAGTACATTAAAAAATAAAAATCAATATAGCTGAAATCTCTGTGCAAAACAATAAGATATTTACAAATTTAAATTCCAAGAATAGTTTCATCAAACAAGAGATCTGCACAGAAGGCTTTTGAAATGGAAACATCAAAACGTGGATTGTCTTATAAGCTTAGTGCTGAATCATGTCTTATAGTACATTAGAAATTAAGCACTGTCAAACTTAAAAAAAAAAGTAAAGTTAATCAAATGGTTTCCTACCTGTGATAACAAGAGTCCCAGTGCTATTAGCCTTCCCTTTATTATTTTCTACAAAGCATGTATAGACACCTCCATCATTCCTTGTAATGTTATTGATTTCCAAGCTGCCATCTTCCCAAATGACTATTCTATTGACATGAAAGAAATACATATTTCACAAAATTAATTTAATGAAATACGTTACTATTCTATGTCTTAGATTAAAAACACTAACATCTTAGTATCATTAAAGTTTTACATAAATTGCTTGACAGAGACTTTTTTCAAGATGAAACATTCTAGCCTTTGTTTAGAATATTCTTTCTCAGCATCAAGTTTTTTTGGAAAACCACCTTCATCTTTTTCTTGGATTTATCACAGTAATCTCGAACTGTCCTCCTGCTGCCAACCTTGCCTCTACACAGTTTCTTTTCCCACGTGTCAGCCAGACATGAAGACATACACTGCATAAGTAATACAATGTCACTCTTTGGCTCAGTGATGTCACTCTACAGCTCAGAAGCCTCCAGTGAGTTTTCCATCTCATGCATAGTAAAAGCCACAGCCCTTGGTTTGCCCTTTTAGGCCCTGGTCGTTTTCACAATCTGTTTCTCACAACCTTCAGGGTTTTGCACAGTGGCACCTTCAGTAAAGCTTTGTCTGATAAATTCTAGTTAGTATGGCATGCACACACCCACCCATGGCACTGCTGCTTTCCTGGCATTCCCCGTGATATCCCTCTTCCCAGATTTTTCTTCCTAACACATATTTCATCAGACATACTTCAGCTTTACTTGTTAATCTATCCTTGCATTAGATGGTAGCATCCTGATGTCAGGAATTTGTATCTGCTTTGTTTGTGGCCCCATCTCAAGGTAACATATTCATTAACGTATACAATCATTAGGAAAAAACAAAAAGCTATGTTCCAGGAATTCCTTAAGGAGTGAGACATGAAACAATGAGTAGGCACTCGATCAACCTGTTTTTGAATGTATGAACTACATAGAGTTTAACTGAAGCAGTGGCTCTCTACATGCCACCATAAAATGACTTTTAAACCACTGTGAGACAGACTTAGATCAGTCATAGGCCTGAAAGAAGTGAGCCCAGATCTTCCAGGAACGTGACCCCAGGACTTCAGACTTGGTAGTTAGAATGGACTCATTTCCACAGCCACAGAGGAATACAAACATATTTTAATTTTAGGAAATTTCAAAGAATGATACTGTAAAACCTACCTTAGTAAAAGCTTCTGTAACAGATTACTTTTAGGAAATTCTTCTATGAACAGAAACTAAATCTTTCATACTAATAGAACTTAAATGTATTCCCTCTGCCTGTCTGCCTCTTCCTTGGAGTCAGGAGACCAAAAACTCATTATTTGTAACCTTATTATACCTAACTCTTACATATAATTTATATTACATTAATATTACATATATTATGATATATTACATATAATTTATATATTTATTATATAACTTTACCATATAATGCCTTGCACTTACATTCAATATTGGATTGCCTGTCATTGGATTTTATTTTATTTTTAAATTTTTGATATTCTTTTCCACTATGGTTTACTACAGAATATTGACTATCCCGTGCTTTACAGTAGGACCTTATTGTGTATCCATCCTATATATAATATTTTGCATCTGCTGATCCCAAACTCCCCATCCATCCCCCCACATCTCCTTCCCCCTTGGCAACCACAAGTCTGTTCTCTATGTCTGTGAATGTGTTTCTGTTCTGTAAATAAGTTCATTTGTGTCATATTTTCGATTTCACATACAAGTGACATTATATAGTATCTTTCTCTTTTTCACTTATTTCATTTAGTATGATAATCTCTAGGCCCATCCATATTACTGCAAATGGCATTATTTCATTCTTCTGTATGGCTGAGTAATATTCCATTGTATATATATACTACATCTTTATCCATTTATCTGTCAATGGACATTTAGGTTGCTTCCATGTCTTGGCTATTGTAAATAATGCTGTATGAACATTGGGGTGCATGTATCTTTTCAAATTATAGTTTTGTCTGGATATATGCTCAGGATTGGGATTGCTGCATCATACAGAAACTCTATTTTTAGTTTTTTGAGGAACCTCCACACCCGCAAAAGGGTGGAGTTTTGCCACGCTTTTGGGTGTGGCAAAGGGTGTAGGAGGGTTGCCTTTTCTCCACACCCTCTCCAGCAGTTACTATTTGTAGAGTTTTTAATGATGGCCATTCTGATCAGTGTAAGTGGTACCTCATTGTAGATTTGATTTGCATTTCTCTAATAATTAGCAATGCTGAGCATCTTTTCATTTGCCTATTGGCCATCTATATGTCTTCTTTGGAGAAATGTCTATTTAGATCTGATTTTTACTTTCCTTAAATATATAATTTCCAAAACCTTAATTTATCTCTGAAGCTTTGTACAAACACATGCCAACAATTCTCCATATATTCCATTTTAAGAGCAGAGCTTCATAAAGGACAATTACTACATACATACTTTTTAATAAAAATCTCCATATAAGAAAACACCAAAAATTTCACCAATAATATATTCCATAATTTCCTTGCTCGTCTTTAACTCTCCAGTTCCAACTTAAGCTCATTTCAGAATACTTTTTACTTATTGAAGAAATAATGTAATAGCATAATATAAACATAAAAGTAATTATTTGATATTGTGGAAGCTATGCCAATGTCCCTCTATGTTCTCACTGTGAGGAGTGTAACTGATCCACAGCTCTAGCTGCTGCACTCAGAAATCCATCACTGTGTTTGAGCCAAAACAACACTTTCCACAGGTTGCTCTCAGCCAATGACTGAGTCCAGGAGGGATTTTAAGGCTGCATATTCCAGGTAGACATCAGGCTCCTCTGATGGGCATTTTTAGCTGGAACGCTTTCCAGTGGTCTTACCACACTCTATTAAATCTGCACTGCAGTCCATTTCTACCCAGCCTTTCTTCCTTCCTTCCCTTTCCCCTTCATTTGGAAGCAGACCTGAATCTCAGATGGCTGTCCCAGGCTTCACCAAGAGTCTTCTCTGTTTTCCTTCCTAGGCATTGCCATTAATAAATGTCTTGCATGGCTAATCCCGCATTGTCATCTGCTTCTCATAGAACTCATATTAACACAGTACTAACATTAATGTGTCTCATTTTTTCTCACTAAGCTCTAGTGTAAGTCCTTAGCCAATTTTCCACCCCCACCCCATTTAATTATTTTGTACGTAAAGCAATGAAAATTATCATCAAGTTGCAATGGAAACAACAATAGCAACAATTAATCTTTCTAAAACCCACATTATTTTCTTAGTTTTCTCACATATATTAGCTCTCAATTGATCATTGTCATCTTTAAAGGGTATACTTCCTTGTGTTGTTCAGCTCACCTACACTTTCAGGTACTTTGTCCATGACATTAAAATTAATTTCAGTAAGAGTATTTAGGGAACTTGATGTTTTTGAATAATGATCCATATTCTAAAGTCAATGTAGTTAAATTATCAGAATCTTATCCTTATTTTCAGATTAGATCATATAGATAAACAGTCAAACAAGCCAGGAACCATCTGGTCTTTAATAAAGTAGTCACTTATTGTTGCCAAAATTATTCCAGTATAACCTCCATCTTATTTGTTAATGTTTAAAGCACACCAACTCTGGGGTAGAAAAGAATCTTGGAGAGACTCTCATATAAAAGGCTCAGATAAAGACCATTTTAGAGTTGATAGCAGTCCATTGGTTATGAATGAACAACTACAAAGAAATTCTGTTGGAGAATGCATATCATTTTAACCTTAAATAAAATCATACAATTGAGAACTTAATTACAACTTATCAAGATTTATGTTTCCTCTCTCCTGATTGCAAGTACTGCATATGCCATTTTACAAACCATTTACCAGGCACAGAGATAACTTAGTAATGTGGAACAGTTTTTAGGTAATTATATTAATCAGAATGAGATTATAGTTATGCTCAAAGACAGTTATTCAGTTACTCCTTAATATTATTTTCAACAGAAATGTTTCTCTAAAAGTAATTATTAGTTTAACTTTTCTTAATACATACTATTTTATAACATTCAAACTTATTTTTACATGAAATACCAAATCTATAATAAAGAGATACTTAAGTAATCTGAGCTACTAATGGGTTAACATAGTGAGCAAAAATTAGATTTATAGACTCTTTCATCAAAAGGTCATACAATTTGATTCAAATACTTTAAAAATATTGACAGGACTAGAATAATAAGATTTTAGGAGCTAGACTTTTCTTTTTTTGAACACATGTTTGTATTTAGGAAAAACAAATCCATGAAGCATGGTTCTGAGAAATTTGTGGTTGCAGAGGCCCATGGCATGAGTCCTCATCAGAATCAGAGCAAGATTCTTTTCATTAAGGAGAGAGAGCTAATAGTGCAGCCAACAGGGAATGCTATGCTCTAGGCTGTTGCAGTAGTGAATACCTAAAATTGGAACTACCTTATGATCATGGTCTGCATCACTCATTATCTGACTGCTAAAGCTTCAACCCTGTATTCCACAGATTGACTTTTCCTTTAACACTGATTCTTCTAGTATCATTTTGTTAAAGTGTTAATAAATCTTAGTCAGACATATTACCTGTAGAATTTAATGTATTCAGGGAAGCAGCTGCTGTCCTTGCACACCCCTCCCCAACCACAGCTTTGTCTCATGCACAACCATACTTGTGATTATCCTAGTAAGAAAACTGTGTTGCCATGTGTTCATTCCATATCAGCATGGCACAAGTTCAAGTTCTGGCTTGGAGATTACTGATACATTTTCAGAAGGTCACTTTAAACTTTCCAGGCTTTAGATACATCAAAACAGAGATAACACCCACCTTACATTCTTTATTGGATTACTATAAAGATTTATCTTTTATACTTTTGCTAGAATATTTTTTTTAAAGGCAAAAACTACTTTTTTCCTCCCTTATTTAAGCCTTTAGACAGATTTCTACTACTCTTAGATGAAGCCACAGAAAATGTTGTTACTAATGACCTGGCTTACTATGTGTCATCCCTTAAAACTGTTCTCCATTTTATTCTAAAGACAGCCATGTTGGTTTTAGTTCTTACATTCCTTATACATCCTCTTCTCTCTGCCTTAGGGCCTTTTCACATGCTGTGCTCCCTGCTTGAAATATTTGCTGCTCCCCAACCTTCACATACCAATTCTCCTATTTCCCAACATTCCTTCTCCCCATATATAGTTAGGAAGATTAGAAGTTCCTGTTCACTTCAGAAGAGGGAAGAGGTGATTTGTACTTTAAAATCACCTTTTATTTCCCTACTGAAATATTTAATAGGCTAATTGCATAAAATTAAATCAAATATGAATGGCTATAGAAGCCCTTGTTAGGGGAAAAATTATAAAGACCCTATTTTATTTCCTATTGTTAATTAGTTTTGTGGCCTTGGGCAATTTGTCACAAACCTCTGAGCCTCAATTTTTAAAATTCCTTATAAACTCTAGAAGTCTAAAAATTGAATTCTGTTTATAATAGATACTGACAGTGATGGGTATTTCTGTTTACCTTAGAGCTGTGATATCTTCTGGGGAGAAAAGTTAGAACAAAAATTATTTACACTATGAATATGAAAACAAGTTCTCTACAAAGTAAACTTTTCCAAGTACTGAGTTGCAATCGGATTTCTAGTTTCTGGACTGACCTGCTGCTATTGACAAGCCGCTCTGTACCTTTACTCCATAAAAATTTTGGTTTGGGTGCAGCTTTAGGTTTGCATTCAATTATAACTCTTCCTCCTTTAGCAGCCAGGATCTTTTTCTTCATAGGATTCATTTCAAAAGTTGGAGCCAAAGCTAAAAGAAAGTAAACTATTATTTGTCTCTTTTGCTAAAAAAAGAAACAGAAGTTTCTTCTATACTATAGCATCTTTTATTCCCTTTTGATTAATAATCAATAGAAAAGATTAATCTCACCAAATGTTATCAGCAATGACCAACAGACATTCCATGCCTAATAATAATAATTGTTTTCTTTTATTTAAAACTTTATTGAGGTATATTTTACTTATCAAAAATTTACCCATTTTAAATGTATAATTCTTGGTGATAACTGAATTAATTATTACACATTTAAGTTGTAATCAAATGCTGTATGAATATTTACCTTGAAGGTAATACCTAATTCAAGTGTCTTGACTCAGTTGCGCAAGGGAAGTTAAGTGAAAGGATAGAGGAAATTGAGCAATTATTAATATTGACACATATTCATAATCCGTAATCATAGTCACACTTTGAATGAACTGTCCCCAGCTTACGGATGAAAGAACTGATACCTATTAAGATTATATAATTTGCCAAAGGTGCCACAGGCAGTAAGGTATAAAATGGGATTTACATTTGAATCTAGATCTGTCTGATTTGCAAGCATGCTCTTTTCAATAAACAATATGACTCCTCCTTCATTATACAAACATTTATTGAGTACCAACTGCATGAAGACACTATGAGATGCCTTAATAAACAGAGAGACCCCTGCCTTCAGGACCAACCTACAAACAGTTATGGGAATGATGTTTTCAATTAATTGAGAAGTACATAATGCACCTGTAGCTCACCCTTACTTCAAAGTACAGATCAATAATTATGAAAACAGGCTATAGAGTCTCAAAAAATATTACTCTCTTGATGATATGCTCTAATTTTCTTTAGTGTCCCCACATCTAGCTCATTTCTCAATCTCTGTCATTTTGCAGACTCCAGGGGGATTCCATCTTTTTATTTCCACACATCCCAATCATCTATAAAACTGTCCTTTCTGGGGGCTTTTCTAGGCCTAAGTATATCTTTATCCAGGTCTTGACCCTTCATCATCTAGTCCCATGATTCTCAAATTTTATTTGTGCATCATAATCATCTGAGGATCTTGGTAAAATGCTATTTAATAGATCTGGGGTGGACCTGATATTCAGCACTTCTAACAAGCTCTGAAGAACACACTTTTTATAAAAATGATTTAGGTTATCCCATTGTTCTTTTAGTCTGACTTTTTATAATTGGAAATAAATAAGTAAACAACCAACTGTGTTGTACACCTAACACAGCATGTGGTATTTTGTATAGGCTAAATAAATATTGTGGGTGACATATTGCTTATAAAATATGAGAGAAATTTTCATCAGATTATATTTAGAAAGTCTAAATTTATCTAGAAAATAAGATTTTTTTCTGAATCTGTTCAGTCTTAATAAAATCGTTGATTTGGTGCAGTCATTTAAATGACCCATGCTTACCTAATGTTTGAATTTCTAGTGACAGAATCTAGACCATGTTCATGTATACATACATATATATATATATTTTTTCTTTTGTTCTTTATTGAGCCTATTACAGACTAGTATCTGGTGCAGAGTAAGCACTCAATAATCATTTGGTGGATGAATAAATGAATTAACTAAATAACTCAGGAAAGAAGAGAGAGAAACACTGTTCCTAAAGATAATAAACAAAAATAGATTGAAACAAATATAAAGATGGTCAGGAATTAATCTCAGTCTCAAAATGATCAATTTGCTTAATTACTGCCTTAATAGATTAATGATTGCAAGATTTAGGTTTGAAGACAGAAAGATCTTTCAGTCTGAGCTGTTAAATTTTCATTTTCTCTTATAATATATAACAATTAACAAGAAATTTTAACAGTAAACAAAAGCATTTACATTTGGAAGGAATTGAAATTCACCTCATATCTTCTCTAAGAGTCAAAATGATTTTACTGCACTTCATACCAAAGCGATAGGGTATGAAGCCTAAGCCTAAATGTTTCCTTGATACCCAAAGAAACTAGATTAAATATATTAGCAAGGAATTTTGACTTTAGGGGGAAGAAATGGAATATGATACTCAGCATTATAAGAAGAGGCAGGAAAAGTTAAAATCAAGAAGGCCTCAACTCTTTTTAAAGATAGCTTTCTTTAATACTTTCTTATAACTGTCTCAGTGTCTTTCATGTTCTTTTAGTGTCACTCAATTTGCAGTGATACCAATGTTTTAAAAAATTTCCCTTTGGTGTCTCAAGAATAAAAGAGACTGCACTGAGTCATTGTTTTATCTTTTCAGTAATCATTTCTAGCAGAGAAATCCTGCCCACCTGATTCATTACTTACAATATTACTAAACTTGGTGACAGCCACTTCAAATAGTATGAAAAGGACATGATAGTATGAAAAGGATATGATACTTTTAATTAAAGTAGTTGTAATGAAAATAAGAAGAAAGTAAAAAATCTCAGAGATTTATGGGATAAAAATGAGAAATTTAATAGATGTAATGGGGGGAAAGTATGTAGTAGATTGTGTCATTCTTTAGAACAGTAAATATTTCAGGAGGAGATGATGTGAATGAGTGAGAAATAATGAATTAGGTTTCAGACATGCTGAGTTTGGGATATCTGTGAAGTTACCCAGATGACCATTTCTACCAAGAAGCTTTTATAGTGAGCTTGAAGCTGAGGATAAAATTCTGGGCCAGATGTATAAATTAAGGGGTCCTTGATAGTTAATGGGCAAAGAAGAAGATATCATCCAGGTTTTTTTAAAAAATTTAAAAATAATAATAATTGAGGAATAATATTATAAAATGAAAGAATGAGTAAGAATGAGTAAGAAAATGGAATGCAACCAGAGGAATGGAAATCTAGAAGAGAGCAAGATTTCCAACTGAGCAGGGAAGGGGTAAAAAGGAAAATGAAGGCGATCAAGACAAAATAATCTGGGAGGTATCAGAGTATGGCATCACCAAGGACAAAAGAGAGGAGAATTCAAGAGGAAAGCATGACCAGAAAGAGAGGCAGCCTGAGGATATGCACACACACTCACACACACACACACACACACACACACACACACACATGCACACGAAGAAAGGATGTCTGTTGAGGGCAGAGATAAAGGGATTATTTTGGGACAAGATACATCGTCCTCTGGATAAAGAGTATCAAAAGGACAAGTGTAGTAAAGATTCAGATAGTTTTGAAGAGGGATGGGAGGTTGAAATATTTTATTTCAGTGTTTTTCAATTTTCATGGAGAAGTAAGAAAGTAATATGAAAGTAGGAGTGAGTGTGGGGTAAGGGGATTGAGGAATGTCTCGAAGGTTTTCAATAGCAATTTTAACCCAGGGACCCAGGGACTGATAAAGCTACCAAGTGCTAAACACTCATCTGAGGCTGGCTCACAGGCATTGCGGAAGCATCAATCTTCACTATGTGATGTCCTGGCAGTGTTTAGCTGCCCAAACATAGGAGAGAACAAGACATAAAAATTGGCATGTGTAAAGTTTGCTTTACCATTAAAAAAGTCTTAAAAACCTTTATACTCCATGTTGCCTCCAATTTATTTACTGTTCATGAATGAAAGGAAAATAATAATATCATTCTATTTCAAACCACATTTTAGAAATGTTTAACTTCTAATTCAAGAAAGTAATGTGAAATTAAATATAATCTGTATATAATGAAGGATCATTTTAATATGTTGCTTTCTTGCTGATTGTTAACAGAAACCAGAAATAATACTGACCCAAGATCTTCAACTCCGCGTTTGCATAAATGGCTCCATGTGTATTTTCAGCTATGCACTGATACATGCCAGCATTTTCAAAGGTCACGTCATACAGTCTCAATTCCCCTCTATGATACTGGAAAGAACACAAAGTGAAACACATTTTCTTGATAGACTTTAATAGAAATGGTTTCATTTGGGTTTGGGCTTGGTTGTCTTTCCATTTAGGTACATTATTTTTGCCCCCACTGTTAACTAAGTCTAGTGGAGTGGGGTTTTCATGGTATGGGGAAGTAAAACCCACTTACCATGCCCAGTGGCTCTTGTTCTATTCATCCTACAGAGAAGAGAGTCCACCTTTTTCCCTCTTGGCCCAGCTGGGAGATTACAGTGGGAAGGTAGAGAAGGACCCCACTGCTGCTACTTGTCCCCAGGGCTAAAGGTAGGACCTTCATTCTTACCTCTGTTTCTGTGGGGTCAGGGAAACAGTGGCAAGAAAAAGAGGACAATATCAGGTAGTAGAGATGGATGCATAGGAAGAGGGTGAAAAGTGGAACAAAGGAAACAATAAGGAGAGAGAGAGAGAAGGTAGACATAAGAAAATGTTTAAGCTGGAAAAAGACACTTTATGTTCACTTTCTGGTTTTTTCTTTTAAAGGAGACTTTTATATTTCAGGGACTAGATGCCCTTAATCTATTGACACTCCTGCTAACTTTATCCCAGGATCACCCAGAAATGTTACCGGAACATAGGCTCAAGAACTGCAAAGCACTTGAACATACATACCAAATATCCATTCTTCAGCCATCGGATGCTAGGGATGGGCTTCCCTGTGGCCACACAAGGCCAGTAGAGATCACTGCCTATATCCACCTCTGTGTCATTGATGTGTTCTACCCACTCAGGAAATGCTTAAAAGTAAAGGACATTGAAAATTGTCAAATGCAAGTCAAAATTCATCATCATCTCAAGAGGACAAATATTACACTTAGTTGATCTTCCTCTAGAAAATACATCAAATACTCTGTGTGTTATAAAATCAATGATAGAGTCAGTGAAATTGTATTTCTACAGGTCAGCAGGTAAACTTTATCTTACAATATTACAGCACTAGGTAACTGTAATTAAATTCATAATTGTTTTTCTATTTGTGAACCACGTTTTGTTGGAAAGCTAATTCACGAATAGCACTAAAATAATTTATCTTTTTCTTATAATGTAAATCTTTCAAAATTACATATAAAGTTTTAAAGAATTATGTGTTAATTTATTATGTAAGAGGGGTAGAGTCTAGGGTACAAGTGGAGATGTTGACCTCAGAGAGCAGCTGAACCTAGAATATAAAGAGATAAGGGTAGAGAAGTAGGTGTCAGTAGATGTGGAGTGGGAGTTTGTGAAAGCTCCAATTTAATTACTACCATTTTCTCTGTGAAATAAGAAGCCAAGTTATTAGCTGAGAGGAAGGTTGAAGGAGGAGGTACTGTGGGTTTGAAGGAAATCATGAAGGCATGAAATGGTCATCTAAGAGAGTGAGAGGTAAGTGAATCTGGAGAAATGTAGTCTAGTTGCCAGGCGACATTAAGGGTAACAATAAGGTCTGAAGCATGGCAGTGGGAGTGAGTTGCTGAGGAAAGTTGTAGGACAAGATCATTGGAGGAAAGGAGTTCAAAGGAACTGAGAGGGCAAACTATTGGAAAAGTTATTATAGTCTACATGATTTTTTAAAAATTAATTAATTAATTTATTTTTGGCTGTGTTGGGTCTTCGTTTCTGTGTGAGGGCTTTCTCTAGTTGCGGTGAGCGGGAGCCACTCTTCATCGTGGTACGCAGGCCTCTCACTGTCGCGGCCTCTCTTCTTGCGGAGCACAGGCTCCAGATGCGCAGGCTCAGTAGTTGTGGCTCACGGGCCCAGTTGCTCCGCGGCATGTGGGATCCTCCCAGACCAGGGCTCGAACCCGTGTCCCCTGCACTGGCAGGCAGACTCACAACCACTGCGCCACCAGGGAAGCCCCTAGTCTACATGATTTTATGTCACCAAGAATGAAGTCAGGAGTAGAGTTGTAGTTGGTGAGAGTTGTCAATAGCGAAAATCTTAGGGCAATGAGTGGGGAGGGGCGACTTAACATAAGATTGTAAACTGGATGATTAAAGGAAAAGAAAGATAGTCTAGCAATAGCAGTGAAGAGCAGGGAGGCAGGTATTGGCAGTACTGCCAGTCACTCCTGGGGATGAGGGCTGTGAAAGAAAAATCAGCCACTGCTTGAGTGGTCTACAGGGGAAAGTGTCTTTAAGGGAGAGCCAAGTTTCAGTTAGAGCAAGAGAATAAAGGGAATGTTCAAAGAAGTTGAGAATATAGGGGATTCTGATAATGGACTATGTGCTCTAGAAGCATAGTATAAAGACGTCAGAAGTTGGGAATGAGGGGGAAATAGAGACTAAGTAGGACATGTGCAGAGCTCTGTGGGTATTAAAGTGCAGGTCATAAGGAGGCCCTGGACCAAGGGCTTCTTAAGGCAAATGAAATGCACAGGGTGAAGGTAAAATGATCCTAATCTTAGTGGACTTTATGAGATGGTGGTGGTGAGGCTGCAAATCCTGGGTCATCGGAGACACTTACTTTATTCCAATATAGACAGAGGCCTGGGGTCTGAGAGATAGGGGTAGGGGTTGGACTTGACCCTGTCACAGTACCCTTTCAGCCTTCTGGTATTCCAGTTCAGCTGAGGCATCATCTCCAGTTTTTCCTATCATGTATCTTTTTGATGAGACTAAGGTACCCCTTTGCCATATGCTTTATCAATATCTTATGTAATTTTCCATATCGCACTCTCATTATTTTCTTTATAATTATATATATTGGGGGTATATATTTATTTGACTGTATATGCTTGTATACATTTGGGGGTTTTGTATGATATGACTAGAGTATGAATTCCTCAAGGACAGAATATTTCCTTTAAGTCCTTGCTCCTATCATAGTGTCTGCCTCTGAGGACACACTCAGTATACACTTGTTGAAGACTTAGATGTTTATTTAGATGTTTATTTAGACCTGCAAACTTCACATTGTAGATTTGTGAATGGATTTGTAGGGATGATTTCAGCCTGAAAAGTTTCAAGCACTGACTGAGAAACAACATTCTCTCCTCCCAAACATAAGCTTATTTTAATGTGTGAGAATCAAACACTTGTGCCAAGAAAATTATATTAAAGAAAACTTTTCCTTAGACCAGTAGTTCTCTAAGTGTGCGTCCTGAACCAGTAACATCAACATCTCCCAAGAATTTGTTAGACATACAAATTCTTGGGTCCCAAATAGACCTTCTAACTCAGAAACTCTGAGGGTGGGAACCAGCAATTTGTGTTTTTAATGAGCCCCCAGATGATTTTAAAACATGGTAAAGTTTGTGAACCACTGGGTTAAACTAAATCATAATGCCTAGGTTCTTGTACAAATAAAAAAGAGAGCTTGAAGAAAGTCTACAAACTATATGAATTATATTTTCTGAAAATTATCAATAACACTACTATTGATCCATTGGTGTTCCTATGATACCAGTGGCATAAACTCTTAACTTATATACTCATATTTGTGACTTAATTAGACATAAAGATGAATATTTTATCCTTTTGCATAATGTAGTTCACATCACTATTTTTAAACTAATCATTTTATGCTAGTTTTTCAAGTATGAAAGTGGCTTTCAATAAGATATTGATTAAATGTATGGAAAATTAAAACAATATCTCTACCTTGAACATAAATTCTTGCCTGGTGTTTATCCTTTCCTCTAATGTTCTCAGCCTCACATTCATATGTGCCTTCATCTTCTAGCTGAATATTGAAGATCTTCAGGACAGCTCCAGATGTGCTGATCTCAGCCGTGCTTGGCATTGGTTCTAGGACCTTCCGCCAACGGATATCAGGAACAGGACTTAAATAGGAGAAAGTAAGAGCTAATGGTCCACAATTCTTAAAAGACAATTTACTCTATGTTTATAGCTAAACATTTACAACATTTATTTCCTAACAACACAAAATTTAATGTATTTCTATATATGTTAATAAAAACTGTGAGTATACTTACTTGCCAAGTGCAAAACACTCTAAAGTCACATTTTGGCCCATCAATGCATATATGTCCTTGAACTGAACTACAATATCAGCAGGATATGGTTTTGTTGTTCCTAATTTAAGAAAAACAAAAATATCAACTAATTAGTAAGCAGAGTAGCGTTTGTTTAACATTGTGGTTTTTATAGGATTAGAATTGCTTCAGTATGGAAGACTTTTCTCTGTACAAGTACTGGAAAATATCTGATCATGTCACAATGTATAGATTTGTTTATTTATGCATAGTATGCATACAGTATGAATTTTATTAAGCATTTTCAATCATATTGGCTCATTCTGACAACGGTGTAACCAATTTGACTCAAATAACTAAAAAATTCAACAATTCTTTAGGAAGCATCAAATAGGTATAAAACAAGCATAAAATACGTATGAAACGAGCATCCCAGGCGATTCTGATAAATTGGATTTTTGATCTGTACCTTGAGAAAACATTGACCCAAGGGGCATTCCTTTTGATTCTGCCTCTAAAATACAACTTGGATCTGCCAGGTACTCTATGGGAATCAGGAAAAAAGAGAAAAAGGAAGGAAATGAGGGATAAGGGAAGAAAGAAGAGAGAAGAGTGCAAAAGAAGGAGACAAGGGAAGAAAGAGGAAGAAAAGAATAAAGGAGTGTCCATGGAGATGAAGGAAAAGAGAAAACAATTTTAAAAGAGGGAAGGAGAGAAGGAAAGAAGAAAATTGTTTATTTAAACATCACCGTGTTCATCAATGACAACATTTATTTAGCATGTCGTTATTGAAGGATGTAATTCCCTCTATCTTACAGTGGAAGAAATAGGCTCAGAAAGGCTAAATACACTGTTTAGGATCACAACATGAGTGTGTATTTTACACTGTATAACACTATAAAGACAAATAGATACACAAAGACCTGAAATACAAGCCAAAACAAAAGTAAATGCTCTGAAAGAGTGGCAGCCAAGGAGGATTGTTGGAAGTATATAGGGGCCAAGGGAATTTCAAGCAAAGAGGGCATTTGAACCAGACCAGTTCAAGTTGAGGAAATAGCATATTATGACACAACTTCAGGAGTGTGCAGGGAATTATAAAAGGTCTAGGAATCAAAATGATATTGAAGCATATGTAGTTGAAGATGAGCTTGAACCTACAACATAGAAGACTTGAAACTGTGATATTAAACATTTTGAAGCTAATTTCCTCAATGGGGAACTACTAATAGGTTTTGATAAAAGAAGTGATATGAATCTTAATTTTGGTTTAAGTAGAAGACCTTGTTGTCAGTTTTAAAGGAAGGAATATGGAGAAGAAAAATAGCAGAGAGTCAGAGATCTAAGGGAGTGAGTTTCATAAATTCAGAAAAATAGATGAGGGACTAAACGAGGGCACAGTTGCAGTGGGAACAGAAAGGAAAGGGCAGATCCAAGTTGTATTTTACAGGCAAAATCAAAAGAACTGCCCCTTGGATCAATGTTTTCTCAAGGTACAGATCAAAAATCCAATTAATCGGAATCACCTGGGATGCTCGTTGAACCTGCAGATCACTTCCTAGGGGTCAAGGATGGGTCACATCATAGGTCTGCTGAATCACTATCTTTGGGTTCCACATTTTCCTCAAACTTCCCAAGTGCTTATGTCCTAAATGGGAACCGCTGTGCTCACTGTCCTGAGGATGGCAGTGGAGAGGAGCTGATGATTAAAAATGCTCCCCCGAATTATTGCTAAATGAGAAATATGACAGTATTGCTAAATGAGATGAAGAACACCAGAAGAGGAGGTTTAGAGAGGAGATAAAAGATGTGCTTGGAATATTTCAAACTTAACATCCTTGGGAACTTTCTGTGTGTCAAGCCCAGGATGTAGGTAGAATTCAGGATTAAATATAGGGAAAAGTTTTGGAGATGCAAATTTGGAGTCATCACATAGGGCTACTAGAGAAAAAGGTGTAAATGAGTGAGAATATTTGAAAAAAGATTAGAAAGAAAGATTAGAAGGAGGAAGATCTGATGAAGGATACTGTATAGAATTTGTCAGCAAGGCAGGTGGGAGATGAGCGGAGGCAGAAGTAGTCAGAAAAAATAGGAAAAGAAGGGCGAGTTCAAGAGAGGCAGAGAGATCAACAAGTGTCAAAATTCATACAGTATCAGGCCTGAAAATATCCTTTGGATTTAGCAAATAAGAAGTGGTTTCACTTATTCATTGAATACAAAATAATATGCAGAGGGAAAGGAATGGAGGAGAGTTTGAAGATTCAGAAAAGAAAGGAAAGAGTGATGTAGTGATGTCCTTAAATGAATCAAATGGACTGTGAACCAGGGCAACTGGAGGAAGCAGCCTGAGCAGCAGGAGAAGCACTTCTTCCACCGAGAAAGAAAGAAGCACTGAATGTCGAGGGAAGCATAGGGAAGAAAGTTAGGGAAATTTTTACATGATGGCTCCTTTTCACTCTGCGAAGTAGTGGTGAGAGTATCTCCTAAGATTTGGGAGGGGAAAAAAAGCCAGAAAATCAGAAGATATTTATTGAATTCTAACCATGTGACTGCTATCTTGAGAAGAATAATAAAAATAGAATCTTTATGGTATGATGGACTTTTCCCCATTGTTATATACAACTTAAGGTTAGTGGTAGGAACCAAACCTAAGTCTGCCAACAACAGTGCCAGTATTTCTTCAGAAGCTTGAACTCAGCAATATGAGTGTAGCAGCAGGACTGAGATAAAAATAATGTGAAGTAAGAAAACATATTGTGATCTGATTTCTCAGGAAGTGGTACATTAAAAAACGGAATGCAGTTCATTCAATTGAAGCCTGAGAAAAGGCCAGTCAAGAATGTTAGTGGTCATCAAATATGGCACCACGGTAGTCATACCCTACACTACTTACAGTAGAAAGGCAATTTATATACTTATTTGCTTCATGTAAATAGTTCTTAAAAATATCAAAATAATCCAATTGCCTTCTTCCCCCCGCCCCCCAATTCTGTAATCACTATAGTTTGTTTTGATCTAATCATTCATTCTCTTTCATGAATTTACTAAGAAGTAGGATTGGACATGAAACAAAAAGCAGTTGCTGGTGATTCCCATTGTAAATGATATATTGGTATTTTGCTAATGAATTGATTGGTTCTCTATGCATTCCCTGAGCTAGAGGCAACCAGTCTAAACTCAACCACCTTAGGGACACTTTTATGATGTAAATCTTCTCTATGGGAAAAACTAAGGAAGGGCAAGGCTTACAAAGTACGTATCCTCTGTTTGCTCCGACAGAGCAGACAGCTGTTCTCCCCACTGGATATCTCTTTTCATTATTGTAAGTATGCCATAAGCAGACAAACTTGCAAAAACAGAGGAACAAATATGATACTTACGTTCAGGTAGTGGAATGAGTGGGATAAATTTGCTGAACACACTCTTTGTAATAGAGGGACTGGATACAAAACAGGAATAATTCCCTTTGTCTGATGCCTCAACATTAGCAATGTAGAGATTGCCATTTGTCTGAGACACAAATCTTCGTTTATCCATTGTGATAAATACAGGAAATTCATTTAGAAGCCAGCGGTAGCTAAGATCATCTAGAAGAAAATATTGTTGACTAAGTATTAACCTCCTCTCCAAAAGCAAAGATTTTGTTTTCTAATAATAAGCTAGCCCATAACCTAATGTAGGCTTTTAAAATATTGTTGACTAAGTATTAATCTCTTCTCCAAAAGCAAAGATTTTGCTTTCTAGTAATAAGCACATAATCTAATCTAAGCTTTTATAGAGCCAAGAAGTTGGAAATAGGCCAAGATAAACTGAAAATTTTCTAAAAGCTACTGTAGTTTGAGTGAGTATAAAGTGATGCTAAGCAATTATATCTCTCTCTCTCTCAATTATTTATGGATTACTAATTTTTATTTTTTATTTCATTGATGGGCAAAACGAAACTCAGAGAGGTTAAATGACTTGCTTAGAATTTCATGGCTAAGAGAATTAGGATTCTGAATCCAGGTCTAATAATTCCAAATTCCATCTTCCCTACTGCATTTAAAAGATAAAATCAAGATTACTAACTATACTGTGGCTCTATATCTTTTTATTTTTATACTCCTATTTTAAATGATTGATTTAGGAATGAGTTTACATAGCCTATTCTGGCCACATTAAAAAGTGAAAACTACAGAAACAGAGGAAGGCATCTTTTTTTTTTTTTTTTTTTTGCGGTATGCGGGCTTCTCACCGCTGTGGCCTCTCCCGTTGCGGAGCACAGGCTCCGGACGCGCCGGCTCAGCGGCCATGGCTCACGGGCCCAGCCGCTCCGCGACATGTGGTATCTTCCCGGACCGGGGCACGAACCCGTGTCCCCTGCGTCGGCAGGTGGACTCTCAACCACTGCACCACCAGGGAAGCCCGAGGAAGGTATCTTATTTGTTTTCTTAAATATTAGGAAGCAGATCATATGGTAACTTGTAACTGTAGGAAATTCCTTTGGCTAAACATACTGGCTGGCTAGGCCAAAAGTTGAATTTCCTCATTAAATTGCTGTTTTTCATGCAGTTTTCTATTCCTATATCCCCTTCCAGTTTTGAGGAATGACCCCCCAGTAGTCATGTGCAGCAGTAATGTGCAAGAGGGAACTCTGGGCAATGCGTATTTCTCAGTCACAATATGCTGATTCCCTTTAAAACATCATAACCATGTGAAGACAACTGCCACTAGGAAGATCACCTCAGAAAAAGAGGGGATCTCTTAGTTCAAGTTAGAAAGGATTTTAGATGTAAGATGGTAGAAAGTCATGATCTTTTAAAAATGAAATAATCGTGACATGGGGCTTCCCTGGTGGCGCAGTGGTTGAGAGTCCGCCTGCCGATGCAGGGGACACAGGTTCGTGCTCCGGCCCAGGAAGATACCACATGCCGCGGAGCGGCTGGGTCCGTGAGCCATGGCCGCTGAGCCTGCGCGTCCGGAGCCTGTGCTCCGCAACGGGAGAGGCCCCAACAGTGAGAGGCCCGCGTACCACACACACACAGAAAAAATCGTGACATAATACCCTTTTGCTTCAGGGAACTCAAGGTGATTGGTGAAGCTGCTAATGGGAGTGTGAAAGAGAGCTGAATAGGAAAAACTATAAGAATTGCACACTATATACATTCAGCATGCTTGAGAATAATAATCCAGGGGATTCCATTTAGATTAGCTATGTAATTTTCTCCAGCAATATACAATATTATAAAAGCGAATGAAGATGATTATTCTGTTTTTTCATCTTTACTTTTTAATTATAGAAGTTTATTTTTATTAAAATAATAGGAAATACAGATATTAAAAAGAGAAAGAAAATTAAACCACCATAATTCTCCAACTCAGAGTTATCATTGTTAGCATACATCTTTCTAGGCATTTATATCTGTGAATGATTCTATTATCTTAATTGTTATTCTTATGCTGATTTAAGGTCAGGTAAAAACCACAGGAGAAACAAAATAAGAAGAAACTTTGGGGGCTGCTTAAATTGCTGAAATCAGGTTCTTGGCATTGGGCACAAATAATTCCATGTAATCTTTGATCCAAAATAATATTTATAGTATATTTTAACAACTGTAAACCTGTCTAATTTTGAAATATTTTTTGTATTCTCACTTAAAAAGAAAATTAATAGTTTTGTAATGATTTCTGCAAAAAATTAAATTCCAAAAAGTCAGAAAGAGTCAGGAAAGTATAGATTTCCTTACAGAAGAAGGATTTTCTTAGCTATACAATGATTTCAAGATACCACACACAAAATGCATTCAGAATAGTCTGAGTACTCCATAGTTATGTGAATATGGAGAACTGTATTTTAAATCTAGACTAAATATGATTTTGGTCAGTCTATTTTAATTACTATATTTTTCAGTTTCTGTAAATTTTAAGAAAGTTTTCTGTTTACCACTCATTAGAAAAGAGGAATGGGATAATGTTTTACTATTTGAATCTTCAAGGGAGAAACACTAGGTCAGAGAAGTTATTTCCATGATGTTGATAGAAACATAAGTGTTGGACTACAGAGCAACTTGTCTGGCTGATTTAATGCCCAATGTGGATTCCCCAGTTTACTGAGTTATCTTCTATGTGTCACTAAACAAGACAGATTTGGCCTTTGCCCTTATGGGACTTGTAATATTAATAGTTAATCTAAATTTATATAACGAATTTTTGCCTACTGATAAGCCATCTACTTGGATGAAAGAATAATTGCAATATGTTGGAAGCTATCATTTCTCATTAAAATAAAGGTAGGAATTGCTATTGCTATTTTTAAACAGGGACACAGAGCTTTAGCTGGTTGACTTCCCCGGGGATATAGAGCAGTAGGGAGGCAGAACAGATCTTCCAACTTCCCTTTCCACCCCAGAACTACCAAAACGGTTCCTCGACTGGTGTGGTAGCTGCCCTGCTGCTCGGACTTAAGAATGAGACTGAATTTAGGCAATCAAGAGCCAAACCCTGACCAAGTTCTCACAGGGGCTCAATCGATTATCTATCTGTCTTCCCCTGCCCCATGCAGATGGTAAAATTAACCATCTCTGAAGAAGCCAACACCTGCTTTCTTCATAGCCCTGTTGTCTGGCTTAAAAAATAAATTATTATAAAATTACTTTTTTAGAAAAAGTAATAAGTACCAGCACCTGTTTCAAAAACATTACTTTTATTGATAGATGTCTGGGATGTTTTTTCCTTTGCCTCAAGAGAGTCTGGACCATATTACAGACGGATTTGTTTTGGCCAATTTTACTGCATTTGACTAGTTTCATTGTATTACTTTGAAATACATCACTTATCTAACCTTGATAAATAATATATATTTCTCCTTGAAATAGATTTAAAGTACTTAAGTGTTCCCTGGAAGAATAATTCACAAACTTTTAAGAAGATGTTTGTACTTTTTTTGTTAATTAACCTCAATAGAACAGAATTTACCTATACCAAAAAAATCACTATAGCTCCTAATTTTTCTTTGATACTCACAATAAACTATACATTAAACTCTTTTAGAAAGAAATTTATACCAACTTATACCGTGGGCTCACATATTCCCTACGATGCTCTGGCATTCGTGTCTATTTTTGTGCTTACCTTTTTAGTCTATTGAGATTCATTCAATATCATATTCACCATTTCATGAGTTATTTTTCTTAGGAGTATTCCCACTTTCTTATTCATTAAAAAAATTCACACCATATCTATTACTTGGTATTCCATATTTTGTCAATAGTATCCACCCTTTGAACAATGGATTTCATCTTTATTCTCTCACTTAATATGCCCATATATGATTTCTATTTTGTGAGATGTATAACTCAATTTCTGATGGTTCTGAAAATTGGCCAGAAACAAAGCATCGTGTTTTCATTTTCTGAGGGTCTAGGGGTTTAGGAAGTCTTACACATTCATGAATTATTGATTGCTATTTAATAAAACAAAATCTTAACAGGAAATTTATCTTTTAATGAAATTGTAATCACTACATATCCACCAATTTAATGAACACATTTATTTACTCTTTCACTCTCTCAGTCCTCAAATATTTTTTGGACACTTATTCTGTGCTAGGCATTAGGCAATCCGTTGTATATCAAATGTTGTTATAAAATTGAATCAACATCTGTACTGATATAGTTACGTATAAGTATTCTTGATAAATAAGTAAACTGGTTCAAATCAGAGTTCTCCCCTTTGCAAGAAACTGTAGAACACCCAAATCCATAGAAAAATGTAATGGATTGTAAACAATGAGACTTCCCTTCTAGATCTTTTTCCTGTGCATAAATGAGAAAGACAACATTGCTATAATCGTGAATAAAAAATTCTTAGTAGAGTAAGAAGTACTTTATTTGCTTTAATAATAAGGTTCAAAATACTAAATGTACTAAATGTATTTTATTTACTTTAATAATAATCCATTTTAATTATATAACCATTTTATCATTTAAAAATATATTATTAAATTTAAATCTCACAACAAGGTCTATGAAGTAGGTGGCACAGGAATTATTATTCTCAAATTTTAAACAAGGAAATTGAGATGTAGATATGTCTAAGTTGACTTGACTTAGTAAGGACTAAATCCTAGGTTATCAGATCACCAAGTAGAGCAGCAGGGTTTGACAACTATAAATAGTTGCATATATAACATTCTTTGAGGCTCAGAATCCAAAGGCAGGTTCCTTTACTCCTTCAACGCCATTAAGTTTTAAACTGCAAACACAAAACCTTAACTTAACTGCATATAGGAGGAAGATAGATTTATGGCATGGAGATGGTAAAATAGTACACATACATACACACATTATGGTTTTGAAGCATATGTCCATTCTTATGTTTGAAGATGGCATGTCTAAAGTTCAAAGAGGTCATAATCCGCTAAGAACACAAGCGGACAAAAGGAGATGAAGAGCAGCTCAGATTCTATTCTATGATTAATGATGTTTCTCCAGCTTATTTAAAAGACCTACTTAATTCCCTGCCCTGCCCCTGCCCATATAAACATATGTATCTTTATCAGGATGAAGAGGTAATTAGTCATTTCGCTTAATGATTTGAAGCTTCTATCAACCTTGTTTTGGTCCATGAAATTCTTCATTCGGCACAGTAGTAAAGATGTCACAGAGACTTGAAAACAAGACTTATCTCAGAAAAATCTCAAAGCCTGTTCCCTGGACATTTTCCCCCTTTCTATTTGTACTAATTCCCTAAGTTATCACATGCATTCCTATGGCTTTTAAAACTATAAAATGATGTATCACAAACTGATATTCCTAGCTCAGATGTTGCCCCTGGGTTCCACATTCACAGAAATGCCAATCTGACAGCTCCTTTTGAAGGTTTAAATCAGGCACCTCACTCTTATGTCCATAGCTATTCCTCCAGGCAATTGCAGCTGCATCCTCTCAAGAGCTCATGACAAAAACTTTGATGTCATCCTTGACTCCTGTTTTTCTCTTATATCTCACAGAAAGTCTACCAGCCAGTCCTCTTGGCTTTTCCTTCAAAATATATCTTGAATTTAACCATTTCTTTCCACCTCCAGTGCCACTACTCTGGTCCTCCATTCATTGCCCAGATGATTGCAATACCTTTGAACTGATCTCCTGGTTTCACCTTTACCCTCCCCTGAGTCTTTTCTTACAGCAGTAGCCAGATTTAACTTTCTGTAACTTAAGTGATGTCATATGACTCTTCTGTTTAAATCCCTTCAATGTAACTCTCACTCAAAGTAAAAGCCAATGTAATTGCTATGGATTATAAGGTTCCAACCAATATATCTCTTGTATCGCTTTGATTTCATTCCTTGCTACCCTGTATCTCATTCAGCAACCTGGCTCACTTTGTCTTCCTCCATACTCCCATTTTGGAACTTTGTTCTTGCTGTGGCATATATCTGGCATGTCCTTCCTTCAAATATCTTCATTTTAGCTTCTTCATTTCCTTCAGGCTTTATTTCAAAGTTACCATCTCAGTGATGCCCTTTATAAAAGTTTAGTCATCCCTTCAACACTTCCTCTTCCCATTTTCCTGGATTATTTTTTCTCCCTTTCACTTATCTATTAATATCTAACATGCTATGTCTATTAACTATTTATCTTGTCTATTGTCTCTCTCCCTGTAGAAGGTCTCTGAGGGAGAGTAGCTTTTTCTATTTTGCTCAATGAGGTATTTCTGTGGTGTAAACAGTGCCTGATACATAACAAGTGCTCACAAGAGATTTGTTGAGTGAATGAGTGATTGAATGAAGCCCATCCAGTGTTGAATATGGTCAAATGTAGACACTGGTGACTTATGGTCATTCGGTTTGTGGGAAACACTATGAACATGATAGGATTTTTTTTTTCATAGTTTTGTCAGTTCTTCAAAAAAAAGACTACTCCCTCTTTGAAATTTTTTTTACAACATTTTGGATTCATAAATTCCTCCTATGTTTATCAATTAATTATCTTTCTCCCATAGCTATTAGAAAGAAAATGATCAAAAAAAATTTGAATTTATATATACATAATTGGAATAGTATATATATATATATATGTATATATATGCCACACTAATATATTCCATAGAAAATGATTTATACTAGCCTGTTATGAATCATTCTCTACGGAGATATTTAAAGATATAATATTTTATGTCTTTATGACATAATATTAAAACTATAAGAACCCAAAACATTTTTTTCTGTGAGAAAAGTGGTATTAATATATTGTTTGAAGAGGATATTTGATAAATAAAACAAGTGAAATGTATGCAGTGTTCATCTTTTAATTAACACTTTGGTGGCTTTTCTTTTAGCCATATCAAATTACTGAAAACATGAATTCAAAAGTTAAATCTTCTAATAGGTGACATTTGATTTACCCCCTTTCTTCTGGATTGGTACTCCTACAGAGATTAATAATTTATTATGCCTTTATTCCTTTCTAGTGTTTAATTACAGTTCACAGTATACTGTAGATGCTAAATTGTTAATAAAATGGTTGATTATATATTCTTCCTTGGTACTATTCTATTTCAGAGGTCATTTGTAGAAAATCTACAGTGTTTTCTCCTGTGTACCAGGAGCTTTAATAGGGACATAATCCAACATATATATTGTTTATAAACTGAAATGACCATAGATTTTTTGGAATTAAGGCCCAGTTATTAAGGAATTAAAAAAGCATCTATAATCACTAGTAAGTCATGCATTATAAGGTTACACAAATATTGAGTCTTATTTAATTATAAATGTTCCATTATTATTAAGAAAATAAAACAAAAAAATAGAAAACAGAAACTTCCCCATTTCATTTCCTAGGTGCTTATAATCACAGAAGAGCTAAGTTTACCTGGGAAATGGTATGGAGGGTCACAGAGCAACACCATTCCTTTCCCTTCTTTCACTCTGACCTCGGGACGTTCCTCAGGTGGGAAAGGATCAAGATCTAATCATGAAAACAAAAAGGAGAACATTCACTCTCTGGGCACTAGAAAGATTGATACTCATTAAAGTTTATTTTTCAGCTACTAACTCACTTTTAGATACAATAGTTCTCTGTTGGTTTGGTGAAACCTATCAAAGTCAATTAATTCCCTTTTACACACACTGGGATGTGCACACACTACAGAAGAGTATGGACATTGGTAGCACCTGATAACTATTTGGACAACCCTGAAGATTGAGCATTTCCTAAACTTTGTTTCAGATTTAGGAAGAATCTCCATAAGAGTATCTGGAAATAGTGTGTTCAGAAAAACCCAGGGCTCTACCAGAGAAAGTTTTAGGGAGGACTCCAATGGGGAGAAGGAATAAAGATGAAGGGCAGGATGCTAGATGAGGAATGTTAAGGTCAACTATCTCTTGCTCTTTTCCAAATTCTGGGTTTTCCTGTTTTATTTCCTCTACTCTCTCCTGTGTATTTGGAACTCACATTTTGCTTGGTTTTTTGATCGCCTACTATTTGATTCTTCATTTGTTTTACTGGTTCTCTTTCTGTTTCAGTCTTGCCTCATCTCTTATTCCTTACATGTGATCAGTACTCGAATTATAAAATCTAGTTTTTACTTCTCTCAGTATACTTATGTCCCTGAAAATTTATCATTCCAATAACTACCTTTTTGCAAAGAACGCTTCAAATCTACTTTTCTTGTCCTGATGCCTCACTGGAATGCCATCCCTGTCCTCAAAACTTAGCTGACATCTATCTCACTGTGGATAACTTAATGTCACCTCTGCATGTGAAGCGACAATTTAAATGCTTCCTCCCATCCTTGAAATTGGTCTTACTTGCGCCCATCCCATTTTAAAGAGAGCAGAATGTTTCTGCCTTTTGACTAGACTTTCCTTAAGAAAATATTGAAGGTCTTTTTCTTTCAATGCAATGCAATCTGTTGTGTATTTCTTCAAGGACTGAGTTTATTATTTTCATTCCCACTGTCACCACACCAATTTAATCGGACTGCACTTCCTGACCCTGTCTCACTCCCTCCTGGTAATCACTACCACTTGGGTCCTTTTAAAATGTCACTTTCATCCTATAATTCACTTTGTAGAATATTTAAACGCTGACATAAAATCACGCACGGA
Organism: Orcinus orca; assembly: GCF_937001465.1. Lineage (NCBI taxonomy): Eukaryota > Metazoa > Chordata > Mammalia > Artiodactyla > Delphinidae > Orcinus > Orcinus orca. Next base: position 32,073,835 of record NC_064569.1, on the reverse strand, counting down.
GAACACCTAGCCCAGCTCCTCTCCCAACACACATTTCTCTTTCAGAATAACCTCTAACTTTTAGTTTACCACAATGTTTCTCAAAATATTTTCATTATTATTGTCCCCAAAATGAGAAATTTTATTTAATTTATTCTTAACAAGAAAAATTAAATACTAAGGAATAAAAGTTTTGTTGGGTGGGGCTGAGCGTTGGAGAGCCATAGACCATTATGTTGTAATATCTAAGATGGTTCCCCCCACCGCAAAAACCAATTTTCACTACCTTGGGGGTGATATCACCCCCACTGAGAATGCATAGCTTAGCATTTCCATTGATAGTAATCTTTAGAAACTTATTCAAGATCTTTTTGAACATGGCCTTAGTTTATTTTCCAGTGTTATCTTTCACTACTTCAAGTACATTCATAACACCCCTCGTGACATTTTGCTCTCCTGAAATTTTTTCTTCTCCACACAATTAAGGCCCACTAATCTGGTAAGACACACCTCATCTATGGAGTCCTTCACTTTCTTTTTTTCTTGATTTCTCCTTTTGTTAAACTCTTATGATAACATCTAAGTTTTACTTCTCCCAAATGCATTTGCCCTTTTTAAAGTTACAATTACTTACATCCAAAGCTCAAGGTTGCTTCAGTGCTTCTGACCATTCCGTAGTTATTTGATGCTAAACAGTAATATACTCCAGCATCTTTCTGTTTGTCAGGATTGTTGATAACAAGGTTTCCTCCTACCATACTGTACCGATCACTTGTCAGATCAATATCCCCATTATTCATTCTCCATCTGTGAAAAAAAGAAATAAATGTCATATCAAAGGCCAAGAGGACTGCAAACAGTGTACTGGGCTAACATTGTTCTAAAATAATATGAGTATAGCTCCATGTGAAGTCAGGTGATTAAGTAGTTGACTCAGAGTGGTATTTATTCACATCCTATAATTCTGTGCCTCTGGGCTCATGATTTATAATTCAGCTCAGGCACAGAAAGGTAAATGTTCAAGTGTATGAATAATTTCCTTTTTTTTCATGAGGCATCCCAAAGGACAAATATTTCATTGAATTTTGCTGCATAAACTGGTTTCTTAGCAGATATACATGGATTATAAATGATAATCTTTTAGGCACTAGTTTAGATTAATGCATATAGATATATTGTATAAAATATTAAAAACATTCCTATAGCAGAAATAAAATATAAAATATCAATATCTGATTCTAAATATGAGTCATTTTTGAAAAAAACATACTAATTGAAATCAGGATTCTTCTCAGTAAATGTCATATTCTGACCACTAGAGGTCGATCACACTATTTGAACATGATTAAAGTCAACTGGGTCTTCGTTTCCAAGCCACAAGTACACTATTGAAGGTATATTTACATGGAGATGACGTTATGAATAAACCAACTAGAAACAGGAATCTAAGTTTCTTGGTGAGATGATGAGAAGATTGCATATATAAAATAATTGTCAATTAAGTTGACCACCTGCATAATTTTATACTCATGTTCTATCAGGGTTAAGGTTCCATGTCTTCTGCAATGTTATAAGACGAGCCATGGTGAACCAGTGGGCTGTGGTCCCATCATTCATTGCCTGGCTGCACAATTCTGATTAGGGTCAGAATCTTGCCAAAGAGGTCTAATGATTTTATAATATTTTTTAATAAATCAAATTACTGGAACATTTTTAGTTTTAATTTTTACTGTGTAGGAAGTAATTCAAAAGCGAACAACAGAAAACTGTGCTTTGCTTCTGAAAACCTACCAAATACCAACCCAATGAATAAATCATCCCCCTTACCCCAGCTGATGGCAATATTGTCCCTGACTGAACCATCCAATGTCAAGTCACTTAGTACTTGCCAAGGCAATGGGTTTCTTTGTTAGGCAGTTCCCATTGTTGTTTTACGCCCCCTCATTATATTTACTTTAAATTTTTATTTATTGCTTTAACTTCTTCCCAGTGGGACTGATTCTGCCCTTGATGTTATATAATGATTAAGTTTTGCTGTGTTAAGGTAAGTTCACAGGTCTATTTTATTTTCAGGAAGATTCACCTTTGCTGTAATTCCTTTTACACAGCTTTAAACACAATTTTTATTGGAGTTCTTGTTATTGTGGGAGACAAGGCAAGATAATGAAAACCTCAAGGCTGATGAGTGAAAGGTAAAGTTCCCTGTTGTAACGTTCATGATGTTGCCACGAATAACAAATTATCATAGAACATGCCATAAATATAAAAGTACTATGTGAATGACAAATTACATGATTACCAAGGTAAGTATGGCTTGCCCTGAATATTAAGTAATATTAAGTAAGTTCATAACTGCAAGTGTTCTTCTGTCAGACAAGCTGCATCATGAGCTGAATATTTTTTATTTTGAGGTCAAATGCAGATCACCTTCCTAACAATTAAACGTCTACTTCTCCCCTTCAGCTCTCTACATTAACGTGTAGATAATCAGGCCGTACTTGTCCTGGGGACTTATGTGCTGATGCAACCTTTGGGGGGGAGTTGGTGATGTATTTGCCAAGCAAAGTTTTGCTTTTCATTGTTCTTTTTTATATTTTAATGAGAAGACTAAGTGGGACTAGCAGGAGGGAGCTAGAGAGAGGTGCTAATCAACATGTACAAAATTTTATTGATGTAAAACTTTGCTTTTTACTGTCTCTGCTGGATGGTGGTAGTGGCAGCAGCAAAGAGAAGTACACGTTCGTAGAACACTATCTGAGAACAGCCTCTGCTGTTCTTTTCTCTTCCATTGGAGCCTGGAGGCTGATTTGCTTAGGTTCCGTGTATGAATGTCAAGGACAGACTGTCACAGAATAACTGTCACAGAATAACCGTCACTGAAATAGTTTTTGAAATGCTATTGACCCGTCTAGATAGATAAATACTGAAAAAAATTATATGTTTCTTTGAAAGTCATAAAACCTGTATTTCAGCCCTGGATCTGTGATTTACTAGCTCTGGAGAAGAGCAAGTCAACTTACTTATTCAGGACTCAGCTTCCTCTCCTATAAAATTTTGTACCTGGATTAAATCTTCTCTAGAGCCCCCATTAGTTATACTATGCCATGTCCACAGTTATGTACATAAATGCCCATTATATATGACTTAAGGGTAGAAATAAATCTAGCCCATCAAATATTTTCAGAACAAATGTGTTATTTATAATTTATAAAATATCTACTTCTACTTTTATAAAATTATAAAAATAATTTTAAAGAGATGGTGATTTTATATATAAATTTATATTTATTTTAAGAAAATTTTTGTAATTATAGCCAGAGGCAAGAGAAAATGAGTTCAAGTATAATTAAATGGGGGGAAGGGGTATTCTCCATGATAACAACTTTTTAATAAAAATAGAAAGTTATTTTTCTATCCATGAGAAGAAAAATCTAGTACTAAAATCAACTTTATTGAATGACAACCTTCAATTAACTCAGGTGACATTAACACACTAGAGACCCAATTTCCCCATCAATCACTTCCTTTGTTTTCCTGGAACCAAAATCCATTGGCATTTGCTTAAGTTTTAAATCTTATTCTTTACATCAGGCTAGAAACTGTTAGTATACTTTTCTGAACACTCTGAAGCAAGAGAACCAAATGTTACTTTTTATAAAGTTATTTTTGATAGCATAAATATGTACCCCAGAAAAACATAAAGAGGTATGTTATATAGATTGTCCGATAAGTAGAGACATTTAAGGAATTTGCTTTGTTGTCTGGAATATAGATTTGAGACTACTGAAAAAATAGTGCTTTCTAGAGTTATCTATGTAAGAAGCTCTTTAAATGTAGCTAATATAGAAATACTATCCATCATTTGTAGGTATGAGTTATCCAGGCCAATACATACAAAACCAGCTTATCCTCAAATGCATATATTTAAATTGTGCATATTATTCATATAACCATTTTCTTACTTAATAGCATGATCTCCATTAGCCAGTTTTTAAGTGGATAATGTCAAATGACACTGGCATTATCTCTGCAGGAAATAGGAAGTGAATTATTTGCATATATTTGTGAAAACTATCTATTTGGGTATTAACAACTTTAAAAAAATAACCTGTATGACAATATTTTTGTTAATGTTCCTGGACTTCGTAGAAAGCTTTATGCCATAGCTTTCTCTATAGATACAGGGTCATAGATGCTGATCTGTAATCTTTAGTCCAACACTTCTTTCTGAAAAGAGCAATGAGGTACATTACTTGTAAACTGGGAAAGGGCTGGCTCGTGCCCTACAGTTTAGTGAAACTTTTCCTTCCGGTGACTCCTCTGGATAAATGGTATTGATTGGTTGTTCTTCAAAAATTGGTCCAAATCCTTTGTCTTCCTCAGAAACTATAAGAAAAATACAATTATTTTACATTGTTCTATTTTACAAATCAAAGATAATTTGGGTACATTAAAAAGTTTTTTGAAAAAAAGGTCAGAAACATGGAATCTCCATTTTCATTGAAACCAAAGATATTTGCCACTATAATCTTGAGGAAAATGTTCAGGTTCTTTATTCAAAATTCTTTTCTGCCCATCTCTCAGCATTTCTCCAAAAGCACTCTGCGGTGCCATGCTTCACTATTTACGGCTCCTCACGCAAGTCATGCTTTCTATGCCTCTGACACTTTGCACATACTTTTCCTCTTTCTGGAATCACCATCTGACTTTTCTCCTCTTATCAAAATTTGTACACTCCTGGAATCCCTGGTGGCGCAGTGGTTGAGAATCTCCCTGCCAATGCAGGGGACATGGGTTCGAGCCCTGGTCTGGGAAGATCCCACATGCTGCAGAGCAACTAGGTCCGTGAGCCACAACTACTGAGCCCACGTGCCACAACTACTGAAGCCCATACGCCTAGAGCCGGTGCTCCGCAACAAGAGAAGCCACCGCAATGAGAAGCCCGAGCGCCACAACAAAGAGTAGCCCCTGCTCACCGCGACTAGAGAAAGCCCGTGCACGGCAACAAAGACCCAATGTAGCCAAAAATAAATAAATAAATTAGAAAAAAAAAAGTTTAAATCTAAAAAAAAAAAAAAACTTTGTACACTCCTTTATGATTTAGTCATAGCGTTAGTTCCTTCACGAAGCCACCTCTCCAACCCCTCCTAGCTTTAGTTGGTCCTCATTTATGTTCTCATAACTCCCTATCAGGCTTATGACACTTAACACACCTGCTGTGATTCTTGATACAACTTTCTGTTTCACTAGATTGCAGATGCCTGGGGACAGGTCTGGAACATACTAGGTACTTAACTTTTGAACAACATAACGAATGAATTTCTAGATGCTCTGGGGAAATGAGTCCTTTTTGGGGGTCAGTTCTTGTTTAATTTTTGTTTTTGTCTTTAAACATGTGACCAGCACTAGTACTTAGCAACATCTAGAACAATCAGTAAACTAATTACATGATATGGGATCTGGCCAACTCATTTAAAATCTACCACAAAAATACCACAAAATCTACCACACACACAAAAAAAATCTACCACAAAAATAGTGTTGAGAAGCAGTTGTTCCTGACTGTGTATCCTCTCTGAAGGGCAGGTGTGACACATCATAGCAGGATGAGGAGAAGAGATGCACTCCCATGTCATCAGTGTGGCACCATTTACAGAGCACAGCTAAGAGCCATATACCCCAAATAAATTAATACTGATGTATATGACTAGAAATGAGGAATAGTCTTACATGGGATCATTGTAATGTCTCTGCTTGATCAAAAGCTATGGTTCACTCCTCCAATTTACTTTTTAAGAGAGAGTGTAAGGCAAATGCTACACTGAAATTTTGGTTGTTCTAACATCAAACTTAAGGATAAAAGCTTTCTCCCAGTTTCTCTTAACAAGAAGTTTAATTACGTCTTTTAAATCTTTCTTTAGTACTGTTTAGCAGTGCTTTTGGAAAAATTATTTAATGTCTCCAAGACTCAATATCATGCTTTATAAAATGTGGATAATAATAAAATCTATCTCATTGGACTATTGTGAGAATTACATTGAGACAACCCATGTAGTCAGTAATCAATAACTACTGATTCTCATGAATTTGCCAATGCTTTCAAAATTTAATTTAAATATCTTATGTATATCATCTCTTAGACTAATTCCAAAAACTTCAGGGGCCAAATTTTATTCATTCTTGTAGCTATGGTGCCATAAGCATTATGTCAATACATATTTCTGTGTACATAGATGACTAACAAAAACCTTCAGTTAGTTTCTCCCAGTATGAAGCATTAATTTTTCTAAACTGACCTGAAATATTTCAAAGGGAGAAGCCTCATTTTTAGTTGGAATTTGCTGAAATTGCCATTCAAGAATTTATAGACCTTAGTTACATTCCAAAACCACCATTCTATTTCAGACCGCAGATAAATTGCTGGATCAGAATTGGAGGAACCAGAGAAACTGGGATTTAGCTCCAGCTGTGCAGTGTTCTAGCCGTTGTTTTATATAAGTTTGTTCTACATGGTATCTACAGTTTTAAAAAAAAGAAAGGAATAGGGGCACATGCCCTAAGGACTTCACAGGCCTACTGCAGCCATAAGTAAGACAATGAGTGCAAGGTGTTCACAGAAGTCCTCTGCTAATGCTCTTGAAGTCCTGCTTTGAGCTGTGTCTAGTTCCATATCCCTGAGGTTATAAAAACTAGAAATGCATATAATGTTTTCTGCTTTGCTTCTATAATTTTCCTGATGATGGCCAATGTTTTCTGGCCTTTCAGGATATAATAGCACACCAGAGAAAAATGAGGAATGAAACCCAAATCCCTGATAACTAGACCTTCGTTTGGATGTAGGGTCTAGATATTCTAATCTCTGAAAGAAACGACCTTGTGCTTATCTATGGTAAAAATCATATGCTATTTTTTCTTCCCACTTGGACAATCTCATAAGCTCTTCCTTGAATCTCTCCCAGTTGCACAGCTTTTCTGACTGGAGCAATTTAGTAACACTGCTGCCCTGGAGAGTCTGTTGTTTCTTCCCAACTCCGCCCCCCCCCCAAAAAAAAACAAAAAAGCTTACAAAGACAAGCAGAGGAGTTCAATTTTATTAACATATTTTGATTCTCTTCTGGAAGGTAAGATGACTTCTATTCTCACTTTACCCCCTGATGAATTATGAGTTTAGTATGAAATTTTTTGAACAATTAAAAAAAAATACCTAAATAGACTAAATATTTAGAATACTAAAAATAAAGTGTTTAGGGGAGTTTAAAGCTCATGAATGTCTTCTAAGTACATTGTATTTATATACAAGCCTGATGATTATGGTATTACTATCATTACTAATAGAAAAGATCATCAAATTTAAAGAGGAATGGATGTTTGGTGCAATTATGCATATAATTTAAGCAGAAACCCCCTGATCTGCACTGGATTAGATCTTGAGTTTCCATTTGTTACATCAGTGGCAGCATAAGAATTTTAGATGGTCATCTGTGAGGCTGTTGGTCATCTGTTGAGGTGTTGGTTGTCCTTAATTCAGTCAATGACTTGATTCTGACTTTGCATATGGTGAAGTTTTGAGATATAATGCCAAAAGCATGATCCATGAAAGAAAAAAATTTGATAAGTTGGACTTTATTAAAATTTAAAAGTTATGCTCTGTGAAAGACACTGTTTTAAAAAATTTATTTTTAAAATTAATTCATTAATTCATTTTTGGCTGCCTTGGTTCTTCGTTGCTGCATGTGGGCTTTCTCTAGCTTCAGTGAGTGGAGGCTATTTTTTGTTGCGGTGCGCAGGCTTCTCATTGCGGTAGTTTCTCTTGTTGTGGAGCACGGGCTCTAGGTGCACAGGCTTCAGTAGTTGTGGACCGTGGGCTCAGTAGTTATGGCTAGCAGGCTCTAGAGCGCAGGCTCAGTAGTTGTGGCACATGTTAGTTGCCCCGTGGCATGTGGGATCCTCCAGGACCAGGGCTCGAACCTCTGTCCCTTGCATTGGCAGGTGGATTCTTAACCACTGTGCCACCAGGGAAGTCCCCTATGAAAGACACTTTTAATAGAATTTCAGGTCTTTAAGGTTAGGGATTTTTCTTTAGGTCGACTCCAACTTGCATCGGAAAATTTTGCATTAAGCAGCAAATTGAAAAGACTGTCAACTTAATTAAGTATCTACTTCGTTTAATAATGGTGATTACACACTATTTCACAAAATTTGAACTCATCTCAATAGGTGCAGGGTTTCATTACCTAAAGATTCTTCAACAGTATTGTATTTCCAATGTAGAAATAGTTAATCCTGGCCTGCTAGCACCTGCTTCTAGAGTGCCGTCTGGTAGTGCCAGTATTGGGTTTGTAATAATTCTGAATTCTCAATTTAATTTATAATTTTATTAGCCTTCTTGAAATAACTACTTTTATCACTTTGAAATAAAGTGAGTTTTGTTCATTCCAAGTTGCCTTGATTATTTAAAGTACTGTACAGTGCTTTGAAATACAACAAAGACAGTTGCACATAAACATACATCAATATGGAGGTAGAGATTAGTAGATTTGCATATTTTCATAAAATGCATATTTTTTGATAGTGTATCTTTTTTCATTTTTACTTTATTTTATTTCTTAATATTTTTTTATTGTGGTAAGTCACATAGTATAAAACATACTATTTTAACCATATTTAACTGTACAGTTCAGTGGCACTAAGTACATTCACACTGTTGTGCAACTCTCACAATCATCTGTCTCCTGAATTTTTCACCTTCCTAAGCTGAAACTTTGTCCCTGTTAAACACTAACAACTCCCCATTCGCCCTCTCCACCCCCCCACCTCCTGGCCCCTGGCATCTACCAACATACTTTCTGACTCTATGATTTTAAGGTATATGCCTTTGAGATAAAAATCGGTCATCTTTTAGTAAACTGAAAATATTGTTTATAGTTTCTTCATCATGATCATAATGCTTAGTTTTTTTTTGTTTTTCTGGAAAAGATACCAGCAATGAATATTTCCATTGAAAATAATGGAATGCCACATGTTAATAATGATGGGACTATATCTATTGATAGGCAATCCCTCAAAGGATAAATGTAAAAATAAAACACTTTTGGGATGAGCTGGGTTGAAGTTTATAGGCCAAACTGTATATTATCAGTGCCCCATGCTATTTTTTCTCAATGACAAGTGCTTTTCCAAAATTATATGCAGATATTTTCTAGTACTCCACTTCCATCTGCCCTTTATAGGAAGAGACAACAAAACATTTAAGGGATAAAAATATGAAGCTAATTTCCGATAAAATATTTAATTTATTTTTCACTTGAGAAAATATTACATTTAAGATATTTCCCTTTGCCCACTTTCTAGATCAAAAAGCAGAATATGACACACCACATCACATTAGTGTTTCTACTCAGTATATATTATAAATGTGCATTTCTAGCTTTTGTAAAATTTTCGAGCCTGATTAAAATAATGCATAATATTCCATTAGGTGGTTTACCAATTACTCTATACATTTTATTTTGAGAACATATTTGGGCTCTGGGAAGATAAATCACTCAACACAAGGTTTTGAATTGTTGTGGCATGCTCAGTGTGAACTTCTGAATGTGAACTTCATAACCCCCTTGAATACTACCTGAGCTCATTGCTCTGTTAGCTCAGCTAGGGAGCCCAGATCAAGGAAAAAGAACTTTCAGGGGGAATACAACACAAGGTTCAGCAAAGGATCCATTAATATAAGCATTATAATCTCCATTAACAAGAATTAAGCCATCCATTGCTTTTCTTCTAGGGCCATGGAAATAATTAGATGACAAATGATCATGCTTTGGAAGTATTATGGGCTTAAAGGGTACAAGAAACACATGGATAATATGTTAAAAAAAATAAGATTATTTTTAAAACACATGCTCTTTTTTGTACTGGATATATTCTTCTAAAAAGGAGCACACAATTATATAGATGACTTCTCAAGCTAATTGAAGACAGCACTTCACTCTTTTTTTGATCTGCTCAATGCAAATTTGTGTATTTTCTACCATATAGTGGTAATATATTGCAGAAGTAAGTTCATTTCTTAAATCTGATCAAGAAGATTAACAGAAAAAAAGAAATCATGTATGAATATTTGCTGTCAAATTCACAGATGTGAGCAACAGGCAAAAACTGCTGCTTTTTTCAGTAGCATTCTCAGTTTCATGGTTAGTGTAATCACTTAGTTGTATGATCTTAAATGGTATTACTTCACCTCTCACTATATAGAGATGGTCCACTGTAACCTTGCTATCCTATTTTATCTCTGGAAATTGAAAGTATAATTACTATCTGTGCTTGAGAGTTATTTTTTTTTTGAGAGTTATTTTTTATTCATTATGAATCAAATCCTATTTCTCACTCTGTAATATGTCATCTCAATCTGATAGTTTTCAAACATAATTTTATATGAGTATGCTGTAATAAGATTCTCAGGAAAAAAATCTATTAGAAAAAAGCGATGAAAACAAAATTTTAACGCAGTCTAATATTAGAATTTTTACAATATTTACAATGCTACAGTGGTTATGGGATAGGGAGTATTGTAGGCTCTCTTGAAATACAATAAACTCTCCAAATGAAACAATATTTAAATTGTCTCAAAGCATGCTTCTTGTCTTCATTGTCAATCGTTCCCCACTGATAAGAGAACAAGGACATTTAGGGCTTAGGCTTTGAATACTCTGGTGCCCTAATTCTTTAGTCTCATGGGTAATAGGTAACATTGCAGTAATTTATCATAACTAAAATATAAGGAGTTGGCCTTGAGAATGTGCAGAAATCCAATAATTAGAAGGAAGATTAGGATCTGGTTAGCAGAATGGTTAAGTTGACTAAATTTTCCTTAGCATGGCATTACCTGCCTAAGAAGAGCCTATCACATTTCTTGATGGCAACCATTTCCTTGACCTATGGTCCAACCCTGAAGCCCTAGACACTGTGTTTTGCATAACTATCTAGGCATCTGTCCACACCTACCTTATGTCTACCTATGTATGCTGCCACAAGCCAAGGAACGATGGGGATACCAGAAGCTGAAAGAGGCGAGGAAGGAGCATTCCCCTACAGGTTTTAGCAGAAGCATGACCCTGATATCTCCTTGGTTTGGGACTTTTAGAACTGTGAGACAATAAATTTCTGTTGTTCTAAGCCACCCAGTTGGTGGCACGTTATTATAGCTATAGCTGTCCGAGGAAACTAATACATATATTACACTTAATAATAAACTGTTGAACTTTTATGAACTAGCCTTTCTCAAATTTACTTGACAATGAAGTCCTACTAACATCCTGCAGAACAAGAGTTCTTTGAATTAGTGATCTAACACAGCCCATATTTGCCCACATCTGCACTTTATTTGTGCCACTGCCTCTAAGAATTAGCTCCATTTCTAATAATTGAAATACTTCGAGTTTCCCTTACCTACTAGCTCCATCATTAAATACTCATTTATTCCTCAAAATAATTGTTTTAAAATGCTTATTTCTCTTATAAATCTGTTAATCTTCCTTTTATTATTCCCTATTATATGTAAGGTTCTTGAAGTCAAGAAACATATCTCACTGATCTTTGTATAGCCTAAATGTTATTCCTAACTCACAAGGAGGAAACAGAAATAGCTTTGATGTGCTTCATGCTAGGACTGTCCTTTTTCTTAATTCCCTACAGACGGAAATTCAGACCCACTCTGGCATGAATATCTTGCTTTGGCATGGAAGTTGTTGCATTGGTTGCTCAGTGATTCTTCCTAATTATTCATTCTCCTACCACTATGCTGTGTCTTTTATTGGTTACCAATTTTACTATGTTTACTGAGCACTTACTATGTATGTCACTGTGCTGGAAGCTATTGTCACATTATTATTTTTTATTTTTTATTTTTTTGCGGTACGCGGGCCTCTCACAGTTGTGGCCTCTCCCGTTGCGGAGCACAGGCTCCGGACGCACAGGCTCAGCAGCCATGGCTCACAGGCCTAGCCACTCCACGGCATGTGGGATCTTCCCGGACCGGGGCACGAACCCGTGTCCCCTGCATCGGCAGGTGGACTCCCAACCACTGCGCCACCAGGGAAGCCCTGTCACATTATTTTTTTAGTTCTCACAAGAATCCTGTGATTGTTACATGTTGGAAACTTGAGTCTCATAGAAGTTGAATAATTTGCACAAGATCACATAACTAGTGAATACCAGGTTGACTATGTAAATCCAGGCTGGCCTTACTCTAGATTCTCTTTTTTGCAGTCTACTATATTGCCTATCTTTCTGGCAAGAACTGTTCAGTGGTTGAAATAGAATCTAAACTAGCAGGATTGCTAATTATATTCAATAAAAAATAAACAATAAATTTTGCAAGGTCTTTGGTTTCTAATTAAACTGCATCTTAAGGTTCCAAGTTCATTAACTTTAGTTAAAGAGATGTGTGCAGCAAAGCAGGAGGCTTTCAAAATAAGCTAGATTTTTACAATATTGAAAATATTGCTTCAAAGTTTAGTAGCATAGGATTGTTACAAAGCATGCAGGAAAAAATACAGGTTGTGTTGAATATATTCCATTTGCTACAATCTTCTAGTTGGATATTTGTTCGTGGTGTATCCATTCATTCATTCTGGCAATCAAACAAGTTGCCTGAAGACCCTAGATAAATCATCTTACAAAATTTCCAAGTGCTCTAACATTAATCACTTGCTTGAAGTTTGAAGAATTAATAGCTTAAAGCAGGATGAAATATGATTTATTTGAGGAAAGCTATTTAAAAATTAACCCTTTCATCAACTTACCTCCATGACCATACCTTCTGTGCCATGTAAACTCTAAAAAGAAAAAAAGAAAAAAAATTAATCCCCAACTCTTCAGGTTGTGGTCTCAAACATTACTCAGATAACTGAGATATTAGTTAATGAAATAAGGTTACTGGCCTTTCACTATTAAGGCTGAAGTATCACCATATCTTTGCAAATATTTATTTCTTGTCTTTGCAATTTTATAGTTGTAGCACTAAAATTTATGGTCAACAGAATTAGTATGGATTTTCAGTACTAATAAGATTATTTTTGTTTTATTTTATTCATAAAGGTAATACAGCAATAATAACCTTACCACAAAATTTTTCTTTCTTATATTTATATAATATATAAGCATATAATTATATATGTGTGTGTGTATAATTACGTGGTTATATCAATGTCATTAAAATTCTTAAGTACTGATAAAATTATTATATTTTTCTTGATTTTGAAGTCATCATAATAAAAATTACTCCCAAAATTAAAATAACTTTTTTATTCCCTTAATAATACATAAGAAATACAATAAGATGCCTATCAAGTTCATCATTAAAGCAATCAAGGGGGACTGATAAATGATAAAATGATATCCAACTAAGTCTTGAACTTAATAACAACTCAACAAGCACTGACCTAAGGTAATTGAGACAAAGGTATCAGAAAAAACTGATTGTAGAAAACATGCTGCTTCAGATAAAAATACAACGTACCTCTCCTTGTAGAAAATATTTCTGAATCTTTCACACTTGTCTTTGAAAGATAGAAATATAGTATTTGTTTGTCCTAAAACTATAGCATTCTTAAAACTGCTTTGTTATTAAGTCCCTGAATACATTGTAGATTATTTCTGAATTGTTTTTCATAAGATTGACCAGCCAATAATAAAAATTAAATTATATTAACTTATAAATAAAAAAGAACAAAGGTAACAAAAGCTTAAAATCCATTATTTTCTAATTATTTTACTGTATTTTACTTTTATGTATGCTAATGAGGTTAAGTCTATTATAATTATATAGTGAACATACTGTATAATGGTGAGCTGTTACATATCTTTTCTGCCACCACATTAAATGATTTCAAGTCGAAATTGAGAATAGTAGGATGACTTACTCTATAGGAATTGGCAAATGCTACACAGCAGGGATTTTTCTTTTCCTCCCAGAGATCCAGATTTTAAACATTTACCAGCACATCACTATATAAGACTGATTAACTAAATCTTGTGAATTTTAATTGAAACTAAAAAAAAAAAAGAAAAGAAAACAAGGGCCAACCTTAATATATATGAATTTACTTGTCTGACCCAGGTGTCAAAAGAAAATATTAATTCTAACTTTATACACCAGATTCAATGAAGTGAACAGCATATTGTTTACATTGGCATAATTTTTGGAGATTATACAAAGGATATTTCTTACCTGATAGACAGGTTGTAAAAGATACAATCACAAGGTGATTGACCAGCAACCACATTTTCATCTTGTGTTCAGTAGAGGTTAGGTTCAATTTTCAAAAAAAGCTTTAACTTTATGGCAGTTGGAGAATATTAAACACCTGCATAAAAAGATGAGAGAGAAGAGAAGAGAAGAAAAGAAAAGAGAAAGAAGAGAAGGAAAAGGGAAGAAAAGGAAGGGAAAATGTTCATCATTTGGGGTCAACAATATTACCAATTCTATTTTATTTTATATTTCTTTTTTTTTTTTTTTTTTGCAGTACGCAGACCTCGGCACGAACCCGTGTCCCCTGCATCGGCAGGCAGACTCTCAACCACTGTGCCACCAGGGAAGCCCCTATTTTATATTTCTTATTTGTAGAATGTTTTAGTTTTTTTATGTACATTTGTAAACCCCATGTTGTAATGAAAAGAGTAGATTCTGCATCAGGGCTTCAGCTGCCTCCCAGTATTGACATGGTAAGAAACATGAGCATGTCACTCAATTCATATGTTTTAGTTTTTAACTTTTTAATAATTGAGCATAGTAATATGTTTTTTACAAATAGCACAGTTGTGAACATTTCAATGTCAATTATTTAAATTGAAGATTAAATTTACTTGAAGGGCTGGTAGAAAGATTTAATAAAAGATATATTTGTATAAGGGCTTTGTAAATGCATAGACACTGTACAAGAGTTATACGTTAGCATTGCCTGTTGGTGGCTTATGGAAAAATTTTGCCAGAAATGCTAATTTTTAGACATTAAAATGTATTGATTAATAATATATTCATTCCCTTTCCCCTTCTTCATTTCTTTCTTTTATTCATTTAACAGAAAGTAAATAATTACTCCTTATAAGGAAGAATCTAGGTTTTGTGTGGCCAAATCTTTAAAATTTGGAGAACCATCTTTAAAGATAAAAAGATAAAATTACTAATATAAACTAAGCTATGAAACTATGCAGCAGTCTAAATAAAATATTTTGCTTTTATAAATTCTGCAAAAACTTATGACCACGTGATTATACTGGTGAGGTTTCAGAACGTTGAAATAGCCCCATGTAAGTGAGGGGTCCCATGACTTAAGCTTCATCATCTTCTTTGTAAATCCATCTGCGACCAAGCATACAGATAAAGGAATCTGTAAGAAAGACATAGTCTGCTTACCCTTAAGAATTTCACAGATCAATAGGAACACTTATGTGTACACAAGTCAGTGCAGTGAAACTTTTTTGGATCTACATGCTATTAAACTTGAAAGCATGTTGCTAATTTTAATTAAAAGCATTGCAGGGCTTCCCTGGTGGTGCAGTGGTTGAGAGTTCGCCTGCCGATGCAGGGGACACGGGTTCGTGCCCCAGTCCGGGAAGATCCCACATGCCGCGGAGCGGCTAGGCCTGTGAGCCATGGCCACTGAGCCTGCGCGTCAGGAGCCTGTGCTCTGCAACGGGAGAGGCCACAGCAGTGAGAGGCCCGCGTACCTCAAAAAAAAAAAAAAAAAAGCATTGTAAAATACATCACAGTGGGAATGGGCCTGGTGGTGACAGGCAGGGCATTATGGTGGAGGTATAACAAATTTTTTAATGTTCCAGGGCATTAGAAAGAGATTTCTTCAATTGGGACACAGTAGGCCCTTCAATTTGAAAGGATATTAAATCAAGTTTTCAAAGAATATATAAGAAATAGGATAGAAAAACCGCAAGACATAAAATTGAATGTAAAATATTAAGATAGAGCATAAAAGCAATTCTGAAAAGAAAATATGTAATGTTATGATAATCAATATATAAATATATTTAAATATTATCCAAAACAGCAAAAATAAAATGGTACTTATTTGTTGCATCATAATGACATTTAAAGGTATTACTTATTTTTTTTAATATGTTGGATTTAAAAACTATATTTACCCCCCCCCCCCAATTTGCCAGAATCCTAACGTTTGCAGAGACTGGTAAAAATATTTAGTTGGTACTACATGGACCAGGAAAAACATATTTGTCCCTTTTGGTGTATAGGTTATTTTACAGTGAAAAATCATTTATTTCTAGAAAGAAATTGAGTTGAATTCTTAGAGAAAACATAGCAGAAATGGGTCAACCTAGCAACAGGAGATATTTAAAATATCTTTGAAAGAGGAAAAATATTCAAAAGATAATTTTTAAATGCCAGGATTGATTTATGACCAATTTATTTCTCTTGGACATATGTAAGAAGGTGAGAACTACACATCTCTATAAACTGTATTAAATCTACACTTATAAATTTAAATTTTATTTTATTTCTTTTACTAAGCAGAACTGATCAGAGAGAAATAGAAACAGGTAAATAAATGTGAAGAATAAAAAAAAAATCCTTCAGGAGGCAGGGAAATCAATGAAATGATCTATGGAAGGATATTAGCTTTTTATTTTGTTATCATTAATATTTAAATATAACCTAATTTAAAATTATTGAAACCTGTGCACATTGTTTATGTCTGCTAAAGTTTGTCTCGAAAAATGTACATTTCAGCATTTTCTTGGCCTATTGGTTTCTAATTCCTTTCATTGAGTTATGCACACTATTAGGACAAGTTCCTTTAATGAGGAGGAAGGTAGAAAGGCAAACATAAACTGTGCCAAAACTGCTGTGTCAAACAGTTCTTTTTGTAAAGATTAATTTAGATAATATATTTGCAAACATTTTGCAAATTACAAAGCATGTTCGGTTTAATGTGGCAGTAATTATTGGATTTTAAATAGTTCAAATTTATCGATTAATAAACTGTTATAAATTGATAATTGTAAAGTAATTCTGAACAGTAACTCTACATACTAATAATATTCAATGTAAGAGCAAGGGATGCTGCTGCAGTTTTTGTATTGTGTGTAGAGGAAGCAGTACTGACCAGAAAGAAAAAGAATCAGGTAAAAATGAAGGACAGGGGCTTCCCTGGTGGCGCAGTGGTTGAGAGTCCGCCTGCCGATGCAGGGGACACAGGTTCGTGCGCCGGTTTGGGAAGATCCCACATGCCGCGGAGCGGCTGGGCCCGTGAGCCATGGCCGCTGAGCCTGCGCTTCCGGAGCCTGTGCTCCGCAACGGGAGAGGCCACAACAGTGAGAGGCCCGCGTACCGCAAAAAAAAAAAAAAAAAATGAAGGACAATTACAGTGAGAGTATCCTTCAGATTATTAATTTTGATGAATTGTGTGAGTGAGATTTTGGTCTGTTTACCTCATTGAGTCTACAGGGAATCTGGGAAAGAAAGAGGGAAGGTCTAAAGGAAGGTTAGCTGTGTCTACACAGAGCAAGTGATTTCAGGAAATTGTAAATAAGGTACAGAAGGAGTTTCTAGGTCAAGGATATTATTTTACATTTCCTTCTTAGACAACACCCACAGTATATGGGAAAGTGAGATAAGGCATAGTAAAAAGAGATCTGGGGAAGTCAGCCAGACCTTGTCTGAAGTTTGGCTCAACCATTATTTAGCTTGTAACTTTGGGCAAATCACTCAAGCTCTGACTCTAGTTTTCCTCATGCACAAAGTATGAAAAAAATGTCTATTTCATAGGACTATTACAAGCATTGCATAAGATTGTGCAATGTGAAATGTTTACTGTGAAAGTATTCGATAAATATTAACTATTGTTCTACGAGATCTTAGGTCCATCAGGCTGCAGGAGAAAACAACATGTCATTGTTTATTGTTATGCCTCTAATGCCTGGCACATAGAAGCCATTTGATATATATTTATTGAATAAATGAAGAAATGACTGGACCATTCCATAACTGTATTCCAAAACACTTGCCACAAACAAAATTAAACTTTAGTTCCTTAGAATAAGGATAGGATGCTGACAATAGGTAATAAGGAGTATCTCTTAATGGGGCTCTGGTCTTTGATAGGGATTATTGCTGCATATAAATACACTCTAGAAGAGGAATATTCTAAGCAGCAATATTTTAAAGCATTTTTATTATGCACTTTATTGAGTGTTGGAAGTCTCTGTCTTCTGATTTGAATATGCTCACTCTAGTCAGAAGGAAACATTTTTCATTATTTTGAGCCACACTATCTTTTCCTTCACTCCAAAATATTGCCTATTTCAATAGGATAGTGAGTCCTCATTCTGGCAGAACGTATTTTATTTTATTTAATGGGTTTCTTGTTGTTTCAGTATAAAAGCATCTCTCGCATGTGGTGCACCCATTTGTTTTCTGCTGCTGATTTGTTTTCTTGTGTCCCCAGTTATCCCATCACTGTAACTCCTGATCCTATCCTCTCAGCAGTGCAGTAGAGGAGAGAGGCAGCAAGGCTGTGCCCATGCTTGCTAGTGTGGAAGAAATGGCTCTTCTTAACTGTCCCTTGAGGACCTGCCACTCAGTAATCCACAGACAGATCCCAGCCCCCATGGGCCTGAAAGCGTTGCAGCAAGTGAAGTGGCATAGGAAGAAAACAAGTCGGACGAAGATGTGCCAGTTAAAGGAGTGAATATTTTCCTTCTCAATAACCAGAAGAACAGAATGACCAGCTCCTGGAACCCGGGTATGCATTCCTGTCCCCAGGCCATACTGTGCTGTCTAGCTCCCTGGTTTCTGCTGCTCTCAGCCTAGGCCTTACACCAGGCCGTGCAGATGCTTCCCCCCAAAACCCATCACAACTCTATAGGTGTCCAGTGACTGGTGTTTTTCTAACATGTATTGCAACTATAGTAATTTCCAAAGAACTTAACTTCTTTTCTCCAACATCGTTTACTAAATCTCTTCTTACTCATGTATTTAAACAACTACAACAAAAAAAATATAATAAGGCAACACAGGGTGACAATCTCTATTCCCTTCCTTCATTCTCCCTTCTGTCTTTCCATGCTTTTCTTTCTCTGACCTTTCTCTCTTTACTTTAGATGATGCTATGGTTCTCCTTTGAGAAATTTGGTCCATATCTATGTATGCATTTTTTATTCAAAAAAGCTTCAACAGTACATTAACAAACATTTAGCCACTAACAATTATTCACAAAGTATTTAGTGCTGCTGTATAATCAAAGTTTGTTCCATCAATATCAATAAATCTAATATTTCATTGAACTGATGCTTATTCAAGCATTTACATTGAGAGAGAACAAAATTTTAGAAATACTGAGAAAATACTAATATGTATTGGCAAATTGTCGCATCTCTTGCAGAAAGAAAAAAGATTTGGGGGGATATCAGGAACGTATTCTGATTTATCCTCAACACAGCTCATGAAAGGCCATGTTAAAAAATATTTAACCTAAAATTTTACTTATGATACTCATCACTCTGCTCTGGTTCTAAAGAATATTTGCTATAAAGTTCAGTTTCCAGAAAATAGAAGAAGCTTGTTGGTGCTGAGCACAGATGATTCTAGGTGAAAAGACATCAATAGCTCTTACTCTACAAAACCAGGGGACATTTTGTCCTCGACTCAATCTGAAATTCTGCCTTTGCTGAACACATCACTTCATCTTCCTGAGGTGTCAGTCACCCAGTATGTAGAATGGAAATCCAAGTCCATTCTTCAGAAGATTGTTGTGAGGAGTAAATTATTTATGCATATGGATACATGTGTGTAAGTAAAAGCCCTTTGACACTGTATATAACAGAAGTCAAAACATTAAAGTGAAATTAACTAAAATTTTCCAGAAATAAAATTAGTTTGTTTTTTTTTTTGGCTGTGCCACACAGCATACAAGGTATCTTAGTTCCCTGACCAGGGATTGAACCCATGTCCCCTGCAGTGGAAGCACAGAGTCTTAACCACTGGACCACCAGGGAAGTCCCAAAATCAGTTATGAATTTAAAAATGGGAATCTTTTAAAAAAGGAATATTATATATTTAAAATTTCTTATCCTTTAGAAAGGAGATACTGTATATACTACACATTAAGCATTTGTATATCAATATTTTACAGCTCCAGTTAATTTTCAGATTATTAAAAACAATTTAAACATAGGAGACACAACTCCCTCTACCTATATAATTGCGTACTTTATATGGTCTTCTCCAGCCTCATACTGACTTCTTTAAACTCTATTATCAAATTATTATTGTCTCAGTCTAATAGTTTTTAACAGTGTTTTAGCAGCTTACAGATGTAAAAAAATTTAAAGAGCATGCTGTTTTAAGCCAAGGAATAACAGTACACAGCCAAGAAAGACACCACATTTTCTGAAAATGATTATAAACATTATCCTTCTTTTCCAGAATAGAGTCATACACTGCTCAACTAACAGGTAGAATGTGATGGTTTTCAGATTGCAACTGCCTTAGCTGCTGAAGCAGCCTGCCACTTGATTATGTGTGAAGTATATGTAAAAAGAAAAGCAATATAATAAATACATTTCAATAAATATAAAATTATCAGACTGTGAAATTAATGACTTGGAGGCTGCTGAGGGAAAAAATATCTAAAGGCTTTCTGAAGATATGGGTATTTATTGCATGCTGACAGCACACCTTGCATTTTACAGAAAACTGAATGCTCATATTTTTAGATAATTGGACTTATGATTAAATTAATTACTTGTTTATTTCTAAAATGATGTAATGCCTGCAGAAGGACTTAAAAATAATGGAACCCTGCTTGTGATATTTATAGCACATATTTCTTGCCAGCCCATGATGTCATGCAAGATTATAACTGATGTAGTCATGCATTTTGTTCGGATAGTTTCAGTAAACCATCATTTTTACATGATAAATAAACTGACAGTCCAACAGAATTTTTGTCCCACATTTCAGGAGTATGTGTATGTGTGGTCAGATATCTCTTGAAATTCAAGAAAATGCAGAAAGTTCCTGCTGATTCTAAACTATTTCCCCAATGGAACTGACATGGTACCAATACTACATAATTATTTTGCTTGAAATTACAAAATTGAGAAGGTAATGGAAAATAGATATAGTAATAATAAGCAAATAATGCAATATGATTTCTTCATTTGCAATTCCCAAAATCATTGATTCAGTCAATGAATAAGGGAGGGGCTGCTTTGTCAAGCAAGATTTAAAGCTCAAACATATACATGTGGGATTCCACTCAACCTCTTTCTCATCAGTGTACTAATAAGAATCCGTTTATGAGGGAGATCAAGATGACAGGGCAGGAGGATGCTGGGCTGACCTTCCACCATGAACACATCAAAATACATCTACACATGGAACAGCTCTTGCTGAAAACAACCTGGAGACTGGCAAGAAAGGCTCTTCCACAACCAAAACTTTAAAGCAAGATCCACATCAGGTAGGAAGGGAAATCAGGTAGGAAGGGAAAAGAAATGATTTGGTCAGGGTCCAGGCCCCTAGCAGGGGACACAGAAGAGGAATGAGGATATCACAGGCTTGAGGATCCTCCCCGGGGATCAAATCACATATGAGGCACCCCAGCCATGGAGTCAGACCCTGGTGAGATGAGTCCCCTTAGCTGGTTTGAAAACCTGTGAGACTTACCAGAGGGCTATGAGAAACCAAGATTTTTCTTGTGAAGAGTGCATGCAGATGTTTTCTTACTCCCAGGAGTGGTGCAGAGGCTGTAGATTGAAAATTGCCTGAAATTCTGACCAGTTTCCTGTGATCATCCCAGCACGCACCTCAGCCCATAGCAGGCACTGGATCTAGCCTCTCTTGCACTGGTGCTGCTCTCCATTAGGGTGAAAGCTGCCATTGCCAAGGAGACTTTACACAATTAGAATGAAACCAGCTCAGATACAAACTTTAGGGCTTCTGTTCCAGCACCTTGGGCACCAACCCTGCCCTTGATAGGGGGCTGATTGCCACTGAGCACAGGAGAAGCCCTGGCTTAAACCTGACTCTGGTCCTAGCTACTCCATCTTCAGCCCTACCTCCCTCCAAGGTGGTATTTGCCAGCACACTCCAAGGGAAAACATGACCCATGCTCACTTCAGATCCATCTCTCCCACCAAAGCCACTGGATACATGCAGACTGCATAGGAATGCTCCCACACTAGAATAACCCTTCAAGACTGGGGTAGGTAACTGTTACACCTAATATTGTAGAGACAAAGAAAGTTAAACAAAATGAGAAGACTGTTTCAAATGAAAGAACAAAAAAAGAAAAAAACCCTAATGAAATAGAAATAAATAATTTACCAGACACAGAGTTCAAACAAGTAGTAATAAGAATGCTAACTGAACTTGGGGAAAGAATAGATGAACACAGTGAGAATTTTAATAAGAACTAGAAAATATAAAAACCAATTAGATCAGAAAAATATAACGGAACTGAAAAATATGCTAGAAGGAACTAACAGCAGAATAAGTGATACAGAAGAATGCATAAGTGATCTGAAAAATAGAATAATGGAAATCACGTAATCAGAAGAGCAAAAGAAAACAAACTTAAAAAAAATGAGGATAGCTTAAAGGACCTTGGGGACAACATCAAGTGCACTAACATCTGTGTTATACGGATCCCAGGAGGAGAAGAGAGAAAGGGGTAGAAAATGTATTTGATAAAATTATGGCTGAAAATTTCCTGAAGCTGAAGAAAGAAACAAATTTCTAGGTGCAGGAATCACAGAGAGTCCCAAACAAGATGAACCCAAAAAGACTCATAGTTAAAATGGCAAAAGTTAAAATGGCATAGTTAAAATGGCAAAAGTTAAAGATAAAGAGAGAATTTTAAAGGCAGCAAGAGAAAAACAAAGAGTCACTTACAAGTGAATTCCCATAAGGCTTCAGCTGATTTTTTCTGCAGAAATTTTGCAAGCCAGAAGGGAGTGTCATGATATATATAAAGTGCTGAAATGAAAAACCTAAAACTTAGGAGTCTCTAACCAGTAAGGTTATCATTCAGAATGAAAGGTGAGAAAGATAACTTCTCAGACAAGCAAAAACTAAAAGAGTTCATCAACCCTAAACTGATCTAACAAGAAGTGATAAAGGGTCACCTTTAGTTGGAAAAGAAAAGGTTACAAGAAGAATTTATAGGAAAGGGAAAATACCACTAGTAAAGGCAAATATATAATAAAGGCTGTGGCTCAACAATTTAAATAAATTAGTATGAAGATTAAAAGACAGTAAATGTAAAATCAATATAACCACAATAAACACTTAAGGGATAGACATGATAATGTAAAATATAACATCAAAAACATAAAGCATGGGGAGGAGAGTAAAAACTGTACCTCTTTCAGAATGTGTTTGAACTTAAATGACTACCAATTTAAAACAAGTAGATATAGCTACAGGTCAACATATGTGAACTCCATGGTAACCACAAATCAAAAACATGCAATAGATAAACAAAAACCAGAGAGAAAGGAACAAAATCATAACATTAAAGATAGTCATCAAACCACAGAGGAAGAGCCTAAAAAAATAACAGAGAATAACTACAGGACAAACTGAAACCAAATAAGCAAAGGCAATAAGTACATACTCAGCGATAATCACACTGAATGTCAACAAACTAAACACTCCACTCAAAACTCATAGGGTAGTTGATTGGATAAAAAAACAAAACAATGTCCTGCCTGCTGTACACTGTGAGGTGTTGCTCCAGAACCCTTTGTTTTAGATTTGTAAGATCCCTCTCTCCAAAAAATTATTGATGTCTCTGTCAAAAAACAACAACAACAACAAAAAATGCTGCCTACAAATGATTTACTTTGGAGCTAAAGACACACATGGACTGAAAGTAAGGGGATGGAAAAAGATATTCTATGAAAATGGAAATGAAAAAGGTTGGGATAGCAGTACTCATATCAAACAAAGTAGACTTTAAACCAAAGTTACAAAACACAAAATACAAAGAAGGGCATTATATAATGATAAAGGGATCATACAAGAACAGAATATAACATTTGTTAACATGTATGTACCTAATACAGGAGCACTTAAATATATGAATCAAATATTAATAGATAAAGGGAGAAATTGACAATAATACAAAAATAATAGGGTACTCTAATACCTCACTTACATCAAAGGACATATTATCCAGACAGAAAAGCAATAAGGAAACAGTTGTTTTAAAAGACATATCAGACCAGTTGGAATTAATAGATATCTATAGGACATTCCATCCAAAACCAGCAGAATACACATTTTTTTCAACTGCAGATGAAGCGCTCTCCAGGATAGATCACATTCTAGATCACAACACAAGTCTCAAGAAATTTAGGAGGATAGGAATTATATCAAGCATCTTTTCCAACCACAATGGTATGAAACTAGAAATCAATTACAGGAAGAAAAATGTGAAAAACACAAACGTGTGAAGCCTAAACAACATGTTACTAAAAATCTAATGGTTCAATGAATAAATCAAAGAAGAAATCAGAAAATACCTTGAGTCAAATAAAAATGAAAACACAACTTTCCAAAATGTATGGCATGCAGCAAAAGCAGTTCTAAGAGGGAAATTTGTAGCAATACAGGCCTACCTCAAGAAACAAGAAAAATCTCCATTAAACAACCTAACCTATCATCTAAAGGAATTAGAAGAAGAACAATCAGAGCCCAACGTTGGTAGAAGGAAGGAAATAATAAACATCAGAAAGGAGATAAATAAAATTTAGACCAAAAAAAAAAAAAAAATAGAAACGATCAAAGAAACTAAGAGCTAGTTTTTGAAAAGACAATAAAATAGATAAACCTTTAGCCAGGCTTATTATGAAAAAAAAAAAAGAGGACACAAATAAGCAGAATAAGAAATGCAAGATGAAATATTACAACTGTTATCACAGAGATACCAAAAATAATAAGGAATACTGTGGCAAAAAATGGACATCCTAGAAAAAAAGGATAAATTCCTAGAAACATACAATCTTCCAAGACTGAATCAGGAAGAAATAGATAATCTGAACAGATCAATCACAATAGTGAAATTGAATCAGTATACAAAAATCTCCCAGCAAACAAAAGTCCAGGACTAATTGGCTTCATAGAGGAATTCTACAAAATGTACAATGAAGACTTAATATCTATCCTTCTCAAATTATTCCAAACAATTGAAGAGTAGGGAACACCCCAAGTTCACTCTATGAAGCCACAATTATTTTGATACCAAAACCAGACACAGGCACTACAAAAAAAAAGGAAAATTATAGGCCAATATCTCTGATGAATATAGATGCAAAAATCCTCAACAAAATATTAGCAAATCAAATTCAACAACATATAAAAAGGATCATACATCATGATTGAGTGGAATTAATTCCAGGGATGTAAGGATGGTTCAATATCCACAAAACAATCAATATGACATACCATATTAACAAAACAATGGATAAAAATCACATGATCCTCTTGATAACTCTGAAAAAGCATTTGACAAAATTCAACATCCATTTGTGATAAAAGCTTTCATCAAAGTTGGTATAGAGGGAACATATCTCAACATAATAAAGGCCATTTATGACAAAGCCACAGCTAACATCATACTCAATGGTGAAAAACTAAAGGTTTTCCTCTAAAATCAGGAAGAAGACAGGGATTTTCACTTTCACTATTTCTATTTAACATAGTTTTGGAAGTCCTATCCAGAGCAATCATACAAGAAAAATAAAAGGCATCCAAATTGGAAGGGAAGAGTAATACTGTCACTATTAGCAGATGACCTGATACCTTATATAGAAAACCCTAAAGTCTCCACCAAAAAACTATTAGAACTAATAAATGAATTCAGTAAAATTGAAGGATACAAAATTAACATACAAAAATCTATTGCTTTTCTATACACCAAAAATGAACTTTCAGAAAGAGAAAGCAGGAAAACAGTCTTGTTTAAAATCACACCAGAAAGAATAAAATACCTTGGAATAAACTTAACCAAGGAGGTGAAAGACCTATACTCTGAAAACTATAAAACATTGTTGAAGGAAATTGAAGATGATACAAAGAAATGGAAATATATCCCATGTTTATGGTTTGGAAGAATTAACATTGTTAAAATGTCCACACTACCCAAAGCAATCAACAGATTTAATGCAATCCTATCTAAATACCCAGGACATTTTTCACAGATGTAGAACAAATAATCCTAAAATTGATATGGAATCACAAAAGACTGTGAAAACAATCTTGATTAATAAAAAAAGAATAAAGCTGGAGGTTTCACATTCCCTGTATTCAAACTATATGGCAATGCTGCAATAATCAAAACTGTGTGTTATTGGGACAAAAACAGACACATAGATTAATGGAACAGAATAGAGAGCCCAGACATAAGACCACATATTTATGTTCAATTAATCTACTACAAAGGAGGCAAGAATAAACAATGGAGAAAAGACTGTCTCTTCAACAAGTGGTGCTGGGAAAATGGAACAGTCACATTTAAAACAATGAAATTAGAACATTCCCTCACACTATATGCAGAAATAAATTCAAAATGGTTTAAAGACCTAAAGTAGGACCTGAAAGCATAAAATTTCTAGAAGATCAGAGGTGAAATACTCTTTGACATAAATTGTAGCAGTGTTTTCTTGGATAAGTCTCTCAAGGCAAAAGAAATAAAAGCAAAAATAAACAAATTGGGCCTAATTAAACTTAAAAGCTTTTTCACTGCAAAGGAAACGTTCAACAAAAGAAAAGATTTCCTATAAAATGGGAGAAAATATTTGCAAATGATATGATATTATATACATATAATATACATGTATAATATAATATAATTATATATAATATAATATATATATTATATAATATATAGTACTCAGCAATTAAAAAAATGAAACTTTGTCATTGGAAAAAACACTAATGGACCTGGAGGGTATTATGCTTAATGAAATAAGTCAGAGAAAAATAAATACTATATGTTATCATTTACGTGTAGAATCTAAAAGATAAACAAGTGAATATAACCATACAGAAATAGACTCACAAATATAGAGGATAAACCAGTGGTTACCATTGAGAAGACAGATGGGGTAGGGGATAAGAGCTACACACTGCTATGCATAAAATAAGATACAAGAGTATTGTACAGCACAGGGAATATAGCCAATACTTTATAATAACTTTAAATGGAGTGTAATCTATAAAAATATTGAATCACTATGCTGTACATCTGAAACTAATATAATATTTTAAATCAATGATACTAAATAAAAAAAGAATCAGTTTATTATTCAACTCCATAATTTATTCTACTTTGAATCCTCAGAATCTAGTGCTAGCTGTGGCAAAGAATTGCTGTGCAAAATATCAGATAAATATTAAATGAAAAGTAAAACATAGCTGGTGAGTTTTAGTAAGACTTAGAGAAGGACAGTGGGGAGTGGAACTAATAATTCCTCTGTTGTCAATGATTTACATTATGGTTCATGTTGGAAGGAACTGAACAGGGCCAGGTGGATGAATGAGAAAACTAAAGGTAACTTCAGACACATGGGAAAAATTAAGGAGCAATAACATGTAAATGTGCTAAAAACTTTACAAGTTCCCAATCTACATATTACCTCATTAGACCTTGCCAAATAGAATGAGTTCTGAGGAT
This sequence comes from Orcinus orca, assembly GCF_937001465.1. Classification (NCBI taxonomy): domain Eukaryota; kingdom Metazoa; phylum Chordata; class Mammalia; order Artiodactyla; family Delphinidae; genus Orcinus; species Orcinus orca. The sequence goes on along the minus strand of NC_064569.1, from coordinate 32,046,143 downwards.
CATGGTGATTGCCCAAAGACACACAGCTGGTAACAGAGCCAGGTTTGAATTCTATTCCAGGCAGATTTAAATCCTTTATTTTCTACTGTTTAATTTTTTTTAAAAGATACTTAGAATCTGTTCTTGCTCTAAATCATAAGAAATGATATTTTGTACACTCAATGATTAACATATCTTTCAAAACACTGTCAGTGTTTCCCAAAATATGGTCTAGGGGCCACCTACATTAACAGCATTTGGTGTGCTTGTTAATAAAGCAGATTTCTGACAACTCCCAAGAATAATTAGAGTCTCTAAGGGAATAGTCCAGGTGTCTGCATTTTAATCAAGCTTCCTAGGTAATTTGTAGGCATACTAAAGTTCAAGAACTATTGCAGTTAATGTGTTAAGTGAAGGTTGGAATATTCCACTACTCGCAAAGAACATGCAAATGTGTTCTGAATTCATTAGGCCACATCTTTAGCCAGTGCACTCTCCAAATCAAGATATGCAGCACTTAATAACCTACCTCTTAAAATTATGTCTGCATTGTACCTTGTTGTGGCATTTGGTCTGGGTGAGAATTGAATATCCTCTCTGTCTACATCTGATTTACTTTACTTCTGATTTATCATAATGAACAAGGCATTTTGATATATTGCTTTGACAAATACCTGGAAGTTTTCCTACTTTTAAATAAGACTCTCTTGTTGGACTATAATGACATGACTGAACGTTCTATTAACCTCTCTTGTTGCCTAAATGAAGTTCAAACTGATCTGAGATAGCTGGACTACTACAAAGAAACGTGCTCTGTGATACCTTCCCTGTGAATCATATCTAAAAATCCAAAGTAGGATTTAATAAGTCTTTGACAGCAGAAAAAATCCCCATGCCAGCAAGATAGAACTTTTGCTTTCCCACACATGCACAAAAGGACAAGACCTGTGAAGAAAAGGTGGCAGGTTGAAACCACTCACTCAATTTACACTGGGAGTTTTAAAGACTTCCTGGACCCTAATCTCCCCTTTGTATGGCTTTATTCCTCTGTGGAAATGGCCATATCTAATAACAAGGCTTCATTGCTGCTACCACTCTGCTATTGAGGCTCCACTCTAAGTCCTTCTCCCTAAAGCAACTGCAAAGGCCCATGATGTGAGTGACTCCTCCTCACTGCACAGATCTTTCTGTATGTCCTGCATATAAAAGAGCAGACCTTTGTTCTACCTCACCAATCTAAAGGTACATAGAATTTCATACTGTTTTATGACAAGTAACCCGTCCATGATTGCAGAATGAGGCTGATGATCTTGCAACTCCTATTAGCGGCTGTTCAGGTTAAGAGAGATACCACTCGAAGGCACAGACCTTCGGAAAGAACAAGATGTAACCATTGACATTTTATTTTAAATAACAGGGAAGAGTCACTGACTCTTGTCGTTGTTTCAGTGTTTAAACTCATGACTGATTTCTACCCAGATAATTTAGGCCCTTATTTCTAGAAACAGCATAAGAGAATCATTTTTTAACATGCTTCAATTCAAACAATTCAATAAGTATTTATTTTTGAAACACATGTAAGATGTCTTTGAATGTTTGTGCAATTTAATAGACGTTGTTTTTTATTGACTGCTGTTCAAAGACCGAGAAGTTTGTTTCATTTTCTTTTGAAGAGTATAAAATAATCATATAAAGGTAGCTGGATGGTAATTTTTAATTATTCATTCATTAATTCCATACATATTTGTGAGGTAGCTACCAAATTGAGACATTTTGCAGCAGCAGCATAAGTATTGTTAAATCACAGATGTATATTTAGTGAGGGAATTTCTAGGTTATAAATACCTCAATAGAAGATTGTATTTTTCAATGCCCCATATTACCTGATGTGATGTCTTACACATTGCAGATGCTCAATTTAACATCTGTTGAATAAATTTATTGAGCTATTTCTAAAAGTAAATCACTGGTGTACATTTGGCTCACAGAGACAAGCAAGCAGGAGGACGTAGCAATAGTAAAAGCATAAAGTAGGAAAGTATATGTCAAATTCAGAGAACTCAGGTATTTAATATGGCCACAGCCTATGCTCATGGGAGCATTTAAGAAAGATAAGTGGGGAGAAAATATCGTCAAATTATAGGACCTTAAATGTCGTGTGTTGAACTTTTGGTTTCTTCCACAGGCAGTGAGTAAGTTTCCATTGCTGAATTGTTCTGAAAGAAAATGTCATCATAATGTTTAATCCTAAGTGCTTTGGTTGAAGAACACTGTTCTTCAGGCTCCTTTTCAGCATTCCATTACCAGAGCAGATATTGGTGAAACTCCCTAACTCCTGAATCCTTATGTCCTCACAGAATCAAGGTTTCAGATTTATAGTGACAACAAGGTCTAGGGCTGTACCCTTTTTATTCAAATTTGTATCAAAGATTAATTAAATTACCAGTAAGGCAAGAGTGGATATCCCTCCATTTATTTGAAATTACAGAACAAAGATGTAGATTATTAAAAAACTGAAATATAAAAGAGGGATCTATAACTTCTGAAAATAATTTTATTCTCTCTTAATGTAAGTAATGCTTTCTTTGTATCAAACCCAAGTCTTATCAGTCACAAATACTGACTGGGTACCTAATATGGGAAAGTCCCTATACAAGCCCCAGATGCAAATAGAAGTAGAGGCAAGTTTTCAAACTTCAAAAGCTTTGAGTCTAGTTAAGCACAACAATCAGTGCAATCTCAATGGATCTGCCTTTGATCCCTGCTACCAAGAGGAATTCTTGCCTATGCGCTTGTTATTTTAATGAACATGTATCCAAATATCTGAAACCTAGTGAATAATGTAAAATTAAATTTATCTTTAGAAAATTTAGCTTACTTGTACTCTCTGCTTCAAAATTTATCAGTGATACACCATCACTTCAACAAATATCTATTGAGTATCTATTGTATGTGGTACACATTATACTATGTTACAGAAATAAAAAAACTCAATTATAAGTTTTAGCTTAGTAGTTAAGATATCTACACTCTATTACCTCTGATTTTGTAAGCCAGGCTTTGTTCTAGAAGCTTAAGCATTAACTCAAGTAATCTTTCATGAACCAATAATGTAGCTACTACTATTAACCTCAGTTTATGGATGAGAAAACAAAAACCTCTCCTATTATCAAGACCTAGATCAAGATCATCTTTGTAAGAAAAACTGTCCTCTGACAATATCCTTCTGTGAGGTCCTATCCCTTGTCTAAAGTCTTGGAGCAGCTGTTTGACTCACTGATACCTTATTATGTGCTTGCTTGTCTTCCAAATGCAAGGCCACTTCCAAATGAATATAGGGACATTTGATTATTAAACATTTGAAGACAATTTAAGAGATTGAGAAAAAAAGTATTTTGGAGAAATGGTTTCTTTGTCAAAATCTGCTATTTCTTTCTTTTTGGCTACGCTGGGTTTTCGTTGCTGTGCACAGGCTTTCTCTAGTTGCAGCGAGCGAGGGCTACTCTTCATTGCAGTGCATGGGCTTCTCATTGTGGTGGCTTCTCTTGTTGTGGAGCACGAGCTCTAGGCACACGGGCTTCAGTAGTCATAGCACATGGGCTCAGTAGTTGTGGCTCATGGGCTCTAGAGCACAGGCTCAGTAGTTGTGGTGCACGGGCTTAGTTGCTCCGTGGCATGTGGGATCTTCCCAGACCAGGGGTCAAACCCATATCCCCCGCATTGGCAGGCAGATTCTTAACCACTGTGCCACCAGGGAAGCCCCAAATCTGCTATTTCTGATAGGTCTTGATGGCTTATGAAGAAAATAAGTAGAATAAAATATCTGACTATGAAACTGTCCTGGGAAATTTATACATATTGTCACGGTATTTTAGATTTTTGTATTATCAAAAGGCAATGAGATTGAGAGACAAGAGTGTGGATAAAGTCAGAACTCACTCATATAGCTAGTCCATTTTGGACAAGTTATTCCAGCATATGTCAATTGTGAGAATTATTTGACAAATGTACACATGACATTTGTGTTAATTTCTCATTACCACAAACTAGATTAGAAGTTAGGGAATAGGACATACCTTATACATATATTTATATTCTTATTAAGGATTAAATACTTTGCATGGAAGGTGTGATTAATAAATATATGTGTGTGCACTTGTGTGTGAGTATGTGTGTGTGTGTTTAATGCCACAGAAGGTTTAGATGTCACAGAAGAAAGCTGATAACTAAAGAAAAAGCACCACAGTTGTGAATGGCTATGAAGCTGCTGTCATTTAGAACACTTAAAGCACAAGAATCACTGTTAAACAGTTAACGCTGACTTGAGGATAATTTCATGCATTTATCTAATTGGGAGGAACAAAATGATGCCATTTCTCTTCCAAGATCTAATGACTTCTCTAATGTAGTGCAGCTGCCAATACAATTTTCAATATAGGTAGGTAAAATCAGCAATTTACTTAGCAGTAGCTGTAGTAGAAGCAGTTATATAGGCAACTTTTTTAAAAATATTTGTGTCTATCATGTACACTGGGCTAGATCCTAGAGATTTAATAGAGCCAAAATATGTGGCCCTTGGCTTCAAGTATGGACCAGTGAGAAATTAACACTGATTGGAAGTAGGAGGTGAGCAAAAGGAAAGAGTTCAGAGATGAGTCCTTATCTCTTGGCTTGCCCATGGGAGTGGAAGATGCTTCCATTTGGCAAAGGGGAGGTAGTGTTTTGGTGGGAAAGTGAGTTGACGAAGAATTTACTTTTGAATGTGCTAGGTTTGAGTTTCCCATTAGACATCCGAGAGGTGATACTTAGTGAACACTTGAGTAAATGAGACCAGAATTTGGAGACAAGCTGGGGGAGAGAACAGGTATTTGGAAGGGATCTGCACAGAGATAATATTTTTGAAGTTCAGTAATAGGTAGAACCTCCTAATCAATTTGTTTTATACAGTGGAGAAATGAAAAGAAGATAAATTAAACAGCAGAAATATAAACCTGAGATTAATTTTTCACCCATATTGGCCTGCTCACTGACTTTAAAATAAAAGAACAAAGCAGCTACAGCTGTATATTGGCAGGAATCTTGCAGCTCTTTGCACTCTTGCCAGAATTATTTACTTTCTTTATGATGTTAAAAGAAATATTTTGGCTTTTGTTCAAAATTTCTTGCTGAAAGCTCTATTTACGATAGCCAGGACATGGAAGCAACCTAAGTGTCCATCAACAGATGAATGGATAAAAAAGATGTGGCACATATATACAATGGAATATTACTCAGCCATAAAAAGAAATGAAATTATTTGTAGCGAGATGGATGGACCTAGAGTCTGTCATACAGAGTGAAGTAAGTCAGAAAGAGATAAACAAATACCGTATGCTAACACATATATATGGAATCTAAAAAAAAAAAATGGTTCTAAAGAACCTAGGGTCAGGACAGGAATAAAGATGCAGATGTAGAGAATGGACTTGAGGACACAGGGAGAGGGAAGGGTAAGCTGGGATGAAGTGAGAGAGTGGCATGGTCATATATACACTACCAAATGTAAAATAGATAGCTAGTGGGAAGCAGCCGCATCGTACAGGGAGATCAGCTCCAGTCTTTGTGACCACCTAGAGGGGTGGGATAGGGAGGGTGGGAGAGAGGGAGATGCAAGAGGGAAGAGACATGGGGACATATATATATGTATAACTGATTAACTTTGTTATAAAGCAGAAACTAACACACCATTGTAAAGCAATTATACTCCAATAAAGATGCTTTAAAAAAAATTTCTTGCTGAACATTTTTAAAAAAGATTTACAAAACAGTTTCTTGGGTGTTCTGAAGATTTAATAAATAACATTAGTGTAGTTTCAGTTTCTTAGAATAAAGATCTCACAAGTTTTAGAATGCAAAAATGTATCTGCTCTTTTGTGAACTAATTTTCAATGCATAATATAAGGTTTATCAGGGCTAGTCAAGGACTTTTAGTCTTAATTAACTATCAGTGTTGAATTCAATATGTCCATATTTCTGTCTGAAATCTTGAATTATCATTGACATTTAAGGGATTTTTGATTTCACTTGAAAATTAAATTCCTTACATGACTATCATATAACAATCTCTACAGTCAAGGTGAAAAGGAAGGTTTTGTAATTAATCAGGAAACTTCAGGCAAAGGCAATACTTTTACTTGAATTATCTAAGTGACCATTCATTCTTTATTTGTATTTGAACAATATCTGAAATCTTTAATAATAATAATAACCAGAATCTTTATGCTTAATTTTGTGTATCTTAATAAGTAATTTTTTCCAATCAATAAATGCATTATGTTTTCAACTCCATCATATTTTTCTTTATTCACCCTCCAGTTGTTTTCATTTTTGTTACATTTGTTTTGATTGATGTCTTGAATTTCTGGGAAAGGGTATTTGTAATGATTTGTATTCTGCTGAACCAAACCTCTCAGCCTTCTAGCAGAAACAAAAAGTACCATATAAAGTACCTTTATATTTCTTTTAAAATGCATTATATAATGAGATGTTGGCAAGTTGCCTCACAGAGAGCTCAGCTAAAAAGTTACAAAATATCAGATTGCAAATCTCTTGCCCTTGGAGAAATGAACTTCCATTTAAGAAACTATAAGTATGCAGTTGTTGAATAAGTTATGTCACAAAAATGATTAGCATTTCCATCAATGGACAGTCAATATCTCAACTAAATCAGGTGTTATTCCTGACATACACAAGAAGGTTGGTCAGTTATTATAGGCATTCATCCTCAGGGCTTCCTTAAAAATGCCAATAGTAATGATTATTTTGTTATGGTTCTATTGTCTCTTCTGTTGGTCTGTTTCCTTTTATGGGAGGATACCATTTTGTTTTCTGCAATTAATATTTTTATATGAGTAGGAGTCAATAATATAGTCTTTCACAGTAAAAATTCTTAGTTGGTAAACAATGTTTTGTTGAGAATGAGAAGCTCCCTTGACCCTTCTGGAGTGTATGTAATCATATAGATTTTGAACCTCAACAATGTTTTGTTGAGAATAAGAAGCTCCCCTGACCCTTCTGGAGTGTATATAGATTTTGAACCTGAATCATATAGATTTTGAATCTATAATCATATAGATTTTGAACCTGAGGTAAGTTCAGCTACACTGTAATTATGTTCTTTCTCTCACCTTCTGCTAAATACTTCTAATCTATACATCCTTCACCCTCAGACAGGCCTGATGCAAAGATGCAACCTCTCAGTGGTAGAACTTTGTTTAACCTCATTAGCCAGCTGGTTATTTGGCCAGTGTTAAGCTGTGGAAGGAAGATAAACTTTTGAGATATGGCTATGGTATGGAGGAGTTCAATTTATTCTTTTATTGAACAAATATTTTAGTAAATTTTCATGCAAAGTTGAAAAGATAGGGAAGAAGATTCAGTACTGTCAAGATGTCAGTTCTTCCCAACTTGATCTATAGATTCAAGATAATCCCAATCCCAGTCCCAGCAAGTTATTTTATGTTATTTTGTGTATTGACAAACTTGTTCTGAAGTTTATATGGAGAAGCAAAAGACCCAGAATAACCAACACAATACTGAAGAAGAAAAACAAAGTCAGAGAACTGACACTACCCCACTTCAAGACTTAGTATATATCTGTAGAAACCAAGACACTGATATTGGTGAGAAAAGAGACAGATGAATGGAACAGAATAGAGAGCCCAGAAATAGACCAATATAAATATAGGCAACTTTGACCAAGGAGCAAAGGCATTACAGTGCAGCAATGATAATCTTTTCAACAAATGGTATTAGAACAATGAGGTATCCACATGCAAAAAAATGAATCTAGACACAGACTTTACATTCTTCGCAAAAAATAAACTCAAAATGGATCACAGACCTAAATATAAAATGCAAACTATAAAACTCCTGGAAGCTACCATAATGTCTAATTACACAAGAAGGACTTAATAAACATTTAAAAAAATCTCTGAATGTATAAATTAACAAATGCCTTGAAAGTCAAAATTAATCTATTGACCTAAAAACAAGCATAATTAGCTAAAATTTGCACAATACCTGAAGGGATAAATTGAAGACTGAAAAGTAATGACATACCAAGTGCCCTTTTCCTTTCTTCAATCACATTCTAACTGTACCACCATGTTAAACTGTCTTAGTAATTTTGTTTTGTTTTAAACCACTCATAATATCCAAAATTTTTGTCTTTTCTGCTTCACATTATGGTCTAAAATTCAGCCAATGAGGCCAGTGATTCTTATTGTAGGCCTAGCTACTTCTCACCAACCTTTTAATGAACCTCTCTCCTACATTAAGTGGATAGATAGGAAGTGAATTTCCTAAGACAAGGATGAACCCTTACAGAGAATAACCTGAGAAGGAATTTTTAAATGCTTTAATTTTTTACAGCTCTAGTCAGAATACTTTAAAGAAATTTCAGATGACCTTCCCCATGAAGCGAATCTCTGCAGGCCCAAACCTGTGCCCTCACTGGCATATTGTGGAGTGAACTGAGAGGCAGTCAGGGAAGGGAGACTTGTTCTTTGTCCTGATGCATTCCCCTCCCATGAAGGTTTTCTCCTAGCTGCTAAATCAAGAAAGGTGATCTATTCCCTCTGAGGCATCTCTCACAGGGCTCAATCTTTTTTGTTGAGAGCCACTCGGCTTATTCACCTCTTACTCTGATAAAGTGTTCCCATAGTCTCTCCATCAAAACCTGAGAAAGCCCTCTGCCTTCCCTATGAATCAGGCAATTTTATTAGAGAAAATACTTTCTATCTTTTCTCTGTTTCAGCAATAGAAATGTGAAAAAGAACAAACACACACAAGACTATTTGTTTGCTTTTTATTTTATCAAATACGTTTCTTTACAATTCTATTGTCTAGAACCACAAGTTATTATTGAATATCATACCCTAACTTATTCCTATGTTTCTTAGGAAGCTTAAGTGATCAATCGGTGATTATGCACTTGAATTATGTTTTCAGTATTGTCTTTTAACATTCAAATATATGTATTTTTACATTTAAACTAATGTATCTATAAAGAGTCCTTTTTAGGTTATTTTGGAGTTCTGCATAGGTTACTTTACCATATTTCTATGGAAAATCAGTAACTGATTTTTGAGAATGTGGATTATTTTTAATATATATACCTATAAGGAAACTAGTAGCACTATACAGGTTCCTTCACATTTAAAAATTCTATAATAGAGAATAAGAACATTTAAATCATCATGAAGTAAAATTAATCAGTATATAACTAAGGTTACAACTTGTTGCTATACATTAAGATTAATGGTTTTTCACTTCTTATGGCCATTAACTCTTTTGATTATCTAATGGAAGCTATGTAACATCTTCTCTAAATAATGTAAACCCACATAAAACATTTGATAGACTGATACCATGTTAAAACCACAGGATTAGATTTAAAGTTTTATGAGGACAAGCTCTTTGGCTTTGCTGTCTGTTGGTCTATCCCAAGTGCTATCCACAGTATCTGAAACATGGAAAACGCCCATTGAATATTTGGTCAATGAATTTAGCGCTATTCTGGAAGCTTAAGCAAATACAGTTTAAAATGAAGTAAAAATCAGATTTCAAGAATTAGAAAAGGCAAAACTATTATTTGCATACAATATCATTATGTACCAGAATAGCAAAGAAAATGGATTTAAATGAAATACTACAATTAAGAGAGTTCAGCAAAACGGTTAAGCAGAAGATAAATATAAACCAAACAATGGTTTTCTTGTGTACCAACAATTAACTACTTAGAAATAAGAAAAATAGATACTATTTACAATATTAAGAACAGATAATTAATTACCTAGTAATGCTCTTAATAAATAGTGTGAAGAATAATAACAAGCTATAAATATCTATTAATAGATCTAAAAGAATCACTGAAAAATTCAAGAAATATACCATTTCCCCTGATAAGAAGACTCAGTATTTTTAAAATTTTCCAGAATACTGTACATCTCAATAAAAAAAAAGGATGTCTCTGAACTTCACAGAATATCTCAATTTCATTAGAGAATAAAAATGGATGAAAAGGTCATTAAGAACATCTTGAAACAAATAATAGCTAATGCTACCATTACACTTACCACTAACAACTTTAAACATATTTAATTCTCATTTAATCCCCACAGTAAATCTCTGAAATAAATGCCACAAATATCTCAGTTTTACAAATAGAGAAATTAAAACACAAAGATGTGAGGTAATTTACCTAAGGTCACACAGTTAATTAGTTTGGATATTGAGATTCACACCGGGATAGTCTAGCTCTAGAATCCATGTGCTTAAATGCTGTGCCAAATTGTTTCCCAAGGCTAATAAAATGAGAAAAATATCAACAGATAGAAAATTATAATAAAGCTCCATTAATAAAAGTGTGATGATATTCTAATATAAACAGATTCCATAATAGATAGCATTTTTCTGAGCATTTACTATGTACCAATACTTTAGATACATTACATCACTTACCCCTCATAATATCCCTGTGAGTTATACTTTTTCTTTGTGCTTATTTTCAGGATGACACAACTGAGACACATAGATTAAGCAAATTGCCCAAAATGGTGGTGTTAACAAGTAGTGAAGTGAGTTTGAACCATGCTTACATTTCATACTGCTATATTCTCCATTTGTAAAAGCACTAACAGATAAAGATATGAAATATGATTTAATAAAACGCACTAGGTAATCAGATAGCTAGATGGAAAAATTAGTAAATGTTCTAATCTTGCTTCATACATCAACATGAACTCAGATGAATTAAATATTGAAATATAAAAATCAAACCCATTTGAAAAGCTAATAGAAAAAGGAAATAAATGTAGCAGTCCCTGACTAGAAGAAAACACAAAGAAGAATTTTTAAATTGCATATACAAAAAGGGATGAAGAAATTTAAAAGTGAAAATGCAAATGGGAAAAGCTTCAAAAAATTACAGGCTCAGCTATAAGGCACCCACAGTAACAGAGGTAAAAAAATATTAATGTCACAATAGATAAATTGATAAAGGACATGTTTACAAACGTATATGAAAGACTAAATATGAATGACTAATAAACTAATCAAAAATACAAATTCTTTAAAATGCTATGTATATTTTATTTGATCAAATTTTCACAGCATTAAAAATAATAGTACTCAGTGTTGGAATTGATACAATGATTGATATTTTCCTGTATTGCTACAAGTAGTAACTAAGAAAATCTTTTGAGAAAATAATTTTGTACTATATATTAAAAGTTTTAAAATAGTTCAGATATTTTGATACAGTGATTCTCTACAGAGAAATCTATTATAATTAAATAATTTGAGTTATTTACATTATGATAAGGTAATATGATGAAATATTAGGGAGGCCTTAAAATTATGCTTACAAGTGCTTTATAATAATAAGAATCAGAATCAGAGAAAGTTTATTCTATTATATTATGTGAAAAAGCAGAAGTAAATATTATAGAGTATGACCTCAAAAATACAAGGTACAAAAAGACTTTAAATAAAATAGAAGGCAAGAAAAGAGAAAAAAGAAAAAAGAAACAGTATGGGCAGTAAAAAGTAAATAAATAAATAAGTGTAGAAATACATCAAGGTACATAAGAAATTACAATAAAAGTAAATGGATTAAATTAATTTATCTGCTAAAAAGCAGGGGACATACTTTATTATTTTGTGTTTTTTTTGAATTTTATTTTATTTATTTTTTTATACAGCAGGTTCTTATTAGTTACCTATTTTATACATATTAGTGTATATGTGTCAATCCCAATCTCCCAATTCATCTCACCACCATCACCACCCCCGCCACTTCACCCCCTTGGTGCCCATACATTTGTTCTCTACATCTGTGTCTCTATTTCTGCCCTGCAATCTGGTTCATCTGTACCATTTTTCTAGGTTCCACATATATGCATTAATATATGATATTTGTTTTTCTCTTGGTAACATACTTTAAAAAAAAAAACAAAACTTTAAAAACCCTAGCTAACATGTACTGAGTATTTAGAGGAAATAAAGTATGAAGAAGTAACCCCAAAATATGGTTATTTCTATGTGGTAGCATTATGGATGATCTTTATCTTCTTTATATTTTCCATATATCCAAATTTTCCTGTGATAAAGGATATATTATTTTAATTGTCAGAAAATTATTATTAAAGCAAAAATTAAGATGAGTTTATTTTTCATTTATGTGTATTTCTTTTAAAAGTGATTATTTTGACAAAGTATTATTATATGCTTACATTTTTATCCTTACACACACACACACACACACACACACACACACACACACACACACACAGAATATCTGGAAGTTTCAGTGTAACATAAATAAACCAAAACTATTTCCAAAATGAAACTATTTAAATGAAACTATAACAGATTCCCTTTGGTTACACTTTAACAGATTATTTTTCTACTTTTAAAATCAGGACATGTTACCACTTTACTTTCTTATTATGGGATGATAGACAGCTCTGTAGGACATTTCATCTGCAAACTGTGTTACTTAGCAACATTCTTTAAGCCAGAGTGTCTTTTTCATATCTATCACAATCTTCTGTGGAGAATGCCTAAAAACATTTCTTTCATCCTGTGAATAAACAATGTGAATTAGGCTAGTAGGCAGCTGCAAAGAGAGAAAAGGAATATCAATTCTGTAATCACTAGCATTCTCTTATTCAATTTGGTATACTACAATGCTTTAAGTTTGGGGGAATATATTTGAATTTTTCATTCACAGTTATATAATTTCAGTAACACTTTTCTTTGTCAAGGGTTTGGACTGAAAAAGAACAGAAACTATAACTATGTTATTGTTTTTCTCTCAAGACCTGAAATAGCCACTGATCCTAAAAAATCAGCTTTCTCATTAGATCACTCACTCTCTACCTTAAATGCAAGGTAGAATCACCTAGAAATCTTTTAAAACATACCAATGCCCGGGTTCAAAACCCAACTTATTACTTCTGGAGTGAGGCTTGACTAAAATCTCCCCAGGTGATAGTAATGTAGTAGAGCCTGGACTGAAAACCACTGCATTATTACAGTGTTCACAGTACCAGTGTTTGTTTCCCTAACAACGTGCAAGGCATTTAGTAAGTGATGAATAAAGTTTCTTAAAAAATGAGTGAAAGATGATACCAGGACATATCTCAAGTATATTAATTTAAACACAGATTTGCTACAATTACTCAAATGTAAAGTTCAAATAATAAAATAATAAAGAACCCCAAATAAAAAAATCAATGCCTCATATGTTAAAAGCAAGTAAGAAATAGTTTTAAAAAGTCTTCATTTCACTATAAACTATTTTACTTATACTAAATATGGAGTATGTTAAATTCAAAGCATTTTAAAAGGAGATTATGTGTGCAACTGTGTGTTAATATTTATATTGGCTATAGAAAGGTGTCCATACCACATGGGTTTATTGAAGATGGAATATTATTTTGAGCCCTAACATACAATTAAATGTGGCACAGATCCTAAGGGGTGAGCAATAGGAGAAAGAGGTCCAGATGACATTGTTTCCTCTGATAGGTTTAGATCCAGTGGTCTTAGAAGAGAGAAGATCTATAACAGTGTTCATATTACTCAGTTTTCTGGGTTGCACATTCCAGCCAGTCTGTTAGAGAACTCTTTAGGAAAGTGAATTGAAAACAAAAATTATCTGGGACAGTACACCATTTATTTTCACTCTACAATGCTTTAGAGTTGTCTACTTTTATTGTTGTTAATGATGTTTCTTCTCATATGTAATAGTCTTTGAATCAAATTAAGAAGGGACACAAATAAACTGATGAGGTTTATTTAACTCATGTGTTTAAATAATCAAAAGGAATCACTAAGAGAGTTTAAAGGGTTTAAAAATGCTTGTCAGTTCAACTTGTTCTCTATATATCATTCTGTATGCCTATTTTCCTGATACTTACTTGGCTCTTCTCTTGCCTTATCCAATCATAATCAAGGTTAACTCTTAGAAACTAAGAAGTGACCCAGGCTACTCATAAGTTATTCTTGCTCTACTTCTGTGTATCTTTCCTGTCCCTGTGCCCCTTTAGCTCACCACCTGTTGCCCATTGTAATGAGGCTCCATCCTCCTATCCTTTATCTATTCCCAACAGAGAACTGTTCTCTGATAACTTACAATAAGTTATAAATGGCATAAAAATAACTTCACATGTCCCAAAACAAATCACACTTTGCAAAGGGGGACAAAATTGTCTAGACTAACTATATAGAAAGGAAATCAATTTCTTCTCCAACTACAAATGCCTTATTTGTAAAATTAGTTTTATCAATTTTTACTTTCTAATCATACTTCATTAATCAGAACTTAATCCCACTACTGGGCATATACCCTGAGAAAACCATAATTCAAAAAGAGTCATGTACCAAAATGTTCATTGCAGCTCTATTTACAATAGCCCAGAAATGGAAACAACCTAAGTGTTCATCATCAGATGAATGGATAAAGAAGATGTGGCACATATATACAATGGAATATTACTCAGCCATAAAAAGAGATGAAATTGAGCTATTTGTAATGAGGTGGATAGACCTAGAGTCTGTCATACAGAGTGAAGTAAGTCAGAAAGAGAGAGACAAATTCCGTACGCTAACACATATATATGGAATTTAAGAAAAAAAAAATGTCATGAAAAACCTAGGGGTGAAACAGGAATAAAGACACAGACTTACTAGAGAATGGACTTGAGGCTATGGGGAGGGGGAAGGGTAAATGGTGACAAAGCGATAAAGAGGCATGGACATATATACACTACCAAACGTAAGGTAGATAGCTAGTGGGAAGCAGCCGCATAGCACAGGGAGATCAGCTTGGTGCTTTGTGACCGCCTGGAGGGGTGGGATAGGGAGGGTGGGAGGGAGGGAGACGCACGCGGGAAGAGATATGGGAACATATGTATATATATAACTGATTCATTTTGTTGTGAAGCTGAAACTGACATACCATTGTAAAGCAATTATACTCCAATAAAGATGTTTAAAAAAAAAAAAAAAAGAACTTAAACTGGGAAAAAAATTGGACAAAATGGTATATACTGATTACCTACTTAAGATCTGCATAAGTGAGTTTGATACTCCTTTATACACAATGTTACTCAACTAGTATCTGTGAAACTCTTGTACTATCTAATTTTGATTTCCTGATTACTCTTAAGAAGTAATGAAACACTTTTGTAAGTCAATAACTATAGCTATGGTTCAAAAAAGATGGGACCCATGGGGCATTTAAAATTTTTGGAGTGAAACCCAACCATATTATTTCTCAGACCTAAATATTTATTAAACAGATCTCTTAGGTATTTATTTTGGTGTAGGGATAACATACAAAAAATGACTCAGATATTAAGGCTGCTGTAATTTGAAAAGGTTTGGGAACCTCTGGGCTATAGTATAACTCTAAATCATGTATAACTATGAAAATACCAACTGTTGGAACAGCTAATGGATCAACAAGCTAACCATCATCATCATCATCATCACCATCACCACCACCACCTTTGTCAATTAACAAGTTATACCAAGTCATCCTTGAAAAATTTTGCATATTGATATTACCCTTTCCATTCCAATTTATATAGATTGGATTCATATAATTTATGTCAATGGTATTTGGTCTTCCTGTTTTGGGGCTTTCTTTCTTCCAATCCACTCTACAACAACATCCTGGAGTGGTATTTTAGCACCAAAATTCACATTCCATTCTCTCTCTCTCTCCCTCAAGAAGAAATTAGCTCTGAGAAACAAGCCTTTCTTGATTCTGATTCATGTGGAAGTGGGGATGGTACACAGGCTCTATGCCCAATCACTCATAATAATGAATTATTGAATGATTTTATTCACAGGAGGTATGGTTCAAGAATAGGTCTGTGACCCACACCTGGTAAATCTATATAATTCTGTCCTTTTAGCCACGATGATTGGCTCAGAGATAAGTTTGTGACTCTAGAAGTTTCAAGCATAAAATACAGTAACATTATTCAGGAGTTAGATATTTCTCTCTCTTTTCTACTGGACTTAATCCTGGGAGGATGTGAGCCTAAAACTGAAGGAAATTACGATATGGAGCCTGAGAATGTAAACAATGTCAAGACAAGGATAAAAACTAACTCCTAATTAAATTACTCCCAAGATATTCCTGAAGCCCTGTTTACCTCTGAATTTTTCAGTGATATGTTCCAGACAAACCCCTTCTTCAGTCAACTGTAGTTGGGTTTTCTGTTCTAAGTGATGCACACTCTTTCACGATGCCACTTACTTGCTTAAGAGTAGATTCATTTTTGACCATAACACCAATTGCAAATATCCTGGCTAGTGATTAAAATCTGTCTTTTCTAGAACTTTCACTTCTATTTTAACACAAATCTATTTGTACACTGCATTCTAGCCAAAGTAATTTACTGCTACTAAACCCTGAGAATGCAATGAATTTGCTTTACTCAGTAAATGTACACGTACTCAGAAAGAATGCTTTCCCACTTCTTCTTCTAAACAACCTACCCATAAGAACTCAGCAAAAGATAATTCTTCTCCTAAAAGACTTCCTAAATCCTATAACTCACAATGATCTTTCAACCTCTAAAATCTAGTTGACTCTGGATTTTTTGATACTCAACAACAAATAGTTGTTGAATTAATGAATATACTCAGTATGCATTAGCTAAATAATTTGCCTTTTCTTTATTGCTATTCTGTCTTATCTCTTTATTGCATAAATTTTACTTTATCTCTGAATACTTATCACCCCAAGTAAATTTGTTCCTAAGGAGAACACTCTGTATTACACTGTGCTCCTTACATATATTAGCTCCCCAGAGCACAGGTATAATTACAGGTATTTTTACAATCTGTATTCAGTTTATTTGATGATAATCCTATTTATTTTCATATAGCATACAACTATCACTAAGAATTTCTTGCTTCTACAGAGTTAACAGTTTTTTTTTTCTTTTTCTTGTTACAAAATTGAAAATTCCCAACAGATGAACAAACCATGAAGTAAAGTTGTATTCAAGGTAAAAGTCACAATATATGTAGAATTAATTTTAACAAAAAATTATGTATCTCTATGACCCTCTTATTCTGTCTTATTATAGGAAACTGTATTTTCCTCCTATACATGGGAAATCAAGAACAAGACTGAGAGGATTCTCTTATTCCATCCTTCAGCTAGTTTCTCTATATCCCTTGCTGCTTCCTGGAACTTATGTCTTGTTATTTTGGGGTGGTAACACTAGTCGCTTCCTCAATTCTAAACTTCTCACTCCTTTCCTGATTTTCTCCTCTTGCTCTTAATCTCCAACCCTTGGATTTATTTTGCATAAATGTAAAGAAAGGAGAGAGGAGAAGAGAAACACTCTGGGGGTGACATAAACTATTTTTCTTCTTGGGAATCCCATATCTGTTATTTCTTCTAGCAGCAGGATCTTTGTTGTTTTCTCAGAATTTTTTAATAAGCGAAGAGATTCCAAAGAACATATACCAGAGAAATGGAACTTTCTTTATTGTGGGGAGAATATAAGAAAATCTTTTAGAGAAATAGTAAATAAAATACTAATTAGACGAAGAAAAGGGCAAAATGTGCTGTGTATAATATTTGATAAGTGATTTAATACATGTAATTAAGGTCATCTTGGTACTTTAAAATCTCAACTTGAAAAACCATTACATTGATTTAATTCCTGCACATGAGCCAACTCCAAGGCTCTCTCCAATCTCTGAATAAACCAAGGCTGAGACTTCTGACCTTAGCAACCTTCAGAGTCCCCAGTCATGTTGATTTTTTTTTCATATTATTATTAATTTTAGATGGAGTACAAAAAAATTAACCTAAGAAATCTCACAGGAAGCTAAATAGTGTGAACAAATCTCATTAACTGATAGAAAGTGCATTAACCATGTCAACTTCATAAAGATTAAGATGATTTCTTCCTTTGAATGGAAAGATTTAAAAACATGTTTAGGTTTCTCACTTTCATTCTTTCACAAAAAAGAAATTTTAGGGTGAAAAACCAGTGTTTGATTAAAATTTTAAAGAATTATAGCAAGATGGTGTGGTTGTATTTGTTAATCATTCATAAGTCTATTTAATTGAACACGTCATTTTACCTATTAACATGGAATAGTTACTAAAGGCACAGTAGCAATTGCAAGGATACTCAAGGTATAAATTTTCAACTTTCACATGGAAAATTCTGATTAAATATCCCTGACCTTCACTGATCCCAAAGCAAGAGAATTAAACTTAAATGTTAGGGTAGCTATCATGGCACATTGGCAGATGAGAGCTGATGAAAGGGAAGCAAGTGAAGTTGTCATGATAACAAGGTCACAAAACAAGAGAATTCACATTCACAACTATATTGGTGAAATTCAGTTCTTAGAGCAACTCAAAACCAGGTGATTAAATTTCAATAGAAAATTAAGATACACTTGAAATTTTAGGCTTCAAAACATTTTATATAGGTAAATAGTTCATAATTATCTAGGCTAAATTTTCAAGAAAAATAATGCACAGAGGCAAACACATTGGATTTATCAGTTCCTTTATAAATAGACTAAACTCATGAAAATGATAGCATCACAAAGCTCTTCTATTAAAGTTTTGTTAAAAGAGGAAAATAATACGTTTCCTATACAGGAAGTTAATACAATTATGTTTCTGTCTTGACAAAGCAGAGAAACCTCTGCAGCAGGTAGGAAAAGAAAAGCTAACAACGAATATATGTTCAGTTCATATACTTAGTAGGAAATGTTTTGGTATAGGAATAGACATATTAAAATATTTAAATAACTGTAATAAATTTTAAAAATTTCTGTGATAATTTAATTATATTTCCCATACTATGGCATTATGCTTTATTTTTGTTGGCTCTAGTGTCATAAAAAATAAAAAAAAACTTTGAGAATAAAGGTGGCTATATTGATGGATTAGTCAAATTTAGCAGAAGATACTACGTGTTTCTAGGATGTGAATATCATTCAATGCTATTCAAGTTTTCCATGAGATTCTATAAAGTTTAAATGTCATTTTATATTCAGTTTACTCTAAAAAGTGTTTTTTTTCTTCAAAGCATCCCTATTATTTTGATTTCAAGTCAATGAACATATTATTAGAAAAATACACTTCCTTTAATTTGGCTGTAGGAGAGTGAACACTGCTTAAGCATTTAGATTGTTTTTTCTCTCATCTGCTATATCTAGAAAACAAAGGTAGGAAAATGAATGATTAATGATATTAATTTCCTAGTAAACTAGCAGTATGCATCATCAATGAGAAAACCTTAAACAATAAGTTCTGTTTTTTCACTAACTAATGCTAGCAGTATTTTTTTAACATTTTTAAAAATTTATTTTATGTATCTTTATTTTTGGCTGCGTTGGGCCTTCGTTGCTGCGCGCGGGCCCTCCCTAGTTGCGGCGAGTGGGGGGCCACTCTTCGCTGTGGTGCGCGAGCTTCTCACTGCGGTGGCCTCTCCTGCTGTGCAGCACAGGATCTAGGTGTGCAGGCTCAGCAGTTGTGGCACATGGGCTCAGCTGCTCCGCGGCATGTAAGATCTTCCCAGACCACGGCTCGAACCCATGTCCCCTGCATTGGCAGGCAGACCCCCAACCACTGCACCCCCAGGGAAGCCCATACTAGCAGTATTTAACCTGTGGCTATTTCATGTTTTCCAAGATCTTAGAAATAACATTTATACTCAAAATTAAAAATAAAAGGTTGGTGATAAAAAAACATCCTCAGAGTAAAAAAACTTAATTTTACCTTGAGATAGACACTGTATTTTACCTTCAAGTGTGATCAAAAAAAGAGGTTGGTGAATTAACATAATTTTTTTAATGTCAAGAATAAGTCAGGATGTCTGCTTCTACGCCTTCTATGCAACTTTATATTTGAGACTTGAGCCATTAGGTCAGAAAAAAATAAAAGACAGAAGAACTAGAAAGGATAAAAGAGTGCCGTCATTATTCAGAGTATGACTGTCTACAAAAAAATATCTAAAACAAAAATTACTAACTATAGCTAATAATAGTACAGCAATTTTTCTATAAGATCAATTATATAAATTAGTTGCAATCCTATAGACAAGCAGCAAGTAGTTAAATGTCATAAAAATAATATTTACGTTAACAAAAAAACTATTATACATCTAGGATAATATTTTTACAAAAGTAGTGTGAAACCTTTCTGGAGAAAATTACAAACTTTTCTAAAAGAGTTTGGAGAAGAGCTAATTTAAATTTAGAGTTAGTATTAAATGTTCTTGGATAGGAAAACTCAATATATTAAAGATTTCAATTTTCTCCCAAATTAGTCTGTAACTGCAGTACAATTCCAGTCAAAATATCAACACTATTTAGTAGAGAATGTAGTAAGATGATTTTAAAACCTATGTTAAAGATCAAACAACTAAGAATAGTCAAAACAATTTTGAAAAAGAAATTAGTATTGTAAATTGTGCTGCAATGAACATTGGGGTACATGTGTCTTTTTGAATTATGGTTTTCTCAGGGTATATGCCCAGTAGTGGGATTGTTGGGTCATATGGTAGTTCTATTTTTAGTTTTTTAAGGAACCTCCATAAATGTCCATCAACAGATGAATGGATAAAGAAGATGTGGTACATATATATAATGGAATATTAGCCATAAAAAGAAATGAAATTGGGTCATTTGTAGAGATGTGGATGGACCTAGAGTCTGTCATACAGAGTGAAGAAAGTCAGAAAGAGAAAAGCAAATATCATATATTAACACATATATATGGAATCTAGAAAAATGGTACAGATGTACCTATTTGCAGGGCAGGAATAGAAAGGCAGGTGTAGAGAACAAACATGTGGACATGGTGGGGGAAGGGGAGGGTGGGATGAACTGGGAAATTAGGTTTGACATAAATACACTATTATGTGTAAAATAGGTAGCTAGTGGGAACCTGCTGTATAGCACAGGGAGCTCAGCTCGATGCTCTGTGATGGCCTAGTTGGGTGGGATGGGGAGAGGGAGCTCCAAGAGGGAGGGGATGTGTGTATGAATATGGCTGATTCACTTCGCTGTGCAGCAGATACTAACACAACATTGTAGAGCAATTATAATCCAGTAAAAATAAAAGAAATAAGTGGGGTCCTTACTTCAGCATATCCACGATTTATTATAATATTATAAGAATTAAGTCAGCATAGTAACAGTGCCAGGGTGGAATAATAAGCCAACAGAACCAAATAGAAAGTCCATAAGCAGACCCACCATACAAGGAGACCTGATCAATGATAGAAATATTCCTGCAACTAGTAGGGGAAAGAAGGATCATTTAATAATTGGGAGCTGGGACAACTGATGATCCAAGCAATGGATGATTAGCCTAACCTCACATTAATTCCACATTTAATTTTCTTTTAATTTTTCTTTAAATACATTTGAAGCATAAAACTTCTAGAAAAATATAGAAACATACTTATGACCTCATAAGGGGAAATAATTTTTTTAAAGAAATAAAAGCACAAATCACAATGAAAAGAGATTATAAATTTGGCTATGTTAAAAAAAAAAAAAACCCACAAACTTCTATTCATCAAAAGACACCATGAACAAAATAGAAAAATAAAAACAAGCCACAGCTCAGAGGAACCTATTTGCAATTCATATAACTAATTAAAGTTTCATGTCCAGAATATGTCAAAAAAGTCACACTAATTAGTATAGAAAAAGACAAAAGAGAAAAGAAATAGACAATTGGGCAGAGACTTTGACCAGGAAGCTTAGAAAAAGCTGCAAAGTTGATAAATGTATAGAAAGATGTTTAATCTCACTAGCAGATTGGTGCAAAACAAAACCATAGTAAAATGTCATTAAACACTCTTCAATCTGCAAACATTTTAAGATTTTGAAAATACCAGGTGATGGTGAGGAGTGAGCAACAGATTCACACACAGGAATATAAATGGTCACTTTCATTTTGGAAGCCAATTTGTCAAATTCTAGTAAAGTTGAAAATGTATATGCCCTATGCCCTAGAAATGTCACTCCTAGGTATAAACCCTAGCACAATGATACCCAAATTATGAGAAACTATGAAAATACTCACATCAGGGCTATTCAGAAGTTAAAAAATTAAACACATAACTACTATATGACCCAGCAGTTGTATTCCTGGGGATTTATCCCAGAGGAATGCAAATATATGCTCAAGCAAAACTTATAAATGAATATTCATAACAGTTTTATATGTAACAGCCAAAAAACTAGAAATGATGGAGATGTCCTTCAACAGGTGAATGGTTAAACAAAACAAACCGCAGCACATCCATACCATGAAAAACCACTAGCAATTAAAGAGGAACAAGCTATTTTGATACAGGTAACAAGCTGGATGAATTTTCAGACAATTATGCTAAGTGAAAAAACTCAATTCCAAGTGGTTATATATTGTATAATTCATTTACATAATATTCTTGAAATGACTGAATTATAGAAATGGAGAACAGAGTTGCCCAGGCTTAAGAGGGGAGTCAGTGGGAGGGAAATGGGTGTGGCTATAGGTGAGCAATAGGAGGGATCTTCGTTGTGATGGAAATGTTTTGTATCTTGACACTATTAATGTCAATCCTGGTTGTGATATTGTACTATAGTTTTGCAAGATTTTATCATTGGGGGAAACTGGGTAAATGGTCCATGGGATTGCTCTGTATTTTTTTTTTACAACTGCATGTAAATTTACAATTACCTCAAAATAAAAATTTAATTTAAAATAAGACTAAAAAATATTTATCTACAGATCCTATCCCGAGAGATTTTGAGTCAACTGACCCAGAGAGAGGACTGGGCACATGTCCTTTTTAATTAAGCACCTAGATGATTCTAACTTGCAGACAGGACTGAGAGCCAGTCTTAGACCTGCTCTCACTTGTGTGCCTAAAGTGCTATGTGGTTAAGAGAACTGACTCTTGAGCCAAATTGTCTCATTTGATTTCTAACAACATCATATACTAGTTCTGTGATGTTGACTCAGTTTCCTCATATATATGTGGTATAAAATATTAATACTTAAAAAACTGCTGTGGAACTAAATGATTTAATATATGTAAATTACTTAGAACAGTGCCTAAAACATAGTAAGTATGAGAAAATTGTTTAAATTACTTTCATCATTTTATTATTTCTGTAGCAGTTTATGAAAGAGTAAAATTTTGAAAACAAATATAAATATACATCAGTAAGAGAATAGATGAAGAAATGTGTTTCATTCATGAAATAGAATACTAGAGAGTAGTGAAATTAAAGGAGCCAGAACTTCATATAATAATTCTGATGACTTACACAAACATAATATTTATCATTAAAAGCTGGGGTACTGAATATAGTTGGACTTAGTCATTATAAAATTTGAAACCATTTCCATATATTGTTTAATAATTTATACCCCTGTAGTAAATGAATACAAGCATGCATGAGAAGGATAAATATTGATATTTTAAAAATAGCTATATCTGCAGAAGATAAGAGGTGAATGTAGTTAGGGATGAATACATTTATGTTTCAAATGATTTATAATGCTCTATCTTTTCAGTTTCACCGTGAATACTTTGATATGTATTATATTCTCTTTATAGCTTTTGTATATCTGAAGTATTTCACATAATTAACTTATTTAATCCTTACAGCAAATGAACAAGAAAGTAAGTATCCTTTAGAAGATATTAATGCTGAAGATGTATGCGGTAACAAACAAACAAATAATACAAACCAGAGAAAAATCTAAAATTCTTACCAATAAAAATACATGAAATATTTATCATTTCACTGACATTTCTGAATTTGATAGATTAAAATAAATCCTGTGTAAAATAACTACACATCCCTTGTAGTTGGTTACACAATCCTCAGATTCTCTAGTTTTCACTTACACAGCATTCACATTCTCTCTGAATTATACCCTGACCTATTTTAGAAATTAGGTTTAAACTACCATTTATTTAATATAAATCTTTTAATTGAAGTATAGTTGATTTATAATGTTGTGACAATCTCTGCTGTACAGCACAGTGACTCAGTTATACACATATAGACATTCTTATATATATATATATTCTTTTCCATTATGGTTTATCACATGATATTGAATATATTTCCCTGTGCTACACAGTAGGACCTTGTTGTTTCCAATTTTTATTTTAATGCAGACCAATCTTTGGTTACTTGAACACTCTCTGGTCTATTAATTGGATGAATTAAAATTATAGATTTCTCTATATTGATTTACCCTTCTTAATTTAAAAAATGAATTTGAGTTAGATGTGGTTAGAAATGTTCCACATATTTTGTTTTGATTGACTGATTTGTGGAAATATCTCTATGTGTATTGCCATATTTAAATAAGGCAAGCATAGAAAGTATTGGAATCATTGAATTATTTGAAGATATTTGGAGATGAATGATGTCTTAGTCCATTTGGACTACTATAACATAGACTGGGTGCCTTAAAAACAACAGAAATTTATTTCTCACAATTCTGGAGGCTAGGAAGTCCAAGATTAAGGCACTGGCAGATTTGGTGTCTGGTAAATCTCACTTCCTGGCTCATAGATGGTGATCTTTTTGTTGAGTCCTCACATGGTGGAAAGCGAAAGAGAGCTTCCTAGTGCCTCTTCTATAAGGGCGCTAATCACATTTGTGAGGGCTTTTTGATCACTGACCTAATCACTTCTCAAAGGCCCAATTTTTAAAAAAAAAATCTTAAATTCTCCATATATAACTTACACACCTTACACAAAGGAAATACAGTTTTCCAATTGATCTCTTCACAGTTCAGCATGTCAATGATAGCTGCTGAAGCCTGTGACCTCACGATAACAGGACTTAAAAATATTTATGTCACTAAGTACCTTGGCATAATCAGCAGGCTCTATGTAAGATATTACTTTGAAAGGAAGGTGGAGTAGATACCTTTCAAAGTTCCTTCAAATGGCAATAATAATAGAAATAGATACACTCTGTAATCCTGTTTAACAAATTAGATCATAGGCTTTGCTTTGAAATTTTACTTATGAATTACAAATATCTGTCCCAATTAAAATCTTAATGCAAGAGGGAGGAGATATGGGGATATATGTATATGTATAGCTGATTCACTTTGTTATAAAGCAGAAACTAACACACCATTGTAAAGCAATTATACTCCAATAAAGATGTTAAAAAAAAAACATAAAATCTTAATTGCTTCTGTATAAAGAAAAGTTAGCATTCAAATGACCACCTACTAATTAATATAAAATTTCAATGGGGACAATTATTTTGGTTTATGGAGATAAAGATCTTATCTACTGGAAGAAAGGAATTACATTATAATTAAAAACTAACAAAGGAAACAGGAGCCATCATCTCAAGAAAGAATGGAATGTAAAAAACCTTAATAAGTTGTGACTTTTGCTCAATGAAACTTTTAATTCCTCAAAGTGGGTAATTTTTCCAGTAGTTATTAATAAAGGCAAAGCCATAAATTACAAGTCCCATAATGTTTGAAGTTAAGAAATAATCCAAAGTTGTTTCTATTCATACTAAAGTGAACATAAAAGTACCACCAATGATATCATCAAGAAAAAAATAATTATAATAAATAAATAAATAAATAAATCCAGAAAGGCCACCTCTATTCTTCTCTCCCTTTACATAAAGAAACCAGCATTGATCCTTTATATATTATTAAATATTTAACAAAAAGAAAAATACAAATTAGAAGAAAATAAAATTTGAATATGTTGATCTTCAGTACTAGGCTTCTACAAACGACTAATCTTTTTAAAACACTCACATATTTCTATATGCTCTAATCAAGGTGACTAGGGAAATTCATTTAAGGTTTATAGGATATTATAATTAGATGCATGGAGCTGCTATTAAGTATATACAAGTGATTCATAACTGCACAATCAAGAACATGATCCATTCAGGAGCAACTAAAATTTAACTTGATTTATTGTTTTAAAATCTGACTAGACCACAATTATTTTCAGCCTGGAAGGCCATTATTCTTTCTCTATCCAGAAAGACAGGATTCATGTGTCACTTCCTTTGACTCTGAGAATTAAAACCTGAACTTCTCCAATAGCCCAAGGCAAAGTTAAACACTGTCTCTTCTTGTATCCCTCTAGCATTTTGGATAATGCTGTACATAATACATTACCTTCTGATTATTTATATGTCTGTCCCCAGTACTCCTTATCTTCATTTTCTAAGTGATTCTATTGTTCTAATCATATTGTATGTGCTAAATAAATATTTTTTTTAATAAAAGCATTAATTAATGAATAGATTAGAAATTCAGTACTGTGCTTGACAGTACTGTGCTTGAAAGAAGGCTTTGGTAAAATAGTAGGTTCATATTGATTTTATGATGATAAAATGTTTTAATAATTGGCAGAGACTACAAACACTATCTTTTTGCTCTTCTCTTCTGCATTTATAAGTTTAGAGCCTTATGACTGCTTTTGGCCAATGAAATGTAGATAGCAATGGCATAAGGCCTTTTTCTAAGCCTGGCTCTTAAAATTCTCTAGGCATCTCTCTCCCTAACACATTGGCCTTTGAGGTCACATATTCCAAATGGCAAAGTAACAGATGTGATGTGAGTAAATAAGCCTTTTAGGTTAAAACAGATATTTAGATTGTTTATAGCTACAGCATAGTTTAACATGTTTGACTAATAAAGAAATTGGTACCTTAAAGAGGGATGCTGCTGCAAATTCAAAACTCATCCTAAAGTGTGAGACAAGAGTATAATGGTCAGATTGTGAGCAGTGGGGAAGCTAATATTGGATGCTAGAAAGACCTTGATTCATGTTAAACAATGGCAAATTTTGGTAAAGATGTTTCTTGCAGAATCCTGGGAAGCAGATCACATGAGTACTGGTTTATCATATAAAGTCTTGTAGTGAGTATTGATTATTGCTGGTTGTGTTTGGCTAAGTATTATCAAAAATAAATTAGCTCAGGAAACAACTTGCCAATTTGCAAGAGGAATATAAAGGAATAGAGTAAGTCCAGAAATGAATAGTCTTTCAGGGTTGAAAAAGACAAATGCTTGTAGATACCAAATGATAAGATAAAATAATAAAACAGGTTTTAAATGAGAAAGGCCCATGAAAACTCATTTAAATAGAGTAGAGAAAAGCTTGATTAAGGGTGTGGCCTTCGCATCAATTGTTCCAGATACCCTTGGTAGCTGCCATAGAGTTGATAGGCAGATGAAGGAAGTGTCATGATAAAGGGAAAAAAAATAAATCAGATTTCAGAACAATGTTTAGAAAATATTTTGAGGTGTGTTTACTAGAACATGGCCAAACCAGAAGTAAAACATCAGGTCTTACTAAAATTGTGGAGAGAATTTTGTTCCAAAGATTCTAAGAACTCATGCCAACAAAGTTTCTGAATTTGAAAACCTAAACCAAACTGTCCATAAACTATGAAAGTTTTGTAGATTCCCCAACGGTATGACTCCAAAACGTGCACTCAATGAGGAAGAGGAAGAGGGCAGAGCAAGGGTCCAGAAAGGAAAACAGACAAGAAATTTTCTTCTGGATAGCAGAGCATGAGTCATCAGGGGACTCTCCCCACTTCCAGGGCAGAGAGACTGCACAAATTGTCCAGTCACCACATTTATGTAGGCAAGTCATCTTTGTATGTTATCCAGGCTTCCATTTTCTGAATGGTACATGTGGTTATACTTTTTCTGCCCCCACCTCACTGTTTATGCTAGGTGCATTTATGAATGCAGAGGAGGGGAGAAAGACCTTGTCTTTTTATTTTTCAGATCAGTAGACCAAGCAGATGCATATGCTGACCTGAGAGTTCCTGGATTTTGAACTAGATGCAGTAATTTTGGATGGAATCCCCCTAGAGAAGAGGGTAATGGGCACACGTGTATGGAAAAGGATGACTGGAAGATTGGACTGTGGCAGAGATTGTTGGCGTTCACCAAATAACACTAATTCTCTACCTTTCCCAGCGCCTCTGGCAGCTAAGTTTGGGTCATGTGTGTGAATTCTGGCATTTGGGATTGGGGCAGATGTGTATATACACCTTTTAAGTTTGGCCTTTTAAACAGTTCTGCACAGAAGTAGAGTTCACAGACTATTTCAACCAAATCATTAAAAAAATAAACAAATGTCCCCCAAAATCCAAACAACAAAAGTAACAACCTCCTGATAGGGGGTATTGGTATCCAGAGTTGCTATAATATTATTACCTAAATTGTCCAGTTACCAACAAAAATGTATGAGATGTGAAAAGAAACAATGTGACCCTTAAATGTAAAAACTATCAACAAAATACTAACAAAATGAATCCAGCAATATATAGAAAGGATTATACATCATAACTAAGTGGGATTTTTCCCAGGAATGCAGGTTGGTTTAAAATATCAATAGATACAATACATCCTATTAATATACTAAAGAACAAAACCACATGATCAATTCAAAAGGCACAGAAAAAAACACTTGAGAAAACCCAACACATTTTACAATAATAATGGTCAATTAACTGGGAATAGCCAGGAACTTTTCAATTTGTAAAGGGCAGCTATGAATCATATTATTGCTTATATATTACTGTAATGATTAATATTACATTTTAACACTGCTAACATCATATTAATGATGAAGGATTGAAATGCTTTCCCTTTGAGATTAGGAACAAGACAAGGATGTCTGCTCTTGTCACTTCTGTTGAATATTTTGGTCAAGGTTCTAGCCAGGGCAATTAGACCAAAAAAAAAAAAAAAAAAGATTTTAAAGGAAGAAGTAAAACTAGCAGTATTTCTCTGTTTGCAAATGACTGATCTTATACACAGAAAATCTCAAGGAACCCAATTTTAAAAAGCTATAGAATTAATAGATGAGTTCAGCAAGGGTGCAGAATACAAGGTCAACATACAAAAATCAATCACCACTGAAAATGAAATTTGAACAGTTACATTTATAATAACATCAAGAAGAATAATATACTTAGGTATAAATTAACAAAAGTGTAAAAATTTTACATTGAAAATTACAAAACATTGTTTAAGAAACTAAAGAAGACCTAAAATAAAGGACACCCATCTTGTTTTTGAGGATCAGAAGTCTTAACATCTTTAAGACATCAATATTCCCCAAAGTGTTCTACAGATTGAATGTGATCCCTTTCGAGATCCCATCCGGCTTTCCTGCAGAATTTGACAAGTCAATCCTAAAATTAATATGGAAATCCAAAGGACCCAGAATAGTCAAAGGAACAGTGAAAATAAGCACAAAGTTGGTGAATTCATAGTTCCAAATTTCAAAGTTACTATAAAGCAGCAGTAATCAAGACAGTGTAGTCTGGTATAATGATAGACATATAAATCAATAGAATAGAATTCAGAGTATGGGAGTAAACCTTTACCTTTATGTTCACTTGATTTTGAAAAGAGTTTTATGGAATCGTGATTTGTAAGAAATATACATGTGGTCGTTCAGATGGCCAAAATATATTTTTTATTTATATTTTGTCTTTGTCCACAGTTTCTGGCTCATAGCTCCCCAAACAACTGATATTTCCAAAGTGTTGAAAGTGATACAGGTGTCTTTTGCTACATTAATAAGGTGACTTTTGGAAAGCACCTGAGAATGGGGGCTGGTTGCCAAAGGAGCCAACAATGTTATTAAAGGGTTAGAATTTGATGTTATCTCTAGGGTGATAGTGTCAAAATTGAGTTGAATTCTTGGATACCCAGCTAGTGTCTGGAGAATTTCTTGTTTTACAAGAGCTATTTCAAATATTTTTAACTGGATAATGATGAGCATGGACTCTCAATGCTCTTCAGACTCTTAAAGGATATATTTAGGAGTGAAACAACAGATTTATTTTAAAATGTCAAAATTTACAATATGCTGAAAATTACATCTTTTTCAACTGTTTAAACTTATGATGAGTTTGTAAGTCAGTTCATAAGTATATGAGAGAATATTTAACTTTAAAAATTCTTTAGGGGGAGTTTAAGGAAAAAGGTTTGAAAAGCACTAGTATAAGCCATTATTATCTCTCACCAAGGTTACTGCAATATCTTCTAATATTCTTCCTGCTTGGCAGCCATTCCCCACTCAAAAATGTCTTCAAAACTGCAGCAAGAGTGATCATGCTTAAATGCAAAAAATTCAATCAAGTTACTACTTAATACAATACAATGGTTTCTCAGTGTCTTTCCTTGTGTACCTTTCCAGTTACTGTTGCCACTGCTGCTCTTTACCACCATCCCACAGAAACTGAACTGCAAGACATCCCAGCTTCCTGTCTCTGGGCCCTTTCTCAAATTCTTCTCCCTTCCTGATTCATTTTCACTCCCTTCCTCCTCTTGCCCTGCTTCCACCATCTGCCCTTCTCCTAATTCACTGCTAATCATCACTGTGGTCTCAATTCTGAAATCACTTGCTTTAGAAAATATTCCTTGGTCCTCCAATTATGAGTTAGAAATCCCCTTAATGTGTTGGCATAGCACATGACTTCAGATTAAGAAACAAATTATAATGGAAGCATAACACTTTCACTTGCTCATCTTGCTTTGGCTCCTTGAATCCTCATATTTTAAATGGTTAGATGTTTACACGGTGGTGGTTTTTGTTTCCTTATTTCTCCAGATGATTTCTGATCCAGATTTATAGACATGTAAACTTAAGTTAATTCATATATTCATAAAACAAGACCAAATTTGTAAATCTAGAAGTATGAGAGGATGGACTGAGGCTAACTCCTAATTATTACCCCATGCTCTGGCTTGGAAAAAAATCCTTACCCTTCTGTATTCAAAATAATTGAATTCACACTTCCACCAAGACTCTTTCTACCTTCATCTAAATTAGGTGACAATCTATAGAAAAAAAGGACAGTATATCTATTGCTTAGCACTGAGGTTCCAATGCCTAGCATAAAATCTCACTCATAGTGGGTATTCAATAAATAGATGCTGAATGAATCAATGAAATCATACCAAGACAATAAACACATGAATGATTTCTGTTTTGTTAATTGTTGAAAATAGTTTTGACTTCATATGTGTCTTGGACTGAGCCCTCAGTTTAGTTTTTCACTAACATTTACCATGTGGGTAGGTCCATTCAACAAGGACTCATCTTCAGTTTCTTATGCTATGCTTTAATTTGCCAAAATAGAGCCATTCTTTGAGTTTGAATGAGTGCAGTCATTTGGAATCTTATCTACCTCTGCTTTTCCCCTAACTCTTAGGGTCATTTGTTTGGACACTTTAATTTTTTTCAACTCTGACTTTCACTCTTCTCAGGTCATGTTATCCCTGCTAACAAAACCTACACAGGTTAAGGCAAAGATAGAAAAGTTCAGCAAGAAATTCTAAAACTCAGTGTTTTTACATATATTTTCCCCATTAATTTGAAAATGTACTGGGGAGATATCATGAAATATAGGTAAGTTTCAAGATAGGTAATGTTTACAATAACACAATGGAGGAGATTGGTTCAAGATGGTGGAGTAGAAGGAGGTGCTCTCACTCCCTCTTGTGAGACCACTGGAATCACAACTAAGTGCTGAACAATCATTGACAGGAAGACACTGGAACTCACCAAGAAAGATACTCCACATCCAAAGACAAAGGAGTAGCCACAATGAGATTGTACGAGGGGCGCAAAAACAACAAAATCAAATCCCATAACTGCTGGGTGTGTGACTCAAACTGGAGAACACTTATACCACAAAAGCCCACTCACTAGAGTGAAGATTATGAGCCCCACGTCAGGCTTCCCAACCTGGGGGTCCAGCAACGGGAGGAGGAATTCCTAGAGAATCAGACTTTGAAGGCTAGCGAGATTTGATTGCAGGACTTTGACAGGACTGGGGGAAGTGGAGACTCCACTCTTGGAGGGCACACACAAAGTAGTGTGCACATAGGGACCCAGAGGAAGGAGCAGTGACCCCATGGGAGACTGAACCAGACCTACTGCTAGAGTTGAAGGGTCTCCTACAGGCAGGGGGTGGCGATGTCTCACCGTGAGGACAAGAACACTGGCAGCAGAAGTTATGGGAAGTACTCCTTGGTGTGAGCTCACCCAGAGTCCACAAATAGCCCCATCAAAGAGCCCAGGTAGGCTCCAGTGTTGGGTCACCTCAGGCAAAACAAACAACAGGGAGGGAACCCCGCCCCGCCCGTCAGCAGACAAGCGGA
Source organism: Orcinus orca (assembly GCF_937001465.1). Lineage (NCBI taxonomy): Eukaryota > Metazoa > Chordata > Mammalia > Artiodactyla > Delphinidae > Orcinus > Orcinus orca. Next base: position 32,013,898 of record NC_064569.1, on the reverse strand, counting down.
TTAAAGTTTTACTGAGCTCGGCCCACCAGAGCAACAGTCAACTCTATCCACCACCAGTCCCTCCCATCAGGAAACTTGCACAAGCCTCTTAGATAGCCTCATCCACCAGAGGGCAGACAGCAGAAGCTAGAAAAACTCCAATCCTGCAGCCTGTGGAACAAAAAACACATTCACAGAAAAATAGACAAGATGAAAAGGCAGAGGGTTATGTACCAGATGAAGGAACAAGATAAAACCACAGAAAAACAACTAAATGAAATGGAAATAGGCAACCTTCCAGAAAAGGAATCCAGAATAATGATAGTGAAGATGATCCAAGACCTTGGAAAAAGAATGGAAGCAAAGATGGAGAAGATGGAAGAAATGTTTAGCAAAGACATAGAAGAATTAAAGAAAAAACACCTAGAAGAATTAAAGAACAAACAAACAGGGATGAACAATACAATAACTGAAATGAAAAATACACTAGAAGGAATCATTAGCAGAATAACTGAGGCAGAAGAATGGATAAGTGACCTGGAAGACAGAATGGTGGAATTCACTGCTGTGGAACAGAATAAAGAAAAAAGAATGAAAAGAAATGAAGACAGCCTAAGAGATGTCCGGGACAACATTAAACCCAACAACATTCGCATTATAGGGGTCCCAGAAGGAGAAGAGAGAGAGAAAGGACACGAGAAAATATTTGAAGAGATTATAGTTGAAAACTTCCCTAACATGCGAAAGGAAATAGTTACCCAAGTCCAGGAATGGCAGAGTCCCAGGCAGGATAAACCCAAGGAGAAACACAGCAAGACACATAGTAATCAAATTGGGAAAAATTAAACACAAAGAAAAATAATTGAAAGCAGCAAGGGAAAAATGACAAATAACATATAAGGGAACCCCCATAAGGTAAACAGCTGATTTCTCAGCAGAAACTCTACAAACCAGAAGGTAGTAGCATGATATATTTAAAGTGATGAAACAGAAGAACCTACAACCAAGATTATGCTACCCAGCAAGGATCACATTCAGATTCGATGGAGAAATCAAAAGCTTTACAGGCAAGCAAAAGCTAAATGAATTCAGCACCACCAAACCAGATCTACAACAAATGCTAAAGGAATTTCTCTAAGTGGGAAACACGAGAGAAGAAAAGGACCTACAAAAACAAACACAAAACAATTCAGAAAATGGTCATAGGAACATACATATTGATAATTACCTTAAATATGAATGGATTAAATGCTCCAACCAAAAGACACAGGCTTTCTGAATGGATACAAAAACAAGACCCATATATATGCTGTCTACAAGAGACCCACTTCAGACCTAGGGACACATACATACTGAAAGTGAGGGAACAGAAAAAGATATTCCATGCAAATGGAAATCGAAAGAAAGCTGGAGTAGCAACACTCATATAAGATATAATAAACTTTAAAATAAAGAATGTTACAAGAGACAAGGAAAGACACTACATAATGATCAAGGGATCAATCCAAAAAGAAGAAATAACAATTATAAATATATATGCACCCAACATAGGAACACCTCAGTACATAAGACAACTGCTAACAGCTATAAAAGAGGAAATCGACAGTAGCACAATAATAGTGGGGGACTTTAACACCTCACTTACACCACTGGACATATCATCCAAATGACAGATCATTATTAATCATCCAAATTAATAATCAGATCAGAAAATTAATATGGAAACAGAAGCTTTATATGACACAATAGACCAGATAGATTTAACTGATATTCATAGGATATTCCATCCAAAAACAGCAGATTACACTTTCTTCTCAAGTGCACACAGAACATTCTCCAGGATAGATCACATCTTGGGTCACAAATCAAGCCTCAGTAAATTTACAAATGTTGAAATCATATCAAGCATCTTTTCTGACAACAACACTATGAGATTAGAAGTCAATTACAGGGAAAAAAACATAAAAGACACAAACACATGGAGGTTAAACAATACCTGACTAAATAGCCAAGAGATCACTGAAGAAATCAAAGAGGAAAATAAAAAATACCTGCAGACAAATTACAATGAACACACGATGATCCAAAACCTATGGGATGCAGCAAAAGCAGTTCTAAGAGGGAAGTTTATAGCAATACCATCCTACCTCAAGAAACAACGAACATCTCAAATAAACAATCTAGCCTTACACCTAAAGGAAGGAGAGAAAGAAGAATAAAAAAAACCCCAAATTTAGTAGAAAGAAAGAAATCATAAAGATCAGAGCAGAAATAAATGAAATAGCAACAAAGAAAACAATAGCAAAGGTCCATAAAACTAAAAGCTGGTTCTTTGAGAAGATAAACAAAACTGATAAACCATTAGCCAGACTCATCAAGAAAAAGAGGGAGAGGACTCAAATCAATAAAATTAGAAATGAAAAAGGAGAAGTTACGACAGACACCACAGAAATACAAAGCATCCTAAGAGACTACTACAAGCAACTCTATGCCAGTAGAATAGACAACCTGGAAGAAATGGACAAATTCTTAGAAAAGTATAACCTGCCAAGGCTGAACCAGGAAGAAATAGCAAGTATGAACAGACCAATCACAAGTAATGAAATTGAAACTGTGATTTAAAATCTTCCAACAAGCAAAAGTCCAGGACCAGATGGCTTCTCAGATGTTCTTCTCAAATGGCTTCTCAAATGGCTTCTCAAATGGCTTCTCAAATGTTAATTCTATTAAACATTTAGAGAAGAGCTAACACCTATCCTTCTCAAACTATTCCAAAACTTTGTAGAGGAAGGAACACTCCCAAACTCATTCTATGAAGCCACCATCACCCTGATACCAAAACCAGGCAAAGATACTACAAAAAAAGAAAATTACAGACCAATATCACTGATGAATATAGATGCAAAAATCCTCAACAAAATACTAGCAAACAGAATCCAACAGTACATTAAAAGAATCATACACCATGATCAAGTGGGATTTATCCCAGGGATGCAAGGATTGTTCAATATATGCAAATCAATCAATGTGATACACCATATTAACAAATTGAAGAAGAAAAACCTATGATCATCTCAATAGATGCAGAAAAAAGTTTTGACAAAATTCAACACTGATTTATGATAAAAACTCTTCAGAGAGTGAGCATAGAGGGAACCAACCTCAACATAATAAAGGCCATATACGACAAACACATAGCAAACATCATTCTCAGTGGTGAAACACTGAAAGCATTTCCTTTAAGATCAGGAAGACCAGGATGTCCACTCTCACCACTAATATTCAACATAGTTTAGGGAGTCTTAGCCATGGCAATCAAAGAAAAAAAAGAAAGAAAAGGAATACAAATTGGAAAAGAACTAAAATTGTCACTCTTTGCAGATGACATGATAGTACACATAGAGAATCCTAAAGATGCCACAAGAAAACTACTAGAGCTAATCAATGAATTTGGTAAAGTTGCAGGATACAAAATTAATGCACAGAAATCTCTTGCATTCCTTTACACTAATGATGAAAAATCTGAAAGAGAAATTAGGAAACAATCCCACTTACCATTGCAACAAAAAGAATAAAATACCTAGCAATAAACCTACCTAGGGAGAAAAATGACCTGTATGCAGAAAACTATAAGACACTGATGAAAGAAACTAAAGATGATACAAACAGATGGAGAGATATACCATGTTCTTGGATTGGAAGAATCAATATTGTGAAAATGACTATACTACCCAGAGCAATCTACAGATTCATTGCAATCCCTATCAAATTACCAATGGCATTCTTTACAGAACTAAGACAAAAAATCTTAAAATTTGTATGGAGACACAAAAGACCCTGAATAGCCAAAGCAGTCTTGAGGGAAAAAAACAGAGCTGGAGGAATCAGACTCCCTGACTTCAGACTGTACTATAAAGCTACAGTAATCAAGACAATATGGTACTGGCACAAAAACAGAAATATAGATCAATGGAACAGGATAGAAATCCCAGTGATAAACCCACCCTCCCAAGGTCAACTAATCTATGACAAAGGAGGCAAGGATATACAATGGAGAAAAGACAGTCTCTTCAATAAGTGGTGCTGGGAAAACTGGACAGCTACATGTCAAAGAATGAAATTAGAACACTCCCTAACACCATACACAAAAATAAACTCAAAATGGATTAGAGACCTAAATGTAAGACCGGACACTATAAAATTCTTAGAACAAAACATAGGAAGAACACCCTTTGACAGGAATCACAGCAAGATCTTTTTTGATCCACCTCCTAGAGTAATGGAAATAAAAACAAAAATAAACAAATGGGACCTAATGAAACTTCAAAGTTTTTGCACAGCAAAGGAAACTACAAAAAAGGCAGAAGACAACCCTCAGAATGGGAGAAAATATTTTCAAATGAATCATTGGACAAAGGATTAATCTCCAAAATATATAAACAGCTCATGCAGCTCAATATTAAAAACACAAGCAACCCAATCCAAAAATGGGCAGAAGACCTAAATAGACATTTCTCCAAAGAAGACATCCAGATGGCCAAAAGGCACATGAAAAGCCTCTCAACATCACTAATTAATAGAGAAATGCAAATCAAAACTACAGTGAGGTATCGCTTCACACCAGTTAAAATGGACATCATCAGAAAATCTACAAACATTAAATGCTGGAGAGGGTTTGGAGAAAAGGGAACCCTCTTGCCCTGTTACTGGGAATGTAAATTGATACAGCCACTATGAAGAACAGTATGGAGGTTCCTTAAAAAACTAAAAAATAGAATTACCATATGACCCAGCAATCCCACTACTGGGCATATACCCTGAGAAAACCATAATTCAAAAAGACACATGCACGCCAATGTTCATTGCAGCACCTTTTACAATAGCCAGGACATGGAAGCAACCTAAATGCCCATCGACAGACAAATGGATAAAGAAGATGTGGTACATGTATACAATGGATTATTACTCAGCCATGAAAAGGAACAAAACTGGGTCATTTGTAGAGACATGGATGGATCTAGAGACTGTCATACAGAGTGAATTAAGTCAGAAAGAGAAAAACAAATATCATATATTAACACTTATATGTAGAACCTGGAAAAATGGTACAGATGAACTGGATTTGCAGAGCAGAAATTGAGACACAGATGTAGAGAACAAATGTATGGACACCAATGGGGGAAAGTGTGGGGGGGTGATGGTGTAACGAGTTGGGAGATTGGGATTGACATATATACACTAATATTTATAAAACGGATAACTAATAAGAACCTGTTGTATAAAAAGTAAATAAAATAAAATTCAAAAACAAAACAAAAAATTAACACAAAGAAGAAAAGAGACTCCAATAAATCAAGGTGTTATTGAAAAACTTCAGTAACTATTCAGTGAAATCACTGAAAAACTGATAGATATTAGATCAAATTCTCTCAGAAAAGAAAACTATACAATGAGAATTATCTTCTCAGGAGGAAATCAAGTAACTTAGAAAAACAAGTTTAGAAGATTATGAAAATTAATAAAGTAAGATTTGACAGCAGTTTAGGGGAATTATAAGAACAGAAATAATGAAATAGTATTTGAATCTTCATATAAAGATTTTATGCAAAAAGCAGGGAGAAGAGAATCAAAGACATATTATGTATGTTCCTAAGCATAGGGACACAAAATACTGCTTTCTCAGATCTTTCACATCATTTGTTTTAGCAATTTAATTTCAGATTCTGTAAAAATGTCATTGTGACATTAATTTTTGTGACATCTTAATTTTAATAGCATTAAAGTGGGGGAAATATGCCATTAAGAATTGAAGAAAACATCATGCTAAAAAAACACATGTGATTCATAAATATTAATAAACATTTTTTTGGATAAATAAAATGAAATCTAATAAATCTGATAAAAAGCTTGGAAGCCAAGCCACAATCATACCATGTACAGAAAGAGCAGTGATCCCAGGCAGAGCTGGCCTGGATTAAAAATAATTATTGCTGCTCGGTCTCAAGATGTTTATGAAGCCAACTTCTCTGAATCTGTTTCCTCATCTATGAAATGGTAATAAAAATATCTTTCACACCAATCTTAGGAATATCTGAGGAATTATTATGAGAGGATAAGATATATATATAACAACTTTACAAATTAAAGCTTGATTTAACGAAAATGAGCATGTAGCTCTGTAGCAAGACTAAGCCCAGAGAGCCTAAGATGTGAAAGGTTAAAAGTCAGATGTCCCAGAGGGCTCCCAAAATGTTGATGGAACTTCCTTTTTGACTGGTTATTTCACATTAATATCTACTCTTTTGTGAAATATGATTTAAAGCATATACACATGTATGCAAATGCATGCACACAGGCACTGCACGTGTGTGTGTGTTGTGTGTGTATATATATATATATATATATATATATATATATATATATATATGATGTTTTTTAGTTAGGGCTTTCATCCCTAATGCACTGGAAAAGCAAAGAGCATAAGAAGGAAAGAGAAAAGTGAAAAGAATACATGCAAATTAAAGACCGAGTCATCTCTATTTCTAAGCCTTGTTTTTGCATAAGTATTCATTGATACTCCAGGTACATAGGAGCTCTGTCAGTACCTTTCACTAAGAGCTTGATCTGAAGAGCTCCCGTTTCCACCAGTAGTAGAAGTCTATTTTTTTATTGAAGTATAGTTGATTTTCAATATTATATTATTTTCAGGTGTTACAGCATAGTGATTCAGTATTTTTACAGATTACACTCCATTGAAAGTTATTACAAAATAATGGCTATGATTCCCTGTGCTTATATACATACATCCTTCTTGCTTATCTATTTTATACATAATAGTTTGTATCTCTTAATCCCATACCCGTATCTTGCTCCTCCCGCCTTCACTCTCCCCACTAGTAAAAACTACTTTGATTTTTATACCTGTGAGTATGTTTTGCTATATACATTCATTCGGTTTAGTTTTTAGATTCCACATATGAGTGATATCATACAGTATTTGTCTTTCTCTGACTTATTTCACTAAGCATAATATTCTCTAGGTTCATCCACATTGCTGCAAATGGCAGAATTTCGTTCTTTTTTAAGGCTGAGTAATATTCCATTTTGTGTGTGTGTGTGTGTGTGTGTGTGTGTGTGCGTATATGTGTGTGTGTGTGTGTGTATATATATATATATCTCACATCTTTATCCATACATCTGTTGATGGACACTTGGGTTGCTTCCATATCTTGGCTGTTGTAAATAGTGCTGCTATGAACATTGGGGTGCACTATCATTTCAAATTAGTGTTTTTTGTTTTTTCTAGATATATACACAGGAGTGGAATTGCTGGACAACATAGTAGTTCTGTTTTTATTTTTTTGAGGAGCAGTCTATGCAAAGCCTTTGGAAATGACTTTGTAGAAAATCAAAATTTCAGTGTATGATAAATACAATCCCAAACAGAATCCCAATTGGAATATTTCCCTTTTATGTCCTACAGTCTGAAAGTGATCTAGATGAATGATGTCTAGATGAGTGGTCTAGATGTCCTTGTTGAAGGCAACTGAATGGACATAACCATTAACACTGAGTTCAATTTATCATCCTTATGCCAAAAAGGGGGGTATTTTAAAGCTAAAAATGAAAAATAATAAAATAAGAGACTGGATAATTTGTAATTGGTTTCAGTTTAGTGCAGTAATAATGCAAAGATGAATAAATAGCTTCATACACAACTCCCATTAACAAATACTTTACTCCCATAAAAAATACTTTCAAGTCAATTGGTGTATATCTGAACCAAGTATAATCTCATAGACAGCTGAAGAATACAAAAACTATCTATCTTATTTATCTAGACAAGCAACTTACTCCAGCCAAGCTCATATTTTGATATCATCACTTTGGATAACTTTGATTATGTCAGCTGAAATAGGAACAATAATAGATTCAGACTGTGTGTCTGCATTTGTGAAAGCTTTTTCTAAAATACAAAGCATAATCAAGGAATAGATTGGAGGTTTTAACAATTCCATTCTGTTTTATGACACATAAAGAAGCAGAGCTTTTAGTTACTATTCACTCCTTTTACCACACTCCTAGGGAGCCCTGCAGGACTTTGGATTGCAGCTAATGCAACATTTGAAAAGTACTGAATCAATTCAGACTCTTATCTGAAAAATCAAGAGAAAAGATAATCCTGGCCAAGTTCTCAAAAACTTTAAGCTGACAGTCTTTTAAAAATATGAAATGAACAATTAGATTTGTTGTGAGTTGATTTCATAATGAACAGTATAATATCCATAGTAAGGAATATCCATAGTAAGAATGTTAAGAAAAAATGTGCAAATTGTGAGGTGCCTTTGTATAAAACACAATTTAATTTAAATAGAAATCAACAAGCAGCACTTATAATGCTAAAGTTGTAAGCATCAACAAATAGACAACTTTAATATCCTCTAAAGAGTTGATTCGTTGATTGATTGATTCTTTACTAATTCATTTATATATTTCCCACTAAGATAGTACTCTATGACTCACAGCAGAAAAAATAGAGAGGCTCTTCCTAATTTGAGTTTGTTTTGCTTTGGTTATACCTGACATGGCTGAGAAATTGTTTGAAAATCTTTATTTTAATAATACAAATCACTATTAGTTATTAATAATTATTACAAAAATATTTACAAAGGTGTTATCTCTGTTTCCCCTTGTAAATCCCAACTAAGTGCTCTTATTAGTATTTGTGAGGATAAGGAGGACAAGAGGATAGATGGATAGAGTGGATTGGAGCATAACTGTGAGTCAATTTTGCAGGAAATTGTTCAAAAATTGACTATGATTTCCAACCTACAATACACTTGTTTTGGGGGTCAATTATTAATATAAATTTTGCATTTGTTCATTTTTTACTTTCCCTGAATGAGACTATATATATATATATATATATATATATACACACACATATATATAATGTTATATAAACATATAAATATATGTAATGATGATATTAAATTAACCTTCTTTACCAAGAGTATAAGTTTTATTGCTGCTATTAATGTTAAAATTACTTTTTTGGTTTTTATACCTTTTCTTTTAGAGGTGTAAAAATTATTAACAATTCCATGAAATTTTTATGTGTACTCCACAAGCAGTCTGAAAATTGGTGAGGCCAATATTACTAACTCCCATTTTAAGATTAGTAACCTGAAGCTTAGAGGGGTTAAGTAATTTGTCTGAAATTTCAAAGGAAATACATTCAGGTTTTCTGGTTCTTAATCAGTCCAGTAGTTTGATGATACTACCACATTCGTATTTATTGATACTTTTAACCACACAGAGATGTTTTCTTTTGATACTTCATTATCTATGCTTAGTTATATGGATCTATCACAGATATTATCATATTATAGTCTTATATTACATTTGATTATTTTTGTCTGAGAGGTCAATTCATAGAGAAAGAAATGATTTTTCTCCTTTATAACCAGTCCCTACTGCCTTTTTTTCTTTTTCAGATGCTCTAGATTCTGTCTGTACTACAAAGCCATGATATATAATTCAGTACTGTACAACTTAAGTAGGAGTTTCATCTTCGAGAAGCCCTAAAGACTACACTGGCTGCCAGACATATGAAACACATCCAGCAAAAGCCCTGAAAAAAAGTTATAATTAATCAGAAAAGCATCTTTGAAATATTCTTTCTTTATTTTATTACATTTTATCTCTTTTAAAGAGAACTATATGTGGTCGGATTAGTTGTTCATAAATTCCAAAATTGGAATTTATAAATTCCAAAATTCCATAAATTCCATATTGTTCATAAATTCCAAAATAGCACTTTAATCTCTTGACTCAGTCAAAACCAGTGAGGTCTAGATGCTAACTCTCATAAATTGTTCACATATTTATTTGTTCATTATATATTCACTAATGCTTCCAGAAGGAATCTGTTACAGCTTACATAGTCAACGAAGCTTTTAACACAGTGATAGAAGAATGAGATCCCAGTATGAAGGAAATCATGTAACCTAGCTTAGGGCACATTACTTATTAATTGAAAGGAATATTTAGCTAAAATCTGCCTAGCTGACAATGCAAAAAAAAAAAAAATTCCTAACATTGAACACTAAGAAAAATTTTGATGTTATAGAAATGTCATTGGGAAAAAAAAATAATTTAAAAGAAAAAATCAGATGCATTCTTCATATACATATTCTTATCTTAATTCTGGTGTCAAATTGCAGCTGTGAGAGTTCATTCTATGTAGGCATAAAGCTTTCTTCTCCTATGACAATATATGTGTAGAGTTTAGAAGTTTAGAAGCTCTGGAGGAACAACTCACTCCTTCAAGCTTTAACTCTACTGCTCCCTATTTAGGAATGTGTCTGTGGCATAAATAGTAAGATATAATTCTAGTTGTTAGTCACATTATTAACTCACTATTTTTCAAGCGTTTCCTAAGATCTTTGCAAACAATAAAATTCAAATAATTTTTAGTTCACATTTTTAGTTAGCATAAGTAGGTCACACAATGCTTGAAAGTGACACAGATTGAAAGAAGGAGCAACCACTAGTAACTTCAATTTTCATTCCAAAATATGCAAGTAGAAAACAAAAAAGAAAACTTCGGCTGATTTGAATTAATTTGTTAGAAATATTGAAAATGAAAAACTGCTCTATGGGATGATGATGCATAGGAAGAAAGGAAGTGAATACTTAAGTCTTTAAGGAAACTTAATGGAAGCATTTGAGTTGTTAACACTTTCACCCCCAATTTTTGCCAACTTTTTTTTTTTCCAACTACTGGTAGATTTGCTCTCTTCTTTTAATATCAATTATCAAATCTCAATATGTTTTTCTAACTTCCACTACAGTGCATTGCTAAAGTAATCTCTTCTATCATCAATAAACTGGATCTTTTCCATTGATTTGTCTGCTGAATTCATTTTATTTAGATCAGGCTCTAAAATTAACACATGATTCAGGTTCCCCAATTAACTCAATCTGTGTACAATTATTTTTACTGCCTATGTGGAATATTTGATTTCCATTCTACTCAAATGCATTTTGATATGTTTCTTTAGAGCTCAAACTTAATTGCTCTATTCTTACCAAAATAATAAATAAATAGGAGACTATATTTCTTTGTAATTTGTCTCATATTCAGTTATGTATTGCATAAATAAAGACTTAATACTAAATTATTTTTAAATAACTAATCACTTGTATTTGACACATATATGACAAAAATATCATTTCTTATACAAAATTAAAATATTGGGTTTTATTAACACATTTTAAATACTTATTGTTACTCCAGTGATAACATTTTAATAAATATGCAAAACACTTATCACAATGCCTAGCACAGAGTGAAAAATGAATAAATGTTGGTGTACCAATTTCCCTCTTTAAATTATGCTTTATTCTGTCAACAAAACACAATAAGCAGTAATTCTACTGTGAAACAGGTAGTAACAATTACAGGCAATTAACAAATATGTGTTCTTCATTCTCCCTGTTTTAGCAGTTGCTAGGCACTATGATCATCGTTTTTCTGCATTTAGTATCTATTGCATATCTACACTTTGCTGGGCCAATTTAATCCTAATCAATCTTCCATATGAGCAATAGAAATTCATACGACCCCCATTTCAGCTTTAACACATTTACTCCTATTTCTTCCTAAGTTATAAGCTACTGAAAATTCTGTTTTTAAGTCATATAACCAAAGCATTTATTTTCAGCACATTGATTGACACATGACTAGCTCTTTTAAAGAAGAATTAAGTTTATATTGATACTGAGCATGTCTCAAGGGGTGCCCATTTCCTAATCAATGTTCATGAATGAGCATTATAGTTCTGTGGTTAAGATCTAAGAATTATATGTGTTCTGAATCACAGAGAAATAATTTTCTTTCATTTAAAATTTCTTTTCTTAAGAATGATTCTTGAGATAGATAATTTAGAGAAGCAAAAGCAATTCATTAAAAACATTTTTCAGATGAATTTGGAGACTGTCATACAGAATGAAGTGAGTCATAAAGAGGAAAACAAATATCGTATGTTAATGCATATATGTGGAATCTAGAAAAATAGTACAGATGAACCAGTCTGCAAGGCAGAAATAGAGACACAGATGTAGAGAACAAACATATGGACACCAAGGTGGCAAAGCAGTGGGGGGTGGGGGGATGAATTGGGAGATTGGGATTGACATGTATACACTAATATGTATAAAAGAGATAACTAATAAGAACCTGCTGTATAAAAATAAAATAAAATTCAAAATTTCAAAAATTCAAAAAAAAATAATAAATTCAAAAAAATTAAAAAAACAAAAAAATTTTCATTAAGCTAAGAAATTAATTACATGAAGAACATTACATCTGAACAAGAATTCTACAGTTAAGGGAAAATATTACTGCAATTTTTATGTTATTATTGACTTCTTAACCATGTACACTTTGAAACTTGTTTTTCTATATGTAGGTATGTCTAAATAGAAGGTCTTAAATTGTAACTATCAATCATTAGAAACTCAGTTTCCACATGTAAAAATTAAGGATTAGTCACAATTTCATTTGACACATTCCAACTCTAAAATTTCATTTTATCCTTGATGAGGGACTAGACAGACAAATTCTAAATAATCTTCATCTTGGATTAACAAAAATATTTTCTTCATTACTGCATGAAGCATCTATTTAAGTTCAATTTAACTAAAAGGAGGGCTTCACCTAAAGGCATTAACATTTGCATAGGTGAGGGCTATATCCTACTGCAATAAAATACAGAGAGAGAAAATTATTAGATTAGATTTTTTTGCATTTAATAGCTTCAAAATAATCACTGTGCCAAAGAATTTTCTTTTTGCTACAAAAAATGATTAAAGTATATCATTTATTAAAAAATCAACAGTATTTGGTATTCATCCTCTGCTGTAAAGGTCTTATCCAAATATATCTATGTAAACAATTGGCCATGTTTTCTCTCTTCTAGCTGAGTATTCTGGGACAAATAGCCACTTCTCTCAGTATCTTTATTATTATTTGTGCTTAGTTCTACTCCCCTCAAGAATTTTCTATGTATTTAACATCTTGAGTAAGTTCCAAAGAACCAATGTACAATTTCGAGTCATCTTTAATAAATGATACAAATCCAGACTCAACAAGACACATTCTTTATGGCTTGGATCTCTACTTATCTTTCAGGTCACTTACATCTAAATATATTGTTTTATATAATTTGTCATTTAGCTGTGAATAGGTCACAACATGGAATACACACACTGATATTTTAAATACTTTCTTAACATTCCTACTGCCTCAGTGTAGTCCATTTCACTATTACTATTATGAATTAATTATGTGAATGAAGAAGACCTTATTATCAATATATTAGTGACAAATATTTACCAGCTGTTTACAATATTTCAGGCAATGCGCTAATTGCTGGAAATATGGACATAAACAGAACAATTGTTCCCATGGTGTCTGAAAATATGTTGAACATCATTAAAAATAATTTAAAACATTTTTTATTAATTTCATCTCTGCTATTGACATAACTTCTGCATAAGCTATAATTTATCTTTAATTAAAATAGCCACAGCACTTTTGCTGGACAGAATATTTGTTCAAGTTTTAAAGCACCAAATATTTTTGCATTAATATTCTAATCAATAATGTAAAAAAAAACCACTTTGTTCATTCCAATCACCTGAACTTGCCAATTTCAACATAGTCTTTGTAAAAACTATCACAAAATACACTCAGCTAGTGGTGGAGGTGGGAGAGAAGGGGTTACAAGATAGAAAGATATCTAAATCTTGGTAGCCAGACATGTTCCCGAAGGCATATATCAAAGTTGATCTTCACTGAGATTGAAAACCACACTCACAGAGAAGTTGACACTTTTGATAGGACAATCAGATATCCAGGTACAGGTATACTTTAGGTCCAGCTACATCACAACCCATCCTTCCCAACATTTGCTTGTACAGCTTTGAGTCACATGACACCATATCCTTCCAATAAATCTCCCCTTTTGCTTAAGCTAGTTCGAGACAGATTTTTGCCATTATTTTATAATAACTTTAAATGGAGTATAATCTATAAAAATATCACTATGTAGTACACCTGAAACTCATGTAATATTGTAAATCAACTATACTTCAATAAAAAAAAAGAAAAAAGAGAAAAATATCTTCTACTACAGGATTCACCTTGCATTTGATATGTATAATTAACATAATGAATATTCTCCCCAAAGTCTATTCATTTGATAGTGTGACTTAAACAGTAGTGTCTTATAATTAATAAAATGTGATAACATTAATTCATGTGAACATTCATTCAACACAGATTTATTGAACATCTACTATGTTCATGGCACTGTGCTAGACACTGGGAATGCAGGCACCCTTTCTATTCTTCAATCAAATACAGAAAACTCCCCTAGTTAATATCATTTTTTCTACTGAAGATGTTAAGAAGAAGAAAAGGGTTCTAAAAGCATTTCCCCCAACAAAAGAATTTTAAAATTACTCATAATTAATTCATATTTTAGAGGAACTAATAATGAACTAATTAATATAAATTTATTAAAAACATTATTCATCAGACTACTCTGCAATAAGCTGGGTACATATATATTGGACATCTTGTAAAATTTATGTATTCTTCAAGTGTCATTTTGTTCCTTATCCACTAGTCAGATTTTCCATACTTGAGCAAAATGACCATTTTTGACCTTAGATTATGCTTATGGATAGTTTCTTTTTCAAATTAAACTTGACTTTCTTCTAGTAAATAATAATAAAAATTAACTTTCAATTTTGCACTGCCTCCATTACGCCCATTTTAGTTACAATGAAAGGAAGATGAACAAACTTATGAACATAGGGGTTCAAAATGTCATTGATTATATGCATGCATTGACATTTGAAGTTTCCTGCAGAGTGCCAAGAAAATTTAGTAAAATTATGGGGATATAGAAAAGAAACTTTAATCTCCTAATCCTGAACCTAGAGTTTTAGTAACAGTATAACCTCTATCTTTCAGTTTTCCCATCTTTAAAGTGAGGATCTCATATTCTCTTAGAGAGGATTAAATGAGATTATTCATTTAAGCATGATCTCAGCAAAACCTTTTTTCCTTTCAAGTTGTATTTTAACTACCTATCTCTTTTTAGTGTGAACCTCTGAAATTTACAGTCAACACCATTTATTTCATAACTGCACTGACTAAATCATTATACCGATATTTCTAAACTATTTTAAGTATCATTTTACTACCTCATTCAGGAAGTTATTTTTGATGTCCTCCCTTAATTTTAGCTAGAGCTCAATTTATATGCACTTACTGTACCTGCTTCTACCTTTACAAGTGTTAGCTTTGTCCAGTGAGCTTTCAGTTATTTTCTCTCTTTCTTTTAACAGACTATTCTATCCATGGAAACAAGGAATATAATTCCCTTTGCATAGCCAATGCACATAAAAGGAGCTTAATAAACATTTGCTGAATTAATAAATTAATGTGTTCCCTGACCTCAACAGATTCACAATCATGTAGGGTAATATACATATCTATTACATATGAATATAATAACATTCCATCAATTAGATTGTACCATAGTATCTGGTATATATAAATCTATTTATTCCATCCGAATATAAACTCTTTGATGGAAAGGTTCATGTTGTACTCATTTTTGTATCCCCAAAGTCTGGCATAGTAGCTAGCATATGTGCAAGATTTGCCAAATATGGTTCTTCAATTCAAGAGAGTTGTGTGTGTATACACACACACACACATACACACACACACATCTACACACACACATAAAGTGGGCACTTGGAACTTGGGAAGATACTGTTACTAGCTTTGTGCTCAAAAGTTTAATTCAAGGGATTGAAGTTGCAACTAAATGCATCACTCCAAAAGAACAGTCATACAGTCTAGACAACTGTTGATAAATGATCCTTGCTCTGTGTGGGTGATTAATTGGAATGCAGATATTTTAGAAATAATTATGCTGGCAATAAACATAAGAGTTTTAGACACAGTGGCATAAGGACTTTGGCTAGTAAAATAGATAGCAAGAAATATCTGAGAAATAGAGTTGATGTATCAGAAAAATAAGTTTAGAGGTTAGATTGGAGAACAAAAGGAAAGAGTAGAGTTAATTCTAAATTTATAAACGTAGCAAATGGCAGTGTCTCTTGCACTTAGAACCCATGTATCTATCTGAAGATCAATCAAGATAGACATAATGCCAAGATTCTCATACAAATGTTCCTGTATACGGCACTTTTATATTTGTCTATAATGACAAATAAAATTTTAAAGTACTTAACTATGTTATATAATTTTACCAAGTGTTTGTAAGCATGGATAATTGTCCATGAATGTAGTGATTTAAGGATAGATAAGTCCGAAGACAAAAATGAGACAAAATGACTTGTAATCATCTTCTTAATGTTCACTGAGACAGAGCTACTATCACTTTTAACAGGCAAGTACAACATAAGAAATTTTTCTAAAGATAATATTATGTTCAGATTTTCCACAGTCTGATAAATCCTCTTTTGGTAAGGATTAAAGTTCTTATTCTCTACAGGTATTACCTCTCAGTATTATTTTCCAGCCAAATCCTCCAAGCCAGGGCCAGAACTCAAATTATAGGAAACACAAAACTAGTAAATAATAAATAAATTTTATGTTCATGATAATTTCACAGAATACATTTCCTCAGTAGTAAACATCTCAGAATTTTCTACTAAAACTGTTCCTCTGTAGAAGATCAGTGTTCATCATGGTTTCAAAGCACTTTAAAAATTATAATAAAAGTCATTTCCTACGTTCAAGTAAAGGGAAAAATTGCAGTTTTCCATTATTCTTACCTATTTATTCTGGAACTTGGGTGCCCTCATACTGACCTATTTAGTTTATCACTAGTCCGCCTAATTCACCTCTTGGCTTCCTGCTCACCCAGTTCTTCAACAGATTTCTTCTGTTTGTCACCCAGCTTCTCGTGTTGCCAACTTTATATCATCTTCC
This sequence comes from Orcinus orca, assembly GCF_937001465.1. Taxonomy (NCBI): domain Eukaryota; kingdom Metazoa; phylum Chordata; class Mammalia; order Artiodactyla; family Delphinidae; genus Orcinus; species Orcinus orca. Next base: position 31,996,872 of record NC_064569.1, on the reverse strand, counting down.
ATCTGTTTAAATTCCTATGTTCTTTCTGGCACAGCTCCGCCTCCAGATTCTCTCCCAGCCACCTACCTTGCTGCCCTTCCATCTGCTAGCATGACTAGTGTCTTTTCTAACCTGTTCCCAATCTAAATTGTCTCCAATTATCTACTTGAATTTCTTTATCAAAAGTTTATCTCTTAAAGGATTATTGTGATTGCAATAGTTACTTATAATCACACAATCTTGGAGTAGATAGGGAAGTTAAAAGCCAAAATGCTCAAACATGCATTTAATGTTTTAATTCTTCTATGCTTTAAAGTCATTTACTTTTCTCAGCTTCTTTTAATCATGTTTTGAAGGAATAGCATGCACTACTGAAAGATATCACTAATGTCTTTTCATATACATTTCTTCTGCACACTACTTCTGTGTGGCTCAACTCTTCTTAGTCCTGTGGTTAAGTGCATTTGCCATTGTTCCAAAGTTCTGCATTCACTGATTACCAAAAACCTTTCCTTGAACACCACATTCTCAAGACAGTTCAATTCAAATTTTTAGGCTTAATGTAGCAGAAATATTTTTTATTTAAGATGTGTGTTTATAGTTGCCTACTGGATGCCAAAGAGGCTATATAAACAACATTAGCATTTGATTATTACAGTTTCAGAATTTGATATTTAAGGAGCATAAGGTGGCATTTTCCCTTGGCATTGATTTAGTTGCTTGATGAGGTAGATGCTTATTTTCATGTAGCAGAGGAAACATACTACAAGTTAAAGTGGACTCAGGAAAATATTTAAAACTTTAGACCTACGTACCTTGTAATGAGACTAAAAACTAATTGTCCACTCACATTTCTGGAGTAATACCCTTCCTCTATCAACCACAACTTAGAAAAGAATTAAGCTTGTGTTTACAGGAGGTTCAGTTAGAAATTACTCTTATATTCAAAATAATAATGTAATGGAGCAGGACACTTATGGGGCCTTCCCAGGACAGGCCTTCCCCCCATATCCTCTGCTTTAGCTCCTCTCTGGAGTATGTAGATTACAGTATCGGATGCACATTTCCTGAATTGTGTTACAGATGTGAAAAACCCCTACCAAATGGAAAATATTAACTGTTTGAAGACCATAAGCACATAGCCCCCAAGCCTACTGGAGCCTGAGGATTGATAATGTTAACCCCTGTGACACAGCCGTTACCTCATTCATCAGCCAAACAAAAGAACTGTGCACAGCTGATCACACACTCTGCAATCCCCTTCCCTCACCTGGCTTTTAAAAATGCTTTGCTAAAACCCTTTGGGGAGTTCAAGGTTTCTGGGGACATGAGCCATCCGTCTCCTGATATGGCCCTGCAATTAACCTTTCACTGCTCCAAACTCCGACGTTTAGGTTTGTTTGGCCTCACTGTGCTTCAGGTATATGAACTTGTGCTAACAATATAGCATTTTAATAAAAAGATAATGATTTCAGAAAGACTTGACTGATTTATTTTAAATACTAGGAATGTAATACTTCTACTGATGTTAATTAACATTAAAAAAGATGTTGATAAGTTTTTCATGTTTATTTTAATATGTTTTATTGTTATCTAGGTATGGTAAGGCCAATAGATCTGGTGATGACTGTCATTGAAAAATATAGCTTGTTATATTCACAGATCCTGAGAAGGCGGGACATGCCTGGGGACACACAAGGAATCATGGGGGTGCAGGTTTGGTCAAGAGGCAGAGGGAAAAGGGTAACTGTGGGCAAGAGCCTTTATTATGGTTTTCTCAGGAAGGAGGCAAGATAAAAGTGGATTTAGGATTGGCCAGTTTGAATTATTTTAGGTAGCTCTGGGGCATTGGGGCTGTACCTAGTTGTCTTGATGTGAGAATTCTAATAAGAAGGTTGAAGGCAGGGCTTTGGATTGGTTGGTTTGCATTTGAAAAGGGAACTTGAGGGCCAGTGGCTTACTAACTCCCGTGATTAGCTCACCCTGGGAGGTGCAGTCCCTCCAGGGTTAGCAAGGCAAAGCATTAGAATACAGAAAAAAATATATAGTTAATACAATATTCAATTCAGGATTAACAATCATTAAAAAGAAATGTTGAGAATTCATCTGATTCAGAGATTAGAAATATCTTTAGCATTAAATGACTCCAGTGTGATTAAATAATGTCTGTGAGTACCCAATAACTATAAGACCCACGTCTAAGCAAGTTATTCTGTTGGTTAAGTTCTTAACAACCTGCTCCCACCTTGTTTATTCTCACCTACACCTATACAATTCCTCTATTTAAGTCCTGACACCAGAATATATAATATTGATTTTTGTTTCCACCCCTGTATGCACATTCTTCTCCTGGACTCCACTTAACATTTCTGAGCTTGGTTCCCCCTTTCTCCTGTGACACTAAAACTTTTAACCAAGTATTTTGCCTGATGCTATGCTCTATTTTTTTTCCTACATTTGAACTATTTGTTCTATTGAAAGCATAGCCCTTCATCTTTTTTTTGCATCTACAGTGAGTACCTAGAAAAAGCACACAAGAAGACCTTAATAAATGCTTCTTCATTACACTGAGTTGTCTTGTAAGATTAAAGTGATTAGGAAACAATAAATAATTGGGTAAAATGTATATTTATAATCAGAGGGAATAAATTGGTGAAACATGCATGAAGCTATATTAAAATGACACACTCTTGGGCTTCCCTGGTGGCGCAGTGGTTGAGAGTTCGCCTGCCGATGCAGGGGACACGGGTTCGTGCCCCGGTCCGGGAAGATCCCACGTGCCGTGGAGCGGCTGGGCCCGTGAGCCATGGCTGCTGAGCCTGCGCATCCGGAGCCTGTGCTCCGCAACGGGAGAGGCCACAACAGTGAGAGGCCCGCGTACAGAAAAAAAAAAAAAAAAAAAAAAGACACACTCATCAGTGTCAACTCCTAAGAGCATATATAAAAGGAAAATGTTTCATAAACTATAATTTCTTAGGGAAAATATTTTAAGGAGGAACTAATTTTATCGTTTTCTCCAATGTAAGAGAAAAGAATATAAAATCTCTTGGTATCACTCTTTGTTATAAATTCATACTTGAAAAAAGTTTTCTGTGTATTTTACAAAGCTTGTAGCACATCAGGACTATTTACTAAAGAACCCTATAGGGGATTACCTTGTCTTATAAATGTAAACTCAGATTTAATCAATTCGTATGTGTGTTTTAGGTTTGGAAAATGGGCATATCATCTCTCATCTTTTACTCTTCTAATCTTCCATAAATGATTCATAACTTTTCTATAATCTTATTTAATGCTGAATATAGTATAGATAGAGATACAGTTTTCTTCTTAGATTTATTATAATGTAGGTGAAAACATCCCTTATTAATATATATATTTATTCTCTATAAGAAAGTTGCTTGTTTACCAGTTTAAAATATTCTTCTCAACTGATTTATCACTCTAAGTCACCTTTAAAATTCATTTTTAAGCTAAATTACAAAACCTTATATTAGTGAATCATAATATTTCAGAATTCTTATAAATTGATTTTAGAGGCATAAATAATATATATCAACTATGGATTAAATTCACTTTCAAAAATTTTACATTTGATATTTCACTACTATATAGGTTTCTAATTCCATTTTCCTTCTTTCCATTTTATTATACCATTTGTATATCTTTAGTTTCCTTTCCAACTGAATTTAATACTATTATACTTTGCCATAATAATCATTATCTAAACTCATTTTGGTGTCTCAACTCATATATTGTGGTTGATTTTCAAATATTCTCATTAATCTCTTGTTATTTTCTCCCAATTGATAACCTATAAAAATTATTTGCAACTAATGTGGGAATTGGGAACTGAGCACATCTCTTTCCAGATTCCCCTCAGACGACCTGGGAAATATTCTTTATCAAAACCATTAGATATTTTCAGTGAGACTGATTAATGGCCTGGGTTGAGACTAGAACAATGACAAAGAGGCTTAGGTAAGTACAAGTGCAATGTTACATAGAACCCTTTGTCTATACAATCTCCCCAAGTTGGTCCATTAATTTCACTGCTATGATCTTGTCACCCATCATGGGGGCTTTTCTTCTACTGTCACCTCAGCCAGCTCCAACAAGTAGCACTGCCATTATACTCATTATTCAGAATTTAGTATGTCATTAGGTAATAAATACCTTTAAGTTTCTGTTCCCTCCATTCTTTCTCATTTTCTTTTAGATTCCATTTTAGTAGCTGTTAAGGGGCCACCTCATTCAGGAGGCATTTAAGCAGAACTGAACGCCATGACTCAGCAACGGGAGACCTCTAAGACATATAGGCAGTTACCTATCCTCCCTTTCTTCCCCTCCCTAAGTAAAAACTCACACGTGAGTGTCCTCATAAAACACATTCTACAGTGCTGGGAGCGCAGTGCCACACCACCACCAGACAGTTGACAGGAAAGCCAAGTAACAGAGTAACACTGTAGCAGAACTGAAATGTACTGTGAAATGCTTGAAGGGTATTTTTCCTGTGGTCTTACTATCATTACTCTATTTCCTTTTTTAATTTTTATTTTTTAATAATAATCCTTATTTTACAAAAAATACTGGCCTTATCTATTACTGGTTCTTGGTAGATTATTCAGCAAACAAATTTTTAAAAACAGCATCAATTAACATACTTGAGAAGTAGGCAATGTTATATTATCTAATTTATATGATATACCTGTTATATTGCATATATTATGTTTCATAAATTATATATTATAGTGCATATATGTATGTATGCATATATGTACATCTATGCATATGTGTATACATATATATACTAATAGTATAAATGTACTGTTGAAAAGCATCCTTAAAAATTTTTACTATATCTAGAGTTTCTTGCTGAATGTTTATTAAATGCTATTTTCCTACCCTAAAGAAAGGTTTAGGAATTTATATCATACTGCACGTTATCTGCATATTTATTAATTATTTGTCATGATATTTAAGCAAGCAGCTTTAATTCACAAAGACTGGCAAATATAGTAGTAGATAGAACTATATTTTTCAGTTTTGCAGAGTTTTTGTAAATTTTATTTGGCTTTTATACAGTGGGTTCTGCAATTGTATAAGCTTAATTTTTAAAAGACCAAGAAGGAAAGAAAACTTTTTTGGTGGATGGGGGCATAAATTTCAAAATATTACATCTATGCATTCTTTTTGGAGTAAGACATTCTGGACAAGAGGGAAAAAAACCCAAAACACTACCGGTAGAAGTCAAACTGTTTTGTTTCTGACAACAAGGTCTTCCTTCAAGGACAAGCTAGTCCAAATTACTTTAATTCCATCTGTTCCATTTGTATGCAACACAGTATTTGAGTTTGAGTACCTCAGTGCTTTCCTCTGCTTCTGGGGAAAGGATTGAGCATTTTTGGTGTTTACCAACATTTTTTACCATAATTTGAAATTATTGACATTAAGGAAATAATAGGAGCCAAAGGAATACCACAGCCCTGCTAAAACTTCTCCACAGGAGGTAATTTTTTATTGATTCAGCTCATACTTTCAGTGCTGCCCCTCCCCAGTTTGCAGGTTTCTGTCTATCTGAGACACACATCTGAGCTCTGGTACATTTTTGAAAAGCTTTTGCGTGCAAGATAAAATACCCTACGGCAACTTGTCAAAAATATAAAATAAAATCAGCTTTCAATTAACATAAAAATTGAGAACCCTGACACCGCATAGCAATACTGAGGTGTGAGTCAATCCTACTAACACTGCATCACCCTTTCCTAACTCAGCACATTCTCCCTTGGAATTTACTAACCTAGAGAAAAACCTCGGACTTACCTCATATGCTGAATTATCTGACGTTCTGTGTATAGTATTTATTGCAAGCTGTCCATTTGAATGAATGCAGCGACAGTCACACCACAGTACGTCTCTCTCCTGCAGCAGAAAGCAAGTTAAAAGGACTTCAAGCTGTGACCTCAGAGGCAGGCACAGCCGCTCCCATCCTTCAGCCAACCTTCTGGGGAGAGCAGGTTAGATGACAGTAAAGCTGGCTCTCTACATAGCAATACTTTCAAATAAAGCATTCTGTGCTGCGAGCTGTGGGATTTACATCCAAATTCAGCTGGCTAGAGTCAATGCTGCTTCTATGCCTGAAAATATTAAGCATTTCACTGCAGTCACTTAATGCAAGAAACTATCTGAGGCGACTTCACAAACCCCGTCATTCTGTTCGGAGACTAAAGAATGAGCACCGCATGCATAATTCATGCATTAAAATCTTCAATGCACTTCCTGTAGCCTCTGTTCTATCCAGTAATGGGCTATTGATCACCTCATCGTTAAGACTATTGGAGGTACGCGACTGGTTTATTTCCACAAATAAAATTACAACCTAAATCACAGGCAGAAGCCTCCAACCCTGCAGCATCCACTCGAGTAAAACATTCACATAAACGAGATGGCATTTGCATACTGCAGAATGTTTAAACTGGACTCTTCCGCAGAAATGCTATAGCATCTATTTTCTTTTATTCAAAATACATACTTTCTGTGGGTTTAGGTTGAATATTTTATATTAGAAGTGAAATATACAGAGTTGATCTTTTCCTACCATCTTGGGAAAATTAACAGGGATAAACGGAAAATTAAGAAAAAAAAAAAAAAGAATGGTGTATTGGTATAAATCATAGAAGTTTTTATCTGGGCTCATTTGAATAACATTTCTTTGAAGACTTTAACTTAAAAACAATTTTTATTTCAATAATGTGGAAGAGGATTTCTTTTTTTTTAATCATCATAGTGGGTACATCATTGTTAACTATTTTGGATCATGAGCACCTGTGCTCTGGGTGTGTCAGTAGTTCTGAGAGCCCTTTCTCTCTGAATTTAAGCTCCTAAGAACACGCCATGATTTCTACTAGTCTTTTTTCACTGCCTCAAAAAAGTAAGCTTTAAAACAAATTGTGCTTTTTATTATGCTAATATTCATCAGGAGAAAACATAGTATAATATTTTTAAAAGTTACCATAATGGGAGATCCATGTAAAATACCAAATGCATTTATGTACAAGAAATGTTTGTCTATTTCCCAAAGTATCTTAATTGTAAAAACGAATTAAGCTTTATCCACCAAAGAGGACTGATGTTATTGAGATCATTTAGAAGCCTAATGCCATGTCTTTCCAAAGCCTCTTCAATGGTGATTTGCAGTCAATAAGCCAGTAACAACTGATACCAGCATGAGAGGGTAGTAGGAGCCCTGATGACAATAGCAATGGAGTTCAGGGATGTTCAGGGAGATGGCTCTTCCTTCCAAGTGCAGTAAGAGCATAATCCCTGCTAGGTCATTGGGAAAATAGGTGCACCTAGCTGATAAAGATTATGCTAAAATATTCTAAAGGTGTCTGAGAAATTATCCAATTACTATGTACATTATATATTCTATATTCCGCAATGTTTTGTTTTGTCCAAGCCAGATTCTTTTTGTATGTTTACATATATACATAATAAAATTTAAATAATAAAATTAAACTATAAGAAGACCATTTATCAGAGTAATATTCTTTATTCTTTATACAGAAGATCTCAAACACTTAAAAATTACAAAAGGTATAGCTAAGGATTAATTTCCTGCCAAGAGTTGTATCAATTTAATCATTTAGAGAAGCAATTTTATATGAAGATAACATCTCTTTTAAAAATAGTAGAAAATTGAAAACTTTGAAACTTAAGTTATCATGTATAAGGATATAGAGTACATTCATTTAGGTATAAGGATATAGAGTACATTCATTTAGGAGATATAGATTGCTGACAAAACCAAAAATAATTACAAACGTAAGCATTGGAAATTTAAGTTCTCTGAAATGACATAATTCAATAGTGCATAACTAGGTGGATAGGAAAAACATTAGCTTTGTCCTTCTCTTCTTCTGCTGTGAGTGAAAGACAATATCTTTTCTCACATACAAATATCCAAGATCCAAGTCTAAAACGGTGATGGCAACTTTTCATCTACTTGGTGAATTTTCAGATTCAATTGTTTTAAAGGTGAGGAGAGAGATGAAACACACACACACACACACACACACACACTTGCACACACACACCATCAACCTAGAAAAGACCAAGATTAGAGTCAGCAAAGAAGAGAAGAGTATGGCATGAGAAAAGCTATGGAGATAGTAAGTCCCTAAGAAATCAGAGTGGGGGCAACAAGTAAACCTTGAAGGGAAACACCTGAGTAAAAATAATCAGTTGTACTCCCAGATAAGATGAAGCCTGAGAATGTAATAAGTACCAATTTCCACTTTCCAGAAGTCTGGCTATGCCTGAGAAACACACTTAACAAATCTTTTCAAATGGATGGAAAACAGAGATGGGTCTTTTAGATGAATTTGATCTCTTTGCTGATCTAGAGGATTTCCAATATTTTGAAGTTATAATGCATGTAAAATATGGAGTGAACTCTGTAATGTACAATAGGGTCAATAAAATGACTCAAAATTTGTGAATAAATCAAACATATTTATTCTGCTAGTTTTGCAATATCTATTAAGACATATACCTATCCTGCCTGTCATTTGGAAAAATGCATAATTTATATCCACTATAAGAATACATAATGCCATGTAGAATTAGGAAAATAATTTAGCCTGCCAAAGTTTCTACATTCCTGAACTCAAGGGTTGTGGGAGCAGACTGCATTTATTCTCTGAGATTTAAGATATTCTTTCCTCTTTTCTCAAGCTGTCCTACCCATAACATAGTCATCCCCTAATCATAACACATTCATTCAATCAAAAAATATTTATTATGTACCTTCTGTATGAAACAAATTGTACTATATGCTAGGAAGACAAATATATATAGTGGCTGCCCCCAAGGTATTCATGCTTTAGTGAAGAAAACAAGAAAAGACGTAGATACAGAGTGATGAATATAATTACCTCTGATACACATTAAGGTATGCAAATGAGGTAATTACTAAAGTATACTGTGCCTGTATGCTAAGTAACTGATAGATAAGTGTTATATATGAGGCATAGAAGCAGAAGAAATATTGGCATCACCAACTGCTCATGGGGCATTAGGAAATGATTCATGGAGGGGGTACTATTTAAAGAAACTGTGTGGTAAATAGAACTAACATGGGCTTTAATGTTTGTCAAATTTGAAATTAAATTCAAGCTTCCTCAATTTGTTACCCAACCAAACTTCGGTCTGCTTGCCCTGCACAGGAAAGCCAAGGTTGACACTGGGTTATAGTGAAGGAAAGTGCAGCATTTATTGTAAGGCACCAGACAAGGAGTCTGGGGCAGCTAATGCTCAAAAAACTCAAACTTCCAGATGAGTTTCAGGGAACATTTTTAAAGGCAAGGTGAGGGAGGGGAGTTCTGGTGTATGTGATCAGCTCGTGCACAGTTCTCTGATCGGTTGGTGGTGAGTTAAGAGGGCAGTGTCACAGGGGTTAACATTATCAATCCTCAGGCTCCAGTAGGTCAAGGTCATCAAGTAGTTAACTTCTTCCATTTGGTGGGGGTGTTAGCATCTGTTAAAAAACTCACGAAATATGTTTCAGATACTGTTATCTAGGTATATCAGGGAGGAACTAAAGATTCTGTGAATGCCACATGGCTGATTTACTGTTTAAACTGTTACCAGTTCTCCTGGTTCAACTGCTACTTTTGTCACTACCTGTTCACATCTTTTTGACCATTAATTCTTTTTTTATTGGCGTATAATTGCTTTACAATGTTGTATTAGTTTCTGCTGTACAACACAATGAATCAGCTTTTGGACCTCCCTCCCACCCACCCCCCCATCCCACCCAACTAGGTTATCACAGAGCACCAAGCTGAGCTCCCTGTGCTATACAGCAGAGTTCCACTGGCTATCTCTTTCACACATGGTACTGTATATATGTCAATCTGTCAATTCATCCCACCTTCCACTTCTCCCACTGTGTCCACCCTTCTGTTCTCTACATCTGCTTCTATATTCCTGCCCTGCAAATAGGTTCATCTGTACCATTTTTCTAGATTCTACATATATGCATTAATATATGGTATTTGGTTTTTTTTTTCTGACTTACCTCACTCTGTATGACAGACTCTAGGCCCATCCACATCTCTAAAATGATTCAATTTCATTCCTTTTTATGGCTGAGTAATATTCCATTGTATATATGTACCACATCTTCTTTATCCATTCATCTGTCAATGGACATTTAGGTTGCTTCCATGTCCTGGCTATTGTGAATAGTGCATAGACATTTCTCCAAAGAGGACAGACAGATGGCCAAGAGGCACATGAAAAGATGTTCAACATCACTAATTGTTAGAGAAATGCAAATGAAAACTACAATGAGGTATCACCTCACACCGGTCAGAATGGCCATCATCAAAAAATCTACAAACAGGACTTCCCTGGTGGCGCAGTGGTTGAGAGTCTGCCTGCCGATGCAGGGGACACGGGTTCGTGCCCCGGTCCGGGAAGATCTCACATGCCACAGAGCAGCTAGGCCCATGAGCCATGGCCGCTGAGCCTGTGCTCCGCAACGGGAGAGGCCACAACAGTGACAGGCCCGCGTACCGCAAAAAAAAAAAAATCTACAAATAATAAATGATGGAGAGGGTGGGGACAAAAGGGAACACTCTTGCACTGTTGGTGGGAATGTAAATTGGTACAGCCACTATGGAGAACAGTATGGGTGTTCATTGAAAAACTGAAAATAGAACTACCATATGACCAAGCAATCCTACTACTGGGCATATACTCTGAGAAAGCCATAATTCAAAAAGACACATGTACCCCAATGTTCATCGATCATTAATTCTTGAGCCAGGCCTTTGTGACTCAGGGGATGCCTGGGAGACTGCAGTTTTTCTACAAACAAAAGGCAGGGAGAAAATATGGGGGGAGGGATCTGTTGCAGGAAAGCACCATAGGGTCTTGTTCATGTGACCTTTTTTGTGCTACCCGTACTCCATGAGCATGAGTTTTATCATGTAGAAATCTAGTTAAATATCTATCTCTTTTTCTTTTTATAAGAATTAAATAAATGGCTTACAGAATAATAATTAAAAACACAGTTTTTATAGTCATCCAGATGAGAGTTTAAATCCTGCCTTGATTTCCTCATCTCTAAATGGAAATTTCATTGCCATCACAGAGTTATTAGAAAATTCAAATATTACAATGTCTTTTTGTCACTTAAAACAGTTTCTTACACAGTAAGGATTTTAGAAACATTAATTTATATTCTCCAAAATCTTAGTCTTGAAGAAAAGGCTTGAAGGGAAAGCCATTTTTAGTAAAGAGAAAAGTATGCATTTGTAGAGACAGGACATCACATGATATGCTTGAGAAACTGAAGTATCTATATTATGATAATTTTGGATACAATAAACATTTTGTCAGGTGATGAGGCAAAATTATACAAAATCTGATAGTATAGGACTCTTTTTAAAAACTGTTAAAATCATGATTATATACCACATTTTTAATCTGGGAAGGAGTTTGAAGCTATTCTACAGAGAAAGAGATATTTAAAGATTTCACCAAGAGAGTAAAATGACTAAATTTTGTGGCTAGAGGATAGATTGGATGCAGTAACCAGAATAAAAAATGTGTTTAATAGGATATGATTTTAGTTTACCAGAAGTGATGAGGGCCTGCACAAAGCAGAGATAGGAATATTCTAGAGATATTTAAACATTAGCGCGTAGGACTAAGTCGGATTAAGAGACAGGGAGAAATCATGGAAGACTTTAGGACTTTAGGACTTGAGTCACTCAGTGTCCTTCTCCCCTCATCCTTATCCAAAAAAAATAAAGAAGAAGAAAAGAAGAACCACCGATATTATGAGAAGATGGTGAGGTAATGAGATTATAATATTAAATGAAACAAAGGAGAGACAAACCAGAAGAAAGATGAAGAGTTGGTAAAGAATTGGACACTTATAGAACTTCCAGTAGACACTTGGATAATGAAGCTATAGCTCACTAAATAGGTTTGGGAGTAGCCAGATTGTTTAAGCTATGGAAGTGGAGGAAGCAACTCAGGGTTGAAGGTGTACAGAGAAAAGAAGGTGGAGGATGAAACACTGAGATGTAGATAAGAAAATATACATAAAAGCCTTACATTAAATAAATATCTTGACATCATTAATAAGTTGACTACAGAAGGGGAACCTGCTAATATATGTTAAACGTATACTATAAGGCTAGAACATGCTTAGTACTTTAATAAACTTATTTGGTTTGATCATCACAAAGCTCTTGTGAGATAAGTAACATTTACCTCCACTTATCAATGAAGACTCTGGCTCAAAGAAAGGCTAAGAAATTTGGCCAAGTCACATGACCAATGACAGGTAAGACTGAAGTCACATCTAGATTTTCCAAGTTCACAATTCACACCTTAAACCACATCAAGCTGCTGAACCGCTTCCAAGAACCACAGTCCTAACAGAATGCATTCTCTCCATCTCTGCTTTTCTCTCCATCTCTGCCCAGAAGACCAGCAAAAAGTGAGTTTTGAATTAAAAGTATACAAAACAAGTATGTCTGGTAATCACTACTTGTTTTAAAAATAAGAGAAAAAAATTAAAATATGGAAAAGAAAAATCATTTATTATTGTTCCAAATACATAATATTTTATATATCTATATATTTATCTCCAAATGCACAGTATGTAATTATGTCTAAACTAATTTATAAAGAAGACATTACCATCCCTTTCAATAGGTAATAAAACAGGCTGAAATAGTTTTCAGTAACTTTCTTAAGGGTACATAGATTAAAGAATAAGACAAAGTACCACATGACCAAAGCTCAGGGTTATTACGCTGTAATATCCTTTAACAATATTTTTGTAAATTCACCAACAAATGAACAAAATAGAGCTACAACCATCAACATAGATGGAGCTTGCATGCTTAATGCTGAGGAAAAAAAGTGCAGAACTCATATATCATAATTCCAATTACATAAAATTTAAAAATAAGCAAATGGTATGATATTATATTTTGCCTAAAGGTATATGTAAATAAGATACATGAAAATTAAGGCCTGGATATAAATTCCATAATCTGGATTGTACTTACTTCTGGGGAGAGGAGGAAGGGTATTATTGGGAAGGAGGGTATAGAGAATTTTATTTGCATATATTTATATTTATTAAGCTGGTAGTGGGCACACATCTTTCAGTTAAATAAAGAAGAAAATATCTGTAGGGAACAGGTATCCCAACATGTCCCAAAATTTGATAGATTTGTACATTGTCCATACAACATTAAAGAATTCTTAGTTCCATTAATATACCCAACATTTTCTCAATATTTCAGTTAGCATATAGAGCTTAATATACCAAAATGATTTCCAAGGTCTCATACAAATCACCCAACTGTAGTTTAACCTGCATATAAAATGAACCTAATAAGATTTCTGCTAATGGTTACAGATATAATTGAAAAATATAACAAAGTTTTTTAAGTCTATGAAATTTTTTAAGTCTAAATAATTATAATAATCCCTATTTAATTGTAGTTACTTTTAGAGAAGCAGTTTTCCTTTTTAAGGGACTAAATACTCTTGGAAGAAGACATATTTAACTTCAAGTCAGAGATACCAGCAACCAGTTCTATCCCATGAGATTCACTGAACACCTCTGGGAACATGCCAGTATGTATCTCTAGATACACATTAGAAAAGAATTTTACAAGTTTAATCCTGCTTCTTTTTTCTAGTAACAAATTTAAATATTTGCAAAATAGTCTGGTCTAAATAAATATCAAGTCTCAAGGCAATTTAGATTTACTTCATTATGTCTCAATTTCTTTTATTCAAGAAAAGTGTGTACTCTCTTAGGTCTTTAAGAGTTGTGAGCTTTTGAAAAGAATGACTTGACCAGTAAGTAACTCCTTTAAGAAGGTTTAGAAAAATAAGGTTTACTGTATGAATTCACAAATGAATAAATGTCAACAATAAAATAAATCATACATTCACAACAATACTTGATTAAACCATTAAAAACACAGACTCCTTTTATGGACTTTATACAAGTTTTAGCCTCACTATCACTAAAAAGTACTTAATTAAAAACTTCTAAATAGATGTATTTTAAAAATGACCACATCATGATTATATTGCAGAAGTTTACATTGTGTATGTATATGTGGATGTGCATATGTATACAAATATTTTAAATATTTAATGGCAGTATACTATATTTCACATTAGTGTACATGTAACATCATACAACTTGTTGAATTTTCACAAACCGGCACAACTATGTCACCCACACTCGGATCAACACACAATACATTACTAGGAGCCCAGAGTCCCTGTGTTCTCCCTTCCATCCTCCACCACCCACAAAGATAACTATTGTCCTGCAGGCTAACATCCTAGATTAGTTTCACCTGAATTTTTACACAACCTTTAAAAACCAATGTCTAGTGCTGTAGAATTCTCTAGATATAAAATCATTTCCGAAATAAGTTTGGACAGAGGCTTTTATTCACACTCTTTCTATTCTTTTTTGACCATAGGTTCAATGTAAAATGTAACTGTTATACTTTCATCTAATAAGGTAATTTTGTATAAGTTCTTTTTTATATGAATACTTTGCAATGCATTTTATTTTTCTACCAAAACTAGATCTCATAGCAGGATATGAATATTCTAGTAAGTCCTTTTGTAAAATATTGGTTTTCATACAGTCATTGCATAAGGCAATCAACTTTGCTTCTTCATAAGGAGTTTTATCTTTAAACTTGCAACTGTAATTTCCTGGAAAATACTTTATCAGAGACATTTGTCCTATTAATTTGAAGAGGCACTCATAAAGTATCTAAAAATATAACTAATATTTTAGTTGTAGGGAGTGGGTATTGGGATCTTTATGAAAAAAGTGACACTTCACTGAAATACACGAGTTTAAATTAAAAATAGATGATTGATTGAACATAGGGATTGAAAGTCTTAATTTAAATATAAGAATAACATATGATCTAGACTGACCCTTGGTGCAAAACTGTCAGATGCAAAACTCTTATCTAGCATATGACCCAGTAAAAATTATGTTTGAAAAATAATCCAAATAAACAATACAAAGAAAAACAAGTATATGAAATAGAAGGGAAAAAAACTGGCTTGGGGCATGCAGGTATGAATGCAAAAGCACCTTTTTTCCAGTCCAGTTAACATGACTTGGGCCCTTTTTTTTTTCGAAAAATATTAATTGACATGGGAAATATTCACTGACATGGGCTATAGGTCAAAATCTAACTTAGAATCAGTGGTCTGTTGGAGCCAGCCCAGTGTTAGAGACCATTTTAAATTTCAGGATTTTGCAAGACAGTTGTTAAAAACAGTCATCATTAATAAAAATGATATAAACTGTACCTTATGTACTTACATAACTTGACAGATAATGTATACTGAATTTAAATTTATATCTCCATCCAAAATTTATTTTCTGAACTCCGGACCCATCAGCCTACTTTTGTACTTGATGTTTATCTCAGGCAGTTCACAAATGAACTCGACTTCCTTTCTCTAAATTTGGTTTTCCTTTTTCTCCTCTGTGCTAGGAAATGGTACTATCATCTACTAATCTAATCATTCCAGAAACTGAGATATCACCTTTTTACTTGAAAGATTATCTATATGCTGATGAACTCAAATTTTGTCTCTAGGCAAGAAATCTTTTCTGAAATTCAACACATCAGCTTCATAGTTCTACTTGGTTATATCTCACTCTTAGATAACTGAATTCCCAATATTTCCCCCAAATCTGATCATCTCCAGTCCTTCCTATCCTAGTAAATGACATCACCCTACACCATCCTATTTATGCCTAAAGCCTACAGCTTCAACCCTCTTTTCTACTGCCTAATTATATACTGTATCCATCTACTTTTTCCTGTCTTTATTGTCAATAGCAAAGTTCAAGCTATCATCATCTCTCAGACTATTGAAACAGTCTTATAGATGAGCTCCCCATATCTACTCTGCTGCTGTCTAATCCATACAAAATACATAGTGAGATCATCTAAAACGATATGTTAAAAATGTCAATGTCATCATATTGTTTACTGGCATAAAAGTGTTCAGTGTTTTCCTGAGCTACAATTAAGATAATATTCAAAATCTTCAACATAGTATATAATGTCCTGTTGGTTTCTAGCCAACCCTACAGCTTCATCATGTTCTCTTTTCCCCTTTCTTCACTGTATTCTAGCAACTCTGGCCAACTCCTTGGTTTTCCTAACTTTAAGACTATTCTTCCTCTGTCAGGAATTTTTTTCCCAAATATTTGCTTGGCTAACTGACTTGTCTTTCAGGCTGTATATTCTACTTTACCAATTTGCAAACTTGGATACTTCCTTCTGTAATTCATTCTTGCAATACTCAGTAACTTTCCTTTATAGCTGATCAAAATTATAATTAAAAACACACTTTTATAATTGTTTAGTTAATGTCTAACTCTTCCACTATAATATAATTTTCACTACAGCAAAGATCATATTTGTTTCATTTACCTTTCATTTATCACAGGTATGATGTGCATCATTGTGATTATTACACAGGGTACCAAGTATGTGCTGAATGCATGGAAGACTGAATCAATACACAGTGTGCGCTTATATTAGAGGGTCTGATTCTTTAAGTTTGAATTATCAGGCATTATGATAGAGTTGAAAAGATAGAACTGATCTGCTTGCCTTTGAATAAATGTTTCATTTATTTTAGATCTTTGGCTAAGAGTTCTTGTGTATTAAGCTTCTTTCTAAAAATCTGCACCACTTATCTCTGTCCCAAGATTTTGACTCCCTAGCTTGTCAAACTTGTACCAGTCAGTAGACTGACCTGTTGTTACTCATGCTGGACATTCTGCTCTGATTTTGTGTCCAAACTCATTTATCCTTAAGTGGAGAAGTTTTATTATCTCCACAACCTCACCTATGCCCTGACCTACTTGAATTCTCTGTTGTCTTATATACCCACTTCGGTTCAGCCTAAAACAGAACACTGATTAACTTCTATTAATTCTAACAACTTTAGCTGTTGTTTTAACTTTACTTTCTCTAGGGAGATTCTCTTCAGCCCTTTGATAATTTTCTTAGCTGGCTCCTAAATTTCTAGTAGTTTAAGGCTGATGTGTTCAAATTTGGTGTGGCGATAACTACCAGAGATGTTGAAAGAGCCTTGATGGCTTTAACTTATCTAACTTATGGTTTTCAGGGTGTCATCTATTTCTGTACTCTCACTGATTAAGCTTTTTCCTTCTTCATTAAAACTGGGAAAGCCTTAGTTGCTGAAGATGCTTATTAATAATATTTTTCAATTTAATAAGTTCACAAGTATTGCTTAACAGTAGAGAATGTTGCCTAAACAAAGAAAAATAAAAGAGTATTTTTTTCTCCTAACTTGCATTGTTCATTTTTTCAAATATATTTTTCTTGCCTTCCCAATGTGTTGTAAAGAGAGAGGTGGTGGATCTAATAGTTGAAAATATAAGCTTTAATTTCTTACACCTGTAGTTTAGTATCGTGTTTTACATTTACTTACTGTTTGTCCATAACCAAGTTACTTAAGCCCTTTAAATCTCAATATTTTTATTTGTTAAATGAAATAACAATAATAATGCCTCCATAATAGGAATACTGTGAGATTTAATTAAATGAAAGAACATGAAAAAAACTTACCTCATATAGCACTTCAACATAGTGAGTGTTAAAAGTTGTTAGTTACTTTTATCGCATAAACTCCCTGCAATCTATCACCATGCTTTATATTTCTGATAATGGGCATCTAACACAGAGCTTACATAAAATAGGTTATGACAAATGCTTATTGATTGATTGATAAATTCAACCAGATTTTCTTTCTGAGTCTTTCTTTTTTATCAGATTTTAATGACTCAGAAGATGCTATCTCAGGAAAAGGCCATCACTCAGATTTGAAAGAGAGATTAAAAGCTAGTTTACAGGAAACAAAAGCTAAAAGTGTTCAGCACCACTAAATAGGTCTTACAAGAAATGTTAAAGGGACTTCCCTAAGCAGAGAAGACAAGACTACAACTAGAAATATAAAAATTTTGAAAGGAAAAATCTCATTGGTAAAGGCAAATATACAGTAAATGTAGTAAGTAAACCCCTTTAAAGCTAGTTCAAAACTTAAAAGACAAAAGTAGTAAAATCAACTATAGCGACAATAAGTAAAGGGATATAGAAAACAAAAAGATGTAGAATATGATGTCAAAAACATTAAATATGGAGTGGGTAGTAGAAATGCAGGGTTATTAGATGCATTTGAACTTTAGGGATCATCAACTTAAAATAATCATGTATACACATATATAGGTTAGTATATGTAAATCTCATGATAACCAAAACCCAAAAATCTGCAATAAATACACTCACAAAAAAGAGAAAGGAATCCAAATGTAACACTAGAACAATCATCAGATCACAGGGGAAGAAAGAAAAGAAAAGAACTACAAAAATAAGCCCAAAACAATTAACAAATGGCAATAAGTACATACCTATCAATAATTACATTAAGTGTAAATGGACTAAATCCTCCAGTCAAAAGACATAAACTGGCTGAACGGATTAAAAAAACAAGATCTATATATATGCTGCCTATAAGAAACTTACTTCAGATCTAAAGACACACAGACTGAAAAGGAGAGAATGGAAAAAGGAATTCCATGCAAATGGAAATGAAAATAAGCTGGAGTAACAATACTCATATCAGACAAAGTAGACTTTAAAACATAGAATGTAGCAAGAGGCAAAGAAGGATATTATATAATGCTAAAGGGATCGATCAAAAGAAGATAAAATAATTATAAATATATATGCACCCTACATCGAAGCATCTAAATACATAAAGTAAATATTAGAAACCATAAAGAAAGAAACTGACAGTAATAAAATAGGGGACTTTAACACCCAACTTCCATCCTTGGGGAGATCATTCAGAAAGAAAATCAATAAGGAAAGAGTGACCTTAAATGACACATTAGGTTATGCAGCCTTGACAGATATATAAAGAACACTCTATCCAATAGCAAGCAGAATACACATTCTTTTCAAGGGCACATGAAATATTCCCCAGGAGAGATCACATGCTACGCCATGAAACAAGGCTCAATAAATTTAAGAAGACTGAAATCATATCAAGCACATTTTCCAGCCATAAAATGCTATCAGAACAGAAATAAGCTACAGGGAAAAACTTACAAAAAACACAAACATGGGGAGGGTAAACAATATGCTACTAAACAACTGAATAAATCAAAGAGAAAGTCAAAAGATACCTGGAGACCAATGAAAATGAAAACACAATGATCCAAAATCTATGGGATGCAGTAAAAGTAGCTCACAGAGGAAAGTTTATAGTGATACAAACCCACCTCAGGAAACAAGAAAAATTTCAAGTAAACAGCATAACCTTACAGCTAAAGGAACCAGAAAAAGAAGAACAAACAAAACCCAAAGTTAGTAGAAGAAAAGAAATAATAAAGATCAGAACAGAAATAAAGAAATAGAGACCAAAAAAACAGTAAATATTAATGAAACAAAGAGCTATTTCTTTGAAAAGATAAGAAACAAAAGTGATAAACCTTTAGCCAGACACATCAAATAGAGAGAGAAAGAGAAGATGTAAATAAAATCAGAAATGAAAAATGAGAAATTATAGCCAACATCACAGAAATACAAGAGATCATGAGATAATACTACAAACAATTATACAACAATAAAATGGACAACCAAGAAAAACTGGACAAATACCTAGATATCAGATCATTTACCAGTAATGAAATTGAATCAGTAGTTAAAAAAAAAAAAAAAAAAAAACCTCCCAACAAACAAAAGTCCAAGACAGCTTCACAGTTGAATTCTACTAAACATTTAAAAAAGGACTAATGCCTGTCCTTCTCAAACTATTCCAATATATTGAAGGAGGGATGCTTCCAAACTCATTCTGAGGCCAGAATCATCCTGGTACCAAAACCAGCAAAAACACTATAAATAGAGAAAATTAAAGGCCAATATCACTGATGAACATAGATACAAAAATCCTCAATGAAATATTAGCAAACTGAACCCAACAATATATTAAAAGGATCATACACAATGATCAAGTGGGTTTTATCCCAGAATTCAGGAATGGTTCAATATCCACAAATTAGTCAATGTGATACATGAAGGATAAATGAAGGATAAAAATCATACGGTTATCTCAATAGATGCAGAAAAAGCTTTTGACAAAATTCAACATCTATTTATGATGAAAACCTCTCAACAAATTGGGTGTGGAGGGAACATACCATATAATAAAGGCCCAATATGGCAAACCTAAAGCCAGCATCATATTCAATGATGAAAAGCTGAAAGCCTTTCCTCTAAGATCAAGAACAAGACAGGGATATTCACTCTCACCACTTTTATTCAAAATAGTATTGAAGCCAAGACTACTCTACCCAGCGAGGATCTCATTCAGATTTGATGGAGAAATTAAAACCTTTACAGACAAGCAAAAGCTGAGAGAGTTCAGCACCACCAAACCAGCTTTACAACAAATGCTAAAGGATCTTCTCTAGGCAAGAAACACAAGAGAAGGAAAAGACCTATAATAATGAACCCAAAACAATTTAGAAAATGGGAATAGGAACATACATATCGATAATTACCTTAAATGTAAATAGACTAAATGCTCCCACCAAAAGACACAGATTAGCTGAATGGATACAAAAACAAGACCCTTATATATGCTGTCTACAAGAGACCCACTTCAGACCTAGAGACACATACAGACTGAAAGTAAGGGGATGGAAAAAGATATTCCATGCAAATGGAAACCAAAAGAAAGCTGGAGTAGCAATTCTCATATCAGACAAAATAGACTTTAAAATAAGGACTATTAAAAGAGACAAAGAAGGACACTACATAATGATCAAGGGATTGATCCAAGAAGAAGATATAACAATTGTAAATATTTATGCACCCAACATAGGAGCACCTCAATACATAAGGCAAATACTAACAGCCATAAAAGGGGAAATCGACAGTAACACATTCAGAGTAGGGGACTTTAACACCCCACTTTCACCCATGGACAGATCATGCAAAATGAAAATAAATAAGGAAACACAAGGTTTAAATGATACATTAAACAAGATGGACTTAATTGATATTTATAGGACACTCCATCCAAAAACAACAGAATACACATTTTTCTCAAGTGCTCATGGAACATTCTCCAGGATAGATCATATCTTAGGTTACAAATCAAGCCTTGGTAAATTTAAGAAAATTGAAATTGTATCAAGTATCTTTTCTGACCACAATGCCATGAGACTAGATATCAATTACAGGAAAAGATCTGTAAAAAATACAAACACATAGAGGCTAAATAATACTCTACTTAATAATGAAGTGATCACTGAAGAAATCAAAGAGAAAATCAAAAAATACCTAAAAACAAATGACAATGGAGACACAACGACCCAAAACCTGTGGGATGCAGCAAAAGCAGTTCTAAGGCAATATAAGCCCACCTTAAGAAGCAGGAAACATCGCGAATAAACAAACTAACCTTGCACCTAAAGCAATTAGAGAAAGAAGAACAAAAAAAACCCAAAACTAGCAGAAGGAAAGAAATCATAAAAATCAGATCAGAAATAAATGAAAAAGAAATGAAGGAAACAATAGCAAAGATCAATAAAACTAAAAGCTGGTTCTTTGAGAAGATAAACAAAATAGATAAACCACTTGCCAGACTCATCAAGAAAAAAAGGGAGAAGACTCAAATCAATAGAATTAGAAGTGAAAAAGGAGAGGTAACAACTGACACTGCAGAAATAAAAGAGATCATGAGAGATTACTACAAGCAACTCTATACCAATAAAATGGACAATCTGGAAGAAATGGACAAATTCTTAGAAATGCACAACCTGCCAAGACTGAATCAGGAAGAAATAGAAAATATGAACAGACCAATCACAAGCACTGAAATTGAAACTGTGATTAAAAATCTTCCAACAAACAAAAGCCCAGGACCAGATGGCTTCACAGGCGAATTCTATCAAACATTTAGAGAAGAGCTAACACCTATCCTTCTCAAACTCTTCCAAAATATAGCAGAGGGAGGAACACTCCCAAACTCCTTCTACGAGGCCACCATCACCTTGATACCAAAACCAGACAAGGATGTCACAAAGAAAGAAAACTACAGGCCAATATCACTGATGAACATAGATGCAAAAATCCTCAACAAAATACTAGCAAACAGAATCCAACAGCACATTAAAAGGATCATACACCATGATCAAGTGGGGTTTATTCCAGGAATGCAAGGATTCTTCAATATACGCAAATCTATCAATGTGATAAACCATATTAACAAACTGAAGGAGAAAAACCATATGATCATCTCAATAGATGCAGAGAAAGCTTTTGACAAAATTCAACACCGATTTATGATAAAAACCCTGCAGAAAGTAGGCATAGAGGGAACTTTCCTCAACATAATAAAGGCCATATATGACAAGCCCACAGCAAACATCATCCTCAATGGTGAAAAACTGAAAGCATTTCCACTAAGATCAGGAACGAGACAAGGTTGCCCACTCTCACCACTCTTATTCAACATAGTTTTGGAAGTTTTAGCCACAGCAATAAGAGAAGAAAAGGAAATAAAAGGAATCCAAATTGGAAAAGAAGAAGTAAAGCTGTCACTGTTTGCAGACGACATGATCCTATACATAGAGAACCCTAAAGATGCTACCAGAAAACTACTAGAGCTAATCAATGAATTTGGTAAAGTGGCAGGATACAAAATTAATGCACAGAAATCTCTGGCATTCCTATACACTAATGATGAAAAATCTGAAAGTGAAATCAAGAAAACACTCCCATTTACCATTGCAACAAAAAGAATAAAATATCTAGGAATAAACCTACCTAAGGAGACAAGAGACCTGTATGCAGAAAATTGTAAGACACTGATGAAAGAAATTAAAGATGATACAAATAGATGGAGAGATATACCATGTTCTTGGATTGGAAGAATCAACATTGTGAAAATGACTCTACTACCCAAAGCAATCTATAGATTCAATGCAATTCCTATCAAACTACCACTGGCATTTTTCACAGAACTAGAACAAAAAATTTCAAAATTTGTATGGAAACACAAAAGACCGCGAATAGCCAAAGCAATCTTGAGGACGAAAAACGGAGCTGGAGGAATCAGGCTCCCTGACTTCAGACTATACTACAAAGCTACAGTTATCAAGACGGTATGGTACTGGTACAAAAACAGAAAGATAGATCAATGGAACAGGATAGAAAGCCCAGAGATAAACCCATGCACATATGGACACCTTATCTTTGATAAAGGTGGCAGTAATGTACAATGGAGAAAGGACAGCCTCTTCAATAAGTGGTGCTGGGAAAACTGGACAGGTACATGTAAAAGTATGAGATTAGATCACTCCCTAACACCATACACAAAAATAAGCTCAAAATGGATTAAAGACCTAAATGTAAGGCCAGAAACTATCAAACTCTTAGAGGAAAACATAGGCAGAACACTCTATGACATAAATCACAGTAAGATCTTTTCTGACCCACCTCCTAGAGTAATGGAAATAAAAACAAAAATAAACAAATGGGACCTAATGAAACTTCAAAGCTTTTGCACAGCAAAGGAAACCATAAACAAGACCAAAAGACAACCATCAGAATGGGAGAAAATATTTGCAAATGAAGCAACCGACAAAGGATTAATCTCCAAAATTTACAAGCAGCTCATGCAGCTGAATAACAAAAAAACAAACAACTCAATCCAAAAATGGGCAGAAGACCTAAATAGACATTTCTCCAAAGAAGATATACAGACTGGCAACAAACACATGAAAGAATGCTCAACATCATTAATCATTAGAGAAATGCAAATCAAAACTACAATGAGATATCATCTCACACCAGTCAGAATGGCCATCATCAAAAAATCTAGAAACAATAAATGCTGGAGAGGGTGTGGAGAAAAAGGAACACTCTTGCACTGCTGGTGGGAATGTGAATTGGTTCAGCCACTATGGAGAATAGTATGGAGGTTCCTTAAAAAACTACAAATAGAACTACCATATGACCCAGCAATCCCAGTACTGGGCATATACCCTGAGAAAACCAAAGTTCAAAAAGAGTCATGTACGAAAATGTTCATTGCAGCTCTATTTACAATAGCCCGGAGATGGAAACAACCTAAGTGCCCATCATCGGATGAATGGATAAAGAAGATGTGGCACATATATACAATGGAATATTACTCAGCCATAAAAAGAAACGAAATTGAGCTATTTGTAATGAGGTGGATAGACCTAGAGTCTGTCATACAGAGTGAAGTAAGTCAGAAAGAAAAAGACAAATACCGTATGCTAACACATATATATGGAATTTAAGAAAAAAAAATGTCATGAAGAACCTAGGGGTAAGGCAGGAATAAAGATGCAGACCTCCTAGAGAACGGACTTGAGGTTATGGGGAGGGGAAGGGTGAGCTGTGACAGGGCGAGAGAGAGTCATGGACATATACACACTAACAAACGTAGTAAGGTAGATAGCTAGTGGGAAGCAGCTGCATGGCACAGGTCTATTGGTTCGGTGCTTTGTGACAGCCTGGAGGGGTGGGATAGGGAGGGTGGGAGGGAGGGAGACGCAAGAGGGAAGAGATATGGGAACATATATATATGTATAACTGATTCACTTTGTTATAAAGCAGAAACTAACACACCATTGTAAAGCAATTGTATCCCAATAAAGATGTTAAAAAAAAAAAACACGTCATGAAGAACCTAGGGGCAAGACGGGAATAAAGACACAGACCTACTAGAGAATGGACTTGAGGAAAAAAAAAAATAGTATTGAAAATCCTAGCCACACAATCAGAAAAGAAATATAAATAAAAGGAATTCAAGTTGAAAAGGAAGAAGTAAAACTATCACTGTTTGCAGATGACATGATATATATATAGCGAGAGAAAATCCTAAAGATGCCACCATAAAACTATTAGAACTAATAAATTATTAATTAAAGTTGCAGGATAAAAAATAACATACAGAATTCTGTTGTGTTTCTATACACTGACAACAAACTATCAGAGAAATTTAAAAACAATCCCACTTACCATCACATCGAAAACAATAAAACACCCAGGAATAAATTTAAGGAGGTAAAAGACCTGTACTCAGAAAACTATAAGAGGGTGATGAAAGAAACTGAAGGTGACACAAATGATTGGATAGATATATTATGCTCATTGGAAGAATTAATATTTTAAAAATGACCATACTACCCAAGGCATTCTAAGATCCAGTGAAATCCTTATCAAAATACCAATGACATTTTTCATAGACTAGTACAGATCATTCTAAAATTTTCATGGAAGTACAAATGACCCCAAGTAGCCAAAACAATCTGGCAAAAGAGGAACAAAATTGAAGGTATCACATGCCTTGGTTTCAAACTATACTAGACACATAGGTCAGTGGAACAAAATAGAGAGTGCAGAAATCAACCCACACTTATATGGTCAATTAATCTACCAAAAAGGAGGCAAGAATATACACTGGGGAAAAGACAGGCTGTTCAATAAATGGTGTTGGGACAACTGAACAACTACATGCAAAACAAGTAAGCTGGGCTACTTTCTCACACCATATTAAAAAATAAGCTTAAAATGGATTAGAGTTAAATCCATTCAGTAAGACCTGAAACTATAAAACTCCTAGAAGAAAACATAGGCAGTGTGTTCTTTGACATTGCTCTTAGCAACAGTTTTTTGGAATGTCTCCTCAGCCAAGGGAAACAAAAGCAAAAATAAACAAAAGGGACCTAATCAAACTAAAATGCTTTTGCATAACAAAGGAAACTGTCAACAAAATGAAAAGGCTGCATATTGAATGGGAAAAATATTTGCAAATGAAATATCTAATAAGTAGTTAATATCCAACACATACAACTAAATATGATAAAGAATAACTACCCTATTAAAGATGAGCAGAAGATCTGAATAGATACTTTTCTAAAGAAGACATGCAGATAGCCAGAAGAAAAATTAAAAGATGCTCAACATCACTAATCATTAGGGAACCACACATCAAAACCACAATAAGATATCACTTCACATTTGCCAGAATGGTTTTTTATCAAAAAGACAGAAAATAACAGCTGTTAGCAAGGATGTGGAGAAAAGGGAACCCTTGTGCACTGTAAGTGGGAAGATAAATTGGTGAAGTCACTTTGGAAAACAGTATGGAGATTATTCAAAACATTAAAAACAGAACTACCATACAAACTATCAATTCCACTTCTATTTTTTTTTCAAAGAAAAATACTAATTTGACCAGAGGGCACAGAACAGAAGCAAGAGAACTACAATTCTGCAGCCTATGGAAGGAAAGCTACATTCACAGAAAGATACATAAAATGAAAAGGCAGAGGACTTTGTACCAGATGAGGGAACAATATAAAACCCCAGAAAAACAACGAAATGAAGTGCAGATAGGCAACCTTCCAGAAAAAGAATTCAGAATATTGATAGTGAAGATGATCCAGGACCTCGGAAAAAGAATGGAGGCAAAGATGGAGAAGATGCAAGAAATGTTTAACAAAGACCTAGAAGAATTAAGGAACAAAAACCAGAGATGAACAATACAATAACAGAAATGAAAAATACACTAGAAGGAATCAATAGCAGAATAACTGAGGCAGAAGAACGGATAAGTGACCTGGAAGATGGAACAGTGGAATTCACTGCCGTGGAACAGAATAAAGAAAAAAGAATGAAAGAAAAAGAAGACAGCCTAAGAGACCTCTGGGACAACATTAAATGCAACAAAATTCGTATTATAGCGGTCTCTGAAGGAGAAGAGAGAGAGAAAGGACCTGAGAAAATATTTGAAGAGATTATAGTCGAAAATTCCCTAACATGGGAAAAGAACTAGCCACCCAAATCCAGGAAGTGCAGAGAGTCCCAGGTATGATAAACCCAAGGAGAAACATGCTGAGACACATAGTAATCAAATTGGCAAAAATTAACAACAAAGAAAAATAATTGAAAGCAGCAAGGGAAAAATGACAAATAAATACAAGGGAACTCCCATAAGGTTAAAGGCTGACTTCTCAGCAGAAACTCTACAACCCAGAAGGGAATGGCAAGATATATTTAAAGTGATGAAATGGAAAAACCTACAACCAAGATTATTATACTGGGCAAGGATCTCATTCTGAGCCAATGGAGAAATCAAAAGCTTTACAGACAAGCAAAAGCTAAGATAACTCAGCACCACCAAACCAGCTCTACAACAAATGCTAAAGGAATTTCTCTAATTAGGAAACACAACAGAAGAAAATGACGTACAAAAAGGATCCAAAAACAATTAAGAAAATGGGAATAGGAACATACATATCGATAATTACCTTAAACGTGAATGGATTAAATGTTCCAACCAAAAGACACAGGCTCGCTGAATGGATACAAAAACAAGATCCATATATATGCTGTCTACAAGAGACCCGCTTCAGACCTAGGGACACATACAGACTCAAAGTGAGGGGATGGAAAAAGAAATTCCATGCAAATGGAAATTGAAAGAAAGCTGGAGTAGCAACACTCATATCAGAAAAAATAAACTTTAAAATAAAGAATATTACAAGAGACAAGGAAGGACACTACATAATGATCAAGGGATCAATCCAAGAAGAAGATATAACAATTATAAGTATATATGCACCCAACCTAGGAGCACCTCAGTACATAAGGTAACTGCTAACAGCTATAAAAGAAGGAAATCAACAGTAACACAATAATAGTGGAGGACTTTAACACCTCACTTACATCAATGGACAGATCATCCAGACAGAAAGTTAATAAAGAAACACAAGCTTTAAATGACACAATAGACCAGATAGATTTACTGATATTTATAGGACATTGCATCCAAAAACAGCAGATTACACTTTCTTCTCAAGTGCACACAGAACATTCTGCCCGATAGATCATATCTTGGGTCATAAATCAAGCCTCAGTAAATTTAAGAAAACTGAAATCATATCAAGCATCTTTTCCGACCAAAACGCTATGAGATTAGAAATCAATTACAGGGGAAAAAATATGTAAAAAACACAAACACATGGAGGCTAAACAATACGTTACCAAATAATCAAGAGATCACTGAAGAAATCAGAAAATACCTAGAGACAAATTACAATGAAAACACGACGAACCGAAACCTGTGGCATGCAGCAAAAACAGTTCTAAGATGGAAGTTTATAGCAATACAAGCTTATCTCAAGAAACAAGAAAAATCTCAAACAAACAGTCTAGCCTTACACCTAAAGGGACTAGAGAAAGAGGAACAAAATAACCCAAAATTAGTAGAAGGAAAGAAATCATAAAGATCAGAACAGAAATAAATGAAATAGAAACAAAGAAAATGATAGCAAAGATCAATAAAACTAAAACCTGGTTCTTTGAGAAGATAAACAAAATTGATAAACCTTTAGCCAGACTCATCAAGAAAAAGAGGGGGAGGACTCAAATTAATAAGATTACAAATGAAAAAGAAGTTACAACAGACACCACAAAAATACAAAGCATCCTAAGGGACTACTACAAGCAACTCTATGCCAAAAAATGGACAACCTGGAAGAAATGGACAAATTCTTAGAAAGATATAACCTTCCAAGGTGGAACCAGGAATAAATTGAAAATATGTACAGACAAATCACAAGTAATGAAATTGAAACAGTGATTAAAAATCTTCCAACAAACAAAAGCCCAGGAGCAGATGGCTTCACTAACATTTAGAGAAGAGCTAACACCCATCCTTCTCAATCTCTTCCAAAAAATTGTAGACGAAGGAACACTCCCAAACTCATTCTCTGAGGCCACCTTCACCCTGATACCAAAACCAGACAGAAATACTACAAAAAAAGAAAGTTACAGATCAATAACACTGATGAATATAGCTGCAAAAATCCTCAAGACACTAGTAAACAGGATCCAACACATTAAAAAGATCATACACCATGATCAAGTGGGGTTTATCCCAGGAATGCAAGGATTCTTTAATATACACAAATCAATCAATGTGATAAACCTAATTAACAAATTGAAGGAGAAAAACCATATGATCATCTCAATAGATGCAGAAAAAGCTTTCTACAAAATTCAACACCAATTTATGATAAAAACTCTCCATAAAGTGGGCAAAGAGGAAACCTACCTCAACATAATAAAGGTCATAAATGACAAACCCACAGCAAAAATCATTCTCAATGATGAAAAACTGAAAGCATTTCCTCTAAGATCAGGAAAAAGGCAAGGATGTCCTCTCTCACCACTATTATTCAACATCATTTTGAAACTCCTAGCTACAGCAATCAGAGAAGAAAAATAAATAAAAGGAATACAAATTGGAAAAGAAGTAAAACTGTCACTGTTTGCAGATGACATGATACTATACATAGAGAATCTGAAAGATGCCACCAGAAAACTACTAGAGCTAATCAATGAATTGGGTAAAGTTGCAGAATACAACATTAATGCACAGAAATCCCTTGAATTCCTATACACTAACAACGAAAGGTCAGAGAGAGAAATTAAGGAAACAATCCCTTTCACCATTGCAACAAAAAGAATAAAATACCTAGGAATAAACCTACCTAAGGAGGTAAAAAACCAGTATTCAGGAAACTACAAACACTGATGAAAGAAATCAAAGATGACACAAACAGATGGAGAGATGTACCATGTTCTTGGATTCAAAGAATCAATATTGTGAAAATGACTATACTACCCAAAGCAATCTACAGATTCAAAGCAATCCTTACACACTACCAATGACATATTTCACAGAACTAGAACAAAAAAATTCACAATTTGTATGGAAACACAAAAGACCCTGAATAGCCAAAGCAATCTTGAGAAAGAAAGATGGAGCTGTAGGAATCAGGCTTCCAGACTTCAGACTATACTACAAAGCTACAGTAATCAAGACAATATTGTACTGGCACAAAAACAGAAATATAGATCAGTGGAACAGGATACTAAGCCCAGAGATAAACCCACGCATGTATGGTCAACTAATCTATGACAAAGGAGGCAAGGATATACAATGGAGAAAAGACAGTCTCTTCAGTAAGTGATGCTGGGAAAGCTGGACAGCTACATGTAAAAGAATGAAATTAGAATACTTCTTAACATCATACACAAACATAAACTCAAAATGGATTAGAGACCTAAATTTAAGACTGGACACTATAAAACTCTTAGAGAAAAACATAGGAAGAACAATCTTTGACATAAATCACAGCAAAATCTTTTTTCATCCACCTCCTAGAATAATGGAAATAAAAACAAAAATAAACAAATGTGACCTAATGAAACTTAAAACTTTTGCAAAACAAAGGAAACTATAAACAAGGCAAAAAGACAACCCTCAGAATGGGAGAAAATATTTGCAAATGAATCAATGGACAAAGGATTAACCTCCAAAATATATAAACAGCTCATGCAGCTCAATATCAAGAAAACAAACAACCCAATCCAAGAATGGGCAGAAGACTTAAATAGACACTTCTCCAAAGAAGACATACAGATGGCCAAGTAGCATATGAAAAGCTGCTCCACCTCACTAATTATTAGAGAAATGCCAATCAAAACTACAATGAGGTATCACCTCACACCAGTTAGAATGGGCATCATCAGAAAATCTACAAACAACAAATGCTGGAGAAGGTTTGGAGAAAAGGGAACCCTTTTGCACTGTTGGTGGGAATGTAAATTGATACAGTCAACTATGGAGAACAGTATGGAGGTTCCTTAAAAAATTAAAAATAAAATTACCATATGACCCAGAAATCCCACTACTGGGCATATACCCAGAGAAAACTGTAATTCATGAAGATATATCCACCTCAATGTTCATTGCAGCACTATTTACAATAGCCAGGTAATGGAAGCAACCTAAATGCCCATTGACAGACGAATGGATAAAGAAGATTTGGTACATATATACAATGGAATATTACTCAGCCATAAAAAGGAATGAAATTGGGTCATTTGTAGAGAATGTGGATGGATCTAGACTGTCATACAGATTGAAGTATGTCAGAAAGAGAAAAATATTGTATATTAACGCATATATGTGGAACCTAGAAAAATGGTACAGATGAACTGGTTCGCAGGGCAGAAATAGAAACACAGATGTAGAGAACAAACATGGACACCAAGCAGGGGAGGTGGTGGGGGGTGGTGGTTGTGGGATGAATTGGGAGATTGGGATTGACATATATACACTAATATGTATAAAATAGATAACTAATAAGAACCTGCTGTATAAAAAAATAAATAAAATAAAATTCAAAAAAAAAAGTAGTAATTCAAAAGATATATACACCCCTACGTTCATTGCAGCATTATTTACAATAGCCAAGATATGGAAGCCACCTAAGTGCCTATCAATAGATGAATGAATAAATAAGTGGTAAAAATAAAAACTGGAGTGTTACTCAACCATAAGAAAAGAATGAAATCTTGCCATTTGTGACAACATAAATGGACCTAGAGCATATTGTGCTAAGTAAAATATATCAGAGAAAGACAAATATCATATATTTCACCTTTATATAGAATAAAAGAATAAAGTAAATGAACAACCATAAGGGAAATTGAAAGGAGTGGGGGATGAGTGAAATAGGTGAGGGAAATTAAAAGGTACAACCTTCTAGTTACACAATAAATGAGGCATGTGGGTGATATCAACTGTGTGGGGAGTATAGTCAATAACAATGTAATATCTTTGAATGGTAATATATGGTAACGAAACATTGTGGCAAACATTTTGTAATGTATAGAAATATTGAATCACTATTTTGTGCACCAGGAAGTAATATAGGATTGTAGGTCAATTATACTTCAAAAGACAAATAAACAAACCCTTTTTTCAGATTTTTGGATAACAGAGGCCAAGAGTGAGAGGAAGAGAAATTAGAGGAAGGTGTTTCAAAACATACAATCTTCCAGTTATAAGATAAATAAGTACTAGGAATGTAATATACAACATGATTAATATAATTAACACTGGTATATTATGTATGAAAATTGTTAAGAGAGTAAATCCTAAGAGTTCTCATCACAAGGAAAAATATTTTTTTTCTTTTATTTTGTATCTACATGCAATGATGGATCTTCACTAAACTTATTTTGGTAATCATTTCATCATGTATGTAAGTCAAATCATTATACTGTATACCTTAACCCTATACAATGCTATATGTTAATTATATCTCAATAAAACCCTAAGAGAAAAAAGAAAAATAAAATACTACCTCCCACTAGGAAAGCCATTTGTAGAAACACAAGGGTTATTTTCTGCCAAAAAAAAAAAAAAAATGATATGAACACCTTTTAAAAGTGTTTGTTGATTCTTATTCAAATTTTCACTAACTCCTTAAAGATAAGATGAAAAAAAAAATTATCAGGGTTTTAAAGTAATTTAAGTATTGAACATAACATAACTGTATTTTATATTCTGGCATGGTGAAACAACTAATTTTAGTGCAAGTTCTAAGTAAGAGATTGTATTATGTATACATTATTAAGTAACTACTCAATAATAGATTTTATTGTGCATAAAATTTCAATTATATAAGACATCAAACAATCGATTTGATATTAGGTAATCTGAGACTGATACATTAATTTAACTTACTAGTGTTCATTTATAAATATATAAAAAGTTTAAAAATAAGTTAAATGACAACTGGGTTTATGTCAATATTGCTTTCAGCTTCTGACTCAAAAGTAGTGTAGATAGAATATGGGCTTTGATACTCTGGGCTTCTGTATTGCACAGCTCTAGGGAACACCATCTGGTATCATTTTCCCTCTGCCTGGAGAACTTCCTTTGCCATTACTATGGTACAAGTCTGATGGCAATGAATTTGCTTAGTTTTTCTTTATCTAAAAAATTATGAAGTATGTATACTACATTTTTGAGAGATATTTTGTTAGGTATGGAATTCTAGATTGACAGGGTTTTTTTTTCCATTTTCTTTCATATTTTAAAGATGCTATTTAAAGATGAGGTTGTATGTGGGAGATTAGAGAGAAGATGTTACAAATGACATTGAGGATTCTGACTTGGAATAAATCAGTGGATGTGGACACGTGTAACCGAGATTGACTAAGAAAGTACAATAAGTGCCGGAAAATAAAGGACTGTAAATTGGTCAGTCCTATTCACTTCATTCTTTTTAATCCTTTTGCTCTCTGTCTCATATTTACTGACTCCTTCTTAGTTGAAACATCTCTTCAACTGGTTTCTGTTGCACTCATCTTTGCCTCTTGCTTTTCTAACCATTCCTTTTCAGTCTCCTTTGCCAGTGCAACATTTTTATTATCATCCTTTAAAGATTGAAAGATAAGAGATCTCTTCTCATTTCATCTTCTCTTCCTAGGCATTTTCATCCACCCTAATAACTTGACCTACCACGTACAATGAATCCAAACTTACATCTTCAGGCAAAGTGTCTTTTCTGAGCTTCAGACCCATCAGTCCACTGGTCTACTTTATATTTACATTTATATTGGGTAACTGATAGGCATCTTAATCTTGGACAGCCCAAAATTGAATTCTTGACTTTTCTCTGAAACTTGGTTCCACCAGTCTTCCCTATCTTAGTTAATGGTACAAATCTCTACTCATCTGCTCATACCAAAAACCTAGATTGTATACTTTATATTTTCTTCTTCCTCTTTGGCCACTAGCCCATTGGTTTGTACTTGGTAAATATACATATATTGAATCTGTCTGTTTTTTCTTTCCTCACTACCATTAACATAATCTGTGTCATCACCATGCCTTGCCTGAACTAGTACAATGACCTCCTAAAAGTTTTCCCTGTGTAATTCATGTCAAATACCCTATCATATCACCTAGAATGATATATTTTTAATGCAGATGTCATCACATTATTTACTGGCTTAAAATTGTCCTGTGTTTTTCTACTGCAATTAGGATGCTATTCAATTCTTCAACAGGGCATAACGGGTCTGTATCATCACTAATCTCATTTTGTGCATTCTCCCTTTATTCACTGTATTCCAACCACCCTGGCCATCCTCATGTTTTTCCCCAATGTACAGATTCTGTACAGACTGCCCTCTTGGCCTAGAATGCTTTTTCCCGAGCTCTTGTCTTAATCAACTTCATCTCATCTTTGAGGTTATAACTTAAAATTTACTTCCTCTGGGAACCATTCCTGATCATCCTCCTACCCTTCCTCTTTGCAGGCTAGCTTAGGTATCCTGTGATTCAGTCTCATAATACTTGTACCTTTCCTGGGTAATACTTACAGCAATCATAATTACTTACTTGTATAATAACTGTGTATTTAATGCCTGACTCTCCTAATGGCAGAGATCACACTTGTCTCACTTAATTTTTTATCTCTGTTATTTATCACTGAACTTGGCACATAAAGAGTGCTGAAAATATTTTTGTGGCTTCATAGACATATGATTCAGTGGCACAATTTGTGATAGTATTATCTATTAACAAGACCTAATTCCTTAGGATGGAAAATTGGCAAATGTGATGTGGTTGGCCTAACAGATCTGGGATGCCTGTTTCCAAATAAATAGTTTATATTCAACTTTAGACCTTTGGCTATGGATTCTTAAATCTTTAGTCACACTCTAAAATAGCTATTCTTTTGTCCCAGGATTTTTGCCTCCTCAGCTTATCACATCTGCCCTAATCTTTAACTCTGCTTTGATCCTTGATGCATATCACCCTGACCACTTTCACTTATGCTATGTAACCTATTCTTTGTGTCCAAACTCATCCTTACCTGAGTGGGAGAGTTTCATCTTCTCCATGATACTACTTAAGTTCTGTCCCTTCTGGATTTATTGTGGTCCCAGATTCTTATCTTGTCTCATACTAAGACAGAACATTCATCAACCATTGTTAATTCCAGTTATTTTTAAATTGGTATTTTTATTCTGGTGTCCTGGCGAAGCTTACCTCACATCTTTTTTTTTTTTTAACATCTTTATTGGGGTATAATTGCTTTACAATGGTGTGTTAGTTTCTGCTTTATAACAAAGTGAATCAGTTATACATATACATATGTTCCCATATCTCTTCCCTCTTGCATCTTCCTCCCTCCCACCCTCCCTAACCCACCCCTCCAGGCAGTCACAAAGCACCGAGCTGATATCCCTGTGCTATGTGGCTGCTTACCACTAGCTATCTACCTTACGTTTTGTAGTGTATATATGTCCATGCCTCTCTCACACTTTGTCACAGCTCACCCTTCCCCCTCCCCATATCCTCAAGTCCGTTCTCCAGTAGGTCTGTGTCTTTATTCCTGTCTTACCCCTAGGTTCTTCATGACATTTTTTTTTAATTCCATATATATGTTTTAGCATACGGTATTTGTCTTTCTCTTTCTGACTTACTTCACTCTGTATGACAGACTCTAGGTCTATCCACCTCATTACAAATAGCTCAATTTCATTTCTTTTTATGGCTGAGTAATATTCCATTGTATATATGTGCCACATCTTCTTTATCCATTCATCAGATGATGGGCACTTAGGTTGTTTCCATCTCCGGGCTATTGTAAATAGAGCTGCAATAACATTTTGGTACATGACTCTTTTTTAATTATGGTTTTCTCAGGGTATATGACCAGTAGTGGGAATGCTGGGTCATATGGTAGTTCTTTTTGTAGTTTTTTAAGGAACCTCCATACTGTTCTCCATAGTGGCTGTACCAATTCACATTCCCACCAGCAGTGCAAGAGTGTTCCCTTTTCTCCACACCCTCTCCAGCACTTATTGTTTCTAGATTTTTTGCTGATGGCCATTCTGACTGGTGTGAGATGATATCTCATTGTAGTTTTGATTTGCATTTCCCTAATGATTAATGATGTTGCGCATGCTTTCATGTGTTTGTTGGCAGTCTGTATATCTTCTTTGGAGAAATGTCTATTTAGGTCTTCTGCCCATTTTTGGATTGGGTTGTTTGTTTTTTTGTTATTAAGCTGCATGAGCTGCTTGTAAATTTTGGAAATTAATCCTTTGTCAGTTGCTTCATTTGCAAATACTTTTTCCCATTCTGAGGGTTGTCTTTTGGTTTTATTCATGGTTTCCTTTGCTGTGCAAAAGCTTTGAAGTTTCATTAGGTCCCATTTGTTTATTTTTGTTTTTCTCTCCATTTCTCTAGGAGGTGGGTCAAAAAGGATCTTGCTGTGATTTATGCCATAGAGTGTTCTGCCTATGCTTTCCTCTAAGAGTTTGATAGTTTCTGGCCTTACATTTAGGTCTTTAATCCATTTTGAGCCTATTTTTGTGTATGGTGTTAGGGAGTGATCTAATCTCATACTTTTACATGAACCTGTCCAGTTTTCCAAGCACCACTTACTAAAGAGGCTGTCCTTTCTCCACTGGAAAATTCCTGCCTCCTTTATCAAAGATAATGTGACCATATGTGCGTGGGTTTATCTCTGGGCTTTCTATCCTGTTCCATTGATCTATATTTCTGTTTTTGTGCCAGTACCATACTGTCTTGATTAGTGTAGCTTTGTAGTATAGTCTGAAGTCAGGGAGCCTGATTCCTCCAGCTCCGTTTTTCGTTCTCAAGATTGCTTTGGCTATTCGCGGTCTTTTGTGTTTCCATACAAATTTTGAAATTTTTTGTTCTAGTTCTGTGAAAAATGCCAGTGGTAGTTTGATAGGGATTGCATTGAATCTGTAGATTGCTTTGGGTAGTAGAATCATTTTCACAATGTTGATTCTTCCAATCCAAGAACATGGTATATCTCTCCATCTATTTGTATCATCTTTAATTTCTTTCATCAGTGTCTTATAATTTTCTGCATACAGGTCTCTTGTCTCCTTAGGTACGTTTATTCCTAGATGTTTTATTCTTTTTGTTGCAATGGTAAATGGGAGTGTTTTCTTGATTTCACTTTCAGATTTTTCATCATTAGTGTATAGGAATGCAAGAGATTTCTGTGCATTAATTTTGTATCCTGCAACTTTACCAAATTCATTGATTAGCTCTAGTAGTTTTCTGGTAGCAACTTTAGGATTCTCTATGTATAGTATCATGTCATCTGCACACAGTGACAGCTTTACTTCTTCTTTTCTGATTTGGATTCCTTTTATTTCCTTTTCTTCTCTGATTGCTGTGGCTACCTCACATCTTATTTGCTGGTCCTTGCTGCTGTAGTGCAGTGCTTTTCAAACTGTACATGACATGGATCATTTGGTAAACTCTTTTAAAATACAAATTCCCAGGCCTCACTCTAAGATATTCTGATATGTAAAATCTGTCTTGAAGCTTCCAAATTTGCATTTCTAGTAAATTCCTGGGTCATTATGCTGATGTTGATAGTCTTAGAATTATACTTTGAATAGCACTACTGTAATAGTTTGTCAACGTTTGTTAAAATCTGGTGGAAGGTGGCTGTCTGAGGTTGTGAAAACACTACAATTGCTTTAACTTTTCTTAGATCTGGTAGTCATGATCTAAGCTACTTCCCTATTTTCACTATTGAAGCCATCAGACTCCTTCTACCACCCATGAAGACTTATCTGCTTAAAAACTCTCTTCTCTAATAAATATGCCTGTTTATGTTTTCTTTTATGAATATTTAAGAGCATAGTTTTATTCTGATCATGTGTCATTGACTGCAGCCAATTTGTTTTACATTAGAAGATGTGCACTTTAGTGGTTAAATACACAACATTTCATGAGCTGTAGCATGCAGTTTGTCCCTAAGCCTCACATATATTAGCTGTAAATTCAGTTTATTCATTAGTAAAATTAGAAAGATAATAATAGCCTCATTATTAATATCTATTTTATAGCAATGTTGTATTGATTGGTTAAATGAAAGAATTTGGAAAAAACAGTATTTTCCTGTGCAGAGTGCAGAAAATTACTAAAACTGGTACTATATTTTATGCTTATTTTTTCTCAAAGCATTTAAACCTGGCATAAATTAATGTTCAATAAAAGCTTAAAATTACAAGACTTAATTGTGTCATAATAGTTATAAACACAGTTTTGTTTAAAATTTGTAATAAGTCTTGATTTAGTCAGGCTGCTCCAGGGAAATGAACAATAGAACCAACATAATATGTGTGTGTGTGTGTGTATAATGTATAGAATACATGTATAGCATATAGAATATATATGTACAGTATATAGGATATATATGTGTTTATATATAAAAAGATTTATTCTAAGGTATTGGCTCAGTTGACTGTGTGTGTCAGGCTGGCAAGTAAGAAATCCCTAGAGTAAGCAAGAAGGCTGGAAACTCGGCAGAAGCTGATGCTACAGACTTAAGGCAGAATTTCTTCTTCTCTGGGAAACTTCAGTGTTTCCTCTTAAGGCCTTCAAGTGATTGGTTGAAGTCCTCCCTCCTTATGGAGGATAACTTACTTATTTAAAGTCAACTGATTTTAGATGCTAACCACATTGACAAAATACCTTCATAGCAAAGCCAAATTGGTGTTTGATTAAACAACTAAATGTTACAGCCTAGTCAACTGACACATAAAACTAGCCATCATAACTCCTTTATATCTACAGGACAAAAATCAAATTCTCTCTTTGTATTTAAGGATCTCCATGATCCAACTCTCTTTCTTTCTTCTAATTTCTCCCTCCTCAGCTGTGAGACTCCTTTTCCATGTTCCATCGTTTTCAATTATTCATCTCCATGGGAAGTACTTTCCCTTTTTTGTCTCATAGTCATTGTAACTTTCCTGCATCCCTCTGTTATAATCTTCTGTACATGTAATAATTTTTCTCTACTTGTTTAGAGCTCCTTGATTGTGGGAACTATGCTTTCTTTTTATGTCTATCCCCTACAGAGACTTTTCACTGTGGCACTCAAAAGACATTTGTTGAATTTATTATCTCCCAACAAAAAAGTTTCAAGTAATGGCTTTATCAATGATGTAAAACTTAATTCCCTTCATTTGAAGGAACATTTTAAAAGTGTAACCCACTGGCAAATTGCCCATACCCTGTTTTATAATGATATAATTTACCAAAAATATAATATTTAATAAATAAGACATTTAATATTTTGGCAATATATTGTGTGGATAAAATACCAGGTGGACATAATTTTAATGACAATATTATGAGTTGAGTTTTACTGAATTATATATTTTCTCACTATCCATTCAGAAAAAAAGGAGCAGTTATTCATTTTCAAATTCAAGGGGCAAGGTATAAAACAGCAGGAACTCAGGCAATTCAGCAATCCATCTATCTTGAGAGGAATAAAATGTTATCCCACTCTGTACTGGCTGGCACAGCTCTTCACCAACAATCCCCCATTTAGGTATAAAAACAAACTGGCCTTTGTGTTTTGTTTATGCTGTCACCAGGACATTACTCTCAAAGCACTTCAGCAATACAAAAATAATGTTGCTGTCTCTTACAGGAATAGCTAAAAAATATTCATGAAAAGTGCTACTTGAAGAACATATTTATCTCAGGTGGTTTCTTCATTGTGCAAGGACAGTGATATTAAACTAAACTCTATTTTGTCAAGGTCCTGAATATTTTTTTCATTTTACATACTTCTAGGTAAAATCCTGAATTGTGGAACATTTATTAGATATGTATAAGAGAAGTGATATAAATTTACCGACATGAACTTCCTCCAATATGATAATTGAATCAATGTCCTAGTTTCAAAAGAAACAAATCAATGCCCATATGTATTTTAACTGGCTTGCTAGGGAAAATGGTCCAGCTTTGGTCACAAAGAGCATTCATAAATGGAACATTGGGAATTCCAGACCATAGAAAAGAATTTGAGATGTATTGAGCGGTAATAGAGATCAGCATTAATGCTGCCTGTACTTATTGCTAGATCAAGGTGATAAACCAGGAGCAATACAGTGACATGGCTTAAGGAAAATCAAAGATAAATTGATGACATTTTAAAAGTGATCACCTTTTCATTGGTTAAAATGTAAAAAGGAACTAGTTGATAAACTACATACATATCATGTGCATTAACGTGTGTAATAATTCTAAATTTGTCAAATACAGCACTTAAAAGAGTAGAAAATTATTAGTTCTAACTGAAGTGAGTAATAAGAATTGCTGTAACAACATAAAATAAAGATTTGAGGAAAGTGCTCCTTCCTAACCTCAGCCATAGACTAGTGGTAAGCCTCTTTTATAAGCTGTGTCTGAAAGGAAAAGGCAGGGTTCAATCCTGTGGTGACAATCCTCAGCTGGCTGAGAATAAAGGCCCAGCCCTTAACTGCTGCAAAGGATCCTCCCTCAATTTGGGTTAGGGTCGTGGTTCCTTGGGAAATAGGCAGAACTGATTTCCTAGGATCTTTTAACATCGAAGAAATTTTAAAAGAAGGTTAAGAAAGAGAGTTGAAGAGAAGAATTTATGGAGAAATAGGAGACTTACATTGTTCCCCTGCCTCTGTTTGGTGTTGGTAGGGTATAGGAGAGGTGGACAGAAAACCCTCCCTTGAGATTTGGATGTGATTTTGAATGTGGGGTGCTGGCTCTCCTTCCTGCTTGCAAGTTACTGAGCAGCAGAATCCCAGATATTTCCAGTGTTGTCAGAGCCTGGGAACTGGACAGATGGGAGATGGCCAAAAGACACAGACAGGGAGAAGAGAGCAAAGCCCACTCTAGTTTCCTGTGGGACTCCACGATGCATGGCAAGAACTGTAAGTTTCCTATTAGTTAGGTAGTCTACGACCACAGTTGGAAGCTGTAACTTAGGGAACAGTCTTGTAAGAGGTATCCTGGTAGAATGAAGTGATAGTATCACAGATGTAGGGATGGTTCTCTGAGATAAGAGGGGAATGTGGTTTCCTATCCATAAGACTGTCCATCTCAGAAGCTGCAGGGGGAACTCACTGACTCCTAAACATCATCTGTGTTACCCTTTAGAGGTAGCTAAGGGTATCAGCTGGATAGGACAAGCTCCAAAGACCAGCCGGACACAGGGCTTAACAGCAGGACTCATACATATTTGTAGGAGTCTCTCATGTACTAGAATTTGCTGCTGGAAAGAATCTCAGAAACATGGTGAGAAAAGTGCCACCCTTCTTCTGATTTATAAACACAATGTATTTTGACATGAGTTATATCAGCTGCTAGTGTGCTTTGTTGGTACGTATACTTGTGGTCCTTCTAAAAAAGTATAATTATTTATTTCATATGAATTGGTGTCAAGTCAGATCCCTTACCACCCCATATTTATAGAATTATATTTTCAAATATAAAAGAAAAAAATTTATATTTACGTCTGTAATATTTTATCTTGTTTTGAGCTCAGTGTTATAATTGCTGCAATAAATTGAATATTGATTCTGTTTTCCAAAGTATTAGCTACTGGGCTATATAATGGCAAGTTGTTATATTTAACTTTCCCATGTTTGCACTGTACTCTGTAGAATATGATTTAGGCTACCACTTTCATTGTATAAACCTAGAACTACAGCTCTGACACCAAACTTAACAAGCAAAGCACAGAAGGGAGAAAAAATAGATGTGATTGTAAGTGCTAAAAAATAAATAAATAAAACCCTAGAAAATCAAATGAATTAAAAGAATACTTTTTGGGTGGAAGGACAGTTTGATGAATTATTATAACACTCTAGTAAAGATAGATTCAATGTGGACCGTGGAAAGGGGAGAAAAATTAAGCTGAGTGAGAGAGGGGCAGGCAGCCACTAGACTTCAATAGATGAAGTGAGTACTAGTAACACTAGCCCAGGGCAGCACCCAAGTGTGGATTTCAGTAAAATGAATAATAGATTTGTACAAGTCATGGGTCTATGGAGGTATTTCCAGATTAAATGGAACAAAGAAGGTTAAAGTAGCAAATATTAAGGATGTAAATCTAAAATGTAAGAATCTTACAAATGTTCATATACATGAATATAAGAACATTGCAAGGATGTTAAAAATAAAATTATCTTTAAGTGAAACATTAGGAAAAAAACCATGTAACTAAGAGAAGTGGCCAAATTATATGTTATAATATTAAAAAATGGTTTTGAAAAATTTGTGACATGAAAAGTTTCAAAATTCAACACACTATAAGATGAACTAAAAAAATAGAATGTTAAAATGTATGTATCTGTGACTTCAAAATATCTCAAGATGTTAACAAAAATTTATTATTGAGAGGTGAGATTATGAGTTATTTCACTTATTCTCCATTTTTTTTCAAAATAAGAGTGCATTTTTTAAATTAAAGGGCTCTTATTATAGAGCACTTACACAGTTATTTCCTCTAATCATTATAATAATTTTTTTTTTGTTACCCTTTGTGCTACAGGAGGCACACTGAATGGCTTGTCTATACTCTTACAGGTGTCAGCAGAGACTTAGAATTCAAATTTAAGTTCCCTTCAGTTCCTTTCAGTGCAACACATACTAATGTGTTCTTGCCTCACCATTTATGAGAAGGAATGAAACCCATCATTTCAAGGGCTTGTGAAAATTTCTAAGCAATTTAAGTGTTATTGACTGATAGGTGATTCAGTAATCAAAATGCAAATATATATGTTAGAATTTCATATCCTTTCCATGCCAAGCTTCTGCTCAGAATAATAATTTAGTATGATAGCAGAAAGTCATACAAGGAAATTTAAAAAGAAGATTATATTATCTACATATGGAAAAATAAACTTCAAAGTAATAACTAAATCAATAATTACATAGTAATTAATATTTTTCTGTAAGGTATTATGCTGAGCCTTAAAAAATGTACAAGACATAACTCTCTTCCCTTATTAGTTTTATAATCTCACTTATGAAATTTATGTGAATAATCAAAATAACAGTAAAGCTTTAAACTAAAAATTAAGAATATAAGACAAAGGAGAAAATTGGAATCTATTAAGTGTCTACTAAATAGTGGGAACTGATAGGCATTTGCTATGTGTCATCTCATTTACTCTCTCAGCAACAGGATGTACAATGTAATTGATGAGGCAGAACCTAAGAGGAAGAGAAGAAGCTTCTCTAGTGA
Source organism: Orcinus orca (assembly GCF_937001465.1). Classification (NCBI taxonomy): domain Eukaryota; kingdom Metazoa; phylum Chordata; class Mammalia; order Artiodactyla; family Delphinidae; genus Orcinus; species Orcinus orca. The sequence continues at coordinate 31,953,755 of NC_064569.1, read as the reverse complement.
AGTCAGTAAGTCATCTAGAGAGAATCTCTTTTTAAAGAGTCATGTGATTTGTCCTTAGTAACCTAGTAGGCACCTATCTTCCTGGGGAAAGATTATTTAGAACCTTTTCTATTATTTAGAACCTTTTATGACCTGCTAAAATATGGCTCACCTCCCACAAGAGCGGGTCACTAAGTTTTCCAAGAGGTTACTTGGGGTTGGAGAATATCCTTTTGTGATTTAGTGTTATTGAAACCTCCTTAAAGGATTTCTGTTTCTGACTGAGGTTGTCAGCAGGAAAGGATATCAGGAGCCTCAGCAAGGTCACCCTGTGGCAAGGGAGTACAAGGCCATTGACCCAAGCTCAGAACCATAATTTAGAGATTCCTGGAGAAAGGTTGAGGCTGGCAGCCTTTCCTGTCCTGGCCAATATATGATGGTGGGAATTGCAGGAATGATAGCTGATGACAAATAGAATTATTAAGTCCACAGTGTGCAGGGATCAGTTCAGACAGGACATCCCTGTAGCAGTGCAAAATCACCAGGTGGAATCTGCTGGGGGATCAGTTTTCCATAGCAGCTCCAAGTATGCTGACAGAAAGCAATGGATGGACTCCCCTGTTTTCTTTCTGCTTGGGATTTGGAAGCAGGGCAGACTACATTAGACAGAGTGATCCTCTGGGAATCTTCAGCAATGGGAGTGAGGGCAGCAAGGACCTCAGGAGGGAGGCATTGGACTTCCTGCTAATATGGGCATGCCAAGTTTCAAGTTATGTGAAAAAAAAAATAAAAGAGATGTGACTGCATTTGAATTCCAGTTGCTTTTTTTTTTTTTTATCATGGGAAGAAGGCTCAAAAATGACACATAGCTTGCCTAATCAGCCACAGTTAGTAATTTGCAAAACTAGAATTCAAACCAATCCTGTTTGACACTAATCTTCTATCCTCTACAAAAGGGATGTCATAGACATTATATATTTTCCAGATAAAATTATACCTCTAGCAAAATTTAGTAAATTATTATTCATTAGTAATTAGTAAAATGTTTTCTTAAACTCCAGATGAATGCTGTTGTGCAATTCTGGGAGAAAATAAAGCTTATGTTTGCTTTATGAAAAGTTCACAGTCATTTTATTTTACTGTTCATTGAATCTCAGGCACTAAATCCCCTGTTTCTTCCTGGATTTTCTTTTATTGAAGAAAACAATTATTGTTTTGATGAAATGGAATAAAAATTCATGCAATTTTCTTACATTAGCCATGCTCAAAAAATAAAGCCACAGCTTTTAATATATATTCAATAATTCATTCTAATATAATTAATGAGAAACTTTATTAAGCATATAAAATAATTCAGTTGTGCAACAGAAATAACAAGGCGAGTCTGCCAAAATTCATTATAATAAATAGTATTTAATGGCACTGAAAGATACACTAGGGCTATAGTGTTTTTCCCATTGTTCCCAAAAGTGCCAAGTGCAAGAGTGAGCACATATTTGGTGTTAAACAAACTACTTTTGATTGATGATAGCTGCTAAGTGCTGAGCAAACTGTAGCATTTAGGAGGGTGCATGGAATTGTTGAAAATCATATAAAAGTTATAAAGATATCAAGGTTTATGACCGGCAAACAAATGAGAGGATTTACGTTATAAATAAAAAAGGTGTGACTTTATGCTTACAACCTCTAATTCATGAGAGATTGATATAAGTAGATAACTTGACGGGGATGGATTTTTTTTTTTTTTATATCCCCAATGCCTAGAATAGAATCTGCATTCTAGTGAGCATCACAGGGAACTGATAATGAATATTTGTTAAATAAATCGATAGTTATATGTGTTATACTTTTATTTATGCTCATATTTGTTAGATATTAGAAATACTACACAGTATTTAAAGGTTGAGTGAAGAAATACAAATAAGCCTTCACAATAACACCCATAACTGGAAGAAGAGAGTAGCGTGAGGTACGGGCTGCTCACAGAAAAATGGAATCCTCTGGTAGATCCCATATCCCGGTAACTCTGGCTTCCATTTTAGCTACTTAGAAGTTGACCATTAATCTAATCACCTTCCATTTAACAGTGCTGTCTTGTTACTCTAGCTGCTTCCAGTTCTTCTTTTAGTGTTGGCATTCTGCAGTTTCATTTTTATGTGTTTACACATAAACTTTCTTATAATTTATCCTGTCTCAGGTTCCTTAGTCTTCCAAGATCTGAAGATTAAGTATTTTTCAACAATTTTCTGCTGTTATTCTTTAAGTATTTCTTCCTCTTCCTTATATCTATTTTCTGATTTTAGAACACTAATTACATGTTTTACATCTTTTCATTCTGTTCATCATCTGTTCCACGGTCCATAGTCTCTCTGGTAATTTGCATTTTTTTCTTTCTGTGATGTTTCTGTCTTTGATAATTATTTCTTTGGATCACAAATTTAGCTGGGTCAATTCTATTAAACTGCTTTTTAAGTGTATAATTTCAATTATAATATGTTTCATTTCTATTATTCTTTTCCAAAGCCACTTCTCATTTTTACATTGTCTGGTTCCTTGCTCATATTTTCAGACATTTTTTTCTTTAAATATATTTTTGGTAGTTAGAATAATGGTCCTCCTTCCACTCCCAGGATGTCCATGACCTAATCCTCAGAAACCTGCAAATATGTTACCTTACCTGGGAAAAGGGGCTTTGCAGATGTGATCAAGGTAGTGTCCTTGAAATGGTGAGATTATCCTGGATTACCTGGATGGTCCCAATCCAATCACATGAGCTCTTAAGAGCAGAAGAGGAAGGCAGAAGAATGGGTCAAGAGATGCAATGTGAAAAGGACTTAGCCCAGTGTTGCTGGCTGTAGAAAGGTAAGGAAGAGGCCATAAACCAAGAAAGGCAGCAGCCTTTGGAAGCTGGGAACAACCTTCAGTTTATAGCCAGCATGAAAATGGGGACCCCAGTCCTACATCCACAAGGAATTGAACTCAGTCAGTAATGTGAATGGGCAGAAAACTGATTCTGCCTTACAACTTCCAGAACATATCTGCCACCCTTAATTTCAGTCCAATGAGAACTGTACTGTACTGAACTTCTGTTGTATAGAACTATAAAATAATTAACTTATGCTATTTTAAGCCACTGTTTGTAATATTTTTTTTGCAGCAATAGAAAATTAATATAGATTTTAGTACTAGAATTGAGGTGTTTCTGTAACAAATATCTAAAAATGTGAAATTGATTTTGGTATCAGGCAGTGGGTACAGGCTGGAAGAATTTTATGAAGTATGGAAGAAAAAGCCTAGTTTTCTTTGAATAGACTGTTAGCAGAAATATGGACATTAAAGAATGTCCATGAGGGCTCAGACGGAAGTAAAGAGCATTACAGAGAAGTCCTAAATTGCCTCATAGAAAATATAAATGGTCATGAACAAACTATTAATAGAAACATGGATTTTAAGAATGCTGCTGGTGAGGGCTCAGAAAGAAATGAGAACATGTTATTGGAAACCAGAGGAAAAGGGATTTTTGTTACATAGAAATCTTAGCAGGCTTGTGTCATGCAGTTATATGGAAAACAGAACTCGTAAGCAATGAACTTGGATATTTAACTGAGGAGATTTCCAAGTAAAGTGTTGAATGTGCAGACTGATTTCTTCTTTTCCCTTAGAGTAAATGCAAGAGGAAAGAGATAAACTGACAGAGGAACTGTTAAACAAAAAGGAATCAGGACTTGATGATTTTGGAAATTCTCAGCCTTCCCATATGGCAAAATGTTAAAATTAAGATATTCATTTAAATTTATTTAAAAATTAAGAGATTATTTTTCTGAGCTATTTCAGAAAGATCGAAAGATCAGAGTAATCAGTAACATAAAAGACTCTTTGAAAAAATTAAGGAAGTTATCATAAATCCCATCAGTCACCTCATCAGAAGCCAAAAGTAGAGATTTTCTTGGAAAGATCTGCGCATGAGCCTCTTTGTCTAATGGATTGAATCCTTGTGACATCTATGGAAAATCCACAGAGCTCTTGAGAATCTTATACAAGCAGAGACACTGCCAACTTGGACTGAAGAGGTCAGAGAGATATGATGTGAGAAAGTCTCAACCTGCCTTTGCTGGCTTTGAAAGTAAAAAAGGGGCCCAAAGTCAAGTCATGTGGCAGCATCTGGAAACTGGGAGAAACCCTCAACCTAGAGCCAACAATAAAACAAGGGGCTTAGTCCTATAACCACAAAGAACTGACTTGTGCCAACAACCCAGATGAACAAGAAATTAATTCGATTCTCCCTAGAGCCTCCAGAATGAATTGCATCCTGCCTATACTTTGAGTTTCATCTGGTGACACTTGTACAATTTGTTGTTTTATGACACTAAGTGTGTGGTAATTTGTCATAGAAAATAAAAATAGCAATAGAAAATTAATTTCTCTTTTAATTTTAGAATATTCAACATACTCCTTTTCTGAATCTGATCATTCCAATACAATGTATCTTTGTAAGACTATGTCTTCTGTATGGTTTTTTTCAGCTTTCTCTCAAGTCTAATTTATTCTTTATGCTTTGCAATTTTTAAATTAGTAACTAATTATTTTAGAAATTTATCTTGGGAACATTCAATTTGGATTCACAAAGCAAGTGATTTATTTTGCTTCTACTCACTGACTGTGAATCTGGAACCACTCTAAATTACTGGATAAAGTTCGTTGATCACACAGGTAAATTCTGCCACCAAGTCTCAGTGAAAGCCATCTAATAATTCTGAGTTCTAAGGACAATTCTGTGTCCCTCCACCCAGGGCAGTGTCTAGATAGGCATGGTTTTTTGATGTACCTTCTTGGTGGTAGGTTTATTTTGTATAGACCCTTATTCTTAGAGTGTTGTCCTTAAGGGTTCTGATTCTCTGAGAGAGACACTTCTATCAGACTACAACTAGAGTTAGCCCTTTGCTTCATCTTCTGTCCCAGTGTTTCCCTTACTTACCTCTTGGGTTTCTTTTTTCACTTCGTTTTTGTCCCCTTTGGATTCTTTGCTTTCTTACCCTTTCAGAAAAGCATTTAAAAATAAGTATTTTATAGTCATATTTTTAGAGTTTTTCATTTAACAGCTGCCAGAAAAGGAACGCTCTATAAATTATTTTTAATCCTACTTAAATTTAGTTTCTAAAAATTGAAGTGGGCTTCCCTGGTGGCGCAGTGGTTGAGAGTCCGCCTGCCGATGCAGGGGACACGGGTTCGTGCCCTGGTCCGGGAAGATCCCACATGCTGAGGAGCGGCTGGGCCCGTGAGCCATGGCTGCTGAGCCTGCGCGCCCGGAGCCTGTGCTCCGCAATGGGAAAGGCCACAACAGTGAGAGGCCCGCGTACCACAAAAAAAAAAAAAAAAAAAAATTGAAGTAATACAGTTTGTTGCCTGTACAAGGGTTTTATTACCTTAAGTAAAACTGTTACCAAAGTGATAGTTTTTTCATTCAACTTCTTCATGCATTTAACAAGTACAGGGCTTCCCTGGTGGCGCAGTTGTTAAGAACCCGCCTGCCCATGCAGGGGACACAGGTTTGAGCCCTGGTCCGGGAAGATCCCAACATGCTGCGGAGCAACTAAGCCCACGTGCCACAACTACTGAGCCTGCCTGCCACAACTACTGAAGTTTACATGCCTAGAGTCCGTGCTCCACAACAAGAGAAGCCACCACAATGAGAAGCCCACGCACTGCAAAGAAGAGCAGCCCCCGCTCACCGCAGCCAGAGAGACAGCCCCAGCACAGCAGGAAAGACCCAACACAGCCAAAAATAAATAAATAAATAAATTTAAAAATAAAACCAGAAACAAGTACAGTTCCTGATGGTACTAATGTCAAGAAAAATTAGCAGACCACAGGCAATATGTTTCACATTTTAAGTCTCTACTTTCTAAAAATGTATTGATAGCACTATATAAAGACTCTCCTCCAGACTCCAAATATAGAAAAAAAAAAAAAAAAAACATAGTCTTTGAGAATCAAACTCTAAGAAATTCAATTAGTCTTTGTACTGCTTTTATATTTTAAATAAACATAATTAAGCTCAAATCTTTAGATTTAGAAAGTATGTTTACTTTTTGATTTGTAAATTAAAGATCTACATTTTCTTGATGATATTTACAACCAGTCTTGATCCACTCAATCAGAAGTAATCCAATCCTTTGTCCTTCCATAACAAGGGATTATGTTATGATGTAATAATTTGTTTATATATTTGGGTTTTTTTTTTTTAACTAGACTGTGAGCATCTTGAAAAGAGAAGCCATATGTATTAAAAGTATTGTAATGGGCCCAGAATTTAGCACTGAATTTAGGTACTGAATAGATATTTGATGAATTTAATCTATGAGTGAGTATGTTTAGTACAATGTAAGAAGTTTATAATTCTGTATACATATTATTTTAACCTGTATTTTAAACTAATATTAGGGAAAATTTTTTTAGTATTACTAGAAATATTATAGAATTGTAGGCCAGCATTAGTGAGAGACATCACTCCAAATGAAGTAATTTGTACTCTAAGTAGAGATTCCCTTCTTTCTTTCTCTTCTTGTTTACCATCTAATTCACATATTTCATTGCACAATGAATGAATGAGAGCTTAGATTCTTAAATAAAAGTAATTTAAAATTGTACTTTGCCTGAAGCATTGTTAACAGGATAATGGTAACGTCCAATGAAAGAAAATCCTTAAAGTAAAAGAAGTAACATTGTCAGCATTTAAAATAAATGTTTTCCAGAGCTGATTTTTAAGTAATTTGCATTACTTACTTTTAAAAGAAATACACTATGTTGCCAAACAAAGAAATAAACAAAATCCCAAAACAATAATCCAAAACAAATAAAACCTTTGAGAATTTAGTGTTACATATAGAAGGCATACAAGTTACATCTTCTTACATATATTTTTCAAGCTTACACCCCTATATTTTGTTCTTAAAATGTTCAACTGAAAATGGTGTTTAAATATCAGCCATATGTTCTTCTATTTTTATACTAATCCTTCCAGAGTAATCACCCCCTCTAAAGTAATAAATACATTTAATGGAATTAGGACCCAATCTTCACCCCTTTCTTCATTTAACTTTCTATGTCCTGTAAGAACTGTGAATGTGGGTCCCCTTCAATATTTCAGATGCAAAATAGAGAAACCAAACTCATTCTGTTCTCTAACAAAATAGTTTATATTCCTTTTCTATCAGTTTTAAAATTTTTCCTTTTTTTCTGTGAGAATAATCTTAAAACCCTCTCTGTTCTTCCTTCCTTTATTCCTCTTATCTAATCTATCATAAAGAGCTGTCATATTTGTTTGCTTCCAGGTCTTCTGGCCTCTATTAGAATTAGGACATCACTTCATGTCTTGACAGGACTAGATAATTTTCAAAGATCCCTTTTAATTCAATACTTTTTATCTTTTTTAACTGATCACCCTGACCACATTGTGGATTCTTGTACCCAACTCCAATGGCAATAATCCAATTTAGTAGTTTGCAGGTAGAGGACACTAGAGATGAAACTGGAACAGTCACTCAATATTATCCATCAAAGTATGTCCGTAATCTCAATCTGCTCTGGCTATACAATTTTTATTACATTTTTCTCAAATGCTCTTCATTACAACCTGTCACTCTAGCACACTGCATATCTATAGGATCTTTCACGCTTTTGTTAACGGTCGTCATAGCACAAAATGTTCCCTTCTCATTGTCTCTTCAGTAGAAAATTTGCAAAATTCGGTTTAACTCTTATCTTTTCCAGGTAGTTTACACAGTGATAAGAAACCAAAATTTGGGCGTTAGTTAGGCCTCAGCTTGTAACTGTGCCACTTACCAGCTACATAACTTTAACCAGCCTCAGGTTTCTCATTCAGCCCATATTTGATAACTCATTCCAACCTCTATTAACTCAGGATTAATTGTCCTTTACTTGTTTTATGTATTTACACAGTGATTTACTTGTATGGCTATTGTGCGAGAGGGCACTGAAAGGACATTTAATAAGTAGTCATCAAACAGTTTATCATGTTCTGATATTTTTGAAGTTGAGAAATAACAGATAAAACAGAACCAATAACATTGAGTGTTTATCATGAACCGGAAAATTTCTCCATGCTCAGTTACTAAAAATACATTTGAATATTCTATTACACACTGTTTTGGCATAATTTTTATTCTTTAAAACTAAAATACACATACATAAACATACACATCCCCCGAGTAAACAGCTTACCTTAAGATTGTTCTGAATTTGGCTTCAGAAACCATCCAAAGCAGATATCTACAAGTCAATAATTATGAAACTACAGTCAGTTAGCTTGAAGATAAAGGTGCTTTTACTTTTAGCAATGATTTTTAATATTTTCTACAAAAAATTAGTAGCATATTCATCATCTAGAAGTTTTTGTTTATTGCCTTGACCACTAAAGTTTTGGAATATTCATAAAATATATTTTAAAAATCAGTAAACACTTTTAAGCTAAAGGAATTTGACTTGTTTCACTATTTGCAAAGCCTATTGATGAGTTATATCCCAAATATCATCTTATTAAGCATTATTGAATTGTATTAAAAATTAACATTTTAAATAAAGCTATAATAATAGGACTTCTGAACTTGACCCATTTTATGATAATGAACACTAGACTAAAATATACTATAGGAAGCGTGTGTATATACCATACGCACCACACATACACCATATGTATATGTGTGAGTATTCCAAATGTATGTTTACATATTGATAGAATGGTATTACACACACACACACACACACACACACACACACACACATAAGTAAATTTAAGGAAAAAAACACAGGTAGACCTAAATAATTTGGTAAAGTAAACCAAGTATTTGGGTGTAATTTAATGGATCAAATTCAACTGAGCTCAAGTGTTTGGATAACCTGATATTTTGGTGATATTAACAATAACAGCAGCAAAAGTCATGTTGTGAGTTTTATAGTTTAAAGAACACTTTCTCACATTCTTGTTCAAGTCTTCAGTAACCCTCATGATCACAAATGTGTTCCCTCCCAAATACTAATAAGGTAAGCTTGGTCTGAATTAACACAGAGGTAGTTACATAGGAAGCTTGCCCCTCAAATCCCCATTCTGAGATTAGTCTTTACATTTAAAATACAAGCTATGTCATATTCCCTCATAAACAAAACACACTTGAAATCTATGAAATATAACTTTTCATGTGGCTGAAGCTCTTCTTTTAGATCTTGTCTCAAACATCCCTTCTTCAGAATGATGGCAGATATTAATCAAATAATGACTCAAATCAATACATAACTATATGTTATATTAAATGTGATGAAGAAGACTCATATGGTACTTTGAGTATAATGAGGATGCTGATTTAGTTTGGAGGGAATAAAATTTAAACTCAGAATGATCAGGCAAAGACAGAGCAGGGAAGAGAGAGAGTGGCCAGTTTTGAAGGACTGGCAGGTGCACAGTGCTGAGGCATGAAGGAGCGAGGCACCATGGAGGAGCAAGAAGAAGGCCATAGGGCTAAAGCACAGACCGGGAGGGGTGAGTGGGGGTGTACAGAGCTGGAGAGCTCTGGCAGGGGCACGGCAGGTTATGAAGAAGATTTGTTTTTATCTTACATATTACAAGAGGCCATTGAAAGGATTTCTGCAGATGAGTGACATAATAAGGTTTCCTTGAAGAGGGTAGCTCTGAGAGGAGGAAAAAAGTGGAGGAAGAGTGAATGTTGGAGCCCAGTGAAGGGTTATTGCTCTAGTTCAGGAAAGAGAGGTAGTGGCTTTGACTTGAGTGTTTGCAAAAGATATTGAGAAAATGGGTTTATTTTAATAAGTTTTGTGTGATACAGTATAATCTCTCTCTCTAACTTGATTATAAGTTCTATGAGGGCAGAGACTGTATCTTTTTACTGACCATTATATCCTCTGTCATCATATGCTTTGTACATAGCTGATACTCCAAAAAATAATTTTTTAATGAATGAATGGTAGGAAAGGAAGAGAAAATTGGAAAGCATAAGGAACTATTATACTATAATAGTATAATTGTACTATTTGCTGTGATAAGAATCACTAGAAAAGATCAGGTTTGCAAGTGAAGTCATAAGTTTAGATTTAAAAAGTGCAATTATTTGGAAAAGCAATATCTACCATAAGAATATCAGTAATTGTGTGATGTCATGGGAGTGGATGCAATATCTATGGAGAGAAAATAGATTAATAATGATAACTGAAAATTTGCAGGCTCTTACTATGTATCAGGCACAGTTCTAAGGATTTTACATGTATCAATCCCATTAGTCCTCAAAATAACTCCACAAAGAATATTTTATTTATTATCCCACTTTAAAGATGCAAAAACCAAGGTACAGAGAAATTATATAACTTGCCTAAATTCATGCAGCTAGTAAATGGCAGAACTAGGATGTGATAGGCAGAATTCTAAGATGGCCTCAAACACTCCTAACCCCTGGTGTACGTACCTTGTACACACAATTTCCTCTCCTGTGCAGGGCAAAATCTGTAATTGTGATGGGATACAATTCCTACTATTTAGTTATTAATCAGTTGACTTTGAGTTAAAAACAAAAGGGAGATGACGTAGGCCTAGCCTAATCAGTTCATCCCTTTAAAAGAACGTCAAATTGGAAGTGTTAGAAGGTCTAGGTAGGGGGTCACGTGGCAGAGAATCACAGGCAGTTTCTAAGAACTGACACTAGGCCCTGGCCAACAGCCATCAAGAAGATGGGACCTTCAGTTCTACAACCACAAGAAATTAAATTCTGCCAACACTAGTGAGCTTGGAAGAAGATTCAAGCCTCTCAGATGAGTCCTCAGCCCTAGCCTCCAGCTAGAATTCAGCCTGGTGAGACCTTGAGCAGAGAACCCAGCTGAACTCCACCCAGATTTCTGTCCTGCAAAACTGTGAAATGCTGAATGAGTGTTGTCTTAAGCCACAAAGTTGTGGGAATTTGCTACACAGCAACAGGAAACTAATGCACAGGATTAAACATAGGTAGTCAGTTTATGTAGCCTGTGTTGTTAAAGACTTAGCTGTACTGCATAAGGTACGAGAGTTGGGAAGTGAGAAGAGAGGCTAATGCCAGCAGAGCCCTGGAGAATGCAGGCATGCGCAGAGGAAAATGAACCAGCAAGGGAAACTGAAGAGAAACAAAGAAACTCAGGAAAATCCAACAGAGTATGGCATGATGGAAGACATGAAGAAGGATCTGTGGAAGGAGGGACCTTGACAAGGCAAGAGTATGTAGGCTGCAGAGAACAAGTCTGATGAGGACTGAAGCATGTTTGCTGCATTCAGTAAGATAGAGGAGGCTGTTATGAGCTTTCCTCTGGTCAACGGAAAAGTGCAGCTGGCATTTAGAATACCTCCCTTTTTTTTTAATTAAGGGGAAAAACCATGTGTTTGGCTGGGGAGAAAAATCTTTTCCAGATAGACTTTCATTGCTCGATATTTTCATACAGGAGAATTATAGACCTCTTCCTCAAGAACCAGACACATTTGGTTAATTACAGCAGATTTGAAAAGTAAATCAATTAAAATGTTGTTTTGTCACAAAATTTAACTTCCAGGATTAACAATTTCTTAAGTGACAAGGCAAAATTACATCCAATTAGTATTCTAAAGAAAATTTAATCTCCTGAGATGACTAATGAAAAACAGTAGAAGGAACAGAACAGAAAAAAGAGAACTTAGTTTCCAAAGATCTGTTACTTTGATCATTTACATTGCTACTCTAAGGGAAAGCTATTCTTTTCTCCTTACGGAAAATGACAACAGATGCAGAAACCAAAATATAAGCAGACACTAAGTAAATCAATAAGTATCCACTTTGTAATAGGGTACAATTGAGAAGACAGTGTACACACAGAGATAATTAAATTTATGGCCTTTTATGCTGCCTTATTCACCTAATGATGTTGTTCTTGTTCCAATACTTCATTTTGGTGACTAATTTTATGGAAGGAAGAAATAACAATGGCCAACTCTCCTCTTATCCCACATAAGATATTAAAAAAAACAGAATTCATTCTACATGTAAGTTGTTCCTAATACGTGAGGGGAAAACTTGTCTCCAATGGAACCCTTAGGAAATGAGAGGAAAGTTTACCCAGGGATCTCTGCCACATACTCAGCATAGGATTGGGGCCATGTGTAATGGCCCAGCCTGAGCTGAGATTTAAAATTTTCTATTTTGAATGATCGAGACAGATGCCCAATGAGATAGAGACCCAAGTGTGAGAGTGCAGTGTTCGTGTTTCTTCTGGTGGCTTACACAAAATCTCTTCACATCTGACTTCATCCCTTTGTCTCTTCTGAGACCCTTTGTCCCAGACATGATTGTGGGTTTGCCTGTTCCTAGCACTTTACCCATCTATTCATAGATAGCTTAATAGACCTAATACAGTCATTACTTATATTCCAAGATTATCATTCCTTTTGCTGATCACTTACATTTCAAAATCTTGAGTTTGTTTTGCATTCAACTTATTTTCATGTATTTGGCTTCCACTTTTAGCTGCTTATGGATGAGACAGTTCTTGCTAACAGAAGCAACCTTACTAGTGAGCATGTGATTGCTGTCTAGTGCAAGACAAAGACTGATTCATTAATGAGTCATACATCTTCATAAAGAAAAGAGACTTCTGTCATCTTTGCATAAAATTCTTTAAAAAGAAAGTCTACCCTTTCGTGCGATTGGTCATTCCAGAAAACACATCACATCTTCTTACTCAATAAGCCCTGAACCTCTAACCAAAACAAGAGGCTCGACTAGAGTGCCTTGACCTTTCCTTAAAGTCCTTCTCTTTTCATTCATGGAATTTTGAGATTAACCTTAAAATGAAGCTTGGTCTTTTTTCTTTTTTCCTCAAAAAAGAAACTATAAAAATATGAGACAAAGACAAGTGTGAGAAACAATTTCAAATTTTATTTTCTATGTTGGATATCCCAGAACCATATTGTATCAATAGTTTCCCACATTATTGACAACTAAATAAATTCTTGGCTGATGTTTCAGATCTTTCATCTCAAACATTCCAAATCTCTAATGGCCTTAATCTTTAAAGCCTAATCATTCAGATGATTCTTTATCCCTTTTCCCAACTGGAATGTAGATACAGCAAGTCTACCTGTCATCTTTCCAGTATGCCTTTCTTATACAAAATGAGATAGATAACTTCTTATGGCCATCTTGTCCAACCCTAACTTCTTATTATTTTCCCAAACTATAGTTTTTGTCTTAGGCTGTGTTCACTGTGTATAAATACTTCACATTGTTTTCCAATTACTTGAATAAACTGATTGTTTTGGTGAGCAGCACTCCTGGTATAATAAGAGTACAGAACAACTCTTCCATATACCTGTGCTGATGAGCTATAGTCCCCAAAGGAGGTAAATTTTAAGCTTTGTAGGACCACAGTCTAGAATACAATATAAAATATAGACTACAATTTGGTCTGAAGCTTTTTCAGGAGAAAGATACATGGTCCAAAAGATCTTAGGAATCCAGACTAAATTTTAAGCTCAAATTCTTTATGTTTTCCCCAGGAACCACTGTGACTTTAGGGAGATTTATATTTCCAGATAAAATGAATCCTCATAACAATGACAGCAGCAGGAACCAGAACTAGATTGCTTTGAACTATGCTTGTCTATGAATATCTTTCATAATCCAGCTAATATGCACCCTGTTGTGCTTTGTACCTATATTTTGATATCAGTGGAAATGCTACTTTTTTGTAATCAATTTCTTCTTTTAAAAACAGATTTCATGGGAGAAGGCGGAAGATGGCGGAAGAGTAAGACGCGGAGATCACCTTCCTCCCCACAGATACACCAGAAATACATCTACACGTGGAACAACTCCTACAGAACACCTACTGAAGGCTGGCAGAAGACCTCAGACCTCCCAAAAGGCAAGAAACTCCCCACGTACCTGGGTAGGGCAAAAGAAAAAACAGAGACAAAAGAATAGGGACGGCACCTGCACCAGTGGGAGGGAGCTGTGAAGGAGGAAAAGTTTCCACACTCTAGGAAGCCCCTTCGCGGGCGGAGACTGCGGGAGGCGGAGGGGGGAGCTTCGAAGCCGCGGAGGAGTGCACAGCAACGGGTGCGGAGGGCAAAGCGGGGAGATTCCCGCACAGAGGATCGGTGCCTACCGGCACTCACCAGCCCGAGAGGCTTGTCTGCTCACCCGCCGGGGCGGGCGGGGCTGCGAGCTGAGGCCGGAGCGCAGGGAGAGGACTGGGGTTGGCGGCTTGAACATAGCCTGAAGGGGTTAGTGCACCACAGCTAGCCGGGAGGGAGTCCGGGGAAAAGCCTGCACCTGCAGAAGAGGCAGGAGAATTTTCCTTCCCTCTTTGTTTACTGGGGCGTGAGGAGAGGGGTTTAAGAACGCTGCTTAAAGGAACTCCAGAGACGGGCGCGAGCCGCGGCTAAAAGCGCGAACCCCAGAGACGGGCGCGAGCCGCGGCTGAAAGCGCGGACCCCAGAGACGGGCGCGAGCCGCGGCTGAAAGCGCGGAATCCAGAGACGGGCGCGAGCCGCGGCTGAAAGCGCGGAATCCAGAGACGGGCGCGAGCCGCGGCTGAAAGCGCGGAATCCAGAGACGGGCGCGAGCCGCGGCTGAAAGCGCGGAATCCAGAGACGGGCGCGAGCCGCGGCTGAAAGCGCGGAATCCAGAGACGGGCGCGAGCCGCGGCTGAAAGCGCGGAATCCAGAGACGGGCGCAAGCCGCGGCTAAAAGCGCGGACCCCAGAGGCGGGCGGGAGACGTTAAGGCTGCCGCTGCCGCCACCGAGGGGCCTGTGTGCGAGCACAGGTCACTCTCCACACCCCTCTTCCGCGGAGCCTGTGCAGCCCGCCACTGCCGGGTTCCCGGGATCCAGGGACAACTTCCCCGGGAGAGCGCACAGCGCGCCTCAGGCTGGTGCAAAGTAACGCCGGCCTTTGCCACCGCAGGCCCGCCCCGCACTCTGTGCCCCTCCGTCCCCGCCGGCCTGAGTGCGCCAGAGCCCCCAATCAGCGGCTCTTTTAACCCCATCCTGTCTGAGCAAAAAACAGACGCCCTCCAGCGATCTACACGCAGTGGCAGGGCCAAATCCAAAGCTTAGCCCTGGGAGCTGTGAGAACAAAGAAGAGAAAGGGAAATCTCTCCCAGCAGCCTCAGAAGCAGCGGATTAAAGCTCCACAATCAACTTGATGTACCTGCATCTGTGGAATACCTGAATAGACAACCAATCATCCCAAATTAAGGAAGTGGACTTTAGGAGCAAGATCTATGATTTTTTCCCCTTTCCTCTTTTTGTGAATGTGTATGTGTATGCTTCTGTGTGAGAGCTTGTCTGTATAGTCTTGCTTCCACCATTTGTCCTAGGGTTCTATCCGTCCATGTTTTTTTTTTAATTTTTTTTCTTAATAATTAATTTTAATAACCTTATTATACTTTACCTTCGTTCTTTCTTTCTTTCTTTCCGTCCTTCCTTCCCTCCTTTAGACAACGAATCATCCCAAATTGAGGAGGTGGTCTCTGACAGCAAGATTTAGGATTTTTCCCCATTTACCTCTTTTAGTGAGGGTGTATGTGTATGCTTCTGTGTAAGATTTTGTCTGTATAGCTTTGCTTCCAACATTTGTCCTAAGGTTCTTTACGTCCCTTTTTTTTTTTCTAAATAAGAATTTTTTAATTCAATAACTTTATTATACTTTATTTTATTTTTACTGTATCTTCTTTCTTTCTTTTTTCCTTCTTCCCCTCCTTCCTTCCTTCCTCCCTCCCTCCCTCCCTCCTTTCTTTCCTTCTTGCCTTCTTTCCTTCTTTGCTTCTTTCTTTCTTTCTTCCTTCCTTCCTACCCTCCTTTCCTTCTTTCTTTCCTCATACTTCTACTAATTCCCTCTACTTTTTCTCCCTTTTATCCTGAGCCTGTGGATGAAAAGCTTTTGGTGCTCCAGCCAGGAGGCAGGGCTCGGCCTCTGAGGTAGGACAGCCAACTTCAGGACACTGATCAACAAGAGACCTCCCAGCTCCACATAATATCAAACGGCGAAAATCTCCCAGAGACCTCCATCTTAACACCAGCACCCAGCTTCACTCAACGACCAGCAAGCCACAGTGCTGGAAAACCTATGCCAAACAACTAGCAAAACAGGAACACAACACCACCCATTAGCAGAGAGGCTGCCTAAAATCATAATAAGGCCACAGACACCCCCAAACACACCACCAGACGTGAACCTGCCCACTAGAGAGACAAGATCCAGCCTCATCCACCACAACACAGGCACTAGTCCCCTCCACCAGGAAGCCTACACAACCCACTGAACCAACCTTAGCCACTGGAGACAGACATCAAAAACAGGAGGAACTACAAACCTGCAGCCTGCAAAAAGGAGACCCCAAACACAGTAAGATAAGCAAAATGAGAAGACAGAAAAACACACAGCAGATAAAGGAGCAAGATAAAAATGCACCAGACCTAACAAATGAAGAGGAAATAGGCAGTCTACCTGAAAGAGAATTCAGAATAATGATAGTAAGGTTGATCCGAAATCTTGGAGATAGAATGGACAATAGATTGGACAAAATGCAAGAATCAGTTAACAAGGACCTAGAAGAACTAAAGATGAAACAAGCAACGATGAACAACACAATAAATGAAATTAAAAGTACTCTAGATGGGATCAATAGCAGAGTAACTGAGGCAGAAGAACGGATAAGTGACCTGGAAGATAAAATAGTGGAAATAACTACAGCAGAGCAGAATAAAGAAAAAAGAATGAAAAGAACTGAGGACAGTCTCAGAGACCTCTGGGACAACATTAAACGCACCAACATTCGAATTATAGGGGTTCCAGAAGAAGAAGAGAAAAAGAAAGGGACTGAGAAAATATTTGAAGAGATTATAGTTGAAAACTTCCCTAATATGGGAAAGGAAATAGTTAATCAAGTCCAGGAAGCACAGAGAGTCCCATACAAGATAAATACAAGGAGAAATACGCCAAGACACATATTAATCAAACTGTCAAAAATTAAATACAAAGAAAGCATATTAAAAGCAGCAAGGGAAAAACAACAAATAACACATAAGGGAATCCCCATAAGGTTAACAGCTGATCTCTCAGCAGAAACCCTACAAGCCAGAAGGGAGTGGCAGGACATACTGAAAGTGATGAAGGAGAAAAACCTGCAGCCAAGACTACTCTACCCAGCAAGGATCTCATTCAGATTTGATGGAGAAATTAAAACCTTTACAGACAAGCAAAAGCTGAGAGAGTTCAGCACCACCAAACCAGCTTTACAACAAATGCTAAAGGATCTTCTCTAGGCAAGAAACACAAGAGAAGGAAAAGACCTATAATAACGAACCCAAAACAATTTAGAAAATGGGAATAGGAACATACATATCGATAATTACCTTAAATGTAAATGGACTAAATGCTCCCACCAAAAGACACAGATTAGCTGAATGGATACAAAAACAAGACCCTTATATATGCTGTCTACAAGAGACCCACTTCAGACCTAGAGACACATACAGACTGAAAGTAAGGGGATGGAAAAAGATATTCCATGCAAATGGAAACCAAAAGAAAGCTGGAGTAGCAATTCTCATATCAGACAAAATAGACTTTAAAATAAGGACTATTAAAAGAGACAAAGAAGGACACTACATAATGATCAAGGGATCGATCCAAGAAGAAGATATAACAATTGTAAATATTTATGCACCCAACATAGGAGCACCTCAATACATAAGGCAAATACTAACAGCCATAAAAGGGGAAATCGACAGTAACACATTCATAGTAGGGGACTTAAACACCCCACTTTCACCCATGGACAGATCATCCAAAATGAAAATAAATAAGGAAACACAAGCTTTAAATGATACATTAAACAAGATGGACTTAATTGATATTTATAGGACACTCCATCCAAAAACAACAGAATACACATTTTTCTCAAGTGCTCATGGAACATTCTCCAGGATAGATCATATCTTAGGTCACAAATCAAGCCTTAGTAAATTTAAGAAAATTGAAATTGTATCAAGTATCTTTTCTGACCACAACGCCATGAGACTAGATATCAATTACAGGAAAAGATCTGTAAAAAATACAAACACATGGAGGCTAAACAATACACTACTTAATAATGAAGAGATCACTGAAGAAATCAAAGAGGAAATCAAAAAATACCTAGAAACAAATGACAATGGAGACACAACGACCCAAAACCTGTGGGATGCAGCAAAAGCAGTTCTAAGGGGGAAGTTTATAGCAATACAAGCCCACCTTAAGAAGCAGGAAACATCTCGAATAAACAACCTAACCTTGCACCTCAAGCAATTAGAGAAAGAAGAACAAAAAAACCCCAAAGCTAGCAGAAGGAAAGAAATCATAAAAATCAGATCAGAAATAAATGAAAAAGAAATGAAGGAAACGATAGCAAAGATAAATAAAACTAAAAGCTGGTTCTTTGAGAAGATAAACAAAATAGATAAACCACTAGCCAGACTCATCAAGAAAAAAAGGGAGAAGACTCAAATCAATAGAATTAGAAATGCAAAAGGAGAGGTAACAACTGACACTGCAGAGATAAAAGAGATCATGAGAGATTACTACAAGCAACTCTATGCCAATAAAATGGACAATCTGGAAGAAATGGACAAATTCTTAGAAATGCACAACCTGCCAAGACTGAATCAGGAAGAAATAGAAAATATGAACAGACCAATCACAAGCACTGAAATTGAAACTGTGATTAAAAATCTTCCAACAAAGAAAAGCCCAGGACCAGATGGCTTCACAGGCGAATTCTATCAAACATTTAGAGAAGAGCTAACACCTATCCTTCTCAAACTCTTCCAAAATATAGCAGAGGGAGGACCACTCCCTAACTCCTTCTACGAGGCCACCATCACCTTGATACCAAAACCAGACAAGGATGTCACAAAGAAAGAAAACTACAGGCCAATATCACTGATGAACATAGATGCAAAAATCCTCAACAAAATACTAGCAAACAGAATCCAACAGCACATTAAAAGGATCATACACCATGATCAAGTGGGGTTTATTCCAGGAATGCAAGGATTCTTCAATATACGCAAATCTATCAATGTGATAAACCATATTAACAAATTGAAGGAGAAAAACCATATGATCATCTCAATAGATGCAGAGAAAGCTTTTGACAAAATTCAACACCCATTTATGATAAAATCCCTGCAGAAAGTAGGCATAGAGGGAACTTTCCTCAACATAATAAAGGCCATATATGACAAGCCCACAGCAAACATCATCCTCAATGGTGAAAAACTGAAAGCATTTCCACTAAGATCAGGAACAAGACAAGGTTGCCCACTCTCACCACTATTATTCAACATTGTTTTGGAAGTTTTAGCCACAGCAATCAGAGAAGAAAAGGAAATAAAAGGAATCCAAATTGGAAAAGAAGAAGTAAAGCTGTCACTGTTTGCAGATGACATGATCCTATACATAGAGAACCCTAAAGATGCTACCAGAAAACTACTAGAGCTAATCAATGAATTTGGTAAAGTGGCAGGATACAAAATTAATGCACAGAAATCTCTGGCATTCCTATATACTAATGATGAAAAATCTGAAAGTGAAATCAAGAAAACACTCCCATTTACCATTGCAACAAAAAGAATAAAATATCTAGGAATAAACCTACCTAAGGAGACAAAAGACCTGTATGCAGAAAATTATAAGACACTGATGAAAGAAATTAAAGATGATATAAATAGATGGAGAGATATACCATGTTCTTGGATTGGAAGAATCAACATTGTGAAAATGACTCTACTACCCAAAGCAATCTATAGATTCAATGCAATCCCTATCAAACTACCACTGGCATTTTTCACAGAACTAGAACAAAAAATTTCACAATTTGTATGGAAACACAAAAGACCCCGAATAGCCAAAGCAATCTTGAGAACGAAAGAAGGAACTGGAGGAATCAGGCTCCCTGACTTCAGACTATACTACAAAGCTACAGTCATCAAGACGGTATGGTACTGGCACAAAAACAGAAAGATAGATCAATGGAACAGGATAGAAAGCCCAGAGATAAACCCATGCACATATGGACACCTTATCTTTGATAAAGGTGGCAGTAATGTACAATGGAGAAAGGACAGCCTCTTCAATAAGTGGTGCTGGGAAAACTGGACAGGTACATGTAAAAGTATGAGATTAGATCACTCCCTAACACCATACACAAAAATAAGCTCAAAATGGATTAAAGACCTAAATGTAAGGCCAGACACTGTAAAACACTTAGAGGAAAACATAGGCAGAACACTCTATGACATAAATCAAAGCAAGATCCTTTCTGACCCACCTCCTAGAGTAATGGAAATAAAAAGAAAAATAAACAAATGGGACCTAATGAAACTTCAAAGCTTTTGCACAGCAAAGGAAACCATAAACAAGACCAAAAGACAACCCTCAGAATGGGAGAAAATATTTGCAAATGAAGCAACCGACAAAGGATTAATCTCCAAAATTTACAAGCAGCTCATGCAGCTCAATAACAAGAAAACAAACAACCCAATCCAAAAATGGGCAGAAGACCTAAATAGACATTTCTCCAAAGAAGATATACAGACTGCCAACAAACACATGAAAGAATGCTCAACATCATTAATCATTAGAGAAATGCAAATCAAAACTACAATGAGATATCATCTCACACCAGTCAGAATGGCCATCATCAAAAAATCTAGAAACAATAAATGCTGGAGAGGGTGTGGAGAAAAGGGAACACTCTTGCACTGCTGGTGGGAATGTGAATTGGTTCAGCCACTATGGAGAACAGTATGGAGGTTCCTTAAAAAACTACAAATAGAACTACCATATGACCCAGCAATCCCACTACTGGGCATATACCCTGAGAAAACCAAAATTCAAAAAGAGTCATGTACCAAAATGTTCATTGCAGCTCTATTTACAATAGCCCGGAGATGGAAACAACCTAAGTGCCCGTCATCGGATGAATGGATAAAGAAGATGTGGCACATATATACAATGGAATATTACTCAGCCATAAAAAGAAACGAAATTGAGCTATTTGTGATGAGGTGGATAGACCTAGAGTCTGTCATACAGAGTGAAGTAAGTCAGAAAGAAAAAGACAAATACCGTATGCTAACACATATATATGGAATTTAAGAAAAAAATGTCATGAAGAACCTAGGGGTAAAGCAGGAATAAAGACGCAGACCTCTTAGAGAACGGACTTGAGGTTATGGGGAGGGGGAAGGGTGAGCTGTGACAGGGCGAGAGAGAGTCATGGGCATATACACACTAACAAAGGCAGTAAGGTAGATAGCTAGTGGGAAGCAGCCACATGGCACAGGGATATTGGCTCGGTGCTTTGTGACAGCCTGGAGGGGTGGGATAGGGAGGGTGGGAGGGAGGGAGATGCAACAGGGAAGACATATGGGAACATATGTTTATGTATGACTGATTCACTTTGTTATAAAGCAGAAACTAACACACCATTGTAAAGCAATTATACCCCAATAAAGATGTTAAAAAAAATAAAATAATAAAAAAAAAAAAAACAGATTTCATTTCTCCTAACAATTTTATTTAACTTTGAGGATTTTCTATATTGGATCCCAAAGTATTTCTTAACTGCTTCACAGTTAATAATAGGAAAACTTAACTTTCATGACTTGACTCTAAAACACACTACAAAGAATGTCTTAACTGACAGCAAACTTCTTGGAGGATGTTCTTTTAATTAAGGTCCATTCCCTGGCCATTGATATTTAGGAAATTGGAAAGCCTGATAAAAAATAAATATCTTAAAGTTTGCTGTATATTTCCTTGCTCCATAACTAATTATACCTTTAGGTATATCTACACATCCAAATGACACAAGACAATGAGCTTTTAAATTATAAATGTCTTTGGTAGAATTCTTTTAAGTTAAAAGTGAAAAAAGGTGAGGAGTGTTAAATTCTTATTCATTTTTAAAAATGAGAAGTAGCACACAGAAGGAACAGTTAAGTAATTCAAAACAAACTGATGGGGAGTTGATCATTAAATAGACTTTTTGAAGGGTATGCTGAAATAATTTGACATATTTTACTTAATGAACTTAATCTTTATAATAAAAAATTAACTACTATTGAGAAACCATTATTTACTGAGCTTTTAATGTAGAGTATTAATTTTTTTAATCTTGCAAAATATGAATTGTTTTCCCATGTGAAAATTATGGTTTCAACTACTTGCTTTAATGAAAAAAATGGGTAATCATGAATTCCCTGAATTTCAATCAAAAATAGTTTCCAACAGGGAAATAACTCCATCACTATGTCATCAAATTCATGGCTCTTCTGACTATTAAATGGATGTTTCCCTACTATCACTTTTTAATGTTAAAAGAAAGGAAAATATCAGTTGTTAAAAAGCTTATTTCTTACAGGAAATATTTTCTAGGTAATGCCAATAAAAATCTGGTGAAAAGAAACAGGTTGTTCTGCCTTAGGGGGTTTTTGTTTGTATTGTTTTCTTTTTAAAAAAAAAAAAACCTGAGAATTGTACATGTTTAAGGCAGCATACAGAAACTAACTTTCCATTGTTGAGCCATAAAATATACTTTGGAAGGAAAAATAAGTCTCACCATACTCCAGATTAATACAATCTTTTTTCTTCATATGTGTAAAATTGAGCAAAATTGAAGTTCAAGTGAATTAATATTTTTAAAGTGACCAGAAAGGTAGGGATCAGCAAACATTTTAGGAAAAGGGCCAGATAGTAAATATTCTTTGCTTAGTGGACCAACAGTTCTCTGTGACAACTACTCAACTCTAACATTGTGGTGGAAAAGCAGCCTAGACAATGCATATATAAATGTGTGTGACTGTGTCCCAATAAAACTTTATTTACAAAAAGAGTACATAAGGCCCATGGCCTGTAGTTTGCTGATCCTAATATAAGAGAATAATAAAATATAATCATAACATGGAAATGATGAAACCAAGACACTTTCTTGTAGTGTGCTAAAAGCTTTCTCATCATTTTGTCCAAATAGCTAACAGCAACTTTCAGGTATAAACATTAGGCTCTGGGCTACAACCCTTAGTTAATGGAAAAATAGGACATCTATTCTTCTAATTTTTTTTTTTTGTGGTACGCAGGCCTCTCACTGTTGTGGCCTCTCACGTTGCGGAACACAGGCTCCAGACGCGCAGGCTCAGCGGCCATGGCTCACGGGCCCAGCTGCTCCGTGGCATATGGGATCTTCCCGGACCAGGGCACGAACCCATGTCCCCTGCATCAGCAGGTGGACTCTCAACCACTGCACCACCAGGGAAGCCCTCTTCTAATTCTTTTGAAATGTCCTCCATGAAATACTCTCAGAGGTAAAAATTTTAATGATTTATAGTGAGCTGTTAAAACCAACAGTATTTTCATCTCATCTTTATATTAGTGTAAGGAATTCCACAATCTGGCATCTTTTAATGATTTGTACTATTGGGGCAGCAGATTGAGAACATACGCAGGTAAACTTGAAGTTGCTAATTTTATATATATATATATATGTAGTTTTTTTTCTTATTTACCCTTGCTAAAATCTCTGAAAGATATAGTAGTATTAGTCACACTTTATAGGTCATAAATCTGAAGTTTAAAGTGGTTAAGTATATTACCAATGTTACATAGCTGTAGGGCCAGGATTTGAAAAATTAGACCCATGCAGTGCTACCATGTATGGTTGTGTAATTTCTGCACTTGTTAGAACACTACATATAAGGGTATAGATGAGGTAGATTGGTATATTTATTATTGAAAATTTCCCACAGGTGTCAATAGAGTTTATTTGTCTTGAAAAAAATCAATATTATGACTTTTTTTGATAGAAAGATGTATATTTTAGGATTCTTTTTCTAATTTACAGCAATGCACCATATGTGATAGCTCCAGTCCTGGCCTGATTCTAAAGACATTGTTCTTTCACATTATGATGAATTTTGTGTCAGGACAGCCTCCTGGAGTGTTACAAAAAGTAAGGTCTTGAGGGAATTCTGTGCTACTAGACTGTATATGTAACAGTCCCTTCCCTGCCTTAAAGTCCTGGGAATAGTTTATAACTACGAAAACAGAGAAAGGTTTTATATAACATGAAAGAAATTTCAAGATAGGAATGACAGGACCTGGTAACTGCCTGGATACAGAGAATAAGAAAGAGATAAGAATTGTAGATAATATAAATATCATAAGATGGTTGACTAGATGTATGAATATATTATTAATTAAGATTGGGAGATAAAGTCTGGGGGAAGAGGAAAGATTCCTTTTTTGAAGTTCAGTATGAGATGATGGAGAAATCAAAAAGAAAGTGGAAAATATGTACCCAAAGTTAAGACAGTGAGTAAGGATAGAGCTGGGGATTTGGGTGTCATTTTCATAGAAGTGTGAGAGCTAATGCCAAGAGAATGAGAGAATGTAGTTGGGAAGCGTCTAGGATTGGGAGAAGTGGGACCTACAAGATAAGCCAAAAAAAGAAATAACACTGTAGAACTCTAATTAGAGATGGGATATGACAAGTTAAAAATAGCATCACTGAAGCCAAAAACAAAAAATGTGTTAATGAAAAGAGATTCTCAAGAATGTCCCTTACTTCAGAGAGTTCCAGGAAGATGCGAACTGTGCAGAAATCACTATATCTGGCAATCCAAGAACAACTAGTGAATGCTGCACAGTCAGTCTCAATCCGATAATAAAGTGAGGGGCCAGAACTGGGTGGAGGGTAAAGATGAAGAAATAGAATGTGCAGACATTTAAAAAAAAATCTAAAACCTAAGAGAAGGCAGAAAAGGAGGAAAGAAGGATAAAGATTTGTTCTGTTTCATATTTGTTTTTATGAGCTGAAGCTGACTGGACATTTTTGAAGATGGAAAAGTATCTGGAAGAAAGAAAGCAATTTAAGATAAAAAGTTGGAGATGAATAACTGACACTACTGTATTTCACAGAAGATCCAGGAATCCCAAGTCATCAATCAGTAGTGGCTTCAAGTGATATCCTGTCCTGCTTCTATCTTTTTTTTTTTAAGGAGCTTTATTTAGATATTATTTGCATACCATAAAATTGACACATTTTAAGTGTACAATTCAATGGATTTTAGTATTTTTATGAGGCTTTACTTTTATGTGTCCAATATTTGACCTAGCCATAAGAAGATCTCATCTGTCTCAGAATATTGTAGATCCTCCCAACTTAATCATGATGATAGAAATATAAAATAAAATAATAATAGAGAAATGTTAGTGCTATAGGCTGCATCAGCATTACAGATCACCCTGTGGAATGAGGTAAATGCCCTAAATAGTTGCATTTGTAGCTTTCACAATAGATAATAATAAGCCACACTTATGACTCAAATAAATTTTGTTTTCTAGCATTAAGATCTATTTAGATGTGTAACTGACCTATAAAGTAACTATGCAGTAATGTACTAACTACAGTACATTTTTGCCTTACACTGACCTCTAAGGTTTGTTTTTGTTTGTTTGCTGGTTTGTTTTTGGTCATACTTCCCAGGGCAATTTGGTACCATTTCAAGTAGCCATTGTAATAATTCTTTGTGTTAAATCTTGATCTTAGGTTGTGAAAACTTGCTGGTGCCTACAAATAACAAAACATCATGTATCTCTCTGTAGTCTTGCATTAAATTCATGGATGTAGATATTTGTACACTTTTGTTCCTGAGTGATGATTTCTAGCCTTACAGCTCTTTGCATTACCTGGAATTGGAAGGAAAGGTTCTTCAAATGAAGTAAAATGTAAACAGTACAAAAAAGAACATGAACCATGGCTTATTCATAATATACCTATATATGTTACCCTTTATCAGGATATAAGATTTAAAGAGGACCTACAAGATGGCGGAGAGGTAAGATGTGGAGATCAGCTTCCTCCTCACAAATACATCAAAAATACATCTATACGTGGAACAATTCCTACAGAACACCTACTGAATGCTGGCAGAAGACTTCAGACTTTCCAAAAGGCAAGAAACTCCCCACATACCTGGGTAGGGCAAAAGAAAAAAGAAAAAACAGAGACAAAAGAATAGGGATGGGACCTGCACCAGTGGGAGGGAGCTGTGAAGGAGGAAAAGTTTTCACACACTAGGAAACCCCTTCACTGATGGAGACGGGGGGTGGCAGGGGAGAAGCTTCAGAGCTATGGAAGAGAGTGCAGCAACAGGGGTGCAGAGGGCAAAGCAGATATTCCTGCATAGAGAATCACTGCCGACCAGCACTCACCAGTCTGAGAGGCTTTGCTCACCCGCCAGAGTGGGCGGGGGCTGGGAGCTGAGGCTCGGGCTTCAGTCGGAGCGCAGGGAGAGGACTGGGGTTGGTGGTGTGAACATAGCTGATGGGAGCTACTGCACCACAGCTAACCAGGAAGGAGTCTGGGAAAATGTCTGGAAATACCTAAGAGTCAAGAGACCATTGTTTCAGGGTGCACTATGAGAAGGGATTCAGAGCACTGCCTAAATGAGCTTCAGAGATGAGGGTGAGCCACAGCTATCAGCGCAGACCACAGAGATGGGTGTGAAATGCTAAGGCTGCTGCTGCAGGCACCAAGAATCCTGCGTGCAAGCATAGGTCACTATCCACCACCACCAGGGTCCCGTGATCCAGGGACAACTTCCCCGGGAGAACACACGGCATGCCTCAGGCTGTTGCAACATCATGCTGGCCTCTGCTGCTTCAGGCTCACCCCACATTCCATACATCTCCCTCCCCCCCGGCCTGACTGAGCCAGAGCCCCTTAATCAGCCGTTCCTTTAACTCCCTCCTGTCTGGGCAAAGAACAAACACCAGAGGATGACCTAAATGCAGACGCAGGGCCAAATCCAAAGCTGAACCCCAGGAGCTGTGCAAACAAAGAAGAGAAAGGGAGGTTTCTCCATGCAGCATCAGGAGCAGTGGATTAAATCTCCACAATCAACTTCATGTACCCTGCACCTGTGGAATACCTGAATAGACAACAAGACATCCAAAAATTGAGGCAGTGGAATTTGGGGGCAACTGTAGACTTGGGGTTTGCTGTAAATGACTGACTAGTTTCTGATTTTTATATTTATCTTAGCATAGTTTTTAGTGCTTATTATCATTGGTGAGTTTCTTTATTGGTTTGGTTGCTCTCTTATTTTTTTAAAAAACTTTTTTAATTTTTTCATTTTAATAATATTCTTATTTTTTATTTTAATAAATTTGTTTATTCTATTTCACTTTATTTTATTTTTTCTTTCTTGCTTTTCCTCCATTTTCTTCTAAGCCATGTGGCTGACAGGGTCTTGGTGCTCTGGCCAGGTGTCAGGCCTGAGCCTCTTAGGTGGGAGAGGCAAGTTCAGGACATTGGACCACCAGAGACCTCCAGGCCTCACGTAATATCAGTCAGTGAGAGCTCTGCAAGAGATCTCCATCTCAACGTTAAGACCCAGCTCCACTCAATGACCAGAAGACTCCTGTGCTGGACACCCCATGACAAACAACTAGCAAAGCAGGAACACAACACAACCCATTAGCAGAGAGGCTGCCTAAAAGCATAATAAGTTCACAGATACCCCAAAACACACCAATGGACGAAGTCCTGCACACCAGAAAGACAAGATCCAGCCTCACCCACCAGCACACAGGCACGAGTCCCCTCCACCAGGAAGCTTAAACAACCCACTGAAATAACCTTACCCACTGGGGAAAGACAGGAAAAACAATAAGAACAACAAATATGCAGCCTGGGAAAAGGTGACCTCAAACACAGTAAGTTAAGCAAAATGAGAAGACAGAGAAATACACACCAGATGAAAGAGCAAATTAAAAACCTACCAGACCAAAACAAATGAGGAGGAAATAGGCAGTATACCTGAAAAAGAATTCAGAGTAAAAATTGTAAAGATGATCCAAAATAATGGAAATAGAAAGGAGAAAATACAAGAAATGTTTCACAAGGACCTAGAAGAATTAAAGAGCAAACAAACAATGATGAACAGCACAATAAATGAAATTAAAAATTATCTAGAAGGAATCAATAGCAGAACTGAGGCAGAAGAAAGGATAAATGACCTGGAAGACAAAATAGTGGAAATAACTGCTGCAGAGACCAATAAAGAAAAAAGAATGAAAAGAACTGAGGACAGTCTCAGAGAACTCCAGGACAATATTAACTGCACCAATATTCGAATTATAGTAGTCCCAGAAGAAGAAGACAAAAAGAAAGGGAATGAGAAAATATTGGAAGAGATTATAGTTGAAAATTTCCCTAATATGGGAAAGGAAATAGTCAAGTCCAGGAAGCACAGAGAGTCTCATACAGGATAAATCCAAGGAGAAACATGCCAAGATGCATACTAATCAAACTATCGAATACAAAGAAAACATATTAAAAGCAGCAAGGGAAAAGCAACAAATAACATACAGGGGAATCCCCATAAGGTTAACAGCAGATCTTTCAGCAGAAACTCTGCAAGCCAGAAAGGAGTGGCAGGAAATATTTAAAGTGATGAAAGGGAAAAACTACAACCAAGGTTACTGTACCCAGCAAGGATCTCATTTAGATTTGATGGAGAAATTAAAACCTTTACAGACAAGCAAAAGCTAAGAGAATCAGCACCACCAACCAGCTTTACAACAAATGCTAAAGGAATTTCTCTAGGCAAGAAACACAAGAGAAGAAAAAGATCTACAATAACAAACCCAAAACAATTAAGAAAATGGGAATAGGAACATACATATCAATAATTCCCTTAAATGTAAATAGATTCAATGCTCCAACCAAAAGTCACAGACTGGCTGAATGCATACAAAAACAAGACCCATATATATGCTGTCTACAAGAGACTCACTTCAGACCTAGGGACACATACAGACTGAAAGTGAGGGAATGGAAAAAGATATTCCATGCAAATGGAAATCAAAAGAAAGCTGGAGTAGAAATTCTCATATCAGACAAAATAGACTTCAAAGCAAAGACAAGAGACAAAGAAGGACACTACATAATGATCAAGGGATCAATCCAAGGAGATGGTATAACAATTGTAAATATTTATGCACCCAACATAGGAGCACCTCAATACATAAGGCAAATGCTAATAGCCATAAAAGAGGAAATTGACAGTAACACAATAATAGTAGGGGACTTTAACACCCCACTTTCACCAATGGACAGATTATCCATAAGGAAAATATATAAGGAAACACAAAATTTAAATGACACATTAAACAAGATGGACTTAACTGATATTTATAGGACATTCCATCCAAAAACAACAGAATATACTTTCTTCTCAAGTGCTTATGGAACATTCTTCAGGATAGATCATACCTTGGGTTACAAATCAAGCTTTGGTAAATTTAAAAAAATTGAAATCATATCAAGTGTCATTTCGAACTGCAACACTATGAGACTAGATATCAATTACAGGAAAAAAACTGTAAAAAATACAAACACATGGAAGCTAAACAATACACTACTAAATAACTAAGAGATCACTAAAGAAATGAAAGAGGAAATCAAAAAATACCTAGAAACAAATGAAAATGAAAACACTATGACCCAAAACCTATGGGATGCAGCAAAAGCAGTTCTAAGAGGGAAGTTTATAGCAATACAATCCCACTACAAGAAACAAGAAAAAACTCAAATAAACTATCTACCCTTACAGCTAAAGCAATTAGATACAGAACATCTAAAAAAGGAAGAAAAGGGGCTTCCCTGGTGGCACAGTGGTTGAGAGTCTGCCTGCCAATGCAGGGGACACGGGTTCATGCCCCGGTCCAGGAGGATCACACATGCCGCAGAGCAGCTAGGTCCGTGAGCCATGGCCACTGAGCCTGCGCGTCCAGAGCCTGTGCTCCATGGTGGGAGAGGCCACAACAGTTAGAGGCCTGCGTACCGCAAAAAAAAAAAAAAAAGAAGAAGAAAACCCTATAGTAGAAAAAGGAAAGAAATCATAAAAATCAGATCAGAAATAAATGAAAAAGAAATGAAGGAACCAATAGCAAAGATCAATAAAACGAAAAGCTGGCTTTTTGAGAAGTTAAACAAAATTGATAAACCAATAGCCAGACTCATCAAGAAAAAAAGGGAAGACTCAAATCACCAGAATTAGAAATTAGAAAGGAGATGTAACAACTGACCCTGCAGAAATACAAAGGATCATGAGAGATTACTACAAGCAACTATATGCCAATAAAATGGGCAACCTGGAGGAAATCGACAAATCTTAGAAAAGTGCAACCTTCTGAGACTGAACCTACAAGAAATAGAAAATATAAACAGACCAATCACAAGCACTGAAATTGAAACTGAGATTAAAAATCTTCCAACAAACAAAAGCCCAGGACCAGTAGGCTTCACAGGATAATTCTATCAAATTTTAGAGAAAAGTTACCACCTATCCTTCTCCAAATCTTCCAAAATATAGCAGAGAAAGGAACACTCCCAAACTCATTCTACAAGTTCATGATCACCCTGATACCAAAACCAGACAAAGATGTCACAAAAAGAGAAAACTATAGGCCAATATCACTGATGAACATAGATAAAAAATCCTCAACAAAATACTAGCAAACAGAATCCAAAAGCACATTAAAAGGATCATACACATGGACAAGTGGGGTTTATCCCAGAATGCAAGGATTTTTCAATATACTCAAATCAATCAATGTGATATACCATATTAACAAATTGAAGGTTAAAAACCATATGATCATCTCAATAGATGTGGAAAAAGCTATCAACAAAATTCAACACCCATTTAGGATAAAAACCCCCAAGAAAGTAGGCATAGAGGGAACTTACCTCAACATAATAAAGGCCATATATGACAAACCCACAGCCAACATTGTTCTCAATGGTGAAAAACTGAAACCATTTCCCCTAAGATCAGGAACAAGACAAGGTTGTCCACACTCACCGTTATTATTCAGCATAGTTTTGGAAGTTTTAGCCTCAGAAATCAGAGAAGAAAAAGAAATAAAAGGAATCCAAATCGGAAAAGAAGAAGTAAAGCTGTCACTATTTGGAGATGACCTGATACTATACATAGAGAATCCTAAAAATGCTACCAGAAAACTACTAGACCTAATCAATGAATTTGGTAAAGTAGCAGCATACAAAATTAATGCACAGAAATCTCTGGCATTCCTATACACTAATGATGAAAAATCTGAAAGTGAAATTAAGGAAACACTCCCATTTACCACTGCAACAAAAAGAATAAAATACCTAGGAATACAACTACCTAAGGAGACAAAAGACCTGTATGCACTAAACTATACTGACACTGACAAAAGAGATCAAAGATGATACAAGCAGATGGAGAGATATACCATGTTCTTGGATTGGAAGAATCAACATTGTGAAAATGACTATACTACCCAAAGCAATCTACAGATTCAATGCAATCCCTATCAAACTACCAAAGGCATTTTTCACAGAACAAGAAAAGAATTTCACAATTTGTATGGAAACACAAAAGACACAGAACAGCCAAAGCAATCTTGAGAAAGAAAAACAGAGCTGGAGGAATCAGGCTCCCTGACTTCAGACTATACTACAAAGCTACAGTAATCAAGACAGTATGGTACTGGCACAAAAACAGAAAGATAGATCAAAGGAACAGGATAGAAAGCCCAGAGATAAACCCACGCACATATGGTCACCTTATCTTTGATAAAGGAGGCAGGAATATACAGTGGAGAAAAGACAGCCTCTTCAATAAGTGGTGCTGGGAAAACTGGACAGCTACATGTAAAAGAATGAAATTAGAACACTTCCTAACACCATACACAAAAATAAACTCAAAATGGATTAAAGAACTAAATGTAACACCAGACACCATAAAACACTAAGAGGAAAACATAGGCAGAACACTCCATGACATAAATCGCAGCAAGATCCTTTTTGACCCACCTCCTAGAGAAATGGAGGTAAAAACAAAAATAAACAAATGGGACCTAATGAAACTTCAAAGCTTTTGCACAGCAAAGGAAACTGTAAACAAGGCAAAAAGAAAACCCTCAGAATGGAAGAAACTATTTGCACATGAAGCAATGGACAAAGGATTAATCTCCAAAATATGAAAGCAGCTCATGAAGCTCAATATCAAAAAAACAAACAACCCAGTCTAAAAATGGACAGAAGACCTAAATAGACATTTCTCCAAAGAAGATATACAGATTGCCAACAAACACATGAAAGGATGCTCAACATAACTAATCATTAGAGAAATGCAAATCAAAAGTACAATGAGATATCACCTCACACCAGTTAGAATGGCCATCATCAAAAAATCTGCAAACAATAAATGCTGGAGAAGGTGTGGAGAAAAGGGAACCTTCTTGCCCTGTTAGTGGGAATGTAAATTGATACAGCCACTATGGAGAACAGTATGGATGTTCCTTAAGAAACTAAAATTAGACTACCATACGATCCAGCAATCCCACTACTGGGCATATACCCTGAGAAAACCATAATTCAAAAAGACACATGTACCACAATGTTCATTGAAGCGCTATTTACAATAGCCAGGAAATGGAAGCAACCTAATTGTCCATCAACAGATGAAAGAATAAAGAAGATGTGGCACATATATACAATGGAATATTACTCAGCCATGAAAATAAACAAAATTGAGTTATTTGTAGTGAGGTGTGTGGACCTAGAGTCTGTAATTCAGAGTGAAGTAAGTCAGAAATATAAAAACAAATACTGTATGCTAACACATATATATGGAATCAAAAAAAAAAAAAGAAAAATGTCATGAAGAGCCTAGGGGCAAGACAGGAATAAAGACGCAGACGTGCTAGAGAATGGACTTGAGGACATGGGGAGGGGAAAGCGTAAGCTGGGACAAAGTGAGAGAGTAGTAGTGTATATATGGACATATATACACTACCAAATGTAAAATAGATAGCTAGTGGGAAGCAGTTTTATAGCACAGGGAGATCAGCTCAGTGCTTTGTGACCAGCTAGAAGGGTGGAATAGGGAGTGTGGGAGGGAGGGAAATGCAAGGCAGAAGAGATAGGGGGATATATGTATACGTAGAACTGATTCACTTTGTTATAAAGCAGAAACTAACACACCATTGTAAAGCAATTATACTCCAATAAAAATGTTAAAAAAAAAAAGAAAAAACGCAGACATAGAGAATGGACCTGAGGATGGGGGAGGGGGATGGGTAAGCTGGGACGAAGTGAGAGAGTAGCATGGACTTATATACACTACCAAATGTAAAACAGTTAGCTAGTGGGAAGCAGCTGCATAGCACAGGGAGATCAGCTCCGTGTTTTGTGACCACCTAGAAGGGTGGGATAGGGAGCATGTGAGGGAGACTCAAGAGGGAGGGTATATGGGGATATATGTATATGTATAGCTGATTTACTTTGTTATACAGCAGCAGCTAACACAACAATTTAAAGTAATTATACTCCAATAAAGATGTTTTAAAAAAAAAAAGCAGGGTTAATGTCTAACAGTTGCTACAAAGTGCTTAGAATAGCAACATGAACAAAGCAGGGTCAGAAAAAAAACTTTAAGAATGCTGAGCACCATCTTAAAGCTAATACATTTTGTTTTATTTTTGTTTTGTTTTTGGTTTTGGTTTTTGAAGTCTCTGAAACTCTCTACTGTTCACAATAGAGAAATTTAACATACAAAAGTCAATAAAATGTTATACTATGTATAATTACATCATCTCCTAGTTTTATACATCCATTCTTATATTTTAAAAAATAAATATAGATTTTGAGGATTTGAAAGGATGGAAAGGGTCTGAATCTGCACTATTGTGGAGGATGAATATGAAAGTAAAATTTAAATGCACTTAACCGTATTGCCATTTTCTCAAATTGAAAGTGCCAAGCCCAGTCAGTGCAGAAAGGGAATAGGCTATATGCTTACATAGAATGTTTTATCAGCCGTTTGTTTCATATAACAAGTCTGGAATTCAGTTTTCTTTAATTCAGGTATTAATTTTCATGGAGGTAATATTTATTGAAGGTGCTGTTTTATACAAATATTAAGATCAGAGTCAAGAGATACGGTGGGTACATTGCAATAATCTTTAAAAAGGATGATATACCAACCAAGGTTCATATTTATGCCGTTTGCCTATGAAAGAACAACTCTGGAAAGCTTGTGCAAATGTCTACATATAGATAGATGGATAAATAGATATTTATATGCATAAAGGTTAAGATATACATATAGATAGGACTTATTTTATTGTTAAACATTTTTAATACCACTCTGATTATATATACATATATATTTTATTCTCAAGGAAGAGGACTCAAAGCATGACAATATAATCCGTTTTGGCACTTTTAAGTTTTTATAAGCTATAAAATTAATTTGGGTAAACTGTGTAATTCAAAATTCCATGAAAGGAGTACTTTTAAAACCTTATGTTATGTCTTAGGTGGAGGAAAGACAAAATATTCTGGCCTGTTTTGAATAGCAGGAAGATAAGGAAAGTGAGAAAATAATGAAATGGAGGGAGGATTATGGTA
Organism: Orcinus orca; assembly: GCF_937001465.1. Lineage (NCBI taxonomy): Eukaryota > Metazoa > Chordata > Mammalia > Artiodactyla > Delphinidae > Orcinus > Orcinus orca. The sequence continues at coordinate 31,919,173 of NC_064569.1, read as the reverse complement.
ATACTGGGATTTGTCTGCTTTTAGAAAAAAAATGACTCATAATAATGCTTCTTCTCTTTCCTGTCCACAACCCTTAATAACATTGCAAGCCAAAAACAACCAAACAAAGCACAGTTAGTGCTTTGGACCTGGCCTTTTATCCACAGTCACTCCACATAACAGGTGCCAGTTTGGGAGGAAGTTTGGGGGATCTAATATAATAATATAAACTTGTAGCCCTGTTTCATCATCCAACACCCAACTTCTGAAAAGAGGAGCTTGAACTCTTGGCTTCTATTTGCATCTTACATCACTCTCCTCAATCCTGTCTTGCTTCCCCAACACACTCACTGACTCCAAGAGTTCAGGCTCCACTCATGTCTTAACACTGCAGATAGCTCCCTCCTCCTTCCCTACCCTGAAATTTCTCTCATCAAGGTCAGTGGCCTAAATAAAAGCAATTCTAAAGGTACATACATATTTAGTTCTGATCTTCTTTGACCTTTATGCAGTTGTATCACCCTTAATTTTTCCTTCAGCAGTGCCATACTCTCCTTATTTTGTCTCCACTCCCTAAACCACTCCTTGGTTTCTTCTGTGAACTCCTTTGCCCATCCTTTAGCGAAGACATTCCTCAGACATTTATCTGTCCTTCTATCGCCTGCCTATGTATATTTCTTGTGGGCAGTTTTATTTCCCTTCATGGTTTTAATAAGCAAATCTAGGCTGATAAAACCCTCATCTCAATGTTGCTAGTCCAGGGCTCTTTTCTGAGATCTGCCTACTGATCATCTTTACTTGGATGGTCCACAGAGATATCAAATTTAACAAATCTAATGCTAAACTCATTATCATATCATTACCCATCCCCCAATTAATCCCTTTTATATTCTCCTGGTTTATCTGTTGGCATCATATTTCATCCTATTGCTCAAGTCAGAAACCTGAGCACCATCCCAGCTCCTCCCTCACTCTTACCTCATACCTCTGATAACCAAGTTCTGGTGATTCTTCAATTCAAACATCTCTCAAATCTACCCACTTCTCTTTATCTCCACTTAAACAATCATGGTTATTTCTTCTAAAGCTCTCGTATATGTTTCTGCAATAGCCTGGCTTTTTACAATCATTCCCAGAGCAAACCTATTCCTTATTGCAGACAGAGTGACTTTTCTAAAATATTATCCTAGTCATTTCATTCTCCTGTTCAAAACCCACTATTTTTCATTCATTCACTAAACTCCTGCTTCATTTACAGACAGTGTATTGTGCCAGGCACTTTGCTGAGGACCAGGGCTACAGAGACCATAACATATTATGCTGCAAGACACAGTTTCTTTCCTGCAGCAAGACATTGGTTCTTCTTTTAAACCCAGAATCCACATTTGCAGTATCAGAATTCTTTATTGATCATAATTGTTCATTTGCCTTTTTTGAAACTTGGTGAGTGAGGTTATTCAGAATTTCTCATCCCATAAATGTTACTGATATCTATTTCCCTGATTTGCTTCTGCTTCATCTCTCAATCTCTTCCAGATTGAACCTGGACCTATTTTAAGGTCTATTAATCAAACAGTTTGAATGCCTTAGCTTGGCTGTATTCTCCAATGGTGCTCCCAGAAGTTTCCTAAATTGCATTCTCAACAAGATCCTCTTCTCAAAAATATTGTTTGGCGTTAGAGCTGCTATATCCTGGCCTGGTCTGTGAATTGCTGACTTTTCTCAGAAGGGGCTACAAATTTGTTCCTGTTTTCTCAAAGTTTTGTATCACCAATTATTTTCTAATTTCAAAATATAAAGCTTTGCCTTAATCCTCTTTCTCCTCATTTTCTTTACAGCATATATTGCTTTTGTTCAATTTTTCCTTTTTAAAACTCTCTTTTTCTCTGGTTTTTATGATACAGCACGATTTTGGACATCCTGCTAGCTGTCTCTTGGCTTATCTGTCCTTATCATTGGCCTGTGTTTTTTCTGTCACTCAATAAAAGTAACAGACCTTAACTAAAATTTGGACCAGTATTCTCTTATTTTTTTCTCTGAACATACATGACTTATTTTATATACTTTGCAAGTTTTAATGATCATTTCTAGATGTTTCCTTTTAGTTCCAGAATCACTGATGCTCAATTCTTGAGCTAGAGGTCTTCTCCAAATTATGCTAGAGGTCTTCTGTGTCTGAAATGCATGGTGCCCCTCTTTGTTAATCCCCTTCATAACTTCTTTCTTTTCCTGTGGACTGTACTTCTGTTACTGTTGGATGAAATAATATGTGTAAATGGCATACCTGTGGATGGCACACAGTAAGGCTCAGTATTCATTCATCCCTTCTTCCTCACTATCTCAGTTTGAAACGGTGCATTTTGCTTCTACTTCTTAGAAGGTAAGTGCATGAAAGTGGCAATTTTCATGGAGTGTACACCATTTTAATCTCACTGTCCTGCCCTAATAAAGTACTCCTTTCTATTGTTTAGATAATCACAACTTTCTAACTAGCCTCCTCATTCTACTTTATCCAGCACTCTATTTCCAGATAAAATTCCTATGTCACAGCCTTAATCACCTGATTAACCTGTTCAGATACCTTCGATGGCTTCCCAACGTCTGCTATTAACTTTGAGCTTATGAAGGTACAGAATGATACTCACACGCCTTTTGGTGACCCTAAGTATTCAACTCAGTGTGTTGGGTTACTCAGGTGACAGGAAACATGGCAAAAATCCTACAGGTATAAAGTTAATCTTCAAAGCATATAGCACTTGAACAAGTATTACATGCCTGCTTTCTATTTTTCTTCTTTCTTAATGTTAATTCCAAAGTAGATTTTAGTTATTTATTTTTTGGTTTTAAGCTCCTCACATTATAGTTAAAATTCCTATTCCACACACTTGCCTATGTAATTCATCTATCATAAAGTGAATGCAACAGAGAGTATGATTATAGACGAATGTGATTGTTTCAATCAAGGAAAGAACATATTCTCCTTGCTTTTACTTATACAATATACATAAAATACATTTATCTTTAAGACTCAGAAGGCAGTTTAGAAACAACTCTATTTAGAATCACTTGAATAACTCACAGTTCTCTATAACATCTACATTATATTATTTTACAGATAAAACATAAATATGAGAAAAATGTTAGAGGTGATATTAGTATTAATATTCCAATTTCCAGCTATCCAAGTTTCTTCTCAAGCAAACTTACTTTAACATATAAAAGTATACACAGGCTTTCCTGAGAAATCTGAGGCATCAGCAGCCCTTGAGACTTCCGTTCTAACCATCCTCTGACATTTGCCGTGTAACTCCATCCAAACTGCTATATGTGTATATCCCATATGTCCTAATTTAGAAAGCAGTCTACTCTTTCAGTATTACTGAAGAATGTTGAGAAGACCAATAGAATGCATACAAAGTAGTCTAAGATGAGGGATAAAGACCTCAAATGAAGAAAATATGTATTTAATTTATTTATCAAAGGAATTTCATTGCTTTTTCTCCCACTGCTACCTTACACTTTCTTGGTGCTATAGAGGCCACTCCCAAAGGGAAAGAAAAACACTCCCCCAACCACCTCCATGTTCACATCTTTCCTCGAATACATAGCGGTTGAGGTGGAGGGAGAAGATAAGGAACATTTATATTGTTTTTGCAACCACTAAAAATCTCTATAAAATTGTTATATTTAAATAATTAGTATTATTAAATAATAACAACTTATTCTATATTTTATTTTCAGTCACCTATGCTAGAACTCCACCACCCACCCAAGCCAATTTTGATTTTACAATTGGACATTCTCCTCCTGGGATAGTGCTCTAGGCAGCCTCATCCCATAGTTGCCCATCCTGCTTATGAAAGCTGCAGGTCAGATGCTCACCAAAACAGAAGTGCAAACCTTTCTTACTTATTACAATTATATTAACTAATCCCAAATTAAGGACTTTCCACAGCAACATAGATTAGTTAAATATTCTTACATTTCTTATTTATGAACTGTCTAAACTCTATATCCTCTTAAATATACAGAGTTTCCCATCTCTAGCAGAATACATGCAAGAATAATAATATAAAATAAATAACACTAGACATTGACTTTAGCTTAGTTGAAAATAAAGCTGCTCAGTTAACTATACTAAAGCCAATGTGAGAAATGTACATTCAAGGCAAGACTACAGGGAGTCAAGCTGGTGAAGAGGAAAAGATTCTAGTTTGTAGCCCATAAGTGATTTCAGCCAAGTTTCTAATATGTTCTAACTGTGATTCTGAGTAAGTCAACAAGATTTCACAGGTAACATTTTTTTTTTAGCTATACTACATTGAGATTTATTTCTAATGTGATTTCCTATTAGAATAACGTACAAGTCTAAGGGTTTCATGAGACCCTATTGGATATCTTTTCCAAGTTTCCCTTGGAGCAAGTTTCTTCAGTATGTCACAAAATATTTTATCGACAAATGAAAACGCACTGAGACTTCTGACTTGACAAGCAAAGCAAGATTCAACTCATGGGATTGGAAAACAATTAATTAAAATTGAAACCCTAATAAGGAAGTTTCCATACCATTAGTTTCATAATGCACCTGCCTTGGCTTATTTCACTGTCACTAGTAAAATATAATTGCTTCATATTTCATATTTATTATTTTGTACACAGCATGTGCTTTAGATTATCCAGTATATCTCAAGTAATATAAAAAGCATTAATTAAGCCAAGCCAGTCTCATCTCTTTTGCATAGTCTCTGATCATCTCCTTTTATACCCACTTTTTGGAAATTCTTGTGATTATATTTTTAATTATATGTTATCTCTTAAGCCTTTATGACAGCATCTAGCTTCTAAATTGTCAGTTTGAACCTTGAAATGCAAATTGGCATAAACTACATTAAAAATTATTTTCATGGCTTCAATATCCAAAGTTCTGACTACATACAGATATATAGTTAATAAATCTAATGGCAATATTTTATAAAAATTTTGAAATAGAAAATTTCTGGTTTTATTTTTATATACTTTTTCAGACAAATTTAATTCTTCTAGCACAAGTTTTATTTCCAGTTCCAAATAATATCACACCTAAGTAGCTCAAAAGAATCTTAATTCCTCCGAAAATTTTCTGAAAAAAAACAGGCCAGAGAGCTATTGCTTTTCTAAATGGCAGACTTGGCGAATCTGCCTCTCCAGAATGATTGGGGCTGCAAAGACTGCCAATGTGTTCTACAAGGGACTCTACAAGGGACTCTCTCCAGGTAACTTTGACATCCTTTGTGGTGCTAAACGAATTTGATTGCTTCATAAAGAATGATTTGTTAATATTTATTGAAATTCAAAGCTTGGCTTACCTAAGGCTATAGGGTTTCTCCAAACTTGACAGGATTATGGTTTCAGTTTCACAACCTCTAAAAAGAATGCTGTACCAGAGTACAAAATAATCTGGCAGAACTCTCTTCTCACTTCTCTGCAGTACAATTCTGAAACCCTTGTGTCTTATCCTCTCGATATATAGTTCTCTCTCTCTTTTTTTTTCCAACTAGCATTGTGTCAAAGAGATATTTACAGACAACTAGTTAAGATAACAGGCTAAGGATGAAACCTTTCCTAGAGGTATATCTCTACAAATATCAAAATTTATTATTGTCTTAAAAATATCTAAACACAGTCCAGGACCAGGACCACGGTGATAAAAATAAGGCACTTGCCCCAGTGCAAAATTTAAAGGGAACCTCCCAAAATTAGCAATCAAGATAAGTAACATTTTAATGTAATAGTCTAAAACATCAAAATTAATGCAAAAATCCATGATGAACAAAATATTAAATTTTTAAATAAAGATCTTAGACACTATATCTAGCTAAATAAGTCCTTATACTTGCCACTTGTTTCATTTTAATTGGTTAATTACAGAGTAACTACAGTTCAATACATAAATGTTGGTACAAATATCATTAAACACTAAATCTACAATTTTATTCTTTGTCCTCCTTATAAATGGAATTTTAATTGTTGGCCATGGGCAAATGTGAGATGCACTTTATACTCTGCTGTTGTTTCCAAAAAAATCACAATTCTTTGTGATATTGAATAGTACTAAAATCATGTTTACTAGGTGGTCCAAATTAGTATAATGTTATCCTCCCATTATTAATAATAATCAAGTTGTGCATGTGCTTGAGATAAAGATATAAATTATAACTACTTAATTTCACCTGATGGACTTATTATACTTATTTTAGTTTTAAGTTTTTTAACAAACATTTTGAGTTCACAAATAAAAATAACAATAATAATTTTTTTATACTTCCACACAGAAGCACTACAGTAAATATGACTTTGTAATTTACAAATAATAAGTCACAACTAGAGGACCCTGACATGATCTCAGACCCTTTGTTGATGCTGCTTTTGGAGGAGTGGCTCACACTGACCATCATAGCACACTGTTTTGGGAAAGACCACCAGAGCTTGTATAGTTACATATAAAGAACACAGCCTGGGCTTCCCTGGTGGCGCAGTGGTTGAGGGTCCGCCTGCCGATGCAGGGGACACAGGTTCGTGCCCTGGTCGGGGAAGATCCATGCCACGGAGCGGCTGGGCCCGTGAGCCATGGCCACTGAGCCTGCGCGTCCGGAGCCTGTGCTCTGCAACGGGAGAGGCCACAGCAGTGAGAGGCCCACGTATCGCAAAAAAAAAAAAAAAAAAAAAAAGAACACAGCCTTATGTATAATAATATCAAAATAGACAGTCCTTGATAGCAACAAGCATCAAAGTTTCAATTATTTAAAATTTGAGAAAAAAAGTAGACAAAGGGCACCATAGAGATATTTTCTTGCTGAAGATCCACTTCCTTGTGTAAGTTTCTGATTTTGCTTTGAACAGAGGGGGCAGCCTTTCAACTGACATAATGAAAACACTGCTGCAGAAACGAGAGGCCAACCTCTGTGCAATTGCAGTTCACCCAGAAAGAATGCTAATTCTTGGCTTCAGTGTTTTCTTTAACGAAATTATTCAGGCCTTTCTGTGGCATGGAACACTGTGATTAGCCAGGAACTGTTGGAGATGAAAATAACCTTTCTTTGTTATAACCCCAAACATGTAGTACTCTTTTCAATCTCATCGGAGACCTTTGTACCTAGTTAAAAAAAAAAAAGTCAGGTATGGGGTGGGATGGTGGAATCAATCATGTCATAGCTATTTTCTTTAAAGGATACAATTTTCTAATTTAGTATGTGTTCACAAGGGATTTGCAAAAGCAGCATGAGCAAGTGCTTTAATAAAAATATGATATCGTTTTGAAATTGCTCAGGTGTGGTCAAAGTACTCTGGACATATAAGAAGAGGAGCTGATCTGAGGGCCCACTCTACCCTTATGAGCTGCAAAACGTTGACTTCTCATTTGAAGTGTCCTTTTCCATAAAACGGCATTACTAATTCCCATGTCACCAAATTGTAGTAAGAATTAGTAACATGATAACTACAAATAATTTGTAAATTACGAAATGTTACACAAATGTCATGAGGAATTTAAAAGATAACAAAATAGAAGAAGAATATGAAGTAAGATTGTAAAGCCAATCTCCATTTGTAGTAAAAAGAGAATTAATTTTAAAATCATTGTTATCAGTCTACAGAAGTATAAAATGTTAAATTAAGATACTGCAATGAAGTCATTTCTTACATTAAGATTTTCCCTCCTAGGAACATGAATTCAAAGATTGAAGAACTATTAATGATTCTTACAATTTACTAGGTTAGGAAAGTCACTTCATTAAGAAAAAACACTTTAAAAGTTATTTTCAGTTAAAAAAAAACAGGAAAAAAATAGAAAAGTGAAGGGAAAATTATCTTAGTTTGATAATTAGTTATCTTAGTATGGTAACTTTCCAAGTAGTATTTAAGTAACATGAAAAGAATAGACACTAAAAATAAAACAATTCCATTATTAGGGAATACTTGAAGAGTAAACATTTTACATCATAGTACTACTTGACCACTAGTAATTACCAGAGTAGATATTATGTAAAATAAAATAGAAATTTCCAAATACTCTGATTGAGTATATTAAAAATATACAGTTCCTTGCATCACTACATTTGCTTTCCTTAAAACAACTTTATAAAACACAGACAAGTTTTGTATGGCAAAAGAATTTTGAATAAAGCATATAAAATTCTTAAAGTTTATTTTTTATCTTGATTATTTTTTCTTTATTCTACTAACTCTCCCTGAGAAATGTTACCTACTCTGGGTTTCCTTTAATATTAACGTATGATTTTCAACTCTATTTCCATTCCCAATCTCTTCTGAAGTCCACATTCCTATTTTCAACTATCTGCTGGACATTATACTTGGATATGTACCACAAACCCTTTAGCCTGTTCCAAAACAAACTTGTCATCTCCCACTCTATGCCATGTGCTTCTGTCCCTATATTTCTATCTGATTGAAAATAACTGCTACCCACACAGTGATTTATGTCTAAAATGTGGCAGTCGCAACCTTGCGTGACCTCAGACCTACCTGATCTGCCATCAGATTAAATGGATTCTACTTCTAAAACATTTGTCATATTGGACTTCATTCCCACTCTCCAAATACTCATCCTCTCAGCCATGTAGCATACTCTACTATAGTGTTTCTCTGTTTAGCAATGCTCTGTTGAGGTTTACAGGATAAGTTGAGAAGGAGAATCCACTCAAAGATTCCAGGAAATTTAGTATTACTACCCCTTACTAAATGCTTGTAACACCCTATAGTCATTGGCATGACCAACCTCCCTATCACACACATTTCTACATATCTCAGAGGGTGATTGTACAGTTCTCTAAATATCCCATTAAATGTCCTACCTCTGAGTCTTTAGAACCTACTCGTCAGTGCCTTTGGGAACCTCTTTCCTCCAACATCTGTCTAGAAAACTGCCAGGTACTTCTCAAGCCTCAGCCTGCAGGACATTTCCTTCTCTGAAAGCTTCCCTGAGCTAAATTGGTCATGCACATCTCCATCTTCTATAGAATGGGATATATTTTTAGCATAGGACTTGCAAAATTTTATTTTAAATTTTTTGCACGTCTTATTCCCTTCAAAACTATGAGCTTAAGGTATAAGGTATAAACTATAGTTTTTAATCTTCCATTCATTCTTTCATGATTAAATAATGTTATAAATTTTCTATTGGAAAAAAATATAGATAAATGTTATATAAGCTTTTGCTAACTGTTCTTGTTAAGGTTACCAAGCATCTCCAGTTATCAAAACCAATAGTCACTTTTCTATTCTCATACTACTTAACCTCCTGGGAGCATTCAACAAAGTTAACCACTTCATCTTAAAAACACATTTTTCCTTGACTCTATTAGCCAAACTCTTATGGTTTTCCTTTTGCTCTGCTAACTACTTCTTCTTGCTCTCCTTTGATGGTTCTTTCTTCTTATTCTATCTCTGAAGATGGAATGCTTTAGGATTCTTCTCTGACTAAACACTCCCACAACATGACCTCTTTAAATCCATGCTGCTAAGGATCATTTATATGACTCCTTAATCTATATATCCATTTCCATCTTTACCCCTGAGCTCTGAACTCCTACTGCTGTGGATGGACTTTTTCACTTGGATGTCAATTAAGCATCTGAACTCAGCATGGCCAAAATTAACATATTCTTCCAACTAGTTCCTTTTGAGTCTTCTCCTCAGGAAATATAATCACCATTCATACTCTGGCTCAAACCATAAAACAAGAATCTAGTTACTCTAGATTCCTTTATTAACTCTAGTCTCCCCATACACAATCTATTATCAAGTCTTGTTAGCAATATCCTCAGTTGACCTAATATCTTAATATATATAAAAGTGTACTGCATGTTATATTTATGTGTGACCTAAAGTATATAGTATGAAACACCACACCTAGTTACTGTAAATATACATTCTTTTCAAGTGCTTATGGAACGTTTAAAAACATTGTTCTTATGTTGGACCATAAAGCAAGACTCACAAGTCAAATAGAGTGTGTTCTCTAATCTCAATGGAAGTTTAACAAAAAGGTGTCTAAAGAACCCTCAACTGTTGAGGAGTTAAGCAGTATGCTGCTAAATAATCCATGCTTCAAAGAAGAAATTAAACAATTCCTGGAAGTGTATCATTTCATAAAGAAAGATTATAAGGGATATTTCTGAGATGTTTCTAACTGTAAGCTTGTTCGTCCTTCTGACCAAGACAGCCTTAAAGTTCCTCTCAACTTGATTAAACTTTAGACAGATATCTTTCGATATCCTCCCTTTTCTTAGAGCATTTAATTTAGAAAACTTGCAATTGTTAATTCTTTCTCTTTCTTTTCCCCATTGCAAGTTTCTCTCTTCTGTTGCAACAGTCTTGAATAAAGTCTTCCTTGCCTGTTTTACTGGCCCAGGGTAATTTTTCTTTCATACTTCAACCCATGGTTTCTAGAAAGCCCTTTGGCAGATTATATTATTGTTCACCAAATAATTACTCCCCTGCCCCTATAGAAGGAGCATGTTTCCCACTCTATGAATTTTGAACTTGGTCATGTGATTAGCTTTGGCTAATGGAAGCAGTGGTGTAAGCAGATGTGAATGAGGCATCTGTGATCAAAGCTTTTAAAAGTGTTTGCCTGGTTTGGCTTGGCCCATGCTATTCTTGTCCCTGACTCCTACCCACCACCCACACCTCCTCCACCTCCTGATATAAGAAAGGCATGCCCGGGTACATACTGAATCCCTAATGAGAAATTCTGAGAGACTCCAAGTTTGGAGACTGAAGCTTGGAGCAAAGCTGCTCCAGGCAATGCCAGACACATGAGTGAGAAATAAGTATCCTTATAAGCCGCTGAGATTTTGAAGATAATGCAACCTACTCACAGTAAATACATGTGCCTTTCAATGAATATGCCATGGATGTTACATCCTTCTGAAGCCCCACTTTGTTTTCCTCCTCTTGTTCTGTGGCACCTTGAACAAAGGTCAAAATCCTTAGCATGCCCCTGCAAAGCCCTCCATGATCTGTCACCAGTCACCTCTTTATCCTCACATTCCTTCCATTTTCTCTTCTTTGCACACTGGCCACAGTGACCTTCCTTCTATTCTCCCAAAACACTATGCTCCCTTCCTCCACATAATATTTGCTCTCACTATTTTTTCCCACCCTGGAATATTCTTAGCTGCACGACCTCCTCCTCACATCTTTTACTTAATAAAGTTCTACTAAACCTTCAGATCTTCACTTAAATTCCTCTATCAGCAAAGTGTTTGCTAACCTTCACTCAAGGTTAAGGTTCCTTTAATATGCAGTTTTATAATCTGATCTTATTTGTCTTCAGATCACTCATCTCACTATTTAACTATATATTTTCATTATTATTATTATTATGTGATTGAGTTCTGTCTCATCCACTAGATATAAGCCATAGAAGACAAGGGACCATGCATGATTTTACTCACAATTGTACCTCCAGACCCTGCACATGGTGCAGCACAAAGTAGGCTCTCTGTCAGTTCTTATACATAAAGAGTGAAGATTCAAACTGAGCTCCTTATACACAAGTCCATTCTTTTTCTCACTATTATATGCAGTAGAGTATTTACCCTTGGACACTATATAAGGAGTATTACCTTTTTTCTTTTTGTTTTATTTTTAACCCATGCTCAGTTTTTGTGATTGTACATATTACTCATTTTAAATATTGCAGATATTTTTTCTGCTTAAGTAGAACTTTATGTTGGATAAATTCTGATCATTTCTTTGAATTTTTAAGATCATTTTAAATTCTAATCTGTTCTCTAAGGTGATAGTGTCTACTGTGTGCCCATGGACCAATCCTTTTCTTTCTCATCTTAATTATTACTTACAAAGTTAAAGAGTGCACTTAGCAGTCCATCTCTGATGAATGAATTCCATAAAATGTCAAGAGCTTGCCTTCAGTCTCTCTTGTGTGAAAAATGAATTTCCTCTTCTTTGGAAATTGCAGATGGCTAACTTAGGAGTGAACTTTTTGTATTTACAGAAGTGAAATCCATAATGTAGGTACTCAGTATTCTTTTCAAAGAAATAAAAAGGTCTAGTTTAAGTTAAATACATGCTTAATTGTAGTAACCCAAAGGGTAATACAGTCGAGCTTGATTATGAACTAAAGAGGAATCAAAAGTGCACAGTCTGGAAATTGGAGACCTTGTGGTGCCCATGCTAGTCAAGGTGCATGGTAACAACTGATGCTAACAAACACAGAGCAATCAGCTATCCCTCATGCCACTCAGCTTATATTAAAGTTCTGCTGTTAATTTGAAAGTTTGATTAAGCTTAGAAATTTAGCATATTCAAAACAACACTCTAATTTCTCTATGATTCTAGCTTTCAATGATTATTCATTGCAAAACCAGCGCTCCCCAAAATCCAAATGAACAGAAAAAAGAGAAAAAAGTCTTCTAGCTGAGGTAAAAATGATGTTTAAAATAATAATAATAATAAAATGAATACCAAATGAACACTCATATTTGCAACTCTTATTAGTCAGAGGTAAAAAAAAATTCTTACTCTTCAGAGTATCTTAAACTTATCCATCTAAGAAATAACATAAAACTCAAAATATGGTCTAATGCCACATTTCCAATGCCAAGTTGAGAGCCAGTAATCAAAATTCATTGACTCATATATCTTAGAAATAGTTTACTAAAATTTTACACTTTACAAGGCAAAAAAGAAAAAGGAAAACTGCAGATTAAAAAGTATTCTAGTGAGTATTGAGAAAAGAATAAATCTTATATTATCATAATTTCCTAAGTCAAAGATACTTTAAAAAGATACCCTACTATTTTATGAGAAAATAAAGTGTTGCATAAATAAAAATGTTACTGCATTAATTTGTAGATTATATTTTTCTAAAAGTTGGTACAAATGGAAAAATACTAAAAATTGAATGTGTTTATATAACTTTGTTGACAGTTCCATAGCAAATGAATTAAGTCAATATCTTCCAAATTGTATCTCACTTAGAGATGTTAATGTGTTTATTGTAAAAATGTTACTTGTCAGATACATTTGTGAAATGCTACAAATATGCTTCTCTGAAGAAGAACACTACATGTAATCTTCTCTGAAGACTATAATGCACATTTTCAATAAGCCTGCTTAATTTGACTAATCTACCTTTTTTTCTCAACTTATTTTATAGAGTAAGTATTTTACCAAAGAAACATTTCAATGTTCTGTGGCACATAGTTTGGGTAAAGTTGAATTTGGGAAAGCCAGGTAACAGAGTGCATCCCTAGTCTTTGACTATGAGATCAAAGAGGAAATACTGTGTAACATACCATCATTAGAACTAGTAAAAGTCTGATTGTATTGGCCAAAACTGACTCCATTTGGTAAACCTTATGTTAATCACTATTAACTGAATAATTTGAACTGTAGCTCATTTATATCCTTATAAAGTAAAAACAAAACATAGAACAAATACCAAAAATTACAATTCTAAAACATTTCCTTTTTGCGTATGTATATATTTATGTGTGTGTGTATATATATATATACACACACACATATATGACAATGTAAGTGGAAACTTTTTTAATAAATAAGGGGATGAAAAGAATGGAATACAAGACATGAGCTACTAGCTAGTTTTTTTAATATAATTTGTTTTGCATTTTTGTCACTGACCCATGTAAATATTTCAGGTGACTATAAAACAAAACCAAATTTTAAACAAGGAGATTCTAAAATTAAAAATAAAATGAAACCAATGATCCTAAATGTGTATCCAGTTGGTGGTATGACCACACTGAGAGGAACTCTTCCAAATGGGGAGTTGCTAAGCAATGGGCACGAGGTCTCAATTGTGCAAGATGAATATGTTCTAGAGATCTGCTGTACTACAGTGTCCTTATAGTTAGCAATACTGTATTGTACACATAAAAATTTGTGAAGAGGGTGATCTCATGTTCTTTTCACTATAAAATAACTTTTTAAAAATACACATACACAGTAATTTGACTTCAGATTCCTAGTAGGCTATTCTATGGGCAAAACAACTGCAAATTACCTTCTATCAATAATAACAATGTTGGTGGTAGTGTTGGCATTATAGACACTGTTATATGTACAACATTAGAAGAAATAAATATGTGATTTTGTGATAATATAAATTTATCACCCCTGATGTTCCTGACGCAGATTCTTGTCATGGGAGAATATAAGTTCAAAGTAATTAACTAAAATTCCTCAAATCTTGAATTCCAATTGTAAAAATCAGTAGGAACTAAGAATATATATGATTTTCAAAATCAAAACAAAACATATTTATCCTACTCTGTCAACTGAAAAACAAGTAAAAAAAAAAAAAAAACAATAACCAACTTAGTAGCAATAAAATACCCCAGTAGAAAAATTGAAAACTTGAAATACTAAAGAAATACTAGAACTTTGAGACAATGATTGATTCCAGATTTGTGGTAAGTTGCGTACAAGTCGGTGAAGTATAGAGAAAACCACATTCATCTTGAGTTGATAGCTGTTGAAACTGGTCATGTGTTTATAAGTGTTCATTAACTTTTCTGTCTAGTTTTGTAAATATAAAAACTTTTTTTCATAAAACAAAAAAAACAAACAAAATTTCCCAGATTGCAGTTTGTTTGGATGCAAAATCTTACAGTGTAGAGTGCCCATAAGTGTTTCATAATATATAGAAAATATAATTTTCAAGCAGCTGTAAAGAACCACATTCCAACAGGAAATCTAAATAGTGGTAAACTCTTGCAATTACAATCTAACTGATTTTTACTTCAAAAAAATAGTGTGTGTTTCTTAATTTAAGGTCTACTCTGGTCTGGATTGTTTCCCCCAGATATACATGTTGAAGCCCTAACCCCCCAAAGTGATAGTATTGGGGATGAGGTCTTTGGGAAATAATTAGGTTTAGATGAGATCATGTGTGTGGAAACCTCACAATGAGATTAATGTCCTTAGAAGAAGAGACACCAAAGAGCTTGTTCTCTTCTTGCTCTGTCATGTGAGGAGACGCTGAGAAATTGGCCATCTGCAAAGTAGGACGAGAGTCCTCACCAGAACCCAACCATGATGTTGGACTTCCCAGCCTCCAGAACTGTGACAAAATAAGTTTCTGTTGTTTAAACCACCCAGTTTATGGTATTTACTATGGCATCCCAAGCTGACTAATACAGAGCCTTTCACTTGATAGGTGCTCAATAAATGGCAGCAGAATTGAAAATAGAAGCAAATTTCTCTTTCAGTTGTGTATAAAATACTCAAAACACCAAAAGAACACTTTGTTTTGAACTTGAAATATTCTGAGTATATAAACATAAATCAACTACTGTGTAAAATGTTCATAATGCCAGAGGATTAAAATGTAAATGATTAGAAACATTACATTACTGATGTGATTACAGAATGACACTTTATAAAAATAGGACAGCAACAATTAGAATCATGCTACATAATAACCATATACAATGTGGAAAAAATTTCTTGCCTAGGGCATCAAATTAAGGTGGATAATTTTATTCTGTGTAAGAAGATAAATAACACATATTTGGTATGTTATAAAGAAAAGAAGGGGAAATTAATTTACATTTGTTATCTTAATTAGTTCTTGACAACACCAAGGGCTCATTCTTCTATACCATGCTATTTCTAGTTTATTATACATAAACTAAATAGCATGTTAATTAGTTACTTGATATTTCTACTTATAGTCAAAACATAAGAACATAAGTTTATCTCTAGTACTTTGTATTTAGCATAAAAATATAAAGATATTTAGATTTTTGTATAAAGAAAGAACAACTGAAGACAGATAAATGGGTTTTTTCCTTCTTTTTTTCAGAATAATAAGATTTTAAATTTATCTTTAGTCTGATTTCCAAAAAAAAGTGAGCAAAGGGTATAGTCATACTGAGAGGGGCATCAAGTTTACTGTTGTGGAGTGCTAATCTTTGGGCAGCTATTTGCTAGGTATATCAGTATAGTGATAGTTGAAAACAATAAATCAGAAGATAACTATACTTCAAGTTCATTATCCCACTGGTGAGTCTTTCTTGAAGTAATGAGTGACAACATCTTTGAGTCCTAACTTCAATAACTATCACAAGGCAAACAGAACAAGCTTACTTTTGTACCTTTTCCTACTTGTGTTTTACATTCATCTTTCTTGAGGGGAGGTTGTAAATAGGAATTTTTATAAGAATGAATACTCTGAATTGGAAGGTGGCTTTAAGAAAGTGTATTTGGATTCTGGAAGAAGTCACGGGAAAGTGGGAGACACTATTTAACCCTATGAATATCCATTCATTCATTCAACCACTAATTATTGGCTGCCTACTATATGCCAGAAATCTTAAGTCTGGGAAATCAGCCACAACCAAGATAAGAAAAATCACTATTTTCAAAATATTTATATTCTATAAGAGAACCAGTGTATAAAAAGAAGTAAATAAACAAGATGTTTTCAATTAGTTATAAATGCCATTAAAATATAAAACAAGTAAAATACAAAGTAGAGCATGCCTTGAGGGACTATTTTAGATTAGAGGATGGGGCAAAGTCTCTTGAAGGAGGTGATAATTGAACAAAGACCCAATAAATGAATAAGAAGGAGAAAAGTATTGGGAGGTCTGGGGGGAAAACATTCTAGGCATAGGAAACATCTAGTGCACCAGGTCTCCTTAACAATCCTCAGCTTTGAATCTCATATTAAGTCGCCCATCCAGTACCCTTTCTCGGTACAACTACATATCCATTTCTCAGAAATCTTTGCTCATTGTCACAATCTCCAACACTAATTTTATATCAGCTTTTGGTGATTTTAATATCTATACCCATAACTCCTTCAACACACTGGCCTCTAGGGTCCTCGATTTCCACTCATTCAGTGATCTTGTTATCAACACTACTTCATCTCCTCTGGTCATAACAATAAAAAAAAAAAACCACCATAGTCTCAATTTATACATCATACTCCTTGACTACCACCTTCTTTCTTCCCAGTTCACTCACTCTAAGTACCCTGACTCCAGTGATTCTCCTCCCCACCAGGACCTACAATCTATGGAGGTACCACCTGTTTTCTGTCCCTCATCCCCAACTCAGCTCCTCACCACTTTCCTTACTGGTGATAAATTTCATGATACTTCACTTAAATCACTTCACTGTTTAAAATTCCAACTCCCTTGTCTCTTTCTTGCTTCACTCTATTCTTAACTAAATCCAACCCTAGTCAAAATCAATTCCACCTGTTTTCCCTACAGCCATGTATCTAAACATGGCTGGAAAAATATCACACTGTAGAATCATACTGAATGGTTTCACCTTACATTCATGAACAATATCTTGAAAAGGGCTATTAAACCAGACCATTCACTCTCTTAGATTCTCCTAGATTACTATTTTGTACTTACTTTTCTCTCCTTAGACTGTGAACATTTCCTCCCCCATAGCCATCCTTACTGAGTAAACACCATGTGTTATTCTACAGAAGCAGAACTTCCACTGGTTAAGATCCCATTGCTCTAGCCTACGCAAGTAAGTCTCCCCTTTTCTTCTTGTAGCAAAAATTTTTTTCAACACTCACTGTTTGTTTCCATTAACATACAAACTTGCTGTTACTTCTCTTTTCCAAACTATATTTCTTTAGAAGAGTGAGTAAATAAGAAAAAAGAAAATAAATAGGTGGGGTTTTTTTCCTGAAGAATAAGTGAATAAATAGCAAGAATAATAAAGCAATTTAAAAAACTTACAGAACTTATATGGGTGTGGTTGTATTAAAAGTATTAGAATCTACTATAAAGCAACAATAATATAAAAATGGTAATAAAATAGAAATAGAATATTTTTATGGACTAGAAGTATGTAAACAGACCTAACATCAGATGAAATAATTATGGCATTTCAAAACAAAAAAGAAAGCAGGTTGATTTTTTTTAAACTATGAACTTATTGACAATCTGGGGGAAATTTGCAACACACTGATAATAGGAAAAGGAAAATATCATTAAAACACGAATAACTCTTACAGATTACTGCTCAGAAGAAAACATTGGGCAATAAACATGATTAATCATTTCAAAAGAAGATATAGAGATAGGCAGTAATATATGAAAGTTTCACTTTACAAATTTTTAATAATATAAAATAAAACAAAAAGTAAGATACCATCACTTATATGTTTTATATATTATACTTTATCATATATACACATATATACATACATACACATATACAACATACAGACACAGACTTCTGTATTTATATATCTACCTATAAGTATAGTGTACTCAGTATTGTGAAACATACAAGGAAGTGAGTATTCTCATACTAAGTTGGGATAGCAACTGATAACTTCCTGTAGGTAACTTGGCAATATGAAGCAAAGTCTAAAAAATATGGTTATTTTATAACAGCAAAAAATTAAAAACAATATAAATTTCCAACAGTAGATTAACTAAATAAATTGTAATGCATCCTTACGTTAGCATGTGATAGAACAATTAAAAATCATAATCTTGAAGAATATGTAAGGATAGCTGATGTTGCTCCAAGCACACTGCCAAATCTAAACATAGGTTACAAAACAGTATCAAATAAATGGTCTAATTTTTCTAAAATATTCATTACAGTGTTCATTATAAATAATATACCAAAAGATGATTGGATAGCAGAGTATTAAGACTGGTTATTCTGAGTTACAGAGCTATGAGTAATTATAGTTTTCTTTAGTATTTTCCACCTTTTTTATAGAAGTCTATTCAGTATATAGCAGTTAAGAAAGCAACAAATATTGAAGATGAAGATGGTGAAAAGGAAGGAGGCAAGTTGGGAAGGAGAGTAAAGTTTCCTTCTCTTCACTTTGTTTAGGGGGAATTGGGCAGAATCACCAGAGCCTCAGGGTAGATACATGGTTTGCGGCCCCCTGCACAGGAAAAACTAGCTTATTGCAGGGTTGAGCCAAATCTCACTCCATCTTCACCACCATATTTGCAGAATTAATTATTAAAACCACCAAAAGCAATGACATATACTGCAGTAGTGAAGAGATTCTAGGCTCTACATTCCAAACATGTAGCTGGGCAGTCATAGAATATTTCTGAATTTAAGTATTTATTTGTTTACTTAGTAATATAGATGAGATTAAGGGGAAAGAGCATTACTGTTTTTATAAATCAGAGTTATATGTCTAAGAAGATTCTGAGGCATTCTAGCATTTAAAATATTACACTTCAAATTTTTTGTCTTTAACTTTTGTGGTATCAATTTAAAAAATAAGTAATAATCTCAGAATTATTGGAAACTCCCAGTAATAGAGATTAGAATTATAAAAAAGTTAGTGTATCATGGAATTGTCTTATTTGGAATTAAATAGATTAACGACAAATTGAAATCCACACTCAGATGACATTCATTAGTGCTTGCACCAAGAAGGAAAATGAGGGATAATTCTCATCCTATACAGATTACACAGTTATTTTTCAAAATCATATCAGATAAAGTTTCCACCATTTGAACTATTTTAATGTCTTTACATATTTCAACATTTTAGCAGGAGTTTCTAGAACCTATAAGAAAAGAACATTAGAAGTCCTAAGGTTATAGTCTCTTGACTCAAGCAAGAGAGTATTATTCACAGGACAATGAATGCACTATACACGTTGTAGCTCTGAAACAGTGAATTTAGGACAAGTTCAACTGCACCAAGGCATGGGCTAATAAACATCAGACAAAGCAGTCATTGTAAGCCAAGGCTCATCTATTGTAACATGTGATCATACAAGGCATAATAATGTCTTTGTTCTTGTATTAGTGCACAGTTGTCAAGGGGAATTATATATTCTAAATTTATTTTGTTAACTTGCTCATAATAAACAATCAAGTGTTTTATAAATGTAAACATATTTTACAAATATGAAAACATTAAAATATCAAATAAAAATATGACACAAGAGGGAAGAGATATGGGAACATATGTATATGTATAACTGATTCACTTTGTTAAAAAATATGAATTTTTACTACAATTATAGTCTAATAAATAAAAATAATGATTATAAAAATTAAATTGTAAGAACTACAAAATATAGGTCAAAAGATTTGCAGATGTGCCCTGTCAATTACCATTTTCTTATAATAAAAGTTTTGACTTATAAGGCTGTTTAGAGAATCTATAATCTCATTTAACCAATGTAAGAACACCTTGCTATTGAAGAGATACCACTAATTTACACAGAAGCAACCATGGTCCCTCAAGGGCCTTTCCTCTGTTTGTATAGTTAATTAAGTGTGGGGATAGAATCACAATCTTCTGAAACCTATTATATTTTTCTCACTGAACCACTGTGTTTCTGTACAAAATCCTTGTTCATGTAAATGCCATAAACTGAAAATCCAGGTGTTTGGGATTTTTTTGCATTTTATAGTGGCTTCCTCTTGTGATATCAATGACCCCATGCCCTTTGCGAACTTCCCTTCAGTCTGTCACGCCTTGGAACCACCTCTTTTATTCATCTCTCTCTTTTGAATCTTTCTCCTAATATAAAACTTAAAAATGCTCAAGGCTTCTCAGGCTAAAGAAATAACCTAAATTAGAATGCAGGATATGTGAGGACTGGTGTTTTTTCTCTTCTGTTTACAACGTCCACTTTGTTCAAGGCCGCCTTGGACAGTGTCTGGCACTGAGCAGATACTTAGTAAACTTTTATTAAAATCTAAATAATCCTTGGACTCCACCTCATTTGACAGCTACTAACCTCTTAAGATGTTTCCTTCCACAGTCATGGTCAAATACCTTAAAACTTCAGGCAATTAGATTACAGCTTTACACCCACCACTCCTCAGAAATAATTGCCAGTTAGATAGCCGATAGTCTCCTAATTTTCAAAATGCAGTGGTCTATTTTTAGTCTTCATCCTATTCGAACTCGTTTAAGAACTGAACACTCGGAGGAGCTTCAAGATGGCAGAAGATAAGATGTGATCACCTTCCTCCCCACAAATACATCAGAAATACATCTACACGTGGAACAACTCCTACAGAACACCTACTGAATGCTGGCAGAAGACCTCAGACCTCCCAAAAGGCAAGAAACTCCCCACGTACCTGGGTAGGGCAAAGGAAAAAAGAATAAACAGAGACAAAAGAATAGGGACGGGACCTGCACCAGTGGGAGGGAGCTGTGAAGGAGGAAAGGTTTCCACACACTAGGAAGCCCCTTCGCGGGCGGAGACTGCGTGTGGTGGAGGGGGGAAGCTTCGGAGCCACTGAGGAGAGCGCAGCAACAGGGGTGCGGAGGGAAAAGCAGTGAGATTCCCGCACAGAGGATTGGCGCTGACCAGCACTCACCAGCCCGAGAGGCTTGTCTGCTCACTGGCCGGGACGGGCGGGGGCTGGGAGCTGAGGCTCAGGCTTCGGTCGGAGCGCTGGGAGAGGACTGGGGTTGGTGGCGTGAACACAGCCTGAAGGGGCTAGTGCGCCACGGCTAGCCGGGAAGGAGTCCGGGAAAAAGTCTGGAGCTCCAGAGGAGGCAAGAAACTTTTTCTTGCCACTTTGTTTTGTGTTGCGCAAGGAGATGAGCTCCAGAGATGGGCTCGAGCCGCAGCTATCAGCGCGGACCCCAAAGAGGGGCATGAGACGTTAAGGCTGCTGCTGCAGCCACCAAGAAGCCTGTGTGCGAGCACAGGTCACTATCCACACCTCCCCTCCCGGGAGCCTGTGCAGCCCGCGACTGCCAGGGTCCCGTGATCCAGGGACAACTTCCCCGGGAGAACACACGGCATGCCTCAGGCTGTTGCAACGTCATGCCGGCCTCTGCCGCCGCAGGCTCGCCCCACATCTGTACCCCTCCCTCCACCCGACCTGAGTGAGCCAGAGCCACCTAATCAGCTGCTACTTTAACCCCGTCCTATCTGAACAAAGAACAGAGGCCCTCAGGCGACCTACACGCAGAGGCGGGGCCAAATCCAAAGCTGAACCCCAGGAGCTGTGCGAACAAAGAAGAGAAAGGGAAATCTCTCCCAGCAGCCTCAGGAGCAGCGGATTAAATCTCCACAATCAACTTGATGTACCCTGCATCTGTGGAATTCCTGAATAGACAACGAAACATCTCAAATTGAGGAGGTGGACTTTGGGAGCAACCATATACAATATTTTTTCCCTTTTTCTCTTTTTGTGAGTGTGTATGTGTATGCTTCTCTGTGTGATTTTGTCTGTATAGCTTTGCATTTACCATTTGTCCTAGGGTTCTGTCTGTTTTTTGTTTGTTTGTTTTTTGTTTTAATTTAGTTTTTAGCACTTCTTGTCATTGGTGGATTTGTATTTTGGTTTGGGTACTCTCTTCTTTCTTTTTTTTATTGTTTTTTAATTTTTTTACTTTTAATAATTAGTTTTTATTTTAATAACTATTTTATTTCATTTTATTCTTTTCTTTATTTCTTTCTTTTCTTCTCCTGTTTATTCTGAGCCGTGTGTATGGTAGGGTCTTGGTGCTCTGGCCGGGCATCAGACCTGTACCTGAGGTGGGAGAGCCAAATTCAGGACACTGGTCCACAAGAGACGTCCCAGCTCTAAGTAATATCAAACGGTGAAAATCTCCCAGAGATCTCCATCTCAATGCCAAGACCCAGCTCCACTCAACGATCAGCAAGCTACAGTGCTGGACACCCTATGCCAAACAACTAACAAGACAGGAACATAAACACACCCATTAGCAGAGAGGCTGCCTAAATTAATAATAAAGTCACAGTCACTGCAGAACACACCACCAGATGCAGGCCTGCCCACCAGAAAGACAAGATCCAGCCTCATCCACCAGAACACAGGCACTAATCCCCTTCACCAAGAAGTCTACACAACCCACTGAACCAAACTTAGCCACTGGGGGAAGACACCAAAAACAACACGAACTATGAACATGCAGCCTGCAAAAAGGAGACCCCAAACACAGTAAGTTAAGCAAAATGAGAAGACAGAAAAACACACAGCAGATAAGGAGCAAGGTAAAAACCCACCAGACCAAACGAATGAAGAGGAAATAGGCAGTCTACCTGAAAACGAATTCAGAATAATGATAGTAAAGATGATCCAAAATCTTGGAAACAGAATGGAGAAAATACAAGAAATGTTTAACAAGGGCCTAGAAGAACTAAACAGCAAACAAACAATGATGAACAACACAATAAATGAAATTAAAAATTCTCTAGAAGGAATCAATAGCAGACTAACTGAGGCAGAAGAATGGATAAGTGACCTGGAAGTTAAAATAGTGAAAATAACTACTGCAGAGGAGTGTAAGAAAAAAGAATGAAAATATTGAGGACAGTCTCAGAGACCTCTAGGACAATATTAAATCCACCAACATTTGAATTATAGGGGTACCAGAAGAAGAAGAGAAAAAGAAAGGGACTGGGGAAATATTTGAAGAGATTATAGTTGAAAACTTCCCTAATGTGGGAAAGGAAATAGTTAATCAAGTCCAGGAAGCACAGAGAGTCCCATACAGGATAAATCCAAGAGGAAACACACTAAGACACATATTAATCAAACTATCAAAAATTAAATACAAAGAAAAAATATTAAAAGCAGCAAGGAAAAAACAACAAATAACATACAAGGGAATCACCATAAGGTTAACAGCTGATCTTTCAGCAGAATCTCTGCAAGCCAGAAGGGAGTGGCAGGACATATTTAAAGTGATGAAAGGGAAAAACCTACAACCAAGATTACTCTACCCAGCAAGGATCTCATTCACATTCAATGGAAAAATTTAAAAATTTACAGACAAGCAAAAGCTAAGAGAACTCAGCACCACCAAACCAGCTCTACAACAAATGCTAAAGGAACTTCTCTAGGCAGGAAACACAAGAGAAGGAAAAGACCTACAATAACAAACCCAAAACAATTAAGAAAATGGTAATAGGAACATACATATCAATAATTCCCTGAAATGTAAATAGATTCAATGCTCCAACCAAAAGATATAGACTGGCTGAATGGATCCAAAAACAAGACCCGTATACATGCTGTCTACAAGAGACCCACTTCAGACCTAGGGACACATACAGACTGAAAGTGAAGGGATGGAAAAAGATACCCCATGCAAAAGAAAATCAAAAGAAAGCTGGAGTAGCAATTCTCATATCAGACAAAATAGACTTCAAAACAAAGACTATTATAAGAAACAAAGAAGGACACTACATAATGTTCAAGGGATCAATCCAAGAAGAAGATATAACAATTGTAAATATTTATGCACCCAACATAGGAGCACCTCAGTACATAAGGCAAATACTAAGAGCCATAAAAAGGGAAATCGACAGTAACACAATCATAGTAGGGGATTTTAACACCCCACTTTCACCAATGGACAGATCATCCAAAATGAAAATCAATAAGGAAACACAACTTTTAAATGATACATTAAACAAGATGGAATTAATTGATATTTATAGGACATTCCATCCAAAAACAACAGAATACACTTTCTTCTCAAGTGCCCATGGAACACTCTCCAGGATACATCATATCTTGTTACACAAATCAAGCCTCGGTAAATTTAAGAAAATTGAAATCATATCAATTATCTTTTCTGACTACAACGCTATGAGACTATATATCAATTACAAGAAAAAATTGTAAGAAATACAAACAAATGGAGGTTAAACAACACACTACTTAATAATCAAGAGATCAATGAAGAAATCAAAGAGGAAATAAAAAAAATCTAGGAACAAATGACTATTAAAACACAATGACCCAAATCCTGTGGGATGCAGCAAAAGCAGTTCTAAGAGGGAAGTTTATACACATACTATCCTACCTTAAGAAACAAGAAAAATCTCAAATAAACTACTAAACTTACACCTAAAGCAAATAGAAAAAGAAGAACAAAAATCCCCAAAGTTAGCAGAAGGAAAGAAATCATAAATATAAGATCAGAAATAAATGAAAAAGAAATGAAGGAAACAATAGCAAAGAACAATAAAACTAAAACGAGGTTCTTTGAGAAGATAAACAAAATTGATAAACCATTAACCAGACTCATCAAGAAAAAAGGGAGATGACTCAAATCACCAGAATTAGAAGTGAAAAAGGAAAAGTAACAACTGACACTGAGAAATACAAAGGATCATGAGAGATTAAAACAAGCAACTATATACCAATAAAATGGACAACCTGGAAGAAATGGACAAATTCTTAGAAAAGCACAACCTTCTGAGACTGAACCAGGAAGAAATAGAAAATATAAACAAACCAATCACAAGCACTGAAATTGAAACTGTGATTAAAAATCTTCCAACAGACAAAAGCCCAGGACCAGTAGGCTTCACAGGATAATTCTGTCAAACATTTAGAGAAGAGCTAACACCTATCCTTCTCAAACTCTTCCAAAATATAACAGAGGGAGGAACACTCCCAAACTCATTCTGTGAGGCCACCATCACCCTGATACCAAAACCAGACAAAGATGTCACAAAGAAAGAAAACTACAGGCCAATATCACTGATGAACATAGATGCAAAATTCCTCAACAAAATACGAGCAAACAAAATCCAACAGCACATTAAAAGGATCATACACCATGATCAAGTGGGGTTTATCCCAGGAATGTAAGGATTCTTCAATATATGCAAATCAATCAACGTGATATACCATATTAACAAACTGGAGGATAAAAACCATATGATCATCTCAATAGATGCAGAAAAAGCTTTCGACAAAATTCAACACACATTTATGACAAAAACCCTCCAGAAAGTAGGCATACAGGGAACTTACCTCAACATAATAAAGGTCGTATATGACAAATCCACAGCCAACATTGTTCTCAATGGTGAAAAACTGAAACCGTTTCCTCTAAGATAAAGAACAAGACAAGGTTGCCCACTCACACCATTATTATTAAACATAGTTTTGGAAGTTTGAGCCACAGCAATCAGAGAAGAAAAAGAAATAAAAGGAATCCAAATTGGAAAAGAAGAAGTAAAGCTGTCACTATTTGCAGGTGACCTGATACTATACTTAGAGAATCCTAAAGATGCTACCAGAAAACTACTAGAGCTAATCAATGAATTTGGTAAAGTAGCAGGATACAAAATTAATGCACAGAAATCTCTGGCATTCCTATACACTAATGATGAAAAATCTGAAAGCGAAATTAAGGAAACACTCACATTTACCATTGCAACAAAAAGAATAAAATATCTGGGAATAAACCTACCTAAGGAGACAAAAGACCTGTATGCAGTAAACTATAAGACACTGATGAAAGAAATTAAAGATGATACAAACAGATGGAGAGATATACCATGTTCTTGGATTAGAAGAATCAACATTGTGAAAATGACTGTACTACCCAAAACAATCTACAGATTCAGTGCAATCCCTATCTAACTACCAAGGGCATTTTTCACAGAACTAGAACAAAAAATTTCACAATTTGTATGGAAACATAAAAGACCCCAAATAGCCAAAGCAATCTTGAGAAAGAAAAACGGAGCTGGAGGAATCAGGCTCCCTGACTTCAGACTATACTACAAACCTACAGTAATCAAGACAATATGGTACTGACACAAAAACAGAAATACAGATCAATGGAACAGGATAGAAAGCCCAGAGATAAACCCACACACATATGGTCACCTTATCTTTGATAAAGGAGGCAAGAATATACAATTCAGAAACGACAGCCTCTTCAATAAATGGTGCTGGGAAAACTGGACAGCTACATGTAAAAGAAAGAAGTTAGAACACTCCCTAACACCATACAAAAAATAAACTTAAAATAGTTTATAGACCTGAATGTAAGGCCAGACACTATCAAATTCTTAAAGGAAAAACATAGGCAGAACATTCTATGACATAAGTCACAGCAAGATCCTTTTCAACCCACCTCATAGAGAAACAGAAATGAAAACAAAAATAAACAAATGGGACCTAATGAGTCTTAAAAGTTTTACACAGCAAAGGAAACCATAAACAAGACCAAAAGACAACCCTCAGAATGGGAAAATATTTTCAAATGAAGCAACTGACAAAGGATTAATCTCCAAAATCTACAAGCAGCTCATGCAGCTCTATATTAAAAAAAAACAAACAACCCAATCCAAAAATGGGCAGGAGACGTAAATAGACATTTCTCCCAAGAAGATATACAGATTGCCAACAAACACATGAAAGAATGCTCAACGTCATTAATCATTAGAGCAATGCAAATCAAAACTATAATGAGATATCATCTCACACTGGTCAGAATGGCCGTCATCAAAAAATCTACAAACAATAAATGCTGGAGAGGGTGTGGAGAAAAAGGGACCCTCTTGCACTGTTGGTGGGAATGTAAATTGATACAGCCACTATGGAGAACAGTATGGAGCTTCCTTAAAAAACTAAAAAAACTAATAATAGAACTACCATATGACCCAGCAATTCTACTGGGCATATACCCTGAGAAAACCATAATTCAAAAAGAGTCATGTACCAAAATGTTCATTGCAGCTCTGGTTACAATAGCCAGGACATGGAAGCAACCTAAATGTCCATTGACAGATGAATGGATAAAGAAAATGTGGCACATGTATACAATGGAATATTACTCAGCCATAAAAAGAAACGAAATTGCATTATTTGTAATGAGGTGGGTGGAACTAGAGTCTGTCATACAGAGTAAAGTCAGAAAGAGAAAAAACAAATACCATATGCTAACACATATATATGGAATCTAAAAAAAAAAGGTTCTGAAGAACCTAGGGGCAGGACAGGAATAAAGACGCAGATGTAGAGAATGGACTTGAGGACATGGGGAGGGGGAAGGGTAAGCTGGGATGGAGTGAGAGAGTAGCATTGACATATGTACACTACTAAATGTAAAACCGATAACTAGTGGGAAGCAGCCGCATAGCAGAGGGAGATCAGCTCAGTGCTTTGTCACCACCTAGAGGGGTGGGATAGGGAGTGTGGGATGGAGGTATATGCAAGAGGGAAGAGACCGGGGTATATGTATAGCTGATTCACTTTGTTATAAAGCAGAAACTAACACACCATTGTAAAGCAATTATACTCCAGTAAGAATGTTAAAAAAAAAAATCCCAAAACTGAACACTCTCTTTTGTAAATGTTCATCTAGTTACCTTATCCTAGTTTTCTTTATCCTTCTCTGTTTTGTTGTTGTTTTATATTTTCTCCTTTGCTGGCACTCTTCCCTTGCCTAAACAAATGATGAAATACTTTAATTATGACCTTGGCTTCCTCTCTTCACTTTGCTCATTCTCTCTGGCCATATCTTTTTCATCATGGCTTAAATTACTATAACTATGCCACTAGTACTCATATCTTTTTCTAGTCTTAATCTCCTGACTAAGCAAAAGGATTGCATATCCTCTCTTCTTGAATGACCCACAGGACCTTAAACATAGCATCCTCAAAATACATATTTTTCTGTATAATCCTCTTTCACCAAACTGAGTTCTCTTGAGTTTTCACACTTCTATCCCTTCTTTAGAATTTTTCTCTATTTTTGATTCTCAGCTATCTATGATTTCTATTTCTTTAAAAAAAATGCAATCAAGAGCAAACTTCTAAATGTTGCTAGTACACATCCACCCACTTCCACCCACTTACTTTCATCTGTATCCATATATTACATATTTTCTTCTGTTAATTTGCATGAGCTGCCCTACTTCTACCTAAATTTAATCCCTCCTCTACTTGGAAGCCATCCATACCTCTTTAGCTATTCAAGGACAGTATTCCAGAATATCACCCTACCTCCTGTCTCATGGATTTTTCCTCTTTACTGGATGATTCCCATCAACATGCAACCTGATTTAAGAAATTTTTTCATCTTAAAAATTACAACAAACCTTCCTTGATGCACATTCCTATCCAACTACTCTTCCATTTCTCTGCTTTGTTTTATAGCAAAACTCAAAGAATTGTTAATACTGTCTCCCCTTCCTCTTCTCACATCGTCTTGAGCCAATTCAATCAGGCTTATCTTCTTACCAATCTATACAAGACCTTTTTCAAGACCCTGGAGACTTCTACACCACCAAATTAATGGTCAATCCTTTGTTCTCATTTTATAGGAGGTAGTAGGAGTTTTTGACATAGTACATGACTCCATCTATCTCAAGACAGTTTCAAGACTTCCCTAACCAAGTATAAAAAATAGTGAAAATCCTGTCCCCAACCCCAAAGCCCCTCTTCTGCAGGCTCCCAGCTCTTCACAGCACCTATTACCACCTGACATACATTTACTTTTTGTGAAATGTAAGCTCAATGAGATTGAGGACTTTGTGTTTACACCAGTCTCCAGCCCATATTAGGCACTCACTAAATATTGTTTATACTATTTATTTTTACTATTTACACGAGTATAGTAAATAATGAATTTATTTCAGACCCTCCTAATTTTTATCTGCACTATATAATGTGACTACCAAATATATATTTCTATATCAATTTTCTTTCCCTTTAAATCTACTTTCCATGCTATTATCTTTCCAAAGAATAGACCAAATTATATAGTAAATAAATCTACAACAATGGTAACATTCTAAGGAAAAGGAACAACCAATATAATATCTTGCATGGCTTGATCAAAATTTAGGAAAATTCTTATTTTATCAAACATTTTCATTAGTCAATTGACATACCTTTTAATTGCTTTAAAAATATAGTACTTAAGAGCATTTTATAGCACTCATGGTCATACATACGTGGATTATAATTGTGGCTCTGCTATCCCATGTTTTTGGTCATGTTATTTAACCTTAGAACCTCATTTTTATTATCCATGAAAATGGGGTGATCATAAATAAGATCAGGTTCCCAAGGTTGTTAAGAGTGTTAAATGTTATGTGTAACTATCACTATTGTTGTTATATAGATAGTTATTCTTTTTGTTCAGTGCTCACTCAGGACCTCACACCTACCAGGTTATTAATGAAAAAAATTATTGAACTGAACTTATATTCTGGCTCATAGCCACCTAACAGAAGCCTTATTTCCTTCATTTGAAAGCTATCTCAATTAGTATTAACATAATTCACAATACTATTTGCAAAAACATGTATAAAACTAAGCATAACAATCAAAAGAAATATTTTTCAGTCAAAAATATCATTGAAAGGTGGACAATGAAGATATAGGCTGTCTACTTTAAATATACTGTAGATTTACTTTGCTATAATACCTGGTCCACTGTGTGAAATCAATAAATATTAATTTATGGTGATTTACATTAAATATTTAGAAAGGGTCAGTTCTGTACAATTATTACATAGTTTAGTCCCTGAACTGTTCTTACAAAATTGAATCAAATTCCAGAGAGATAATAAAGTATTAGTGCTCTTTAGATAGAACAAATAAGTCAGAACACCAAGTTCATCATTTCTATAATAACTGAAAGAATTAAATTGAAATAATTCATTAATATCAAAGAATGCTATTGTTTAAGACCAGGTATAAGAACATAAGGGGTGTTCTATCTATTTTCAGGTCTAACACATTTTAATATTAACTTGGCAAGAAAAGATAGATTAAAAATACATATTGCACCTATAATTTTTAAACTATTTTAAATTATAAGTTTAAATATTTAAACTTATTGTAAAAACATTTTCCCTTCTACTAAATTGTTTCCTCAATTTGATTCCTTTGACTTTATCACACTTTTTTATCTGTGTGTTGGCTTACAATAAGAGTGTTATAGTTGATTAAATCAGTAAGGGAGCAGATGCAATAAAACATATAATATATAAAACATTAGAAACCAATACATTAATACTATTTTTGTGATTAAATGAAAACAATGAGAATAAAAGCCAAATTTCTATTTAAACACAGTTTTGATTGCTTTAAATATCTGGAGTACACCATCAGCAGTATTTGTAAATGAGCACAGCAGTTATCAAGTATAAAAACTATTCCATGAAAATAAATATCTTGAGAACTCAGTACAATATGCATACACAACCAATCTTTAGAAACGTTAAATTATTTCAGAGCATTTTGGGGACAGTGTTATATAATTTACCTGGGTTTAAAAATCCCATCTGACATTCATTAGCGCTGAGAACTTGGCAAGCTACTATACCTTGAACACCTCAGTTTCTTCATTTGTAAAATAAGAATATTACCTACATCATCAGTTTGTTGAAAAATTAAAGGCGATACGTATATTCCATATAAACTTGGAGTTACCGTTCATCCTTCCTTCTCTTTCTACCCATTACATTAATACTTTCTTTCCATTGTCTCTCACCTAACAATGAAAGCCAGGTCTCTACCCAGATGCTCACCTCATATCCCTCAGGATACTTTTCTCCCTAGTAGATCCTCTTGCATCCAGTGTAGTACCTCAAAAAATACTACAAACCACTGCTAGATCAACTTGTCTAAAGCACCAAACTGTGCATTCCATTGTTCTCTTCAGATATCTACAGTTATTTCTGCTGCCTACAGAATGAACTAATTCCTAAACTTGTATTTTATGTTCTCCACAATCTGGGTCTCTTGCCTACACAGATTTATTGCCTAATATTCTTCTTCATAGATACTCCATTTCACTCAACTAGGACTACTCATTGCCCAGAAAGAGGTAATGTAAACTCAGATCTTTTTTACCAACACAGTTTTCCATTGCCTGTGATGGACTTGCCCTTCTTTGTATCACAGACTCCTATTAAGGAACATTTCTTTAACAGCAAATCAAAGTTAAGTCCATTGGCATTAAGTATGACTTACTTTTTCTCATAACCTCTTTATATTGTTGTTTATGCTATTATTTTACAGCAATAACCTTCTGACTAGAGTATCTCTCCTTTTGCCCCCTGTAATTCATTCTCCATTCAGCAGCCAAACTGATATTTTAAAAATGCAATCATATCAGGTCCCAACCCTGCTGAAAACCCTCTAGTGTGTTCCTATACTTAGAAGAAAAGACAAAAGCATCACACATAACTCTGTACTTGCCCACACTGCCTCCTCATTTCTGCTCTGGGATTTGTCATTCTGCCCTTAGTCACTAGGCTCATGGGTCCCTGCATTGTAATCCTTCTTTGTCTTTAATTTCTCCACATCTTTTCCTTGCCTACTTCTCTCATGAGAACTTCTCTGACCATCTTTTGTAAAATATTCACCAACACACACACACACACACACACACACAAACACACACACACACATATTCATGCACACATAACCACTCTCTACCCTTCCCCTGCTTTTTTGTCTTCTTAGAATTTACCATTATCTGAACTTACTTTTATTAATTTTTGATGCTACCAAACACCCAACTCCTATCTTTTTACAAATGTGTCTCTAATTCAGTATATTGGAAATGCTCAGTAAATATTTGTTCAATTCGTAAATTAATTCATCTGCCAAAAAGCATATAGTCTGTTTCCTTAACCAGAATAGGAATTCCTTAAGGAGAGTTGTCTGAGTGCTCTAATGTTCTTGAATGCAGTAGAGTGGCTTGAACATGATAGGTGCTCAAACGTTTGTTTTTATTTTTTTAATTAAGTAGAATCACAGGTTAAAGCAAAATGAATGTTAAGAATTATGTGCAAACAAGTAGAATTTCCAAAGTGAAACAGAAAATAGAACATAAAATTAAAATATCCCTCTACCAGTTTTATAAAAGATCTGGTCTCTCATTCAGTGTGCTATGAGATTCTATTTTACTTTATGTAGAGGTTTTATTGGCAAGTCATCAGCCGTATTTTGTACAAAATTTCAACCCCATTGAAATCCAACCAAACCACAAGGCTCTGCAGATCCTAAATGAATTGAATTAATTAACTCCAGGTCCCGTAAACCCTGCAAGGGAACTTTCTATTAAGTGTATATTTCTAAACCCAGACAATGCCTTTTACACTTTTTTTTGTAGTGCCATCAAACAAATTTCTCTTTGTGATAATATAGAATGGGGGGGACACAAATCAGTAAAAACACCAACAGTATTAAAATTTCAAAGGAAACCAAAATAATTCATAGCAAAGTATTTTCAAAATCTTCTAACAGCAAACTGTTTTGCTGAGCTATTTTTTTCCCTTCCCCCCACTCAAATTTGATGCTAAAGTTTACACTGAAAAGTTTAAAAAAGTAGACAAGAGTGAGCGAAAGCTGAGCACATAGTTATCATTTAATGATTATTTTAAATGAAGAAATGAAACAATTTAAGAGACCCTCAATACTATTAAGAGGACCCAGGATGTTATTACAATATATACAAAATTCAAACGGCTTGAAAAAATGAGATTGAAACTGGTAGGTGATTATTTCATTTGTAAAAAATGCAACAAGTGAGACCAAAGGAAATATTACATTTTTCAACGGGAAACTAAATGATAGAGACAGAATGGGTTTTTATATTGACCTATGTTATCAAATTAATTTCCTCAGTTATGCCTATTTATTCTATATTCATATACATTTGTGACTCATATAGTTAGTTATTTAATAATGAATAAAGAATTAAGTTTTTTAAACAAATATCTAAGATTATTTGAAGCAGTATATTTTTTTAACATCTTTATTGGAGTATAATTGTTTTACAATGGTGTGTTAGTTTCTGCTTTATAACAAAGTGAATCAGTTATACATATAAATATATCCCCATATCTATTCCCTCTTTCATCTCCCTCCCTCTCACCCTCTCTATACCACCCCTCTAGATGGTCACAAAGCCTGGAGCTGATCTCCCTGTGCTATGCGGCTACTTCCCAGTAGCTATCTATTTTACATTTGGTAGTGTATATATGTCCATGCCACTCTCTCACTTCATCCCAGCTTACCCTTCCCCCTCCCTGTGTCCTCTAGTCCATTCTCTACATCTGCATCTTTATTCCTGTCCTGCCTCTAGGTTCTTTAGAACCTTTTTTTTTTTTTTAGATTCCATATATATGTGTTAGCATACTGTATATGTTTTTCTCTTTCTGACTTCACTCTGTATGACAGACTCTAAGTCCATCCACCTCACTGCAAGTAACTCAACTTCATTTCTTTTTATGGCTGAGTAATATTCCATTGTACATATGTGCCACATATGCTTTATCCATTTATCTGTTGATGGACACTTAGGTTGTGAAGCAGTATTTTTAATATTTTGAAGTGTTTTAACAATTAAATACTATTTGGTAATAGTAAGACTGGCCAAAATCTGATTTTTTTTAAATGGAGCACTTGATGTCAATACCCATATCTTGAATGAAAATCACTGAGAAATGAAGGGATTGAAGATGACAGTAATAATTAAATATGACAATGGTAATTGTTGGAAAGTTTTATGTGTTAGTTTAATGTAAAAGTAAATAGCAATTCTGTTGAATAGACGTTTTATGATCAGTGTTTGGTCTCATAAATAGAACTACTTAAGAAAAATGAGAAATTTAGAAAGGAATTTTATGTCTGAAAATATTTGCCAGAACAAAGTAAATAAATAAAATTATATCTCCCAATTAAAAATAGTTAAATAAATATGGTACAATTCAACATGGACTATTATAGCTGCAAAATGTGCTGATTATGATTATGTGACAATATGGATCATATTAAGTTTTTTTGGGGGGAATGATCATACTAAATGTTAAGTGAAAGAAGCAGGTTGTAAATTATTATAATCCAATCACAAATATATAAAGAAACATTTGTTTAGGAAACAGAAGTTTAAAAATAGAGTTGTAAAATGATAATCATGGTTGTGATTGGAAAAGTTATTCCCTCTAATGTTCTATTTAAAAAGTGATTTTATTTTTCAAAAATATAATGTTGCATATGTGTTATGCTTCCATGCAAGAGTCCTTGCATTGGAATACCTCCATTTCTAATATAACTATAAATCTATCTTTAGAAATTTCCCCTCTGTCCATCTAGAAACTGGAGTACCCCAGTGATTCTATCTCTTACTCCATGCACTCATTTTTGAATGGCTTAAACAATCATCCTCCATTCTTACTAAATCCCAAGTCTGTCTATCCCAACGACTATCTTTATTCTAACTCCCAGTCCTCTGTATTCCAAAGTGAACTGAATGTACCAGAGTTTTCTTGAAAAGATTTTGTACAAAAGTCTTAACAGTAATTCCTTCAATCATTCCTGGCCCCCTGTAAGCTTTCATGTGACCATACTTGTTTCTCAAGCTGGAAACCTTAATAGGTAACTTCATTTCTTTCTCTACCTCTCCTATCCGAAGCAACAAGTAACCAATTACAGGCTCTTTTACTCTAGAAAGCTCCTTAACTTGATGCATCTTCTCCACTCTCACTTCATTTATGCATTCATCTACAGTGTTTTTAAATTTTTTTTCCAAACACTAATTCTAAATAGTCTTTATTATCTCACTTAATCTTTACACCAATCATACACATTTGCACTATTTTATAGACAAAACTGACACACAAAAAGGATAAATAATTTGTTAACATAGCTAGTAAGAGGCAAAGCTGGCATTCTTAATTATTGCAACTATCTCCCTTTCTCTATGTCACTCTTCCTAACTATTTTTAAAATATTTGTTGTCCCCATTGCCCATTTGGTAACAATTCAAACTCATTAATGTTTCAAAGAAAGCTCTTGAAAGTCTAGAGCAAGTGTAATTGTCCAAGCTTATCTCTTAACACTCCCTACCCAACCCCGTGTGTTCCTGCCAAACTGAACAGAAAGACTCAGGGCATGTTGGGTTCTTTCTCAACCCCATTGGTTTATGCATGCCTCAACATCTGTCTCAATCACTGCCTGCAAATACAAGACTCAAAGTTGCTTCTTCAATGAAGCCTCCTTTCCCTCTGTCAGCATCCTGCAGAATAATTTTTTCTGCTCACCACATTTCCATAACACTGTACTGATGTATCTGACACATTATCTATTGTAAGGTAACAGAATTTAATTATTGGCTAATCTAACTTTCTTACTAAACCATAGTCTCCTCCAGAGTAGGGACTGGGTCTTATTCATCACTGTATCATTTTCTCTTCCAATAATATTAGTTGAATATCCAGCACATGCTAACACTTAACTCAATTTCTGGCATGACATTTGATAAACTATTGAAATGGAAAATTATCAGAGCACCATATTATAAAGCAGATATTTAGGAAAGGGTAATTCTTATCAGACAGTCTTCAAGTTCTAGTCTTAGAACTAGTAGCAAAGCCTGAAAGGTCTCTAGGGATATAAGGCAAAGGACATGAAAGAGGATGAGATATAGAAGTGACAGAGAGTTGAAAAGCAGCAAAGACAAACCATACTCCCTTGAAAATTTTGTCATTTCTGAAGTATTAAGTAATCAAATGCAAGTTAATTTGGATAGAATTCTCTGCAAAAACGACAAAGCATTTTCCTCTTTTCTTCTTTGTGTAAACTCTTGGTTCAGCTATTGACCAATAGAGCTACTATGGTGAAATATCACTCCACCAAATGTTTTTAGTTTTAGAACATTTAGACTATTGTGAAACTCAACTTGGCAGTCACCTTGCTGCATAGTGAAAGAGCAGGATAAATGCAACTTCCCTGAAGTTCTTTTTGTCATCAAACAGTAGGAGAACATTATTGGCTCCCTCCAGTTGTGGCTAGGTTACACAGGTTATATTTTAAACATTTTAAGCCAAACTCTCATTGTAATGTGATATTATTGGGCCAGTTTGTCCAACTTGAGAGAAAGGCCTATTATAAGTAGAAGTAGTTTTGCTTCATTTCTTGAGAGTATAATAAAACTTTGGAAAAATTAGAAATCTAGATTTTCTTTCCCCTAGAATGAATGGAGAAAAGAAATTCTGCCTCTCAAAACAAATTAAAAAAAAAAAACAAAATAACAAGTTCAAATGTATTTTATTAGTAATGATAATATATTATGAATCTATCTCTAGAATTTTCAAAATTTTTCTATTAAAATTCAATTCATATAGTAATAATTATACTCTAATATACCGCTATCACAGAAGGTAAGTAAAAACATGATCATACTTGTGATCAAGAAAAATAAGTCTGAAGTAAAATGAATTAGTCTAATTTGCTTCTCTGAGAGTTGACATTTACTATTTGTTACGCTGAACATTTACTTCACCACTCGATGTCATATTTCCTCACCAGGAAAGTAAAAATAGTATGCAACGCACAGGTTGTTTCAAGTATTCAGCTGATATTTATAATGTTTGGTACAAATAAGTAATCAATAAATGTCATTTAAAATGAAATCTAAGTATATTAAAGTGATCAAATTCAGTCTTATTGAGGGGGTTAGTCAATAGCCTTTAATTAAAGCTAAAAGGTCAGATTATATCTAAATAAAGCTATTGTTTCAGTTCATCATTCATATCTTTTTGTGGTAAAATATGTGATACTTTACAGAGCATATATAGGAAAGAAAGATGGGTGGTCCAAAAAAAGAGGGAACCTTGTTCATTAGAGATTTTCTTGGAACCACATTTGGAAAAATGAAGAAATACAGATTATGATTGATTTATTTTATGTATAAGTTTAATTGAAGTCAAAATCAAAATTATTGAAGCTGATTTAAAGTGAAATAAACAAATAGATGTAAGGATATAGCCAGTAAAACTAGAAATACTGCTATCCACCTTCCTATTCCAGGACTTTTAGTGTGTTTGTTTGCCTGCTTGGTTGGTTGTTTGAGATATCACTTGTCTGAGCACATGTGTGATATATTTTACTGAAAGGACTTCAACTGACATTCAACAAGTCACTTCAATATTTATTAACCAACAGTTATGTATACAGTATGCTGGGAAGTAAGTGTAAAAAGATAAATAAAATTTTGTCTTGAGGAGTACATTGAGTAATAAAAAAAGACTGGTATATAATTTAAAAATTCCAAGATGCACTCATGAGTTATAAAATAGACACTTACAGGGAGATACCCAGGAAAGGTACATTTAGTCCTTCCCACTGGGGAGGGCAGGTATAGTAGCTGAATTAATTTTTTAGATGAAAAAAATTGGCCAGGTGAAGCAAGTTGAAAAGAAATTCCAGGCAGTGAGAAATAGTCTGGTATGCGGGAGGAGATGGGGGAAAGCTTTCTGAGTTATGTGAGTGCTAAAGACAAGACTGAAGAGATAGGTAGGGCTGGGTCCTAGAGTGTCCTTCATTCCATGCTAATATGATTACATTTGTCTAGGATGCAATGGAGAGCCTCAAACTATTTTACGTCAGGAAGTTAACACATTATGTGTGTTTGTGATAGATCATTTTGACCGAGGTGGAAGAAAAGACCTGAAGAAAAGACCTGCCAGTATTAAGAGCAGTTAAAGAGCTATTACAACTTTCAGATGAAAGGTGATAAAGAACTGAACTGTTTTATGTTTTGTTCTTTTGGTCACGAAGCATGTGATATCTTAGCTCCCCAAACAGGGATTGAACCTGCACCCCCTGCGTTGGAAGGTGAAGTCTTAACCACTGGACCACCAGGGAAGTCCCAAAGAACTGAACTGGAGCAAAAAAGAAAAAGATAAGAAAGATAGCAAAGACTCAAAAATATACTATGAAGAACAAGGTCCTACTGTATAGCACAGGGAACTATATCCAATCTCCTGAGATAAACCAAAATGGAAAAGAATATTAAAAAAAATGTATGTATGTCTAAAACTGAGTCACTTTGCTGTACAGAAGAGACTGGCACAACATTGTAAATCAACTATACTTCAAAAAAATGTAAAATATTCATACATATATATATTTACTGTGGGTAAATCCATGTTATGCAATGATTATCACAATTTTATTTCTATGGCCATTTCACTCAAATGTAATTATGGGACTTCCCTGGTGGCCAGGTGGTTAAGAATCCGCCTGCCAATGCAGGGGACACGGGTTCAAGCCCTGGTCCGGGAAGATCCCACATGCCGCGGAACAACTAAGCCCGTGCGCCACGACTACTGAGCCTGCGCTCTAGAGCCCGTGTCCCACAACTACTGAAGCCCGCATGCCTAGAGCCCGTGCTCCGCAACAAGAGAAGCCACCGCAGTGAGAAGCCCGCTCACCGCAGTGAAGAGTAGCCCCTGCTCACAGCAACTAGAGAACGCCCACTCGCAGCAACGAAGACCAAATGCAGCCAAAAATAACTAAATTTATTTAAGAAAATGTAATTATGATACTTTTGCATAGCCCTCATTTGAGCAACAGTAGATGTATATTTTATTACAAGGTTGGGTTATCTCCTTTATTATTCATCATTCTCAGATTTATCTGGCAGTTATTGCAAATTTATTTATTCTGATGAAGTTTAGAATCTCTTATATTGTCTAGTTCACAAAAAATTTATATTGAGTTTTTGTAGGGGAATTCATTAAATTTGTTGATTCACGCAGAAAGCACAGTTTTTTTTACATCATAAGTTTTCCTATCCAAGAACAAAATATAGCATGTTTTTCTATCGATGCTTATCTTCCTAACCCTCAATAGTGTAGTATGTTTTCTTCATATGGACACTGGACAATTACTGATAAGTTTATGCCAAGGTAGCTTCTCCTTTGTGTTTTTACTACCAAAGAAGTCTGTTCACCCATTATATTTAAAATTATTTTTACAATAGTAAATAGGACTACAAGACAGATATGCCTGTACTAAACACCAAGCTCTATCAAATTCTAGCATTTGATTATATTTGCTTCTGATTTTCCTTAAGGAAATCAAACATCACAGATATGATTGGAACCTCTGTACACCCCTCTAGACCACTTCCCAAGTAGGGTTGCCATATAAAATACAGGACTCTTTGTTAAACTTGAAATCCAGATAAACAATGACTCAATTTTTAATATATCTCATGTGATATGCAATTTGAATGTATTTTTATTTGCTAAATCTGACTACCTTATCCTCTGAGATATAGAAATGGCCTGAATTTGTTTTGTATCATTCTTAAAGATTTAAAAACTCTACTGCTACACATTTGTGACCTTAAACACTTTACAGTATCATTTTTAATGTCTCCAAAACTTATATAAATGGTTTAAACATGTTGTTTCCATTGGCTCAAACCAAGGGTTTTTGCTTTTTCTCTTTAGCGTACTCCAATTGTCTGAACAATGTTTGTATTTAGCTGGCTGTGTCTGAGACACATAACTGCATATGTCCTCTGTCAGGATCTTCCCGTACCCTGGATTGATATTTACTGTATTTGACAATGCTGCTTCTTAAATTGTGATTCAAAAGGACAGATATTCCTAGTTTTGTTAAAAACATGGGTTATATTTTTTTTGTTATTCTTTTAATGATTTAAGAGTAGAAAAAGGGCAAGTGTCTTTGCTCTTTCTTTTACAATTGAAATTCCCTTGTGTCTGAAAATTATTGGTGCCCTGAGTTGCATTCTAAACAAATGGAATCAGAATCTTCAAGTGTAAGTCCAAAAACTGTGTAAACTGACAAACACCACAGGTAGCTGTTCTGTTCACAGCTCCTGTTCTGCAGGAGCAAAACCTGTGTCCTAGCCAAACAAAGATAGAGGCCTTTAATATTATTTAAAAGATTCTACTTAACTGTCCTTTCTTTGTATGAACCAAATGTACATTTTTAAGCATACTGCCATATATTTTTAAGATTCTTGCTGCTTCTAAAAAACAGTACTAAATTGGCTTTCATAAAACCTAGCAGTTTTAATCTCTGTAAGTTTATAAATGGCTTTAATTATTAAACAGAGGCTAACTGAGATTTTATAGGAGGGCTTAGTCTGCTTTGGTTCTGTTGGACTCTCTGATATTGGAATATTTTGGCCTGCAAAAAGTGATCAAAATATCCTTTGAAACTTTCTACAATCTATTGATGATCTAAATATATTCAACTCACAATATTTATCCAACATTTCCTTGCAGAATAATCTTCTTTTGCTTTATTACAAAATCTTATGCTCCAGTAAAATGAATGCTTTACTGTTCCTCAATTATACATCTTGCTTTTCCTGTTGCATGATTTTGCTCATACTCTTTAACTAAAATAGATATCCTCACCTTATTGATAAACTATACCTATCTTTTTAAAGAACATCTCCAAAGTCAACTTCTCATTCTCCAAGATTTCCCAGCCAAAATGTTTGTTCTCCATTTCTGAAGCCTAAGGGCAACTTGTTTGTATATTTCTTAACATGCTTATTATATTATTATATTATACTCTAACAATTTGTGTACTTGGCTTTTCTCTAAGTAATAGATTATGATAATAATAGAATTATAATACATGATAATTATTTAGCATCTACTAAATGCCAGGCAGTGAATTAAGGTTGTTTTTTGGTTTAACCCTTAAAATAAACATGCAAGGTATGTATTTTTTTTCCTAACTTTTTTATGAGAAAACGTAATAAAGCAGAATAAAGTTGAATAGTGCTTCCAAAATCATACAACTAGAAAAAGGCCAGTATTTGAGCATGTCTCACTGCAGAGGCAGCATTCTTAACCACAAAGCCCTGTAGCGCAACAGATGATCTACTGTTTCAGGATCTTGCTCAGAAACATTCACATGGTAAGCCCTAGGATATTTATTACATTGACTCTCATTTAACCCCTACTGTCAATTTGATCTTATTTAGGCTGGTTTATATAATTATAAATATGTGAATCTCAAGTCAACATTTTTGGATGTTTCTGTTTCCTCATTATACTTCAGAATTTTAATTAGAATATGTTCCCAGCTAGAGAACACGGACTAATCACTAGTTTTTATGCTCCCCCCTCCTTTTTAGTGGACTCCAATTGTTTTGTGGCTGAATTGCTGAATGGCTGAATTGACAGCCATTACCTAAAGCAGCCAGAAGAAGATTAGCCTGGAAAGCTGAATTTTGTCAAGTTAATTACAAGTGGTACACACTGACTTTGATTCATGAATATGGCTTTTAGCA
The DNA here is from genome assembly GCF_937001465.1 of Orcinus orca. Lineage (NCBI taxonomy): Eukaryota > Metazoa > Chordata > Mammalia > Artiodactyla > Delphinidae > Orcinus > Orcinus orca. The sequence goes on along the minus strand of NC_064569.1, from coordinate 31,877,328 downwards.
GAGCTCTTAAAGTGAGATGTTAATCAGTAAACACTAATTTTTATTTTTTAATGGAAATGTCAAAAGGAGGGTTTCAGGGAAAGCCCAGGCAAGAAGGACCCTGATGTGCACTAAAAGAATCACCAAATAGAAAAGAAACATTCATTTTAAGGAAGCATTTTCAAGCTACTTGATCATGAAATGAACACTCCTTTAACTGCAGGAGCTGCAATCAAATCAATCGTCAGTGCTCTTGACAAACAAAGAGATCAATTGAGAGATTGTATTCTGTCTTTCAGGTACAAACTTTCCAAATTAAATGGAGCTATGTGGTACTAAGGGTGAATGCAAAAAGGCAGGACAAAGAAGAAAATGTATTCTTATTAAATATAACTTTTTAAACTTATTATATAATTTTTTTTATCAAATTGGAAATATTCTGCAATTTTTCTCCCTAGTTTAATGTTGAAAAAAGTATTATTGGAAATAAAGACTTTTCCACAATCAATCTAAGTCCTTCATGCTGCTTTTTAAGCTTGTTGACCTTCTTTGTCTCATGGTGACGAAAATCTCTTGGAATTCTTCCTCTCAGGAAAAAGATCTCCTTACCTGAACACTTTTGAAAATGACAGCATGATAAGAAAATATGAGTCTTCTGTTTTGATGCCAAATATTGCCACAAAATATATTTTAATATCTGGAAAAAATCTAACTTTTATAGCATATAAGGAATGCATGTATATTTTGAATGTATATTTCAGTCTTCATTTTAAGCTATGTTTTTATGACCAAGAAAAAAAAAATACTGGAAAATAAATGGAACCTCATTTGGGTTTATAAGCTCTTTGTTACTGGACAACATTGTATTCCAAGAACACTGTATTTTATATTTCAAAAATTGCAAATCAAGTATGACATCAACCACAAAATATAAATGCGTCTACTTAAAATATTCATAAATACCCTCTCCTGGTCTACCTATCTTCACTCAGAGCCCAAGTTCATACCCAGGAACTGTATCTCTTTTATAAATAGAATGCAAAGAATGCAAAAACTCCTAATTCCTTGGCAGGTTACCACATCAATGACGGAAAGAATAAATTTCCCAGTAAAAATAACAAAGCAGTTGTATTTTTTGTATATCTAATTAAAGTATATGCCAACTCTATGAGTAAGGGCAGAGAATGATGCAAAATGCCTGCATCATTTATTAATATTATGTAAGCAAAAATTAGTGTTTTGATATTTAAAATAATTACCAAAGAATGCAACTGGATTGGAAGTTTTACATCAGTGAAATTATTTGAAAGAAAAGAATTTTATGTAATTAACTCCTGTCAGCTTATCCAAACACATGGACAGAAAAAAATCTGTAGGCAAATCATTAACCCTTCAATGTTTTTTTTGCCTTTTCTTCAGCAGAGGCACTAATAGGATTTCTGAGTGAATGTGGATTTCAACCTTGTTTTGCACTAAGGACCATCACAGTCAGTGGTTTCTTGTGCCACTCTTTACATTAGAGAAAATAACTGTAGTGCTGAAATGCAGTTTTCCTCGCAAGCCATGAGCATGGTCTACGAAGTTGTAGTATATCTTCCAGGACACAGTTTTTGAAATTTGAGAATTTGAATAATGAATCAGTAAAATGTATCTGATACAATTTCATATACCACTATTATTATAGATTCAAACACTATGTTACCATTCTATTCTGAACTGTTGGGCAGACATTTTTCTCTTGCGATTGTATCTCTCCATTAATCATTGGTGTTTTCATTATTTCTCACATCAAGTTATATTTGTGAAACTTAATTGGATGTTTTCAAAGAGAACCATAAAGTCGATGTAACATCTCATAATAGCATCTTATCAGATACTAAACATATGGAATACATTAAGGAAAAATAATTGCCTAAATTGAGCCATGATAGGCTTAAAATTGCTTTAACCCTTTCACATGGTGAGGCAAATAATTTAAGGAGCAATTTCTCTAGCTCTCCTCATTTGCAATTTAAAATCTTTTTTTATAGTATAAATATTTTTTCAGTTATTGATTCAACAAATATTTGCAGGGCTCCTCCTGCACCAGGAATATAATGATTACCAAAACCAGATGCCTGTTCCCCAAGAGTGCATAATTTAGTGGAACATTACAAAGTAATACATGCAAGTTATGTGCTCATTTTGTTCATTTATTAGAATTAATTAGACAATTAAAATCACTAATAATCCCCCCACTCAGAGATAACCACAGTTAAAATATTGGGGTATATAAGTGTGTGTATTTATTAGTTTGGAGCATATGAAATCACTGGTTTTATATAACAAATTAGAAATGGTCGATAGCAGCAACGTCATACAATTCAATCTAATCTATTTGACTGCATGTATGAACCACGATCCTCTACATTTGTGTATTTAAATAATTTCTCATATTTTTCTATAATATATAGTGCTAATGAATGGCACGACATTGCATATCTAGTCACATAAATCTATATATACACCTCTCATTCTTCCCCCAAGAAAAACATCTATAAGCAAAATATCTAATCTAGAGGATATGTACTTTATTTTTAATCTTTAAATTTACTTTTAAATTGTGCTGAGAATACTTTGCTCTATTGTTGGTTCCATTTCCATCTGACCTATGTTGTTTTGAAACTAAGTTACTGCTTTAACCATTTTCCCCATGCTATTCTATTATCTATGGGATCAATTTTGGTCATTTGTCTTTTACTAAAAAACACTTTCACTTTATCCATATTTTTGCCTTTTCTTAACATATAACTGTCATAGTATTTTCTTTATTAAGGGGAAAAATCACCCAAAATATGTTGTTACATCCCCTACGTCATTCCTAACATAATATAGTGCCTTTCTCCCTTGTTTCCCTATAAGTCTTGCCCAAGGCTTGGTCTATTTTACTGACCTTGTAAAGAACAAGTATTGGATTAAGTTTACAATGGCAGTTCCCCTTCCCCCTTTTCTTTTTTCAAATTTGTAAATGTCAGCTTTTGCTTTTGATGATTTTCTCTTTATTTTCCTTAAGCATATTTTCTTACTTTTTTTCTTGCTTACCTTAATACTTAGTTCACTTATTTTCAGTCATTATGTAACATAATTTTTTCTGAATATAGCTTAGGCCTATTGCGTAATTTTATATGTATTTTTTACTCTGCTACTTTTAATATCATATTATTTTAGAACTGGATCTCTGTTTTCCTAAGGGTTAAGAGAGTCATTTAACTCAAATGTAAAATTGTTCAGTTTGGCAAATGCTGTGGGCGTTTAGAGTCATCCCAATCCTCCTTCTCATCTGACCTCCTTTGCTACAAGAAGGTGGACAGCTAAAATTCTCAACAACTAGGGGTGTATTGTGTGATCTCATTTTAACAATGAGATGTTCACTGAAGTCACTGGGTAGTACTACCAGGAAAGCTAAGAGATTTTTACCTATAGAGCTTGTATACTGATTGGCTTGTCCCTTTGGTCCTCTGCTCTTCCCCTTCCTCCTGCCTGGAATGTGGTGATATGTACAAAGATTTAGCAGCCATGAGGATGAAACCACACACTTAGCAGGACACTATAGAAGGAAGGGAGAAAGAGTGCAGATCCTTGACATACTGGAGCCGTGCACAGGTCTAAACTGCCTATCCCTGGACTTCTTGCTTCATGAGAATAATAAAGCCTTTACTTTGTTTTAACCACTTTCATCAGATTTTTTCTTTCTTGCAGCCAAAATTAATCTTAACAGAAAGCATGTCTATGGTAGATGTTGTCGGCCCCCTTCAGATCTCCTTTACTGGTCAGTGCATGTCCCCCAGCTACTGTGAGTTCATGGCTTCACTTTCTCTGGAAAATTGTCCTGGACTAAGACGAGATGCCTCACCCTGGGCATGGCCCACAGTCAATAGTTATTCCTGTACTTTGTTGTTATTATTATTATTAGATGCTTATTAAATATCCTTTGAATCAAAAAGATCTGGCTTTGATGTGTCAAAGTAAAGTTGTACTGGACAAATTTAAGCAGGCAAGGAAGACTTTATTCAAGACTATTGCAGTAAGAAAAGAAACTGAACTCAACTCCATTGAAACAAATGGTGCGAGAGTTTTTAGAGCTGGGGTGAGCTAGTGGAATAGTACTGAAAGATGTTAGTGGGAGGGTCAGTGTTATTAAGCCATCTGTTTGCTAATTTGTGCTTATTGAGTTTAGTTTCCTGCCCTCCCACAGAAACTGAGAGATAGAGATCTTTCTTGATGACTATATTTTGAAGGAATGATTCCCAGGTTTTTGAGAAAGACATTCTTGGATTATAAAACTGGCTAGAGGCTGGGGACTAATTTATATACATTTCATGGGGGCAGAGAAAGAATTTTCAATTATAAGTTTTCTAAAGTAAATCCTCCAAGAAAAGGGAGATGAGAGAGGCCTGCAGTCAGGAAGAAACCTGTCCAAAATTAGTCACTGATGGGAAATTTAAGGCTATCTTGGTCACATACCCTTTGTCGTTTGTTATTTTGGTCTCTTAATACTTTTCCCAATTCTGGGAGAATTTCTTAAACATGTCATTTACATGACTGATTTTGTGAAATGCCATCAATGGTCGCTATTCTTATTTGAGTTTTAATTTGGCAGTTGTGTTTTTCACTCCATGCAATTTTTCTTGTTTCAGATCATTCTCTCATCATCATTTTTGCTCTTAAATTGCAAAGTTGTGATTTATTTATTTGATTAAAATCAAAAGTTGATTTATTTTTAAGTCAACCTAACATATCCTAAAATTTTCTACTGTGTTGAAGTAAAAAATGCATAAGAATATACTCTCATTTTTCAAATGTCATTGTCTTTTGAACCGAAGTGTTCTTTTGTTTGCTTGTGATCACAGAGTACGGTCTATGCTTTTTCTTTTTCTTTTTCTTTTTCTTTTTTTTTTTTTTTGCGGTACGCAGGCCTCTCACTGTTGTGGCCTCTCCCGTTGCGGAGTACAGGCTCCGGACGCACAGGTTCAGGGGCCATGGCCCACAGAACCAGCCGCTCTGCGGCATGTGGGATCTTCCCGGACGGGGGCACGAATCCATTTCCCCTGCATCGGCAGGTGGACTCTCAACCACTGCGCCACCAGGGAAGCCCGGTCTATGCTTTTTCAATACTGAACATTGAGGATCTATTTCCAAATCTTCTGATTACAAATGAAAAGACAAGGGAGTAGTTTTCAATTACTTTACTTTCGTTTTGTTAAGCCAGAATCGCAGCAGCCTGGGATGGTGATGGAAAGAAATTAAGCTGAACTGGACAAAGTCAGGACAGGATCTGTCAGTCTATGTTGAAGATGAGTTTTCTTTTTCTTTATTGAAGGAACCGTTGTTTGGCTGGGCCATTCCTGTATTCTATGCCTGTTAAATGCTCTTGTAGAAATCCAGGTATTGCATTGATACTTGGCTTTTAAGAAAAAGGATTGGTGAAGTTCTACTAGCATCCAGGATAGTGCTTATCCATGAGGCAGACACAATAGGCACAATGCCTATGGTCTGTGTTACTTTTAGGAGTTCACAAAAATGCTTTAATTTTAATTTGCTTTAAAAGAAGAGAAAATAGATATATTATTAATGAATATATAATAATAAATCCAGCCTGGATTATATTTATCTTTATAACAAGACTGGTGTAAAATATCACTTGTAATTATTTTTTATTAAGGAAGGGGCCCATAAAGGTAGAAGTGCCTGGGGTTCATGAAAGTCATAACATGGCCCTGCTACCATCTCTTTCACTTCCTTTTTCTATGAGTCTTTTAAACACATACAGAGATTCTTGGTCACATTAGAAGTTCCTTCATTCTAATATGACTTCACTATGTCTAGCAAAAATATGTCAAAGTTTCTATTATGAATATCATCCCTTTCCATTTTACCACCTAGTTTTATACCTTATTGTAGCTTATTTCAATGAGATTCTTATAGGGCAGAGGGTGTGATCACCTTATGAGTGTATTGAATGGCTTAGATATTAAACTTGAACTCATCAGGAGTAAATAACACATCAAGTATTTCATAAGACAAAACACTTTGCTGTTCCAATTTCTTCTGCTTCCTGGAGAAATTCTAGAAATTAAATCTAAAAGTCTCATGTGAGTCAGCTGAGAGACTTCCAGTAATAAACATAAAGGCCTAGAGCAGCTGAAGATGGCTTCTTCACCAGATAACTACTTTCATTATTAGATATGAAACCTTAAAAAATTATAGAAAAATTTATCCTATCAAATGAAAATATAACATGCAATGAAAACAACTCCCTTGAATAGCTAAGAATGAATTACATAGAATTCTATAGCCTAAGACTATCTTTATCCACTGGGCCTGGATGAGAACAGCTTCGTAATAAGGAGCATAAATGTGCTTCCTATGTGCCAGACATCCTCCAATACATGCATCACCTGATGTAATCCTCTAACGAGTCTATGTGGTGGCTGCTTTTATTATTAATATTTTACAGATAATAAAGCAGGCTTAGAGATTTTAAATAACTTACCTAAAGTCATATCTAGTAAGGGCAGTAATGAAAGTCAACTAAATTCTATTTGGTTCTTTGATCTAAACTTGTTACACTGATCTATCCTCAAAACAGCTTTCTATTATATGTAAAGAAAAACACACTTACTGGAGGGTTTTCATCAAAACTTTACAGGCTTATTTGTTTTTACCTTCAGTGTACATACAGAGGTTTCCTTATTGACTGTGCTTTTGCTTTATTTTATGAAGAAACAAATTCAAAAATGATTAAGAGAGAAGTTCTACTACTTTCTGAAACCTTTTATATCACTAGACTTTTTCTAAACTAGTACTACTTTTCTCTTATGTTGCAAAATTAACATTATATACATTATATATAAAACATAGTTTTATATTATACATATATATATACATAGAATATATACATATATCTGTATGTGTGTGAATATCTGCCAACTGGTAGACTTTCAGTAACTATTTGTTGACTATGTGTTTAAAGGTGGTGTTCCTGTCATACACCTCAATAAACTACAAGCTGCAGGAGTGCAAGGACAACGTCTAACAGACCTAGAATCCCTTTTCCAAAGTCCATGGGGCTATATATGTTTTGGATTAAAATATGTTTGGAGTTTTTGGAACTTTGGAAGTGTGTCTATCTGTCTGGAGTAGCAACATGTAATCAAAGACATCAATATTTCTTTAGCAAAAATTGGGTATATTCACTCCAGATCAAATACATAAGATAGAAATGGCCTCAGATCAGTTCAGAACAGGTTTTGCTACCAAATGAGTTCAAGTCAAAATCAGGTTTTATCACCAAATGAATCACAATGTTGTATGTTTAGAGCTTTTTTTGAATTCTAGAATTATAAGAAAGGAAATGTTGACCTGTACTTCTCTTGTATCCTGCGTAGCCCCACCATGAGGTACTTATTAGTTGATGGAGAAGTGTGATGTTCCCCACAGTTCAAATTTATGTAACATGCTCCAATAGCAATCAGCATCCTTTGACAATAAATTACAAATAAATATTAAGTACTAGGATTATCAAAGTCAAATTGGCATTTCTCTTTATCAGTGAAAATAAGATGATGTTTTAGAGTTCTCTATATAACATAAATAATTTTAAAACTTAGAAAAAAGATCCAGGGACCTCCCTGGTGGTACAGTGGTTAAGAGTTCGCCTGCCAATGCAGGGGACACGGGTTCGATCCCTGGTCTGGGAAGATACCACATGCCGTGGAGCAACTAAGCCCGTGCACCACAACTACTAAGCCTGTGCTCCAGAGCCCTCAAGCCACAACTACTGAGCCCACGAGCCACAACTACTGAAGCCTGCACTCCTAGAGCCCGTGCTCCACAACAAGAGAGGCCACCACAATAAGAAGCCCATGTACAGCAATGAAGAGTAGCCCCCACTCGCTACAACTAGAGAAAGCCCGCGCACAGCAACGAAGACCCAACACAGCCAAAAATAAAATAAATGAATTTATATATAAAAAAGAAAAGATCAACATAAGAGAGAAAATAGGAGCTGGTCCTGAGTGATAATATGGCCATCACCCATTTAGCTTATTTTGTTGACTTTTTTGGGCAGGGAATGCGATGGGAAAGGTGAAAAGTTGTGTCTGGAGATGCTCAAGGAGGACTGAGATACAAAGTATTGCATTCTTTATGTGGGCTTCATTGTCTTAAACAACTCTGGTAAATGAGGATGTCATGATGAACTGTGATGCTTGGGCTTTGGAAAGAGAAGACAGAGGATCAACTTATAATGTTCTCTCAAAGGGCAAAAATGTATTTTCCTTATTTTATATTTGAAACAATCACAGCTGAGCTTCAGTTTAAATAATCTAACAAGATTATGTTAAAAAATGTTGAATTACATAAAAAACTAGTTGATTATAGTTAATTTTTCAAAGGGATTTATAATAGGATTTAATTATCTGGCAACCATATTACCTTCACATTCCAAATAAAATTCAATTTTCAAAAACACAAAACAGCCATACAAGCTAAATGTTATTTGACTGTGTGTCATAACATTTTTTATACTGCTCTTCTCTTGCGTGTGTATACACACACAGACACACACACAAAACCTTTGAGATGGGTATCTGTTACTTAGACTGAGATCTATCTATAGTGTTTAACAATGAAACAAACATACTCTGAACTAAATCTTTAAAAGACAACGACTAAAGCTAGAACTTAAGAGATCAAATTACTGCTAATAAGTATGTTCTTCTAAACTCACTTTTTTGACTTTAACATTCTTTAGAGATAAATTTGAGTGAAAAATATAGAGAGTAGATTCGTAAGTAGATTAGTGTGAGAAAGTCACATTGCTGAATGTCAGTGTTAGGACCAACAAGGTAGATCTTTTAACAGAATTCTACTCTTTTAACTTTAGAATGATGCTAACACTTGGTAGATACTTAATACTTACTTTGCAGTTTAAGAGCCTCTGCACTTATGTAGCTAACATATTATATACTTCCTCTGAACCATGAAAGAATATACTAAACAAATAAGAATGATTTATTTTTCTGACCTCAAAGCACAATGAGATAAGTTGGGTTCTACAATTTCCCATGAAATATAGTCAAGTTTCTGGTCCTGATTCAAAGTTGAATGCTCATTTCCTTAAAAGCCACTGCTTCCCTTCTTTCAACTCCTATATTTAGTATCTGTATTTTATATGCCAGATGATCAGGTTAAGAAGGACTGCTATTTAGAAGTTGCTTATAAAATAGCTTAGAAATTATATAGCAAATTATTGGGTTAAAAGGATTTTGTGGTGACTAAATTATTAGGCCTCTATATAAAGTTTCTCTAAATACTATACTCTGAAAATGTAACTATCCTCAATTTTAAGTCAAAGTGACTATTAGTCCATCTTCCCATTGTGTTCATATATTACTGATTTATTTAGCATTCTCTATTATTATAAAAGAATATCCATAAATATGCATTATTCCATGTGATGAATCAGCAACTGTTAACTTTTCCATCTTCAGCACATTATTTCCAGCTGAATGAACAACACTTCTGTCTTCAAGGGACAAATAACCATATAATTAACTTTAATAGTCCAATGTTTAACAAGTTTTGAACTGTAGTAACATGCAGGTAGTCAGATAACGGTGATTTCAAATAGCATCTCTTAAAAGACTTAACACCTCATACCATCTAAGGTGAAGGGAAATAAAATTCAATGAGACTGTCTTCCTAAGGGCACCTTTGGAAAATATGCTTTGATGGAAAGAAATGCCAAATTTTTATCAGATGGATAGCCAGGGCGTAGAAATACACAAGCCAGTCTGTTCAAATAAAGAGAACAGTAGAGCCTGGGAAAACTTTAAAGGATAGGTGCAAAGTCTATCAGATCTGAGTCCAAATGCCAGCCTATGATTTACGGTTCTAAATATGTAGCCTCAGGTGTCCTCAGTTTCTTCATCTGTAAAGAGGGGATAATCTCTGCCTCATAGTGCCACCTAAGTACTCTATTCAATCATGCTGTTCCAGAATGCTGGGCTGGTAGAGTACTTCAGCCATTTCCCCAGAGGCCTCTTTTCTGTACTTTGGGCTCTACAGACAGGACTGAATTCATTAAAGCCAACTCTTACTGTTGACTGGAAAGCTCCAGTTTCCTTACCAGAGAAAGCACTGAAAAAACTTTCATAACCCTCAGGACCACCTTTAAAACTATCCAGCAAGTTATTGGTTTCAAATGAGAATGTACATTGCTTTAAAAAGAGATATCTATCAGATGGAATAAAAAACATTATACAGGCTGAATTATACATGAAAACATAATTTTAAAAACAGAGAAAAAAATTAAACCATAATCTACTGCACTTATAAGTCAGTCAATTAAAAATTTAGAACCTTTTCTTGAAAGATAAAATATACAACCAAAGAAATCCCATTTTACTTAGTATCTTTAAACCTGATTAAAGAATGAATAATACAGACCTAAATATGAAAACCAAATATTATAAAAAATTCATAAACAAAATTACTTACAAGAGGCCCCTATTTTGCTTGAGAAATACTAAAAGAGATTCCTCCAATTCACTAGGTACACTGTGCTTACAGGAGTGATTTTATCCAATGGTGATTGTAATGCTAAATTTCAACCTAAACCAATGCAAGAAAAACAAAGCTGTATTTTTTATATAGAGCTATGAAACTATTTTCCTTGTGAAGTTATAATGCTCCTTCAAGGAAACAATAGAATTGACTTGAGATAGAAGAAAGAGACATCTAGTACCCATGCAAAGAAATGAAGAAGAATGGACACTGGAGCCACCTCAACCTGGGTTCTAATGACCAATCTCCCACTTATTAAACAACCTCTTGCCATGAGAAAGTTATTTTATCCCTTTATTCAAGTCTATTATCTTAGATTTTAAAAAGCTTTTAATTGATAGTTATCTTGTGAATTTATGTGAGGTTTAGGGACAATATTCATAAAATGTCTCATATAGTTCCTGACATATGGAAAGCAGGTCTCAAGAAATGGTAGTTGGCTTCCTGTCTGGACTTCCCTCCTTAATCTTTCTCCTCTACCCATTTCAATATGTCAAGACCAGACCCAAACCAATTAAATTTGAACGTCTAAATTGTGGGGCCCAGGTATCAGTATTGTTAAATTACCCAGGTGATTTTAATATCCAGCTAAGATTGTGAGATACTCTATCATCCTGACTTTCAAAATATTAGGAATATTTGTGGAATTTTATAGTTAATCTCAAGGGTACATTTACTAGTTGTCATAGCAAATTACATTCACCCTCATATTCTCTAACTACTAGACTCTAAGGAGCTTGAAGTTATTTGTTAATGAGAAAGCATCATGGGTATCCCACTTGCTCTCCCCAGAGTTGATTGTAATAAAAACTTGAGACCATAACAGATTTACTTCTCAAAATCAACAGGAATATCAATATTTTCTCCAACACAAGAATCATCAAATCAGGCCCTAGAAGATTACTTTTGTTATTTTTTGGTAGTAAGGAAAAACTGTGTTAGTAATGTTAAATCAAGGCAAAGAATCCTGCTAATGCAGCATCATCCTATACAATAAAGTAAGCTGTTCTGTTATTTTCTTCCATTAGCTAATACTCTTGGTGTGGTTATCATTGTCTGAAGGTAAGTGTTACTAGTTAACAAAGGATTGGTACCAGAGGTAACTAGAGGAATACCCAAAGGGTGGTTCTTGAGAAGACAGCATCAGCATCACCTGAGAGCTTGTTAAAATACAAATTATCAGGCCCCACTTCAGAACACTGAATCAGAAGCTTTGAGAGCATTGGTTTTAACAAACTGTTCCAGTGATACTTATTTTCATGCTGGAGAATCACAAGCTCAGAGGATATCTAAAGCAAATAAAATTCAGTTCATAATCCATGGTGTTATAGATTGTCATCTCATTCCTTTCTGCATCTATTTTTCCTTTTCCATAAAAATGCTTACAAAATAATTTTCACACAGAGGGAATTTCTTCAGTCATCTACAAAATGACCATGAGGATTTGATGAGGTTCTGATTTGAAAGGATCAATATTTACCTTTCTGTAAGAAACAATACACTTGCAGTCCATTTTTGAGTGGATTGAATACAGAACCTAAAATTTAATATCAAAGTCATACTCTATTTCAGCAGGTCCTGAAGAAATCAGAATCCCCTGGGATCTGGATAGTACAAAAATCCAAAAGTTGCAGGAACTACAGAATGTTTAACATAATAAACACATTTTTAGCTCACTGAAATTAAGCCTTACATTTTGGTTGCTTTATGATGAATGCCTATATATGTGTTTATAAAGCAATTCATATTAGAGTTCTTGACAATTTACATCTTACAAGGTAACCAGTTCAGAATTGAATAAATGTCTTCAGGAAAACTAATTCAAAGTGTCATTTCTTAAAACAAACAATATATATAATATTGTCCAGCAACATCTATTTCTGAGAAGACACAAGAGATGAGAGCATCCTTATAATAAAGAATTAGTAATTAGATATGCCACTGTATCTTTTCACTTTCTAATAAAGATGGAAAATATAGCATCATTAATGATCAACATTTTAATCATGCCTGAAATGGACGGTGGAGGGGGGTGGTTATAATTCAGTATTATGTGATCCTCTGAGTAAAATTTTACAATTGCTACTTCCCAACCTATTAATTCCAGAAATCCCCCATACTAAGAGTCTGTGAAATCTGTTCCATTTTTTCATGAATTGCCCAAACTGTGAAAACTTCCTGGGTTTGCTAATGGTTAAAATGAATATCTAGTTCTTGAAATGCTGAAAATCTTTAGTGTGCCTATAGTGGAGAATTTTCAAACAGACAAGATGCTTAAGTCAACTCAGTTATCCTCATAATTAGAGAAGACCTATTATATGGATAATCCAAGAAAAAACTAACAATTTTAAAATTTATATTGACTTTAGACTACATATTTATATTCATATGTGGTCAAACCTGAAATTTTTTTACTTAGTACCCCAACGTCTAACAACAGAATAGAGTGAGGTCATAATTAATCATCCCATCTCTTACCACTTAGGTAGTCAAGGAAAAAGAAATTCAGAAGAATCCCAATTACTACCCAGTGAGGTCATTTGACCTCATCTTGTTTCTCTTAGCAGGGAGAAATAGAGCAGAGTGTAATCTGAAAATATCAGGAAAAAACAGTATGATTCTGCCATTTAATAATAGATTAAACCAAAGTACTAAATGTGGAAAAGACATATACATTTACTTCCCAACGGTTCTTAAGGTAACAGAAAATGAGGGGTTTTGGTTGGACATTTTATTTACTTTTTCACTTATTTTATCATGTACATAGATAATTCCTCTGTATTTTCCCTGAATAATGACTATCTTCTCTGCCTTCACGATACTCTTTTTTTAATGTGATAGAACCTTAAAAGCATAACATCTTCAGCATGACCTACACAGCACTTCTATTATCAAATGCTTCTTTTGTGAGAAACTACACTGAACAATTTACATCTGTTAGGCCATTTCATAAATAGAAAAACTTACCTAAAATATGTCAAATAATCAAGAAATTTTTAGCATAAAGAAACAGAAATCACTGAGTGACTCTATTCTACTTTTCACATACTTTATTTAGTCTCATATAAACAAGTATGATGAAGACCTTGATAACTAAGCTCCCTGAGATTGCAGCTTTGATTTTGGCTAACTTTATTTGCATTTACTTAATAACATAAATAAGTCAATTCCTATAATTATTTCAATGATTATATAAATCTATGATTTGAGGGAGAGAAATATTGCTCTAGGTGATATGATACTTCATTGATATTTTTGAGAGAGCAGTAAAAGAAAAAGCAATAATAGGGGTTAAAAATAAAATAGTTCATTTAAAATACTCAGTTCAACTTTTCAATGAAATGTACTTGGTGTTGAAATGAACACAAAAGAGGCTGACCACAAGTCTTTGTGTTCAAGACACAGCTAAAGAAACTGGAATATGAAACTATTAAGTAATATATACAAGTTATACGTCATTAGAAATAGTTTGTCACGAGAAATAGTTTGAGAATCTCTTAAAGCCTTAATCTTTAAACGAAGTGCATCTGAGAAGGAGAGAATCTGGATATATGTGGAGACAGCTACCATTATTTACAATAAATAGCATGAACAAAGACACAGAAGCAGTAATGTGGGTGGTTTGTGTGGAGGATAGCAAAAAAGTTTCTTCTGAGGGAACAGAGATAGTTATTGCTGAATAGGTAATATGTGTATGCAGTACAGCACCTTGAAAAGATCACTGGAGAGTCTGGTCCTTAAATTTAGATTTTAAACAAGCAGCCCATAAAATTTTATAAGTAGGTCCACACTATGGGGTCAGACAGATTTGAATTTGATCTGTTTCAGTCCCTTACTAGCTATTGATCTTATTTTATTTAATTGGACTTCATGTCCATCAAAGGAGGGATAATAATTTACAACCCATGGAGTTGTTGCAACAAGTCAGATAATGCATTTAAAGGCATAAAGCAAAAATGCAATAAATCATAACCTCTATATTAATTTTTGTAATGTTGGTGGTACATAGCTGTTTTAGTTTTATCCCCCCTGTGGTTGAATATGAAATGTATTGTGGAGCAGAAGCACTGGGTTCAGGAAATGGAGTTTGGTGTGATTGTGAAACAACCAAGTGAAGATGTCCAATGCATTTCTGACAAGATGGGTCTGATGTATAGGTCAAATTGAAGCTAATTATTTAGAAGTTATCAGCCTATAGATAGCAATCAGAACCATCACTGGGAATAGGATCTCATAGTAAGTGTATTCAAACTGAGGTAATGGGTTTAGGGCAGAAGCCTCTGGAAGAAAAGATTACAAAGGCTACAAAGGTTTATGAGACTTAAAAGAAAAACCAGAAGATAGTTTCATGAAATCTCAAGGAACTGAGTTATATCAATCAGCTATTGCCCAATAACACTGCAAAACAAACATCCCAAATTTACAATAGCTTTTTCTCTTGCACATGGGTCCACAGTTTGATTAGGTCAATCATGCTTTAGGCTGTACAGTAACTGGGTCTGTTTCCAAGCTTTGTATTGCCCTCATGTCTGCTCATATGTTTCCACTTTCACCTTGGATCAGCAGTTTCCCAGCATATGTTCTTCTCAATGCAGATGACTGGGTGTAAGAACCATGCCAAACTCAGATGCATAATTTTTGCTTAGTACACATCTAGTATTATTACAATGGGCAAAGCAAGACGTATGACTGAACACAACATCAATTGGTACAGCTGTATGCTCTATTAACAGTGGGAATGGAAGAGAAATGAATATTTGCTTAACAATAAATCCAAACTATGAAAAGACCTTTCCAAGAAGGAAAATTCAACAGTGTTAAATTTTCTCCTGAAAGGTCAAGTAGGTGATATTTGAAAGGTATCCACAGAATTTAGGAACTAAGGGATGTTTTGGAGACCTTGTAAAGTACAGTTTTACTAAAATGTCTGGCTTAAGAACCAGGTTTCAAAGGTTAGAGAGAGAATTGAAGGCAAAATATGGTAAAGCAAACATAGATAAACGTTCAAAGAAACTTGGCTGTGAAAGAGAAAAGGGAAAAATGACTGCAGTAGCTTGTGGGAGGAAAGAGTTGGAGGATGATTTTGTTTGTTTAATTTTGTCTGCATTGTTTCTCAAATGAAAGAGAATTAGGCATGCCTAAATGCTGGCATCAGGAAGCCAGTAGAGAGATCAAAGTTGAAGATCCAAGAAAGAGGTGGTAATGAATATAGTGAGGACCCTAAAATGATAGAAGGGTGTAATCCAGAACCCAGGAAGAGAAAAAAAAATTTATGAAGAAGTTGGCTTTCCTCTTCCATTACAATGAGTCAGAAGAATGGAAGGAGAATGTTGCTATAGCTGAGGTCATATTTAGAAACTGTAGACTAGTAATTCTGGAAGAGACGAGAAAACATGAAATTTTAAAAAGAACCTAGAAAAGTTAGTAGAAAAACAACTGAAAAGTTTGAAGGCAGGGGACTATTAGGGAGTTAAGAAAGAAAGACTGGCATTTCTGGGGAGGAAGCATATGAGCATAAGAGCAAATTTTCTCTCATGTTGTAGAAAATTGAGATCCAGAAAAAAAGTAGAGGAATTGGAATTAAGAAAGAGGAGAGATCCCTCCTCTATCATAGGCTTAAGGATAGCAGTAGAGATGAAGACATGCTGAGTGAAGCAATATTTAATTAATTAAGGCATTCCACTTCACAATGATGTTTTTAGTAACATAAATATTAATGTCATCTTCCAGAATGCGTTACAGAAGGGTTGTGGAGGAAGGCTGGATTTAAAACTCAAAAACAGAAGTAACTAGGTTATGTGTGAATTACACTAAGAAATCTAAAAAGATAAATAAAATAAAATAATTGCTGAGTCCAGCAAGATTGTCTCCTTACCCTACATATTAGCAAGGATCCAAATTCCTTTGTTCTGCAGTATTCTTCTTAAAAATAGAAGGCAATATGAATAAACATGATTTGTGGTAACATTTGTAACACTGTTTCTCAGTTGGTTCTAAAGAAATATTTCAATTTACTAGCAGTTATTACATTCATATCTACCACCTCAAATCAGACAGTATGCAGTGGAACATTTTCAGCATATTGTCAGAAACCAATAGGTATTGAAAAATGTGAACAGAACATTTTAGTGATACAATTTTGATTTCCCAAAATAAAAGCATAGCCATGAGTAATATACCATGTTTTCTCTCAAACATAAAATCAAATAAATGGAAGAAAATGTAACTGCAACTTAGACTGAAGATTCTAGTACATAATACAATTTACATTGGAGAAAAGTACCCAGGATTAAAAAGCCACTGGAGGACTTAATATTATAAAATAATGCATCCATTTTATTGATATGTATGTAAGAATTAGAGCAAGTGATCTTTGCTCTGAGTTTGTAAATAAAATATTCATTTTTCTCAACCATCCTGAGAACTGGATAGGCTACAAAAATCTCATTTTAATATTCTTAGCAATCCAGTAAACTCCAAAGATCACCCAGGAAGCTAAAGACTCCAAAACATTGTTCTCTCTTCACATTTCCCTGTTCCTTCATCAACAAAACACCTTTTGGGAGTACTACTGGAAAACATTTTTAGTGATTTAGTCATATTACAAATGGCTATTTTATATGCCCCTATAAAAAATACAATTGTATTCAAAGAGTAAACCATGTGTGTTTATAAAATAAGCATGGTGGTATTCTCAGCCATGGCTAGAAATGACATCCAAAGTCCAGTGAACTGCTATGAACTTCCATGAACTTCTATGGCTTTTAAAAAGATATGTAACAGATTGCCAACAAAAACATGAAAGAACGTTCAACACCACTAATCATTAGAGAAATGCAAATCAAAACTACAATGAGGTATCACCTCACATCAGTCAGAATGGCCATCATCAAAAAATCTACAAACAATAAATGCTGGAGAGGGTGTGGAGAAAAGGGAACCCTCTTGCACTGCTGGTGGGAATGTAAATTGGTACAGCCACTATGGAGAACAGTATGGAGGTTCCTTAAAAAACTAAAAATAGAACTACCATATGATGCAGCAATCCTACTACTGGGCATATACCCTGAGAAAACCATAATCCAAAAAGAGTCATGTACCACAGTGTTCATTGCAGCTCTATTTATGATAGCCAGGACATGGAAGCAACCTAAGTGTCCATCGACAGATGAACGGATAAAGACGATGTGGCACATATATACAATGGAATATTACTCAGCCATAAAAAGAAACGAAATTGAGTTATTTGTAGTGAGGTGGATGGACCTAGAGTCTGTCATACAGAGTGAAGTAAGTCAGAAAGAGAAAAACAAATACTGTATGCTAAGACATATATATGGAAACTAAAAAAAAAAAAGTTTCTGAAGAACCTAGGGGCAGGACAGGGATAAAGATGCAGACATAGAGAATGGGATGAAGTGAGAGGGTGGCATGGACATATATATACTACCAAATGTAAAATAGACAGCTAGTGGGAAGCAGCCGTACAGCACAAGGAGATCAGCTCAGTGCTTTGTGACCACCTAGCGGGGTGGGATAGGGAGGGTGGGAGGGAGACACAAGAGGGAGGAGATATGGGGATATATGTATATGTATAGCTGATTCACTTTGTTGTAAAGCAGAAACTAACACACCATTGTAAAGTGATTATGCTCCAATAAAGATGTTTAAAAAATAATAATAAAAAATAAAAAGGTATATATGTCTTAGCAGAAATCTAGCTCTCAAAGAAGCTATGGGAAGATTGAGATGAAAATATATATTTAATTTTCTCTCCTTATTTACTCAAAGGAAGTTTTATAACATGCTAATAGCAAAATAAAGTCAAAATGAAATTATTAGGAGGGCTTTTTAAAAGAGTTGATTTGGAGAGTACAGCCCTGCCAATATTGTAGCAATATTTCTTATCAAGAATTATCTAGACATGCTGCTTCAAATCTAGTTAACTTCCTTAACATTTTTTAAATTACAAAGTCTTCTCACACCTAATATCTTTCTTTTACTTCATTAAATTCTCAAAAAAACATTTTAGGATATTCAATTAAATCACTGCCTTACTTGGGACTATTGCTTCTAGGGTAAAATACAAACACTTTAAAAATACTTTCTTGATCTACTATTTTCTCCTCTTTGCCCATATGTCTTGCTACTTTATAGTTTATACTCTATCATATACTAGATTTCTTTCAGTTATTTGAACCATACTCTCCTAAATGTCCCTGGCATACAATATTCACCTAACATGTTGAATCTCCTTGTATTAAAGCACTTATCACACAATTTGGGGTTATCTTTTCATCTATTTTCCCCACTTATCTTAGAAGTCTCTTGAAGGCAGGAAAAAGTCTGACTTATTCATTACTACAAAGCCTACCACATAGGAGATGTGTATTTCTGTTCTCCCTCCCTCCCTCCCTCCCTCCCTCCCTCCTTCCCTCCCTCCCTCCCTCTCTGCTTCTTCCTTTCCTCCACTTACAAATACAATATATAATAAATGACGGAAAAAAGTATTAATCACATTATTTCTTTCCATTTCTAGCAGAAGGACCTACTTTATAGATTTTTCATGGGAGACAGTCCTTTTTCATACCTGGAAACTGTTTTCCTTGAAGAACAAGTAGCATTGAGAGGGTCATAAATAGGCAAGTGAAAGAGAAAAGGCCTTGCCTAACTAGTTTAATCACCTAAATAAAACCTAGTGAATAATCAGATGACAGACATACTGCAAACTTACTTCCATACCTATTTTCCTCAATTTAGGAAATGAAGCCACTCAGAGTTACAGGAGTTGAGTAGATTTCTTAAGAATACATATCTACTAAGTGCCAGAATTTAGATTTAAATCTATGTCTACTGAACAGCTAGTACTATACTCTTTCCTGCATGAGCAAACATAGCCATATATTATATTGAAAATATATGATACTAAAATAACAAACAATGAAGGCAGGAGAGATTTTTAGCACTTAAATTTTATAAAACCAACTTACTGTCAAATTTAATTGAAATCTTTTACAATCCCAATAATACACAAAATATTTTTATGTATAAAAGTAAACAATCAATAGGGAAATACCAAATTCATGTTTTATGATGTCATTGGTGCATAATTGTGCTTTATTTATATTTTCTTTTTAATAATAGTCTGATTTGGAAAGAAAACTTCTAAAAGTATTTGAAAGATTGATCATACGCAGTACAAGGAAGGATATTCAAGAGCAAACATTCTTATTTATGTCACTAGGATTATATATTGTTATAATGTACTTGAAGAACAATTTGGAAATACTGATAATCTGTAAAAGATGTATCTCTTTGCTAGCAATTTCACTCTAGAAATGTATTAGGGAAATATTGGAATGAATGTACAAATGTATATGTAGAATAATGTTCTTGTGGCATTCTTTAAAAAAAAATTAGAAATATCCCAAGGATCCAATAAGGGGGACATAAATAAATTGTTTCATGCAAAGAGATATTATGCAAATACTAAAAAGGATGTGTTAGCACTATAATGTGTGAAAATAAAAGTTGGCCAAGATAGAAAAAATGAGTGACAGAACATTACATATAGTATGGTGCATTTTGATAGTAGTAACAATATATATAAAACTATATTCTATTCATAAAAATCTTTTAAAATATATACAAAATGTTAAGAATAGTCAGCTCTGTGGGTGGATTTAAATGAATGAAAAGAGAGTCGTCGTTAAAAATCTTATACATAGTAAAAAGATTGTATGAGACTATTTTGAAGAGCAGTGTCCAATATATTTGAAAATTTTGATGGGAAAATTCCTAGAAAAGTACAACTTACAAAAAAGATTAAATAATATTTAGGAAATACGAATAGACACATAACACATAAAGTAAGTGAATTTTTAATTTAAAATACTGCCACAAAAATATTTCTAGGGCCAAATGGCTTCACTAGTGGATTCTACAAGAAATTAAAATGTATCATTCACAAACCCTTACTAGAATAATCCTAAATAAAACATTATCAACACTAATCTAGTAATATACATTAACAGGTAATAAATACATAATGAATTAGTTAAATTTATTCTAGGTAATAAATACATAATAAACTAAATTTATTCTGGGTGGGGATTCTAGTTTAACATTTGAAAATCAATCAATATAATTTGTTTCATTAACAAAGATAAGATAAAAATCATATGATCATCTGAATAAATTTAAAATTTTGTAAAATATTTAAAATTTTAACAAATAGAAATAGTAGGGAATTTCCTTCACTTGATAAAATTATGCATAAAAAAATCTAATACTTAAGGATGAATTTTTGAGAAATTTTCTTATAAGAAATTATTAATATTGATACATGAGTTTTACAGGTTTTGTTTAGATGAAAACAGTATAGTGTCTGGCACAAATACTATATTGAAAAATGTTTCCATGATTACAATAAGGAAAGACTTATTAAATAAAACACAAAAAATTCTAACTATGGACTACATTAAAGCTGAGAACATTTGTTGATTAAAGATAACATTAAGAGAATGATAAAGCAAATTATAGAGCGGGAAAAGATATTTGCAAATATTTTCTAAGGGCTCAAACTCAGAATATATAAGGAACCACCTATGAATCAATAAATAAAAGACAAATAATAGTAAAATGGGCAAAATCTTTGAATGACACTCCAAAACATCATATTCAAATGGCCAAAATATATATAAAAAGGTGTTTAACTACATATTAATGAAAAAAATGCAAATTAAAACCATAATTAGATATCCAGCTCCACACATTCCCAACTACTCTAATAGTTTAAGTTTAAAAGACTATTAATACCAAGTGAAGGCAAAGCTAATGCGTAACTTGAAATCTCATACACCACAGATTGAACTGGAAATTGGCTCAACCTCTTGGGAAAATCTAGCAATTTCTACTAAGCATTAGCCATTGACTCAGCAATTTTAATCTTATTTATATCCTAACAAAAATGTATACACATACATGTATAAAAAGACATGTAAAAGAATGTGTGTTCATAGGAAAACTATTACACAAAACTGAAAACAACCCAGATATCTATCAAATAGAAAGATAGGTACATTTTTGGAGTATTTATACAATGGAATTCTATAAGACAACAAAAATGAACTATTATTACATTCAAAAACATGGATATATCTCACCAAAAAGGTTGAGCAAAAGAAATTTGATACAAAAAAGTCACATACTGCATGATTTTGTCTATATGAATTTCAAAAAAAGGCAAAATGATTCCATGGTCTTGAAGTCAGAATTAATGATTACCTTTGGGGAAAAGCAAGGTGGTAATGATTAGGAGTGGCTGGAAGAAGGATTTCTGGGGGCTGACAAGGTTCTTTATTCAGAACTGAGTGTTGATTTCATGGATGTAAATACTTTGTTTAACTCATTGTGCTGACTCTTTTCTGTGTGCTTTTCTATATTTCTGTTACTCTTTAATTAAAAAGGTTTAAAAAAACAATGCAATGTTTTATTGAAAATAGATGTCTTAGTTTCCAAATAACATTTTTGGGAAAAAATTAGTTAATTAGTTAATTAGTTAATTCTACCAAAAGAGTTGTTATGACCTCTAAAATAATATTTGAAAGCTAAAGAAACATACAGTAAATCAATCCAGTAGATATTTTTAAAAATTTTCAGTTAAAATATATTGTGTTTAATGTATAAAAATAATATGCAATGGGAATTTTCATCTGATATAAATTTCTGTTATATTAAATAAGTTGAGCCTCAAACTGGAATATTATAAATATTATTTATAATATCTTAGCAGGCAATCTTGCCTGTTACTGATAGCAAATCTGTACTTTCAGTAACCATGACAATTAAATACGATCTGATTAGATGTCTTAGGATAGAATTACTGTTTATGGTTTGTAACGTCAGCAAGCACAATTAGGGCAGAAAAGCATACAAAATTCTGTTACTTAGTTTAAAGTTAAAATAATGAATTTTAAAATAGCACATTGTAATTACTTAATTTATGTTTGGAAAACTGCCCCATGTAAATCACTGTAGTGAAAGACCATTTTGTTTATGAGATTTCAATAAATAAAACATATATAAATTTAGAATGATTTAATCTATCTGTTGTGTTGATGTTAAGTACATGTGAGATCTAGGGATAGATGGCCACCTCAAATGCAGGAAATTTAAACTGTGACTAACAAAATACTAAAACTAGATATCATGGAGAGCAGAATAAACACTGTTTAATAATCTAGGTTTAGGAGTTAGTTAACCTGCATATGAATTCTAGCTTTTTTAATCATTAGATTTTTAATATATCTATTTTTTCTCATCTGTAAAATGGTAAAAATAATAAATAAAATCCATTTCATTGGGTTTGATTAAGTTATGAGATATCATGTGCAACACATTTAAAATAATGCTCAACACAGAGTGAGCACTCAAAAAATGGTTGTTGTTAATAACTGAAGTGCGGTTATAGAGAAGACATTATCTGCACAACCAAACAAAAAAAAATCAGTCTAATACTTATGTTTTTTTGGTTTTTTATTTGCCTCTCCCATTGCAGAGCACAGGCTTCGGACGCGCAGGCTCAGCGGCCATGGCTCACGTGCCCAGCTGCTCCGCGGCACGTGGGATCTTCCCGGACCAGTGAACGAACTCGTGTCCCCTGCATCGGCAGGCGGACTCTCAACCACCATGCCACCAGGGAATCCCACTTCTGTCTTTTTCATTTTTAAACTAGGCTAGATCAATGCTGTAGGTAAGCACCCATCTATTTTTCATAAAAATGTTTTCAACTCTTGTACTATTTCTGAAAAAAATATTTGACTCATCTGACTCTCCAAGATTGTAGAGAATATATGCTAAGAGCCAAACTGAAAAGCTGGATATTTTCTACTTAATTAAGAATATCTAGAAAAAGCATTTTAATATTCTAGTAAAAATAAATAAGGGAAAGGGTATTGTACTTGTCACCAATAATAAAAAGAAATACACTCTGAAGTTTTATATATATGTAAACAAATATAAATATACATAATCAATCAATTAAACAAATACACGATTTTACAATAAGTTGAAATCAAAAATCACTGCCAGTGCGTTACTTCTCAGCTATTAAAAACCAAAGTGACAACTATACATAGGTATTAGTGCAGTAAATTTTTACTGGATTGTTCAGGACTCTCAGTGGATTATTTATATCCTTCAAGACCAATGTCCTTGACCTGGACAGAATGGTGGACTGCACCTCTCTGTGAGATGTTTTGGCTGAGCATAATAGACCAAACATGCAAGTATGAGTAAGATTACCTTACATCTTGTCCAGATTTGCCACTAACGTGATCTTAGGCAAATTACTTATTTCTCTGAGCTTGTTTCTTTATCTGTAAGAATGGATAACCACACCTTTCGATCTAACTTTCAGAATTGTTGCAAAGGATCCAACAAGGTTATACATGTAACCATGCTTTATAAACTTCCAGAGACCACACCAATAGAAGATTTTTATTAAATGAAGAGAAAGGGGATTAATTTCACCAATATTTAGTTCAAACACAGCTAAACTTATATATCTACATTATCCATGTAATTATATATTTCTTCCTCCTTCTAAAATGAAGAATTATTTAAAAGAGTTAGCTACATATTTAGCATTCGGGAATTATTCAATGTCCTAGACATGTCTTATCTTGACAAATTGCTTATTAAAAGACTCTGTTTTACCTATCTTGCTGTATAAATCAACAAAACCAGGAAGTTAATCCTTGACAAATTAAGAAGATTGACATAGCTTCTAGTTTTATTTCTTGGTTTCCAAGGTAGAGATATAAATTCTTAACTTGTTGAAATCTTAAAAAGGTGTTTAATCTTAACCTTCTTTAATTCATTTCTTCATAAAATATATGTCAAAGTCTTCATTGGGCACAAAGAGGAATACAGCATTGTCTCTGTCTTCAAGGGCTTACAAAAAACTCAGCCTGGAAGTTCAGAGAAGTCCTCCCTAAGATGGTGGCACCTGACCTGAGCCTTGAAGAGGTTAGGCAGATCAACTACAGGGCAGACAATGAGACAGGTAATGTCTGGCAGAAAATAGAATATGGAGGGGAAGTGGAGTTTGGGAAAAGAGAGAAAAATATATGCTGAATAAGGGGAAATGCAAACAGTTTAATATGATTGGCATTGTGGGAGATTGGAGATCAAAGAGACTGGAATAATGAGGAAATGAATTTAGAGAAGTAAACAAGGACCATTTAGTAAAGGACTTTAAGTACAACCTAAAGGACTTCTGGCATCTTGTTATTAAAAGGAGAAAGAGAGAGAGAGTTCTATCAAAAATTTTTCAGCAGAGGAGGCACCTGTTGAGATTGGTTTCAGAAAGACACTTGATTATAGTGTGGAGAATGTTCTTGAGAAGACTACAGAGAGTGGGACTGAAGTACGGGCTCTGAATTCTGAAGATCCTCAGAATATCCTCATTTCCTACACAGGAAACAAAGGCTTAAAGAAATTAAGTAACTTGCCCCAAATCACACAGCTTGTAAGTGGCTGAGCTAGGTTTTGTGCAAAGCTCTACATAACTCTAAAATGTGTGCTCTTAGGACCATAGAAACTGCCTCTCATGAAGAGAAATGAATGTGACAAACCCTAAGCATTTAGAGAATAGCAACAAATAAAACAGTGCAGGAAAAGTGATGACACAGTCAGTCTACATCATCAAAATCAAGTACAGGGGTGAGCAATTATCCAGTGAATTAAGGACCATCTGGATAATCCTGGCAAAAGCAGATTTAGTGCCTGAGTCATTCAGATAATTGTGCAAACAGTGTGCCCTGCTCTGGCGGAGTAACCTGGTCTTTAATATCTTCCATAGTACATTTTTCCCTGTGGCACTTCTAAAATGGACAACAGTAGCTCAGGAAGAATAAAGGTACTATTCACTTCATGGGAAAGTCACATAAATAATAATGGGATCTCAATAGACTGTGAGTGTATTTATGTCCCCAGGAGCCATTTCACACAGAGATACATGATATACATAAGCCAAATACTACTTCAAAGAAGAAAAGTTCAGCAATAGCACCCTCAAATGTGTGCTTTTATGTTCAGTTCTTTGTGAGGTAGCAGAAAGTTTTCTGAGCATTAAAGAAATGAAAGATATTACTGCAAATCAATTTATGGATTAAACTACAGTAAGGTTACAAATTTCTGTGTGTTCAACACATAAAAAATTAAAGGCAAAAAAAACAGGGTGAGGAAAATTTTCAGTTTACAACAGATTTCTAATTATATGAAGAAACTATGATTACCCCAATAAAAAATAATCAAATGAAATCCACAAATTAAGAAATACAAAGAGCAGATAAACAATTTGAGAAATGAAAACATTTCTCAAACTCATTCAAAATCATAGAAACACAACTCAAAGAATAACTAGATACCTAATTTCTGCTATCAAAATAGTCTCAATTGTTTTAACCACAGTACCAAGTATTAATAAAGCTATTGCCAAATCAGCTTAAACTGAGTACCAATTTCTGCACAAGTTTTTTTGCTGGGGCAATTTAGCTATAAGCATTAAGAGTCTAGAAATATTTATATGTTTGATCCAGTAACATCTAAGGAGTTACTGTAAGGAAATGGTCAGAAAGGTAAAGATTAATGAATGTTTATGTTCATTTCCATAAGTGTGAAAAACTGGAAACTACCTAAAAGCTCTATATAAAAATTATTTGGCAGCCATAAAAAAAACATGGTTAGTAAGAATATTAAATAAAATAAATGAATATTTATGGTATGATGTTAAGTGGGGAAAAAGCTGAATGCATAAATGAATATTCACTCTAATTTCAAATCTGTAAATTTAAAATACCTATGCATATTCATAGAAATAAAACTATAAGGTTGATAGTGGATCTCTGTGCATGATGATAGAATTATATTTTATTTCCAATTTTTCCTGAATGATCCCATATTTCCTTATAATCATAAAAATGTTATTTAAATGTAATATTAAATGAATATACTTTCAAATACAACTTTACACAGTAAGTCATCCAGACAACCATAGTGAAATAATGCCCCATTCCTCCACCTGCTACATTTCCAAGTTCACAAACCTGGTAAGTCCTGTTCTCAGGATTTGAACCCAGGTATTCTTTCTCCAAAGCCAGTGCCCTTCAAGATAAAAAGTAAAGCACAGTGCAGGTTTCAAAGCAGAATTGAATCAATATGAGGCATTAAAAATACATTATACCAATAATAATATCTGACATCTTAGATTAAAGCAGAGAAACTTATACACTGGGATATTTGATAACTGCACTAATGGAGGTATGCAATGACAGATGAAAACTGGTATTAAGGAAAACAGAGAAAAATACAAATTAGGTTGAGAATAGAAATGAATAAATTTATTACTGAATGGATGGTAGGCATTTGGAGGTAGAGAAAAGGAAATCTAAAAAATAAATAAATAAAACTGATCACAGGGCTTCCCTGGTGGCGCAGTGGTTGAGAGTCCGCCTGCCGATGCAGAGGACACGGGTTTGTGCCCCAGTCTGGGAAGATCCCACATGCCGCAGAGCAGCTGGGCCTGTGAGCCATGGCCACTGAGCCTGCGCGTCCGGAGCCTGAGCTCCGCAACAGGAGAGGCCACAACAGTGAGAGGCCCACATACCACACACACAAAAAAAAAAAAAAAAAAAAAAAACTGATCACAAATCAGAAAAGCCTAGAAAACAGCAGTATCCTTTACTAAAAGCCAACTTAAGGATGATGACAACTGATGGGGGGAAAGCAAAAAATGGTTGTCACTATGTACATTATCATTACTGTAAACAGTACTTCTACTACTAACAGCTATTGTTTATGAGTAATTACTATGGACCAATACCTATTTTAAATGTGTTGCATGCATTATCTCACTTAATACTTGAAAAATATCCCATAAAAATCTCTGAGATAAGTGCTGTTGTAATTTCCAATTGACTTACTGACATTCACTTATCTGCCTAGTGATATATGAATATTAACACAACTAGGCTTCCTTCTAATACCTGTGCTCTTAGCCACCAGGATAATGTTTTGGAATGACTCATGGAGGAGAGAATAGAAACGGAAATGCAAAGGAAAGTTTTATTTCTAATAAAATTGCCATCCATTTGGGGGATTCATTTGAAAGCTAGGAGCAGGAAGAAGACATAAGAGGGGCACAAAGACAGGGTTATAAAAAGTGAGAGAATAATTATGACATCAGATCACTGTGGTACCAAGAAGTAAAATTTCAAGGAGGAGATGGACAATACAGCAGAAATGGCAGATCAAAAGGGAAGAAAACTGAATGTACCAATAAAAAGAAAACAAGTACTGGACTTGAAGTGCTTACGGATGACTTAGAGAGGATTGGTTCTTGATATGACATAGATCATGGCCAATTTATCTGTAGAAATGGATGGACCCTGTTGATCACTTTTTTAAAAATAAGGCACATGGCATGGCATGTTTTGTGTGGAGAAATATGGATTGTCTATCTTTCAACTTGGTCTCAAGGGGAAGAAGATATGAGAGTATATATAGAATAACCTATACACAGTCATAACCTCTACTAGGAAATAGAATCATTCTTTGGAAGGATATAGAAATGTCTCATGTCATTCATTCCTGCTCATGGAGAAGACAATGGAGCCAAAGGAAGTTTCCAAAAGTAGTTCTCAACACATAGCCTTCTGTCAATAAATGGATTACCCAAAATCATTGCTTCATCCATCCAAACAATTCCTTATGATGATTCTTCCTCAGTAAGAATATTTGAGCCTACTTAGAACTGTAGGCTATACAAAATGTAGGTCATGGTCTTTTTCTGCAAAGTACTAACTGCCTAATTAGAAGACAAATCAGACATACAAATAATGGTCAAGCAACAAAACAGACCTAGTGTCTGAATAACTGAATAACCTTGGTCTATACTGTATCAATATTGATCAAATATTGTTACCAGGTCCAAAAACCATGGGAAACTGAAGAATTCTATTTGATGGTAAACTGCTATGCAATTAATTCACAGTAGGTTGTTGGAATATTAGGGTTGAAATAGTGGACTTTCAGAAGATTTTAAACAAATTACTTATGTCCTCTAAATCTTAGTTTTCTCATCTAAGAAAATGGAAAGGTTTTCATCAAGATTAATTCCAGCCAATGGGAAAAATAAATGCACATACACCTATAAAAGAAAGTCCATGTCATGCAAATAGATATGATATAAAACAGCAGCACAAGTTTAAATATCAGGTCCACAAGTAAAATTTGTACAAAGAAATATATCAAAATTACCCTCCAAGATTCCAAAGGTCCCTTAGTTCTATATCCTATAAAGTGGGTGGATCTGGGATTTTCCCCCAGATCCCCTAATGCTGCCAGCTGTGAGTTACTACCCAAATAAATTTACCACCGATCAACCAAGGTACAGGCATAGGGAAACCATTATGCTCTGATGAATTTAATAAAATATCCCACATATGACTCATATTTATTTGATATATGTGCTACATTTCAGGCTGATAAGGCTCATGTGAAGCTGAAAAATGCAGGGAAATGGATGAAGATCAAATAGCACTCTAAGAATGTATTCAAAATAATATTTGGAAATATTGATCTTCATGTGCAATAGAGAAACATTATTTCATGCAAGGTTTCCTCAGTCTGAGTGCATCTTCTCTGGCTTTTCCCCTAATGGAGAATTTGATTCCCTCTTTCCCCTCCCACTCAGTGCTTCCAGATTGCTTCAGAAGACCAAGGCAGCCTGCTCAGCAGCAGGCAAACAGGGCTTGGTGAGCAGGAGCTATATATAGCTCCACCTTGGAGATATGCACACACAAGTACGTGTACAAATGCCCATGCTGGATGTGTCATGAATAAATGAGAAAAGGTTGCAACTTCTCCCCTCTCCCCCCTTCCCATCACCCGAATGTTTCAGCAATTGTCAAAGCAGGGTGTCATCAATCGCTGAGAGTGATGCAGCGTCTAATTTCTCTGCAATGCTGCTTACTGCTTCCAGCAGTCTAACTCCGGCAGGAAACGGCACTGGGCCAACACCTACTACCCAGATGCGGTCACCCAAGGAGGCTGCCTTGCAGCCCCTGGGAGCCCATTTCGGCACGATTACTTGACTCTCCGCAAATCCCCCAGGATAGACCCATCTTTTAGAAACTAGGCGAGAAGGTGGTTTCCGATAAAGAGCGTAAGGCTAGGAGAGAAGAAGCCAAGCCTTCCTTGCCTCTTCCCTCCTCAGTCTGCTGCAGATAGGGGAGAAGGGCTGATGTCTTCTCAGTGGAGACGTAATTAACTGGAAAATGCCCTGCGAGTTGCAGGCTTTTTTCCCAACCCCCCACTCCCGAAAGGAGCCGGTTCTTAACAGCGGCCAGGGAACATACAAGTCCTTCTTCCCCTCAGCGCAATCATTCCCAGTTTTTCAGGGTTGTACTAGTCTAGAGGCAAGGGAGGAGAGGGGAAACGAGTGGGTGCGGATAGGCGTGGGGAGGAGAAGATGCTCTTCTCTTCTCGATTTAGGAAGACCTGCAGGTTCCCGGCTGCTGACAGGTCTGCTCTCCCAGACCCTCCCCTGCCAGGTCGACTTGGCATCCCTTGGGCGAGTCGCCGGCGGTGGCGGCCGCAGCCTCCGAGAGGAAAGTTGACGAGACGGAGAGGGGGCTCGGTGCCCTCTCCCGTAGTACTGCCGCCCTGCCCCGCCCGTCACCCCGGGCTCCGGCATCCCGTAACCCTCCTTCCCAGCACCACACACCCTCCACCCAGTCTTTCCTGCCGTCCTTCTCGATGAGAGCTGCGGCGACTACAGGAGATCTGGGGGTGACGAGGGCGGGGCGGGGCTGGGGGAAGGGGAAGGGAGGCAACAGCAGCAGGAAAACACGCATTCTTTATTCTGTCTGCAAAGAAGGGAAAGTCCTGCCTCCTACCTGTTCCCTGCTCCTGCTCGCCTTGGCGCGGCACAGCTGGACCATAACCTACAGGTTTCCCACTTCCGCCACAGACACCTGGGAGAGCATCTCCCCACCCGGCGCCCCTCCTCGCCTAGGCCGAGCCCACCCCAGCTACTTGACAGCAGAAGCCCGGCCTTTTAGAGCGCTTATTGGGGCGGCGAGGGAACTGGGGCGGGCACCAGAGAGAAAGCCGAGTCTCTGATTGGACAGGAGGAATGTCACTCTCACCCCAGGACCAGGGCTCGCTGCGGACCCGGGTAGCTGCTAAACCCAACCGCAAAGGGTGTCTGCAGTCGCTGGAACCAAACCCTGCTGCTACTGGATCAAAGACCCCTAAGAGGAGGGAAACTGGTTTGTTGACTTGTCATCTGAGACCCCAAGAGGGAGGGAGGGACCAGCCAGAACCAGACACCCAGCACTTTCCAGAGCTTCCCTGAAGGGACCATCTGCTCTGGGAGATTTGACAGCGAAAATATCAGGAGCAGTGAGTGCCTCGATACAGAGGCACGAACTTCGGTAACGAATGAAGCAAAATAGAAAAATACATATAATTAAGTGAAAAAAATCATAAGAAAAAGAAAAAGCATGAGAATTTTATTTCAAGTTTCCATTCTTTCCCCTAAATGTAACATGGCAGTATTTCATGTGGAGAAAATGTTGAACTGCTTATTCTGTAGCGCAGGGAGACTCCAAAATACCCGCTGGTAGGAACACTGTTTTCGATGGAAAAGTGTTACGATAATAACCTCTCAAAAAAGAGTAAAAGAAGGCAATTAAAGCCAGACTGCATAAGAGACTTGCCTTGGGCAGTTCATTTGGTGGTAAAAGTCTTCAAACAATCACCACCAGGCTGACTAATCAATCTGTTCCCTTTCTCCTGATACTGGGCCATCATTTCTTTTGTGCTCAAACCCTGAGGAGCAGAGGGTGGATAAGCCAACCCAAATCTATATGATCCCAAGCTTGCCTTTTAGGTGAAGGAGGACGAGGGTAAAACCATTTTCTGCCCACATTCTATCTCTGCCACTGGTCCAGGTGGAGTCAGAAAGCTGTGGAATTCAAGGGACTTCTTAGTTGAGGAATAATCATAGAAAATCACAAGCAAAATTGAGGGTAGGGAGGTGTCTTATTCTAATGCCATATAAGGAATCAGTCTTCTCCCTCACAGGCTGCTTCCTTTCTGCAAATAGCCAAGTTCCTCATCCACCTAAATTAAGTAGCTGTCTTAACTAGTGCTGACCATGACTGAGCTCCCAGCCTCAAAGAGCTTATGATGGATGTGGCTCACTGGACAACTGTGGAGATGACATTGTTATCAAATGTTAAACAAGTGTAGGCTCTTCGTGCGTATGGTTCTTATCACTGTTAAGCCAGACTCTTCAATGTTCTCTTCATGAAACTGGAGGAATCAAATTAATGTATTTGAAAGTCAGAAGGAATCTTAGAGATAATTTATAGTGAACAATAGATAAGACTCTTATGTCAGAAACCCTTTTAACACTGAATAGAAATAACTAAAATGTAATAGCAAGTTTCAAGATCCCATCATTCATGTTTCTACATAATATTCCTGTTAGCCTTATGGCTCCACCTATGCACCCATACCAATTGTTCCATTGAATTGGACAAATTGTTGATGACTTACTGCATTTACTGAGCACTTAATCTGTGTCACACGCTGTGTTAGGTGTTAGGGAATGAAGTAAGAATAATACATTGAACTTATTAAAAAGGGATTCAAGAAACAAGACAGTAAAATATTGTAGAGGAAGTGTGTATAATCAACAATAACATCTTTTGATCCCTGAGCATAGATTATTTTGAGTCACAATGAACTATAGCACACCCTCCTCTAGACTTAAGCAGTGAGAAGGCAGAGTATCAAGGAAAAACACTGAGCATTGAGGTTAGCATGGGATTACTGAATTATTCTATCCTCATTCTTTCATTCCTTCATTTCTTCAACAAATATTAGTGAAGAATGAAATAGGCAAGCTGGTGTGTGCCCACACACATACGCACACAGACAACTTGGGAACAGTATTAGTTTAAGTCCATTTGGTCATAGGTACCTCATATATTTTCAGATAAAGCAAATTGTCTCCAGGTTATTGGTTATCATCTCAGAGAGCAAAACTTCCATATCTGTTCCTGGAATACATGTTTATTATGTATGTGGATATATCAGAAATATCTGCTGCAGAGCATTTTACATTTTCCAAATCACTTGCAGATACAATCCCCATCTATGTTCTTAAGTAAGAAGGAGCATCATTATTAGCCCCATTTCACAATTGGGGAAATTGAAGTAGCCATGGAAATGTATTCCTTTGAAACAAAAGGTAATAAAAAATAGTTGTGTATATAATGCTTCACATGTAGGAAATATCCAACCTATACTTATTGATGAATACGTGCATTACAAAATTTGAAAGTTTAAAGAACATTAAAAGTCATCAATTTCCACCCATTATTCTAGGAAGAAGAGATTCAGGCATTATAACTTGCCCAAGGTTGTGTATCTAGTTAGGGGCAAAGCTGGCTCTAGAACCCAGTTCCTTACTTTTTCCACCTAAATGAACAATAAATTTTTCTGGTATATCTCATCCAGGAGAGTTCTTAGCCGGTCTCCTCCCCAAACCACACAGTCTATTGAAGTTTTCAGAACGGACACAATGGTATACTCATCTTCCAGCGTCTATAAATATATATGAAAGCATGCCATTTTAACTGGAAATTAAGTAGGACATAATCAGTATCTGAGACTCAGTTTGCTTTATGTTTGGGGTCTGCCTCACGAGATTGAGATCAGAATAACTGGGGCTAGTGTGGGAGTGTAAAGAAAGTGGATAGAAATGGGTGATCAACTAGACAGATTGCCTCTAGCACACATTGTCCCTAAAGTGAGGAAGAAGAGAACTGCAGAAACATGTCTCAATCTCCCTTATCTGGCAGCCTGGTATTATTTGCAAATCTTCAAGAGAAACACTAGGAAAATTTGCCTTGTTCCCTGGATGGCTCTGCTTCCCTAACCACTGGCAGAGTTCCAGAGCACAATTTACTGGGCATTACATTGCTAATCTCCCCTTGGCCCTATTATTGAATTCTCCTGCCATCCTCTCCTTCTTCCACCCTGCACTGGCCCTCATTATTGAAACATTCCAATTTTCTCCAACCAGTGATTAAATCTCAGTGAGAGGAAAGGAAACTACAGCAACAGTACAGCTTTCCACAGCATGTATTCCTTTTCTTTCTCCTCTGCTCAACCCACCATTTCCTCACTTTGAAGCTTCCCAGGAGAACAGTTGCTAACAGCCTGTTATGGGAAAGAGGGTGGGAGAGTAAGAAAAAAAGTGCTTTTCCAATCAAAATTTCAAGCAAACTTAACACAGCAGAAACTGGTTTGAAGACAATCATGCTAAACCCAGCCTGCAGCATCTCAAGGAAGATCACATCAGCCTACTGACCTAGCTTTTACAGAGCCGATTGGGAACACAGGCAAAGGGATGTGTGTGCATGCACAGCCCCCCCCCCCCCACACACACACACACTATCAGTACCACGTGGCGGGAAGCAGGCTGGGCAGATAGTTTTCAAGTACTAAAGACTAGAGATACAGTCAA
Source organism: Orcinus orca (assembly GCF_937001465.1). Lineage (NCBI taxonomy): Eukaryota > Metazoa > Chordata > Mammalia > Artiodactyla > Delphinidae > Orcinus > Orcinus orca. The sequence goes on along the minus strand of NC_064569.1, from coordinate 31,843,130 downwards.
CAGCAGCAGCTTGATACTCACCGAGAACCACTGCAATCTTTTTGGAGGTTAAGAGTAAGAATAGACTATTTTTTTGTTTTGTCACTGACTGCTGTGTACCAGAAGGTCAGATTTACAAAAAAGCCACATGCTAACATTGCAAGGATATCTTCACACAGATTCCATTGTTTCACAATAGAGTCAACTATTTCTCTTTAATATTGCTTAATTTGTATAATAAGAATCAATGTGGAATGCAACAAAAGAGCATGTTACTCCTTAATTTATAGCCAATATGCCCTCCAAATTATTTCAACTCAAGGAACGCATAAGGAGGGGCCAATTCTCAATTCAATTATTAAATTGCACCTTCAGTCTCTCTTCATGGAGAGCAGGCAGTCATATACTATTATGAACTCTCACTAACAACCTTAATTAGCATGTCCTTTCCCTTCTTTCCTAACTGCTGTTATAGATACTGAAAATTCTATTTTCTTCAGTATGTCCTTGAAATGATGGACACCTTCACCATCTGAGGTGGACATAAGACCATAGAACAGAGTGTTAAGAGACCTTCATTCTACTCTAGTAACTAACTGAGAGGACAGAGACTGAACTTTAAAACTCGGTTTCCTATACCATAAGATGAGGGGTAAAGTTGCACAATACAAAACTATTTGCTAAGAATATAGTATCAGCATCTTTATAAAAGGTCATCTACCCAAATATATATCCTACCCTCAAAACAAACAAAAGAAGCAAGGCGTGGAGGGGGGTACTTCCCTGGTGGTCCAGTGGTTAAGAATCCACTTTCCAATGCAGGGGAGGCAGGTTCCAGGAACTAAGATCCCACATGTCCTGGGGCAACTAAGCCCACGTGCTCCAGAGCCCACACACCACAACTAGAGAGCCCACGCAGCGTAACTACTGAGCCTGTGCAACACAACGAAAGATCCCACGTGCTGCAACTAAGACCCGATGCAGCCAAATAAATAAATAAATATTTTTTAAAATAACAGAAAATAAAACTCTGGGCACCAGAGCCAAAAATTATATATATGATTCCTTTAAAAAAAGCAAGAGGAAAAGAACAAAAGAATGAATTTGTCGATTTTATCCAAATTTATTGACCTCAAATTATTCATAATATCCCTTATTATGTGTTTAATATATATTAGATTTGTATATACAGTCCAATTTTCTTAATTTTGATAAATATTGTTTTTTCACTAGTCAGTGTTCCAGTTTAGAAATTTTATTAATCATTTCAAATATCAATTCTGGCTTTATTATTTTATTCTATTGTATGTTTGTTTTGTATTCTATTGATTTCTGCTCTTACCTCTATTACTTCCTTTCTCTTACTTCACTCAGTTTTGATTTGGTATTCTTCTCTATTTTTTTTTTTTTTTTTTTTGCGGTACGCGGGCCTCTCACTGTTGTGGCTTCTCCTGTTGCGGAGCACAGGCTCCGGACGCACAGGCTCAGCGGCCATGGCTCACGGGCCCAGCTGTTCCGCGGCGTGTGGGATCTTCCGGGACCGGGGCACGAACCCGTGTCCCCTGCATCGGCAGGCGGATTCTCAACCACTGCGCCACCAGGGAAGCCCCTGACAAGTTTTAATATGTCTTATCTTCATTATCATTCAGGTCAAATATTTTTCTAAACTCTGTTTTCTCTGTTTTTCATGCTTTTTGATCCAATGATAATTTTAAAATATGTTGTTTAGTTTATAGTCACTTCGGGTACTTATCTTTTTGTTTGAAATATTTAGTTTAATTTTATTGTTGTCAGAAAAATATTCTGAAAGGATTTCAACCTTTGGCAATTTTTTGAGGCTTTGTTTATAATACAAAATTATAAGGCAGTTTTGGCGAAAGTCCCATGTACTCTTAAAAAAACATAGAAGTTCAGCTTCTGTTGACAGAGGAATAGCTATTGTGGAACCATCCTCCATACAGGTACAAATGATAAGCTCTAGCAGAAAGAAAAAATAAAACCTGTTTGAGGCCACTGGAAAATAGTCAAAAGCAGGCAGAACTTGACAAGATGTCTACACGTGGGAAAGGGAAATGACAGAGAGTGAATTTCCCATTTTATACAGCTTTTGTCTTGAGGAAAGTTTCCAGTATGTTCCAAACAGGATGAATAAAACTAAAATAAATAAATACACAAATAAATAAAACCTTTCTGCCTTGAAGAATCAGAAGACAACATGATAAGTCTTAAAAAAAAAAAAAATTCTGGTTTAAAGAACCAGAGGACAGAGTTCTGGATAATGATGGAACAAAGAAAATGAGAGGGGGAAATCACAGAAAGGAGAGATACAGAAAGAGAGAGTCCTCGATTGAGAGTATAAGCCAAATTTTAAACTGACTTCTGAACTGTGGATACACAGGGAAGACTCCGAGCAGCCCAAATAAGGCTAACAGAACTGTAGTAGATGGAATAATGCTCTTTAATCTCTGGAACCTGTGAATGTTACCTTGTATGGCAAAGTCTTTGCAGATGTGATTAAGGATCTTGAGATGGGAAGATTATCTCAGATTATCCTGCTCCATCCTAAATGCAATCACATGTATCCTTATAAGAGGGAGACAGAGTGAGATTTTACTATGCACAGAGCAGAAGACATGCGAAGACAAAGCAGAGAGAGAGATTTGAGAATTCTGGCCTTGAAATTTGGAGGGATGCAGCCATATTCCAAGGAATTCCCAAAGCCACCAAAACCTGGAAGGAGCAAGGAACATATACTCCCTAAATCCTCTGGAAGGAGGGTGGCCATGCTGACACTGATTCTGACCCAATGATACTGATTTGGACATTCTGGACTTCCAAACTGTGAGAAAAATAAATTTTGTGGTTTTAAGTGAGAAGATAATTGTTTTGTTTTATTGTGGTGATAATTTGTTACAGTAGCCAAAGGAAACTAGTATAAGAACTTACCAGAAATTTCAACTGCTGCCTGCCAAACAGGACACAGAGTTTGAAGTTCGAGTTCAGCTAAGGTAACTGCCTTCTAAAACAAAAAGTGAACCATATTAATACTCTTCAAAAAAAAAAAAAGAAAGAAAAAAGAATCCAGAATCTCCACAATGTATTGTCACAGTGTCCAGGATATAATCTAAAATAACTAGAAAAACCTGTCTGCTCCTGATACCCCTCCTACAAAAAGAAAAAAAAAAAAACAGGAAAAGGTAACATACTTAAGATTAGAGGCAGATATTTGAATTAGCAGACCAAGATTTTAAAACTGCAACTACAACTATGCTCGAGGGCAAAAAAGAAAATTTGTCTAAATACAAATTTACCCCCCACCCCAAATTTTCTGCACACAAAGTTTGATTCTAGAATCAGTTTCTTGGATAATCTAACATAATGTAATAATCATTATGCTTATTATAGAAACTATAAAAAGTTAAGAGACATAAAAGTTGAAAAGAAATCATCTATCCAGAAATTAGCAAATTATTGTTTGACATTATTAGTTTACTAGGCTTTTGTAACTACAGATTTTCCCTGGATTTTCATGGATGTTCTGACTGAAGGTTGACTAGTTTCAATTATAACCAAATATATTGTTTTCTTCTCCACCTTCCTCCTCCTGTCTCCTTTTCAGCAGTTGTCATTTATATCTCTTATCCTGACAATATCCATTTTTCTAGACCTCCTCCTTTCATAAAAGCATGTTTAAGTCTCTTTCATGAAAAATTACTCTGACCCTGCATTTCCTCTAATTACAGAACAAGACCTTGAGAACTGAAAATTTGCCATTGTGACCTTCACATATCCTTATTACTTTTTAACTTCTTTCCTGGTTCTCTTCTTAGTTCTCTAAGAAATCTAAAGCTCCTTCCCCAAATTCTTTTTCTCTTTCTCTCTGTTTCTATCAATATTAATTTAACAAATAATTGTATACCCAGTGCTTGACTCTTTTATCTCTTTGCCTTTTCTAGTGTGTGATATTATAAGTTCTTCTGGTTCTAACATCCTCCTATAAGATAATTTTTTAAATCTCTGTCTCCAACATTGGATATACTCTGCATTGCAGACTCACAAATCCATTTCTCTAGTAAATTTTTCTACTTGGATGATTGAAAATCATATAAAACTCAAAATACCCAAACTGAAATAATTATCTTGTTTAGTGGCACAAAGGAACATTATGAAAACAGAATCTCAGTATATCTGAGAGAGGAAAAACAAGATGATGTTTAGGTGGACTTTCAAAGGAAGAATTGTTAGTATCCAGAGTTTAAGAAGCTATTCCGAGCTGGAAAACGAATGTGAAAGATACATAATATAAAATAGCAAGTCATGCTTAAGAATTGAGAGAATTTGATGATGCCTAAAGCATAAGGATGAAGAGAATAAAAAAATGGATTGGAACTGCATTGGTCTTCTTGCTATTCTTCCAATAAGTGAGGCACACTCCAATGGTAAGGGCTTTGCACTTGCTGATCTCACTTCCTGAAATGTCCTTCCTTGTTTTCTGTATAAACTCTTTCAGATTTTTATTAAAATGTTATCTTCTTAATGAGCCTACCCCTGATTGCCTCATTTAAAATTGACATCCCTACCTCTTATTCCTCAGTGGCACTTTTCATCAACTACAATACTATACAACTTTTGTATTCCTTTGCTTTATTGCCTGTCTTGCAGAATATGCCCTTACTTCTCTCTAGAATTTAATCTCCACTAGGGCTTAAATTGACTCTCTTTTGTTCAGTGTTGTGTGCTCATTTCTAGAACAAACAGTCCATGGGACATAATAAGTACTCAAAAAAATGTTTGCTGCCTGTGGGGGAAAAAAAAAGGATGAATTAGGAACACAAACAAAACAGAGCACCCATAATACCATGCTTTTTGTTTGACCCTGTCTTCACATCCAGTGTTCTCTCAACCTGTGAACTATTCTTCTCTCTTCCCTTACCCAGACTGTTTTCAACCAGATAAACTCCCGTGTATTCTCTGAAACTGTATTAGCTGCTATTTCTTTTGTGAAACCCAAACTCTCCTCTCACACCCACACCCAGATACAGTTACTTCTCTTCTGTACACCTATGCTTTACAAATAAATTTATTATGATACTATAATATTTTATTATAGGCTTTTGCTGGTATATCTCTCTTCATTACAAATAAAAAGCTTCTTGAAGGCAAAGGCTATATTTGATTGATTGGGAATCCTGGTAAGAACTAAAGAAAAAGGAAGTAACTCCCTTCTACCTTCTGTTACATGTTATCTGAGAAGTCTTCAAGGAAAGTGGCAAATGAATTCAAGCTTTAAAAACAAATATAAATTAACTAGATGGAAGGTAAGGAATAGCATAGATACAGTTTTATAGTTAAAAATTGCAATTTTTTAGTTTGCTTATATTTGAAATGGAAAGCATTTTTTTTAGTATCACATTAATAGTTACTCACTATAAAAAGAACATATAAATCATGTTTTACCTTAATGAACTATTACCTTGAAAGTTAATTATGAGAAATATGGCAATTTGCTGATAGAGGAACCAAAAAATATAAATCCATCTAGACAAAGACAAAATGTGTAAAATTTATATTTTGGGACTCTGAATTGAAGAAAATTTGTTTGTTTTTGAAGAAAATTAAGTCAGAAATGCCATTTCATTACTGCTATTGCCCTTCCTTTGAGTATTCAGTAATAATATGAGGAACATATAGCATAAGTACCTCAGTACACAAAAAAGCACAAAGCATAGCTTAAGAGGAAATTATGACCTACTACCAGCAAATCTGAGCATTTCACTGCCATCCAATTACCAAATGAGAATCTCTGCTTAAAAGAAATTTTACTTTAACCTTTATCTGGACATAATTATTTATTTTCCCAAAAATCTGTACCATTTGACATTGAAAAAATTTGGCTCAAAGCCTGGACTCCTCTCCAACTGGTTTTCTATCTGGGGGAGTTGATACATATCTCCTATATTTCATATATATTAGACATACATTTATATACATGATGTATTTTATATATTTAAAATATATGTATATACGTTAATCATATGTATATGGCTAGAAGCCACTTAACCTACTTTCCCAGTTTACCTGAATGTCTGAATATTTTCTATGTTGCCATTGCTCTTTACAACCTTATTAGTCACTCTAGGTTAAATAAGTAGCTCTTACAGTATCAAGAATTCCTTTTTTTTTTTTTTCGGTACGTGGGCCTCTCACTGTTGTGGCCTCTTCCGCTGCGGAGCGCAGGCTCCAGACGCGCAGGCTCAGCAACCATGGCTCACGGGCCCAGCCACTCCACAGCATGTGGGATCTTCCCGGACCGCTGCACGAACCCGTGTCCCCTGCATCGGCAGGCGGACTCTCAACCACTGTGCCACCAGGGAAGCCCAAGAATTCCTTTTCTGACTAGCAGATTTCTAGTATGAACTCAAAGGACCTAGGTCAAGTCATTTACAAAGGAAAAAGACGCTACAGTGGTTCATTTGGACTGTGGGCTTGAAAATCATGAGTGGGGACTGAAGATTTTTATGTGCTCCACAATTCTTTGGAAAGTATGTGTAGAAGAGGTCAACAGACTTGAGGGGAGATCCAGGGTTGTTGGAGCTAGATTCCTCCACCAGAGGATGTCCTCATATTCTGAAAGTCCCCTCTCATTAAAGTCCTCCCTCATTTTAAATTCTCTGATGGCCTTGCGTTACAGTTCAAATGAACAATTATTTTTCCATTACATATGTCTGGCTCTGCTCTACCTCTCTGACATCTCAAATCACTCAGTTTTTTGCTTAATATGTTCCAGCCATACTGGCTGTTCCTTAAATTCTGTTCTTTAAGTGAGCCAAACTCAGTTGCTCTTCCTTTTTTCTAAGAAGCTCTTCTGGTTCTTCATATGATTAGCTTTCTATGCGTTTTCAAGTCTAATCATATTGTATAGCACAGGGAACTCTACCTAATGCACTGTGGTAACCTAAGGGAAGTCCAAAAGGGAGGGGATATCCGTATGTGTATGGCTGATTCATTTTGTTGTGCAGTGGTGGTTAACACAATATTGTAAAGCAACCATGCTCCAAAAAAATTAATAAAAAAAGTCTAATCTTAAATGTCATCTCTCAGAGAAGACTTCTGTGATAACACTCCTAATGGACATCCCTTAATTCAGATTCTCTATCATATCACACTGTTATTTTTCCTTCATGGCACTTTACTATAGAAAATAATATTTGGCATTTAAATGTTTATTTGTTTATCTTATTTATTTCTCTCTACAGGATATATGCTACATGAGGACAAGGACCTGGTCTGTCTTATTCACTGCTGTCTCTCCAGTGCTAGAACAGTGCATGGAACATGGTTCATCCTCAACAGATATTTTAGCATAAATAAAAATCATGACACCGTGACTGTTTTTCTTTTTAATATCCATGGCAGGCAGTAAAATAATCAATGAATATTGTTGGTGAGCACTCACCCAGTCACAGACAGACAGCTCTCCCTGGATGCACTGTCCTGTAGAGTTGTCCATCTGGTCTCCTTGGAGCAGGCTGTTGGTTTTGCTCCTTTGGCAGTTGGTGGGCTCAGGAGAGTTAGTTACCACTACACTGATGCAGACAGTCCATCTAAGAAAAGTCTTCTGACACTTTTATATTAAACAACCTGGTGTTTTATTTCCTAATGATAGTAATTTACTAATTCCTTCAAATAATTGAAATACCCTCATAATTTCTGCTTATGTAGTCAAACTTTCACTCCACTACCACACACTAAATTTCCCTGAGCCTAGAGTAAGCCTAAGATAATTTATGGGAAGGGAGGAAAGGAAGAGCTGAAAAGCTACTCAATTAAACCATAAACTAACCAGATTAAGTACCAGGATCACAAGATTGAGTCCAGAGATACTAACTCTAATTTATTTCTGTTATATATTTATGAAAAACATTTCTTGAAACATACTAACTTGTTCAGAGAAAGGTGGTTTTCCAGGAAAACAACACAATATTGGTCTGCTAAAAAGAAATGGATATTTTCAGAATATAACCTGCAGACTGAGAGATTCTTCTTGCTATGACAGTACATATGGAGGCTTTGCCATGTATTTTCTGATACAATTTTAATTTCAAAAATAACTATCTATTTAAAATTTTATGTATAGGGGTGGGATAGGGAGGGTGTGAGGGAGGGAGATGCAAGAGGGAAGAGATATGGGAACATATGTATATGTATAACTGATTCCCTTTGTTATAAAGCAGAAACTAACACACCATTGTAAAGCAATTATACTCCAATAAAGATGTAAAAAAAAACAAAAAAAACCTTTATGTATAGAGGATAATGGTGACTGCCAAATGTGAATCTCTTCACACACTAGCCAAAAACAAAACAAAACAAAACCAAAAAAGAGCAACAAGGAAGGCAAATAAAACATGTGATCCAAATTTTCAACATTATTAGAAGACTGAGAATACCACTAAATTAAAATTACTTGTAACTGAAGAAATAAGTACCAGAGACCAAGAAAGTTCTTACTGTGGCTACATGCCTCTGGGTGTGGAGATGAGAGATTGCTTGAGAAGAGAGACAGAGTACATTCATGAAATACAGAAAAAGCACCCCTAGAAAAAAATTTCATTACCAAATGCCCCAATATTGGTCTGAGATGTGGAAATTCACTGCACCAACCATTGAGAAGGTACTTAAAACTGGGAAGAAAGGGAGGTAGCAGCCTTAGAGAAGAACTGCTTCTTCAGGAGAAAGGTAAATAGAGAAGAATGGTGCCCCTTGGGAAGATATGGTAGTAAAGGGAAAGGAAAGGGGAAGGGGATGGGAAGTAATAATCTTGTAGAAACAAAAGGGGGCAAAAATTAAACAACTTGTCACCCTCTATCATCACCACAAGAAACAAGAGTATCCATTAACAAACATATTTTGATAAACTGAAAGAAGTAGCCCTCAAACCAGTAATCTTGTCCATTAGATACTCAAGAGTAGAAAAAAAAAAAAAGAGAGACAAATTTCATACAAAGCTATTAGAAGAAGAAAAGAGAAAATGTGAATCAAAAATTTCAGTTGAGAAAATTTCTACTCAAAAAATAAAAAATAAACACAAACAGGAGAAAACTGCAACACAACACTTTAATCTGAATTTTAAATCCTCAAACAAAAATTTGAAGATTTGGGCTTCCCTGGTGGCACAGTGGTTGAGAGTCTGCCTGCTGATGCAGAGGACACAGGTTCGTGCCCCGGTCCGGGAAGATCCCACATGCCGCAGAGCGGCTAGGCCCGTGAGCCATGGCTGCTGAGCCTGCGTGTCCAGAGCCTGTGTTCCACAATGGGAGAGGCCACAACAGTGAGAGGCCCATGTACTGCAAAAAATAACAAAAAAAATATTTTGAAGATTTTTTTTAAAAAATGAAGAATCATAAAAAGGAAAAGAAAAAGAAAGAAAGAAGAGAGCAAACAAACTGAAAAACAATGAGAGATCATCTCACATCAGTCAGAATGGCCATCATCAAAAAATCTACAAACAATAAATGCTGGAGAGGGTGTGGAGAAAAGGGAACCCTCTTGCACTGTTGGTGGGAATGCAAATTGATACAGCCACTATGGAGAACAGTACGGAAGTTCCTTAAAAAACTAAAAATAGAACTACCATATGACCTAGCAATCCCACTACTGGGCATATACCCTGAGAAAACCATAATTAAAAAAGAGTCATGGGACTTCCCTGGTGGCGCAGTGGTTGAGAGTCCGCCTGCCGATGCAGGGGGCACGGGTTCGTGCCCCGGTCCAGGAGGATCCCACATGCCACAGAGCAGCTGGGCCCGTGAGCCATGGCCACTGAGCCTGCACGTCCGGAGCCTGTGCTCCGCAACAGGAGAGGCCACAACAGTGAGAGGCCCACGTACAGCAAAAAAAAAAAAAAAAAAAAAAAAAAGTAAAAAGTAAAAATAAAAATGGTATAAAAAATAACTACCAATAAATTCCTCACAAGAAAGAAAGATAACATAGTTTAGTGAACTCAGGAAAGACTTTAACAAAAAGATAAGCCATCTCTGAAAAGAAGAATAAATTACAAAGTACTTAAAAGATAATAAATTCAAAAGAAAAGTTAACAAGGGACATTGAAGAAGGAAAAAAGTAACAAAGAAAATGAAGTAAGATAAGGAAATAAAAGTGCTTAGATAGAGACTGAATGAAACAGAAAGAAGGCAAAGAAGGCCCAGCATGCTTATAAGTAGTTTCAGAAGAAGAAAAGCAAAACAATCTAACAGAAGTAGTATTTAAACATGTAATCCAAAAAAACTTTCAAAAGAATGCTAAATGTACATACTGTAAGGGCCCATTATATACCTGAGGAAATTGACCCAGAACAGTAAACTCTGAGACGAATCTTAGTAAAACTATTAGACTTTAAAGACAAAAGCAAAATCATCAGGATTCCTGGACAAAAATATCAAACAATAAGGACAAAACCATTACACTGGTGCCAAACTTTTCAAGAGCAACATTAAAAGCAAGGCGATAGCAGCATTTTAAAAAGTCTAAGAGAAGTCTGAGCCAAGGATTTTATATCTAGCCAAGCAATACTTCAAGTATCAAGCTTCTAAAAATAAACACATTTGTATGAGAAGGAACTCACGATATACTGTAACCATGAGCTTTCTTCATGGGGATTCTACTACCAGATGAACTTCATCAAAACAAATAATGACTGAGGATCATACCGGCCAGGGTTCTTGGCCTTCCCCAATGAAGAGAAATTGACTAGAGGCCAGACAAGAAATTCAGGCAAGGCTTTAATGGGGCTCCTGCTGCAGTAGGGGGTAGCAAGAACAAACAACAGGTTCCCTTACTTGCTGGCTCCCTGAGGGAGGCACGAGCTTGCTCCTTATATGGAGTAATGGTAGCGATGTGTCCAGGGGTCAGGCCAGAGGGGTGGCTTGGGTGGTTTCCCACCCCTTAGGTGATGTTGTGTGCAGGGGTCATGCACAGTACCCTGCTTTTACTTCTGACCCCCTGCTTTTGCTCAAAGCTTTTCAAAAGTGGCAGTTGGGTTTTTTGGTCTCTGTGTATCTTTTGTCCAGAATTTACTCCAACAGCACATGCATACAGTTATTTTTAGTCCCATACAGTTTCTTTATATTTTGTTGCTGGAGGAGAGGTGTGTCCAGATGCAAGCACTGCAGCACTGCAGCAAAGGGGCCCAGGTCCCAGCCTGTCTCAGGGAGGTTTCTACAAAAGAACAGAAGGTGAGCACATAGTACATCTAATTGTAGAACTAATACAGGATTAGATATAGGTTTAGGTACATGGGTGAAAAAATACTATGTAAACATTACATATTCTGAAAAAGTAGAAATAATGTAACTAATGAATAGAAGGAGAAAACAAGAAAGGAGAAAGTAGACTAAGATCATTGACTATTGTTAAAATGAATAGTTGGGGATCAAAGAGTACCATTTAAATTTTACAAACTGCATACTGAAATATTAAGCAGGAAATAAGTGGATTAAAGGTAATATAAAAGGTACACTTGAATAGGCAATAGTTAAAATAAAATATAAAACTTCCTCATAACCAAAAGAAATTTTTTAAATAGAGGAAAGAAGACTCAAAAAATACAGAAAGAAGTACAGTAAAGATAACACAATAGACACAGTAATTATAAAATAATATAAAAGAAGCAACATATCAATCATATCAATAAATATGAACAGGCTTCACTCACCTACCAAAGAAAAAGATTTTCAAATTGGCTCATAAAACAAACGCAGCTCTCTGCTGTGTACATGTGATACACTTAAAACAGTAAGTCAAAAGTGTTAAACAAACAATAAAATACCTAGGAATAAACCTATCTAAGAAGATAAAAGACCTGTTCTCAGAAAACTATAAGACACTGATGAAAGAAATCGAAGATGACACAAAGATATGGAGAGATATACCATGTTCTTGGATGGGAAGAATCAATAGTGTGAAAATGACTATACTATCCAAAGTAATCTACAGATTCAATGAAATCCCTATCAAATTACCAATGGCATTTTTTACAGAACTAGAACAAAAAATCTTAAAATTTGTATGGAGACGCAAAAGACCCTGAATAACCAAAGAAACCTTGAAGGAAAAAAACAGAGCTGGAGGAATCAGACTCTCTGACTTCAGACTATACTACAAAGCTACAGTAATCAAGACAATATGGTACTGACACAAAAACAGACATATACATCAACGGAACAGGATAGAAAGCCCAGAGATAAACCCACGCACCTATAGTCAACTAATGTCTGACAAAGGAGGTAAGGATATACAATGGAGAAAAGGCAGTCCCTTAAATAAGTGGTGCTGGGAAAACTGGGCAGCTACATGTAAAAGAATGAAATTAGAACACTCCCTAACACCATACACAAAAATAAACTCAAAATAGATTAAAGACCTAAATGTAAGACCAGACACTATAAAACTCAGAAAAAAACATAAGAAGAACACTCTTTGACATAAATCACATCAAGATCTTTTTTGAGCCACCTCCTAGAGTAATGGAAATAAAAACAAAAATAAACAAATGGGACCTAATGAAACTTCAAAGCTTTTGCACAGAAAAGGAAATTATAAAAAATATGAAAAGACAACCCTCAGAATGGGAGAAAAGATTTGCAAATGAATCAATGGACAAAGAATTAATCTCCAAAATATATAAACAGCTCATGCAGCTCAATATCAAAAAAACAAACAACCCAATCAAAAAACGGGCAGAAGACCTAGATAGACATTCTTCCAAAGAAGACATACAGATGGCCAAGAGGTACACGAAAAGCTGCTCAATGTCACTAATTATTAGAGAAATGCTAATCAAAACTACAATGAGGTTTCACCTCACACCAGTTAGAATGGGCTTCATCAGAAAATCTACATACAACAAATTCTGGAGAGGGGGTGGAGAAAAGGGAACCCTCTTGCACTGTTGGTGGGAATATAAATTGATACAGCTACTATGGAGAAGAGTATGGAGGTTCCTTAAAAAACTAAAAATAAAATTACCATGTGACCCAGCAATCCCACCACTGGGCATATACCCAGAGAAAACCATAATTTAAAAAGACACATACACCCCAATGTTCATTGCAGCACTATTTACAATAGCCAGGTCACGGAAGCAACCTAAATGCCCATTGACAGATGAATGGATAAAGAAGATGTGGTATGTATATACAATGGAATATTACTCAGCCATAAAAAGGAACAAAATTGGGTCATTTGTAGAGATGTGGGTGGACCTAGAGACTGTCATACAGAGGGAAGTAAGTCAAAAAGAGAAAAACAAGTATCGTATATTAACACATATATGTGGAATCTAGAAACATGGTACAGATGAACTGGTTTGCAAGGCAGAAACAGACACAGATGTAGAGAACAAACATATGGACACCAAGGGGGGAAATCTGGGGATGGGGTGGTGGTGGGATGAATTGGGAGATTGGGATTGACACATATACACTAATATGTATAAAATAGATAACTAATAAAAAAATAAAAATTTGAAAAAATAAAATTTAAAACAAGTGTTAAACAATGGCAAAGGCAAAAATGTAGATAGCAAATGGGAGCAGTAAGGAAGCAGGGCTTGTATTTTTTTTTATATCTAAGTAAAATTTAAGTCAGAAACATTAAATGAGAACAAAAAAGGACTTTAAAATGCTATAAGCCACAATTCACAATTAAGAAATAAAAATTATAAGATCTATGCACATATATTAACCATTTATTTAAAACAAACTGTGAGAGATAAAGATGAAGTAGATATTAAAAATAGGAGACTTTAACACATTATTCTCAGTTCAAGACATATCAAATGAAAAAACTTGGGCCATGGAAAATCTAAATAACATAATCAATAATATAGAATATATGGTGATATATCAAACATTACACAGTGCTATGGAGAATATTCTTTCTTCTCAAATGCACATAAAATATTCACAAAAATTATCCATATATTAGGTCACAAAGAAAGGACCAGTAATTTCCATAAATTTAAACAGTTACAACTACACTCTGATCACAATACAAAACAACTAGAAATTAAAAGAAATTCCACATGGAAATAAAAAACCTTCTATTAAATAACTCCCAGGTGGAAGATGAAATATAATCATAAGTTACAAAGTTTCTGAAAAAAGAATGATAACAAAAACATTATGTATTAAAATGTGTGGGCTATATTTAAAGTAATAATCAGAGGAAAATTCATAGCCTTAAACATCTATAACAGGGGTTAGAAAACTACAATCCTAAGGGGAAAATCCAGCCCAATGCCTGTTTTGTGTGACCTGTAAAAACAGTCAAGCTTATTCTCTTATGACTGTTTTTTCACTACAACTGCAGAATTGAAACAGCTCACAAAACCTAAAATGTATGCTATATAGGCCCTTTACAAAAAAAGTTTACCAGTTCTTGTTCCATTTGAATAGATAAATGAAAAGTAAATAAATAAATTCACAACTCAAGAAGTTCAAAAAATGTAAGTAAGGAGATAATAGAGATAAAAGAAAATAATAGAAAATAAAGTGATAATAATAGAGAATAAAAGAAAATAATAGAGATAAAAGTAGAGATTAACTCAGTAGAGGAAAGAAAATAGCCTGTTAAATTCAGTCAAACTCCTGACTTTTAAAAAAATCAACAAAATAGACAAAACACTAGCTAAATGAACACTATTTTTTAAAAAAAGAGAAGACATGAAAGATAATTATTGATACAGAGGGATAAATATATATTATAATAATATAATACAGTATAATATAATTGGAAGCAAATTTTGCACACCTGCACAAAAAGCTGAAAATGTAAATAAAGTTGATAATTCATTAGTAAAATAAAATTTATCAGAATTATCAGGTAGACAGTAGAATAATTTCCATAAAGTTATCAATATAAAAAATAAAACAAAATAGCAAATCAGGAGAAATTTTTTGCAATATATATTACAGATAAAGGGATAATATGCCTACTAAAAATAAACTTTTTTTTTTTAATTTGGGGAGAAAAAGACAAAAATTCTATAGAAAAAGTGGCAAAAGATATGAATATAGATGAATTCACAAAAAGCATATGATCCCTGAACACATGAAATGCTGTTCAATGTTGTTTATAATAAAGAAAATGCAAATTAAAACCTCACTAAGATATCTTTTTTCAACATGCAATTGGTACAAATTCAAAAGCTTAATAATGAACTCTGCTGACAAGGCTGTGGAGAAACAGGCATTCTCACACATTGCTTTGGGAATGCAAAATTGTACAATCCTTTTGAAGAATTTGGCGATATCTAACAAAATTATATATGCATTTACACTTTGTACCAGAAATCCCACTTCTAGAAAGTTACCATGAAGATATGTTTAGAACACTATAAAAATACAAGTTGCATATTATTTGTAACTGCAAAATACTGAAAGCTACCTAAATGTCCAAACATGGGGATTGGTTGGCTAAACTACTATACATCCACACAATGGAAGACTATGCAGCTGTAAAAAGATAAGGAAGACTTATATGAATAAATATGGAGTGATTTTTAGCTTACAATAATGAAAAAGCAAAGTGCATATCAGTACATGATACACTGTGTGTGTGTTCTTACTTTTGCAAAAAGAAACAGGAAGAATAAGTCATAAAATAATGAAATCAATTACTTGTAAGGGGTAAAAAGGAGCAAGAAGCTAGGAGAAGGTTCATAGCTGGGAATGATACTTCTCTAGCTTAATTTTTGTGTAGTTTTGAAATTTAGAAGCATACTAATGTTTTCCTTTTTAAAATATTAAAATTTTTAAAAATGAGGAAAAAACCCTAGAACTGTATGCAATCAGAAACAAATGAACTCAAGTTAATAATATAACTACACTCAAGAAAGGAGGCAGGGCTTCCCTGGTGGCTCAGTGGTTGAGAGTTCGCCTGCTGATGCAGGGGACACAGGTTCATGCCCCAGTCTGGGAAGATCCCACATGCCGCGGAGCGGCTGGGCCCGTGAGCCACGGCTCCTGCACGTCCGGAGCCTGTGCTCGGCAACGGGAGAGGCCACAACAGTGAGAGGCCCGCTTACCGCAAAAAAAAAAAGAAAGGAGGCAAAAATATACAATGGAGAAAAGACAGTCTAGTCTCTTCAGTAGGTGGTGATGGGGAAATTGGACAGTCACATGTAAAAGAGTGAAATTAGAACATTCTCTAACACCACACACACAAAAATAAACTCCAAATAGATTAAAGACCTAAATGTAAGACCAGATACTATGAAACTCCTAGAGCAAAACATAGGTAGAACACCCTCTGACCTAAATAGCAGCAATATCTTTTTGGATCCATCTCCTAGAGTAATGGAAACAAAAACAGGAAAAAAAAAAAAAAAGGTCCTAATTAAATTGAAAAGCTTTTGCACAGCAAAGGAAACCATAAACAAAATGAAAAGGCAACTTACAGAATAGGAGAAAATATTTGCAAATTATGCAGCTGAAAAGGGATTAATCTGAAAAATATACAAACAGCTCATACAGTTCAATATGAAAAAAAAAAAAAAAACCCAATCAAAAACTGGGCAGAAGGTCTAAATAGACATTTCTCCAAAGAAGACATACAGATGGCCAAAAGGCACATGAAAAGATGCTCAACGTCCCTAATTATTAGAGAAATGCAAATCAAAAGTACAATGAGGTATCACCTCATACTGATCAGAGAGGCCATCATCAAAAAGTCTACAAATAATAAATGCTGGAGAGTGTGTGGAGAAAAAGGAACCCTCCTACACTGTTGGAAGGAATGTAAATTGGTACAGCCACTATGGAGAGCAATACGGAAGTTCCTTAAAAAAACTAAAAATAGGGGCTTCCCTGGTGGCACAGTGGTTGAGAGTCCACCTGCCGATGCAGGGAACACGGGTTCATGCCCCAGTCTGGGAAGATCCCACATGCCGCGGAGCGGCTGGACCCGTGAGCCATGGCCGCTGAGCCTGCGCGTCCTGAGCCTGTGTTCCGCAACGGGAGAGGCCACAGCAGTGAGAGGCCCATGTACCACAAAAAAAAAAAAAAAAAAACCTAAAAATAGAGCTACCATATGATCCTGCAATCCCACTCCTGGGCATATATCTGGAGACAACCATAATTTGAAAATGTTCATTGCAGCACTATTTACAATAGCCAACACATGGAAGCAACCTAAATGTCCATTGACAGATGAACGGATAAAGATGATGTGGTATATGTATACAATGGTATATTACTCAGGCATAAAAAAAGAATGAAATAATGCCATTTGAAGCAACATGGATGGACCTAGAGATTATCATACTAAATGAAGCAAGTCAGACAAAGAAACACAAATATCATATGACATCACTCATATGTGGAATCTAAAAAAAAATGATCAAATGAACTTATATAAAAAAGTGGGTATACAAAATAAACCCACAGACAGAGAAAATAAACTTATGGTTACCAAAGGGGAAAAGTGGAGGGAGGGATAAATTAGAAGTTTGGGATTAACATGTACATACTACTATGTACAAAATAGATAACAAATAAGGACCAACTGTATAGCACAGGGAACTATACTCAGTATTTTGTAATAACCTACAAGGGTAAAGAATCTGAAAAAAATAGATATGTATGTGTGTATAACTGAATCACTTTGCTGTACACCTGAAACTAACACAACATTGTTAATCAACTATATTTCAATTAAAAAAAAAATTCTCCTGGAATGATACTCTAGATCATTCATTTGCCCTTTTCTCTATTATGCCCTGAAAGTTTTATCCACCAGAACACTTCCTTTGCTACCACTTGATCACTGTGGATCAGAACCATATTTATAAACTTGTCCTCTCTCTTCTTGTCCCAGCTAAATAAACACACAACACTGGCGATTTCTTGGAGGTATTTAGTGCTAATAACTATAATGAAACAGGTGTAAAAGTCATCGCATGAGAAATACTTTCTTTTTTTTTTTTTTTTTTTTGCGGTACGCGGGCCTCTCACTGTTGTGGCCTCTCCCGCTGCGGAGCACAGGCTCCGGACGCGCAGGCTCAGCGGCCCTGGCTCATGAGACCAGCCACTCTGCGGCATGTGGGATCTTCCCGGACCGGGGCACAAACCCGTGTCCCCTGCATCGGCAGGCAGACTCTCAACCACTGCGCCACCAGGGAAGCCCGAGAAATACTTTCTATACCTTAAGACTTAATATTGCTAGTCTTGGTCATAATTGGAATGCAAATAAAAGTACCTTATTCTGACACTGAGCTTTCACTGACCCATATTTTAACTTTCTTTCTGGGAATCAAACCCACTTTTCCATTTATCTGCAAGGACAAAAAAAATAAAATTTTAGAAATGCAAGTCTCATGAAGTATACCACTTATGTATCCTTCCAAGGGGGAAAAAATTACAAGAAATAAATTAACATAAAGACATCAAGAAAAGGGAAATCAGAGCTAAAAGAAACATCTCCAGGCAGGAGGGAGAGGTAGAGGGATCAGGTACATTGCCTGTCGGTTGCAACCTCAGGAGCTTCCCAGGTGAAATCTGAAACTGGCCCTTATACGCAGAGAGCAAGGAGAAACCAAAGAAAAAGGCAGACCACAGAAGATTAGTAGGTGCCAGGTTTAATGAGCAAGGAAACTTAAAATGAGACTTGTCTTGGGTGGTCACAAGATGAGGAGATCTCCGCCCACCCCGGCCCACCAGAATCTTAAAAGTATATAGAGAGACCTTAACTGGGTTCAGTCATGTATACCATCCAGATGGTCTCAACACTAAATTATTCTCTCAAGGCTACATCCTTGAAGTGGCACCTAGTGCAGGAATTGTGGGCAGAACATGCATTCCAAAACCAGGGGAGGGGCTGAGGCGCCTCCAATTGCCTGGGTCCAGATCAAGTGTCAACTGGGGGACATGTCCTCTCAATGATCTCTTCCAACATCGTCTTAGGGGCAGATATTAGGAACTCTAGAAATTGTAAGTATTTAAAGCATAACTATAATTTGAAAAGGCATCTTCAATTTTATAATAATTATTATTTGTTTTCAATCATAAATTTCTACTTGTTTTGAAAAATCAATTAAATATTTTATGCTCCTCAAACATATCTGGATGATAATTTTTTTAAAGCTGGGGAAAAAACTGTTATAAAATACCTGACAGTGAGCAACAAAAGCTGTCTGGATCAGAAGCATCAAATAATAGTGACAAAGTAGCAGAAATCAATAGCTTTACACATGGATAATTAAATAAATTAGTTGAAAGACAATTTCCAATGTATAGGCAACCACCAAAAGAATAAAACAAGATGTACACTTTCCAAAACTTTAGGTAAACTTTCTAGAAAAAGAAAATAGAAAAAATAAATATACAGCTCATTCAGTATCCTTCCTTTTAACTTCAGCTTACATTGGAATTACTTTGAAGTGTTATTGTTAAATAGTTAAGCCAAAACTTTCAAAGATAATGAAATATTAGCAGAAGCCAGGCAACTTGGAATGAAAGAACAATGAGTTCTCAGATTCAAGTAGCCTGTGTGCCAGGTTCCTTTTGAGGCAGGATTTCATCATAAATCTTCAAAACAAGCATCATTATCCTCATTTTTACAAATGAGGAGAATGAAACTCAGGGAAAGCAAGTAGCTTGCCCAAGGTCATAAATCTACTGAGTGTCAGGGTTGTGGTTCAAATCCAGATATTTAGACTCCGATTCCACCATTCTCTCAATTACTTTGTGTCACTTCACTACAACTTATTCAAGCTCAACACTGCTCAAGTTCAGCAAGTCAACAATTGTTTTTTCTTTCTTCCTTTGTTGTGCTGACTTTTCTGTTCTTATTATTTATGCAAAGAATCAAATCAACACCGTATGTGCCTAAGTAAACAGGATGTTCCCACTTATAAGATGGAGTCGCACAAATTTGTATTCTATCAAGCTTCGGGCATCAATCTCAACAAAAGTGAAAAGGAGGGCAACTCTAGCTGCTTCTAAATTTCTCTTACATTCTAGGAGCTGTGCCAAGTGAAATTTTGCAGCTTAAACTAAAAATTAAATAGATAAATAAATAAAACTTTGTACATTCAATCTAGTGAGCACACAAAAACTATTTATAACGATTCCCAATGGTAGCCAAGTAATTTCCCATTTTATTCTAAAAATCCTAGTTACATAAATTTTGCATTGTTTCCCAAACTATGAGAGCACAAGATAGATAGCCACTCCCTTCTCAAAAGGTGGAAAAAACTGTCAGATTGTCAGCATATAGGGGATTGTTCCAGATAGACTCCAAGTTTCTGTGTAGCCACTGGTTATGATGTGACAGAGGAACATTGCTGCTGTAATAGGCTCACCAATCTTCCCTGCCATCCATCCAAATAACCATCCTAAATAAAAGTTAGGATATTTGGACAAAACAGGTACTTGAAGAATGGAGGTACAGTTTTTTCTGTTGAGAACATTAATTCTCAACTCTACTGAGTTATTTAGACCAAAAAATTATATACCATACACTTATAATATTGGAGAATTCAAAACTCCCCAATTTACCACAACTTAAGAGGGAACGTACACTGACTTTCTGCCAAGTAAATATATATAAATATATATATATATATAATGTCTAAGCAGACTAATGGTAGTGAGGTAGTTTTGTTTTCATTAAAGCTTTTCCATTTATATCCTAAAGTGCTTACATTTTCAGAAAATGCATGTGTTTCCCAAGTCAGACATTTATTACCAACAGTAGTACAGATGAGTCTACTGTTAAGACAAAAATGAACACTTGCATAAACCATAACTTATATGGTTTATAACTTTATCCACTTTGGTAACTTTAGTGTTAAAGAGTCCATTTTTCTCTTTTCCTAAGAAAAAGAGACATAGAAAAGCTAAACTGATGACTAATAACCATTCTCAGCCCTTTTGCAGAAATGCTCACTACTACAACATCGTGCCCTTTTAAGCTTTCCCTTATGTTACTAATTACCAAATGAAAGAGGACATAAAGTAATAATTTCAGAGACCAAATTCAAGTTTTTATGTGGCAAAAGTTTCTCTCGTGCCAGTTATATGCTTTATGAGAAATATATGAAAATATTGGTTTGGCCAAAAAGTTCATTTGGGTTTTCGTAACATCTTACAGAAAAACCCGAACGAACTTTTTCAACCCCAATGCAATATATACTAACGCCTAGCGTTTCTTACCACCCCTACTACTAACTTTAGGTCAAGCTACAGTCAGTTCTGGCTTGATAACTGCCCCTGGCTGCCTACCTCTTTTTGGATCTCTGCCATCATTTTCCTATTCAGCCATAGAAAGAATGATACTTTTACAATATAAATAGATCATGTCATCCTATGCTCAAAAATCTCCTAATAACTTTCCAGCTCTCAGAAGAAAAGAATAAACATCTTTTCCCCCATGGCCTAAAAGTCTCTAAGTTATCTGCCCCTGGCCTATCTCTAAGTGAACCCAAAGAAGAGATGCACATGACAAGGCATAAGGCATAGGCCATAAAATGCTCCCAGGAAACAGGCCTATGGAAGAAATTAGGGTTGTGATTTTGATAGTAAATTTGATTCTCTAGAAATAAGGGAGAAAAAGGGATGGGCATATGTAGGTTAAAAAGAAAGAAAAAAGAAAGGAAATGTTTTCAAGCAGACATAAAAACCTTTTACTTGTATATAATTGAAATGAAGGAATGTTGTGGATGTTAAAGAAAACTGGTTGTATTATTTGGAAATGACTTATGTGCACATAATCTCAATGTAAGCTTGCTTGCCCATGTTACACTGCCAGCTCCCCAGACAGTTTTCAGTCTGCTCTCTCTGCACTGTGACTGGGAGTAAGCAAGCATGTGTGCTCACTCTTTAATAGCAGAGTCTCAGTTTCTTACAGCCTTCCAGTAAGCCCCACGGGTTTTCAAACCAGCTTAGGGGGCTCCTCTTCCCTGTGTCAGACGCCAAGACTAGGGTTCCTAATATGTAGATCAAACGTCTCACTCCCCAGAGAGGATCCCTGAACCTGTGATATACCCCTCCTCTTCTGTGCCTGTCTCCTGTGTCCCCTGCTAGATGTGCGGGTCCAACCAGATTGCTTCTCCTCCCTTCCTTCCAGACTCTCTGGATCTTTCTTTACAACCTTCGTTGCAGAAGAGCTGTTCTGCTAGCCGCTAGGTTAATTTCAGTGAGAGTCACTCTATGTGTCGTCGTAGTTTTTTTTTTTTTTTTTTTTGCGGTACGCAGGCCTCTCACTGTCGCGACCCCTCCCGTTGCGGAGCACAGGCTCCGGATGCGCAGGCTCAGCGGCCATGGCTCACGGGCCCAGCCGCTCCACAGCATGTGGGATCCTCCCAGACCGGGGCACGAACCCGCGTCCCCTGCACCGGCAGGCGGACTCTCAACCACTGCGCCACCAGGGAAGCCCTGTCATGGTAGTTTTGATATATTTGGAGGGGAGGTTGGCCCACCATCCTCCTACTATGCCATCTTGACTTCCAGAAAAGTCTTTACTAGAGTCAAATGCCCCTTTTTAATTTTCACTTACTGATTCTAGATTTGTCTTCTTGACCAATATAGAATAAATCAATTTCTCATCCACCTAATGTTGCTCTGTATATTTGAATACAACTGGCATTTCTCTTATATATGCTTTCTTCTATGGTCTAAACATTCCTAGGACCCTCAGTGCTTCTTCACATTAGGTGGTTTCCATTCCTTTCACCATGTCATTTTAATTCCTTTGGAAATAGCATTGTTTATAGACACTTCTATTAAAATATCACATTAAGTACTAAATGTAATATACCACATATATCAGGACCATTGAAGATTAAAACTATTTTACCTGTCTGCGTCTATACAATATCTTTAATAGTCATGAAATATTTATATTAATCTCTAGTCAATTAAAACTATCTTTTTTTCACATAAACTTCTATGAAGTCAGGTACCTCACACATTATACTTTCTTTTTTTAATTAAAAATTGTTTTTATTCAAATGGAAAACCTTAATCTTCCTTAAATGTAAGGTTGTCAGTTCCAATCTTTTGGACTGTTAAGGTCTTGGACAGTTCTTTGTCATTTTTATTGTATTATCCATTATATTACCCTTCCAATTTTGTTTGATTCGCAGATTTGGGAAGATAGCTTGTGTCATTTTGTTCTTGATACAATGTTAAATAGAAGCAGATGTCTTAAGGTACATCTTACTAGAATATATTTGGAAATAATTGTTCACCAACTTTAAAAATTCTATCTTTAAAAAAAAAAAAGAAAAAAAATTCTATCTTTATTGTCATCCAATATACATTGCTCTGGAGATATTCCTCAAGAATATCTTGAGACATTTGTTTAAAATTTCAGTGAAAGTTATACATAGTAGTATATATAATTCTCTTGATTCAGCTATTTATTCAGCTATCTATTGGAATCTATTTCCAACCCCTCATAAAAAAGTATAATTTAGGTTGATTTACACTTCATAAATCCATTTTCTAAGTAAATAACACTTATTCTAAATTCTCACAAACCAATTGTCCTGAATTTCCTGCTCTTTCACTGGATGTTTTAATCCATTATGATTCCATTATTAGCCAAAGATAGTTTGTGTGTATGTGTGTGTGCACGCATGTGTAGAAGGCAGAGTTGTTTGAGTCTATCCACACCATTTCAAATGTTCAATCCTGAAAGCCCTAGTATACTTCCTGGTTTAACAACTACTTCAGAATCAATAAAATAATCAACCCTACATCCCTGTGGGTGAAAAGATAAAAAGACACACAAAAAAGAGATTTTTTTTAAGTGCTTGGACTGATGAAGTATGCACTGAATGCTCTGTAGAGCAGTGTTAAAGCAAGTTTTGGGCATTATTCAGAGCAGAGTTAAAGGAATCATCACTTAGTAGAATAAATTTACCAACTTTCACAGATGTTTGTGTGAAATTTTTTAAAGTTTTCCAGGTAAGGTTTTAGTTTTACAAAGAAAAAATATGGTTTAAACAATAATAAATGTATTTTTAGACCAGGAAACTCTTCATTCTATTGACATCATCTGCTCCCACATTTAGTATATAGTTTAAACAAAGAAAAGGGAGATTTTTTCTTTCCTGGAAAGTATAAGTTTTGCAATGATAGATTAGGTCAGGCTTCTGAGAAAAACACACTTCTAAAGCTTCTAAGTTATAATTGATTGATTAGCATTCAGTTCATAATTGAACTCGTCTCTACTGGTACCCACCATGCAGCAGGAGCAACATTCTTACAGAAAAAGAATCACATACTGTAAAGAAACCATCACTCCACAGAGGGAGAATTTAGCAGATTATTTGGGGGGAGAGGGGCCACTGGGCCAGGAGATCCAGAAGCAGCAGCCAGAAAAAATAGTGGAGTCCTGCACTCAGGTGATAGCCATTGGGTTGGTGCCATCTCTTCTGGCCATTATCTTGCCCCTCACCAGAATCCTCTTCATTAGGCTTTGCAGGAGAGGTGGGAAGAGTCGTTGTATTTGGAGTCAATTATATGACCCTGGCTCCAGACTTCAAAGCTTAAGCCAAACTCCCAGAATGTAACCTCCCTAAGGCAGGGCTTTTTGTCTCCTTTGATCCCTGCTGTGTCCCCACGGCCTATATCAGTGCCTGGCACAGAGTATGTGCTGATCAGTGTTTGTTGAAGTATCACTTGGGATATCTTGGTGCTGAGTTAACAAGCAAATAATCCTATTCCATATTTATAATGTTTCTTATTTCTTCCTACTCTAATTCTCTTTTAAAAATTAAATAATACTATCACTATTAGTAGCTAACATTGAGTTAGCTACTTGTTGAGTGCTATGTGCCAAATACTGCTCTAAGCATTTCACACAAATTAACTCATTTACTTATGCAAATTCAGTAAGTGTTCATAGCTTTTCTCCCATCGCATGTTTCACAATCGAAATTTCACTCACAGAGGTTGCTGCTTTGACAACTAAATGTCCTCTAACTGCAAAGTACTTCAATTTGCCCAACTTCACATTTAGGGCCTAAACCAGCGACCCCAAAACCTGGCAGAGCAGATAGCTCTAGTTCTAGCGACTGTCTTTCTTTATTGTGTCAATATTGAGTGAGCCATAAAAATTCAAAAGAGGATCAAAAGGAATGCCAACCAGAACAGACTTTGTTTGCAAGTACTTAGTTTATATATTTCAGGCTTTCAGTATGTAAAATGGCCATCAGAAAGAATCACACTTGCTACAGGGTAGATTCCAGACCTTTTCATAATTTATGCAAGCATATATGATCTGGTCTCTGCTTTCTAATCAGCCTCATTCCCTGGCATGTCCCGCTCCTGAACACACCATTCTTTTCTTGTTCCCAAGTTCCTTAGCTGTTCTGCTAATTATGCCCTAAGCTGGAGTCCCTGACAGTTTTCCCAGGCCTTAGCATGGTAATGTGCACTTGGTACTCGTAAACCTTTATTAGATAAATGAGAGAATGGATAAAGAAGATTCAGTTCCAGAGAATGGTGAACTTCTTCTACACTTGTCAGCATGAATGCTAGCAACATATTTTACCAGATACAGTGTAATAAATAAAACCTCCTTCACCTCCAACACTGTGGGGTTTTTTTCTTCACAAGAATTCTTCTGAGGCAGCTTTCAATTCCATCTTCCAGACACTCTCTTAACTCTCCAAAGGCTAGGTCAGTTAAAATGTTCAGCATGAAAAGGGTTTGAAAAGAAAAGAAGAAACAACAAATATGTTCTCAAGAATCCTTTGTGAATGCTTTCTCCTTTCTCTGTCACTGCCCAGAGGATCCAGCTTTGTGCTTTTAGAGTAAGCAATGCAGTAGACACTCTGCTTCACACACTCATGTTCGTGTATGACACGGCAAGGGGGGTGGTGAAGGGTACATTTCTTTTTTCCTCCTGCTTCTAAGCATTTAACACCTGATTGCCATATATTTGCAAATACAAGAAATTCCAGAAAGAAACTTTAGTAAACATCGTGAAACATCTGGAATAGTTTCAGCTTAATAACTTACATAAGCCTGGATAAACATTAAATATGGACCCTTAAATGTCAAACTATTTTTCCTACTTGAAACGCATTAATGATTTCTGAATGACAACTTTCAAGAACCAGCTGTTAGTATGTCAAATTTTTTCCAGACTTTTTATTTTCTTCCTTTATCCTAACATTACCTTCTTCACACCACCAAACAGACTGACTTCTGAAGCACAGCCCTGATCATGGCTCTCCCTGGCTGAAAGCTTTTAGTAGAACCTTATTATGATGAAATAATGTAGGCTTATTATGAAATAAGCGCATTTGTGTGATCCTCAAAGGCCTCCAAGGTCAGTTCAACTTATCTTCCCAATATCATATTCCACCTTCCATTTACATGTACTCCATTTTTCCAGATAAATTATTCCCTTTGCTGTTCCTAATTCTGCCTTCTTTCTGTGCCTAGAATGGCTTTCCTCAGAACTGCCTAATCATTTTCTACCTTTCCTTATTGTATGTGTTACATGATAGGTTATTTAACAGTCGTGTGTGCGTGCATGAATGTGTATCTAATGTCGATAAACTGTTAGCTTTCTGCACAGTTGCTTGTTTATAGCCACCACAATTCAGAACATTACACATAGTAAGTACTCAATAAATGTGCATTGAATAAAAGAGAAAATTATTATATTTTCTAATAATACCACCATTTGAATTAGACATAAAGATTTTTCAGCCTCACACTTATCAACCAAACGTCAGTTGTCTCTCCACCTGTTGCTTGTTATCCACCAGTTAAAGACTGCAGAAACCTTGCTGGACAAAAGAAACCCTTCTGTTTTGGAGAGTAGTGCCATCTTCTGACATTGCATCTTGCTTCTGCTGTTTTTTCAATTTAACCTGGATATTCAAACCCTCAGAAAGGGAAGCATTATTTTCATAATTATATCAATGTAGAGCTACTAAAAACTATGCTAACAGTTTGCAAATGTAGACTCTGGTAATTCACTTTCTGCTCCAGAAACTTCCAAATCATTCCAATTTTAGAAATGGCCTATAGAAAGATTTGGAGATTTAATTGTGGCAATCATTTACTCCTTAAATTCACAGTGATATATTTTCATATTTGAAAGTCAGGATCATTCTAAGAGACTAACAAAGTCATATTCATGAAAATGAGAGGGTACATTGCAGTCTCTTGTACCCCCAGAGAGGCTTAAGTTTTTCACATTCATTTCTAAAATGTGATTCATTATCTTAAAATATATTTACTGAGTTCTCCTCTTAAATAGTGTTAACATGCAACTTTGCATGTTGCTTTTGTGATGGAAAAAGAATTCTCTTTCATGAAGATGGTGTATGTGTCATATATGTATGTATGATTGGATTTGGATTGGGAAACTCTTTAAGGAGACCTTTTAGATATGCAAGTATAAATCCAATTCCTCTCTAGAAAGGAAAATTTCTGAGTACTGAAGTACCAAATGTTTTGCACAGTATCTCTTCAGTTTACACATCTGGACTCTGTGTAGGAAAGTCCTAATGGAAAGATCATGAAAGGGAAATTGGTGCCTGCAACTAAGTGGCAATCTGAGGGTTAAGAGAGTTATGGCAGATCCCTGGAGGAATGGTGTGGCATATATATTCTAGAAACTATTCTGTCTACTACCTGATAAAAGAGAGCATGGTGGGATTTCCATGATTCCCTTCCCTAGTCTACGTTGTAACTTTTTCTGTTCTCAGTCCTTTGAGTAAAACTTTCTTAAACAGTAAACTTTAAGGAATCATTGGTTGGATGTGTTCTTACACTTAGGAGAGCTCCAATATCCTGGAAGAGTAATATTGACCTGGCAAGCTGTGATGTATATAGAAGCCCAGACAAGCAGCCTGAATTGAAGATGCCAAGTGACATACAGGAAGCATTCATGGAACAAGAAAATGTTCCTAAAACTTACCAAGAAATCTTTGGAGAGGGAAACTTGGTAAAAGACATTATTTCCTGTAAGTAAGGCAAGAGAGGAAAATGCAAACTACTGTTATTTGGGTTTTAAAGAGAGGAATCACACAGAAGGCTAAAGAATTTAAGGATATCAAGTTCTTATAAAAGAGTCAGGCATAAGCAAAATGATTCACAAAGAGTAAGAATTCATTGTCAATAATACTTAATGTAATCATTTAGTGTTTATTGATTATGTGATGTTAATTATGTAATTATTTATTGTTTATTAATAATGTAATTAAAGTAATCATTAATGTTTATTTTCAGCAGTTCCTCATTATTCAGAGAAATTCAGTTTGGCTTTCAGGACTGAACCACAGGTAATTAATGCTGTATCCAGTACGTTCTTTTCACTTCCTGTTTGATAGAAGCAGTAGTACAAAGGAAAGAATACATGATCAGCCAGTAACCCCCAAACCTGATTGCTTTCTTTTCTATTAAAGATGTCTTTGCTTCCTATACTGGAAGAGAAACATCTCTTAATTAACTGTAAAAGAAATAAAAATAGTCAAATAGGAAAAGTGAAAAATAGAAATAGTGAAATATAATTTAGACAATAATGGATTCTATGGAAAACATATACAGATAATTTTATAATTATAACTTTAAAAATCGGAACCCAGGTAAATGGTAAATCATTTTTAATATATAAAAAGTATTTGTGTTTTATTTTTAATTTTTTAAAATTTTTATTGGAGTATAATTGATTTACAATATTTTGTTAGTTTCAGGTGTACAGCAAAATATATCTGTTATACAAATACATATATCCACTATTTTTTAGATTCTTTTCCCATACAGGCCATTACAGAGTATTGAGTAGAGTTCCCTGTGCTATAGCATAGGTCCTTATTAGTTATCTATTTTATATATATGTGTGTATGTGTCAATCCCAATCTTCCAATTTATCCCTCCCCAGCCTCACTCCCTGGTAACCATAAGTTTATTTTCTACATCTGTAACTCTATTTCTGTTTTGTAGATAAGTTCATTTGCAGCTTTATTTTTTTATATTCCACATATCATATTTGTCTTTCTCTGTCTGACTTTCACTCTGTATGACAGTCTCTAGGCCTATCCATGTCCCTACAAATGACCCAATTTCAGTCCATTTTATGGCTGAATAATATTCCATTGTATATATGTACCACATCTTTATCCATTCATCTGTCGATTGACATTTAGATTGCTTCCATGTCTTGGCTATTGTCAATAGTGCTGCAATGAACATTTTCAAATTATGGTTTTCTCCAGATATGCCCAGGAGTGGGATTGTTGGATCATATGGTAGTTCTAGATTTAGTATTTTAAGGAACCTCCATACTGTTCTCCATTAAGGTCGTACCAATTTACATTCCCACCAACTGTGTAGAAGGGTTCTCTTTTCTCCACACCCTCTACAGCACTCATTGCTTATACATTTTTTTGATGACAGCCATTCTGACCGGTGTGAGGTGATACTTCATTGTAGTTTTGACTTGCATTTCTCTAACAATTAGCCATGTTGAGCATCTTTTCATGAGTTTTTTAACCATCTGTATGTCCTCTTGGAGAAATGTCTATTTAGATCTGCCCATTTTTTAAGTGGGTTGTTTGTTTTTCTGATATAGCTGTTTGTGTATTTTGGAGATTAATTCTTTGTTGGTTGCTTCATTTGCAAATATTTTCTTCCATTCTGAGGGCTTTCTTTTCATTTTGTTTATGGTTTCCTTTGCTGTTCAAAAGCTTTTAAGTTTAATTAGGTCCCATTTGTTTATTATTGTTTTTATTATCATTACTCTAGGATGTGGATCAAAAAAGATCTTGCTGTGATTTACATCAGAGAGTGTTCTCTCTAAGTTTTCGTCTAAAAGTTTTATAGTATCTGGCCTTACATTTAGGTCTTTAATCCATTTGAGTTTACTTTTGTATATGGTGTTACAAAGTATTCTAATTTCATTTGTTTACATGTACCTGTCCAGTTATCTCAGCACCACTTATTGAAGAGACTGTCTTTTCTCCATTGTATATTCTTGCCTCCTTTGTCATAGATTAGGTGACCATAAGTGTGTGGGTTTATCTCTGTAAATTCTGTCCTGTTCCACTTCTCTATATTTCTGTTTTTGTGCCAATACTATACTCTTTTGATTACTGTAGCTTTGTAGTATAGTCTGAAGTCTGGAAGCCTGATTCCTCCAGCTCCATTTTCTTTCTCAAGATTGCTTTGGCTATCTGTGGTATTCTGTGTTTCCACACAAATTGCAAAATTTTTGTTCTAGTTCTGTGAAAAATGTCATTGGTAATTTGTAGGGATTGCATTGAATCTGTATATTGCCTTGGGTAGTATAGTCATTTTCACAATATTGATTCTTCCAATCCAAGAACATAATATATCTCTCCATCTGTTTGATTTCTTTCATCAGTATCTCATAGTTTTCTGAGTACAGGTATTTTGCCTACTTAGGTAGGTTTATTCCTAGGTTTTTTTTTTTTTTTTTTGGATGCAATGGTAAATGGATTTGTTTCCTTAATCTCTCTTTCTGATCTGTCACTGCTAGTGTATAGGAATCAAGAGACTTCTGTGCTTTAATTTTGTATTCTGCCACTTTACCAAATTCATTGATCAGCTCTAGTAGTTTTCTGGTATTGTGTTAAGGATTTTCTATGTATAGTATCATGTCACCTGCAAACAGTGACAGTTTTACTTCTTCTTTCCCAATTTGGAGTCCTTTTATTTCTTTTTCTTCTCTGAAAGCTGTGGCTAGGTCTTCCAAAACTATGCCGAATAAAATTGGTGAGAGTGGACATCCTTGTCTTGTTCCTGATCTTAGAGGAAATGCTTTCAGCTTTTCACTATTGAGTATGATGTTAGCTGTAGATATGTTGTATATGGCCTTTATTATGTTGAGGTAGGCTTTCTCAAAAAAAACTCTGGAGAGTTTTTATCATAAATGGATGTTGAACTTTGTCAAAAACTTGTCTGCAAGTATTGAGATGATCATATAGTTTTCATTCTTCAATTTGTTGATGTGATGTATCACACCAATTGATTTGTGTATATTGAAGAATCCTTGTATCCCTGGGATAAATCCCACTTCATCAGGGTGCATGGTCCTTTTAATGTGTTGTTGGATTTGGTTTGCTAGTATTTTGTTGATGATTGTTGTGTCTATGTTCATCAGTGATATTGGCCTGTAATTTTCTTTTTTTGTGATATCTTTGTTAGTTTTTGGTATCAGGGTGGTGGTGGCCTTGTAGAATGAGCTTAGAAGTGTTCCTACCTCTGCAGTTTTTTGGAAGAGTTTCAGAAGGTTAGGTGTTAGCTCTTCTCTAAATGTTTGATAGATTTTGCCTGTGAAGCCATCTGGTCCTGGACTTTTGTTTGTGGAAAATTTTTAATCACAGTTTCAATTTCAGTACTTGTGATGGGTCTGTTCATATTTTCTATTTATTCCTGGTTCAGTCTTGGAAGGCTGTATCTTTCTAAGAATTTGTCCGTTTCTTCTAGGTTGTCCATTTTATTAGCATATAGTTGCCTGTAGTAATCTCTTATGATCCTTTGTATTTCTGTAGTGTCTTTTGTAACTTCTCCTTTTTAATCTAATTTTTCATTTATAATCTAATTTTATAGATCTGAATCCTCTCCCTTTTTTTCTTGATGAGTCTGGCTAAAGGTTTATCAATTTTGTATTTCTTCTCAGAGAACCAGCTTTTAGCTTCATTGATCTTTGCTATTGTTTTCTTCATCTCTATTTCATTTATTTCTGCTCTGATCTTTATGATTTCTATCCTTCTACCGACTTCGGGTTTTGTTTGTTCTTCTTTCTTTAGTTGCTTTAGGTGTAAGGATAGGTTGTTTATTTGAGGGTTTTTTGTTTCTTGAGGTAACATTGTATTGCTATAAACTTCCCTCTTAGAACTGTTTTTGCTGCATCCCACAGGTTTTGGATTGTCATGTTTTTGTTGTCATTTGTCTCTAGGTATTTTTTGATTTCCTCTTTGATTTCTGCAGTGATCCATTGATTATTTAGTAACATATTGTTTAGCTTACATGTGTTTGTGTTTTTTACAGTTTTTTTCCTGTAATTGATTTCTAATCTCATAGCATTCTGGTCAGAAAAGATGCTTGATATGATTTCAATTTTCTTAAATTTACCGAGGCTTGATTTGTGACCCAAGATGTGATCTATCCTGGAGAATATTCCATGTGCACTTGAGAAGAAAGTGTATTCTGATGCTTTCAGATGGAAGGTCCTATAAATATCAGTTAAATCTGTCTGGTCTAATGTGTGATTTAAGGCTTGTGTTTCCTTAATTTCTGTCTGGATGATCTATCCATTGGTGTAAATGGGGTGTTAAAGTCCTCCACTATTATTGTGTTACTCACGATTTCCCCTTTTATAGCTGTTAGCATTTGCCTTATGTTTTGAGGTGCTCCTATATTGGGTGTATATACGTTTACAACTGTTATGTCTTCTTGGATTGATCCCTTGATCATTATGTAGTGTCCTTCCTTGTCTCTTGTAACATTCTTTATTTAAAGGTCCATTTTGTCTCATATGAATATTGCTACTCCAGCTTTCTTTTGATTTCCATGGACTATCTTTTTCTATCCCCTCACTGTCAGTCTCTATGTGTACCTAAGTGTGAAGTGGGTCACTTGTAGACAGCATATATATACGTCTTGTCTTTATATCCATTCAGCCAGTTTGTGTCTTTTGGTTTCAGCATTTAATCCATTTACATTGAAGGTAATTATTGATATGTGTGTTCTGATTGCAATTTTCTTAATTATTTTGCATTTGATTTTGTAGGTCTTTTTCTTCTGTTGTGTTTCCTGCCTAGAGAAGTTTATTTAACATTTGTTGTAGAGCTGGTTTGATGGTGCTGAATGCTCTTAGCTTTTGATTTCTGCATCAAATCTGAATGAGAGCCTTGCTAGGTAGAGTATTCTTGGTTGTAGGTTTTTCCCTTTCATAACTATAAATATATCATGCAGTCCTCCCTTCTGGCCTGCAGAGTTTCTGCTGAAAGATCAGCTGATAACCTTATGAGGATTTTCTTGTATGTTATTTGTTGCTTTTACCTTGCTGCTTTTAATATTTTTTTCTTTGTATTTAATTTCTGTTAGTTTGATTAATGTGTCTCAGTGTGTTTCTCCTTGAGTTTATCCTGTATGGGACTCTCTGTGCTTCCTGAACTTGGGTGAATATTTCTTTTCCCATGTTAGGGAAGTTTTCACCTATAATCTCTTCAAATATTTTCTCAGAACATTTCTCTTTCTCTTCTTCGTGGACCCCTATAATTCGAATATTGGTGCATTTAATGTTGTCCCAGAGGTCTCTGAGACTGTCCCCATTTCTTTTCATTCTTTTTTCTTTATTCTATTCCACTCCAGTGATTTCCACCATTCTATCTTCCAGCTCACTTATCTGTTCTTCTGCCTCAGATATTCTGCTGTTGATTCCTTCTAGTGCATTTTTCATTTCATTTATTATATTGTTCATCACTGTTTGTTTGTTCTTCAGTTCTTCTAGGTCCTTGTTAAACATTTTTGTATCTTCTCGATCCATGCCTCCATTCTATTGCTGGTATCTTGGATCATGTTTCCTATCATTACTCTGAATTATTTTTCAGGTAGATTGCCTATCTCCTCTTTATTTAGTTGGTCTCTTAGGTTTTTACCTTGCTCCTTCATTTGCAACATATTCCTCTGTCATCTCATTTTGTCTAACTTACTGTATTTGTGGTGTCCTTTCTTCTGGCTGTGGGGTCGTAGTTCCTCTTGCTTCTGGTATGTGCCCCTGGTGGGTGAGGTTGGTCTAGGGATTTGTGTAGGCTTCCTTGTGGGAGAGGCTGGTGCCTGTGCTCTGGTGGGGGGAGCTGGGTCTTGTCCTTTTGGTGGCAGGGCCATGTCAAGTGGTGTGTTATGGGGTATCTGTGAGCTTAATATGACTTTAGGCAGCCTGTCTGCTGATGAGTGGGGCTGAGTTCTTGTCTTAGTGGTTGTTTGGCCTGAGGTATCCAGCACTGGAACTTGCAGGCTGTTGGTTAGAACCAGGTCTTGGTGCCAAGATGGGGACCTCTGGGACAGCTCACCCTGATTAATATTCCCTGGGGCCAGAAATTCTCTAGCAGTCCAGTAGCCAGGACTCTACAGTCCCACCACAGGGGCTCAGGTTTGACTCCCAGTTGGGGAACCAAGACCCCAAAGGTCATGCAGCATGGCCAAAAAATGGGGGGGAGAAAAGGAAACAAACATATGAACAAAAACCAAGACAAACAATAGAAACAAAACTAAAACAAAAAACAAAAGCAGAAACAAAAACAAGAAACAAGAAAACAACCAAACAAAAAAAAAAAACCAAAACCAAAACAATCAAAACAAAACTAACAAAAACAGCAAAGCAAACAAAAAGTAAGCACATGAAAACAACTAAAAAACAGAAAAAAGAGAAAGAAAAGAACAAAACAAAAATCAAAAAAACCAAAAAAGACAACAAAAACAAACAAAAAATTTAAAAAAATTAAAATAGAAAAATTAAAAATAAATTTAAAAATTAAGAAAATAATTAAATTAAAAAAATTAAAACAAAACAAAAAATTCATTGAGGGCCTCCACAATCGGTGTCCTTGTCCCCACAGTGAGCCACAGCTAACCTCCACCTCCCCAGGAGGCCCTTCAAGACCTCTAGGTAGGTCTCTGGACTTGCTGTGGGCACTGTGGCGTCAGCTAAGACTCTGACCTGGCCCAACTCCTGTTTGTACTTGCCCCCAAAGTTCACAGCTGCTAAAGCTAGACTGGTCTCAGTTGTGGGAGCACTCGTTGTCCATTCAGATGTTCCGTAGGTGTTGGATATACCAGGCTGATCTCAGGGGTTTAATCCATGGCTTGTGCAGCTGAACAAGAGATTTCAGTTCCTCTTCCTTAGTTGTACAGCCCCTGGGGCTCAGCTTTGGTTTTGGCCCCACCTCTGAATGTGGACCACCCTCAAGCATCTGCTCCCTGCCCAGGCAAGAAGGGGCAAAGGCAGTGACTGACTGGAGCATGCTTGCTCATTTATGTGAGAGGTGCAAGAGGTGGCAACTGACTGGGGCACGCATGCTTGCTCAGGCAGGAGAGGGATAAGGTGGTCATGACTGGGGCATGCACTTGCTCCTGTGGGATCCCCCTCTAGTGCCCACAGAGGCAAGGGCTGACAGGAAGAGGCAACAGACTGGGGTGCAAATGCTCACTCAAGCGTGAGGGGGACAAGGTGGCAACAACTGGGGCACGCACACTTGCTCTGTTGGGAGTCCCTCCCAGTGCCCATGGTGGCAGGAGCTAGCATGTAGGGAGAAAAGCCACAATGGCGGCCCCGCCCCTTGCACACCACTCAACAATGACACCTCACTTCCAAGGCAGTCTGCGATTCATCCAGGAGCATTCTCAGCTGCAGAGCTTCTCACTCCTACCCCCTCAGGCTGACTCCATGAGCCAACAGCAGTCCTCTCCCTGGGTCTACTCTCTTAACCCCATGCTTCAGCACCCAGCCCCCACCAGCACTGGTGGACTCCTGTCTCAGGCTGGGGCATGCAGAGCTATGGCACAGATAATCCATGCAAGTCTCACTCTGTCTTGCCTGCCACAGAACAGCCACTGCACTTTCTTCCAATAGCCCCTGAGGCCCCCTCTATTTCAGTATATTTCGCCACTGGTGAGGGGGCCTCCCTGGGTACAGTAACCTCTCCTCTCCTTCAGCTCCCCCCAGGGTTGCAGGTCCCATCCCTTTTCCTTTTTTCTTTTTCTTCCCTTTTTCCCTTTCATCCTACCTGGTTATGCAGGGATCTTTTCTTGTCCTTTTAGGTTTCTGAGATCCTCTGCTAGTGTTCAGCAGGTCCTCTGTGCAAATTGTTCCACTTGTAGATGTATTCTTGATGTACTTATGGGGAGAAGTGAGCCTCAGGCCCTCCTATTCCACCATCTTGACCTCGACTCTTTATTTTCATTTTTAAGCAATTAAATACTTATATTTTCACTAATTTTATTGAGAATTCATAACTCTGATATTTCTCTGACATCTTGAGTTTAGCTAGTTTTAAATTAATATTCTATTTTGGGGGAGCACATTTTTACCTGCCACTCATGTGGAAGACAAAAGAAAAAGGTGGTAAAGAATTAATCTTTTATCTTTTAGTTTGATGTTATTCATTTGTTGTTTTTTACTGATATTCTAGTAAAAATAAATATTAAAATAGCATCCTGTGCACTCTCCACTGGTATTTTTACCATCTCTGAGCATTCCTGGCACACAAAAAGAATTCTCTTTTTTTCACACATCAAAAAGCTTTCTTCATGTGAAACACCTGTCATTCTGAATTTTTATTGTCTATGTAGTAGATGTGCATTGTTTTTATCTGTGCAGCTTTTCCTCCTTATTCTGTAATAGAATTCCTCTTTCCTTTGGGGAACACATTCTATGTGGTTATGTGAGTCTGGTCACCCCCCTGAAACATGGAGAAGGGAATATGATCCAGGACTGGCCAAAGTTCTCCATCTTCCTGGACCTTGTGACTGGTTCAGGAATAAGAATGCAAGACTCAAGCCAGACCAAGAAGAATCTCCTCTGAAACTTTTCTTCTGGAGCTATCAGAAAAGACCTATCCTGTTAGGGTTGATAGGCTGGTGGGATATCAGGTGGGGTTATGGTGAGCCATCTGACCTACAATGTAGCCACTGGCTGCTACTCTGAGTGAGTTGGGAAGTCACTGGTCAGAAATGTACCTGACCTTACATTTGTGAAAATGGCATTCTAGCTGCTGTCTAGTAAATAAACTGAATACTGAAACAAGTGTAGAAATAGAAAGACTAGTTAATAGCTTATTGCTATATTGCAAACAAGATTGGACAGTGGTGATAATGGTAGAATTGGTGATAAGTAGTGAGATTCTAGATGTATTTTGAACAAAGACCAAGTAGGATTAGTTAATAGGTTGAATATTGTGAAAAAGAAAGGAAATAGTAATGTTTTGTCTTGAGAAATGAAAGAATGAAATTGCTATTTACTGAGATAGAGTGGCTTGAAGCGGGTTGGGGGTATGGGGCAGAGATGTGGAAAATTAGTATTTGGTTTGGACATGTTAAGTTTAAGATATCTATTAGACAGTCAAGTGGACATGTCAAGTAGACAGTTGGGTATATGAGATTGGAGTTCAGCAGAGACACCTGGGTTCAATGTATAACTTTGAAATTTACAACATGTTGAAAGCTTTGAGTTTGCCTGAGATCACCTAAGGAGTAATGAAAGACATCTGAGAGCTATGTCATGGAGCCCTCCAATTTAGAGTTAGGAGAGATAGGTAAGAACCAGCAAAGTAGATTGTGAAGGAATAGCTAATAAGGAAGAGAGAGGCAGGAGAGACAAACTGAGAGAGGAGGTGGGGGAGAGACAAAGGGAGAGACACAGAGGGAGAGACAGAGAATGAGAAGGAGACAGATATTCCAGACAGCAAGTGAAGAAAATGAGAATGCAGAAATGTTCAATCCTATTAAATATTACATAAGAACAGAGAATTGACCATTGTACTTGGCAACGAACAGGTCATTGGAAACCCTGACAAGAGTTGATTCAGTGAATTAAAAGCCTGATTGTCCTGGATTCAGAAAAAGATTAGAAGAGAATAATAGAGGCAGCAAATATAGACAACATTTTTTAAAAGTTTTACTGGAAAGGGGAGAGGGAAAGGGACAGTAGCAAGAGAGGTATAGATTAGAGATATAGCTTATTGGTATAATGTTGCAAAAGATTTATTAAAAGTGAAAAATTGATGATGCCATAGAGAGGAGACAGCAGCTGAATTAATTTATTTGAATTGGCATGAAAGGTTGGGATCTAGTGATCAAATATAGGGATTGACCTTAGTTAGATAAGATGGTGTATATTTCATCCATAGTGATGGGGCAAAGGCAAATTACCAGTAGGTTTGTAGGGATGGTACTGGAAGCATATGGAATTTCCCCATCTGGTTTCTTCTATTTTCTGTGGAGGAGGAAAGGTCGTTGAGATTAGAAAGGGACAAGGAGGTACTTGGTGGTTGGAGGAGAAAAATGAAGGCATAAAACAGTCATCTTTGGCAGTGGAAAAGTGAATGTACTAAAGGAAAACATGGTAGAGTTGCTGGGTGACATGGAGGGCCCCACTGGAGAATGAAAGTCAGAGTAATGGAAGGAAAAGGGGACAAGAGTGTGCAAGAGAATGCTAAAGTCAATATATTCTAGAACAGTCATCAGGTTCATATTGTTCACAGAGTCCCAACTTTAATGAGGCCCCCAGAGATTTTAGCATGAATGCAGAAAAAAGGAAATCATCTAAGATCCTGGACCCTGATTCCAAAGTGGTTTTTTGGGGGGAGACAGTGTGGCCCAAACCAGAAAACAGAGCAGGATATAAAATAAAAATGGGTCAAGAGGGAAATCCAGATAAATAGTCAAGGTGGAATCAATGATGGGAGGATGCAAAAGACAAAGCAGGGATTAGAGAGATCAGATTAAAGAAAAAGGATGTGGAATGGGAAGACAGGTTAGTAACTTAGAGCTTGTAAGGGAGAACAACTTGGCATAGGAAACAAAATCAAAGAGAGAGAGAGTAGTATAGAAAATGATTGAAATCCTGGGATGAAAATCCAGTCACATCTTGTCCAGGAATCCAGAGGTTAATTACAAAGGAGAGTGTTTCTCCACAATGACATTCTTCCCTCTCAGAAGCTACATTATTCTGTATCTTAAAGGGAGATCACTATCCCTAACTCAGAAAACAGCAGCCATCCCAGAAGGATTTCTCCATCAGTACATTCTAACAGTTTGACAGTCAAGTCTCCTTGGATTGCCTCCGCTGGTTCCCACATTGTGGATTCCACAGTTAAAATTCCCTGTACGTGGTCTGGAGCCAAAAACAGAGGTCCCTTTGGAGATTCAAGATCTGAATGGAAAATGAGCATCTCTAGGACACAAATGTCCTTCACTGAGCAATGATCAGTCATTTAAATGCATAAAGATTAATCTTTATGATTTCTAAAGGATGAATTATGAGAGCATGGAAAATGAATGAGATTAACAGTCAAAATGAATTTGAATCCTGGCTTTGGTTTACTTTAGTTAATTTTTCATGGGTCTCAGTTTCTTCATCTATATAAATGGGATAATAATATTTATCTAGAAAATTATTTTGAGAATTGTATCTGGTGACATATTTGAAAACACAGGGCCTAAAGCAAGTAAGTCCTTGGAAAATGGTTTATTTTCTTTGCTATCCTCTTTTTTTTTTTAAATATCTTTATTGGAGTATAATTGCTTTACAATGGTGTGTTAGTTTCTGCTTTATAACAAAGTGAATCAGTTATACATATACATATGTTCCCATATCTCTTCCCTCTTGCGTCTCCCTCCCTCCCACCCTCCCTATCCCACCCCTCCAGGTGGTCACAAAGCCTGGAGCTGATCTCCCTGTGCTATGCGGCTGCTTCCCACTAGCCCTCTATTTTATGTTTGGTAGTGTATATATGTCCATGCCACTCTCTCACTTTGTCACAACTTACCTTCCCCATATCCTCAAGTCCATTCTCTAGTAGGTCTGTGTCTTTATTCCCATCTTGCCCCTAGGTTCTTCATGACCTTATTTTTTTTTTCTTAGATTCCATATATATGTGTTAGCATACAGTATTTGTTTTTCTCTTTCTGACTTACTTCACTCTGTATAACAGACTCTAGGTCCATCCACCTCACTACAAATAACTCAATTTCGTTTCTTTTTATGGTTGAGTTATATTCCATTGTATATATGTGCCACATCTTCTTTATGCATTCATCTGTTGATGGACACTTAGGTTGCTTCCATGTCCTGGCTATTGTAAATAGAGGTGCAATGAACATTTTGGTACATGACTCTTTTTGAATTATGGTTTTCTCAGGGTATATGCCCAGTAGTGGGATTGCTGGGTCATATGGTAGTTCTATTTTTAGTTTTTTAAGGAACTGGACAGGTACATATAAAAGTATGAAATTAGCACACTCCCTAACACCATACACAAAAATAAACTATATTTTAAAGAATATTTTCTTTAAATATATTGTTTTTTCTATCCCCCATCTGTCATTAGAAAGTGTGATAAAGGTCTAAATTCATTTACTTACAAGAAACATAAGTCTGCTATTTGTCACAGAATCTTGTTGCTTAAATTCTGACTTACAATTTGAAATTTCTTAATTAAATTTATTTCATAGTATCTCTGCCCCTGAAATTTAGCATGACTTCCCAGAAAGCTCCCCATTGACCTTGCTTTTGTGAATGATATTTTGGGGTAGGTAAAGTGAGAATGCACTCCCTACAATATATCAGCCACTTTCTTTTGAGGTAACAGAAGCTTTTTTGAGTAGGTATGGTTATTATATTTTTGTATATTGCTTTATAAATGTAAGATCTTAGGTATATCAAAATATCTCAATGCTGGAAAAAAATAGCTGTCTTTAAGCAACTACCCTGAAAGTAAATTCAAGTCTCCTCTTCTTCAAATCTACATGACACCTTTTACTTTTGCTTGGATAAAATATTCTTGGACATTTAACAGCCACATCATCTTTCCCATCTGCCTTGCTTTCCATCATCTCAGAAACATCACGAGGGTGTGATATTACCTCTAGAAGCAGGGCAATTAATGGCCCTTGTTGTTGATTCCTGTCAAATTCTCTTTGTTGAAAATCTCTCAATAGTTTGCATTTAGCTTTATTTAAATAATTTTATTCAAAGTTACAGGCCATTTCAGACCTAATGAAGGTGCCTTTTTTGTGAAACAAAGTATTCTAGGCTATTCTTGCCTTCTTCAGGGCATGAGTGAAATACAACTTTGCACTTTCACAGGCATTGTTAAGAAATGATTCGTTGGTATTTTACAGAAAAATGCAAAAAAATTTTAGACATAAAATATAGCATTGCCTTAAATCATCATCTTATTAAAATTATTATTTTTAAATGATTTTTCTACAAAGAGTTGATTTTTATAACCATTTTGCTAAAGCATGGTAATTTTGAAAATATAAGGAAATAGACATGGGGGAAGGGGACATGGGGGATTGTTACTCAATGGGTGTGTTTCAGTTATGCAAGATGGATAAGCTCTAGAGATCTGTGATAAACATGGTATTGTGTACTTTAAAATATGTTGAAGGACTTCCCTGGTGTCACAGTGGTTTAAGAATCTGCCTGCCAATGCAGGGGACACAGGTTCAAACCCTGGTTCAGGAAGATCCTACATGCTGCAGAGCAACTAAGCCCGTGCACCACAACTACTGAATCTTGTGTGCCTAGAGCCCATGCTCAACAACAAGAGAAGCCACCACAATGAGAAGCCCATGCACCGCAATGAAGAATAGCCCCCGCTTACTGCAACTAGTAAAAGCCCACATGCAGTAGCGAGGAACCAATGCAGCCAAAAGTAAATAAATAAATAAAAATTTTAAAACTAAATAAAAATAAAATTGAAAAAGTAAAAATAATAAAATAAAATATGTTGAGGAAAAATCTTACGTTGTGTTCCTAACACACACACACACAAACAGAAGTAAATTTTTGAAGATGATGGAGATGTTTAGCACCTTCATTGTGGTGATGGTATCATCAGTGTGTGCATATGTCCAAACTCATCAAAATGTATATGTTAAATATGTGCAATTTTTGCATATCAATTTAAAAAAGAAAATAGACAAAAACTCAAATAGCTGTACTCAGTTTTATGTGAAACCATCCACTATTCAAATAAACTATGAAGTAATACAAGGGAAAATAAAATACATCAAATAGCAGTAAATAAGCTTTTATAACATAGTTCTAAAAATGTAATCTAAAAAAGGTAATCTAAACTATTTTGGAGGAAAAGAAATTAACCTTTGGTTTAGGGAACAATGCTTTAATATCAAATCAGAATTAACACTAGAAAATATGAGATCCATATCTACAGAATTTCAAGACAAAGTGGGCAGAGACACTGCAATCTTCCTAAATGTCTCCATTCAGGGGGCTCTGTTGTTGAAGGCAAGAAAAGGGTGATTAGGAAAATAAGGGAATAAAATTCCAGAGGAAAATTTCTCTTACTTTCTTTTATTACAAACAAAGATGGGAATGGTCTATAAACAAGTGATGGTATGTCATTCTGAGAGTACAGACCTGCTCATTCATGCAAACTGCCCTCCTATAGAAACCATATGGCTGGCTATAGATTTTAACCATGTACAAGACACATTAGCACTGTCCAGGTGTAATCTTTGATGCCAGACTTTTTAAGAAGTTCATCCTTAGCTCCTCTCTGAAGTTTAAATTAACCAGTCATTCTTAGAATAATTAAAATACATTTAAATAGATTAAAATATGTTCTCTACAAAAATAATGTTATTCCCTTGGGAAAAGAGCAAATTTTTTTAAATCCCTGCTCTAAATTCTAAGACTCTCACCTGCTAAGAAACATCACCATTATCCCAGAAACACAGAAAAATCCCAGAAAAATCGTGTATGCCATGTTCCTTCCAGTTTAACCCGACAACATTAAACACTGACAGTTTGTGCCAATTTTCCTGTCTTCAAGCATTCTGTCTAAAATACCTTTGAACAAGTAAGAGTAATTTTAGGGCTTGACAAAAGGTTTTGACATCTCTTCCCTGTGAGGGCAAACATTGTCAAGAAACCAAAGTTATTAAATTTGTTGAAGGCACAAAAAACATTAGTTTTTGATGTTAAATTAGTGTGGATTTGTTTATCCAGTCAATTCATCAGGGAATTACAATGGCTAAGAAGCCTGGTGGAGGCGATGAGCTAACATCAGGAAACCTGTCACTGTTAATTCCCTGGAAGTTGTTGGTGGGAGCTTGGCAAGAGCATTTGTTTCATCCATGTGTTCTGTGCACAGAATCTCTCGGCTCTGCTGTAGTCCTCTCAGACATGGAAGAGAGAGTGGGCCATTGCATCCAGTGGTCCATTTACTTTGGAGAAATAGGTGATTTATTCTAGTATGGGTATGTGATCTTAAAATATTTGTAGAACATGATGACATTTGGCCTGTTTAGCATGTTCTCTGAAACCCAGGGTTTAAAACTTAATTCTTCTTGGAAACTTTTCCAACATAAACTCATTAAAATTTTTATGATTGATTAGATAAAATTACATCTCTGGGATAAGACTTATTTTTCAACAAAACATTGACAAGATCAAAAAATTGCACAGTCAGCAGGTGTCAGAAAGTCTGGAATTATTTAAGCAATCAGCCATTTTTTTGTTACTATTTTTCTGCCTTTAAATTTATTGTAGTTGAACTATGACTTAGTCCAACATTAATTTGAATTCCAAGAGATTTTAAAATGTTTCATTGATTGAAAATTGTTTTTTATATTCTATGATAAGTCGGTTGCCAGACTCAGCAGTGTTTGGGATAGTTTGGCTTAGATACTGCCATTGTAAAGTTTTTCCCTATACTTAGGTACTAAGACTCTGTCTCCCATAACCTAACAAGGTACACATAAACTTCCCAACCAAGGGAAGCTGTGGTATTTGCTTCCTGTCCCCAGTACCTCAGGTTTTACTTCTCAAAATGTTCTTAAATATATTTGACTCAGTAATTACTAATTTTTAAAAATAATTTCAGGGACAGGAAATTCATGCTTTCAAAAGGCAATGCCTGGCATAGATACCTTCTTTACTGGCCACTTGAAATCTTAAATACTTTTATTCAGTGGTCAGCCCTATGTAAATGCAAGTGTAAAAGTTTATTATTAACCAGCTGCTTGCTAGTGTAGACAACTCCCTAAGCACATGAAACATACACACTCTGATACACTCTTCCTAAATAAATAACGGGTATCAATTAGTCTCCCTTCATATCTTTATGTCCAAGAGAGATTTTGTGGGGACAAAGTTTACTCTGATAGAAGTTTCAAACATAAGTTAGAACATGACAACCATGAAATAGTGAAGACTTTCTCCTTTCCCAGGTATTTGAGATTGTTTTTCAGCCAATGAAGAATTAAGACCAAAAGCTTATACCCCTACTCCAAGGGAAGCTGTGAAGCTATGAGCACAAAGAGAACTACCTTGGGTGCCCATATTGAAAAGTGGGGCTCAGGGCTGCATTAGGGTGCCCACACAATGCCAAGTTTGTATCTCTGCAGAGAGCCCTGTGCTCTTTGGTTACATGGATAGTGAAAGCTGCGGTAGAGTTCAGTCAACATCCTTACCATAGACATTGGAGATCTTATGATGGACAGCCCTGGAATACTGAGGCTTCTGCAAAGGATTTGGGGCTGCCTTAATATTCTAGAGCAGAGATTGGCAAACTTTTTTGTTGAAAGACCAGATGGTAAATATTTTTGGTTTTCATGCACATGCTATCCGTCACATTGTGTCTCCTCTTCCTACTCCTGTTCTTCTGTCTCCTTTTCATTCTTTTTTTTTTTTTTTTTTTTTGCAGTACGCGGGCCT
The DNA here is from genome assembly GCF_937001465.1 of Orcinus orca. NCBI lineage: Eukaryota > Metazoa > Chordata > Mammalia > Artiodactyla > Delphinidae > Orcinus > Orcinus orca. The sequence goes on along the minus strand of NC_064569.1, from coordinate 31,798,682 downwards.
CTCACTGTTGTGGCCTCTCCCGTTGCAGAACACGGGTTCCGGACGCGCAGGCTCAGCGGCCATGGCTCACGGACCCAGCCGCTCCGCGGCATGTGGGATCTTCCCGGACCGGGGCACGAACCCGTGTCCCCTGCATCGTCAGGCGGACTTTCAACCACTGTGCCACCAGGGAAGACCCCTTTTCATTCTTTAAGCAAATCCTTTAAAACATATTTAAAAAAAAAAAACACACATTTTTTATAGTGCAAGCTGTACAAAAAGAGGCCATGGCTGTATTTGGCCAACAGTCTGTGGTTTCCTAAATCCTGTCCTAAGGGGTAAGTAGAGAGTGGACAAATGATTTGAAATAAGGACACTGTATTTTTCAAAGTGTGCTAACTTTTGTTACAGATAACTCCCAAATCCCAAACCTTAACGAAATAGTGAACTGGGGCTTCCCTGGTGGCGCAGTGGTTGGGAGTCCGCCTGTCGATGCAGGGGACGCGGGTTCGTGCCCCGGTCTGGGAAGAACACACATGCCGCGGAGCGGCTGGGTCCGTGAGCCATGGCCGCTGAGCCCGCGCATCAAGAGCCTGTGCTCTGCAACGGGAGAGGCCACAACAGTGAGGGGCCCGCGTACCGCAAAAAAAAAAAAAAAAAAAAAAAGTGAACTATTTTTGATTCCTCTCAAGGTCCAATGTGTAGGTGGGTTGGAGTAGAGTCCGTGGGAAAGGGGGTGCTCTGCCCCACATAGTCCTTTGGGTACTCAGGTTCTTTTTATCAAATGACTATCACCGAGGGCCTCTGAGTCTTCCACTGAATGCTTTGCATCTGGTTAACAGAGAAGGGAAGAGTAAGGGAAGGGGGATCTCAAAGGAGACTTTAAGGGCTAGACTTGTAAATGTCGCACATCACTGAACTCAGTCTGATTGCCATACCTGAGAAAAGGGCTGGAAAATGTAATTAGCAGTGTCAGTGGGAAGCAGAGGTGAACATGGATATTAGAAACATCTAGCCATCTCTGGGAAGTAGTGATAAGTAGACTGTCAGCAGCAGCATGCAAACCTTTGAGGATAAGGGAGGTGGGAGTCAGGACGGGAGGTAGGAAAAGGTAGAAAGGAGGGGGCTGAAGATAAATCTCTGCCTACTTAATAGAAATCTTAAGAGTTGGTTCTGTTTACATGCTGCATGCAAGGATACAAATATCACTACAGGAATTTAAAATGATAGATGATTGATAAAAGATGATAGATAGATAGATAGATAGATAGATAGATGATAGATGACAGATAGGTAGTAGTCAAATTAGATGTATATTGAAGTAAAAAATTAGAAAGTAGTATTCTCCAACTTGATAATTTCCATCAGCAATCTTTCCAATGCAGAATGGGAGTTGGGGTCAAGTTAAGATAAACAATCTCTAATATTATTTTACTCTGATCAGGGCATGAATGAAAGTTTAATTATTTTTCTAATATTTAAAGCATATTGCTTCTTCTACTAATCACCCTTGCCAGTGGCTAGGATATTTTGTTTACAAACCTTGGTTTTGTCATTACACATGAATATTTTAATTTCATCTCATTTTCTCAATCAATAAGAAATGACCTTTGTTTGACATTGTTTATTCTGTTGCAAACTGTACTTAAATAACATCTATTAATATCAGTGTGCCAGCCACTATAGCAGAAAATTACACTTATAAAACCATAGTTAAAGCAGAAATCTCTATGTAAGCATTTGCTGGTAATAGCAGTCCCATAAATCAGTACAGTTATATTAGGATGCTTTTGAAGAAGAAAAAGTATATCAGGCAACATTTTCACTGTTTTATTTCCCCCACTATTATTGTGCTACTGTTGATTTCTCCTTTTCTGGCTGTTAGCATTTGCCTTATATATTGAGGTGCTCCTATGTTGGGTGCATATACATTTACAACTGTTTGTATGTGGATGATTTCCTACCTTTACTGTATGTTTGCCTTTACTGGTGAGCTTCCCATTCATAATATTTTTGTTTCTAGTTGTGGCCTTTTCTTTTCTGCCTAGAGAATTTCCTCTAGCATTTGTTGTAAAGCTTGTTTGGTGGTGCTGAATTCTCTTAGCTTTGGCTTATTTGTAAAGCTTTTGATTTCTCCATCGAATCTGAACGAGACCTTGCTGGCTAGAGTATTCTTGGTTGTAAGTTTTTCCTTTTCATCAGTTGAAATGTATTGTGCTACCCTCTCCTGGCCTGCAGAGTTTCTGCCGAAAAATTAGCTGATAACCATATGAAAATTCCCTTGAATTTTATTTGTTGCTTTTCCCTTGTTGCTTTTAATATTTTCTCTTTGTTTTTAATTTTTGTTAGTTTGATTAATATGTGTCTTGGCATGTTCCTCCTTGGTTTATCCTGTATGGGACTCTGCGCTTCTTGGACTTGAGTGAATGTTTCATTTCCCATGTTGGGGAAATTTTTGGCTATAATCTCTTCAAATATTTTCTCAGATGCTTTCTTCTCTCTTCTCCTTCTGGGATTCATATAATGCAACTCTTGGTGAGCTTAAAGTTGTCCGAGAGGTCTCTGAGACTGTCTTTGTTTCTTTTCATTCTTTTTTCTTTATTCTGTTCCATGACAGTGATTTCCACCACTCTGTCTTCCAGTTCACTTATTCGTTCTTCTGCCTCCGTTATTCTGCTTTTGATGCCTTTTAGTGTATTTTTCATTTCAGTTATTGTATTTTTCATTTCTGTTTGTTCTTTAATTTTTCTAGCTCTTTGTTAAACATTTCTTGTATCTTCTCAGTCTGTGCCTCCATTCTTTATCCAAGATCTTGCATCATCCTTACTATCATTACTCTGATTTATTTTTCAGGGAGATTGCTTATCTCCACTTTCACTTAGTTGTTCTTCTGGGTTTTTATCTTGTACCTTTGTCTGGAGCATATTTCTCTGCCATCTCATTTTGCCTAAATATCTGTGTTTGTGGTCTCCTTTCCTCAGCCTGTAAGGTTGTAGTTACTCTTGCTTCTGGTTTCTCCCCTCTGGTAGGCAATGTTGGTCCAGGTTCTTATGCAGGTTTCTTGGTGAGAGGGACTGGTGCCTGCCCACTGGTGGGTGGAGCTGGATCTTGTCCCTCTGGTGAGCAGGGTTGTGTCAAGGAGTGTGTTTAGAGGTGGCTGTGAGCTCAGTATGACTTTAGGCAGCCTATCTGCTGATGGGTGGGTCTCTGTTCCCACCCTGCTGGTTGTTTGGTATCCCAGCAGTGGAGCCTGAAGGCTGTTGGGTGGGGCCAGGTCTTGGTGCCAGAATGGTTACCCCTGGGAGAGCTCACCTGATAAATATTCCCTGGGGCCTCTGTCACCAGTGTCCTTGCCCCCACAATGAGCAATCTCCCCAGGAGACCCTGCGAGACCCCCCAGTAGGTTTAGCCCAGGCTCCTATGGAGTCACTGCTTTGTGCTGGATCTCAGTGTATGTGAAACCTTGTGTGTGCCCTCCAAGAGTGGAGTCTCTGTTTCCCCCAGTCCTGTGGAGTTCCTGCACTCATGCCCTGCTGGCCTTGAAAGCCAAATACTCTGGGAGCTCCTCCTCCTGAAGCCAGACCCTCAGGCTGGGAAGCCTGATGTGGGGCTCAGAACTCTCACTCCTGTGGGAGAACTGTAATGTAATTATTTTCCAATTTGTGGGTTGCCCACCTGGCTGGTATGGGAGTTGATTATATCACAAAAGCACCCCTCCTACCATCTCACTGTGGCTTCTTCTTTGTTGTTGGATGCAAAATATCTTTTTTTGGTAGGTTCCAGTCTTTTTTGTCAATGGTTGTTCACCAGTTAGTTGTGACTTTGGTGTTTTTGTGCGAGGGGGTGAGCTCAAGTCCTTCCGCTCCACCATCTTGTCCAGAATCAAGGAGTTGCTTTTAGTTTGCATGATAGCTGCCTTTTTCCTCAGTGCATGCTGGCCATTATCCCCTTGATATGAGGGTGTGCAGGGATGGCAGCCTATGCATGCTCTTGGGATGATGAGGGCAGAGATTGGCATCCACTCGTGGGTCTGCCAGTGGCATCAGCAGCCCGCATGCCCCCAGGTCAGCAGGGGTAGCGACTGGTACCTGTTCCTGCGTCTCTTAGTGGTGGCAGCCCACACACTCCCAAGACAGCAACGAAATCTTGATTTTAATTCATCCCTTGTTTGTAAGGAACACTTCCAAGTAGTTTTCTTAGTAAGAGTATATTCTTAGCAATACATGTTCTGAGACCTTGCCTACTTAAAAATATCTTTCATTGAATTCACACAGAGGTGAAAACATACAGAGTTATGTCATAACCAGGGATGCTATTAAGACAGTACTTAGTTGTAAGGCCATGCCAAGCCAGTGCTACCATTTATCTCATTGGTTTGTTTCTGTGCAATACTGGTTGTTAAATACATCATTTTGATAAACCCCTCTTATGGCTACTTATTTTTTAATTTTTTTTTTTTTTTTTTTTTTTTTGTGGTACGCGGGCCTCTCACTGCTGTGGCCTCTCCAGTTGCGGAGCACAGGCTCCGGACGCACAGGCTCAGTGGCCATGGCTCACGGGCCCAGCCACTCCGCGGCATGTGGGATCTTCCCAGACCGGGGCACGAACCCGTGTCCCCTGCATCAGCAGGCGGACTCTCAACCACTGCGCCACGAGGGAAGCCCAATTTTTGTTTTTCTGAAATCTAAAGTTGATGGGTCTTTTCTTTTTTTTTTTTTTCATTGCAGTTGCCTGGAATTTGGCGAGTACATTCAGTCCACAGATGCAATTATTCTTCACCTCAGAAAAATTTTCTATAAGGTAATTGCTTATTATGTTCAGTTTCCTTTGGAATGTAAATAGTTCTTAGATTGGAACTCTATTTTTCTCTCCTCCTTAGATGTCATTTTCCCTTCATTTTCAACTGTGTCTTTTTCCTCTGTATAATGAAGGAGTACTAAAATTCTTCTACCATACCATTGATTTGATATTTTGCAACTTTATTGTGTTCTCTTTTGAAAAATTGATTTTTTTTGTGTGATTGCTGTTGGTATTTCTATTTATACCTTTTTACTTCTGCTCTCTCCCATTGCATCCTTGCCTCCACTTCTTCTTACCTCTAGGTTTCTATCATTTCATGTCTGCTTCAATCAGATGCCTTCTAACAATTTCTAATCTTCTGTTTATACTGGAAAAGAATGTTCAGAACTATACTGACCTCTCAATCATCAGCATTTTTTAACATAGCTATAAATTATTTTCTCTTTACTAATTTGGAATAGGGAGCAACAACCCAGGCCTAACATTTGCTAAAAAAAAAGCAGAACACCTCTTATGCCATTTATTGTCCACTTGGATGCTGGTAGCACTCCTGTCCAAATGGAAAAAAAGTCTGATGTACTCAGTTTGTGACACCTAACCATAATCCAGTGTGGTTTTGTTGAGTCTAAGGTCAGATCTTATACTTTCCTTGCCAGTATTTCTTACTAAGACCAACATGCACTGTTCACATTGTTGTCTGTGCTTTCCATTGAGAAAATGGGGGTGGGGTGTATTTCTTAGACAACCAAATATCTTAGAATGCACTTGGCCTTTGCTTCTCTTTCTTGGCATTTAGCCTATTGAGAGTTATGGTTTCTGACTGATGTATAGAGATAGGCAAGGATCAGACAGTTTTCAGTTGCAAGAAACAGAACATATTCTATATATATTTTAAGCAGGCATTAGTTTAATGTAAGGAATTGAGTGCTTACAAAAATCACTGAAGGAGTACAAAACCAATCTTTAGTCTGGGTCTCCAGTAATGACTCCCAGATCAATACCATTGAACTGACCCACCAGGAACTACAATCTTTACCAATTAGGAAGAAACAGGGAGGCCAATTCTGAAACTGATCCAAAGAACAGCTGTGGTTCAGAGAAAAAGAAGTCAGCACCTCCACAACTATCCGCTGACACCCATGAAGTTAGTGACTAGAGAATGAAATGCTAATTTGGACCACAATGCTCCTTGCATCTACCTCTCCAAATCATGCTCTAGAAATGAGCTTCCCAGGCCAAATCCAGTCACCAAACACAGCCACTCACCTCTATTTATACCTTGTCTATGGCTTCTTTCATGATGGCAGTAGAGTTCAGCTGTTGAGACAGAGCTTCTGTGTGGCCTCCTGTTCCCAAAAATACAGCATATATACTATGAGGACCTTTACAAAAATATACCAACCTCCACTCTACAAGTCAGTGGTTAGAACCCAGTTTTAGAAAAAAACCACAAGTATACAGTGGTGCCTGCCAGAAACAACACCCAAAGCAGCAGGGAGACTTCTTCCTTCCATATTGGAGGCAGCTCCATCTAGTAGACATCTAACGGACAGAACCTAATTCTCACCCTCAACTTCAGCTTCAAGAGAGTTTTTAAAGTGCCATTTTAACTTCCCAACTTTTGCAGTATAGGAAACCCACTTTAGGAGAAAGTTGGAGTGAATGAATGTGAGTGCCGTTTCACTGTATCTGCCATATCCAATCTCTTTGATAAGTAACATTTATACACACATTTCTTTCTATACTTAACTTTCAACAATAACAATGGCAACCTAAAATACCCATTGCCAAAGAGATATAAATGCAGTCACCCTCTCCCCAAGAGGAGAGAATCATATTACTCAGATTATTACTCATACTTTTCACCAAAATAAGCTTCAAATGGATTAATGAGTTAAATTAAAAGTTGTCTCCCAGATTTAGAAGAAAACTTTGAATATTTGTAATAAGCATAAAACAAAATACATATATAGATCCATCTATATGAAAATTAAAAACCTGTGTACATATAAACACACACACTCATACATATAATCAACAAAACTAATAAGCAACCTAGTGGAGAAAAATATCTGCAATTACGACAAACAAAGAGTCACTAACATTACAAGAGCTCTTCCAAATCTACAAGAAAAATGCTACCACCTCACAGAATAACTGCCAAAGGACATGAACAAACTAATGAAAGAAATAAAAGTGGCCAAAAACATAGGGAAAGTGTTCAACCTCACTAGTAATCAAATTTAAATGAAGATACCAGCGAGGTACCACTTTTCACTTAAATTATCAGTGACTATTAAGACTAAACACTGAAGAGAAAACAGACACTCATTCTCTGCCAGTGGAATGTCTACTCCAGAACAAGTTTTCCCAGAAAGGAATTTGTCCATGTAGAGAAATTCAAAAGTATGTATATCCTTTGATCCAATAACTTTGATTCTCTGTAGTAACTGAATCTTTTTGATTCAGTTACTACAGTCGTCTTTGGGTGATACTCATTCCTCTTCTGTTCAGCTAAAATGACATCTTAAATATGTTGTTCCCCTTTTTCCTTCCTCTTTCCTCCAGGTTGAAATATGGATGTGGGATTGGGTTATTTTTGGCATGACAGACAGTGAAAGCATTCTAGGAATGGGAAAGTTGACAATGAAAGGAGTGCTAACCTCTGGCAATGGCTCAAACTACCGTCCAGCCCTAGACCACAACCCAGAATAATACATGAGAGAAAAATAAACTTTTATCTTAAGACACTTTATTTTGGACTAACTATAGCAGCTTAGATTATTCTCTTATTTACAAACCTATAAGTTCAATTAGAAATTTAACATTAATGATACATAAAAGAGTAGAAGAGGTAAGAGGAGAAAAAAAATTACTTAGGTGTAGATATATACACAATACAGAAAGAATTTATGTATTTCTTTAAATAGTCATTTCTATAAGTACTCATGAGACCTGTGCCATATCCTCTTGCCTTCACCCAGCATCTTAGCTGGTTAGTTCTGTTTATTTGTGTGGTTTTGTTTTGTTTGATAGCTTATGTTTTTGGTCTGTAGGTTGATCCAAGTCTTTATCTTGAGGTGTCTGGCTCCTTCATGGTCTTGGCTGAATGTTCATTTGGTCAATGTAACTTATTTTACCACTAAATAAGCAAGTAGAAGAGGTAACGCAGAAGACCACTTCGCTCCATACATACACCTCATTGTGAAAAACTAACCCTACTGCTATTTGGTAATTAGATAAATCATTGGAAAATACAGTTCTTCTACTCGCATCCCATTTGATGTTATTTTATTTTGTTTGGCTTGTTGCAAGAAGAGCCTAAAATGCAACCATTGCTATGTCCCCTGTGGAAACATTTCTCCTTTTTATAATTTGAAAAAAATATTGCTCAAACCTGGTCTGGTATAATTTCACAACCTCTTTCTGAGAAATTACAATTTCTAATGAAATTGCTTAGGTACCATTGCATGCTTACCTGATGAACTTTAATAAGCATAAGATCTGTTCTAGAAAATTAGTCACCTGTCCACCATTTAATTGCCAGCTGAGTGTCAGTTAGAAGTCTAATGACTCCAATCAGAAACCCAGCCTTCTACTGATTATCTAAAAACTCTTTTTTCTATAAGTGTCACCAGCAAGAGATCAACCTTTAAATTGGCCTGCTTAGTTCTCATTCTTTGAACAACCTTGAAGTAAAATTTTGACAAGTCCACATAATTAAATTGTCAGAATAGGTTTTTTTTTTTTTTTTTAATAGCAGGGATTTTTTTGGAAGGTGACATTGGTGCAGTGGGTTAGAGCATCACTTTTATTTCCACTCCTTGTTTCCTCGACTTTTATATTATGGCTATAAAAGAAAAAGTATCATTAACCATATTTTTCTATTTTGTCTTTTCCTTTTTTTAAAAGATTTTTATGTCTCTGACATTGGCCTGCTTCTTACAATAATTGCAAACAATTGTTTACTTGGTAGCACTTTCTTTTCTTTCCTTTTTAATGGTATTTAATATAATGGTGTTCCTTAAAATCAAAGTCAATTATAGCATGAATCACTGCTTAAGTTCATACAATGCATTCTCCAAAAAAGTCTCTTAACCTCACAAGGTACTACTACCTTCCAGAAAATGCCATAACTGAGTCTTCAATATACTGTTTCATTACTCTATAAGGATATATTTGCGGTAACAAGAGACATAGTACAACCAGGAAATTCCTCAGCCTCTAGCACATTGTTCCATTTTTCTCCCTAGAAAATGAGTCCTTTGGTTAGAAACAACATCATGAGGAATTCTGAAACTGTGAATGAGGTATTCAGTAAGTCCATGGATAAGTGCCTCTTCCAGGGAGAACAAATCAGTATCATATGGTTCAAAGTGATAACCTGCCACCAAATGTTTTCTGGTACCTCTGAAGTATGTGGTATATTAAGAGCAACATCAGTCTCTGCTTTGGCAAGTCGGACATTTAACAGTACTCTTAACCAGATTAGCTTTGGTGAGGCGAAGCCTGTATGTAAATGTTACCCTTGCCACCATGACCATTTTGTTCCTGAGCTCCCCAAGAGTCTGACAGACATGCATGGATCTTATTCATGTGATTTACTTTAAGTTCTCACATTTGTGGTTTTATTAAATCAGTTGCTTTACAAAACACTACAGATGCCACAATAATAATGATACGAATTTACCGATCTGTGGTTAACTGATAGTTTGCTGAGCATGTTTTATAAAGAAAGGGAAATGCCAAATCCCTGTGATAGTGGCTCCATTGCAGCTTAAGAGACAAAGGAGATTCTGTTTCTCAGACATTTGAATAGAGCTAATAAAACAGGAAAAAGTTTCTCTCTCCCATTTGAAGAGCTGCTTAAGAAGGAATATTCTAGTGAGCATAAACTACACTCTTTATAGTGTAGCCCTCAGTTTAGTTCATAAGTTGTAATGCCCCTTTCTTGGACTTCAAAGTTGGAGAGTTTTGGTCTCTTCATTTGTGTGTCTCAAACTTTTGGACACTTCAGCCTCAATATCTTCCCTCTGAAATTTAGACTACTACACAATTTCTTTTTAAAATTCAAACACAGTACTTTAAGCCAAACATTTAATACTATGCACACACTACATACCCTATTGCAAACTTTTTTTTGTTGTTGTTCAGGGAGGCTGTATATCTGAGTGGTACTGATAAATGCTATACGATATATTGATACATAAGAACTTGTTTCCAGTTTGATGACTGTTACTCTGTAATCAAATAACAATTATGAAAACATATTAGGATTTCTATTTCTATGATCTAGTAAAAACCTCTTTTACTAATTTTAATTCTGTAACAGCAAAATCCAAGTATTTTTCATTGCATAAATAACTAATTGTCAAGTAGTTAAAAATCAACATTTTTTTTCTGTACCATTTGGAAGAAAGAGAAAAAAGTCATGCTACATGTTGAAGGAATTATAGGCAATAGGAAACAGAAATAAGAAAATAAGATATCTTAAAAGCTAATTTATATCTTTCATCATAGTCACCATGGTCTAGGATGACCATTCATAAAGGCCTTATATCCACTTCCCAGAATAATTCATTTCTTCTTTTTGATTTTACCTCACTTTCTAGTTTCTGGATTTTGCTGCATATCATTAGCAATAAATCATTTTTAGGTTGTCACTGTTCAATAGAATGCATGCATCTTGAATAAATGCCTACAAAAAAATCCCTACTGTATAAAAAGTGATTTATCACTTAGTAACTTTCTTAACTATGCAATCATTTCATGAAGATGCACTCATGACATCTATTTCATGTGTTTCATTAATAACACAAAAATTATATTTCCATTTCAAACTTTCCAGGAATTCCTTTTACTTAGTAACAACTTTATCAAGATATAATTCATATAACATAAAATTCACTCTTTTAAAATATGAGGATTGAGAATTCCCTGATGGTCCAGTGGTTAAGACTCTGTGCTTTCACTGCCGAGGGCCTGGTTTGATCCCTGGCTGGGGAACTAAGATCCCACAAGCCGTGTGGCATGGCCAAAAAAGAAATGAAATAAAACATGAGGATTAATTTAGGCTGATTATTTTTAAGAAACCGAAGACTCAGGAAGTCTTTCTTTTTATCTCCCCTTTAGCTGCCTAAAGAGTCTGTTCCTGGAATAGAGCTATCACTGGAGATATCCACAAAGAATATGGGCTAGTTGTGGTGGGAGAAACGCAGCAGGGCCTAGAGATCAGAGTCCACTCTGTGTCCCACAGTCTGTGCATTGCTCAGCAAACATTTCTTTACCAAAAATTCTCTTTTCCATCTCCATGTGAATTGCCTTCCTCCCCTTTGAGGTCCCAAACCACTACCCTCAACATCCTCTTTTATTTTTAGTTGAAGATAGTATTTAAGGTGAGGGTTTTAGGCATTTTCGTGAGTTAGTTTTCCTGGGTCTCTGTCATGTATACATGTTATTAAACTTTTGTTTGAGTTTCTCCTGTTAATCTGACTCATGTCAATTTAATTCTTAGATCAGTCAGAGGTGTAGAGGGAAATTTCTTTCTCTCCAGCAGTACTTACATATGATTAAGGCCACAGGAAAAGTTGATATCTAACCATGGCCATTTTCTTCCCTTGTTAGCCTTTGCCAAGATATATATGATCCATATTAACCTTGAATGATCTCCATCCAGCCCCTCTGCCATCTGCTGCTACTATCCATGGTACTGCCTTGCTCTTCAATTGCCAGGACAATATAGTTCATTCCACATATTCCTCATCCCAGCCCCAAGGCATGACACCTGTACTTTTTCAGCCTTCCTCTGTATCATTTTCAAGGGGACATGGAAATCATTCAGATGCTCATCCACACTGGATCCATGAAGAGCAGGAGAAAATGGGTAATAGTTTCTCTCTTCCTAGAACTGCCCTGTATCCATTCTTATCCATTATGACTGGGGTGATCTACATAACTCCTCCCTCCTAACGGTCCAGATAAAGGATAGGACACAAGGCACCCCTGCTCTCCAATGCTAAACCTACTTGAAGGTACCTATCAAGCCCAGATTTTGGCCTTGAGAGGGGGAAAAGCAAGATACCTTTCCCAGATACCCACATGGGAAGGTTCTTGCTCTTCTCTCCCAAATTTCAAGCTCTTTTCCCTAGAACATAGAGAGCTTTTATTATTTAGTTTCTGTGCCATGAAAGAGGAAGATGTGTATAGTGGACAGAATCAGAAACTGACTCTTCATGCACACACTTTCCAGTCCAGCATTACAATTTCTTTCTTCAAGTTATGTTTCAGGAGAGTCAAAGATTCTATTTTTATATTTACTTATTTATTGTGGAAATTCAAAATTATTTTTCCTTTTCTTGAATTTTGAGATAATTCTTCTTGGTATTATTTTTTCTTAGAAATTCATTCCGATATTTATTTTTTCTTTAGAATGTTTAGTGCCTTCCATTTTCAGAGGCAATTTAAAGGTTCTGAAGGCAACAAGGACCAGTTGCCTCAATAGGTAAGTGGGTAAGTGGATGAATAAGCAATTTTTCACCTCAGTGTGAAAAATTAGAGGAACTAGCTCCAAATTTTATATCAATCTCCAGATAATCATCTCATAAACTCTTTTATGATGTGGAAATAATCTCCTGCATCCCATGAATGAATGTAGTACATGCAATGAAAGTCTTCTCCTGGTTTCGTCAGGACTCTTGTCTACCCCAACCCAACCTTCCCCAATTTACCTGAATTATGGGGGTGGAGAGAAAAGGCTGGAAAAACACCTCTGACCACTTCAAAATCAAAATGAAAATAACAGAAATTATTTTCTTTTTTTCTGATTGATACAGAATCTGAACTGCTAATGAAAAGATAGACCATAGGGGAAGAATGAAAGATCTTACAATTTTTTGTCAGATGGGTAAGAAGGATGAAAGATCTTGCAGTTTTTTTTCAGATGGGTGGGTTTGCATTTTTCCCTTTAAAAACTGGGCAAATCACTGTATTCCTCATTCTAAATCCCTTCAAACTTAAAATTAATGGAAATGTCTAAAGTTCCTGGAACGAGATGATCTGTCAAGGAGTAGCTTGTCTACCCGTCTTTTCTGGGTCTTCTCAGGGTTCTAAGTAGGAAATGTGGGTGTGAGCATGCTACGTTAGAAACTGCTTGCCTTTTTTCAGACTAGGAATATTTTTATAGCAACTTTACTTAGCACTATGTTGGTAAAGTTAAAATTCTGGAACCAAAACAACAATGCAGCCAGTCTGAAGTAACCTTACTGAGGTAAGGTTTTTTGTTTTTTTTTTCCGACTATTTTAATGGCCCGCTTTGTGCTCTCTAAATGGTAGTCATCTTACCCGTCTCTGCACCTGGAAGTAAAAGAATTCAGCATTATGTGGAGGAGAATGCTCGCCATGACCCAGTTCTCATCCTCCGCTGCATAACTTTCTCTCCTGAAAGCACTGATTGATTTCAAAGAGAACGCTGCAGAGAGATCGTCTGCGATGTGAAGAGAATTAGAATTGGACCCAAAGGTACAAGTGTAACTGGTGCTAAAAATAGCTCGCACTTTAGAAAGTTGATTAACACAAAGAAAAGATGTTACTAAAATGTTCAATTAGAATATCTGCAGCTTGGAGATTCTATTTTTAATTTTTAAGGTGTTATGTATGCACAATACAGAAGGTTGTGAACCTTACTAAAAACAGGAAAATAAAGAGAGAGAGCTACAAATGCTTCCTTTGAGAAGCAGCCACAGAAAGAGCTTGATAGCAGGAATTATTATTACTGCAAGTTTCCCAGTCCAATATACCCATTTATTATCATAACAGAAAATTTTTACTACTCATATTTCTTTGGAAAGTCTTTTTAATATGAATTTTAGAAATCCCATATCCTAGATTTAATGTATCATTACATTCATTCTTATTATATAATTCTTGACCACATTAAAAAATAGAGCATCAATGTAATTCTAAATATTAATTGGTAAATAAAAATCTATTCACTCGTAGAATTAGCAAGACTGTCTATCCAGCTGCTGCTCAATCTAGAAACCGTGAAGCCTCCCTGGATTGCTTCTGCTCTCTCGCTACTCACCGCCGATCACCACGCCCTGTCAATTTGCCTCCTAAATACATGTAAATCACTCTACTTCCTCTCCATCTGCATGGTTAAGGCTCTTGTACAATCACAGAAATCTTTTGCCTAAACTATTACTATAACCTCCTTATACTTCCCTAAACCTTCTGTGTTCTCCTCTATTTGTTCTGCACTTTGCAATCAGAATAATACATCAAAAACACAGTGTCTGCTTATTTTATTCCTCTTCTTAAAAGCTTCTGTCATTGCTCCTTACTGTTGGGTAAAGTCCAATATCCTCAATAAGGCTTTAAGCAGCCTTTACAAACTACCCCTTGCCTAACTCTCTACCTTATCTGAATGTCATTCTTACCCTCAATCTCTCTGCTCTGGCACACTGAGTCCTTCCTTAAACTAATATATGTCATCTTCTAACTGAGGGTTTTCACACATGCTCTTTCCTCTGCCTGGAATTCTTGTCTCTTTAGCTAACTTCTATTCATTCTTAGATTCACTGCCCAGGAGAGCCTCTATTATATGCAAAAGACTTGTTTTCCTAAAGGTCTTCATAGCCTTCATCATTCTATAATTGTCCATATAATGTCTCCTTATTCTGCCAGAGTCTTTGCCAACAGTGACACAATTGTTATATTTCTTGGCACCCAGTAAAGTGCATGGCTAATTAAATAATAATTTACTGGACGAATGATTGAATGAAGTGTCATGTGCCATCTCTCTCTCTCTCTCTCTCTCTCTGTATATATATATATATATATATATATATATATATATATATATATATATACACACACACACACACACACACAATATTATAGAAATTTAAGTTTCACTGAAAGGACAGTGAAAGGAAGAAAAGCTTTTCAGAGGAAGTGACACTTGAGATGGATTTTGAAAAATAAGTAGAACTTGTCAGGTAGAAAGAGCTGGTGAAATTATTCCCAGAACTGGGACTAGCATGAGCAAAAACACTGAAGCAAAAGAAGTGTTTGGGGAATGGTGAGTTTTCCGTGACTAGAGTAGGTGATGAAGAGAGATGACTGTAGTTACTGTCAGGTTCAAAATGTTAAAGCCTTTCATGCAACCTGAAGTAGTTCAATTCTAACATGGAAGCAAAATAATCATAATAACTTATAAAATTACAAAGGTGTTAGTGCCTTATTATTGAGCGCACCTAATGCAACAACACATATTATTTTTTGAGTCAAATTGGTGTGAAGTGAATTAATTCATTTTCAAATATAAAATGTTTATATCATAACGTTCATCATATATATCCTATGTTTATTCTAAGATCTTAGAGAAAAAATAATTTTTTAGAAAAGGATAACCCATCATTTTAAGTTCAATAAATTTGAAATTTTGAGTTTTTTTGTTCTGAAGATACATTTTTAGGCAGTGGACTTTTCCCATTGACTCCACAAATTGGTACTGTTTGAAATAAACAGATATAAATACTATATCTATTGGGGAAACCCAATAATGCTTTAAATATATTTGGTAAACAATCATATTTTAATATTCTTAATTGTGGGCAAAGTTAATACGTAGCCATGCAAGAAGAAACAACTCTTTGTTGCCATCTGATGGCAGCCCATTTTGCCATTAGACCATCTCTTCTGGTCTCACTTCCAAACCTCTGTGAAGCTATTAGGTGAGCTTTACCAATAAACAGTCCATTGTGAACCCAAGAAAATTTGCCCCATCTGGCATATGGCTTCTCTGACCTCCATAGTTCTTGAAGTGTTCAATGATCCTATTTCTTCTTTAACAGCTAGCAGATGGAATGACAGTAAGATTAATTAATATAAGAGATACAACAACCTTTGATCAACTCAAAGCTGACCAGGAATCCTGGAGGAACTCCTGTTCCTGAATGTTGTCAACCCAGAGCTCCTTGAAAACCGCCCCTAACCAGAGAAGCTTCTCCTTGTCCATCTTCTCAAATGTTCCTTCATACAAACAAATGAGGCTTTTTGATAATTCAGAAATTATTTATTTTATTTAATCATACATTTAAGAAATGGTTGAGATACTTCAGTATACAAGGAAGACATGGAGCTTACTTTGTAGTGAGAGTAACAGGGGGAAAAAGGAAATAAACAGTGGCAAGTTATAATAATAGTGTGCAATGTAATATCAGATGAGACCCTACATTAGGAAAGGTGGTCAGGGAAGACCTCATGAGGATATAACATTGAAGTTGAGACCTAAATAAAGAGAATGAACTAGTCATGTGGAAATTTGGGATAAGTACATACCAGGGGAGAGCACATGTAAAAGCAAAGAGATAGGACGGAGCTTGGAATGTTCAGAACATAGAGGATGTTAGGTGTGGTGGGGTGGGAAAGGTAGGGAAAGATGAAGCTAGGACTAGATAATTCAGGGTTTTTAGATCACTAAAAGGTTTTTGGATTTTATTCTGAGTTCAGTAAAAAAAAAATTTTAATTTAAAAAACCATGAGAAGGTTTAAGCAAGAGAATAATGTGGTACAATTTATATCTTAAGTTTCTCACTGCTGGCTAACAGAGTGTCATAAGGGAACGAGAATGAAAGGAAGAAAATGAGCTAGTCAGTCTCCCAAGGCAACAGAAATAAAAACAAAAATAAACAAATGGGGACCTAATCAAACTTACAAGATTTTGCACAGCAAAGGAAATCATAAACAGAATGAAAAGACAACTTATGGAATGGGTGAAAATATTTGCAAACAATGCAACTGACAAGGGCTTAATGTCTAAATTATACAAAGAGCTCCTATAACTCAACAACAATAAAACAAACAACCCAATCAAAAAATGAGCAGAAGAACTAATTTGACATTTTCCAAAGATGACATACAGATGGCCTACAGGTGCATAAAAAGATGCTCAAGATGGCTAATTACTAGAGAAATGCAAATCAAAACTACAATGAGGTACCACCTCCCACCAGTCAGAATGGCCAGCATTAAAAAGTCTACAAATAACAAATGCTGGAAAGGGTGTGGAGAAAAGGCAACTCTCCTACACTGTTGGTGGGAAGGTAAGTTTGTGCAGCCACTGTGTAAAACAGTATGGAGGTTCCTCAAAAAGCTAAAAATAGAGTTGCCATATGATCCATCAATCCCATCCTGGGCATATATCCAGACAAAACTATAATTAAAAAAGATACATGCACTCCTATGCTCATAGCAGCACTATTCATGATAGCCAAGTCATGGAAACATCCTAAATGTCCACAGACAGATGAATGAATAAAGGTGTGGTATATTTATACAATGGAATACTACTCAGCCATAAAAAAGAACAGAATAATGCCATTTGCAGCAACATGGATGGAGCTAGAGATTATCATACTAAGCAAAGTAAGTCAGACAGAGAAAGACAAATTCCATATGATAGCACTTATATGTGGAATCTAAAATATAGCACAAATGAACTTATCTAGGAAAGAGAAACGGACTCACAGACATAAAGAACAGATTGTGGTCACCAACATGGTGGGGAGGTGGGAGAAGGATGGAGTGGGAGTCTGGAGTTAGCAGATGCAAACTATTAATATTAAATACAGAATGGGTAACAACAAGGTCCTACTGCATAGCATGGGAAACTATATTCAATATTCTGTGATAAACCATAATGGAAAAGAATATTTTAAAAAAGAATGTATGGGGCTTCCCTGGTAGTGCAGTGGTTGAGGGTCCGCCTGACGATGCAGGGGACACGGGTTCGTGCCCTGGTCCGGGAATATCTCACATGCCGTGGAGCGGCTGGGCCCGTGAGCCATGGCCGCTGAGCCTGCGCGTCCGGAGCCTGTGCTCTGCAACTGGAGAGACCACAACAGTGAGAGGCCCGCGTACCGCAAAAAAAAAAAAAAAAAAAAAAAGAATGTATGTATGTGAATCACTTTGCTGTACAGAAGAAATTAACACATTCTAAATCAACTATACTTCAATAAAAAAATTTTTAAAAAAATAAAATGAGCTAGGAGTTAACACTGTGATCTGAATAATTGGTGATAGTATCTTGAACTTGGTAATGTCAATGGACCTTCAGAGAAATGAGTCGTGAAATCTTTTGGAAATAAAATCAATGGGGCTTAGGTGAGTGAAGAAAAGGAAAGACATTTTGAAGTGAGCAATTGGCAGGAGACTCATGTTGCTATTTACTAAAATGAAGAAGAGTAGAAGTGAAAAGTGAGTTGGGGGAAAATGCAAGATTTCTGTTTTAAAGACTATAACTCTGACACCCTGGTGGAGACCACGTGGGAAGAAGTTTCTGAAATCAGTACTCAAAAGGAAGATAACATCTTAATAAAAGATGTTATTTTAATCCATGATAATTGAAAATGTCATCTAAAGAAGATGTATAGCAAAAGAAGATAAGACAAAGCAGGACTGCAGGAATCATATCATGTTATATTGCCTTAACACTTGGTTTCTTTCTCCCAGACCAGTGTGACCATATAGTATCCCACTCATGTTCTTTCTAAAGTCCCCAGCTCTATTCCAAACTGTAATCTCTAACCCATCTCCCAGGTTTGACCTCCAGCCTGCCTCTCTCTAAGAATCTATCATTAGCGAATTCAGGTGAATTAGATTTTCTATCTGTGGGCCCTGGCCCCTGGTTGCTTTTACATCCAGAGTCTTGAATCTAAATTACTGTGCATTCTGGCCTCTGACAAGGATCAACAGAATTTAAGTCTACTGCAGCATATTGGGTGACCTAGAGACTTCCAGGAAGAACGGGTGTCATGAAAGAACTTCATAAAAAATGAAATACCTCAGGTTCCATTTTTAGAAGTCTGTTCACTTTGGAAAGAAGGAATTTGCTGGTAAAAAGAAAATAACTGCATGAAATTCGTGATTTTTTATTTTTATTTGTATTGCATCTAGTCATGTCATTTTACTATGTTGTCCTACATCTATATACTTCTCTAAAAATTATCTCAGTTACTCTGAGAGCAAATGCAATTTCTATATTTCAATTACTTGAAAAGAGATAGAAAGCTTTTTGTTCTATAGACCACATAGAAATGTTTTTCTTGTAGTATACAATTTGCCACAAAAAATGACTTCTCTAATTAATATTCTAAAAGTTCTAAAACATTTGTTTGGCACTTTCAACCAGATAATTGATCCTGGAAATTGCAAAGAAATTGTCTTCCTATTGTACTCCAAGAATGTCTGGTTCAATCAGCAATAAAGATGAGAGGGTCAAGTTTAAATGTACATTGAGTTTACTGTCTACAAAAATTCTTATAGACCATGATTTTAAACAAAAGAGCAATTCCTTCTGAAACCCTTTATTTGCTAGCTGAGATAGTGACACATCTGGCCTTAGCTTTCTTTCTTTCCTGACTGAGACTTGTCATTTGAAATGATCTAGCAATTTTAACTAGATAATATTTTTTTCTTTTAAATCACATTTGCATGCTACTTAACTTTCCTTTCTTCCCAAATGAATGCTGATAAGTTGGCTTAAAACATTTTGTTTTCAAGTAAGTAAAAAATCTTAGCAATTGAGAAAGAGCTGAAAGTCAGTGACTAGCATATACTAAAAGAAAATTCATGGAAGTCTTTCAAGGACTTTCTCTTCTTTTCTGACTTTTGAAAATGTTAGAGTCCAAATACTGTTTTGTTTTGTGTAAAAACAAAGCTTGTTTATTATTTCAGAGGAAAAAAATCCCTACAGATAATAAATACAAATTAAAATAATGCTAACTCCTGTTGTCCATGTATAAGTGAGTGACATAGAAGCTGGAAGAATCACACAGCAAGTTGATTTTAGGTGGTGGAATGCAGGTGTGCCTGGAGACCATGGAAGTGACACAGGTTTGGATATCCAATGTGCACTTCTACTGGGATGCACATCCTTGGGCATCTCAAATAAACTTTCTAAGCCTAGGAACAGATCTGTTAAGTGGGGAAATGAAACTTACATGTGGGTTTTATGAGTATTAAAGATAACGAATATAAAACATCTTGCATGTAATAGACGTTCCATAAATGGTATTAGACTGATGCTTTCCTGATCAGCACATGTAGGTAAAATAAGCTAAGCATCACTCCAAAGATGTGTCTCTCCACCTTTCAAAGGCAGTCTTTTCATGATTGTGTTTGTGCTGCACATAGGAAAGATTTACTACCAATTCACTTTGAACAAGTTAGACATGACCCAATTTCCTCAAGCCAGATGGCAAAGGCACTTCCGGTGGGGCAGATGGGGCTATTGACTCTCAGTTCCATGAAAACATCAGGCTTGGAAGATACCCTGGGATTCAGATAATGCACCAAGAAGATAGAGGAATGCCTTTGATATTGGCCTGGGTTTCATGGAAGCAAAAAACTATCTGAAAGACATGTGCAGTTTTAGACACTCACATAGTATTTGGGGCATGAAATAGAGTATTCAGAGGGAGCCAAGTTGCTTTCATTGGTGCTTGGGATATTCAAGTAGCTTCATCAACTAACTCTCTTTGTGTGAGATTGCAGCAATGCTTCTGAGTACCAGATGTGCTTTCCCTGAAAGGAAATGGACAAACTGGACACATTCATATCCATTAGTTAGGTAATATCAAAGTTAATTTATAAAGGCACCTATTTACTGGAATCACACTGGCAACAAACATTGAAGAGAAATGTTACTGCAATGGAAAACGTGTCAGGAAATATTTTGCCTTTGAAACAAATAAAAATTATATTGAAAATAATAACAACCCCAAATCCAACACTATGAATAGAAAGAGGTCTACTTATCATACAGCACTATTAAATTCCAAGAGATGTTCTTACTTTTGTAAGAGCCTTGGCCATAAAATAGAAGACAGATCTGTGTCAATAAAGGAAAGAAATTTACAAAAGACAGATAGCTAGACAATAGAATTAATTCCTTAAAAACTGTGAGTTTCCCACCTCTGGAACTCAAATAGGCCTAACACAATATAGAGAGAGTTAGAATAAGCTCCCTGTGGAAGGCTTAACCATACGACCTTGTTGGTAATTCCAGTCCTACATTTATCCCTCTATATAGGTCACACTTCATAGCCTTATCCTTTTTTAAGAATCACCAAAAACCAGGTATTTTCATTCTTTTCAGAGTAGAAGATAAGATGTATAGAGATGGGATTAAAACCCAGGACTGAATCCAACCATGCTTTTCCCACTATGTCATGACTCTGATATCATTTAGGTGCCAACTTGTATATAATCATTAGGCATATACACCTATTTCCAAATCAGTCTTTTAGGCAAGGTACAACTGAGTAATAATTAAATACAAAGTTCAACATACATTGAATCTACATTGGACACTGCCATTTGCCTACACAAAATACATTCTCCCCCCGCTTCTTATTTATTATCAAAACCCCAATTTTATTAAGAGCAGAGTTCATTGTCAGTTAGAAGTGACCTGACAACTCCATGCAGAACAAGGTTATATAAATGGAAGTGTATTTTGTTAAGGTTTCAAGGAAAGCTAAATTTCCCCCTTTAAAATGGTAACTTTTATTTTATATTTGCATTATGAAAAAATGCATACTAGTTACATAAACTAGAGATATACAAAAATAAAACTAAATATATCTACAGTTCAACTTATACAGATAACCACTGGTGGTTTATTTTTTCTTAAATCACAAATTTTGTTTTATATTTTTAGTGAAATATAGTTAACATACAATAGTGTGTTAGTTTCAGGTTACAACATAGTAATTTGACATTTAAATATATTACAAAATGGTCACCACAATCTAAGTCTAGTAGCCATCTTTTCCCATACAGTTATTACAATATTATTGACCATATTTCTTATGCTATATATTACATCCTCGTGGCTTATTTATTTTATAACTGGAAGTTTGTACCTCTTCATCTCTTTCATTTATTTCACTCAATCCCCCCACAGCCCTCCCCTCTGGTGACCACTTGTTTATTTTCTGCATCTATGAGTTTGTTGCATTCCTTTGTTTGTTCATTTGTTCTCCTTTTAAGATTCCATGTATAAGTGAGATCATAGGATATCTGTATTTCTCTGTCTGACTTATTTCACTTAGCATAATACCCTTTAGAACCATTCATATTGTCACAAAAGGCAAGATTTCAATTTTTATGGCTGTGTAATATTCCATTGTGTATGTACATATGTGTGTATATATATATATACACACACATTATAAAAGTGACTGGTTACTATTATAGTGTATAGTGTATGTATAATGGTGTTTATAGAGTGTATAGTGTATGTACATATATATACACTATTGTAATAGTGATTATAGGAGTGACTCCAATACATGCCTCTATATGACCATAGACTCTCATGGGCATGAGGATGAGAGTCTCATGATAAGGTTAGAAAATCAGGAAGCTAAAAAGGCCCTAGGTCCTTGATGACTGCATTCAGTCACTGCACCAACCATAGACTACTGAATTTTGGACTCATTTATACATGAGAAAAATATACCCCTAATTTAGGATGTTACCAGGTATCTGTACATGATTCTGAGCTCTATCCCTAAGTTGAACAGGAAATAAGTTGTTGAAGATTTCAAGAAGGTGTTATTAATCCTTTAATGTGCAGAAGCTTTGTGAGTTTACAAGTTGCAAACAGCTCAGTAGGTGGGATAAAGCAAATAGAAATGATAAGGTTATTGTGTATATGTGATATGTATATATGTGATACAATATATTATGTATATGTGTATATATATTGTTATAAATTATAACAGAAGAATTAATTTTGCTGAAAAAGCCTGTTATGCTTCTCAAGTAAATTTTCTATTCCTTTTAATAAAAATAAGCCAATGGAGCTCATAGATTTCAAAAAAGAATATTTTGGTATATATTCTAGGAACAAGTTTAGGCCACAGCAACTCACCAATATCAATAACACAGAAATAAGTTTTTAATGACAATATATTATCAATAAGAAAGGTTAAATTCAGTTTGGTAGTGTCAACTAAAAAATTATTCACAACATAAAAGTTGAGAGTTATGTTTTATTCGGTGGGAATTTTTAGGACGTCAAGCCCGGGAGGCAACATCTCAAGTAACCCTGAGAAAACTGCTCTGAGGAGGCGGGGGAGGGGGGAAGCTAGGATATATAGGAGTTTTACAACAAGAAGCAGGTAGTAGGAAAAATAGATTACTGTTAATAAAAGAAAACTAGATATCTCAAGTTAAGGAATTTAGTGCTTTTCTATGTATGGGAAGATTCAAGGGACTGGGCTCACTGAAATCATTCCTTTGATAAGCACCTCAGTTATCTGGGGCCAGTATCCTGTGTTTTCACATCCTGAGTTTCCTCAGGGCTCACTAGGGAGTGGCTGTAGTCTGATGGTTGCTAGACAGCAGGTATTCTTTTCTTTCCAGAGTTTTCCCAGGGCTCACCAGCTCACCGTGCTGTGGCTGCGATCGCTGATGAGTGTGACATCTTTCGTTTACTGATATGGCAGGCAATATTCCATTTATCAGTAGACTTCGTTCACAAAAGTGAGGAAAGGTATAAACTAGCTTAGAGAAGTATTATTTGCAAAACTTCAACACAACCTCCAAGTTGCCAGTAGTATGGAGATTTTTGTTACAAAAGCAAGAACAAAGTGGGAATCTAACAAGATGCCATCAGAATGACTTTAGAGATGTGGTGACCTACATGGGAAGAACAAAAATAATGCAGACAGTTAATAAATATATTGAATCATATTAAGTAGAAATAAGTGTTGATGTATGAAAGAATTAAGCAAGTGGCCACTTGAACATGGTGAACACATATTTGCAAAACCAATCATATCTAAGGCTGTGAACATGAACGTTCATATTAAAGATCCATAAAAAGGGGCTCATTAACTCCTGTACATAAGTGGCACCTGTTCATATATCCTTATCTTAATCTTCAGATTAAGAAGCAATTGTACCAGTAACTTCAGGCTTCCTGAGACTGAAAAGATATTCAACCAAGTTGTTTGGGTTACTATCTTTCAACCCTGGGAGGATTTACAGTTAAATTTAGAAATGTTGAAATAAATAAAACTCATAATATGAACATTTTAATGTTAAATATGAGAGTAATTTGAATTTTTATTTATCAGTGATTTTAAACAGAATTTTATTTAGTTTGTAAACAGAATTGGAACAGTTTCAAGACACTGATTTGATATATTTATAACCTTTACTTTTTTAAATGCTTAAATAGGAATCAAGTATATAGTTTTTAACATATTTATGAAGTGTGGTAGGCAGAATAATTACCTTCAAAGATATCTACATCCTAATTCCTGAGACCTATAAATATGTTATCTTAAATGGCAAAAGGGATTTTGCAGGTGTAATAAAGTTAAGGATCTTGAGATGAGGAGATTTATCTTGTGTCGGTGTGCTCAATGTGATCACAAGTGTTCTTAGAAATAAAAGAGGGAGCAGAAGTCAGAGAAGGGGTTGTGACCATGGAAGCAGAAGTCAGTAATGTGGGACCATGAGCCAAAAAAGGCAGGCAAGCCTCTAGAGTCAGGAAAAGGCAAAAAATAATTTGTTCCCTAGAGTCTCTAGAAGGAATGTAGCCCAATTTTCTATTATGAATGTAACAAATTACCCAAGATTAATGGTGTAAAGCAACACAAATTTATTGTCTTACAGTTCTAGCAGTAGGAAGTCAAAAATGGGCCTTTTAAAACTAAAATCAAGACGACAACAGAGTTGTTTCCCCTCCAGAAGCTCTAAGGGAGAATCTGTTCCCTTGCTAGTCATTTCTTATATAATCTGTTTGTAAGCAGTAAGAACAAAATCTGACTCCATGTTGGATCTGTTTCTTTTACTTTAACTTTTGCTCTCCATTGCTTTTTGTTACTATAATCACTAAAATCATGTTGTCTATAGCTATTGGCATACATAATGGCCTCCCTCGGGGAACACTGCTCCTCTGCCTAAATGTTAAAGTGCCTTTGTTCAGCTCACAGGGAAACATTCTGACCCTGCCCACCTGTGAATGGCTGTAAGAAAGAAGAAATTAATACATCCCCTCCCCACGGCTGGCCAAACCAGGAGGTGTTTTGCAAGATTTATGGCCTTTTAACTTTACTCCCTCACCTCCTCCCCCTCTCTGTTCTATAAAAGAAACTAGCATCCAGACCCCAAGAAGATGGTACTCTAGGACGCTAGTCCACCACCTTCTCAGATGCTTGGCTTTCCGAATAAAGTTGTATTCCTTGCCTTAACACCTCGTCTCCTGATTTATTGTCCTGTCATGCGGCAAGCAGGAGAGCTTAGACTCAGTAACATGTTCTCTAGCTTCTAGAGGCTGTTAGCATGTCTTTGTTCTTAGCTAGCCTCTTTCTCCTTCTTCAAATCCAGAAGCATAACATTTTCAAATTTTCCTCTCTGATTCTGACATTCTTGCTTTCTTCTTAATAAGGACTCCTGTGATTATACTGGGCCCAACCAGATAATCGAAATAATCCAGAATAATTTTCCCATCTCAAAATTCTTAACCTGATGACCTATGCAAAATTCCTTTTGCCGTGTAAGATAACACTTTTATAGACTTTCAGGATTAGGGCATGGACATCTTTGGGGACCATTATTCAACTACCATGTTTCCCTTCCATACGCAGCCCCTAATCTAATTTTATTTCTATGGAATTTTTTTTCCTAAACATTTCATATAAATGCAATAAAATAATATATGATCTTTGTGTTTGGCTTCTTTCATCCATGCTGTAATATCTCTCTTTTTTATTGCTGAGTAGTATTCCATTGTATGAATACACCACAATTTGTTTGCCCATTCATGGTTGATGGATATTTGGATTGTTTTCACATCTTGGTTATTATAAATATGCTGCAGTGATCATCTACATAAAACACTTTTTGTGGATATATGTTTTCATTTTGGTTGGATAGGTACCTAGGAGTAGAATTTCTGAGTCATATGGTAAATTTATATTTAACTCCTTAAGAAACTGCCAAATTGTTTTCCAAAGTGACGGCACCATTTTGCATTTCTACCAGCAATGGATGAGGTTTCCAGTTTCTCCATATCCTCACCAATACTTGTTGTTGTCTTTCTTTATGATTACCATCATTATTGTGGATGTGAAGTGATATCTCATTGTGGTTTTAATTTGTAATTCCCTAATGACTAATTGTGCTAGGCATCTTTTCATGGGATTATCCATAAACCTGCTCTGGTGAAATATCTATTCACGAATTGGGTCATTTGCCTTCTTATTGAGTTATAAAAGTTCTTTTTGTATTTTGGATACAAGTCCTTTGTCAGATATATGATTTTCAAATATTTTATTTCTTTCTGTTCCTTTTCTTTTATTTTTTTTATTTTTTATTTTTTTTAACATCTTTATTGGGGTATAATTGCTTTACAATGGTGTGTTAGTTTCTGCTTTATAACAAAGTGAATCAGTCATACATAAATATATGTTCCCATATGTCTTCCCTCTTGCGTCTCCCTCCCTCTCACCCTCCCTATCCCACCCCTCCAGGCTGTCACAAAGCACTGAGCCAATATCCCTGTGCCATGCGGCTGCTTCCCACTAGCTATCTACCTTACTACGTTTGTTAGTGTGTATATGTCCATGACTCTCTCTCGCCCTGTCACAGCTCACCCTTCCCCCTCCCCATAACCTCAAGTCCATTCTCTAGGAGGTCTGCGTCTTTATTCCTGCCTTACCCCTAGGTTCTTCATGACATTTTTTTTTCTTAAATTCCATATATATGTGTTAGCATACGGTATTTGTCTTTTTCTTTCTGATTTACTTCACTCTGTATGACAGACTCTAGGTCTATCCACCTCATTACAAATAGCTCAATTTCGTTTCTTTTTATGGCTGAGTAATATTCCATTGTATATATGTGCCACATCTTCTTTATCCATTCATCCGATGATGGACACTTAGGTTGTTTCCATCTCTGGGCTATTGTAAATAGAGCTGCAATGAACATTTTGGTACATGACTCTTTTTGAATTTTGGTTTTCTCAGGGTATATGCCCACTAGTGGGATTGCTGGGTCATATGGTAGTTCTATTTGTAGTTTTTTAAGGAACCTCCATACTGTTCTCCATAGTGGCTGAACCAATTCACATTCCCACCAGCAGTGCAACAGTGTTCCCTTTTCTCCACACTCTCTCCAGCATTTATTGTTTCTAGATTTTTTGATGATGGCCATTCTGACTGGTGTGAGATGATATCTCATTGTAGTTTTGAGTTGCATTTCTCTAATGATTAATGATGTTGAGCATTCTTTCATGTGTTTGTTGGCAGTCTGTATATCTTCTTTGGAGAAATGTCTATTTAGGTCTTCTGCCCATTTTTGGACTGGGTTGTTTGTTTTTTTGTTATTGAGTTGCATGAGCTGCTTGTAAATTTTGGAGATTAATCCTTTGTCAGTTGCTTCATTTGCAAATATTTTCTCCCATTCTGAGGGTTGCCTTTGGTCTTGTTTATGGTTTCCTTTGCTGTGCAAAAGCTTTGAAGTTTCATTAGGTCCCATTTGTTTATTTTTGTTTTTATTTCCTTTACTCTAGGAGGTGGGTCAGAAAGGATCTTGCTGTGATTTATGTCATAGAGTGTTCTGCCTATATTTTCCTCTAAGAGTTTGATAGTTTCTGGCCTTACATTTAGGTCTTTAATCCATTTTGAGCTTATTTTTGTGTATGGTGTTAGGGAGTGATCTAATCTCATACTTTTACATGTACCTGTCCAGTTTTCCCAGCACCACTTATTGAAGAGGCTGTCCTTTCTCCACTGTACATTCCTGCCACCTTTATCAAAGATAAGGTGTCCATATGTGTATGGGTTTATCTCTGGGCTTTCTATCCTGTTCCATTGATCTATCTTTCTGTTTTTGTGCCAGTACCATACCGTCTTGATAACTGTAGCTTTGTAGTATAGTCTGAAGTCAGGGAGCCTGATTCCTCCAGCTCCGTTTTTCGTTCTCAAGATTGCTTTGGCTATTCGGGGTCTTTTGTGTTTCCATACAAATTGCAAAATTTTTTGTTCTAGTTCTGTGAAAAATGCCAGTGGTAGTTTGATAGGGATTGCATTGAATCTATAGATTGCTTTGGGTAGTAGAGTCATTTTCACAATGTTGATTCTTCTAATCCAAAAACATGGTATATCTCTCCATCTATTTGTACCATCTTTAATTTCTTTCATCAGTGTCTTATAATTTTCTGCATACAGGTCTTTTGTCTCCTTAGGTAGGTTTATTCCTAGGTATTTTATTCTTTTTGTTGCACTGGTAAATGGGAGTGTTTTCTTGATTTCACTTTCAGATTTTTCATCATTAGTATATAGGAATGCCAGGGATTTCTGTGTATTAATTTTGTATCCTGCCACTTTACCAAATTCATTGATTAGCTCTAGTAGTTTTCTGGTAGCATCTTTAGGATTCTCTATGTATAGGATCATGTCATCTGCAAACAGCTTTACTTCTTCTTTTCCAATTTGGATTCCTTTTATTTCCTTTTCTTGTCTGATTGCTGTGGCTAAAACTTCCAAAACTATGTTGAATAAGAGTGGTGAGAGTGGGCAACCCTGTCTTGTTCCTGATCTTAGTGGAAATGCTTTCAGTTTTTCACCATTGAGGATGATGTTTGCTGTGGGCTTGTCATATATGGCCTTTATTATGTTGAGGAAAGTTCCCTCTATGCCTACTTTCTGCAGGGTTTTTATCATATATCGGTGTTGAATTTTGTCAAAAGCTTTCTCTGCATCTATTGAGATGATCATATGGTTTTTCTCCTTCAGTTTGTTAATATGGTTTATCACATTGATAGATTTGCGTATATTGAAGAATCCTTGCGTTCCTGGAATAAACCCCACTTGATCATGGTGTATGATCCTTTTAATGTGCTGTTGGATTCTGTTTGCTAGTATTTTGTTGAGGATTTTTGCATCTATGTTCATCAGTGATATTGGCCTGTAGTTTTCTTTCTTTGTGACATCCTTGTCTGGTTTTGGTATCAAGGTGATGGTGGCCTTGTAGAAGGAGTTTGGGAGTGTTCCTCCCTCTGCTATATTTTGGAAGAGTTTGAGAAGGATAGGTGTTAGCTCTTTAAATGTTTGATAGAATTCGTCTGTGAAGCCATCTGGTGCTGGGCTTTTCTTTGTTGGAAGATTTTTAATCACAGTTTCAATTTCAGTGCTTTTGATTGGTCTGTTCATATTTTCTATTTCTTCCTGATTCAGTCTTGGCAGGTTGTGCATTTCTAAGAATTTGTCCATTTCTTCCAGATTGTCCATTTTATTGGCATAGAGTTGCTTGTAGTAATCTCTCATGATCTCTTTTATTTCTGCAGTGTCAGTTGTTACCTCTCCTTTTTCATTTCTAATTCTATTGATTTGAGTCTTCTCCCTTTTTTTCTTGATGAGTCTGGCTAGTGGTTTATCTGTTTTGTTTATCTTCTCAAAGAACCAGCTTTTAGTTTTATTGATCTTTGCTATTGTTTCCTTCATTTCTTTTTCATTTATTTCTGATCTGATTTTTATGATTTCTTTCCTTCTGCTAGCTTGGGGGTTTTTTAATTCTTCTTTCTCTAATTGCTTGAGGTGCAAGGTTAGGTTGTTTATTCGAGATGTTTCCTGCTTCTTAAGGTGGGCTTGTATTGCTATAAACTTCCCCCTTAGAACTGCTTTTGCTGCATCCCACAGGTTTTGTGTCATTGTGTCTCCATTGTCATTTGTTTCTAGGTATTTTTTGATTTCCTCTTTGATTTCTTCAGTGATCACTTCATTATTAAGTAGTGTATTGTTTAGCCTCCATGTGTTTGTATTTTTTACAGATCTTTTCCTGTAATTGATATCTAGTCTCATGGCGTTGTGGTCAGAAAAGATACTTGATACAGTTTCAATTTTCTTAAATTTACCAAGGCTTGATTTGTGACCCAAGATATGATCTATCCTGGAGAATGTTCCATGAGCACTTGAGAAAAATGTGTATTCTGTTGTTTTTGGATGGAGTGTCCTATAAATATCAATTAAGTCCATCTTGTTTAATATACCATTTAAAGCTTGTGTTTCGTTATGCATTTTCATTTTGGATGATCTGTCCATGGGTGAAAGTGGGGTGTAAAAGTCCCGTACTATGAATGTGTTACTGTCGATTTCCCCTTTTATGGCTGTTGGTATTTGCCTTATGTATTGAGGTGCTCCTATGTTGGGTGCATAAATATTTACAATTGTTATATCTTCTTCTTGGGTCGATCCCTTGATCATTATGTAGTGTCCTTCTTTGTCTCTTTTAATAGTCCTTATTTTAAAGTCTATTTTTTCTGATATGAGAATTGCTACTCCAGCTTTCTTTTGGTTTCCATTTGCATGGAATATCTTTTTCCATCCCCTTACTTTCAGTCTGTATGTGTCTCTAGGACTGAAGTGGGTCTCTTGTAGACAGCATATATAAGGGTCTTGTTTTTGTATCCATTCAGCTAATCTGTGTCTTTTGGTGGGAGCATTTAGTCCATTTACATTTAAGGTAATTATTGATATGTATGTTCCTATTCCCATTTTCTAAATTGTTTTGGGTTCGTTATTACAGGTCTTTTCCTTCCCTTGTGTTTCTTGCCTAGAGAAGATCCTTTAGCATTTGTTGTAAAGCTGGTTTGGTGGTGCTGAACTCTCTCAGCTTTTGCTTGTCTGTAAAGGTTTTAATTTCTCTATCAAATCTGAATGAGATCCTTGCTGGGTAGAGTAGTCTTGGCTGCAGGTTTTTCTCCTTCATCACTTTCAGTATGTCCTGCCACTCCCTTCTGGCTTGTAGGGTTTCTGCTGAGAGATCAGCTGTTAACCTTATGGTGATTCCCTTATGTGTTATTTGTTGTTTTTCCCTTGCTGCTTTTAATATGCTTTCTTTGTATTTAATTTTTGACAGTTTGATTAATATGTGTCTTGGCATATTTCTCCTTGTATTTATCCTGTATGGGACTCTCTGTGCTTCCTGGACTTGATTAACTATTTCCTTTCCCATATTAGGGAAGTTTTCAACTATAACCTCTTCAAATATTTTCTCAGTCCCTTTCTTTTTCTCTTCTTCTTCTGGAACCCCTATAATTCGAATGTTGGTGCATTTAAAATTGTCCCAGAGGTCTCTGAGACTGTCCTCAGTTCTTTTCATTCTTTTTTCTTTATTCTGCTCTGCAGTAGTTATTTCCACTATTTTATCTTCCCGGTCACTTATCCGTTCTTCTGCCTCAGTTATTCTGCTATTGATCCCATCTAGAGTACTTTTAATTTCATTTATTGTGTTGTTCATCGTTGCTTGTTTCATCTTTAGTTCTTCTAGGTCCTTGTTAACTGTTTCTTGCATTTTGTCCATTCTATTTCCAAGATTTCGGATCATCCTTACTATCATTATTCTGAATTCTTTTTCAGGTAGACTGGCTATTTCCTCTTCATTTGTTAGGTCTGGTGCATTTTTGTCTTGCTCCTTTATCTGCTGTGTGTTTTTCTGTCTTCTCATTTTGCTTATCTTACTGTGTTTGGGGTCTCCTTTTTGCAGACTGCAGGTTCGTAGTTCCTGCTGTTTTTGATGTCTGTCTCCAGTGGCTAAGGTTGGTTCAGTGGGTTGTGTAGGCTTCCTGGTGGAGGGGACTAGTGCCTGTGTTGTGGTGGATGAGGCTGGATCTTGTCTCTCTAGTGGGCAGGTTCACGTCTGGTGGTGTGTTTGGGGGTGTCTGTGGCCTTATTATGATTTTAAGCAGCCTCTCTGCTAATGGGTGGGGTTGTGTTCCTGTTTTGCTAGTTGTTTGGCATAGGTTGTCCAGCACTGTGGCTTGCTGGTCGTTGAGTGAAGCTGGGTGCTGGTGTTAAGATGGAGGTCTCTGGGAGATTTTTGCCATTTGATATTATGTGGAGCTGGGAGGTCTCTTGTTGACCAGTGTCCTGAAGTTGGCTCTCCTACCTCAGAGGCAGAGCCCTGACTCCTGGCTGGAGCACCAAGAGCCTTTCATCCACACGGCTCAGAATAAAAGAGAGAAAAATTAGAGGGAATTAGTATAAGTATGAGGAAAGAAAGAAGGAAAGGAAGGAAGGAAGAAAGAAAGAAGCAAAGAAGGAAAGAAGGAAGGGAGGGAGGGAGGAAGGAAGGAAGGAGGGAAAGAAGGAAAAAAGACAAAGAAAGAAGATACAGTAAAAATAAAATAAAGTATAATAAAGTTATTGAATTAAAAAATTCTTATTTAGAAAAAAAAAAAGGGACGGATAGAACCTTAGGACAAATGTTGGAAGCAAAGCTATACAGACAAAATCTTACACAGAAGCATACACATACACCCTCACTAAAAGAGGTAAAGGGGGAAAAATCATAAATCTTGCTGTCAGAGACCACCTCCTCAATTTGGGATGATTCGTTGTCTAAAGGAGGGAAGGAAGGAAGGAAAGAAAGAAAGAAAGAAAGAAAGAAAGAAAGAAAGAAAGAAAGAAAGAAAGAAAGAAGGTAAAGTACAATAATGTTATTAAAATTAAAATTGATTATTAAGAAAAAATTTTTTAAAAAAACCATGGACGGATAGAACCCTAGGACAAATTGTGGAAGCAAGACTATACAGACAAGATCTCACACAGAAGCATACACATACACACTCACAAAAAGAGGAATAGGGGGAAAAAAAATCATAGATCTTGCTCCTAAAGTCCACTTCCTTAATTTGGGATGATTGGTTGTCTATTCAGGTATTCCACAGATGCAGGGTATATCAAGTTGATTGTGGAGCTTTAATCCGCTGCTTCTGAGGCTGCTGGGAGAGATTTCCCTTTCTCTTCTTTGTTCTCACAGCTCCCAGGGGCTCAGCTTTGGATTTGGCCCTGCCACTGCGTGTAGGTCGCTGGAGGGCGTCTGTTTTTTGCTCAGACAGGACGGGGTTAAAGGAGCCGCTGATTCGGGCGCTCTGGCGCACTCAGGCCGGCGGGGAGGAAGGGGCACGGAGTGCGGGGCGGGCCTGCGGCGGCAAAGTCCAGCATGACTTTGTACCAGCCTGAGGCCCGCCGTGCGTTCTCCCGGGGAAGTTATCCCTGGATCCCGGGAACCTGGCAGTGGCGGGCTGCACAGGCTCCGCGGAAGAGGGGTGTGGAGAGTGACCTGTGCTCGCACACAGGCCCCTTGGTGGCGGCAGCAGCAGCCTTAGCGTCTCCCGCCCGTCTCTGGCAGCGGCTCGCGCCCGTCTCTGGGGTTCCTTTAAGCAGCGTTCTTAAACCCCTCTCCTCACGCACCAGGAAACAAAGAGGGAAGAAAAAGTCTCTTGCCTCTTCGGCAGGTGCAGACTTTTCCCCGGACTCCCTCCCGGCTAGCCATGGTGCACTAACCCCTTCAGGCTATGTTCAAGCCGCCAACCCCAGTCCTCTCGCTGCGCTCCGTCCGAAACCGAAACCCGAGCCTCAGAGCCTCAGCTCGCAGCCCCGCCCTCCCCGGCAGCTGAGCAGACAAGCCTCTCGGGCTGGTGAGTGCCGGTCGGCACCGATTCTCTGTGCGGGAATCTTCCCGCTTTGCCCTCCGCACCCGTTGCACTCCTCCGCGGCTTCGAAGCTCCCCCCTCCGCCTCCCGCAGTCTCCGCCCGCAAAGGGGCTTCCTAGTGTGTGGAAACTTTTCCTCCTTCACAGCTCCCTCCCACTGGTGCAGGTGCCGTCCCTATTATTTTGTCTCTGTTTTTTCTTTTTTTTTTTTTTTTCTTTTGCCCTACCCAGGTACGTGGGGAGTTTCTTGCCTTTTGGGAGGTCTGAGGTCTTCTGCCAGCCTTCAGTAGGTGTTCTGTAGGAGTTGTTCCACGTGTAGATGTATTTCTGGTGTATCTGTGGGGAGGAAGGTGATCTCCGCGTCTTACTCTTCCGCCATCTTCAAGGTCCCCCTCTTTTATTTTTTAAATGGTGTCTTTTGAAGCACAAAGTTCTTAACTTACTATTTTTTTAATCACCTGCGCTTGTCATTAGTTCAAAAAATTTTAGCCTAACCCAGGACCATGAAGATTTACTTCTATGTTTTCTTCTAAGAGTTTATAATTTTAGCTGGTAGAGTTAGGTTTATGGCCCATTTTGAGTTAATTTTTGTACAGTGTGTAATGTAAGAGTCTAAATTCATCTTTTTGCATATGGAAAACCAATTTTCTCCTCATTCTCTTTAGGAAAGACCACTATTTCCCCCATTGAAATTGACCTAGCACCTCTAGCTGCATTCAGTGGTCAAATACATAGCGGTTTATTTCTGGACCCTCAATTCTTTTATTGATCTATATGTCTATCTTTACCACACTGTCTTGATTACTGTTGCTTTGTATTAGTTATTGAAATTGGGCAGTGTAAGTCCTCCAACTTTGCTCTATTTCAGGAATTTTTTGCTATTTGATACAAATTTTAGGATTGGCTTATAAATTTTAGCAATAGAGGTCAGTTGGGATTTTTATAGGCTTTACATTGTATTTGAAGATCAAACTTGGGGACAATTGTTATCTTCATAATGTTGAGTCTTCTGATCCATGAATATGGACTACCTCTTAATTTATTTAGATACTATTTAATTTCTTCCAGCATTTTTTTGTAGTTTCTTTCAGCAATGTTTTGTAGTTCAAATATGATGTATTCTTAAAAACAGTGCAAAATACTCCAGGAAATTTAATTAATTAAATTTATAAATGAGACTTCTTGTTTAAGGGAATTTATTCTGTTCAAATTAAGTTGATCAAACACTAATCCAAGAAAACTTTAAGGGAAATATTGGCACTTTAGTTACTTCCATAATGAGATTTGTAAACAGAACTTCAAAGTATAAGGAAAATTAGGCTATTTTATTTTTATCTTTAATAAATTACATGTTGATTTAAATCCTGATTACTGTAAGTAGTTCTTTCTATGAACAAAAGAGCAAAAGCTTTCTATGCTTGGATTTTTTAAATCACATTGATCTTATTAATGAAAACATTTGCTTTTTAGACTTGCCTTTTGAGAGTTTAACATTTTTTTGTGTAATAGCATCTGTTGGTATAAAAAGTTAGATTAAACATATACATCCATCTAGAAATATTAAAATAGAGACAATATTGACAAAGAAATACTATAAGAGCAAACAACAAACAGAAAATTGCATCCTACAGAGCTGACCGATTTCCCCTCATCATTCTGGCTCCACTTTATCCACTAGTTTTTTTCATACTCTATATTCTACTATATTATATCAAATGTCCCTTAGTCACATCCTGATTTTAAGAGAATTCTCCCCAGGGCACTCCTTTTCTCTCTCAGATATCATTTTTTAAAGCCCTCAGATCTTCTTATACCTAATAGATGTGTTCAAAAAAAAAAAAAAAGCAGTAACCATGGAGAGGTTCAGTGACATGCCTAATGCTGTTCAGAAAACCAGTGGCAGCCCTTTCTGTGAGACCTATTTCTTTCATATTAAAGATGTTTTGGCAAACCTAATTTTATAAACTTAACATCTGTAGAAAATGATATGCTATCCTTGGTGTGCTTAGGATCAGGCACAGGATGATCAGATATCAGAAATGGTAATAATGTGCTCAAAGGAAAGCAATTATGTGAAAATAAATGTGGGGTTATAGGAGATTCTAAGCTATTATCTTACCCTGAGAAGTATGAATTTAGTTTGAATTTTAAAAAGAGTGGTATATACTAAGAGAATATGCAGGTATAAAAAAGTTTAGTATGAGACTATTTGGGAAAACGTAATGTATACCAGATGCTTGCACTATTTAAAGTACCCGCTCAAATTTATATTCCTTTTGTGGATTAAAAGAGTGTTTTGTAGCAGTTCTAGTAAGAGCAATTGAGCAGTGCTGCTCCAATTCCTCCAGGAATATTGGAGGTTAATTTGAGTGATGATTTTCTCATTTTATCATTTTTCTGCTAGGCTTATGTATGTACTACAAAATCTATAAGTATTCCCAAAGTCCCAAATTAAAACGAATCATTTAAATTAATTATTGGACTTCCTCATCTATTCATGTTTCCTTTTTTGGCTGGAATGTGCATCTGTAAGTCAGTGATAAATTGTAAGCTTCTAGGGAAACCTTCATATTTGTGATTATTTGATCAGAAAACTCAGGCATGAATGCTCAATAGTTAGAATTAAAGAAATACAATATGCCATAATTTAACTTTAATAAGTTTAATAAACTAAGTTTAATAATGTTAATAAACATACATGCAAATTTATATCCATATATATACTTGATGGATAATCTTTCTAGAAAGATAACGTTGACAAAATTTGACAAAACACTTTGCCAGCTATAACTCTGACTTTTCCAGATTTTAGTTTGGAAGTAACTATAATTATGAGTAAGTTCCATTCAAAACTTGATCATGGTAACAACAGTACATTTGTTTTCCTGACTTGGAATATGAGGAGGCAGTGCTATAGGGACAGAACAGTATTAGAAAACAGTGGACTCTCCATCTCATAGAAAGAATCATGCCACATTACAATTATTTTTTACTTCCTTTTTTTCCTCTACTCTCAATCCTACTACATTATTCATCTTTGAATTCCTGCCACACTGCAGAAAATTGGCATACACTATCCTCTCAATAACCGTAGAATGAAAATAAAATGAAATTTTATACTTTATCATGAGAAAACTGTGTGTGGTTTTGAGTAAATCACTTACCATGTAATTTACCAGGAAATTTGACAAGTTTGTTCCCTAAAAGCCCTTTCACATAAGAATTCTATAAATACAAATTTTTATGTACTCCAATTCCATGCCCTACCACAGATATTTTCATGATGTTATTATTATTTTTATTCTTTTTTTTACTGAAAACGTTTATTACAACAGTGTCAGAGCTACGTGACAGTAAGTTCACAAACTGGTGGGTTTGCCCCAGGTTAGAACTGGGGCAGGGGGGTTATTATTATTTTTATTTCACAAAAGTTTTAACTTTTTTATCAGATTATGCCGTGAATAACAGATTAGAACATTAGTCGAGCTCTGCAACTGATTTGCTTTGTAATGTCAGGCAATATTATTTGTCTATGCCTCAGGAGCAGTTGCCTGTATGGTACAGTTAATGATGCCTGCCACTTTCTTTAATGTAATAACATTCTGTTGAAAAGCTCTTTGAAGACCAGCAAAGAACTCTATTATGGGCAACTGAAAATTAATAGTACAGAAGATCTTCTTAAGGATTTCTCTGAAATACCTATGGCTGAATAATCAAAATGGTTTTGAAATGAAAAGAGGACATAAAAGCATGCTTTATTTGTTGTTTTGATATGAACACTTTTAATCAAACTGTTACTACTAATATACTGTTGGACTATCCAGGGAAACACATACTTACATGAAACTATGTTAATTCATAATAGAAACTCCCTAAATGAATTTTAAGATGAAAAATTTTCTGAATTAAACCAGGTATTAATTACTACTAGTGAAAAATCCCCCCAATTTAGAGAAATTTGACTTACCCAGGATGCCTCTAATCTGATACCCACCTTCTCTTTAATTCTACCATCTTCTCATTAAACACGTTTCTTACATGAAATTAATTACCTGGGTGCTGTTCACAAAGACTAGCATGCTATCCCAACTCAGCAGTGATCAAATAAATCCGTAATTGTGCAGGGCTCTGAAACACAGTCACTGATTTGCTGGAGAGCCCTGGTTGTTGGGGGAGTTATATTTTTAAGAATCACTAGAGCTAATGATCGTTATTAAGCAAGAACTAGAGATTGCTTTCCTTAGTTTTATGTACTATACTCTTTGTTAAAAGTTACTAATAAGCTAAACGAAAACAAAATTAAAAAAACAGAAGTAAAGAAATAATCTATGTTACATGCTGGTGAAGAAAGTGGGCTCTAAAATCAGACTGAGTTTAAATCCCAACTCTGCCACATCCCAAATTAATGACATTAAGCAAGCTACTTGGTGTCACTTTTCCTCAGTTTTCCTTGTAAAATGGAGGCGATAATAATTACCCTACCTCACAGATTTGTTGTGCAGATTAGATGAGCTAGTATGTTTGTAATATCCTTAGAAGAGTGCTTAGCTCAGAGCAAGTGTTCTACAAATAAAAGTTGTTGTTACTGGCATTATTATTGGTTTAATGCTTTAAAAGAGACTGCTATGGACTGAATGTTTGTGCCATCCCCAAATTCATCTATTGAAGCCCTAACCCCTAATGTCATGGTATTTGGAGGTGGAGCCTTTGAAAAGTAATTAGGTTTAGAGGTCATGAGAGTGGAGTACTGATGATAGGATTAGTGCCCTTATAATAAGAGCAAGAGACCAGAGCCCTCACTCTCTGCTCCATGTGAAGATACAGCTAAAATGTAGCTGGCTGTAAACCCGGAAGAGTATCCTCACTAGATATTGAATTTGCTAGCACCTTGATCTTGGACTTCCTAGCCTCCAGAACTGTGAGAGATATAATAAATATTTTGTTGTTTAAGTCACTCTCTCTATGGTATTCTGTTATAGCAGCCTGAACTAAGACAGAAACATTGAAGATAGGAACAGAAAATAATGTAAAATTTCAAAATGAATAAAGTAGAAAATTAGTTGCATGTGACTTAAAAGGTTAGCACAATTTGAACCTGGTGACAATTGCCAACATCTTAAGGATAGATATTTCTGCTTTGGAGATGTGTTTAAACCAGATTTGAAGTACTATGCAGTAATGCATCTTTTAACAAAGCAGGTAAATTCTAATGATATTTTAATGTCTGACATTTTGCTTCCAAAAGTAGAAATCATATAGTAGCAAAGAGTTCAATCTAGGATAGCAGAAATTAAAGTGAGAGTTAACAGTTTTCAGAAGAAAGTATGTTTTCCTTTCTTCTTGCAATTTTAAAAACTTTGACACATCCTTAGTGCTGATTTTTAGAATATGTTGAGCCAAAAATTTTTCTAGAGCAACATAGATTCATAATGGCAAAATATGTATTCACATAGCTAAGATAATTTTTAAAGCATCTTTTTTTTTTTTTTTTTTTTTTTTTTTTGCGGTACGCGGGCCTCTCACTGTTGTGGCCTCTCCCGTTGCGGAGCACAGGCTCCGGACGCGCAGGCTCAGTGGCCATGGCTCACAGGCCCAGCCGCTCCGCGGCATGTGGGATCTTCCCGGACCGGGGCACGAACCCGTGTCCCCTGCAGTGGCAGGCAGACTCTCAACCACTGCGCCATCAGGGAAGCCCAAAAACATCTATTTTTTAATTAAGAGAAATTTGTATTACCTGTCCAACTCTAGTATAAATAATTGCTACACCTGGAATCCAGCAGCTCAGTGTGAGGTTACATCATTCAAAATCAAAGTATCCATCGAGATCATCCAGAGTGAATAGACCAAACCTAATTTTATACGCTTTGCTTTATAACTCCTTGAATGACTTGGAAGTTGTTGTGTATTGGCTTGATATGATTTAAAATCCACTTGTTATTTGTTTCTAAGAATGAATATGTTTTGTTCTAAGAGTGAAAATATTTACACTGAGAAAGCTGTATCAGGATGTTTTTATTTACATCTGTAGTTGTTGGTAAGCACTCAGTAGCTCAGCTAGTGACCAGCACTGCTGGGGGCTTGAGCAACTATGGCTAGGGGCCGTTTAGCTTTAATACAGAGGTTTGACCAGCAACTCCAAGTGTTTGATCTGGGCAAGTTTACTCTTTGCTGATCTTAATTTCTCTCTGAAGACCTTGGGGGCGGGGGCATTAGCTCCAACCCAGGCATAACAACTCTTTGTTGGCAGTGATGAAAACCTGCAGGCTCCTCCAGGGAGGCCACCTTACCTACCAACATCAGTGCCTTTGTTCCCAGCAACACACTCTAGCAACAAGGGATTTCACTTTTGCTTGGGCAGCTGGCTGATCCCTCTTAGCTGGCTAACCCACTGTCCTAATAATCAATTCATCGAAAGTTACACCTCAACTAAATTTGACTTTATTCCTATCATCTTCCCCTTGCCTGGAACAATAGTGCAATTAATCTATTATTGGTTTGGAGTATGTTATTTCTTTATTGGCTTACTAAGAAACATTATCCTATATGCTATTGGCTTGTGAAATATTATAATTCCCACAGCAAACCTGTATTAAATAAATTCTTGCCAAGGACAATCTCCATTTCTGAGCATAATTTGCCACCCAGAAACAAGACAGAAGTAGAATTCAAGGATGCTAATTTGCCATCCTATGCTTGGAAAGCTATTTTTTAGACAGTATAGCCTTCTTCATCAGTGAAAACTAGTTGACCATACCAGTAAGCCATCACACCAAGGACACATTACAATAATTTCCAGGTTTTAAAGCAATTTGTTTGTTACAAAAAATAAGGAGAAAGAAAATAAGAAAACTAAGTAGTATTAAAGAGGAGGATTAAAGTTTTAAAATTTTATCATATTTAATATTCCTACCACCCAGTGTTCTCGTATGTCTCTGAGGATATTTTCCTCAAATTAGGTGATTTTAATAAAGCAAATGACATCTTGTCAGTAAAAGTAATATTTTTATGAATATTAATATAATTTCCAGTGGAATTATATTTATATAATTTCTCATTTTAGGAGATTTAATAGCCCTTATGACTAATTTCTTTCCCAGAGACTTCTTTCTATTAAAAAAAAATCAGTTTTTTCTAATGGATTGAATTAAAGTTTTTCTAAATCTCTTCAAGGGGATTTGACAAAATTATACATTTTTAAAACAGCCTCAATTTTTAGCATATATTTAACCTTTTAATTTTTTTAGCTTTTGCCATATTTTAAATGTTTGCTTCTAATAACATTTTTTAAATTGAACCTATTAAATCTGTTGGAAATTCCGGAAACTGAACAATGGTAAACAAATTATGAAAAGCAAAATAAAAGTCAAATAAAATTGAGATTATCCACAATTGAGCCTTTTTGGATAATCTGAGTCAACTTCAGACTTTCTCATCACTCTGTTCTAGTTGCTTTTAGATTATCAGTACACAGTATCTGACTATCACACAATATGAAGCATGGAAAGCACCTATGTATGTATGCTAAGTGCCCATTGCTCTGTGTGCATGAGTGAATCCCCACACCAACCATAAGTCTTGTTTGGAATATCTCTAATGTGTTGTGTTTACTCTCAAAGGAGTGAGAGTTATACATATTTAATATACAATAAGTTTGGGGTTTGGGTTTCTTTTCCAGTTTAGGTTTAGAATTTGATCGGGAGTGTCTAAAGGAAAAGTCAGTTTTATTATTTTTTTTTTAGTTATTGTGTGGAAGATGGAGATGGGCAAGTTGTCTCAAAATTACTTTTATTACCGATATTGTATTAAAAACTATTGGCATGAATATTTGTTCCTAATATTTATGAAATTTAGAGATTTAGAGAAATAGTGATCAAGTCACATTCTATTGATAGATTGGCATAGCAAAGATATTCAGGGTATATGGTTAGAGACCCAGGGTTTTCTCCTGCCTTACAAGCCACTTCTTCTGGGCTCTCGTCCTCTGCTTTTTGGAGTGCCCCAGAAATCCAACCTCAAAACTTCTCTAACTAGACTCAATCTGTAGGTGATCTTGTCTACTACCATGGTTTCAAAAATTATCTATAGTTTTCAAATGACTCCCTAATGTGCATTTCTAGTACAAACCATCCCTTGAATATAAGGCTCAGATACCCAACTCTCTCTATGGCATCTCCACTTGGTTGTTAAATGGGCATCTTAAAGTTAAAATATACAAAACTCTCCCCACAACTCTCTTCTGCTCCCAATATTTCCCACCTCAGAAAATGGACACCACCTAATTATTCAGGACCAAAACTTTAGAGTCAACATTACACCTTTTCTATCCCATCCTTTCCACTTCTCACTTTCTCACGGCCACAGCCACAGCCACAGCCACCACCTTTTGCCTGAACCACTGCAAATCAAAACATTGGTCTTCTTGCTTTCTATTCTGAGGTCTTCACACTACAATCCTCACTATAAGGATTACTAGCAATCTTTTCAAAATTTAACTGGTCATGTCAGTTTTCTGCTCTCAACACTTCTTAGTTTCTCATAAAACTTAGAAAAAAAAAAATCCAATGTCCCCCCCCGCCATGGTCTCCAAAGTCCTATATGATCTGATTTCCTGCCATTGTCCTCTCACTCACTCTTCTAGCCATCCTTTCCATTTTGGAAAACATCAATCATATTCATAATTCATTGCCTTTGAACTTAAGTTTTCATTGCCTAGAATATTTTCCACCAGATACTTATAAGGCATGCTTCCTCATTCTTTTTTTTTTTTTTACATCTTTATTGGAGCATAATTGCTTTACAATGGTGTGTCAGCTTCTGCTTTATAACAACGTGAATCATTTATACATATACATATGTTCCCATATCTCTTCCCTCTTGTGTCTCCCTCCCTCAATATTGTGAAAATGACTATACTACCCAAGGCAATCAAGAGGTTCAATGCAATTCCTATTAAATTACCAATGGCATTTTTTGAAGAACTAGAACAAAAAATCTTAAAATGTGTATGGAGACAAAAAAGACCCTGAATGGCCAAAGTAATCTTGAGAAAGAAAAACGGAGCTGGAGGAATCAGGCTCCCAGACTTCAGACTATACTACAAAGTTACAGTCATCAAAAGAGTATAGTACTGGCACAAAAACAGAAATATAAATCAATGGAACAGGATAGAAAGTCCAAAGATAAACCCACACACCTATAGTCACCTACTCTATGACAAAGGAGGGAAGAATATACAATGGAGAAAAGACAATCTCTTCAATAAGTGGTGCTGAGATAACTAGATAGCTACATGTAAACAAATGAAATTAGAACACTCCCTAACACATACACAAAAGTAAACTCAAAATGTGTTAAAGACCTAAATATAAGACCAGATACTATAAAACTCTTAGAGGAAAACATAGGCAGAACATTCTCTGACATAAATCACAGCAATATTTTTTCGATCCATCTCCCAGAATAATGGAAATAAAAACAAAAATAAACTAATGGGGCCTAATTAAACCTAATAGTTTTCAGCTTTAAGAATATTTTTCTCTTCCGTTGGATAAAGAAGATCTACAAAAAATCAACACTAACATCATATTTAATGGTAAGAAATGCAAAGCTTTCCCACTAAGACCAGGTAAGGGACAAGGATACGCCCACTTATCACTTCTTTCCAACATCATACTGGAAGTTCTAATTAATGCAATAAGACAAGAAAAAGAAAATAAAAATGTATACAATTTGGGAAAGAAGAAATAAAACTGTCTCTGTTTGCAGATGACATGATTATCTATGTAGAAAACCCAAAAGAATCACTCAAAAATAAAAAACCATCGTGGAATTAATAAACAATAATGGCAAGTTTGCAGAATACATGGTTAATATGTGAAATTCAATAGATTTCTTATATATCAGCAATAAACAAGTAGAATTTGAAATTGAAAACACAATACTATTTACTTTGGCACCCCCCCAAAATTAAATATTTATTATAAATCTAAAAAAATACATGTAAAAGTTCTATCTATATGAGGAAAACTACAAAACTCTAATGAAAGAAAACAAAGAACTAAATAAATGGAGAAATAGTCCATGTCCATGGACATAAATACTCATATTCTCAAGATGGCAGTTCTTCCCCACTAGACGTACAGATTCAACACAGTGCAAACCCAAACCCCAGTAAGTTATTCTGTGAATGTCAAGAAACTAATTCTGAAGTTTATATGAAGAGGCAGAAGACCCATAATTACCATAAACCTATAGTTATTTAGATAGTGTGATACTGCTGAAAGAATAGACAAATTAATGTAACAGAATAGAGGACCCGGAAATAGATCCACATACATATAGTAAACTGATCTTTGACAAAGTAGCAAATGCAATACAATGGAGAAAAGATAGTC
Source organism: Orcinus orca (assembly GCF_937001465.1). NCBI lineage: Eukaryota > Metazoa > Chordata > Mammalia > Artiodactyla > Delphinidae > Orcinus > Orcinus orca. The sequence continues at coordinate 31,754,985 of NC_064569.1, read as the reverse complement.
TCTCCAAAAAATTGTTGTGAAAAAATTGGACATCCACATTAAAAAATTTTTTATTTATAAAATTTAACCCCAAATAGATTATCAACCTAAATGTGAAATGCAAAACTACAAATCTCCTAGAAGATAACATAGTAGAAAATCTAGATGATTGGGATATGGTGATGACATTTTAGACAACACCAGAGTCACAATCTATGAAAGAAATAATTGATTAACTGAACTTCATTATAATTAAAAGCTTGTGTTTGGTGAAAAACAATATTAAGAGAATGAGAAGACAAGCCACAGACCGGGAGAAAATACTTGCAAAAGATACATCTGATAAAGTTACTCTTATCAAAAATATGCAAAGAGCTCTTAAAACTCAACAAGAAAACAAATAACCCAACTAAAAGACCAGCAGATCTGAATAGATATCTCATCAAAGAATATATACAGATGGAAAATAAGCATATTAAAGGATATGTCATATGCTTATATGCTCCATATCATATGTCATCAGGGAATGCAAATTAAAACAGTAAGCTCCCATTACAAATCTATTAGAATGGTCAAAATCTGGAACACTGGCAATAGCAGATGCTAGTGACAATATGGAGCAACAGGAACACTCATTCATTGTTAGTGGGAATGCAAAATGGTGTGGCCACTTTGGGATACAAAACTAAATATACTCTTACCATACAATCCAGCAATCATGTTCCTTGGTATTTTACCCAGAAGAGCTGAAAATTATGTTCACACAAAAACCTGCACATGGATATTTATAGTAGCTTTATTCATAACTGACAAAACTTGGAAGCAACAAAGATGTCCTTCAGTAGGTGAATGAATGAATAAATAAACCGTGGTTCATCTAGTCAGTGAATATTATCCAGTGCTAAAAAGAAATGAGTTATCAAGCCATAAAAAGGACACAGAGGGACCTTAAATGCCTACTACTAAGTGAAAGAAGCCAGTCTGACAAGGATACACAGCATATGATTCCAACTATATGATATTCTGAAAAAGGCAAAGCTATGGAGATAGTAAAAAATTAGTGGTTGCCAGGGGGTAGTGGGGAGAGAGGATGGAGCACAGAGGACTTTTGGGGCAGTGAAACTATTCTGTAGATACTATAATAGAGGTAAAATGTTGTTATACATCTTTCCAAATCTATAGAATGTACAATACCAAGAGTGAATCTAATACAAATTATGGACTTTGGGTGATAAAAAATAAGTCAATGTAGGTTCATCAAGTTAACAAATGTGTTGCTCTGGTGCAGAATGTTGACAGTGGGGAAGGATAGGTATTGGGATGTGGGGTGCAGGCAGGAGATAAATTGGAACGCTTTATTCTTTCTGCTAAGTTTTGCTGTGTTGACAAAAATTCAATTAACTATCAAGTGAAAAAGAAAAAAGCAAATTTTATTCAAGCCAAACTGAGGATCATAACCTGGGAAGCAAATTCTCAGAAAGCTCTGAGAACTGTTAGAAGCCTGTTAGAAGTCAAAGGCACAGTCATAAACATTTTTGAGACATAGGATCATACATCGAAATGACATACTGATATTTTATGTAAAGTTCATTAAGGGTACATAGTTCAGGTAAACATGTACAAAGCAAGCAGCAAACAAGTCACCATGACCCCCTACAGTGCTGGAAAAGAACACTATTCTTTAAGCAATTACATTGCTAGCTTTGGAAGAAAGAAAAAAAAATCTTTACAGTTGAGCAGGCACTGCCATCTTTGAGGAGCTCTGGTTAATGTGTAATGCAGATGCACACTGCACATTAGGGAGGTAAGGAGGAGGCCCATAAAACACAGAGAGAGAATTTTATGTTTAATTTTTTCTTGTCCTGCCTTAAAATATAAATTTTATTTCATCAGTTGTGAATCTAAAATTGCTCTACAATATAAACCCATTTAAAAGGGGAAAAAATGCTTTTCCTGATATTTATAAGTTCCTGTCTTAAAACATACCCACACTTCTAGTTAATTCCCAACTAATCAGATAAAACCCTCTTTTTTTGATAATTGCATCCTATTCACATGTTCTTTCTTACATGACAGTGTACGCTTTCCTTCTAGGGTGCTTGAAGGTCTTATCTGGCATACTCTAATATCTATATTTGGCTTCAGCAGTACCTCTTGATAAAAAGCAAGAGAGGTTATGATAAATTTTTGGTCTCAATTCTTCCATTCTTCCTGTATTCATGCCTTTTTAATGTAACTTTGAAATTCTTCCTATAGAAGGTAAATATACTTCCTGCCCCTAGAGTTTGGACTTGGCCGTATAATCTACTTTGGTCAGTGAGTTAGCAGACTTGATGCAGGTTATGTGCTTGGCTGGTTGGGTCACCACCATTCTTCTGCCATCACCATGAGAAGAGGTTGAGAGACACATAAAGCAAAGCCACCCATCTGACATGAAATGTGAAGCTAAGCTACTCCAGCTGAGCTGAAAGCTTGTGAGCTAGACAGAATGTTCATGTTGTTTGCCACAGAAGTTTTGAGTTTGTTATGTAGTACTAATTGACTATTACACAGGCCAAGAGCTACTCTCTACTATCAACTCATATGCAACTCCATCCCTAACTGCATATATAAAACATAGAGTAGTCATTCAATTTATTCATTTATTCATGCATTCATCCATTTATATATTTAAAATTCTTATTGAGTTTCTACCCTGTGCCAGGCACTGCATGATTTAGATATTGGCTAGGAATGCATATAAGCATATACCTCAACTACGTATGTGGATGCACATATGTAAGCATATATGTGTGTGTATAAATTTTATGGCATATATGTGTATATACATGTGCAATTTTCTGATAACTGCTTATAACAAATTACAAACAAAAAGTGGCTTAAACCACACAAATTTATGATCTTACAGTTCTGGTGGTCAGAAGTACAAAACTGGTCTCGCTGGGCTAAAATGAAGGTGTCGATAGGGCAATATATATATATATATTTATTTATTTATTTATTTGTTTGTTTGTTTGTTTGTTTGTTTGTTTTGCAGATTCTAGGAGAGCATCTGTTTTCTTGGCTTTTTCAGCTTCTAGTGAATTCTTGCTTTCCTTGGCTCATGGCCTTCTTCCTCCATCTTCAAAGAAGTCAGCAGTGTTGGTCTGAGTCCTTCTCACACTGCCATCTCTCTGGTTCTTCTACTCATAAGGCCCCTTGTGATTACATTAGCCCACTCAGATAATTCAGGATAATCTTTTCATCTCAAGGTCAGCTGATTTGCAACCATAATCTACCTACACCTTAATTCTCCTTTGTCATGTAATCTAACATATTCATAGGTTCCAGGGATCTGGGTGGGTACATCCTTGGGAGGCCTTTATTTTGCCTATCACAATAAATAAAACCATAATAAATTCACATGTGTTGTCAGATTTCATCTGTATATCTTCTTTGAATTCTCTGAAAATAAGAATAAAAGTTTTAAAACATTTTTTAAAAAATACATAAAGCTATATATTAAATTCTTAGGGCCAGATGTATTTTGGAACTCAAAACTTTTAGTATTTAAAAGATAATTTAAAGATTGCAAACCAGTGATGTCTGCAGCAATATTCCATATTCAAGCACATTAGTCTTTCTGTGAGAAATGTATGAATATTCACCCCAAGTGGGATAAATAAAAACTATAAACAACCTCATAACAGTCGAGGCCAAGATTTGTCACTAAATGAATTCTGCTCAGGTCAGAATTTTGTTGCTATGTGAGCTATGAAAAAAACTTAGTTTTGAATTTTGGGGATTATAAAAGTGCAGATTGTATGTATGCAGAAAATACAGTAGAAAATATGCAAAAATATTAATAGTTGATTTCAGCTTGTTTAATATTTTCTGTGAGTTCCTAATTTTCTACAGATATTATTAATTTTTTTTTTTTTCGGTACGCGGACCTCTCACTGTTGTGGCCTCTCCCGTTGTGGAGCACAGGCTCCGGACGCGCAGGCTCAGCTGGCTCACGGGTCCAGCCGCTCCGCGGCATGTGGGATCTTCCCAGACCGGAGCATGAACCCATGTCCCCTGCATCAGCAGGCGGACTCAACCACTGCGCCACCAGGGAAGCCCTACAGATATTATTTATCCTTTGTTTAAGATAATTTATACTTTAATAAATTTATCAAAAAGTAAGCTCCATAGAAAAATTTATAACACCATGAATTTTCATAAGGTAAGCACATTGTGTAACCAGTACCCAGATCAAGGAACAAACCATTACTGAAAGTCCAGAGGCTCCTTTCTGCCCTGTAGTCCTTCCTCTAACACTACCACCTAAGGGGAACTACCCTCTGTTTTTATTATAAGTTTAGCCTGTTTTGAACTTTACAAAAATGGAATCATAAAATATATACTCTTTTGTGTCTGGCTTATTTGCCTTAATATTATTTGTGCAAAATTCATCTGTATTATTATATGTAGTTGCTAGGTTTTTTTTTTTTTTGACTCTCAATGACTTAGGTAGCACTTTATTTTCTAAATATGCATGGTTTATTTATCCATGTTAGTGTTAATGGACATTTGAGTTGTTTCCATTTGAGGGCTATTAAAATTAATGCTGCTATGAACATTCTTGGTAAACATATGTGCACATTTCTGTTGAGTGTATACCTAGAGCAGAATTTCTACACTACATGGTTTCCAATGCTCAGCTTTAGTGGATACTGCCAAGCAGTTTTCCAAAATTATTGTATCCATATATTGTTTGTATAATCAGGAAAAAACAATTAAAAATATAAAACAAGGGGAAAAAATTCTGTTTATTTCCTAGAAAGAGCACTTGATTGTATCACCCATGATGTATATTTCAGTTCTGGCCCTGCACCAACTAACTCTGTGAATTTGGGCAAGTCACTTTTCCTCTAAGGGATGAGTTATCTTTAACAAGAAGTTTGGAATAGATGAATGCATGAGATCCATCCAAATCTGAGTCTATGAGAAAGAGTGGAACAGAGGCTCTGAAGTTATATGTGCTACTGTTCCAGCTTCCACACTACCCTGCAACCTCCCCTTCCAGGGCCTGGGACTATCTCTGGGGCTATTTTGTTATTTATGGTATCTTTTTAAAATGTTCAGTTCCCTTTGCTTTGCTGGACCAGTATACAGACTTTGAGGCACAATGATTTGAAATTTAAGAAGAGAAGCCAAAGATCAAGATTAAGGGAGATTTAGAAATGTGGCATGAGTATTAAAGTAGAACTACCTTCAAATTCCCTGGGAGAGAGAGACTCTTAAATGAATAAAGGTAACAGTGGCAATTTCTGAAAGTAGCACTGACAGGGTGATGACTAAAAAGGATTTGTGGGATTTAGCCATTTAAAGTTCACTCATCCTGGAAAAAGTAGTTTTCCTACAGTCCGAAGTCATATTATCTGAAAACATGAGTTCCCAAACATGCTTACAAATACAAATGTACAGCCCACGCCTCTGTCCCACTAAATTTGAATTTTTAACAGCTTGTTATTAGGCTACCAAGTAAATATCTACTTGTGGACTAGAATTTGGAAAACCCTAGTACAGTATAGAACTTCTAGAAGGAAAAAAGAGAATAAGAAGAAAGCATGGAACAGAAAGAGAATGCACAGTTGAGATTTTTAAAGTTTATTTTATTTACTCATCCATTCAATCTTTCACTTACTTATTCTGTAGATATTTATTATTGTGCAAGTTATGTGTTTGGCACAGTACTAGGTGTCAGGAATATAAATCTCAAAAGATAGAATTCATCTCTTAAGAACTTTACCATCTAACATAAGGGAGACAGACACATAAAGTTCATCCGGCAAAGGTTTATGAGGGTTGTGAAAGAACATGTACAGGATGTATGAGGCCCCTGAGAATAGAGGGAAGGATAGGAAAAGATAGGTGTTCTGGAGAGAGATGACTGCAGAACTGGAGGTGTAGAATTGAGGTAAATGTAGAAGGACAGTGTTTTGATCAAAACTAATCAATGAGCAAAAAGTTTCAGTTAAGCAAGATGAATAAATTCTAGAGACCAGCTGTACAACATTGTGTCTATAGTCTGCAATATTTTATTGTGCACTTAAAAGTTTGTTAAGACAAATACTGTATGCTAACACATATATATGGAATTTAAGAAAAAAAAATGTCATGAAGAACCTAGGGGTAAGGCAGGAATAAAGACACAGACTTCCTAGAGAACGGACTTGAGGTTATGGGGAGGGGGAAGGGTGAGCTGTGACAGGGCGAGAGAGAGTCATGGACATATACACACTAACAAACGTAGTAAGGTAGATAGCTAGTGGGAAGCAGCCGCATGGCACAGGGATATTGGCTCGGTGCTTTGTGACAGCCTGGGGGGGTGGGATAGGGAGGGTGGGAGGGAGGGAGACGCAAGAGGGAAGACATATGGGAACATATGTTTATGTATGACTGATTCACTTTGTTATAAAGCAGAAACTAACACACCATTGTAAAGCAATTATACCCCAATAAAGATGTAAAAAAAAAAAAAAAATTCTTAAGAAGGTATATCTCATATTAAGTACCCGTACTACAATAAAATAAAAAAAATTTAAGACAAATTTTTGTTAAGTACAGAAACCCACTCCAAATACTCCAGTTGAAAAGGAATTTACTAAAAAATATGGAAGAAAATCAATCTCTCTCTGCAGAACAAAACAGCTTGGCCTCTTGAGAGTGGCACATTGATGTATTCGCTCTCTCAACCTCTTTCTCTAAGGCAACATCGTCTCTCAATTCTGCTTCTTTCCAGTCGTTTCACTTCTCCTCCTTAAGACTCTTAGTTTCTGCTTTGCCATCATTTCAGTTTCCATGATGCTTTGGCTTGCTGGTGCCAACTAAACTCACTTTAAATGATCTTTCTGTCCCCATGACCACTTCTGGTTTTGTCCCTCTCCATGTCTGTTTTTGTACATCCTAAGGTTGTTTGGTACAGCCCCTTCATATCCCAAATCCAAAATCCTGGGAAAGAGAATCCTATTAGCCCAGTTGTATCAGTTACCCATCCTGATATAGTCAGCTATGCCGAGATGGAGCAGGGTCTCTGGATATATAAGACTTTTTTTCTTCCGTGAGTCATGCATTCTCATGAGAAGGGCTTGCAGGCAGGCAGGCAGGCAATGATAGGCAAGTTGGTATTTATCACTTGAACAAAATAGGGAAAGAGAAAATAAATGATGACACAAAAATGACATAGAAGAGCATGTTCAAGAAAATCTAAGCACTTCATTATGATTATTTAGAACAGAGAATGCTTAAGTATTTAGAGTAACTAGAAAATCGGTAGAAAAGACTGAAAGAAAAAGTACTGGTCCAACTCTCCACATTTTATTACTAAAGAACAGTATCTATCATAAAGTATCTCTTCCTGAAAGGGCAGGCACCAAAAGAAGTAGCCCAATGAATTTGCATGAAAAAGAAAAAGTTGTGAAAGATGGCATTGAGAGTGGGATCATTTGTATACCCTACACTAATTCTTTGATTATTTGCATGTGGTTTTTGAGAACTGCCTGCTCATTCCACTGATTAAGATGCCAAATGTGGTGTTCAGAAAGTATTTTCTTTCTACTATTGTGGTTAAATTTGACCCTGGATTATAGTACTTGTTAATTTGTTATTTAGTGTCTATGTCTTGTTAGTTTTTAACTAAACAGAATAAGTTTCTGGTAACAAGAGAGAACACCTCTGCAGAAACACACATCAATATTTCAGAGAATGTGAAAAAGTTTTGAGGGTACAAACCACAGGGGGCTTCCTCTTTCTTAGCCCTGCCATAGCAATAGACAAAGTTTCGGTAATATTGCATACATTAGTTTTTGGGCCAATGTGAAATAAATTAACCTGCTACATTATTGCTCTGGAGATTTCTTTAGCTTGTCCAGGTAGTAGATAAAATAGTTTCTAAAGTCCTTCAAATGTACACTTGCTGGTCTGTTTTTTAGTAAAACTGAATGTCATAAGGGAAGGAACTATTTGCCTATACTTTATCTTAATTCTTTTAAATATCTCTATTTGAAAATTGAAAATATACAAATTTAAGTAAAAAGACTGGGAAATATTAACTGCTGTATTATTCCTACAAAAGAATGGATTTCTTCCATCATGTTTCAATTCTGTTTTCATGTTTCAATTCTTCCATCATGTTTCATCACTGAATTTGATTACTAATCACTAAAAGTTAGATATGGGATAGACTTGGATCCTACTTTACACTAGAGTTTATGTTGTTATTAAGTTCACTTAGGCCTTGAAATACAGCCTTCTTAGTAAAATGTCTCTGAGCTTTATTTTAATTGCTTCATTATGCAAATAGTTTCTCTCTTTCCAAATTAATCCAATTTAAAAATGAATTCTTAGCCCAATCTTCAGCATAGGGAAATCCAAACTATTTTATTTTTATGTATAGGCACTTACAATAATTTGTCCTTGGGGAGGGATGTCAGTTTTTATGCCCCCCTGCTCTTATTCCACATTTCTCCATGACAGAAATCATGACTGGTCCACACTGATTGTGTCTGGTTGAATTATGACCAACTCATCAGCTAGATTACTGACTTAAAGATGGATGAAGGCAAATTGAGAGTTTAGAGAAGACATAAACATATTTAGATAATTCTGGCATTTGCAGAATCATCTGCAAGCAACAATGATTTTGCTGCAACCTGAATTCAGGAACACTTCACTGAGTAATAATAAGAAAAACACTTATCTGTAAACCAAAGGCTGTATCTGTCATAATTTTCTTCCTGTAGATGTGTAATGCATAAATACTAGGTTCAACATTTATGTTTCCTCCCTTGTCCTTTTCCAATTTATTCTCTGCGTAGCATCCAAGTTCTATAAATATATACATACAGACAAATTATAATTAGAATAAAATACAAAAGCCATACTTTTACCTGTAAAACCTTACATGTTTGGCAACTACCTGTTCTCTGGCTTCATCTCAGGATACTCTTTGCCTTAATAAATTAAGTGACATGAGCTGATTTTCTGGGTTTTGAAAATGCCAAGATTCTCTTACGTTGTTTCTTCTGCCCATAATGCTCTTCTCACTATTAGCGTGGCTGGCACTTTCTCATTTTTCAGGTCTCATCTCAAACCTTATCTCGAAGAAACCTTATGTTGTGGCATATTTAAAGTAAGTTCCTTTTTATTTCCTTTGCAATCACATCTTATAACCACCCATGATTGCAAGAACATGCTTATGGCACGTTTGCAGAGCAAGGCACAGAGTAGATGCTCAGTAAAAAAATTTAACGAAGAATAGATAATAATTATGACAAGCATAAGCAGAATGAGCATTTGTCTCTTTTCCTGAGATACAATCATTCCTAATAAACTGTCAGAATAACTTATATAAACAAGAACAGTTTTTGCACATAATTTCCTTCATAATATTTACATTCTTCACACCTATTTCTTTTGAAAAAGATTAAAATGAACTCCAATAGTCTGATGAAAAATTCTTCTCATAGTCCAGAACTGGGACAAAGTTTGTGTCGTCACATGTTCTATACAATTCTGTATAAGATGATTAGAGCTATAAAATTTAATGTTTCCTTTTGGTAAGACAGCCAAGTAGCTCAGGTATGAACTCTGGTATAAGTTTTCTAGGCTTCCCTTCTTTCCTCTGGGTTTTTTTATATTTTGATGATCTACACCTAATATTCTGGTCACCAATTATAGTGTGTGGAGGTTTTTTGCTTCTTCCCATACCTAGAACAGCACTATTACAATCACTGACCCTGTAGAACTATATATTTGGTCAATCATTTCAAGTCGCCTAGTCATTATTATTTTTATTGAAGGTTCAGTCCAAATTACATATTTGGTAATGCAAGAAACAATAATCTTATAAAATAGTCAGAATAAAGTAATATAGTAGTACTACCTTATAATAGTAATAAGGTCATAAGTAACAATTTAAGCTAAGAACTTCCATCAGGTGTGACCCAGCATCTCCCCAGGCCATCTGACCAGTCTGTTCTGCACCAATTGCTATCATTGAGGAAAATGATATATTGGCATTGTACATAACGTTCAACAAAGATGTCTGAACATACAAGGTGAGTGGTTGGCCATTGTGACCCCCTACAGGATTGAGAAAGTAATGTTATCTTCTAAGAAGTTACATGGCTGGTGCCAGAAGAAAAAAATTGATCATTACAATTGAGCAGGTGTTTTTGCCATTGGAAAGATCTGGTTAACACATAATGCAGAAACACGATGCACACTAGATGGAAGGGAGGAGAACAAATGGGCAGAGAAAAAAATTTGTTTAAATTTTTCTTGTCCTGTCTTAAAAGATGAATTTTTATTTCATCAGGCCCTATTCCTTCTTCTCTCTCTCTCACATCTATCAGGACTTTGTTCAAACCACAACATAATGTGTTTATACTTTTATTGAAAGTTCTTGTAAGTAATTTTATTGCAAGAAGATGGAGATTAAAGTTAAGTCAAAAAAAAGAATTATTTACTAAAGGCTTCATGTACACAACAGTAATTTAGAACACTCTTGAAAAACTTCTAAAGTAATAAATAAATCTCTCCAATATACAGGTATAGATTTAAATAGCATATGGAACTATATGGAATTACATTTCTTTGACCATATTGACTGACAAAACCAGTCATTAAGTATGATTATACTAAGACTTAACCAATTCCCTTACATAAAGTGCTTACATGATTTTTATGTTGTGCCATAGGTTATTAGCTTCCAAGATGCTTCTGAATTTTAAAAACAATAGCTTACATGCTATTCCAAAGGAATATTTTGAGCTTCGACCATGTCACATGGCTCACTTCTCTTCAATATTTTGGTGAAGGGGAAATCAACTTTATATATAAGTAACTCTATTATTGGGAATGTTTACCAAAACAGGTACAGTAATGTGACCTTGGGTACTCAAATTGCATGCCTCAAACCTTTCAGGCAGGCTATACATTCTTGTTCCTTGTAAATTAATTGAATATGCATATTATAATGGCAATGTCAAACACTGAAACATGCAGGCTGACACCAAAAATAGATCTTATTTTTATTGAAATATTCAAGAACTTTTGACATGTGAATGGATAAGAGGGCATGGTCAGGGCAATAAACCACAGCTTACAGTGCTGAAGGGCAATCAAGGCAATAGTGTGGTAAGAGCTGATGCTCTACAAACATTGTGAGTTATTGTCACACCGTAAGAGTAAATGTTCTATAATGCTGTGGACTTGTATCATGTCATATTGGGTCTTTTAATCTCTTCAAGTTTACAATAGCAATTGTAATATTTCAAAGTGTGAAATGAGCACAGAAGTGTTGAGAACCTAGTATAACTTTCTTATAAAAAGAAAAAAGCCACAGTCTGGGTATTTCTCTGAAGTACAAGTGAATTTTATTTCAAACCTTTGTGTAGTTAAAGCCAGACATTAATCCCTTTATGCCTCATTGTCTCCAGAGAATTCCTTTTGCCAAACTCCATCCAGCATGTGTCAAAGGAAACACCCAAGAGTAACATCACTTTTTTTTTTCCTAGAGATTTTAAAGCACATTAGAGACATCATATCATTCACCAATAAATACTCGAGTATGTATGTCTAACAGATATGGATTAAAAAGAAAAATATAATCACAACATAGTTATCCCTCCATATCCGTGGGGGATTGGTTCCAGGACCCCTGTGGATACCAAAATACCCATATGCTCAAGTCCCTTATATAAAATGGTGTAATACTTGCATAAACTTACACACATCCTCCTGTATACTTTAAATTATCTCTAGATTACTTATCATACCTAATAAAATGTAAATTCTATATAAATAGGGGCTGGCATGTGGCAAATTCAAGTTTTGCTTTTTGGAAATTTCTGGAATTTTTTTTTTACTATTTCCAATCCAAGATTGGTTAAACTCATGGATGTGGAACCAGGTGATAGTCATCCTGGCAGGTGTGAGGTGATATATCATTGTGGTTTTCATTTGCATTTCTCTGATGATTAACAATGTTGAGGATTTTTCAATGTGCCCATTGGTCATCTGTACTTGTTCTTTGGAAAAATGTCTATTCATGTTTTCTGAATCAAGTGTTTGTTTTTTTGACATTAAGTTGTATGAGCTGTTTATATATTTTGGATATTAAACCATTGTCAGTCATATCATTTGCAAATATTTTCTCCCATTCAGTATGTTTCCTTTGCTGTGCAAAAGCTTTTCAGTTTAATTAGGTCCAATTTGTTTATTTTTGGTTATTGTTTTGTTTTGTTTTGTTTTTTGCTTTAGGAGACAGATCCAGAAAAAACTGCTATAATTTACATCAAAAAGTGTTCTGCCTATGTTTTATTCTAGAATTTTTATGGTTTCTCTTCTTACATTCAGATTTTTAATCAATTTTGAATTTATTTTTGTATATAGTGTTAGAAAATGTTCTAATTTCATTCATATGTTGATTTTTAGTTTTCCCATCACACTTATTAAAGAGACTGTCTTTTCTCCATTTCTTTTCTTGCATCCACTGTCATAGATTAATTGACCATAAGTGTGTGGGTTTATTTCTGGGTCCTCTATTCTGTTCCATTGATCTATATGTCTGTTATTGTGCCATTACCACACTGTTTTGATTAATGTAGCTTTGTAGTATAGCCTGAAGTCAGGAAGCATAATAACTCCAGCTCTGTTCTTCTTTATCCAGATTGTTTTGGCTATTTGGGGTCATTGTGTTTCCATACAATATTTTAAATTATTTCTTCCACTTCTGTGGAAAATGTCATTGGTATTTTGATAAGAATTGCATTAAATCTGTAGATTGCCTTGGGTAGTATGATCATTTTAAGAATATTAATTCTTTCAATCCATGAACATAGTGTGTCATTTCATCTATTTTTGTCATCTTCAATTTCTTTCATCAGTGTCTTATACTTCTTTGAGCACAGGTCTTTTACCTCCTTAGGTAGGTTTATTCCTAGTTATTTTATTCTTTTTGATACAATTGTGAATGGAATTGTTTTCTTAGTTTCTCTTTCTTATGGTTCATTCTTAGTATATAGCAATGCAACAGATTTCTGTATATTAATTTTGTGTCCTGCAACTTTACTGAATTCATTGATAAGCTTTAGAATTTTTTGGTGGCATCTTTAAGATTTTCTCTGTATAGTATCATGTCATCTACAAACAGTGATAGTTTTCCTCTTTTCCAATTTGGATTCCTTTTATTTCTTTTTCTTCTCTGATTGACATGGCTAGGACTTCCAAAACTATGTTGAATAACAGTGGCGAGAGTGGATATCCTTGTCTTGTTCCTGATCTTAGGGGGAATGCTTTCATGTTTTCACCATTGGGAATGATGTTAGCTGTGGGTTCGTCATATATGGCCTTTATTATGTTGAGGTAGGTTCCCTCTATGCCCATTTTCTGGAGAGCTTTTAATCATAAATCGATGTTGAATTTTGTCAAAATCTTTTTTTGCATATATTGAGATGATCATATGGTTTTTATACTTCAATTTGTTGATGTATTTTTATTCTTCAAATTGTTGGTCAGTCAATGTGCAAATCACATTGATTGATTTGCAGATATTGAAAAATACTTGCATCTCATCCCTGGGATAAATCCCATTTAATCATGGTGTTTGATCCTTTTAATGTATTGTTGGATTTGGTTTGCTAATATTTTGTTGAGGATTTTTGCATCTATGTTCACCGATGATATTGTCCTGTAATTTTCTCCTTTAGTCTGGTTTTGGTATCAGGGTGATGCTGACCTCATAGAATGAATTTGGAAGTGATCCTTCCTCTGCAATTCTTTGGAATGGTTTGAGGACAAATGTTTGTCTTCTAAATGTTTGGTAGAATTTACCTCTGAAACCATCTGGTCCTGTACTTTTGTTTGTTAGGAGTTTTAAAAATTGCTATTCAATTTTATTAGTGATAATTGGTCTGATTGTATTTTCTATTTCTTTCTGGTTCAGTCTTGTCAGGTTGTACATTTCTAGAAATTTGTCAATTTCTTCTTGTCCATTTTATTGACATATAATTGTTCATAGTATTATCTTATGATCCTTTGTATTTCTGTGGTGTCAGCTGAAACTTCTTTTTCATTTCTGATTTTATTGATTTGGCCCTCTCCCTTTTTTGCTTGATGAGTCTGGCTAAAGGTTTTTTTAATTTTATTTACTTTTCCAAAGAACCAGCTCTTCATTTCATTGATTATTTCTATTGTTTTTTAATTCTTTATTTCATTTTTTTCTGCTCTGATCTTTATGATTTCTTTTCTTCTGATAACTTTGGGTTTGTTTTTTCTTTATCTACTTCTTTTAGGTATGTATTTAGGTTGTTTGAGATTTTTCTTGTTTCCTGAAATAAACTTGTATTGCTATAAACTTTCCTCTTAAAACTGCTTTTACTGCATTCCATAGATTTTGTATTGTTGTGTTTTTATTTTCACTTGTCTGCAGGTTTATTTTTTTCTTTGATTTCTTCAGTGATCCACTGGTTGTTTAGTAGCATATTGTTTAGCCTCCACCTGTTTGTGTTTTTTGCAGTTTTTTACTTGTAGTTGATTTCTAGTGTCATAACATTGTGGTCAGAAAAGATGCTTGATATGATTTCAATTTTCTTAAATTTACCAGGACTTTTTTTAATGACCTAGCATGTGATGTATCCTGGAGAATGTTCCATGTGCACTTGAAAATAATGTGTATTCTGATGCTTTTGGGTGGAATCTATTAAGTCCATCTAGTCTAATGTGTCATTTAAAGCAAATCTTTCCATATTGATTTCATTTCTGGATTATCTATCCATTGATGTAAGGTGTTAAAGTCCCCTACTACTGTATTACTGTCTATTTCTCCCTTTATGTCTGTTAATATTTTCTTTATGTATTTAGGTGCTTCTATGCTGGGTGCATATACATTTACAATTGTCATATCTTCATAGATTTGTCTTTATATAACTTTCTTCCTTATCTCTTGTAACAGTCTTTGTTTTAAATTCTATTTTTTGTGATATAAGTATTGCTACTCTGCCTTTCTTTTTTTTAATTTAATTTAATTTATTTAGTTTTATACAGCAGGTTCTTATTAGTTATCTATTTTATACATATTAGTGTATATATGTCAATCCCAATCTCCCAGTTCATCCCACCACCTGCCCCACAATTTCCCCATTTGGTGTCCATACATTTGTTCTCTACATCTGTGTCTCTATTTTACTCTGCCTTTCTTTTGGTTTCCATTTGCATGAAATATCTTTTTCCATCCCCTCACTCTGTCTTTAGATATGAAGTGAGTTTCTTGTAGGCAGCATATATACAGGTCTTCTTTTTGTATCCATTCAGCCACTCTATGTCTTTCTACTGGAGCATTTTGTCCATTTACATTTAAGGTAATTATTGATATGTATATTCTTATCAACATTTTGTTAATTGTTTCATTGTTGTTTTTTTTTTTGGTAGCTCTTTTATTTCCCTTTCGTCTTCTTTTGTTCTCTTCTCTTGTAATTTGATGACTATCTTTAGTGTTATGTATGGATTTCTTTTTCTTTTTTGTGTGTGTATCTATTATAGATTTTTGATTTGTGGTTACCATAAAGGTT
The DNA here is from genome assembly GCF_937001465.1 of Orcinus orca. NCBI lineage: Eukaryota > Metazoa > Chordata > Mammalia > Artiodactyla > Delphinidae > Orcinus > Orcinus orca. Next base: position 31,739,407 of record NC_064569.1, on the reverse strand, counting down.
ATATATAGGAATCTTTATACATACATGATTGTTTTAAATTGCTGATCTTTTAATTTTAAATGAATTTTAATGACCCTGCAATTGTACTCCCCTCCTCACAATTACTGTTTTTGATATTGTATTTTACATCTATTTATTTCATATATCTCTCAAATGCTTACTGTGGATACATATGATTTTACTAATTTTGTCTTTTAACCTTCCTACTAGCTCTGTGTGTGGTTGATTTACTACGTTTACTGTTTATTTGCCTTTACCAATGAGCTTTTTCCTTTCATAATTTTTGTTTCTAGTTGTGGCCTTTTCTTCTTCACTTAGAGAAGTCCCTTTGACTTTTTTGTAAATCTGGTTTGGTGGTGCTGAAATATTTTTGCTTTTGCTTCTCTGTAAAATTTTGATCTCTCCTTCTCATCTGAATGAGAGACTTGCTGTGAGAGTATCTTTGGGTTTAGGTTTTTCCCTTTCATCATTTTAAATATATCATGGCATTCCCTTTTGGCCCACAGAGTTTCTGCTGAAAAGTCAGCTGATAGCCTTTATGAGAGTTCCCTTGTATGTAAAAATTCTTGCCGTTCCCTTGCTGCTTTTAATATTCTCTCTTTATCTTTAATTTTTGCCATTTTAATTACAGTGTTCCTTAGTGTGTTCCTCTCTGGGTTAATCCTATTTGGGAATCTCTATGCTTCCTAGACTTGGAAGCCTGTTTCCTTTCCCAAGTTAGGGAAGTTTTCAGCTATTATTTCTTCTAAGCATGTTCCTCTCTCTTTTCTCCTTCTGGGACCCCTATAATGTGAATGTTAGTGCACTTGATGTTGTCCCAGAGGTTTCTCAAACTGTCCTCATTTCTTTTCATTCTTTTTTTCTTTTTTCTGTTCAGCATCAGTGATTTCCACTATTCTATTCCATTCCTCTATAATCATTTAGTATACTGTTGATTCCTTCTAGTTATTTTTCATTGTAGTTACGGTATTCTTTATCTCTGTTTGTTTTTTCTTTGTATTTTCTTACTCTTTGTTTAAAAATTCTAATTTCTCACTCTGTGCATCCATCCTTCTCTCGAGTTCTTTGGTCATCTTTACAATCATTACCCTAAACTTTTTCTTGGGTAAGTTGCCTATTTCCACTTTACTTCATTCTTCTCCTGGGGTTTTATCTTATTCCTTCATTTGGAACATGTTCCTCCATCACCTTATTTTGCCTAACTTCCTTTTTTTTTCCTACATATCTGGTAGGTTGGTTACATTTCCTAACCTTAGAGAGGTTGCTTTCTGTAGGAGATGTCCTAGGCATCTCAGCAGCACACTCCCCTCTTGACATCAGAGCTATATGCTCTTTGCGGTTCCTCTTATACGGGCTGCATCAATTCTTATTTTCTGGCAGGCTGACTACTTTGGCCAGTCTGGTAGGCTTGGTTGGCCCTGGTCCAGTTTTTTGCCTGGCCTTGCCTTGTGTGGATGTTGACAGCCATTGTGTGGTAGGGCTGGGTCATGATGCAGCTGGCTATAGGACCCTGGGGGGCCCTGGGGCTAGTGCTGGCTCACTGGTGGACAGAGTTGGGGTACAGGAGACCACAGGGCTGGTGCCTGCCCACTGGTTGGTGAAGCCAGATCCTAAAGCTAGTACCAGCCTACTGGCTTGCAGAGCCACATCTTGGGGTCTGGCCGCAGGGTTTCCAGAGGTGGTGTCAGGCTGCTTATTGGTGGGACTGGTTCCTGACACAGCTCGCTGAGGGGCCTATGGTGTTTTGAAGCTTGTGTTGGCCTGCTAGAGAGTGGGGCCAAAGCCCAGCCAGTCTCAGGGTAGGTGCTAGCCTGCTGGTAGGTGGGCTGTGTCCACAGGCTTCAGGTTTGTGGCTGTCCTGTGGTCTGTATCTGTCCACTAATGGGTGAGGTTGGTCCTTTAGCAGGCTAGCTGGTGGGCAGGACCAGGAATTCTGGGGCTGAGGACTGCTCGCTGGTGGGTGGAGCTGGGTCCCAGGTCTCTGAAGGTAAGACCCTGGGGGCCCCTGGTATAGTGCATACACACTGGTGTGTGGGGCCAAGTCATAGGCCCTCTGGTGGGCTGGGCCATGTCCAGGGGTGATTTGGGCTCAGGGGATCTTAAGGCAGTCTGCCTGATGGTGGGTGGGGCTATGTCCCAACCCAGTTAATTGCTTAGCCTGGGACATCTCAGTGCTGGTGCCTACAAGCTGTTGGGCAAGGGTGGGGCTAAGTTCTGAGTCTAATAAGCTAGAGAAAGTATTCTAAAATGGAGATTGCCAGAACCAGTGTCCATGTGGTAAAACAAGCTCTCAGAAATGGTTGCTGCCTGTGTCTATGTTCCCAGAGTGAGCTCCAGTTGCCTCCTGCCTCTCCAGGAGACACTCCAGATCAGCAGTTAGGTCTGACTCTGATTCCTTTCAAATTACTACTCCTGCCCTGGGTCCTGGAGCATGTGAGATTTTGTATGTGCCCTTTAAGCGTGGAGTCTCTATTTCCCCCAGTCCTCTGAGACTCCTGAAAGTAAGCACCACTGGCCTTCAAAGCCATCTTCCAGGCACAAGACCTCTAAACAGGGAAGCCTGATATGGGGTTCAGACCCCTTACTCTTTTGGGAGAAATTCTGCAATTCTCCCATTTGTGGTCACCCTCCTAGGGGTATGAAACTTAACTATATCATGACTCCTCCCCACCTACCAGTCTCCTTGTGGTTCTTTCTTTATATCTTTAGTTGTAGAAGATCTTTTCTGGTAGGTTTGGATTTTTCATCAATAATTGTTCTGTAAATAGCTGTAAATTTGGTGTGTAGTGGAAGGAGGTGAGGTCAGGATCTTTCTACACTCCCATCTTGACCTCTCCTTCAAATACTTGATTCTTTCCCTTTATCAGTTTCTAGAAAAACCAACTGGTATCTAACAATTATCCTAAAGTTGCTAAAGAGATTTTTTTAAAGTATCATTATAAACCCATATATTATATTTTATATTTATTTCAGTGCATTTTAATAATTATTGTTTTGATGCTCAAGCTGATCTATCTTTGGCCAATTTAAGCCCTTTCAAACTGGTTTCTGTGCGTTTTTGACATGATCTCAAGAGTTTTGGAAAGCTTCCTTGCTTTCAGAAATGACAAGATATCTCAGATCCATGTTTTACATTTAGTATCCAGTTAAAGAATCTGCCATTTCTCTAAGGAGACCTTGTTCCTTTTAGTAGGAAATGTTTGAAGATGAAAATCTGTGCACAAGGTATATTTTTTTCTACTAGTTGTTATTGCTTCAAGAAAACTGAGTGGACAAAACTAGAAAATATGCATGCTTTTAGAATGAAGAAACTAAATTCTGAGTTCATACTGACATTTCCAATTAAAAATGAAAAAATAAAGCGTTTTTGCCTAACTTATTTCATTTCATATTTATATTGCATACCTTTTAACATTTTATCTCTTAAATTTGCTATGAGATATATGTTTTTCTGTGGAAAAATAATAATGATAGAGAGTAAATACTGTTTAAATTTGGAGCATTTGATTTGTTGGTATTATGGATAATTCTGTTGTGATCTACCCCTTCCCTACAGATGACTTACTCATCTTAATAAATGATACTAAAACCCTAATATCTACCTTTGATTCCTTTCTCTCTCTTACTCTGTATCTAAACTATTAGCAAGTCCTACAAGCTTTACTCCCAAAACATATTCTAAATCTATTTACTTCTTCCATTTTTAATACTACTACTACTACTGCTACTACCACTAACTGCCAATCATTAGTTAGCTTTTGCTGCATAGCAAACCACCCAAAAGCTTAGTATCTTAAAACACCAATAATTTATTACTTTTCACAATTATGTGGGTTAAGTGGGTGGTTCTTCTAGTGTGGGCTGGTCTGGCTAGGACTGAATGATTTAGAATTATCTTGCTTACACATCTGAGGCCTTACATGGGATCGCTGGGATGGTTGGGATGACTGGAACACCTGTCCTGGGTTCATTCATCATCTTCAAGCATGCAAGTCTGGAGCTTGTTCATATGATAGTGGAAGAACATCCAGGATCAAGATGGTAAAAGCTCTAACAGACTAGTTCTTTTTTCAAGCCTCTGCTTGTAACATCAAAGCTAGTCATCAGGTCAAACCCAGATTCAAGGTCAGAAGAAATAGGCTCCACTTTTTGATGGGAAGAAAGGTAAAGCCTTGTGGCAAAAGTTGTACAAAAAGGGATGGGAGGAATCTGTGACCATTTTTCAGTCTACCACATCACATGAGGCTAAACCACTACTATTTCTTATGTGGGTACTTGCAATAATACCTTGCTTCCACTTTTGCCTTTATGCAAGCAATTGTCTGTATATGAATCAGTCTGCTATTTTTAAAATATAAATCAAAACACATCATTTCTTTTTCTAAACACTGTCAAAGATTTCTTATCATATTTACTTGGTCTTTGTGCCTTATGTGATCAGTCTCTTGCCTTCCTCTTTGACATAATCTCTACCACTCTTCCCTTAGTGCATTGGCCTTTCTCTTCCAAAATTAGGACACTTGCTCTCCCTGTTTCTTCTACATAGAATGTTACTCACTTTTATCTTCACATAGATGGTTTTTCTTGTTATTCAGGTCTCAGAGAGAACTTCCTATGTGGCATAAATATCAGTAGTGCACACCTCTCTTTGCTAGATATTTGGAAGATTTTACTTCCAGACTCTGCTGGAACAGCTTAAGCACATTTGACCAGTTCTGATCAGCAGACCATGAGCGAAAGTAAAATGTATCATTTCTAGGTTGAGTCCGTGAGAAGTGTTCTAATCTCTCTTCTCAGGGTTCTAATCTCCCTTCTTCCCTTTCTGTCACAATTGAAGAGTCTCATGTTGAGATGGCAAAGCATAAGATTAAAGTAGCTTTAGTTACTAAGGCAATACATGAAGGATTGCTGTCCTGGAGAGTTTATAAAACCCAGGGTGGACTTCGGATGAGTGAGAAATAAACTTGTGTTGCTATAATACACTACAATTTTGGAGTTAATTTGTTATTATAGTATCCTCTTCTGTCCTGACTGACACACTAAGAAAAGTTTTAAGTAGCTGCTTCATCATGTTCTCATTCTCTGTACTAACAATCTGTTTCACTTTCCACATAACTCCTAATAATATTCACTTATATCTTGTTATACTCCCGCTTATCTAGAATGTAAACTCTGTATAAGGAATCTTAACTGCTTATGAATCATTGTATTTCCAGGGCTTAGAATAGCAGCTATTCAGTAAATATCTATAGAAGGGATCAGTATGGTGTCTATTACATAGCACTCTTTGGTATACCAGATTGGATTACACAGCTGTGCATGAAAAGAAACAAAATAAAACAGGTGAATTCTCGCCCAAATATATTGTGGGAAATTTATAGGAATTAAATGATTTTTTTGACACTTCATAATTATAGAAGTGTGTAAAGACAACAAGTAAAATGCTCATTTTATTATTAGAACCAAGTGGACACATAGGCACAATGCAAAACTCTTCAGCCTTGGAGAGAGTAGAGAGATGCTAGGAATCTGGCAGAGTTCCAGAAGGACAAGAAAAGGAAAGCATAGAAAATAAATATGCTAGAAGTATTTCCCTGATACTCACTTACTTCTTTTCTTTTCTGAGACAGCCATACCCTAATTGACCATACACTTGGTATTAAGTCCACTGAATTAACTCAAAATAAAGAGAATAGAGAAGACAGGAGAACATTGCCTCCTTAACTGACCTCTATTTCCATCCATAGAGAAGGAACTATTTCACACATGTCACCAGGACAAGTCTGGTTAACAGTGTAAGAGCAGCTTACATCTCATTCTCATTGTTCCTAAAGCATGTAGCTCTCTCATGAGCCTCATAAGAAATAGTGGCTAATGCTTTGTGAAGATTCTGGCATCATTAAGAGCTCAATCTCTAATTCAGTTGAATATGATTCTAACCTGCATGGAAAGACCAGTCCATTAATGACTGGAACCCTCAGAGCAAGCTCATTTTCTTTGTCACAAGACTCCTGAGCTCATGTGAATCAAGGAGCATGGGTGGACAGTTCTTTCAATGTCCATGAATAATCTGTAGAAGCAAAGAAATTTCCTGAGCATTCTCTGACAGAAGAGCTATTGCCTAGGGCAATAAATATACTCTTGGAAGGGGAGGTTCAGTGTTGCCTAAGTCACATACAAATTAACAAAATTACCTAACTGAGCTAAAATGTGTTTGGAAATCAAGGCAGACAACAGGCAGAAGAGGAAAAATTGGTTAGTAAAGAGCAGAATCCAAAACCCAAAGAGACACAGACAGAGAAAGAAAGGGTGGGGATAGGAGGTACTAAAGTAGCAAGGTGAATCCTCTAATTGAGATGCTGCTGTGTGCAAGTTACCAAGAAAGAAATCCAGTGCTAGGAAAATAAAGGATGTTTTCTCAAAATTGGTAAAGAAGGTGAGTTCATTTCAGGAACAAGGTGAAAGTTCAGCTATCGGAGTCTAATTCAGCACGAGACTCACAACAAAGATGTAGAAAGTTGAATGGGAGCTGCTTAATCATTGGTGCCTGGTAGAACTTACCCTAAAGACTGTGCAAGGCTGGAGCTAAAGGTAGGCATCAAGTAGCTCCAGCCCTGAGGAAAGTAGATAGAGGTTAGGAACATGGCAGAGTCTTAGAGAGACAAAAAAAGGAATGCAATAAGAATGGCAACAAAGCTCTTTCCATGTGACTAGGGTTTTCACAGGAAACGCCGAATATCAAGTATATCATTTGATTCTTACAACCACATTATGATTTAGGCAGTGTCTCTATGTCACAACTAAGTGGAATGTCTCTCCATTCCTTTTTCCCATACAGTAACAAATTTGGCATTTCTTTACCCTCAAGTTTGGATTTCTAAACATAAGTGAAAGTGAAATTGGCTTTTGATAATTCTGGAAAAATATCAGATGTCCACATAGTTTTAGCTGGATTAGTTACCAACCAGCTTAACAATAGGATTAAAATGAACAAAAATTATTTCCAAACAAATTTTGAAAATATAATCATAGAATATTGTCTATGGAACACAATAAAATTATTATAAGTGTAGCTGAAAATTTTTATTTTCTTATAATCTACTTTGTAGAATAATGGCAAGTGCCACATTTAGAGCACAGTAGAACATTTTGTTGCCCTGTATTTCTTCATCTTCTCAACCCCCAAAGCTTGAAATATTTCTTTATGACAAAACTCAGTTATGATAATGCCTCTATCTAATATCTTTTCAAATTACTCATGAAATAGTTATTTCCTATATACTTAGGAATGTTATTTTCGTCTCTGTTTTCTCAATTTCTAAGTTGAAATAAAGTAAGCAGTGTGGAAGTCACTTTACAAAACTGCCATAAGATTGACCTGCAGTGTTAAGGAAAGGTAGAATAATAACACTGATTGAAAAACAGATGTTTATACATTATACGTATTTCTCATCCTATCCTCAAACAAACCTATGAAGCACATATTTTTATTAGTCCTATTTTACAAGTGAGAAAACTGGGGCTTAAAACAAGGTTAAATAAGCTATAGAATGACTATAATAAAAAAAGACAGACAATAACAAGTGCTGACAATTATGTAAAGAAACATTGCTTGTGGGAATGTAGAATGGTGGCTGTGGGTTTTCAAAATCTTTCTGGTCTCATGTCTTAAACAATAGTCTGGTCATACTGCAGTAACTTTGCATGTAGTATGCAAAGATCTCATGCTACTTTCTAGGTAGCTCTTACCCCGTAAATTGACACGACTCCATTTCATTCACATCTCTCCTCGAATATCACCTTAACAGAGAGGTCTTTCCCAAACATCTTGTCTAAAAGATATGCTCTCTAAACTTTCACCCTGCTTTATTTTTTAATAGCTCTTATCACCACCTAACATATATATTTGCTTACTGTCCTCTTCATGGACTACTCCTAAACAAGTGGAACTACATCAAACTAAAAATCTTGTGCACAGCAGGGAAACAATACCTAAAATATGTAAGGGAAATACATACCTCAATAGCAAATAATAATAATAATAACCCAATTGAAAATAGGATAGGGACCTTAACAGACAATTCTTACAAGAAGACATACAAATGGCAACAGGAATATGAAAAGGTGCTCAACCTCACTAATCATCAGGGAAATGCAGATCAAAACCACAATGAGCTATCACGTCACACATGTTAAGAAGAATATTATTAAAAATAAAATATAAGGGTTGGTAAGATTGTGGAGAAAAGGGAACCCTGGTACATTGTTTGTAGGAATGTAACCATATGATTCAGTAACCTCACTTCTAGGTATTTAACCAAAGGAATATAAATCAAGATCTTGAAGAAATACTTGCCCTCCCATGTTCATTGCAGCATTATTCACTTTAGCCAAGATATGGAAACAACCTAAATATTCATCAATGGATGAACAGATTAAAAAATGTGATATAAAAACACAATGGGATATTATTCAGCCTTAAAAAAGAAGGAAATCCTGCCATTTGTGACACGGGTGAACCTGGAGGACATTATGCTAAGGGAAATAAACCAGACACAGAAAGACAAATACTTTATAATCTTGCTTTTATGTGGAATCTAAAAGTCAAACCCATAGAAACAAAGAGTAGAACATTAGTTGCTAGGACCTGAAAAGAGAGGAAAATGGGAAGGTGATGGTCAAATTGTACCAATTTACAGCTGTGCGAGATAAATAAGTTCTGAAGATCTACTATACAACATTGTACTTCTAGCTAACAATAATGTATTGTAAACTTAAAATTTACTAAGAAGGTAGTTCTTATGTTAAGTGCTCTTACTACACATACACACAAGTAATGATAATAAAGGGGGCAGGAGGAAATGTTGGGATGTGATGGATATATTTATTTCCTTGATGGTGGTGATGGTTTCGTAAGTGTACACTTTTCTCCAAATTCATCAAGTTGTATACAATAAATATGCACATCCTTTTTTTTTCAGCTTTATTTGGGTATAATTGACTGGCCTGCAAAGTTTCTGCTGAAAAGTCTGTTCATAATCTTAGGGGGTTCCCTTGTACATAAAAAGTTGCTTTTCTTTTGCTGCTTTTAAGATTCTCTTTTTGGAGAGCGCAGGGAGACGACTGGGGTTGGCAGCGTGAACACAGCCTGCAGGGGGCTAGTGCACCACAGGTAGCCGGGAGGGAGTCCAGGGAAAAGTCTGGAGCTGCCGAAGAGGCAAGAGACTTTTTCTTCCCTCTTTGGTTCCTGGTGCTCGAGGAGAGGGGATTAAGAGCGCCGCTTAAAGGAGCTCCAGAGACGGGCGCGAGCCATGGCTATCAGCGTGGACCCCAGTGATGGGCATGAGACTAAGGTCGCCACCAAGAAGCCTGTGTGTGAGCACAGGTCACTCTCCACACCGCCCCTCCCGGGAGCCTGAGCCTGTGCAGCCCGCCACTGCCAGGGTCCCGCGATCCAGGGACAACTTCCCCGGGAGAACGCACGGCGCGCCTCAGGCTGGTGCAACGTCACACCGCCTCTGACGCTGCAGGCTCGCCCCGCATCGTGCCCCTCCCTCTCCCTCGACCTGAGTGAGCCAGAGACCCTGAAGCAGCTGCTCCTTTAACCCCATCCTGTCTGAGCTAAGAACAGATGCCCTCAGGCGACCTACACACGCAGAGGTGGGGCCAAATCCAAAGCTGAGCCCCGGGAGCTGTGCGAACAAAGAAGAGAAAGGGAAATCTCTCCCAGCAGCCTCAGGAGCAGCGGATTAAACCTCCACAATCAACTTGATGTACCCTGTATCTGTGGAATACCTGAAGAGACAACAAATCATCCCAAATTGAGGAGGTGGACTTTGAGAACAAGATTTATTATTTTTTCCCCTTTTCCTCTTTTTGTAAGTGTGTATGTGTATGCTTCTGTGTGAGATTTTGTCTGTATATCTTTGCTTTCACCATTTGTCCTAGGATTCTATCCAACTTTTTTTTTTTTTACTTAAAATTTTTTTTATTATTTTTTATTTTAATAACTTTTTTATTTTATCTTACTTTATTTTCTTTTATCCTCTTTCTTTCTTTCTTTCTTTCTACTTTTTCTCCTTTTATTCTGAGCCGTGTGGATGAAAGGCTCTTGAAGCTACAGCCAGGAGTCAGTGCTGTGCCTCTGAGGTGGGAGAGCCAACTTCAGGACACTGGTCCACAAGAGACCTCCCAGATCCATGTAATATGAAACAGCAAAAATATCCCAGAGATCTCCATCTCAACACCAACACCCAGCTTCACTCAACGACCAGCAAGCTACAGTGCTGAACACCCTATGCCAAACAACTAGCAACACAGGAACACAACCCCACCCATTAGCACAGAGACTGCCTAAAATCATAATAAGTCCACAGACACCCCCAAACACACCACCAGACATGGACCTGCCCACCAGAAAGACAAGATCCAGCCGCATCCACCAGAACACAGGCACTAGTCCCCTCCACCAGGAAGCCTACACAACCCACTGAACCAACTTTAGCCACTGGGGAACAGACATCAAAAAAAACGGGAACTACAAACCTGCAGCCTGCAAAAAGAAGACCCCAAACACAGTAATATAAGCAAAATGAAAAGACAGAAAAACACACAGCAGATGAAGGAGCAAGATAAAAATGCACCAGACCTAACAAATGAAGAGGAAATAGGCAGTCTACCTGAAAAAGAATTCAGAATAATGATAGGAAAGATGATCCAAAATCTTGGAAATAGAATAGGGAAAATGCAAGAAACATTTACCAAGGACCTAGAAGAACTAAAGATGAAACAAACAATGATGAACAACACAATAAATGAAATGAAAAATACTCTAGATGGGATCAATAGCAGAATAACTGAGGCAGAAGAACGGATAAGTGACCGGGAAGATAAAATAGTGGAAATAACTACTGCAGAGCAGAATAAAGAAAAAAGAATGAAAAGAACTGAGGACAGTCTCAGAGACCTCTGGGACAACATTAAACGCACCAACATTCAAATTATAGGGGTTCCAGAAGAAGAAGAGAAAAAGAAAGGGACTGAGAAAATATTTGAAGAGATTATACTTGAAAACTTCCTTAATATGGTAAAGGAAATAGTTAATCAAGTCCAGGAAGCACAGAGAGTCCCATTCAGGATAAATCCAAGGAGAAACACACCAAGACACATATTAATCAAACTGTCAAAAATTAAATACAAAGAAAACATATTAAAAGCAGCAAGGGAAAAACAACAAATAACACACAAGGGAATCCACATAAGGTTAACAGCTGATCTTTCAGCAGAAACTCTGCAAGCCAGAAGGGACTGGCAGGACATATATAAAGTGATGAAAGAGAAAAACCTACAACCAAGATTACTCTACCCAGCAAGGATCTCATTCAGATTTTTTTTTTTTTTTTTTTTTTTTGCAGTACACAGGCCTCTCACTGTTGTGGCCTCTCCCATTGTGGAGCACAGGCTTCAGATGCGCAGGCTCAGTGGTCATGGCACGGGCCCAGCTGCTCCGCAGCATGTGGGATCTTCCCAGACCGGGTCACAAACCCATGTCCCCTGCATTGGCAGGCAGACTCTCAGCCACTGTGCCACTAGGGAAGCCCTCTCATTCAGATTTGATGGAGAAATTAAAACCTTTACAGAAAAGCAAAAGTTGAGAGAGGTCAACACCACCAAACCAGCTTTACAACAAATGTTAAAGGAACTTCTCTAGGCAAGAAACAAAACAGAAGGAAAAGACCTACAATAAAAACCCAAAACAATTAAGAAAATGGGAGTAGGAACATGCATATCGATAATTGCCTTAAATGTAAATGGATTAAATGCTCCCACCAAAAGACACAGACTGGCTGAATGGATACTAAAACAAGACTCATATATATGTTGTCTACAAGAGACCCACTTCAGACCTAGAGACACATACAGACTGAAAGTGAGGGGATGGAAAAAGATATTCCATGCAAATGGAAACCAAAAGAAAGCTGGAGTAGCAATTCTCATATCAGACAAAATAGACTTTAAAATAAAGACTATTAGAAGAGACAAAGAAGGACACTATATAATGATCAAGAGATAAATCCAAGAAGAAGATATAACAATTGTAAATATTTATGCACCCAACATAGGAGCACCTCAATACATAGGGCAATTACTAATAGCCATAAAAGGGGAAATCAACAGTAACACATTCATAGTAGAGGACTTTAACACCCCACTTTCACCAATGGACAGATCATCCAAAATGAAAATGCATAATGAAACACAAGCTTTATACACATCCTGTATATTAAACAGGATGGACTTAATTGATATTTATAGGACATTCCATCCAAAAACAACAGAATACACATTTTTCCCAAGTGCTCATGGAATATTCTCCAGGATAGATCATATCTTGGGTCACAAATCAAGCCTTGGTAAATTTAAGAAAATTGAACTTGTATCAAGTATCTTTTCCGACCACAACACTATGAGACTAGATATCAATTACAGGAAAAGATCTGTAAAAAATACAAACACGTGGAGACTAAAATATACACTACTTAATAACGAAGTGATCACTGAAGAAAACAAAGAGGAAATAAAGAAATATCTAGAAACAAATGACAATGGAGACACGACGACCCAAAACCTATGGGATGCAGCAAAAGCAGGTCTAAGAGGGAAGTTTATAGCAATACAATCCTACCTTAAGAAACAGGAAACATCTCGAATAAACAACCTAACCTTGCACCTAAAGCAATTAGAGAAAGAAGAACAAAAAACCCCCAAAGTTAGCAGAAGAAAAGAAATCATAAAGATCAGATCAGAAATAAATGAAAAAGAAATGAAGGAAATGATAGCAAAGATCAGTAAAAATAAAAGCTTGTTCTTCGAGAAGATAAACAAAATTGATAAACTATTAGCCAGACTCATCAAGAAAAAAGAGAGAAGACTCAAATCAATAGAATTAGAAAGGAAAAAGGAGAAGTAACAACTGTCACTGCAGAAATACAAAAGATCATGAGAGATTACTACAAGCAGCTCTATGCCAAAAAAATGGACAACCTGGAAGAAATGGACAAATTCTTAGAAAAGCACAACCTGCCAAGACTGAACCAGGAAGAAATAGAAAATATGAACAGACCAATCACAAGCACTGAAATTGAAACTGTGATTAAAAATCTTCCAACAAGAGGCTTCCCTGGTGGCACAATGGTTGAGAGTCCGCCTGCCGATGCAGGGGACACGGGTTCGTGTCCCAGCCCAGGAGGATCCCGTGTGCCGCGGAGTGGCTGGGCCCGTAAGCCATGGCCGCTGAGCCTGCGTGTCCGGAGCCTGTGCTCTGCAATGGGAGGGGCCACAACAGTGAGAGGCTCACGTACTGCAACAACAACAACAAAAAATCTTCCAACAAACAAAAGCCCAGGACCAGATAGCTTCACAGGCAAATTCTACCCAACATTTAGAGAAGAGCTAACAACTATCCTTCTCAAACTCTTCCAAAAGATAGCAGAGGGAGGAACACTCCCAAACTCATTCTGCAAGGCCACTATCACCCTTATACCAAAACCAGACAAAGATGTCACAAAGAAAGAAAACTAGAGGCCAATATCATTGATGAACATAGATGCAAAAATCCTCAACAAAATACTAGCAAACAGAATCTAACAGCACATTAAAAGGATCATACACCATGATTGAGAGGGACTTATTCCAGGAATGCAAGGATTCTTCAGTATATGCAAGTCAATCAATGTGATACACCATATTAACAAATTGAAGGAGAAAAACCATATGGTCATCTCAATAGATGCAGAGAAAATTTCGACAAAATTCATCACCCATTTATGATAAAAACCCTCCAGAAAGCAGGCACAGAGGGAACTTACCTCAACATAATAAACACCATATATGACAAACCCACAGCCAACATCATCCTCAATGGTGAACAACTGAAAGCATTTCCACTAAGATCAGGAACAAGACAAGGTTGCCCACTCTCACCACTCTTATTCAACATAGTTCTAGAAGTTTTAGCCACAGCAATCAGAGAAGAAAAGGAAATAAAAGGAATCCAAATCAGAAAAGAAGAAGTAAAACTGTCACTGTTTGCAGATGACATGATACTATACATAGAGAATCCTAAAGATGCTACCAGAAAACTACTAGACCTAATCAATGAATTTGGTAAAGTAGTAGTATACAAAATTAATGCACAGAAATCTCTGGCATTCCTATACACTAATGATGAAAAATCTGAAAGTGAAATCAAGAAAACACTCCCATTTACCAGTGCAACAAAAAGAATAAAATATCTAGGAATAAACCTACCTAAGGAGACAAAAGTCCTGTGTGCAGAAAATTATAAGACACTGATGAAAGAAATTAAAGATGACACAAAGAGATGGAGAGATCTACCATGTTCTTGGATTGGAAGAATCAACATTGTGAAAATGACTCTACTACCCAAAGCAATCTACAGATTCAATGCAATCCCTATCAAACTACCACTGGCATTTTTCACACAACTAGAACAAAAAATTTCACAATTTATATGGAAACACAAAAGACCCCAAATAGCTAAAGCAATCTTGAGAATGAAAAACGGAGCTGGAGGAATCAGGCTCCCTGACTTCAGACTATACTACAAAGCTACAGTAATCAAGACAGTATTGTACTGGCACAAAAACAGAAAGATAGATCAATAGAACAGGATAGAAAGCCCAGAGATAAACTCATGCACATATGGTCACCTTATCTTTGATAAAGGAGGCAGGAATGTAGAGTGGAGAAAGGACAGCCTCTTCAATAAGTGGTGTTGGGAAAACTGGACAGGTACATGTAAAAGTATGAGATTAGAACACTCCCTAACACCATACACAAAAATAAGCTCAAAATGGATTAAAGACCTAAATGTAAGGCCAGACACTCTCAAACTCTTAGAGGAAAACATAGACAGAACACTCTATGACATAAATCACAGCAAGGTCCTTTTTGACCCACCTCCTAGAGAAATGGAAATAAAAACAAAAATAAACAAATGGGACCTTATGAAACTTCAAAGCTTTTGCACAGCAAAGGAAACCATAAACAAGACCAAAAGACAACCGTCAGAATGGGAGAAAATATTTGCAAATGAAGCAACTGACAAAGGATTAATCTCCAAAATTTACAAGCAGCTCATGCAGCTCAATAACAGAAAAACAAACAATCCAATCCAAAAATGGGCAGAACACCTAAATAGACATTTCTCTAAAGAAGATATATAGATTGCCAACAAACACATGAAAGAATGCTCAACATCATTAATCATTAGAGAAATGCAACTCAAAACTACAGTGAGATATCATCTCACACCAGTCAGAATGGCCATCATCAAAAAATCTAGAAACAATAAATGATGGAGAGGGTGTGGAGAAAAGGGAACCCTCTTGCACTGCTGGTGGGAATGTAAATTGGTACAGCCACTATGGAGAACAGTATGGAGGTTTCTTAAAAAACTAAAATTAGAACTACCATACGACCCAGCAATCCCATTACTGGGCATATATCCTGAGAAAACCATAATTCAAAAAGAGTCATGTACCAAAATATTCATTGCAGTTCTATTTACAATAGCCAGAAGTTGGAAACAACCTATGTGTCCATCATTGGATGAATGGATAAAGAAGATGTGGCACATATATACAATGGAATATTACTCAGGCATAAAAAGAAATGAAATTGAGTTATTTGTAGTGAGGTGGATGTACCTAGAGTCTGTCATACAGAGTGAAGTAAGTCAGAAAGAGAAAGACAAATTCCATATGCTAACACATATAGATGGAATCTAAGGGGGAAAAAATGTCATGAAGAACCTAGGGGTGAGACAGGAATAAAGACACAGACCTACTACAGAATCGACTTGAGGATATGGGGAGGGGGAAGGGTAAGCTGTGACAAAGTGAGAGAGTGGCATGGACATATATACACTACCAAACGTAAAATAGATGTTAGTGGGAAGCAGCCACATAGCACAGGGTGATAGCTCGGTGTTTTGTGAGCACCTAGAGGGGTGGGATAGGGAGGCTGGGAGGGAGGGAGATGCAAGAGGTAAGAGATATGGGAACATATGTATATGTATAACTGATTCACTTTGCTATAAAGCAGAAACTAACACACCATTGTAAAGCAATTATACTCCAATAAAGGTGTAAAAAAATAAAAAAGAAGACTCTTTTTTCTTAACTTTAACAATTCAATTAGAATTCTGGGTGGAGCCTCTTTCATTCATTTTTTATGGAAGTTTCTGAGCTTCCTGGATCTGGATGTCTGTTTCTTTTCCCATGTTTAGGATAGCTTTCAGCCATTATTTCTTTAAATAAACTGCCCCTTTCTTTCTCTCTCTTCTCCTTCTCGGACCCTTAAAATATGTATATATATAATTGTCCTCTTGCTGTTATCCCATAAGTTCCTTAAGCACTCTTCACTCTTTTTTCACCCTTTATTTTCTTTTTGCTTCTCTCATTGAATGAATTCCACTGCCCTGTCCTTGAGTTTGCTGATCTTCTCCTTCACTTGATCTTGTCTGCTGTTGGACCCTTCTATTGAATTTTTTAGTTCAATTACTGTATTCTTCAACTTTGTGACTTTTGTTTGATACTTTCTCATATTTTCTATCTCTTTGTTGAAATTCTCACTTTGTTCATATATTGTTCTTCTGACCTCTATGAACATCTTTATGACCATTATTTTGAATTCCCTATCAGTTAAATCACGTATCTCCATTTCATTAAGATATATTTCTAGAAATTTTCTTGTACTTTTGTTTGGAACATATTCCTATTTCTTCATTTTCCTTGATTTTTGTGCTAGTTTTTGCACATTAGTTAAAATAGCCATCTTTCACAGTTTTGACAGAGTAGTCTTTTGGAGGAGATTGGACTTGCCAATCAGCTGAGCCCAACTCCTGTCCAGACTGCCTTCTTTGTTCTTAGGATCTCCCAATAGTTTAAGGTGTGCCAAGACATGTCCATGTCCCAACAGGTAGGATTGCAGTCAGCACCTAGATGCAGGCTGATTAGAAACCAGACTCCCTGGAAGTAACCGGGAAAGTCTGTAGTTAAGCCCTTTCCAGGGACAAACTGAGAGATGGGTGGTTTTGCCTGCTTCTTCTATGCTGAGCCCAGGTATATAGCTGTTGGGGGCCGGTGTGGGGGATCGCTCCCATACCTTTTTAGAACTGTTTCTTTGTTTCCTATAGTCCTGTGAGACTCATGAATGTAAGCCCTATTGGCTTTCAGAGCCAACTGATCTGGAAACCTGTCCCTCGAATGGTAGCCACAGATGCTGGGGTGCCAGATGTGTGTACTAGCTCCTTCTAGAGAGATACTAGAAACTTGGCCTTATTGTTGGAGACAGCCAGAAGGAGAATGCAGAGGAAGTGTCTGCCAGCTTCTCTGGTCTCCAGGGAGGTCACAGCCAGGTCCTAGACACATGCTAAATTTAGAAGCCAGACTCTCAGACCGCAGCTTATACAGTATGCAGTTAGACCCCTTTCAGAGAAAGCCTGAGAGATGGGCTGCTTCATCTGCACTGAGTCTTGGGGGAATAACCATGGTGACTGCTAGTGTGCCCATCACTGCTTCTTTGTTTGCTATAGACTGTGGGTCTTGTGGATGCACACCCCACTTGTTTTCAGAGTTCAGTGTTTTGGGGGCTCAGCCTCAGGTCAGAGTCTTGAAAGTTGGGCACCACATGTGTGGTCCAAACCCTCTGCTCCTCAAGGAGAACCTGGGAGTTGGGGGTTCCCCCCAGATTGTATGGCTCTGTACTGAGTGGGGTCTATGACAAGAGTGTATCTCAGCCTTTCCTAATTCATTTCACTGTGAATATTTTCTTGTTTATCCAACGTGTAGGAATCACTCAGCTAGTTTTTGAATTTCTTTCAAAAGGAATTGCTCCCTGTGTAGCTGTGCATTTTGTACATCCAAATGGAGAAGGGAAGTTAGGAGCCTCTTCTGTCACCATCTTACTCAATTCCATGTACAGCTTTTTACTTGACAATCATCTCTCAATAAAGTGATATTTTTCTAAAGTATATGTAGGACTATGAAATATATAAAGGCAGATGAGGAAAGGAGTGTGACCGGTATATGTGGGATGAATTACAGGTGGGAGAGAAATATTAGAATAGTCAGAAACATTGATTGAGTTTTAAAGGTGTTCTGACAAAATTATAATTCTAGATTTTGAGTATTCAAAATACTCAATTCTGCATTCTTCATTTCTGCATTCTTCCCCTATTCAATTCTCAGGCTTGAATGTTACAAACAATTGATCCGTCCTAGAGAATGATGCTAAATTTCCTTAAGCAATGCAGAATCAGTTCCCTAGGATCAGACTCTGAGATGGATATTAACAAAGAGTAGGTTTATTAGGGAATGCTCTTGGAATCCAAAACTGTGGAAGAGAAGGAAGGAATCAAGACTGGATGGAGGGAGACGTCAAGCCATTATGTGTCTTCAATGGAAGGCTCAGTCAACCTTTCAGGGCATTCTTATGATGCAAGTTGTGATGAGAGGGCCAAACCTTTCTACTGTCCATCAGTCACTGGATGCTTCTCTTTTCTCCAGAAAGGGGATAGGACATTGAGGATTGTGGCTTTCTTTAGCTGAGGCAATCCCTGAAGGAGGCAGACAGCTGAGAGCAATCTTCTGGCAGGACTCTCAAAAGTTGGGAAAATAAATCCTTTATTTTTGAAAGGGAATCTGGGCAATGCCTCACAGTATCCCTCACAATAAGCTTAGTTTGGTGATGACTGAATTGCAGCTGCTCTTCTAGATGTTTCTGTAACCAAATGAAACAATATGGGCTCCAGAACTTTGTTTCCAAATATTGGTTTGGAATCAATATAAATATTGATTCCAATTTAGTACCTGCTTTCTAATCTACTGAATTGGAATGTCTCGGATGAAGTTCATAAATCTATATTTTTGCAAAGATCCCGAATGCTTATGCTATAGACTATCCATAGGCCTTCATTTTAGAATCATTTGTGGCTCCATAGGCAGTTGTGGCTCTGTAATTCTGGCAAATAGTATATTAATAAAAGTATATGTACAACTTCTGGGTCTTGCCTTTAAAAGGAAGGCACATACATTCCCCTTCTCCCATTCCCCTTTTTTTGCTGATTTGAATGAGGCTGAAATGCTAGGGTCTGAAGGGAACCATCATGAGCTACAGATGGAAAATAAAAGATGCATGTTGAGAATGTCAGAGAAACAAGATAGGAGATACTAGGTGAGTCATACTTGTTCCAGATCACATACCCAGTCTTGTGCATGAGGGAGAAACTTCTGTTTATTTGTGTCACTTATTTTGGGTTTTCTGTAATCAGTTGAATTCCTAATAATACAGAGATGGTGGGCCATCACTTCCAAAGTGAAGGACATGCTGTTGTAAATTGTTCCCCTATACTAGGAGATAGACCCATTAGATTTTGGAAATATAAAACCTATATGGATGTCTTTCTTAAGTCTTTTTACTGGATGACCTAAGAGCTTCTAACTCTAGAGGGACTTTGACCAAATAAACAGCTGTTTGGGTTATCAAGTTTTTGGTGAAAACTGCCTTGATTTTAACTGTTACAACTTGTGCTGATCTAATGGTTCTAGAAGAATCTTTAGCAGAAGAACAAAACTTCGGGAAACCAATGACAGGTTTTAATATAATCATAGCAATTGCTTTGGGAGCAAGGCCACATCAGTATCTGGAGTACCTATGCTATTTTCAACAAATACAAGCTTTTTACTGGTATCTAGCAATAACAGGTAACCATGACCAAAGCCCCTCATCCTGGACTGGACATTTTCTTGTCTATATAGCTATGAAGTTAGGTATTCCCAGCAGAAGTCATATATGTAAGATGGGTGCCCCATGACCCATTCAGATCTCAAAGGCAAAAGTCAGATCCATGAGATGGTTTCTTAGTACCTACAATATGATACCACTTATCTGGCTGTCACCTTTGTCTGAATTTATGCCTATTGCTTGGAGGGGAGGACTAGCTTATGACCAGTTGGCACAGGATGAAAACACTCAAGGCTGGATTACCAAATGACCCCAGTATCAATGAAAAGTAAGCTCTATGTGGTATTATAGTCTATCTCAAGCAATGGCATGGATGACAACTGGAAAGGATATTTCTCATTGGCTATTGTGCTTAGTAGAAGGTTGGCTCAAAGTAAGGATTTACACTGATTTCAGGGAAGTAGCAGATTATTGATAGAAATAACCAAGGACTCAAAAGAAGCAAAATTGGAGGATGACACAAAGAAGATTTAGAGAAATCATTTGGGTCACCAGAATAGATCCAAGTCTGAACATAAGTAAGCATATATTTACCAGAGATTCCTTACCAGAATTTTCATGCAAGAATCAGATAATAAACAGTATGTGTTAACTATGGTTATCACAGTTTATGGTTGTCAGTAAGTCTTCTTTCTCATCTTGGCCAGTAGTTGCTAAATGAGTGTTGGTTTATAAATTGGCCCCTGTACACAGAGGGCAAGGAAAGACTGAAGAGGCAGACCACTACAGATTGGTAGGTGGTAGGTTTTAATTAACAAAGGAACTTACTTACAAGACTTGTCTTGGGCACCACAAGACAAGTGGATCTCTGCACCCACCTGCCAGAATCTTAAAAGATTATATAGAGGCCTTAATTGAATTCAGTCACATATACCATTCAGATGGTCTCAGTAACACCTCACTATCTCAAGGCTATGTCCTTGGGGTAGCTGCTAGTGAGGGGAAGGTAAGTAGAACACGCATTCAAAGGACAGGGAAGTGGGTAAGGTGCCTCCAACTGCCGCAGCACATCCACAGATCAACTGGCCGTCACGTACTCTTGATGACCTCCTTCAACAACGAGGTTCATGAATAAGGTAGAAATTGTGGCAGGGAAGAGGTGATCTATGGGCTCAAGAGCCTAAGTTTCTACCACTAAAGCCAGTATGAATACCACAATGTCAACAATAAAGTGATCTTCTTTTTTGGCCTCATCATGGAGTGCCAGTCAGCCACCTGGTAACAAGTGGACAACTTTGATCCTTCTCAGTTGGGAAGAGATCAGTACTTCTTTTCTCCAATATAACCAATTGTTGATTTGAATTTTCTTTTTGTGTTTAATATGCTTCAGGAAGTACTGCTATCCATAGCTTATTGAATATTTTATTCACTACCATGAAATGATGCACAGCACTCCTTTCAACTGAAAAAAATTTGTTTCAAAATGAAAAAAAGGAAAGGAAATAGGTGCATACAGTATCAATGAAATTATCTTGCCTATTATTCATAGATGGTAAACCTTAAAGACTGGCCTATTGAGAACTCCTCTCTAACACCAGCTGAGGGATACTAACTTGTGAGATTGATATGCTGATTGCACTATGTGACATAACAGATGAACTAGAAATCAAGATTTACATTCTCTCCCATTTGTTCAAAGTCCCTGCTAGCCATTTTGGGTCTTTTGTGACTCTAGAACAGCCTTTCTAAGCAGAAAATCCATCTCTGTCATTATATTGTCTGGGATGATCAATTCTGACTACCAAAGGAGAATAGAGTTACTGTCATGCAGTAAAGGCTGAGATGTAGGTGTATAGTTGATTCTGTGTTTAATATTCTCTAAGGTAAAAGATATTGAACAACTCTTACAACCTCATCCATTTGGATTTTTAAAGACTCAAATTTGCAATATTTTGCCAAATGACCAACTCGGATATAGACTGAGAGGAAGAAAAACCTGGAACCAGTGACAAGACATGGAGGAAAGCCGAAGGCCTTGGGACCAAATTTAAAAGTACCTGTAATATCCACCTGTATTTAGTTATTATTCACCTTTTGTTGGCAGTTACCAAGATCCTAGTTACCAAGAAACCTAGTTTCTTCACCCACCATTGGACATACAGTGTTTGATGATAGTTAAATGTACCAATAATCCAAGTCATATAAAAAGGTGAGTAGTACAGAAGTGGATTATGATAAATTGGGTTTGGGAAGGGAATAAGAGTGCTAGTAACTATGCATGTTTTGCATATGTAAACAATGTTGTGCAAGACACATTTGGAAATATACGTATAGGAAGAAGGGTATGAGTGTGAGGCAGCAAAGTGTAGAATGTACTGAAGATGACAGTCATGATATTATTGAACCTCAACTTCTTCTAGCTAACTGCCTCAATGATATGCAAAATACAAGTAAAAGAGTGGGTTGGGGGAGTGACATTAATTTAGTTTTGGTCTTGCTTAATTTGTGGTACCTACAGAATATCCAGTTAGAGATGTAAATTCAGAGTTCTATCAATGTAGTTCTATCAATGTAATTCAAAGAAGAGTTTGGGGTTGGAGATATAGATTGGAGGTCCTCCATGTATAAACACATCTGCCTATGTTAGTGAAATTGTCTAAGAAGCCTCAGTAAAATGAGAAGAGGAACAGGATACAACTTTGGAGAACTGAGATTTAAAAGACTGGCAAAAGTGAAGGTGTCCACAGAATGTAGAAGTACTAATTTAAAATGATGTCACAGAAACAGCAAGGAAAATGTTTCAAGAAAGGAAGAGTGAAAATGATATCAGATCCTACAGAAAAAAATCATAAGAAGGCCATGGGTGTTCTCAGCAGAGGGAGTTGTCATAGAATGAAAGGGGTGATGAACAAAATTTACATTTTCATAAGTTTAGCTGTGAAGGGAAGGAACAAAACAGGAAAATGGCCTCATCCAGATGAAGAGTAGAAGGTGAGTACACTGGAGAGCCATGATATGACTCAGTTTCTCCTTGACTTCTAGAATTCTCATTGCTACCAAATAAATACACATGTTCCCTAATTGCTTGAAAAGTTGTATTTATTTTTCAGATCCAGTCAATAAAAGAACAAAATGACTCATAATGGCAACTCACATTTTGAGTGACATAAAATGTTTAGTTATTCTCATTATTTGAGTCATTATTTTTGTTCACGTACAAAATAAATACCTGGTCTGTTACAACTGGAAAGGTAATGCTATTTACTATTAACTGACTGTTGAGGTCATAGATTGTTGGCACATGTCTAAGCAGGAACACGTCGTGATGTGCCTGTATCTGTAAGGTATTGTATCGCCATCAGGACAGTCAAGAACAATTTCTCTGAACTCATAGTTTTCTTCTTGGCAGCAAAGGCATGAATTTTTCAACTGAAATTTATTATAATCATACCTAAAAAAAAAGAAAATTAGGTAATAAATAATTTCAGAATGTCTTCTGAAATAAATTGACATCAATGCTCAAATTCTAATTGTCTAAGTGATTTAGCAAGTCTTCCAACCAACTTATTCTTTCCCTACACCTTGCATTTCCCCCTTTACTGTAAACTTCTGGTATGGATTCATTAAAATTGGTATGTAAGACCAAAAAAAAAAAAGAAAATGAAAAAAGTCCAAAATGGAGAGATTTACCATTTCATAATTAGAGCATTATGGTGCAAAAAATATAAACAAAAGTTTTTAAATATACAATTAATATCAAATTATTATTCTCCATATATTAATCTACATATAAAAGTGTACAAAAGGAAAAATATGTAATATATGTTATGTCTAAAATGTAAGCAACTTTTTAAAAAATCACTTTTTAGCAAGAGTATTTGCTTAAGTAATCTCTGTAATCACTATATGAAAATAAATACATTTGTCGTAAATGTATTACGTTTGACTTATTTAGAAAACTACTTCAAAATGATTAATTACTATTTAAAATGTTTATTTTGATTTGCAGATATTAATATTTTCATTTTAATCAGGTCCTGATCATTAGCTCTCATGTAAACATTTGTCCATGTAATGTTTTAAACGCTTAATTTTCTCCACAGTGTTCCAAAATTAATGCACAGTATACATTCAAGGAAAAACTTACCTGAGAGTCTTTTTGCATTCCCCTGTGCATCTTGCCATCTCAACTTTTTTCTTGCAACCATTGTAGTTAACAGTCACATTCACAGGTGAAGATCTGCAATTAGTTTTACCTAGAATAACAGAGTCAAAAATGAGGTTCAACATTAACAATTTCTAAGTCTCAGTTTTCTTAACCATAAAGTAGAGAATAATAACAACAAATACTTCACAATGTTATTGAAAGGGATTAACTGTCTCAGCATCCAGAACAAGGTACCTCGTTAATACTCAATAAATGTTATTATTATTCTATTATTACTATCATAGGAGAAGAAAGAATAAAAGAAGGAGGAGGAAGGGAAGAAGGTAGAAGGAGGAAGGTAGAAAGAGGGAAGGAAGAAAAGACAGAGAGATGGTTGTTTCTGATATCCATTTTCTCATTGCTGATCATCCTTATGATCTAATACAACAATTTACAACATAACCTACTGATGTTAGGAGAGCAAACTAATTTTTGTCCATGAAAATTAAATTTTCTCCCTTGTAAACATCACTGGTTTTTACCGGGAAGAATGCTGCAACCAACATGCGTGAGAAAATATAATACTTTGTATTAGTTGTTTGTGTAATTAATTGTATGCATATGGTTAGATTACCTGTTGTGTTAAAAACACAGGAGACTTTCTATTAATGATCTGCCATTTTGTTTTAAAGAAACACTAAATCTTTGTCAACAGTTTACATTTCCTCCGTATGTGGAACTTGATTTTACTTACATGTATAGCAGCAGTTATTTGAATCATAGACTCTGGCTTCCTATAGGGGTATGAGAAAAAGAAACAGGCTGAAAAACCTCTGTATTTTCCTATAAATAATATAACATTGTTAACATATTGAAATAGCATCACAAAGGGGGAAATGGAACAGATAGACACGCTGATCTCAGATCCAGTCAGCACAGACGGGAGAGTATAGCAATAAAAATGAGACTACTGACACCAAATTTTTTCAACAGTAGTCAGAAAGGCAAAAACAATGTTTAGGTTCTTCTTTAAAATAAAATACCAAAAAATAAAAAGTTACTCCTTCCTATTTGAATTGAAAAAAAATACTTTCACAATAACATTATTACTTGACACTAAGTTTCTCATGGGCAGGATTTTCGTCTTATAAATTATTATACCCTCAAACTTATCAATGTCTCAAAGTAAAAACTCAGTAAATGTTGAAAGCCAACACTGGAGTTCTAAAATAAAACTTTAAACTATATTATCAATTATAGCTTCAGAAAGAAAAAATAGTTAAATTTAAACCTTCCTTAGTAATTTAAACTTAAGCATTCATTAATACAAAACCCTCACCATATTTTCAGGGGATAAAAATTGTGGCACAAAGAGAGATCTGAACAGTACGTATTTATGTGATTATATTAAAAAAATATGTTCTGTTACAGAAAATGATTAAGCTGAATCCATGAACCTTGAAAAAAACAGTTTTTTGTTTGTTTCAAAAGCAGCAACATGCTTTCTACAGTAACTTACTTCTAGACTAGCACTAGATTAAGTTTTATAGAACCTGAAAATATATATTTGATATGAAAAGTATACTTGGCAATAAAATGTGTATGACATAACTGGAATGGAATCTACAGGAGATGTATAACTATTGTCCAGGCACAAACTTTTCCAAATAGGAAGAAGACAGGTTGCGTTTATATTTAACATGAGAAGTGAACCTTGTTGTTCACTGCTTAAGAAGATGACTTACTTCTGCACACCAAGTCTGCTTTGGGCAGTCTTGTACCACCGCAACGAAACCTGTGCTGTGGCAGAAGTAGGAGACACATGGGTTGCTGGGGTCACCAAATGAAGCACCAACCTGGGAGGTAGGGAGGGGGACAGAACAAATGAGTATTCATCTTGATTTATTTTTCAGGTTGACAATAAAACCTGTAATTCTTTTTTCAAATTTATAATGTTTAGTGAATTTCCAGAGGCAATTTCAGCCATTAAATTAATATTTAAGAAAAGGTGATTAAAGTCTTCTACTTCCATGAATAAATCAAAGGTCTTCACTGAGAGCACAGAATGTGTCAAGATTCTCAATCCTCAAATTAAGATTCATCTATAGTAGCTCTATTATATTTTTCAAGGATTTTAAAGAAAAGTCCCAAAAGATATTTTCTATCTTTCCTTGTGTTCCTGTGCTTTTAAAGCTCTCTAGATTGCTTTATAATTACTTTATGTTTAAAATTCAAACATCAGTTTGGGGAAATTCCATTTATATCAGGCCCTCAAACCACAAGTAAACTTTCTGGTAAACTGAAATTTTATTATTTCAACTATTTTGCATAAAAATGATTAGAGGTAAAACTTTGTTCTTTAAACATCGTCTCATTTTATATTTCAAAACTGTCATAGATTCTCAAGTCAGATAACTTTTGGAAACTAAAATTTAAGAAGCCCAGGTAGAAATGTGAGTGTAATAAATGAGTTATATCAAATTAAATTATTATTAAATTATAGGCTCTGTTTTATGTATTTCCTAACATACCACATATTTTATTTTATATTTAGATTGTTGTAATATTTAGTATCACCAGTTCAAATTTATTAATATCAGTTTGAGAATCATCTGGTTTTTATGGCTTTGTGATACTTT
This sequence comes from Orcinus orca, assembly GCF_937001465.1. Taxonomy (NCBI): domain Eukaryota; kingdom Metazoa; phylum Chordata; class Mammalia; order Artiodactyla; family Delphinidae; genus Orcinus; species Orcinus orca. Next base: position 31,712,851 of record NC_064569.1, on the reverse strand, counting down.
TCCTAGAAAGTTAAATTACTTTTCAATATGTCAAATCAATTGTCAAATCCAGCCCTGAATATACTGTGTTGCTATATCCCTATAGTAGAGCTCTAGTCTTTTGGGTTTTCGTATTTGATCTCTGACTGTTCCGCCATCTGATCTTTCTGATTATAATTACAGTTTAACTCTCTTCACTGATTTGAACATTGTATGTCTTCTCCATTTGGTGAGACCCATGGGAAATTTTGTTCAGAAGCTCCATTGCTAGGTTAATGATCAAGTATATTGCCCCCTTTTGAAGCAAGTTATGGTGGATATTGCATTTGACCTTTCTTTTGAAAGGAATATGGGAAAGAAATAAATTCCACTCCACCATTATCTATGATTTTTTCATATTAGCCGAAAGAGCCTGCATTTATTCATAATTATATTAATAAAAGTATTTTAAAGTAGAAATGACCTTACCGCATAGTCGATATTCTTAAATAAACATGTTCTTGGTTCTGAAAAATAAGTACATATTTTACCCTAAGATAAATATTATAATTTTTTATTTACAAAACAGAAATTGTATATGAGATCATATTTACCAACCAATAAGGAAACACTATAATGTTTCTTCCCATAACACCATCATCTCCTTTTAACCTACTGATTACGTTCTTAACTGGGTTTCCCCTGTTCCAAAGATAGTAAGCTTTAAGAGGACAAGTATTGATTCTGCTTTATTTATCACACCCATCAAGCATTTGACTCATATTAGTAGCTCAATAAATATCTCTTGAATGCGTGAATAAGTAAACAACTATTCAATTCAAGTAATGTATTATGGATACATACCACAGTACCCGATTTCACAACAGGTATCATTAGCTTTGAACTTTACAAGCCTCTCTTCAGTTTTGCATGTGGGTGGAGAAGGACACTCCTTGGGTTTACAGTCTACGGTCTTTGCATTTGTACAGGTGCATCTGTGGCAATTGGCAGTCCATATGTCTCCAGGCTACAAAAACAAACCAAGTTTAGACTTCTATTTGAATACAGGAATGACAGCAAATTTGGATTAAAGTAGAGACAAACTGTGTACTTACAGACTTCTTTTCTCCTAGTGGACCATGACAAACTGTTAACATGAAATGACAAATGCTAATTAAATTCGGCAAACTATAACAGTCAATTATCTGTAATAACCACCAGGTTGACCAATACTGAATTGGCACTAGTATTTCAGAGATACAGAATTATGAAGGATTGTAAGGTGCTTTAAGGTGGATAAATCACCTCCCCCTACTCTGAGCAAACTGTCTTTAGCAAGCATATATATAGTTCCTATTTTTACAATCCTCAGAAAGGATAATTCTTGACCTCTCCTGTCAGTGGTCAATAAATCTTATGGATACTGTTTTACTTATTGTTTCACTTTCTGACTTCTGTCTCCACAATCCTAAAAGTCACCAAGACCTCATAATTACCAGTCCCAAGCACTCTTTCTCAGCTTTTCAAGTTCCCTACAATAGCTGACATTTTTTTACCTCTCACCTTGGAAACATTCTTCCTTCAGATTGAACACTCTGAAATTCCTGTTAGTAGCACTTCCTCCTCCCTCTCATTTTGTCTCTATTCTTCCCACTGGTACATTCCTCCATCTTTACAGTATCTACTGTAACATCAAGTGGATGACTCTCAAACTTCTAGCTCCTGTATAAACATCTCTTGTGAGCTACGGACACAGATCTCCCTTGGCCTAATAAACAGCACCTCGGCAGATTTAAAAGAAACTCAGACACGTGCACAAAATGTGCACAAAATAGATTGAATCATTTTTCCCCTAAAACCAGTTTTTCATCTAAGCTGGCCACCTCCTGTTACGGGCTGAACTATGCTTTCAAATACTTAAGCTTAAAACTTAGAAGTCATCTTGATTATTTCCTTTCCATCATTTGGCATTGAACCAATTGCAAAATCTTGTATCTTTATCCTCACTTGAATCCCTTCCTTTCCTGATTTTACTTGTTACAATACTACTCCAGGACCTTAGAATCTTTTTTTTTTAACATCTTTACTGGAGTATAATTGCTTTACAATGGTGTGTTAGTTTCTGCTTTATAACAAAGTGAATCAGTTATACATATACATATGTTCCCATATCTCTTCCCTCTTGCATCTCCCTTCCCCCCACCCTCCCTATCCCACCACTCTAGGTGGTCACAAAGCACTGAGCTGATCTCCCTGTGCTATGCGACTGCTTCCCACTAGCTCTCTATTTTATGTTTGGTAGTGTATATATGTCCATGCCACTCTCTCACTTTGTCCCAGCTTATCCTTCCCCCACCCCGTATCCTTAAGCAGGATCTTAGTATCTTTGACCTAGCAGAATCTGGCTTTTTTGGGAAGTCTGACTCAGTCTTCTTTCTGATCCAGTCAATTGTCTGTGTCATAGGTAGAACAGTTTTTCTAAAGCCTACTTTTCATCTCATCATTGCTTCAATTAAGAACTTCTGATACCCCTTACAGTCTTGTAAACTAAATACTTTATTTTAGCATTCTGCCTTCTGAGGTTGCCATAACATATCTCCAATCTATCATCTCGACCTTGTCTCACTTCTTTCATTTACATACCCTGAAATAGCCTACTTATTGTTCTCAAATTCCAATTCTCTAATGAAATACACGAGAATCCTTCCAAAGTATACAATATATGTAATATGTGTGACACATAACATGTGCTCTCTATATAATACATAGGTCACATATTTCACTGTGAAATTTATTTTCAGCCTTATATGAAAATTACCTATGTTTCTTTGAAAATCTCCCTTCTCCCACTATATCCTAAGATCAGAGAATGATTTTTTTGGTAACTTTTGCCACTTTGTACAAAGCACATCACATTGGCTTGATAATTTTAGAGGAACTCAAAGTCCTCTAAAAGTATTGAACTCTGGTTATGCCTAATTTTTCTTCCTAAAATTCAGTCCTCAATAAAAGCTGGAATTATTTAGCTTCAAAAATACTATCGAGTAGCAATATTTTGATCAAGGTATCGTATAGTTACATGAAACACTTTATTTAGTAAACTCTATTTTGACTAAGTGACAAGATGCATTTGTTTGGTTTGGCTTTATTAGTTTGTGTGTGACAAAACAAACTATCACTCACTATTTATTTGGTGAATAAAAGCTAAATTCATACACTTCAAGTTTTCCTATTTTATCACACTTCCATAGCTAGTGACTTTCATTGGCATGACCTCTGAAATTTGATTTACAAGAAAAACCATTAATGTAGGATGATTGATTTTCAAGTGGAGGTAAGCTTACCTGGAGGCGGTGGAAGTGATACTGGACATCCTGTGTAAAAACAGACACCTCATATTAATCTCTAAAGTTACTGGAATAGGTTTGGAATAAATATAGTTTTCTAATCACTGAAAGCACTTGACCACATTGCTAGTTTTACAAACAGACATATTGCCATCAATCTTCCCTTTCTACTCCTCATGGCATTTGATATTCCACCATTAGAAAGTGTTTCCTTTAGATTTCAAATTTTAATGGGAGGAAAATATGAGAATCAAAAGGCAGAATGAGAATCAAGGTAAACTTCTCTTCAAAATTTCTCAGAAGACAGTTCTGATAAATAGGACAATAAAATGTATAATCAAACAAGGAAAAGGATAACTCAGATATAGAAAAGATATAAGTATTATTAGTTGCCTGGTTTTAATCCTTTAAGAATTTTTATCCTCTTTTTGTCTTACAATATTTTAATCTTGTTCTGTCTCCACTCCCACAAAATGCTTTAAACTGCTTACTATTTTTTGTGAGGCTTCACTTATCACAAAGTTTCATCAACCTAACAATCCACTCCAATTGAAATTCTATTTCCAAACTGCTAAAATTCAGATTAATATTTTTATTCTCTCTACCAAGCAGAAGGCTGAACTAGAAATAACAGAATATTTGAGAAGAACTTAAAGTTTCTTTATGTTTGAGTAAAAGGACCCCAACAAATAATAGGTACAGAAAAACAGAAAATAATTAAATATGTGCAAGTTTGGAGCATAAAATATTTCTCTTTACTAAGGGGACACTAGGCTAATTCTCAATTATAAATGCTTAACAGATTACCAGAAACCAGCAACAGCAGAGAGAAATTGTGTTTAGGCATAAATATAGCAGAAAATTTTCCCTACCCAGAATTTCCAGTTCATTGAAAAAATTTGTAACGGGAGGAATAAGATACAATCTCATATGCTCCACATTGCTATCAGAGCAATTTTTCTAAGACCTATCTGATCATATCATTCTCTTAACAAAATCTTTAAGGAGACCCCATTTATTGTAAGGATAAAGTCTCATTTAAGTTTGGAAATAAGGTCCTTCATAAACATTCCTTTGCTTACCTATCTAATCTCATTTCTTCCCTGAACCTCATACAAATATTACCAATACCTGGTTGATTCCTGAAGTCACTCATGCTGTCTCAAGTCGTTGTCTTTTTAAGTGCCATTTGACAGGAATTCCCTCCTCACCCTAGCCAATATTGAAATCAATGATCTCTTCCCTAATGCCTTCATTCAACCCTACCAACTAATAAACAGAAATTAACGGTCTCAGTGCACTCCCAGGACCATAATTGCTGTGCACGTGTTTGAGAAGCATTAAATACACTATAACGATAGTATCTGTGTAGATAATAATCTCTTCCAGGCTTCCCTGGTGGCACAGTGGTTAAGAATCTGCCTGCCAATGAAGGGGACAGGGGTTTGAGCCCTGGTCTTGGAAGATCCCACATGCTGCAGAGCAACTAAGCCCATGTGCCACAACTACTGAGCCTTCATTCTGCAACTACTGAAGCCCACGCACCTAGAGCCCGTGCTCCGCAACAAGAGAAGCCACCGCAATGAGACGCCCATGCACCACAACACAGAGTAGGCCCTGCTTGCCGCAACTAGAGAAAGCCTGCACTCAGCAACGAAGACCCAAGACAGCCAAAAATAAAAACAAATAAAGAAATAAATTTATATTAAAAAAATAATCTCTTCCCCCCCCACACACACAAAATAATAAAATGGCAAGGGCTGCTACAGAGTCTAGCACATGTAAGGTATTAAAGAAGTGTTAGTTGAATAACAAAAAAAATCAGTACTTTTCCCATACTGACCTGTTTTATTTTCATTTTCTTGATCTCCTGTTGCTACTACAGTGGTTTCTGTAAAAGGATAATGCTGTCATTTTATTTATTAGATATCATGTACACATATCAAGTTTCTGTGTGTATGCATGCACGCACAAATGATCACACACATTCACGATTAAGGAAAGCTTCGTGTGGAAGAGACAATTCATTCCAGTGCATTTGGGTCATTTCATTTTACCTGGGTAGGACACTTTGGGGCTTGTTGTGATTCCATTTGACACTGAGGTGGAGCCTGCAGAGGGAAATATTTAAAATTTCAGGAATGCAATTTCATAATCCCATTCTCAGAGATTTCAAGGTCATAACTAAGTCTTCCAGTGAGGTGTTCTGCTAAAAGCCTAACCCAAAAAAATCCTGGAGGAAAAAACAAATCCCTAGTTGAACTTCAAAGTCATACTCCAAAAGGAAATGTAGGATAATCTTCCTGGCCTTTCTTTGCTGTTTCTTTCCCACCACTCCTCTCCTCCAAACTCAACTCCTCATATATAATCACAGGCACACTGATCATTGAAGGGTCTGTATTGCTAGCATTCATCTGTTTGCATTCCAGTTCCAGAGGTTTCCTTGACTCCTGTGGAAGCAGTGACTGCTAAGAGAGGCACAAACGTGGTGAGTAGAGGGATAAAAAAGCTAGAGTTTAACTTCAGGTAAGCTGCCCTGTCTTCTAAGATGCCACCAAGCAAAGTTCATTTATTATTATTTGACCTACCTGTGGTAGAAATTACAGGAGCACTGGTTGTTTCAGATGTTTCCTTGGAGGTAACTAAAATGAATAGGGAAAGAGCAGTGAACTTTTTCTGGTCTCAGAAGAGTGTGTCTGAAGACATCTTCACAAAGAATAAGAGTCTCAAAGCACCTGGAGTGTACTAGTACACCTACTAATGCTGGTTCATGCTCCTGCCATTGAAACAGGCCCTAACATAGAAACTCCTGGCTCAAAGAAGAATTGAGTATTTTCCTATGACCCTGGTAGCCTTATCATTTAAGGGCCCCCTTCTCTTAATGACAAAAACTATTTTCACACTTAACTATTTTGCTTCCTATATCCTGGTTTCCTGGTTCTCCCATATTAGTTTTTTGGGGAGGGTTGTAGGAGTTGTTTATATATTTTGGATATTAACCCCTTGTCAGTCATATCATTTGTAAATATTGTCTCTTATTCAGGAGGTTGTCTTTTGTTTGTTGATGGTTTCCTTTGCTGTGCAAAAGCTTTTAAATTTAATTAGGTCTCATTTGCTTATTTTTTTTATTGGTGTGTAGTTGCTTCACAATATTATTTTAGTTTATACTGTACAGCAAAGTGAATCAGCTATATGTGTGTATATATATATATATATATATATATATATCCCCCTCTTTTCTGGATTTCCTTCTCATTTAGGTCACCACAGAGCATTGAGTAGAGTTCCCTGTGCTATACAGTAAGTTCTCATTAGTTATCTATTTTATACATAGTATCAATAGTGTATATATGTCAACCCCAATCTCCCAGTTCATCCCACCACCACCCCTTTCCCCTTGGTATCCATACTTTTGTTCTCTACACCTGTGTGTCTATTTCTGCTTTGTAAATAAGATCATCTATACCGATTTTTTCAGATTCCACATATATGCGTTAATATATGACACTTGTTTTTCTCTTTTTGACTCTTTCATGGTCCATCTATGTCTCTACAAATGACCCAATTTTGTTCCTTTTTATGGCTGAGTAATATTCCATTGTATATATGTACCACATCTTTATTCATTCATCTGTCGATGGACACTTAGGTTGTTTCCATGTCCTGGCTATTGTAAATAGTGCTGCAGTGAACATTGGGGTGCATGAGTCTTTTTGAATTATGGTTTTCTCTGGGTATACGCCCAGTAGTGGGATTGCTGGGTCATATGGTAGTTCTATTTTTAGCTTTTTAAGCAACCTCCATACTGTTCTCCATAGTGGCTGTATCAATTTGCATTCCCACCAACAATGCGTGAGGGTTCCCTTTTCTCCACACCATCCCCAGCATTTATTGTTTGTAGATTTTTTGATGATGGCCATTCTGACCAAGATGGTGGGGGAATAGGAGGATGGAGAGTTCATCTCTCTCCACAAATGCATCAGTAGTATATCTACAGATGGAACAATTCTCACAGAACACCAGCTGAACACTAGCAGAAGACCTTGGACACCGGAAAGGACAAGAAAGATCCCCGCATAACAGGGTAGGATGAAAGAAAGAAGGGAAAAAGAAAAGGAGAGGAAGCAGGATGGGATCTGTGCCCCTGGTGGGGAGCTGAAGCACAGGAGAGGCTCCCACATCTGGGGAAGACCCCTCACTGACAGGGAAATCAGTTGGGACAGAAAGGGAGCATCTGAGGCTGTTGAAGGAGGGTGTGTGGCAGACAGGACACAGTGACACCTACACAGACAGTCCGCACCATAACCCTGCATGCCCCAATCTGGGACGTGTGTCTGCCGGTGCACATGGGGGCTGAGAGCTGAATGTGGGGATTGGAGAGCAAACCTGGGGGGAGGACTGCTGTTGGCTGCAAGGAGACAGCCTGAGGAGATAGGAGGGAGGTAATTTGTAACCGGGAATGCTTCTGGAGAAAATCATTTGCCTATTTTTGTTTTTATTTCCTTTGCTTTTGGAGACAGATCCAAAAAAATATTGCTATGATTTATGTCAAAGAGTGTTCTGCCTATGTTCTCTTATAGGAATTTTATGGTTTTAGGTCTTACATTTAGGTCTTTAATCTATTAGAACTACCATATGGCCCCACAATTCTGCTCCTGGATATATATTCAAACAAAATAAAAACACAAATTCAAAAAGATACATGCACCCTAATGTACAAAGCAGTACTATTTACAATAGCCAACATAGGGAAGCAACCCAAGTGTCCATCAACAGATGAATGGATAAAGAAGATGTAGTAAGTATATATGTGTGCATGCGTATATAATGGAATATTACTCTGCCATAAAAAAGAATGAAATTCTGCCATTTGCAACAATGTGAATGGACCTAGAGAGTATTATGCTTGGTGAAATGTCATACAAAGACAGAAACTGTATGTTATCACTTACATGTGGAACCTAAAAAATAAAACAAACAAATGTATATAGCAAAATAGAAACAGACTCACAGATATAGAGAACAAACTAGTGGATACTAGTGGGGAGAGAGAAGAAGGAAAGGGCAAGATAGAGGTAGGGATTAAGAGATACAAACTACTGTATATAATATAGGTAAACAACACGTATATATTATACTTTCAGGGAATATAGTCATTATTTTGTAATAATTTTAAATGGAGTATAATCTATGAAAATATTGAAGCACTATGCTGTATACCTGAAACTAATATAATATTGTAAATCAACTATACTTCAATAAAAACAGAAAAGAAACATAGTGCCCCTATCTCCCTGTCACTGTGGGAAGGTAGGAGCCTAACTTCATTCTATAAGCACCAATTAGCAAACACAGATCACCAAATCACAGAAACCAACCTCTCCCCTAACGCTGTCTAGTACTTTCCCACTAGCTAACCCCAGCACTTAAACACTCTCCCACCTTTTATTTCAGCAAAGTTAAGTTCAAAATCTCAACCTATTGCAATGTTCTTGACTCCTATTTAATAATCTTAAAGTCTTTTTTGCCCATTTAACTCCATTTGGTACAATTTTTCTTTTACAGTTCAAGTTTAATATTCATAGAGATAAATATCCATTTTCTGAAACAATTGGGTGTTAAAGGGAAGAAGAATATTGAACATGTTAACTTCACTCTGTCAGTCATTTCCATTACCTTGGCTGGAACTTTCTGAGACACCAGTAATTTTGCTTGATATCACAGCAGTGCCTGCAAAGTCAAATGAAGGACATTTCACATCAGACATACCTTCTATAGGTAGCCTCAAAGATCAAAAGCAGGAAGAGAAAGTAAATCAGATGAAAGTCTAGGCCAATGCTGCAGCTAGCCCATAGAGCAACTTTATGAAGTAAAAACAAACTAACAGAAAAAAAACCCTCTGGGCAGATGAAACCCCATGGATTTATAACTTGTTGAAGAAATGCTGGCTGGATTTCAGCTTCTACTCCTCCCTTTAGTAGTGTGCCCTTGTGCACTTTTACACACTTACCTCGGGGCTCTGGTTGGAGCCCAGAAACTCAGAGCAAGAAGACAACCTTAGATGGCTGGAAGAGGACATTCTCTACTGAGATTCTGCCCTATTTCCTGGCCCTTTATCTTTACCTTCAACATTCCCCTAGGTTGAAGCAAAGGCATAGGAGTCAGTAACTGAGAACTCAACAGATATGAACCACTGACACTTACTTTTTTGCATTCCAACTCCAGTGCTAGTTCCTAAGAAAGGCAAAGAAGACTAAAGTCAGGACTGCTGTGTTGATGTTACAACAGTCAGTAAATTCCAGAGAAAGGCTCTTATTTTTCTAGGCTTAGCTACTTAGAGCCACATATTAAATATTTACTTGCCTGTGTTGGAACTTCCAGGAATACCTGTTGTGCCAGAGGCTATCCCAGTGGTACCTGTAGTAAGAGAGAAGGATAAGCCTCACAAAGCCTTTCTCACCCTAAGAAGAGTGTGGTATTGACAAGTGTTCCTGTTTCTCTGAAGCAGTAGAAAACTGTTTAAAATTTTTTCTTGCACAAAATGTTAAGCCTAGCATATTTTCCTGTGCACTTTCTCATAACTGCTTGGTCAAATAAAATATAGGAGGAAAAGTCATGCTCCATAGATCTTATTTCTCTAGATCTAGAATCATCTAGAATCTGATATTAAATGAGAGAATATCTGTCCTCTATTTACATGATTTACTTCTAGTGACTTAACTCCCTGGTTTTCCAGCATCAAAAAAAAAAAAAACAAAAACAGAAAAAAATTGTCTAAACTTGTGATCAAGGATTAGGCATCTCAACCAAAGCCTTAATTAACAAATTTAGTTGTGTCTATTATAGTGATCTCCATTCACCTTCTTGGCTACTGGTGACTCCTACTGATTCCAGGCTATTGCCTGGCAAAACAAAAGCAGTGAAATTTCAAATAAAGAATGTGCTTAGAGAATTAAATTACATCTATAGTATGTTCTCTAGAAAAAACCAGGGAGCTAATCTAGGCTGGCCTTATGATAGGCTATTAAATTAAAAGAAACCATTTTTAAGTCATGCTAATTTTCATTCACAACCTGTATGTAGTAAATTCAAATGAAAAAATCATTGAGAATCCAAAATCTGGCAAAACTCACCTGATGAAATTCCTGCTTCAGTGTTTCCAACATATTCTTTAAAAGTTGTGGCTTCTGTAAGAGCAAAGGAGGAAAAATTGAGAAGCTTGAGAGGTTGAAAATATGAAAATTATATAGCAGTGTATGATCTTCTCCCTATGACCACTTAAAGGAGAATTCCTTTTACTATTTGACTTACCTGTTTTGAAACTTCCAGGTGAGGATGTCCTAGAGCCTGTCCCAGTGGTACCTGGGATGGGAGAGAATATAAAGAGGAGGAAATGTGCAGGGATGTCTTTCTTATTAGATGGAGATCATGGTTTAGGACAAATCATGTGTTTCTGTAAAAGAATGCATTCCTTCTCTAGGATTCCTTGTTCCAAAAGGTGAAATAAACATTTTTTTTATTGATCTGTTTCATTTCTTGTGGTAAACTCCAGTCTTCTGGGATCCTTCTTTTCTAGAACTAGTATCATGGAGTTGGGTGCCTCTCCCATCTTCACATTTTTAACTTCCCCAACTTCACCCATTTTACTTCTAGTAGATTGGCTCCCTGAAATTATGCTAGTGACTCCTGAAGGTTAAAAAATGGAAAGGATCAAGAATCTTGAAATTTTAATTAATTATTTCAAGACAGTTCTCCCTTTTAATTTCAAAGTTTTATAATTGTAAGGCTAGGCTCTCCGAAAAACAAAATATTAAAAACACATATGTCCCCTGCAAATTCTGGTTGATCCTGTTTGATTTGACATTCTGAATCCCAAAATTAGAAGCAATCTAGTCTCCAGCACTCCAAAACTTTGCCTTATGGATTGGACTTAACCATACTGGCAATTGTTGAGCCCCAACTCCTCCCTTTTTCAGGTCCCTTTGCCTTTGCCCACCTTTGTAGCTCAAGGAATCATGTTTCTGTTTATTTGTCTTCTCTTCTCACTCTATATGCCCATCATAAGGAAACCCACCAGCATCCACAGTTTCAAATATCATTTGTAAGTGAATGACTTGACAAATCTCTATCTCCAATGCAAGCTTCTCTTCTGTGTTCTGGTCACATTTATCACTCCTGCTGAGCATACTAACTGGACACCTCAGAGCATCTTAAACCCAAACTGTCAACATTTGACCTCACTATATCTTCTATCAGTTATAAATTTTTTCCTTCCTCCTGTATATTCCCAGGTGCGATAGTTGTGCCAGTAGTCACCCTCGTGGTAACTGAAATCACAAGAGGAGAGAATCAATTTATGATTCCCTTTTACTAGGGTTTCAAAGTAGTATTTGGTTTAGCACAAATTATATCAGAAACTTTCTTGCCTTAAGTGTGGCTTCTATTATGCCATTTTATTACAAATGTACAAAAAAGGCAATTCACACGGGGTAAAATATAGGGCAGTTAACATCCTAACAATTTGTACCCAAAGAGAGATTCAGGTAGAATAGAATTCCCCCTAATTTTATTATAGCCAATGTGATATACTTTAAGATGAAGAGAAAAATAATTTTTGACTGTTATTACTCACCTATTTTAATTCTACCCTGGGTGGTTTCACCACTTCCCAAAGAAGTTGTGGCCCCTAAGTGAAACAAAGAAATACTAAATACTGAAGACTCATGTACTCAGAAAAGTTGGGTGGTATCCACTGGGTATGGTAGGGAATGTGTGTTTTTGGGTGCAAGAGTTGAAGGGAGGAGGCTATCTCATTACTGAAGTTCTTTATACTCCCCATTAGGTTATTGCTTTACCTGTGTTAGAGTGTCCAGATGCAACTGTTGTGTCAGAGACTACACTAGTGGTACCTGAAGTAGAAGAGAGAAACAGAGAATCCCAATAGTGATGTATTTAACATCCCGAGAAGAGCATGGCCAACAAGATCTCTGGGACTTGAAAGTAGAAGACTCTTCTTGGGGTTGTCCTGTCAAAAGTAGGTGCATTCTCCATTTTTAAATTCAGGGCAACAATAAAAACATTGGCTCATGTCCAGGCCTTGATGATTTGCTTCTTAAGGTTAAATATCAGAGGTCACTGGGCCTCTCCCATATTTACCTATTTCACTTCCAGGACTTGGCCTCTCAGATGTGCCAGTGGTGGCTCCTAATGACAAGAAATAAAAACAATATTTGTCTAAATGCATTTAATTGTATAAAGTGAATAAATTCATAACATCCAAAATCAAAAATTTAATAGAACTAAACTTCCAGAGTTACTTCCATCATCTCTGCTTCCCTACTTATAATTATATGGACATATAATGCCTCCATCTCACACCCAGGTAATAGCTTGAATGTCAAAAAGGGAATCCTTTCTGGACTTCTCTCTTAAGAATTACAGTATAAGGTTTATCCCAGAAGAAATGATATAATTTTCATAAATACAAGCTTCCTCCTTTTCTTTGGTTATGCTTCCTTCTCTGAAAGTTGTAGCTTCTAAGAATGAAAAGGTAAAGAGTAGTGAAATCTAATAGAAAGTCATAAAAAGGCATCATGTGTTATTGCTCTAGAACTTGCCCCAAGAAAGAAATTATAGCACCTGTTTCCCCATTGATTCACCTGTGTTGGAACTCCAAGGTGAGATGGTACTACCACGATACACTCCAGTAGTACCTGAAAACAAAATTGAATGGTATTTGAGAGATTACTACAAGCAACTATATGCCAATAAAATGGACAACCTGGAAGAAATGGACAAATTCTTAGAAATGAACAACCTTCCAAGACTGAACCAGGAAGAAATAGAAAATATAAACAGAACAATCACAAGCACTAAAATTGAAACTGTGATTAAAAATCTTCCAACAAACAAAAGGCTATAACCAGATGGCTTCACAGGGGAATTCTATCAAACATTGAGAGAAGAGCTAAAACCTATGCTTCTCAAAGTCTTCCAAAATATAGCAGATGGAGGAACACTCCCAAATTCATTCTACGAAGCCACCATCACCCGGATACCAAAACCAGACAAAGATACCACAAAAAAAGAAAACTACAGGCCAACATCACTGATGAACATAGACACAAAATTCCCCAACAAAATACTAGCAAGCAGAATCCAACAGCACATTAAAATGATCATACACCATGATCAAATGGGATTTATCCCAGGAATGCAAGGATTCTCCAATATATGCAAATCAATCAATGTGATACACCATATTAACAAATTGAAGGAGAAAAACCATATGGTCATCTTAATAGATACAGAGAAAATTTTGACAAAATTCATCACCCACATATGATAAAAACCCTCCAGAAAGTAGGCATAGAGGGAACTTACCTCAACATAATAAAGCCATATATGACAAACCCACAGCCAACATCATCCTCAATGGCGAACAACTGAAACCATTTCCACTAAGATAAGGAACAAGACAAGTTTGCCCACTCTCACCACTACTATTCAACATAGTTTTGGAGGTTTTAGCCACAGCAATTAGAGAAGAAAAGGTAGTAAAAGGAATCCAAATCAGAAAAGAAGAAGTAAAACTGTCACTGTTTGCAGATGATGTGATACTATACATACAGAATCCTAAACATGCTACCAGAAAACTACTAGAGCTAATCAATGAATTTGGTAAAGTAGCAGGATACAAAATTAATGCACAGAAATCTCTTGCATTCCTATACATTAATGATGAAAAATCTGAAAGAGAAATTAAGAAAACACTGCCATTTACCATTGCAACATAAAGAATAAAATACCTAGGAATAAGCCTACCTAAGGAGAAAAAAGACCTGTATGCAGAGAACTATAAGACACTGGTGAAAGAAATTAAAGATGATACAAACAGATGGAGAGATATACCATGTTCTTGGACTGGAAGAATCAACATTGTGAAAAAGACCATACTGCCCAAAACAATCTACAGATACAGTGTAATCCCTATCAAACTACCAATGCGATTTTTCACAGAACTAGAACAAAAAATTGCACAGTTTGTATGAAAACACAAAAGACCGTGAAGAACAAAAGCAATCTTGAGAAAGAAAAATGGAGGTGGAGGAATTAGGCTCCCTGACTTCAGAATATACTACAGTAATCAAAACAGTATGGTACTGGCACAAAAATAGACATATAGATCAATGGAACAGGACAGAAAGCCCAGAGATAAAGGAGTCAAGAATACAGAATTCAGAAATGACAGCCTCTTCAATAAGTGGTGCTGGGGAAACTGGACAACTACATGTAAAAGAATAAAATTGGAACACTGCCTAACACCATGCACAAAAATAAACTCAAAATGGATTAAAGACCTAAATGTAAGGCCAGAAACTATCAAACTCATAGAGGAAAACATAGGCAGAACACTCTATGACATAAATCACAGCAAGATCCTTTTTGACCCACCTCCTAGAGAAATGGAAATAAAAACAAAAATAAACAAATGAGACCTAATAAAACTTCAAAGTTTTTGCACAGCAAAGGAAAGCATAAACAAGACCAAAATACAACCCTCATAATGGGAGAAAATATTTGCAAATGAAGCAACTGACAAAGGATTAATCTCCAAAATATACAAGCAGCTCATGAAGTTCAATATCAAAAAAAAAAACAACCCAGTCCAAAATTGGGCAAAATAACTAAATAGATGTTTCTCCAAAGAAGATATACAGATTGCCAACAAACACATGAAATGATGCTCAAAATCACTAATCATTAGAGAAATGCAAATCAAAACTGCAATGAGGTATCACCTCACACCAGTCAAAATGGCCATCATCAAAAAATCTACAAACCATAAATGCTGGAGAGGGTATGGAGAAAAGGGAACCCTCTTGCACTGTTGGTGGGAATGTTAATTTATACAGCCACTATGGAGAACAGTATGGAGGTTCCTGAAGAAACTAAAAATAGAACTACCAAACAACCCAGCAATCCCACTACTGGGCATATACCCTGAGAAAACCATAATTCAAAAAGAGTCATGTACCACAATGTTCATTGCAGCTCTATTTACAAGAGCCAGGACATGGAAGCAACCTAAGTGTCCACTGACAGATGATGGATAAAGAAGATGTGGCACATATATACAATGGAATATTACTCAGCCATAAAAAAGAAGTGAAATTGAGTTATTTGTAGTGAAGTGGATGGACCTAGAGTCTTTCATACAGAGTGAAGTAAGTCAGAAAGAAGAAAACATTTGCCATATGCTAACACATATATATGGAATATATAAAGGTTCTGAAGAACCTTGGGGCAGGACAGGAATAAAGATGCAGATGTAGAGAACAGACTTGAGGACATGGGGAGGGGGAAGGGTAATCTGGGGTGAAGTGAGAGAGTGGCATGGACATATATACATTACCAAATGTAAAATAGCTAGCTAGTGGGAAGCAGCCGCATAGCACAGGGAGATCAGCTCAGTGCTTTGTGACCACCTAGAGGGGTGGGATAGGGAGGTTGGGAGGGAGACACAAGAGGGAGGGGATATAGGGATATATGTATACATATAGCTGATTCACTTTGTTGTACAGCAGAAACTAACACAACATTGTAAAGCAATTATACTCCAATAAAGATGTTTTTTAAAAAAATTGAATGGTATCATTATGTCAATTTTATTCCTACAATAAGAAGAGCGTATTCTAGAATAGAATGGGGAAACTACAGAATTCTTTATTACGTTAAAATGTTGTTTTCAGGGATAGCTTTTTCCAGAGTTTTTAATATTTTTTTCTAATGTAATATTTCATCCCAATAAAAATTTGGTGGGGGGAAGGTGCAATGTTGGGTGGTTGTGGGAGTCTCAATGATAACTATTCCTTTCTCTGGGATCAATGTCAGTGAAACAAATGTAGTTTCCTTTACTTATCTGTTTGAATGCCAGTGACTTCACTACTAGATCCCCCTAGAAGAATGAACAGTGAAGGGTTGATTGCCCATTGAATTTTCATCTGGGTAAAGTATTGATGTTACTGAAATTTTAATGTGCAAGAAAAGTTTAGACATGTGACAAAGAAATCTAGTGAAATAGTGTGGTAGTAGTAACAGAGGAGCATAGCTAAGTGGATGGACCTTGAAGCCAGATGGCCTGAGTTGAAATCTGCTGTTTATTTGCTGTGTGACCTTGCACACTTTAGTTAATATCTCTGAGCCATAGATTTTCTTATCTGTGAAAACAGTAGTACTTACCTCACAGTTTGGTGTGAGGGAAAAGAAATAATAATAAGTTGTAGAATAGTTCCTGGCACATAGTTAGTGTTCAAAAGAGTTAGCTATTATTGCTATTGTAAGTGAAAAGTGGAGAGGTTATGAAGCTTGTGTGCTGACATGTATATATTCCAGTTTCTGTGGTCCCACTGTCTCCAGAGGGTGTACTAGCTTCTAAGAGAGAAGAAAAGTAAAAAAAAAAAAAAGTAAGATGAAGAGGACTTAGCATTCTGAGAAAAGTTAAACATTCAGGAAAGTTAAGCATTCTAAGAAAAAACTTTCTTGATAACAGCACCATGAAAGATACTTTACTAGTAGAGATTTTCCTGTGGAGAATTCTCTCCAGTTGGTTGGCTCACCTGTGTTTGAACTGCTAGGTTCAAGTGTAGTGCCAGAAGCTACCCTTGTGGTACCTGCAACAAAAAGAGAAGTGGTGACTTTTCATCCCATGGGGGACTCTGATCATCTTTTGGGCTTTTTCAAATGCTTGTGAATTATTGTGTTCTCTTATGCATAGTTTTAATTCCCAAATCAAACAAAGATGCAAATTCCTCAGCATAGGAGACCCCTCTTCTGGAATTTAATGGTAGTAAGATAGGGGTTATTCATGCTCTGCTTTCTTGTTCTTCTGGCCCCCTTCCCACCATAGTCACCTAATGTGTTTCCAGTTTCTTCATTTATTGATACTCCAGTGGTAGCTCCTAAGAGGATGAAAATAGGAAAACTTTTGAATGTAACATAGATAGTTATTGGGATAAGCACTGCACATTTCAGCCACTTTTGTACTCAAGGAAGAATCTAATGAACAGAGGTCAATTTTCTGTGTTCATTGTAGCCTTCTGTTTACCTGAAATAGAACCCTCTGGGACTGTCTTTCCATCATTTAATTTCGTGGTGATACCTAAAATGGCAAATAGAAAAAACTTTCTAGATATTTATCGCTTCTACTTTCATTTGCAGGGATCTACATGTATGAGGCTGGACAACGGAAAGAGAGGGACTTCAAAAATCTGCCCAAATTGATTCAAAATCAAGTAACAAAAGAAAACATTGTTGATCTGAGATGAGAGTTCCTAAAAAGTTCCTCCACAAGAAACTGTCCTGCAAGAAACAAAAAGCACGGTTGACCATTGAACAAGGTGGGGGTTAGGAGTGCCGACTCTCTTCATAGTCAAAAAATCCATGCATAATTTACAGTTGGCCCTCTGTATCCACAGATACTCCATATCCATGATTCCACATCCATGGATTCAACCAACCACAGACTATGTGGTAACAATAATATTTACTATTGAAAATAACCCACATATAAATGGACCTGTGCAGTTCAAACCCACGTTGTTCAGGGTCAACTGTAATTTATCAACCAAAATTCTCACACACACATACACAATAATTCTCATCTATTTTCCATTCCACTACAGAAGTTCTAATGACTCCAGTGGAAGTTGTGGCTTCTGTAAATAAAAAAAGAAGAAATGGATAAAAGAGGATTTAGGAAGAAGGGAAAATAGGCTATGATGTTCTTATGTGAGAAGATCAGTGTGAAAGACATTTTTGCCTCCTTATTTCTAGAAAGGATGCTTTCTTTACAGCTTGTTAGCCTACCGATATTGGAACTTCCAGGTTCAACAGTGGTACCTGAGGCCATACCCTTGGTACCTGAAATGAGAAGGACATGGGATTATCATACATAATCTTCCACATCGAGGCAATCTGAGTATCAAATCAATGTATAAAAATAAATGTATATTTCCAGGGCCATATCATTCAGTGTTACATTGTGCATGGCAGCTTCCAGAAACACTGTTCACAGAGACCGTTTTGTCCAGATGGCAGACCTGTAAGCATGCCCTTTCACTGGCCTTTCTACTCCTGGATTGAATCACGTGTGTTTTTCTCGTATATCAATTACTTCATTCATTCAACAAATATTTACTGAGCTCTGTTGAATACTAGAGATTCATCACTGAATAAATGAAGACTTTTTACTCAAGAAGCCTATTTTCTAGTCGGCCTACTTAGCAAATATAACACAAAATTTTCAGCTAAAAACAGAGGAAGTTTTTCCACATCTACCTGCTTTACTTTCAGTGACTTGATTGTCTGATGTTCCAGAGAGAGTTACTAATGGTTGAAAGCAGGAAAAAGATTCTGTGTATGTTATGACCTTTAATCATTCATGGAGGCAACCAACCATTAGGCAATTTAGAATTTAAAGCTCAAGATACAAGTCAAATGGGAGGCAAAGTTTTCTAAGTTCATTTTAGTCATCCTTTTACCTGAGACAGAACCTTCTTGGACAGTGTTGACTCCTACAGTAATGCCTGTAATATCCAGTGGGTTAGTCTTCCAGGGAATTACTACTCTTACTGCCCTCTTCAGAAATCCACACCACAGTGCCAAGCGTGGGAAAAGGCTGGTCCAGAAACCAGCTGGGGGTTGTGAATCAACAGTATTTTGGGCCCTGCATATTGGCTGGAGGGCCTGCCCTTCCTGTACAATCTCTCTGATCCAGAGGCAAACTCATGATGGTTCTCAACAGCAATGCTAACATCTGGGAATCCTAGTTCTCACTAATTTCATCACAATGACTCTGAGGCTTTCTAAGGAAGTTTTAGACTCTGGAAAAAAGAAATAAGGAAAGTGGAAAATATGTTTGGGGATACATATTTCTCCCTGAGGTTAGACAAGGGATGATTGCCTTTGTATCTATTCCATTACCAGTGCTGGAACTTCCAGATGTAATAGCTGGGCTGGAGACTACACCACTGGTACCTGAAATCACAAAGGAAAAGGGATTATATGTCATTTCCTTTACGTTCAAAGAAGAGCTAAGAAGAAAATCATTATGTTTCTTTTCAGTCATTGAGGTCCTATTCTAGGATTCCTCACATATCTTTCCACAAGTACATTTCTTTCAGAAAAAAATTAAGTAAAACTATATTTTCACAATAGAAGTCCTCTTATTCTGAGTATTGGTAAATACCAGGGAGATATTTATATTTTCTCATGTTCACCTGTTTGACTCTCAGAGACCTGGCTCCCTGGTAGAGCAGTCTGAAGAGAAGACAAGACAAAGAGATTGAGTGAGAGACAGAGAGAGATTTAGAGAGAGAGAGAGAGAGAGAGTATTCTGCTGTATATGAATTCAGGGATTTGGGACAATATTAACACTCTGGAATTTGGAAGCTCAGACAAAGATTTCCATAGGGCAGAAATCACTCTGCACTCTGTATTATTTCAGCTAGAAGGAATTGACAAAAAAAAGAGAATTCTTTTTGGATTCTGGCTAATATGCTGGTGATATTTGTAATACCAATGGAGAAATCCCATCTCTTCTTTAGACTTGAAGCAGTGAAGCTCAATTCTGTATTTAATGGATTTTCAAAAAGATTTTATCTCTAATAGCAAACCTATTTTGACTCACTTGCAGTGTCCCTAAATTACACACAAACTTTCTCAAGGAAAGCCTAGAGAGTCCTAAAACTGATGGCCTCAAATCACAGGCTCTTTGTTTTCACCTGTTTGAGCTCCAGTTCTAGTCTCTTCTGTGGAAATTGTGGCCCCTGAGGGAAGAAATAGGATAATGATGAAGTCTGGGAATTTGGAATACTGGGAAGAGATATTGGAGTATTTTTTATTATAGAAGCCCTAAAAGTGAGATCATGACATCTGAGATTAAATATGGGGAATTTCCTTCTTGCTAACCTACCTGTGTTAGAAATTTCAGATGCAATGGTTGTTCCAGACAATTCTCCAGTGATACCTAAAATGCAAAAAGTAAATGTTGCAGTACAGCATTTCCTCCTCAGTTCATCTTGGAATCATCAGTGTGGCCCTAAAGCACTGGTATCCTTTTCTGAAGACTGTCTATGAAAAAAATGGAAAATAAACAATTTTACAGCATTTCATTTCTCAAGTCAGCTTTGGATGGATGTGTTGCACCTGGGGTTCCCTTTTACTATGTAGTAAGAGGAAGCAGCAGTAAAAATCACCCTTACCTGTTTTACTTCCAGAGACATATCCACCTGGTGTGCCAGGGGTGCCTAAGTGAGGGAATAAAGTATGGTTTAATCTTTGTAAGAAAGAATCTTTGATATAACTTGGAACATTTTGATAATCAGTTGCCTTCATGAACTTTTCCATTGAGGGGAGATAGAAAATAAATAATAAACATCATGCATAAGTATGGGAGAGATGATAGACAGCAGGCTATGGCAGGAAGGCAAGCTGGGTAAGGAGGATTGGAAGTACTGGGGGAAGGGGTTGGGATATATGCAATATGTATGCATACCTTTTTACAGGAAAAAAAAAATCTTTGTAAACCAGAACACTGAGGACAGCTTGATTGAGACATCTGTGGTCTTGGAATTCCCAGGAAGAATAATTACCCGGGTTCATATGGTACAGTATTGTTGAAGAAGAGGACTGTCATGGAGAGGATGTACAACTAGTTGACCCTAAAGCTAGACCCAGGCAATCAGTGACACCTCGCCCCATTCCCTGGCCTTGGAACTTACATTCTGACCACAGTTCCCATAGTGGGAGTCATTTTCAAGGATGCAGCCTGGAGAGAGCAATGTGTCATTGAAACCTTCAGGATGGTATACGTGACTGAACCCAGTTAAGGCCTCTACATAAACTTTTAAGATTCTGGCAGGCAGATGCAGAGATCTACTTGTCTTATGGCTGCCCAACACAAGCTTTGCATGTAAGTTCCCTTGCTTGTTAAACCTGCTACCCAGCAACATGGAGTGGTTTGCCTCTTTCTTCAGTCTCACCTTGCCCTTTGTGGATGGAGTCAAGTTTCAGATTTCACCCAGGAAGCTCCTGAGTTTTTGAACCAACAAATATGGCAAGTCCTTCCATCATACTCCTTACCATTCATTTGCTCATTGAAGTGATCCAAATAAAGAAATAATGAGAACCTAGGCCTTGGACTGAAAAACTCACCTCCTGGTAGTCCTCCTTGGGAGGTCTCACTGCCTCTTGTGGAACTTGTGGCTTCTGAGAGAAGAAAAGAAGAAAGGAGTAAAGATTTGGGGTGTGGACAGGACATTCTGGGCTTCCACAGTCTATATCTCCTGAAGGTCCACGTTTAGGACTCCTGACCTGTGTTGGCACTTCCAGGTCCCAGAGTTTTGCCAGAGATGCTCTCAATTGTGCCTGAAATAAAAAAAAGAAAAAAAAAAGGGCTGTGGTCAACTTGTTGCACATCATGAAATGGGCATAGGCTTTTAAAAAAAACTGTTTCTCCCATATACCAGTGAATCTATATTTCTCTGGACTTCTTAGTTTCAAGAGATTCTCCAGGTATTTCCTTCAAAACATATCATTCCCTTCTCAAATTTATGGAGAAAGTCCTCCAACACTGAGACCCCCTTTTAAGGTCTAGTTAAAGGAAGATAGATTTGAGGGCAAATCACCTGTATAACTATCAGGAATGGGCCCCGTGATGCCCTGATGAAGGCTTGTTAGAACACAAGCAAGAAAAGTTGGAGTGTCTGAACTGAATTTATTGACGTCAAATATTGAACATCTGCTAAAATTTTGCCCAATATGCTGAATATGGAAATTCAAAGAGTTTTGATATATTTCAGACAAGACTTTTTATTAGGAAGACATTAGAAAGTACAAATAGTGACTCAGCCGTGCTCACCCATGATTATTCCAACTCTTGATGTTCTACTTTCTTCTACAGAAGTTGTGGCCTCTGAGAGAGGGGAAAACGAAAGAGAGATGATTAGAAACCATGCAAGGACCATGGAAAATATGTGGTAGTTCTCCTACACAGGATAGCACTGGAGTAAACTCATCATAGCTGGATCCATGGAAGATTTCCTGCCATTTTGTCGACTCACCTGTGTTGGAACTACCAAGGGCAACAGTTGTGCCAGGAATTACCTCAGTGGTGCCTGAAACACAAAGGGTCTAAAGTCATCACAGTGACTTGTGTTTTCTCCTAAAGACCTGTCTCTAGAAGAAATGTGCTATATCAAAGGGTCCTTTCACTGCTTCCTGATGAGGTGAGAGTCATAAACCTTTTCTATGACAAATGCCATTAAAAAAGCAATCAAAATGTTCCCAAGTTGAGGCAACTTTCTCAGACAACCCATTTATTCCAAGACAGGAAAACAAGGTGGTTTTTTCCCAGGTTCACCTGTCACACTCCCAGTTGCTTGACCTCCTGGTACTGCAGTGCTATCTACTGTGGGCCAAAAACCAGAAGAATATTTGAATGCGCCAAGGAAAATACTGAATATCATTATTGATTATTTGAGCAAGAAAACCTTTATATAGATAGGCCTGTTCACATTGCTTTCTCTTCTTCCTAGGTGTGTAATATTCCTTGGTCCCCCTGATGTGTATGCCATCCCAAGGAGAAACCCCTCACACGGATTACACACCAGCCCATCTTTAGAAAGTTACATCTGTGAGGCTAGATGCTAGTATTGAAAGTTCTTCCATAACATGTTAAATCTAAGAAAATCCTAAAAGCCAATGAAAACTACTCTGCAGGAGATCACAACTCCCAACAGGCAAACCTATGGAGAATCATAATTCATGCTAAACCCCAAACTATGAGCAACCCATTTGTACCAGGTCTGAGTCCAGTTCCAGGTGTGCCACTGCCTCCTATTAATCTTGTGGCCTCTGAGGAAATAAAGTGATGAATGATGAGTTCTGAGGATTTGGAATATTAAGAAAAGAATGATGCTGATATTTTATCAGAACAGGTCTACTAACTATATTATGAGGTTAATTAGCAAGATTTCCTTCTTGTTAACCTACCTGTGTGGGAACTTCCAGATATGGTTGTCTTAGAGAATTCTCCTGAAGTACCTAAAGTGAGAAAAATAAAGGGATCAACACAGCATTAACTCCCCAGTGAATACTGAAGTAGCTATGCAGCCTTGAATCACTGGAGACCTGTCCTGCAGATCTTTGATTCTGTAGGAAATGAACCATCAATTACTCCCACAGTTTCCTTTCCTGACCCACCTATTGATCATTATTGTTATTAGAGTTCCCTTTCCATAGAGTCATTGAAAGTGAAAGGAGACCTTATGTCACCCTCACCTGTTTCACTTCCAGACCCTGGGCTCCCTAGAATGGTGACAGGGCTGCCTGAAGGAGGAAAAAGGCAGATGAAGGGTTCGTCTTTCTAAGTTTTACTCATCAATTACTTGAGCTAATTTGATATTCAGATATTTAAAATAGATCTCCTTGACTCTAATACTCTGATAAGGTTAACTTATTTAGTCCATCTTACCTGACATGGAACTCTGTGAACTACTGCTGGCTCCAGGTAAAACCATGGTGATACCTATTAAAGCAAATAGAGTGAAGCCTCAAAATAAGTATACATTTCATCATTCCACTAGTATGTATTAATCATCTCTTCTGTGCAATATTGTTTTAGGCCCTTGCATATATCAGCAAGCAGAATATTCAAAGATCCCTCCCCTAATGCAAGTTACATTCTAGCAACTGGAGACCAACAGTGAACAATAAACATAATAAATAGGTCGATGTGATAGATGTTAGTAAGTGTTATGAGAACATGGCAAACCATATAAAAGGATAGGGGACTTGGTAGGCAGGGGCTGGCTAGCAGTCACCCTCATTCATGCCATTCAACAACTAGCTCTGCAAGCCCATGCCTCTGGAAATCCAGATGGAGATATCTGAGGTCATGGAATTCTTAGGCAGACCCAGGTTTGTGACTCTGGCATATTGTGTTCCCAGAGGAAATTCAGGCCCCTTTCCTTTGCCCACTTTCACACTAATGTGTTCACTGTATTCACACAAACAGAGATTTGATGAAAGTCCCAAAGCCTCAGATTAAAAGAGCTCACCTCCTGGAAGTTCTGGTTGGGTGGTCCCACTTCTTCTCGTGGAAGTGGTGACCTCTGACAGAGAAAAGAAAGAAAGGAGTAAAGACTAGGGTGTGGGAAAGTACACACTGTGCTTTTGTCAGAATATATCACCCAAGGTGCCACTGTCCAGATACCTGTGTTGTAACTTCCAGGTTCCAGAGTTTTTCCAGAGACTCTACCTGTAGTACCTAAAACAAGAAAGGGTCAGTGGTCACTAGCTCAATTGCTGTTCACCACGTGATTTAAATAGGAATCTAAAGTCTCCATGCAATAGCAAACTATAACCCTGAGACTTTTAGTACAAGTAAGTGATCCATATATGCCCCTTGTAACATGTCTTTCTACAATTTTACTGAGAAAGTGCTCAACTATCAGGTCCCTTTTTTTGGAGGGGAGATAGGAAATTTCTCTCTACATTACCAGTTTATCTATCCTAGTTTGACTTCACAATAGTCTAGTGAAGGCACTTATAAGCTCAGGAAATAAGGAAACTGTCTTGTCTTGTTTTTCTGAATTTGCTCAATATAACATATATAAACAGTGCAGATATATTTTCATAAGATTGTTTTTGTGAAGGTATCATAAAGTTCAGGTATTAGCTTAGCAGGGCTCACCTTTGGCTATTCCAACTCTGGTTGTTTCACTTTCTCCTTCTGTGGGAGAGAAGGAGGAAAGAGTTAACTGGAGAATATTTAAGGATCACGGAAAGGATATGGCAGGAGGTCTGCAAAAGATAGTAACAGAGGAGACATCTAATTTGTGGGAGGACTGTGGAAGATTATATGTCACCTTGTTGACTCACCTGTGTTGAAATTGCCAGGGGCAACAGTTGTGCCAGGGGCTACCTCAGTGGTGCCTGAAACACAAAATGAAATGTAGTCACCATGGTGCTCATGTTTCTTCCCTAAAAGCATGCTTCTAGAAAGAACCTAGGTATATCTTCATAGTATCCAACTGGACTGCTCACTGACTCTTCTCTGTTGATGAGCTCTGTGTAGTTTTTCATTAACCATTTTATTACCAAAGCAATAATAGTGAAAATGTTCTCAACCAGAAATACACTTCCTGGCATTCTACATCGAGGAAACAGGGTGGGTTTCTCCCACCCTCTCCTGTCTTACTCCCTATGACTTGGCTTTCTGATGCTACATTGGTTTCAAAACAGAAGCCATGAGTGTGCTGAGAACTTGAGACACTGGGAAAATACTGTGCTCTTCATCACTTCCTTGTGAAAAGCATACATCTACGTGGGACAGACATGTTTCCTAGGTTCCTGTAACTCTTCTCAGTTTCTCAGGAATACAAAGTTTTCTCACTCTTCCCTTGTCAAAGCTTATGATATATGTAAATCCACAGGAGAAGTGTTTCATAACAATTACTACAATCCCAACTTCAGGATTACAGCTACGACTCTAGACTGTTATTAGCAACTTTTCAGAAAAAAAATTCAAAACTGAAAAATAATTAATTTGCCTAAAATGCAGTATTGGTAGAGTAAATATGAACTGTTCTCCAGAAATTCTCTCTAGGACATCCTGTGTCATAATTAGTGGTAATAACAAGACAGGAGCTGCTCCTTCTCACCTGTCTGGAATCCAATTCCAGCAGTACCAGTATCTTCTCTGGAAGTTGTAGCCTCTGAGGTAGAAAATAGGAGAACAGTAAATTCTGGGCATTTGGGATATGGGGAAGAGGCATTTAGTATTATTTTTTCACAGCAGCCCTACAAAAAGCTTCATGTCCTGAGTGCCTATAGCAGTGTTCTTATTATTATTTCAGCCTTACCTGTGTTGGAAATGCCTGTCTTAAAGGATCTCTCAGGTTTCTGGTAGTAGGTAATGAGTGACAACAGAGTGATGCATATTGAATGGTCCCCATTCCACAAAGGTAGAATCTAGTGGATCAGGTGGGCAAGTATCAAAATCAAACACCTTATCAGATAAGGACCAGAAAGGGATTTTATACCAGTGAACAAAATAAGAAAAAAATGTCTGTCCTCATGGAGGTTATACTCAAATGTAAATGCTAAAAGAATGCAGAGGGGGAACAATTAAGAAAAAGTGGAACATTCTAAAAAATAAATTTCTTTTGCATATCTTTTAAAACTGTTAAATTTAAAAGAGACACCAGGATGCAATAAAAGCTAAAAAATTTAATGGAAATGATAGGTGACAAATAATATGCTGAGAAATATGGAACTGCCTTTTTATTTAATAAAGAGTGTATTTCTAGAGTCATTTTTGTTTATTTGATTGACTCTGTAAGTTTGTACACAACCAGTGCAGAATTTAACAATTATATATAAGATTCAATGTCTTTGGTATGATTTAAGAAGGTATAAAAATAGAAAAAGCAAGAGCCCTATGCTACCAAAATCTAATTTGAAGTTTATGTTTTATTAATCTGATAAATTAAGACTTCTACTATCATATTTTTGATTCTAGTTACTGTAACACCATTTTTTTTCAAATCCACATTTATAATGTGACATTTTTTCATCTGTTACTTCAGGCTGCTTAAATGGCACTAAATTTAAAAATACAAATATATTTATAAATGTACATTTTTATTTAACTCGATTCATACAGATTAATTTGTATTAGGTTAAAATTTGAGAAGAATATAACAGTCCCTTAGATATTTTTCAGTGTTCAAGTAGAAAAATTAGAAATATTATTTCAAGGCACATTGTGAAAAAGCATAATTTTGTCATTTTAATATCAACTTACCTACAACAGGTTCTGGTGGAATTGCATTATTGGAGCCTAATAAAGAAAAATTAAATTCATGTTTCAATTAAATAATATATTTGAATTTTATTTTTAAAATTCACCACAATGGGGCTTCTCTGGTGGCGCAGTGGTTGAGAGTCCGCCTGCCAATGCAGGGGACACGGGTTCGTGTCCCGGTCCGGGAAGATCCCACATGCCGCGGAGCGGCTGGGCTCACGAGCCATGTGCTCCACAACAGGAGAGGCCACAACAGTGAGAGGCCCGTGTACCAAAAAAAAAAAAAAAAAAAAAAATTCACCACGATGTTTCAAATGCCATGATATATAAATTTTTTTATTAAAAAACAGAAATATATTATTTCCACAAAGACTCATCTTAGAAATTCTATTCAGGGTGAGAGATCTCTTGGGAGATAAATTGTAAAGTGCTCTTTTAAGAAATCATCTATGAGTTACAAATTATCAAACTAAAAACAAAGGCATTGCCCTTTTCCCAAATAAAATGTTTACACATATGTAATTCTTCTTTGGTTCCATTTAAAGACTAAAGTCTTGAACTTGGAAAATGCAAAAAAAAAAAAAAAAAGATAAAATACATACGGTGCCCAGGAGTCACATATTAGTAACTATGGAATTAATTTATAATTATTATGTTCAATATATAATATGAAGCATGGCAATTCATTTAGGTTAGCATAACCATAGATTAAACAGATAATATTATACATTTAGTCTGAATCAAATTATCAAATTAATTATTTTCTAGTGATTAGTTTGTAAAATAATTTTACATAAGGGGAGTTTGTAAGAGTAGTTAGAATAAACATAGGATAAATCTTTACCAGAAAAAGAAAGAATAAGCAAGCTATTCTTTAAATATTGGACAATTTATTCACTAAAACCTAGGTTCTATTAGATAACCTGCAAATTGAGAAATGAAGTTTTTCCCACTATATTCGATATGAGTATATTGGGTTGGCCAAAAAGTTCATTCGGGTTTTTCCATATACGATGCTACAGAAAAACCCGAATGAACTTTTTGGCCGACCCAGTGTTACTAGTCTAGAAACTTGATAATATATTATAGGCTTGAATAAATAGTCCATTTATTGTTAAGAAAAAATTGTCTTATAAGTATTTGTGAATTTTATGTCATGTTGTAATAACTGTAAAAAGAAATAAAGAGATAAAATTTTGATTTGCAAAACAATAGTATTATAGTTTTCATAAATGCCTCAAATCTTGTGATTTCAGAATGGCAAAATGCCAAAGTTTCTCAACATATTAAAAATGTTATACTTCTTTTTATTATCTGCTGCTGTAGCTTTTATAGTTAGAAACGGGGAAAATTTAATCTATGTAAATATTAAATGCAAGCTTTCATTAATGGGTCACTAAGGATCATTGTATATTTCCTTAGTGAAGGATGCCCTTGTGGTAAAGAGCACACTGTGGAGTCAGTAAACAATGGATAAAAATATTGTCTCCACATGTAAATTGATACAGCCACTATGGGGAACAGTATGGAGGTTCCTTAAAAAACTAAAAATTGGGCTTCCCTCGTGGTGCAGTGGTTGGGAGTCCACCTGCCGATGCAGGGGACACGGGTTCGTACCCCGGTCTGGGAGGGTCCCGCATGCTGCAGAGCAGCTGCGCCTGTGGGCCATGGCTGCTGAGCCTGCGTGTCTGGAGCCTGGGCTCCACGACGGGAGAGGCCACAGCAGTGAGAGGCCCACGTACAGCAAAAAAAAAAAAAAAAAACTAAAAATAGAACTACCATATGACCCAGCAATCCCACTACTGGGCATATACCCTGAGAGAACCATAATTCAAAAAGAGTCATGTACCACAATGTTCATTGCAGCTCTATTTACAAGAGCCAGGACATGGAAGCAACCTAAGTGTCCATCGACAGATGAATGGATAAAGAAGATGCGGCATATATATACAATGGAATATTACTCAGCCATAAAAAGAAACAAAATTGAGTTATTTGTAGTGAGGTGGATAGACATAGAGTCTGTCATACAGAATGAAGTAAGTCAGAAAGAGAAAAACAAACACCATATGTTAACACATGTATATGGAATCTAAAAAAAAAAAAAAAAGGTTCTGAAGAACCTAGGGGCAGGACAGAATAAAGACACAGAAGTAGAGAATGGACTTGAGGACACAGGGAGGGGGAAGGGTAAGCTGGGACGAAGTGAGAGAGTAACATTGACATATATACACTACCAAATGTAAAATAGCTAGCTAGTGGGAAGCAGCCACATAGCACAGGGAGATCAGCTCGGTGCTTTGTGACCACCTAGAGGAGTGGGATAAGGAGGGTGGGAGGGAGATGCAAGAGGAAGGAGATATGAGGATATATGTATATGTATAGCTGGTTCACTTTGTTATAAAGCAGAAGCTAACACACCCATTGTAAAGCAATTATACTCCAATAAAGATGTTAAAAAATATATATTGTCTCCACTATTTGTTTTGCTGTAGAACCTGGACCAAGTTATGTAATATCTTTTCTAAGTTCTTCATGAGTAAAATGAGATAACAATATTTATTTAAATAGTTAAATAACATAATAGATTTTAGGGCATTGTATTATTTAACTGGAATTATTATTAATTATTTTGCCATGTTTAATTAGCCAGTGAGCATGAAAACAAGTCAAAAAATACATCTCACATCTCCTGCTTACTTACCAGTAGTAGTGGATCTTTCTGGTGCAATTGTTGAGCCAGGGGTGGCTCCTAAGGAATGTGAGATTAAAAGAAGAAAGTCATGAGCAATGTTCTTATTTTATTGGGACACTACCTGGACATTTAACAATTTAACTACTTTGAGTCCAGATGTTGCAGTTGCAGTACTGGTCTGAAAACACCTAACAAAATATCCAAGGTCCTCAATACCAGATAATTTGGAGCAGATTTTCTGATTTCTAAACTTATAATACACTAATATCCAATAATGGATATTTATGAGATTTATCAAAAAAACTTATGTTGGGTTGTAACTGGGGCCAATAGCTTCCCTTCCCACTCGCCTGATTTTCTGCGTGTAGTTGATCTGGTCATGCTTTCACCCACTTCAGTAGTTTCTCCATATGGTTCTTTAGTTATGTCTGGTTAAAAGGATAACTGACTATTATCTTCACATGGTTCATTTTGTAAAAATTATAAACTTACTGCCATTTAAGTAAATTTCAAATTTAGATGTTAATAATAAACCTAGAACACCTCTTAATCATTTCTCAAAAAATGTGGTCCTTGCTTAAATTAACTTAAATCATTATTGTAATTTGGGCCTAAGGCATGCTCATATTGGACCACCAAAAGAGCACCCTGGTGAGTCTTGCCTGCTTGGTTCCCAGCAGAAGTGGTTCCAAAGCTTGATGCTCCAACTGGGCCTCCACTACCAGCACCTCTGGTAGCTCCTACTGATCTACTGATTCCACCTGGTCACAAAAGAAGTAATAGGGATGAAAACATAACCTTCTTAAGGGGTCTGAGGAATCAATTTAAAACAATAATATTCTACAAAGTTCCCATCTTTGAGTTCTAAATAGTATAATTCTGATAAAGTAATATAGTTCAAAATTAGATCTCTATTAAATTAAAATTATTTATATTATTGTCTAAATATAGCTAACTTGTCTTACCTTCATATGTGGTAACCTCACTTCCTGGCCCCCAAGTTGTCCTCCTGGCCCCTGTGGTTGTAAAAGTTGATGATCCAGTTGTTCCAGATCCTTCAACTGGTGTCCCAGTTGTCCATGATCTTCCAGTTGATGGTCTAGTTGTCTTCGATCCTTCAGCTGATGTATCAATTGTCTCTGATACTCCAATTGATGATCCAGTTGTCCCTGAACCTACAATAGATGTTCGTGTTTTCCACAGCACTCCAGTTGATGGTCCAGTAGTCCCTAAACTTACAACAGAGATTTTAGTTGTTCTTGTCAATCCATCTGGTGATGCAGTTGTCCCTGATCCTTCACCTGAGGGTCCACTTGTTCCTGATTCAACAACAGTGGTCCCTGTTTCTCCAGATGATGATCCAGTTGTCCCTAAACCTACACTGGATGTTATTGTTGTCCTTGTCACTCCAGATGATAGTGCACTTGCGCCTGAACCTATACCAGATGTTCTAGTGGTTATTGTTAGTCCACCTGCTGATCCAGTTGTCCGTGATGCTTCAGCTGATGATCCCCTTGCTCTTGATTCAATAACAGTGGTCCCTCTTTCTCCAGATGGTGGCCCAGTTGTCCCTGAACCTACACCAGATATTATTTTTGTCCCTGTCACTCCAGATGATGGTCCAGTTGTCCCTGAACCTATAACAGATGTCCTAGTGGTTATAGTCAGTCCAGCTGTTGATCCAGTTGTCTCTGATCCTTCAGCTGATGATCCACTTGACCCTGATCCTATAATAGTTACCCCTGTTTCTCCAGATGACGGACTAGCTGTCTCTGAACCTACAACAGATGGTCTACTTGTCCTTGTTACTCCAGGTCTAGTTGTTCCTGAAGCACCAGCTGACAATACAATGGTTGATGAAGTTACATCTCCTGGGCTTGTTGTCCATGATTCTCTAGTTGATGCTTCCATTGTCCCTGAGCCTACGACGGAGAACCTAGTTGTGGCAGTCAGGCCAAGTGATGATCCAGTTGTCCCTGATGCTCCAGATAATGGTGCAGTTGTCTCTGAACCTACAATGAATGTTCCAGTGGTTCTTGTCATTCCAGGTGTTGATCCACTTGTCTGTGATCCTTCAGCTGATGATCCACTTGCTCCTGATCCTATAACAGTGGTCTCTGTTTCTCCAGATGGTGGTCCTTTTGTCCCTGAAACTACACCAGATGTTATTGTTGTCCTTGTCACTTCAGATGATGGTCCAGTTGTCCCTGAAACTACAACAGATGTCCTAGTGGTTATAGTCAGTCCAGCTGTTGATCCAGTTGTCCCTGATCCTTCAACTGCAGGTCTGGTTGTCTCAGATCCTATAACAGATGATCGAGTGGTCTCTGAAACTCCCGCTGTCCTTGTGACTCCAGGTGATGGTACAGTTGTCCCTGAACCTACAGCAGAAATACCACCTGACACTGATTCTCCAGGTGATGATCCAGTAGTTCCTGTTTTCCCAGTTGATGGTCCAGTTCTCCATAAATCTCCACCTGATGATCCCGTTGTCCCTGACCCTACAACACTTGTTCCAGTTGATGCTGATCCTCCTGGTGATAATACAGGAGTCCTAGTCACCCCAGATAATGGTTCAGCTGTCCCTGAAATTTCAGCATAGATTATAGTTGTTCCTGTAACTCCAGCTAATGAACCAGTTGTTCCAAATCCTTTAATTGATGTTCTAGTTGTCCTTGATCCTCCAGATGATGGTCCAGCTGTCCCTGATACTTCAACTGCTGGTCCTGTTGTTCCTGAACCTACAATAGATGTTCGTGTTTTCCACAGCACTCCAGTTGATGGTCCAGTAGTCCCTAAACTTACAACAGAGATTTTAGTTGTTCTTGTCAATCCATCTGGTGATGCAGTTGTCCCTGATCCTTCACCTGAGGGTCCACTTGTTCCTGATTCAACAACAGTTGTCCCTGTTTCTCCAGATGATGATCCAGTTGTCCCTAAACCTACACTGGATGTTATTGTTGTCCTTGTCACTCCAGATGATAGTGCACTTGCGCCTGAACCTATACCAGATGTTCTAGTGGTTATTGTTAGTCCACCTGCTGATCCAGTTGTCCGTGATGCTTCAGCTGATGATCCCCTTGCTCTTGATTCAATAACAGTGGTCCCTCTTTCTCCAGATGGTGGCCCAGTTGTCCCTGAACTTCCAGCTGATAATCCAGTTGTCCTGGTACCTGCAAAAAAAGTTCCAGTTTTGCCTGATTCTTCAGCTGATGTTTCAGTTGTCGATGATGCTTCAGCTAATGATCCAGTTGTCCCTAAACCTACATCAGGTGATTCAGTTGATACAGATCCTCCAGGCGATGATTCAGGGGTCAGTGTTGCTCTAGATGATAGTGTAGTTATACCTGAATTTACAACAGAGATTCTATTGGTTCCTGTCACTCCAGATACTGAACTAGTTGTTCCTGATCTTTCAATTGATGTTCCAGTTGTCTCTGAGGGTCCAGATAATGATTCAATTGTCCCTGAACTTACAATAGAGGTTCTAGTTGTTCCTAACAGTACAACTGTGGATCCAGTTATCCCTGATCCTACAACTGATTGTAAACTTGTCCCTGATCTCATAACAGTCGTCCCTATTTCTCCAGATAATGGTGTAGCTGTCTCTGAACCTACAAAAGATGACCCAGCTGTTCCTGATCCTCCAGGTATTGATCTAGTGGTGACTGATCCTTCAACTGATGGTAAACTAGTTCCTCTTCCTATAACCATGGTCCTTTTTGCTCCAGATAATTGTGCAGTTGTCTCTGAACTTACACCAGGTGGCCCAGTTGGTGCTGATCCTACAGGCAATGATCCAGGAGTCCCTGATGCTCCAGATGAGGGTACACTGGTTCCTGATCCTATAACAGTGGTACCTGTTGTTGCAGATAATGATGCACTTGTCTCTGAACCTACAACATATGGTTGACTTGTCCCTGACTCTCCAGGTGTTGAACTAGTGGTGGCTGATGTTTCAACTGATGACAAACTGGTTCTTGACACAATAACAGTTGTCCCTGTAGCTCCAGATAATGGTGCAGTTGTCTCTGAACCTACAACAGATGGTCCACTTGTCTCTGATCCTCCAAATATTGATCTAGTGGTCGCTGATCCTTCAACTAATGGTAAACTTGTTACTAATCCTATAACAGTGGTTGCTCTTGCTCCAGATGATGGTGCAGTTGTCTCTGAACTTGAACCAGGTGATCCAGGGGTTGGTGATCCACCAGGTAATGATCCAGGGTTCGCCGATGTTACTGACGAGGGTAAAATGGTCCCTAATCCATAAATAGTAGTCTTTTTTCCTACAGATAATGGTGCAGTTGTCTCTGAACCTACGCCAGGTGGTTCAGGTGCTGCTGATTCTCCAGGCAATGATCTAGGGGTCCCTGATGCTCCAGATGAGGGTAAACTAGTTCCTGATTCTATAACATTAGTCTCTGTTGCTCCAGATAAAGATGCAATTGTCTTTGAACTTACACCACGTGGTCCACTTGTCCTTGATCCTCCAGGTACTGATCTAGTGGTCCCTGACCCTTCAACTGATCGTAAACCAGTTCCTGATCCTATAGCAGTGGTCCCTGTTGCTCTAGATAATGGTGCACTTGTGTCTGAACCTACAATATATGGTCCGCTTGTCCCTGACCCTGCATGTATTGAACTACTGGTGGCAGATCTTTCAGCTGATGGAAAGCTGGCTCTTGATGCAATAACAGTGGTCCCTGTTACTTCAAATAGAGACACAGTTGTCTCTGAACCTACAACTGATAGTCCAGTTCTCCCTGATCCTCCAGGAATTGATCTAGTAGAGGCTGTTCTTTCAAATGATGTTAAACTGTCTCCAGATCCTGTAAGAGTGGTGCCTATTGCTCCAGATACTGGTCCAAATGTCTCTGAACCTACAACAGGTGGTCCAGTTGCTGCTGATCTTCCAGGTGATATTGCAGGGTTCCCTGATGCTCCAGATGAGGGTAAACTAGTTCCTGATCTTATAACATTACTCCCTGTTGTTCCAGATAATTGCTGAGTTATCTGTGAACTTAAACCAGTCAGTCCACTTGTCCCTGATCCTCCAGGTAGTGATCTAGTGGTCCCTGATCCCTTAACTGATGGTAAACTGGTTCCTGAACCTATAACTGCAGTTCCTTTTGCTCCAGATAATACCGCATCTGTCTCCCAAAAAATAACATGTGATCCAGTTACTGCTGATCTTCCAGGTGATGGTCCAGTGGTCCCTGATGCTCCAGATGAGGGTAAAATGGTTCCTGATCCTAAAGCAGCGGTCTCTGATGCTCCAGAAAATGGTGCCATTGTCTCTGAAACAACACCAGGTGATCCAGTTGCTGATGATCCT
The DNA here is from genome assembly GCF_937001465.1 of Orcinus orca. NCBI lineage: Eukaryota > Metazoa > Chordata > Mammalia > Artiodactyla > Delphinidae > Orcinus > Orcinus orca. The sequence continues at coordinate 31,677,641 of NC_064569.1, read as the reverse complement.
CCAGGTGATGATCCAGGGTTCACTGATGCTCCAGATGAGGGTAAACTGCTTGCTGATTCTATAACACTAGACCCTGTTGTTCCAGACAATGACACAGTTATGTCTGAACTTACGCCAGGTTGTCCATTTGTCTGTGATCCTCTAAGTAGTGATCTAGTGGTCCCTGATCCCTCAACTGATGATAAAATGGTTCCTGATCCTATAGTTGCAGCTCCTGTTGCTCCAGATAATGGTTCAGTGGTCTCTGAACCAATACCAGGTGGTCCACTTGTTGCTGATCCTCCAGGAGATGATAAAGGGGTCCCTGACGTTCCAGATGAGTGTAAACCTGTTCCTGGTCTTATAGTGGCAATTCTTGTTTCTCCAGATAATGGTGCAGTTGTCTCTGAACCAAGGCCAGGTGGTCCAGCAGCTGATGACCCTCCAGGTGATGATCCAGGGGTTTCTGATACTCCAGATGAAGGTAAACTTGTTCCTAATACTATAGCAGTAGCCCCTGCTGCTCCAGATAATAGGGCAGTTGTGTCTGAAACAATACCAGGTGATCCAGTTGCCGATCCTCCAATAGATGATCCAGGTGTCTCTGATGTTCCAGATGAGGAAAAACTGGTTCCTGATCCTATAGGAGCTGTCTCTGTTGCTCCAGAAAATGGTGCTGTTGTCTGCAAACCAATACCAGGTGGTTCACTTGCTGCTGATCCTCCAGTTGACAATCCACATGTCCCTGATGTTCTGGATGAGGTTAAAGTGGTTTCTGATCCTATAACATTAGTCCCTATTGTTCCAGATAATGGCACAGTTATCTCTGAACCTACTCCAGTTGGTCCACTTCTCTCTGATCCTCCAGGTAGTGATCTAGTGATCCCTGATACCTCAACTGATGGTAAACTGGTTGCTGATCCTATAGCTGCAGTTATTGTTTTTCCAGATAATCCTGCAGTTGTCTGTGAACTTACACGAGGTAGTGCAGTTGTCCCTGATCCTTGAGGAATTGATCTAGTGGTCCCTGTTTCTTCAGCTGAGAGTAAACTTGTTCCTGCTCCTATAGCAGCAGTCCCTGTTGCTCCAGATAGTGTTGCTGTTGTCTCCAAACCAACACCAGGTGATGAAGTTGCTGCTGATCCTCCAGTTGATGATCGAAGGGTCCCTGATGCTCTAGATACTGGTAAACTGGTTCCTGATCCTGTAACACTAGTCCCTGTTGCTCCAGATAATGGTGCAGTTATCTCTGAACTTACACTAGGTGGTCCACTTGTCCCTGATCCTCCAGGTAGTGATCTAGTGCTCACTGATCCTTCAACTGATGGTAAACTGGGACCTGATCCTATAGTTGCAGTTCCTCTTGTTCCAGATATTGGTGCAGTTGTCTCTGAACTTACAGCAGGTGGTCCAGTTGTCCCTGATCTTCCTGGTATTGATCTAGTGGTCGCTGATTTTAAAACCGATGTTAAACCTGTTCCTGATCTTATAGCAGTGGTCCCTGTTGCTCCAGATAATGGTGCCGTTGTCTCTGAACCAACACCATGTGGTCCAGTTGCTGCTGATCCTGCAGGTGATGATCCCGGGGTCCCTGATGCTCCGGATGAGGGTAAACCTGTTCCTGATCCTATAACATTAGTTCCTGTTGTTGCAGATAATGGCACAGATATCTCTGAACTTAGACTAGTTGGTCCACTTGTCCCTGATATTCCAGGTAGTGATCTAGTGGTCCCTGATCTCTCAACTGATGATAAGCTTGTTCCTGATGATATAGCTGCAGTTCCTGTTGTTCCAGATAATGCTGCAGTTGTCTCTGGACCAATACCAGGTGGTCCAGTTGCTGCTGATCCTCCAGGTGATGATCCAGGTTTCCTTGATGCTCCAGGTAAGGGTAAACCCATTCCTGATTCTGTAACTATGTTTCCTGTTGCTCTAGATAATGGTACATTTGTCTCTGAACCTACACCAGATTGTCCTGTTGTTGCTGATCCTCCAGTTGATGGTCCTGGGGTCCAAGATGCTCCAGATGAGGGTGATCTGGTTCCCGATCTTATAACAGTGGTCCTTGTTGCTCCAGATAATGGTGCACTTGTCTCTGAACCTACAACATTTGGTCCAGTTTCTATTGAATTTCTACGTGTTGATCCAGTGATCCCTGATCCTCCAGATGACCATAAACTGGTTCCTTTTCCAATAGTAGTTCCTGTTGCTCCAAATAGTGGAGTGGTTGTCTCTGACCCTAAAACAGATGGTCCAATTGACCTAGATTTTCCAGTTGTCCCTGATGTTCTCATTGATGGTTCATATGTTCCTGTCACTGCATCTGATATCTCAGTCGTTCTTGATCCTCTAACCGATCGTTCACTTGTCTTTGAACCTAAAGCTGATGATGCAGTCGCCCCAGAATCACCAGTTGATGGTCCAGTAGCCCCTGATACTCCAATTGATGATCCAGTTGTTCCTGATCCTCCAGTTGATGTTTCAGTAGTCCCTGTCACTCCAGTTGATGGTACTGTTGTCTCTGATTCTTCAGCTGATGATCCAGTAGTCCCTGTAACTCCAATTGATTGCACAGTTGTCCTTGATCCTTCAGTTAATGGTACTGTTTTTCCTGAGACTTCATTTGATCGTTTAGTGGTTGCTGATTCTTCTGTTGATGGTCTAGTTGTCTCTGTCACTCCAGCTGTATAAGAGAGACATGAAGACACATAAATGAAATTACTTTCCAACCAATCAAATTCACAAACAAGGAATGCATCGAAGCACTAAGATGAAGTGAGGTGATATCCAGCATCTGGGGTTCTAATTTTAGACTCCCTGGTTAGCAAATGCCTCTCTGAAAAGATGTCATTAATTTTGAGCTCTGACAAGAAGCAGACAACTATGTGAAACTCTAGGGGAAATATCCTTACAGGCAGTGGGATCAGACAGTGCAAAAGACTGAAATGAGCTGTTTATGCTAGAGAAGCAGAACTAGATGAATGCATATGGATCATGGGAGGTTAGGAGGAGAACACTAGAAGGTGAGGACATGTACATAGGATTGGGCAAGTTATTGTGAATCAGGGGAGGGAAATTGGACATTTTTCTAAATGCAATGGAATATAATGTTATGCCTTGGAGTGATAGATTTACATATATTTAAAAATTTCTCTTTCCACTCTGTAGAGAATGTATGGTAAAAGGTGTATAATAGAAGTTGGAAGACCAGTATGAGGTTATTTCAGGAATCCAAATGATATATAAGTGCCTAGGGCTAGAGTGGTGACAAAGGAGATTGAGAACAGTGGATGGATTCAGGATATGTTCTAGAACTAGCATTAATAGGACTTGTTTGTATTGGGAAGTGCAAAATTAAAAGAGAGGCATCAAGGAAAACTTTAAGATTTTTTCCTGAGTAAAACGAGTCAGTTATGGTACCATTTAGTGATATGGGAAAGACTGATAGAACAGGTGGGAGTATGAAAGAAAATCAAGAATTCTGTTTAGCTCATGCTAAATCTGCGATTTCTATTAGACATAAATGTGGAAATATCAAGTTATTGATTACTCAATCTAGAGATTACTCAATCTAGAGATCCAGAGAAGCCAAGACTGGGGATATATATTTGGATATCTAAATCTAAAATGTCTTCGAAAGTTTCTTATAGCTGACTTCCTATGGATTATGCAACCATGCCCACTAGGCCTGTCTTGTCTCTGATTACCAGAAGCTTCTTTCTGAGCTCAATTTAAGGGAACTTCCCACCCGCCAAGTCATGCTCTTGCATTTTTCTACAGACTAGTTTGCTATCTACCAGCTAAAACTGTGATTGCCTCTGAAAACTTAACTTTATTCTCATTCATGCAACTTTGAATTAGTATTCTGTTTGAGTTCTTGAAGCAATTAATTCCACCATACCTCATACCCTGTCATTCTTTGACACTGAGTAAAGCCTACATTTCAGTTTCCTCTATCATCTGTGGCATTCTAAAGTCATGCTGGGCTTTGTCTCTTTTATTCTAAACTCTTACTTCTTCCACAGCCTGTTCTCTATCACAATTACTTTTACCCTGTCCTCTGGAATCCACATTCAATGATTTTAAAAATTCTTCTATATGCTTAACTGTTTTACAAAATGCTTCTACTTCCTCCTGGGCTTAACCTAATGGACTTAATTCTGCAACAACCTGTCATAACTCAGAATGCTCCAAATCTTTATCTGAAGAATTCTAAAGGACCAAATGAGGATGGAGGCCTTGGATTTGTAGAGATATGGATCTACACAGTGGTGTATGTGTGTGGATGCAAAGCTCCACTACTTGAGTATAGCAACAAGTAGCCTACTCCCTCCCACATCTCCAGTTCTTCTGGAAGGTGCTCTTTCACATAACCTGTTATTTTTACTTCATTTATAAGAATAAAGCTCTTAATCCTTTACCAGACTGTGAGTTCCTATTCATCTATTTACTTATTCACCAGATATCCACCAGACACTTATCAAGTCAGTCATTCAGCTAAGTACTGGGAATACAGCTGAAAATAAGAAAAGGCAAGTTGACAAGATCTTTCTATACTTTTGACAGAAATTCACCATGTTGGTGGCCTATGTAGTAATGGTGAATAACTGGATGAAGAATCAACAGTGTAGGCCCTGTTTTGGCCTCACAACATACTCATCCTGTGACTGAAGTAAACACATTAATTTTTTCATAAATAAAATGTAAATAATTCTGAATATACTGTCAATTGCTCAGGGCAGTTGTATAATTCAAGTAAGTAAATGTATGTGACAACACTTTGTCCATTTTACACTTAGTGCATTTTTTTCTGCTCATCATTTTTTATTTTTGCTAAAACAGATTAAGGTGACTCACAAATGATATTATACAATGGTTAATGATTGCCTCATATCTTTATTTTTATCCATTAAGTTGTATCAATATATTGGGTAAAAATCAAGGTATAAAAACAGTATTATTTTATTCTACCAATTATATTTCTCAAACACTTTTTTTTGCCTATTTCATGAGAAATATTCATCAATCCTATTTGTTTGTTTTTAGTCTCTATCTTTAGTCCTTCGAAACATGTTAAGTATTATGAAGCACAAACGTTGTTTAGTATGGGTTGAGCTTTGAGCAAGTGAGGTATTGTCATGTCCCATTTGCAAATTCTAGAAAATAAGGCATTTTTAAACCAATGTGTAGAGATTTTAGGGAGCAAATTGTTTTCTGAATTTTTAGACAATTCAGAAGCCAATGTTATTTATTAAATTACTCTCAGAAATTGGGAAATCTGTTCATCATGGTTCTAGATCACTTTTCTGTTCAATAAAGAACTTATGGAAAAATATATTAATATTTTAAACTACACTTTCTAATATTAATGAACCGTGAAATTTTTCCAATACTAAAGATAGTGGATTTTTGCAAAAGACTGCAAAATGAAAGACTCTAACTTTAAATTTGAATATCCTTGTTAATGCCTGATAACTTTTAATATCCAACAGTCTATTATTCAAGAAAGAAATGAATTTATTGAACTCAAATATTTCTGTAATGGGAAAATTATATTAACAATCAATAAAATGCAAAAATAACTAATATTGTTTTATAATTATTTAGTACTTTCAATCCATATTTATTTTTGCTTGTTGTTGAAGTGATTTTGTGTAGTGTAATGCAGATCTTAGATAAAGAAATGGAAATAACTGCATGGGAAATACATCCTAAGAAGTCCCTAACTCAAAGACAACATTTAAGGACCAAACAGAAGATGGTCACTATTACTTTTTTACTTAAATCCACTATGATTGTATCAAGTAACATTCCAGTGATTTCTAAATTGGCCATATAAGAATATCAGATTTTAAATGCCACATTAGTCTTCTTTAGTAATGGAGAACACCTGAACTGTCAGATCACTGTCACACTCTGTGACACTAGTTGTACCACCTGACGTTCCAGGTGTACCTGTTATAAAGGGAAAAAAATGGAAAAGTCTCATTCACAGAATTTCTTAAACTATGAGATAACCGATTCTGATTTAAATTAACTTCCAACTAAAGATTACAGAAGCGTCTACTTTTCCATATCAATAATAATTATTACCCTTTATACATTTCAAAAAAATGTGCTTTGACATACATTTATTCATTATTTCATTTGATCCTCATCACAATGCTACTCAATAGATTGCATTACTCAGTTTTTACAGATAAGAAAACTAAGGTAATAGAGGTTAAATGATTCACTCACTTAATTGCATGATATTGATTCTAGGAGTAGTGTTTGCATATGGACACTGCTTGGGCAAGTTGTTTATTTATTTTTCTTTTTTCACATCAGAAATGATTATTGAATGTTTATCAAATGGCTTTTTTAGCCTCTTTGTAGAAAACTACTTGTTTTTATTTCTCTTAGAGCTATTAGTACAATGAACTATTTTAATGATTTTGTAATTTTGAAAAGCTTTCATTGAAAGTTAATAAGAATTATTATTAAACATTATTTTAATACACTTTTGGATTCTAATTTTAGCCACTTGTCTTTTGCTATGCAAACTCTTTAGATGCTCATTTTTTTTTTTTGCTTTTTGCTTTTTTATTTCTCTTTTGATAGTTAGAAAGGTGTTTTCTGGTTTTCTGCGGTACGCGGGCCTCTCACCGTTGTGGCCTCTCCCGTTGCAGAGCACAGGCTCCGGACGCGCAGGCTCAGCGGCCATGGCTCACGGGCCCAGCCACTCCGCGGCATGTGGGATCCTCCCAGACCGGGGCACGAACCCGTGTCCCCTGCATCAGCAGGTGGACTCTCAACCACTGCGCCACCAGGGAAGCTCAGAAAGGTTATATTTTATAGTGTTTTTTTAATATAATCCCATTAGCATCCTCCCAATTTTCTTTCAGATAGTGTCTATTGGTTGTCCCCTGTGGGCAGCAATAAAATTAACTCATAATCTCTTCTTTCCTTGTTCTCTTTCTCTTCTGTAGTTTCCAATTTAAGTAAATACCATTTTCTTTCTTAATGCTCATGTTTTTACTTGGTCATTTATACTTGGACGTTTTTACTTGGTCAAATATGTAACACTTATCTTCCACCTTTCTTTCAAACTTTGTTATAGTTTTAGAGCTACAGTTAAAAATAGCGTTACAATCTTTTTGCTTGTTTTCAAGGCATCTTTTTGCTGCTTAACACTCCTCCAGTGATTTCATTATGAAGGGCTCATGGCTATCTAATTCCCTGAATTCTTTCATATTCCTATAGCTTTAATACTTGAATTACATTTAGTTAGCTATGAAAACCTTGGCCCACATTCTCTTTCCTTAGGTATCTAAATGCTACTCTACTCTTGTCTAATGTTAACCTGATTTTCTTTCTCTTTTAATAGCTGCCTTTTCCCTCAACATCCAGAACATTTCTTTATCTTTCAAGCTTAACATTTTTCTAAAATAAGCCACAGAATTGACTGTTCATGAATGATTCTTCCAGGTAGGTCCTTTCAACGTGTAGATTTAAAATTTTTTTTTATTACAGGAAACTTAATCTGATTTACAATTTTAAATATAAGTTCTATTTCATTGCCTTTTCTTCTCCAGAAACTGCAATTATATATATATATATATATATACACACACACACATATATATATACATATATATAATATTTTTGTCTGTTTCCTATAACTATGTCCTACTCTGATCTACTTTACCTTTTTTAAAAGTGTCTGCAATTTTTTTGGGGGGGTGATATTTCCAATTCTACCCTCTAATCCCTTTCCCATACGTTCAGTCATTTATTCTCTGTTGGGTACCTTGTTATTTGGTCTTTACTTTCAAGAAAAATTTTCTTTTTTTTCAATATCTCTCCTTAGTTTTCATCAATTCCAATTTAACATCTTCCTATTATTTATCTGTTTTTACCCTGAGTTTTTTAGTTTATAATTTTGATGTCTCTTTATATCTTCAGTTGTTTCTTTATTTTAAGTTTGTGTTAATGTTATGTTTTTCAAACCGAGCAGAACCCAGATGGCTCCCCCAAGTACAAAGGCCCTTCCATGTCCCCTGCCTCTTGTTTGTAGAAAAGCCGAACTCTCCCAGGCCTCCCTGAGTCACAAAAGAACAAGTTCAAGCAGTTAATGATTAGGGAATAGAGTCACAGAATCTTTCAGTGTCCGGTGCACATTCCTGAGTTGTTTTACAGATAACTATGACTGCCACCAGAGGGAAAAAGCTAACTTCATGATGACCAGAATGTACCCATGACATAGGCTGGCCTATGTCAGCCATCTATGGCTAGCACAATTCCAAGAACTGGCCTCAGGAGAATGGGATTAACATTGTTGCTCATAATAATCTATATCTTTGAGGGTATCAAAATAATTATAACTTGCTCTGCCTGCATATGTAAGCAGGCAATTAAAACTTTCAGCAAAGAGATGCTACAGACCCATGTCAACATCTTCCACTCTAAGAATATGGTGCCATATGTCAACATGAAGAAGTTACAGAACATGGACCTTCACCCCTAATCCCAGAGAAATAGAATGATGTCTGACAGTGGGGATTTGTAAGAAGCTCCTTTGCCCCTTTCCTGTTGCCTGTTTCTGTTCCTCTCAAACCTTATAGAAATGAGATCACTCGGCAACATTTAACTTAACTCCTGACTTATGCCCTAATGAATGCACATAATACCTTGCCTAACCTGTTGATTCTTTCCCTAGATTAAAAGCAGTAGGAATGAGGGCTTCCCTGGTGGCGCAGTGGTTGAGAGTCCGCCTGCCGATGCAGGGGACATGGGTTCGTGCCCTGGTCAGGGAAGATCCTACATGCTGCAGAGCGGCTGGGCCCATGAGCCTGTGCGTCCGGAGCCTGTGCTCCGCAACAGGAGAGGCCACAAGAGTGAGAGGACCACGTACCACAAAAAAAAAAAAAAAAAAGCAGTAGGAATGAAGAATTCTGTAGTTAAAGAGTGACTAGCTTTCTACCCCCAGACTCCCCCTTAGCAATTCTGCAGGCAGACAATGCAAGCAAGAAAACATCTGAAGAAAGATCATGAGGAGTCAGGCATTCTGCATGCAATGGAGAATGATACAGAACCTAACATTTTGCCTCAACGATTCACTGATTCTTTCCCTGTTTTCCCTTTAAAAACTGTCATGGCCAAGTAGAATCTTTGGAATTGGTTCTGGGACATGAGTCCACCTTCTCCTCAGATTGCTGGACTTCTGATTAAAACAACTTTTCCTTTCTACCAACACTTGCCTCTCAATATTGGCTTTCAAGCAGTGAACAGCCAAACCTGAATTTGGTAACATTTTAGTGTTCCTCTGCTTTATGACTAGATTTTTAGAATTTGCTTGCTATTGCTGAAAATTTCTGAAAATGTATACAAAAGAATAGTTTAAAATAGATATTGGAATTTAATTTTTTTATGCCTTTTTATTTTTGCATTGTGTTTTCCTAAAACAGCAATAGCAGGAGATCCTATGCAGTGAGGGCACAGAGGCTTCTGTGAGGTTCATCAGATTTCTAAGATCAAGGGCTTCCTCTTGTTACATTGAAGGGAAGATTCTTTTATAAGTGGAGCTTTTCCTTTTTCTGTCTTCTAATTTTTAATTATTATACTGTTTTCTTGAGACCCTGAGCATTTTTTTTTCTTTTTCCATTGACATTCATTCTCCAAGGATTCCTTCACCTTCCAATATGCCTCCTTCCCCTTTACAAGCAGTTGCATGCCTTCCCAAGACTGCCAGTTCTCATTCCATGAACTCTCCAATCCTTTCTTTCAAACTCGCATTCACAAATGCTCTGACTTGCCAGATCCCAGATCTCTCAGTATTCTCTAATCAAGGTGAGGACCTTTCCTTTTGGAGGTGAACCCAGTTGATGCTACCTACATTCTACCACTATTAAAGACCTCTCTATACTTCCCTTTGTTCTGATGCTCTGACCTGAATCTTGATTCCTCTATGAGCCCCAGAGCGCTCTTTTCCAGTCTCGAGATTTTAGTCTTCTCTAAATATTCTAGATATGGGCTCTGTGTTGATATTTCTGGTTGGTGAAAGGAGGTATGTTTAGCTTCTAATGTATGCAGCCACCATTTTCCTCTTTTTTAAAAAAATTTTTTTCACAGGTTCCTTGAGTTTAAGTGCTTCTCAATCCTAAGAGCATCAGTGCACATTAAGGATCAGATCCTTAGTCCAGATCAGACACTGATGAGGGAGGTGTGGTTGGGAACTGTTAAAAAATCAGGTCCAAACTTGCCTGATTTCCCGGGACTTGTGGCTCCAGTGCCTGGTTCCCCACGGGTGTTGCCACCTCCAGCTCTGGGGATTGCTCCAGGCAATACCCTAGGCAAGGCTTAATTTTATAATGGGAGAAAAAAGCTAGCTAATTAAAATATAAAATTGATCATTTTATGAAGATGGCCTGTGTAAGAACAAATAAAAATTTTGAATAAGAGGCTTAATTCTCTCTATTGAAAATAAGGGAAGAGACTTCCCCTTTCCTTTTCTTAGAGTATATACTTTAGAATATCTGTAAATGCAAGTTCTTTTCAGTGTCTTTGAAATGTATGTAAATCTTTCAAAAAAACTAAATAAGCCTCTTGTCAGCTTAATGACCCAGAAATGTCTTTCTCAAGGGCTTGAGCACTATCTCTTTGAAACGTAAACATCTAAGAAGACAGTGGTTCTTCCCCCTCCAGATACAAAACTTCCTCCTATCATCAAGATAGAAGTTTATTTTTCTGTTGTATAAAACCAGTTATTAAATAACCAGATGGTCACCCAATTGCCAGGTGAATTTAGAATGAACTATATGTAATAAATGGTGCTGTCAAGTTCTCTTACTTACGGACTATTTTTCTGGAGAACATGCATGTAGCAGATTGTATTGGCTTGGTGAGATTTCTTTCTGTCTTTATAGATCTTTAGTGAATTGGCTATAATTTGCATCACATTCTGGTTTAATGCTTATTCAATAATAAAACTGTTTTCTTTGTCTTCTACCTTTGTGGACAGGGTCTCTGTGTTGGGAGATTTTGTTTTCAATTCTATTTCCCCAACACCTGAAATATGATTGCTGTTTATTCCCCTGAAATTGAATACATCCCTAAAATTTCACTCAGTTTACTTATGTTTTGAGTGTATTTGCTCAAGTTAAAGTGTATAGTTATAGACAAAGAATGTCTCCTGCCATTCCAGTAAACAAAGAATGTTGCCTGCCATCATGCCATCAGCTACTGCGGCCTCCCCCACCAACAGTGCGCCCTCAGGGGAATTCAAGATGGAGAAAAAGAGGATACTGGCCCTACATAGTTAAGATGAACACCTAAGGAATAATTTCAATGAGCCTAGACTCTTGTATCTTCCCATACACAGAAAAGCACTAAAATCATTAACTTGAGATGTCTGATTTTTTTATGATTAGCTGTAATCTTTTGATGTAAGACTACATGTATTGTATTCAGCAAAAATCCTATATATCTTGGCTCCTCCCTTACCTCTTCAGAACAGTTCCTCAGAGCTATCTGAGAGGCTGTATCATGGGCTATAGTCCTCAATAAGGTCCCTAAATAAAACATAACTCACAACTTTTAGGTTGTGTGCTTTTCTTCAGTCAACACAGTCATAGTGTACTGATCATAATGTCATATTCTTTTCAAAATAGAATAATTATTTTGCCTTTAACCCCAACAAATCAGTTCTCTTACTAGAAGGTCCTCTTGAGTTCCCACTTCAACAATTGTCACTGAACATTTCCTCGATTTAGATTATCTTCTATTGGACATGGTTTTTGCCTTTGTGTGTATATAAATATTCATTTCTCCTGATCAAAAATCAAGTTCTAAGAGAATAAGTATCTTACTCTTCTCCTCTCCTACTTTCTCTAGGGCACCCAGTGTGATGTGGGCACACATCAATAAATAACTCTTGATTTATTTCTGATCTTCATCAGTTTTGACATCACACAAATAATAATAATTAAATTTTCCAGAAAACCTTGCCTCTGACAAAATTTTAAGTAAAGAACTCACATTTCCATTGTCTGGTTTTATTCTGATTATGTTCATTCAGTACCTGCTGCTCCAGAAGTGTTTTCACCAGCAGCTCCAGTGATGGCAGCATTTTCCCCTCCAGTTGTTCCTAATTGAAAAGAACAATGGTTCTCAGTGGACATTGGGGTTGCCAGATATAGCATATCAAAATAGATGACACCCAGTTACACTTGAATTCTAGATAAACAACAATCACATCCCAATTATTGCATGGGGCATACTTATACCAAAAAAATTTCTTATTTATGTGAAATTCAAATTTAAATGGCATCCTGTGTTTTATCTGGCAACTCTACTCTACGTAGATGGTTGTAATGAAAATGCTCAAACTACCCATATTCATTTGTCCTAAAATTATAACTGTTAAATCCATAGCCATTGCTCAATTCACCTAAATTCCTCATGAGAACTTGGAGTCTCAGCTCCTGATGGAGCACCACCAAAGTGTCCTGGTGACCTGCACCTTGACTCTGAGCTACCAGTTGGGCTGGAACCATGGAAAGGTGGTCTAGCTGTGATGCCACTGCCAGTTCCAGTGGTAGTTCTAACAAATTCTCCTGTTACACCTGATAAACAGTATTGGGAGAGTATATATATTATTATGACAATCCAGTACTGTAGTACTTTTGAAGGGAAGATTTGGAGAAACCAGAAAAAAGACTTCTTGAAAATGTTAATCATGTTTATACTATTCTACATCCTACATCTTTTGTTGGATGGTATGTTATCAACTAATACTAAGTGCAATCAATTGTATTCTGATGAAAGACTGCCCTTTTTGACAAAAGTCGTGGCCTCAGTGAGATCCTCTACTCACCTAACTTACCTTCAGATTGTGTCACTTCACTGCTTGGTGCTCTAGTTGTTTCACCAGCTGATGATCTGGTAGTCTCTTTCAAAATAAACAATATATATCAAATTACATATATATATATATATATATAAAAAGATCTTTAGTTAAGCGAACAGAATATGCTGTTCTCTGTTTTCAAAAGACTTGTCACACTTATATATTCCCAGTTCACTCTTTCCAAAAATTGATCATAAGAACCATCTGGGTTGCTTATTAAATATACAGATACACTAGCCCAGTGATTCTCAGCTCCAGCCTATACATTGGAACCAACTGTAAGGCTTTTAAAAATTACTTATGCCTGGGTCTTTCTTCCAGGAGTTCTGATTCAATTACTCTGTAAAAGCCTCTTCAGTATGTATTTTCAAAAATCTTTCTAGTCAATTCTTATTTGTAGCCAAGATTGCAAACCATTACTTTAGCCCCATTTCACATTCACAGCCTCAGAAGTCCAAAGGCAGGAGTCTTAGAATCTGAAACATAACACGCTTTGCTATAAATCACCTCTGAGCTAATGTTAGCGAAACACTGCCATTAATCCCATAAATGCAGGGATAGTGAGGTCATGAATATGTGCATTTACTAGTAACTAATAACTCAGAAGTGCTGGCTACTTCCCTAAGGTCAGTAAGAAGATGCCTCAGACTTCCCATTTCAATACCTGCTTGGCCTCCCAGGGTTGTGCCTGGGGTAGGTGAGTTCCCACTTGTGCTCTTGCTTCCATGCATGGTTGTGAAACCCTCTGATACTCCTGGGGTCCCTGACACAACAGCAGGGAATGAGCATTACTTCCATTGTTGCCGGATTCTACATACCACTCTTCTCTAATGTGACAGAATTGAGGTTTCTCACATAAAAGACAACTTTAAATGATCCCTATGATTTCTGTGACTAGATGGTCTTATACCACATAGAGCTTAATCTTTAGTTCAACCTGCAATATGTTCAGTGCCATTTAACAGGGGTTAAGGAGCACATCCTGATCTGCCTAATTTCCCTGGGCTTATTGCTCCTGTGCTTGGTTTGCTGGGTGTGCCGTCTTCCTCATCTCCTGTTGTTGGTGCAGTAGGACCCCTGTTCCTGCTCATAAAGAATAGCAGTTTGAAAAATAACCTAGACATAAATCAACTCATGTAATCCTATAAAAATCCTCTGAGGCAGGTAATATTACTATTCTCACTTAACAGACATGGTTAAGTGACTTGATCCAGGTCACCCAGGCAATCTAGACCTAAGTTCATACTCTAACACATGCTTCTCAGAAGATCTGTGGTAAAAGATCAATTCTGTAAAATTTTCAGTCTTCCATATTGATGCTTTGGAAAAATGCCGTGAAAGGAGAGAAATAAAATTAAAAAAAAATAAATCCATACACAACATAAGCTTTTATTCAACAAATATAAAAATTGCTGTGTCAAATTGCCATGTTTCTAAATACTTGTTTTCTGTTTCTGTTCTTATCACTTCATGGACCAGTTACAAACAGTTCTGAATTGCACTCATTGGCAGAGCAAACTTTGAGAAGCCCTGGACTGACTTGTCATTATCACACAAATAATTCCCATTCAAATTCTAGAAAATATATACTAAATAGTCATCACCCTCAAATTTCAGTCAATTCACTGATCTAGTTGGAATTAAATAGTTTCTTAATTTGTGCTACCCTAGCTTACATCTTTCAACACATTATTTTTTATGCAAACAATATCTTATTCCAAAAAGTTTTTGACAAAGATTTTAAATTGAGAAATTTACTAAGGGAAAATAAATGTAGGAAAAATAAAGTCAGGCCATCGATTAGTTAATAAATGCATAAAGAGAAATTCCATGAAAACACTATAGAAATGGCTTTTAATGGTATATAAAGGAGTTTTGATTTATCCTAAAAGCAATCTGAAAAGTTGAAAGATTTTAAGTAGTGGAGTGGTATGATGACAGTTGAGGTTTTGTAGGTTCATTCTGGTGTGGTATCAACTAAAGTGTAAATTGGGAGGGAAGTGGGAAAGGGTGGGAAAGTTCTCAACATTGACAAGCATCCATTGCCTAAAGGGCTTGTTAATACACTGTTTGCCTGGCTGCACACTAAGAGCTTCTGATTCTAGGCAGGTAGGCCCCAAAATTCTGTGCTTCTAAAAAGTTTGCAGGAGCTGTGGATGCTGTTGGTCTGGGAACTGCACTTTGAGCATCACTGTATCAGAGGAAAGTGAGCGAGGTGGGTGCATGTAAAGACTAGGTGGAAAATGTTTAACATCTGATCAAAAGCAGAGGCAAATGTGATGCACAGAGGAAATTTAAGAGTTATTCAATATTTAAAGTCACTAACTTGCAGCATAAGGGACAGGGTGAACTCAGGCTTGTTTGTTTTTAATCAAAATCATCTACACTTAAAGAAGTCAATAATATTTTATTCATGAAACCAACAGTAGTTGAAATTTAGTCAGTGATGCACAAGGGCAAGCATACTCTCACTGACTTCTCTTGGATGTTTGCTCTTAGGCACAGATCGCAGAATTGTGGAGCTATGACAGAGGAGGCTAAGGGTCTGGGTTCTAATCCTGCCTCTGCCAGTTTTGAGAACTTTTATTATTTTCTTCCACCTGGGAAAAAAGACACATATTTCAGCATAATTCAGAAATTTCAGTGTGCCATAGAAATGTCACTAATATTTTGTTAACATATAAATATTAATTTTTGAATTTTTCCCAAAGTCATCCAGATAACATAGTGCTGACACCAGACCTCTGTTATCTAATGAACTCAGAGTACAGTTGTTCTTGACTTGAAAAGGAGAACTGCTTGTGGAAAGAAGCTATGGACTCATTTCTTTGTCTCACCTGCTCTGAAGCCTATGTCACTTGTGCTTCCATCTTCAGCGCCTGTGGTTGCACTTACTGATCCTCCAGTTGACCCTGATGAAGGTAAAGAAAAAACAGTTTTTTTCTGTTAAAAAAGTGCGTGCTGTCAACTCTCAAGGTAATGGGTGTATATGATTATAACATGATATTCAATAATAAAGTAACTTGTGCAAAAACTACGGAGTCTACATTTTAATTACATATAAAGAACATCCAAATCTGATTATACATAAGTCAGATACATTTATTTTGTAAAATATTGCAGTGAGCAGTATTGCCTGAAACCAGCTGCTTAGGAGTGGCTGGTATATTTGTTCTGAACTTAATTTACCTGATATAAGCCCAGGACTGGTGAAGGTGGGGCCCACTGCTCCTGTGGTGCCCACACTTCCAGCTGTGGAGGTGATAGGCACTGGAGTTCTAGTAATACCTGAGAAAAATATAAAGTGAACTTCTCATCTCAAGTTTACTTGGCCTTTAATACCAATGGGTGATTTAACTGTTCAGTCAATTCCTACTATAGAAAAGAGAATCATGAATCCAGTGACTTTCTTCAAAGAGTCCTTAAGATTTTTGTTCCGTTATTACTTTCTTACTAAGATTTTGGTTTAGTTCTTGCCATATTTTTTTTTAACAAAGTCATGTTATCTTTTCCCACAAAAGAACTTGGGAAGAGGTAGGTCTGAAATTGTTGATATAGCAATAAAAAGTATGGATAAGCCTCTACTAACAGGAATATATGAGAATCCACATCTACTTGTCTTCATGGTTTAATTACCAAAACTGATAGATAAAGCATTTCTGTTCTCATTAATTTTGACATCCATAACCATTACAATTTCAGTTGATTTTTCCATTACTTGCAGATGAACATACACACTAAAGTACTTGATGTTATGAATTACTGTGTATCAGATTCTTTGTTGCCAAGACATAAATGATAATAGAAAGAGCTGTCTTTACCAAAATATTGATAGCTCTGTGTATTACAAAGTAGTAATCCACCCTAACAATTTTCAAAGTGACTGTGTCCATTTATTTTTACCTCATGATAAAATTAATAATTTATTTTATTATTTTAACCTCATTTATTTTTCACCTCTCAATAAACTTAATAATTAAAATAAAATCTTGCAATTAATTTCCCAGCTACTGCTAAGTTTTTTGTTTACTTCTAAGAACCATTTAAATTTTTATAAAATCTTTTATAAATTATTAATTTGCCTTTTTTCTTCAATGGATTCTATTTTACTTAATATAAATTTGAAAGATAATCTTAAGGAGTATCTATAACATTTACCATAATAAACAACACATTCAGTACTGCAAAGTTTATTTTTTGCAAAATATCTAATTCCTGAAAAAAGTTAAAAATACATAAAATTGGTTTTAATTAAGGAAGCAGTATATTTGTGATTAATTATTAAAAATACTAAACTCCTCTGCTAAAATTTAAGTTTATTTACATAATGAATTATTCTTTAAAAAATTGTAAGTAGTAATAAATTTGACTTTATTGAGTATTTATTATGTATTACACAAAGCTGCACTATCACATTTACTCAAGTCCTGTAATGTAGATATTATATTTTTCATACTTAAAGAATGAGAAAACTAATCTTCAGAGTGTTTGACAGACTAAAACTAGGGTCGTACAGCTAGTAAGTAGAAGAGAAGAGATTCTAGTTCTTATTTATCTGCTTCTGCTTCCCACTACACTCAGCTGGCTCTCTGTAATATCCTGGTACAATTATCTTCTTTCTATGATTGATGCAATTTTAGAATAAGCACATTATACAAACAAATAAAATTTATATACAACTTATATAAATTCTGATAAAATTTAACTTTTTGAGACAAGAAAGATGCATTTTAAGATATCAAATTGTTATGTAACAGAAACCTACATTTTAATTATATGAATTAGTATCCCATTTAACAATGAGCTATTTTTAGTTTTAATAGAGACTTATTAAATAAGTTATAAATTTATTAAACTTATTAAATAAGTTATAAATTTATTAGAAACTTATTAAATAAGTTACTATAAATTTTAACACAAGTCCCAATTTGAAATTGGAATCTGCAATTATATGCTACTACTTCAATAACTGATTTAAATTAAATTTAACTTTTTTTTAAATATCAAAACACAAAAGCCTTAAGACTAGAATCTAGAAAACTATGCCCTGGATTTAATCCTCTCTCTGCTACTTATTACCAAGTGACCTTCAACACACGGCTTAACATTTTGTGCTTCCATTTCCTCATTTGTAATTGAGGAAAATAATGGTGCCCACTTCATAGAATTCTATATCAAATGAGATAATATGTGTCAAATAATTATAATAGTGCTCAGTAAATATTAGCTCTGTGTCAAGATTTGTCAAGCTAAACAGGAAAAAAGCATAATTGAATAATTTTTCTTCTAAAAATAACATACTTATTGCAATGGTTGGCTAAGCATCTCTCAGGGCATTTTAACCCTTTGAAAGCCTTTACTGTACAGAAAATAAAATAGATATATAAGGCATGGAAAAAAACTTAAGCTTTGCATATTGCTTCCTTTAACTTCCTTTAAAGTTTTAAAGTCAAATACATCATAAATCCTCTTCTGAGCACCCAGGCCTTTCTCCTTCTATCTGGCAGGAATGCCTTTGATCCATCCGAGAAGGTCATTTAAATTTATGGAAGAAACTTTAAAATAACTTGTACAAGTTATTGTACAAGTTATTTTCAAGTTATAGGTGAGAAACAAAAACAAAAAAATAACTAATGGCCAGTGAAAAGTACTTAATACAGGGAAGTATTTGATCTATTACTTGATCAAAAGTACTTCACCCAGGGAACAAGATAAGGGAAAAAAGGTACCCTTCTGCACAGTCTTTTTTTGAAATAAATCTTACCTATTCAAGAATCATAGGGTTTTTTTAAAATACCACATTGATATCTTAAGACAATGCAGAAAATAAAAATAGAAGAGTTTTGGCTAAATTAAATTAACCCATTAATCATATTGGTTCAATTCAAAAGGACAAATATATTATCCAAAATGAAAGTACATTTAGAACATTGAGACTATAAACCAAATTTCTGGGTAAAATGGGTTCTCATGTCTAAGAAAGAAATCCTTCCATCCATCGTAGACAGTTCATGGAGAGGCAACACATGTTCAAAATGATGTGTCTTCCTAGCTATATTATATCTGGAAATATTACATTTCATTTTTCAGTGTCTATTTAAATATTCTTAGTTGAGGCATACTATATTTAGAAAGAAACAAGAAACTTGCTAGTGATGATGACTAAACTCTTATCTTGGGATCCATTTTTCTCATCACTGATCAAGAGAGCTTCACCACTAGAAAGCTAAAAACCAAAAATCATTATGTAGTTATGAATTCATCACAACTTGTCAAATGCTGTTCAACTTTTAAATCACTGATGTCAGTAAAAGAGATGGGATATGACTTTCAAGCCTTCACTTTGTGCAAGGCAATTTCTCCACAAAAAGGATCCTTACTTCCTTTAAAAAATGTTATAGATAATCTGATTTGCAAAGCAGAAATAGAGACAGAGAACAAACTTATGGATACCAAGGGGGAAAGGGTAGGGTGGGAGGAATTGGGAGATTGGGATTGACACATATACACAATTGATGCTATGTATAAAATAGACAACTAATGAGAACATACTGTATAGCACAGGGAACTCTACTCAATGCACTGTGGTGACCTAAATGGGAAGGAAATCCAAAAACTAGGGGATATATATATATATATATATATATATATATATATATATAGCTGATTCATTTTGCTATACAGTAGAAACTAACACAGTGTGGTAAAGTAACTATACTCCAATAAAAATTAAAAAGAAAAAAGGAAAAAAGTGTTCTAAAAGCAAGCACTTTAAACTGTTGTATTTTTACTATGGCGTGATGCTTATTGGATGAATTTATAAAACAAGTTTTTTTTTAATTATGTTGATGTGCCTTAAAATGAATTACTTTATTCTTACATGAAAAATGAAGATCAATAGAACATTAAACTTGGCTTTTTTAAGAGCTTCAAAATAAGACTATCAATAAACATACTCGTCCTTCTGAGAGTCTACTGATTGCCATCCTCACTTTAAGTAGATTCTTATGATACTTCAGTCACCAGCAAATGGACATGTTATCTCTTATGACTGTTAAAATTCAAAAATGTCACATTTAATTCTCAACATTTTATACCCAGTCCAGGAATCTATAGCACATGTTGAAGTATAAAATTTATGGTTGGTGTGGTTCCAGAGGGGGGACCTTCAAGATGGCAGAGGAGTAAGATGTGGATATCACCTTCCTCCCCACAAATACATCAGAAATACATCTACATGTGGAACAACTCCTACAGAACACCTACTGAATGCTGGCAGAAGACCTCAGACTTCCCAAAAGGCAAGAAAATCCCCACATACCGGGGTAGGGCAAAAGAAAAAAAGAAAAAAGCAGAGACAAAAGAATAGGGACAGGACCTGTACCTCAGGGAAGGAGCTGTGAAGAAGGAAAAGTTTCCACACACTAGGAAGTCCCTTCACTGGTGGAAACGGGGGCTGGGCAGGGGGAAAGCTTTGGAGCCATGGAGGAGAGTGCAGCAACAGGGGTGCAGAGGGCAAAGAGGAGAGACTCCCTCACAGAGGATCGGTGCTGACTAGCACTCACCAGACTGAAAGGCTTGCCTGCTCACCCGCCAGGGTGGGTGGGCACTGGGAGCTGAGGCTTGGGCTTCAGAGGTCAGATCCCAGGGAGAGGACTGGGGTTGGCTGCGTGAAGACCGCCTGAGGGGGCTAGTGCACCACAGCTAGGTGGGAGGGAGTCCAGAAAAAAATCTAGACCTGTCTAAGAGCCAAGAGACCATTGTTTTGGGGTGCACAGGAGAGGGGACTCCTTCCCCATCTGCCCACAGAGGGTAGAGCACTGCCTAAATGAACTCCAGAGAAGGGTATGAGCTGTGTCTATCAGCTCGGACCCCAGAGACAGTCAGGAAACACTAAGGCTGCTGCTGTAGCCACCAAGAATCCTGTGTGCAAGCACAGGTCACTATCCACACCACCCACCGCCCCCCTGGGAGCCCATGCAACCTGCTACTGCCAGGGTCCCATGACCCAGGGACAACTTCCTCAGGAGAACACATGGCATCCCTCAGGCTGTTACAACATCACATCAGTCTCTGCCACTGCAGGCTCACCCCACATTCTAGTTATGACTACTGTACCCCTCACTCCCCCTGGCCTGAGTGAGCAAGAGCCCCCTAATCAGCCACTGTTTAACCCCCTCTTGTCTGGATGGGGAACAGATGCCTGAGGGTGAACTACTTGCAGAGGTGGGGCCAAAACCAAAGCTGAATCCCAGGAGCTGTGTGAAAAAAGAAGAGAAAGGGAAATTTCTCTGTGCAGCCTCAGGAGCAGCAGATTAAATCCCCACAATCAAATTGATTTACCCGGCATCTGTGGAATACCTAAATAGACAATGAATCATCCCAAAATTGAGGCAGTGGACTTTGGGATCAATTGTAGACTTGGGGTTTGCTGTCTGTGACTGATTTGTTTCTGATTTTTATGTTTATCTTAGTTTTTAGCACTTGTTATCATTAGTGGATTTGTTTATTGGTTTGGTTGCTCTATTCTTTTTTTTTTCATTTATTATTTTTTATTTTAATAATTAAAATTTTTTTTCTTTCTTTTTTCTCCCTTTTCTCTTAGGCCTGGTGGCTTACAGGGTCTTGGTGCTCTGGCCTGGTGTCAGGCCTTAGCCTCTGAGGTGGGAGACACGAGTTCAGGACATTGGACCACCAGAGACCTCCCGGACCCATGTAATATCAGTTGGCGAGAGCTCTCCCAGAGATCTCCCTCTCAACACTAAGACCCAGCTCCACCCAATGGCAAGCAACGTCCAGTGCTGGATGCCCCATGCAAAACAATTAGCAAGACAGGAGCACAACCCCACCCATTAGCAGAGAGGTTGCCTAAATTCATACTAAGTTCACAGACACCAAAAAACACACCACCGGATGTGGCCCTGCTCTCCAGAAAGACAAGATCCAGTCCCACCCACCGGAACACAGGCACCAATCCCCTCCACAAGGAAGCCTACACAAGACACTGAACAAACCTCACTCACTGGGGCAGACACCAAAAATAACGGGAACTATGAGCCTGCAGCCTGCAAAAAGACCCCAAACACAGTCAGTTAAGCAAAATGAGAAGACAGAGAAACACACAGCCGATGAAGGAACAAGGGAAAAACACACCAGACCAAACAAATGAAGAGGAAATAGGCAGTCTACCTGAAAAAGAATTCAGAATAATGATAGTAAAGATGATCCAAAATCTTGGAAATAGAATGCAGAAAAAACAAGAAATGTTTAACAAGGACCTAGAAGAACTAAAGAGTAAACAAACAATGATGAATAACAAAATAAAGGAAAATAAAAATTCTCTAGAAGGAATCAATAGCAGAATAACGGAAGCAGAAGAACGGATAAATGACCTGGAAGATAAAATAGTGGAAATAACTATCGCAAAGCAAAATAAAGAAAAAAGAATGAAAAGAATGGAGGACAGTCTCAGAGACCTCTGGGATAACATTAAACGCACCAACATTCAAATTATAGGGGTCCCAGGAGAAGAAGAGAAAAAGAAAGGGATGAGAAAATATTTGAAAAAATTATAGTTGAAAACTTCCTTAACATGGGAAAGGAAATAGTCAATCAAGTCCAGGAAGCACAGAGAGTCCCATACAGGATAAACCCAAGGAGAAACACATCAAGACACATATTAAACAAACTATCAAAAATTAAATACAAAGAAAAAATATTAAAAGCAGCAAGGGAAAAGCAACAAATAACATACAAGGGAATCCCCATTAGGTTAACAGCTGATCTTTCAGCAGAATCTCTGCAAGCCAGAAGGGAGCAGCAGGACATATTTAAAGGGATGAAAGGGAAAAACCTACAACCAAGATTACTCTACTGAGCAAGGATCTCATTCAGATTTGACAGAGAAATTAAAAAGTTTACAGACAAGAAAATTTAAGAGAATTCAGCACCACCAAACCAACTTTACAAATGCTAAAGGAAATTCTCTAGGTAGGAAATACAAGAGAAAGAAAAAAACCTACAAAAACAAACCCAAAACAATTAAGAAAATGGTAACAGGAACATAAATCTCGATAATTACCTTAAATGTAAATAGATTAAATGCTCCAACCAAAAAACATAGACTGGCTGAATGGATAAAAAAACAACACCCACATATATGCCATCTACAAGAGACCCACTCAGACCTAGGGACACATATAGACTGAAACTGAGGGGATGGAAAAACATATTCCATGCAAAAGGAAATCAAAAGAAATCTGCAGTAGCAATTCTCATATCAGACAAAATAGACTTTAAAATAAAGTCTATTACAAGAGACAAAGAAGGACATATCTATTGATCAGGGATCAGTCCAAGAAGAAGATATAACAATTGTAAATATTTATGCACCCAACATAGGAGCACCTCAATACATAAGGCAAATGCTAACTACCATGAAAGGGGAAATCAACAGTAAAACAATCACAGTAGGGAACTTTAGCACCCCACTTTCATCAATGGACAGCTCATCCAAATTGAAAATAAATAAGAAAACATAAGCTTTAAATGACACATTAGACAAGATGGACTTAATTGATATTTATAGGACATTCCATCCCAAAACAACAGTATACACTTTCTTCTCAACTGCTCATGGAACATTCTCCAGGATAGATCATAACTTGGGTCACAAATCAAGCCTTGGTAAATTTAAGAAAATTGAAATCATATCAAGTATCTTTTCTGACCACAACGCTATGAGACTAGATATCAATTACAGGAAAATAACTGTAAAAAATACAAATGTATGGAGGCTAAACAATATACTACTAAATAACCAAGAGATCACTGAAGAAATCAAAGAGGAAATCAAAAAATACCTAGAAATAAATGACAATGAAAACATGACGACCCAAAACCTATGGGATGCAGCAAAAGCAGTTCTAACAGGGAAGTTTATAGCAATACAATCCTACCTCAAGAAACAAGAAAAATCTCAAATAAACAACCTAACCTTACACCTAAAGCAATTAAAGAAGAGCAACAACAACAACAAAAAAAACAAATTTAGCAGAAAAAAAGAAATCATAAAGATCATATGAGAAATAAATGAAAAAGAAATGAATGATATGATAGCAAAGATCAATAAAACTAAAAGCTGATTCTTTGAAAAGATAAACAAAGTTGATAAACCATTAGCCAGACCCATCAAGAAAAAAATGGAGAAGTTTCAAATCAACAGAATTAGAAATGAAAAAGGAGAAGTAACAACTGACACTGCAGAAATAAAAAAGATCATGAGACATTACTACAATCAACTATACGCCAATAAAATGGACAACCTGGAAGAAATGGACAAATTCTTAGAAATGCACAACCTTCCAAGACTGAACCAGGAAGAAATAGAAAATATAAACAGACCAGTCAAAAGAACTGAAATTTAAACTGTGATTAAAAATCTTCCAACAAACAAAAGCCCAACACCAGATGGCTTCACAGGCGAATTCTACCAAACACTTAGAGAAGAGCTAACATCTATCCTCCTCAAAGTCTTCCAAAATATAGCAGAGGGAGGAACACTTCCAAACTCATTCTACAAGGCCACAATCACCCTGATACCAAAACCAGACAAAGGTTTCCCAAAAAAAAAGAAAACTACAAGTCAATATCACTGATGAACATAGATGAAAAAATCCTCAACAAAATACTAGCAAACAGAATCCAACAGTATATGAAAAGGGTCATACACCATGATCAAGTGGGGTTTATACCAGGAATGCAAGGATTCTTCAATATATGCAAATCAATCAATGTGATACATCATATTAAAAAATTGGAGGATAAAAACCATATGATCATCTCAAAAGATGCAGAAAAACTTTTGACAAAATTCAACACCCATTTAGGATAAAAAAAATCCTACAGAAAGTAGGCAAAGAGTGAACTTACCTCAACATAATAAAGGTCATATATGACAAACCCACAGCCAACATCATTCTCAATGGTGAAAAACTGAAAACTTTTCCTCTAAGATCAGGAACAAGACAAGGTTGTCCACTCTCACCATTATTGTTCAACGTATTTTGGGAAGTTTTAGGCACAGCAATCAGAGAAGAAAAAGAAATAAAAGAAATCCAAATCAGAAAAGAAGAAGTAACACTGTCACTGTTTGCAGATGATGTGATACTATATATAGAGAATCCTAAAGATGCTACCAGAAAACAACTAGAGCTAATGAATGAATTTGGTAAGGTAGCAGGATACAAAATTAATGCACAGAAATCTCTTGCATTCCTATACACCAACGAAGAAAAATCTGAAAGTGAAATTAAGGAAACATTCCCACCATTGCAACAAAAAGAATAAAGTACCTAGGAAAAAACGTACCTAAGGAGAGAAAACATCTATGTGCAGAAAACTATAAGACAGTGATGAAAGAAATTAAAGAAAATACAAACAGATAGAGAGATATACCATGTTCTTGGATTGAAAGAATCAATATTGTGAAAAAGACTATACAACCCAAAGCAATGTACAGATTCAATGCAATGCCTATCAAACTACCAGTGACATTTTTCACAGAACTAGAACAAAAAATTTCACTATTTGTATGGAAACACAAAAGACCCTGAATAGCCAAAGCAATCTTGAATAAGAAAAACAAAGCTGGATGAATCAGGTTCCCTGACTTTAGACTATACTACAAAGCTACAATAATCAAGACAATATGGTACTGGCACAAAAACAGAAATAAAGATAAATGGAACAGAATAGAAAGCCCAGAGCTAAACCAACGCCCATATGGTCACCTTATCTTTGATAAAGGAGGCAAGAATATACAATGGAGAAAAGACAGCCTCTTCAATAAGTGGTGCTGGGAGAACTGGACAGCTACATGTAAAAGAGTGAAATTAGAACATTTCCTAACACCATACACAAAATTAAACTCAAAATGGATTAAAGACATAAATGTAAGGCAAGATACTATAAAATTCTTAGAGGAAACCCCAGGCAGTACACTTTCTGACATCAATTGCAGCAAGATCGTTTTTGACCCACCTCCTAGAGAAATGGAAATAAAAACAATAATAAACAAATGGGACCTAATGAAACTTAAAAGCTTTTGCACAGCAAAGGAAACCATAAACAAGACAAAAAGACAACCTTCAGAATGGGAGAAATATTTGCAAATGAAGCAACTGACAAAGGATTAATCTCCAAAATATACAAACAGCTCATTCAGCTCAATATCAAAAAAAAAAAAAAAAAAAAAAACGAACAACCCAATCCAAAAATGGACAGAAGACTTAATAGGCATTTCTCCAAAGAAGATACACAGATTGGCAACAAACACATGAAAGGATGCTCAACATCACTAGTCACCAAAGTGACTATCACCAAAGTATTACAAGTTCCAAACCCAAAGTTAAACTGCATTTTGCCCAATACGCTCTTGAATGGACATAACTGAAATACTTGCAACAAATTATAGCTTGCAACAAATACATGAGTTAAGAAAAATAAATTAACTTTTATTTCTATGTTTTCAAGTCATCTCCCAGTATAATCATGATTTCAAAATATTTACTTCACAGGAGATCACATTTACTTCTTTTTCATTCCACTTGTTCCAATTATCATCTAAAAATATCAAGCTTTGGATGATTATATTTAACTAATAAGCATACAATACCTATTGTACGTTCTAATCATATTTCTAACTTAAATCACAGGAGTATAATGAAATAATATTTTGACATATTTTCTAGCAACTGTTAATTTTATTTGTTTGTTTGTTTTCTTTGAGGTACGCGGGCCTCTCACTGTTGTGGCCTCTCCCGTTGCGGAGCACAGGCTCCGAACGCGCAGGCTCAGCAGCCACGGCTCACGGGCACAGCCGCTCTGCAGCATGTGGGATCTTCCCGGACTGGAGCACGAACCCGTGTCCCCTGCATCAGCAGGCAGACTCTCAACCACTACACCACCAGGGAAGCCCAATAACTGTTAATTTTAATTTGAAATTTTATATCAGCATATTTACCAGCATATCTTTTGCTGGCACAGATTCATGTGAAACTATAAATGATTATCCATAAAAAGACATCAGAAATACACAGTTAAACCATAATGATGATTTTACCTGTAAATGTTGAATTTGTAGGAGCAGTTTCTGAAATAATCATAAATTACTATTATTGACAGGAATGAAAAATTGTGAAAAGAAAATCTAAAACTCAAGTTGCCTATGAGTTATCTGGCCTTTTTTATTTCACTTCTTGCAATTTCAAATGCAAAACAGGAGTCGTTTATATATTCTTTGGAAGCTTATTGAAATTTCTTTTAAGATATATGTTGCACATGAGTAATCCTTCAAGTATTGAATTCTATCTATATAATCCTCACCTTCCACTCCATCCCTTTATTAAATTATTTTAGTTGATGTTTCACTCCCTTAATTCCCAGAACCTACAGACAGGCAGGAGTGTGGCAGGAGAATTGCCCCATCTACCAGTGGTTCGAAGTGCCTTGACAGCATTGGTTTTGAACTGACTCAATATGAACAAATACCCTGAAACGGAATAGTCTCAATCCACTGAGAAGCAGTCTAAAGCATTAAGTACTTACTCCTCTGCTGTTGATGATATGAAAAGATTCCAAACCCTTTACCTCATCTTTCCTAAATTGATTAGAGTAAAACATAGTGACTCACCACTGCACTCCAACTCTCCTGCGATGCAATAGCTGAAAGTTAAATTATAAACAAAAAATAAACAATCAAAATAAAAAACAAGAATTAGGTTGAAATTTTTAGCTCCTAATTACATACATCTCCCAAATTTAAAATAACAAATTGTCTAACCGTGAAAATCAAAACAGAACCAAATAAGAGAACAGTAAATAACTGTTTCCCCAAGAGCATGCTGTGGATTCAAACTTTTTTTTTGTATTTTTCATGTACTGTTTCCTAATCTTTTCACTGAGGAGTTCTTGGGACCTAAAGGAATGTTTGGAGTCAAGCTGTAAATTTAGTTCTTAGATTTTAAGTTTCAAACATGACTTTTTTTTGATGGCCATGCCGCTCTAGTACAGACCTCCCTTCTTTACTTCCATGTCACTGTCTGAAAGCCTATAAACATGATCTTACATTTATGGAATGAAAACTTTCTTTTTACCCAAAAGTACATAGTGACATTTTCTGTTCTGTCTTATGCACTAAGTATAAGATTTAACAAACCATTTGTTGATATGTGGATTTACTGAAAACACAAAATAACCAACATAAGTGATATAAAACTGAACCTAAAGCTGACCTTCCCATTTAGAAATAACAGTTAAAAACTATATTCACTGATTTTTTTCTTAATTGTTTTCTAAATAAAAATGGAAGAACCAGAAATACTGGACAGTTAGAGAATTTACCATATTCTCCCACAGTTATCTTGGATCACTCCACCAGCAGGTATGATGTCATTATAGAAGCAGCTGCACTCAGACAAACTGACGCATTTCATGGTGTTCTCATCCAGGAAGGGAGCACTGTCTGGGCACTTAGCATAACAGCCTGTGTGTAAAAATGACCCGCAGTTCATCTCTATTTGCTGAAACTACATTGTACCTTTGTAAACTTACTTCAATGGTTCCATGAACTGAAGTAGATAATAGCAAAACAACAGCATACTCTTAGTGAAAAATATATAAAATTGAAACAGCCACTATGGAGAACAGTATGGAAGTTCCTTAAAAAACTAAGAATAGAACTACCATACGACCCAGCAATCCCACTACTGGGCATATACCCTGAGAAAACAATAATTCAAAAAGAGTCATGTACCACAAAGTTCCTTGCAGCTCTATTTACAATAGCCAGGACATGGAAGCAACCTAAGTATCCATTGACTGATGAATGGATAAAGAAGAGTGGCACATATATATAATGGAATATTACTCAGCCATATAAAGAAATGAAATTGAGTTATTTTTAGTGAGGTGGATGGACATAGAGTCTGTCATACAGTGAAGTAAGTCAGAAAGAGAAAAACAAATACCATAAGCTAACACATATATATGGAATCTAAAAAAAAAAAAAATGGTTCTGAAGAACCTAGGGGTAGGACAGGAACAAAGACGCAGATGGAGAGAATGGACTTGAGGACACGTGGAGGGTGAAGTGTAAGCTGGGACAAAGTGAGAGAGTGGCATGGACATATATACAGTACCAGTTGTAACATAGCTAGCGGGAAGCAGCTGCATAGCACAGGGAGATAAGTGAGGTGCTATGTGACCACCTAGAGGGGTGGGATAGGAAGGATGGGAGGGAGACACAAGAGGGAGGAGATATGGGGGTATATGTATATGTAGAGCTGATTCACTTTGTTATACAGCAGAAACTAACACACCATTGTAAAGCAATTATACTCCAATAAAGATGTTAAATAAATAAATAA
Organism: Orcinus orca; assembly: GCF_937001465.1. Lineage (NCBI taxonomy): Eukaryota > Metazoa > Chordata > Mammalia > Artiodactyla > Delphinidae > Orcinus > Orcinus orca. Next base: position 31,648,346 of record NC_064569.1, on the reverse strand, counting down.
AGATGTTTTGTTAAGAAAAATAAATTGAACAGGATTCAGACCCTCTTGCAATGAATATAAACCTGAGAAATTAGAAATTTTGGCTGATTTAATTTTTTTCTAATATGTTTCCTAAAATATTTTAAATGATTTACTACTTTAATGACAGCACGCTGTTGAACATAATGCAAGACTTGGATAAATATGGGTCTTGAAATGTGAATGCCAATTCCAAATATCTACTTTCACAAGGGTAGACAAAGATAACAGAAATCATAATAAAATGGGCTGAAAATATCCCAAAGCCTGGGATTTAACACAGATGTGACTTTTGGAAAGTTTCTGTATCATCTTGTTTTCTTGTCACTTCATTCTTTTTCTCTAAGATATGTAATGCTAGGAATAAGGTAATTTTTAACTGTGAGATATAGTTAATTGGCCTCCATTCAAGTGAGACTATATTATATGTTGCATTCTGAAACTACATTCTCAACAAACTACCTTGTCTAATGAAATGTATAAAGATTGCCAATGCGATCAGATCGCTATGTTCTCCCTATCTCTCTCTCTCTCTCTCTCTCTCTCTCTCTCTCTCTCTCCTGTTAAATAGATAATTTATGTCTAGACAAAATATTTCTAATGTAGAAATATTAATATCATATTAAGATAAACAACTATTCATTAAATTACAAAATGTAAGATACTGAATTGTCAGTATCCTAAAATATTTTCGTTTTAAGGTATCAGTATAATTTGCGTTTCTTCATGGAAATTATTAAAATATGTCTTACCTTCTAAAACTGCAGAAAACTTCTGGCCAATTACTCTATCTTTGCATGTTTTTGCAGTCAGTGTACCACAAGGTTTATAATGCCAGCTGCATTCCCCAGGTGCATTATAATAATCACAGTAGACAGCTATGATTGAATTATATCAAATTACTTGCATTCATTACATGACAATTTTCACCTTTCATTTTCCAAAGCATTTTTATAAGAGTTTTTGAATGAAACTAACAATAAACAGAACTAAAGTATATCATTCTGTCTTATCAAGTCCCTTTGGCTTTATCTAAATTGCCATATGAGCAAAAACAGCTTACAAAAAAAGGAGGGAAAGCATATAGAATCAAAATAGCACTTTTCTTTGACATCTCACAATAAGATTGGTTTGAGGTGGAAGAGTAAATATTAATTTTCCCATTTTTTAGCTATTTTAGGTCATAGTCTATATTCATGGTTTTAATGTCTAAGCTTAAATGAGAAAAATAAATCTCCAGGGAAATTAAGCTTCTTTAATATGTAAATAACAGTTCCCAAATGAGGCAACTAAAGATTTCAATATAATATATAAAGCTGTACATAATAAACTAAATAAAATGAGGATTCAATTTCAACATTTCTCATTTGACACATTATCTCTTATCATACCTTCCTTTGGAAGGAAATGTGTTGACTAATTTCTACTAAAGTTACCACATTCCACACATAACAAAATTCAGTTTATATTCATTTAACAGTTTATCTTGACTAGAACTCTGCAGAACTTTTCAAGATGATGTGTGAGGACTTCACCCAAAAGTGATATATGAGGTAAATATTTAAGAATATATAACTATACCAAGATAGGTAAACAGTTCATTGTTCATTTAAGTATGAATAAGAAATATTTTCCATCAATATTCAATTTTCCCCTGTGAACAGAAGAACTTTTGAAACTAAAAAAGTTGAATTTGATGTACTGTGCCAGGTGCTATACTTTTTTAAATAGGTATTTTTTTTCAATCATAAACAAACATTAACATGTGTTTAAACCTGTCTATGCCCAAGAATATGTATTTTATAGAAAATATGAGGAGAAGAATGGTTGTCTAACAAAACAATTCTGTCTGATTACGTTTTAAAGAACAACAACATATGGACTTACGACAGAGATCTGGTTTCCTCCATGTAACACATACTCCAACCGCACTGCATGCTTCTGCATACATCGCCACAGCTGTGCAGAATCCCAGGTACTTCCCCTCCATGTCACATGCACAAGCTTCTTCAACACATGCATCATAGTACGTACTGGGGTCCACCTAGGAAGACCATGTTAAAGCAAAAATAGAAATGAGATTTTCTTTTCTGATAAACAAGGAAAATAAGAAAACAATGAACAGACTGGGGAAACAATATAACCACACCTGAAAGAGTTAAGCAATCTTGGTTATTCTTTAGCTGTTACTACTAACAAACACTTGTAGCCTTGTCCTTCACAAGGCTAGTTACTCTCTGACTCCATATGAACTACCCTTTGCACCTGGCATTTCTTCTCCCCTGCACTCCCTTGTAGCGCTATTCATTTCAGAAAGAAGGTCACAGGCAATAACTTCAGGGACACCAGACCGGGTTGCTGAGCCACCTGACACCAGCTTTGGCCATGAATTTGCAGAAAAAAAGACATGCAAGACCTTAATTACTTTGAGCCTTATCACCTACCCCAGACCATGAGCCCCAGGCTATATAATCTTTCCCTGTTCCCCAGGGAAGGGGAGCACAGTTCTTGAGGCACTAGCCTGCTGTGTTTTCCCCTTTGCCAGGCAAAGATTAAAGCCATTTTTCTCATTGCTCCAAAACTCTTGTCTCTGTATTTCTTTTCACCATCGGTGCACAGAAAGCCAAGATTTTTGGCATCAAGCACAGCACCTGAGTACCTGAGAGCAAAACCCGTGCCTGTCATTGCTCTCAGAGCCCCACTACCTTATTGTGGCAGTCTCTGAAGGTGCTGTCCCGGATGATCTCACATTTCCGCACAGCCCAAGCTTTACAGTATGGGTTTGAGTCACATGGGAAGGTTTGAGCTACTGTGTCTGAACATTCTTGACTTGTTTTCCAACTATTTCCAAATTCCAGTGCTCCAGCAGCTACTGATGAGTATCTCGTTGTGAAATCATCCTTAAGATCGCCATTGTTATTTCCGCAAAGACCACACACTTTGCCCTATATAGATCAGAAAGGGAACTTTAAAAGTGAGTTATGCTAGAGATATATAGAGAGATAGATAGGTATGGATAGATAGACATATGATAGAGATATTAAGATTGTGTATATTATAAATCTATTTTAAATTCCAAATTTTGAATGGAAACCAGAATCTGTGGATAAGATTCTGCTCCCATTTAATCCAAGATATCCTATATTTCAGTATTGACCAAGATAAATGCCTTAAGAATTTAAAAATAATTATATTCAGTAGCTTCAAATCATACAGGAGTATACTCTTAGGTTCTTAGAATATTTGTTCCAAGGATTACATTAATTCTATCTATACACCAAGCAACCACATATGGCTAAACTAGAATGCTTCAGGTTTATTGCATTTATTTTTCACCAAATTCTATCATCTTTGATTACATTTAATACTTCACGTAAGGTTGAATAGATGTGGAACCTTGTTCTATAACAAAGACTACCATTCTCCCACTTTCCACATTTGAATATGTCTCTAATCTTCAGCAGCAAAAATGATTTTGCTTCTATTGTTATTTGCTTCTGTTATATTATTATATATATGAATGTGATATACATACATTCCAGCGTGGATCCAATAACACAGAAATTCTTGTATTTTTGTCCCAAATTATGGTTATTCCACTTAAAATTTTCAAAATCAAGTACAGGCCAACAGTATGAACAGAGTATGATTTTCCACTGAGTTCACATTCCTTACTTTCCGTAGTTTTGACTGCTGTGATTTTACCATCTTGCAAGACAATATTCTGATCCTATAAATGAAAAGATAGACTTACAAAAACATTAGTTTTATTTGGCGGTGCATAATCTGAGAGAAGAAGAAAGTAAAGAGAAACAGTACTGTACCTGAAGAACAACTATAATTTTTCTTGAGCATGTAAGCCCATCTTCACAACACGGGACGCTTTCAGTTAAAATACGGAATGTGCCATTTTCACGACCACAATAATCCTTTAAAAATTAAATGTTAATAATAGTTTATTTATATCAGGGACATGGAACTCAATTACAATGTTTGTATCAGACAAACATTTCTTAGACAGTGACCCCTTATAATCAATAAATTACCATATGTTTTGTTATGGAATTTCCAAAAGACAGTGGTGTAACTGTGTTATGGGTCTGTAGCCTTTGCTGAGTCCAAACTAGTTAACTTGTTTTGACTGAGTCCTTTTCCCATTACCTCTATACAAGTTTAGAATTATACCATAGATGTATATATATTTAAATTGTGTAAGTCTTAGATTTATTTCTAGGCTCTGCAAATAGCTAGATAAGATGTGGGGGCTTTTTCCTCAGTGATTTATATGAAATTTGATATTCAATCAAAACTAATGCAAAACAATCCAAACTTCACCCATTACATGTTACTTAGGAAGCAGTTTAGGTGTATGGAACAAGCATGAACTCCAGAATCAGACAGATCTAGGTTGAATATAGCATTTTCTGCTTAGTAATTCATGTTGCTTAACCTCTCTAACCCTCAATTTCTTCATCTCCATCATAGGAATAATAATATAAGCCTTTTATATTTTAAATGATTGAATGTAATAAAATATATAAATTCGCTTTGCAAAAAGCACTCGAGAAAATGTAACTGTTATTGCTAATAGTGCTGTTGTTAAAATAATGACACCTAACATTTATTGAGCATTTAGTATGTGCGCCAATATTTTCTCTACTTTGGTTTCAAGTAGGGGCTATTTCCATCCCCATTTTATAGCTGAGGAAACTGAGACACAGAGAGATTAAGGAATGTGCCCAAAGTAAGTCATACATCTGAGAAATGGCAGAGCCAGGAGTGAAATCTAGGTCTGCTGCCTCCAGACTCATTTTTACATTATGTTACATTTTACTGCCTTTGAGAAACATATAAGGGGCCATTTTTTTTTTAATTTCACATTTTGAGAATAAAATACTCCAGAGTTCATCTACAAATAAATAATAAGTAAAGAAAAATTGTGATAAAATACACTTGCAATTACCTCAATAAATGAATACTGGCAGAGACCATCAAAGCTGTAACTTTTTCCATCAAAAGATCTAACATGACCTTCCCCATAGATATGGCAGGTGGTTTGACATTCATTTTGTGTACAGTTCCAAGATCCTTTTATGCAAGTACTAAAAGAGAGCAATGATACAGTGTGGTAATTATATTACATCAAGATTCATATACTCATATTGTTTTTGTAAAGAAGCACAAAACAATGTTTCATATTGGTTTAAATTTTGCAGTTTCTTCATTATCTGATGTTCATCGTACATAATGCTATGTAAAATTTCTATTTTAAAGATAGCTTTTTTTCTAACTACATTTGACCATTATTTTTCAAAATATCCCAGAGTATGACTTCTTTCCCATAAAAATCAGAGCAGATTGTCCACTTTCAAATATCCAAAACAAATAAAGTAGTAATCTTTTATTATGCACCATTTGTTGCAGCCAACCGAGGTGACACTTCCTTGGTCATACTCTTGTCCACCAAAAGAACATGGGCAGTCATCAGGGAAGACACAGTTCCCTTTAGAATTTCGAACCATTCCTACAGGACAGTAGCATCCACGCTTGCAAGGCAAGTTCTCCTACAGAAATAAATATAAAATATACACCATGGGGCACTAGTCTAAATACATCATATTATCAGTTTTAATTGACAATGCAGAAATATACCAAATATACATTTAGAGTCAACATTTGACAAATCAAAATGACACACAGAAAATAATATGACCTTCTAATTACTTTTCATTGATGTTTTAATTTCCTTCTTCACTGAAACAAAAGTTTTAAAAAACTAAACTCTACTGCCATGTTACTTACTTCAAAATTAGGTATGTTCCGAGTGCTACAGGTACTGTCAACTCTTCTCTGTGCCTTAGGATTCCTACAGTCAACATATTCAGCCCCTCTAGAACAATTCTCTGTGGAACAAGGGAAGCTGTTAATCAAGGGCCCCTTGATCTGCTTATTTTAACCAAAGTAGATATCTTAAGCATCATGATTTCAAAACTTACGTAGTGTTAAATCAATGGGAGTCTGGCAAAGAAGAATTCCATCTCGACATATGCTGGAAATAAAAGAAAATGATATATTTTTTTTTTAGGCTGTGCCGTGCAGCATGAGGAATCTTATTTCCCCAACCAGGGATCGAACCTGTGCCCCCTGCATTGAGAGAACAGAGTCTTAACCACTGGACCGCCAAGGAAGTCCTGGAAATGATGCATTTAAATAAAATTCCAGTGACAGCTTCTTAATACACTGTTACAGCAACTTTAACCTCTCATTCATAAACCACCTGTTTTATCACAAATAATAAGACCAATGAGACACAGTCCCCCAGAAGATGCATAAAATGTACCAAATTATAAGATATAATCCTGTATGTATTATAGAAATGTACAAGCAAGGTTCTTATGGACATACAGAAAACTTCATGGAAAAGATGGCTTGATCTTGATGAATGAGTAAGATTCAACAGATATTGCTGATAAGATGTAAAATGTGACAAAGGAAAGAACAAGGTACGTTCCAATGACTTGTTTGATAGAAGGCAGGATACATTACAGGGAGAAGTACTGGAAGTAAGTTACGGCCAGATTTCAGTTAGTCTCACATGCAAGTTTGTTTCTATTCTTTTTTTTTTTTTTCGCGGTACGCGGGCCTCTCACTGTTGTGGCCTCTCCCGTTGCGGAGCACAGGCTCCGGACACGCAGGCTCAGCGGCCATGGCTCATGGGCCCAGCCACTCCGCGGCATGTGGGATCTTCCCGGACCGGGGCACGAACCCGTGTCCCCTGCATCGGCAGGTGGACTCTCAACCACTGCACCACCAGGGAAGCCCTGTTTCTATTCTTTAAGCAACTGTCACCATAACAAAAGTGTTTGAGCAGCTAAGTGACACAGTCAGAATAGTGCTATAGATTTGATATTCTATTGGTAGTACAAGAAACTTGAGACAGAGACAGAGAGAGACAGGGCAAAGAACAGCCAAGTTAGCTCTCACAGTAGTGCCAATAAGAGGTCTTAGAGGTCTGAAACAGGATAATGATGAAGGCAACCATAATTTGGAGGTGCTGGCCTAAGTTTTATTAAAAAGGTAATGTACGGATTCCCCAGCATCTGTAGGGAATGTATCATTACCAAACCCCAACCAAATGTTTTACATGTTTGATGGAAAAGAGTTGATACACATCCTTTCCTTTAAAATGACCAAGAGAAATTATTCATTGCTAAGTGATATCTTTATGGAACTAAAGAAAAGAGAGAAGGTGCATCCAAAGTTTTTTTGGAACAACTGCTTCAATTTTGCAGTTATGTTTTTAAGAATTGCTATTTATTTGTATCGAATTAGAAATGTGGATAGACTACTTTGCCCAGACTGCAGAAATCACAACCTTCTTATCCATTACAAAAAGTTACAATTCTTCAGCACCTCCTACTTCCCAGGAACAAAGTTCAAACTCTTGAGTATGCCCTGGTCACTGCCTTCTTTTCCAGCGTAATCCTGTGCAGCAACAACCTGCATGTGCAATACTTTTTCAAACATTTCCTACATCAGTTCATTCTGTTTACTCCACTAGAAGTCACTCTTCACAACCCAATTTTGTCTGGAAGATTCATCCCTTAGGAAAACTGAAATGCTGGTCTCCTCTGAGAAGTTTTTTATCTCCTGCAGTAGCAACTGGCCCTTTTTGGTACCATATGATAGTATACAAACCTCCTTGCAATATCTGAGTCCAAGACAATGCTCACTCATCTTTGTAACTCCAGGGCTCAGCACAAAGCATGGCACACAGTAGATATTTATTGAATAACTCTTTGTTGAATGACAAATGCTGAGAGACAACTAGGAAACATTGAATATAAAATCATTTTGCATTGTCTGTATGTAGTAGCTTCTAGAATATTTTTTCTACTGTCATTTAAAACCAAACAAGAGTGGGATAAATCAGCGATGGCCATTACAGTGTAGTGAACATTCCAGGTAAAAGAGGTAATATCAAACTTTAATAAGAAATACAAAATTTTAAATATGATAGGTCTAAAGAAGACTTCATACTAGCAAAAGACTATTTCTCTGAAAAGCACAGTCCCTTGATTTCAAAGTCATAACAAGTATATTTGTAATTTCCATACCATTTATTGTCATCAATATGAATGAGTTTGCCTGGTTGTATGACCTCGTCATTTATGTAGCAGTCACACTGAGATTTTGGAACACAATTTCCTTCATTAGTCTGGTACATTCCATCAGGGCAAGTGCATCCATCAACTAGAACATCTTCCATATCGCAGCTCCTATCTCTCTCTGACAATGATCGGCAGGAACTATTGCAGGTTTTAACATTGTACCTGAAAACTAGGCCACTTGGACAAGATTGATCTGTTGGTATAGGGAAAAATAATCAACATGTAAATAACCAGGAAAATTAATAATCTTACCTCAAGTTGATGTTTATAGGTAGTATAGTGAATTAATCATAATTGAGATTATGAATAATAGAGGAAAAGGTACCTGTCCTTTTTTCATTCTTTTTTTCTGTCATTATTGAGACACTACTATAATGTTTACACATTCTGCTGAGAATAAAGCCCATAAACAAGATAGGCAGTACACTGCTCTCCTGTAGCTTATATTCCTGGGGAAAGGACAATTGTGCTGCATGCTAAAAAAGCAAGATAGGAAGCTCTAAGTGTGTACAGCTGGGAACCTGCACTTAGTGAAAAGGAGGGGGTAGATGGACAGCATGAAGACAGCCTGGAGAAAGGTAATTCTATGTCTGGTAATTCTATATCTAAATTACAAGAGAGGGAAATTCTTTCAAAAAGCAAGTAGAAGAATAGAAACTATAGGCCCAGAGACAAGTAGCCTTTAGAACTTGCACGACCCTTGTAAGCAGTTTGGTCTTTAGCCTAAAAGCAATGAATTGCCATTGACTTGTTTTAGACTGGAATGTCACATGATCAGGTTAGTTTTATTTGGTTTTACTTTAAAGATTATACTGATTTCTCTGCAGAAATTGGATTAGAGGGAACCAAGACTGGATATTAAAGGAGGTTATTGCAATCACCCAGAAGTAAAAGTGACAGCTTTTGAACTAGGTTGGTGGCAAAAGAGATGGAAAGATATGAATATATTTGAAAGAAATTTTGGAGGTGAACTTGGCAGACCTTACTGATTAACTGGATATTGGCTATGCAGTATTAAGATTTATCTATAGAGATGTGTTTCTACAAAAGTTTTTCTTTTTTGTAAACAAAGTACTTCTCTGAAGTCGTATTTGAATAGTGCAATAAACATTTTTTTCCATTAAATGAAGGATTTATCAGCTTTCTAATAAGAATTTTTTTCACTTTTTCTTTACTGAGTACAGTTGATTTACAATATTGTATTAGTTTCAGTGTACAACACAGTGCTTCAAAATTTTTATAGATTATACTCTATATTTATCACAAAATATTTGATGCATTTCCTGTGCTATACAATATATACCTGTAGCTTATTTATTTTATACACAGTAAATTTGTACCTCTTAATCCTCTACCCCTATATTTTCCCTCCCCTTTCTCCACTGGTAACCACTAGTTTGTTCTCTATATCTGTGAGTCTATTTCTTTTTTGTTATATTCACTAGTTTGTTTTATTTTTCAGATTCCACATAAAAGTGATAACATACAGGGCTTCCCTGGTGGCGCAGTGGTTGAGAGTCCGCCTGCCGATGCAGGGGACACGGGTTCGTGCCCTGGTCCGGGAAGATCCCACATGCCACGGAGCGGCTGGGCCCGTGAGCCATGGCCGCTGAGCCTGCGCGTCCAGAGCCTGTGCTCCGCAACGGGATAGGCCACAACAGTGAGAGGCCCGCGTACCGCCAAAAAAAAAAAAAAAAAAGTGATAACATACAGTATTTTTCCTTCTCTTTCTGACTTTAGTGTAATAAATATTTTAAAACAAAATAAGATTTTTTTTCTGGCCACGTGGCAAGAGGGATCTTTGTTCCCTGACCAAGGATCCAGCCTGTGCCTCCTGCAATGGAAGTGCAGAGTCTTAACCACTGGACTGCCAGGGAAGTCCCCAAAGTAAGATTTTGTAAACATAGTAGTTGAGTCCTTAGCTTACTAATTTATTTTTTCAAAATAAGTTATTAATATTTGACTATGAGTTAAAAATGCATGTCAGAACATTATTTATATTTCAGCATACAAAAGTTGAACAGAAACATACATTTATATATAAATGCATATATATTCTGTTCTTGTTAAAATATGAATGTATTTAATCAAGATAGAAGAAATAAACCAAGAAGTAAATATGCAAGGATTGCAAAAAACATTTTTTGAACAAACATAAAATCATCTTTGAAAGAACAAAGTACAGACTTGTAAATACACATGCTTAAAGTACACCTAGACACACACACTCACACATAACTTTTGTAAAATTGAGAAGAAAGTAGAGTTATCTAAAGCCTCTGCTTACCACAAAGCCCAGCCCTCCATCCTATCATGTAAGTTTCCTTCTCAGCACATGCTTTCACATAGTTGCCTAAAATCGTGCACAGGCAGTCTTGACTATTTTCACAAGTACAAGTATATTTTTTGCATTCCTTTAAAATAAGAAACAAATTTATATTACATTATGAAAATATTCAGAACAGGAAAACTGTGTATAACAAATCAGTTCATAACCACTCCTCTTCCCTGAAAAATGTATGTCCTTGAAACTTTTGGAATTACGTCTTTTCAAAAATATACAAAATAGCAAATCAATTATTAAATGAGTTTTCCAAGAACTTAGAAAAGACAGAAAAAGAAACTTATTCAAGACTTTTCTCATTTTGGGTTATTTTCCTGTACCTCTTTTTGTTTTGAGTTGGTATATCTAACAATTGAATAAATTAGTATAATCCAATGTTAAATTTAAACATATATCTTAATCTACTGACAATGGCTGCTATTTGAACATTTTTAATATCTCATGCTTCTTTTAATATTATCAAAATATTTCTCAAAAAAAGCTGTTAATATCAGACCCTCACATACCTCTTGATATGGTTTAGGGTCCACAACTGAATGGCAGGAAGCAAAAGGCCCACTCAAATCAAGAAGAATTCCACAGTGCCTTTCAGCAAACCTTTCTGGAAGAAAATTAATGAACCACATATTAGATCAAAACTGTCATAATTTTTTGATTAAAAGAGAAAGTGTAAATTTTTAACTTTTGTCTTTATTAAAACAATTGTGTTTTTAAAGTGTTTTGCTATAATTTTTTATCACTATATACAAAAATAACATGATATAATCAGAAACTATTTAAACTTAGAGGCAAATCTTTATTAGCTTTGGACTTTTATATTAAATCAGTTAACATTTTTCTGAAGGGCAGTTTCTATATAAAAATATGAATAAGGGAACCAGAGTATTTATTTACGTATCTTTTAATTTAAAATACATATTTATGTCAAATTATGAAATGTTAGTACTGTCACCCAAGTAGGTCAGATCAGTGTTTCTGAAGGTCATACATTAGGACAACCAATATAAATAATTCAGATATGCTAATTTTATTTTTAACTGCTTAATTGATATTTGGTTGATTTATAAATAACTAGTCTCAGATTAAATTAACAGAAGAGAAAATTCACAAAAATAGCATCTGAGTAGGAAATGTTTTGCTCAGTGATCTGCAGATTCTTAAGGATGATGACCATGACTAGGACAAACATTACTAAAATTTTTTTTAACTATTTGTTGATTGGCCTTTAAAAGTTACTGTCACCAGGAAGCAATAAAGGAAGATGACTGAACCTATTTAAAGGACATTGAGGCCAATTATGAGGCCAAACTTGCAACCAGGTTTCACTGTTTTTTTGTAAACATTATTAACATCTTATTAAAGTATAGTTTAATTTTCTGTATTTTATTTTATTAAGTTATATATAAAACACTGAAAATTGAGTCATTTACATATCTCTCAAAATTGTTAACATATAGTCTGCTTAACCTAAATTGGCTTGGTTTCTATGAGATATATATGTTTTTTACCTATGCTCATTTTTTTCATTGCAACACCACAAAACAAAATAACAACAATTAAAACCGTGAAATATGTATTACCATGTTGATGTTAATGCATTTACCAGCTCATCTTTTAAATCAAAACAAATAGATGAAACTTTCAAAAGGAATCGCTTTAGTAATTTTTAAATATTATTAAAAACTGATCAAATATTTGTTTCAAATATGCAGATTAATTTAGAAATAACTAATTAACATATCATCATAATACATCTTAACTTACCTTCCGTTGCATTCCATTACTTATGAAAGAAGCAACATAAAGTGAAGTATGTATTAAAATCAGCAATACTAGGGGAACAATCAGAGAAAGACTTGGACTCAAAACACTTGGATTACACCTTATTAAGAACACCCTATCTAAACTCCATTATCACCATCTACATTAATGGAGATAATAACCTCATCTATGTCCTTCATGAATATTTGTGGAAATAAATTGAACTAATAGGTATGAAAGTATTTGGTAAGCTAAAACATGAGCTGAATCATACAAGTGTACAGTTTTCCCATTAAGATCTATATTTGGGGTTTGGTATACATGATGGCAATGGTTAGGAGACCTGGATCTAACTATAGCTGCATCATTAAGTGTCTCAGTAGTTACGGTGAGTCTCGCTATTCAAAGAAATGATGACTTCTACAACTAAATAAAATAGGAATACTAATAAACTAAGTAATAGGTAAAGTCTCATCTAACCCTATTATTCTATAACCGTGGAGAAAACTGTATAAGGAAGAAAAGAGTTAGTACAGAAAAAGGCAGCTGTGTCTTTTCCTCCCTCCATTTCCCAATGAGACATGTTTTCTAAGAGTGTCATCAACCAGCCCGATTGTTTCTCCACTGTTCCCTCTAAAACTGGGACAGTACAACAAATGCTAGCTGAAACCAGGATTATCTGGTAGTCTCATATTATTACCAGAATAAGTTTATAATTCCAGTACCAAATATCTAATTACGGAGTTTGATGTTCAATTAACATTACCTTTTTCTATACTGACGCATGAAGCAGTGTTTCCTTTAGGACAAGGCATCATTTCCCAAGAATTAGCAAATGCCTGAGATGTCTTCTCTAATATATTCTGACTTGACATGAAATCATCCTCTGCTCTGTTGTTGTAGGAACCACAGAGTCCTGTACAGAGCACAAAACAAATTTTAGCATTTTCTCATCTTCTTTTTGGATTCATATTCAGTTCTTTGCTCAAATCAAAACATGTATAAGCCACCTGAGAGTATTGTCTTTCTTATCTGGACCCTTCTGACCCATGAGTTACATTTTTTTTCTGTGTATAAATGTCACCTTCTTAAGCAAAAGTATATTGCAAAAATTTAGACGGTTTTAAATGAGTAACTGTAGGATTTGCCATCGTTTCTTTGTTTTGTTTGATATTTGAACAGTATGTAAGAGCTGATTTCTATAACAGAAAAACTCAGTAAAAGAAATGTAATCTACGAGCAGAAAGACAAGTTATAATAGCTTGTATTTGAAACTTGATTTTCAAAAGATTTATATGTATAATATTTTCATTTATTCTTCTACAAGTCAAAGCTTTAGTAACATATATTAGCAAAATGAAATAACAAAAATTATCAAATCTCACTTAATAAATCCTTAATTTAAAAACCTTAAAAATTTTAAATTGTTGAAAACCATTAGGAAATAGATTTTGTAATAAATAAAGCTGTCCTCACTGTATGTTAGAATTATTTTACTGCAATATGGAAGGAAAGATTAAGTAAAATGCCTTATGGTCTAATGTCATTAATTGAGACAACTGAAAATTACACTAGATGGTTACAAGAGCGCCTTGGAAATAAAAACATATCTAGACGACTTACCTACAGTGTCTGTGAATTGGTTGGGTGGCATGGAAACATATAATTGCATCACAGGAACAATTTGTATTTGCAGTTTTCCATGAAAGTATGTTTCTGCTTGAAGGTATGAGGAAGATGCATTGGAGATCTGTATTTTTTCTGTTAAAGTAATAATTTATATTAATAGCAACAATTGACATATTAAACAGTTTTTGATTTCTTAAAATGCTTTTATACTTTAATAGATTTTAAAAAGCAGAAACATTTAATATCCTTAAAGATTGAATAAATTAATGCATTTTATATTTATTTTAAAATGTCATTATTAAACTTACCTGAATAATAATAACCTTGATTTCTAATCTTGTCATTTGTGACTGTTCCATCTCTATTGAATATGTATTTTTCAACTGGAACAAACTAATATTTAAAACACATTGTTAGTTCATATTAATTTACAATATTAATTCATTTTAGTGTAATATATGAACCTGAAATTTTTTTCCATAAAAGTTTAATTGTAATGGATTAATTTATAAATATCTAAAATATAGATCATTTTTAAAGCATTTCTTTTTTTTTTTTTTTTTTTGCGGTATGCGGGCCTCTCACTGCTGTGGCCTCTCGCATTGCAGAGCACAGGCTCCGGACGCACAGGCTCAGCAAGCCCGCTCCGCGGCACGTGGGATCCTCCCGGACCGGGGCACGAACCTATGTCCCCTGCATCAGCAAGCGGACTCTCAACCACTGCGCCACCAGGGAAGCCCTAAAGCATTTCTTATATCAATTCTTTGAGGAGGATTATAAAGGACTTTTCATCCCTGATTTGTAGATGAGGAAACCAAGACCCAAGAAGGTAACTTGGATTTCCAAAGGTCGAACCACTTGTAAGTACCAAAGATCAAGCTAGGTGACCTCCCCCCCATATAGGTCATCTCCACTTAAAATGATAATTCCAAATACATGAAATTCTAAACAAATATAAATGTCTTCTTAAATGGGCCATAGATTTTAATAATCGAATAAGCACATAAGGCTGACCTGTAATTAGCACATTAGTTATGTGTCTACGTTAATTTTGATATACTTAAGGATCCTTGGAACTATCCAGCTCTTCCAGAGACTTTACCAATCTTACTTATGCTTTTAATTTACACAGTAAAACCTCTCTTTTACAACCTGAAAATTCTGAATTTGTGGAGTAACTGATTCGATTTTGCTTTAGGAATCTGATTACTTACCGAATTCAAGAGGAGTGTAACACTATTTAAGCATGTTCCTGACTGACCACTTGGACATGGACGAAGCTCAACACTAACAGACCAATCTTTATCCTGTTAAAAAATGCATTTCATGTAAATGTTTATTAAAATGTCATTGAATATATGCTATTACTATGTGATTCATTCACAATGCATGTTTGCATTTCAAATATGCAAAAGGCTTACATCTTATCATTCTGCTCTGAAACTAGAAACCTAGTTCAGTCAATGGCACAGTCTAGGATTGGCCAAAAGCTTTACAGATGGTTCAAGTTTCTTGCATCTAAGACTATTTAAGTAGTCTATAACTGGTGGATTTTCATAACATTATTTTTTTTTTCTTTTAGCTTTACTTTTCGTCTTCTCCAAAGAAATTGTGCTGCATTATTGAGACTAATAGGACTTAGAGGGAACATAGCTTGTTTATTCTCTGGAAAAATCCATGATGTCAACTTAAATCCAATGAGAGAGGTATTTAATTTGTCAACCCATAATAAAAGTCATGCCAAACATTGACTTCAAGTTTTCATTTCAAGATCTAGGAATCTCTAATCTATAAAAAGCAAATATTCTATATATTTTGACATATTTCCCTCTCACTTTGCCCATCCCCTATTCTCATGGATTATGTGAGGAGTATTACAAAAAAGGAAAGAAGATTTGGAAAACTGGCTTTTGATAGCAGCAACTACATTTTTCAGATTACTGGTCATTGACCCACATCTCTCACTTCAGGAGTCACAAATTCTGCTCATCTTTGTTTCTGACCAGGAAGATTCAGTAAAATTTCCTGTTCTCATGCTAGCTAAAGGTACAAGCTACGAAATAGAATCCCCCTTTTATTGAACTTCGGATTACTTAAAATTTTAATATTGAAAAGAGTTTAAATGTAAGGATAACCTCTATCATACTGTTATATTATAAAAACTAAAAATAAATGTAAAAGAATAATGATGAAAGAGGAAGATCCTTTATGGAATGTAAAAGATAGTTTCATTTGAGGCACTAATGAACACATGCAAAGAAAAGTAGAAAAAGGAAAACTTTTCCCAGTGTATTTAGAAAATTATTAGTAATGAAGGAGATTTTGATTGTTTTTGTTTATCAAGAATTTCTAAGGAGCACAGGTTATAATCATTGTCAATGTCAATATGTGACCGAAAGCAGATACTGAAATACATAACCAATGATTGAAGGGATGTTTGTTATTTTTAATAGTAAATAAAGATGAAGATTGTGTTTTAAAATGGCTGAGAAATAGTTTGATGTATCAGTTTTCTCAAGTGTTGTACACTGTTACGTACATGGATGGCCAAAAAGTGACAGTTTCCATGATGATTGTATTTAACACCATCAAAGGTGGTAATCAAACTTCCTTCCACCTTACATCTTCCAGGACATAGCATTTTAGTGCAAGACCACTTTGCTTCTTGGCATGTGCTGTTAAAATGCAATGGTTATGTTAAAGGTCATCAATTATGTTTTCTCTATTGTGAAAATAAATAACACAACATTAAAAAATCATAACTTAATCTACGACATCTAGTTAAGTTTTCTTACACCATTTTCATTCCCCACACAACATCTCAGCTTTGATAAAATGTCTCATTGACCATGGTATCCTGGTATTTTAAAAGACTCTAATTCCATTGACCAAAATAATAACTTCTGCCTGCATTAAACATATAAAAACTTGTAAACTGGATTTCAGGAGTTTGTTTAAATGGAACACATTTCACTATTAGTATTAAAACACCTGTTACATGCCACATTATAGACCTGCGCTGTCCAATATAGTATAGAGACATAGCTACTGATTATGTGAAATGCGGCTTGTCAGTCCAGATTGAAATCTGCTGTAAATGTAAAATACACACAGACTTCTAAGACTTAATATGAAAAAAGATTGTAAAATCTCTCAACATTTTATACTAATTTCATGTCGAAATGATAATATTTTGGATATGTAAAGTACATGATTATAATTAGTTCCACTTGTTTCTTTTTGCTTTTTAAAATGGATCAACTAAAAGTGTTAAATTATATATGTAGGTCGTATTTGTGGCTCACATTATATTTCTCTTGGACAGCACAGTTCTACACATTCAATAAATCATAGCTCTTGTTATTCATAATTATTATTAATATATTATTACCAGACTAATAGAACATTGCCTATTTATTGAGAAAATATTACAGTATTAATAATATATTAGTTTTCATTTAGTCAGTTTATTTCCTCACAAGGACACAGTACATTCTAGAAAGTCCTCTGAAGTCCAGCAGATATGTGGAGTTTCAGAGAAAAGGCATAATGAGGAACAGGGAAATCTGTCTGGTCAGAATATTGTTCCTGAACGCAGAAGGAAGAATCAAGCTATTCAACTAAAAGAGAAATAATCTACACTAACGTTTGGCACATTAAAATCCTATCTGGAGGTTTGGAGAGCACTGGTTTAATGGAATACAATTAGCAAAGTTTATATTTTTGTTATTGCTGTTGCCTCTTCTTCCCTTTCTCCCCCTCACCCCATTCCTTTCCAGCCTTACCCAAAATTTGCAAAGCAACTTTATTTTCCTTATGTAATGTAGTAATGTGGATAAGCTTTACACCAATACTTCTTGTGGCCAAGGTGACAGAAAGTACCAATAAAATGTCAAAAGTATAGAATCTAAAAAAAAAAATCCTATCTGGATTAAATGTATCTTCACCAATGTAGCCTCATATAAAAATTATTTGAAAAGTGTTGGGTTGTTTCTAATTGTATATTTTTAAATATTCTTGGAAATTAGCATATTGTTTCATTATTGTAACCATACTTTTGTATTATGCTTTGCTCTGTTTTGCAACCACCAATCGGTTTACTATTCAAAACACTATTTTAGTTAGTAAAAAAACATTGTCTTTTAAAGATACAAAGAAAGCTCATATATTTTACATAAAACACAAAGCTTTCCTCAAAAATTGAAAGACAGAATATAAACACAGAAAATGCCAGAAGGTTGCTTTTTTTTTCTGAAAAGTTTATTTTACATGTGGATTTAGGGAATTACTTCAAATTACATTAAAATATTAGTATTATGTCACGATCAATAAAATGTAGACCAAAAGCACACACACATACCACTGAGAACCACAAGAACCTTCACGGATTTCTCCTGACTGATACACTTTTCCATTAGATTCACAGGGACAGTCAGCCTTCAACACGCATCTCCCTTTCTCTCCAATATCATCCAATAGATAACCTAGAGTACATTATATAAAGTTAATCTTGAAACTATATAAACATCAGTAAATTCTCAAGCAGTGTGTTGCAAAATCACTTTTGAGGTTGTTCTTTCAAGTGTAAACATGCACTTAAAATGATAATTTCTATTTAAGAAATTTGAGAACTGGCAAGAGTATAGACAATTTTCGGAGCCACAGAGCAGTCCTTTTGAGCCTAATACAGAGCTAGCGAATCATCTGTGTAGTACCATGGCCCTCAGGTATTGTAGAGACAGAAATGCACATTAACTTTAAAAGTCTCTCTACCCCTCCCCTGCAGTATGCTAGAAGGATGGATTATAAATAGGTAATAATTTGTTCATTAAATATCTTGTTAGAAACAAGATCACACTATAACTGAGTCACTTCATTTTCAATTGTTTTAGTGTAAATAGTATTACCTTCTGGGCAGGTGCAGCCACTCACACATTCAATGCCTTGAAAAGGAGCCACATTAGAACAAGTTGCAGGATTTGAGGGACCACATTCTTTGTAGATATGTTTTTCTGGGCATCTAGGTTTTTCTGGAGAAATATAGAAACATGTATACATGGAAAATAAATGCGATAAATACATAATATTCTAATGTGGATCTTTTCAAATGGGATTCTTTGAGTCTACTTTTCAAGATATGTCAGTTTTTAAAGATATTCAGTACTAAATTATGCCAATTTCCTATGCATTATTTTATGATACAATATTTAATTTGGAGGAAATGTATATTATATAGTATCATTTTACCTTACTTTG
Organism: Orcinus orca; assembly: GCF_937001465.1. Classification (NCBI taxonomy): domain Eukaryota; kingdom Metazoa; phylum Chordata; class Mammalia; order Artiodactyla; family Delphinidae; genus Orcinus; species Orcinus orca. The sequence goes on along the minus strand of NC_064569.1, from coordinate 31,629,167 downwards.
AAATTGATATTCTATTTGTATTTTAACTTATAAAGACTGAACTAAGTATAAATGAAAAGTATATTCATATTTGTATGAAACTCATTTAGGTTTTCTAATTTTCTGAAAAAAATAATTACTCATCAACATACTTTCGATAACTTTTTCAGTTATTTTTTACAGAGTTTTTACAGAATTTCACAGAATTATTCATTTTTCCCAGTGACTTTTACTGATTATAAAGTTCCAAATTAAGATCTTAACACAAAGCACTTGTAGCAAGTAACCCCACAAAATGGACCTCAGTTTCCTCACAGGTACGTGTCAGAGACAAGATTATGGTCTCTGAGGTTTCTTCCAGGGCTTAAGCATTTGAGAAGACTACTTTGAAACACATCCCAACTTTAAGTGCTATAGAAGCTTCCTGATTTGGAATCTACAATATATTTGAAACCTACCACAAACCACATCAGGATCGTCTCTCCAGGATACATAGGTGCCGGGACCATCTGATGAACAGAGGCGGGACAATTCTGCATAAGTGTCACAGGTGGACTTTTTGTCTCTACTTTGGCAGTACTCATCAATGCAGATCATTTTGTAGTTGTTGGATAAAGTGCCAACCTTTCCACATTTCTCAAAGTAGGTTCCAATAATTTTGTTACAATGCTAGGAAATAAAGCATGAAGTTTTAAGAAAACAAAGGAAAAATGAAGAATCAAATGAGTATTTTGGGAAAGATAAATTCAGAAATTTATTTTGCATAATACCCTGTAGCTTTGACAGGAAAATTCTTGAACACTGGTTGAAATGGGGAGTTTTGAATCATTACATTTGGTACAGTGACTCCTAAAAGAAAACTTCACCTCTGATACTTTTGATTGCTATATAAGGACTTCAAAATTTGTTGTACCGAAACTCATCCAAAATTTCTCTAAAAGTGACATGAAGTTTAGAACTTGAGAAAATGAAAGGGGTGAGAAAAGGAAAGTTTGTCAATGTCAGAGATTGGGATGGTGAATGATTGATACCACAATACACAGAGGGATATTGACCCTTTAACTGTCAGTCTGCTTATATCTGATGAGCAAAAAAATAAAATGGACTGATTCTGTGCTTTCTTGGTGGGGGCCATGTGAGTCTGCTCTGGAAACAACATATCTGTTCTCATGTTGTTTAAGGAAGTAAAGACATATTGTCAAGCACAAAAAGTTCAAATTTCAAAATATTTTAATTACCACATAGCTTTTTGCTATCTTAACTATGTTTGTTTTCAGAGAAATATAAAAGCTACTAGCAAGCAAATAACACAGTTTGCACCAATTAAGCCCCAGGACAACTGATAACATTCTCCAAGTGAGGTATAAAATTAAGTGAAATGAAATCTTCAAAGATTGTTTGTTTTTAATGTACTATTCTTTGTGTATATTTCTCACTAGATTACAGGTTTCTTTGGAGCAAGAAATAGAACTTTATAATCTCTAGGCTTAACACAATGTCTTGTACATAGTAAGTTCTTACTAAATACATATTGGCTTTAATATAAATTTGTATACTCATTCAACTAACATTTTTGAGCAACCAGGCTCACACACTGTGCAACTACCACAACAGTAAAACCTAATCTCTGTTATCACAGAGCTCATAATCTCTTAGGAAACATGAGAAAAACATGAGGAATTTTTATAGATCATAAGTACCAATGAGTGACATAGGGTAACAGAGGAAAGAGAAAGCAATTCTAACTGCAAAACTCAAGGAGCATTTCACAAGGAAGATAGCAGATGACCTTAGTTTGCTTTGCTAAAAGATGACAAGGTGGTTATAAATACAATACCCATTGTCAATTAAAACACAAGTCTCTTCTACCTATACTATTCATACATATCTTGGTCTTGAGAATTTTGTTCTAGATTGAAATAAGAATATGTGAAAATTCCTTCAGTCATCAAATGAGTGCAATCTACCAAATTCAACATTAAGAGTTTCTGCAAGTGCAGAAAATTCAGAATAAATGATGACTATTTTCAAGTGGTGTAGTCAAAAATATTATCTGTAACTTTTTCAGAAAGAAGGTAAAGTACACTGGAGATGACAATTCAGACTGGCTATCTGGGGCGAAAGTAAGGGAGTGAGAGCAGAAAGGAGTTCTTAGGAATGCACTACAGGGATTTCTAAACTGTAAGAGTCAAGTCAGTCCTTATTAAGAAATAATCATGGAGAGGTGAAGCATGTCAGTTTACAGACCAACTAAAACACTGTTCAAAGGAAATTAGAATTGTTACACTCATATATAGTAAATATCATTTTAAAAAAAACACTTATTTTAGCATCTACAGCTAAACTAAAGCAGAGAAACAGACCACAGGGACATTGGAGAGGAAGCAATGGCAAAATTCTAATAAGGTCTGAGTGTTAGAAAAGGATGTTGGCTATCCAAATTGAAACCAAAGGGAATATTGTTGAAATCTGCTATTAAATGAAATATATATTTCTTACATGCACTCCATCTTCACAAACTTGATAGCTTTTGGTAACAGCTTTGGGACAATTACCAGGAATTTTACTATTGTCAATGTGCTCATTAATATCTTCTCCTTGAAAAGAAAGCAATGTTAACTTCAAGATATTCATTTTATATATATATATATATATATACACATTATTTTCAAGATAAATATGGACTTGACAATATAAATATATTTTTTATTTTAACAATTTCTCATTCTATAGACAAATGCAAATTGTTAATTGTTAGATTTATCCAAATATGAAAAATTACTTTATAATTTCCTTTTGGGAGGCAATTTTCTTAGACAAAATGCATTGAAATCTTACCTGGAATGCTGTTGAAGTCACCACAAAGACCACAAGTTGGATACTGCTTGTGAAGAGTGAGCTTTAAAAAAAGGTTACGTGTATGTTTATAAAATATTGAAAATATCTCAAGACAAAGTTTAACCAAACCAAAAGACAGGCCCTCTTCATGTTCAATTTTACCTAAGCTGGTTACTTAGGAATGTATTACAGGGCCTTTTCTAAAGGATTTAGATTTAGAATTTGGCAAGATCCTGACTTCACTTTTACTAACTGTGTCTTTGGGTGGATTATTTAACTTTTATTAGCCTGAATTTCCTGAGTTCCATCATCTGTAAAATAAGATTAATAACCATATTTTAAATATTAGATAATCCTTAGTACAGTGCCTGATACATAGAGATTTCTCAATAAATCTTAGTTCTTATTTTCCTTATATTGTATTATTTTATAACTGAAAGTAAAGAACAAAAAGCACAAACTATAAGAAGATCATAGATGGACTTACCGAGAGTTTATTATTTTCATCCCACATTAAAGACAGGATTCCTCTACGGCTATTCAGAACATTATGTTCTCCATATTTCTTAATGTGAATCATCTTATTGTCATATGGTATCTGTACACTGAAAAGTATAAAATACAAGTACATATAAAAGGTGTAAGAACAGTATTATTACATCATGTTTTTTTCTGGTAATTCATGTTTCTATATTTAGTATCATAAATATAATACTGCTAATAAATAGTAAAGTTTTTTTTTCTGATCATTTCAGAAGAAGAGACACAATGGCTTTCATCTGATTTTGGAAAGACTTGTAAGGAACAATGAATAAATCTTTGAGGCTTTGGAGAAATGAACAAGAAGAAACTGGTCCATTATAAGAATAAAATGATTAAATAATTTGAAATGTTCACAAGCAGAATATCATGCCTCACTTTCTTATCCTGAAAAATATTCAAATATGTCATCCCTTCCAAATATAAATTGCTACTTCTAAAAACAATGGCCTAAGTTTTAATGTATTGTAAAAGCTCAAATTTTTATTTAGCATTAAGCATGCAAATGAAAATTGAAATATTCTATTAACAGTTTTGTTGAATATGCATGTTGCCCCAAATCTAGATATTCAAAATAGTCAAACAACAGAACTACTCTTTTTTTCCCAGCTTGTGATAGGAATAAATATAATATCTTATAATCCCACATATAGCAAAGTCTTATACATTTTACAAGAACTTATTATAAATATCAATATGAGCACCAAAATAGGAAAAGAGTACTATCTCTCCCCTAATAAACCTTTTATTTTCTTTTTGCTCAGGTTACTTCAAGTGATTCTATAGCCTTTATTCAAAACACTGTGACATTTACCTTTCTCCATTAACTAAAATGATATTGCCAACAATAGAGATGACATTACTGTCTACTATAACTGTTATTTTTTCAATCTCACTATCATTGTTTCGTTTGATCTCAATATTGAATTCTCCTCCAGATTCAACACAGTGACGGCAGAAACTATACGTGCATGAAGACTCAAAGGAAAATACACGGCCGTTGAAAGCTTTATATGCTCCTTTGCCCCAAGTAGAAACTTCACCTACAAAATATTTAGGGTAGAATATTCATTACTATTTAGAACAATTAATGTAGCTTCTAGTTTCGGTTTTTTAAGTGTTTATGTACCAAGAAAAAAAATCACTGAAAGGTACTATTCTCACATCCACCTTAAGTCTGTATTTTTCTTTCTTATATACTGCAAAATGTGCTAAAAGTAATATCTGAGTACTTGCAAATACCCAAAGTTGGCTAAAACAAAAAAAGTAAAACATCTTGTTTCCCAGTGGAAAAGGGAAATTGTCTCTACTATGGGAAGGGATATATGGAGGGAAGCTGTGGTCTGTTTGCTTGTTTGTTTTGCTTTTTGTAGAGCTAGCTTTTCTAATGTTGTCTGAGTGGGTTATCATTAATATTAAATAAGTATAAAGAATTATATTATTTCTCTATATACATATATGTGTATGTACATATGTTATGTGTGTGTATATACGTTATGTGTATGTGTGGTGGGTGTCTGTGTCTGTGTGTGTGTATAAAACAGATAGATGATGGAAAAAATTTTTAAACCAGTTTCAAATTTTCGATACTTTGAAACCTCATTAGGTACTGGTTGTCTTGGTCATATAAATATGGATATAAGTCAGAGTCATTTTTACTTACCAATAGTTGTGTTTGTTTCTGAGTATTTGGGGGTTGCTTCTGGAATATGGGTTCCTTTTCCTATTCAACACAATACATAGATTACTTAAATTACAAATATATATTGACTTTAAATATACAGGATATTTGGTCTTCTACATGGGAATTTAAAAGTTGGTATTGAAGGCCATCAGTGGGTTTTTTTTAATCCTAAATATATAATTTGATTTTGTGACAGCTATGATTTGTCAAAGTCATATGTATGATTATCTTTGAAGCCCATATTTTTTCTTGTAGCAATCAGCCACAATATGTTCAGAAATCATTGACAGTTTATTCATTTTGGGTCAGGTACAATTAATAACATATGCTGTATTCCTTACAGAACTATATTTTCAACTTCAAAAATAGAATATTTGTAGTCTATTTTTATTGGAAAATGCTACCCAAACAGGCCCAAGATAGATTTTATTAAATCAGCCTACTGTATAATACTAATAACTCAATCATCTATATACAAAAATAATCAGTTCTCCTGATCAAAGGGAAAAATTCATAACCTTGAAGATTTGTTTCCCATTATCATTTATTTCCAATGCATGGACCCTTTTATGCAACCAAGTAAACACATGAAGTCTTAGAGCAAGGTTTAAAAGCAAGCAGAATAGAATAGTAACAACAATTTTAAAAAGTGAACATTTTGATAGAATTTTAAAATATTTTTCACAATGCCATTTATGTATATCTTGAGGCCACTTCTCTTTGCCCAGGTTGAGTGATAATAGATTAAATTCTTAATTTATTTATAAAATCATTCTTTAAATACTATATCTAAAATGATAAAGGGGAAGTTGTATTGTTTTATTTAGGTTCTATTAAGATATAATTTAATCTTTCTTATTCAAAAAATTGTTTCAAGTATCCAATTGGTCATCTAAATTTTAGTACTGGAAGAGGAGAAGCACTTAGATGTTCAATGCTACATGAGAAACACATAATAATATCAAGGCCTAGCAAATCAATAATCAACAGAACATCTTACATATACATTATAAACACTGAACATTAAAAATCAAACTACCTGGAGTGCTGAGTAGTCCAGAAGTACTGTAGTCAGATGAGCTTGTGACACCTATTTAATACAAAATGATTAGGCTGTTTATGTGTATAATTTTATCTGGTAAAATATGAAAAAAATATTTTTAGATCTGATGTATAAACCATAGATCCAAGTTCAGCAATGGTATGCTAGCAGACTTAAAACCACGTGAAGCTATATAAGAAAAAAATATTATCAACTCAACAACCTGCTGGAGTAACAAAATTATAAGTCTCACTACTAAATGAACTGACACCAAATTACTTTATTCCAGATAAATTGCCTTAAAACTTGTTCAGGGAAAGAGAAAAGGGTTGTGTAGACAGGACTCCAAGTCTGATATTTCAGTTTCAACCAAACTTACTCCCACTTTGAATTGTTTTACACTTGGGAAACCTAGGTACCATTTCAAGATGTCAACTGAATAAAGGATTCTGCATTCACAGAAACTGGAAGTATTAAAACTATTAATCTAGATGAACTGAGATGTTCAATCTCAAGATGTCTGATATCAAGAGACATTAATGTCTCTGTCCCTTAGGAACAGAGACTGAGAGGATATCTGAACTACTGGCATCAGAGCCAAAGTCTTTATGTCTACCCCTAACAGATGTACTGCCACTCATTCTATCCCCTCCAAGTTCATTGATTCCAAATCCCTGTTGACCAAAAGCCCCTAATTTGGATTCTAAGTTTCCAGAGCTATCACCAAAAAAGGTATTACCATTTCTCAAATTGGTGTCACCTGCAGAATATAAAATGACTGTCACAGAGTATATTGAAAATATTTTATGATTCAGAAATTTGTATGCACAAATATGAGATATCAATACCTAGATCATTGGAAATGGATCCTTCAGATCTAATCACTCAATTTCCTTCAACTGTTTTGCTACTAAAGTCACCATCACCAAATGAACTCAAACCAGAAGCTCCAAAACCAAATACAGCATTGCCCTTCCCTGCTCCAAGTTCCTAACTAAAGACCCCGTTCCAACGGATGAAAAAAAATCAAGATGTTATCAAAATTCAATCTTTAATAATTAGTTAGTTTGTTGTGAAATGTTATTTAGAGAAAAGTGTTTCCACTACTTAGTTAATTTAATTAACTTAAAATTTGCCAGAATGAGTCTTTATTGGAATACCTGAGCTACTGACATCAGATCCAAGGCCTTTAAATCCAGCCCCAACAGATGCACTGCCACTCATTCTATCCCCTCCAAGTTCATTGATTCCAAATCCCTGTTGACCAAAAGCCCCTAAACTGGATTCCAAATTTCCAGAACTATCACCAACAAAGGTATTCCCAATTCTCAGACTGGTGTCACCTGAAGAATATAAAATGATCATCACAGAGCCTACTGAAAACATTCTATGATTCAGAAGTTTGTATACACAAAAATGAGATATCAATACCTAGATCATTGGAAATGGATCCTTCAGATCTAATCACTCAATTTCCTTCAACTGTTCTGGTACTAAAGCTGCTGTCACCAAATGAACTCAAACCAGAAGCTCTAAAACCAAATGCAGCATTGCCCCTTCTAGCTCCAAGTTCCCAGCCAAAACACCCTGTTCCAACTGATGAAAATATCAAGATGTTATTAAAAATTAATCTTTTCTAATTAATTTGTTGTTAAATGTAAAGAGAAGTATTTTAACTAATTAGTTAATTTAATTAATTTAAATTTTTTCTGGAATGAGTCTTAGTTGGAATACCTAAGCTACAGGCATCTAAAACCTATGGATTCACCCCCAGCAGATCCTTTACTGCTAATTTCACTCCAATCAACTCTACTGACTTCCAATCCCTTTTGACCAGATGTCCCCAAACCAAATGCTAAATTTCCAGAGGCACTGCTACTAAATCCAGCCCCTCTGCCTATGTTGGTGCCTATGTTCAGCTGTCTGCTGAAATTAAAAAAGATTGTCACCAGGGAATATTTAGGTACAACTTATGAGTCAATACTTTTTATGCACAAAACCTAAAGTGTAGTACTTAGATCACTGGAACTTGATTTTCCAAAGCTCCCTGTTTTATTTTTACCAAAGCTTTTTATTTTCAAGATCACTGACACCAACTCTGCGTGAGCCAGAATTACCAAGACCAAATCCAAATTAACCTGCCTTTTTACCATCAAGTCCAAAATCAAAAGACAAATGGAAACTTAAACTGTAATCAGGAGCAATAAACAAAGGATGTAAATCATTTGTGTTTTTTCTTAATAGAGTCTAGATCAGAATTCCTGAGCCTCTGAACTGAGAGCCAAAGCCAAAGCCCAGCGAGAACAAACTCCTTGCTCTTCTTCCTGTTTCCACCAATTTCCACGTCTTTTAAGATAAGTTGCTCTGACACAAAAAATACCTATACTTACTGTACTTTATTGACCCTCACTTCTGTCACTGACTTTAATTTCCAAATATAAAAAGCTATTTATCCACACCATTTTGTTTATTGAAAATATAATATAAAACAATATTGAAAACCATTTTGAAATAAAAATCACTATAACAAATTTTAACACTTTTGTTTTACTTATCACCTCCTAATTCTTGACCGTAGATATACACATTTGACAGTTTCAAACATTCTTGCATTCCTTTTCAAGACAATTAGTTCAAATATGAGTAATAGAACTTAAAAAGTCAAATTCATACAGAAACATAAGACCAAAAAGTTTCTGTTTCTTATGACAAAACTTGGGAACAAGAGAGTTTAAGTGGCTTTACCAAAGTCCACAGAAGGTTAGTAGAAAAGACTGGATAGAAACCGGATCTCTTCATTCCAGGTCCAAGTCCCTTCATAAAAGCATTCAATCTATTGTCCCTTCTAAAAGCATTCAATCTACTTGCCTCTTCACTAAAATGTTTAAATTGATTTCTGTTGAAGATAACACAGATCCTTTAAGAATCAAACATAGTTTAAAAATCTTTCCCATGAGTCCCTCCAACACTAAATCTGTATTGGTCAAAAAATAACCATCAGTTCGTCCTTTGTTAATTGATTGCTTTTTCTGTCAAAAGCAGAAACTAAGAAACAACTTAGAATACTTGTTTCACTGGCAGCAGAATTAGAGCTGGCTAATCCATTTACTGAATTCACACCAAATCCATTTGGCCAGACGGACCCCAACCAATTTTATTTTTATTTGAAGCAGTGCTGCAAATTCACCAGAGACACTGTTGGCAAGACCACTTGCTAAATTGGTTTTCTCTACCATACAAAAAATAAGCATTATCAGAGAACAGTTGCATTCATTCATATTATACAAGAAATTAACACATTGCTTGAACTAGGCCTTCATTATAGTTTTGAATGTATCATCCCCTCCCTTCCACATATCTTTCCATATATGATTCCACACAGTGTAACTAGGGGTGTGCATGGCAACAAATTTACCATGAAGTTTGAGAGAATTCCATAAGAAAAGTGAAGCACTAGGTTCATTTAAGATAAAGTTTCAATATATCCTATAGAATATGAGCAAACCATTCACACCTCAGTGTTGTAAACAAGAGCAAATATCTGTGTTAACTTATTAGTCATACTGAGCTTGTCAATCCCAAAACAGATGACTGAGCAGATAGGAAACCTTTGTGTCTTTCCTGAAGAGATTTCAACCGTATCCCTACACCTAAAACTGCTTCTCCCTTTTCAGTTATCACCACCTGGACTCAAATATTAAATTTTAATATAAAATATTGAAGTTATCTTCTTCACTGTATCTCCTTCTTTCCGACTTTTGCAGAGGTACAAAATACAGAAACTTCAGGGACCAGGCAAGTAATGGAAAAGTTTGAGTCAGCCAATAGGTAGAAGCATATTGAATCAGAGAGGACACGCCTCACCGAATGAAAATTAAAATTATTTTCCAAACAAAACAAAATTAAAGGCCACAAACAAACTGTCTAAAAACCCTACTTTATAATATTGCTTGGCAAACTGAGTATGCAATTTCAAGAGAGAATCTTGGTATAGAAAATGGATTGTGGTTGCCGACAGAAACATGAGAGATTCTGCACTAAAACTGGGTCCAGGAAGCATTTTAAATTATTAGTTTATAATCATAAAAATGATTGATCTTCACAATAATAGTAAGAAAGATAGCATAAGAAAATAAAAATTATCAGGAAGAATTTAATTTAATGTAAACTGCTTTGCCAAAATTCTCTTAAAACAGAATTCATCGCTCTCATTGGCACTGGAATTAGTGCCTTTAACTTTTCACTGTTACTATTAATGCCATGTGCTGCTAATAAAACAAAGATGATCAGATTATCCCAAATGAAAAAAGCACTTCTAGGTCAGTATTTTTCTCCAACAGTAACTGCTGGGGTGTCTTTTAACTCTAAACTGTTGGCATCCTGAGGTTCTCTCGACCTGTCTTCAGCTTCTCCTTGAGCACTAAATCCACTGTTAAAGAGTGAACCAACAAGAGATTTCTTTCTCCTGTTTGAGTCACAAAAGGATAAGCTACTGAGCAAAAAAGGACCTAATGCGAATAACAGAAGATTGTATTTGAAAACAGTATTGCTAGCACTATAAAGGGTTATTGGATTGTGACACTATAAAAAGCCGTATTTTATTTTGTGTAAGTGCCTTTACTCTGGTGGCACTTGGAACAACCTACACCCCTTATTGACTTAATCACTATGCCCATATCTTTTTGTCATAGTTCTAAGACTTCAAGAAAGAGATGAATAGAGTTGTGAAGATTTAATTGATGTGCAGTAGAAATTCTTCCTCTCATGGACAGGGCAGAAACCTCCCCATCTGCTTCATTGTCTACCGCTAAGCTCCAAGTTCCATTGTTCAACCCCCTCTCATCAAAATATTCTACCATGTTGGATCCACACTGTCCTTGGCTTAGTAACAGCTGATAAATTTAAAATAACATAACTGATTCTCTTTTCCATATTTCTACAAAGAAAAAAAGATGAAAGCATTTACTCATAAATTAACATTTACTCACCTCCAAGTCTTAGCTTAAATGTCATCTCAGTGAGGCATACTCTGACAGTGTAAATTTGCAACCCCCATTTTAATCCTCCCAATTATCATTATATTACTCTAATTTATTCCATAGAAATTGTCACCCTGTAGTATATCATGTTTACTACTTATAATGTTTATTGTTTATGAACTGTCTCCTCCTTCCAGATTTTAAGCTCTATAAACTCAAGATTTTTGCCTGTTTTATTCACTGGGGTATTCCAGATGTCTTGAAATGTGCCTGAACCATAAAGGACACTCAATTAATATTTATTTAATAAATGCATTCATCAACAAAGACCTTTTGTTAAGGTAATATACACTGAATTACATGAGTTATTTTGTGCTTTCTGTCATACCATTTATGTTTTTTTAAATCTCTATGATAAAATTAAAGTACTTTAGAATTAGGCCTTAATAACTATGATATTCTTGTAAATTTGTGGAAGACATGCATTTTGGTCACTAACTAGACAATAAAATAAAATATGTGATTTGTAAGCAAAACTTGAAGACTATGTAAGAGCAAATACAAATAAAAATAAGAGACAATTCTCTCTGTTGACAATAAGGGAAGAGAGACTCTCCTCATTTTTAGATCATTTACTTTAGAAAATTGTGAGTTCTTTGCCTACATCTTTAAAATGTTTGTAAATCTTTTTAAAGGTTATATAAGCAACCCAAGAATGTTTCTTCGAGGGATTGGTGACCATCTTTTTGAAATGCTGTCATCAAGGGAGAGAGCTCCCCTATGTCCTAGGTGATATGAACATAACTTCAGCTGGTGTCTGGCTCCAAGCACAAACCTACCTCTTTTATGATTTTTAAAGATACAAGAAAGTACTTTTTTTCTTATAAAGGCAATTAGCAAACACAGGTGGCTACCCCAACTACCAAGCAAATTTAGGACAAACCATGTGTGACAATTGGTGATGTCAAGTGCTCTTACTTGAGGACTAGTTATTGTTCATCTTGAGGACAGGTATGTAGTGAGTTGTATCTGCCTGGCTGTATAAAAGGGTGAGATTTCTTTCTGTCCTTGCAATCTCTCCATCAGATTGCCTGTGACGTGTATCACATTCTGGTTTAATGCTTATTCAGTAATAAAACTGTTTTCCTTCTCTTCTACTTTTGTGGAGAGGTTTTCTGGGGTGACAGGAGATTTTGTTTTATCTTTTTTTATTTTTGTTTTTATCTTTCCTCAACAACTTCTTTTGTTTTTATCTTTCCTCAACAACTCTTGAACTTCTTAGCCATTTTCCATGTTTACAGCAAAATTATTTTTCTATAGCAAACAATATACAGGAATAAAATATTAATGATTTTGAGAATAGTAATGAGTTAGTCTACTATGTAGTTGGATGAAGAGGCCCCCAACATTTAAAACATCATGAAATTATAATATTTACTTATTAGTGTTTGGTTTAGGAGGAATTCAAGTGCTGCTTAAATTACAGCCAATTTGTATTATTATGTTATTAAGTAATCCTCAAACCACTATTACATTTACAACTCTTCTCCATATAGAGCTTTTTTCTTTTTCTGAGCTTGCCCTCTACCTGCCTTACTTCACTACACACTCTTCTCCTTTCCTCTTTTATCCTCTCTCTCTCACTGTCTTTCTTCACTGCCATGTACTTTTATAACTGCATCTTGAAATCTAAATATCTCAGTCTGATGGAAAAGCAGAAAGAAATAAAGCCATATTCAGTAGTGGGAAATATATGAGCTTTTGAGTCAAACTCATCTGGACTTCCAAACTTGCAATCAGAATGGCCTTTGATAGGACCTCCCTTAAACTCAGACAAGAGGGGTTCCTACTTTAAGCCACACAAGTTTCACTCTGGCCTTCCTTGAGTCATGGTCCTCCTTAGAGGGCAAAGAATACAGACGTAGGGTCAGGTGGATATGCTAACCCAGAGCCAGGACCATCTTCCCTCCTCCACTGTAGATCATACTAAAGCCCTAGGGCCCTGTAGTCTCAAGCATGTTACCGTCTTTCTCAAGACTGTCTTTCCAAGGTTAGACCACATCACAGGAATGAGAACCCCTAGGCCTGGGGGGATGGCCAGGAGGTGGCTGTTTATAGGAAAAGTAGATGGAACTGAGACATGCAGGTTAGGGTATCCCTCTATGTGTGTGACAAAGCAAGGAATGGAAAGGGCAATGGGACAGGAACATTGGCAAGGGTACTGCCCATCCCATTCTTGGGTTGAATTCCAGTGATCTGAAAATTCTGCATTGGTATCAGGCCTTCCAGGTTGTCACAAATATATTTTTGTCAAGGTGGAAGAAAAAACACATTTTAATTAGATGTTTTTCTTTTTATTTATGCATATGCTATGTAGACATTCATTTTTATTCTTGCCCCTGGCTGTGCCCTTGACCTGTCCTTGGATAAATTATTTAATACTTCTGAAACAAAGTTTCCTTATCTATTAAACTGAGAGTACATAATAAATGAGGATAAAACAATATCTACTTCATAATATATTTATTAATTAAGTAAAAGAATTAAATGAGATGAAAGCACCTCTCACAGTGTCTGGCACATAAATAGTCAACAGTCAAAAGCCACATATCTTTTAATATATTTCATTTTCTTCACCAAACTTGTCACATCAAACTCATGCAGATTCATTTTATTTCACTTATTTAATTCATGATAAGTATTCACTATATCCATCATACCTCTCCTGAGTTTAACCTCACAGATATATTAGATCCTTCATTTTGTTGGACCAACATTTCTTCTGAATTTATTTCCTCATTCTATTGTTGAAATGAATAGCCTGGTATCTTAGCCAGTGTGCCATATTCGTTTCTACTAACTATTTTATCCTTCTCATATTTTACTATATAAAACTTATTCAATATATAAATATTGCCATTGGGGTTACCAGTAGTAATGGCCAGTTGTATGTACCACATCTTAGATGTGTAAAAGTATCTTACTTGCCTTATCTCTTTTAACTCTCTTACTCTTACTCTTTAACTCTTGCCTTATCCCTTTAACGGTTCTCCTATTAGGTAGGTACTATTATTAATCCTCACTTGTAAATGAGAAAACTGATACTTTAAAAAGGTTGAATAACTTGCCCAAGATCAGGTGGTAAAATCTGCTAAGAAACCCTTTTCTCTTAAGCAAGAGGTACACTGCTTTCACCTTGCTTAAAGACAGATTGCTTATACAATTCTTAGAGATAAATAAAATATGTTCATATACTTCATAGCTCAAAGGTAGGTAAAATACATTTACTTATTTCAGAGTAAAGTCATACTATATTTTGCATACATTTTGCATAAATTTTTGGAAGAGTTATCTTATACTTTGGATCTTAGAATGGAATAGAATAAAGAAATAGACATAATTCTGCTCCTCCACCCCCACCCTATGGAAAAAAATTGCCAGATCAGAGAGGAGAATATGAGTGAGCTGTGTGGAAGGGGGAATTTTAAAATTAATGGTGCTAGGGCTTCCCTGGTGGCGCAGTGATTGAGAGTCCGCCTGCTGATGCAGGGAGCACGGGTTCGCGCCCCGGTCCGGGAAGATCCCACATGCCACGGAGCGGATGGGCCTGTGAGCCATGGCCGCTGAGCCTGCGCGTCCAGAGCCTGTGCTCCACAACGGGAGAGGCCACAACAGTGAGAGGCCAGCGTACCGGAAAAAAAAAAAAAAAAAAAAAGTAATGGTGATAAACGAGTTATGTTGTCTAAAATTAATGAATATCAAAAGTATAAAGTACTACAGCGGCCTATGGATCCTTTTCTCAGATATGTGAGACTTTGTCCCTTTTAGGAATGAAGCTTGTGGGATTAACATAGCTCTGGAGCTTGTCCAATTTTTTTTTTTTTTTTTTTTTTTTTTTTTTTTTTTTTTGCGGTACGCTGGCCTCTCACTGCTCTGGCCTCTCCCGTTGCGGAGCACAGGCTCCGGACGCGCAGGCTCAGCGGCCATGGCTCACGGGCCCAGCCGCTCCGCGGCATGCGGGACCCTCCCTGACCGGGGCACGAACCCGTGTCTTCTGCATCAGCAGGCAGACTCTCAACCACTGCGCCACCAGGGAAGCCCGAGTTTGTCCAATTTTACGCTGGCTGGTTGAGTGGTTGGTTGGGGCTTCCTTGCTTGGCATTTTTATTCATCCAATGCAGCTCTAGTTTTAGAGACCCTCATGTCCCTCCTCAATGAGACCTGGAAGGTTCCCTGAGCGACAAAGGAATAAATCCAATTGCTCATAATTTCAGAGGATTTTCAGAGAGCTATGGAATTCCAAGTGTTCCCTTGCCTCATTCTAACTCCCTGAATGAGGAAGTAGAGAAGCTCTTGCTATGCCATTGTGACAGAACCTAATGAGTCCTGTTTGTAGTTATGATGAGGTGACTTCTTCATGAGACAGTAGACCTGCTGCTTATTTTCAGTATGTGTTTTACCTCAAAGGAAATATGTGCCAATTACATTTTATTGTATTAAGGTTGTAGAAAGAGAGATCGAAAAAATATATAAAAGTAATCTTAGGCTATTTGATTGCTGTGTACATTACACCAGAATCAAATTGAATCTATATTGATATTGACAAAAATCCTATCATTAGGTTTACGAAAAATTCCATAAAAGTAGTGTTCATTTTCTGTGGCTTATTTTTCATTTGGTGGAGGGGGAAAACAAATAATGGGTAATAGCGGCCTAGTTTCCAACTGTACCAAAATGATGAGTAATAATCATAACTATTCAGTTGCTCAAAGAAATCTGTAGTAAAACTATTGGAACTAAGATCGATTTTAATTAAAATAAATCAGTAAGGAATTAATCGCAGAATACAAAATAAAAGCATGTTCTGTCAATAAAAATATAGGAAAGTAAAACTTTAAATCTACATTCACATTTTTCTCATAGGTTTAAGAAATTTTTAAAAAGCACATAACCAGAGTAGTTTCCTATTTCAAACGTCACCACCTTCATAAATACTGATTAAATATTAAATGGCTGGCCCAGATTATGTTAAAACACACTATGGTATGTTCCTTTGTATTAATAAGGAATATTTCATTTTAGGTGTTTTAATGATTTTCCATGGAAGAAATGTCCTGTCTCCAAAGAAAAGCACTGCGACTCTATCGTTATTTAGCATAAATAGCATATGAAAAGAAAACAAGGTAATTTACCTGATTTGCTTTGAGCTATTTTATCATCTGAATAAAAAAAGGGAGAACTGCTGTCAGTGATAGATTTTTAAATAGATTTGCCAATAGAAAGTGAATCTTGATTGCAGACAGTTCTTGTCCTGAGAGGTGTTCCCATATACATCTGCTAACTGAGTCAATACTCAGGCATGAATATAGTAATTATCCATTGACCATGGTATCTTAATACCCCTCCAGACCAGACCCATAAAGGAGAATGGCTGCACTAATGCTCCAGCCAATTTATAGAGTCAGTCTAGATGCATGAATTAGAACACAGCAAAATATAATTCTTAGATGACTTGAAAAGGTGCCTCAAAGCATAAATTATTATTCTGTTGGTGAAATCTGTTGGTGAAATGTAGAAGAGTTAGTTAAAAGAGTTTTTCATGTGACAAAAGTACTATATAAACTAAAATTAATTAACGTGAATTAAATGCCTACAATTTCTATTTTACAGGTGGATACCAAAATTCATGTACACACAACTTACAGATGATTCCAGGATTGTTATTATTATGAATCAAGGTGAATTTTCTTCATATTTAAATAAATAGCATGTAAATTTGCAAGATTGTCAAGCTATAGTAAGTATAGCAGAGTCAAAAACACACAATGAGTACTTTACAACAAATGGCATGATTTACATGCAAGCACACATATTAAGAAAGACTTAGAGACATCAAAATATTTTTATCAAATACATCAAAGCATTGGTCTCCAAAAGAATTTTCTCAATAACTATGTGAAATAAAATACTTAACAATGGCAATAGAATTTTGCATAAGGTTACCAGTCAATTATATATTCAAGAAACCTCAAAAAAACCATTTGGGGTAACATTTTTATTTTGGGACTTAGTGGATTGCAGGTTTCTTTTCTTTTTTAGTGCTTCTCTATGCTCTAAAATTCACAAATTTCCTAAATACAAACTGACTATATCATTCAAATAAAAAGTTAAAGCATATGGTCTGATACTAAGATAAAATTTTAGAAATTGGAGCTCTTCTGGGAAATCCAAGACTTATGGTCAGCAAATCTATCTGAGAGATATAGGTGCAAATTAAAACAAACAGTAAATAGAGCTGGTTAAAAGACAAAGGTCTTCCTATGTGTTCTGATAAATCATTGCCAAAACTAAATTGTGCATAGTTATACACACACACACACACACACACACACACACACACACATACATACACATTTAGCCAAAAGATAAGAGGAAATGGTTTACAGACGGGGTTTGGGGACACTTAATATTGTCTCTAAAGAAAAATTATACAATAACATTCCCCATATAGGTTAAATACCTGGAAAATTCTAGCTATCTGAAATGTAGGTTGCAATCAGGAGTCATCCCCAAACCCCCTTGCAATAAATAGAGGTGTCACAAAACCCATGAATGAACTTTTCCCTCCAGGAAAAATTCCTTGGTGTCTCACAGAGAGTGCCTACCCTTACAACATATACGAGGTTAATGAGCTGGGATCAAAGGTGTTCTCATCACACTAGACTGAAGACAGTAAGAATTGGAACTGAGTGCTAAAAGCAGACATAATGACCCTATAAAGATATAAAGCTAGATATTCAACATAAGTGAGGAGAAAGAAAGGCAAATTAAGAAGAAACATAGAAACTCAGAAACTATCTCTAGAGTAGGGTCCAACTGTCACATGCATATCAGCAAATGCCAAGAGCATCATTGAACGGTATATAATATAATTGGCATTTATTTTTATGCCCTCAAAATAAGGTTAAACTGTGTTCAGAAGTCCCATGTCTCCCTGGGTCTGAAGATAGGCCTTCTGTGGTTCATTTTAGAAAGTTTACCTTGCAGAGGGTTTGGTTACCTTCATATAGAAAATTTTTGTATTTAGAACAAATCATTTATCAATGATCCTGAATTATTTTATTAATTCAAAACAAACATATACTGAGTGTCATTGCGGCCATAGATCAAGAATCCTACCCTTGAGTAGTTTACAATCATGTGAGATAAATGAGTGAGGAGTCCTGGTAGTTCATTCACAAAATCAAGTATGTATAAAAGCAGAATACATCAATTTTCTCTATTCCATGTTGGTGGGAATGTAAATCGGTACAGCTATTTTGAAAAACAGTATGGAGGTTCCTCAAAAGATTAAAAATAGAACTACCATATGACCTACCAATTCCACTCGAGTATAGACCCAAAGGAAATAAAATCACTATCTCAAAGAGATATCTTCACTCCCATATTCATTGCAGCACTATTCACAATAGCCAAGACATGGAAACCGCCTAAGTGGCCATCAACAGATGAATGGCTAAAGAAAGTGTGAGATATAGATATATGTATATATCTATATCTCATGCACAGTGGAATACTATTCAGCCATAAAAAGAAAATCCTACTATTTGTGGCAACATGGATGGATCTTAAGGGCGTTATGTAATAGGGAAGAACATTTTGTATTCTATTACAAATTAATCACTAAAGGGATGTTGCCTATAAATTTAAATTATACATAATGGCTTGTCTCTGGGGACCCTGCCTCCCAGGTAATGAGCACTAAGTTAAAATACCCTTGTTTCCCTTGTTTAGCTCGCCAGAAACATCCTGAACAGGCCCACCTGTGAATGACTTCAGGGAGGAAGAAATTAACACATCCCCTCCGGAGGCTGATGGGAACCAGGAAATGTTTGACTTTACTCCTTCCCCTTTTAGTATAAAAGAAGCCTGAATTCTAACTCAGGCAAGATGGTATTCTGGGGCATGAGTCCACCATCTTGGTCTTCTGGCTTTCTGAATAAAGTCTCTATTCCTTACCCCAACAACTCGTCTCTCAATTTCTGGCCTGTTGTGCAGCGAGCAGTACGAGCTTGGACTTGGTAACAATTATGCTAAGTGAAGTAAGTCAGAAAAAGACAAATACTATACAATTTCCCTTTTATGTGGAATCTAAAAACATCTAACTCATAGAAACAGAGAGTAGAATGGTGGTGTCCAGGAGATTGAAGATGGGAGAAATGGGAAGAGCTTGATCAAAAGTACAAACTTCCAATTATAAGATGAATAAGTTCGGGGGATCTAATGTACAGCATGGTGACTACAGTTAACCATTTTGTATCAGGTATGTAAACGTTGCTATGAGAGTAGATCTTACATTGTTCTCACCACACACACACAGACACACACACAAAATAATTGTGTGAGGTGATTGAGGTGTCAACTAACTTTACTGTGGTAGTCATTTTAAATATATACACATACTGAATCATCCATCACATTGTATATTTTAAACTTATGTCAATTATATCTCAATACAGGTGGAAAAAATTTCTGTGTTCTAAAAGTGGGCTCAGAATACACCTTGCTATATCAAAGTGAAGATTAATTTCTGAAAGATACTGACCTGAGTTTAGCCTATAAAATAGGGCTTCCCCATCTACAGAAATGAAAAAAAAGTGAAAACAATTAGATCATTTTATACTTCTCTATAGCATATTTTTTAAGAGAATGAGATTAATTCTGTTGTTTCCATTCTTCATTTAAATTCATTATAAGCAATCTACTTTTTGTATCTAATCATTATGTTATTTCAATGTTAATTTATTATTTTGGAGCTTTCTTATTTAATAAATCTCATTTATATATATATAAGTAATACATTTACCTATCAACATACTTAAAGTTTTTAACATCAATGTACTCTTGGGAATATATGTAGCCAAATAAATTAGACTCACAAATTAATATCAACCAATACTTCATACCTTTTTCATACTATTTATACTTATACCTTTTTCAAACCTTTTACAGCTGCCAATGTGAAGTTTATTTTCTGATCTATATTTTACTTTATTTTCCCTAAACATTTTCTGGCTAATGTGTTCATAAGCAAGGAATTAGGCAAAAAAGGGAAAAAAGACAATTGTATAGATTTTACTCTACTGAGAGGATAAAATAGCCTGGGAATAAAATAAGAACTGATTTTGCATATCCATTTTGTGCCAAATCTACCTCTTGTATCACTGAAGATTTTTTACACTTAGCCAGGGAACTATTTATTAGGTTTCTTTCTTTCTATACATTTATGGTTGATGAAACAATACAAATATTTCTTCTGACTGATTCTATGTATGCCCTTTAAATATCTGTCTTCTGTAACTTCCAGTCATCAATTCTTTATCATCCTGTAACCTACTGAAAATGAAGGGAATCTGTTTGGATCATAAATCTTATTGACTAAGAGCAATAAAAATTCATTTCAACTAAGGCACTTGGAATTTCTGCAAAGAGCAGTTTTTCAGGTATATTCTTTACTTCTGACTATGAACTTATAAATAAATACATAAAATACCTGAATTTTGTTAGTAAATAACCAGCCTATGGAAATCCTATTGAAATATTTATAATAATTTACCAGAATTATCAGGGATATCTAGGAATTTACTTTAGAAATATTCTCCAGTTCTCTGGTGAATTTAGCATACTTTAGCAAATACAAACACATTTTGTTGTGATATATCATTTAATAAATGCTTTGAAATGAGTTTTGTGAACTGTTACTTAAGACATAAGAAATACATTTATGCAAAGTATAGGCAAAGAATATTTATATTTATATAAAATAGAAGCAAAGATTACAGCAAAGTGCTGTATAAGATTACAAAAGTCACCATTACTTGAAATAATCATTTTCTAAGGGCCTATCAATTTCTCAGGTAGCTGGATTAAGGATAGGAATGTTTTCTCTTAATCAAAACAAACAATTGTAGTCCTCTTTATTCTGGTTTCTCACAGAGAAGCAAAATGTTTCCTACTCCCAAATTTAGAAAATAGATTTTAAGTTTAGATATAGTATGAATTTCCTCTTTTGCACACCTTTCTCCTTATGTTTGTATATTATTGTTTTCCTATCCTTTTCAGAAACAAACCTAAAGGGCAAGAAATACATTTGTTTCTAAAGATTTTTTTTTTCATTTTGCTCAATTTTTAATTAAAATTCATTAATGATCTTATCTTTCAATTAATTCTAGAAATTAATTAATTGACTTTCTAAAATGTCCATGAAAGTTGTTTAAGAAATATTCTTCCTACAAAATTTTCTTTTGATGATGAACCAGTCTTTTAATTGATGAAACTTTATGATTTGTGAAAACTGAAATTACCAGTGTGAGTCTTTAGTCTTAAGGTAGATGCAAGATCAAGACAGAGTCATCAAAAACCTGTTCACTAATATTTCTAAGCATATAGATACAGATATACATATTGCCTTAAGACAGGCTTGTAAAACCTGAAATAATACCTAATAAAATGCAAATCCAATTTTCTTACTTATTATCCTACTCTTGGTGTAGGAAAGATTTCCCAGGAGGAAAAATATTTGAAATACAGAACACTAAACATTTAAACAAATATATGCATGGATCTATCAAGATATGGAAGGATTCTTTAAATTAGTCCCTTACCTTTGCAGAAGATGCAAAGTACCACAACCAAATACAAAAATATCAACTTCATGGTGGTGATTTGGGACCTAGAAATGAAGAACAGTCATGGTGGAGAATCAGATCTGCAAGGGCTCCTGTAACTGGAGTTTTTATACCCACACATAGCACCGTCTTTCATCATGGACTAGGTATGGTAAAGTTAGTGACGACAGGGCAAAAGTAAATATCATAGCATGCCCCAGATGAAATCCATCTCAAGTTAGTTTAGTGTCTTATTTCTGTGATATCTTCTATCTTGAATCAAGTCCAGCTCACACCAAACACAGACAATGCCTTCTTGCCACCCTAAGCAAACAGCAGAGACAGGAACTAAAAGCCCCAGGATTAAAAACCAATATGCCAGTGATATATATTTATCTGTACTCTATTGATCATTGCAAAAGTCTTAACACCTCAAGAAACTCAAATACTGTGATTAAATATTGTAATTGTCTCTCCCTTAACAAGAAAATGAATTTTAAACATTAACCTACCTTGAAACAAAGAACTCTTTACTTATCAATATATTATTAGGTATTTCCTTAGAGAAATATGTAGCTATCACATAGGGTATATGCATAGGTATAGACATACTAAGACATATTTAAGTGCAATATGTTTACAGTAATTGCTTTATTACTCACAAGGATACATAATTCTCCAGTAATATACATTTTACCATGAACTTTATAATCAGATATGTAAGTAGAAGATGTATGAAAATGAGAACATCTGAAAAAATGTTTTAGGACAAAAATTAAATTGAATAGAAAATGCCATCCATAAATTATATATGTAGATGTTCTGGGATAGAGGGAGCAAGTTCAAATTAGGATTTAAGAAGAGAAGATCTAGTCTGTGCTGAGAAAGGTAGAGGGGATTGACAATTAGAGGAATCCCTGATACTGATCAGCTGGACCTGAAAACTAGAAGGGCCGACTCCATGGTTTTGATGATGCCATCTGCTTCTCATCTGCTCCCAGTCACTACCAAGCAAAGACTTCAGTAGCCAGAGGGAAAACAATCTTTATTCCCTCCAGAAAAGCAGAATAATCCCAAGAAAAGGGAAAAGTAGCCAAACATCCCTTTCTTTCTTCTTTATTCACTCACGCCTCTGCTAATCTAAAGGAAAAAGTGATGCCTGCCTTCTTCGAGGGCCTCCTCAGTAAATACTGAATGCTTGTACTCCATGCTCCCTGCTCCAGAGAATCTCCTTAGTCTACTTACTGAATTCTTAAATCATTTTGAAAGTGGGAAGAATTCCACAGATTTAAATATTTAAAATTCATTTTCCTATTTAAGGTAACACATTTACTGAAGGCCAGGCATTTTTTAATCTGACATCAGTGAAAGTATCAGATTTTTCCCTGTGGGGCAGAGACCTGGAGAGTGGACAAACGGGAGACACAGGAGCACTGAGGAGAGGGCTGTTCATGCCACGAACAGAGAGGGAGGTAACAAAGGACTGACTTCACAGACCATAATTTTTCCAAAACCCAGCTCTGATTGTCTCAATAATTCACAAATAAAGACTGTACATTGAGGACTTTTCTCCAACACAGAAATTAAAAGTATAGCTAAGAGGGAACATTGCCACCGTTACTGCTGCCATTTAAGACATACTTTTCTTTATCATACATGACTTCATTGTGAAGGAGATTTGGTCCCGGAGCACCCATTTATCAGGTGATCATTATGACATAATTATTCTTTTATGTGCTTGACTGTGAGCTTAGGTATGAAGGAGACCAGAATGAAACATTAAGTTACCTAGAGACTTTTGGGGGAACTAAGAATACACAGAAGATAGAAATTTTCTATAAGTCGGGTTTAGTAGGCAATCCTATAGACGTACCAAGAAAGGCAGGATTTCTTTTAGCTTGGGAGAATCAGGGAAAATTTCATGGTTTCATAGTCTAAGGGCTAGACCAAGGCTTGGACTTGCAGAATCAGGGAAGGATTCCAAGTGGAAAATGCATTATGAATAAGGTCAAATGCAATTTCAAATATTTCAATGTCCTCTATCTTTCCAGATCACTTCTTCTAGTAGTGTGATTATAACAAACTACTGGTTCCCACTCAGAACGATAATGCATTGAGCCTCTTTACCTTTCATTCACCCTCACTTCCCTCAACAAATCAAGTACCTTCTTCCTTGGTTTAAAGTCTGTGGTCAATCATTATCATTCCCTTGCATGAACCCTCAGTTCCCTTGACCCTCTCTATACTTGCTTGGCAAAACCACAACCATGGCTTAAATTAGACTCTTTCCTTTTCTCTACCTATACCAGGCAGATGAACATGATAGGGTAAAAACACATCGTCATGCTATCTTGTCTCACTTAAATTCATTACCCCAACTGGATCTTTAAGACAGTCAGTTATACTTTGTAGTCCCTTTGCTTCTATGCTCTTCTGCTTCATATTTTTTCTCTTCCCCAATAGCCAATATCTCCTTCCCATCCTCCCTCTTGTCAATGACCTTACTTCTAAATTTCCTAAGAAAATAAAAGCCATCAAAAGAGAAACTCTACATCCCCATGCAAGCACACCTACTGGTATTTGTACCCTGAACTCTGCCTACCTTCTTATTAATACAGATGAACACTATGTGCTGCCACCTAAGCTTGACCTCCCATTTCTGTCCTGGATTCCATCCAGGAGAATCATGCCAGGAATTTGCTCATTTCTATCCGTATCATCAAGGTTTCCCTCCTCTTTTGGCTTACTCCCAACCATATAAATATATGCTGTTATTTGTCTTTACTTAAAAAAATGAATAAATATAATAAAACAAACAATTTTATGGTATCTGAATTATATCTCAATAAACCTGCATTTTTAGCTATTGAACTCACTTCCCTCCAGTTCTATTCCCACTCCTCCACCGCCCTTAATGGTTAAACTTCACAAAGGAGCTACCTGTGCCAATTGACTCTGGCTTCTGACATTCTCTTGGAATGGACTAACTCCCATTGTTTTTGCTTCAGCACTGCACACAATGTGCTCCTGTCAAGAACACTGGATTCTTTTGTGAATCCAATGGTCAGTTTTCAGTCCTTATTTTATTGACCTCTCAACCTCATTTAACACAGTTGATCAATTCTTCCTTCCCAGTACACCTGACTTCTGTGATTCCCAGTTTTTTCCTGCTTCATTTGTTACTCCCTCTTCTGCCGATTCCTTCTCATCTACAAGACCTCTTAACACGAGGATCTGGAGGCTCAAATTTGAATCTCTTCTTTTTTTCTAGCCACTTTACTTCCTTGGTGACTGTACCCAAGTTCTATGGATTTACAAGGCCCACTCCATCAGCCCAAACTCTGATCTCACCTCCAAACAACTCGCTCTTACCCTCTTTCCTCCAGCCTCAGAGGCCTCTCTGCTGTCTTTGGTGAAGCTCACCAGACAGAATCCCATGTCAGAGCCATTGCATTTGCTGTTTCTCTCCCTGGAATACTCTCTCTTCGGCTATCCACAGACTGTGCTCGCTCACCTTATTAAAACTGGAGTTTTAATGACATACTTTGCAAATAGCTAGCGTCCACTTCTATATGTTATAATTATTTTCCTCCAGAATAACTCTTTTCAGGGTTATAATTAAACTTTAGCCTTAAGAATTAAAGCCTCTCTATATGTAAAACATTTAAGTTATGGATAATTTGCATATATTTTAAACAGATGTCCAGAAAGATGGTTAGATAACATAATTATTTGTCACTATTACTATTTTTACACTATTAAATTTAATATTAATTAAAATTAATATTCTAATTTCAAAGTAAATTAAAAGCACTTTTAAATTTCTTCTAAGTTATTTTTACTTTTAAGCAATTGCTAATTCTTCCCCTAAATACCACCCCCTCACCTCATAAATCTTTGCTCAAATACTGTCTTCTCATGGACACCTTCCCTGAATACTTTAAATTACAAACCTCATCCCATGGCACTTCTTCCCTCTCCCCTCTTTCCACTTGATTTTTTCTCCATAGTTTTCACCACCATCTAATGTATCCATTTTGATTTAATCTGTTTAATACATTTAACTATTGTCTGTTGTTAGTTCTAGAATGTAAATTCAATTAGGACAGGTATCTTCATGTCGTTTGTTCACTGCTGAGTCCCAGTGCCTAGAAAAGAACCTGGCACATACTTGGTGCTCAATAAATACTGAATGAATGATTTAATGAATAATTTTGGGGGGTGCTCAAAAATAAACATTACATTAAATAATAATGTCAATAATAATAATCATAATTAGATGTTGGTACTGAAGCTATTTATATTGAGATTCACTTCAACATAATATAGCAGGCATTCAGTTAGACACATTGTACTGAAACAAAGAAAATCTTGATGGTTAAGAAAAAGTTCCCACCATTTGAACCTTCTAGTCCAGATTTATTCTCAGTTAATGACACAGGGAAAATGCTATACTAACAGTATTATAGTTTTGTTTGATTTCACCAACTCAGATTTGCCTAGTACTGAAAAATTGTTACAAAGTTTTAAGATGTGTCCTAGAATTTTTTCACTATAAGGTTAATAACTATAGATAAAATTTGGTTTACAGTGGTGCTAAAAGTCAAGAAGACAATAAAATGCCAGTAAACTATATTTATATATGTGGTCTTGGTATGAGTTTTTTTTTCAATTTTCATTGAGAACCAGATAATTCAATGCTTATGCATGAAAGCATGTAAGCTACAAACCACATTTGTTTGACCCTAGTGTCTCTCTCCTCCTCAGACCACTCCTTTTAGGATTTCACTTCAGGTTATTCTTTTTTACCTTCTAAAGTTTCAAAGTATCCGTTATTGATATTATAAGAGGAAAAGTATTTTTAAAGGAATTGAAACTATCCACTTAGCAGATGTTAAATAGTGTTCTTAAAATAATTTTTCTAGGAGGTAGACCCATTTTTGTTCTGGAGCATCTCATTATGTAGCTCCTTTTTACAAGGAAATTAAGCACTTTAACTCTTTTGTAATAGTATATTGTTTGGATAAAACCATGTAATAATGCTAAAACATACACTGCATAACTACGGTACATAGCTTGAAAGCACATCCAACAAAAAGAACAATAGTCAAATGTTTCCTTCTTGATTTTAAAGGATGTGGCTTAAATGTCTGTACACATAATGATATACTGCCAGAGGAAAAGTCAACAGTTGAAAGAACAATAGCATCAGGGTGGGCAAGATAGTTTGTTTTATCAATAACGTTTATTCCAGAAGCAAACACAGAAAATGTTAAACAGTGTCTCTTTGGATTGTGGAACAAGTTCCCTACTTTCATATATTATTACCTGAAATTATATTCAAAAGTTGAGTGTCTGAAAATTAGAAAATTTTTACTATATGGGAAGACTCATACCAAAAAAATAATACAATTGAATTTTTAAATGAATATTATTCAGTTATATAAATAATTAAACTAATATTTAACATTAGATATAGACAATAAATAATTTTCTACAGTAAATTGCCACCTCCAATTTAACTTCCCCAAATTTTCTTAGAGTAATACTTAGTAAGCAGAAGAAACTGGTAATGTTGGAACAGACTTTCAGATAGTGATTTAGAGTAAATGAGAATTTTGCAGGGTTCTGAGCAGGCTATTATAGTGACCTTGATACTTACAGCTATTATGTCAACTTCTTTGAATAAAATTTTAAAAGGAATTTGAACACCGACCTTCTCTTGATAAAGAGGTTTATAGTAAACCATAACACTGACTATAGCTTTATGTCTTCTCTCTGCATTTGTATCATTGAAATGGTTTCTTGTGCTCAATCTAAAGCATATTTTCAAAGATCCCTCTACCGTTTGTCCTTTAAAATTACCCCCTCACCCCACTTATTGTATCAATTCCCTCTTTCTAGCTTTCTTCTACTTCTTAACATGCACTGCTGTCTTTTCATTCTTGTTGCACTTCTTAGTTAGGCATACTTCTCAACCCACTTCCATCAGCTTTCCATCCTATAAACCCTGTCCTCTAAATGGTCACCATGGACGGCTTCAACACCACATTTATTTGCTGTATTCAGTCCTGATAGATCCTTATTGAATGTTCTGTCTCTTTTGATTCCACTGATCATCTCCTCCTTTAAACTGTCTCCTCCTTGGGCTGTCCCCTTCTGTCTGTTCTGAATACAGATGTGTTCCAGAGCCTTCTTTCTCCAATGTGACCCTCTTCGTTGGCCATCTCACACTTTCATATTTTTAAATCATGGTGCTATAGAATGATTTGTGATCCCTCAAAAATTCATATGTTGAAGTCCTAATCCTTAGTACCTCAGAACATAACCATATTTGGAGATAGGCTCTTTAAAAAGGTAATTAAATTAAAATGTCATTAATGTGGGCCTCAATCCAATACAACACATGTTCTTATAAGAAGAGAAAATTTGAACAGACATGTGTAAGACAATCTGAAGACACAGGGAGAAGATAGCCATCTATAAGCCAAGGAGAGAGGACTAGAGCAGTCCCTTTCCCCACAGCCCTCAGAAGGAAACAACCCTGTCAACACCTTGATCTTAGACTTCTAGCCTCCAGAACTGTGGGAAAATAGATCTCTGTTGTTTAACCACCCACTCTTTGGTACTTTGTTATAGCAGCCCTAGCAAACCAATACAGATGACCTCTCAACAGATCACTTCCAGATCTGCCTTTGACCCATAATTTCTTCTGAGTCTTGGATCAGCATTCACAACTGCCTACTGAACATTCCCATCTGTATGTTTTACAAGAAGCTGAAATAAATGTCAAAAATGAAATAATCATCTGCCCCATAGCTGCTACGCTTTTCTACTTTCCAGTATGTCTTAATACTCAACACTCTAAGCTTAAAAGTTCAGAATTATTTTACATGTATAGTCTTAATTGTAATGTTAAAACTGAGTAAGGCAGTATGTGGTGATGTTAACTAGAAATGAGTGATACATTTCATTACCTATGAATCATTTATTCCTTATCAAACCATATGCCCTACTGACACTTGACAGACTGGGGAAAAAAAAATTAAACCCAAAGAGATAAGAACTCCAGAAATTTATGAAAATTTTTAGCATATGTTTTCAAGACAATGTTACCTCATTAAGTGCAAGTAATTAGTGTGACCTCTTTTTAAATTGAGAGATAACATGCATGAGTAAGTAAATAAAATATAAATGTGTAATCTAAGAAATTGTTATACAACAAAACCCCATCTAATCAACAACTAAGTCTAGAGATAGAACATTTTCCAGCATCCTAGAATCCCCCACCTGCCTGCTTCTCAATCATAATTCCTTTCCTCCTTTATAGAGATGATCACTCTCTTGACATTTGTAATCACCATTTCTTTACTTGCTTATAGTTTTGCCATCTATCTATGCATCCTTAAACAAGAGTTCAGTTTTTCTTTTCATTTTTGTATGAATGGAAGCTTACTGTGTATATTCTTTGTGTTTTGCTTCTCTCACTCAGTGTAATGTTTGTGAGAATCACCCAGGTCTTTTTATTTGACATTCTGTCTATGTGGAGATATCTTTTAATTTATCTAAATTTAGATTCTCAAGGTTTCTTGTATAAAAGATTGGTATCTTTCATCAGTTCTAGCCAGTTCTTTGTCATTATCTCCTCAAACACACCTCTCCCCTATTCCTCTTCTGATAGTCCAATCAGACAAATGTGAGAAATTCTTACTCCATCCTACAAGATTCTTGACTACTCAGTATATATGTTTGATCTATTTTGCTATCCCTGCTGCATTACAGAAAATCTCTTTGGATTTATCTTCAAGTTTATTAACTTTTTGTTCACCTGTCTAAAATGCTATTAAACTCATCTATGACACTTTTAACTATAATTATTATATTTTTCCTTTTTAGAAGTTCCACTTGATTCTTTTACAAATCTCCTTAGTCATAATTATGGTTTCCTGACCCCTGAAGAAATTGTCAAGTTTATCTTTGTTTCAGATTCTGTTTCACAATTCTACAATAATATTTGGACTCTTAGCCTCTGAGTTGATCCTGAAGCTTCTCTCTCATGTTGTCTTCTTTTCTTGTAGGCTTTGTTTATTAAACTGTACACTGCTTATTATCTTGAAAAACTTATTTATGTTATTTAAGAGAAAGGATAAATATCTATTCCTCCAGAGAATATGTAAGTGTTCTTTTTCCAGGCACCTAATCAATACCAGTGGAACAGCTTTCAATAGTCTCTTGATGTTTTTTGGAAACACATGTCATGTAAATTTGGTCTGTAAATCTATTACGAATTCAGAGTTACAATATCTCAGATTCTTTTATAACCACCTTGCTATGCTCAGCACCAACACAATTTTACCTGGAGGGAGAGGCTGCAAATTGTGGGATGAGTGAAGTCTGGTTTACCTTTATTCGAAGAGTATACTTCTTTGGGGTTACAGCTTTATTTGAGGAGTGAATCTACAAGTAGACTCCCCATGTTGGGTAGGACTTCATTTATGTCTTCTGTCCCTATAAATCCTTCAAAACCTCACCCCAATTTCACCAGAATTAACAAATTCACTCAAGCAATTGGTTGTTTACACATGTATTTATTACTTTCAAAATATATCAGAATTTTAGTTATCAACCATAGATGTTGTTCATTGCCACCCAGGATCCACTCCCCCAGTTGCTGGGAAGGTTGTAAACTTATCTGACAGCCTGCTCCTAGAGATGCCTCTGCTGAAAGTGTTGAAATGCCCAAGGTTACTCTGCCTTCTTCAGGTATCCCACATCTAATAACTGGCCTGGGGCCCTCACCCCAACCTAGGACAACCCTAATGTAGAAGCTTCACAGGTCTCCATGAAGTTAACTGAGGCCCTGTTATGTTTGTGACAACACTCAATTTCTCCTTTTACCCGTTGTGCTTGCTTCCCCCCTGCTCCCCCCGACCACGTGTGGATTCAGGGAGCACAAACTGATGAACTTCCTGCACAATAATTTCTATCTCAGAGTCTGCTTGCCAGGGAATCTCGCTTGCAACATCTTTTTGCAACTGATTTTATGTTAATTCAATTCTTGTGAGAGAATAAACTTGTATGATTTCAGCCCTTTAAAATTAAATGATGACCTTAATGATGTATGGGCCCTTTTATGGTCAGTTTTGTAAATGTTCTTTGCATTTGAAAAAAAAGGGGGGAGGGATAAATTAGGGGTTTGGGATTAACATATACACACTACTATATATGAAATAGGTAACCAACAAAGACCTACTTTATAGCACAGGGAACTATACTCAATATCTTTTAATAACTTATAATGGAAAAGAATCTAAAAAAGAATATATATGTGTGTGTGTGTGTGTGTATATACACATATATATATAGCTGAATCACTTTGCTATACACCTGAAACTAAGACATTTTAAATCAAAGTTTATTACAAAATAAACTTGTAACTTTGAGAGCTTATGTATAAGTTTGTTAATTCAAGATATTAAATAAAATATCTAGAGTGAAAAAAACACATACGGTAAAGATATTGGTTGCCATGTTCTTCATATGTCCATCATGTCAGTTATTCACTGTGCTGTTCAAACCTCTGCCCTCACTCATTTGTTCTTCTTCTGTCTAGTTGCTCCATTATTGAGAGAGGTATGTTAAAATCTTTCACTCTGTTGTCTAACTATTCCTTGTAGTTTTGCTAATTTATGCATACCGTCTTACGGAAAAACCCAAATGAACTTTTTGCCAACCCAATATTTGAGAATATGTGATTATATAAATTTTAATGCATATTGTGCATATAAATTTGAAATTTATGTCTTTACGGTGGATTAAACATTTTGCCATTATGAAATAATCCTCTTTATTTCTGGTATGATGTTTGCCTTTAAGTTTTTTTGTCTGACATTAATATTGCTGCCTTGGCTTCATTTTGGTTATTAATTGTATATATGTATTTCAACACTTAAATATACTTAAATTTTAGACGTATCATATAATGCACACATGGATTTTTATTAAGTCTCAAAATCTTATCAAGTGGATCATTTAATTCATTTACATTTTATTTAAGCACTGATACATTAGGTTTTATACCTATGAACTATTTTTTATCAGTTCCCTTTTTTTGTTTCTATTTAGTCATTTCTTACTTTCATTTGGATTGAAAAATATTTTGTAATTTATTTTTTCCCCCTCAACTAATTTGGGAATTATATACTCTGTACTTATTCTTTTAGTGGGTACTCAAGAATTGACACTATATACATTGTCAATATATACATATATATCTAACAAAATCTAAAGACTTTGCTTTCTCCCTAGCTAATTCCAGGACTTTAAAACACTTTTCATTTAATTAATGGCTTGGGTGATTTTTTAAAAATAATATAGATGATGCGAATTTGGGTTGTAACTCCAGGAAGGATGACTTATGGGCCTTCCCAGAAGCTTGCTGTCCCCAGTAGGGAGAGGATGGGACAGTTCCGCTTCTCGCTTACGGAGACGTATCCCTTCATGTTCCAGCCCAGTGGGAATACCTGTCTATATTTGATTCCTGACCTTGGAGTGTGTTGGGATTTGTCCTTTGTCCTTCAATCCTTTTGAAGCTGAGAAAACTGTCGCTATGTTCACTAGGATCAGCAAATTCTCACAGGAGAAACAGCTTTGGTGTTCTGCTTAAGTCTTTGTCTTCACCTTCACTTTAATTTCAGCTTGATACTTCTATGCCATCTTACCAGATCTTTTCCTTCTGTTTACCTAGGCTTTTTAGTTTTCAGCAGATGGACTTCTCCAAATCATTGCCAACTGGAAACAAAACCAAAGCCAATTTGTTTTCATACTACTTTTATTAACACAAAGTCAGTTTCTCCCAGCTTCCACTAAATAAATGCTAAGCAAATATTCAAAGTATTAGTTTGACAGGATGCCAAGTTACTAGCTTTCTCGATCTCTGATACCCATGATATATAATCCAGAGGCCTTAGTCTGTCACTCAAGTAACACAGCAGAATGAATAATCAGCAGAATATTGGCTCCGTCTACCAGCTTCAGACGTCAAAATTCACCTTTCTCTCATCAACAAATATAAAGCAGCTAACAGTTCTTTTAGGTTTGGGGATAAAAGTGATAAGAATATGCTTCTCACAACAACTGTATGTGATAGTATTTTTGTCCCTTTTGACATCTGAGGACATTAACATGAAGACAGATTAAGCAACATGGCTGGCACAAGGAGATGGGGTCAGGCCCAGGAGCCCAGAGCATATCTCCTAACTTCTACAAATTTTTTGAATCTGACACATAGAACAAAAAAAGAAATTTTAAAAGATTAATTCTGCTGTGTGTGTAAACTTTCAAGGGAGATTTTTCTACATGTTTTTGACAGGTAGGCCTTCAACTAGGGATTGAAGACAGGTTGACTATTTCTTTACTTTTTCCATTATGTGCAATTCTGCTATAAAAATCTCCTTCAGTCACTGTTTCAAGTTATGTCAGTTTTCTCTCTTCCTATTTACATTACCTTGAAAATGTAAAAATTACTTGAAGGAACAATTAAATAATTTATAGACCAATTTATATCATGACATTTAGAAAGTAAGTCAACACCTGGAGAACCATATTCTTTAATATAAAGTCAATAAACCAAAAAGTGGAGGTAAAGAGTAAAATGTCAATAGTTATGGATGAAGGACAACTTATTTATCTGTAATTGACACATACTAATTATCTTTATGGAACACCAAAATGTACAAAATAATTGAGGGCATTTTATGAAAATGGGATTGAGTTGACTTAAAAGACTAACATTTCACTAAGGGTATTGCTACATATTGTTACTACTTGTGTTTACTTTTGAAATAAATATATATCAGTGAAGACATTCTATTGTATGTGGCTGAATTTATGTTCATCTTTGAAATAAAATCTCTCTCGCTAAACAAAGATACTCCCACCTTTATTCAAGAATTCTAGTCACATAAAACTGAAATGATCTCATTTATTTTATAATCTCCTACTGCAAGAAGAAAGAACTGTCCAGAAATTATCAGAAATTCATAGAAGGTTTTGAATGCCAAATTAAATTTCCCATATATAATTATGTGCCAGGAGCATTGTGCTAGCCAGTAATGTAGCTCAAACATAGTGGATATGAAACAGATAATTTTTTTAAAAACCCATATTGTAGGAGGGGAAGGGAGCAAAGAGATGTTGAGTGTAATACATGGAAGTTACATAGAAAAAATAATTCTGTGCTAAGGCAGAAGAGTTTTCATTGGATGATCTTCCACCACACCGCTCTCTCTACTCCCACTCCTACCCCACCCCCCAACAACAAAAAATCAGAGTAATCTCACTCCACTCTGTACACAAAACATTACCCAGCTCAGAATAGGGATGTACCATCTGGAAATCAGCAGCCACAGGCAATTCATTGGAGGAGAGAAAATCATAAACCCTATCAAGTACACTGATCTTCATATTAAAAAATTAAGTATGTCCATAGTTAATACCATTGACAGAGTTGCACTTAATATGCTTATTTCAGTAAATACAGAAAAAAATCCTGTTAACTCTTTGCAAGTACCACTTTCATTTTGACACGAGGAAATCCCCTTGCTGTAATAGGCCGACATGGAATTTAGACCAATGTAGGATAGAAAAGTAAATCAGTAAGCAGCAATAGAACTGACAAGAAGGCAATCTTTTTTGCTACTTCTGTTCTGTTTCATCAATATATCTTACCGTCCAGATGAAAAATAAATAGTTCACACATAATCAATAATGCCTGCCAGAATTAGATTCAGAGAAGCTCCGTTTTCTTTATATCTAAACTTCCCTCAAAGTATATTTTCTGTTAAGATAAATGCTTACGTTTTGATAATGATTAGCAGTTTACACTAGGGTTCAAATCAGAAAAAAAAATTAAATGACTATTTTTTTAATAAATCGGTTGTTCTAAAGTCTTATTTTTTAACAGTACTCAAGAGTGAACCATTCTTCTTAAGAAAATTTTTATGAGAATTTGAAAATAGAATACATTATGCCCATTGGGTTTTATCCCGAGATCCTGACAACTAGTTGTACTATAGAAAATTGAATAAAGCTCCAGGAGAATACTTCAGTTAGCAACTCCTATAGCGGAATGTCACATACACAGATGAATACAAAGTTTAGATGGATTACAGACTTATATGTGAAAAATAAAACATTATCACAAAGTTTTAAAATTCACAAACATGCTTTAAAAAAATGTTTATTGCTTCATTTAAATACAATGTTCATTTACCTATTTCTCCATAATTGTCTTTGGCATATGAATACAAAGTAACAATGAGAAATATCACAGGAACAAATAGCTCCATCATTTCTGACTTTTTTTGGAACTACACAACAAATTAAAATATAGGTCCTCTGAAAAATGGAGAACCTTTCAGGGTTAAGAATTTAGTAATTACCCTTAATATAAAGAAATTTAGTCTTCATATAATAAAATTCTCAGTTTTGAGATTATTAAATGGGCTAGTTATCCTATCATAGGGAATTGTTTGAAATTATAAATATTGGCCAGGGTCAACAGATTTACCAAAAATGTATTTTCTTAAAGCAGAAATGACATTTAAATGGTTACCTAGGTACTCAGCCCCGATACTCCTACCATGGGAATTTTTTTTAAACAATTTAAGTATAATTTAGAAGACTAGGTTAACAGGTACAATTATAGCTAAAGCTCCTTTCTTCTTCAGCAAACTGGTATGTTACATTCTTGTCCCAATGGTCTTAGTGGGAGTTGTAGAATTCTATAATTCTGAAAATAGTTTCTACCTGAATGATGTAGAATTTGCAGGGTCACAAATTTAGGAAGAAGAGTAGAAACATTTGGAGTGAAGAAAATTAGGAACAAGTAGCCAGTGGTCTGGCTTAGCACTTAGAATCAAAATTAAAACATAAAAATATCACTTGAAGGACTGAACATTTTATTTACACCAATTATAAAACTTCAGGGTTCCATATTCAAAGGCAGAGTTGTAATATAGGAAAAGAGAGTGGTTATGTCTTTCTTGGAGAGGAGGATTTTGACAATATGTTGGTTTCTTATCAGCACGTTTCATGGCATTTTCTTTTAGATAAAGTGAAGTTGTATGAGATGCACTGCTTGCATCAGGAACAAAAAGAACTCACATCCCAACAAAGGGCTTTATTAGTGCAAATTCACTGACTATTTACAAGCATATATGATAACTTCATTTAAAAGCAATCTAAGAAGGAATGTATTACATGTAAAACTGTTCTAACATTTTTATTCTATTTTATAGAATATCTAGAAAGTAGTCCAGCAATAGACCTGTCAATCACAGAATGTAAAATAAAGTTTACCTTCATTATGAGTAACAAAACAAAAAATTATCCACTTTGTAAATTTCACTACGAGTACTGCAATTAAGTACTTTTTCGATTTCCTTTCATTACTTAATCCACAAGATTAATTAGGATATATAAGAAACATTAATTTTATACATTTTTACAAAATAAAACCTATAAACAGTCCTTCATATACACAGTAGCAAACAGCAAGTAGTGGAAATACCCTTTTTTTTTTTTTTTTTTTTTGCGGTACACGGGCCTCTCACTGTTGTGGCCTCTCCCGTTGGGAAGCACAGGCTCAGGACGCGCAGGCTCAGCGGCCATGGCTCGCGGGTCCAGCCGCTCCGCGGCATGTGGGATCCTCCCAGACCGGGTCATGAACCCGCGTCCCCTGCATCGGCAGGCGGACTCTCAACCACTGCACCACCAGGGAAGCCCTGAAATACCCTTTTTATATATAAACATTTTTAAAAGAATATTTACAAGATAATAATTTTCCCATCCAAAGACAAAGATTTCCAAGATCTCTCTTATTCAACAGATATTCTTCTCATTTTTTCAGCTAATTCTTTTCTCACTCCAATATGTTTTTCTAAATTTTTCACTTCATGTGGAAGATTGATGTCCCAAACAGACAAGCAGGACTGTATCTCTAGAAAATTAAAAAACAAATCATGTTTCAAAGATCTGCCATGAGACATTTTTATTTTACTTTTTGTTAATTTATATTTAGTTGCCTTGGACAAATGTGTATGTGTGTGTGTGTGTGTGTGTGTGTGTATGTAAATAATGTACTAAATTATTGCCATTTATAAGAAATTACATTTGGAAAATGTTTAAAATACATTCTATAATGTATTTTGTTCTATAACTATTAAACTTTAATAAGTGTGGACCTTTAATAACCTATAACACTTCATTTTCTGAAAGAAATAAAGATTTTTCAAACACTGTTTAAAATCAGACATAATATGGATATAGGTAATATGTAAGGAAAAATATCCACATTTAGTTTAGGTTTGAGCTAGTTCTCATTTTATAGTGGTTGAAATCTCTATTTCACCTGAAAAATAAATACTTAACACTGCTAAATAACTAAAACTTAATTTTAAAGATTTATTTCTAAATTATTTGCACTATAACATAAGGCAAATACTAACAGCCATAAAAGGGGAAATCGACAGTAACACATTCATAGTAGGGGACTTTAACACCCCACTTTCACCCATGGACAGATCATCCAAAATGAAAATAAATAAGGAAACACAAGCTTTAAATGATACATTGAACAAGATGGACTTAATTGATATTTATAGGACACTCCATCCAAAAACAACAGAATACACATTTTTCTCAAGTGCTCATGGAACATTCTCCAGGATAGATCATATCTTGGGTCACAAACCAAGCCTTGGTAAATTTAAGAAAATTGAAACTGTATCAAGTATCTTTTCTGACCACAACACCATGAGACTAGATATCAATTATAGGAAAAGATCTGTAAAAAATACAAACACATGGAGGCTAAACAATACACTACTTAATAATGAAGTGATCACTGAAGAAATCAAAGAGGAAATCAAAAAATACCTAGAAACAAATGACAATGGAGACACAACGACCCAAAACCTGTGGGATGCAGCAAAAGCGGTTCTAAGGGGGAAGTTTATAGCAATACAAGCCCACCTGAAGAAGCAGGAAACATCTAGAATAAACAACCTAACCTTGCACCTCAAGCAATTAGAGAAAGAAGAACAAAAAAAACCCCAAGCTAGCAGAAGGAAAGAAATCATAAAAATCAGATCAGAAATAAATGAAAACGAAATGAAGGAAACAATAGCAAAGATCAATAAAACTAAAAGCTGGTTCTTTGAGAAGATAAACAAAACAGATAAACCACTAGCCAGACTCATCAAGAAAAAAAGGGAGAAGACTCAAATCAATAGAATTAGAAATGAAAAAGGAGAGGTAACAACTGACACTGCAGAAATAAAAGAGATCATGAGAGATTACTACAAGCAACTCTATGCCAATAAAATGGACAATCTGGAAGAAATGGACAAATTCTTAGAAATGCACAACCTGCCAAGACTGAATCAGGAAGAAATAGAAAATATGAACAGACCAATCAAAAGCACTGAAATTGAAACTGTGATTAAAAATCTTCCAACAAAGAAAAGCCCAGGACCAGATGGCTTCACAGACGAATTCTATCAAACATTTAAAGAGCTAACACCTATCCTTCTCAAACTCTTCCAAAATATAGCAGAGGGAGGAACACTCCCAAACTCCTTCTACAAGGCCACCATCACCTTGATACCAAAACCAGACAAGGATGTCACAAAGAAAGAAAACTACAGGCCAATATCACTGATGAACATAGATGCAAAAATCCTCAACAAAATACTAGCAAACAGAATCCAACAGCACATTAAAAGGATCATACACCATGATCAAGTGGGGTTTATTCCAGGAACGCAAGGATTCTTCAATATACGCAAATCTATCAATGTGATAAACCATATTAACAATTTGAAGGAGAAAAAACATATGATCATCTCAATAGATGCAGAGAAAGCTTTTGACAAAATTCAACACCGATATATGATAAAAACCCTGCAGAAAGTAGGCATAGAGGGAACTTTCCTCAACATAATAAAGGCCATATATGACAAGCCCACAGCAAACATCATCCTCAATGGTGAAAAACTGAAAGCATTTCCACTAAGATCAGGAAGAAGACAAGGTTGCCCACTCTCACCATTGTTATTCAACATAGTTTTGGAAGTTTTAGCCACAGCAATCAGAGAAGAAAAGGAAATAAAAGGAATCCAAATCGGAAAAGAAGAAGTAAAGCTGTCACTGTTTGCAGATGACATGATCCTATACATAGAGAAACCTAAAGATGCTACCAGAAAACTACTAGAGCTAATCAATGAATTTGGTAAAGTGGCAGGATACAAAATTAATGCACAGAAATCTCTGGCATTCCTATATACTAATGATGAAAAATCTGAAAGTGAAATCAAGAAAACACTCCCATTTACCATTGCAACAAAAAGAATAAAATATCTAGGAATAAACCTACCTAATGAGACAAAAGACCTGTATGCAGAAAATTATAAGACACTGATGAAAGAAATTAAAGATGATACAAATAGATGGAGAGATATACCATGTTCTTGGATTGGAAGAATCAACATTGTGAAAATGACTCTACTACCCAAAGCAATCTATAGATTCAATACAATCCCTATCAAACTACCACTGGCATTTTTCACACAACTAGAACAAAAAATTTTGCAATTTGTATGGAAACACAAAAGACCCCGAATAGCCACAGCAATCTTGAGAACGAAAAACGGAGCTGGAGGAATCAGGCTCCCTGACTTCAGACTATACTACAAAGCTACAGTTATCAAGACGGTATGGTACTGGCACAAAAACAGAAAGATAGATCAATGGAACAGGATAGAAAGCCCAGAGATAAACCCACGCACATATGGACACCTTATCTTTGATAAAGGTGGCAGGAATGTACAGTGGAGAAAGGACAGCCTCTTCAATAAGTGGTGCTGGGAAAACTGGACAAGTACATGTAAAAGTATGAGATTAGATCACTCCCTAACACCATACACAAAAATAAGCTCAAAATGGATTAAAGACCTAAATGTAAGGCCAGAAACTATCAAACTCTTAGAGGAAAACATAGGCAGAACACTCTATGACATAAATCACAGCAAGATCCTTTCTGACCCACCTCCTAGAGTAATGGAAATAAAAACAAAAATAAACAATTGGGACCTAATGAATCTTCAAAGCTTTTGCACAGCAAAGGAAACCATAAACAAGACCAAAAGACAACCCTCAGAATGGGTGAAAATATTTGCAAATGAAGCAACCAACAGAGGATTAATCTCCAAAATTTACAAGCAGCTCATGCAGCTCAATAACAAAAAAACAAACAACCCAATCCAAAAATGGGCAGAAGACCTAAATAGACATTTCTCCAAAGAAGATATACAGACTGGCAACAAACACATGAAAGAATGCTCAACATCATTAATCATTAGAGAAATGCAAATCAAAACTACAATGAGATATCATCTCACACCAGTCAGAATGGCCATCATCAAAAAATCTAGAAACAATAAAGGCTGGAGAGGGTGTGGAGAAAAGGGAACACTCTTGCACTGCTGGTGGGAATGTGAATTGGTTCAGCCACTATGGAGAACAGTATGGAGGTTCCTTAAAAAACTACAAATAGAACTACCATATGACCCAGCAATCCCACTAGTGGGCATATACCCTGAGAAAACCAAAATTCAAAAAGAGTCATGTACCACAATGTTCATTGCAGCTCTATTTACAATAGCCCGGAGATGGAAACAACCTAAGTGCCCATCATCGGATGAATGGATAAAGAAGATGTGGCACATATATACAATGGAATATTACTCAGCCATAAAAAGAAACGAAATTGAGCTATTTGTAATGAGGTGGATAGACCTAGAGTCTGTCATACAGAGTGAAGTAAATCAGAAAGAAAAAGACAAATACCGTATGCTAACACATATATATGGAATTTAAGAAAAAAAAATGTCATGAAGAACCTAGGGGTAAGGCAGGAATAAAGACGCAGACCTCCTAGAGAACGGACTTGAGGTTATGGGGAGGGGGAAGGGTGAGCTGTGACAGGGCGAGAGAGAGTCATGGACATATACACACTAACAAACGTAGTAAGGTAGATAGCTAGTGGGAAGCAGCCGCATGGCACAGGGATATTGGCTCGGTGCCCTGTGACAGCCTGGAGGGGTGGGATAGGGAGGGTGGGAGGGAGGGAGACGCAGGAGGGAAGACATATGGGAATATATGTTTATGTATGACTGATTCACTTTGTTATAAAGCAGAAACTAACACACCATTGTAAAGCAATTATACCCCAATAAAGATGTTAAAAAAATAAAATAAAATAAAAAATAAATTATTTGCACTATAAAGAAGCTACCAATTAAAAATGCGTAAAGTTTTATAGCATATGTAATATTTACTGTAAATGTATAAACACATAATATGTTATAATCATTCACATCATTGCACTCTGCTTGGAATCCAGTATATCCTATTAAACATTACCTTTTTGATGTTGCATACCTTCAATACTCTTCCGGTTATACCCCAAAACCAGCATGACATTTTTAAGGCTTCCTTTATAAAAAAATAAAAGTTTTCTGTTAAAACAATATAATAAGTTGGACTTCAAAGAGTACAACTGTTCATATTTAAGACACAAAAACCTTGGAACTTAACTTACAATTCCATTATTTATGAGATCCCTCAACTATACTGAATAAGAAAACTCTCCAAGATGACCAGAAATTTTTTAAAGTTAGAAAATTTGTGATCTACTCCTTATTATCATTCTTATTAATTGTGTGAATCTGAGAAAATAGCTTAACCTTTCTGCAAAATGGGTTCAATATTTATACAGTACCCCTCCAGCCAAAGTTATATGTCGAAGAGATAGTGTGTGCGAAAGTGCTTTGGATACTATAAGGCACTGGTCAAATGTGAAGCATCTGGATAGAGAGTTGCATGGACAGATAATATACTGATACCCTGTCACATAACCATACTTTATTCTCAAGTCATTCAATAATTTATTCAACAAATATTTATCAAAAGCCTCTATGTACTAGGCCCTAGGCTAGGCCATGGGAATAAAAGGGAACGAACACAAGCAGAGCCAACCCACATGGAGTTTACGGTCTAGTGAGGAGATTAGTTACTACTCAGTAACTAAGTTAACTAGGCAGAAGATGAAACCACACACATAAAACCTTGAGGTAGGGTGAAGCATAGTATTTAAGAGGGACTGAATGTTCTTCTAGACCAGAAAGAGCAGAGAGGAATATGGCAAATGATAAGGGCTAGAGAACTACAGTGAAGCCAGATCATGCCATACATTGTACAATAAGTTTAAATTATTTAAAAAATCAATAAAACCCATTGAAATCTCACTATAATGTCAGTAATGAACAACCATTTGGATGCCAAAGTATTGGGCTGGCCAAAAAGTTCGTACGGAAAAACCCGAATGAACTTTTTGGCCAACTCAATACATACAAATTAAATTAAAGGATAAAACAACCTTGGTGAGTAAGACTAGAGGGACGACCCCCTGCACACCTACTACTTTGCTGGTGTGGACGTGTGTCCTGGTAGTCACCAGTCACTAGGAGCACCTCATTCTAACTCCTGTGCAACTCTGACACCCATTCATGGACAATGGGTGAGGTTGAGGAGAAACATTTATCTCAGCCCTTAATATATTCCTGTAAAAGGAATTTACTATTCTCTTTACCCTGTTAAACATTTTATTTCTCATTTGCTAAAGCTACATTAACTCTAGTTTTGCAGAACTTAACCCCATTTTTGTGATCAACTCTATATATACTAAGTCTATTCCCTAAAGCAAATAGTCAAAAGAAGATAGTTAAGTGTGAGTATCATGTGCTATCATGATTTTTTCATACTTAAGTAGAAAAGGAGTAACAAGATAAAACATAAAAGCTTGAGTAAAACATTATGATTTGTCAATATTTGTAAATTGTGAAGTTCGGCATATATTGCTACAAGAATATAAATTTATTTATAGAATGAAAAACTAGTAGGAAGCTTAAACTATGATCAAAATAAACATCTGTTTTAATTTCTTTGGTCAAAAACTTAAAAATACTCAACATTATATGTTTTTCTCTTAATTATAAAGAACAAAGAGAAAGTAAGACCCAAATTTAGTGTCAGTTAGAATAATCTGCTTCTCTTATGGGACTAAAAACATCAATTCCCTCCGTGTTTTTAAGGGCCCTATTCAAAATACATCCTGCAAAATTTCACTGTGAACTTCTGAGACACTTCACATGATGCTGGAAAGTGAAGAGAAAACTTAAATTTAAAATAAAAACATATTTTTATAGTCTTAGAGAATATGAAAAAAAAGATCTAAAGGAAAGAAACTTGCCTAACTGTGCAGTCATCATGGCCCTAACAGAATCACAAAAGCTGTGAATTATACAGATGATTCGACGAGCTGAAAGATCAAGGAGTAAGATATGGCCCCCCCCAGTCCCTATCCAGAGGGCAGTGTTCTTCTGGAGGCAGAGAGTTTTCACTCTCCCAGAATAAGACATTTGGTGTTTCGCTTCCTTGTTTGCTTTGACCAGCTCCTCCCTAA
Organism: Orcinus orca; assembly: GCF_937001465.1. Classification (NCBI taxonomy): domain Eukaryota; kingdom Metazoa; phylum Chordata; class Mammalia; order Artiodactyla; family Delphinidae; genus Orcinus; species Orcinus orca. Next base: position 31,585,852 of record NC_064569.1, on the reverse strand, counting down.
AAACCATAAGGAAAGTATGCATTAATACTTTTTTCAGAAATAAAGAGATAAAAAAAAGTGTGTCTCTCTCTGTATATACAGACACACACACACATATATAACATTTTAAATTATGAATACATGACAGCATACATTACATACTATTAAAATTGTACAGAACTAATTTTGCTAAATATAGTATGTCAAAGAGTCACGTTTTACTACATAAAGCATAAATGACCAAAGATAACACAATTGTCTCCTAACTTCAAGAAATTCTGAAATAAATAAGATAGATACAATTTTTATTAATAAGCCTATGTAATCCAGCAAAAAAAAAAGAACCAATTTGTCCAATATAAAGGGAAAAAAAGTTAGTTTCAAAAGGTTTTTATGAAGTCTAAAAGTTATAGAGGAAAATAAAATTATAATCATCTACATGTAAAAGATATGAATACAAACGACTGAATTTTTCACTGAGCTAATGAGTAATTCATGACAAAAATGAGGTATCCAGAAGTAAAAGAATTTCATGAAGTAAGGGACCCTTTACCAGGCAGAACTGTCAGCTCTTCTGAACATAAATTTCCTCACCATCCAGAGAAAAACTAAGAAGGTGTTAGGAAAGTAAACTCTGAAATCTAATTTTATGGATACAGTATATAATCTAAATGTTCTCCAGCAGATAAAAAAATCTATACTGTAAAACCAGAACAAAACTATGAAGTATCTAGCAAATAAGGCTGGCAATGGTCCTGTGTGCCAGCAGCAGCAAACAAGGGATGTGCTTGATGGGAAGTCTCCGACACACTGTATCAGACTGAGCACTGCGGCCTCAGTCTGGCATCTTGATCTTCCCTCCTTAGTGCACTGGTCAATCCAGTACATTTTTTCACCCATATTTTATATTGTTTTGTGACTTTTTCTTTGTAATACCTTGAGGAAACCATATCTATTATGTGCCTATTTTTTTTTTCAAAAATGAAATTTGTTGGATACCAACAGATGGTGCTGAAAAGCATTAACAATTTTGTTTCTGAGGGTTGTTTGTTTTTTTTTTAACATTTTTCCATTTAGAAGTAGAAAGGAAGAAAAATAAGCCATACTTCCTCTCTCTGTGAAATATGAAGTGTAAGGACAGCTCTTACAGGCATAAAATAAAGAACCAATGACACTGTACCTACAGTCAACAACATATTGTACACTTAAAATTTTGTTAATTGGGTAGGTCTCATGTAGTATTCTTTTCACAATAAAATTAAAAAAATAATAATTTACTTTAAAAAGTGCACACAGTCTATCAGTTCACAGAGTTTTTCAGTCTTCTTGTCCCATACTTCCACAAATGGGCTATTTTTCTTAGCAACATAAAGAGCCGTGTCTACCACCACTGCTATGATGTTGGAATCACTGAAAGATGCATAAGAAAACCTAGGGGGAAAGAAAAGAATGTCATTTCATTTTTCTAGTATTTCAAAATATAATGCAACCTTATTATGTTAGCTCTTAATGCATATAAAGGATTAACACTATTTTGAAAAAGAAACAGGCTAGAGTATTTGGCAATTATTTCATATTATCCCCTAACCATTCTGAATAGAATACTTTGCGAACAAAAGTCCAGGACCAGAGAGCTCCACAAATGAATTCTACCAATCATTTAGAGAAGAGTTTTAACATCTATCCTTCTCAAAATATTTCAGAATATTAGAGGAAGGAATGCTCCTGAATTCATTCTATGAGGCCAGCATCACCTCAATACTAAAAACCAGACAAAGAAAACACATAAAAAAGAAAATTACAGGCCAGTATCACTGATAAACATAGATGCAAAAATCCTCAACAAAATATTAGCAAACCAAATCCAACAATACATTAAAATGATCATATACCATTATCAAGTAGGATTTAACCCAGCAATGCAAGGATTTTTCAATATCCACAAATATCCACAATATCCACAAATCAATCACACCACATTAACAAACTGAAGAATAAAAATCATACAATCATCTCAATAGAGGCAGAAAAGGCTTTTGACAAAATTCAACATCCATTTATGATAAAAACTCAACAGAAAGTAGTCATAGAGGGAACATAGCTCAACATAATACAGGCCATATATGACAAGCACATAGCTAACATCATTCTCAATGGCGAAAACCTGAAAGCGTTCCCTCTAAGATCAGGACCAAGACAAGGATGCCCACTCTCGCTACTTTTATTCAACATAATACTGGAAGTAGACACAGCTATCAGACAAGAAAAAGAAATAAAAGGAATCCAAACTGGAAAGGAAGAAGTGAAACTGTCACTGTTTGCAGATGACATGATACTATACATAGAAAATCCTAAAGTTGCTACCAGAAAACTACTAGAGCTCATCAATGAATTCACTAATTTTGCAGGATACAGAAATCTGTTGCATTTCTATACACTAACAACGAACAATCAGAAAGAGAAATTAAGGAAACAATCCCATTAACAACTGCATCAAAAAGAATAAAATAACAAGGAATAAACCTACTACAGCAGATAAAAGAGCTGTACTCAGAAAACTGGAAGACTCTGATGAAAGAAACTGAAGATGACACAAACTGATGGAAAGCTACACCGTGTTCATGGATTGGAAGAATTAATATTGTTAAAACGACCATACTACCCAAGGCAATCTACATATTCAATGCAATCCCTATTAAAATACCAATGGCATTTTTCACAGAACAAGAACAAATAATTTTAAAAATTTGTATGGAAATACAAAAGACCTGAATAGCCAAAACAATCTTGAGAAAGAACATAACTTAAGGAATCACACTCCCTGACTCCGGACTATATTACAAGCTACAGTAATCAAAACAGTATGGTACTGGCACAAAAACAAACACATACATCAATGGAATATAAGAGACCAGAAATAAACCCACCCACTTATGTTCAATTAATCTACAACAAAGAAGGCAAGAATGCACAATGGAGAAAAGACAGTGTCTTCAATAAGTGGTGCTAGAAAAACAGGAAAAACAGGTACATGGAAAAGAATGAAATATAGAAGATTCTCTAACAGCATATACAAAAATAAACTCAAAGTGGATTAAAGACTTAAATGTAAGATTAAGTACCATAAAACTCTTAGAAGAAAACATAGGCTGAGCACTCTTTGGTTTAAATTGTAACAAAATTTTTTGGGGGGATCTGTCTCCTAAAGCAAAGAAAATAACAGCAAAAATAAACAATGGGACCTAAGTAAACTTAAAAGCTTTTGCACAGCAAAGGAAACCATCAACAAAATGAAAAGACAACCTACTGAATGGAAGAAGATATTTGCAAATGATACGATTGATAAGGGGTTAATATCCATAATATATAGACAGCTCCTATAACTCAACATCAGAAAAAACAAAAAACCCAATTAAAAAATGGGCAGAAGACCTGAACAGACGTTTTTCCAAAGAAGACATACAGATGGTCTGCAGGCACATGAAAAGATGCTCAACATCATTAATCATCAGAGAAATACAAATTAAAACCACAGTGAGATATCACCTCACACCTGTCAGAATGGCTCTCATCAAAAAAACCACAAATAATAAATATTGGCAAGAATGTGGAGAAAAGGGAAACCTCATACACTGTTGGTGAGAATGTAAATTGGTGCAGCCACTGTGGGAAACAGTATGGAGGTTTCTCAAAAAACTAAAAATAGAACTACCATATGCCCCAGCAATTCCACTCCTGGGTATTTATCCAAAAAAATGAAAACACTAATTTGAAAAGATACACACACCTTAATATTCATAGTAGCATTATTTACAATAGCCAAGATATGGAAGCAACCTAAGTGTCCATCAACAGATGAATGGATAAAGAAGATGTGGTATATATACATATAAAATAGAATAATACCCAGCTATAAAAAAGAATGAAATTTTGCCATTTGCAACAACATGGATGGACTTAGAGGTTATTATGATAAGTGAAATAAGTAAAAGAAAAACAAATACTGTTTGATATCACTTCTACATAGAATCTAAAAAATAAAACAAACTAGTGAATATAACAAAATAGAAACAGACTCACAGATACAGAGAACAGACTAGTGTTTACCAGTTGGGATAGGGAAGGGGGGGAGGGCCAAGATAATGTTAGGGGATTAAGAGGTACAAACTACTATGTATAAAATAAATAAGCTATAACAATATATAGTACAACACAGGGAATATAGCCAATAGTTTATAACTATAAATGGAATATAAACTTTAAAAATTGTGAATCACTATGTTGTACCCCTGGAACTTATATAATATTGTAAATCAACTATACCTCAATAAAAAAAGAAAGAACAAAGAAAATTATACAAAATACATGTGTTAAATCCGTATCTTTAGTAAAATAATGAGTTGCTGCCTCTCAAATTCCATGTTTAATTTGATACAGAGATAATGAAAATAATAAAAAATTAGATTGATAGATACTACTAAAATTACTATGAGTTTTCATATTTTATCCCAAATGTGATTAGACTGGGTGATTTTTTAATGTTCCTCTGCTTTCTAAGTTCTATAATGAATATTTAAATTTACAATAGAAAAATAAAGTATGCATTTTGAAAGATCTTTGTTTGGGATTATCAATAGCATTACTGACTTGATTGTAAAGAATAAAAATGAAAAATATGGTAAATGAGTTGCATAGATAAGAATAACTTACAGCTGATTTGTCCTGGTCTCAATCCGTTTCTGAATGGTGAAATCATCAGAAAATGAGAAAACTTTTGTACCACACCCTCCCCACATAATGTTTTTCTCGGTTGAATTCATGGATTCACTCAAACACATCAGTGGAGTGCTGACATTTCCTATATTGAGTGTCTTCAAAGGAGCAGCTCCTTTACACTTTGCCAAAAAGAGAAAACACATTCAGTAAATTGAGTAGCCACAGAATGAAACAGTGTAAAATTTCAGCTTTCTAAAAACTACTTTCCCATCTTAAATGGTTAGAGGTATTAAAATAAAAATTCAGGATACATTTTTCAAAGGACTTATAAAAACAGGATTTAATTCAAATGGTATTCAATGTGTTATCCTTATAACCAATCTCTTCACTTCTCCATGCAAAACTTGTACCGGAAGTAACTTAGGGATTATACTATAATTACGTCTTTGTCTCTCATTAGATAATAAGCTTTTTTGATAACAAAGAGTATGAATGGGTAGGATGTTGAATGACTAGATAGAACCACAGATGAATGATGGATGGAGAAATTAATTCTTTAATGATAAATGTGAATCTTAATAACAGAAAGTCACATGATTTCTTCAAGGTTAAAGAACAGGTTAACCACCTAGAGAAATGGAAATAAAAACAAAAGTAAACAAATGGGACCTAATGAAACTTAAAGGCTTTTGCACAGCAAAGGAAACCATAAACAAGAATGAAAAGACAACCCTCAGAATGGGAGAAAATATCTGCAAATGAAGCAACTGACAAAGGATTAATCTTCAAAATATACAAGCAGCTCATGCAGCTCAATATCAAAAAAACAAACAACCCAATCCAAAAATGGGCAGAAGACCTAAATGGACATTTCTCCAAAGAAGATACACAGATTGCCAACAAACACATGAAAGGACGCTCAACATCACTAATCATTAGAGAAATGCAAATCAAAACTACAATAAGGTATCACCTCACACTGGTCAGAATAGCCATTGTCAAAAAAATCTACAAACAATAAATTCTGGAGAGGGTGTGGAGAAAAGGGAACCCTTCTGCACTGTTGGTGGGAATGTAAATTGATACAGCCACTATGGAGAACAGTATGGAGGTTCCTTAAAAAACTAAAAATAGAACTACCATACGACCCAGCAATCCCACTACTGGTCATATACCCTGAGAAAACCATAATTCAAAAAGAGTCATGTACCACAATGTTCACTGCAGCACTATTTACAATAGCCAGGACATGGAAGCAACCTAGGTGTCCATCAACAGATGAATGGATAAAGAAGATGTGGCACATATATATAATGGAATATTACTCAGCCATAAAAAGAAATGAAATTGAGTTATTTTTAGCGAGGTAGATGGACCTAGAGACAGTCATACAGAGTGAATTAAGTCAGAAAGAAAAAAATAAATACCGTATGCTAACACATATATATGGAGTCTAAAAAGAAAAAATGGTTCTGAAGAACCTAGGGGCAGGACAGGAATAAAGACACAGACATAGAGAATGGACTTGAGGACACAGGGAGGGAGAAGGGTAAGCTGGGACGAAGTGAGAGAGTGGCACTGACATATATACACTAACAAATGTAAAACAGATAGCTAGTGGGAAGCAGCTGCATAGCACAGGGAGATCAGCTCAGTGCTTTGTGTCCACCTAGAGGGGTGGGATAGGGAGGGTGGGAGGGAGGGAGATGCAAGAGGGAGGAGATATGGGGATGTATGTATACATATAGCTGATTCACTTTGTTATACAGCAGAAACTAACACACCATTGTAAAGCAATTATACTCCAATAAATATGTTAAAAAAAAGAAAAAAAAGAAAGAACAGGTTGGTAGCAAGCCAGACTTAAAACTTGTTTCTCCTGTTTTTTCCACAATGTATTTATAAGAAATTATCTACTTCACTTATATAAAAATGGAATTATTTCCATCCCTAACCTTATAAAGCAGATCTCATTTATCAATTCATCCTTGGTTCATTCCTATAAAATATACAGTTAATCAGTAAGTACTTATAGAGAATGTACTGTGTTCAACACTTCCTGAAGCAATAGAAAGGTAAAAAGCAGAATATATGATCCAGAATCTCAGGGAGTTTATATCAGTTAGAAGGAAGGTGGTGATGAGTAAAGATAAAACAAAGAACTTAAATTCTCATGCAGAATGCATTCAACATTTACCTTAACCGTTTTATCTTCAAAAATTGCTAAGTTGCCATCAGCAGTTCCCACTAAAAGGAAATTTTTCTGCTTGCTAAAAGAAAAAATGTCAGAATTGTTACAAAAATAATGCTTATATTGACCAAGATGGTCTTAACATCCCACCTACCTTAACTAAACTTTAGATAGGTTTCTTCCTGATTATTGGCCTCTACCTCCTTTTCCTTAGAGCATTTACTTGAGAAAACTTACATTGCAACTTCTTTCTCTGCCCATTTAAGATGTAGAGCTTCTTCAAGTTTTACAACTCAAGAATGTCTTTTCTCAAGGATCTGGGTGCCCTCTCTGAAATGTCATCAGGAAGGATGGCACCCCTTCTCCCATTCTTTGTGGGAGGGTAGGAGCCTACTTCAATAAGCAACAATCAGCAAACACAGATAACCTAATCACACTGACCCTCCCCCTCCCCCAATGTCCTCCAGTACTTTTCCACTAGCTCATTACAGGGTTTAAAAAATCTCCCACCTTTTATTTCAGCAGAGCTGAGTCCAATCCCTCTCCCCTATTGCAATAATCTTAAATATAAAGTCTTCCTTGCCTATTTGACTTCATCTGATGAAATTTTTATTTGACAGTATCCAAATAATTTCAACTCCAAAATTGCCAGTGGAGTTTATATTTTAGCCACCAAAAACTTGGACTTCACATTTTTCTAATACTTTTTATTTTCCAGTACTGACTTAAACCAGAGAAGTATATGGTGCATAATCTAAATGGCTCCTGGAAATCATACTGCCCCAAATATTACAGCAACCAACCTGTTACACCTGAAATTCTGCCATTTCGATAAATTCCTGAGATAAAATCTTTTCGACTGATAATGGTTAAGCCATTTCACTATTGACAACTTCTGAACTCATCTACTGAAGTTTTTTTTCCATTTTGGTAGTTAGTTAAGTGATATGCTTTAGACTGGCATTAACAGTTTATTGATATACATGTATTCAAAGTAAGAATGAATGAGAACTCATTTTTGAAGAGGCTCTACAAAAATCAACTGATGTGCTGAGTGGTGAAGAGTTAGAGCCATAGTTGAGATAAAACCAGGAGCAAGGCTGGAAACCTGAAGAAATGACTGACCTATTTTTTAACTGTCTCAGCTTGATCTGTATACAGAAAAATGCAAATATCTTCGTGGCCTCCTATAGTTCCCTTTAATATATGCAACCAATGGAAAAATGTTAAAAATGAGCAACCTTTCTTGATACTGTAACAATTTTGCACACAATTAAGTCATCTAAAAGATATGTAATTTTCCCCCAATGGTCAAAATCACTACCTTACCTTTGCTTGGAAAAGGAATTGCAATACAAGCAAGTAACAGAATCAGTCATCTTTTCAAGAGTGTGCCTCTTTCTCTCATCTTCAGTATTGACGACGAGGAGCATGCCAGACTGTGTTCCAGATACAATCCAGCTTTCCTTTTCAACAGGAAGATGCACCAAGGCTAGGCACAATATTCTACTATCAGTAACTTCCTGTTAAGAAAAGAAAACACGCTCTAAAGGACTTGGTTCTAGCTTAAGTGACTAGAACTACATAGAATGAAAATATTATGTAATCCACATACTTAACTCTTTTTACTTTCTTGGTTTTCATTTTTAAAACAATGCCAATTTTATTTAACTTTCAACAATAAATGAGTTAACTGGCAAAAAAAAAAAAAAAAAAATGCCTGCCTAGAATGCACCTGAAACTAAAAATTGAAAATTACTTCTCAGTATCATTTCCCACTCCATTAAAATAATATAAGAGGATTGTTCAACCTTAAGAATAATGTTTAGGTACAACATTTCTTTCAAGGGCAACAGTCAAAATATAAGGTTTTTTTAAGTCTAGAAATTTACCTTATATTTCCCAATATAATTTATTGGGAAATATAAGGTAAGTCTAGAAATTTACCTTATATTTCCCAATATAATTTATTGATCCATCTTGCAGAAGCCATGCCCAGATCTCCTCTATCACCCACCCCCGGCTGCTCTGAGTGTTGGCTACTAAGAGCTCAGAGCTGCACCCTTCACTACCTTCAGCTCATGGGAGCTGGCTTGTTAAGAAATGGTTGGGAGGTTATGCCACCCCTACCCTTGGGCAAATTGCAGCTGATGACTGACTGATAAGTGGGAATGAAATACTGGACCCCTTGCCTGGTGAAGGGATAAATCTGTGCCGTTATTCACATTCCAGAGTTTCTTGTGGGTAAAGACTGAGGCTAGACTTCCTCAGACACTACATTTTTGCTAAGCTTCTTCCCCTGATCTATGTGGCTTCCCATACCTCCTTAAAAGTTTCTCTCTCCTTGAATCACTCATATAAGATTCTCTGTTTCAGGCTGTGTTTCTAGCATTCCTGACCTAAGACACACATATACTGTGATTTTAAAATAAAACACACACTACTTCATTTCATGTGAATACACTTGTTTTAACAGGAAGCTAATTTAATAACACTCCTATATTATATTATATATATATATTATATATTATATATATATAATATATATATATATTATATATATATATATACACATATATATATATATATATTATTGCAAGTAACTTTTTTTTTTTTTAAAGAACCAGTCACTGCAGTCCACTTGAAAGTCATGGACACCCTCGGGAATCTCACGGGCCTGGTTCTTGGCTGGGCCCCTGACAAAAGGTTCTGCCCAGTGGTTGAACCCAAATAGCTGTGTCCAAAACCAAATGCCGGTTCTTCAAGTCCTGGACACTTCGCACCTGCACACTGAGTACCCCTAAGTAATTTTCAATTGGTTCATGCTTTAAAATAATTTGCAAAGTGAGTTTTCTGGAGTTTCACTAATTTAAATGGTATTTGGACTTACCACAGAAGTGTATCTTTCTGTATTTAAGTCAAGAAAGGAGAGCTGTCCTTTGTCAGTGTGCCCACAGCCCAGCCAAATGCTTGCATTCTTGCTGTTATGATTCATAGCAACCATGCATTCAACAGTAAAGTTTTTAGGTATTGATATACGCCTCATCAGACAGATTAACTCAGCTGAATTCAAAATGTCAAAGACCTGAGAAAGTTTAAAAATTAACAAAATAACACACATCAGGTTAACACATGCCCTCTTGAAAGATCATATCATTATGCATAATGTAGTATTAAATGTTACAGCACTAAACCTAAATCTTATTTAAACTGTGACCCATTCGGAGCAACAAGATTAACAATCAAACTATAGATATTAAGATAATACTTATTTTTAAGCTATGCATGATATACGCACTTTTGTACATATGGTATGTTTTGTAACTTGAAAAGAAAATCTCAAAAGTGCCAAATGAACAGAATTTAGCAGAGTCAGGAACTATTCTTCATTCAGTTTCATACCGCAGAGACGCATCATGTTGAAGGGCCCACGATAGAATACACCTTCTACCAGTTGAAGGGAAAAGACATTTTGATTTTGGTAACAAAACTCACAAATCACCTCTAGATTCTGTTTTTATATTTTTCCTTCAAGCACTAACGAACTAAAGAGATGGCAGAGAGCCAGTGTAAGGAAACAGAACCAGGGCTCAGGAAAATGGAATTAGAGCCCTGCGTCACAGCCACTTACCTGCCACTCATGAGGCTCCAAGACAGCTCCATTTCTCCCAGTGACTCATCTGACAAAGGTGATGAGTTTACGCACCTTGCCTAGTACACACTGTATTCTAAAGACTAAACGGGTATGTGAAAGTTTCTGAAAACTGTCATGTGCTAAAAAAAACCCTCAAGATTGTTATGTAATCTGTAAAATACAGGTGAAATATAAGTGAAAATTAAAAGAAGAAAAAGTAAAATAATAATTAAGCTCTGGAAAATTTTGCTTTGATAATTTTTTTTTAAAGTCTGTGTAATTAACACTGGTAGCAACCAAAATTAAAAAGTCAGTAAGGCAACTAGTCAAGATGATTATATGATGTTTGATAAAGGCAGTGTATACATGTCCTCAGCTATTTCTGAGTAGGAAATTTAAAATTGAACAAAAATTTTTCAATGAATTATTATACAAAATTGAGAGTCCACAACATAAAAACAGCTCTTATTTTGATCTATTAAAATCTGTTTCATTTAAAACATAGTAAGAGTTCTGTTTCCAATAATATGGTGGAAGAGGTTATTTGGACAAAACTTCCAGCTGGATACAACTTAAAATGCTGAAGAAATTATTTTTTAATCTCTTAAAAACATTAAAGATCTGACAACACCATATAGAATTTTCAGGCCAAAATATTAATGAAAGACAGAATCCAGAGAGGTCAGATGAACCCTGAAGCCCAATTTTCCCTTTAGGCATTTGTCTATTGAAGCAAAATTGATGTGCGGTTTTTAGTGCCTTGTGAGGCCAGTGGGAAAGAGTTAAACCTATGACCTGCCCAAAGTGGAGAATGTAGTCTTGTTCCCATAAAACTGGGATCCCAAAAGGACTGCATATTTAGAATAAATGAGAACCAGATATAAAGCCACTCCACACTCCCACTCTCACTGGTTTATAAGAAAAGTTGCCTTGGGACTTTACAGACACAGGGGGAGAGAGCAAAAGAACCCTGAGAAACTGTTTATTAATTAATAAGCTTGTTCTCAAGATTTGTAGACCAGATTCTCATCACCTGGGTGATTCAAAAACATCTCAAGCCAGGAATTGAGTGTAAAGCAATTTATAGCAAGATAATCCAGAAAAAGATGTGCAAGACCTAGATGCAAAATTATAAAACTTCATTGAAAGACACTTAAGAAGACCTAAATACAGAGATAACCCATATTCAAGAATAGAGAGACAATATATCATAAGGATATTGTCTACAGATTCAATGCAAGTCTAATCCAAAGCACAATAGAATTTTTCATAAAAGTTGACAAAGTGATTTAAAATTTTATATGGAAAAACTAGACTGAAGAACAGCTAAAGCATTCCTAAAGGATAAAAATAAGGGGGGAAAGAGACTATTATAAAGCTTCAGGAATTAAGACAGGATTGTACCGGAGGAAGAACAGGTAAATTGACCAATGGAAGAGAATGTGTGTGTGTTTATCTTTGAGTGTATATTACAGAGTGGAAATGGAAAATAAAAAGATCAGTAGAAGACAAAGGAAGAAACAATTTCATAGATGAAGCTGGAAAAATTGGTTACCCATATGGAAAAAAGGAAATTGGATCTAGATTAAAATGTCATTTCCTGATAGATTCAGAACTTAACTATTAAGAACAAAACTTTTAAACATTTTGAAGAAACAATAGGTAAATATTTTTGTGACTCTGAGAGAGATAAGGACCTTTTAAAACAGGACCCTAAAATTAATAACCATAAAAAGAAGTATTGTTAAATTTATCTCTATTAAAATGAAGAAAATCTGTTAATCAAAAGGCACTCTTTAGGAAATAAAAATGCAAACCATGAATTGGGAAAAGAAATTTGCAACATATATAACCAACAAAGTTTTAGTATAAAATGTATAAAGAAGCGCTTTTTAAATTTTATTTTTACAAAAACAACTCAATAGAAAAATGGCTAAATAATGAACAGGCATTTTCCAGAAGAGGAAACATATATGTGACCAATGAATATATAAAGAGATGCTCATCTTTATTAGTAATTAGGAAAATGTAAATCAATACACAAGACTGAATCTATTTGGAAAAAATTAAGAAGTCAGATAGTACAACGTTTAGGGAGAATATATTAAAAAAACAGCTACCTTAATATACAGGTGATGGAACTGTTAAGCTAGTACAACTTCTTCAAGAAATGATTTAGATATTCCCATATCCCATGATTCTGCAATTCAACTCCTGGTTAGATACCACAAAGCAATTCTGATACAATTTGCACTAGGTGACATGTACGACCGCACTCATTAACAGCACTATTTATAATAGCAAAAAACTAGAAACAATACCAATACCCACTGATATGATCATGGGTAAATACATTGTTGTGCATTCAAACAATGGAATGGAATAGTAGGGAAAGTAATCAACAGCTATGTTCAACAACATGAATGAAGCTTACAAAATAATGTTGGGAGAACAACTGAAAAAACTCAGAACAGCACGTGACTATGATTCCATTTTAAATAAATTATAAACTGGGTAGTAAAATCATAAAAAGAAAAATAAACAATGATTATCATGAAAGTCAGGAGACTGGCTACATATAGAGAAAAGAGGGTGATGCAATCAGAAAGAGGCATATGTGCGTTTCTGGGGTGTTGGCCCTTTATTTTGTGCCTGGGGTAGTGACGGGATAGAGGAGTTTTGCTTTATAACTGTTTTAAACTGTGTGTGTTTGTTTATATGTTTGAGTATATATATTTGAATATTACATATATATTTTTGATGTTCTGAACAAAATACTGATAAATTTTGACTACACAAATACCTGGGCAGAAGTAGGTCTTTCCTGAGGATTTTCTTTCAAACATTTTTTAATTAACTTCTCAACCATAGGCCATGGGGCACAACCATATTCTTTAACTGGATCTAAAACATTAAAAAACATATCACGCTTAAACACTGGACAAATCAGAACAATTATTTTATTTCTTCTCAATGTGTATGAGAGGTCCAGACATTGCAAAGGAACCACTGATCTCTATAATCCCATATATATCATGAATCTACTTATCACTCTTAAAGCTAATTTTGTTAACTGTCTCCACTAGAGACATCAAGAATGAGTTCTTAATTTTTACAGTATAAAAAGAGACACAAATACCAACTGAATAAAAATAGATTTTCCTTTCATACCTTCATTTCAAATAGACTTTGAAAACACTTTTGTTCATATAATAGACTGCTTTGCAAATACTTTTTATTTTAATATTCAATGTAGACAAGCATTTAATCCATTTAATCCAAAGTTACCCCCACAGTCACTTTGTGCACATTTGTTTTTTTTATAAGAGGTATGCCATTTTTCTGATTGGTATAGAATACAGACCTGAAAACTTTCACTGGAAAGCTAACTGATAAAATGAGGGAGATGACCTAGATTGTGCACAAAGTTTAGTCGAATAATAATAGATTTCCTTCTGTTGGGAATCTTTAAAGGTTCCCCAGAAGGAGATAGTTAAAGCTGTATTCCCTGCAGATGGAACATAGTATACACTCAAAACTTTTCTTAAATGAAAAGAAAAGCAGAAAATATGAGAAACTAAATATATTTAAAAGAATACTTTAGAATGAGAACTGAAGAGTTAAGGAATGAATGACAAAGCCCTAGAATTTCTTTAAAGCATGAGGCAACCATTCAAAATGAGATTTGATTTCATTAAATACTCATTTACTAATTCTTACTAATATTTACTACTAAAAATTATTATTGTAAATAATTCAAGCTTCCATTCCTGCATAGAAATTACTTCACTCCAAGAAAATGAAAATAGCCCAAGCTAATGGACACTTAGTAACTCCTTACAAGAAGAAAAGTCACTAAACCTGGAGTTCTAATAGTATTTCCTTCTCTGAGTATTCTTCTAAATATAATACCAAATATATCAATATTTGGAATATTAAAAAGAAGCCCTATAAATTCTATCTTTCTCATATGATTTTATTAATATGTCACAGAATTTAAGAATATTCATGCACTAAAAAAATTTTCAGCTGTGAAATGAATTACTATACAACTACAATTAAATAACTTGGAAATGAAGCTGCTATTAAAAAATAATAATAATCTTTATTGTAGATAAAATAAAACTTACCAGGTAATTTTCCTTGTATTGCCAATTCATCAAACTCATTTGGGAACTTCAAACCCTCTGCTATTCTACCTCCAGTTGTCAAAATATCATAGAGTAGCAAACCAAATGAATAAACATCAGCCTGTTGGTTATAAATAACATTTCCTCTGGCAACTTCAGGTGCACGAAACCCTGAAAGTAAACAGACATATTAATAAATATGCCCAACCCCAGAACTTATACACCCAGGGAGGTATATACTTAGGCATATGTGCTGATGAAGAGACAGGAAGATGAGTTCTAAACAGGCCACATCACCTCTATAAGAAGACATCTTAATCAAGTCAATTAACAGCCCTGTCCCAGGACATTTCACCCCAAGGTCCATCTTGAAGAATAATAAGGATAAACATTCAATAATAAATTATTAAGTGATATTTCATAATTAAATAAATAAAGCCTAAGAGGGGGGAAAAGTCTACATCATTCTTAATAATAACTATTCCCAGAGCAGTGTTTCAAACAGAGGAGGAGACAGGAGGGAGATTTCTAGACTTCACTCCAAGTCACTTTAACCTGGCTGCAATGCTAATGGCCTTATCATTCCAAGAATTGTGACTCTGCTCCTTGAACCCAACTGAACACTAAAAAGAAAACCTCGAATAAAACGAATAAAAGCCCTCTCTCTCAGGTGTAAGTTCATGCCTGAAATTCTCTGAAAGAAAAATAAAACCTTTCATTTTGCAATAGAGATAAATCATTTTTAAGCACTTCAGGGAAAAAAAAGTAATTTCAACATTACCTGTAATAGTCAACAATCTAAGGAAAACCAACTATGTTCTATATATAAATATTTGAAAAATAAAAACATTAAATTATCACTTTTTGACTATTAACTTCATGAAGATTAAAAACAATAACAAACCCAGAATGGGAAATAGGTGCTCTAATTCAAGTTTTGAGGGAATTTTAATTGATAAACCTTTCTAGAAGGTAATTAGTATTTCAAAATTCAAAATATGCCTACCCAGCAATATGATGTTTAGAAATTTAATGTTTAAAAATTAGTTTCATAAATGGGAAATTTTTAATTTACAAGTCTATTAATTAAAGCCTTTCAATATATCAAAAAGTTCGAAAAAATTAAATATACATCAAGATGTGGTTAAGTAAATTACTGAAATATTATGTAACTGTTAAAACTGATATTTGACACAGAAAGATGTCCCTGAAATATTAAGTAGAAAAAGAAAACAAAGATGCAGAATTTACAATACAGTATGTATATAAAACACTCAAGCACATTAAATCTAGATATATCTCTTTGTTGCCAGAGTGTTATTTCCACTAATTTATTAGAAACACATCTTTTGACCTGCTCAATAGCATTTGCTGCTTTCAACTCACAACCTTATGTTTTGCAAATCAAATCTTAATTTAAAACATCATGGAGTATTTCAACCAAAATGGGGAGGGGAGGGGGACTGCGGGCATCAAGACCTAAGCTACCAACATAACATTTAACTATCAATCTAAACCATAAGATCCTCCAAGCTACTCTACATGTATCCTTATCACTGAGGACTTCCCTGGAAAAGCAACTGCAATTTCTTCAAAAACTTTTGCCTTATTTTTCAGTATACTGGTCACCATAGTAGTAACAGGAAGAATAACATTTCAAGCTACTCAATGTATTCACCACTGAATTTAATTTGGGATGAAAATGAACACTTTTAATGTTACTTGTCACTGGAAGGCTAGAAATAGAAACATTTCCTGCCTGTTTACAAAAGAACAGTGTTGTCACCTGATCTAATACTGTGAATGATCTATGGCAGTTATGGACCATGCTACTGTACTACACGGATACCCTCTTTAGCACTGATGCCCCTCAAAGACTACAAATGTTAAGTACTAACTAAAATCCTAAATGTACGTTGTATTAGGCTGTTCAAATAAGTCATTTATTTAAACATGTATCACTTCTACTTCTAGGTAAGATAGAATAACAGGGACTAGACTTACCATTCTGCATAAAACAATGAAATAACTAGAAAACATGTATGAAACTCTGGACACCAGGAACACAAGACAGTGATCTCTGAGAGAGAGCAAACAAACAAGATGAGTTTTCTGAATGCCCTTCAGAGGACAGGGAAAGGGAAGGCAAACAGAGCCTTCTGTGTTAAGAAGGGGGCCCCCTGCGTTAAGAAGACAGAGCAGAGGGCTTCCCTGGTGGCACAGTGGTTGAGAGTCCGCCTGCCGATGCAGGGGACACGGGTTCGTGCCCCGGTCCGGGAAGATCCCACATGCCGCGGGGCGGCTGGGCCCGTGAGCCATGGCCGCTGGGCCTGCGCGTCCAGAGCCTGTGCTCCGCAACGGGAGAGGCCACAACAGTGAGAGGCCCGCACACCGCAAAAAAAAAAGAAGACAGAGCAGAGAGTCCAGGAAAGAAAAGACACCTAAGGAATGTGCCAGGCATTGTGCTAAACACTTTACATGAATTTCTCATCTGATTTTCACAACAATCCCCTACAACAGATACTATTATTAGGTACTACTGTTGAACCAAGGAAAGGAATTAGGTAATTTCTCCAGCCCTGGCTAGTAAGTGGTAGAGCAAGGATTCAAACTAAGACACTGACTTCATAGCCCAAGTTTAACAGAATCTAGACAGTCAATAATCATTAGGTCATATATATCTATCTCCAGAATCCACTGCGGTGCCTAGAATGTGCACCATTGAGAAAGATTAATTTAAAACAGACATTTGCTCTTTTTATTTGAACATAAGTCTAAATGCTATTCATATTTACTCTCATAACTTTTTGCTTATATCACAGGCTAATACTCTCAAAATCTAGAGTAAATGCTAATCATCTTGTTAAAAGTTTTTCTGCAAATAACATTTTCCCCAATGTGAGACAATACCACAATTTGAGCTGCCCATGTTATAACTGATTTATAGAGGCAATGACACTATTTATATGATGAAGAGATGGGAATCACCTGGGGATCATTTAAATAACCTCAATGTCTGGGCTCCACCCAAACTATTTAAATCAGAATCCTGGGCATGGGGTCCTGCTACCCGTACATTTGAAAGTCCTCCAGTAGCTTCAAACATGTGGCCACATTGAGAGCCCCTGCTCCACACCTACTAAAATACAACTGTAAAGGACACAACCCTAGGGGATATATCCCTTAAGCCCTACATGTTATCTAATATACAGCCAGAATTGAAAAACATAACCAAAGAATCCTCCATCCTCCATCTGTCACTTAGACCGCATGGAACTTCTTGCAGTTATCGGAATGAGACAAGTCATTTTCTACCTTAGCACGTTTTGCCTGAAATGTCTCCTCCCACTTACTTATTTATTTACTCAAACCTCAAACTTCTCCTTTAAGATGTCATTCCAGAGTCACCTCCTCTATGAAGGAAGTCCTGACGACCCATAGCTCAGTTAACCACTTGCGCCTTGCACTATCACTGTACCTTGAACTAGATCTCCTGCTGAAACTAATACAATGCTTTATGATTATTGTTTACAGCCCTGTTTCTCCTGGCAAAACGTGTGCTTCTGGAGATGAAAATTTACATTTATTAATGCCCATTCTCCAAGTTCACCACTAAAACAGCTAACACACTTGGCGCAACTGCAACATGCCAGCTCTTCTCTATGTTACTTACATGGGTTACCTCATTTTACCCTTAAACAACGCTGAGGTAGGCATTATTTTTCTCGTCACAATTTACACAAATGAAAAGTGAACCCCAGAAAGTGAATCTTGAGCACCACACAGCTATTAAGTAGTGACACCAGTTTGATATTTGGTAAACATTCAATAAATTATTGCCAGATGCATGAATAAATGAATAAAAAATAAGAATACCTTTCCCTTAGAGAATTATTACAAGTCACAATGTTAAAATAATTGGGAAAATATGATGCATTTGTCTAAAAACTATATTTAGAGATACTTTTCCAGAGAAGTCTGCATTTAAAATATCCATAGATCAAAAACATGAGAAATTTATAAATTAGGTCTGACTATATATCACAAAGTACACAGAAACATATACTTTCTTTTTTACTTTCCAAAAAGTCTGAGTAGAGCATGTTTCATAATTTCTATCAGATGATAGGTATAACCAGAGAATAACATTTTTGTTTACCCAAAGACTGTTGTATTTCTGTGGATGTTGGCGGGGTGAAAGCCATCAGTCAGCATCCATCTCAGTCAACAGTGTAACTGTCATAAGACCCAGAATTAACCGTTGCTACTAACAGGATATAATACATACATACCCATTTGACTGAGTTAAAGTTGAATCTCTCCAAATTATTTGAAGTTGAAAGTTTCCATCCCATATTTACCTTTGAAAATGTAGACAGACACACTGCTGTGGTACTTGCCAATAACCGAATTGTTTCTACCTTTGCGCTCCAGCTATGATGGTACCTGGCCAGGGGCTGTGTTCTCAGGAAGGTTGGGTTTGTGTCTTATGTGACCCTATAGACATTTTTAATGGTCCCTAAGCTTTATTTAGTTTCCTTATCTGTAAACCAGGAATAATAATAGGACTCATGTCAGAGGGTCATGAGGGTTAACTGAGATAATCAACCTATGCAAAGGGCTAAGCATGAGACAAGCACTCTGTTCATTCCACGAAAGGTTTGCTCCCATTACCATATTCCCTGAGACAACAGCAATGAACCCACACTCACATGCACACACGGTGTTAATGCACCACAGTAAGAGTTAGTATAAAACTTCACAAAAGTTTAACAATAACAAACACATGGTGTTTTGTTTCTCTAAAATTTCCAAGTTAAACCTTATATTTTGTTTCTCATAAAGTTTCTAAGTATAACATTAACAGGAAGATCCATTAAAAAGGAAAAGACAAGGAGAGAACTAAAATCATATGAGAGGGAATGATTTTCTTCTCAAACATAATTGCTCTGGGGAAGGAAAAGTTTGGTGATGGTGGCAGCAGTGGTGACAATTACTGTTATTTAAAATTTTTAATTTGAGTTTAGGGCTGAGGTGATTAGAAGTGCTCTAACAATAATAAATACAGTAGAGATAAAGAGAAGGTCCAAGATATAGCAAGGAAAAATGCTTACCATGTATTAAGCAGCCTGGGGGAAAAGCGGGCAGAACAGAAAGAATCGGGCTCTGGGTTTCCCTGTCATGATCTTTCTCCATACTTGTGTTACTGCACATTGATACAGCAGATTAAAAGGGGTCAGGAACAAGTATCTGGCTTGGTATGAAAAATCAGTTGGATATTGAACTATAGACAGGTGTTGACCCAAGCCAGGAAGACACATAAAATGAAGGGCCATGAGTTTGAACAGAGTTGAAATGAGCTGACTGCTGGCTTGCCCAGCCCACTGAGGGAGCACAATCTACAAGGATCAGAGAGGTCCACTGCCAAGTAGGGGGTTGAGGCTTCAACAGCAGGATTTCCTCTCCACGAACACAGTGACGTGGCTGGGGGGAGGGGGAACGAATTGCAGGCCCCAGATGAGTGGCCTGGCCCACCTTCATGAGACATGACAGTAATGAGCAGATCTTCCAAGAGAAGAATGCCGTCATGTGCCCATTTCTAGGTGGGTTTACGAGGCCTGTGGAATCCCATCTTCTAAGACTATTCTTCCAAACCTGTACGTGACAATATTTGTGGTTTCTGGCCCTGTAATTTTGCTTTGTTTATTTGGATTTTTAATAACTAAGGTTAAGTAAACCTCTTTAAGTGTATGTCATAGTTGTATGTGATCCAGGAGAGCGACTACAGGCATACCTTGGAGATATGGCAGGTTTGGTGCCAGATCACCTCAATAAAGCAAGTATCGCAATAAAGTGAGTCATACAAATTTTTTGGTTTCCCAGTGCATATAAAAGTTATGTTTACAATACTGAAGTCTATTAATGTGCAACAGCACTATGTCTAAAAATAATGTACAATCCTTTATTTAAAAATACTTTATTGTTAAAAACTGCTAACGATCATCTGAGCTGTTAGCAAGTCACAATCTTTTTGCAATAGTAATGTCACTGATCACAGATCACCATAACAAACATAATAATAATGAAGAAGTTTGAAATATTGTGAGAATAATCAAAATGTGACACAGAGACCCAAAGTTAGCAAAGGCTGTTGAAGAAAACAGCTCTGACAGACTGGCTTGATGCACGGTTGCCACAAACCTGCAATTTGTAAGAAACACAACATCTGCGAAGCATAATAAAGCAAAGTACAATAAAATAAGGTATGCCTGTATAGGACTTAAAGCCAAATAGCTCTGGATTCAAATGTCATTTAGACTGAGCTTTATCTTGGCCACTTACTGCATGACTTTGTGCAAGTTACACAATCTCACTGAGCCTCAGCTTCCTCATTTTATAGATGAGAAGATAAAAGCTAACTTTCAGCCCTGGCATGAGGATAGGATACCATGTGTCTAATGTATCTGGCCCTGAGCCTGGGACACAGCAGGTGCTGAAGAGATAATTATTTTATTATTATTGAACAACCCAGAGACACTTGAGCCAGAAAATATACTTTGAAATGTTTATGAGAATGCACACTCTACTTCCAACAGATAGCCATGTAAAATGAAAGAGATGATATGTATTTGGAGCAAAAATAAAACCAGGCATTGGAAGCTGGGGCCATCTGCTTATCTAAGGACAAAAATGGGGAAAGGGGAAGAGGGTAGGGGACAATTTTGCCTAGTCAGATATCCTCTAAAGTACTTTCTTCTGTCTTAAGAATGTGTTTTAACTGAGCTTCAATCATCAAGATGATGTAAAGCCACCTGTAATTTTATTTACAAATAACTAACCATGTAAGATTTCTCCAGAGCTAGAGCTGCCCCCCACTAAACAGATGTCAACCCTTCAATTTTCTATTCCCACGCAAACTGAAATCTGAAAGACAAGATGTCTGTACAGATTACTTGCCCTATGACTGTTTCTTACTAATCGGAAGCTGAGATTCTGATGAATCTATTATTAGAAGAGGAAAGAGAGCTGAGAAAGGGAGGGAGAACTCCACGTGGAAAGAACATGTCTGAGTATAAGATCATGAAAACCCAAGAACAAAGGAAATAGAATTTTCACTGGTAGAAAGTCAGTTTACAGTTAAAGTAATAGGAGTATTACAGCAGGCATGACAAGAAAAGAGTTGGGTATGACACTTAAAAGCAATATTAAAATCTAAGGTAAGAAAATGATGCCTGTGATTTCTGGAGACCATAAATATAACAGTACGCAAAATGGGTATGTCTCATTTTACATAGTAACATGACTCTACAGTACTTTTAAGTATTGAAGCATTAACAACCTATAAATTATGAAGAAAGAAAAACAAAGTCAATGTTTGAAGGTTTAAATTACTGTACCAGTCAGAACCCTCCTACACTATTGGTGGGGATGTAAATTGGTACAGCCACTATGGAGAACAGTATGGAGGTTCCTTAAAAAACTAAAAATAGAACTACCATATGACCCAGAAGTCTCACTACTGGGCATATACCCTGAGAAAACCATAATCTGAAAAGATACATGCACCCCAATGTTCACTGCAGCACTGTTTACAATAGCCAAGACATGGAATCAACCTAAATGTCCATCGACAGAGGAATGGATAAAGAAGATGTGGTACGTATATACAATGGACTATTACTCAGCCATAAAAAATGAAATAATGCCATTTGCAGCAACACGGTGGACCTAGAGATTATCATACTAAGTGAAGTAAGTCAGACAGAGAAAGACAAATCTCAGATGATATCACTCATATGTGGAATCTAATTTTTTAAAAAATGATACAAATGAACTTATTTACAAAACAGAAACAAACTTAGAGATATCAAAAACAAACTTATGGTTACCAAAGGCGAAAGTGGCGGGGAGGGATAAATCAGGAACTTGGAATGAACATACACACACTACTATATATAAGAAAGGTAACCAACAAGGACCTACTGTATAGCAGAGGGAACTCTACTCAATATTCTGTGATAAACTCTATGAGAAAACAATCTAAAAAAGAAAGAATATATGTATATGTAAAACTGAATCACTTGGTTGTACACCTGAAACACAACACTGTAAATCAACTATACTCCAATAAAATTAAATTAAAAAAATTTTTTAATTAAAAAAAGTTTTTAAAAAGAATAAGAAAGTATGCTTGTATCAAGAACAGTGCAACTAAGAACTCCAGTCCCAAAGTCCCTACCTGAAACTCTTGGAGTTAGAAGTATTTAGGAATTTATACTTTTTCATATTTAAGAAAGTAATAATGCATATAACAAATTACATAAAATTCAGTGGGATCAGAGCCAACACCCTGTACTCAAACATGTTTATATTTCTGCTGTGAAACATACACACATTCACAGTGAATATGAGAAATAAAGATCCTAACAAGGATCAATTCAATCGGGTCAGATTTTGCCACCGAATCAGTTATAAAAAAAAAAACTTTGGATTTTCAAAGTTATTTGGGTTTCAGAGTTACAAAAAAGGGTTTGCGAACCTGAATTTGGTTTGCCTCATTTTTAGGTAAGTGTTATCAGTAGCTAGACTAAAACTTTGAGGTTCCTTTTCACCGCCTCTGGAGTATTTAAACATTTTTAAGTCCAACTTTTAAAAATATAACTTGACATAAAACATACTCTATTTATTTAATTTGTTTTTTACCCTGGAAAATTACATCAGTTGATTTTTTTGCCCTACAGGATATAATATTCAAAATCACAAACGTACTGGTCACAATTATTCACATTCTGGTCACAACAAATATCTGTTCACAGTGTGATAGGCTACAGTGTTCTCTTGATTCTCCTGAACTCACAACTGAAGTCAGTGGTTATCCATTCTGAAGAGGGAATTATCACACAAACCTTGTCACCCACCTGGTGTGCCCTCTGACGTTTTTATCCCCATTCTACAGCAGTACTGAGCAATCCCATAGTCCGCAATCTTGGCAATGATGGCGGCATTGGGATACAGGGTGAAAAGCAACACGTTGTGGGGCTTCAAGTCACGGTATATAATCATGGCTGAGTGGAGGTATCTGCCGTGAAATGCACAGGAAACCTTATTAAAATGTGATTATACCATAATAAATTTTGTCATTATTTTTAAAAATATATGTTTATTACACAAAGCATCAAAAATTCTGTGCTAAGTTTCACCTTCAAAGTTAAGAGATATTGCAGAAGGAAATCAAAACCTACAAGTCCAATATTACAGAGCAAGCTTATGCTTTTAAAACAAACAAAAAGACACGTCAATCCTGATAAGTGATTTAAACTTTAAGGCACAACCACTTTAAGCAAAGTACCAATTTTTGAAGACTTACCTTTTGTATACTTTAAAAACTACTTAAAAGGAATTCTGAATTCCCTCAATACCATGTGACTATTTTAATTAGTTTAAAATGTAAATATGTTAAATAAGAATTGATAGTATTTTGTTATAACTCCCATTTATTTAAGTTTTAATTTTCTTAAAACCACAGAGACGTTTTTCTTAGCTTTTAAAATTCTCTCTATTCCATCTCTCCTTTGATATTTATTTTTTTCTGACTAAACTATTTCCTAATTTTTTGGAAAATATTTTCTACTTTTTCAATAGTAATAAATCAAAATAAAAGACTTTTCTAGCTATCAATACTTTACCGTTTGAAGATGTAATTTACTTTAAAACCCAATTCCGTTATAAATTATCAAAGAACATTTTAGACCAAGAGTTGGAATGAGTAAAACATTGTCTTGGGAAAGGTGATATGGGGGATTTTAAAGTCTTTCCTTTTAGAAACAGATCCATTCAACCATCAGCAACTAGAGCTGGACACTCACTGTAGGTGAAGAATAAAAACTAGTTAATATAAAAAATAAAAAGTTTTCATCTCAACCAGGTCTTGTCCATTCTGGAAACATGGCCGAAGAGCCATTACTTTGCCCCAACTACTAAAGTAACTCTATTACCTTTCCTTACACACTCGTAAAATTCAGATTTCCCCCACTCTGTTTACCCTGCCCTGTGACATTAAATTTGCCATAGCTCTGCACATGATCTCACAACTACATTATGTCTTACCTTGAGAAAAGAATTTTTCATAGAACTTAATAGAGGTAAATTTAAATCCATTGTTTGTGGCTTTTGGTTTAGGTTCACATTATATCAATAAATATTTACTCCATTACCTAATACCAATCACTGCTAGGGGCATTAGGAGCAGAGTGGCAGCAATACCCTGAACTTTCCACTGATTGATGGGAGTGTATGTATCGTTTAACGGCATCAACTAATGCAGGAGAAGATTCTTTCTCTTCCAGGATGTAGTTAAGACATTTGACATTAGGCCTATTCCTTTCAGTAAACATATTTTTGGTTGAAAAGTAAGATAGATGTACTAATGAAGTTGACCTTAATAATAAGTTATGGGCTTAAAAGAAAAATTTACTAAGGGCTTACTGAAAAGCCATTAGCTACTTTGCCCTGCTGAAGAGAAAAGCTGGGAGATTAAGAACAAAAAAGTTAAAGCCAAGTCATACATAATTGAATGGCATCCAAATCCTTCATAATGCGTGCCTCTTTCAGAATATTTATAGAATACAGACTCTCTCGGAATACTTTCCAAAGGTTAAAAAAAATTAGTTAAACTTAATTTGAAATTATGTCAGTGGGAGAGAAAGATTATCTGGATTAGTTAAAATGTTCAGTTATAGAATTTAATCTTAAAACTGCAGTTTTAATAGCTTTTAATAGAATAGCAGAATAGCTTTCAAAATATTAACAAGTACAGATCTTGTCTTACTAAGAATAATTCAGCCATAATTTATGTATTACATGACAGCGAGCATTGTCAAATATTTTATTAAAACAAACTGGTCTAAACTCAACTAGTCATTTTTAAATTGTGATTATCATCAATGTTGCTAAGAAACTCGTATAACTTAAAGTAAACTTTATCTCATCCTAAAGAGAATTACTCTAAAAATAGAATGCCTTCATTCATTTAACAAATATATATTGGGCATCTATGAGGGACAGTCACTGGGGATATAACGTCATCTTTGTCTCCCTGCTCTTGAGGGGCCACAATCTAGGAGAGACAGGTGCTCAAATAAGGTTGCAGAAATGTGATGAGTACCAAGTGCTAGGGAAGCCAGAGGAAGAAAAGCACAAAGGTACAGATAGCAAAGCAGACTCTCCCACTAGACTATAAGTTTTAAACCTTGATAAGAGCAATATAATCCCTATCTTTCCTTCTTCAGCAGCCAGCACAAAGTCCTGCATGGAGACTCAAGAAACATGAGTTAGCCAAACCAACTCTTCATGATGCAGTCAGACATCATTGTGGAGATGGTATGTGAGCAAATTCTAGAGGAAAATGAGTTCTCTAGGCAGACAATTTTTTGAAAAGACAGGAATGACAAATGCAAAGACAGACATGGATGTCAGTGAGAAGTCAAGCCCTTCAGCATGGTTAGAACGAGGGCAGTGGAATGGGAGGAGGCTGGAGAGGCAGGCTAGAGGATACATAAAGAGTTTTGACGCTATGGCCAAGGAGTTTAGATGTATTCTGCAGATAACTTGGAATGCCAGGGAATTTCAAGGATAATTAGATATTTATTTTAGAAGAATATAATATCAGAAATGTTCTGATAGTTCACCAGAGGTACCGGACCAAGTCAGCAGTAGTGGCATAAAAATAATCAATTAAAAAGATGATGTAAAACAGTCAAGGACCTGGCGGACAAATGAGTACTTACTTTTGTGGGAGAGGGAGTTGCTCTGGATGTGACTACGAAGACCTTTGTTGGCAAATGGGAGATACAAGATAAAGAACAGATTCATGGTGGAAGGAAAAAGAGAAAGCAAATTCAATTTTGAACATACTGAAACACAGAAGCTTATGGGAAATATAGGTGACCATATCTTCAAAGGTAGTTGAGAATTATAATAAAGAACTCAAAGCAGCAGACAGTTAGAGGTGTAAACTAATAGCTGAAGGCAAGACTGCAAAAGAGAAAATATGTAACATGAAGAAAGTTCCTGTTTGTCACTCTAAACAGCGCCATCATTTAAGGGACCGCAGAGGCATGCGACTTTATTGTCTCTTTCTACCTCCATAGTTATAGCTCTGTGCTAAAATATATTTGGGAAGACAAACCCTAATGCTGAGATTTTTAAATACTTAGTGCTAGGAGAAGATCAACTGCTACTGAAATCTACTAGCCTCTTGTAGCACAAGACCCAGAAAGCTCCCTTGGCATTATGCTGAGAACAAATCAGGCAAATGATAGGAAAATATGATGAGATTTCACTTACTTTAACAGAAACTGCTGGATTTGTTATTTTAAGTAAGGTCTTTAAGTTATTTAAGAGATGAGGTCTTTCAAACAGTGATGAATTTTTAAAAAAATCAATTATTCATTTTATAAATAAGCACTTTGGGAATTATGTGGAAGATTTAGGGAAAAACCAGGACCTGGAGTCGGTTTAATCAAGGAAAATGACCAATACAGCTTTTGAAATACATAAGACATAGTTGCCCTTTATCTAGATTAATTTAGTACAAAGTTCCCCCTGGTGTTCAAAAGTGGATGTAGCAACCCAGATCCAAATCTTTGCATTCCTGTTTCATATAATAATCTGTGTTTTTCAATAGCTTCCGGACTCTTTCAGGAAAGGAAATCTACTCATTTTATTCTCCTATTATATCCCCTATACAGTATTAATAGTTATATCGTATATATCAATAGTTTAGTTTTATTTGTTTGTGATCAGTGTTTGTTCTCCTTACCATCCATTCCATTTACATTTCTGGATACTGCTCAAAAGGAATAGACACTATTTAAGAAGGAAAGGAAGAGAAGGAAATTTGCATCCACTTTGTGGCTACCATGCACCAGGCACTGTCTTCCTTCCTTCCTCCCTCTCTCCCCAGTGGCAACATGTGTAATGAGAACGCACCGTTCTAGGTGCTGAGGTACAACGGTGAACAAGAGGAAAAATCCTTGCTATCGTGGCACTTAGATTCTGGTGGCAAAGACAGACAATAAACAAACTTTTAAAATAAAAACATAAAGAATACCCGGCAGTGATAAGTGCTACAGGTGCCAAAGAGACACAAGGTAGTCAGGGACACCCTCCCTGAGGAGAAACCTGAATGAAATGAGAAGTGAGCCAAGAGGATATCTGGAGGTTCGACATTCTGGCCAAGAGAATAGCTGATATAAAGTCTCTGGCATATTCCAGAAGCCTCGGGGAGGCGAGTGGCTGAGCACAGTGATCAGAGTGAGGTGGGAGAGGGTTGATAACAGGAGAAAGATGTGATCCAACTTCCATGTTAGAATGATCACTCTGGCTACTGTGTGAAAAGCAGGTTATCTGGGGGGCAAAGGTGAAAGCAGGGAGACCAGCTGGGCGAGAAGAGATGACAGCAGCTTAGACACTGCTGGGAGGGAGAGAAGTTAGGAGAAGGAGCTGCATTGAGTTATGTTTGCTAAAGACATTTGCTGAAGGATGAGCTGTGGGATGTGAGAGAAAGGAAGGACTAAAGGATGATTCCAAGGTGACACAACTGGGTGACCGGAGATGGAGAGCAGTGGAAAAGGGGGAAATCAAGAGTTTGACTTGGGATGTCTTCAATTATTACAGAAGAACTCGAAACACTATTCACTAAGTATTAGGCACAGTTTAGAGACTACAAGAAAGAGAGAATCAGAGATATAAAATCAAAGCAAGTGTGTGGACAGTCCCTCTGTCTCCAAAGGCCATGGCCTTTCCACCCTCCAAGGCTCTGTCCGGATGCCATCTGGCTGCGGGACTGGGTGCACCTCTGAGACACACTATGGTCTTATAGGACAACCCAACTCAAATCACTCCAGTCCCCTTCAGAAATATGGCCTCATCTTTCCTCATTAGAATTACCCATGATAACTGACACTTTCCTTGATACTTTGAAGCCTTACCTATATTTTTTTAGGGAAGGTAGGTCAATACAGGGTTAAGATCATGGGCTCTGGAGAAGGCCTCCTGGGTTCCAACTGTAATTCTGCTAGCTATGAGATCTGCACGCTCTTCCTACTCTTATTTTATGAAATTATAAAATCTGATCAGGGAAATGGTAGTTTTACACCCAAATAGTTTGTGAAATATTACCAGGACACATTGTTACAGGGAAGCGCTCTTCTCAAAGTCTGAGAGTAATTTTGGGCTCACACTCATCATGCCCTGAATAGAAAACAGCATGACCTAATCTATTACCTCAGACCATCAGCCACATGTAGTGCAATCCTGTGCTGCAGCGTTCTGGTGAGACTGGCTTTGTCTTGTTGAAGCAGGCGATCCAGGGAACCCTTGGAGGCTAACTCCATCACCAACATTCGAGGACGAACCCCAGCTGCCAGCAAAGATATTAAGCTGGGATGGTGGAGGTGGCAAAGCACCACCAGCTCCTGCAAAGTCAAGAATCATTTCAGAGTCATAGACAATCAGCTTTTACCCAAGTGTCTCCTTCCTTAAGCCCATCAACACTTGGAGCACTTTTCCCTGAGTGACTGGATTATAGC
Source organism: Orcinus orca (assembly GCF_937001465.1). NCBI lineage: Eukaryota > Metazoa > Chordata > Mammalia > Artiodactyla > Delphinidae > Orcinus > Orcinus orca. Next base: position 31,556,611 of record NC_064569.1, on the reverse strand, counting down.
AAACTTTCCATTTCTTCTTTGAGTTTTTTTACATTTTCCACATTTTCAGAATTAAACCACTGGTTTTGCAACCATATTCTGAATTAAAATTTTAAGTTCTCTTTTTCCGTTTGCTCTGCTTTACTGGAACATTTAATGCTAGGACAGGACACTGTCCTATTGTGGCACACTAATAGGTCATGTCAGTCTTGCCTACTGAATTCTCCTTAGCCACAGAATCCTTCTCAGCCCAACATCCTGAGCAGCCACTACTAATCAACTGCACTTTGAGGCATGTGAGGTACAACCTGCCTATTATCTCTGGTTTAATGACTAGAGAGTTTTCTGGAGAGAAATGTCTAAGTCTAAAGAAATGTATGGCATTGCCCCTGCCTGAAACTCTCTAATGACTTCCTGTTACTTTTATTGGGTTGGCCAAAAAGTTCGTCTGGGTTTTTCCACAAGGTGTTACAGAAAAACCCAAACAAACGTTTTGGCCAACCCAATAGATTAGATCCCATGAACTTAAACAGCCATTGCGGCCTGACCCGATCTGCCTTAGCCCATCTTTCAAACCTCATCTCCTTTCTCTCTCTTCCTTATTCACCCCCCTTCTGCCACACTGGTGTTCATTAAATCCCCAGCACTGCACACACCCAGCTCCTGCCTTCCAGCCACAGAGTCTTTGCCCTTGCTGATCCCTCTGCCTAGAAATCCCTTCACCCTTCACACAGCTAAAGTCTTCTTGCCATTCAGATCTTAGCTCAAAACTCTTACTTCCTCAGAGTGACCTGCCTTGGACCACCCTTACTAAAGAAAGCAATCACCAGGTGCAACACCTCTCTCTAATCCAAGAAGTTAGCTGGAACAGAGAGGTCTCCAATCTGATTCCTAGGCCACATCTGGTGAGACTTTACAACCTGTTTCATGATACTGTTGTTTTGAATTCCATACATGTTATTCTGTATATTTCACTCTACTCTGAAACTGTATTTAGTTGAAATTTATAGCTTATGTGGTATTAAACTGATTCATGTTTTTTTGTTTTTGTTTTTTATGATTTTGCGGCACGCGGGCCTCTCACTGCTGTGGCCCCTCCCGCCGCGGAGCACAGGCTCCGGACCCGCAGGCCCAGAGGCCATGGCTCACGGGCCCAGCCACTCCGCGGCACGTGGGATCCTCCCGGGCCGGGGCACGAACCCGCGTCCCCCGAATCGGCAGGCGGACTCCCAACCACTGAGCCACCAGGGAAGCCCTGATTCATGTTTTAAATTATGATTTCTGCAGAAGCTCTGCTTCTTAACAACCAGCTTCAAAGATGAGTATCAGTGCCAACTGCATTTATCAGGAGACTGATGTGTGAAGAATTCTGCAAGCTGAAGAATAAAGGCTCAACGCCCTGAGAGGGGATTTTTCAAGAACACGGACTTCAGACTGCAATCATACTTCCTTAGTAGATAAAAATCTTTTTTTCTTCTATGTCTGATTAGCTCAGTTGGCTAAAACTGATGAGAACAAGTCAAGTTAGCTTTGTTTTCTTTCATAAGCACAGACTGGAGCCTAATCCAAATTTCCTATCCTAGAAAAACAGCTCACTGATTGCAAAGAGAAAGGAACAAAAAGAGTGTAACAGATCAGCCCCGATTCATGACCACAGGTAGAATGACCCTTAAAATGCAGCACTGAATACAAGTGTTTTCCTTTCCTTTTCTTTTTTTCGAAAGAGGCATATTACACACACTCCATTGTTTCTATTTCTTCTACTATTTCCTTGGTTCACCTAGCTGCCCATACACTAATCAGTCCCATAAACCTTTCTAGTGTTCTGATTTCCAACAAGGTTCCCTGAGCACATTACATAAAATTTGAAACATATTGAAGACTAATGATCAAGACTGAAAAATTACAATTAATACAACAAACTGCCTACAGATAGAAAGAGATTGTGCTCAGATTTGGTTCACTGACTTACAAAATATTATATACAAAATATTTATTAGCTTATTCCTAGAGCTACAGTGTAATTTTTGGTACTAATAATCAAAATTACTCCAGGATATTTTACACAGACATGAAATTATTTTCATTATTCAGAGTAATATATTGCAACTGTATTTTTTTTGTTTATATAAGTTATTTAGATTCAGATTCAGGCACAATTTTTTTTTAATAAATCAAGAAAAAAATAAGAAAGAATAGATTCAAAAATATGGTTGAGTTCTGGTGTAAGACTGCAGAATTCACATGGATTTTATCTCTCCTGTCACCCTGTCTCCCTCACTCATCCCTACTGTTAGGACTCAGAAAAAAGAAATAAATCCCCACCAGTATTCAAAACAAGAGAGGGTACTGGAGTGACCACTCTTGGTTATGCATTCAATCAACTTTCACTCTTCCTAACAGTACCCTGACTTTTGCTGAGGTATCCAACCCTCAGCCAAGCAGCCCATGAACTTTAAGGGGAACTGACCCCAATCTCAGCTTCAGGGAAAGGTGGGGATATTTTAAATAATACCCTGCTCATTATCACAGTGATTGGTTCAATAACACAGGCCTAAGCCAATCAGCAACAGTACTGCCCTGAACATTGGTGCCTGCAGAGAAAAGAACGTGTGATTCAACTGAGGCCAAGAGAAGTGTTTAAATGGACTACTGTTGTATGGATTTTGGTTCCTTTGAATTACAAAAATGCAAAAAAGGTACCCTCTTTTCTTCTGTGCTTGTAAAGCCTGGAACAAAAATTCTCAGAATACTGTCTTTGTTTTTCAACAGGAGTAAGCTATTTCACTCCATAAAGAAAGGACAAAAGTAGGATTTCATAACTAAACTCTAGTAAACTTTGAGGGAAAATACGGTAATTACAAATGCATGCAAAACAAGAGTTCCAGGAGATTAACAATGTATGATTTAATGTAATAATACTGTTGCATTTCTTACTTGTCTTAACAGTCTAAGTGATGTATGTTTATTAAAAATCTTCACAGCCACTTCTTCTCCTTCATAGGACGCTCGATAAACAGATCCAAAACTGCCGTCACCTTTTGAAAAGAAAGTACAAAGCACTTGGGTTAATCTGTGCAAGCAGGAAAACTCAATAAATTGTATCTTTTGTAATTACATCTGTTTCAAAGATAAATATGACCCACTAGTTTCACTGAATCAAGTCTCCTTTAATGCTTTTTCTTCCTTCTTCTACTCCATGAACTAAGATGGAGTTTCAGGGGGAAACAAAGGCTATAGTAACAGTTAAGTATTGGATTCAAAACAGGATTGGGCAAATAGAAGAAGGAAAAGAGAAGGAAAGCAAGTGGAGGGGGAAGGGAGACAAGAAGAGATGGAGACTTAAATAATAGACATATCCTGCTCTGATTCCCTTCAATCTGAACAAACACTGACAACAAAGAAAAAATTTAATGAGCAGAGAAAAGAAATACACTCTAGGGAAACAAAATTTTCAGGTGGGAGTAGTAGAGATTTCTAATTTTTTAAAGCCCTTCCCTATTTCATAATCACTGCCATATTAAATTGGAGTATGGGCTGTCGTACCCTTCAGGTAACTAAGAGGAAAAATAAGGTTAAGGACTGCTATTGTGTACTTGTGACAAAAAGGTGTGAAAAAATTGACACATAATACCACTGAAGTATCTTCTATTGTGGCTCTCTGGAAAAATAGTCCCTTAAAGAGGAAATGTACCCCCTCCCATAACTCTTCAGATAGACAAACAAAACCCCATATATGTGTATTTTAAAATATTCAGTTGACCCTTGCACAACACACAACATGGGGTTAGGAATGCAGAAGCCCCGAGTGCAGTGGAAAATCTGCACACTGCTGTCTCTGCCTCAAAAACAAAGGAACTGAAAAATGTCTCACCCAAGGAAAGGAAGCTGAAAACAGTTTAGATACAATCAGGACTCAAACCCTAGTTCTTTTGATTTCACACACTATAGTCTCTAATTGAACACAAACTTTTCCCTACATTTAGTTAAAGATCTGTAAAATAAAAATACAGGTACTGTATTTATTGAAAAAAAAATTGCAGATAAGTGGACCCATACTGTTCTAATCTGTGTTGTTCAAGGGTCAACTGTATTTACAAAAACAAGTCTACTAATATTCACAAATCTATTAATATGTGTCATATTAGTCACTGCCTAATAGTAACTGCTATCTGGGAGGGAAAGGGTTAACTGAAGCCCTAAAATTCACTCCTGTCCCACAAAGAAAATGCGGAAGGGAGGGAGATGAATGACCTCCCCCAGATCATCCCAGCATAAAGATACCAGGGTGTTTCTGATTGTAAAATGTTTTTAGAAGGATTTATCTGATTTGTTCAGATCAGTGGCTCTCAGCTAGGGTGACGTTGCTCCCTATCCCCAGCCCCCACCTTTGACAGTGTTTGAAGACAGTTTTGATTGTCAAATCTGAGACGGGGTGAGGAGATACTACTGACATCTAGTGGGTAGCGGCCAAGGACGCTGTTAAACACCCTGCAATGCACAGGACACCCCTCATAACAAAGAATTATCAAGTCCCAAACAGCATCAGTGCAGAGGTTGAGAAACCCTGACCTAGATTGCTTTTTGTATAATAAATAAACATGGAATTTATGAGTTTATGGGAAATGGGGCTAGAGAAGGGGAGTACTCTTATAAACATTTTCCTATCTGCATAATTAAAGAATATAAAACACAGGTGCTTTTGAAGGTGGTCAAAAGGTACAAACTTCCAGTTATAAGGTAAATAATTACTAGGGATGTACTGTACAACATGATAACTACAGTTAACACTGCTGTAGGTTATGTATGAAAGTGGTTAAGAGAGTAAATCCTGAGAGTTCTCATCACAAGAATAAAAATACTTCTTTCTTTTTCCTTCATTTTTTATATATATGCAATTATGGATGTCCACTAAAGCTACTGTGGTAATCGTTTCACCGTACATGTGAGTCAAGTCATTATGCTGTACACCTTGAACTTATACAGTGCTATATGTCAATTACACCTCAGTAAAACTGGTGGAAAAACACAGGTGCTTCAAAAGTGAACTTTTTGAACATTTCTACATAACACTGCTTAAAACATGCCCATTAATCTGAAACACAACTTAGTGCACTAAAAGGGTATATTTGGGGGAGCTGTATCTGATGGCTTGAGACTCTTTCAGAGAAAGAAAATAGTATGTCTGGTACTTGTCTGTATCTTTCAAATCACAAGTCAAGTTTGGTGTTGGTTAAGATCTAAGATTCAGTGTTAACAATTCAGCATTTTGCATTAGCCTACTATTACTAATATATTCACTCTCAGAGTGCAAAGGCATTTAACATCATTCAAAATTTCCCAATCGATGTAAAGAATAAAGGTACAAAGGAGTTTATTTACCCCTACATGTCATATCCCAAATTTTGGACATTGTTTGTTAATAATATTAATATCCTGACACATCGTCTAGTCATTCTCTCTGTGGAAATTTAATTAAAATAAAATGTATACACACATAACAACAACAAATACTCCACAAAGTAAAGTCAGAATTGTCCTCAAATACTTTACATTAAATCAACTCAATACTCTCCATAGCTCCCAAGTATTCTCAGCAATGTTTAGAACTTGAGTACATTACCAATTTAATGCTTCTGAATTTTTAATCTCAAATTGGCTTTTTATGAATATTTTAATGAAAATTTATGATTGTCATACTTAGCAACAAAATTGCTACAATGACTACTTAGAGGTGTTCTTCCTTTACTTATTCTTTTTGTGACTGAAAAATGGCTGCATTACTCAACTGAAAACTTCCTAAATGCCTTCCCTATCACTGAAAATTAAAGCAAATGCAAGGACATATTTCATAAATATGTGTGCTTCCATGGTGGTCCCATCCTCAACTCAAACCCAGCCTACAAAAGTGTTGGGGTTTTTTTTTTGGCCGTGTCATGCCACATGCAGGATCTTAGCTCCCTGGCCAGGGAATCAAATCCGCGCCCCCTGCAGTGGAAGTGCAGAAACTTAACCACTGGACCACCAGAGAAGTCCCAACATGATATTACTTTAAAATATATTATCCCAAAGGAAAAACATTACAAAAAATATATGAAGACACTAAAAACTATGACAATATAATTATATGTAAATATTTTCTAGATTATAAATAAAAGCTGCACTCTAATTTTTATTCTCAAATCAACAAAAATAGTTACCTAAAAGAAACTCTGGAGCTTGTTCAAATTCCAATTCATCATTATTCAACATAATATTTCTAGGCAGGTCAGCCAAAATCAAGTCAGGAGCAATCTGAGATATTGGAACGGTGAGCCTTGGTTGGTCTGGATTCACTAGGAGGTCTCCTGAGAAGTACATAAAACATTTTTTTTTAAAGGTAAACTATTAAGGTTGTACATAAGTTTGTCCTTTTGATTTACAGAAATAATCACATATTTTCTATGATTTCTAATCACTCTTTAAGGTTTTCTTACCAATCTTATTTTTCTCTAGAAACTCTGAGAAAGTTTTAAAAGTTGAATTAATACCTATCTACTAGGAATTTTAAATACTCATTCCTAGGTTCACTCACTAGAAAGTAGGATTCAGAACTGCCTTAGACTATTGATACATGACTAGGAAATTATATATTCTTTACTTTTACAACATTCTTGGAGCACTTAGCCTATGGTTATCGTTGCTAAGTTACTTCCATGTATCATCTATTTTAATCCTCATAACAATTCTATGAGGTAGTTTTGGTCAGTACTCTTATTTCACAGATGAGGTTATGTTGCTCAATAGCCAGTATTCAAACTCTCAAACCAACATTTTTTCTGAATCTAGAGTATAAGATCTTACTGGGTAATAAACATATTTTTCTGAACTGTCACTACAATTGAATGTAGTATCCTCTAACTCATCCTTTACGGATAAGAATAATTTTTACATTTATTTCAAACCTCACTTCACAAATATTGAAAGGATCACTTAAAAACATTTGTAAGTTGTATCAACACATACCTTCTTCTACTTTCTTCATCAAGTTGTCAAGTAAGATTTTCTGATGTTCTTCACCATCATTAAAACTATATAATGCCCACTTCTTCAACAGAGTTTCTCCTTCACCACAAATATCAATCTCCAATAACCCTGGAAACCACTCTTCCATGAGAGAGTCAATGTGGTCCACAACTTGGCCCAAAAGAATACAGCCTACATAATCCAAAGAAGACTTCATCAACACCCTAGCTGAACCTTATTCTGTCACAAAACTGGAAAGAACCTTATTCTGTCACAAAACTATAAAGTTTTTTTAAAAAGTTTAGATTTCTTTAGTGGTACAATTCAAAGTTTTTAATTAATTTCCTTACCTTTTCTACAAGAAGGAACTGTAATTTTTAAGAAACTCTCTGGGTGATTATCTAAGACTTCAGATCCTACCAAGCAATAAGCTTCAGGAGACCAATTCAAGTAGATGCCTTGTCGCCAATACATTCTGTTTGGGCGAAGTGCTCGTTCTGAAAGAAGTTTAAATGAACCCACATATAGCCATTAATTATTAGCGGCTCCATAAATTAAAGGGGAAAAATTCACTGCACACACCACAAATGACAGTAAAAGAGATATATTTGTTTTGAAGGAAAGTACTGGAATCGTTAATGATATGAGTCCCCATCCATATCTATTAAATATAATATTAAATATTTTATCCTCAATTTTGGAATGAAGTAAATAAAATGCCCAGTATACAACCTAAGATAGATTTCAGGTTCATGGTGTTAAGTAGTTTAGTATGTGTAATAGATGAAGAAAGAGAATCATAAATAAGTTCCCATAACTTTTAAAAAGAGGTTGGTGGTCATGCTAAAACCAACACTTTGATGTGATGTAACTTTCTATATGTCGATTAACTGCAAGCAACATAAGGTTTACTTCAGAATACAGTACCACCTCCATAAAGCTGATTTTTAAGCACATAAAAAATTATATTTTCCCTTTGGAGCACTAAGATCTCTCTTTCTTCCAGGAGGAAGAGCTAGCATTATAAACACCCATTTTTATTCTTTTTTGTAAACCCCTCAGGGATTGTGGAGCAGAATAGAGCTATTATAGTCCCTACACAGAATGGTCTGAATGGTCAGGAACTGTTACACTGTTAAATAAAACTCCCTGACTGCAGTGGTGGCCATTCCTAGTTTTTCTTTGCGCGCATGTGCGTGTGTGTGTGTGTGTTTGTGTGTATGTGTAGGTTGGGTGGGTGTGTTTAAACAAATGATGCTTACTAATTTCACCTTTTAAAATTGCTACTTCTAGTCTGCTTTGGCTTGCAAAGCGAGATAGTCATAGGCATTGTAAATGTGTCTAAAATAAGCACACATGGGCTTTGAGGAATTTTCTTCTTAACAAATTGCATGAATTTATTTGAGTGTATGTCTTTATATTGGCCACTCTGAGGTCTTTTGAGCTTATTTTCTGATTTTCAGCTGCCTTTCAAACAAGTAAACTCTGGGAAAATGACATTAATTTTAATATGCTTTCCTCCTAACTTCTCTAAATATTAATTCTTCATTAAATACATACCTCTTCCTGAAAGCATGTAAGGTGAAATTTCAAGTAATCGATTGATTAATCTCGACCAAAAGCCCATTGGAAAATAAGGCATTTCATACAGTCGAATGATAATTTCAGAGTTCTCACAATGGGGAAGCTCTATTACAGGTCTGTGGTCCGACAAACTAAAGATAAAAGGACACTGTCATTATACAGCTTCATAAAATACCCAATCATGTTGACCAAAGTGCTTTACTACTTGAAATCAATGAATTGAAGATAAATATTCTAAGTAATTGCACTTTTTATAATGTTCTTTCGCTACATGCTCTTCCTACTCAAAATTTAATGGTTATTTAATTAATTCAAATGCATGATCAGATGTAGATGCATGAAATTTTTTCAATAATCTTATTTATACTATAAATAAATTATTACAGTTCGTTATGCATAGACGAGTAAAGGGATTATGTAAAACTTGAAAAAAATTCATGTCCTAGAAAAGAGTTATATCTATTTTTAGAATTAGTTACCATCCATCAACCAATGCAATTTGCACTTTTCAATGTCATATTACTTTATAATATTTCCCAGGTGCTTATAAAGCAGTAAGAATTTCTACAGTACAGGGCTATAACTTAGGTCTCCATTGTGTTGCCCATACCTCTGAAAATTCACAGCCATAAATTATTTTAAGACTATGTTGAAAACTCATTATATCCCCAGAATCTGCGTAATAACTCTTCCAGTACCATGTAAGGACACACACACACACACACACACACACACGCACACACACACAGAGACTTATCTCCACTATTAATCTTTATTAAATAAATTAGGCAGTGCTAAATCAAATAGTAATTATATACAGAAAATCAGTCATTTACTGTATCTTTAAATGTCAAATTTAGTGTTTTCATTAAAAGAAAATGTTATACTTCAGTACAAAGTTTACACAAGAAGAAAAAAGTTAGTACATTTATCACAGACCAAAGTTACTTTGACTACTAAAACAATATAATACATGGTGAATTTCCATAGGGTAATAAAATTTTAAGCTTTGGCTTACCTGCTTGGAACCAGCAAATATTCTTCTCCTGTTGGCAAGGCAATCTGGAATTTTTCTAAGAGTTTAAAGTACTGTGACATGTAGTTCTTTGGAAATCTCTTTTTCTTTGAAAGAAATTTTTCCACATCTCTACGTGAAATAATTCCCTTAGGATGCTTTGGACAGCCCTCCACTTTCACTGTCAAAATCTGAAAGATTTAAACTTATACATAATCACTAAAATTTATTTTCTGTAAAGTTTTGAATTTAAAACATTTCCTGTGCTCAGTAAAAATGATTAAAACAATTTTAATGTTGTCAAGTACAACATAGGACCTAATTTCTCTAGCTAGCAGCCAGGTAGCCTAGAAGCCCAGTGGGGCATGTACTCCCTACACACAAAAAAAAATTTTTATTAAATTAAGGGAGTTAATTCAGATCAGAAATTCTGGAGATCCTCTGAAACCAATGAACCACAAGCCTTCCCCAACTCCAATTAACACATCAATCCAGTACCCCACATCCTTGTTACAGTCTCATCAATAGTATATTCCTTGGGAAATTATCTTCCAGACTGTGTTACCACTACAGGTTTGCAATAGAAATGTTACTTTACATTTACATAATAGGAGATGGTTTCCATCAGCGAGAAGAGAGGTAGCTTAGCACATTTCAGTGATTCTCAAACAAAGTAAGTAACCCCTGAATTTCACTGGACTCCACTCAGTCTGGATCAGTAGGTCTGAGATGAGGCTTGAGAATCTGCTTTTTTAACAAGAAACTCTGATGATTCTAATGTGGAGACCATACTTTGAGCTTCGATCATCATCATAACAATTAAAAATATAAGTTCAGAAGAACTCAGGTTCAAATCCAGGCTCTACTGCCAATTGTGTGACCTTGGGAAAGATATTTAATTTCTTTACCCACAGTTTCCTTCTCTGTAACGTAAGATAATAAAAGTGACTGTCTCTTAGATTGCCATGAGAACAAAATAAGATACACATAAAACATGCAAAATACATACAACAATTTTTAGCAAATAGCAAGCCCTCAAATGTTAGCCATTATCTACATATTCCTATTCATTTTACTTGGCCAAATTAATTTTCAAAAGAGATTTGTGCTTAATTTTCTTTAGTAGATCTATAATGTTTAAGGGATACTTAAATAGGAACAAACATTATTTACATTATCATGTAGCTGGGTAAAATACTGGACTGTAAAATCCGTAGGCCTGAGGACTTGTCTCACTCAACACTATATTTCTATTTTGTATGTATACCGTCATTGAATCAATGAATGCATGACTGATTGAACATAATGATATCTAATGCAATGTATAATGGGTCATTAAATAATGAAAACTATAATTTGGGACTTCCTCCATATTGTATAGTTTATAGCCCAAACTGCTCTTACACTTTAGGTAGTGAAGAAAACTGCTGTTTTAGTGTTTTTAAAGTTGCTAAGACCTGTCTGACAAACTCACTCTCTACCCCCAGCCATACTTTATATTTTCTTTGTAGCATTCTGTACCACCTAACATGTTAAGGATCCATGTTTTGGTTATTTCCTCCCATTTGAACGTCAACTCCATGAATGCAGGAAACTTGTTTTGTCTACTGCTATTGCCCCAGCACCAGAACAATATCTGGAACATCATTAGGTGCTGAATAAATACTGTTGAATTCGTGAACTGGGGGAAAATAAAGTTTGGAGCATTTTATCCTAGGGTTAGGTTCATAGGCACTGGAATCAAACCACTTGGTTTGAAATCATAACTCTAATTCTCCCTGAATATGGAGTCAAACCACTTGGTTTGAAATCGTAACTCTAATTCTCCCTGAATATGTAACTTTGAATAAATTATTTAACCTCTCTGTCCATCAATTTCTTCATCTTCAAGAATGGGCACTAATAAAGTACCATTTAAAAGAGTTGTTCTGAGAATTAAATGAGATAATCTTTGAAAAGCATATAAGTAACCTCTTATATGTCAGCCATTATTGTATACTTATTCTAATTTATTTTACTTAGACAAACTGATTTTATTTTATTTTATTTACTTTTTTTTTGCAGACAGGAAAACCTTTTATTTTAAACCACAAATAGTCAGCAGGTGGCCACAACTATCCATGTTTCATTAAAATCACATAAAACCTAGGTACAAAAGCACCACTGATTATTGCTCTAGAAGAACTGCATGAAAAAATTCAAATACACAGTAAAAACACCACAGTATGCACAGGACTAAATTTTTAAAGCAAGTGCATGGAATGGTGAATCAATTTTACAGACAGCTTCCTATACTAAATTGGTATTTATTTTACTCAAGGATGATGGGAATCTCAAAAAATCATGACTATGAGAAGGTAAAATGTCCATCCTTATATATTTTTGTATGCCAACTAGTAGAGTCCTAAAAAATTAGCATTTACAAAATACTCGGTAAAAATAGCTTTTAAAAGTTGTCCAAAGAGGTACATAAAATCAACCCCAATTTTCATGACAAATCATTCTCTTTCGTTTACAGATTCAGTTTTCTGTGCCTTCCTTTCCAGCTTCTTGCTTTTCCTCCTTCTTCCCTTTAGCACCTTTTTTAACCTTTGTTGCCAGTTCTTTCTCAGTAGGGCTCATGTGAGGATCTATGCACAGGATAAGGGCCTTAGCAGATGTTTTTCTTGGTTTAGGTTCAGGTTTGGGGGCAGCAGCTTTCGCTGACAGCCTGGCAGACCATCTGGTGGGCTCCTGTTTAGTTACTTTGGATCCATCCTTGCCCTCTGGATTCTCTGGAGACTTTCTCTTCGGCATAATGACTACGTTGGTGCAGCTAAAAAGTAAAGCAACGGGCTGGAACTGCTGGCACCGCCGCTGGATGCTGCCCCTGCCGCAGCTGTTCACACGCAGGGCTTGGCATAGCACGGCCTCCAACAAACTGATTTTAAAATATAAGTTTGTGCTTGATTCTTTTAGTAGATCTATGCTGCGCTACCACTATCTGTAGCAGATAGTTTCCAAAGATGGACACATTAATTTTTTCTCTCTCTACATGTGGGCTGCTTAATCCTTCAAGATATAGAATCCATCCATTTCCCTGAACAAGACTTGTGGTTGCTCTGCTCACTAGAACATGGCAGAGCTGACATTTTACCAGTTCTGGGCCTGGCCTTTAAGAGGTCTAGGCATATATGAGAGACCACATGGAGGAGCACCAACACACCAAAAATGTGAGTGTAGCCTTCTTGGACTCTCCAGCCCAGCTCAATGAGGAAGCCAAGCGGACGACCCCTGTCAATGCCATGTGGAGCAGAACCACTTGAACCCAGTCAACCCACAGAACAGTGAGAAACAATAAGCTGTTGATGTTTTACTCCAAGTTTACTTGTGCACGCTAGGTTTTGGGGTATTTTGTTATATAGCAATAAAAAACTGAAACCTTATCTTAATTTTATCACCTTTGAAAGTCCTCTTATTATTCCTTCAGCCTGGTAACTTCTAAGGCTAACTTATGCCCTTGTGCAAGGAAAGAAAATTTTCCAAATTTCTCACACAACTTTTTATCAAGATTAAATTGCCATGCAAGTTTTATAATACTCTACCAGTAAGTCCCTTTCATATCTCTTTTATCATATAGTTAAATGAGTTTTGCAAATTTCTCTGTGTGTTGATGGAAACTTTAATAAGTTTAGTGACCTAACAGCTCTGGGCACAAAGAGGGTGGCTGGGCTCATTAGAGCTTCTACACCATGAAATTATTTCTTCCCTTGTCTTGATGACTCACTTGGAGGTGAATAACCCTATTTATTTTTGCTGGTTTGGTGTCAGGCAGATCATTCTGTCTTCACGTGATTACTTATGGCTTTCATTCTCTTTAAACCTTAATAAAAATGACATATTTCAGTATATCGCATAAATAAAAATGATGGCATTTATCTTTTACATTAAGAAATTTTACTGACCCTTTAGATCTATCTTTCAAAATAACTTGAGCTGTTCAAATTCTTGACTTAATTTTCAATTAAATTAACATGTTTATAGTATAACTAATAGTATAACTATGCTAATGAGAACTTTCATGGAGTTTCAACTTAATTACTCCATAGTATCTTCAGGGATTTTATTGCATCATGATGGAAATTTGCTTCTGTTAAAAGATAGTGATTCTGATGGAAACCACTTTGTTATTCTATTGAATAAGATGTACCCACTCTAATATTATCCACATGTGTGCAACTTTAAATAGTCCCAATTCACATGGAAACACATCACTTTTTGGTGCAACTTTAGCCTTTTCTTGACTATGCAGAGTTCAGTTATTTTCTGATACAGGTGCCACCTAACAACAAATCTTCAGGGTATAATTAAAACTCCCTTTTCTACACAGAGTGCATATAACTACACATATTGTTTTATTGAGCTCCATACCTGGCACACTTTCCAAAACTACATGAATACATCTTTACAGTTTTGAAGATTTTTTTTCATTTCCTGAGATCATAAGTCTTTAATTACCAAATAGGTCAAATATAAACTTTTGCTAAAACTTACTATTCACTTATACTGAACTAGGGAGGCAATGTAGAAGATAATATTGTTATTATCCTTATTTTACAAGCGAAGAAACAAAAGCTTAAAACATTAAGAAATGTCAAAGTGAGTAAGGATTTAGGAGAGATCTGAACGCAGGTCATGCTGACTCTAGAGCTTGTGCTCTTGACCACTATACCTTCCTGGCTCCATTCTCATTAGGTAGATGAGTAAAATCACACTTTCCATGGCATATGTGCAGAAGGATGAAAATCTACTTTAAAAATATCTGCCAGACGGGCTTCCCTGGTGGTGCAGTGGTTGAGAGTCCACCTGCCGATGCAGGGGATGCGGGTTCGTGCCCCAGTCCGGGAGGATCCCACATGCCACGGAGCGGCTGGGCCCGTGAGCCATAGCCGCTGAGCCTGCGCGTCCGGAGCCTGTGCTCCGCAACGGGATAGGCCACAACAGTGAGAGGCCCGCGTACCGCAAAAAAAAATAATAATAATAAAAACTGCCAGAATAGTAATAACTGTCCCATTACAATTAATTGCCAATTGCAATGTTTCAATACATTCTCAAGTTCTGTGGTATAGGATTTAGCCACAAATGAATTCCCTCTTTAAAATATCTTTCTTATTCTTCCTTAGATGAAATTTAGGAACTATTATTCAAGATTACCTGAGGGAATTTAATTAACATTATAGTTGATTAGAAGAGAGCTTTCTGGAGCTTCCCTGGTGGCGCAGTGGTTGAGAGTCCGCCTACCGAAGCAGGGGACGCGGGTTCGCGCCCCGGTCCGAGAAGATCCCACATGCCGCAGAGCGGCTGGGCCCGTGAGCCATGGCCGCTGAGCCTGCGTGTCCAGAGCCTGTGCTCCACAACGGGAGACGCCACAACAGTGGGAGGCCCGCATACCTCAAAAAAAAAAAAAAAAAAAAAAAAGAAGAGAGATTTCTAACATAAAAAAATACAATCATTTTAGTGACTCAAAAAATTATACTCATAAACAAAATAGCCACCAGTGAGTGCACATGCTGGAGACGCCCTCCCCAGGCTCACTTCAATTCATGATTCATCCAGATGCAGTTGTTCTCACCCAGGGTGATTTTGTGCATCCTAAAATATTTGGCAATGTCTGGGCACATTTTTGCTTGTCATACTGGGAAGGTACTACTGGCATCTAGAGGGTAGAGGCCAAAGATGCTGCTATCTAGAGGGTAGAGGCCAAAGATGCTGCTATCATCCTACAATGTACAACAAAGAATTATCTGGCCCAAAATGTCAATAGTGCTGACACTGAGGAACCCTGAGCTAGTGTGTTCTGTTTGAATGGTTTTCTGTGGCAAATCTATAGAGGTGGATTATGATAGCTAATTAATGTAAACTCATTGGTAACTGTTATTGGGAGAAGAAATAATTTTCCATATGAAATATAAATAGAGAAAAGACAGCCATAACCACCACTATTCAAAATTTTTAAAATTGTAAGCATTTAGACCTTACATTCCACTGAAGAGTCAAAATTTTCCTCCATGTTGTATAGACTGAGGTTTCAGAGGCTCATCAACCCAATTTTCGTATATGTACTTATCCCAAAGATTTTCACAAAGCTTTCATTCAATTGACTATATCAATAACCAAACCAAAGCTATCATCAGGATCTAGAAAAGTACTATGGAACAGAGCAGTACAAACACCTGTCTGTGACTTGAAAACAAAGACATTAAAGTAAATTCTAAGATGTCTTCTCTTCTTTCATGAAGTTCTTCTTTATGCAGTCTTCTACACAAATTGTTCTACAGTTTTCTATATTCACAGTAGTTTCTACCTTAACTGAACACAAACTCTATAAAACTCAATGCTCTAGGTGTCACTTGTAGTTTTCTTCAATCATTACTCCCATGCCACAAAAATATAATATACCAACCTGGGCCATGACTTTACAAAGCCACTTGGGTTCCACAAAATATAAGTCACTTAACTGCAAGGCTGGGTCTTGAAAATGAAGGAGGACCCCTGGAGTAAAAATCAAGAGTGAAACATGGAATTTAGAATATGCAAATATCAAGGGGCTTTAGAGAGAATCTAGTCCAACCTCCTCATTTTACAGATGAGTAAACTTCAGTGGCAGAGCTGAGACCCGAACCCAGGCAACCCAGCTCCCAAGCCCTGAAACCCAAATGTTATTTTAAAAAGTTATCTTTTGAACTATATAAAATGATCATATTTAAGCATATTTAAGACAAAGCCATACATTGAAGAGCATGTATTTAGAAATAAATAGAAATTCATAAATATTTTTGGCTTTCTAATTACATACTACAAAGACACATCTTATTTTCGAATACAGGTAAGAAACACAAAATATCAAAGGAAGCTACTGGTTTAAGAACAATGAGGAAATGAATGGATCAGATTCAATCCACATGAAGATTATTTTTCATACAGCAGAATCTGGGGATCAAAAGCAACTTCCCAACCACTTATCCGAGCACTACAAATCAACTCACACATTTCTAGCAAGGTTATATTGATCAAGTACACAATTAGCACCAAAGTCTGTTCAAGAGTTTTCATCTGTGAGGTCATGCTGACAACATGTTATGCAACAGAGCAAGATCTGCCACTCAGTAGCTGCATCATCTCAGGCAACCATTGATTCTCCAAGTGCCAAGTTAAACCATCCCAATAATAATTCTTCTTTTCAGTGTACAAATAGTCTCCACATAGGGTCTCACAGGTCCTGAATAGTACAGTCAAGTTCTACAACCCATGTTTTAACTCCTGCTCAGAGACCTTTTCCACTACTGCCCTTAGATAATTTCTAAATTATTCTCTTATGACATAATACATGATTCAACATCAATGCTCATGATGATCTTTCAAAAAGAAAAACAAATCAGTTACCTATTAAAGAATTTTGTCAATATTCTGTTAAATTTTAAATGTAAGTTCTATACAAGGTTCAGGTGCATTTTCACAAATTACTACAGCAGAGCTTTCAAAGAATATGCAATAAACAAACCTGATTCATTTAGGAAGTGAACTGCATGAGGAAGCTCATTTTCATCTAACTGCAGCTGATGTTCTTTCACAAGTTGTAATAATCGTTTCTGGTCAATTACAGGAAATTCAACTGGCACATTTTTACGCTCTGATAAAATGATTTTCTCAAGTTCTACATAGCAGTCTGGAATCAGCTGCCCAACAACAGGCTGATCTCGGATCTATGAAATTACAAATGACAAGCTGTAAAAATCCATTTTATTCATCGATTTGTCATGTGGGTGGTAAATTCTATGCTAATCATTCAGAACTGTATTTTTTAATAAAATCAAAATGTAATGTAAAACCAATTAAATTGTGAGGAATAAATAAGATGATCTTAAAATAAGAAAAAATATGAACACAGAAGCCAATTTGGAAAGAACTATCAAATAATATTACATGGAAATATTTAGCTAGCTATTCAGAAAATCCATGGCAAAATCCAAGATAAATCATTGACTGTAAATAAAGGACTTTCTGTTTTCTAAGACATTAAACTTATATGCAATAGATATTCTAGCATAAGAAGTCAGCAAATATTGTAAGAGCGTTTGAACCTTATTTATTAGATGAAAATGTGATCCACAACCCAAGGTAAAACTAAATTTTGTTCTTGTTATTTGCAAAATGTTGTATTAGTGGAATGTACATATCAACAGTGAAATCTGGAGACAGACATAAAATTTCCTCACCCAAGCTATGCTTTTTCGTGGAAACTTGAACTTGGAAAAATAAGAAATCATCTAAACCCCAATGATTCTGATATGAGAGGATGATCTGGGGTCTGTTACACTTAGAATCTAACAACTGTCTACTAATCAAGAGACACATAAAATAAAATTTTAAAAGAATGACCTTAAAGTGATAGTTTCTATAATTATCTTTTCCAAACTTTTTTCTTAAAAATCTAATTTTAAATAGAAATGCAACCCTAACAATAGTAACTAAAATACCTTTGAGAACCACCAGGTGGCACACTCTCCCCATTTCTCAACCCATGAATATATTCTTGTATATTCTTTTTACCTGACAATAACTAACATAATTTCTACTTGAATTCTTCAACTTATTACAAATAGAAATTGGGTTTTATTACACACATGCACACACACACTTTAACTTGCTCTTTCTACTTTTAACTAGAATCTTAAGGAACTTGATTTACAGCAACTGTAACCATTACTTTCATATTTACCTCCAAACTTTCAAGATTGTTTCAATGCACGCTTTGAACCAGAAAATTAAATATAATTTCACTAACCTGCACTTTTCATATTCTCTCTCTTCATCATTTATAAATTAAGATAAAAAAGAAATTCATACTGAAATTTATGTTTTAACCCAAGAAGGGAAACCTACATATAAAAGTAAACAAGAGTTCTCACAGAAAGCAATCAAGTAACAAAAGGATGAACTTTACAGGGCTGGATTACAGGGCCAGCAAAGGATCCCACTCTGCTAAGGGGCTGGACAAGATTGAGAGGGATATGGTTGGCACTGAATTCTGTTTTGTCCTCCTTGTTTTAAGCTTTATTATCAGGTCACCAACAGCCAAAAACAAAAAAACTTTTATTCTGAAGTCTGCACAGACACATGTTAATAAGGGTGAGACAGGGAAAGATTAGAAAAGAGCCAAGATAAAAGGAAAAGATGAAAAACAGATGAAAGGGCAAACAAAAAAAGATTTCTAGTAGATTAAAAGCTGTTGTTTGAATACAGGTTGAAGCACCTCAGGGAGGAAAGAATATTCAAGTTCTGGCAGGTTTATTGTTTTGGGGTCATCTGAGTCACTATTCTGCAAAGCAATCAAACAGATTTTCAAACCAATATGCCAGAATGACATATCCATTAGCAATAGATACCTTTCTTCAAATAATACTGCCATTTCTCAAAGCATTTGTTTTACTTCCTTATCTGGTATTGCCTTCAGAGTTCATGTACAAGTGCAGAAAGAAAATTGGTCTCATTGATTGATAGTGATAAATTGTTATTAGCCTAAAGCAATACCAGTCCAGCTTGATGAACCACCTTATCCAGACTTTGCTTCAACTAAATTCAGGCTTTCTCAAAACAAACTCATCCTCCAAGAAGTCTTTTTTAAAATATGATAAATGCTCTGATACCAATGATAAAAAGAGAAGATATTAAAATATTATAAATAACAACAAAGTTCTGTAAGCACAGGTATAGTCTCAAAAGAAAACTCCCTGGGTAAAGAGAATATTTAATTGAATATATTAATTTTGCATATTTGTTTCTTAAAAGTCATATTACTCTTTAGTCATATGTCCCACAAAAAAAGTAAGAAAATCTACAAATAAATGATATTTCATTCTTCTTATATAAAATGTCACTGATCCACCATCTGTAAAAGCTTTTAGTGACTGGGATAAATGAAAAGATACAAATGTGCAAATTCTCTCCCTGGGCACCACAAAGACCAGTTTATAAATGGCTCATTAGGTTTTGGATAGGAACATAATCTGTGGAAATGGAAAAGAACTAAGCTAACTAGCCAACACATTATAACCAAGGTGACCATATAATTTATCATCCAAACTGGAATGCTTCTGAGAATATAGTGGGACACAATTAATAATTATGCTGGGACTGTCCAGGCAAAACAGGACCCTTGTTATAAGCCATGGCCTTGATCATTAGTGCTAATGAGCTAAACGAACAGAGACTAACAGTGAAATTCACCATTGTGTTGTTATATTGAACTATTCAGGGTGTTTTTCAGTACAGTTCATACCATGCTGTCTGTAGAACCCAGGTAAAATTTCTTTCTCTTGCAAGTATTAATAACAAGTGTTCTCACTGTTAACCAATTTATTTGTGTTTTATGAACTCTATGAATTACATTTGTCTTACCAGAAGAAAACTTTGAAATCAAAAACATAATTCCCAAAATGAAAAAACCCAGTTTGTATGAACTAAAAATTGCTTAGACATTGATGAAAACCAAATTAGTGACCCTGATTATCAGATGAAAGAAACTTCTCCCAATCTTGAGAAAAAAATATTTGGAAGGGAGATCACAGTGACAAGAGACATGAAGGAACAACAAAGAAAATCAAGGAGAGCATAAAATAAGAACTCAAAAAGAAAGGAGCAGATGGAAAATATAAGAAAGATAACCCCAAGACCCCAACATTCATCTTTATCATTTGGATTCAATCACCACTACAGGAAGTTGGGAGAGAAAGGGCATCAGAAACATGTCCCCAGATTCTCTCAGGAATATTCTCTCAGCCTCTCAGATATCCTCTTAGTTTCTCTCAGTATCCTCAAATTATTTTTATTCCCACTTCTATGAGTTTGAAATAAAGTATAGCATAAATAGTTTTAAAATTGAAAGTACTTTAATAATGTTAACAGCTCTGAAAAACACCCACAATTTTAAGATAGCTGCTCTCTTCTCAAGACTTTTGACATTTCTTAGCAGTTGCACAACATGAGAATTAATAAATCATATTTATCTACTACCTAAAGTCGGCAATGAACCATGTTACCTTGAAATTGAGGCTCTCATTTATGATGGTTTTCCGAAGTTTTGCCAAAGCATCGGATTCCTCAGTGGCATTTACAAAGTGGTAATCCCGTATTGCAGGAAACCCTCGTTTGTTCAAGAGCTCCTTGGTGATTTTACTGATACAGGCTTTGCGCTGCTTCTCATCAGAAACATCCAAATGTGTCCCAACAAGAATCACAGGGGACGAAGAAGCACGAGCCTATGGGGAAAGATACAAAATACTTTTGTGTTTTTTTTTTTTAAATCAAGACTGCTTACATTTCCACTGACATTCACTTTCTATGAAATTCACTTGAGTGGAAATGAGAAATCAAGACTTCTAAGAAGAAAATAACAACTTCCTTTCCTTCCTTAAACCTAAGAAAAAACTTACCCTTACGAAATTTTAAAAGTCAATTTTATGCCCCTTCTTATCCAATTATTATCACTTTTCTTTCAGGTGGCCTATGTAACAGTAATAGTATATTTTTCTTTTGCTTTTTCCGTGCCTTAAAATGGGTTATTCTCTAAGTGTGCTTTGGTCTTCTAAATAAAATAGTATTTAATAACCCCCAAATTATTTCAGAGTGATACAATTTGTTTTATATTTTCTCTTCCTTACCTGTAAATTCAATCTCCTTAATTCATATTAAAGTCATTCAGTGTGGAGTCTACAATGAAAAAAGTCACTAAAGCAAATATTACTGCGACTATAGTATTTTCTCACTTTGGCTAGCTATAATAAAATCAAAAAAAGGAAGTTTAAAAAATTACCAAAATGACAAAACAAGCTTGATGGAGCCGAAATTTCCTGACAAATCTTTTCAAGGGCTTGCCTCACAGAAGAGCCCACTGGAGCATCATTCAAAGACCATTCACTCTTACTTTGGTCTCAATTCTAAAAAGTCATATATATTTAAAACCATATATACATAAATTAATAGCTGACAATATGACAGCAAGGGACAAATTGGAAAAATTGCAAAATTCCAAATATACTATTAATCTGGGACCATTTAAAACTGTAAGATCTGAAGGACTTCACGCTAAATTGCCTCTGAAGACAGAGTTGGTGATGCACAGATTGTTTTTTTTCACTATGGTTTATTTTAAATTAGGGAAGTTCATATTACCCTTAAGAAATAATATCAGGGAATTCCCTGGTCACCTAATGGTTAGGATTCAGGCTTTCACTGATGTGGCCCAGGTTCAATCCCTGGTCGGGGAACTGAGATCCTGCCAGCTACGTGGCACAGTCAAAAAAAAAAAAACAGAAATAATATCAAATAATATCAAAATAATATCAAAAATAGTTTAACTTATAAACTCTCAATTTTTATAGCTTAAAAGGGTTTCCAGTTTCTATAACTCTCACTAATATAGAAAACACTATTTTCATGTCACAACTTAATTACTTTCCCAACTCAAAATTTTAGTGCTTCTTTCTTTTAAAAAATTATTTGAAGAGACTATTTGAAGCACCTGTTTGCCCCAAATAAATTACCTTACATACCAAAAAAAACCCAAGAATTATTTTCTATTTTCAAATGATTAGAACAGATCACCTTTATATTGAAGAGCCAAGGCTTCATGGCATCAACTTCAGCTTGCCCTTTGCTGAGGTCATAGACAGCAAGATACAGGGCTCGTTGGGTCATAAAGTGGGGGTGAGTGCTGTAGAATTCCTCACAACCTAAATAAAGATTAAGAATTTTTTAGTCTTCCAGAAAATAGGCAAGAATTCTTCATCTTCTTCAAAAATAAAATTAAGTGATACTATCCACTATTTATCACACAAGGAAAGAGAAAAACTATAAAAAGATGATGGTTACATGGCTACACTGGCTTTTTACTAGGGACTGACAACTTTTCACATGTGTCAGCTACTTAGCTTCAGCTGGCATGTACTGGTTCCTAACATTTCCTTCCATGGCTTCTCCATTCTGGTGGCAAGGGTAGAATTAGGAGAAATAAGTGGCTTTGGAATAATTCCATAGGATCCACCAGGTCTCTTTGCAGTATTGGAAGAGAAAATTCAGTTTTAAGTCCCTGTTTTAAAAAGATGTGTGAATAAAAAATTCTAGCAAAATAAATACCTGCAAAATCCCACACATTTAGAATAAGGTCTTTCTTCCCTTTGCCTCTTATTTGGATGGGCCAGTCTTTCACGTCTATGCCAACTGTGGCACCTTGCATCCCAAGATCTGATTTCTTGATTTTCATTAATTGCTGCAACAAGGTGGTCTTACCACTCCCGGTATTTCCCACAATCATAAGTTTCATTCGGTTATAGGGCACAGCTTTTTTTAACCGCTGTTGAAGAAACCTGGTATTTGAAAAACAAAAATAAAATAAACTGCTTAGCAGTGTACTTATGATATAGGTGAATTCTTATGCACTGAATTCTTTCAAATATCAAACTGTTCTAAAATACAGTATGCAAAAGAGTGCATAGCTCATGTAACTAATAATGCATGTGTCTTTCAAGGCACTATTAATGCATATATTTTGTTAGTATGTTGGTGTAGTTGATAATGATCGGCAGCATTATCAAATATAATGATATTCTATCACCAGAAATAATCAAAATTTCAAAATATGTTTGTAATACTCATTAGAGTTTTATACACACACATAATTTCTTTAAATAACACAAATAAAACCCTAAAAATTATAAAGTATAATTTTTTTTTTTTTTCAGTATGCAGGCCTCACTGTTGTGGCCTCTCCTGTTGCGGAGCACAGGCTCCAGACACGCAGGCTCAGCGGCCATGGCTCACGGGCCCAGCCGCTCCGCGGCACGTGGGACCCTTCCGGACCAGGGCACGAACCCGTGTCCCCTGCATCAGCAGGCGGACTCTCAACCACTGCGCCACCAGGGAAGCCCAAAGTATAAAATTTTACAAAGCTCATAGGATAAACAATCAAGGTAGAGTATATAAGCATACTGCTATACTAAACTTTGATAGTGAGGTCGTATTTGGTACATTATACATGTGTATGCGTACATATATTCATGTATGGTATACATAATGTATATATTCATATATATCATACATGCATATACATAATGTAAATGGAAAGGGAGAACATATTGGTTAAATTATAAATTGATACATATAAATGATTATACTATCAGCAGATAATATGTTGCTGTTCCTAAGTCTTAATGTGAAAATAATTGAAACTAACTAGAAGTGCTGCAGGTGGCTAGCAATACCACCTTTAAATTAATAGTACATTTAAATGTTCTCAAAAATAAAATGGATATAGAAAGATATATTTTAACTATGTTAAAATGTTGCCACAGTTTAAAATTAGAAAAATAAACTAAATCATAAGTGAATCTTAGGGAATATTGACTGATTAGTTCTCATAACTAATAGGAATCTGTCCAACATTCCTGATGATCTGAGCAAAAAGCATCATTATTTTCTTGAATTATTTGATGCTCTAGAAAACAAGATCTGGCAGATCAGATCTTGTACCTGCTGTTATTGAAATCAGTCATTTTCTCACATACAGCTTATGTTCTGTTTTCATCACCAATAAACAAGAAAATCAATGGTCCAAATGTCTATTTATTAAGAATTCATTTTTTGTCATTCTTTAAAAAAGCAAATGAGGACTACAATTTCTAAATTACTCCAGGTCTATGTTCTCTCTAAAAATGTTAAATATGTTTAAAAATATTTAGTTATATAGTAGCTTGATAATATAGCATAACACATCGAAAACCAGTTCTACTAAATGTTTAGTAAGAATTGAATAAATTTTTATATGAACATCTTTTCCAGTTTCAGGAAGGAAAATCATGGGAAATAATTGTGTAGGGTGCGGGCTAGTCACGTTTATTTAGCATAGTTGGTGAAAAGATCTTTTTTGTTTTTTCAAATTAAATCACACTCAGGAGAACGAAAAAAACCAAATCTTTGTTCATAAAAAGAGACAAAAAGCTAAATATAAGTTAAGAAACTTTAAAGAAGAGATTTAGGTAACTGTAGTTCACTCGTAATGCAACAATTATTAATTGTATGCCAGACTCCGTGTTTGGTGCCAAGAATGAAATAGTAAGTAAATGTAGCCATGGTCCTTGACTTAGTGGACATTATAGGCAAGTCAAGGATACATTAAGAGGTGATAACTGAGCTGAAACCTGTAAGATAAATATGGATAGCAGTAGTTTTGTGGAAATAAAAATAAATGATTTTACAGGTAGGTAACAATAAGAGTAATGTGCTCAAACAGTAACAATAAGACTAATGTGCTCAAAGAGTAATTAATGTGCTCAAACAGTAACAAAGAGTAGAATAAAGTTCATTATTAAAGATATTTGAAGTTCATAAAATATAAAACCAGAAACAGTGATACGTGGAAGTTTTGGTGGTTTCAAAGATGATCAAGTTGAGTAGGTTATCAGCTTCCTAAGCAAAATTGATGTAATTTTATATCATTTAAGTAACTATAATGCTTTAAGATATAATAGACATACAATAACTATTTGCTATATGAAATGCAGCTTGAGAAGTTATAATACTATGCTTTATTTCTTTAGATTGTATAACTGGTAACAAGAGACCAAATAGTAATAATTTCCTTTTAGAGTCCCTTTCTACTGAAAAGCATGATAAGGAGAAGCCATTCTGTCAACCTTAACTTGGCTAGGAGGAAATGAAAAACTCTGCAGTGGCACCAAACAACCCCGTTTATTAAATAAAGGGCAAATGACAAATAAACGTTTGATGGTACTATATATTTTTTTCTTAAATTGTAACTATATATCCATCAAAGTCACAAAGAAAGGATATCTGAAACAAATTTAATAAAAACAAATGAAAATAAAATTATCTAACCTTATGATGTCTTTGGCTTTACATCCTATGTGTTTAAAATCAAAATTAAGATGCAGTTCATCCAAAGGAAGATCCCATATTTTGCTTAATTTCCCCATTTCATTGGGAAAGGATCTCAGCTCCAAGTTGTAACTAACATCAAGAGATGTCAGATTTTCAAGACAGCCAATCTCAGGAGGAATCTTAATGAAATAAAAAAGGGCAAATCCTGTTGGTGGGAAGAAAGAAATGTGTGCTGCCAAAACACAAGATGCTAATATGAAACAAGAGAGGCTCAGAGATCCCATCAGCACCTTGCACAGCCTCTCAACGGAGTTCTAAAACTTTCCAAAGGTTTGTCATAGTTTTCATTATAAATGTTTGAAAACATACATATAAAGGACTTACTCCAATCTATGTCATTTATTTATCATCTTTAAAAACCCATTCTGCCTCCTTAACATATTTCATCACTTCACAACACTGAAAGTAAAGAAGTTCTTTTTATGTATCCAAAACCAATCATCTGTGGCTTCAGTCTATTCCCTCACACTGTGTTTTTCAGTAAAACTAAACATCTAATCATCACAGACGTATGTACAACTTACTGTTCTTAAAATACAACTAAATGTTTATACCTTAAGTGGCATAAATATTGGAATTTCTTTCTGTTCCAAATTTTTAAGCAATATTCATTACTTCTATAATAGCAAACAGTAATTTGCTGCAAAAAAAGTCAGGTATTCCAAAATATTCAGAGTTATTCTGAACCTCATGGTTTCAGACACTTTACTGTTTTTTTGGCTTTTATAGGCAACAGACTTGAACCTAGCAAAAAAAAAAAAAAATTTTCTGGGACGAATGGATAATAAATTTCAGATTTATAACAGAGACCTGTCCATTTGGGTGAATGCAGAAATTTAAGAATGTGGAAAAGAATGTCAGCTGAAAAACACAGGCTATATATGGCCCGGAGACAACTTGAGAAATACAGCGTGTCTGAGAGTCTGTTAACAGATTAGCGATTTTGTGATAAATTGTCACACTTAAAGCATTACACACATTCATAATTAAATATATATATATAAATATTCAAAATAAAATAGAGCACAAAAAGTGATTTTTTAAGGAAATTAAGCATTGTTAATATACCCATTTACCTCAGGGTAGGATTAGATCTTATTCAAAAAGTAAGCAATATCAAATAACAGATTTTGAAATGATCATTTGTGATAATGCAAATTATAAAAGCATATTTTCAAACTGGAAATAATTCTAAACAAATAAAGATGACCTCTTACCTCTTTCAGTTTATTATGAGAAAGATGTAGTTTCTCTACTCTAGACCATGCACATGCTTTTTCACTCAAGTCCAAGATACTGATCTGATTATGACTAAACAAGAGTTCCCTTAAGTTCAAAGATCTCCAGTGCACAGGACCTGGTAGATATTGAATATCATTGTTGCTCATATCTAAGGACCGCAGGCTGAAACAATACAATGTCCAGATAAAAATCAAATGAGTGTTTCCAAAATACATGAAATAACATCACAAGTAATTTTCACCAGAGTGAGAATAAGGTATAACTTTAAAACTAACATTATTTATATATGAGTACATACGTGTTTTTTTTGTGTACATAAAGGTATATACAGGCTAGAAAAAAAAGGCATGTCTCAACAGGAACATTTTAAAAAGGACCAATAAAAACAAAATTGAGGCCTAATTTCCCTACTTCAGAAACATAAAAATGTCAACCATAAGGAAAGACCAAGTGTTTTACAAACACTTATGATGCATGAGAAATCATAATTAACAAAGGCAAAACCAGTCATTAAGATTCCTGCCTTCTATACAAGATTTACAAATATGTAGCCTCCATTTCTCTGTTCAATTTCACTCATACCTGGAGGGATTCTTCAGAGGTTGGGTCCTTAAGTTTACTATCATTTTTAGCAGCCAGCCTCAGTGTGAAAAATATCATAACATTGAGCATGATGTCTTGTATACAGCAGGCCCTCAATGTAAATTTGTTGCTTTCAGGCAGGAATAGCTACCCAAAATTTGCAGGAAATAGCAGAAAAACACATGTCACATGTAAATGTACATGTGTAGGAAGAATAAAGATAGTCAACAATTGTGGTATATTTGACTATGTAAAAGGTTGCCTGGACTTTTACTACTGTATACTGATCCCTTTCATCCAGCATATTTGAAGTATTATGAATTAATTCTAAGCTCAAATAGCTGTACTGCCTGCTAGACCAAGATTCAGATCTGCAGAGCAACATTATTGCTCTAATTTTTAAATGATCTAGATTTTGCCCTAGTTACCTTATAAAAATGTTGAAAACAAGAAAATTAATTTGACTATATTAAAGATAAGACATGTATGTCTAACAAACAATGCAACTGAGACAAAGTTGAGAATCGTCAGGTTGTTCAAAGGCAGTGTCTCTTAGCTTTTAGACTAAGCTTGGAGACTGAAGCTGGCCAACCACACGCTCATTTGTGAAACAAAAGAATAAATTTAAAAAATACATATAAAACACTAAAATGTATACCTGAAGATGGTGTCTAAAGGTATAGTGTAATTAGGGACTGCATAATATTTTTAGTTCTCTGGGAAGAAAGCTTTCTTATGACATGCATCTTCTAATAAGCTTTTTTTTTTTTTTTTGCGGTACGCGGGCCTCTCACTGTTGTGGCCTCTCCCGTTGCGGAGCACAGGCTCCGAACGCGCAGGCTCCGCGGCATGTGGGATCTTCCCAGACCGGCGCACGAACCCTGCATCGGCAAGCGGACTCTCAACCACTGCGCCACCAGGGAAGGCCTCTAATGAGCTTTTATAAATAGGTGGCTTCCAAACACATTTTCAAGAATAAATTATGTTTAAAATATAGGACCGCCCACCTGTATTCTATAGATGCCTGTATGTCAGAATTAAGAGTCTGAAATCAAACCATCAGTGTTTAAGAACTGTGACTTCGGGCAAGTTACTTTCTCTCTCTTATGAAATAGAGTTCTCATTATAAAGTGGAGATGATAACACTAAGTATTTCATAGGATTATTAGGAAGATTAAAAAGATGATCCACTGTTAAGCAGTAAACTACAGTGTCTGACACATTCTAAACCTAGACTTAAATTAACTGTTATTCATCTGTTTCACACCTTCCATGGCTAAATTATAACTAAGTATTATTTGCCTGTATATGTATATATTTGCACATGTACCTTGATGGATTTTATTTATAATAAATAACACTACTAGAATAGTTATTTAAGATTACAACACATTTGAAATCTAATTAATGCCTGGATTTTAATAGGAAGCTTTTATTTTTAATGAAATTAACCAAAAATAT
The DNA here is from genome assembly GCF_937001465.1 of Orcinus orca. Classification (NCBI taxonomy): domain Eukaryota; kingdom Metazoa; phylum Chordata; class Mammalia; order Artiodactyla; family Delphinidae; genus Orcinus; species Orcinus orca. The sequence continues at coordinate 31,527,750 of NC_064569.1, read as the reverse complement.
CCCCAAATACTTGGAACGACATAAATTATCCTATTCTTCACCAAAAATGTCACTCGAACATAACAAGTATAATTTCAAAGTTAATAGTGTTTTAGCAACATAATCCCCAAAGCAAGTGAAATTTTAAAAGTTAAAGTGATAGCCAGTACAATCTCATTTGATTATAATAATGCAACAGTTAATTACTCTTAAATTGTTTCTACACAACAGCACATTAAATTAATATAAAAGTTGAAAAGTCCAAATAACAATTCACATCTTTTGTCTAATATTAAAAGTCAAACATTCATAGATTTTAAAACATTAAGTTTAGTAGGTTTAGAAATCAATTACATTTATATGTCTAAGTTAAAACCATATTTCTGAAGGTTCTGTTCCACCTCGTGTGGTTTTTAAAGTTAAAATAATAAACTTACTGTGGAAGATTTAAAATTGCTTCTGGAACACATGTAAATCTGTTTTGAGATAATTTTAGGCTTGTCATGGAAGAAGGCAAAAAAGGCATAGCAGCTAAGAGAAAATGAAAGTGAGATAATGGACATTTTAATAACTTTAACTAGATTTCCATTAGATTCTACAATACGAGCAGCTACCAATGATCTGTCACATAATTAAATTTCCATTCTCACACTGACAATAAAATAATTCTACTTTTAAAATAAATTAATACTACCACAAAACATTAAAACAATACACCATAATTATAAGACTCTTTTAACCTGAAAGCCACAAAAGTGTCTAAGTATAAATTCATCTGTCCAACATCTGTACAAAGTAGAAATCATTAGAATATTCATTTCAAATTATGTGTGATATTATGGGACATACATTATAGATTAATTCAAATTACTCTGAAGTAAGTCTAACAAAACATTTTGGAATATTTTACTAATCCACAATATAATATAAAAATAAAAATTTTCTATAACACCATCTTGTAAAGAGTATTCTATGGAATAATTATGGATGTTACTTAATAAAAGTATTCTTTGATCATATGATCTTAAGAGATTAGGGACCTCTCCACAGAGATTTCTACCTTGAATTTGGTGTTATTTCAATACATGCTTTTGTACTTTTATGATGTATGCATCCACAGGTAATACATATTACTGTTTTGCATTACATAAATATTATCATATCGTACATGTCTATATTCAATTTGCTTTTTCATGTAACAATTTTTTTAGATTTATTCTTCATGTTGATAAATACATCTTATTCATTTATTTTAACTGCTACATAGCATTTCCATTGTATGAATATAGCCAATTTATTCACTCTCCTGTTGATAGACATTTACATTCTTTCCAATGTTTGGCTACTATGAAAAATGCCATAATAAATATTCCTATGCTTATGCTTACTTGCTGAATACTCAGTGCCTATGACAATGTTTAGCAAATTGTCAAAAAAAACCAAAAAGCAAAAGGGTCTTCTGTGAACAGTGAGAGGATGCCTCTATTGTATATAACCACTAGTAGAATTCCTGAACAGTAGGGCATCTACAATTTCATTAGAAATGCCAAATTTCCCTTTAAGACAGATATGCCAATTTTGTCAGTTATTCCTAAGGTATTTTATATCTTTTGAGACTAAAAATATATACTTTACAAAAAAAAAGGGATTAGGGAAACATTATGCAAAATAAAATTTAATATTTCAGAGCTGTCAATATTCTGGTATATTTTATGAATTTCCAAAAGGGAAATACAGTACGAGGTACCTCCAAGGAATAAAATTCTATGGAACATAATTTTGGAAATTGAGCAAATCATACAGACTGTTTTCTCATCTGTAAAATAGTGAAGCTAAATCAGATGAACTCTGAGATTCTTCAGAGATCTGAAAATCTGTGGTTCTATGAAAGTGGCTTGAAAAATTATTTCTTAGCATTTTCAAGGTTAAAAATATGGGTTATGTTTTATCCAGAAAATCTTCGAGGGTCAAAATGTTCCAGGACATTACTAGAAGCTATTTTCCTGAGAAGCAGAAAGGTACATGCTATACTTCACCTATTTCCAAAAAGTATTTGTAGCAAAATAAATTAGTAGAAATGATTCTCCACTTAGGAATTAAAAGTCTTAAGGTTCAGATTCTATATGGAAGACTGATAAAATCAAAGAACTAAAACTTCATTTCACATGGGAATTTATTTTTTTTTTGTGGTACGCGGGCCTCTCACTGTTGTGGGCTCTCCCGCTGCGGAGCACAGGCTCCGGACGCGCAGGCCCAGCGGCCATGGTTCACGAGCCCAGCCGCTCCGCGGCATGTGGGATCTTCCCGGACCCGGGCACGAACCCGTGTCCCCTGCATCGGCAGGCGGGCTCTCAACCACTGCGCAACCAGGGAAGCCCCCACATGGGAATTTTTAATGGTTGTGGTCCCACTCAGGTATGACCTCCATAATGCGTCTTTCCAAATATAAAACCACTTCTAAAATTATTACAAAGTTGTGCAGTGCAAACATTTTTTGAACATAGGTATGTTCAAGCTTTCACAACGAATTAATTAATTCTATGCCCCTGAACATGTCACACAAAAATCTCAGTGCTTCAATTTCCTCAATTAGTCAAGCAGAGATCATACCTGTCCTACCCTATAGGATTTTTGTGAGATTCAGCTGAGATAACATATTGACCATAAGCTAGCCTTAGGGTCCCTCAGATGCTCTTCTTTCCAGACTTAACTTAATTAAACGTCACAGACACAGACACACTTCCCTGCCTCCACAGTCTGGATCAGATCCCCTTGAGGTACCCTCATAGCATCTTGAAACTTCTCCTCACAGCACTTAGTACGATATACAATTACATTTATTTATTCCATCATTTTTCAATGTCAGTCTTCTGAACTTAACTACACGTTCCTTAAGGACAGAGACTGGGTTGCTTTACTCTCTAGTGAGTGAATCACTCTATTCCCCAGTTTCACTCTCATGGTAAGAACATGGTCAATATCCAAAGAGGGTGGAAGGAAGGGAAAAAGAAGGAAAATAATTCTATGCAAATTAATATGGATTTTATTGTTAGTAGTTTCTCAAAGTTCTGGGAAAATAAAATATTTTAAAGTAAGTTGTCAAACTATTTTCTGCTATTAAACAGTATTAAAAATTATTTTACCAAGTCAGGTATAGGTATGTGGGTGGCAAGGTATGCATGGCCTCCATTAAGGAAGATAAAACAGGGAAAGTTCCCACTTATTTCCATAGAAGTATTCTGTTCCTCAATATTAGAACTTTCAGACAGGCTACAAATGAACATAATTCCCTGTTGTCTCACATGCTACGAGAACATAGAGTATTCCAGGATTTTTAACAAAAGTGATGATCATATTGTGTATTATTATAATATTTTGCACAGAGCAAGAGCTCAATGAATACACATTAACCTAACTAATTTAAAAACTTTTAAATAATTAATTTTATTTCTAAAAAATAATAATAGTGGGCTTCCCTGGTGGCGCAGTGGTTGAGAGTCCGCCTGCCGATGTAGGGGACACGGGTTCCTGCCCCGGTCCGGGAGTATCCCACATGCTGCAGAGCGGCTGGGCCCGTGAGCCATGGCCGCTGAGCCTGCACGTCCGGAGCCTGTGCTCCGCAATGGGAGAGGCCACAACAGTGAGAGGCCCGCGTACCGCAAAAAATAATAATAATAATAATAATAGTACTTATACTCCAAAAATCTGCTGAAGAAACTTCAGTAGGAAACTCAGTATTTCTGCTTCAAGCAGCTCAGGCAACTTATAAGCATTTTTAGTATAATCGTGTAAAAGGAACCATAGTTTAATGACTATCTGCAGTCCAAGATATTGACATTTTAGCCTATGACAATAACATGTTAAATACTGTAATACAATTTTTAATATTAAAATTTTTAAATATTAAAAACGACTTTTTTTAGAGCAGCTTTAGGTTTATAGAAAAATTGAGCAGAAAATATAGAGAGCTCCCACATCTATCTTTTCCCCTCACCATCACCACCCCAGACACATGCATCTTTTCCCCATTATGAACAACTAGAATAGTTTGGTATACTTGTATGTATAATTGACGAGCCTATATTAATAAATTATTAACTAAAGTCCACAGTTTACAATAGAGTTCACTCTTTGTGTACTATATTCTGTGGGTCTTGACAAATGTATAATGACATGTATCCACATTACAGTATCACACAAACTAATTCCACTGCCCTAAAAATCCCCTCTTCTCCACCTAGTCATCACTCCCTCCCTCCAAAATCTTGGAAATCACTGATTATTTTACTAACCCCTTAGTTTTGCCTTTCCCAAAATGTCATATAGTTGAAATTATACAGTGTGTGGCCTTGTCAGACTGGCTTCTTTCACTTAGCAATATGCATTTAAGTTCCCTCCACATTTCACAGCTTGACAGCTCATTTCTTTTTATCACCAACCTGCTAACTTGATATTTAAAACTCCGGCATAATATTTAACTGGAATGCCACCTTTAAATCCCCACCTAAAATGTCCATATATGGCTCATGCAATTACATTTATTTGTTGCATTCGACCCATACAACACTCAAAAGGACTGGAAGGAGAAGACTCATATAAAACACTTACCAAGAAAATTCATTCTGGCACTTAAACTCTCCACTTTAGGACAAGTCTCAAGAAAGTCCTCTGATAGAGATGAAATGTGGTTTTTACTAAGGTTTAAAATCTTCAGTTCCTTCAGGCTCAAAGGGGAATATATTCCTGATATTTTATTTCTAGTCGTAAGAGACAAAATGAGGATTAAATTGCATAAATTCACATGCTTTGAAGAAAAATAGTCAAAATACCTTCAAAAATAGCATTAAAGCACATTTATTAATTTTAAAATTAGTTTTAAAAATTTAAGTCAATTGAAAGAAGCTGTATTATGAATTTCCTCAGTCTTTTATCACATTACCATGTAAAAGTCATTACTATGGAAACAATGTCATTGTATGTCAACCTTATGAAACTTCAATGTGAGGTGACCCTTTTTCTTCAATGAACCCCTTTCTTACCCTTCTAAAATGAGCTGTTCAAGTTTCTCTACCACATCACCGAGATTCTCAGGAAGAAAAGATAGCTGATTGTAGGACAGGTTAAACTGTTTCAAGGTTGAGCACCTCACAGCCCGATCCAAAACTACTGAGGGTCCAATGTCGTTTCGAGAGACGTCAAGGTTGGCAATACAATTCATTTTCAACAAGTAAGGGGGAAATGATGTAAATTTATTACTTTGCAGGTCCAAATGTGTCAAACACTTCAGAGTCTGGAAAGACAATATTTTAAAATTTTTTAATGAACCACCTGAACAACTTAAGTTTAGCTAATATTTCTGCCTTCCATACTTCTGGTAACTAGAACCATTAAGAATTTTCCAAAAAATTGAAAACACAATCTACAAGAGAACTTCAGTATACTGACTGGTACTACCTGCTCTGCTAATAAAATGGGTAAAGCCAGGAAAAATATAACAGGTAGAAGGTCAAAAGCACGCTCATAGAAATAAGGTTTAGAGTCTAATTCAGTTTTTCTCGTAAACTATTCCTGCAATGAGTAAAATGGAAGCATACTTTTGAACTAATGATTTAATGAATAAGCAGTATAACATAATCCTGGGAATATAGTTTTTAACATTAGCTTTTAGAAATTGTTACACATTTTAATATAAATAAGATTTACCATAAACTAGTCATGTATATAATACACATTTTATTTTATAACCTCCTTTTTATTTTCTATTTTTTTATTTTTTAATTTATTTTATTTATTTATTTTTGGCTTCATCGGGTCTTTGTTGCTGTGCACAGACTTTCTCTAGTTGCAGTAAGCAGGAGCTACACTTTGTTGCAGCTTGCGGGCTTCTCATTGCGGTGGCTTCTCTTGTTGTGGAGCACAGGCTCTAGGCACAAAGGCTTCAGTAGTTGTGGCACGCAGGCTCAGTAGTTGTGGCTCGTGGGCTCTAGAGCACAGGCTCACTAGTTGTGGTGCACAGGCTTAGTTGCTCCGCAGCATGTGAGATCTTCCCAGACCAGGGCTTAAACCTGTGTCCCCTGCATTCACAGGCAGATTCTTAACCACTGCGCCACCAGGGAAGCCCTAACCTCTTTTTTTAAATGAAACGTTTTGTTTCAAATCTCTATTTTCTATTTTTAATCAATTTCTAATTTTACTATGATAATAGCAAAACTTCCATTTATGTATCATATCAATTTTTAAAATGTTTCGTATGAATTATTGTCAAAGGGCTAAACTACCAAAAAACAATCACTTCCTTATTCTCCTCCTTATATATCAATATATGTACTTATTCTCATATGGAATTCTAAACAGTTTAACATGATTATAAAGTCTTATTAATGGATCACTGCCCAAAAAAATCGGTTTCAAAATTTCTATCATTGTTTCAGATACTACAAGATTATTCAGAAGGAAAGGTTTTTACATTATTTATTCCCAAGGTTTAATCACCAAATTTTCTTGTAAAGAGACAGCCAAAAGCAGTAACAAAAAGTCCCATCTAGTGGTGCTGACTTGAAATTTCCTTGGAGAAAGTTATGAGCTGGCCCAGTCTTTGAATGCCCTAATGTATCTCACCTTGCCATGCTCTCTTCATTCTCTTTGTTTCCACTAGGCTAAATTCTAGTTTTCTTTTACTTAATATTTAGCAAATATTGATGGTCTACCAAGGGTCAGTCATTAATTCCTTCACAAATTAGTTCAGTAATCATCTATCAAGCGTCTACTATATGTCATACCTTAGTAGGCACTGGGGATACATGTGAACAAGTCTAAAACAGTTCCTGTTCTAAAGGAGATTACAATTTTGTGAGGACAATATACTTTAGATCAAAATTTATAGTAATGAGCACTGGAAGAAAAAGAGTGGGTGCCAGGGAAAGGTAAACCAGATGGTAGCCAACCTAGCCTGGAGGGAAGACAAGAGAAGAAAGGAAGAAGATGGTAAGGAAGTGACATTTAAAATGAGGTCCTTTGAAAACTTCCCTAACATGGGAAAGGAAATAGTCAATGAAGTGCAGGAAGCACAGAGAGTCCCATACAGGATAAATCCAAGAAGAAGCACACCAAGACACATATTAATCAAACTATCAAAAATTAAATACAAAGAAAACATATTAAAAGCAGCAAGGGAAAAATACCAATAACATACAAGGAAATCCTCATAAGGTTAACAGCTGATCTTTCAGCAGAAACTCTGCAAGCCAGAAGGGAATGGCAGGACATATTTAAAGTGATGAAAGGGAAAAATCTACAACCAAGATTACTCTACCCAGCAAGGATCTCATTCAGATTTGATGGAGAAATTAAAAACCTTTACAGACAAGCAAAAGCTAAAAAAATTCAGCACTACCAAACCAGCTTTACAACAAATGCTAAAGGAACTTCCCTAGGCAGGAAACACAAGAGAAGGAAAAGACCTACAATAAAAAACACAAAACAATTAAGAAAATGGGAATAGGAACATATATATCGATATTCACACTTAAATGTACATGGACTGAATGCTCCAACCAAAAGACACAGACTGGCTGAATGGATACAAAAACAAGACCCCTATATATGCTGTCTACAAGAGACCCACTTCAGACCTAGGAACACATACAGACTGGAAGTGAGGGGATGGAAAAGGATATTCCATGCAAATGAAAATCAAAAGAAAGCTGGAGTAGCAATTCTCATATCAGACAAAATAGACTTTAAAATAAAGGCTATTACAAGAGACAAAGAAGGACACTACGTAATGATCAAGGGGTCAATCCAAGAAGATATAACAATTGTAAATATTTATGTACCCAACATAGCAGCACCTCAATACATAAGGCAAAGGCTAACAGCCATAAAAGGGGAAATCAACAGTAACACAACCATAGTAGGGGACTTTAACACCCCACTTTCACCAATAGACAGGCCATCCAAAATGAAAATAAATAAGGAAACACAAGACTTAAATGATACATTAAACAAGATGGACTTTATTGATATTTATAGGACATTCCATCCAAAAACAACAGAATACACTTTCTTCTCAACTGCTCATGGAACATTCTCCAGGAGAGATCATATCTTGGGTGACAAATCAAGCCATGGTAAATTTAAGAACTCTGAAATCATATCAAGTATCTTCTCTGACCACAACACTATGAGACTAGATTTCACTTACAGGAAAAAATCTGTAAAAAATGCAAACACATGGAGGCTAAACAATACACCACTTAATAACCAAGAGATCACTGAAGAACTCAAAGAGGAAATCAAAAAATACCTAGAAACAAATGACAATGAAAACATGACGACCCAAAACCTATGTGATGCTGCAAAAGCAGTTCTAAGAGGGAAGTTTACAGCAACACAATCCTACCTCAAGAAACAAGAAAAATCTCAAATAAACAACCTAACCTTTACATCTAAAGCAATTAGAGAAAGAAGAACAAAAAAAACCAAAATTAGCAGAAGGAAAGAAATCATAAAGATCAGATCACAAAGAAATGAAAAAGAAATGAAGGAAATGATAGCCAAAAAAGATCAATAAAACTAAAAGCTGGTTCTTTGAGAAGATAAACAAAATTGAAAAACCATTAGCCAGACTCATTGACAAAAAAAGGGAGAAGACTCAAATCAATAGAATGAGAAAGGAAAAAGGAGAAGTAACAACTGACACTGCAGAAATACAAAGGATCAGGAGAGATTACTACAAGCAACTCTATGCCAATAAAATGGACAACCTGGAAGAAATGGACAAATTCTTAGAAAAGCAAAACCTACCGAGACTGAACCAGGAGGAAATACAAAATATAAACAGACCAACCACAAGCTCTGAAATTGAGACTGTGATTAAAAATCTTCCAACAAACAAAAATCCAGGACCAGTTGGCTTCACAGGCAAATTCTATCAAACATTTAGAGAACAGCTAACACCTAGCCTTCTCAAACTCTTCCAAAATATAGCAGAGGGAGGAACACTCCCAAACTCATTCTACAAGGTCACCATCACCCTGATACCAAAACCAGAGAAAGATGTCACAAAGAAAGAAAACTACAGGCCAATATCACTGTTGAACATAGATGCAAAAATCCTCAACAAAATATTAGCAAACAGAACCCAACAGCACATTTAAAGGATCATACACCACGATCAAGTGAGGTTTACCCCAGGAATGCAAGGATTCTTCAATATCTGCAAATCAATCAATGTGATACACAATATTAACAAATTGAAGAATAAAAACCATATGATCATCTCAAAAGATGCAGAAAAAGCTTTTGACAAAATTCAACACCCATTTATGATAAAAACCCTCCAGAAAGTAGGCATAGAGGAAACTTTCCTCAACATAATAAAGGTCATATATGACAAACCCACAGCCAACATTGTTCTCAATGGTGAAAAACTGAAACCATTTCCTCTCAGATCAGAACAACACAAGGTTATTTACTCTCACCACTATTATTCAACATAGTTTTGGAAGTTTTTGCCACAGCAATTAGAAAAGAAAAAGAAATAAAGGGAATCCAAATCGGAAAAGAAGAAGTAACACTGTCACTCTTTGCAGATGACATGATACTATACATAGAGAATCCTAAAGATGCTACCAGAAAACTACTAGAGCTAATCAGTGGATTTGGTAAAGTAGCAGGATACAATATTAATGCACAGAAATCTCTTGCATTCCTATACAGTAATGATGAAAAATCTGAAACAGAAATTAAGGAAACACTCCCATTTACCACTGAAACAAAAAGAATAAAATACCTAGGAATAAACCTACCTAAGGAGACAAAAGACCTGTATGCAGAAACTATAAGACACGGATGAAAGAAAGTAAAGATGATACAAACAGATGGAGAGATATACCATGTTCTTGGATTGGAAGAATCAACATAGTGAAAATGACTATACTACCCAAAAAAACCTACAGATTCAATGCAATCCCTATCAAACTAGCAATGGCATTTTTCACAGAACTAAAACAAAAAATTTCATGATTTGTATGCAAACACAAAAGACCCCAAATAGCCAAAGCAATCTTGAGAAAGAAAAATGAGCTGAAGGAGTCAGGCTCCCTTACTTCAGACTATACTACAAAGCTACAGTAATCAAGACAGTATGGTACTGGCATAAAGACAGAAATACAGATCAATGGTACAGGACAGAAATACCAGAGATAAACCCACGCAATATGGTCACCTTATTTTTTATAAAGAAGGCAAGAATATACAATGGAGAAAAGACAGCCTCTTCAATAAGTGGTGCTGGGAAAACTGGACTGCTACATGTAAAAGAATGAAATTAGAACACTCCTTAATACCATATACAAAAATAAGCTCAAAATGGATTAAAGACCGAAATGTAAGGCCAGACACTATCAAACTCTTAGAGGAAAACATAGGCAGAACACTCTATGACATAAATCACAGCAGGATCCTTTTTGACCCATCTCCTAAAGAAATGGAAATAAAAACAAAATAAACAAATGGGACATAATGAAATTTAAAAGCTTTTGCACAGCAAAGGAAACCATAAACCAAAAGAAAAGACAACCCTCAGAATGGGAGAAAATATTTGCAAATGAAGCAACTGACAAGGCATTATCTCCAAAATATACAAGCAGCTCATGTAGCTCAATATCAAAAAAAGAAACAGCCCAATCCAAAAATGGACTGAATAAGTACAGACATTTCTCCAAAGAAGATATACATATTGCCAACAAATACATGAAAGGATGCTCAACATCACTAATCATTAAAGAAATGCAAATCAAAACTACAATGAGGTATCACCTCACACCAGTCAGAATGGCCATCATCTAAAAATCTACAAACAATAAATGCTGGAGAGGGTGTGGAGAGAAGGGAACCCTCTTGCACTGTTGGTGGGAATGTTAATTGATACAGCCACTATGGAGGTTCCTTAAAAAAATGAAAATAGAACTACCATACAACCCAGCAATCCCATTACTGGGCATATACCCTGAGAAAACCATAATTCAAAAAGAGTCATGTATCACAATGTTCATTGCAGCTCTGTTTACAATAGCCAGGACATGGAACCAACCTAAGTGTCCACTGATAAAGAAGATAAATGTATAAAGTAGATGTGTCACATATATACAATGGAATATTACTCAGCCATAAAAAGAAACAAAACTGAGTTATTTGTAGTGAGGTGGATGGACTTAGAGTCTGTCATGCAGAGTGAAGTAAGTCAGAAAGAGAAAAACAAATACCGTATTCTAACACATATATACGGAATCTAAAAAGAAAAGAAGAGAAAAGAACATGTTTCTGAAGAACATAGGGGCAGGACAGGAATAAAGACACAGACATAGAGAATGGACTTGAGGACACGGGGAGGGGGAAGGGTAAGCTGGGACGAAGTGAGATAGTGGCATGGACATATATACACTATCAAATGTAAAACAAATAGCAAGTGGGAAGCAGCCGCATAGCAGAGGGAGATCAGCTCGGAGCTTTGTGAACACCTAGAGGGGTGGGGTAGGGAGCTTGGGAGGGAGACACAAGATGGAGGAGATATGGGGATATATGTATATGTATAGCTGATTCACTTTGTTATAAAGCAGAAACTAACACACCACTTTAAAGCCATTATACTCCAATAAAGATGTTTAAAAAAAAAATGAGGCCCTTGTAACTTGGGGGATTTATGCAGGTAAAGAGGAGAATAGAGTGGGGATATACTTTAGACACTGGGGTAGCGTTAGGGATCACCTTTTTTTCTTCTCTTTCCCTAGATATACAAACTTTAGGGGAAAGATACCACTTAAATATATTTAAAAATCATGCAATGTTGCTCTGAAAATATGTCAAAATTATGGTAAATTTTAAAAATTAGAAAAAGGGAAATGTACTGGCAACAACACTAGTTTATAAAAACAGGTATAATTCTTTTTCAAACTTTGCAGTTCAGTTCAAGAATTTGTTTAAAAATTTAAACATTTGTATTAAGATCGTTTTGTCCGTATATTTTCTTTGACTTCTGATCTATAGTACATAAAAAAAGGATGAACAAAGTCAATAGTCAGAGGACTACCCTATCAGCAGACTATTTTATACTTTAATTTTTATGAAATAGGAACTTTGAGCATAAAAATCAATTTTTAAGCTGCATATAATTTCAAAACTCAATTAATGCCTTATGGATAGTTTAGTTGAGCCTCTGTATTTTGCAGATAAGAAAATTAGGGTCTACAGCAGTCAGAGTAATATGTTCTTATTGTCACACAGTTGGTAGCTGAGCAGAGCCAGGACCACCAAACTAGGTCTAACCTAATTTAAACAGTTTAAGTTGTCCTACTATAATTAAATAATTGAAGGCATAATCAACACATAGCCTTGCTAGACTTTAATACTTACCATGTAGCATCAGGACAGAACCTCGAATTCCTTTTTAATCACATTTCCATTTCCATTACCTGCCCCCAAAGATGCTTCTGGAATACCACACAGACTAAGATACTTGTATGACAACCAGAAGAATGGGGGAATTATTATCCAATGACACAAAAACAGAACGTTCCTTTTAAAGATTTAAGCATGCAAGTTAGATATAAATGTAAAAGCTCTTCAAATATCCTGAGAATTATAAGGATAAATTAAACTTACTTCACATAGTTGTTGTGGAAAGCTCGTGAGTGCATTCTGGTGAAGTTCCAGCTTTTCAAGATGCTCCAAATGACCACTTATACAGGATTTCTGGCTCAGGGCATCAATATCTCTTAGTTCATTTGCTGAAAGGTCTAAAGATGTAATATATTCTCTCTCAGAAGACAGGGAAGAAATGCTCTCTGAATGCCTCATATGTGATTGGAATTTTGATGCTCCTTTTGTCAAAAACAAACAAACAATGGAAATATAAGCAAGTAATCTAAGTTCATATGGTAAACATTTATGGATCACCTACTACTGTCAGGCTCTCTTCAAGGCACTGGAAATTCAACAGAAAACCAAACTGTGGAACTTACATTACAGTGGCAGAGATAAACAGTAAATAATAAATATTTAATCAGGTGGTATAAGTAGTGTAAAAAAACAACAGACCTGAAGAAGAAGAACATCAAAAGTGGCATTGGTGAGGGTATTATTTACATTTAAGGAACACAGTAGAAAGGATAAAAAGTGTATGATGTATAACATCATAAAGGCTAAATTTTTAAATCTATAATTGTATTTCATTTTTCTACAGTCTATGGAATCATTAGGTAAATATAATTTGAAGGTTATGTGAAATTGGCATCAAGAAAATTTGCATAATCAGAGGAAATTTATCAAAGTGCTGTATTCTGCTCAAAATATTTACTTGTGATTACTTTCAAATACTTACTGAGTGAATCATCTGAAGTCAATATTTTTCTTTTTCTCTTCAGTAAATCTTCATGATCAAACATGGGTCCCTATTAAATATTTATAATAAAATTACCATCATTTTTTGGAGCAAAGAGAACATTTTCCTATCTGGTTTCTTTAGGAGTCACTATAAGATTACTAGCTAAAATATTCATGGGACCAAGCCATACCATAAGACACAGACCTAGTCTGGGCTCCATAGACATGAAGCTCTAAAAAGAAAAAAGAGTAAAACCATTTTAAAGTGTACAGAGCACCTATATGCCCCAAACATGCTCAAAAGTCTACAAATGTAAATTTAAAATCGCATACGTGCACGCACACACACACATGTGTATAGAGAGAGAGAGAGAGTTTTCTCACATTAGGGAATTTCTGCACCAATAGCTCCTAGCTTTGGCACACAATTTCAGTTATTGAAAGAATGTCAAAAAATATACAATATTTAACTGCAGTTTTTACAGTATAACTTACCAATGAATTGGAATGTCTTTGCAAATTTGGTGAGCAACGCTGCAAGGCAGGATCTCGGTAAAATTCTCCTACGCTAATTGAATTTGATTTCTTTTTCACAAGAAATGAGCCTTCACTTCCTATTTTTAAACAATAACATAAAGGCAAGTAAGAAAAGCTGACCTAATCATAAGATGCTAGCATAGTAGTTCAATCACAAAACATTAAACACATTTTCATGAATGGAAATTACCCAATTCCTTTTGTAACATCTTTAAAATAGAAATGATAAACTATGTCAGCTTGTCATTTTCAAATTCAACTACATTATTCTTCATCCACAAATATTTATTGAATGGCTGTCACAGACTAGACACTGAGTAAGTGCAGGATAAAGATAAGCAGGAAAAATAATCCAGGCCTCATATGAGCTCATAGTACAGCAGGAAAGAGCCAAGTAAAAAAATAGTTACAAGTGCTACAATAAATACATGCATGTTCAGGAAACAGAGAAAGTTTATACATAAATCTGATCAATGTTATTCCTTTCTGTTTCTCTGAATTTTGCTTAGAAAATTTTCGAATCTTGTTTTAAATATTGGAATCACACTAAATTATTTAACATTCAGTAATTTTGAGTACATCTCTGTTTGAATTACATATTTTATAGTTTCATTTATGAAATTACATTAAAATAAACACAATGAGTTTAGTTGGCAATATTGTTTCGAGAGAGAAAAGAATTACTTTTAAAATTATGGATTTTCAAGAAAATAAGGATCAATATTAGTCATATTTTAAGGATAAATAATGTAGAGCCATTTTTAAGAACTCATGAGATTTTAAATTCTATCACTTTTTATCTTAGAAGCATAAAGAATTAATTGTGTCAAAATATTATAAAATTTACAAATCCAAAAATCAATTATTTTTACGTTAGCATTTCTGATGTTTTCCTTTATTTAAAAATATTTAAAGAGAATTCTTCTTTCATCTATGATGGTGTAACAAACACTGAACTTAACCTCCCCACAACGAACAACTAGAAAATTGGACAAATTTTTTTAAACAACTGGTTTCAGACATTGGGCTGCAGAGAGTACAGGACTGTGTAATCCCTGAAAGAAGGGAAACAAACTATGTGAACCTTATGATCACCCTGGCTTTCTGCCTGGAGGCAATTTAAGGGCCATAGGCACAATGAGAAGGAATTTAAACAAAGCACAATGGCTTTCTTGAGATGAGGAAATGGAGATCAGTGTTCATGGAGACTAACTTAGCTGGGAGTTTCAGGAGAGAGTCATGGAAAAAGAGCTCCAGTAATCTGCATAGGGATTTCCTATAGCTGTGCACTAGAAGAAATGTAAAAGGGAGCTCTTCAGGAGGAAGGAAATGATACTAGATGCAAACTTGGATCAATATAAGGAGGTTAAGTCATCAAAAAAATTAGAGTATTTAATGTATGTTCACCCAGTAACAGAGCTTCAAAATACACAAAGCATAAACTGATAAAATGAAAAGGAAAATTAACAAATTATAATCTCAACATTTTGTTCTTAAATATAACAAGTAGAGAAAAAATCAGTAAAGATATAGAGGACCTGAAAAACACTATCAAACAAGTTGACCCAATTTCACCCAACAACAACCAAATACACATTTTTTTAATTGCACATGAAACATTCACCAAGATAGACCACACAGTAGTCCACAAAGCATGTCTCAATAAATGTAAAAGGACAGAAATCATCAGAGTAGGTTCTTTAACCACAACAAAATGAAATTTGAAACCAATAAGAGAAAGCTATGTGGAAAAATGTCCAAGTATTTGGAAAATAAACAACACTCTTCTAAATAACTCATGAGTCAAAAAATCACAAAGGAAATTAGAATATTTCAAAAGTGAATGTAAACAGAATATATAAAAGTTGTGGGATGCAGCTAAAATGGTGCTCAGAAGGATCTGCATGGTCTTAAATGTTTATATTATAAAATTAGAAAGCTCTAAAAATCAGTGTTCTAAGCTTCCATGTTAAGAATCTATAAAATAAGAGTCAAATAAAATCTAAATAAGTAAAAAAAAAAAGAAAAAGAAAGAAAAGAAAAAGCAAAAATCAATGAAAAATAAAATGGACAATCAATACAGAAAGTCAATGAAACAAAAACCTGATTCTTTGAAAAGATCAATAAAATTGATAAATCTTGAGCTAGACTGAAGAAAGAAAAAAAGGAAAGACAAAAAATATCAATGTCAAGAATTAAAGATCAGATATCACTAATGATCTTATAAACATTAACAGGACAATAAGAGATTATAAATAACAATAAATAAATTTGGCAACTTATGTAAAGTGGACAAATTCCTTGAACATTTCAAATTACAAAAACTGACAAAAGAAGTAACAGAAAAATCAAAAGAACCATAAATTTATTAAAGTTATTATATTTATAATTAAAAAGCCTCCCCCCCACCATCAAAAAGTATTCCTAACCTACAAGGCTTTACTCATGAATCCTATTAAACATTTAAGACCTCTCCTACACAAATTCTTTCAGAAAACAGTGGAGTTAGGAGCACTTTCCAATTCATTTCAAGAGGCTAGCATACTCTCATAGTTACAACAAAACAAAACTACAGACCAATATCTGTCATAGATGCAATATCCTTAATAAAATTTTAGAAAATCAAATCAAATAATATATTAAAAGGATAATACACCATAACCCAGTAAGATTTCCCCCAGAAAAGTTTGGTTTAACATTAGGAAATCAATCAATGTAATTAACTAAATAACAGAATAAAGGGAGAAAATATGCCCATTTCAACAGATGCAGAAAAGCATTTTCCAACACCCATTATGATAAAAAGTTGCAGCAAATAATTACTAGAAACAAGTTTCCTAAACCTGATGAAGGATAGCTATTAAAAAAAAAAAAAAAAACTACATATAACATCATACTTAATGATGAGAGACTGAATGCTTTCCCCCTAAGTTTGGAAGCCAGGGAACAATGCCTACTCTTACCACTTCTATTCAGCATAGTACTGGAGGTCCTAGCCAGTGTAATAAGACATGAAAAAGAAGAAGAAGAGAAAAAGATATACAGGTTAAAAGGAAGAAGTAAATCTGTCTGTATTAGCAAATGGCATTATTGTGAACATAGAAAAATCTGTGGAGTCAACAAAAAGCTGTCAGAACTCATGAGTTTTGCAAGCCCACAGGATACATTAACATACAAAGAAATCAACTGCATTTCTATAAACCAGCAGTGAATGAACTACTGGAAATTGGAATTCAAAAACAATACTATTTACAATAGCATCAAAAAACATGCAATACAAAACAGTGGTGGGAGAAATTTAAATGACAAATAAACGGAAATAAATACTACATTTATATGTCAGAAGACTCATTATTAAGACACCAATTCCCTCAAATTTATTTCTAGATTTAATCTAAAGAAATTTTTATTTATATGTTAATTCTATATTATATAACAATAATATATTATTTATACATTAATTCTATATTAAATGTATACATAGATTTAATTCTAATAAAAAATCCCAGCATAAAATTAATTAGTTGATTCAAAATGTATATGGAAATGCAAACAATCTAGTATAATAAGAAAAATTTTGAAAAAGAACACCACCAGAGAACTTATACTATCAGATTTCATTAAGCTAAAGTAATCAAGACAGTATGGCATTGGCATAAGGATAAAGATATAAATTATTGGCACAGAATAAAATCCCACTCCTAGGCATATACCTGGAGAAAACCATAATTTGAAAAGATACATGCACCCCAATGTTCACTGCAGCACTATTTACAATAGCCAGGACATGGAAGCAACCTAAATGTCCATCAACAGAGGAATGGATAAAGAAGATGTGGTACACATATACAATAGAATATTACTCAGCCTTAAAATAAAGAACAAAATAATGCCATTTGCAGCAACATGGACAAACCTAGAGATTGTTGTACTGAGTAAAATAAGTCAGACACAGAAAGACAAATATCATATGATGATATAACTTATATGTGGAATCTAAAAAAAGGGTACAAATGAACTTATTTACAAAACAGAAGTAGAGTCACAGATGTAGAAAACAAACTTATGGTTACCAGGGGATAAGGAGGGGAGGGATAAATTGGGAGACTGGGATTGACATATACACAATACTATATATAAAATAGACAGCTAATAAGAACCTACTGTATAGCACAGGTATGTCTACTTCATACTCTGTAATGGCCTATAATGGGAAAAGAACCTATAAAAAGAGTGGATATATGTATAACTGATTCACCTTGCTGTACATGTGAAACTAACACAACATTGTAAGTCAACTATACTCCAATAAAAAAATTTTTTTATTTTTTTTAAAAAAGAATGCAGAAATAGAACCACACCTATATGGTCAGTTAAATTGGACAAACATGCCATTAATTCAATGAGGAAATATAGTATATTCAACAAGTAATGTTAAAACAACTGGATATCTATGTGGAAAAAAATAAATGTCAATTCTTCACTGACACTATATACCAAAATTAAAATGGATTATAGACCTAAATGTAAAAGCTAAGAATTTAACACTTCTATGAGAAAACATAAGAGAAAATATTCACAAATTTGAGATAGGAAAAGATTTCTTAAATGGGATAGAAAAAGCACAAACTAGAAAAGAAAAAACTGAAACACTGCACTTTTCAAAATTTAAGACCTCTGCTCTTTGAAAAATAACATTAATAAATGAAAAAACAAGCTATAAACGAAAGAAAATATTTGTAATTCATATATCTGTCAAATGACTTCTACTTAGAATATAAAAAGAACTCTTAAAATAATATAAGACAACAAGACAATTAAAAGTTAGCAAAAATTTGAACACTTTGCAAAGAAAATATCAATATATGAATGGCCAATAAGAACATGAAAATATTCTCAATATCAATAGTTTTCAGGGAAATGAAAATTAAACCCAAATAAGCTAGGACTACAGCCTCACTAGAATGGCTAAAATTAAACTGACTTACGATACTAAGTGTTATAGTGTAATGAGGATTCAGAGCAACTAGAATTTTCATACATTGCTGGTGGGAGTATAATATGGTATAACCACTTCAGAAAACAGCCAGACATAAAAAAGGACATACTGTATCCTATTTATATGAAACTTGAGAAAATACTATTTTAATATATTGTGACAGAAAGCAAATCAGCGGTTGCCAAGGGACAAGGTAGGGGGGGAAGTTTTTTGTAAAGAGACATATAAAGGAACTTTTTTGGATGATAGAAACGTTGCATAACTTAATAGTGGTGATGATTACATGGATGTATAAATGAAAACATATACTTAAAATGGGTAAATTAGTATATCTCAGTAAAGTTGTGGGGGGTTTTGTTTATTTATTTATTTTTGGCTGCATTGGGTCTTCGTTGCTGGGTGTGGGCTTTCTCTAGTTGCGGCGAACGGGGGCTACTCTTGGTTGTGGTGCGCAGGCTTCTCATTGCGGTGGCTTCTATTATTGCAGAGCACAGGCTCTAGGTGCGTGGGCTTCAGTAGTTGTAGCACATGGGACCAGTAGTTATGGCTTGCGGGCTCTAGAGCGCAGGCTCAGTAGTTGTGGCGCGCAGGCTTGGCTGCTCTGCGGCATGTGGGATCTTCCTGGACCAGGGCTCGAACCCATGTCCCCTGCATTGGCAGGCAGATTCTCAACCACTGCACCACCAGGGAAGTCCCAATAAAGTTGGTTTTAAAGAATGTTTGGACTTGAGACATGAGATTTTGGAATAACTCTTATTTTTGCCCTCTCAAATGTCTTTATTCTATCACCCAAAGGTTTCAATCATACTATTTTAATAAAAAAGCACCTCACCCTATTTTTACCAAACTGTATTATGTTAAATGTCAGCCTTAATCACTGCCATTAATATCTTGCCATGTTAAATTTTTGTTATTTCAGGAGTTATTAAAATATTATTTTTAACTCTAATAAAGATAAAAATATTTTTTATTAAGCACTTTCTATTTGCAAACACTCTCCCAGACACTTTACATACATTTTTCCAAATTCCTATAAATAATCCTGGAAGTTTAGCAACACTGCCTTTAATAAGGATAAGGGGCTTACACAAACCACAGAAGTATCTAGTCGATGATGGAATATGGAATCCAATTCCAGTCTGAGTCAGTGTTTTCACTGCAATAGCCACCACTCACTGATTATGGGCAGTATGATAACACTTAAAAGTGTAGACATACATTTTCTTCATTGCCTTAAGTAGTAGTAAAGTAATAGTAAGCATTAACTATTTCCACTAATGAATACAGTTTTCCTCAAGATTTTACAAATGAAGTAAATCAGATTTTTGTCTCAATTTCTACTGTTCAATGCCAGAGGGTAAGTGTTTTAAAACATAACTGAGTCTATTGTTTAGTAATAATTACCTTCACTATCCAGGTCATCACTTTGAGCAAATACACTGTCAACATAAGACTCAGGAATGAAGGTCCATTCATCAAATTTATCAAGTATTTCTTCAGAAAAAGTCCCACTGCTGCCTGAGGCTGTTCCTTCTTCCACAGCACTTTTCATCTGATATCTGAGCACCATTCTCGCTAGGGTGGATCCTATATCTAAAAATAAAACGATATACCAGCAACAACTTTTTATTTTTCAACATCTTTATTGGAGTATAATTGCGCTACAATGTTGTGTTAGTCTCTGCTTTATAACAAAGTGAATCTGCTATACATATACGTACATCCCCATATCTCCTCCCTCTTGCGTTTCCCTCCCACCCTCCCTATCCCACCCTTCTAAGTGGTCACAAAGCACTGAGCTGATCTCCCTGTGCTATGTGGCTGCTTCCCACAAGCCATGCCATTCTCTCACTTCGTCCCAGCTTACCCTCCCCGTGTCCTCAAGTCCATTCTCTACGTCTCCATCTTTATTCCTGTCCTGCCCCTAGGTTCTTCAGAACCTTTTTTTTTTTAGATTCCATGTATATGTGTTAGCATATGGTATTTGTTTTTCTCTTTCTGACTTATTTCACTCTGTATGACAGACTCTAGGTCCACCCACCTCACTACAAATAGCTCAATTTCGTTTCTTTTTATGGCTGAGTAATATTCCATTGTATATATGTGCCACATCTTCTTTATCCATTCACCTGTCAATGGACACTTAGGTTGCTTCCATATCCTGGCTATTGTAAATAGAGCTGCAATGAACATTGTGGTACATGACTCTTTTTGAATTATGGTGCTCTCTGGGTATATGCCCAGTAGTGGGATTGCTGGGTCGTATGGTAGTTCTATTTTTAGAAATCAATAATTATACAAGCATAAACATATATCATACCAAAGTTCCTTATATAGTCTCCTACTTCTAAGATTTTTTATTCTTACTTCAAAGTCACTTTACAATCATGATACTGTATAAAGTAGCAGGCAATGAACTTAAATTTTTTTTTAAATTTACACAAAGCTTTGGTGTTGGTGACAAAACTGAACCTTTATGAAACTAACTTGATCCAGGAAAAGGTCTGGGCCTTGAAGCCAGACAGGCCTGTGCTCAAGTCACCTGCAAGTTATACAAGCTCCCTGAGTGTCAGTGTCCTCACTCGGGAAGTGAAGACAACAATATACACAGCACAGGATTATGGAAAAAATTAAAGAATATGAGGCATGTGAAGTTTTTAGCAGAACACTTAGGACACAGAAGATAATAAATGATCTTCTTATTTTTATAAACTATTTGCTGAGTGATTCATTCTATTAGGAAATTTGATGAAATTTCAAAATTCTTCTTAACATTCTTCTTGCTATTTTACTGCATTTTATATTATGCTCTATTTTGACGAAATAAGTTGGCAGAGTTCTCATTGTCCTACATATATCCTGGAAAATTTCTTCAAATATTACTATCATAACTCACATTACAACATGTGTGCGTAACTCAAATAGTACCTGGAAAATGTTTTAAAGCTTTGAATTCAAAATGTTCTTTACTCAGACCAGTTGTCAAAAAATTATGGCTATGCCCTCCAATCTCTCAAATGACATTATATTTTTTAAATTAGGTAAGACTTGTCAATACTTGTAAAAAACTTCGTACAGAAACAAAAGAATACCCTGAATGTATATCTCCCTTTGTACCTCTCCAAAGGCCCACAATTCCTCTCCATGAGAGATCAAAGATTAAAGTAAGCAGGTTGTTCACATGAGACCAATTGAAGTGATAAAACATAGACTCTAATCATATTTCATTAGTTTCCAAGGTCCCCAAAGGCAACCAGGGCACCCATTTCTGGATTATTTTCTCAACATGGTCTTTTCACATTCGAACACTTATGACTACCATATCCCAATTGTCTTTTCACCAATATTAGTATACTAAAAACACTGTTCTCTAACTGTTTTTTCCCTTAAGAATGCATTCTAAGGGCTTCCCTGGTGGCGCAGTGGTTGAGAGTCCACCTGCCGATGCAGGGGACACGGGTTCGTGCCCCAGTCCGGGAAGATCCCAGATGCCGCGGAGCGGCTAGGCCCATGAGCCATGGCCGCTGAGCCTGTGCATCCGGAGCCTGTGCTCTACAACGGGAGAGGCCACAACAGTGAGAGGCCCGTGTACCGCAAAAAAAAAAAAAAAAGAATGCATTCTAGGGACTACCCTGGTGGTGCAGTGGTTAAGAATCCGCCTGCCAATGCAGGGGACACGGGTTCGAGCCCTGTTCCGGGAAGATCCCACATGTCGCAGAACAACTAAGCCCGTGTGCCACAACTACTGAGCCTGTGCTCTAGAGCCCAGGAGCCACAACTGCTGAGTCCACGTGCCACAACTACTGAAGCCTGCACACCTAGAGTTTGTGCTCCACAACAAGAGAAGCCACCGCAGTGCGAAGCCCGCGCACCTCAATGAAGAGTAGCCTCCACTCGCTACAACTAGAGAAAGCCCGTGCACAGCAACGAAGACCCAACACAGCCAAAAATAAATAAATTTATTTAAAAAAAAAAAAGAATGCATTCTATATCTGGACATTTGGATTTGCTAGATGTTTTTCTCCCAATGAATGCAAAGCATTCCACTGCATGAACATACCATAATTAATTTGAATAGTTCCTTTCGGGGAATACTTAGGTTTTTCCCTAATTTTTTGTTATTATGAATAATATTTTTTTTCTAATTTATTTATTTATTTATTGTGTTGGGTCTTCGTTTCTGTGCAAGGGCTTTCTCTAGTTGTGGCAAGCAGGGGCCACTCTTCATCACGGTGTGCGGGCCTCTCACTATCGCGGCCTCTGTTGTTGCGGAGCACAGGCTCCAGATGCGCAGGCTCAGTAGCTGTGGCTCACGGGCCTAGTTGCTCTGTAGCATGTGGGATCCTCCCAGACCAGGGCTCGAACCTGTGTCCCCTGCATTAGCAGGCAGATCCTCAACCACTGCGCCACCCGGGAAGCCCTATGAATAATATTTTAATGTGCATTCTTGAACATAATTTTTGTGCACATTAAGAATGCCTGGGGCTGCCCTGGTGGCGCAGTGGTTGAGAATCCGCCTGCCAATGCAGGGGACACAGGTTTGAGCCCTGGTCTGGGAAGATCCCACATGCCGCGGAGCAACTAGGCCCGTGAGCCACAACTACTGAGCCTACGCGTCTGGAGCTTGTGCTCCGCAACAAGAGAGGCCGCGACAGTGAGAGGCCCGCGCACCACGATGAAGAATGGCCCCCGCTCGCCTCAACTAGAGAAAGCCTGCGCACAGAAATGAAGACCCAACACAGCCAAAAAAATAAATAAATGAATAAATAAATAAAATTAAAAAAAAAAAAGAATGCCTGTATTATGGACCCCTATCAGCATATTCCTGGGTATTTAAAGTATTAATGGATATTGCCAAATTTTCCTCAAAAGAGGAAGATTTTAATTCATATCTATAATGTGTGAAGTGCCTGTTTCCACATATGCTTATCAACATAATTTCTTACCGAATTTTCTATTTGCCTATACTATATTTAATGAGCACTTACTATGTGAAAAGCACTAGTATAGATGCTAGTGGTAACTGTCATCAATGTACTTAATGTATACAAGATCTATATTAACTTGAAATTACATCCTTAAGTGAAATGCGAAGTATACTAACTTGAAAATGCAAAGTATATATGTGTTTATGTTTCCATGCACACATTTTAATTCATATGTAAGCATACAAAAAGTCTAGGGAAAAAATCTACATTGATTATCTATAAGTGAAAAAATAAGTTGTTATTTTCTTCCTTAGGATTCTTATGTTTTTCTATTTGTAAATGCACATAGATTATTTTTATAATAAAAAATAAAATATGTAACAAAGAAAAGAAACCTGACAGAAAGATCCCACTGTTTTGCTCTATCTTTATAAAATATGTATTTGCTGGCTCATAAAGAACTTAAATATACAGTTTCAAGCATTTCTTGACAAAAAAAAAAAGATATCCAAGCCTTTACAATAGTTTTGGCTTAAGTTGAACCAAACTGGAATGAAAACTAACTAAAAGATTAGTGATTTTTAAAACTACTAAAATTAAAACTTGTACAGACTTTCCTGTTAATACTTACTTGTCTCTTTTCTTAAATTAGATGTCTTATCTGGAAATAGAGGACCAAGCCAAGAAGGTTCAATTTTTCCCATACAAAATCCTCCAAGGCAGATGCTATTATTGGCCAGATCCAGGGCAAGCCTCTTTAAGAGTAAGCTGATGATTTGGCTGTCGCCTTTCCCAATGCTGATTGTTAGAGCTTTCCGTACATCCTGCTCACGGGATCCACTATTCAGTAACAGTTCTACCACTTTGGGACTGCTCGCTTTCTCACATACCTATTAAAGAAAAAGAGAAGGTAAGCACATTAACAACCTGTCATTTTTCCTTTTAAGAGACTGATAATCAAACTTGGTGTGATTTTTCGCTACATCCGTAAATTCAGAATGAAACAAAATAAGGCAAAACTCATCCTTGAAATAGATTAGGAAAATAAAATAAGATTAGCACCACAAATATCAGAGCAGCATAAATCAAATAAATCTGCCACATGAGAGTCAGTTACCATGAAAAAGGCAACATGGTATGAAATAAAACTCATAGGCTTGAAGTCAGAATACCTGAGGCTCCAACAATTTACACGTTTCTCATACTTTCTGGACTTCTGTTTGCTCACTGGAAGACATCTGGGAAACTAGTACCTTAACACAGTAAATGCTACTGCCCTGCCTTCATTCATGACACAGAATAACTAAGTGTGAGTATAAATATCATAAAATTTGCTAATGCCACATGCAAAGGACAGTCATAATTTACTTCTGGTTTTCCAGGACAAGAATTTTAATTTCCACAAAAACGTATCTTGTCTCTCAGTTTTCTACCTTCCCCTGAATGTTACGTTTTCAGAGCAGGTCCTCAAGGTGGGTTAGCATGCTAGCTGCTACAAAAACTAGAGTGACCATAGTAAGCAGAGAGAAGCCTTAGCAACCTGCAGCATAGCACACTGGCCCAACCCAGCAACAGCTTCTGAAAGGCTATGGAATGTGATGTTATCAACTAGAAGAACAAAGTCATAGATAATATAAACATTATATGCCAGGTACTGTGCTAACTTCTGTAAACACATGACCTCCAATCCTTATTTTTAAAAAACCTATGCCGTAAAAATTATTACCCCCATTTTATAGATGAATATTTAGGAAAAATATGTGATTTGTCTAAACCCTTAGAGCTAGTCAATAAGAGACTTGGATTTGAAATCAAATCTGCTGGTTCCAAAGCCTGTGCTCCTTTCATGACCCAATATTAAGGATTAAAAAATAAAAGGAAAGAAGACCCTAAGATTCAGGGTACCAGGTCAATGGAACAAGATGGTTGGGGAAAATTCCTGAATTCTTCAGAATTAAAGTGTGTCCAAGAGGTTTGAGGGGACAGTCCTGTGGTGTGATGGCACCAACTTAGTGCCCATAGGTCTCCAGGATCACCCACCTTCAACCCATTCTCCCCAGAGCCACTATAGTACTTTTCTAGTCTGGATATGATCAGGTCATTAACCTATTTTAAAATCTTCTAAAACCTTTCTGCTCCAGGACATTCCCCCAAATACGACATGCAATTTTTCAAACCTTATTACCTTCATTTATGCTATTTCTCTTGCCTCAAATATCTAATTCTGTTCTTCAGCCAGTAAAAAGATGTTCATTCTTGAAGGAATAGTTTTAAACTCTCTTGCACATTAAGTCCTTGCTATCAGCTTTCCAGGCTACACACACCCTTCTTCCTCCGATGCCCATCCCATTTTCTTTAACATAGCACTTAGCACACTGAACTAGACATGCTTATCTGTTTTATAACTAGAATGAAAGGCATGGATGCTACTGCAATTCAATTTGTACCTCTGTACCCTAGCACAATGCCTAAGGAATATATTTAATTTAGCAAATTATTAAAATCCTTTAAGGGCCCACAGGAAATTTTAAAGGAAGGAAGGAAGGAAGGAAGGATGGAAGGAAGGGAGGGAGGGAGGGAGGGAGGGAGGGAGGGAGGGAGGAAGGGAGGAAGGGAGGAAGGGAGGAAGGGAGGGGCAAAAAAAACTCATTTCTTCTCTTGGAGCCCAGAAATCTTTTATCTCTAAATTATGGCATTTACTGCCTACCTTGTATTAAGGTGATTTATGTTTTATCCTCCCCCATCTCCCAAAAGACACTTTGAAACCATCTTGAAACAGGAAACTCCTTTTCTATTCTTTACTGAATATCTAGCACTGTGCTTTCCACAGAGAATATGCTCAATACATTTTATAGCAGAATTTTCCTCAGGGGACCCAAGCTATCCCAGCTGATTTCAGGGATATGGTGCCATGAAGAGATAAATATATAAGAAACAGTATCAGACAAAAGAAATAAAATTATGAAAGTAATTTCAACTTCATGAGAAGGAAAAAAAATACTGCTCAGATACACAGTTTTGTATTTTAATAATGAGGATAATTCAAATATAATCAAACTGTAATTTACTATCCTTTGCCATCTTGTCTCTCATATTCTAATTTATAAGTAATTCAGCACACAATCAAATCCTAATATTTCAAACCAGCATTCAGTAATGAATGTATAACCCCCTCCCCCCACCACCACTATCATGAATCTGTTATGTAAACAAAAGATTAAAGCAGGCAGATTTTCCACTACTTACCTGTAGAGTGTCCTCAGGCAAGTTACTTAACCTTTCTGTGCCTCAATTCCTCTCCTGCATAATAGATCCTATACTAGTACTAGGACTTATTCCTAAGGTTGTTGTGAGGAGTTTATTAAGTAAAGGGCTCAGAGCAGGGCCCAGATGATAATGAACACCACAGAAGTGTCTGCTATTATATTTATTCACAATTCATTATCCTTGCTCTTCCCACCATGACTTGATGAGTCATCTTCAGGTCTCCATTCATGCATTTTCACACCCGATATTAATCCTCCATATTCTTCTCTACCAGTCATATACATTACATTATTATTATATTCACCTCAGAAAACCTAACAAGATTAAATCTGTCCTTGCTCTGAATAGTTCTTAATTATGCAGCATTGGTGCATGAATAGTCTTGATTATGTCACTTTACAGTGGTACAAAATAAGGTATGTTCAATCAATCTACCCACAATATTTAATCAACATTTATCATGTTAGATACAAATAATCTCTGACAACTAGGATAAATTCTTTACATTTAATACACCCATGGATGTAAAGATCTGATTTTAAGAAGAAAAGATATAAATAAGTACATTAAGTCCAAAAGAACTTGGGAAGAAGAATAAGGTAAAAAGCCTTTTGTATAGAAATATTTGGATAAATTGAGAGAAAAGTAGAAAGCACTCCCTGTGGGGAATGTAGAGTAATTGCACTCAAGTGATTTTAGCTATGTTGTTTCCCTGGGAAAAATCTGAAGGGGAAGTTTCTTTTCAATCCAAGTAACATTAACTCAATGATCTCAAGATCACACAAAAGATACACAATAAAAACATATTAAATTATTGAGGAAAATAATTTAATTATCTTTAATAACAGAAAAGCAACTATTTTTAATGTTGCTTGCTTAAATGAAATATGACTAATTTAAATAATTTTATTATGTATTTGGCATAAATTAATTGTGCATGAAAATGAGTTACAGGTTCAGTTTCTTTTTAGGTAGATTGCTAATATGTGCTAACTTAATCTTACAGTTGACAAATTGATTTGAATCCATAGGTGACTGGGAAATTAAATAAAGTAAGGCTTTAAAAGAAAATTATTGGAAAACACAGCACTCTGCTGGTTATTTAATAATGTATATTAAATCACTACATAATTGCTTTGTTGGAAATATTAAGTAACCAGAAAATATATGTAGTGCTTCCCGAATGCTATTATAAATGCTAAAATTTATAGAATGAAGACAAACTTGAAATAACATGTAATGCACTCTGATAAATACGTACCGAATTCATACTGTATGTAAAGCAGTGAGTTAGATATTCTGAATGATACATAGATGAACCTTGTACATCTCTACTTTCACATAACTCACAAAATATAAAGAGTGTACATAAACTGTCACGGACTTACACAAGAAGTAAATCTTTATTTTGTATGGAGGTCTGGGAGTGTGGGGAGGGCTTTATTGAGGACAAGGAATTTAGGTTAGATTTTGAAGGCAAAGCAGAATTAGATATATGTGTTTGCACAGTGCATGAGGGAAGGGAGAGAAGGGAAGCAGGCCCAGTGCCACACAACTGCAGGGTGGCCCACAGCAGGGTTGTCAATGGGTACAGCACCCCAAAGTGTGCAGTACACAGCCTACAGGGCCACATGTGGTAGCCCTGAGGGGAGAATTTTCTAGAGAGAGAAACTGAAAACAGAGAGAAAATAGCTGAAAGATGATCAAAACAAGATAAAACCATGTGTTGTATGGTGTGTGGCTGGAGAACGATTTGCACAGAGATGCATAGTAGGAGACACATTTGAAAAGTTATTTATCAACTTAACAAGCTAGGTAGAAAAATAAAATGAATGATTAGATAATAACACCTAAGGGACCTATTACCTCTGAAATTCTGTGAATCTAAACTCCTACAAATCACAAGCATTTGTTCAATAAACTGATAAATTCTGTAGTGTAGAATAATAGGATGTAGATAAGAGCTATACAATGGCAGAGTCAAATAACAGAAAAAAACAAAAGTGAGTCCTTGAATATTTACCTGACAAATTAAAGAAGCTGCTTCTTTTGCTCGATTGGCATCCGCTCCCAACAGAAGCAAGCATTCGACCATGATGCTGTTATTCTGATCACATGCTCTCTCTAGCATCACACTTTTTAACTCTTCATCCATGGCCAATTTTGCAAAGCACTTGCAACAAAGATTTAGAAACTAAAGAGAATGGAAGTGAGGATTAGAGTCAGCTAAATGTGTAACAGTTAGAATACAGGTGAAAAACATTGTACCTGTTGATCCTTTTGCTCCATGATGTTGGAGGACAACTGATGGAATATTACTGAATCAAAGGAATGATGCACCAGCAGCTTGGAAAAAGACACTGACAATTCCAGTACCGTCAAGATTGTCTGAAATCCCTGAAAGTGTGATCAAAAATAATAACAACAAAGCAATTGTGGACAATAAATAAATAAATAATGTAAAAGAGAGACTGTATATGGTACTTAAAACCTTGGATGTTCACTTAGCTAAGTAGATGTATTTATTAGGTTTGTACTTTAAAGCTATAAACCTTGAGACAATGAAACAAATACACCTTGATCTCTCATTACTAAGAAATAAGCAGGTGCACAGAGAATAAGATGCTAGTTAACAAACTATCATCTAGCAAAGCAGGAAAAATACCTAATACACCAAAATTTGCCTTTTAAAGATTCCCTGCCTGAAGCCATACCTACAGGTTGAAAGCCAGATACTAATCAGGATTAGAACAGCAGAGTCAGCAGTGCCACAAATCCAAATAGACCAGTGATGTGAATTGTTTATTACAAGATTGCAGATCAGGTTCTCTAGATAGCTTAGCATTTCCCCTCAAATTTTTGTGCTATCTTCTTAAATTTTAACCTCAGACAAATGCGACTTCCTAGATTTTATTCACATTGAGTGCATCTGAGAGAAGCTCTAAAGACACTCTGAGATTTACATCCTTATAGCAAATCATTTATAAAGAACTGATCAGTACACCATTACTTTTTAGAACCACCCCAAGAGTTGTGAACTTCTGACTTGACTATTATATAGCTTGGGTAAACTCACCAAAGATCCACTTAACTTTTAAAATTTTTATCTTTCTAGTATATATTAATGAAATCATCTAAATGTTAAAATTATTATTTTGAGCTCATAAGATGCTGAGTTTCTACAAATGCTTCCTAACATTTGACAGGAGAAATAGTATTAATCTATGCAGGTCTGAGCGGCATGTGGTCCACTAACCTCTAGAGCAGAGGTCCTTGCAAACTCAAATGAATGCAATAGCAAAGCAGGTAATGCAAATGCATAGAAGGCATATAATTCAAGTTAAAAACTTATAAACACTGAACTGGCCAAATAAAATATGTTGACAAGCCAAATTTAGCCCACTGGTCAATAGTTTACAACCTCTACTATAAAAATCCTAAAATTTATGCTTAGATGAATAAATACTGACTGACACCTTCATACCTGCACAAAATAATTTCCTTTCCCTAGGATTACTTATAATCAATTCTGCCTTGGTTTTAATCAGCCTAGGTTGAGGCACATTAAAAAAGCAGATTTTAAAAAAAAAAAAAAGCAGATTTATAAAAGACATTTTGGTTCTAAAACACATTTTTGCTTGTGTGTTCAGCACTTTAAAATTTAAAATCTTACATGCATTATCACATTTACTAATAATGTCTGTGCAAAGATTAGAGCTTAGACATTTTCACTCCTGGTGAAGGCTGCCATTTATGAAAATATTTGGTTTATGAAAATTGTTAACTCCATTACTAAAAAACCACAACTAAGGCAGAAACTCTTAAGGAAACTATTTGTTTTGCTAACATTAAAAGAAAAACACTCTGAAACAATTTACTTCTTAATCTCCCCTAAATTAATCTTAAACCAGTATCTTGGATTCCTTATAGACAGTTAATATAGATCCCATTTTAAATTTTGCTTGATGAAAAATGTTTAAAATATTGTTTCACTGCAAGAAAAAAAATCAAGGGGCAAAATTACTAGGTAAGCAGCTAACAATAAAACACAGAGAATGACAAATTTCAGATTATAACTTTTACTTATCTAAAATCTAAGCAAATAAAGCTCAGCTAGCTGAAATTTCTTTAGCACATTCTGTGCTCTTTCATGGAAAAGATAAATGACAAATAAATATACTAATTTTAGAGATTTAGTAATGAAACAGGATATTTTGAGATTCAATCCAATTATCTTCATCTACTATAATTAAAATACTACAAAATGATAAAAAAAGGTTTTCAGTTAACTAGAATATACCCATTAACGCAAAGTGGGAGTTACACCAGCTGCTCTGAAAGAGAAATCTGTGCAAGATCGCAATTCCCTTCAAGATAATGCACATACTTTCATCTGTATTTCACCAATATCCTTAAATCGTTGTAGGCTGGAAATCAGAACTTTTGCCAGCAGATGCCCAGTGCCTATGCATAAATTCTTCTTTGTAATCAAACATCCTATAAGACTTAAACCCAGACACTGAATTTCTAAAAAAGAAAAAAAGAAAAAAGAAACAAAATTTATTGTTTTAAATCTCAAAACTGAAGAAAAAATTCAAACATGTTCAACCAACAGCTAAAGGCCTATAAAAATCTAAATCCTGAGTTCAATTGTACCAACCTTGGTCATCTGGATACATCTGCAGTGTGTGAAGCACCGAATCAATAGCATCTTCCAGGGATAACACCTCTAATGCATCAGGAAAATGTGCTATAGAAGAAATTACTTTTAATCCACATTTCTGAATCCCAGGATTTCCAATGAACTAAAGTCAATAAGAAAATTAAGAATATTTGCTGTTAAAAAATGAATTCTAATACTTACCTTAGTTAAAGCCAGCTATACACTGATAAAATATAAACTAAGTAGTCTAAATAAAATTACTATCCTTGATTCTGCCTTATATCATGAATTACTTTTATTTATTATTAAGAATAAGAGCTAAGGGCTTCCCTGGTGGCGCAGTGGTTGAGAGTCCGCCTGTGGATGCAGGGGACACGGGTTCGTGCCCCGGTCTGGGAAGATCCCATATGCCACAGAGCAGCTGGGCCCGTGAGCCATGGCCACTGAGCCTGCGCGTCCGGAGCCTGTGCTCCACAACGGGAGAGGCCACAACAGTGAGAGGCCCGCGCACCACAAAAAAAAAATAAATAAATAAAGAATAAGAGCTAACATTTTAATGCTTATTAAGTACCTGTTCTGTGCTAGGCACTATACTAAATACTTTTACATGCTCTTCTTTGCAGGGCATTCTTATTAAACACACACTAATATGATTCCCATTAAAAGATGAGTTTACTGAGGGTTAGCGGGGTGGAGAAGCTATTCCTAAATTCTCACAGACTGTACACTACTGGGAAGATACCAAATCAAGGACATTTTCTCCCACAGCCTAAATTCTTAACCAGAAAAATCAGTGCTGTCTCTCACCATAGCAAATACTAATTGAAAATTTACTCTTTACGTGCTTTACATGCCATATCTCATCTGTTCCCCCTCAACAGCCTCATCCAATAGGTTCACCAGACTTTAAAGGTGCAGGGACAAGGTGGCCATATGTGCGTGGGTTTATCTCTGGGCTTTCTATCCTGTTCCATTGATCTATTTTTCTGTTTTTGGGCCAGTACCATACTGTCTTGATTACTGTAGCTTTGTAGTATAGTTTGAAGTCAGGGAGCCTGATTCCTCCAGCTCCGTTTTTCGTTCTCAAGATTGCTTTGGCTATTCGGGGTCTTTTGTGTTTCTATACAAATTGTGAAATTTTTTGTTCTAGTTCTGTGAAAAATGCCAGTGGTAGTTTCAAAAAATCTAGAAACAATAAATGCTGGAGAGGGTGTGGAGAAAAGGGAACAATCTTGCACTGCTGGTGGGAATGTGAATTGGTACAGCCACTATGGAGAACAGTATGGAGGTTCCTTAAAAAACTACAAATAGAACTACCATATGACCCAGCAATCCCACTACTGGGCATATACCCTGAGAAAACCATAATTCAAAAAGAGTCATGTACCAAAATGTTCATTGCAGCTCTATTTACAATAGCCCGGAGATAGAAACAACCTAAGTGTCCATCATCGGATGAATGGATAAAGATGTGGCAAATATATACAATGGAATATTACTCAGCCATAAAAAGAAATGAAATTGAGCTGTTTGTAATGAGGTGGATAGACCTAGAGTCTGTCATACAGAGTGAAGTAAGTCAGAAAGAGAAAGACAAATACCATATGCTAACACATATATATGGAATTTAAGAAAACAAAAAAAAATGTCATGAAGAACCTAGGGGTAAGACAGGAACAAAGACACAGACCTACTAGAGAATGGACTTGAGGATATGGGGAGGGGGAAGGGTAAGCTGTGACAAAGCGAGAGAGAGGCATGGACATATATACACTACCAAACGTAAGGTAGATAGCTAGTGGGAAGCAGCCGCATAGCACAGGGAGATCAGCTCGGTGCTTTGTGACCACCTGGAGGGGTGGGATAGGGAGGGTGGGAGGGAGGGAGACGCAAGAGGGAAGAGATATGGGAACATAAGTATATGTATAACTGATTCACTTTGTTATAAAGCAGAAACTAACACACCATTGTAAAGCAATTATACTCCAATAAAGATGTAAAAAAAAAGAAAAAAAAAGATGCTGGGACAAGAGCTCAAGTCACACAGCTAACACGTGTCAGGCCTAGTACTTGAATATAAGTGTGTCTGCCTTAAAAATACAGAATCTTAATCACTATCTCTTCCAAACTTTTCATCTCAATTCCTCCAGAATTTGACATTATTTGACAGGTATTCCAATAGAGTCCACTTCTTTTCCCAGGCCATCCTTCTCATTGACTGAGAAGAAAACAGGCAACAACACACTTTCCAACCATGTGACAATCACAATCACACTTCCCCTCTTTTGATGTCTGTGACATATACCTAACTCTTACAGTCTGCTTTTCCATGGTGCTCTTTAAACTTCAACTATGATATGAATGCCTCCCTAACAGTTTTCCTTTCAAAAATTACAATGCTATCTTTCTGAGGACTTCTGCTTTCATAGACACTAGTTTCATGGTTATCTTCACTCCAAATCTCTGACTGACCCCACCACATGTTCAACTATAGAGCTGAAATAGCTTCCAGCCAGACCTCAAATTCTGATGTAGTCTCTTCAACCAAAACCTCCTACCTTCCAGCCTGTCTCACTTCCATACTGTCAATGAACAGATTTTCATTCCTTTCCCAATCTAGTCCTTCAATACCTCTAAAGTGTCCTTACTCAGCATCTTTCTTTGTATTGGTTATGGGGAGAAGCATCATTTTCTCATCCTGTGTCCTTCTCCTCCACCCCGTAACTGCTCACCTTGGACATCACTTCATCTATCATTTCAACAAGACATTCATATCCTTGCCTCCCTTGGCATTTTTTCCCATCATTATTTCCGTCTTACCAACTCCTTGAGCAGTAAAAATATATCAGCTTTGGAGCCAATTAAATTTGAGTTTAAATTGTCTCATCACTCAATAGTTCCATGAATCTGAGGACCATTAAAAATGAATGAAATAACATTTCCTGAGAAGTGGTATTACTCAGAAGGTATTATTCAAGAAATATAAAGAAATTCAAAGTGGTGCAAAGTGAAGCTGGAGGGATGGCTCAGTGTCTGTCTCGACTTCTTCACCTCTGAAATGATCCTAATAATGCAGTGTTGTTAGGAGTGTGAAATGAGATAACTCATCATCCATGCAATAAACATTGAGTGATGGCACAGTTCAGGCCCTGGGCTGAACACTCTTCTCAAAAGTGAAAGCCTTCTCACTGGGAGAGAGTATCCCTAACTTGGTCTTCCATTCCATCGAGCTACCACTTTTCCTTCATTTCTAAACTTATTAATAGAAAAGTCTACACCCACGACCCCCACATTCTTCCCACCTCTTAATTTCACATAATCAGACTTCTGTCCTAACCACTCCAAATTAAAACCATTCAGAGAAACAAGTCCTTTAACAACTGAATTGCTGCTTTTTCCTCCCGTGATTTCCATGACACAGTAATCCACCCCCCCACCCGCCCCTCCCCTGGCAATTATTCTCAAACTTTAAAACCATTCATTTACCCATCTCCTTCACAATCACTTCTTTCAACTCCAGAATTTATCCAAAGAACTTTTCTTAAAACTCTTCTATTCATGGATGGAATTTCATACACTATCATGGCTTCAAGTCACCATAACAACAATAGCAACAACCGTAAGGATAATGCCAAAACCTAAGCAGCGTTTGCTATGTGCCAGACTTTCTTTTAAGCACTTCATATATATTAACTCATTTAATCCTCACAACAACCCTATGATGTAGACACACAATTATGCTCCCTATGTTACTGATGAAAAAAAACCTGAGACACAGAAACCTTTGAGCAGATAACTCAAAGCACAAGTTTGAACTCTCTTAAGCTCTAAGCCCATGTTTCTCTTTGCTTGACACCAGTATCTTAAACTCAGATGTTCAAAGTTAAAAGTTTATCACCTTCTCAAAGAAAAAGAAAAAAGAAAACTCAGACTGTCATTCTGAACTTTCTGTTTTAATTAATAGTACCATCATTTCTGCCTCCTAGGCAGGGCCAGCTTCCGGGGTGCACACATGGGCAGTAGTACAGTCTCTGTGCTCAGAAGGGCTCCACACCTGGTTTAATGCTCTGCAGCTACCACCTTGAAATACTTAATAATTTTTTTTTTTTTTTTTTTTGCGGTACGCTGGCCTCTCCCATTGCGGAGCACAGGCTCCAGACGCGCAGGCCAGCGGCCATGGCTCACGGGCCTAGCCGCTCCGCGGCATGTGGGATCTTCCCAGACCGAGGCACGAACCCGCAACCCCTGCATCGGCAGGTGGACTCTCAACCACTGCGCCACCAGGGAAGCCCGAAATACTTAATAATTTTTAAACAAGAGGTCCTGCATTTTCATCTGTTACTGGGCCCCACAAGTTATGTAGCTGGTCCTGCTCTTAAGCTCAAAATGCATCCATAGGCTTATTTTTATGCTAAAGTTAAGTCAAATTGATATTTATAAAGTACCTGTTCTTGTCTTAATACCATCACCTCTAACAAGTTTCTACTCAACTATTGGTTCTGCTACCCTGAGCTCCCCTAATCTCTATTTCAGGTGCAGTTAGATGATGACAAATGACTAGCAACAGGAAATCTGTGATTTGTCTATGCAGAAAGAGAATGCAGAGTATCACATTATTACATGTGATGGAGCTCAAATAAACTATTTGATGATTTTAAATAGTGGTGTCTGATTTTTGACAGTTTCATAAATTAGAAAAAAAAAATATATATATATATATACACATATATATGTTATTTACAAGCTTACAATGGACTTTCTTTCACTTATCAAATGGTCTATCTTGAAAATAATGATTTATTGCATTGTTGTTCAAATGGGGATTGAAATTAATTTACTAGCAAGTGTTGTCCACATGAAATTTTTGAAAGTACCAATGGTGGACAGCTACAAACATTGATTAGAAACATCCTATTACCTATGCTTCACAATTTTCCAAATTTTTTCAAAGAATACAAATGGTTTCGCTAATGAGTGAGCTAGCCAGCTCAAGGGGAAAATGCCCACACCATTCTCTTTCCTGTCAGCTAAGTCAATTGCAACTCAGAAAAACTTTCCAGAAAAAAAATTAATTGAATGTACAGCTAGAAAGAAGACACCATAGTACATGACTAACACTAAGATAGACACTAAAGTAGATTTCAAGAAAAAGAATCCTTTGGGGTCCCAGATAAAAATGTCAAATCCTTTAAAAATGGGAAAAGAATCAAGTTGGTCTCAGACTTCTCCACTAAAACATTCAGTACTAGAAGACAGTGAAATGCCTACAGAGTTTTCAAAGAAAGAAAATAAAACACCAATACTTTACAACCAATCAAACTGTTTTTTCAAGAGTCCAAATATAGAAACAACAACAAAATGTTCAGGAAATGGAACTTTAAAAAAAAAAAACAGACCATTAAACGATAAATGGAAAAACTATAACAAAAGAACTTGCAGTGAACACTGAATCCACATGACTGTAGGCACAAGATGAAAACAAAGTTATTAAGTATGGTTATAGAGCTGAATGTAAATACTTTAAACCTCATCAAATGTAGAATTAATTTATTTAACAAAAGCTGGTGATAAGATAGGTAGAAATAGTGGAAGATAGTGTGAATACTTCAATTTTCTCATCTTTTATAGCCAATGGTCAAAAGATACTTTTAAATCTAATAGTAATAACATTAACTAACATTTATTGACCGAATACTATGTGCCAGGCATTGTACCAAGTACATGGCATGAATTATCTCATAAAATTCTTCATAATAACCCCAAGTGAAAAGCCATTTATTGTCTCCATTTTATAGATAATGAGACTGTAAATAACTTGTCCAGAATACATTTGTCTGTAGGTGGTAAAGCCAGATTCAAACCCAGATATCCTGATTCCAGGACCCACACACTTAACTATTAGAATATGTTGTAGAGTTAAAGCTATAAGAGTAAACACCATATAATCTGCTTTAATTGAGTGATAGAGGGGAGGAAGACATAAAGATGTGAAAATATGCTAATTTCATCAAAAGTGTGCATAATGTGCTAACATATATGAAGGAAAAAAAAAATGAGTACCTGGGTGATACATTCATATTCATGGAAAACTGTAGATAATTCCATGGCAACACATTGGGAATCTCATCTAGTTGTTTTTAATCTCTATGTAGAACTACATAACTTGGAAATAATATAATTTATTTAATTAGGACCTATTGATAAGAATTGTATTGTCAGGACAGACTAAATTAAGCTGTAGTAACAACCTCAAAATTTCATAGGCTGGAAAAAGAAAAGGTTCAATTCTTATTCATGCTTCATTTGTGTTACCGGTCAGGAGGGGTCTCTGTCCAGCACAATCCCTCTGGGAGCCCTGCTAATGGAGCAATCACCATCTCAGACATTACAGGTCACAGTGCCTGAGACAGTGTTCTGTAGCCGCAGTCCCCAGCCTTTTTGGCACCAGGGACCGGTTTCGTGGAAGACAATTTTTCCATGGACCAGGGCAGGAGGGGATGGTTTCGGGATGATTCAAGCACATTACATTTATTGTGCACTTTATTTCTATTATTATTACATGGTAATATATAATGAAATAATTATACAACTCACCATCATGCAGACTCACGGGGAGCCCTGAACCTGTTTTCCTGCAACTAGATGGTCCCATCTGGGGGTGACGGGAGACAGTGATACCCAAGTGTGTTTCTTATGTCCAATCTACTCCATAATCTCGCTTTGGTTGCTGTCACTGCAGAAAACCCTGCTTCACAAAGACAGGACGTTGGAACTGGAAGCAGGCTTTTCAGTGCTTTTGTGGCAATCTCAGGATATTCTGCCTTGACTTTAATCCAGAACGTATGGAGATTTGAAGTTGTCTCAAACATATGTTTAAGGCCATTTGCAATCTCAAGCAACTGATCCTCTTCTACCATGGACAAAGTCAATTCACCTGGCTTATTCACAAATGGGTCGCACATCCATTCCTTCCCAGTTTGCGGGTCTTTTGTGCTTGGGAAGTAATGCTCAAACTCTTTTGAAAGCTGAGATAGGTGATCATGCACCAGCTGGGAGAAAGAAGACCCTGGCTCAGTCTCTTTCAAAACCTCTGCTAATGTTTGAAACATGTCAAAAATCCCAGTGTTCACTCGTCACCGCTATAATTCCAGTTTGGCTTTGAATGCAGCCACTTTATCTGCTGACTTGAACACAGTTGTCATTCTCACCTGAAGTGACAGATTGAGTTCATTGAGCAGGTTGAATATGTCACACAAGTAAGCAAGTTTTTCGACCCATTCTGTGTCACTGAAATGTGCTGCCAGTGGTGACCTTTTCTAAAAGAAATCTCTGGAGCGGCTCTTGTAACTCAAAAATGCTGGCCAGTGACCTACCTTTAGAAAGCCATATCACTTCTGTGTATGAGGGAAGACATGTGTGCTCTGCGTCCATCTCCTCACAAAGCTGTGAGAACAGACATGAGTTAAGGGCATGTACTTTAATGTGGTTGATAATT
This sequence comes from Orcinus orca, assembly GCF_937001465.1. Taxonomy (NCBI): domain Eukaryota; kingdom Metazoa; phylum Chordata; class Mammalia; order Artiodactyla; family Delphinidae; genus Orcinus; species Orcinus orca. The sequence goes on along the minus strand of NC_064569.1, from coordinate 31,488,499 downwards.
TTAATCACATCCTGCAAAATGCTGTTAAGTTCAGGTGACATTTTTCAGCTAGCCAGCATTTCTCCATGGATGACACAGTGCGTAGACTCACATTCAAAAGTGACCTCTTTGGGCTTCCCTGGTGGCGCAGTGGTTGGGTGTCCGCCTGCCGATGCAGGGGACGCGGGTTCGTGCCCCGGTCCGGGAAGATCCCACATGCCGCGGAGCGGCTGGGCCCGTGAGCCATGGCCGCTGAGCCTGCGCATCCGGAGCCTGTGCTCCGCAACGGGAGAGGCCACAACAGGGAGAGGCCCGCGTACAGCAAAAAAAGAAAAAAAAAAAAAAGTGACCTCTTTGACCTGAGTACTAAAACCAGAAAGCCGTCCAGTCACGGCAGCCGTTCTGTCCGTGCATATACCGTCACAAAATGACCAATTCAGTTTTCCTGATATGTAATCATTCAGAGACTTGAATAGTTCTGCAGCTGTGGTGTTGGCTGGCAACAAAAGTGCACATAACATATCCTCATGCACATCCTCCTGAAAATATATATCGCACAGAAACAAGCTTTGCTGCCTTGTTGTCAACATCAGTAGACTCATCAACCTGCATTGCGTACCACGGTGACTCATTAATCCTCTCTAACAATTGTCCCTCAATATCCTCTGCTATTTCATCAATTCGTCTAGTTATGGTGCTAGCTGAAAGAGGAACACATGCCACTTTTTGAACTGTAGCCTCTCCTAAAAGTTCACGACAAATGCCCTTAGCAGCAGGCAGGATCAACTCTCCACCAATAGTAAAGGGCTTCTCAGCTTTAGCAATGTGGTTAGCCACTAAGAATGATGCTCTTAGTGCAGACACATTTGATGAAGTGGTGGCCTTCAATAATTGCTTCTGTTCTTCATGTTCACATTTTTTTCTTTTGAAAAACTCCAAAGGCTTGTCTTTTAATGCAGGGTGCTTGGTCTCCATGTGGCAAAACAGTTTTGAAGGTTTCATGGCTTCGCTGGATAGCCGGTCACCACATATTATACAAAGCAGGCTTGGAAAATGTGAATCACCTGTTGCAATGAACGCTTAATTTAAGGATTCGGTATTTTCTTTTATATGCAGCTTTCTTTTTGTTAGCAGTCTTAGAGTCTTCTACTGTCTCATCATTGGGTCTTTCTCCCTTTTCAAAGAAGCTCTCCAGCGATGTTTGTTTTTTACTCATTTTGGCTAGGGTTAGCTTGTGGAGGGCTTACCAAAACTGAGACAAGTGCGCAGTGAAGGAAAGAGGCACGGATGGAAGTGGTAAATAAAATAATGGGAGGGCCATGTGTGGACTAAAATAAGGGTCAGATTCTGACTTAAAGCCTGCACCAGATGCAGCTTGTCACTTGCCACTCACTGATAGGGTTTTATTTTTTTTTTTTAACATCTTTCTTGGAGTATAATTGGTTTACAATGGTGTGTTAGTTTCTGCTTTATAACAAAGTGAATCAGCTAGTCAGAAAGAGAAAAACTGATAGGGTTTTGATATGAGTCTGCAAGCAATTGATTTATTATGGTCTCTGTGCAGTCAAACATCTCTGCTAATGATAATCTGTATTTGCAGCCACTCCCAAGCGCTAGCATCACTGCCTCAGCTCCACCTCAGATCATCAGGCATTAGATTCTCATAAGGAGCGTGCAACCTAGATCCCTCGCATGCACAGTTCATAGTAGGGTTCGCGCTCCTATGAGAATCTAATGCCGCCACTTTTCTGGGAGGAGACGGAGTTCAGGCGGTAATGTGAGCGATGGGGAGGGCTGTAAATACAGATGAAGCTTCGCTCGCTCGCCTGCCACTCACCTGCTGCTGTGTGGCCCGGTTCCTAACAGGCCACAAACCAGTACTGCTCCATTGCCTGTGGATTGGGAACCCCTGTTCTGTAAGATACCTCACCAGCAATTAAATGTTTGGTCCAGAAATGACAGATGTAACCTCTACTTACAACTGCTTGGTCAAAACCAGACACATGATCCAATCTAACAACAAAAGGGCCAATAAATACTATCCCAGAATCACCAGAAGGTGGAGAACTGAAAACATTTGGCAAACAACACTAATGATTACCACATAAACATTTAGCTTGTTACCACATTTTTCTTACTACAGATAATGCCACAATAAACATTCTTGTTTAAAAAAACTTTGTGTACATGTACAGGTATATCTATATTATAACTTCTTAGAGTGGAACCGCTGGTCAGAAAACATGTCCATTTTAATTTAGATAGATATTACTAAATTTCCCCCAAAAGGTTTTTCTTTTTTAAAATTTACATTTCTTTAATAATGACTGTACGTACTTGAGAACCTTTTCATGTGTTTATATGCTAAATTCATTTTTACCTTTAAATCTCATCTACATGAGATTTAATCTTTAAATGAGTAAGGTAAATATGCAGCTTCCTTTGCTTTCTCCAAATGGCCAGAGAATTAGTTCTTCCAACACAAGCAATCTATTTCCCTCTCCAGTGGTTGGGAAATATCATATATGAATTGAACATTTGCATTTGAGTCTATTTCCTAAATCACCATTATGTGACATTGATCCATCTCCAGTGCCAATGTCACACCATTTTAATTACTAAAATTTTATAATACATTTTATAATCTACTAGAGTTAGGCCATATTAATTATCCTCTTTTTCAAAATTTGACTGGTTATTCACATATATTATTTAATTAATTTTCTCAAAATTTTATACTAGCTTATCTAGTTCCATAAAATACTACTGTTATTTTTATTAAGGGTTCATAAATCCAGATCAATTTTCATTTTTAAAAAATTAGTAATTTTATCAAAACAGAGAGTATATACATTTTCCTATGTTCAACTCTTTTTTTGTATTTACTCTCAGTTGTTTCAGTTTTCTTTAGAGTAGTTTTATACACTTTTATTACTTTACTCCTATGTAGTTTCTTTTTGCTGTTGTTATTATTGTTACTTTTGCAAATAAGCTCTTTCTTTCACTACATATTATTTACAGTTGAAATAAATGTCTTCAGTATTTAAACTGGGTACATTTTGCTTTAAGGTTTTTGAGAAGCACACAAGCTCTTTGACTTGTGTCCATTTAATCAGAAGATTGGTTTGACTTTGTAAGTTCCCTGGCTGAAGACAGCAGCATTGTCACTGCAGACAAAGCACAGATGTGACCAAAATGCTGAGAGTCCTATTTTCTACTGTGTTCTCCACAGACAATACTGGGCAAATCGATCTCTCTAGAATAGGTGACTGAATGTTTCATGTGCAGAAAAAGCTAAAAGGATCAAGCATAAATGGAATGTCAATATTTCAGACATTTAACTTCAGCCTGAATGTTACTGGATTTATACATACATATTATATGTGTATATATTTACATACACACATATATATCTCCAAACACTGATTCACTTTAATAAATACTTTTAATAGTCTTCACATTGTAAATCTTAGTTGAATCTCAAATTCTACCTTATTTGGAAGTCTGCTCTCCAAGAATAGACCTATTTTTAATGGTAATTCATTTTATTACATCAGTAGTATTTGGACCTAAAATTTCTGATTCCTTGTAACATTTATTCAGAGTGAGACATGCAATCACAGAATTTTAGAACTAAAAAAAAGATACATTCATCTTTTAGAGCATTTTTTCTCAACCATGGTAAAGAATTAGGGGAATTACACAGGGGAGATTTTTTTAAATAAATAGTGTCACTTCTGTTTCCCCATGACCTTAATTCCCTGCCCACAGATGACAGTCACTGTTTAGTAAGATGCTGTGTGTCATTACTCAAGTGTGGCATGGAAAATAAAGGAAGGGGTAGGGAGGTTCTCAACCACTTCTCCTGGGATTATATAGCAAAAGAAAGTAAGACCTGGGAGCAGAGTGATCTCCTTGGCATCACAGTACTGATGGCAGTAAGCACAGTACTTCTCCCTTGACCGCCCACTCCTTCCACTCTATCACACCCGTATTCAGTAATGTTAGGAAAGATGGGATAACCAGAATCAGAGTTACCAAAAGGCTTTTCTGGTACCTCTTGCTTCTCACCAACACATACCATGAACAAAATTAACTACTCTCTCCTCTATGTTCCTAAAGTACTGTTCATAAAGCTAGTGCAGCTCATAAGTGCTAATACAGGACAATCTAATATGTGTTTTATGTTTTATGCATGGCCCAGCCAGATTATGAGATCCATTACAGAAGGATACAAAGCATATTCATTTTTGTCTTCCCAGTGTCTAACACAGTTCCTTCCATATACTTATTTTCACCAAATATTTCTGGAATTAAATTCAACCCATGGCTATACTCAAGAATCATATTAAGGTCTGAGTACAAATGACTCAAATATATCATAAACAATTACATTATAAAGTTCAGTTTAAATCGCATTTTTGAAGATCTCTCTGCAGGCTCTTCTAATTAATTCATGACATTTTTCAAAGTATACTAAATCACAAGGAATTATTTCCATTAATTGCTTTGACTACTCTCTTCCTTTCATGAAAACATTAACTTAATCTTCACATCTTTACATCTTTACTCTGATATCTTTTATAAAGAACCAATTCATCTTATGTTAAATTTCAAAACCATCTTAATTCCATCGATACCTTTTGCACTGCACAATATAAACATAATGCTCCTCTTCTCCTTTTTCAGATGTAGTATGATTATTAATTTATTAATTATATTATTGCAAATGTACATAGATCTGTAAATACCTAACACTGGGAGAAAACAATGCACACTGAGCCATTTCAGAGGTTATCCCTAAGGAGTAAAATGAAAACAAGCACAGGGAATCAAAAAAGACTTTAATGTGTGCCCTGTGTGTCTTCATGGACTGAACCTTTCAGCCTGGGACCAGAAAATAAAGACAAGCAGCCAGGAGGACAGAAAGAGAAAATAGCAGTCATGGCTCCTGACAGAGCTCGTGAGGCTTAGCTGCACATCTAGAGTTCTCTTTCTGATTGAACAGACTCGAGTGGATTTATCAGAAGAGCCTGTCAGTCTGTAGTTGACGGTGCACTTCTCTTAGCTGGAATGGCACATCTCTTCACCCCCTACATCCCTACTGTCATCTTATGTCTCTAAACATATAACTTCCTACTATCATAGTAAACGGAACATGGAAAACTTAGGCTAATAAAAGCCCCCCTACTTCCCCAATTTCATATTGTAGTTAAGAGTATAAAGGCAGAAAACCTATATTATACGTACCCTGTTCAAAGCCGCTAGGACCAATTTGTGAATATCATTCCTGAAACACTGTTTTTTAACCATACTTAGCTTATGCTGATATTCAGTATCTTCCCTGGATTCTTCTGGGATGCCTAAATGCAAAAATAAACAAATAAACAAATGTTTTTCTCATAAAGATTTGGGCTGAATAGATTGTCACTTATTAGGAATGATTATAATTAACCCAACAATACATATATATGCTATACCTTTTTCTAATCCATGGTTCCTTACCAAAGAAATAACTCTTAGCTTTAAGAAATTTCTAAAAACAGTTCATCACTGAATGTAAAATAAATACAGTGTGTGCGGATGTTCACTGAATTTAAAGTAGCAAGAAGTTACTACGGTGGAGGAATTTTCTGGAACAAACAATCTCTTTTTTGTATGAATAAGCTGTACTCATTACAAGAAGCTAGAAGATTTTTATGCAACAATGGACAACTTGAGAAAAGATCAAAGTTACTTGGACTACAACATAAAAAGGTCAGATATGAAATGTAGACATAAAAGAGCAGCTGGAATAACAGTGGAAAAAAAAAAGTTTTTAGTTTCAGCATTATAATGGTAAAGAGCATATAGTTTTATTAAAAGTCCTCTAAGACTGTATAAAAGTATTAAGTAACTTAAAGAAAACATATTCTTTATTCAGCTACATTGTAGCTGAACTAACCCAAAAGTGTTGGAAAAACAGGAAGTCAAAAAATATTGGTTATACAATAGAACATATAAGTAAAATTATTATGAATAAATAACGTTTCTAAAACCTATGACTATAGAAATAATTATTAATAAACAATTCCTTCTAACCTTTCACTTCAATAATTTGTATTAACACAAACTATAAGTTGACTGCATATAACTTTTCATTTACTTAACAAACATTTGAATGCCAACTACATGCAAGGGATTTTGCTACATGCTGAGAATACCACAGTGAATATGACAGGCATGATTTTCACCCTCCTAGAACTTTCAGTCTTCATTTTAAAATTTATTCAAACAGGTCCTGACATTCATTACAGCTGTATGACCTTCGATAAGTTACTTAAACTCTCAGTGTCTCATTTTCAGTGACCAAGATCACATTAATTGCTGAAGCTGCCCATTACATCACAAGCAGATGTGACCATTAAAAGCAGTCCTGTTGAGAAGTAAAATCTTCATGCCATATGTAAGGAGACTTATTAAATGTCTTTCTTATGTTAAGACCAAATGAATATTCCCAAAAGTTCATCTCTGGTCTTTGTTATATCACTTGAGGTTCTACTATCCAGAATGGATATAATTTCCTTTCCACATAATAGTCCTTTAAATTGTTTGAACTGCAAACTTTTTGAAGGCAGGATCCATAACCTAATCATCTCCAGGTTACCAAGAGTTCCAAGCAGAGTGCTTTAGGTATAACAGTTGTTCCACATACACTTATTGCACAAATGTGTCTTTAAAAAGCACCCACTCTGATTCAGGCTGCACAAGGTGAAAACCTGGCTCCGTTACATAAGCTGTGACCTTAAAATCTCTATATCTTATGCCTCAGTTTCATCATCTGTGATATGGGGTGGAAAAGTAGAATCTGCCTTATGGGTTGCTACAAGAATTTTTAAAGTTTATATACATAAAGTACTTTGAATAATGCCTTACACATTTGTTACTAATTATAAATGAGTGAATTTTAATAGCTTTCATAACCTCCTGCATTATCTCCTCTCCAAATTAAACAAATTCAGCTTCTCTTATTGTTCTTAAGGATGTGGTTTTTATATTCATAATCACTTTCCTCTATACACTTCCCAATATGCACATGTCCTTTCCTAAAGAATTTTTTCCTCTAGAACTGACACTAAATCAAGAAAGAACAAGTCAAATGATATTTTACTAAAATAAGTAGGTCTTTATTATTATTTTTTAAAGCAACAGGCTCAATCACTTCAATAAGTTATTGTTATAAAAAAGAGGAGGAAGTGAACAGTACCAGATTGAAAGAAACTTAAGAGACATAATACTAGCTGCAATATGTGGCCCTGAATTAAATTATACACATTTGCTATAATGCACATCTTTGTTACAATTAATAATCTGAATGTGGTCTAGTTAATAAAATTAATACATGTACATCTAAACATAAGTACCTACTTCAGCATGTCAAAACCAGAATCATATTAAACCTCAAAACTACTGGCGTACTGATATTATAGTTACTCACTGACATACAGAATGATATAATATAGAATGATAAAGTATAGTATGGTACAGTTATAGCATGGTAGAGTATGGTATCGTGTGGTATGGTATGGTAATATAATAGGTTAGCATAAAGTGAAGTAGATGGTTAAACCTTTACCTAATAGAGAAATGTATTTATATGTTGATATGCTTATAAAATATGTCTATTAATATGTTTCCATACATAAAGTACCACCATAAAGTTATAAAATTATTTTCAAGGGCACCTGTTTAATACACCTAAACATTATTATAAAAAAAAACATTTAAATACATCATTTCATACATCTAAATTATTACTGACTATCAATGTCGCTTCAGGCTCAATCTCAGAACAATAAAAGAAAAGAAATTCTACATTCAAAACTTATTTTTGAACTAAAAGAATGTTATTAACTAACAGATGATTCATAATGTCTTTTGGTTATCTTTAAAACTCAAATCCACTCTCAAAAGAAGAAGGTTGACACCTTTAAGGGTAATCAAAAGGATTTTGTTTTGTTTTTTACAATCTACAAAGTTTAAAAAAATTCACAATAATATTTTCAAGCAACACTATGTCTGTTAAATTATATCTCTAAAGTTGTGTGACAACTATGAATGGGACATCATGATTCAATTCAAAATTTATTGAATAGCTATTTTTGTTCAAGTTACCAGGGGGTTAAAAAAAAAAAAAAGGCATGACTAAAGAAAGCCCTCTCCTTGAAAAAATCTATACTCTTATACAGAGAATACTCTTATACTCAGAAACATAAAATACCAATATGACTACAGATAATGGTAGATTTAGGAAGATTTCATTTAAAAAGGACCAAAAAAAATGAGCTTCAAAAGAATTGGGACTTTTACAGAGCAAAATAATAATAACATCCCTTATATTCAGTAGTCAGAAAGTCACGCCAAATGTACCTCCTAAACATCTCCCACATCCATCCTCTCCTCTGTTTTCTTTGCTGGGCCCCCACCATGTCTCACCTATCACAGCCTCCAGCCTAATCTCCCTGCAGGAGTTTCCCCTCCCGTCAATCATTATCCACACCACAGTGCTACTGTTATAAATTGCAGATTTGGTTATGACACTGCAATTTTGAAACACCTTAAATAAATTTGAATTGACTTGTGCTAAAAAAAAGCACAAATTGCTCAGTGTTGTGTTCAAGGCCCTTCCCTCTCAGCCTCTGCCTGTCCTTCCACATTTATCCGCAGGACTGCTTTCCTCACATACCATGCTCCACTCACCCCACACCATGAGCACTTTCTCTTTCTGCTTCAAATGTCCTTCCTGGCTTTTTTACCAGGTCAGCCTTATTCACCCGTCAGGTTCAAATATCACAATCTCTGGCCTACTCTTTTGAATAAATTATCTGTGCCTCCATCAATACTCTCATAGCCTTTTATAATACGTATATCTATAATAGCTCCTCGCAACTGTCTGGTAATTAACTATCTGTCTACCTCTAGGCTCCTATACATAGTACAGTCATGTCTTGTTTTACTTGTCTTTCAGACCTTTGCAGTCATCACAATATATAGAACATAAGAGGCACTTAATAACTACGTGCTGAGTGAATGGGGGAGCACTTGTTTTAAATGGGCTTTGGAGGACAAATAAGGTCATAACAGATGTAAGCAGGAAGTAAATGTGGGGAGGATTGACACTATTGTGGCTCATGAGTAAAAGCTACATGGTTATATTTGAGAAAGATTAATTCAACCACAGAGTAAAAGAAGGACTGGAAAGAGGCAAAAGAGGAAGTATGAAAATTAGTTGGGTATTATTATAATTCAGACAGGAAAAAAACAAACAAAAAAACTTGGACTTGGTAAGGTCAACAGAAATAGAAAAGAAATAGCAGAAATGACACTCTTCTTGGAGGTAAAGCTCCACACTATGTTGCAGTTATTTTTTCTGGAAATAAATTATTGATATTTCTTATTAAATTTTAATCTAAATTTATCTGACTCTTCCACATCATCATTTTCCCTCTATTTTAATTTTTGGGCTAGTGAAAAGATTACATTTGGTTGGCAGAAACTGGTCCTTTAATTTTTGCCTAGAAAGTTGATATTTCATGAAAAGTCAAAAAAATCCACTTAAAATGACATCTCTTCCCACAATCAATTATGTAAGTTACCTGGAACTATAAAATGTAAAATAGCTCGAAGTGCCTCCAGCTGCACTGATACTGACGTCTCATGACTTCTCATAACTGTTATTATTTTGCGGGCCACTGCTGCCATTGTATCCAGGGAAGTGTTACTAGAGATAAAATATTGAAATACTTATTAAGAGTACAACCTGATTCCAATACAAACACCAATTTGAAACAAGTACGAGAAAACAGATCTATTTTATCAGAAAAGGCTGATGTGAATTCGGCAGTATGAGCATACACAATTTAAATTCTAATTTAGTTAAACTTTGACATCAAGAAGTTAAATTTACAGTAAACTGGGAATTCTTTGATTTAGTTTCCCAGAACTAACAACTTCCTTCTGATCTATACATGGGTCACTGGCAGCAAGCCTGGAAAGTAGGTGTTATTATTTGCATTTTCCAGGTACAGAATTTAGGCTGACAGAGGTTAAACATCAAGGTCCTATCACTGGAATGTGACAGAGCCAGAGCTGGAATGCAAACTCTGACTGCCAAGTCCAGAGAGCTGTTTATTGTATAACTACCTGCCTCTTCCAGATTAACACCACTAGACTTCTTATATGGTATTCTTAATTATTTTTTGCATTAAGTCTTGGTTTCTCTAAGGTATTCTAGCTATACTTTCTTTTACATATAAATAAATGTAGATTTCAGTAGGTCCTACAAACTGTAATAGAGGCAGCCCTTGCTTTACACAGTGCCCTACTGACTAAAACTTCCGCATATCATAACTGTGTCCTCACTTCGCATGGGTCTGTGGTTACTGACATATAGTCCCTTTTTTCCACTTTAAAGTCCCAGGTTAAACACATCCCCTCTTTGTAGCCTCTCTCCTTTGCTTGCCCTAGCTTGGTTCACCAAGACCCTATGATTTTACACATCCTGCCATTGAATTATCACACTGTATTGTAATTATCTGTTTATAAATTAGTCTCCCCAACTAGACAGGGAGATTTTTAAGGGCAGGCACATTGTCATAGTTAACTTTGAATCCCCACAACTGGAAATTTACACATTTAATATATAAGAAAACAGCCAGAAACATTAATTGCCCAGAATGTACAAAATCTTAAACTGTCAGTTATTCCACTGCATTTTTGCCTCATATATAAAGGTTCACACACTGCCAGGACCATAAAAATCACAATTTAAGGTAAACTTAAAAATAACAATTAGAAGCCATATCCTGATTTTATCTTTTATACCTTTCACATAACACAATAATCTGAAAAACTGTTTAAGGTTATGTTCTATATAACTGCCATTTTTCAAAACATAGTCAACACCAAGCATTAAGCACAAAAGCAAACCTTCAACGTATTTCTACTTTATCACCCCTTTCAATATGTAGATAAAATAAGTCTATGTATCATTGACATGAAATTATATTGCAAAATGTTTCACTCTTCAAATGCCTTGTTTTTCCTTTTATTCTTAAAATTATGCTCAAAATATTGATATTCTACCTGGTCCAATTAATATATTCTACATAAATTCAGAAATATGTATTACCTTCCTTCAAAAAGATGATTTAGCATTTTACAGCCACTTTCAGCCACTTCAGGAGAATGTATATGCTTCTGCATTAACTCCAATACATTCAGATATATTCCTTTTGATAACAGGATCTTTCTGAAATTAACTACAAGATTTTTTAAATGTTACTTGTATAAATGAAAGCACATTCTCATAATCTTGCAAAAAGACACATACAATTAAAATAATCCAAATTCATAGGAAGGTATTTAAACTACATATTTAATTTATATTTCATTGGCAACTTAAAGATCATTAATTTTTTTAATTTAAAATATATACCATTTCCAATTTTTACACATTTATTAACCATTTGTTGAGGATTTAGTATTAAAGTCTCATTCACAGAGTAAACTAGTGGAATGTAACCATCATCCACGTGAAAAGAGTATTTTTTGCAGAAATGCATTTTAAAATAATGTCCTCCAAAATAAGAATGAAAGTTAAATTTCATTCTAATATTTAAAACAATTTCCTAAAATAACCATACTTATATAGAGCTAAGGCTCACTAGTGAGTTGGGAATAAATTATAGATGTGTGAAGATACTGAACATTCTATTGGCTCTTGGGGGATGCAGGAAGTGGGGCTGAAACCAGGCTGGGTTGCCCTCAGCCTTGAGCTACCTTCTCCATTTACCCCAGTGGACTGTACAAACATTATCATTTCTATGTATGCCATGATATGCAAAGTGATGAAAAGCACTGATAGAGAACAAAAATAATTACATACTTTCACAGAATAATGCCAAAGCTTAAGAAACACATAGATTGCTTTAAAACTGATTGCATATTATATGTGGAAAAGTAATTATATCCCAGCAATAATTATTACAAATTAATTTTCCTCTTCATAATAAACTTTCTTCACCAAATGCAAATCCAGTGTCTTAAAGTTTCCACATTGTCTTAAAGTTTCTATATAAATATCACTTATCTTGAAACCTCTATATAAATATCAATTCCAACATTATACACTATATTTCAACACTCTGAAGGTGGCAGGAAATGAAACTTTTAAAGCTTTAAGTACTATTTTGAAAAAATAAGATATGCAATCTCAAATTGGGAAAAAAAGAAAAGATCAGACAAAACTCAGAAATAAGTGGAAGTGATATATGCATTCTAAATTACTGGCAAAAATCTGAAAACTAACACCTTTTAAAGACATCCTGAATAGCACACATTAAAATATAATAAGAAGTTGGTTATTCAAGTGTTGGTGAGGATGTGGATAAAAGGGAATGTAAAATGGTAGAGCCACTATGGGAAAAAGTATGGAGATTCCTCAAAAAAATTAAGAATAGAACTATCATATGATCCAGGTATCCCACTTCTGGATATTTATCCAAAAAATGTGAAACTCCACTGATTTGAAAAGATACATGCACCCCTATGTTCTTCACAGCATTATTTATAATATCCAAGATATGGAAACAACCTAAGTGCCCATCAACCAATGAATGCATAAAGAAGATATGACATACATATATGGTGGAACACTACTCAGTCATAAAAAAAGATGAAATCTTGTCATTTGCACCAACATGGATGGACCTTGGAGGTATTATGCTAAGTGAAATAAGTCAGATGGAGAAAGATAAATACTGTATGATTTCACTCACACGTGGAATATAAAAAAATAAATAAATGAACAAACGAAACAAAAACGGAGTACTAGTGGTTACCAGAGGGGAGAGGGGCCAGGGAGTGTGAAATGTATAAAGGGGATGAACTGTATGGTGATGGATGGAAACTACATTTTTGGTGGTGAGCACACTGTAATATATACAGAAGTAGAAATATAATGTTGCATACATGAAACTTATAATGTTATAAACTAATCTTAGCCCAATAAAAAATTTTTAATGATTTTAATTAATTAATTTAAAAAAGAATTTGGTTGTTTTGCTCAGTCAAATCAGAAGTTTTAATAGCCCTTCCTAAAATGGCTAAATTCCAACCAAGGAAATACTTTAAATTATAGAACTTATTCTAGACCAGCAGTTCCCACACTTCACAGTACATGAGAATCCCCTGGGTGACTTGTTAAAACAGATTGCTGGGTTCCATCTACAGAGTTTATGATTCATTGGGTCTATATGGCACCCTAGAAATTACATTTTTAACAAGTTCCCAAATGATGTTTCTGGTCCAGAGACCACACTATAATGATCACTGTCTTGGACATTAACTCAATTTGAGACTTGAAAATTAAGAGTAGAAATTCCATCGTACAGTACACGTTGGAGAAAAAATTATAGCACGGAGTCACTTTAGAGTTTATAGAAGACTTTACACACTTTATCTCATCTACCAGCTATCTACACAATACTCATGACTTCTTCCACTTCATTTTAGCAATAAATTATCTGCTTTACAAGACCAATAACAATATGCAAAACTCCCTCCAGGCCTTCACTTCAATACACCTTCTTTCCTCACTAGGCAGTGAGGAAAGTGAGGAAAGTCACAATTTCATCACCTCTGAACCCTAATATATATACTCCTTCTTTGCTTCGTATTTTTTCTTAGTTACCTCACATATCATATATGCCAATTAGCCTTTTTATTTATCTTCCCCACTAGAGTGTAAGCTTCATGAGCCTGGGATTTCTATTTATCTGCTGTGTCTCAAGTGCCTAAGGTTCAATAAATATTAATTTGATTAATTAATTAAATGAAGAAAATGTTACACAAGATGCTTGAACCTTCACCTGGTTAGCACCATCACAAAACCCAGTTTTTCTGGCCAAGAATCCAGTCATTTTTTCTAGAAAACTATACCCAGCCCTACACATGCAATGTTCCCAAGTGTGTTTCAATGACAAGTTGCCCATGGAGATTGGTGAACAAGCTACCTAAGTTCTTAATACTCTCATAAGGCAGAACTCCAAGGACTATACAAAGGGATCTGAGGAAAGTTAACATGGCAAGTGACCAAGAACAAAGAAGTAAGAAAGCAGAAAGAGCAGAGAACTGATTCTGAACAAAGAAACCAAGGTTAACTCCAAATGTAACTAATCCTGAGACACCATAATAAGAATCAGCCCAGGGACTGATCAAAATTGCAGAGATCAGGGCTTCCCTGGTGGCGCAGTGGTTGGGCGTCCGCCTGCCGACTCAGAGGACATGGGTTCGTGCCCCAGTCTGGGAAGATCCCATATGCCACGGAGCGGCTGGGCCCGTGAGCCATGGCCGCTGGGCCTGCGTGTCCAGAGCCTGTGCTCCACAATGGGAGAGGCCACGGCAGTGAGAGGCCCATGTATCACAAAAAAAAAAAAAAATTGCAGAGATCAAGATTCTTCCCAGGGAAGACCCTGAGCTCACCTCCTCCCATGGGCATACCAAAATTACAACTATTTACAGAGCAACTATCTATGAGAATGATCTGAAGACTAGCAGAAAAGATATTCCACAACTAAAGACATAAAAGAAGAACCACAATGAGATGACAGGAGGGGTGTAGAATGTGATGTAGTCAAGACCCACACTCCCGGATAAGGGGCCAACAAACAGGAGGATAATAACAATTGCAGACGTTCTCCTCATGGAGCAAGGGGTCCAAGCCCCTCATTGGTCTCTCCAGCCTGGGGGTACTGCACTGGGAAGATGAGCCCCCAGAACATCAGGCTTTGAAAGCCACTGGGGCTTGTATAGTGGGAGAGCAAGAGGGCTGTAGGAAACAGAGATTCCACCCTTAAAGAGTGCATGCGAAGTTTCACACACTTGGAGACCCAGCACACAGTAAGTTGAAAAGAGCCTGGGTCAGACCCACTTGCTCATCTTGGAGAGTCTCCCAGAGAGGCAGAAGGTAACTGGGACTCCCCCTGGGCACAAAGATGCTGCTGACAGCCATTTTGGGTAGCATATTCTACCACGAGGACATTGGTGCTGACAAGTACCATTTTGGAGTTCTCCATCTAGCCAATTAGCACTAGGATTCAGCTGCACCTATCAGCAGGTTGGCACTAGTCCTGGGAACCCCTCAGGCCCATAGTCAGCTGCCACGGGATTCTCAGGCGCACAGCCAGCCACCCAGGGACCTGGCACTGCCAACCAGCAGGTCGGCACCAACTCCAAAACCCTAAGCTCTGCACTCAACTGCCCCAAGACCTCCCAGGCCTGAAGTCAGCCTGCCAGGACCCAGCACCCCCCACCAGTGGGCTAGAACCAGTCCCAGAAATCCCCAGACTGTGCAATCAGCCATGCCATGACCCAGCCTTGGCCACCAGGGACCTGCAGCCTCTGCATAGGAGGTTCAGGCAGCCAACCAGCCAGAAACTGGCCCCGCCTACCTGAGCACCCATAGTAGTTGGACTCACCACAACAGAAGAGCCCACTCAGACCACACAGGGGGCACCCCTAGAAGATATACTCTGTTAACCAGAGGGGAGTGTACTCCTAGATCTAATAATATGTTCCTACGTAAGGACACTTCTCCAAGATCAGGAAACATAATCAACCCACCTAAACATACAAATAAAAACAAAAAATTAGGCAAAATGAGACAACAAAGGAATATATTCCAAATGAAGGAACAAGATAAAATCTCAGAAGAATTAAGCCAAGTGGAGATATGCAATCTACCAGATAAAGCATTCAAGGTAATGATCAAAAAGATGCTCAACAGGGCTTCCCTGGTGGCACAGTGGTTGAGAGTCTGCCTGCCAATGCAAGGGACACGGGTTCATGCCCCGGTCCGGGAAGATCCCACATGCCGCAGAGCGGCTGGGCCTGTGAGCCATGGCCACTGAGCCTGTGCATCTGGAGCCTGTGCTCCGCAACGGGAGGGGCCACAGCAGTGAGAGGCCCGCGTACCACAAAAAAAAAAAAAAAAAAAAGATGCTCAACAAACTCAGGAGAAGGATGAGCGCAGTGAGTTTAACAAAGAGTTAGAAAATATAAAGAATTAAAGAGATGAATACAAAAATTGAAATGAAAATTACACTACAAGGATTCAACAGTAGATTAGATACAGAGGAATAGATCAGTGAACTGGAAAACAGTGTAGTGAAAAATAACATGAGCTGAACAAAAAAAAAAAAAAAAAAGGAAAAGAAAACCTGTAAAATATGAGTTCAATTTAAGAGAACTCTGAGACAACATCAAGCATACTAACATTCTCATATAGAGACCCCAGAAGGAGAAGAGACAGAGAAAACGGCAGAGAAATTATTTGAAGTGACAATAGCTGAAAACTTCCCTAAACTGGGAAAGGAATAGATATCCAGGTCCAGAAAGCACAGCGAGTCCCAAATAAGATCAACAGATCGAGGTCCATAAAAAGACATATTGTAATTAAAATGGAAAAAATTGAAGATAAGGAGAGAATATTAAAGCAAAAGAGAAGCAACTAGTTATATACAAAGGAACTCCCATAAGACTGTCAGCTTAAATTCTGCAGAACAGAAGGGAGTAGCAGGATATATTCAAAATGATAAAAGGAAAAAATACTGTACCCAGCAAGGCTATCATTCATTTGAAGGAGAGATAAGAGTTTTACAGACTAGCAAAAGCTAAGAGTTCAGCACCACTATGCTGTACAAGAAATGTTAAAGAGATGTCTCTGGTGGAAAAAAGAAGACCACATCTAGAAAAATAAAATTTATGAAAGGACAAATCTCATTGGTAAAGGCAAATAAAGTAAAGGTAGTAGATCAACCACTTATAAAACTAGTAGGAAGGTTAAAAGAAAAAAGTAGTAAAATCATCTATGCCCACAGTAAGTAGGTAAGGGATTCTTACAAAACAAAAA
Organism: Orcinus orca; assembly: GCF_937001465.1. Taxonomy (NCBI): domain Eukaryota; kingdom Metazoa; phylum Chordata; class Mammalia; order Artiodactyla; family Delphinidae; genus Orcinus; species Orcinus orca. The sequence continues at coordinate 31,471,569 of NC_064569.1, read as the reverse complement.
GATGCAAAATATTATGTAAGAAACACTGAATGTGGAGAGAGTAGTAAAAATGCAGGGATATTAAAATGCTTTCAAAGTTAAGAGATCATCTTCTCAAGAAAGTAACATTGGAAAAAAGAAAAATACAACAGATTAATGTTTTATATGTGTGTATGTGTGTGTCTGTATATATATCTATAATATATATATAGGAATATATACTCATAATAACAAAATAGATCCATATTTGATCAATAAATTAGAAATAAAAAGTTAAGAGATCAACTTAAAATAATTTTATACACACACACACACCCCTCACAGTAACCACGAACCAAAAATCTGTAATAGATACATACTGAAAAAAAGAAAATAATCCAAACATAAAACTAAAGGATAGTCATCAAATCATAAGAGAAAGGAACAAAAGAAAAAGGAACAAAAAAGAACTACAAAAAAAAGCACCCATAAACAAACAGCAATAAGCACACACCATAAATAATTACTTTAAATGTAAAGGGACTAAATGTTCCAACCAAAAGACATAGAGTATCTGAACAGATAATAAAACGAAATCTACCTATATGCTACCTACAAGAGACTCACTTCAGATCTAAAGACACAAACAGACTGAGAGTGAGGGGATGAAGACAGGTATTCCATGCAAATGGAAAAGAAAAGAAAGCTGGGGTAGCAATACTTATATCAGACAAAATAGACTTTAAACAAAGACTGTAACAAATAACAAGAAAGAACATTACATAGTGATAAAGGGATCAATCCAGCAAGAAGATATAACAATTATAAATACATATGCCACAACACAGGAACACCTGAATACATAAAGCAAATATTAACAAACATACAGAAAGAAATTGACAGCAACACAATAATACTAGGGAACTTTTTTTTTTTTTTTTTTAGCTGTACGCGGGCCTCTCACTGTTGTGGCCTCTCTCGTTGTGGAGCACAGGCTCCGGATGTGCAGGCTCAGCGGCCATGGCTCACGGGCCCAGCCGCTCCGCGGCATGTGGGATCCTCCCGGACCGGGGCACGAACCCGTGTCCCCTGCATCGGCAGGCGGACTCTCAACCACTGCGCCACCAGGGAAGCCCAATACTAGGGAACTTTAACACTCAATTTACATCAATGAAAAAAAAAAAAAAATTTACATCAATGGACAGATCATTCAGAGAGAAAATCAATATGAAAACACTGGCCTTAAAAGACACAATGAATCTGATGGACTTAATAGATATGTGTGTGTGTGTGTGTGTGTGTGTGTGTGAATATATATCACTCTCTATCCAAAAGCAGCAAAATACATATTTCTTTCAAGTGCACATGGAACATTTTCCAGGACAGATCACAGGCTAGGCCACAAAACAAGTCTCAATAAATTTAAAAAGACTGAAATCATATCAAGCATCTTTTCCTACCGTAATGCTATGGGACTAGAAATAAACTTGAAGAAAAAAACTGCAAAAAAACACAAATATGTGCAGGCTAAACAATATGTACTAAACAACCAATGGGTCACTGAAGAAATCAAAGCAGAAATTTTAAAGATACCTGGAAATAAATGAAAACACAAAGAAAAGAACCCAAATTCTATGGGATGCAAGCAGAAGTAGTTCTAAAAGGGAATTATATAGCAATACAAGCATACCTCACAAAACAAGAAAAATCTCAAATAAACAACCTAACCTTATATCTAAAGGACCACAAAAAGAAGAACAAACAAAACCCAAAATTAGTAGAAAGAAAGAAATCATAAAGATCAGAGAAGAAATAAATGAAACAGAGACTAAAAAATCAATAGAGAAGATCAATAAAACTTAGAGCTGGTACTCTGAAAAGATAAACATAATTGATAAACCATTAGCCAGACTCATCAAGAATAAAAAAAGAGACAGAGAGAGAGGACCTGGCCCAAATCAATAAAATCATAAATAAAAAAGAAGTTACAATCGAAACCAAAGAAATATAAAAAATCATAAGAGATTACTGCAATTATATGGCTATAAAAAGGACAACCAAGAAGAAAAGGACAAAGTCCTAGAAATGTACAATCTTCCAAGACTGAATCAGGAAGAAATAGAAAATACAAACAGACTGATTACCAGTAATGAAATTGAATCAGTAAAAAAAACAAATAAACAAACAAAAAAAAACTCCCAACAAACAAAAGTCCAGGACCAGACAGCTTCAGAGATGAATTCTACCAAACACTTAAAGAAGAGTAAACGCCCCTACTTCTCAAACTATTCTAAAAAACTGAAGGGAAAAGAATGCTTCTGAACCTGTTCTACAAGGCCAGCACCACCCTGATACAAAAACCAAAGATACCACAAAAGAAAATTACAGGCCAATATAACTGATGAACATAAATGCAGAAATCCTCAACAAAATATTAGCAAACTGAATTTAACAGTACATTTAAGGAATCATACACCACGGTTTATCCCAGGGATGCAAAGATGGCTCAGTATTCACCAATCAGTCAATGTGATATAAGACATTAACAGAGATACACCAGAAATACATCTACGCGTGGAACAACTCCTACGGAGCACCTACTGAACGCTGGCAGAAGACCTCAGACCTCCCAAAAGGCAAGGAACCCCCCACGTACCTGGTTAGGGCAAAAGAAAAAACTAAACAGAGACAAAAGGATAGGGACGGGTCCTGCACCAGCGGGAGAGAGCTGTGAAGGAGGAAAAGTGTCCACACACTAGGAAGCCCCTTCGCGGGTGGAGACTTCGGGAGGCGGAGTGGGGGAGCTTGGGAGCCGCGGAGGAGAGCACAGCAACAGGGGTGCGGAGGGCAAAGCGGACAGATTCCAGCGCAGAGGATCGGGCCGACCGGAACTCACCAGCCGAGGGGCGTTTCTGCTCGCCCGCCGGGGCGGGCGGGACTGGGAGCTGAGGCTCCGGCTTTTGTCGGAGCGCCGGGAGAGGACTGAGGTTGGCGGCGTGAGCACAGCCTGCGGGGCGTTGGTGCGCCGCGGCTGGCCGGGAGAGAGTCCGGGGAGAGGTCTGGACCTGCCGAGGAGGCAAGAGACTTTTGCGTCCCTCTTTGTTTCCTGGTGCACGAGGAGAGGGGATTGGGAACGCTGCTTGGGAGAGCTCCAGGGACGGGCGCGGGCCGCGGCTGGAAGTGCGGAGCCCAGAGACAGACATGGGATGCTAGGGCCGCTGCTGCCGCCACCAGGAGGCCTGTGTGCGAACGCGGGTCACTGGCCACACGCCCTTCCGGGGAGCCTGTGCAGCCCGCCACTGCCAGGGTCCCGGGATCCAGGGACAACTCGCCCGGGAGATCGCACGGCGCGCCTCAGGCTGCAACGTCACGCCGGCCTCTGCCGCTGCAGGCCCGCCCCACACTCCGTGACCCTCCCTACCCCCCCGGCCTGAGTGAGCCAGAGCCTCCGAATCAGCGGCTCCTTTAACCCCGTCCTGTCTGAGCAAAGAACAGACGCCCTCCGGCGACCTACACGCACAGGCGGGGCCAAATCCAAAGCTGAGCCCCTGGGAGCTGTGAGAACAAAGAAGAGAAAGGGAAATCTCTCCCAGCAGCCTCAGGAGCAGCGGATTAAAGCTCCACAATCAACTTGATATACCCTGCATCTGTGGAATACCTGAATAGTCAACGAATCATCCCAAATTAAGGAGCCCTGTGGATGAAAGGCTCTTGGTGCTGCAGCCAGGAGTCAGTGCTGTGCCTCTGAGGTGGGAGAGCCAACTTCAGGACACTGGTCCACAAGAGGCCTCCCAGCTGCACATAATATCAAACAGCAAAAATCTCCGAGAGATCTCCATCTCAACGCCAGCACCCAGCTTCACTCAACGACCAGCAAGCTACAGTGCTGGACATCCTATGCCAAACAACTAGCAAGACAGGAACACAACCCCACCCATTAGCAGAGAGGCTGCCCAAAATCATAATAAGTCTACAGACACCCCAAAACACACCACCAGACGTGGACCTGCCCACCAGAAAGACAAGATCCAGCCTCATCCACCAGAACACAGGCACTAGTACCCTCCACCAGGAAGCCGACACAACCCACTGAACCAACCTTAGCCACTGGGGACAGACACAAAAAACAACAGGAACTACGAACCTTCAGCCTGCAAAAAAGGAGACCACAAACACAGTAAGATAAGCAAAATGAAAAGACAGAAAAACACACAGCAGATGAAGGAGCAAGATAAAAACCCACCAGACCTAACAAATGAAGAGGAAATAGGCAGTCTACCGGAAAAAGAATTCAGAATAATGATAGTAAGGTTGATCCGAAATCTTGGAGATAGAATGGACAATAGAATGGACAAAATGCAAGAATCAGTTAACAAGGACCTAGAAGAACTAAAGATGAAACAAGCAACGATGAACAACACAATAAATGAAATTAAAAGTACTCTAGATGGGATCAATAGCAGAATAACTGAGGCAGAAGAACGGATAAGTGACCTGGAAGATAAAATAGTGGAAATAACTACTGCAGAGCAGAATAAAGAAAAAAGAATGAAAAGAACTGAGGACAGTCTCAGAGACCTCTGGGACAACATTAAACGCACCAACATTCGAATTATAGGGGTTCCAGAAGAAGAAGAGAAAAAGAAAGGGACTGAGAAAATATTTGAAGAGATTATAGTTGAAAACTTCCCTAATATGGGAAAGGAAATAGTTAATCAAGTCCAGGAAGCACAGAGAGTCCCATACAGGATAAATCCAAGGAGAAATACGCCAAGACACATATTAATCAAACTGTCAAAAATTAAATACAAAGAAAACATATTAAAAGCAGCAAGGGAAAAACAACAAATAACACACAAGGGAATCCCCATAAGGTTAACAGCTGATCTTTCAGCAGAAACTCTGCAAGCCAGAAGGGAGTGGCAGGACATATTGAAAGTGTTGAAGGAGAAAAACCTGCAACCAAGATTACTCTACCCAGCAAGGATCTCATTCAGATTTGATGGAGAAAATAAAACCTTTACAGACAAGCAAAAGCTGAGAGAGTTCAGCACCACCAAACCAGCTCTACAACAACTGCTAAAGGAACTTCTCTAGGCAAGAAACACAAAAGAAGGAAAAGACCTACAATAACAAACCCCAAACAATTAAGAAAATGGGAATGGGAACACACATATCGAAAATTACCTTAAATGTAAATGGACTAAATGCTCCCACCAAAAGACACAGATTGGCTGAATGGATACAAAAACAAGACCCATATATTTGCTGTCTACAAGAGACCCACTTCAGACCTAGAGACACATACAGACTGAAAGTAAGGGGATGGAAAAAGGTATTTCATGCAAATGGAAACCAAAAGAAAGCTGGAGTAGCAATTCTCATATAAGTTATATATATATATATATATATATATATGTGTGTAGTTTGCTTGAGTGCAGTGTTTTTTGTTTTCTGTACTGAATTCATTAGCATGGGTCGGTATAAAATTTAGCATAGGTCAATATGTAATTTGTAAACTAATAAGGTCTTAAAAGTGAGGAATTAAGTCTTTTAAATTTAATTATTTATTGTAAAGAGCAGAATAGCATACATAAACAGGTGCCTAAGGAAAACTTGTATTCTAATATGGAACTCTCATGAACACCTTTTTTTTTTTCTTCTAACGGTATGATAGTAGGCCATTTGATTATTTTTATGGCTTTAACTTTACAACAATGAAATATTCGTAAATTTTAAAAAGTATTTTTCTTTATTTGATGCGGGTGGGATACTGGAGAAATGAAAGGTCAAACATCTATTGAGGAATCCATACTTGTCTATATATTGTGTACTTTTATTTCAAGAACTGATTTAAAATTCCTAAAAGGATGCTATAATAAGTTATTATGCCATTTAAAAAAAAAAAAAAAAATGCTAAGCAATTTTAAATGCCCAGATTATCCCAGAATCAGGTCCTCTCATTGACTGGACTCAGAAATGACTTTAGTCAAATGGAAGGGGGAGGCTGGAGGAGATTGGTCTAATGTTTGCATCTCTGTGCTGAGACTGCTTGCTGTTGATTCTGCTCTGACCTAGGTACCTTAGTTTCCCAAACCTGATCTTACTTCCCTATAAATTAAAAGGAAAATTTAAGAGAAAAAAAAAAAAAAAAAAAAAAAAAAAGGACCTTTGGTCCCTCCTCAAGGGCTATAGAGAATATGCTGAACCATATCCTTGAGTTGTTTTGCAGATACTAAAAACTCCACCAAGTGGAAAAAGTTAACTGCATGCTGATTACCAAGCACATAGAACCCAGACCAGTTGGAACCAGAAGGTTGATGACGTTCACTCCTGAAATGTCACTCCGTTACCTCACCACCGGCCAATCAGAAGAATGTCCACAAGTTGATCAGGCACCCCATAATCCCCTCCCTCACACTGCCTTTAAAAACCCTTCTCTGAAAGCCATTAGGAAGCTTAGGTCTTTTAAGGGTGAGTTGCCCATTCTCGTTGCTTGGCCCCATGTTGGGTACCTTGAAATAAACGCTGTACTTTCCTTCATCAAAAAAAAAAAAAAAAAAAATAGAGGTTATATGAGATAAATAATATAAAGAAATTTGATCTGGCTTGATACACTATGCAAACATTTTAACCCACCTATTCATTGTCCTGGAGGTTTAGTTTGTTTGGTTTTCTGAGTTGCAACAGCAGATGCAATACCTAAGAGTAATCACAAATCCCTGATTTCCAGCCAAATGTCAGCAACTTATTAGACCTCCACAAGTCAAACTTCCCAAGTCTCAGTTTCCTCCTCTGTAAATTAGTGTTAAGAGTACCTATCTCATAGATTCATTGACTCATGGAGTCAAAGGACTCAGTACAGTGTTTGGCATATAAAGGGAGCCCAATAAACAGGTGATATGAACATCACTATTTCTAAATGAAAAAAAAAAAAAAAAAGACATTAACAAACTGAAGGAAAAAAACAGCATATGATGACCTCAACAGATGCAGAAAAAGCTTTTGACAAAATTTAATATCAATTTATGATAAAAACTCTGAACAAAGTGAGTTTAGAGGGAACATATCTCAACATAATAATGGCCTTATACGAAAAACCTACAGCCAGTATCATACTCAATGGGGAAAAGCTGAAGCATTTCCTCTAAGATCAGGAACAAGACAAGGATGCCCACTTTTGTCATTTTATTCAATATAGTATTTGAAGTCCTAGCCACACAACACAAAGAAATATAGGGAATCCAAATTGGAGAGGAAGACGTAAAACCGTCACTGTTTGCAGATGACATGATATATATAAAGAAAATCCTAAAGATGCCACCAAAAAAGTATTAGAACTAATAAATGAACCTAGTAAAGTTGCAGGTACAAAATTAAAATACAGAAATACATTGTGTTCCTATACACACAATGAGAACAAACTATCAGAAAGGGAAATTAAGCAAACAATCCCATATACAATTGCATCAGAAATAAATCTAACTACAGATGTAAAAGACCTATACTCAGAAAACTATAGACACTAATGAAAGAAAATGAAGACGACACAAACAAATGAAAAGCTATTCTGTGCTCATAGATTGGAAGAATTAATACTGTTAAAATGACCAAACTACCCCAGGCAATCTACAGGTTCAAAGCAATCCCTATCAAAATACCAATGGCATTTTTCACAGAACTAGAACAAACCATTCTAAGATTTTTATGGAAACACAAAATACACCAAATATCCAAAACAATCTTAAAAAGAAGAACAAAACCGGAGGCATCACGCTCCCTGATTTCAAACTAATAGTAAACAAAACAGTATGATACTGGCAAAACAAACAAACAAACAAACACATAGCTCAATGGAACAGACTAAAAAGTCCAGAAATGTACCCACACTTATATGTTCATTTACTCTCCAACAAAGGATGCAGGAATATACAATGGGGTAAACACAGCCTCTTCCATAAATGGTGTTAGGAAAACTGGACAGCTACATACAAAAGAATCAAGCTGGACCTCCTTTTCACAGGATATACAAAAATAAACTCAAAATAGATTAAAGAATTAAATGGAAGACCTGAAACCATAAAACTCCTAAAAGAAAACATAAGCAGTATGCTCTTTGACAATGATCTTAGCAATATGTTTTTCGATCTCTCTCCTCAGGCAAGGGAATCAAAAGTAAAAATGAACAAATGGGACTGCATCGAACTAAAAAGCTTTTGCCCAGTAAAGGAAACTATCAACAAAATGAAATGGCCACCTACTGAATGGGAGAAGATATTTGCAAATGATATATCTAATAAGGGGTTCATATTCAAAATATACAAAGAACTTATACAACCCAACATCAGAAAAACAAATAACAAGACTAAAATATGGGCAGATGACCCTAATAAACATTTTTCAAAGAAGACTTAGGGATGGCCAACACACACATGAAAAGATGCTCAACATTACTAATCATCAGGGAAATGCAAATCAAAACCATAATGATTTATCACCTCACAACTATCAGAATGGCTATCATCAAAAAGACCACAAATAACAAATGTTGGCGAGGATGTGCAGAGAAGCGAACCCTCATGAACTGTTGGTAGAATGCAAACTGGTGCAGGCACTATGGAAAACAGTATGGAGATACCTCAAAAACTTAAAAGTAGAACTACCATATGATCCAGCAATTCCACTCCTGGATATTTATCCAAAGAAAACAAAAACGCTAATTCGAAAAGATATATGCTCATACTGAGTGAAGTAAGCCAGACAGAGAAAGATAAATATCATATGATATCACTTATATGAGGAATCTAAAAAAATGATCCAGATGAAAAAAGACAAATATCATATGATATCACTTATATATGAGGAATCTAAAAAAAATTATACAAATGAACTTATTTACAAAAAAGAAATAGATTCACAGACACAGAAAACAAACTTATAGTTACCAAATGGGGGGAAGGGATAAATTGGGAGTTTGGGATTAAAATATACACACTACTATATATAAAATAGATAACCAACAAGGACCTACTATATAGCACAGGGAACTATACTCAGTATCTTGTAATAACCTATAACAGAAGAGAATGTAAAAAAAGAATACAAATATTTACAAATATTTACATATTACAAAGTGAATCACTTTCCTGTACACCTGAAGCTAACACAACATTGTAAATCAACTATATTCCAATAAATTTTTTTAAAAAGAAAATATATATATGCACCCCTATGTTCATTGTAGCATTATTCACAATAGCCAAAATATGGAAGCAACCTAAGTGCCCATAGATACATTAATGGAAGATGTGAATATTACTGAGCCATGAAAAAAAGTAAAATCTTGCCACTTGCAGCAACATGATGGACCTAGGGGGTTAGACTAAGTGAAATAAGTAGGAGAAAGACAAATATCCTATGATTTCACTTATATGTGGAATGTAAAAAGGAAAAGAAGTGAACGAACAATGAAACAAACAGACTCATAGATACAGCAAACAAAATGGTGGTTGCCAGAGCAGAGAACAGTGGGGGATAAGTGAAAGAGGGGGAGGGAACTTAAGCGGTACAAACTTCCTGTTACACAATAAAGGAGTCATAGGGATGGAATGTATAGCATGGGAAATATAGTCTATAATAACGTAATATCTTTGTATAATGACAGATGATAACTAGGCTTACCATGCTGCTCATTTTGTAGTGTATAGAAATATAAAATCGCTATGTTGTGCACCTGGAACTAATAGAGTGTTGCAGGTCAATTATATTTCAAAAACAGAATCATAGAAAAAGAGGAATTTGTGGTTACCAAAAGCTGGGGGAGGGGTGGAAGGGGGGATTGGATGAAAGTGGTGAAAAGGTACAAACTCCCATTTATAAGATAAATAAATACTAGGGCTATAATGTACAACATGATTAATATAAGTAACACTGCTGTGTGTTATATATGAAAGTTGTTAAGAGAGTTAATCCTAAGAGTTCTCATCCCAAGGAAAATATTTCTTTCTTCTTTTATTTTGTATCCATATGAGATGATGGATGTTCACTGAACTTATTGTACTAATAATTTCATAATACTGTACACCTTAAACTTATACAATGCTTTATGTCAATTATATCTCAATAAAAATGAAGAAAAAAGCACAAGAAAAAGTATTTTAAAAAGTAAAAATGGTACATCTTCCAACCTAAATACTACTGTCTTGCATGGAGCAGGATAAGCTTTCATCAGGGGAAACAACAATGGTTCCACCTAATCAGAGCATGTGACATCTACCTGGCCACTTTAAGCTACTTATGAACTGAACCACCAGTTTAAAAAAGGAGCTACTCTCCTGGCTGATGTTACTGATCCAATTACCAAGGGGAGACAGGTTACTGCTACAAAATGGTGGTGAGGAAGACTATCTGAGATCCAAGGTAATCTCTAGCAGCCTCTTGATACCTACATCCCCAACAGTAAAAGTGAATTGAAAACTACAGCAACCAACACACTACTATAATATATAAAATAAGTAACCAACAAGTACCTACTGTATAAAACAGGGAACTATACTCAATATTTTGTAATCACCTATAAGGGAAAATAATCTGAAAAAGAATATATGTATGTATAACTGAATCACTGTGCTGTACACCTGAAACTAACACAACATTGTAAATCAACTATACTTCAATAAAAATAAAAAAATTTAAAAAAAATTTTAAAAAAAGAAAGAAAGAAAACTACAGCAACCAAAAAAAGCAGTATGACTGAGGACTTTGACCTTTCATGGATGAAGGTTTGGGTCACTCCAGAACCAGGAGCAACTGAAGTTCTGGCAGAGGACATGGGAAATATGGAATGAGGAGATGAAAACAGAAACTATAGATACTAACTAAATATATATACATATACACATACACACACACCAACTACGACCTGGTGACCAATTACAGAAATGAGTACTACTATAGTAGCTTTAGCTAATGTCTCCAGGATTCTTACATGTATGTGTCAATATGTATAAAGTAATCCTTTTCTTAAAAAAACAACAACAAAAAAAAGAAGCAGTTTAAATCTCACAAAATCATGGTTGTTTTGTTGACATATCAAAGATATCCAGGGAGTTAAGAACTACAACACCAACACAATGTGGTTTGTACATGGTAAGGGTTTATCTCCTCTCTAAGGGGCCTCACACAAAAAACAGCCAAGGCCAGTGCTCATTTTCAAGAGTGAGATCCCCATCCAGATCTCTGCACAGTAGAGGATGGGTGACTCAAGAAGAGCAGTTTCCTTTTCTGCCACTCCTGCTCTGACTCATTATCCCTTGAAGGCAACCCCTGGCTATCCCTCAGGGCTCTTGCCAGCCCAAGCCTCTTATGATGGCCTTTTCAGTGCCATCAGAGAGGTAGAGCGAGAAAGGAGGAAAACAAAGAAGTGATTTTTCTCTTGATTTGACTTAAATAATAGTGTAAGGAAACATGCATGAGGAGGTTTCTTTATTCTTTTCACTCTAACCAGGTTCTCTACTAAAAGCTGATGCTAACACTGGTCTTACTTTCAAGCTTTCAGTGTTTTTCTCTATTTTTCTCCCTCCAAAAATATCCTTCAAGAGCTGCCAAGTCCCAATGCCTTTATGATGAATTTTCTCCCAAGATTTTCTGGCAGTATTTCCTGTTTATAAGGGCAGGAATCAGAGCAGCCTGAGACTCAGTTTTAAACCTCAAGTGTTCTTCCAAAGGTATAACAGCCATTTTTCTCTCCTTAATAATGCAAAGCTATAAGATTTACATGTAAAGGACTATATTTTTTAATTTTTATAATGGACAATTTTAGCAGATTTTATAATGGTGAATATCTCTCCACCCATTGCATTCCTAATAAAATAACAAGAAGAGTGTATAAAGGAAACTGGGGGAAAAAAGTGACCATTTGGCGATTATCATAGGTATCCAAAAAAAATACCACTGGACACAAGCTAAAAGTCCATCAACAAGAAACTGGACTATAAAATAGGAAATAGGCATACATTGTGAAACTACACAACCATTAAAAACAATAATGTGAGAATTTACATTTATCAACACAAAAAAAGAAATGTAAAATTTGTTTATAAAAAATTATATGATCCCATTTCTCCAAAAAATATAAAGCATATTGTATATGCCATGTGTAAGTACATACATAGAAGTCCAGAAGAACATCAAAATGTTATTTTCTTCTTTATCCTTTTACCTATATATCAATATATCTATATATTAGATGTATAATTTACATATTTGAAGTTTTTACAATATATTGCTTTTATAATTTAAAAAATACCACAAAACGTGTTTCTTTTTATTAAAAAATATGGCGTATCTCTTACCATTTTGTTCTAACAGAGTCGACAATGCATTTGCAGATGCCTGGAAGACTTCTTTTGATGAAGAATGCATCAGCATCGAGAGCATCACTTCCCTGTGAGCTGGGAACCTTTCACAAATTCAACCACAATATGAATAGTAATCTCTTTAATAATTAGCTCAAACATTCACTTACTGTTATCTAATCTCTCTAACAACAAATAAGGGCAGATAAACAATATTTTATGCCACCTCTACTCACAGGAGTGAATTACAGTTAAACAGTTTTGTATTTAAAAGTTATATTCAAATCCATGAACTACTAATAAAGTAGTATTTCTGTTTCTTCAAAGTAGATAAGCAGTAGACGGAGAAAATAAAAGACTCAGCAGATATATAAAGAGGTGCTAAGGGTAAAAAGATTAAGTGAGAAAAAGATGATGTAAGCAAGAAATGAAAAATTAAAAGTCATAATGAAGCAAAGTGAAATTTTTAATGTAGAGCATAAATATGTTTTAATGATGTATTTATTTTAATGATCTCCTATGGATTTTGAGGAATTAGTGTCTATGAACTGAAATTTATAAACTGCAACATGAACCAACCTTATCCTAATTTCTTTAAAAGATTGCTCAAAGCAGATTAGAAGGCTGGTTTAACATATATTTTTCAAAATTTACTGTTTCCATTCAAAATAGATGTTTAAATAAATAGCATCTGTGTCATTAATTCCCTTCTGATTGGCAGTAGATCACTCTGCTGACAGGCTGTCAGGATTTGAGATGCAGAATATTACTATTTAAATTTCCAAGGTAAGTAAATCATTCAAAATTTAAAATCCAGAGGATATGCAGAGCCAACAGTAAAAATCTAAGCAGTTGCTCATGGACATGAAACAAATCTGATATACTCAGAACTCGTGTATCTGTGGGAGAGATGACTGGTCTTACAAGGTTTAAATGGTGCTCCCATAGAAAGCATCCTCAAGAGCTGACAGCTACAAATAACCCTCTCAAGAGAAGAGAGTTCAACACTGCTACACCAAGTGGGGAATCACCATAGGAGGCTTCTAAGCACATCTAATTCCTGATATTGACAACCCGCTGGCTACTAACCACAACAGAAAAGGTCACAGATTGCTCTCCGATTTCTATCACTTGAGATTAATTAATATGGCATTTTAAATGATTAGCCAGAAAATTGAAACGTTCTTTCTTGATGATTCATAATTTACTGAATGACTCTTGATTCTAAATCTCTCAGTAATAACTCTCAAACAAATCACCTTTTACTAACTATCCAAGGCAATGGGATCAAAATATACATCCACAAGTATTTTGTGGCAACACTTAAAACATAAATGCCTACATCAAAAATATTTCAAACAATAAAAATTTCAGTTATGGTATTTCATGTGGATTGATTAAAAATATGACTGAAATTTTCTATCATATAGAATCAAAACTACTGACTGGCCATCTTCATCTCCAATCTTCTCATGTAAACTGTTTTGGTACATAAGGAGATTATTCAGGGCCCAACATGCAGCCTCCTGGATTAGGGAAGGAAAAAAAGAAAACTGTCAAAAAATAAATTATTGAACAAACAATTTTGAAAGACTATAAAATTTATGAAAGAGTCTAACCTGCACATGCTTGTTCTTTCTATGCCACGTTAATGCTTTGTAGCAGGCTTCCAGCCAAAACAATTTATCTTCTTCTTCATCATCATTCTCCTGATTCTCATTCTTTTCCTCTAAGTCTTGATTTAAGAAAATGGTCTCAGCTTGGAAAAAATGTAAACATGTAACTTACTTACAGTTTGAATGACCAACTCTAAGTCCGTATATTGAAACATTATCAACAGAGTGAGGTATTCTTTAGTAGTGGCCCTGGTTATTTAAAAGACCTTTTTAATATATTACACACTTCATCATACTGCTATCCCATCTAGATAAATTACCAAATGAGCAAGAGGGTACCAAACAAAACTAATAGGCTAGAGGAAGATTAATTAAGGAAGTTAACTGCTAATAATAAAGCTAAATCAAGGATGTATTTACTGATATCTGAACTGGGAAGGATGTACTTACCACAACTGTTAGTTCCCTTGAAAGTATCATCTATTGGACAATGAGTTACATTAAGACAGAAAAGGCATTTAAGGGCTCCTTCTCCACTTATGACTTTCTTGTTATAATGTTAATATTCAAGATCAAATGCACCTGTAAGAATTTCCTTGTTAGTTAAGTTACTTACTGAGGAGAGCTAAACAGCTGAGTGCTGCAATCTGTAATGCTGCATTCTCTGAATACTGCTGCACAGCTTTCACCACAAACTCATGCACCTCGTTTAATACCAGAATATTAAAAAAATTACCTGAAATTTAAGTGAGATATTAGTGGAAATTCTCATCCATGGAACTTAAATTACCTTTAATCACATAACAGTATTTAAATCAACAAATTTGAGTAGTGATGACTATTCTTAATGACATTAAAACATATATTTACTTTAATTAAAATAGCGTAAGAGGATTGCATAAAGTATTGAAAATTTATTTTATGCACCTCATTCAATTATCTTGCTTAGACAACAGAACTGACTGAGCAAAAAAAAAATTAAATGTTTGAGTTATATTAACTTGTGTTCATTGACTCCCTCTCATGTCATCATCATATTAAAACAATGAGGTATCTGTTATTCATGACACTACAATATTGAGTGTACAAAACAGCTTAATTTTCCTGCCTTCTAAAAGACGGGGGAAAAAAAACCTTCCTTGTCATTAAATGCTTTTGCTGAAACAGCCTTCTTTCACTTAAAGAATAGTGCTCAGAAAACCCATTGGCACACTTATCATTACCTGATCTTGTCTATGATAATCTTAGAAGAAAAATATGAGAATATTTTACTACCTCTAACCCAACCCAGGAAGACATCCCTTACGTTTTTATACTCATTCTTCTCATAGTCATATAGAAATCTAAATCCTTATAAGGAAAACACTTGTAAATGACAGTCCAAAAATATGTGCCTCCTTCCACTTAGCTTATCTGTAACTCATTAACAGTCACCAAGTTTCCTTCTAGGAGTAAGAATGAAACTCCTAGTTAGCTATATGTGTAATTAGATGATCCCTGAGACACACAGCCAGAATTGGAAAAGATTCTATACCATGAAAAGCCTAAAGCCCACACTAAATATCAATCAAGGCTTCAAAATCAAAAGGCAGATTAACTAGGGGTAGCTCTTCTTTATCAACATCTTTTTATGTTCGTGCCTCTTCCGTATTCACCCATTAAGCTGACATACTCCCCAGCCCTTAGTGGTCTCTCGTCTTGGAGGGTCATTTCAAAAAGCGTTCTTTTCCACTTTTACCAGCTTATCTAAACTTGGGCTGTCTCACCTCCTTTTCCCTAGTATTATTCCCATGCCACTGCCAACAGCTGCTCTACCACTGAAAACTGTGTGACTCTGAGCAAACATCAGTGAGACTGGCCTTACCCTATTTTCATTTATATTTAATTTATGTGAAAATATATAGTAAATTATATAAGGCCTTTAAATGCATTAACCCCATAATTGAATTTCATAATTTGACAAAATGCTTAGTATTTATTTACTGACTTTGGGTTTTTATTTTAATTATGAGGAAGAAGTAAGTTTTATTCAGCTTCTTTGAAACAGTAACAGGGACAATAAATTCTCTAGTCACTAAGAAAGCACCTTTAACTAAAGATCAATTTGAGGAAATTCGCTGGTGGTCCAGTGGTTAAGACTCTGCACTGTCACTGCCAAGGGCCTGGGTTTAATCCCTGGTCAAGGAACTAAGATCCCACAAGCCTTGAGGTGCGGCCAAAAAAAAGATCACTTTGATGACTTTTTACTTTCAAAAAATGTCACAGAACAATATGAAACTTATAATAGTTTATATGGTTTATTTAATTTCAACAGTATAATGTCAACCACCCTTAATGTGCTATTGTAGACCTATTTGAAATTCAAGTACCATTTCCTCAACATGACAATAAAACCACTTCCTCGTCTGGCTCATTTAAAGGATTATGGTAAACTCACATTCTTAGTATGTCATGCAAGTTTTAACTTGAGTGGTAAATCGTAGAACATGAAATAGAGAATTCTATATTAGTGTGCTACTATATTACCTAGATTTAAGAAATCAACTTTTGAATTACTTTACAACTTTCCCAGATATCAGCTAGCTTGTATAACTGTGTGCTTCTTCATGAAAATATGAGTAAAATTCTCACCTGATAAAAGAAATAAACTAGTAAATGGCTACAACATTTTAGAAGAAATGCTTTGTTTTGCTTATGAATGCAGAAATTCTGTATTTTACCACTTACTGACTACATGATCTTGAATAAGACACACAGACTTGCTAAAATAGGTCCTCATCTGTAAATATGGAGATAATAAAAATATCACATCTCCCAGGATTGTTTCAAGGATCAAAAAATTATATATTGTATATGAAACTACTTTAGAAAATATGAAAGAAATGTGCAAATAAGACATTATTTTCAATCTCCACAGTTTTGGTCAAATGATAAGCATTCAATAAATGCTTATCAAGGAAAGAAACAAACTGAAGTTGTGCATGCAAATTAGAATTCAATTTATAAAAATTCCATTTTAACTGAAACTACCTAGGAATATTCCTAAGGCTAAAATCAATTGCAGAATTATACAAGTTCTGAATACAGGGGATATAGCCATATTTATGTAAGTAAAAATATAAGTTGCTACAATAAAAACATAAAAATGAGTTTTTTCAAATGAATGATGATGTTTTTTCCCAGAGTTATAGCGATGAAAAGTCAAATGTCTATTATAATAATCCTGATTTTGCACAAAACATTTCTGGTGATCCTTTTTAGAAAAGGTTGTCGGAACCAATTTCCAACAGTTAAGGATCCTGCCTTACTATTCACCAACCATTTACTTTTTAATGCGTTGTTCTCCTCACAAAAACATCAAGGAAATCTCCAAGGTGTGTATTGAGGGAGTTGGGGAAGGCTCAACAAGGATCTGAAAGAACTGTGAGCTGAAAGCAAATGGTCAAGCCAGAGTAGCCATGTGGGAAAGTATGAGTCACTGTGATCAACTAGCCTTGATCAGATTAGCCTTGTACTCTCTCCAAAGGAGGGTAGCTCAATCAGAGTCTCCCACTTCAAGTTTGAATCTTAAAAAGATTCTAAAGTGGTCCCAGGTCAGTCCTGTGCCCTAGCTTCTGGCAAACATCTCTGGATGAGATGTTTAGGTCCTCAGGATTCTCAGAGATTAAACTCAATCAAAGAAAAACTCACAAACATACAGGAAAACAAGACTCCATGACAGACAGGCAGTCAGCACAGGAGCAGTAGGTTTAAACTCTCAAGAACTTCATATATTGGAATTATCAGATATAGAACACAAGATAGCTATGTATTAATGATTAAAGAAATAAAATTAGAATAAAAGAAAAGAGAAAGGGGAAGGGAAGAGTGAATAAGAGTCAGTCAAAAGTTACCTGGCAGATCTGAAAATAAATATATAAATTTTTTATATTTTAGATTTTTTTATAAATATATAAAAAATCTAATAAAATGACCAAGTTGAATTTATCATAGGAGTACAAAGTGGCTTACTATTAGAAAACCTGTACAGGCAATTCTAATTCTCCATATTATCAAGATAAGAGGAAAACAAATGATCTTAAATTTTTTTTTAATATTTGATAAAATTCAATATTCATAATTCTTTTTAAAAAGCCCACATATTAAAATAAAAGCAAACAAGAAACAGAAGGAAACTTCTTAACTTGATAAAAGCTACTTGTCACAAAACAAACAAGATTGGGGCTTCCCTGGTGGCGCAGTGGTTGAGAGTCCACCTGCCGATGCAGGAGACATGGGTTTGTGCCCCGGTCTGGGAAGATCTCATGTGCCGCAGAGCGGCTGGGCCCGTGAGCCATGGCCGCTGAGCCTGCACGTCCGGAGCCTGTGCTCCGCAACGGGAGAGGCCACAACAGTGAGAGGCCCGTGTACCGCAAAAAAAATAATAATAATAATAAAAAAACCAAGATTAACAACAACAAAACCCCATATAGTAAGCATTATTCTGGATAGAAGAATATAAAGCATTCCCTTTAAAATCAAGAAAACGACAAGGATGCCTACTATCACGGCTTCTAGTCAACACTGTACTAGTAATTGTGGGCCATGCAAGAAGACAAGGAAATCAAATTAAATAACTGCTACACAGAAAACTTAAGAGCATTTATAAATAAATTTTTAGAACTAATAAGAGTTTAGATAAGATTAATATGCAAAAAATCATTTCCATTTCTTTACACATACACAGTTCAAAAATACAATTTTAAAAAAGACACCGTTTATAATAACAAAAATAGGGTGCCTAGAAATAACTAATAAGATGTGCAAGACTTGTATGGAAAAAATTATAATGTAAAGTTGTCCGTTCTTAAATTGATCCATATATTCTGTATAATTTTAATCAAAATCCAAATAGAGTTTTCCAAGGAACTGGACAAGTTAATTCTAAAATGTATATGGCATTGTAAAGGCCCATGAAAAAAGCCAAGCTGTAACCAAAGAAGAAGAATATATAATGACTTTACCTATTAGCTTTTGAGATTTCAGGACTTACAGAGCTATAATAATTTAAACAGTTTGATATGGAGCCAGGCAAATCAAATCAACAAACACAACAGAACAGCAAAAACAGAAATATACATATATTACATGTTATAAACCTATAAATAATACATACATATTATATACATATATTCAATATATGATACTACTGGGAAATGGCTGAACCATATAATAAATTGTGCTCTCCATATTATAAATGGGGGGGTTAATTGAATTCCTACTGTATAAAATAATTCCAAACAGATTTTAACACTTTAATGCTTAAATTAGAAAGATTTTGGATAAAATGTGGAATACATTTATTATCTTAGGCAAAGGAAGAATTTCTTAAAATACATTAAAAAGGTTAAATCACAAAGCAACTAATCATGAAATTAAACTATACCACAAAAGCCACATAAAGAAGATAAAAAGACAGCTCACCAATCAAGACAAAATATTTTCGATACATATAACTGACCACCAAAACATTATTAGCCAGAACTAAGAATCAATTTTTAAGAAGATAGACTATACCATGGAAAAAAAGAAAAAGGCAAATCAGGTACTCCACAAAAATAGGAAGCATCAATAGCAAAGAAATATTTGAAAAGATATTCACCTTCCTTTACACTTTCATAGCAAGAAAGATGGTAGTAGCATAAAACAAGACATAAACCAATGTCGTGGATAGGAAAATGGATAAATAAATTGTGGTATACTCACATCATAGAATACTACATACAACTATATGCAAAAATATTCATGAGTCTTATAAACAATAGTCTTTAAAAACTTGCAGAAGACAACATTCAGCATGATGCCATTTTTATCAAGCAAAAACAAGCAAACGTTAACAATTTTGTTTACAGAGATAAATGAATGTAGTAAAATTTAATTTAGAAAGCAAAAGGTTTATTAACACAAAACTCTGGAGAGTGTTAACCTCTGTAGAGAAAGTGGAAGAAGGGCAGAGCCCAGAGTAGCTTTACCAGCACTGGTAATGTACTAATACTTAAGTTGGGTGAGGAGTTCTTTTGCACTGTGCTTCACATTTTCTATATGTTACGCTTATTTTTTTGTATGTATCAACTATTTACACAATAATACTTTAAATATAGCATAACAGTGATAAGACTTCTCATATTGCACACTTTTATTTTTGCCACTCCTATTAAAATTCCACCTAAGAATGGCAGAACAGTTTGCTAATTTACAATATTTCCATCCAGTGTATGTCAATATTTACTTAAACATAAGCATATGTAGGCTATATATACTTACATCATATAGACTGCGATAAATTAACCAAGAATTATAACTTACCTAATGTAAGCCTATGGAGCAAGCAGCAACTCACTTCTTGGATTTTTTCACTGATAGGGAATGCTATCATGGCTTCTACCACAATATTATAACACCTGACATTGCCACTCATGAGGACTTCAACATTACTGCCTAAATTTAAAGAAATCATAATTTTCAATAAGGTAATAATTTCCCCTTTTAAATATGCATACAAAAACACCTTACAGAGATTTTAAATATATGGCAGTATAATGGCTACATTTCCAAATTTAAATATACTGTTCTGTCAAATAGCTATAAAAATACTGTTGTTCGATGTTAATATAATACAATTTAGGACTCATCTCTAGCATTAAGGGAAAGTTGCTTTATTCCTGTATTTTTGGCTTAAAAACTTAAAGAAAATAAAGGGAAAACTGAGCGTGCTTTTTATATAAGTCAAAATACGTAAAGTTTTGGCTGTAAGTTTTCAAATAAATGGATTTGGGGCCTGTTTCCGAATGAGGCACTATTCCATTGGATAACGGATTTTAATTGCTCCTTTCCTCAAACCAACAGAAAGAAAATCAAGATTATATCACATAATAGAAGAGGTAGAATCAGCTATCATCTATTTCCTGTCCATTCCAGAAGGGCAGCAGAAGAGCAGCCATTGTAAAAGGCAGCAAAACCGAGCTTCCTGAAGGCTCTGAGATAGACAGGGAAAAGAATGGATGAAAGGGAGAGGAGGGACATAATATTAAAATGTATAACTAAGGGATAAACATAGGTGAACCACAATGGAAGGAAAGAATCCACTGGGAAAGGCAATTAATCAATAGAGTATGTGAACCTATGTGGAGAAAACTAATTTATATGTCTGAATGAAATGTTGACTATTCTTAAAACAGAAAAAAGGTGTTTGCAAAACATTTTTCTTTCTTTTCTGGCACAATCAAACTAACCAACTGTTTTCCAAAAACTACGTTTTTAATGTTTAATTTGTATTTAAAAAAACACTAAATATGGAAAAAGAAGGAAATGAAATGAAAGGAAATGGCCTCAACGCAACTACCTCCTTTTATTCATTATCAAAGATACAACTTGCTCTAGATTCAAGGTAAAGTTTAAGACACTTGCTTTTTTTTAAGTTTTAGTTGCTGCTTTCTTTGACCTTTTCTTTATCAATCAGCACATTTACACTGGAGTTATGGTAATGTGGGTGGAAAAGAATGAATTTCAAAACAACCAGCACAAAATAAATAAATAAATGTATAGCCAAGGAAAGGTAAAATGAAGAATATATTCAGTTTGTTGGCAGTAGATGACTCAGAGAAGTTTAAATTCCATTTCCTATTATTGTTCTGCCCCATCTACTTCTAAGAGTTTAACTTTCCATGGATAAGAAAATGATGGATTTTATAACCATTATTAAGAACAGGCATTCTTTCACAAGGCGATTAGTCTCACATCTGTGAGATTTCTATGTCTGAAACCATATACGCATATTATATATAATAAGCTACATATGTATGAAATACAAAGCATGTAGTAATACTGTCAGTGTTTTAACCACACTTACTACATTACATTAACAGGTACTATTCTACATTTTTCACATTATTTAACTGATTTAATCCTCACAACTTCACATGTGTGAAGTTGAAATTATTACCAGATAAATGCATGTGTAAATCCTGTACAAGCCCAAACAGGTAATACATGAAATACAAAATGCTCATGTGCACTTACAAAAGTAATAGAAATCTGATGTATTATTTTTGTCCATTAGTATTCACTGGTAGCATGCACGGCAAATTAATTTCTTCTTATTTGTACTTTTTTTGTTATGGAAGTGGCTAGATTTCATAGCATCACCCAAATGCTAAACAAGAATCACAATAAAGTTCCAACTCCTTCCTGTGGCTTTTCAGGCCCTAGGATCTGGTTATATCTCCAGCCTCATCCACTGACTCTCATCAAGCCCTTCCCCTACCTCCATGAAATGGCACAGGAGCAGATGCTCAGGGCTCTGCATGTGTATTACACACACGCATGCGTGCACACACTTATAAATACAGTTTACTGAGCTACTTTTATCCTCTTGATTCCTCTATGCTATCTTTTGCTCCAGGATCTTTACACTTAGGATGCCCACTGCCTGGGATACTGCCTGCACTTCTACTTCACCTCACACCTCTCCGCACACAAAGCTCTCCTCATCATTCAAGACTCCGCTGAGAGATCTTGCCTCACTCCCTGTTTGTTCTCAAAACCCTAGGTACTTCTGCCAACACTTGCCCTATAATACTTCGTAATCACTTCCATGCTTATCCGTATCTTGCGGGGTACTATGGGGTCAGAAAAGGAAAGAAATATGTTTATATTTTCTGCTACTGTTTCTCCAGCACCAAGCCCAGAGCCGGTAGCAGTACAGCATCAATAAATAAAAATTTATTAAATGAATAAATGAATGAGTTTAGCATCTACAATTTTCTAAATAATAAAAATATTTTTGAAACACACTCAGAAAGAAGATATATTGTAATTTTTCAGATTCAAAAATGAAACCATGTATGCAGGCTACTTACAAGGAATTGCTAGGGAATATAAACAGTGCAGTACATGAAACACAATTTCCTCTTCATCTTTAAAATGTTTTAATGTACTTAGCAATATCATATAATCTTTATTCTCAACAAATTCAGTCAGTTGCTCCTCTGAAACTAAAAAATGAAAGACAAAATACCGAAAGAGCTCAAACATGATATAAAAGTTTAATTACTCTATAATATTCATGATGATTAGATAAGACAGTAGATACAACAAACAAATTAAAAATTATATTTTAGCAAAGAGCACTTCCTAGGAATTTTATAATGGGGAAATAGCTATTGAGGTTAAAATAATTGTTTTGACCCATATTAGTTATTCCATGTTTTCAAATGTAGTGACCATGTAGTGACCAAACAGTTCTCAGAAAAATAAAATTATTTACAATTTCATTTGAAAGATTCTAGAGAAAACTAATCAATGAATAATAAAGATGGCCTACTGAAGTGAACATATCACAATACTTAAAAAGGAGTGGTTGGGCTTCCCTGGTGGCGCAGTGGTTGAGAGTCCGCCTGCGGATGCAGGGGACACGGGTTCGTGCCCCGGTCCGGGAAGATCCCACATGTCACGGAGTGGCCGGGCCCGTGAGCCATGGCCGCTGAGCCTGCGCGTCTGGAGCCTGTGCTCCGCAACGGGAGAGGCCACAGAAGTGAGAGGCCCACGTATCGCAAAAAAAAAAAAAAAAAAGGAGTGGTTAATGGTACATTGTTGAAGGGCAGCTCAGCTAAGTGGATGAGTTCAAGAGGAATGAACTTTAGCAAATAACAAGTAATTAGACTTTGAAATACTTTATCTTAATGGTCTGACTTCATCAGAGATCAAAAATTGTCATCATTAATTTTCATAATTAAAGTCTTGGGATCAAGCCAATGAGTTTCATTTGGAGTCATTTTACTGGGTGGGAACCTCAAAAACATGTATAAAAATCTGGTTTATCTAGCCTGAGAAGGACACTGACATAAATGTTAGTGTCACTCTTCATAATCAACATTCCTTTTTGCTGTTCAACTTTACACCAATAGTCCATATAATATAATGTGAAATTGACTGGGTTCTTCTAATAAATGAGAAGTATCACCAAACCTTCTCATTTTATGAAACAGTTTCCAGAGCATAGTTTCAAATTTTGAAAACTAACTTTACACGTGCCACTAAGTAATGGGGAACTTCATATTCTTGAAAACTTCAGAAATGTTTCTACTCTACATATACAATCACAACACTGTCAGCGCTGATCTATCAAATAAGATCATCTTTTTAACATTCCCTGGCGCTTCTCCATATGTCCTAGATGGATCCCACAAAGCTGGTGAGTGATGCTAACCCTTCTTTCATGAATAAGAATGTGCCCCTTAAACTGCAGCACAGAAGATTATAAGCCCTCAAGACAGTAATTCCTCAAACTCTATTCTGCCCAATTCTTATGAAAAGCTTAGTTTCAAGATATGACATTTAGAGAAGACAGCCTGAAAGACATGCAGTTTCTCCATTCCTCTCTTCCACCATCAGAGAGCTGAGCCCCATGTCCATGCTGTTCTGACTCTTGATAGAATCTCTTTCACTGAAATACACTTTGTGTTCCTTGCAAACTGTATGTATTTTATCAACTTATCCAGGGAAACCCAAGGGAGTATTTTCTCAAGTCTCCCATGAGACTGATTGCTGCTTCTGATTAATGAGTTTACTTTTATCTCAAGTAACTTTGTAACCAATGATGTTTACCTCTTTGCCTGATAGGAAGCAAAGAACCAAATTTCTGGTCCATTCCTTTGCAAAGATACAGGATCTGAAGTAAGCAGTAAATTTAACCTAGCTTCATATCATTTTCCCTTCACCCATTTCCTCATTCATTTTTCTTTTCCTCTAATGTATTATAAATATCTATAAGCTATTTGAAGTCCTTCTGGAATAAGACAGGGAATTAAACAGTAGAATTTCCATTCCTGGAGCTTCCAGAAACTAGAGTAGGTAAACTGATATGAACACAGGGCCCACATACGTTATTCTTATCCTAAACTCCTAGCACTGTTGGCTTTCATAATGACACAAAAGGTGCTCTCAAAAACTGTGGTAAATTGAATTGTAATGGAGATAACTAGTTGTGTACTCTCAGGCAGGTTGCTCATTTCACTTCTCTGATCCATTTCCTCACCAAGCCAGTGGAAGGACTAAAGGTTCCAACCAACTATAAAATTACATGGCTATCTCTGTCATCATTCTCAGTGCCATGTGATAAAATACATATTAGTCTTTTTCCTAAGGGACACTTTGTAAACCTCTTAGCTCTTTATCCAGAGCCTTTAGCAATTTCTAAAACCTCTGGTGATGACTTAACATCATAAACCCAAACTTAACCTATGCTTGGCTTCACAGTATTGCTTTTTCTTCCTTAACTCCTACACATACAGTTTGCAAAGTGAACCTATGCCTTGCTAAGCAATGGAAGAAAGTTTACTACAATTGCATAATTGATAATCCATGAATGAAATTCATTCTGCAAAAACAAGCAATATTTCTGAATTAACCCCATTACTTATCCTTGACTGACAATCCAACTTTTAATAAATAGTACAATTTCAGATATTTTCTTATTATCATAATTATATCCTACTTATCCCACTATAAACCATTTCTTCTTATATAAATATCAAAATAAAGAATTTGACATTTTAAATACCTCTCTCAAACAGCACATGTAAAGCTTTGCATCCAAGTTTCTGGACTTCGTCATTGGCTGAAAATGTGCGCATGGCATCAAAAATTAACAAGAAAATATCATTTTCTTCATCCAGTATCAGCAAAGTGATTTTACCTATTTCAAAGAGAATATGCTCCAAGTAAATAGCTGCTTTAACATTTAATGTCTTCATTTTTACATGAGGGTTATGAATGGTTTGTGGACTTCTCTTTCTGATGAACCACTTAATTGCCCCAGATGTTAGACCTATCAAGCTTTACGGTCTTTCTAAATGAGATAAACTCCCAGTACACTTTACTGTAACTCTGTGATTCCCAATCAATACCCAGAGCCAAGACCTCTTGCCCCAAATTCCTGAAACATTTCTACCTGCCTCTTAGACAACACCCTCTGAATACTCCATGGCCACCCAAACCTAGCCTACTCCAATTCCATCTCTTCATCAATAACCATCATCCAATAGTTACCAGAGAAACTACGTCATCTTCCTTCTTTCATCCTCCCTCTCTCTTCTCATTCTCTGACTAGCCAAAGAATCAACTCATTACCAAGTCCTTCAAGTCTAACTTCTAAATATCTCAAAAACTCCTTTTGAACTAGGCCCCTCCATTTCTGTCTTGTTCAGGACCCCAACACTTCTCACCTAGAATGCAAACACAATTGCATAATTGCTCTGGTAGGTCCAAATCCCTACCTAACTAGTTTACCTGCTGCATTATATTTCTAAAACACAAACGTGATCTGTAAATCCCTTGCTGAAGTCTTCTAAGGCCTTCTCGCACTCCTCAGTCTGACAAACAAGACTTTTCACAGACTACATGTATCTCATCAGCCTCACGTCCCTCCCTGCACCACTGACTCCAAACATGCTAAACCCCTTGCTCATCATGAACACATTTCTTTTGATATCTTTTTGCACTTGCACTAGCTGCGTGGAATGCCCTTGCCATTTTCTGCACCAAATATGATCCTACCTTAAATCAAGAAATAACACAAACAGTACCTATTCTATCAATAAAAACTGTAGGAGTGGTAGTCGTAGCAAACACTTCTACAGCACATAACATGTCAGACATAGGTTGAAGTATTGATAGTTCACTCTAACACGTGTAAACCACCACAACCCCGTGAGGTAGGTGCAATCCTCATGTTAGATAGAGATAAGGAAACTGAGGCACAGAAGTGATGCAGTGACTTTGCCCAAAGTAGAATAAATAAGAGGCAGAGCTGGATTAAAATTAAAGCAGGTCATGACCATGCTCTTAACTCCTACAAATGAGCTTAGCTGCTGTCTTCTCTTTGTTCCTATGGTGGTTTTCTTCATATCTGTGTTAGAGTACTTTCCTCATTACATTGAAATCATTTCTTTAAATGCTTTTTATCTCTTTGTCAGTGCTATCCAATTCTGTAGCCACCAATCACATGAGGCTACTTAAACTCAAATTTAAATCAATTAAAATTAAATAAAATTAAAATTCAGTTTCTCACATTTCCAATGTTCAACCACCACACGTGGCTACTCGCCATGATTTTGAACATATACAACATTTCCTTCATTGCAAAAAGTTATATTGGACAGTGGTGCTGGACTGTGAACTTCTACATTGTAGGAACTTTGCCTCACCTGTCTGAGAGTTCTCTAGCAGCCAGCACAGCAGTAAGTGCCAATAACTATTACCTCAGTTAACAAATAAGCCAAACAAAAAAATGATTCATAAATTAGCCTCTAATAAGTACCTGAAATGAACTCTAAAACACATTACAAATTTTCCTAAAAGCTTAAAATTCTTAATGTTACGTGGAAGAAATTAACTAGTCTTTTTAAAACACATGTCAAATTTACTATTTGTCTACATGCTGCTAACCTTGATATATTCATGTTGGGAGATTTCTCAAATTCATAAACCTCCTGTCCATTGCCAAATGGAGAATAAATCTTTACCTCCCCACCCCCACCAAAAAACAAGATCCCAAGGATCAGTTTAAATAAATCATGGTTAAGACTAGTTAGTACATCCCAGTATATATTTTAATAAAAGGCTCTGGTGAAGTGGTGAGTACCTTCTGGCCTTTCCTATCCCTCTTCAGTTCATTTTCCGATCTTCACCCTCTTTCTTCCTTTCTCTTTCTCCTATTGGACCTTCATCACTTAGCATGGCCAATGAGGGCCTTTAAAAATCTTACCACCCACACATCCAGCCCCTCCCAGGCCTCTGCAATGTTGCACATGCTGTTTTCTTGACCTAAAGCACCCTTCACACTTTGAAGGAAATCCACCCTATCCTTCATGCTTAGCTTCCCTGAAAGGAGCCTTTCTTCTCAGAACCTTACATCATAGCAAGTGTCTGTCACAGCAATGATCACAACTATTGCACCACAGCAATATTCTTTGTTTTCAGGTCCATTATCCTCCAAGTATAAGTTTACTCAAGGAAAGAACCTGACATGTGAAATCAGACCCTGGTTCTACTACTTTTTGGCTGAGGCAATCTCTCTATGCTTCAGTGTTCTCTAGAAAACTGAGATAAAATAAT
Organism: Orcinus orca; assembly: GCF_937001465.1. Taxonomy (NCBI): domain Eukaryota; kingdom Metazoa; phylum Chordata; class Mammalia; order Artiodactyla; family Delphinidae; genus Orcinus; species Orcinus orca. The sequence goes on along the minus strand of NC_064569.1, from coordinate 31,443,485 downwards.
AAACTCAAGGGATGTTTTGAGGATTATGCTTTTAAAAGCATATTAAGTATTTTACATGTTAAGCCTAGCATTTAGCAAGCACTCAAGAAGAAATGCTATATATTTTTATTATGACGTATTACTATTATGTCATACTCTAGAGCATATATTATAGAAAACATATTAGAGATATAATGAAGTACAATACAGTCAAGACAAGGACATGTATGGCTAACAAACTAATGAGAATGTGAGATGTGGGACCAGATCTGAGGAGCAAAGCTGGGGACAGACATTAGATTTGGGAGTAATATATAAGGTGATGTTTAAGGCCAAGATGTTGGGTGGTATTTTTGAGAGAAAAAGTGTAGAGAAAAGAGATAAGGAAAGAAAATGGAGGGGCTTCCCTGGTGGCACAATGGTTAAGAATCTGCCTGCCAATGCAGGGGACATGGGTTTGGGCCGTGGTCCAGGAAGATCCCACATGTCACAGAGCAACAAAGCTCGTGCGCCGCAACTACTGAGCCTGTGCTCTAGAGCCCGCGAGCCACAACTACTGAGCCCACATGCCACAACTACTGAAGCCCACGTGCCTAGAGCCCATGCTCCACAATAAAGAGAAGCCACCCAGTGAGAAGTCCACACATACAATGAAAAGTAGCCCCTGCTCCCCGCAACTAGAGAAAGCCTGCACGCAGCAACCAAGACCCAATGCAGCCAAAAATAAATAAATAAATTTATTTTTAAAAAATGGAAAATGGAAACAGAATTTTGGAAATCATCAATATTGAGGTTATATTATGTGATTATACTTTAAAAAAATAACATCAAAACACATTTAGCAAATGGTTTAAAATGTTTTTTTCAGTCAACATTAAAAATGTGTGTATATACTACCTGAAGTTAGGAGAAGATCTAAGGCCTTCAATCCAACTGTTGACAGGTTGACACTGGCATTATGAACTGTTAGCATTTTAAGAATCAGTCTGTAATTAAAAACAAAAATCAAGATCATACCTAGATGTTTGCTCTTTTAGATATTGTTTTTTACTCACCTACATTTTTCTTCATCTCATTGTATTTCATTCCCTATATTGAAGCTAGTGTATTTTTTCTCCCTGTAAACCTGAGCCACGTTTATGATGACTAACAGGGAATTATTATGAGTCTCCATAGAAAAGTTATAACTTTTTCCTCTAAATATTCAAATTCAACTATTAACTATTTCACCCAATTCTATATCCAAAATAATATTGAGTTATATGCACCAAGGGATCAATCAGTTTATATGTGATACAAACTTGTAAATTATGTTATACACATTGATATTATTATAGAGAGATGTAATTAAAATGTTAGCTTGTATATAAAAATTAAGAACCATTTGAATATTTAAATTATTGATTTTTACTATTTTTGAAAGAGAAATTGATATTTTATAACAGAAAGTGAACCTAGTCTATCAATAGTATTCAATTAGTTCAAATGCATTAAATTTGAGCCCCTGAGTTATCAATTCTAAAATATACAATCTTTAGTCTATTCCTACCCCAGTGCTGTTTGGCTTTCTATTGTTAGAAGAAGAGAGAGCCACCATGGCTTCACCTAGATCCAAGAAACTTGGCACGTGGTCTCCAGGTGGTGAGGTGAGGAACTGAGAGACCCTGTCCTTCGACTCTGTCAATTCTCCTCCTACCTATGCTGCCCCTACCTCTCCCTGCACCACTCCCACTATTCCTGACTTCAACACCACACAAGAGATTTCTCCTTTAGTACTGTAAGCCTTTGGGGGGATAAAAGTCCTTGAATATAAGGAGATATGTTTTACAATAAATATTTGCTGGTAATGATCTAATATGCTCCACTGTAGAGAGGGTGTGTCTACACTGTTCACACTACTTCTGGCCTAAAGGAGTGTAATACCTGATGAACAGAAGATGAATGAATGATGAGTGAGTGACCAAATAAATGAGTGAATGAAACTTCCTGTAGAAATGTTTATGTAAGTTAATTTGAAAATTTGGTTTATACCAGAATATGACTAGATGAGTTTTCCATTGCTCCCTAAAGTTATAGATGGCTAATCTTTGGGGATCTTGGAAATTCTCATCCAAACCAAGGGACACATAACATTACAACTACTAATTGCAGGCATATTTTGTCTAATTCCTCATTAAATGCAGTATTCTTTACTACTGACTCATAGAATTTCAGAGATTAGTTTGGTGTTCAGAGAACACCTATTAACTGTAATTAGTCTCTTTTCAGAGCACAGTCTTTAGATGCTAGAAACCGAAGAACAGCAACACATGTTTATCAAAGATGGAAAAATGTATAAGCACGGACATGCTCGCCTATGAACAAACAGCTCTGATTTGTCAAAATCTGCAGCCACAGTTAATACTAATAAATAATGCAAAGATGTAAAATTTAGTTTTGCATTAATTACGTTTTCCACAAGCAATATGCCTTTGGAAGCAATTAGTATTCACTTCTCTGTGGTAAAGAAGAGTCACATTAGGTATAAAGAACACCTAAAGTTGATGACAGAAGATATTTTGTTAAATGTCAAGAAACAAAGTTTTCCAAAAAGGATTTTCCTGGAAACACATTTTTTTTTTCAGAAAAGTTTTTCTTAACTAATTATGGCTAAAGAAGTAGTCTCATTTAAGAAGTCATTATGTTGCAAACTGCAATAATATAGCTGGTAAATAGCTATCAAGATTTGGCTGCAGATGTGCTGAAAGATAATTTCCTCTTTTTTCTTCATTTTGAAAGCTGTAGTTTAAGCTCATTAAATATATATGTATGAATATACATAAATGTACTTTTTAAAGACAGTAAAGCATAAACTTCTAAATTACTATTTATAGAACTAACATTTTAGTTCCCATATTTTTGTTTTGAAGAAGTAGTGGTTTGTGTCAGTTCTACTATTAAAAAGTAAAAAAAGAGGGACTTCCCTGGTGGCGCAGTGGTTGAGAGTCCGCCTGCTGATGCAGGGGACACGGGTTCGTGCCCCGGACCGGGAAGATCCCACATGCCGTGGAGCGGCTGGGCCCGTGAGCCATGGCTGCTGAGCCTGCGCGTCCGGAGCCTGTGCTCCGTAACGGGAGAGGCCACAACAGTGAGAGGCCCGCATACCGCAAAAAAAAAAAAAAAAAGAAAAAATCTTTCCTTGGTTTGAATTCATAAACAGTCATCAACAATCTACAACTTAATCAATTGTATAACTATTATTATATTACTAAAATAATAACAACACCTGACTTCTTACCTCAAATGTTAGTTTTCTAATTCAAATAGATTATAGACTTCTGAGTCAAAAGCTCTCTATAAATGTAAATCATTGATTCAGGGAAAACTATATGTATTTTAAAGGATTTTTACTAGATTGGCTTGGATTGCAAATATAATGTATCAAGGGAAGGGTTGTCATATGTACAGATAAATATTCAATGCAGTTTGTTTTTACATACTTACTGGTGAACCCCTAGGACTTCCCAATCATGTCCAATATCCTGGGGACCCATTAAGCTTTGCATTGTATTTGGACAGATTTCTATTAATTTGCATAAAAGTGACCAACCCACCTAAAAACAAGAAAGACAAATATTCACATTTTTTAAAAAACCACACAAATAGAATATATGCAGTCAAAGAATCTCTTCATTCTTAATAGAATAGGTGGCTACATTATTTTAAAATAATTATTTTAAAACAAAATGATACTCTTAAAATGCTTACTGAGAAAAGCAACTCATATACTTAGAATACATCTTTCTTCAAAAATCTACTGAAAAGGCATACAAAAATATTATAACATTTCTGAATGATGAAGGCAATAGACTGCCTATTGTCTACATAAAAGGAAATAACACACACAAAAAAAATAATTTTAGAGGACACACCAAAATTATGAAGTACAGGAAAGGCTATTCTCAGGCCTTCGTACCTTTTAAGGCATATCTACCTGACAGATTTTCTTCTAAATATTTAGTACTTTAATTATAAGAAGAAATGAAGTAGTTTGGAATGGAGGATTAGGGGAAGTTGGAGATTTTGATGGCAAAGTGTAAGTTATCTGGAAAGACTGCTCTCCAGATAATGGAGCTAGAAAAAATAGCAAAAGAAGTAGTATCGTCTGATGACAATGTAACGTCTTTCATAGGTAAAAGAGACAGGCATTATGAGATAGAGAGGAGGTAGAATTTCTCAGTGGACCCCTCTAGATTTCTTCCGTACATCTAACTATGAGCTGATGAGATTTAGACATCACAAGTGTCCCTAAACTCTCTCACATTCCCAAATTAAGTATGATCTTACTGATGCATTTTAAATATACCTTCGTTCAGCTCATTTATACATGATGCCAACTTGAATAAGCTGCTCTTTACTTCTGAAAAAAATACATTTTTTTACATACGATATTTTAATTCCAAACTGGACATTAAATTTAACTCACTTTTCCTGTTATAGTTTCCTCCCCAAATTTAAGGACTCTTCAATTCTTTCTACTATATTACAGAACTAAACTTGATATGGTCAGAAAAAGAAAATAGAAAATGCATATACATGCAGATCTAGAGATTAATGAAAAAGTGCCTAAGCACGATGTGTGATAAATACCAACATAATATGAATCCTGAAAGCAGGATTCGCTAGAATTACTCAGGGAAGAATATAATACAGAAAAGGTAGAATTTGAGTCAGATTTCAAAAGAATTATAAATTTGGTCACTCAAAATAGGGAAATGGAAACTTCTAATACTGATGAGTTGTGAGGAAGGAAAGTAAGATACTAAATGGTGAGGAGGCTGCCAAAGAGGGGCCCATTCCTAAATGAGACTGGAAACGTGAGTTGGAGCTAAGTGGTACAGACGGTTGAGTGACAAGGGGAGAAATCTCTATGCAACCAAAAAGGAATAATGCCACGTTTCCTACTTGTTTACAGGAATAAACGAGGGGTATTTAATAAGATAAAAGTGATTACATAAGAGCTCGTTACAATATTATTTCCAGATCTTTTCTGGATTAAGCATGAATTGCTTTACTCTGTCATCACTTCCTCTTACACGATTTCAAATTCCTTGAAAAGGAAGCAATTTCTGACAGCTATTTTTACCTATATTTAAGTAGACAACCTCCTCCACGTAAGCCGAACAGACATTGACAATCCGGATGTCATAGAAACTGGCTATTTTTGTGCTTTCATAAAATCATCAAGACTTTTTTCCCCAAGTATTTCAAAAATTAACATTTGGAACAGTTTCTGGTGGTAAATATAAAATCATAAATCACACAGGATACTATACTCATCTCTGCATCTGCACGGCTAACTCAAGGAGAAAACCTGTTTTGTTTTGCTTGATGAAACAGCAGCATCAGTAATTGCTTTGCAAAAAGACTGAGGCAACTGAGCTTCCAAGATTAAATAGAATTGCTAGCAGCAAAGCAGAGGTAACAATTGATCCATTAATGTATTCAATTAAAAGCTTATCTTTCAAAAAGAGAAGGCTCCCATCCTGCACAGTTATAATACAATTAAATTGGTAGTTTCACTTTATTATAATTATTCTGTAAACTCAAGTATCTAAGTAATGCACAATGGGAAAGAGTCTAGGGGTTAAAGAAAATTTTAGTCACCTTCATATATTTCACTCACTTACATCAAAGGTGGAAACTGTGTGGATAAAGAGATGTAATGTAAACTGAAGAACACAGAGAAATGATCAGATGACTGGCAGGAAAAGAAATTTATAAGACAGCAGCCTAACTACCAATTCTCTAAAGATTGTCATTTATTAAGGAGAACTAATAAAATATGAAAAGACATTGAAAATAAAAATTCAGAGTCTGGAATGTCATGTTAAATGAATTCTGAAAACAAACCTTACTATTTACTTTTGAAGGGTACTTTACCTTAACTCCTTAAATTCATCAAGTGATTTTAATTCACCACCTCCAGCTGATTCAAGATATAAAGCTTTAAAGAATATCTAGACTAATTTCACCAGTAATATGAAGAAAGCTGAAGGAAAAAATTTTTTTTTCTTTTAAGTGGAGTATTAAAATATCAGTAGAGCTACCCCACTCCACATCCCTTTGATAAGATCAATGATAATTTAAATCGATAATGTCATTGTGCGTAGCACGGCCACAGCATTTGTATCATACCATTGTACTTTTTACTTGCGTAAAAATCTTATGACATCAGCACCTACTATATGATGGAAAAAGATTCTGAAGGTGTGTGAAGCTTGAGTCCTGACCCTGTCACTAGCTCTGCGATCCTAAATGAGCTACTTATTCTGAGGAAAAAAACATTCAGTGTGATTTCTGAGAGGATAGTGAGAGTCCAGCAAGAATCAAATGATATAATATACATAATGCCCTTTGTAGAGTAATATATTGTGCTGAAACTAATAATTCTATTCCATTAAATTACCATATCAAAAGACAATTCCTTATTTTCATTTATCTCTGGTACCTACTGGGCAAGGATATTGAGTGACATTCATAACTACTCCAAACAAACATGTCCAGGCTCAGGCAGTTTCTAAAATGAAGAAGAATTAGGTGGTGGGAATGTTGCAGGCTTCCCTGGATTCTCAAGTCTAGCACTGCCTCCTCTGGACCCTGCAGACCAAAGGCCACCCAGGGCCCAATTGTTCTGAGTTGTACCTGGCAGAGGAGACTACCAAGAACAGAATCCAAGGAATGGAGGCTGCCAGACAAGGCACTTTGGAACACCAAAGCAGAGGCAAGTAAGAAGGATGATGTGGGTGGAGAGTAGCAAGCACAATAGGCCAGTGCCAGGGAGTGACTCATGTTTCATGGGCAAAATTCAGACATTGGGTGTTAAAAAGAACAGTGTCTTTATCATGTCTCCATTTTTTCATGATCTTATTTGCTAACAGCCTGAAAATGAATAGTCAGATGGGAAATATTTCAGTTGAAGAAAAATAAAAGTAACCATTTATCTGAGATATAAACATCTTCATATAAAAGAAGCTAGATATATGTTTCACCCAAACTAGACATAGCTAGACACAGAGATTAGCATAAGATAGACAGATACAGACTTAAGAGATCCAGATAATTCTTACATCTGTCTAGCCTCTCAAGTAGGTATTAAGAAACACTGCACCTCGATAGAGTTCAAAGTTCAATTCTCTTTCCCTTCAGGATCTAACATGCAAATGAAAAAAGTAATTTCAGTTCCCCAAATCTCAATATCTACAAAGGAAGTTAGCCTTAGGCAGTAATTTTGTTTTGACTGTAAATCATCCTTAATTATCATCTTAAGGCTCCTTTTTAAATATACCTAAGATATGTAACAAATTTCTGGGTTTCCTACAGTGCAGTTTCTAAGATTCACTTTTACATTCATTTTATATGAAAACGGTTGAGAAGTATAGATTTAAACTTATAGGGGAATCCTAAAACATCACTCTTTAGATAATACATTGTGTACTACAACTAAAGAAGGTTAGAAATCTGTCTTCAAGTTTAAAAAAAAAAGAAAACCTTAAACCTATGAGAGTTTGCCAGTAACTTCATTTTATTAAGTTAATTATTATTAGTTCTATTACTGTTCATTATTCCTCTTTCCCAAACTATTCACAATTGTGTCATCTGCAGGACATGCTGTACATTGGGAAGATTCTTAGAATAATTTTATTTAAGCACTGATGATCTAGCCATCTAGCCAATGTCAGAACGAAACCTCAATCCATTATTATTCCCCTCCCACCACCATCCATATTCTGTCAGCCGACTGTATAAAGTTACTTCTTAAATACAATTAGGGAGCACACAGTTGGCCCTCTTACACCGTTAACATTTGATAATGATTTGAAAACGCTTCCATCTTAAAACCACAGTCAGCGGTTTGTCAGGACAAATCTCAGAAATAACCCAGAACTCTGGGTATAGAATATTAATAGAAAAACACCTATTTCCAATGCGAAGGGGAAATGGGAGAAATGAAAACAACTCCTTTACCTGCTGCACACTAGCGACTCTCATATACGAGTCCAAGACGATCAACAGAGGCACGTGGACATTTTTGTCTTGAAATAACTTGGAGGCTGGAAAAGAAGGGGGTTAGGGAAAAGTAGCAAAGTCACGATTCATGGCACCCCTTTTAAGTCTGAAAAGGAGGGAGAAAACAAAAGAAGTGAGCTCAAGACCTTCCTAGAATTATCAGCTCTTTTCTGCCCTAAGGAGTAGAGAGTTTGCGGCTCCTCAAGAATCCAGGTTTGTGCGGCCACAAAGTTCGGGGGGAGAAAGTTTGTAAAAAAAAAAAAGGCCGGGGGGGAAGGAGGGCCGGGGCGGGGGGCGGTAAAGGGACAGTTCCCTGGCAAACGATTACCGTGGTCGGCGTAGGTGAACACGAGCATATCCTCCAGGATTTGGACCAGCGTCTCTATCTGTTTTCCTTCCTGGACATTGTTCAGCCTGACTATCAACTTCTTCAGAGTTTCCTCATCCTCCTCCTCGCAGTCTTGGCAGCTGCCACTGGCCATGACCGACCCTGCTTCAAACCGGCCGCCCCTCCCGCACCAAGGCCGGCCGCTCCGGTCAGAAGACGAGCCCAGCTCACCGCCCGCAGCCAGCGCTCCCGGCTGACCCCATCTGCACCCACGCCCGCCCATTTATGCGAAGGCGGCGGCTCCGCGTCCGGCGCCGCCCTCCCCCGCCCGCTCCCTTTCCTCCTCTGCTTCCCCTTCCCCCACCCAGGGCCAAAACACAGCTCTGGGGCCTGCGAGAGGTTCAGCTGAGGTGCTGTGCCCGCAGAACCGTGGCAGGCAGGCAGGACGCAGCAAGAGCCCGCCCGGCCCGGGTGACAGTGGCCGTGGCCCCCGCGCCGGCCGAGACGGGACCCCGGGCCGGCGCAGCCTCCCGAGACCAGATCCCGCTCTCCGCAGCGGCGCGGCCGGGAGTCGCGCAGGAAGAAACCGACTCAGCGGACTCCGCCAAGTGCCCAGTCCCCGGGCCCTGCAGCGGCCGGCGAGGCGCGCGGTGGGCACCGCGGCCCACGCCACCCGACCCACCAGCCTTGACTCCTGCAGCCCCGCGAAAGGTCTGGGGACTAGGAAGAAGAAAAATAAAAGCTGCCGCGGATCTCCAGATCTAAGAATAGAAATCGGGGCGTTGGGAAAAGAGGGAGCCGCCCAGTTGGCCCCTTTTAGGAAAACATTCTCTTTATAGTTACCACTATAGGGAGATGAGTAATTTCCCCCCAAGGATGGACGAAGATTTAAGCAACCAAAATGTACCCAGTTAAATGCTTTTCTATGGTTGCTGTGGCTGTAGGGAAGGAAACAAAAACATTTTTCCTGTTAGTTATCTTGAAGCTCTGCTGGCCAAAAGGCCACTAAAATTAGCTTTCGAAAATTTGAGTTTCAGTTCAGTGCAATTAAAACTAAAGAGAGGGCTTCCCTGGTGGTGCAGTGGTTAGGAATCCGCCTGCCAAGGCAAAGGACACGGGTTGGAGCCCTGGTCCAGGAAGATCCCACATGCTGCAGAGCAACTAAGCCCGAGCGGCCACAACTACTGAGCCTGAGCTCTAGAAACCATGAGCCACAACTACTGAAGCCCCCTGCCCTAGACAGCCCGTGCTCTGCAACAAGAGAAGCCACAGCAATGAGAAGCCCGCGCACCGTGGCATACAGGGGCCCCCACTCACCGCAACTGGAGAAAGCCCTCGCAGCAAGGAGGACCCAATGTAGCCAAAAATAAATTAATTAATTAAAAAAAAAAAACTACAGAAAAACACAGGATAAATGAAATGAAGAGGTGAGAGATACAAACCTAAACATTGTTCTCTTGGTATTCAAAATTACTAAAGTGTTAAAAAAAAAAAAGTACCGCAGTAATGTGTTTTTTCAGGAAGAGAAATCCGAGCAAGAAAAATTAAAGACAAGGCTGGACAAAGATAATCTATTGCCTTCAGAAGATCTCTTCTGGGATGGGGGCAGGAGGGGGGGATCATTCACAACGGAGAAGATTGGACTGGAAGTTAGATCGTTTTATTTCACTTCTGTTACCCAATTCTGACGACACTTCTGAAATGGATAAGAGAGCTACTTATTCTTCTTTTACTGATGAGGAAATGGAATTTAGAGTCGATAAGAGAAGAGCATTGTTGGTGTCACACAGATGAGAACTTGAGAGTCAGGACTTAAATGCAGGTAGATCTCCTAACCCTAAATTGAAGGTTGTTTACACTCTACCATTTTAATCAAAATGAGGTAGGCTTGGGCTTCCCTGGTGGCGCAGTGGTTGAGAGTCCGCCTGCCGATGCAGGGGACACGGGTTCGTGCCCCGGTCTGGGAAGATCACACATGCTGCGGAGCGGCTGGGCCTGTGAGCCATGGCCGCTGAGCCCGCGCATCCGGAGGCTGTGCTCCGCAACGGGAGAGGCCACAACAGTGAGAGGCCCGCATACCGCAAAAAAAAAAAAAAAAAAAGACATTGCTAATTACAGTAAATTACCAAAACAAATTCCAGATGAGTTAAAAAGTTACATGAAAATAACAAAAAGAAAATATAAATTAACAGTTATTTAATCTTGGTATGAGGAAACATAAAAACTACAGAAGATTGGTGTATGTAAGTCCATAAAAATTCTAATTTTCTGCAGTCAAGGAAAACAACATAAATAAAACTAAAAGGCAAATGGCATACTGTAAAAAGAAAAGTTGCAATACATATGACAAAAACAATTAGCCTTAATCTTTTAAAAGTTCTTACAAATCACTGGATGGGAAATGACAAGCCACAGGTACCCCAGAAGAAAAATGGATTAAAGTTTTGAACTGGAAATTCACTGTGAATGGACAATAACTATAAGGAAAGTATATTCATAACTATACAAAAATTGTGTTCCTAAATATCAATAACATAGTTTTAAAATTCAATTTTCTGTGTGTATCAGTGCATAATAACAATGAGAAAGAGAGAGAGAACTTGGGAGTAGATCTAACGAAGTATTTTTAAAACCTTTATGAAGAAATTATTAAACTGTATTAAAAGGCATTATTAACAACGTATAAATGAGTGAATAGGCCATATCAATTAATGAAAAGATTAAATATCGAAAAGATGCAATGTCCCCACAAAGTAATAAAGAAATCGTGCAAGGCTAATGAAAATCTAAGCAAAAAAAAATTTTTTTTTTTCAGCAAGAGTGAAGGGCCTAGAAGAGCCAAGACACCTTCGAAGAAGGACAAAGCAGGAGAATTGCCCAATCAGACATTGATTCAGGGCTTCTGATAGCCTTTATCAATTTTCCAGAGGAGGAAAAAGTGCCTAACAATGTCTTCCTGTGAATTAGAAAAATGTGCACCTCCTTCCAGGCAGACACAGCCCTGTGCCAGGGTGCACAAAGCAAGATTTGGATTTCAGACTCCACCCATCCTTTCAGCCTGGTGTCCTAATGCAGGGCGTAACCTCTGCAACATATGAAGCAGTGTGTTCAGTCTTATTATGATGCTATAATAACAGGCATGTTTCTGGTACTGTGCAAAAAGAATCAATGAAAGAGTTAGAACCCAGAAACATACCCTTATATATATGGAAATTATATGAGAGATGTTGCATTGAGTACCAGTGGGAAAAGAATAGATTATTTGATAAATGAATCTGAAACCATTGGTTGTAGAAAAAACCGCAAATCATACCCTTACCTCATGCCATATTAAAAAATAAATTCCATGTTGGTCTGAACAATTTTATATGAAAAATGTAACTAAATGTTTTGAATGTTTTGAGGGGGAAATGACCTTTTGAAGACCTTAAGGTACAGAAAGACAAGATATAATCATCACAGTCTATAAAGGAAAAGATTGTTAAATTAAAGTACATTAAAATTTAAAACTTCATACAAAGACTCCATCAACAAAGTTAAAAGATGACCACAGGCTGAAAAATTTTTGCAATGCATATAACCAAGAAAATATTAATAATAAAAGGTAAAAGGAACTATCATAAATCATAAAAGATAGGCTAGTTTTTATATAACAAAATATATAAAAGGCAATTACAGAAGAGAAAATGCCATTTAAACCTGATGCCCAACCCCACTAAAAATAGAAGTGCAAATTAAAGCCATAATGAGATATGATTTCACACCCCTCAGATTAACCAAGAATGTAAAGTTTGATAATGCCAGTGATTGGCTGGGATATGGAGGAACTAGAACACTTATACACTACTGGTGAGAGGATAAATCAGAAAAATCACTTTGGAAAGCAATATGGAAGTATCTAGTAGAGTTGAAGATGTAAGTATTCTGTGACCCAGCACTTTCTCTCCAAGGATATTCCTTAGAGACAGTCTCACATATACATAGAAAATTCATATTAAAATGTTCAGTTTGGCATTTTTTGCTTGTAATGAAAATGAAAACCACTTGAATATCCATCAACACTTACATTTCATATATTCATATAATAGACATATAAATCTGTGAAAATTATTGAACTAGAGCTTCATGTATCAACATGACTAAACAGCAAAAATATATAATACCTTTTTAACAGTTCCAGTAGTATATATATCCTACTGGGATATCAATACTCTAATACTAAACATACAAAGTTCCATAGTAAAAGTATAAAAATTATGCATGGGACTAATAAATTCTAGCTAGTGGTTAACCTCTGGGGAGAGGAAAGTAGAAATGCATCCAGGAAGAATACACTGAAGGCTAGAATTGTATCTGTAATTTTTTTTCTTAAACTTATTATTGGATACATGGATGTTTGTTACATTATTATCTATGCTCTGTATTCCTAACTTATTTCATAATAAAAATAATTAAATGTATTTTCTACTTCACTGGTGCTCAAAGTAATAAATAAAAAATAGATGAATTCCTTTTATTCATCAAATTGGCAAAGAACTCCTTGAAATTTGTTTGGAAGTTAGTATATGAGGAAATAATAAATTATTAATAATATATAAAAGTTGGACATAAAATTACAGAATTTTGAATCAAGTTTTGCAAAAATAACCAAAAAAGTACATGCCTAATAAACTACTGAAAGTAGATAAGATAAACACATGTGTAACAGGCGTTCTTGTGAGGTCATAGAATTATAAGTGATTTTTATGCTTCATGTATTTTTCAAATTTTTCACAGCAAATAATGTATTATAATAAGAAATAAGGCAAAGAAATTTATAAAATACAAAGTTTATAAGTAGAAAACTTATTTGGAGAATATAACTTACCACACTAATAAATATAAAATATTTTACATGGCACAAGCCAAACAGGAAAATTCAAACTGAATTGTAGCAGACTCCCTGGATATATGCTATAATTCAAAAGTCTACATAGCCCAAAAACAATAATCCAAGTAATGTAAGCCTGTTCTCAGAAATACTACATTGATGGCTACAAATTCCATGAGAGCATCTTGAGTATTGTTCTATACTCACACTACAAAACAGTTTCTGGCACAGCGTAGCCATTCCATGAATATCTGTCACTTGGATGAATAACTGAATGAATGTAAATGGAAGACCAGAGGAGTAAAATAATCTTCCCAAGTCATCACTAAAAGGCAGAACTGAACTGTATGACAGTCTCAGACTCTCAGTCCAAACTTTTTCCATCATTTTGTTGTTCCATGTGAGTTTCATTAAACCAGAGCAAGGCTGCCTAATCACTGAAACTGCACTTACCTTTTATCATCTATGCCTTATATATACAGAAAGCAACTTTTTGTTTCTGGTTTCTGAACTAGAGATAAAAATTACAGCTGTGCTTGTGATGTGATATTCTTCCCCTATCAGCTGAAATAATCTCTCATTAAATCAAATCCAAGTTACTCTGAGATTAGAACAGCAGAGTATCCACAGTCTTCATGCTTGGTTTGCTCAGGAAATCAGTCTCCAAATTTATGCTAATATTATATTCTAGTTTAAAATTTTTAGAAGTATGTATATATATTAAGAGTATTATAGAAAAATAAAAGCAGTGCCATAGAAAACCAATTCAATGTCTATTTCACCAAAAATAGATCATTGCATTTATGTTGCTGGGCATATTATAGGTGGTCAAAAATATTTCTTGAATTGAAAAATATAAATTATTATTCATAGTACTTAATCTCTACTGATAAAATAATATTAAGAACAAGAAAATTAAATGATGCATCTTTTTTTATCACATTTCTTCATAGGAAAAAAATAACGAAATTTCTTTTTAGGAGAAACATTATTTTTACAACTCAATAATTAAATGGTATCTTTAGAACATAGTTTCATATCCCTGCCAAGGGTAGTTATAAAATAAAAGCACATGCAAGCTTAAGTTCCAAATGAAGAGATGTATATCAATCATATCTTTCACCACTAGTACTAGAGTTTCCAAAAAATTTAGATGACTATTATAAGTGAATGATTTTACTTAAATCTATCATAAGAAGCATATATCTTTCTAGACTATTTAAAAATTTGATTGTTTAATTAGTTTAGAGAGATTTTTTGAGATTAATAAGAAGGCAAATTTGGACTATAAAAATAAACATATTCTAGGATATTCAGTTATTAAGTCAATAACTATTGTGCACCTACTGTGTCTGAGCTCTGCTTGTGTGTTAGGGACCCAGAAGACACAATCTCTACCCTGAAGTAGTTCATAGTCTAGTGAGACAGATATTCAAAAAATTATGAAGCAAAACAACACAGTGAAAGTGAAAGAAGAGGCCCAGCAGGTACCAGGAGGGGTAAGAGGAGGAAAGGGAAGAATGGAGGCAAGTGTGTAAAAGGGGAAGTGTTTACCATTGAGGTAAGAGCAGGAAGGACTGAGAAGTGCACTCTGGTGTGGGTAACTGAGAGACCCTACTGACAAGTGTTCTGTGCAGGACAAGCCCTGAAGCCCAAGTGCCGCGCTCACTGAACAGGAATTCTAAGGGGAATGAGTGCTTTACATGTGCAGTTAGTCTACAGGTATTTTTCATATATTAATGAGGTGTTACTTTTCATATTTCAAGTATCTGAAAGAGCATTCTGAATCTACTTCTTGCCTATTATTATCTCTCCATTAGTGTCACCTTTTCCCCAAAATTAGTGTTTCTTCCCATGGACAAGCAAGAATCCTGCTAAAAAACATAAGTTGCTACCAACAGTTGGAAAACATATTTGTTTTATTGCAAACCAGAAAAAGCCAAGAGAAAAAAATGTTAATAAATGGCCTTGCTGTTATTGGCCGCCAGAATATGGGAACTATGGGGGAGAGTTAGCAACCTCCACAAGAACTTGGGGAAAAAATGAAGCATAAAATCAACAAAAGCAGATGAGGCCAAAAATAATATATTAAAATCACTCCGAAGAGACACAACTGCACCCAGGCTGGCAACACTATACTTAACTGGTTAAATATGTTAACATATCTAAAGAACAAACATATTTATGTGAAGGGGATTGGTGGTCCACCATGAAAACACAGATAAAGAACATAATAGGCAAACTTGAGTAATGCCCAACCAGGAGAGGTTCTTATTAAGAAAACCTTTAGTAGTGAAGTGGAGCAAAAGCAGATTGCACAATGGGACTTCCCTGGTGGTCCAGTGGTCAAGACTTTGCTTTCCAATGCAGGGGGTGAGGGTACAATCCCTGGTGGGGGAGCTCAGATCCCACTTGCCTCGTGGCCAAAAAAACCAAGACATAAAACAGAAGTAAAGTTGCAACAAATTCAATAAAGACTTTAAAAAATGGTCCACATCAAAAAAAAAAAAAGTAGACTGCACTGTTGGAGAGTGCGTCTTGACCATTGGATTTTGGACCTTCTGATGAAGCTACCCTATTATGAATGAATGAATGAATGAACTTAATTGTTTATTGAGCCTCTGTTATGTGCCAGAAGGGATATGTTATGTGGGGATATGGAAGTAAACACAGAGTTTACAATCCAGGGGTGTTACTAGTGTTGAGTGATAAGTGCTATAATGAGGTATGTGTAGGTTACAACGAGAGTACATTGAAAAAGGAATTTTTGGAATAGGAAAATAAAATGAGAAGACTTTCTTCTAATCTGGAAAGCACAGGCCTGGAGGTGACAGAGAACAAGACAAGCATTCTAGAAATTCAACAATATTCAGTATGAATAGAGCCAGGGGTGCAAAACAGAGTTGATGCAGGTTGGATTTTTCAGGAAGCAGATTCTGAGACAGAGGTTAGGGTTGGGGGTGGGGGGGATTATTAGAGAGCACTCTTTACTATGGAGTATGGAAAGGAGGGAAGGAAATAAGGTTGAGCAGAGAGAGAAGTTGGGCTGTGATACAGTGTCAGCAGAGGGCTCAGCCAAACCTACCAGGGACTCTGGAGCTGAGATGGCCCTCAGAGTGATTCCAAGTTGAGATAATGGGACCAGGTCTTTATTCCTCCATGTGGACCAGTCAATGGATAGAGGTATTTCTGGGAATGGGGAGTGGCATGACCTTGTGTGAGAGAATTCTCTTTAGCTAAGGCAGTTCTGAAAAGGGATGGCAGCTGAGGGCTGTCTGCCAACAGTAGTCCCAGGAGCTAGCAGAATAAAGCTTCAGTCCTCAAGGCAGATCTGGTAGCTGCATTACAGCATGACTGCAAGACAGGTGAGAGATAAAGCAGGGACGGTAAGCCAAAATCACATCATGACGGGCATTGTAAGTCATGTTAGGGGCTTTGGCTTTTACATAAGGAAAACAGGGTGGACACTGCAGAGTTTTGCTTAAAATAGTGACATGTGAAGATTTGTGCTTCCAAGTGATCACTATGGAAGGAGTATTCTTTAGGGTGGGAAAAGAAATTGAAAGGACAAAATTGGAGGAAAGTAAGATTGTGTTTGGATGCTCTTGAAGGAATCCAAGAGAGAGATGGTGGTGACCTGAATGGCGAGGCCATAGCAGTAAAGATGGAAAACAGAAATGGATTTGAAAGAAATTTCAGTCACAGAATGAACTGAACTTGGTTATTGGTTTGATGTGAAGGTGCAAAGGAAGAAGTATGAAACTTAACTATTAAGTGATGGCGGTACCATTCATCAAGCCAAGAACCAACAGAGATGGAGCAGGGCCCAGTGGCAAGCTCAGTTTTGGAAACATAAATATTACGTCTGTGGTACATTCAATTGGTAAGGGGTCATATCTATAGGTCAAAAGGTAAGAGGAAAATGTGGGCCTCCATATTTTTTAGGTTTGCCTCCAACTTAAAAATAATAAATCATCCAGAAGGAAAAATGAAATCTCCTATAGGATAAAAAAAACACTTGGGACTGGAAAGGAGGAGTCCAAAAAAGGTGATTAAGAAAGAACAGCCAAAGATGTAGGAGGAAAACCCATTGAGAATGATCAGTAAGAAATCAAGGAGACAATGAGCTCAAGGGGCAAGGGTGCCACCATGTCTCAACATTCCCGGCAGAGAGACTGGCGGTTCCCTTGCCAAGAGCCATACCAGGAGAGTAGTGTGGGTGGAAGCCAGACCACAGGGGGCAGGAGTCTAGCAAAGAAACCATATATCCTGGAGGTGGTGTTGGGGTGGCATCAAGAGTGGAGCATTCTGTATTGTCTTATGATATAGAAACATAAAAGGAAAGGCCAGGAGGAGATAATTTATAGAATGAACTCCAAGTGGAAGTCCTGTGCACATAAGACCTGGAGTATAAATAACAGGGTTGGAATTAACCTCAGGGAGGTTTTAGAGTAACCTAAAGGAAGGAGGAAGGGGCACTGTGGAGACAGGTAAGTTTGTAGGTGGAATAACAGGAAATAAGAAGAGTTCCCATTGTAATGGTGGGCTGTGTGTGAGGTCATCTGTGAGGGTGAAGGATGGGAACATGTTGGAGTTGGGGATTAGAAGAAAGAAAGTTTTCAATTTATATTGGATGGAAGAATACCTTAACTAGGTAGCCTGTTGCTTCTAAACATTTAAATCATCTAGTCACTTTTCTGATTTCATGCTCAGCAAAAAACTAGTGTTTATAAGTTGACTTCCCTGTAGTTTTCTCAAAAATTTTGAGTCATTACTATGGTTGTTGTTACGATTACAGGGAAGAAATGTACTATGCAGGATGATATGTGTATTCTGGTCCTCATGACAGTTATATTTCTTATTGTAATCAATACATTGACATTTTTGCTTTATACTACTTGGAAGGGTAAGTTTGGTTTGTGTGAATGCCCTTGAACAAGTTCATTGTGAATGTATTGTCTATATAGGCCAGGTATCTGGGCCATCAAGTCCAGGGGCACAGGGGACCATGCCAGGTTTGCCATGCACTCTGGGAAAAGGCCTCTTGGAGGACAGCCAACCAGACTGTTCCTGTTTTCCTGTCTTGAATTTCATATATTCTTTTAAAACTTTCCAGTATTAATTATGGGACACATCCAAAGCCAGAGCTAAACTAGGAAAAATAGAGTTGGAAGTATCACAACAAGATACAGAAAACAGTTTAAGGCAATTCCAAAAGAATCAGAAAGGGAAAATTTTTACAAAAAGTAGAATAAAACTTCTGATGTATTGACAGTCATCTTCTTCTCTAAAGGCACATCAATTCATTACTTCATTTACTCATTCAGTATATAAGTATTGATCACCCACTACCTACTAGGAAGATGGTTATGAACAAGTGAGATTAGCTCCTTTCCCTACAGTGTCTACTGCCAAATGCCGCCAAGATGAAGAGTTTGCAGAGGGAATAATAGAATAGAACAGAATAGAAAGTATACGTAGCTATGTTAGTCTCTTGTGACAAATTTCTTCTACAACTCAATCCAATTGTTGAACAATTGACAAAGCTTAACCAAAAATTCTTGTGCTATATTTACCATAGAAAATAGTATTAAGGTACTAAAAAAATCTTTTAAAATGTAAATACTGTTGCTTGAAAAGAAAATCAGAGAAGACATCAAGGAATTATCACCTTTATTTTTCTGATTTGAAGAATAAACAGAAGAGAATGATAGAGGACATTTCTATTCAACTAGTACAAATATTGCAACTGAAAGATGTCTCAATGATAAAAAATAATAAGTTAATATAAACATCCAGAGTAGGATTTTATCATCAAAAGGTATTATGTCCTTTAGGAATAGAGCAAGGTCTTTAGACACAAGGTTTTTAGAATACTAAAAAAGCAAATCACAGGGGATCCATACAATATAGAATACACATTTCATCATATTCTGTAATAGTGACCTGGCAAGGGTAAGAGACATAGAGAAGTTGGAATATTACCCAGCCATAAAAAAAGAATGAAATAATGCCACTTGCAGCAACATGGATGGAGCTAGAGTTTATCACACTAAGTGAAGTAAGACAGAGAAAGACAAATATATGACATTGCCTATATGTGGAATCTTTAAAAAAAAATGATACAGATGAACGTATGTACAAAACAGAAATAGACCCACAGACATAGAAAACAAACTTAGAGTTACCAAAGGGGAAAGGTGGGGGGCAGGGATGGGAGGATAAATTAGGAGTTTGAGATTGACATATACACACTACTATATATAAAATAGATAACCAACAAGGACCTACTGTATAGCACAGGGAACTACACTCAATATTTTGTAATAAGCTATAAGGGAAAAACTGAATCAATTTGCTGTACACCTGAAATTAACCAACATTGTAAATCAACTATACTTCAATTAAAAAAATTTAAAAAGAGAAATAGAGAAGATGAAAGTGGTAACAGAAGTTCTACTGGCTGCAAAAGCTAAATCAGGGTTTTTATTGTTATGCATTCACACATACACACACATAGACAGTCTGTCTGTAAACGATCCCAAAGAGGAGTAAAAAATCTTTAGAAAGCTAAGATCTTAATGCCCAGAGCACTTGCAACAGCAGAGAGAAGAAAGAGAAAGAGAAACTACAGCTAGTAGATGTAGAACTAGCCATGAGAGAGTGACTGTGCTCCTCCCATGTGGGGTATTTCTTCATACTTATGGCTCAAAAATATTATGAAAACATCCTGGGCAAAGTTTAAAGCCATTTTCCTTGGCGTTGAGTAATGCTTATGTAGGGCAGAAAAAATTTCTTGTCCCAGATGACTACATATGAAATAAAAGGGTGGATGGGTCACTGGAAATAAAGGGACACAAAATTTCCTGAGCACCTATAAATCCTACTTTATTCAGGACATTTTGCATATGTAATGTGTTTAAGCTCAGCAATCCTAAGACGCAGCTATTACTCCTATTTTTCAAGAAATAGTTTTAGAGAAGTTATAAATTGCCTAAGTAAGACATGGAGCTGGGATTCAAACACATAACTGTGTAACTGGAGATGATTCTCACCAGGAAGAAATGGGCTGTGAAAAGTCATCACTATGTAGAGACAGAAAGGGAGAAACCCCCCATGGCCCAGATCATCATTGCAATGGTTGGTAGGGTTTGCTTTGGCTGAAAGCATATTAAAACCTCAGATAAGTCTCTTTGACTTTGACTCACGATTTAGAGTCCACAAAATGAGAAAGACTTTTTCAAAAATTGAGAACTAAATTTGGGTTCCTACACACTTAATTTACACATCATAAAATGTAACCTATATTTTATTGGCCAAACGAGACTAGGGATCCACAGAGAGTCACAGCAGACAAACAGCAGTTCTCTGGAGCTGTCATCCCCTGCTCTGGGCCAACATCAGGTCCTTCATGATCTTCCAAATATGCCTGGAGTCCCCAGGATGTATATCACATGTGCCCCCAAAGTATTCTTTTGACTACCAAGTAGGAACTAACTTAATTTTTTTCTTCTCTTCCTCGATTAGATTATAAACTCCATGAGTTTTTCTCACTCCTGTGCCCCCAGAGTTTAGCCATTTTTTTTTCCAATAAAGGAATTTTTTTTTCATGGAAAGGCATTTTATTTTGAATTTAGCAGTGTGTACATGTTAATCCCAAACTCCCAATCTAGCCCTTTTAATGGCTGAGCTATATTCCACTGCACATATGTACAACAGCTTCTTTATCCATTCATCTCTCAATGGATATTTAGGTTGCTTCTATGTCTTGGCTACTGTAAACCGTGCTTCAATGAACATTGGGGTGCATGTATACTTTTGAATCAAGTTTTTCTCCAGATATATGCCCAAAAGTGGGATTGCTGGATCATATGGTAGCTCTATTTTTAGTTTTTTAAGGAACTTCCATACTGTTTTCCATAGTGGCTATACCAATTTACATTCCCACCAACATTGTAGGAGGGCTTCCTTTTCTCCACACCCTCTCCAGCATTTATTGTTTGCAAATTTTTTGATGATGGCCATTCTGGCTGGTGTGAGGTGATATCTCACTGTAGTTTTGATTTTGCATTTCTCTAATAATTAGTAATGTTGAGCATCTTTTCATGTGTCTCTTGGCCATCTGTATATCTTCTTTGGAGAAATGTCTCTTTACGTCTTCTGCCCATTTTTTAATTGGGTTGTTTGTTTTTTTGATATTGAGCTGCAGGAGCTGTCTGTAAATTTTGGAGACTAATCTCTTGTTGGTCTCATCATTTGCAAATATTTTCTCCCATTCTGTGGGTTGTCTTTTCATTTTGTTTATGGCTTCCTTTGCTGTGCAAAACATTTTAAGTTTAATTAGGTCCCATTTGTTTATTTTTGTTTTTATTTCCATTACTCTGGGAGATGGATTGAAAAAGATATTGCTGTGATTCGTGTCAGAGAGTGTTCTGCCTATGTTTTCCAAAGCAATCTTGAGAAAGAAGAATGGAGCTGGAGAAATCAGACTCCCTGACTTCAGACTATATTACAGAGCTACAAGACATCAAACCAGTATGGTACTGGCACAAAAACAGAAATATAGATCCATGGAACAGGATAGAAAGCTCAGAAATAAACCCACACACCTATGGCCAATTAATCTACAACAAAGGAGAAAAGACTATAAAATGAAGGAAAGACAGTCTCTTCAATAAATGGTGCTGAGAAAACTGGACAGCTACATGTAAAAAAATAAAATTAGAACATTCTTTAATACCATACACAAAAATAAACTCAAAATGGATTAAAGACCTAAATGTAAGACTAGATACTATAAAACCCTTAGCCATTTTTTTTTAATTCAGGGATATAGTTGATAAATATTGAGTGAATGCGGGATTGCCCCTGTTTCTACCTCAGCAAAAGCAAGATGACTACTGCTAACCACATGCTGAGGGCGCATGGACCTCTGCTGCCTGAGCCTGGGAGACTATCTCCAGTCCCCTGAAAATAGCAGCCATGTCCTTCTATTGTAGCCAGATTCTACTGAAACCAAAGCTGCTGATGCCCTCCATATGCAATGAATGCCCCACAAATGTTATTAATGATAGTGATTTTATTTACCTGATTTCTGTAGTCCTCTCATTCTATGCCTCAGACTAGAGGACAATCTACATAACAAATACTGTGCTGTTCTCAGAAATACCTCACCCAATGGGGAATTTTATTCCATTGTTTTTGAAATAACCCTGTCTCCCTAGTTCCATTGTCCTCTTAGAATACTCATCCCTAAGCTTATTATATATTTGTCTATTATATATAAGCTTATCATATAAATAGATGCATATGTATGCATATATACACATATGTATATAGCATATAACATATATAGTACAAATTGCATGTTTATTATATAATATATAATTATAATATATAATTGTGCACATATATCATATATAGTACATATTATATGCCATACAATGTACATATTATATTGATATATGTTTATATTATATAATTATTATATCATATAAATATATATTATTACAGTTATATAAAATTTATTATGTATGCATGTGTACACATAAACACATATATAAACTTATCATAATATATGAAAGGGAAAGAAAGGAAATAACTTTAAATAAAACACAGTGTGTTTGGGTTTTAATTTCCACATGTTGCTTTCTAGAAATTGTTGCCCACCTTAGCTTGCACCTGAGGGAAATGGTTCTGATCTTCTTTGTCCACCTGCATTATCTCTAATTCTGTATCTAACATTATTTATATCGTGGACCATATAGCGCAAACCATCACCTACGTGAGTCAAGAGGTAGCAGACTTCTGTTATTATCATCATTGTTTGAAATTATTTTGGATTTTTACTCTCAGTATCTTTCCTTCCACTTCCAATTTCTAACTGGTTATTCATGCCTTTTGTGTTTCTTGTCTGAGATTTATGGGACTCAGAGAGAAGATTCCTTCCCTCCTTTTTATTATCTTAAGGCCTACTCTTTTTTAAGAGATTAAGTGCCAATGAAAAGTGAGAAGGTGTTATTTGGAGGATAAAAGGAAAAGGAGCAGGGGAGGTAAGATTTCCCTAAGATCCAAAATAAATGTCTAAATTGAGGGGTGGGAGAGCTGGGGAGACAGGACAGTGATCAGGCTTTAAAGCAAATTCCTTCCAGGTACTCAGAAGGCTGGGCTCTGGTCAGGGGCTTCCCAGAAGCAGCTCAGATCCACGAACCCCTGTGTAGAACAAAAGCAGATATGGGTGAGACTTCTGCAGTCTTGCACTAGGAGCAGGACCAAAAGAACCCTGGAGCCCATTCAGCCATTTCCTGGATCACATATAAAACTCTCTGATTCTGTGCAGCTTCAAGGAAGGATCCAGACCCTAAATGACAGACATCAAATGTCCTACCATCCAGACGAACAGCAGCTTGGGGTTAGAATTCAGCTAATTTAAAGAAAATGAAAATAATGATAATATTTGCACAATTGTGTGTGCCATCTGAGATTTGATCCTACTATTAAAACTTTTTTAATTTTAAATGTAAAATTTCTTTGGTGCTTCTGCACCAAAGAAATGAACTCATTCATTCAACAAACACTTATTGAAGGACTTCTAAGTGCCAGGGATTTGGGATAAAATGGTGAATAGGACAGATAAGCCAATGTTTGCAGTCTAGCAGCAGGGTAAACTAGTAAGTGGAATTAAATACAGTATGCTAAGAATAATGATAAGGTAAGATAAATAGGAGAGATATAGGAGACCACTTAACTCAGACTTAGGGAGTCAGACAAGAGAATGTTCCTCCAGCAACAGACCTGGAGAGGAGAGAGTACACTGAGTACTGATGAAAGTGAGATAAACATGGAGTTTAAGGTGGGGAGTGGCGAGAATGAATGAGTCCATAGAGGCCACCAAGGTCCAAGTAACTGAAAACAGTGTTAAAGGACTTGGGTGTTTAATTGATTGCTCCAGCTTTTCATATCTACAAATCTTCATCAGGTTTCTAAAGTTTTCTTTCTCCCATTGCCTTTGCATATACACTGGCTACAACTACTGGTTCAGCAGGAATAGCATCTCTGATGTGTAAATTTGTTGTTAGTATTTCCATTTGTATTAAGAGCTGTGCCATGCAATAGGCAATAAGAGAAGTTCTGAGTTGCAAATGTTTGTAACCAGAAAAAGGCCATTTCCAATCTGGCTATTACCTGAAGATGGCCCCTCCTTGCACAGGACCCTTTTATCTCTGTTTCACTTCCTTTGTTGCAATATCAAACACCCCCACGATTGTGGCAGCTCAGGTCCACTTCTGTTTAAAATAAGGAAGGGGAAATTTGGTTCCATTTTCATTTTAGGTTTAATATTTCAGTTCTGAAAATGAGCCTACCTTCAAAAACTAACCAGATTAACTGATTTACCAGATTAGACAGAAGTCTTACAACTCACCCAGAACTACACAGGCCCAGGCAATGTGGAGCTAGACACTGATGGGTGGTTTGCTCAAGGGTAGGGTAATCTGAGCCCTCCTAAAGTGAAAATTTGATATGATTATATTTTTAAAAATCTTTCAACTATGTCATCAGCATTTGGAAAATTTAAAACACCTTAAACATTAACTTTGTAGTTACTGGTTCAAATGCAAGGAGTGTTGCCTTAAAGATAGCTAAATTTTTTATTTTCCAAAGCATGGAAAGATTCTAGTGGATGCTCTACCTGTTCAAGGCAGTTGGATGAACAAACCATTGTTACTCAGCTCAGTTTATGTGTAATGGAGTTGTAGCTTAAAATTTAATGAAAGTTACAAACATTTGAGAGCAGACAATGGATCCAAAAAAATATCTCAAACTGTTTATTGTACTCCTGAGTGGAAAGCAAATTGGAAAAGAGTCAACCTACACAATAATCTCATAGCCAACTGAAGAGTAAAATTAGTTTATAAGGTGATATGATTTTGAGCTCACTTAGCATGATAATTTGTCTACTACTTTGTTATAGTTGAACTTCATCAGCTTGGGTGAACTCTATTTGGGACCCATGATAAGGGCTGCTACAGAGTTTATGTAAAATGCCATATTTTCCCTGCTCTGTAATATCTGGTAGTGCTGTCCACCAGGTCCTCATGACATAGGCTGATATTACACAGTGGTGTCTAATACCTACTGCCACATAATCTGGTCTTCTGTGAGTAAACTAGGCAGACTGTGTGAAGGGCCAGCATGGCCGTAGATACCTTATGAGTTTCAATCCCTAGGCTATGAAAGCCAGTAAGTTTGCAGTTTGCTTGGAGTCACTGACATAACTTACCAACTCTGATTTCAATTGTACCAGTGAGGTGGGAGCCATCACACACTCTGGTCATCTTCCAGGATAAGAGACAAGACTAAACCTTTAATGATGCAGCATTGCTGTGTGACACGGGAGAAGCAGAGTTTAATCCACAATTACTCGGGACTTTACTGTGACTCTTTTTTTTTTTTAGCGGTACGCGGGCCTCTCGCTGTTGTGGCCTCTCCCGTTGTGGAGCACAGACTCCGGACGCGCAGGCTCAGCGGCCATGGCTCACGGGCCCAGCCGCTCCGTGGCATGTGGGATCTTCTCGGACCAGGGCACGAACCCGTGTCCCCTGCATCGGCAGGCGGACTCTCAACCACTGCGCCACCAGGGAAGCCCTGTGACTCTTTTAATGTGAGATACATTTAAAGCCGGAGTTTGAGGAAAATGTATCTGTGTGACCTCTTACATTAATAAGCAATGGGCAAAAATTTTTTCATTCCAACAAAGTTGTAAGCTTTAGAACCTCTAGGCAAAATAAATGGAAGTCAGGGGTTTATATCTATAGAAAAATAAGCAAGGAAGATGGACTTAATTGATATTTATAGGACATTCCATCCAAAAACAACAGAATACACATTTTTTTCAAGTATTCAATGTGTATTCAACAAAATACACATTTTTTTCAATACACATTTTTTCAAACAGAATACACATTTTTTTCTCTATAACAGAAGCAAGGAGTCCAAAACTGAGGGCACTTTGAATCAGTTTAAAATAAGAAATATGAAATTGGGCATCAGCATCTAGCATACTGTTTTTCCTATGGTTAGTGCTCAAAATATATATATATATATATATGTAGAATATAACTGAAAAAACTTATCCAAAATATGTGGCCTTTGCAATTTAGCAATATTAAAGATATATTATGGAAAAATATGCAAAGAAGTCTCAAGCCACTGTATCAAGTAGTTATTTCTAACTCTGGCAAAATTTTTATATATATAAAAAGAACTTGAACATCTTACCCATTATTATATGAGTTCATATTAACTCAGCATTAAAGTAAAAGAGATTATGACTTTGTATTTGAACTATAATATCCATTATGGCCTGTCTTACTAGATTTTGTTCCTGGTGCAAACTATTTCAATTTTAGATGAACAGTTTCTCTAAAAGGTTTTCTGATTGTAACTACTCTGGGTAAAAGAAATGAAAATTTCTAGGAAAGTTTCTTAAGGTAAAATAGAAATCCGAGATTGAGAGGTTAAAAATTAATTTTTTAGAGGGCACACCTTAACTAGTAGATTAAAATTTTATATTTTTAAACAGTAATATATCAATTATGTCTTAAAGTTTTAAGGTTTAAATCCTCTAAAACATTCTGCAATATGTCAACCTTTAAGTTATTAGTGAGTGTCAAGAACCACTTAGAATTTGGACCCCGTAATGCGAAGAGGCCAAATCCAAAAATAACACCCAGCTAGGCCTTGGTGAAGCCGAGAGCTGACCTGTTCTCACAACTAGGCCTTGCTGTTCTATGCAGCCTAAAATTTCATAGAACATTAACATCAGACAAGGCCACTCTGTGACTGTGATAGATCAAGACAAAAACTAGAACACTATGCAATCATGTTTGAATACATATCAAAACGTGAAATTTGTCCAATTCACAAAAATGATGAAACATTCCCTGTCCCAGCTGCTATACACTGTTTGAACTCATATGTTGAAACCTAATCCCCAATGTGATGGTATTAGAAGGTGTGGCCTTTGGAAAGTGATTAGGTCATGAAGGTGGAGCCCTCTTGAATGGGATTAGTGCCCTCACAGAAGAGACCCCAGAGAGCTCCTTTGCTCCCTCTGCCATGTGAAGACAAGCAAGAAGATGCTGTCTGAGAACCAGGAAACAGGCTTTCACCAGACACTGAATCTTGGACTTCCAGCCTCCAGAACTGTAAGAACTGTAAGAAGTAAATTTCTGTTGTTTAAGCCACTCAGAATAATGGTATTCTGTTAGAGCAGGCTGAACTAAGACACTGGCTAACAGGAGTGATTGCTGCTTCTTTTTTTTTTTTTTTTTGCCATACGCGGGCCTCTCTGTTGTGGCCTCTCCTGTTGCAGAGCACAGGCTCCGGACACACAGGCTCAGCGGCCATGGCTCATGGGCCCAGCCACTCCGCGGCATGTGGGATCTTCCCGGACCGGGGCACGAACCTGTGTCACCTGCATCGGCAGGCGGACTCTCAACCAGTGCGCCACCAGGGAAGCCCTGCTTCTTTATCAATTATATCTTTAGACTACATCTAGCCTTTTCTCCTAGGTAAGATCTATTTAGGTATCTAATCATAGAATCACAGAATTGTTACCAGAGTTTTCCTCTTCACTTCCTCCTTTCTCTCAGCATATAAACTTTTAAAATAATAACACTTCCTAAGTACTTTCCACATATCAGCTCCCCTTTTATTCTCACAAATGCCCTGTGAGGTGAGCACGCAGAGGCCCTGTGAGATTGAGTAATACGCAGCTGATGAGCAGCCTGGGATTCCAATCAGCCCAGTCTGGATAAAGAGCATGTGATCTTAATCACTACACAAAACTGCATCTTATAAACAAAATGAAGCATAAGCTGAACTCTATTTCCCCTTTCTGGTTCCATCTCTCTCATTTTTTGTCACAGTTAAGCTTCGGTGTCCTCACTGCCTACCTTCCCTTAATTCCCATTAACAACAGTATCATCAGAGTGCTCTGCCTTCCATGCCCCACATTCTATCAAAACCACCAACAACCTGAGAACAGCTTGGAGACAGGACAGGCTTTGGAATCATACAGACCTGAATTTAAATCCCAGCAAGTTATTTAACTCTTCTAATTTTCATTTTTACCTCATGCAGTCCTTGAGAGATCAAATGAGATAACACATACAAAGCACCTTGTACATTATTATCATTAAAAATAATATATCGGGCTTCCCTGGTGACGCAGTGGTTGAGAGTCCGCCTGCTGATGCAGGGGACACGGGTTCGTGCCCTGGTCTGGGAAGATCCCACATGCCGCAGAGCGGCTGGGCCAGTGAGTCATGGCCGCTGAGCCTGCGCATCCGGAGCCTGTGCTCCACAACGGGAGAGGCCACAACAGTGAGAGGTCCGCATACCGCAAAAAAAAAAAAAAAGAAAAGTGTTTGTAATATATTAAGGACTCACTAAATATTTACTGAATTAAGGAAGGTCTCATGACCAATGTAGGTGCCCTGCTAAATTGTTTTTAATAAAAATGGGCCAATTGATTTGAGTATTTCTTTCACACCCATCTCTAGATGCATGTCCCACTTATTTTTAAAAAATATTTAAGGATACAATGCAGATTGTATCCTTAATAAGGATAAAATAAGATCTAAATCTTATTTTTCTACTGACCTTACAAAAAGATGTTGAAAGAGGAGTAAACAGTGACAAAGAGTATGATGAGAATGCTTTGGAACAGAAAACATATCAGGGTGGCATCAAGAATGTCCTTACAGAGGTGAAAGTTATAGATGTCCCTCCCACTCTCTAGTACTGATAGTTTTCCCTCTGCAGAAGTAGAGCATTAGGACAGGAGCAGGGATCACATGTGATTCATGAATTTGATGTAGCAGGGTCAAAGCTACTCATATAAAGTCCCTTGTCCAGTTCCAGAACCACCAACACCATTCACTACATTTGTACATATCAATGTTCAAGCACTAGAGCTCACATTGGGAGATATAATCCTGTTTGTTGTCCAGACCCTCTTATAGATTCTGCTGAGATTTATATTCTTGAGCATGAAGTAAGAAGAAAGATGAAAAGACACTATTTAATTTGAGGAAGGAGCTCTGTTCCTCTTGTTTTCTACTTGAAAATATGACAGTGCCTAAAAGATAGCAAGAACAGTATCCATGAGCTGTGCAATGCAACTAGGCATTAAAGTATTAGATAAGGTTCAGAGAGTTCCCTGGTGGCCAAGTGGTTAGGATTCCAGGCTTTCATAACTGGCCCAGTTTCAGTCCCTGATTGGGGAGCTGAGATCCCATCCCATAAGCCACGAGTTGTGACCGACCAAAACAAAACAAAACAAAACAAAGATAATGTTCAGTAGGGACAAAAGTAACATAACCTATTGAGATAAAAATAATCCATACTCCACTAACATGACAATGACTATGTGACTGTGACTCAACCCTTAGCAAAGATAGGAGTCTCATTAGGTCTTGAAAATATCAGTTTAGGGTGCTCTTTGGTCAAAAGTGAAACACCAGTTACTTTTAGGAAGGAAGCAAATTATGAAACAGGAAGTTTGCCTTGTTTAGTTACTTTAATATGCATCTTATCTCTAAGACAGTGAAAAGTTATGGGTCAAGAAACTTTGAAGATGACTTAACAAATCTGGAGAAGTGAGAGAATACATAACTAGAGTAATATAGGAGGTAAAGTAGCTTCTGTATGTGAAAATATCTAAGACCATTTAGTCTGAAAAGATGAAATAAGATGAAATCAAAGTTCATAGTATGATAATAGGTTTATACAGGACACGTGGAGACTCCTTCAACAATCACTGGTTTTAGAATGGAGGGGACAGACTTGATAGAACTTCAGGACTATATAGGAACTTAGAAGTCATTCTAATCCAATCCCCTTATTAAAAATCAGGGAATTGAGACCTTGAGAGGTGAAGTGACACCCTGCTGGTAATAACAGAGCTAGCACTAGGCCTTATTTCTCTATCCAACCACCTCTCTTTGACTCCATTTAGAGTTCTCATACTGCTCCCTGACTGGTAAGTGATGCCTACAATGGAACCCCTTTCAGGCCTGTTCAACTCATTCTTGCTTTGCAGTCCTGAGTTAGAAAACAGATGAAGTAATTTATTCTAAGGTGAAAAGAACAATAACTGTATGCCTTACCTCCTCCATGGATTTATTTACTTTTTTAATTTTATAAATATATTTTAATTGAAGCACAGCTGATTTACAATGTTGTGTTTGTTTCAGGTGTACAGCAAAGTGATTCAGTTTATATATATATATATATATATGCATATATATATATTCTTTATCAGACTCTTATAGGTTATTACAAAATATTGAGTACAGTTCCCTGTGCTATACAGTAGGTCCTTGTTGATTATCCATTTTATCTACGGTAGTGTGAATAGATTAATCCCAATATCCTAATTTATCCCTCCCCCAACACTTTCCCCTTTGGTAAACCATAAGTTTGTTTTCTATGTCTCTGGGTCTATTTCTGTTTTGTAGATAAGCTCATACATATCTTTCTTTTTTTTTTAGGATTCCACATATAAGCGATATCATATGATATTTGTCTTTCTCTGGCTTACTTCACTTAATATGATAATCTCTGGGTCCATCCATGTTGCTGCAAATGGCATTATTTTATTCTTTTTTATGGCTGAGTAATATTACACACCACATCTTCTTTATCCATTCATTTGTTGATGGACATTTAGGTTGCTTCCACATCTTGGCTATTATAAATAGTGCTGCAATGAATATAGGGGTGCATGTATCTTTTTGAATTATAGTTTTGTCTGGATATATGCCCACAATGGGATTGCTGGATCACATGGCAACTCTATTTTTAGTTTTTTGAGGAATCTCCAGACTGTTCTCCATAGTGGCTGTACCAGTTTACATTTCCACCAATATTGTAGAAGGGTTCCCTTTTCTCCACACCCTCTCCAGCATTTATTGTTTGCTAATTTGTTATTTGTAGATATTTTAATGACAGCCATTCTGACCAGTGTGAGGTGATACCTCGTTGTAGTTTTGATTTGCATTTCTCTAACAATTAGTGATGTTGAGCATCTTTTCATGTGCCTATTGACCATCTGTATGTCTTCTTTGGAGAAATGTCTATTTAGGTCTTCTGCCCATTATTTTATTGGATTTTTTTTCGTTATTCAGTTGTATAAGCTATTTGTATATTTTGGAAATTAATCCCTTTTCAGTCACATTATTTGCAAATATTTTCTCCCATTGTGTAACTTGTCTTTTTGTTTTGTTTATGGTTTCCTTTGCTGTGCAAAGGCTTATAAGTTTGATTAGGCCCCATTTGGGTTTTTTTGCTTTTATTTCTATTGCCTTGGTAGACTGACCTAAGAAAACATTGGTACGATTTATGTCAGAGAATGTTTTGCCTGTGTTCTCTTCTAGGAGTTTTACATCATTACTCTTTGATGTGGGAGATAATGAGAGCCAGGGCCACTCTCCTGGACCTTCTAAAATTATACAACCTAGATACTTACTAAGTCCTATTAAAATCAAGACTGCAGGCTCAAAATGGAGTCATTTATGGGAAGGCCTGTGTCACCAAAATGAGACTTAACATAATCACAGTTTTGGTTCTCTCAGGAACAGAATCTTAAACCAGTCAATCAGAAACCGTCTGGTCAGTATTGGTTAGGTAATCTGCCAGATAGACCCCTGCCATACCCTATCAGAAAAGTAAACTTCGGATAACCACTCTGCTTTTTAGCCTTGTAAAGCTTCCTTGTTCCTGCTCCCTTCTGCCTATAAAATCTCTTGCCTTTTATAGCTCTTCAGACTCCTTTCTATCTGCTAGATTGGATGCTGCCCAATTAATGAATCCCTGAATCTTCAAAATTTACTCAGCTGAATTTTTTTTCACAGTTTTCTTGGTGACGATGGAATCCGAAGTTTCAGAGACAACTAGAAATGCAGGTGTTGGTAGCCACTGAATCCTTTGGGTTCTGTCTTCCTCTCTGTTTCTAAGAGCCATAGGTAAGTTCCTCTAGGATCTTAATCCATGCTTTCACTATTACTGACTTTCTAGTCCAAGCTTAACAGGTCAGCCCAGACTGACAGGAGGCTCTATCAGAGTACCAGTCCTTAGAGCTTTGTTAGTCCACAATTGCTGTCCAGGGCTTAGCAGGTCAGCTTGAGCTGGCAAACCAGTCCACCTGGAACTCCAGTCCCTAGCCCTTGGCCAATCTACAGTACTGTTTCTTTGGTTACTGCTGGTGTCCATAGTTCTGCTTCCTCAGTTACTGTTGGTTACTGTTAATGTACACAGGAGGTAAAGAAATAATAGATCTATTATTTTTAATAATGTGGACAATTTGATGTGGACAATTTTTTTTTTTTTCTTTTTGCTGTACACGGGCCTCTCACTGCTGTGGCCTCTCCCATTGCGGAGCACAGTCTCCAGACGCGCAGGCTCAGCGGCCATGGCTCACGGGCCCAGCTGCTCTGTGGTATGTGGGATCCTCCTGGACAGGGGCATGAACCCGTGTCCCCTGCATCATCAGGCGGACTCTCAACCACTGCGCCACCAGGGGGGAAGCACGATGTGGACAATTTTTAAAGTCTTTTATTGAATTTGTTACAATATTGCTTCTGTTTTTTCATGTTTTGGTTTTTGGCCACAAGGCATGTGGGATCTTAGCTTGCCGACCAGGGATTGAACACTCACCCACTGCATTGGAAAGCAAAGTCTTAACCACTGGACCACCAGGGAAGTCCCAAGATCTATTGTTAATGGGAGTCTCAGAAGCCAAAGTTGCAAAACTGGTGGGTATAGATCAAGCATGTAGAAGCTGTTAGAGCACTCACCACCTAAATCTAAGACTCTCATGCTAGGATAATTTGGTACCCTGTAAAACACCATAAAACTCTCAACCCAGGGGCACACCCCTCTTAGGTTAATTTAATTCTGAGACACCCAAGGCTTATCTAGAGAAATAGGATCTTCAAGATCCAAATAATTCAGTGCTCCACCTTCCAGCACACCTTATTTTTAAGAAATATGGTCCTGGAAGCTGTAGATATCAATAATAATGGCAAAATCTTACTAAAGGTGTACACTGGAAAGCCACGGTTCCCAAATCAAACAAAGAGAATGGGATACCAATTTTAATTGGCCTGCAGAAAGCCGCCAAAGTCTTCAAGATTCCAAAATAGCTTCAATGAAGTATTCATTGCACAAGGCTATTAAAAAATTGAAGACACATGAGGTATCCCCCAAAAAGGCTATAAGACTAATATGACTCCTACTACTCGCCTCTACCTTCCTTTACCTGAGCACTCACATCTACTAATCCTCTATCTGAGTTGCCTTTCTACTCTACAGAGAATATTAAACAGTTATCTTTTTCATTTCTTTCTTTTTTTAAATTTTTGGCTGCATTGGTTCTTTGTTGCTGCACACGGTCTTTCTCTAGTTGTGGTGAGTGGGGGCTACTCTTCGTTGCGGTGCGCAGACTTCTCAATGCAGTGGCCTCTCTTGTTGCAGAGCACGGGTGTCCAGGCTTCAGTAGTTGTTCCTCTAGCGCACAGACCCAGTAGTTGTGGTGCACGGGCTTAGTTGCTCCAAGGCATGTGGGATCTTCTTGGACTAGGGCTTGAACCTATGTCCCCTGAATTGGCAGGTGGATTCTTAACCGCTGCGCCACCAGGGAAGTCCCAAAACAGTTATCTTTTAAAATAAAGCTACATGTTGGGTAACCACCTTCAGGTATCTTTCACCTTTGGGTCAAAGACCAAACCAAGGGCCACAGTTAAAAAATTTCCTAAACCCAGAAAGCATCCCCAAAACTTTTCTAAAGAATTTAATCTTCATCAGGGCCTAAGACCCCAGACTGGCAAATCCTTACCACCTTCTGCACATGCTGGTAGGACCTGGTGAAGCCCAAAAAGAGGTGCAGGAAGCAGAATGGCATAACTTCAAGAGTGATATTGATATCAGTCTCCAACATGGTCCCCTTATGAACCAGAAAAAATGATGAAATAGCAGACAATATTTTAAAAGCTATTGCTAGAGTTCCTTGCCCACACTGATTGGTCTATTATTCAAACCTGCAAGGAAAAGAAAGATGAATCTATGTCAGACTTTAAAGCTCATCTGGAAGCTTTTTTCCTACAGCATGAAGGAAGGGCATGGAAAGGTAGGCAAGGACATGCCTCAAGAGAAACAAACTATTTCCTAACTTTTACTGGGTCTCTGTGACACTTCTTACTCTTGACAAAGCCATTGTAACCTTGGAAGCAAAAGCTGTCATTGCTCTGCCTTTTCCTAGAGTGAATGTTTGCCTTTAAATTTCCCTTCACAAGTTTACCCTCTGAGAATGTTGCTCTCTGAAATGCTCCTGGGGTGTACAGAATAGAGGGAAAGAAGAAGCAAGACTCTCATCACTTTAAAAGTAGAGTTAAGGGCTTCCCTGGTGGCACAGTGGTTGAGAGTCCGCCTGCCGATGCAGGGGACATGGGTTCGTGCCCCGGTCCGGGAAGATTCCACATGCCACGGAGCCGCTGGGCCCATGAGCCATGGCCACTGAGCCTACGCGTCCAGAGCCTGTGCTCTGCAATGGGAGAGGCCACAACAGTGAGAGGCCCGCGTACTGCAAAAAAAAAAAAAAAAAAAAGTAGAGTTAACAATTCATGTCCCAAAGGGGAAAAGATAAGTTACTGCAAAGACAGGTTGAGTCATGTTGTCATATTCAGTCATTGAGACTAACTGTATGTTTAAAGGGATAAGTATCTGTAGCAAAATGAGCTCAACCCCTGGGCCTATTTTTTTCTTTGTTTTTGTTTTTGGTTTTTTTGAGAATATAAATTTTTGTTTTTTTAAACATCTTTATTGGAGTATAATTGCTCCACAATGGTGTGTTAGTTTCTGCTTTATAATAAAGTGAATCAGCTATACATATACATATATCCCCATATCTCTTCCCTCTTGCATCTCCCTCCCACCCTCCCTATCCCACCCCTCTAGGTGGTCACAAAGCACCGAGCTGATCTCCCTGGGCTATGTGGCTCCTTCCCACTAGCTATCTATTTTACATTTGGTAGTGTATATTAGTCCATGCCACTCTCTTTCTTCGTCCCAGCTTACCCTTCCCCCTCCTCATGTCCTCAAGTCCATTCTCTACAACTGGGTCTTTATTCCTGTTCTGCCCCTAGGTTCTCCAGAACCTTTTTTTTTTTTAGATTCCATATATATGTGTTAGCATACAGTATTTGTTTTTCTCTTTCTGACTTACTTCATTCTGTATGACACACTCTAGGTCCATCCACCTCACTACAAGTAACTCAATTTCATTTCTTTTTATGGCTGAGTAATATTCCATTGTATATATGTGCCTCTTCTTCTTTATCCATTCATCTGTTGATGGACACTTAGGTTGCTTTCATGTCCTGGCTATTGTAAATAGAGCTGCAATGAACATTGTGGGACATGACCCTTCTTGAATTATGGTTTTCTCTGGGTATATGCCCAGTAGTGGGATTGCTGGGTTGTATGGTAGTTTAATTTTTAGTTTTTTAAGGAACTTCCATACTGTTCTCCATAGTGGCTGTATCAATTTACATTCCCACCAACAATGCAAGAGAGTTCCCTTTTCTCCACACACTCTCCAGCACTTTTATTGTTTGTAGATTTTTTTTTTTTTTTTTGCGGTACACAGGCCTCTCACTGTTGTGGCCTCTCCCGTTGCGGAGCACAGGCTCCGGATGTGCAGGCCCAGCGGCCATGGCTCATGGGCCCAGCTGCTCTGCGGCATGTGGGATCTTCCCAGACCGGGGCATGAACCCACGTCCCCGGCATCGGCAGGCGGACTCTCA
This sequence comes from Orcinus orca, assembly GCF_937001465.1. Classification (NCBI taxonomy): domain Eukaryota; kingdom Metazoa; phylum Chordata; class Mammalia; order Artiodactyla; family Delphinidae; genus Orcinus; species Orcinus orca. The sequence continues at coordinate 31,407,391 of NC_064569.1, read as the reverse complement.
ACCACTGCACCACCAGGGAACCCATTTTTGTAGATTTTTTGATGATGGCCTTTCTGACTGGTGTGAGGTGATACCTAATTGTAGTTTTGATTTTGCATTTCTCTAATGATTAGTGATGTTGAGCATTCTTTCATGTGTTTGTTGGCAATCTCTATGTCTTCTTTGGAGAAATGCCTATTTAGGTCTTCTGCCCATTTTTGGATTGGGTTGTTTGTTGTTTTGATATTGAGCTGCATGAGCTGCTTGTATATTTTGGAGACTAATCCTTGGTCAGTTGTTTCATTTGCAAATATTTTCTCCCATTCTGAGGGTTGTCTTTTCATCATGTTTATGGTTTCCTTTGCTGTGCAAAAGCTTTGAAGTTTCAGTAGGTGCCGTTTGTTTATTTTTGTTTTTATTTCCATTTCTCTAGGAGGTGGGTCAAAAAGGATCTTGTAGTGATTTATGTCATAGTGTTCTGCCTATGTTTTCCTCTAAGAGTTTTATAGTGTCTGGCCTTACATTTAGGTCTTTAATCCATTTTGAGTTTATTTTTGTGTATGGTGTTAGGGAGTGTTCTAATTTCATTCTTTTACATGTAGCTGTCCAGTTTTCCCAGCACCACTTATTGAAGAAGCTGTCTTTTCTCCATTGTATATTCTTGCCTCCTTTATCAAAACTAAGGTGACCATATGTGCGTGTGTTTATCTCTGGGCTTTCTATCCTGTTCCATTGATCTATATTTCTGTTTTTGTGCTCGTGCCATGGGACTGTTGTTAAAGAGAATCTTGGGAGCATGTCATCTCATCAAACAGAGCTTGAAGAAATTAACCATTATAAACAAGTGTCTTACTTAACTAGTCATATACCCAAGCATTATTAGTAAAATTTCAAGCAATTACCCTTTTGCTCTAATAACCTAAAAATTAAACAATGATCCTGTAGGGGAGCAAAATTTGCCACCCCAACATGTCTCTTTGGCATGTGAATTATTTCAAGTTGAAATCAATCAAGGCCCAAAAAGACTCAGGAAGAAACTTGGACCTTCCCCCTCAATGCCTAAAAGAATGTATAGGTAAAGGACCTTGTCCAAGATGGGAACTATTACCATGGATAACTATAGTATGAACTAGGTGCATAGACAGAAAGGAAGAAAGCAAAGTCTGTTTGTTAAAATTTCACTCTGTGTCTCATTGTCTCTGAATAAGCAAGCAAACATCTGTTTACCAAACTTGCTTTTCCATGGTTATGTAAACTGCCTTCTTCCTCTTGAGGTCTAAATCATTACCCCAACATCCCTTTTTGTCTTTAGCTGAAAACTGTGTTTAAGGTGAGGGTTTCAGCCACTTTGGTGAGTTACTCAGTTTCCCTGGGTGCCTCCTGGGTATACATGTTATTGAAAGTTTGTTTGATTTTCTACTGTTAATCTGTCCCACATCAATTTAATTCTTAGACCAGCCAGAAGAACCTAGAAGGGTAAAGGAAAACTTCTTCCTCCCTGACAATATCTACACTCACCATTATTCATCTCAGCGCACATGTTGGAAGTGATCCCAAGGGCTCATCTCATCTGTCTTCTCATATTGAAATCTTCCCAAAGTCAAGAAGATTCCACATTTTAAAATATTCTAGTGGCTTTATCAAGAACTTTGTGAATTTTCTTAAACTTTACACATAAACATTCTTACTTGTTTAGTTTGGAGCTTATAAGTAAATGGTTATGTTAAAAATAGTTCACCAAAGAAGATCAAGATGACAGAGTAGGAGGATGCTGGGCTCATCTCTCCTCACAAACACATAGAAACTACAACTATATATAGACCAGCTCTCACTGAAATCAACCTGGGGACTAGCAGAAGAGATTTTCTATAACCAAGGCTGTAAAGATAGATCCACATAGGGTCTGGTAAGAGGGAGAAAGAAGCATCTGTTCAAGTCCTGCACCCTTAGTGGAGTACACAGAAAAGGAGGGGGAAATTACAGGCTTGGGGATCTTCCCTGGGGATCAAGGAATTCAAGTCGCTTATTAGGCACCCCAGCTCTGAGGTCTAACACTAGGAATATGAGCCCTATAGCTAGTTTAAAAACCAGTGGGGCCTACTGGAGAGGTGTAGAAACCAAGACTCTGCTCTTAACGAGCAAACACACAGACTTGCTTATTCCCAGTCACAATGTGTAGGCAGCAGATTGAAAACTGCATGAGACTCTGACCCTTGCCAGGATTACACCAGTGTGCCCCCCAACCTTAGCTCATTCCAGGATCCTACTCCAGACCCTCTTGCTTCTGCACTACTTCCCACGAAGGCAGAGGCTGCCATTGTCAATGAGAGTGCGCACATGTGGAGGGAACAGAACCAGTTCTGACCCCAGCCCTGCCTCCGATCAGCATAGAGGAAGCCATTACCAGCATGCACATTGATGTACACACTCAGGAGGGAACAAGACTAGGTCCAGGGAAGAGACCACCAACACCAGAGTGGCCATTAATTTTCACCCTCGGGAAGGAATGAGGCTAGCTCCAGGATAGAGACTGCCAGCACCAGAGCACCTGCCCCTGCACACACTCAGAAAGGAACAAGGCTAAGTGCAGGGTGAAGAATGTTGGGTACATGAAGAATGCATAAGGATGCTCCCGCACAAGGACACACCTTCAATACCAGGATAGGTAGTCATTTCTCCTAATTTTACAGAGACAGAGAAAGTTAAACAAAATGAGAAGATGGAAAAATATGATTCAAATTAAAGAAAAAGGAAAAAACTCTGGAAAAAAAAAAACCCTAATGAAACAGAGGGAAATAATTTATCTGATAAAGAATTCAAAACAATAATAATAAGAAAGCTAACTGAACTCAGGAAAAGAATAGATGAACACAGTGAGAATTTGAACAAAGAACTAGAAAATATAAAAAAGAACCAGTCAGAGCTGAAGTGAATCACTGAAATGAAAACTACTCTAGAGGGAATTAACAGCAGACCAGGTGATACAAAAGAACACATAAGTGATCTGGAAGATAGAACAATGGGAATCACCCATTCAAAACAGCAAAAAGAAAAATAAATTTTAAAAAATGGGAATAGCTTAAGGAACCTCAGAGACAACATCAAGCATCTTAACATTTGCAAACAGGGGTTCCAGAAGGAGAAGAGAAAGAGAAAGAGGTAGAAAATGTATTTGATGAAATTATGGCTGAAAACTTCCCGAACCTGGAGAAGGAAATATATATCCAGGATAGGAAGCACAAAGATTCCCAAACAAGAGGAATCCAATGAGTCCCACACCAATACATAACATGATTAAAATGGCAAGAGTTAAATATAAAGAGAGAATTCTAAAGTCAGCAAGAGAAAAACAAAGAGTCACATACCAAGGAACCCCTATAAGTCTATCAGTTAATTTTTCAGCAACAGCTCTGTAGGCCATAAGGGAGTATGGAGTAGCATGATATATTTAAAGTGTTGAAAGGAAAAAAAAAAAAAACTGCAATCTAGGATACTCTACACAGCAAGGTAATCATTCAAAATTGAAGAAGAAATAAAGAACTTCTCAGACAAGGAGAAACTGAAAGTGTACATTAGTACTAAACTTACCTTACAAGAAGTGCTAAAGATCTTTTTTAAGTAGAAAAGAAAAGGCTATGACAAGAAATAAGAATTTATATGAAAGGAAAAATTCCACTAGTAAAGGCAAATATATAGTAAAGGCAGTGCATCTACCACTTAAGTAAGCTAGTTAAAAGATTAAAAGACAAAAATTATAAAATCACCTATAAATACAAGGGGATAAACATAAAGATGTAAAATATGATATTGAAAACAAAAAACATGGAGGAGTAAAAAATGTAGCTCATTTAGAATGTGTTTAAATGAAGTTAAGTGCCTACCAGTTTAAAACAAGTAGATATAGTTGTAAGTCAACATATATGAATTCCATGTTAATCACAAGTCCAAAACTTCCAATAGATACACAAGCATACCACTAAAGAAAGGAACACAAGCATACCACTAAAGAAAATCATCAAACCACAAGACAAGAAACTAATAGAAGAAGAAAAGAGAACTACAAAAACAACCAGAAAACAAGAAACAAAATGGTAAAAAATACATACCTATTAACCACTTTAAATGTTTTTTTAATTTTTAAGTTTTATTTAATTTATTTTTTTATACAGCAGGTTCTTACTAGTCATCAATTTTACACACATCAGTGTATATATGTCAATCCCAATTGCCAAATTCATCACACCCCCACCCCCACCCCCCTGCCGCATTCCCCCCTTGGTATCCATATGTTTGTTCTCTATATCGGTGTCTGTTTCTGCCCTGCAAACCAGTTCATCTGTACCATTTTTCTAGGTTCCACATATATGCGTTAATATACAATATTTGTTTTTCTCTTTCTGACTTACTTCACTTTGTATGACAGTCTCTAGATCCATCCATGTCTCAACAAATGGCCCAATTTTGTTCCTATTTATGGCTGAGTAATATTCCATTGTATATATGTACCACTACTTCTTTATCCATTCGTTTGTCGATGGGCATTTAGGTTGCTTCCATGACCTGGTTATTGTAAATAGTGCTGCAATGAACATTGGGGTGCATGTGTCTTTTTGAATTATGGTTTTCTCTGCATGTATGCTGAATAGTGGGATTGCTGCATCCTATGATAATTTTATTTTTAGTTTTTTAAGGAACCTGCATACTGTTCTCCATAGTGGCTGTATCAATTTACATTCCCACCAACAGTGCAAGAGGGTTCCCTTTTCTCCACACCTTCTCCAGCATTTGTTGTTTGTAGATTTTCTGATGACACCCATTGTAACAGGTGTGAGGTGATACTTCACTGTACTTTTGATTTGCATTTCTCTAATAATTAGTGATGTTGAGCAGCTTTTCATTTGCTTCTTGACCATCTGTGTGTCTTCTTTGAAGAAATGTCTATTTAGGTCTTTTGCCCATTTTTGGATTGGGTTGTTTATTTCTTTAATATTGAGCTGTATGAGCTGTTTATATATTTTAAAGATTAATCCATTGTCCGTTGATTCGTTTGCAAATATTTTCTCCCATTCTGAGGGTTGTCTTTTCGTCATGTTTATGGTTTCCTTTGCTGTGCAAAAGCTTTTAAGTTTCATTAGGTGCCATTTGTTTATTTTTGGTTTTATTTCCATTTCTCTAGGAGGTGGGTCAAAAAGGATCTTGTAGTGATTTATGTCATAGAGTGTTCTGTCTATGTTTTCCTCTAAGAGTTTTATAGTGTCTGGACTTACATTTAGGTCTCTAATTCATTTTCGGTTTATTTTTGTGTATGGTGTTAGGGAGTATTCTAATTTCATTCTTTTACATGTAGCTGTCCAGTTTTCCCAGCATCACTTATTGAAGAGACTGTCTTTTCTCCATTGTATATCCTTGCCTCCTTTGTCATAGATTAGTTGACCATAGGTGCGTGGGTTTATCTCTGGGCTTTCAATCTTGTTCCATTGACCTATGTTTCTGTTTTTGTGCCAGTACCATATTGTCTTGATTACTGTAGCTTTGTAGTATAGTCTGAAGTCAGGGAGTCTGAATCCTCCAGCTCTGTTTTTTTCCCTCAAGACTGTTTTGGCTATTCGGGGTCTTTTGTGTTTCCATACAAATTTTAAGATTTTTTCTTCTAGTTCCATAAAAAAATGCCATTGGTAATTTGATAGGGATGGTATTGAATCTGTAGATTGCTTTGGGTAGTATAGCCATTTTCACAATACTGATTCTTCCAATCCAAGAACATGGTATATCTCTCCACCTGGTTGTATCATCTTTAATTTATTTCATCAGTGTCTTATACTTACCTGCATACAGGTCTTTTGTCACCCTAGGTAGGTTTATTCTTAGGTATTTTTTGTTGTTGTTGCAATGGTAAATGGCAGTGTTTCCTTAATTTCACTTTCAGATTTTTCATTATTAATGTATAGGAATGCAAGAGATTTCTGTGCATTAATTTTATAACCTGCAATTTTACCAAATTCACTGATTAGCTCTAGTAGTTTTCTGGTGACATCTTTAGGATTCTCTATGTATACTATCATGTCATCTGCAAACAGTGACAGTGTTACTTCTTCTTTTCCAATTTGTATTACTTTTATTTCTTTTTCTTCTCTGATTGCCATGGCTAGGACTTCCAAATAGGACTTCTTTTCCAATTTGTATTACTTTTATTTCTTTTTCTTCTCTGATTGCCATGGCTAGGACTTCCAAAACTATGTTGAATAGTGGTGAGAGTGGAATCCTTGTCTTGTTCCTGATCTTAGAGGAAATGCTTTCAGTTTTTCACCATTGAGAATGATGTTTGCTGTGGGTTTATCATATATGGCCTCTATTATGTTGAGGTAGGTTCCTTCTATACCCACTTTCTGGAGAGTTTTTATCATAAATGGGCGTTGAATTTTGTCCAAAGCTTTTTCTGCATCTATTGAGATGATCATATGGTTTTTCTTCTTCAATTTGTTAATATGGTGTATCACATTGATTTATTTGCATATATTGAAGAATCCTTGCATTCCTGGGATAAATTCCACTTGGTCATGGTGTATGATTCTTTTAATGTGTTGTTGGATTCTGTTTGCAAGTATTTTGTTGAGGATTTTTGCATCTATATTCATCAGTGATATTGGTCTGTAATTTTCTTTTTTTGTAGTATCTTTGTCTGGTTTTGGTATCACAGTGACTATGGCCTCATAAAATGAGTGTGGGAGTGTTCCTTCCTCTGCCGTTTTTTGGAAGAGTTTGAGACGGATGGGTGTTACCTCTTCTCTAAATGTTTGATAAAATTCACCTGTGAAGCCATCTGATCCTGGGCTTTTGTTTGTTGGAAGATGTTTAATCACAGTTTCAATTTCAGTGCTTGTGATTGGTCTGTTCATATTTTCTATTTCTTCCTGGTTCAGTCTTGGAAGGTTATACCTTTCTAAGAATTTGTCCATTTCTTCTAGGTTGTCCATTTTATTGGCATAGAGTTGCTTGTAGTAGTCTCTTAGGATGCTTTGTATTTCTTCAGTGTCTGTTGTAACTTCTCCTTTTTCATTTCTAATATTATTGATTTGAGTCCTCTCCCTCTTTTTTTTTTTTTTTTTTTTGCGGTACATGGGCCTCTCACTGTTGTGGCCTCTCCCATTGCGGAGCACAGTCTCCAGACGCACAGGCTCAGCGACCATGGCTCACGGGCCTAGCCGCTCCGCGGCATGTGGGATCTTCCCGGACTGGGGCATGAACCTGTGTCCCCTGCATCGGCAGGCAGACTCTCAACCACTGCACCACGAGGGAAGCCCTCCCTCTTTTTCTTGATGAGTCTGGCTAATGGTTTATCAATTTTGTTTATCTCCTCAAAGAACAGGCTTTTAGTTTTATTGATCTTTGCTATTGTTTTCTTTGTTTCTATTTCATTTATTTCTGCTCTGATCTTTATGATTTCTTTCCTTCTGCTAACTTTGGGTTTTGTTTGTTTTTCTTTCTCTAGTTCCTTCAGGTGTAAGGTTAAATTGTTTATTTGAGATTTTTCTTGTTTCTTGTTGCATGCTTGTATAGCTGTAAACTTCCCTCTTAGAACTGCTTTTGCTGTGTCCCATAGGTTTTGGATTGTCGTGTTTTCATTGTCATTTGTCTCTAGATATTTTTTTAATTTCCTTTTTTATTTCTTCAGTGACCTCTTGGTTATTTAGTAACGCATTGCTTAGCCTCCATGTGTTTGTGATTTTTACATTTTTTCCCCTGTAATTCATTTCTAATCTCATAGCATTGTGGTAGAAAAGATGCTTGATATGATTTCAATTTTCTTAAATTTACTGAGGTTTGATTTGTGACCCAATATGTGATGCACCCTGGAGAATGTTCCATGCTCACTTGAGAAGAAAGGGAAATCTGCTGTTTTTGGATGGAATGTCCTATAAATATCAATTAAATCTATCTGGTCTATTGTGTCATTTAAAGCTTCTGTTTCCTTATTTATTTTCATTTTGGATGATCTGTCCATTGGTGTAAGTGAGGTGTTAAAGTCCCCCACTATTATTGTGTTACTGTCAATTTCCTCTTTTATAGCTGTTAGCAGTTGCCTTATGTATCAAGGTGCTCCTGTGTTGGGTGCATATATATTTATAATTGTTGTATCTTCTTCTTGGATTGATCCCTTTATCATTATGTAGTGTCCTTCCTTGTCTCTTGTAACATTCTTTATTTTAAAGTCTATTTTATCTGATATGAGTATTGCTACTCCAGCTTTCTTTTGATTTCCATTTGCATGGAATATCTTTTTCCATCCCCTCACTTTCAGTCTGTATGTGTCCCGAGGTCTGAAGTGGGTCTCTTGTAGACAGCATATATATGGGTCTTGTTTTTGTCTCCATTCAACAAGGCTGTGTCTTTTGGTTGGAGCATTTAATCCATGTGCGTTTAAGTAATTATCGATATGTATGTTCCTATGACCATTTTCTTGATTGTCTTGGGTTTGCTTTTGTAGGCCCTTTTCTTCTCTTTTGTTTCACACTTAGAGAAGTTCCTTTAGCGTTTGTTGTGAGCTGGTTTGGTGGTGCTGAATTCTCTTAGCTTTTGCTTGTCTGGAAAGCTTTTATTTCTCCATTGAATCTGAATGAGATCCTTGCAGGGTAATCTTGGTTGTAGATTCTTCTCTTTCATCACTTTAAGTATATCATGCCACTCCCTTCTTCCTTGTAGAGTTTCCGCTGAGAAATCAGCTGTTAACCTTATGGTAGTTCCCTTGTATGTTATTTGTCCTTTTTCCCTTGCTGCTTTCAATAATTTTTCTTTGCCTTTAATTTTTGCCAATTTGATTACTATGTGTCTCAGCGTGTTTCTCCTTGGGTTTATCCTGTATAGGACTCTCTGTGCTTCCTGGACTTGGATGGCTATTTCCTTTCCCATGTTAGGGAAATTTTTGACTATAATCTCTTCAATATTTTCTCTGGTCCTTTCTCTCTCTCTTCTCCTTCTGGGACCCCTATAATACGAAAGTTGTTGCATTTAACGTTTTCCCAGAGGTGTCTTAGGCTTTATTCATTTGTTTTCATTCTTTTTTCTTTACTCTGTTCTGCAGAAGTGAATTCCACCATTCTGTCTTCCAGATCACTTATCCGTTCTTCTGCCTCAGTTATTCTGCTATTGATCCCTTCTACTGTAGTTTTCATTACAGTTATTGTATTATTCATCTCTGTTTGTTTGTTCTTTAATTCTTCTAGGTCTCTGTTAAACATTTCTTGCATCTTCTCCATCTTTGCCTCCATTGTTTTTCCGAGGTCCTGGATCATCTTCACTATCATTATTCTGAATTCTTTTTCTGGAAGGTTGCCTATCTCCACTTCTGTTAGTTGTTTTTCTGGGGTTTTATCTTGTTCCTTTATCTGGTACATAGCCCTCTGCCTTTTCATTTTGTCTATCTTTCTATGAATGTGGTTTTTGTTCCACAGGCTGCAGGATTGTAGTTCTTCTTGCTTCTGCTCTCTGCCCTCTGGTGGATGTGGCTATCTAAGAGGGTTGTGTAAGTTTCCTGATGGAAGGGACTGGTGGTGGGTAGAGTTGACTGTTGCTCTGGTGGGCAGAGCTCAGTAAAACTTTAATCCACTTGACTGCTCATAGGTGGGGCTGGGTTCCCTCCCTGGTGGTTGTTTGGCCTGAGGCAACCCAACACTGGAGCCTACCTGGGATCTTTGTTGGGGCTAATGGTGGACCCAGGGAGGGCTCATGCCAAGGAGTACTTCCCAGAACTTCTGCTGCCAGTGTCCTTATCCCCACAGTGAGCCACAGTCACCCCCCACCTCTGCAGGAGACCCTCCAAAGCTAGCATGTAAGTCTGGTTCAGTCTCCCCTGGCATCACTGCTCCTTCCCCTGGGTCCCGATGTGCACACTAGTTTGTGTGCGCCCTCCACGAGTGGAGTCTCTGTTTCTCCCAGTCCTGTCGACGTCCTGCAATCAAATCCCACTAGCCTTCAAAGTCTGATTCTCTAGGAATTCCTCCTCCCATTGCTGGAAACCCAGTTTGAGAAGCCTGACCTGGGGCTCAGAACCTTTACTCTAGTGGATGGACTTCTGTGGCATATGTGTTCTCCAGTCTGTGAGTCATCCACTCAGAAGTTATGGGATTTGATTTTACTGTGATTGTGCCCCTCCTACCGTCTCATTGTGGTTTCTCCTTTGACTTTGGATGTGGGGTATCTTTTTTGGTGAGTTCCAGTGTCCTCCTATCAATTACTGTCCAGCAGCTAGTTGTGATTCTGGTGTCCTTGCCAGAGTGAGTGAGAGCACGTCCTTCTACTCCACCATCTTGGTTCACGGCCAAAAAGCTCTTTAAATGTTAAAGGACAAAATGCTCCAATCAAAGACAAAGAGTGGCTAATTGGATTAAAACAAAAACAAAAAAAACAAGAATCTGCAATATACTGCCTAAAAGGGAATCACTTCAGTGCTCAAGACACACACAGACTGAAATTGAGGGGATGGAAAAAGATATTTCATGCAAATGGAAATGACAAGAAAGTGAGGATAACAATACTCATGTCAGAAAAACTAGACTTTAAAACAAAGCTCATAAAGAAAGAAAAAGAAGGGCATTATTTAATGATAAAGGGATCAATACAAGAAGAGGATATAACATTTGTAAACATACGTACACCTAATTAGGAGCACCTAAATATATAAAGCAAACATAAACCGACATAAAGGGAGAAACTGACAATAATACAATAATTGTAGGGGACTTTAACCCATGAATGGACAGATCACCCAGAGAGAAAATCAATAAAGAAACAATGACCTTAATGGACACATTAGAATAGTTAGACTTAATAGGTATGTACAGGACATTGAATCCAAAAACAGCAGAATACACATTCTTTTCAAGTGCACATGGGACATTCTCCAAGATAGACCATGTTCTGGGCCATGAAACACTTCTCAAAAGATTTGAGGGAATTGAAATTATTCAAAGTATCTTTTTCACCACAACAGTATGAAATGAGAAATCAATTACAGGAAGAAAAGTGGGGAAAACACAAACACCTCAATACTAAACACCATGTTACTAAAAATAAATGGGTCAAAAACAACAACAACAAATCAAAGAGAAAATCAGAAAATACTTTCAGACAAAAATTTCAGTGGACTTCCAGGAAGATGGCAGAAGAGTAAGACGCGGAGATCACCTTCCTCCCCAAGAATACACCAGAAATACATCTACACGTGGAACAACTCCTACAGAGCAAGTACTGAACACTGACAGAAGACCTCAGACCTCCCAAAAGGCAAGAAACCCTCAACGTACCTGGTTAGGGCAAAAGAAAAAAATAAACAGAGACAAAAGGATAGGGACGGGTCCTGCACCAGTGGGAGGGAGCTGTGAAGGAGGAAAAGTGTCCACACACTAGGAAGCCCCTTCGCGGGCGGAGACTGCGGGTGGCGGAGTGGGGGAGCTTCGGAGCCGCGGAGGAGAGCACAGCAACAGGGGTGCGGAGGGCAAAGCGGAGAGATTCCTGCGCAGAGGATCAGGGCCGACCTGCACTCACCAGCCGAGAGGCTTGTCTGCTCACCCGCCAGGGCGGGCGGGGCTGGGAGCTGGGGCTCCGGCTTCAGTTGGAGCGCCAGGAGAGGACTGGGGTTGGTGGCGTGAACACAGCCTGCAGGGCTATAGTGCGCCGCGGCTAGCCGGGAGGGAGTCCGGGGAAAAGTCTGGACCTGCCGAAGAGGCAAGAGACTTTTTCTTCCCTCTTTATTTCCTGCTGCGCGAGGAGAGGGGTTTAAGAACGCTGCTTAAAGGAGCTCCAGAGACGGTCGATAGCCATGGCAAAAAGTGCAGACCCCAGAGACAGACATGAGACGCTGAGGCCACTGCTGCCGCCACCAAGAAGCCTGTGTGCGAACACAGGTCACTATCCACAACCCCCTTCCAGGGATCCTGTGCAGCCCGCCACTGCCAGGGTCCCGGGATCCAGGGACAACTCCCCCGGGAGAACACACGCACGGCGCGCCTCAGGCTGGAAACGTCACACCGGCCTCTGCCACCACAGGCCTGCCCCGCACTCCGTGACCCTCCCTACTCCCGGCCTGAGTGAGCCAGAGCCTCCGAATCAGCGGCTTCTTTAACCTCGTCCTGTCTGAGCAAAGAACACACGCCCTCCGGCGACCTACACGCACAGGCAGGGCCAAATCCAAAGCTGAGCCCCTGGGAGCTGTGAGAACAAAGAAGAGAAAGGGAAATCTCTCCCAGCAGCCTCAGAAGCAGCGGATTAAAGCTCCACAATCAACTTCATGTACCCTGCATCTGTGGAATACATGAATAGACAACGAATGATCCCAAATTAAGGAGCCGTGTGGATGAAAGGCTCTTGGTGCTGCAGCCAGGAGTTAGTGCTGTGCCTCTGAGGTGGGAGAGTCAACTTCAGGACACTGGTCCACAAGAGGCCTCCCAGCTGCATATAATATCAAATGGCAAAAATCTCCCAGAGATCTCCATCTCAACGCCAGCACCCAGCTTCACGCAATGACCAGCAAGCTACAGTGCTGGACATCCTATGCCAAACAACTAGCAAGACAGGAACACAACCCCACCCATTAGCAGAGAGGCTGCTCAAAATCATAATAAGTCTACAGACACCCCAAAACACACCACCAGACGTGGACCTGCCCACCAGAAAGACAAGATCCAGCCTCATCCACCAGAACACAGGCACTAGTCCCCTCCACCAGGAAGCCTACACAACCCACTGAACCAACCTTAGCCAATGGGGACAGACACTAAAAACAACAGGAACTACGAACCTTCAGCCTGCAAAAAGGAGACCCCAAACACAGTAAAATAAGCAAAATGAAAAGACAGAAAAACACACTGCAGATGAAGGAGCAAGATAAAAACCCACCAGACCTAACAAATTAAGAGGAAATAGGCAGTCTACCTGAAAAAGAATTCAGAATAATGATAGTAAGGTTGATCCGAAATCTTGGAAATAGAATAGACAAAATGCAAGAAACAGTTAACAAGGACCTAAAAGAACTAAAGATGAAACAAACAATGATGAACAACACAATAAATGAAATGAAAAATACTCTAGATGGGATCAATAGCAGAATAAATGAGGCAGAAGAACGGATAAGTGACATGGAAGATAAAATAGTGGAAATAACTAATGCAGAGCAGAATAAAGAAAAAAGAATGAAAAGAACTGAGGACAGTCTCAGAGACCTCTGGGACAACATTAAACGCACCAACATTCGAATTATAGGGGTTCCAGAAGAAGAAGAGAAAAAGAAAGGGACTGAGAAAATATTTGAAGAGATTATAGTTGAAAACTTCCCTAATATGGGAAAGGAAATAGTTAATCAAGTCCAGGAAGTGCACAGAGTCCCATACAGGATAAATCCAAGGAGAAATACGCCAAGACATGTATTAATCAAACTGTTGAAAATTAAATACAAAGAAAGCATATTAAAAGCAGTAAGGGAAAGCCAACAAATAACACACAAGGGAATCCCCATAAGGTTAACAGCTGATCTTTCAGCAGAAACTCTGCAAGCCAGAAGGGAGTGGCAGGACATATTGAAAGTGTTGAAGGAGAAAAACCTGCAACCAAGATTACTGTACCCAGCAAGGATCTCATTCAGATTTGATGGAGAAATTAAAACCTTTACAGACAAGCAAAAGCTGAGAGAGTTCAGCACCACCAAACCAGCTTTACAACAAATGCTAAAGGAACTTCTCTAGGCAAGAAACACAAAAGAAGGAAAAGACCTACAATAACAAACCCAAAACAATTAAGAAAATGGGAATGGGAACATACATATCGATAATTACCTTAAATGTAAATGGACTAAGTGCTCCCACCAAAAGACACAGATTGGCTGAATGGATACAAAAACAAGATGCATATATTTGTTGTCTACAAGAGACCCACTTCAGACCTAGAGACACATACAGACTGAAAGTAAGGGGATGGAAAAAGGTATTTCATGCAAATGGAAACCAAAAGAAAGCTGGAGTAGCAATTCTCATATCAGACAAAATAGACTTTAAAATAAAGACTATTAGAAGAGACAAAGAAGGACACTACATAATGATCAAGGGATCGATCCAAGAAGAAGATAAAACAATTGTAAATATTTATGCACCCAACATAGGAGCATCTCAATACATAAGGCAAATACTAACAGCCATAAAGGGGAAATCGACAGTAACACATTCATAGTACGGGACTTTTACACCCCACTTTCAACCATGGACAGATCATCCAAAATGAAAATAAATAAGGAAACACAAGCTTTAAATGATACATTAAACAAGATGGACTTAATTGATATTTATAGGACATTTCATCCAAAAACAACAGAATACACATTTTTCTCAAGTGCTCATGGAACATTCTCCAGGATAGATCATACCTTGGGTCATAAATCAAGCCTTGGTAAATTTAAGAAAATTGAAATTGGATCAAGTATCTTTTCCGACCACAATGCTATGAGACTAGATATCAATTACAGGAAAAGATCTGTAAAAAATACCAACACATGGAGGCTAAACAATACACTACTTAATAATGAAGTGATCACTGAAGAAATCAAAGAGGAAATCAAAAAATACCTAGAAACAAATGACAATGGAGACATGACGACTCAAAATCTATGGGATGCAGCAAAAGCAGTTTTAAGAGGGAAGTTTATAGCAATACAATCCTACCTTAAGAAAGAGGAAACATCTCGAATAAACAAACTAACCTTGCACCTAAAGCAATTAGAGAAAGAACAAAAAAAACCCAAAGTTAGCAGAAGGAAAGAAATCATAAAGACCACATCAGAAATAAATGAAAAAGAAATGAAGGAAATGATAGCAAAGATCAATAAAACTAAAAGATGGTTCTTTGAAAGGATAAACAAAATTGATAAACCATTAGCCAGACTCATCCAGAAAAAAAGGGAGAAGACTGAAATCAATAGAATTAGAAATGAAAAAGGAGAAGTAACAACTGACACTGCAGAAATACAAAAGATCATGAGAGATTACTACAAGCAACTCTATGCCAATAAAATGGACAACCTGGAAGAAATGGACAAATTCTTAGAAATGCACAACCTGCCAAGACTGAATCAGGAAAAAATAGAAAATATGAACAGACCAATCACAAGCACTGAAATTGAAACTGTGATTAAAAATCTTCCAACAAGCAAAAGCCCAGGACCAGATGGCTTCACAGGCAAATTCTATCAAACATTTAGAGAAGAGCTATCACCTATCCTTCTCAAACTCTTCCAAAATATAGCAGAGGGAGGAACACTCCCCAACTCATTCTACGAGGCCACCATCACCTGATACCAAAACCAGACAAGGATGTCACAAAGAAAGAAAACTATAGGCCAATATCACTGATGAACATAGATGCAAAAATCCTCAACAAAATACTAGCAAACAGAATCCAACAGCACATTAAACGGATCATACACCATGATCAAGTGGGGTTTATTCCAGGAATACAAGGATTCTTCAATATATGCAAATCAATCAATGTGATACACCATATTAACAATTTGAAGGAGAAAAACCACATGATCATCTCAATAGATGCAGAGAAAGCTTTTGACAAAATTCGACACCCATTTATGATAAAAACCCTGTAGAAAGTAGACACAGAGGGAACTTTCCTCAAGATAATAAAGGCCATATATGACAAACCCACAGCCAGCATTGTCCTCAATGGTGAAAAACTGAAAGCATTTCCACTAAGATCAGGAACAAGACAAGGTTGCCCACTCTCACCACTCTTATTCAACATAGTTTTGGAAGTTTTAGCCACAGCAATCATAGAAGAAAAGTAAATAAAAGGAATCCAAATCAGAAAAGAAGAAGTAAAGCTGTCACTCTTTGCAGATGACATGATACTATATATAGAGAATCCTAAAGATGCTACCAGAAAACTACTAGAGCTAATCAATGAATTTGGTAACGTAGCAGGATACAAAATTAATGCACAGAAATCTCTGGCATTCCTATACCCTAAGGATGAAAAATCTGAAAGTGAAATGAAGAAAACACTCCCATTTACCACTGCAACAAAAAGAATAAAATATCTAGGAATAAACCTACCTAAGGAGACAAAAGACCTGTATGCAGAAAATTATGACACTGATGAAAGAAATTAAAGATGATACAAAAAGATGGAGAGGTATACCATGTTCTTGGATTGGAAGACTCAACATTGTGAAAATGACTCTACTACCCAACGCAATCTACAGATTCAATGCAATCCCTATCAAACTACCACTGGCATTTTTCACAGAACTAGAACAAAAAATTTCACAATTTATGGAAACACAAAAGACCCCGAATAGCCAAAGCAATCTTGAGAACGAAAAACGGAGCTGGAGGAATCACGCTTCCTGACTTCAGATTATACTACAAAGCTACAGTGATCAAGACAGTATGGTACTGGCACAAAAACAGAAATATAGATCAATGGAACAGGATAGAAAGCCTAGAGATACACCCACGCACATACTGTCACCTTATCTTTTTTTTTCTTTTTTTTGCCGGGGGTGCTGAGTTGGGTCTTCGCTGCCGCGCGCGGGCTCCTCTCTAGCTGTGGCAAGCAGGGGCTATTCTTCACCGCGGTGTGCAGGCTTCTCACTGCGGTGGCCTCTCTCGTTGCGGAGCATGGGCTCCAGGCGCGCGGGCTTCAGCAGTTGCGGCACGCGGGCTCTAGAGCGCAGGCCCAGCAGTCGTGGCGCACGGGCCCAGCCGCTCTTTGGCATGTGGGATCCTCCGGGACCAGGGCTCGAACCCACGTCCCCTGCATTGGCAGGAGGACTCCCAACCACTGCGCCACCAGGGAAGTCCCCGGTCACCTTATCTTTGATAAAGGAGGCAGGAATGTACAGTGGAGAAAGGACAGCCTCTTCAATAAGTGGTGCTGGGAAAACTGGACAGCTACATGTAAAAGTATGAGATTAGAACACTCCCTAACACCATACACAAAAATAAGCTCAAAATGGATTAAAGACCTTAATGTAAGGCCAGAAACTATCAAACTCTTAGAGGAAAACATAGGCAGGACACTCTATGACATAAATCACAGCAAGGTCCTTTTTCACCCACTTCCTAGAGAAATGAAAATAAAAACAAAAATAAACAAATGGGACCTAATGAAACTTAAAAGCTTTTGCGCAGCAAAGGAAACCATAAACAAGACCAAAAGACAACCCTCAGAATGGGAGAAAATATTTGCAAATGAAGCAACTGACAAAGGATTAATCTCCAAAAGTTTTAAGCAGCTCATGCATCTCAATAACAAAAAAACAAACAACCCAATACAAAAATGGGCAGAAGACCTAAATAGACATTTCTCCAAAGAAGATATACAGACTGCCAACAAACACATGAGAGAATGCTCAACATCACTAATCATTAGAGAAATGCAAATCAAAACTACAATGAGATATCATCTCACACCAGTCAGAATGGCCATCATCAAAAAATCTGCAAACAATAAATGCTGGAGAGGGTGTGGAGAAAAGGGAACCCTCTTACACTGTTGGTGGGAATGTAAATTGATACAGCCACTGTGGAGAACAGTATGGAGGTTCCTTAAAAAACTACAAATAGAACTACCATATGACCCAGCAATCCCACTACTGGGCATATACCCTGAGAAAACCAGAATTCAAAAAGAGTCATGTACCAAAATGTTCATTGCAGCTCTATTTACAGTAGCCCAGAGATGGAAACAACCTAAGTGTCCATCATCGGATGAATGGATAAAGAAGATGCGGCACATATATACAATGGAATATTACTCAGCCATAAAAAGAAACGAAATTGAGCTATTTGTAATGAGGTGGATAGACCTAGAGTCTGTCATACAGAGTGAAGTAAGTCCGAAAGAGAGAGACATATATATATGTCATATAGAGACATATAGAGAGAGACATATATATATGCTAACATATATATATGGAATTTAAAAAAAAAAAATGTCATGAAAAACCTAGGGGTGAAACAGGAATAAAGACACAGACTTACTAGAGAATGGACTTGAGGCTATGGGGAGGGGGAAGGGTAAACTGTGACAAAGCGAGAGAGAGGCATGGACATATATACACTACCAAACATAAGGTAGATAACTAGTGGGAAGCAGCCGCATAGCACAGAGAGATCAGCTCGGTGCTTTGTGACCGCCTGGAGGGGTGGGATAGGGAGGGTGGGAGGGAGGGAGACGCAAGCAGGAAGAGATATGGGAACATATGTATATATATAACTGATTCATTTTGTTGTGAAGCTGAAGCTAGCATACCATTGTAAAGCAATTATACTCCAATAAAGATGTTAAAATGAAAAAAAAAAAATTCAGAAAAATTTTTAAAACTTTCCAAAATATTTCAGACCCAGCAAAAACAGTTCTAAGCAGGCAGTTTATAGAGATAAAGGCATACCTCTAAAAACAAGAAAATCTCAAACAACCTAACATACCATCTAAATGAATTATCAAAAGAAGAAAAAACAAACAAAGCCCAATGTCAGCAGAAGGAGAACATGATAACGATCAGAGAGAAAAATAAATAAAATAGATTCTAAAAACACTATAAAAAATGAATAAAACAAAGAGCTGTTTTTTTAAAAAGATGACACAAAATTGATAAACCTTTAGCCAAGCTCATCAAGAAAAGAGAGAGAGCCCAAATAAAAAAAAATAAGAAATGAAAGAGGAGAAAAAAACAACTGATTCACAGAGATACAAAAAATCATAAGAGTATACTACAGGCAGTTATATGTCAGCAAATTGGACAATATAGAAGAAACAGACAAATACCTAGAAACATATACCTTCCAAGAGTGAACAAGGCAGAAACAGACAATCTGAACAGAATGTTCAGTAGTACTGAAATTGAACTTTAAAAAAAAAAAAACTCCCAGCAACAAAAGTCTAGGACTGGATGACTTTACAGGGGAATTCTTCCAAACATATAAAGAAGAGTTACTATCTGTCTTTCTTAAACTATTCCCAAAAATTGAAGAGGAAGGTGCATCCCCAAATTCATTCTACAAGACCACCATTATCCTGATATCAAAATCCGATAAAGACACTACAAAGAAAGATAATTACAGGCTAATATCTGTCACGAATATAGATGCAGAAAAATCCTCAAACAAATATTAGCAGATGGAATCCAACAGTATATTAAAAGGATCATACACCATAATCAAACTTGGTTTATTCCAAAGATGCAAGGATGGTTCAATATCCACAAATTGGTGTGTTACACCACACTAACAAAATGAGGGATAAGTGCTTCCCTGGTGGCGCAGTGATTGATAGTCCGCCTGCCGATGCAGGGGACATGGGTTCATGTTCCGGTCCGGGAGGATCCCACATGCTGTGGAGTGGCTGCGCCCGTGAGCCATGGCCACTGAGCCTGCGTGTCTGGAGACTGTGCTCCACAATAGGAGAGGCCACAGCAGTGAGAGGCCCGTGTACCGCAAAAAAAAAAAAAAAAAAAAAAAAAAAAAAAATTGAGGGATAAAAATCACATGGTCACCTCAATAGAGGTAGAAAAAGCATTTGACAAAATTCGACACTCATTCATGGTAAAAACTCTCAACAAAGTCGGTATAGAGGGAACATATCTCAACATAATAAAGGTCATTTATGACAAACCCACAGCTAGTATTATACTCAATGGTGAAAAACTAAAAGCTTTTCCTCTAAAAATCAGAAACAAGTCAAGGATGCCTGCTCTCACCATTTCTATTTAACACAGTATTGGAAGCCCTATCCACAGCAATCAGACAAGAAAAAGAAACAAAAGTCATCCAAATTGGAAGGGAAGAAATAAAACTGTCACTATTTGCAGGTGGCATAATACTATATATAGAAAACACTAAAGTCTCCACAAAAAAATGATTAGAACTAATAAGTGAATTCAGTGAAGTTGCAGGATACAAAATTAATATACAGAAATCTGTTGTGTTTTCATATAGTAACAATGAACCATCAGAAAGGGAAATTAAGAAAACAATCCCATATGCAATTTTATCAAAAAGAATAAGACACATAAGAATAAACTTAACCAAGGAGGTGAAAGACCTATATTAAAACTATAAGACTGATGAAGGAAATTGAAGATGATACAAATAAATGGAAAGTTATCCCATGTTCCTGAATTGGAAGAATTAATATTGTTTAAAAATGCATACAACCCAACACAATCTACAGATGTAATGCAATCTCTATCAAAATACCCATGATATTTTTCACAGAACTAGAACAAATCATCCTAAAATTTGTATGGAGTTTCAAAAGTCCCCAAATAGCCAAATTAATCTTGAGAACAAAGAGGAAAGCTAGAGATATCATGCTCCCTGACTTCAGACTGTAATACAAAGCTACAGTAATTAAAACAGTATGGTACTGGCACAAAACAGACACATAAATCAGTGGCACAAAATAGAGAGGCAAGAAATAAACACATATGGTCAATTAATCTATGAAAAAGGAGGCAAAAATATATAAAGAGGGCAAGACAGTCTCTTCAGTAAGTGGCATTGGGAAAACTGGACAACTACATGTAAAGAAGTAAAACATTTTTTCATACCATATTAAAATAAAAAAACTAAAAATGAATTAAAGACCTAAATGTAAGGCTGGAAACCATAAAACTCCTAGAAGAAAACCTAGGCAATACACTCTTTGGCATAATCCCTGGCAATAGTTTTGGGGGAATGTGTCTCCTCAGGCAAGAGAAACAAAAGCCAAAATAAACAAATGTGACCTAATTAAATTAAAAGCTTTTGCACAGTAAAGGAAACTATTAACAAAACAAAAAGACAACTTACTGAATGGAAGAAGATATTTGCAAATGATATGTCTGATAAAGGATTTATTATGTCTCAATATGGAAAACAAGCAACCTGATTATAAAATGGGCACAAGATGGGAATAGACATTTTTCCAAAGAGACATACAGATGGCAAACAGGCACAGGAGAAGATGCTCCATGTCACTAATCATCAGGGAACTTCAAATCAAACTACAATTACATATTACTTCATATCTGTCAGAATGGCTATCATTGAAAAGACCACAATAACAAATATTGACTAGGATTTGGAGAAAAGGGAACCCTAGTTCACTCTTGGTGGGAATGTAAATTGGTATGGCCACTATGGAAAACATTATAAAGGTTCCTCAAAAACTTAAAAATAGAACTACCATATGATTCAGCAATTCTACTACTGGGTATATGTCTGAAAAACAACAACAACAACAAAAACTCACTAATTCCTAAAGATATATACACCCTAATGTTCACAGCAGCATTACTTACAATAGCCAAGATGTGAAACCAACCTAAGAGTCCATCAACAGATGAATGGATAAAGAAGAGGTGGTATATATATATCTGTGTGTATTGCTCAGCCATAAAAAAAGAATGAAATTTTGCCATTTATAACAACATGGATGGACTTGAGGGTATTGTGCTTAATGAAGTAAGTCAGACAGAGAAAGACAAATACTGTATATTTTCACTAATTTTTAGAATCTAAAAAATAAAACAAATGAGTATAACAAAACAGAAACAAACTCACAGATACAGAGAACAAACTATTGGTTACCAGTAGGGGGAAGGCTTGGGGGAGGGGCAAGATGAGGGAAGAGGATTAAGAGGTACAAACTATTAGATATAAAATAAATAAAATACAAAGGTGTAATGCACAGAACAGGGAATATAACCAAAATTTTATAATAACTTTAAATGGAATATATTGTATAAAAATATTGAATCACTGTTTTACACCTGAAGCTAATGTAATGTTGTAAATCAACTATACTTCAATTTTAAAAAAGAAAAATATAGTCTACTAAATATTCTATAATAGTTGTGCTAATGTCAAAAAACTTTAAAATCATGTGGGAAAAAAATCATGTAATGTTACTATGTTCAACAGAAGCAAAATGTGGTTAAGTTTGCAATAGGGTTTCCAGTAAAATGCATACATGGTATGCTAAGCACTCATGAAGTACTCAATAAATATTTGTTGCATGAATGACTGATGCTTTGCCTTACAGGAAGAAAGTGCCACTTATTGATAAGAATATGAATACTTTAAAATGGAAAAATTTGGGAACTTGAAGTAACAGCCAAATGCCAGTATGTTTTAAAATAGTGCTGTCAACATGCAGTTGATACATTAACTCTTTTTTTTTTTTTAGAAAGCACTGGCTTTTTAATTTTTTTTTATTTTTTAAGGTTTATTATTTATTTTATTTATTTTTGGCTGCATCGGGTCTTAGTTGTGGCACATGGTATCTTTCTTGTGGTGCACAGGCTTCTCTCTAGTTGTGGTGTGTAAGTTTTCTCTCTCTAGTTGTGCCATGCAGGCTCCAGGGCATGTGGTCTCTGTAATTTGTGGCACTCAGCCTATCTCATTGAGGTGCAGAATTCAGTAGTTGTGGTACATGGGCTTAGTTGCCCCACAGCATGTGGGATCTTAGTTCCCTGACCAGGGATCAAGCCTGAGTCCCCTACTTTGTAAGGTGGATTCTTTACCGCTGGACCACCAGGGAAGTCCCGATTAACTCTTGCTTATGATAAACCACCTGAATAAGACAATGAACCTGCATTTTGAAGATTTTTGGAGAGGGATGCATACTTTGACAACTTTGAGAAACTGATAAAGCAACAGAATTCATTTAGTTTCCTCATTTTGCATGAGTATCATTTTAATAAGTTTTAATTGGCATAAATGGCTCTCCCCCAAAGGACCATTGCCCACCCATCAACGAATGAATCTCTTAGCATTGGAGGCAGGTGATAGAATGAAAGAGCATAGAGTTTGAATTCTGACACACTTGGGCATAAATCCCAGCACCAACATTTATAGTTGAATGTGACCAATGGCAATAATAACATGTTTGAGCCTTTCTTTTCTTATCTGAAAAATTGAAAAAATAACATTTACCTTTCAGGATTGTTATGGGGATAATGATAATAAATGTAAAATTCCTAACATATAATATATATGTTACATTAAAAATAGCTATTATCAAAATTATAAAGAATATTTCAACATGAGGAACTGTTTACAAATAAGATAATATTATGGAATAATCACTGATCTAAAAACAATAACATTCAAGACTATAATTCTGGATATAGAGCATAATGCAGAACTTAAAGTAGTATTTCCTACTCAATATACTGTTTTTTATTTTTCTATTTGTATTAAAAAAAGTCAAGCTTACAGAAAAGTTGAAGAATAATATATTGAATGCCTGCATACCCTTTACCTAGTTTCAACTGTTGCAGGGGAAGAAATTTTCCTCTATCCTTCTAGGTTCTTCTGACTGGTCTAAGAATTAAATTGACTTGAGACAGGTTAACAGGAGAATATCAAACAGAAGTTTAATAACATGTATACATTGGAGAGGCCCAGGAAAACTGAGAAACTTGCGAAAATGGCCGAAATCCTCACCTTGAATACCATCTTCAGCTAAAGAAAAAAGAGGGTGTTGGGGATAGTGGTTTGGACCTCAAAGGGGAGGAAGGCAATTTACAAGAAGATAGAAAAGCAAATGTTTGGTAAACAAATGTTTACTGGATCATCCAGAGGTAATGGGATTCAGAGTGCACTGTGATAAAGCTCTAGACCCTGTGAAGTTTCCCTCCCACCACACTTAGCCCATATTAATTGCAGATATCTCTGGTGCTATCTCTATTCTGGGAACAGGACCTTTATCTAAATTCTTCAGGCAGCTAAGGGAGAGGTAAAAAGAAAGGCGCTTTTTTTAAGCTCTCTCTTACCTCTGAGAGACTGTTCTGAAGAGGTAAGGTGGGAGCCAGGGTATTTAGGAGTTTTTGTAATGAAGACCAGGTAGTCAGAACATCAAAAGATTACTGTTAATTAAAGAAAACCAGACATCTCAAGTTAAGGAATCAAGCACTTTTATGTATATGGGAAGATGCAAGAGTCTGGGCTCACTGAAATCATTCCTTTGATATACACCTCAGCTATCTGGGGTCAGTATCCTGTGTTTTCCCAACCTAAGTCTCCTCAGGGTGCATCTTTGGGGGTGGCTGCAGTGCCTGACTACTTGATGGCAGGCATCCTGTTCCCATCCTGAGTTTCCTCAGGGCTCACCATGTCGGGGGGTGGGCAGCACTACAATGTGATGGCTTGATGGCTGCAACATCCTCTGTCTACTGATATAGCAGGCAACATTTTATCACTGACACTCACTGCTGACTTTTCTCTAGTCTTTGCTCTGCAGCTTCTGTAGACAATAACTCAGCTGTGCTGGGTTAAGTTTGTCACACAATATCCATCCACCCCAGAGAACTAAGAGAAAGGCGCTTTCACAATTTTGCTTTTTCCCCTCAGCCTTATCTCTGTATTTAGTCTTTTCCTCTACCTTTATTTATGCACAATTCAGTCAATTCTACCTCAGGCAAGTTTCAATATGCAAACTCACATTTGTTAACATTTTCCCTCTAATTTCTTCTCTTCCTGTTTTTGCTCAGTTTTCACAATACCTTACTCCCTTTGTATATCCTAGCTTTTCTTTTTTCCTTGACTTTTTTTTATTGTGAAGTAGCAAAATAATCCCAATTACTACTAGTTGGCTAGTTACCTTTGGGCAAAATGCTTGAGCCTCCTGGACCTCAATTGTCCCTCCTGGCAGCCAAGCGAGTAAGTGCTATTTCCAAAGCCACAATGGAGAGTCAGCTAGGCTTGAGTGAGATTGAGTAGGTGAAATTCTGGCCTCAACCAGCCTGCGTTCAAATCTCTGCTCCTCAATTACTAGTTTGATGGCTGCAGTGAGTTACTTAACTTTTCATATCTATTTGTAAAACAAGTATGTTAAAAAGAGTACTTACCTCATAATTTGGAGTTAATATTTGTGACCATCCATAGTGTCTATGAGCGAAAAAGGTAAGAGTTATGCTTGGAATACATTCACATCAAGGAAACAAACACCAGAAGCTCTGAGATAACTATGTAGAGAAAAGAGCTAGTGGGATCAAATCTTTGAAAGTATAGTCAGGGAGGAAGAAATTTCTCTCTACCCTTCTAGGTTTGTCTGGATGGTCTAAGAATTAAATGACATGAGATAGACTAACAGGAGAAAATCAAACAAAAATCTAATAATATGTATACTTAGGAGTGACCCAGGAAATCTAAGTAACTTACCAAAATGACAGAAACCTTCACCCTCAATACCATCTTCAGCTAAGGACAAAAAAGGGATGTTGGGGTTAATGATTTGGACCTCAAATTGCAGGAGGGCAATTCACATGGAAATGGAAGAGCAAATGTTTGATAAACAGCTGTTTGCTTTGTTATGCAGAGACAGTGGGTCACAGTGGAATTTTAACAGACTTTGCTAGGTTCTTCCACCTACATACCTAGTTCATACTAACTATTATGGTAATAGCTTCCTTCCTGGAATAGGTCCTCTATTTATATTCTTTTAGGCAGTTACAGGGAAGGTCAAAGTATCTTCCTGAGGTTTGGGGCTTTGATTGGTTTTGGCTCAAAATAATCTGCATGCCAAATAGACATTTCGGGATGTCAAGGTTTGTTCCCCTACAGTCTTGCCTTTGAAACTTCTTTTAAGAAGTTTCACAGTCCAGAAGATGAGTTGATAGACTGTTCCATCTCATTAAACCAGTCTCTTAGTACTAACAATAGATCAGTTCAGTTACTTATTTCAGTAGGTGGTGATGCAGGTGGGCTCTCAAAGTTAGGCCTATAAGGTGCAAGCAGTTATGTATTTTGTAAGAGACATTTCTAATGGATACAAAAGAAAAAGAAAGGTTAGTGATTGGAGCAAATTACGAACCAGTTTCTGAGCCTAGGGGCCAGTCAGTCAAGAAGATTTCTAGATGTCAAGGTCAAAGCATCTTTTGCACTTTGGAATTGTTGCAGCAAAAATAGAAATAAAGTCTTCCCTCTCCTGAGAACAAGGAAAATAAAAGGAACAGTGAACAAACAGGCTAGAGAAGAAACATAACCTGGCCTGAAAGAGTTAATCACTCCTAGTTTCTTTTTTTAACTGTTACTAATCTGTAGTGTCTGTAACTAGATTTGTACTTCACAAAGCTAACCTATTACTCTTTAAAACTATGTGAATTACATCTTGCACTCCCTGTAGCAAATCACCCCCCGAAGCATTTGCATTTCAGAAAAAAGGTCCCAGGCCGATACCCAGAGACAAAAGGACCCAATTGCTGGGCTGCCTGACGCCAGCTGTGACTATTTTGAAATAATGCAGGAAGAAGAAGAATGCAAGACCTTCACTACTTTGATTCTTATCATATACCCCGGACTGTGAACCCCACATATAAAATCTTCTCCGATTCCCGAAGGAGGTGGGGGACACAGTTCTTGAGGCGCTAGCCTGCTGTGTCTTCCCTTCTGCCTGGCAGAAAAATAAAGCCATCTCTTTCTTCCTCCAAAACCTCTGTCTCCATATTTGTTTGGCATCGGTGCACAGGAAAGCCGATATCTCGGCAACAAAATGTCTCTGATGATGTCATTGACTGTTCAGTCAAACTTTCTGAGTGACTTACACAGCAACAGGCATGAGAATTGTCTAAACATGGGCTATTTTGGTGATCTCTCTTAAGTTTATATGAAGGCGTTCAGCTTAATTTTGCAGATCTTCAGGAAAACAGCAGCTTTGAGCCTCAGTAATTCCAAGTGAAAAGTGAGAGAAAATTGGAAACATTAATTTGGAGAGCTGTAGCCAAATATTTGAGGAAACTAGAAGAATTCAGTATCCAGTCCAATTTACAGGTGGAAAAACAAAACTTCAAAGATGATTAACAGAACAAGAACCTAGTATCCACAACTGTGTACTATAGTTTCTGCTGAAGCAAAAAAATATTCTTTCTTTTTAAAAATTACCTTCAATTTGACTATCAATGTTATCAAAGATAGCCAAATTAAGACTAATTTATTTCCAAAATAAGTTTAGTTTCATTAAATGTGGTCTATTTCCATTAGTCCAGCAAGAATAGCAATTGACCATATATTTTCTTAAATCTGCTTTGTGGGTACTTTTCATAAATAATCTCAAATTGAACTTTTAAATGCCTCTTGAGGCCAGGAAGCCACACCAATAACTTGCCATCAGACTCATTTGTAATACCTATAGATTTGGGTGAATTCCCTTCTTGGGGTCCCCAAAATATGCTGAAGTCCCTGCATTTGCCAGGAAGTTACCTCCCTTATTCACCTGGTAAGGTTTCTGAGTAATCTGTAAGCAAGGTACCACCAGGCCGCTTTCTCAAAGGGCTTTAGGGCTCCGTAGAGTCAATATTAGTTTCTTAAAGTTGTCCGGTCATATCTGATTCTATGCATATTCTCAAATATGGCATTCCAGTCAAAGCCATGGTAATATAATCAATATTTCCAAGTATGTCCTGTTATAAGGAGAACAGATGCTTAGTGAACTTATGTAGATAATGATATTGCCATGAAAATAAGAATACTCACCAAGTTTCCAAATCCTGGAGGAATCAGGTAGGGAGAAAAAGATAAATATTTCAATTCTTCTTACAAAGATAAAATTTACCAAATGACTGAAGTCACAGTTGGCATAAGAGGAAAATTTTCCTTATATCTGGAAAATAAAATAAAAAGCTGGTAACATTTCAGACAAAAAGTCATAAAAAATATAATCATATTTATCAGTTCATTCAGTTCCATGTAATTAATTGTTGTTGAGCTTGATCTTCTGTTAGGAGTTTTATGAAACCATCAGGTTTTCCATTTGAGTTCTGTAATTTCTAACCCAGTTCAGTAGTATAAACTAAATGTTATCAGAAAGCTTGATGTCATAAAGTCCTTTCTATGAATCTTCTTCAAGAAGAAGCATTTTTTCCAAAGGGTCAAAGAATAACTGTCTAAAATGACAAAAGACTTAAAATGGCATGGTTAAAGGTCTGATTACAATTAAATTGACAAAGAAATTCGGTTAATTCTGTGACACACAACACTTTAAGATAATAACTAGATTTATGACTGATAAAATTATACCAGGAACATATCCAGATTTTAGGAATTTCATATAATTTCTAGAACATTGATATAAATAATATTTACACACCCAATAAAACCTAAGAAGTTTTATCATCTCTCATTTGACAATGTTTCCCGTGTAATTTTACATACCAAATAAGCCTAATTAGTTTAGGCTTTGAGATGTTTAAGATGTTTGAGATGTTTAAGGGGCCCTCTGAACATCCCAAAGTTAGCAAGAGCTAAAAAACACTTCATTTAGAATTTGATTTGGGGGTTTGTCAATGATATCAGAAGGCTTTAAAATACTTTGTCAAATAGAACCACAGTTCACTGTGAAACAATACTTATTCACTTAACCAAAGTGACAATAGAAGATTACAAAGGCAAATGCAGAAAGTTATTATACAGCAGGTTACTTAAAAGGTAAAGAAAGTTTTACAATCTGTTATCAAAAGCAAATCAATATTCCAAGAAAACTTTGTCCTCTTGACAGATAGAGAAAATAAAATTCTAGTTTTGCACTAGTATACTTTTAACATTAAAATTCATTTACTCAATTAAATTTATTCTAATCTTAGCCAGTCCTGACCATACACAAAACTCTTTTTCTCAGGGTTTATTTTCCACAAACCTTCTATGACTTCCTTTTTACATTCAGATTTTACCCTATGCTTTCCCTTTCTCTCTCTCTCTTTAGAACAAACTTTCTTTTCCTTAACAAAATGCATTTTGATTCCTTATACAGTTTAAAAAAATTTCCTTGCATACAAAGACATTTCCTTGTTAGTTTTAGTAGTTTCAATGACTTGTATTAATTAGAATTTTTAACCTTTAGAAACCTTAGTTTTTAGTGAAATCTAAAACTTTGCAATTGTTAACTGTTTGTTATACCAGTATTTTTTATGACTGGCAAACATGAATACATTTCATAATTTCTAGATGTGTACATTTTCTCATAGTATAACTATGTTTTTTCAATGTGGTACAAGACACATTTACTAATAAACCTACATATCTTTAGTTTTTCTGTAATAAGAGAAAAATAGGTGAACTTAGAATTGTTTATCAATTAATGTTTCAGTATTTTATCTTATTTGGAAATAATCTAGACATTTAATAAATTCTCATCATTTAAATTAACTTAGCAAAACTCTAAATTTCATGTTACCAAAAAGATTTGGGGAAACTATTTTTAAGGTGACATACCATAAAGCATAATTATTCTTAGAGAGTTAACCTAAAATCCCTTTTCCCATTTACATTTATATAATTACTTACGGAAATTTCATCATAACAAGTTTTTTTTTGGCTGACAAGTTTTGTAGCAGAGATAACATGAACTTATTTGACTTGTGGTCAAACTGGGTAGAATATAAGTTTTACATTTAATGATGATAACTCTAAAGACATGCCTATTTTAATTAAATCAATACCTTCATTTTACTTTTATTTACTAAAGGTTAATTCTAGATCATATGAACTTGAAAAACATTTGGGTTAGTTTCTACTACATTTACCAATATTTAATTCATAAGTATGTTCTATTAAGCCAATTAAATAGAGCTCCTTCACAAATTAATTTTGATAATATTATTTGGAGGTAGAAAAATACCATATCTATAATATACACACATAGACATAGAGACAGACACAGCCAGAGATCTCACAGCTTTCATTTTAAAACTTTAGTCATGAACCAGGTATAATACAAAACTCACTAGTTTGTAAATAACTATTGGAGTAAGCAAAGTTTATTTGCTCAGATGGCTAAGCCATTTTTACTATTTGTAAAAAATATTTTTAAGATTTGTATTTTTCCTTGATAAATCCTTAAGAAGGCTGTGAATTAGATTTTGGGCAAGGGAGCCTTTCCAGCAGTTTGTACTTTTAAAAGACCTCTTTCTCTCTTTTTCTTTCTTTTGATTTCAGGTTTTGCCCTGTTGAGTAAACCAGGCTTACTCTCAGGCCATTGTGGGCTGTATTTACAGTACTGATTTTGTAGAGATTTGCAAGACAAAGACAGTTGCTTTCAATTTCCCAGAGAACTGGGCTGCCACCTAAATGATATCAAAAGGCTGATCTGCCCATCCAAACTATATATATTTTTAAATGTGCCTTCTTATATCAGGGAGAAGATTTCTAATTAAAATGGAAATCAAAAAATTTCTATGTTCTAGAACTTCAGGGTTCAATGAATCAGGCTTTAAAAAGTCTGAGAGAGTGGCATGGACTTCTATATACTACCAAATGTAAAATAGATAGCTAGTGGGAAGCAACCGTATAGCACAGGGAGAGCAGCTCGGTGCTTGGTGCTTTGTGACCACCTAGAGGAGTGGGATAGGGAGGGTGGGAGGGAGATGCAAGAGGGAAGAGATATAGGGATATATGTATATGTATAGCTGATTCACTTTGTTGTAAAGCAGAAACTAACACACCATTGTAAAGCAATTATACTCCAATAAAGATGTTTAAAAAAAAAAGTCTGTACGTGGTATTTAATAAATTGTGTACTCTTTCAGAGTACACAATTCAACCCATACCAATTCACTCTAGGGGCAAAAATCCTCTATTACTGCTTCTATTAGACCCAGAATATCAGTGCCCAGTGTTCATCTCACACGGTGTGGTCTCAGGCAATCCTATTGGTTTCCTATAAGCATGTTCAGTTAACATTGCCTGAAGGATGGATTTATACTGCTGTCTTACAATACCAGGCGGGGGAAACATTCCCCAGTGAGACACAATGTCCATCCCCACATTACAATCAGGCAAAAGGACATGCAACCATCTTATCTATAACCCATTCAAATACAACAATTTTCTTATGAATTTTCATCTCAATTTTATTAACTCTTATACCTTTAACCATAGCGTCCATTAAGACCCATAAGTTTCACTCTTACAGAGAGTCCCAGAAACTTTTTCTTTCTACTTCCCAGCCATTTAATCCATTTCTATATAAAAGGCTTTGGGTCCCAACTGAGGGGATAAGCCAGGGAACCCAGACCCTTTCATTAACCTTTAACTTGATTAATCAGCCTAACTGTTGGCCCAAGAAATTGCTGGTCAGGTTTCTCAGTGTGATTTTTTTTCTTCCAGTCTTTTAAATTTCTCCAAACTGGGATAAATAAAACAGACTTATTTGGAGCTCTTTAATACTGGGGGGGACCAATAACGGGTCCCTTTGGCCCATCCAACCTTAGGTGGTGCTGAATTAAAATCTTTGTTTTAATCACATCACTTTCTATTTTATTTATCCCATTTCTTAATAACCATCTAAAGATGGTTCCATCCTACTGGGTTGAGTCCCATGATTCTTCCCTATCTGATTTCTCTTTACTTCACCATTTTTGTTAGGGGAACCGACTGAAACTGCCTGCGCCAGCCAGGCATGATAGAAACCACTTGCATGAGTTATCTTACAACAGAAGTTCCCCGTAAGGAACTCAGAACTGCCAAGCTTACTACCAAACAGAAGAATTCGGGAAAGGTCAAAAGGAGAGAGGAGACGCCAGTCCATACATCCTACAAACCTCCCTGACTCCTTCTTGCCGGAATCTATCTTGGCTGAGTGATGCGTGCACCACCAGGAAGGACCCTGAGTCAGAATGTCTGGCCAGAGACAACCCAGAAACTAACCTCATTACCACAGAATCTGAGACTGCAAGCCATGTGGCATTGCAGTTCTCCTGGGTTCCCTTACCCTACTGCTCTCCACCCCGGCGCCCCTTCCCAATAAAGTCTCTTGCTTTTTCAGCATATGTATCTCCTTGCACAATTCATCTCTGAGATTAGACAGGAGTCCATTCTTGGGCCCTGGAAGGGGT
This sequence comes from Orcinus orca, assembly GCF_937001465.1. Taxonomy (NCBI): domain Eukaryota; kingdom Metazoa; phylum Chordata; class Mammalia; order Artiodactyla; family Delphinidae; genus Orcinus; species Orcinus orca. The sequence continues at coordinate 31,375,545 of NC_064569.1, read as the reverse complement.
TCCCCTTCCTGCAACACTTTCAATATTTGTTTTATTTACCTTATTTCTTATTAACACTTTTAAAAGTTTTACCTTGTTTGGAACAGTCCCTTGAGTTTTCCCTTGGCTTCTTTCCATTCTTTTGTTAATTAACACAATGTTTTCTATTAGCATCTGTTTTTATTAGCATAAGGGGAAGCTGAGGTCACAAATTTAATAATGCTTCCCAAACCATTTTTTTTTTTAACTAAGGGTTTAAGGTTAAGGGTTATGCTGTGGTCCGAACGCAGGTTGGAAAAGAATTTCCAGACACAAGGCAGAATGTAAAGAAGATAGAGTTTATTAGAGGGAAGGGTCGCTGCCCGAACAGCTGGCCGACTTTCTAGTAGTCTGGGAGAGTCGAGCCCGAACATGTGCTATTGATCAGTTTTTATAGCCAGAAAACAAAGGAATGGTCCGAGGTGAAAATTTCGTTTACTGATTTGTTGAGGCACATATACCTTCCTTCTATAGGGTGGGAGTGGGACAGGGCATATGCCTTTCCGTATTTGGGACAGATCCCGTCACCCAGGTGGGCGTCATCCAGGTGGGCTCAGGAATTTCGTAACCATTGCAACATGGTGGGGAGGGCGATTAAGAGTCTGGTAGGGGGTGTAACGCTGAAACTTTTTCAGGCAGCGTTGTCCTTTGTCCTTGAAGCACCTTTGTCCTTGGAGCACCACAGGTTATATTTCTTTGTATCCACCTTATAATTTGATCCTTCTGTACGTACCAATAAAACAGCTGTTTATGATGAGAGCTCTCTAGAAAATTTACCAATTAAGAAGATTTTCCAATTTGAAGGATCCATTGTCTGGCCATTGATGAATAGAGTCTTAACAGTGACTGAAACCAGTAAGAAAAAAAAGGTGTCTCCACAGGAGAGTGCAAAGGATACAGCCTTCACAAGATCCAGAAAGTTTACTCCCCAAAATTGTCAAAGAGGGTAAAAACTTTTTGTTACATCACTAGTAAAACAATAGCGTTTGGGAAAACAAAGACCCCTTATGGACCAAGATCACTTACCTTTTTTTTTTTGGCCACACTGTGGCATGTGGGATCTTAGTTCCCTGACCAGGGATTGAACCCAGGCTCCCTACAGCGGAGTCCCAACCACTGGACCGGACTGCCAGGGAAGTCCCTTTTTAAATATTTTTTACGACCCTCTTACCCTTATGACAAACTCCCCTAAGCTCTTAACTGCAACAGTCTTGGCAAGAGTAGTATTCAGTCAGTAAAGTTGCAGCCCATCCTCATTGCCAACTGTTGGGGAAGGGGAAATTTTCCTCTACCCTTCTGGTTCTTCTAGCTGGTCTAATAATTAGATTGACATGAGACAGATTAATAGGAGAAAATCAAACAAAATTTTCATAACATGTATACATAGGAGAGACCCGGGAAAACTGTGTAACTCACCAAAATGACTGAAACCTTCACCTTAAATACCATCTTCAGCTAAAGACAAAAGAGGATGTTGGGGGTAGTGGTTTGGACTTCAAAGGGGAGGAGGGAAATTCACATGAAAATGGAAAAGCAAATGTTTGGTAAGCAAATGTTTGTTAAACAAATGTTTGTTGGGTTACAAAGAGACAATTGGGCACAGAAAAGAGTTTTAACAAGCAAACTTTGTTAGGTTCCTTCCTGTCTACACACTTAGTTCATACTATAGTTATCTACGGTGATAGCTCCCTTCCTGGAATATGTCCTCTGTTGACATTCTTTTAGGCCATTAGGGAGAAGATCAAAGTTTTTTATGAGTCCTTTGAGCCTTGATTGTTTTCAGCTCAAAATAATCTGCATGCCAAAGCGTCATTTTGGGGTGGCAAGTTTTTCTCCCCTACAAGTATTGAGAACATGTAAAATGTCCTATAAGAATAGATAAGTCTAAATACCTCCCCCTTGCTACCTACTTTATTCTCATTCTCTAATTACCCTACCTGTCTTCGAAGAGTCAATTAACATAAAAATTCTTTAACAATATTTTCAAATTACTGCCATTACAACAGTCTAATTTTCTAAAATTTAATTATATATTATACCAGATACATCATGTATGTACTAAATTTATATGGAGGGGGCAGTTGGGGCTTAACCACAGTATATACTATTATGGGTTCTCATTTTTGTCAAAGTATTAATCTCAAAGAGTTAAAAACAAAACTCTCATAAAAATAAAGAGTGAGCATATGTTAAAGATATTTAACTACTTAATCAGGGAACAAGTAGAATGGTAAAGCTGGTTCCAAAGAGGGAAGGAGTGACTAGTAGATATGGTCAATGGTAGAAAGAATACTGGAAAAAAAAAAAGATTGTGAGGTTAGATTTTTAAATACTAAATGCTATCATCTGAATGTTTGTGTCCCCCCCAAAATTTGTACGTTGAAATCTCAACTCCCAAAGGTGATGGTATGTGGCTTTTGGCTGTGCTTAGATCATGAAGGTGGAACCCTCATGTGTAGGATTAGTGCTTTATAAAAAGGGACTTCTGACGGATCCCTAGCTCCTTCTGCCATATGACCTAGAAGAGAATCCTCACCCAACCATGATCTCAGAATTTCAGCCTCCAGAACTGCGAGAAATAAATTCTGTTGCTTTATAAGGTACCCAGATGTGGTATTTTGTTATAGCAGCCCCAAAGGACTAAGACACTGATTAATACTCCTCAGGATAATAAAACCATAACCTTTAAGGTTATCTTTTCTACTAGAAAGACATCATTTGATTCACTGCCAGACAAAAATAAATTGCAACTTAACAGTCTTTGACAAAATAACATCTAACTTTGCAAAGTCTGGGTCCAATTAACAGTAAAAAGTAAGACAAACAATTGCAATCTCTAAAAATGCCCTTAAGCAGGCTGATTAGACCATACTTTGGTATGACGGTGAAAGCACACTTATGCCTTATTTTTAAGTTTTGGATAATCTTTCTCAACATTATGCGTTTTTAAGTAGCCTTTTAGAACAATCCATGTATAAATTATACTTAATTTGGAAAAAACAGTATACACATGCAGAAAAAAACCAAAGGATATTTACAAAGACATATTTAAAAGTTAAACTTGATGAATGAATAAGTAGTTGGGATCAGTTCTAGTTTAATGTAGGTAATCAGAAAAAAAACAAGAAATATCTTTACACTTAAAACATTAAACACCAACTTTTAAAAGAGATAGCTTCAAAATGCATACCATGTACTACACATTAAAAACTTCATATTTATTTTATTAAATTCAGAGTTTATTCAAAAATTTTTCTCAATTTAAATTCAGTAATTATACTAAGCCAGTAATTTTTACATTCCCTCTTCTTTTCTGCCTCTTCCTCCTATAGAACAAAAGCACCAGAAAAGCCTGGCTTTTCTATGAAGAGATAAAATTCATATGCAAGTATAGTGTATTAAAGAATACATATTTCATAGTGATCTTTTATTTTTTGTTTATTCTACTGAAAGCAATACCTTTGCAAATATACATTCCAATACTGTAATAACATGTGGGTAAAATGAGCAGTTCTGATTTTGGAAAAAAATTCTTTAAAATTCCTTTTCAAAATAGCCACACTTTTTTTTTTTTTTTGTAAATCTGTGCTTAAATAAAGAAGAGAATGTCTGAAAAGATTGCAAAAGATTACCATACCTACTCTACCTTATTAGTAGAAAACATAAATGAGTTAAAAATCTTCTAAAAGATCTAAGAGAAATCAATAAGAAAACACAAAGACACCCAACAGTAAGAAGGCTAAGGATATGAAAAGAAAACTAAACAGAGGAACTACTGCTCAGCAGTCTTATGGGAATATGTTCTTAGCACTTAAAGAATGCAAATTAAAACAAAATACCAGTATTCACCTTAATTAGTATATTAATTTTCTAGGACTGCCTTAACAAATTACCATAAACTGAATAGTTTAAAACAACAGAAAGTTATTCTCTCTCAGTTCTGGAGGCTAGAAATATGAAATTAAGGTGTGAACAGAGTCATGCTCTCTCTGAAGTCTCCTCCCTTGCCTCTTCCTAGCTTCTGATGGTAGCCAGCAATTCTTGACTTGCAGCTGCATCACTCTAATCTCTGCCTTCATCTCCACATTGCCTTCTCCCCTCTGTGTATATGTCTCTGTGTCCAAATTCCCTCTTCTATAAGGACATGTCATTGGATTAGGGCTCATCCTAATCCAGTGTGACCTCATCATAACTTGGTTGCATCTACAAAGACTCTATTTCCAAATAAGGGCATCTTCTGAAGTTCCAGATGGCATGAATTGTTGGGGGACACTATTCAACCCAGTATAATGCACAAGGATTTTTACTTAATGGTAAATCCAGTACTTGGAGTCAACTGAGACTTGTCTCTGTCTCTCATCCCACATGTGATCATCAGCAAGCATGTTTAAATATCTTCTAAATCTGACTTCTCAGGATCATCTCTCCATCTGGACTATTGCAGCAGTCACCTACTTGGTTTCCTGCTTCTGCCCTTGCCTCCCTACATTTTCTTCTCCACATAGTGCCAGGGTAAGCCTTCAAAACCTCAATCATGGAATATCACCTCTTTCTTCAAACTATGTCAGGAATCATCACATTTAGAATGGAGTAGAAAGTCCTCGTCAGATTGTACAAGGCCAAATGCTCCAGACCCTGATTCCCTCTCTGGTCTCATTTCTAACCCTTCTTCCCGTTGTTCATGTCTCTCAGGTTGCTCTGACCTTCATATAAGGCATCTATGTATGTTCTCACTTGCAGCCATTTTTGCTTGTTATTCCCTCTGTTTGGAATGGTCTTCCTCAATATCTTACCATGGCTGTTAATTCATTGTATTCAGCTCTCTGCTCAAATGTCGCTTTCTCCATGAATCATGCCTTGTTCACTTTTTCTGAATGGTACTCCTTAAGCATTCTCTATAGTCTTTCTCTGATTTATTGTTCTTCATAGCATTTATCACTACCTGGTGTTACCTAGTCATGTGTATACATAAATGTATTTGTAATATATATGTATTGTGTATATAATAAACAATAGACCTGTGTATTATATATATTATATCTAATTTTACATATGTGTGTTTCATTTTGTTCTCTTTACTCAAGTGAGCTCTCTACCCACATGAGACACTCTCCAAACATAACTCTTGCCTTTCCTCTCTAGAAGTCTTAATCCCTGTGTATGTAGGGCTGATCAAATACACCATGAAATAGATTTTCAGGTGGCCATCCTGTTATCTTAGAGTTTCTAGAGAAGAGATGCCAGAGAAATAAGGCAGAAACCAACTACATATTGAGTACTAGAATATACACAGGATTACAACCTAAACGGGGAATGAAGTATAACTTGATTAAACTGGATGTGCATGCTTTAATCCCTCTAAATTTGGTGTTTCTGGTAATCTGTGTTGGACAATGCAGTTTAGATCTGAAGCTAAAGTGACGCTTTCTATTCTCTTCCCTCGGAATCGAAGGCAGCTGATTCTACAGTGTAGGCCCCACCTGAATAACCTACCCAGTTGCAGGAAAAGTTGTAACTGAGTCAGAGAAGAGAGATTCCCCCTCTTGTGTGGGTAGGCCTATTAGGTATAAATACCTCTCAGCCAAACAAAGCCATATACGCCTGGATGCAGAAAATAAATGAGCATGGTATATTTTTAAGCCCCAACCTTAAGGCAAAAAGAACCTGTCCACTATTAAATGTTCATCAACGAATGGCAAGATCTAAGGAAGCACAATTACCATCTCCTTGCTTTGGAAGTGTTGTGGGTTGAATTGTGCCTCCCCCGCAAGAAAAAGATACGTTCAATTCTTAACCCTCCCACCATTCCCCAGTTCCTGTGAATGTGATCTTATTTGGAAATAGGGGTTTTGCAGATGTGATCAATTTAAGATGAAGTCATACTGGTTTAGGGTATGCCCTAATCCAATGACTAGTGTCCTTATAAGAAGAGGGAAATTTGGTAACAGACACACACACACACACACACACACACACACACACGCATACATAGAGAGAAGGTCATGTGAAGATGGAGGCGGAGGTCGAGACTAGAGCTGTGCAGCTGCAAGTCAAGAGAGCAAGGTTTGCCAGCAGCCACCAGAAGCTAGGAAGAAGAATGAAAGGATGCTTCTCTACAGACTTCAGAAGGGAGCATGACCCTACCAACTCCTTGATTTCAGAATTCTAGCCTCCAGAACTGAGAGAGAATAACTTCCTATTGTTGTAAGCCACTCAGTGTGTGGTACTTTGTATGGCAGCATTAACAAACTAACACAGGGAGGAATAAGAAATGGGTTGGAAAGAAGGTCTGGAAGTGTTCCTTATTTTCAACTCTCCCTCAAGTGGAGGAAAAAAGCTTTTGCCCAAAGGGATAAGAGAGGATAAAACTTCTCCAAAGACTTTCCTTTGTGTCTCCCTGGACCAGTGAACTGGGGAATTCAGCAATGGGCCCCAGTGATCTCTCAAATTGGTCAGAATGAAATATTAATTATTTAACTCTACAAGCATAGTATACCCTAAGCAAAAAATTCATTTTCTTTTCTATTTCCTAGGTCAAAATATGCTCAACCACTAGTCTTCAAATACCAGAGATTCATTATGAACTAGAATATCCTCAGCTCCAATTTTGAAAACGAAAGTACTGCTTCCATTATTAAATTCCCAGAAAGAAATTAAAATCCAAAGTTAAAGTCTCCTTCAGTTGGTAAACTTAAGTTCAACAAAGTTAAAGCTCAATATTCTTCCCTTTCTAATTCTGTTTCTCTTCCATATCAGTATAGGTGGCTCTCTGGTGCCCTTGGCTTGGGCTATCATTCTTTGCAACGGGTTAGCTCCCTTAGAACCCCAGGAGTTGATTTAACCCAACACTAAATCTTTCATGTGTAATACCATGAGAGGACAACTCTCAATAGGTTGTTTTTTTTTTTTTTTTGGATTTTAGAAAAATATATATTTTTTCTCTTTTATTTATTTTTATTTATTTTTTTAAAAAATTGTTTTACATCTTTATTGGAGTATAATTGCTTTACAATGGTGTGTTAGTCTCTGCTTTATAACAAAGTGAATCAGTTATACATATACATATGTTCCCATATCTCTTCCCTCTTGCGTCTCCCTCCCTCCCACCCTCCCTATCCCACCCCTGTAGGTGGTCACAAAGCACTGAGCTGATCTCCCTGTGCTATGTGGCTGCTTCTCACTATTTATTTTACATTTGGTAGTGTATATATTTCCATGCCACTCTCTAACTTTCTAACAGCTTACCCTTCCCCCTCCCCATATGCTGAAGTCCATTCTCTAGTAGGTCTGTGTCTTTATTCCTTTCTTACCTTTCTGACATTTTTTTTTCTTAAATTCCATATATATGTATTAGCATACTGTATTTGTCTTTCTCTTTCTGACTTACTTCACTCTGTATGACATACTCTAGGTCCATCCACCTCACTACAAATAACTCAATTTCGTTTCTTTTTATGGCTGAGTAATATTCCATTGTATATATGTGCAACATCTTTATCCATTCATCCGATGATGGACACTTAGGTTGTTTCCATCTCCTGGCTATTGTAAATAGAGCTGCAATGAACATTTTGTTACATGACTCTTTTTGAATTATGGTTTTCTCAGGGTATATGCCCAGTAATGGGATTGCTGGGTCATATGGTAGTTCTATTTGCAGTTTTTTAAGGAACCTCCATACTGTTCTCAATAGTGGCTGTACCAATTCACATTCCCACCAACAGTGTAAGAGTGTTCCCTTTTCTCCACACTCTTTCCAGCATTTATTGTTTCTAGATTTTTTGATGATGGCTATTATGACTGGTATGAGATGATATCTCATTGTAGTTTTGATTTGCATTTCTCTAATGATTAATGATGTTGAACATTCTTTCATGTGTTTGTTGGCAGTCTGTATATCTTCTTTGGAGAAATGTCTATTTAGGTCTTCTGCCCATTTTTGGATTGGGTTGTTTGTTTTTATGTTATTAAGCTGCTTGTAAATTTTGGAGATTAATCCTTTGTCACTTGTTTCATTTGCAAATATTTTCTCCCATTCTGAGGGTTGTCGTTTGGTCTTTTTTATGGTTTCCTTTGCTGTGCAAAAGCTTTGAAGTTTCATTAGGTACAATTTGTTTATTTTTGTTTTTATTTCCATTTCTCTAGGAGGTGGGTCAAAAAGGATCTTTCTGTGATTTACGTCAGAGAGTGTTCTGCCTATGTTTTCCTCTAAGAGTTTGATAGTTTCTGGCCTTACATTTAGATCTTTAATCCATTTTGAGCTTATTTTTGTGTATGGTGTTAGGGAGTGTTCTAATCTCATACTTTTACATGTACCTGTCCAGTTTTCCCAGCACCACTTACTGAAGAGGCTGTCCTTTCTCCACTGTATATTCCTGCCTCCTTTATCAAAGATAAGGTGACCGTATGTGCGTGGGTTTATCTCTGGGCTTTCTATTCTGTTCCATTGATCTATATTTCTGTTTTTGTGCCAGTACCATACTGTCTTGATTACTGTAGCTTCGTACTGTAGCTTTGTATTCCTCCAGCTCCGTTTTTTGCTCTCAATATTTCCTCTTATGTTGAGGAAAGTTCCCTCTATGCCTACTTTCTACTGCCTACCAATTTATGATAAAAACCCTTCCTACTTTTATGCAGGGTTTTTATCATAAATTGGTGTTGAACATTGTCAAAAGCTTTCTCTGCATCTATTGAGATGACCATATGGTTTTTCTCCTTCAACTTGTTAGTATGGTGTATCACATTGATTGATTTGCCTATATTGAAGAATCCTTGCATTCCTGGAATAAACCCCACTTGATCATGGTGTATGATCCTTTTAATGTGCTGTTGGATTCTGTTTGCTAGTATTTTGTTGAGGATTTTTGCATCTATGTTCATCAGTGATATTTTTTTCTTTGTGACATCCTTGTCTGGTTTTGGTATCAAGGTGATGGTGGCCTCGTAGAATGAGTTTGGGAGTGTTCCCCCTTCTGCTATATTTTGGAAGAGTTTGAAAATGATAGGTGTTAGCTCTTCTCTAAATGTTTGAAAGAATTTGCCTGTGAAGCCATCTGGTCCTGGGCTTTTGCTTGTTGGAAGATTTTTAATCACAGTTTCAATTTCAGTGCTTATGATTGGTCTGTTTATATTTTCTATTTTTTCCTGATTCAGTCTTGGCAGGTTGTGCATTTCTAAGAATTTGTCCATTTCTTCCAGGTTGTCCATTTTATTGGCATAGAGTTGCTTGTAGTAATCTCTCATGATCTTTTTTATTTCTGCAGTGTCTGTTGTTACTTCTCCTTTTTCATTTCTAATTCTATTGATTTGAGTCTTCTCCCTTTTTTTCTTCATAAGTCTGGCTAATGGTTTATCAATTTTGTTAATCTTTTCAAAGAAACAGCTTTTTATTGATCTTTGCTATCATTTCCTTCATTTCTTTCTCATGTATTTCTGATGTGATCTTTATGATTTCTTTCCTTCTGCTAACTTTGGGTTTTTTTTGTTTCTCTTTCTCTAATTGCTTTAGGTGCAAGGTTAGTTTGTTTATTCGAGATGTTTCCTGTTTCTTAAGGTAGGATTGTATTGCTATAAACTTCCCTCTTAGAACTGCTTTTGCTGCATCCATAGGTTTTGGATCGTTGTGTCTCCATTGTCCTTTGTTTCTAGGTATTTTTTGATTTCCTCTTTGATTTCTTCAGTGATCACTTCATTATTAAGTAGTGTATTGTTTAGCCTCCATGTGTTGGTATTTTTTACAGATCTTTTCCTGTAATTGATATCTAGTCTTATAGCATTCTGGTTGGAAAAAAATACTTCATACAATTTCAATTTTCTTAAATTTATGAAGGCTTGATTTGTGACCCAAGGTATGATCTATTCTGGAGAATGTTCCATGAGCACTTGAGAAAAATGTGTATTCTGTTGTTTTTGGATGGAATGTCCTATAAATATCAATTAAGTCCAACTTGTTTAATGTATCATTTAAAGCTTGTATTTCCTCATTTATTTTCTGTTTAGATGATCTGTCCTTTGATGAAAGTGGGGGTAAAAGTCCCGTACTATGAATGTGTTACTGTCAATTTCCCCTTTTATGGCTGTTAGTATTTGCCTTATGTATTGAGATGCTCCTATGCCGGGTGCATAAATATTTACAATTGTTATATCTTCTTCTTGGATCGATCCCTTGATCATTATGTAGTGTCCTTCTTTGTCTCTTCTAATAGTCTTTATTTTAAAGTCTATTTTGTCTGATATGAGAATTGCTATTCCAGCTTTCTTTTGGTTTCCATTTGCTGGAATATTTTTTTCCATCCCCTCACTTTCAGTCTGTATGTGTCTCTAGGTCTGAAGTGGGTCTCTTGTAGACAGCATATATATGGGTCTTGTTTTTGTATCTATTCAGCCAGTCTGTGTCTTTTGATGGGAGCATTTAATCCATTTACATTTAAGGTAATTATCGATATGTATGTTCCTATTCCCATTTTCTTAATTGTTTTGGGTTTGTTATTATAGGTGTTTTCCTTCTCTTGTGTTTCTTGCCTGAGAAGATCTTTTAGCATTTGTTGTAAAGCTGGTTTGGTGGTGCTGAACTCTCTCAGCTTTTGCTTGTCTGTGAAGATTTTAATTTCTCCATCAAATCTGAATGAGATCCTTGCTGGGTAGGGTAATCTTGGTCGTAGGTTTTTCTCCTTCATCACTTTAAATATGTCCTGTCAGTCCCTTCTGGCTTGCAGAGTTTCTGCTGAAAGATCAGCTGTTAACTTTATGGGGATTCCCTTGTGTGTTATTTGTTGTTTTTCCCTTACTGCTTTTAATAAGTTTTCTTTGTATTTAATTTTTGACAGTTTGATTAATATGTGTCTTGGAGTGTTTCACCTTGGATTTATCCTGTATGGGACTCTGTGCTCTTCCTGGACTTGATTAACTATTTCCTTTCCCATATTAGGGAAGTTTTCAACTATAATCTCTTCAAATATTTTCTCAGTCCCTTTCTTTTTCTCTTCTTCTTCTGGAACCCCTATAATTTGAATGTTGGTGCGTATAATGTTGTCCCAGAGGTCTCTGAGACTGTCCTCATTCTTTTCATTCTTTTTTCTTTATTCTGCTGTGCAGTAGTTATTTCCACTACTTTATCTTCCAGGTCACTTATCCGTTCTTCTGCCTCAGTTTTTTCTGCTATTGATCCCATCTAGAGTATTTTTAATTTCATTTATTGTGTTGTTCGTCATTGCTTGTTTCACCTTTAGTTCTTCTAGGTCCTTGTTAACTGTTTCTTGCATTTTGTCTATTCTATTTCCAAGATTTTGGATCATCTTTACTATCATTATTCTGAATTCTTTTTCAGGTAGACTGCCTATTTCCTCTTAATTTGTTAGGTCTGGTGGGTTTTTATCTTGCTCCTTCATCTGCAGTGTGTTTTTCTGTCTTTTCATTTTGCTTATCGTACTGTGTTTGGGGTCTCCTTTTTGCAGGCTGAAGATTCGTAGTTCCTGTTGTTTTTGGTGTCTGTCCCCAGTGGCTAAAGTTGGTTCAGTGGGTTGTGTAGGCTTCCTGGTGGACGGGACTAGTGCCTGTGTTCTGGTGGATGAGGCTGGATCTTGTCTTTCTGGTGGACAGGTCCATGTCTGGTGGTGTGTTTTGGGGTGTCTGTGGACTTATTATGATTTTAGGCAGTCTCTTCGCTAATGGGTGGGGTTGTGTTCCTGTCTTGCTAGTTGTTTGGCATAGGGTGTCCAGCACTGTAGCTTGCTGGTCGTTGAGTGAAGCTGGGTGTTGGTGTTGAGATGGATATCTCTTGGAGATTTTTGCCGTTTGATATTACGTGGAGCTGGGAGGTCTCTTGTGGACCAGTGTCCTGAAGTTGACTCTCCCACCTCAGAGGCACAGCACTGACTTCTGGCTATAGCACCAAGAGCCTTTCATCCATGCGGCTCAGAATAAAAGGGAGAAAAAGTAGAAGGAAAGAAAGAAACAAAGAAAGATAAAGGAAAATAAAATAAAAGTTATTAAAATAAAAAATAACTATTAAGAAAAATTTTTTTTAAAAAAGTAAGAAAAAAATAATATGGATGGATTGAACCCTAGGACAAATGGTGAAAGCAAAGCTATACAGACAAAATCTCACACAGAAGCATACACATACACACTGACAAAAAGAGGAAAAGGGGAAAAAATAATAAATCTTGCTCTCAAAGTCCACCTCCTCAATTTGGGATGATTCGTTGTCTCTTCAGGTATTCCACAGATGCAGGGTACATCAAGTTGATTGTGGAGATTTAATCCACTGCTCCTGAGGCTGCTGGGAGAGATTTCCCTTTCTCTTCTTTGTTCTCACAGCTCCCGGGGTTCAGCTTTGGATTTGGCCCCACCTCTGCGTGTAGATTGCCGGAAGGTGTCTGCTCAGACAGGACAGGGTTAATGGAGCCGCTGATTCGGGGGCTCTGGCTCACTCAGGCCAGGGGAGGGAGGGGTACGGAGTGTGGGGCGAGCCTGTGGCAGCAGAGGCCGGCGTGATTTTGCACCAACCTCAGGCGCACCATGCGTTCTCCCGGGGAAGTTGTCCCTGGATCCCGGGACCCTGGCAGTGGCGGGCTGCACAGGCTCCCCGGATGGGAGGTGTGGAGCGTGACCTGTGCTCGCACACAGGCTTCTTGGTGGTGGCAGCAGCGGCCTTAGCGTCTCATGCCCGTCTCTGGAGTCCGCGCTGTTAGCAGTGGCTCGCGCCCGTCTCTGGAGCTCCTTTAAGCAGCGCTCTTAATCCCCTCTCCTCACGCACCAGGAAACAAAGAGGGAAGAAAACGTCTCTTGCCTCTTTGGCAGGTCCAAACTTCTTCCCCGGACTCCCTCCCGGCTAGCCATGGCGCACTAACCCCTTCAGGCTGTGTTCACGCTGCCAACCCCAATCCTCTCCCTGCGCTCCATCGAAGCCCAAGCCTCAGCTCCCAGCCCCACCCTCCCCAGCGGGGGAGCAGACAAGCCTCTCGGGCTGGTGAGTGCTGGTCGGCACCGATCCTCTGTGCGGAAATCTCTCCACTTTGCCCTCTGCACCCCTGTTGCTGGGTTCTCCTCCGAGGCTCTGAAACTGTGCCCCTCCACCACCCGCAGTCTCCGCCCGCGAAGGGGCTTCTAGTGTTTGGAAACCTTTCCTCCTTCATGGCTCCCTCCCACTGGTGCAGGTCCTGTCCCTATTATTTTGTCTCTGTTTATTCTTTTTTCTTTTGCCCTACCCAGGTACATGGGGAGTTTTTTGCCTTTTGGGAGTTCTGAGGTCTTCTGCCAGCATTCAGTAGGTGTTCTGTAGGAGTTGTTCCACGTGTAGATGTATTTCTGATGTGTCTGTGGGGAGGACGGTTATCTCCGCGTCTTACTCTTCCACCATCTTCCCCCTCTGGCACAAGGCGGCCATCCCTGGTTTCACATCAACATGATCTCAGGCACAAACCTCCTTGTTTTTGCATTTTGTCTTTAAGTTACTTGTTGAAGCAACCGGCCCGCGGTCCCAAGGACTGTCGTGGCTTCTGCCGCCGGGGCCCCTCCAGAGCCAGCAGCCTCAGTGAGGCCGCCCTCCCCTCGGGCTCTGGGGCAGTTCCACGATGGCGGAGGGAAGAGACCTCGATCCAGGAGTTCCAGCTCTGTGGAAACGCGGGCTCTGTTCTCTCAATAGGTTTTTTGATCTGGGTTCCTTCAGGGAAGTCATTCTACTTTGTTCCTTGAGATCTTGCCTCTTATTTTTATTAATGTTGTTAATAGCCATAATAATGTAATAATATGTCATATTATAGAGTGCTTACTATATGTTTAAATGCTGTTCTAAAGTCTTTATCAATTTTTATCACACTTAATCCTTTTAAGAATCCTATGAGATTTTATTACTCCTGTTTTATAGAGCAGAAAACTGAGGCACAGAGACAAAAAATAAGAACAACAGCTAAGGTTCAGACCCTGGCACTGTGGCTCAAGAGGCCACAGTCTTAACCATTACACAATATTGCCTTTACAAAACTTGTTTGATTTGGGGACGCCCAGTGAAACTTGCTGATCTAGGCACAAATAAATTTGTCTCCTCCTTTGAGCTCCTTCCATTAAAACAAACAGATATGTGCATCTTGTATCTTTTTCTTTTCTCCCAGCTTGCCATCTAAACTATCAACATTTCTCCTAAGGAATTCTTGTACTTCTTTTACCACCATCAATAATGCTTCCTTCATTTTTGCTTCATGTTGCTACTCTTTCTAGAATGACTACCTGTCTTTCAAATCTGACTTGTCTTTGACCTTGTGACCGTGATATATACATATGCATATATATTTATATAAAATTATTTAAATTATCAGGGAATAATGATCTAAATAAAATTGTCACAAGTTTTAAGCAACATTTTTTTAATGTAGGTATTGCAACTAGTTGTTCTTTAATTTCATACTTTTCTAACAAGTGCTTTTATAATGTACCTAAAACCTCTTCAGAAAACTCTTTTAAAATCTTTGTGGAAATCCCAAGTAAAAAAGTATATTTGCCCAGTATTCTGTTGAAAATATAACAAATAACCACATGCATAGGTATGTGCCATTTCTCAGATCAAAGAAATTCTTGAAAGCACTTTATTGTACAAATGTCCCTTTCAAAGAAAATTCCATGTACTTTATTACAAAACTGAATCTGGTCATTGTCCAAGTCCTTCAGAAAACCACCAGGTCCTGGCAATTGTCCATATTCTGATATTTCCTTATTCACCAATGTACACTATGCAGTTTTTCTTAGTTGGGAAGAGGCAGATTACGAAGACCCTAATTTTGGAATCAAGCTTCTACTTATACCTTTAAAGTTATTTGTAAGGAAACTTACACAAATTCTAATTATTCAAACAATTATATTTCATAGTAGGTGTATTGTACAAATGTAAATAAGTCTATCCACTGTGCAATGTCAGAACTCTTTTATGGCAGTTGTTTTCTGAAGTACCTTTTAGTTAGCACCCTAATAAACTTATGAGGATAAATTAACATAAACTAACAAAGAAGTTGTGGGAAGGTGGTCAGAATAAATTATACAGTCCAGTTTTATCTAAAACCTATAATAAAACTATGCTTTTTTAATGAAAATTATATATCTCTTTCTTTAACACTTGAGTTTTTCCACAAGGAATTTTGCACAGGAAAAAATAATGAAGGAATTAAATTATGATGTGAAAAGTAACTAGTATCACAAGCTTTTGGAATTGCTGTCTGGGTACTAGAATTTAATTTTTATTTCTTTCTTTCAGTTTCTGATTTAACAAACCTCAATTTATATACAGTTATTTATTGCAGCACAACAAATTAGCCCAAACTAAGTAACTTAAAACAGTAAACATTTATTATCTTCACAGTTTCTGTGGGTGAGGAAATTGGGGAACAGATTAGCTGGGCAGTCTTGCCTAGGGTCTCTCACGACATTGCAATCAGAGATGACAGGGGCCGCAGTCATCTGAAGGTCTGACTGGACTGGAGATGCCACTTCCAGTTTCTTGGCTTCCAAGGTGTTGATGGTTTTGGCAGGAGTCCTCAGTTCCTCACAATGTGAGCCTCTCCACAGGCTGTCTGAGGGTTCCCATGACACAGCCAGTGGCTGGCTTCCTCCAGAGCAAACGATCTAAGAGAAAACAAAGTCATCTCCAAAATGTCACACACTGTCACTTCTGCCACTTTCTAGTTGTTAGAAGCCAGTCAGAGTCCAGCTCACATTCAAGGGAAGGGAAGTTAGCCCCCATTTTTTGAAGTGAGGTGTATCAAAATACAGTGTGGACATGTATTTAAACCACAATAATATTTCTTACTTTATCTCTTATTATAAAGAAAGTTTAACAAAAACCTAAAATTATAGTAACAGATAATTTATCTCATTCTCAAATATTTCCCCCAATTTTTTCAACAAACTTACTTAACAGCCCTGTATATCCTGAAATTTTTTTTTCTCACAATTTTATTGCTGTTCAGCATATAAGCTTGTTCTTACCTTCACCATTAGTACAATAGTGGTTAAACATGAATGCTTTGATGTACTAGATTGAGAGGTTCTTATTAGGCTTTGAGATTTGAAACTTTCTGTTGTTGTTCATTTATCCCTGCAGTCTCAGAGTTTGCATTGTGTATGTAACTTGGTTGGCACTCAAAAGTATGGTGAATAAATAAATGAAGTATCTATATTCCTTTTTTGTTTGTTTAGGATTCTTGGATCTAGCATTTCCCATCATGTTCATAAGGTAAAGTCAGAGATTTTGTAAAAATATTACACTTTGAAGGGTGAGCTGTGACAGGGCAAGAGAGAGTCATGGACATATACACACTAACAAACTTAGTAAGGTAGATAGCTAGTGGGAAGCAGCCGCATGGCACAGGGATATTGGCTCGGTGCTTTGTGACAGCCTGGAGGGGTGGGATAGGGAGGGTGGGAGGGAGGGAGATGCAAGAGGGAAGACATATGGGAACATATGTTTATGTATGACTGATTCACTTTGTTATAAAGCAGAAACTAACACATCATTGTAAAGCAATTATACCCCAATAAAGATGTTAAAAAATATATATATTACACTTTGTACCCTGAAAAGTTATGGCAAAAATATATATCATGAATTATTTTTACAAGAAAATGGAGTAAACTATGAAGCAAATGAAAATCCATAGGGCAATAAAAGTATTGAGTAGAAGAGACCGATATATCCATCTGGTGCTCCCCCCACCCCTCCCCTTCTCACATGTGTGTGTGCACAAGATCTCAGAAGAAATGGAAGAGAAGGTTTCCAAAGAATAAAACCCCACAGTCCTGGGACTTCCCTGGTAGCACAATGGTTAAGAATCCACCTGCCAGTGCAGGGGACACGGGTTCGAGCCCTGGTCTGGGAAGATCCCACATGCTGTGGAACAACTAAGCCCGTGCACCACAACTACTGAGCCTGCACTCTAGAGCCTGCGAGCCACAACTACTGAGCCCGTGTGCCTAGAGCCCATGCTCTGCAATAAGAGAAGCCACCACAATGAGAAGCCTGCGAACCACAGCAAAGAGTAGCCCCCAAAGAGTAACCCCCACTCACCACAACTAGAGAAAGCCTGCATGCAGCAATGAAGACCCAATGCAGCCAAAAACAAACAAACAAACAAAAACACAGCACTCCTGAAAAATAGGAGGAAAGTGTCATCAGCATAGTCATCACCTGAAAGTGGGGCCAACAAATAGAATTGAAGGTTTATAAAGAGAAACAAAGGAGTGAAAGAGTTGTTTTGGAGAGTGGAAGAGTGGGGGGTCATTGACTAGGGAAATATAGTAGACTGCAGAGTCACACAGAGGCCCTCTTAGTGGTCATGAATTTAAAGTGACAGCCACATTCAGCTGCTAAGGGACAGGCAATGAATAGAAAGTGAGTTCAGTTTGACCTATAGTTGGGGTTTTGCCAGAGTAACTGGAGGGAAAGCAAGACAAGAGATATGTTATGATAAACCATGGAATCTAAAATGGGTAATAAAATGCAAGGACAAGAAAGAAATGATGAACAGTAGAAAGGTGGTAGAATCAATGGATTAGAGGTCCATTAGGATTTAGGAATTTGGGGTGCAGATTTTTAGCTGGGAAGACAGTGTTGGTGGGAGAGTGGGATGTCTGAGATTATGATAGGGTAGAGTTGGCACTGACAATGTCTAAGCCAAGACCGTGGAAATGAGTGATTGGCATGATGTGGAGGACAAGATCATTAAGGAAGTAAAAGAACTAAGAAACCAGGAGAAGTATACCTCATCAGACAGGTTCTGAGAAAGATTATTTAAACTTAGAATTCTCTATTCATCCAAATTATCGATCCAATATGAGCAAAAATTGAAGAGTTTTTTACATACAAAAACTTAGAGAACATAACACCCATATACTATAAATGAAAATGCTCCAGAGTGGACTACAAAAATAAAATCTATAACCCCAAAACAAAGCAAAGTGGTGCCTAAGAAATGCCAGCCCCTGTGCGTGAAAATGAAGAAAGCTAGAAAATATTAAAACAGGATTTGTTATATTCAGACGCTTGCAGATTTTCTTTCAAATGGAAAAATTTAAATGATAAAAATATATATTAAATGATATTATATTTGCTCTTTTCTTTGACTCTAATCATACCTCACTATGAGTATTACAGTGAGTTAATTCTTCCACACTTTGTACATAAGTTGATTACATAAATTGAAGCCAAATAGGCAATACTTATAATGTGAGTATATGAATAATGATTACAGTTAAAGTGTAAACATTATAATTTTTCACAACTAAAATAATAATATAACTAAAAGATAAAGAAGAGAACTGGAAGGAAGGACAAGGTGTGTTCATTTCTTCATCTTTAATGGCAAAAGGTGGTAGGTATTGCATAAATCAATATAAATAGGGAGTTCAAGTGTATTATTTCAAGGAGAACTAATATTGATGCTATAAATAACAATTTGGAAAGTGAAAGTGAATTAAATTCCTCATACTTCATAACAGATAAATGCAGCAAGAAATTGAGGTAAATGACTACCATATGTAAGTATAAACATAACAACAAAAGAACAAAAACAAATTGTTGATTGTGGTTGCCTCCAGGAAATTAAACAGCCTGGTGCTTGGGAAGAGGAATTACTGGTTTTCATTTTCTGCCTTTTAAATCCTTTGACTTGAAAAAATATTATTTCTGTGTTTTAAAAATGTTAACTCTAAAGAAAAATGGAGAGTGGGGCAGGGTTTGGGGTGGGGAATAAGTCACACACAATTAATTTCAAGTCTACTTTTTTTATGTGTCATCTTAGGATACAGGTAATTATAAATTTACTTAGATTTATAAGGATTTAAATTACCTTACCCTATAAAGACAAAAATGAATAAATATCACAAGTTTTTAATTTAAAAATTACCTACAGATGTCACTTCTTCTTCTGTTTTTCATCCTTATTGTTAGTGTTACAGTATCCTTTTCCTAAAAATGGGAGGGGTAAGGAGGAAGAGAGGAGTGAGAGAAACACAAAGTTCAAGCAGAAGTTTGAAAGAAGCTGATCTGAGAGTTAATCACACAGAATAGAGACAAGATGAACCATAAGCTGCATCCATTGCCATAGATAACAAAGCCTGTATTTGTAAATAGTTTTGCTGACAAAGTGCTATATTTTTCACAGATCTCATTGGGGTGTGCATAAAGAGATTTACCAAACACTGCCAAATAAGTTTTATATATTAGATGATTCTTCACATTGTATTTAATGATAGATTATGAATAATTCAATAAATGTAGTAATTGATTATGGCCAATGTAATTGCTCAGATGAAAGATTACTGATACATTCAGTAAATTATGAACATTTTTACTAAATGTATTAGTTCTAATGGTTCACAGCTCTAATTTTAAGCAATTTATTCTGCTTTTTTGAATTAAGTTCAAGTAAGGGGAAAAAGTAGAAAAAAATCTTCCCTTTATTCTTGATCCTGTACCCCACCACCTCTCTTTCTCTTTTTGTTAATTCTTTTAACTGAATCAGCAGTTTAAGGCCAAGGGTCCTTTCAAGTAAAATAACAAACATGTGAGAGCTACAACATGGTTGAAATAAATAGAAATTCTATTTTATTTATTTTCCTTATTTATTTATACCTTTCCTTCTTTCACGTGTGACAACTTTTTTTAAAGATAATTTCCTTCATCACCAGTATGAGATAATTCTTTTAAAAAATATGACTTTGTAAGTTCATATAAATATTTCCATAATTTTTCTGTTATTACAATTCTGGCTTTTTATCTTTATATCCTTAGAATAAGCTTTTTTGTTTCCTTAAAGAAATATTTTCTCTTAATATTCTGGCCATTTTTTCCAAATTTCATATATTCACTCATACATTATAAATCTAGAAAGAATGACTAGCTGCTCTCCAATTTCTGTCTTCATGTGAAAAACTCCAACATCATGTGTAGAAACCAGCTAAGAATATACTGGTCTTGTGATCACTTCATCAGAGGTTAATTTATGATATATAAGCTGTAATGAAAGAGAAAATCAATGTGTTAAATCGGTTGTCCTAGAGTAAATTTATTTTACTGCTAATGCATATTTAGTTTGAAGAAAATTTTGTATTCTTGAATGAATAAAAAGACTCATTTTAATTTTATATTTCAACACTAATCCTTTCTTTTTTGCTTTTATCAACACAAAATTTAATCAATTTAGCTTGAATTTTGTGGGTGATGTAGGAGAGATTGATGTAAAGTAAAGCACTGAAACTTAGGACTGAATCTCTTTGTGTGGGTATTAGTAAGACCTAAAAATATAGACCTCTGGGGGAAGGGAGAGTGAATGCAGCTATATAAGAAAGAGTAGTAAGAAAATTTTGCCATTTGCAACAACATGGATGGACCTTGAGGGCATTATGCTTAGTGAAATAATTCAGAGAAAGACATATACTATATGATTTTACTTTTATGTGAAATTAAAAAAAAAAGAACTGAACTTATGGATACAGAAAACAGATTGGTGATTGTCAGAGGCAGGGGGACAGGAGAGGGGGTGTGAGGAGTGGGCAAAATGGGTAAAGGAGATCAAAGATACAAACTTCCAGTCTACAATAAATAAGTCATGAGGATGTAATATACATCACAGTGACTATAGTTAATAACACTGTATTGTATATTTGAAAGTTGCTAAGAGAGATCCTAAAGTCCTCATCAAAAGAAAAAAAAATTGTAACTGTGTGCATTACAATTATTAAAAAATTATTGTAAGGCTTCCCTGGTGATGTGGTGGTTGAGAGTCCGCCTGCCGATGCAGGGGACACGGGTTTATGCCCTGGTCCGGGAAGATCCCACATGCTGCGGAGCAGCTAGGCCCGTGAGCCATGGCTGCTGAGCCTGTGCATCTGGAGCCTGTGCTCCACAACGGGAGAGGCCACAACAGTGAGAGACACGCGTACTGCAAAAAAGAAAAAAAAAAAAATTATTGTGGTGATCATTTCACAATATGTATCAAATCATTGTGTTGTACCCCTGAAACTAATATAATGTTACATGCCAATTATATCTCAATTAAAAAAAGAAAGATTGATTAAAATACTTATCTATGAAAAGAAAGGGAAAAGTAATAGAGAAAACTAAAGCAACATGATGAGATAAAAAAAAGTAATAGAATGAGAAGAAATAGGAAGGTGAACACAATAGGATGAAAAAGAAAAATGCTGAGTGTTATGGACTGAACGTTTGTGTCCTCCCCAAAAACATATGTTGAAGCCCTAACCCCCCATATGGCTGTATGTGGAGATGGGGCCTCTAAGGAAGTAATTAAGGTTAACTGAGGTCATAAGCATGGTGCCCTGATCCAATAGAATTAGTGTCCTTATAAGAAGAAATATCAGAGAGCTTGCTCTCACTGTCTGTGCATGTGTACAGAAGAAACACTATGTGAGGACACAGTGAGAAGGAGGCCACCAGCCAGAAAGAGGGGGCCTCATCAGAAACCAACCATGCTGGCACCTTGAACTTGGATTTCTAGCCTCCATACCTTTGAGAAAATACACTTCTATTATTTAATTAATACCCATTCTGTGGCATTTTGTTATAGAGGCTCAGGCAGACTAAATGCTGAGATTAGAAAGTTTCTGCAAGGAAGCGCAAAATATAATGACTAAATTAAAATCTACACTGAAGACCAGAAAAAGCAGGATTTATATTGAAGAAAATGTATCAGTGTTATAGAATGTGTTTCTCACACTTCAGTGAGTATGGGAATCACCTGAGGTTCTTGTTAAAATGCAGAGTCTGGGGTCTGAGATTGTGAATTTCTAACAAGCTCTACTATGGCTGGTCTAAACACAACATACCGCGTGACATGGCTGTAGAGGACATTCTTGAGAAGTTCAGAAGATGATAGATATGGATGACAATGAATATATTGACATTCATAATTCTAAAGGAAAGATCAGAACAAATGCAACAGCAGAAATAATTAAATGTACAACTGAAGAAAACTTTACTGAGATTCAGAGAGAACCATGAGTGCAGAAAAAAGGCACTAATGCTTTATGTGCAAACTTCAGTGACATGTTCTTATACTTATTCCAGGAAACTAAAGAAAAAAAAAAAAACAGAACAAAAACAAGACCAAAAAAATTTACTACAAACATAGTTAGGAAAAGGAAGAAAAACAGAAGAGGCAGATTTTAAAGTAAAACAAAAAATAAGCTGCCTTAGAACTCTCAGCAATTTTACTTAGCTGGAAAAATATTTATGATAAATGAGTTCATAATAGGGTAAAATACAAACAATCCAAATGTCCAACAATAAATTGTCTAAAATTTTGGTACATTCATAAAGTAGACACTATGCTACAATTAAAATTACATAGCAGAAAAACATGTAATAAAATAGAAAATATTCACAAAGTATTGTAAAGTGAAAAAAGAAAGTTGCAAAACAGCATATGACTTCATTCCTGTAAAAATGTGTACTAACGAATATGTGAGTATATGCACAGAAAAACTGGAAGTATATACTCCTGCTCCCTCGTGTGGGATTCCAGGTGATTTTTTATTTTCTTCTTCCTTTTTTTTCTCATTTTTAAAAAATATTTATTTAGTATTTATTTGGCTGCACCGGGTCTTAGTTGCAGATCTTCGTTGCAACATATGGGATATCTAGTTGCAGCATGTGGGATCTAGTTCCTTGATCAGGGGTTGAACCCAGGCCCCCTGCCTTGGGAGCGCAGAGTCTTAACCATTGGACCACCAGGGAAGTCCCTATTTTCTTCTTTCTTGCTGATATTTTCTAAATTCTCTACAGTAAATATAAAATGGGTCTATAAAAATGTCTAAGAGATATAAAACACTAAGAATGCCTATCACTGGGCACGTTATGTCCAATAAAGTCCTTCATATTTTATAATAAATACCTAAATGGGTTTTTTAAATTAAATAGACATCACCGGTGTTCAGGGAAGGTTAATTATGACATAACTTCAAGAAAATTAGCAAGGCAACCAGGGACAGTATTGCCATAACTTGACTTCTCTTGTTTGAGGAAATAGTTTTCCTGTCCCATTTCTGATTTTTCTATCTTATGAAAATTTCAAATATTCAAAAAAGAATAAATAAATTATTTGAGATGGTTTTATTCTCTCTTCTTTAAATTATTTTTTAAATCAAAATTCACTTCAATAAAATTAAGAATAAAAAATATTCTCAATTCCACTATAAAATCATTACATTATAATATCTACATTACTCAGTAACAGATTTTTAAAGCAAAAATGAGAAAAAGTGGGTAGTAGAACAGATGTATTTCTTTATGTACAAGTGATTATAGAAACAGTTTTTCTTTATAGTTAGAAGGAGAAAAGGGCCACACAGTGTTTTGGAAATAGATTTTGTAATGTTTTTTCCCTAGATGTACTTTAATTTTGCTTTCTATATGCATTTCCTAAGTATAGTTGGAGATTCTGAACTACATATTATAAGGATATACCCACATGTACCCAATATGTAATTTCAGTGTTCTATTAAAAGAGCTAGTAAGCTGAACACAATGTAATTTATATTCATTCTTAGATCCAACATCAGCTGTTCTTTCAAAAATAACAATAACAAAACAAAATAAAGCAAAACGTCATCTCTTCTATTATTTTGGATATTAAAATAAACTTATTACATTCAAATTATTTTTAAGTTCAAAATATCACTTTAGGCATTTTCCAAAATTGAAACAGGGCATTTGAACTCTTCTATGTCATTTCAGATAACTCATAAATAATTATTTTTGGAAATGAAGAACTCAAGTTGATTCCTAACCATAATTCTCACTTTTTTTTTTCACTATGTGGTGATTTTTCAAAATGACAGAAATGTAGTCTTCTCACGGCCTTTAACTATTTTATGAATTTATCCTTATATCCATGTCCTTTTGTACTCTGATGCTAGGCTTAGACCTCTGACTGGCTTTGGGCCATGGGAGGTTAGATAAGATGATGCAAACAGATCTTGAAAAGCACCTGCACTGGCCTGTTCTTGCCATCTTCCATTGCCAAGAAAACATGTGCCAGCTAGCCTGCTGGAACAAGAGGCATGTAAAACACAGGAAAGCCTCCACAACTGTCATAGGCAAGGTCTTACCAAATTGGATGACAGCCAGTTGACTCCTGGACATGAGAACAAGCCCAAATGAGATCAGCAAAAGCACCTAGCTAACCACCTACCACATATGGGCAACACATATATATTGTTGTATGTCACTAAGGTTTGTAGTTTTTGTTGCATATCATTATTGTGGTAATGTATAACTGACACAAAAATAACATTGGTATTCTGTTGACACTGTTTTACAATACAGTGAATTGAAGAGATTTGGAATATCTTGTAGAAGCAAAAATGAATGTCAAAAGTGATTGACTAAAGAAACTTCAGCAAGAGTTAGGAAAAACTGATAGATGTTCATCAAGACATTGAAATTTTCCCTGTGAATTCTCAGAAATGTTGTGGGTATGTCAATAGTCAAAAGTCACGTGGCTAAAAAAAAACATTATATTTGGTCATTACTTTTTAAAGAGGGGAATTCTACTGAGGGGGTGTGTGGCCAAGATGGCAGAGCAGGAAGACCCTGAGTTCAACCCCTCCCATAGGCACATATAATTACAACTATTTACAGAGCAACAATCTATTGTGAGAAACACCTGAACACTAAAAGAAAATATTTCCCACAGCTAAAGATATGAGAAAGGAACCACAGTGAGATATGTAGGAGGGACACAGAAGTGGTATAGTCAAGACCCAAAAATGGGAAGATAATCACAATTGCAGAGGCTCTCCCGAGGGAGCAAGGGGTCTGAGCCCCATATCCCACATCCTGGGAGGTCCTGCACCAGAAATATGAGCCCACAGAATGTCTGGCTTTGAAGGCCAGCAGGGTTTGTGTATAGGAGAGCTGGAAGGCAATAAGAAAGAGAGACTGCAATATTAATGGGCAAGTGCAAAATCTCATGCGCTCTGGTCCCAGCCATGATGCAGTAATTTGAAAAGAGCCTTGGTTATACCCACTTGCTGATCTTGTAGAGCCCCTTCAGAGAGGTAAGGGGCAACGAGGAATCCTCCTGGGGATGGAAAAGCTGGCAGCAAACATTTTTGGGATCTCCTTCTACCATGAGGACATTTGCGCTGGCAAGGACCATTTTGGGGTCCTCCCTCTAAGCTATTAGCACCAGTGTCTTACCTGCCTACCAGCAGTCCAGCACTAACCCTGAGACCACCAGCCCCAGGACCCCCAGGCCCACAGTGGACCTGGCACTGAACTGTCAGGACCCAACCACACCCAGCTGCATGCCCACAGTAGTTGGTCTTGCCACAACAGAAGGGCTCAAGGAGCCCACATAGGAGGAACCCCTAGAGCTTATAGCTCTAGTGACCAGAGGGGAGTGTGCTGCTGGGCCCCACAGAACGTTTCCTACATAAGGACACTTCTGCAAGATTGGGAAATATAAAGGACCTACACAATACATTGAAATAAGCACAGAGAATTAAGCAAAATGAATAGACATAGGACTAGGTTCCAAACAAAGGAATAAGGCAAAATTTCAGAAGAACTAAATGAAATGGAAATAAGGAATCTACTTAATAGAGTTCAAGATAATGATCATAAAGATGCTCAAAAATCTCAGGGGAAGAATGGAAGAACACAGTGAGAAGTTTAACAAAGAGTTAGGAAATATAAAAATGAAATAAACAGAGATAAAAGATATAATAACTGAAATAAAAAATACACTAGAAAGAATCAACTGATCAACTGTAGATTAGAGGTACAGAATAACAGATTAACAAACCAGAAGCAGAATAGTGGAAATCACCAAGCTGACAAAAACAAAAAAACAAAAAAAACACAAAAAAACCCACAAAAAAGATAAAACAACAACAACAATAAAAACCAAAAAGAGAAATAGAGAAAATGAGGGTAGCTTAAGTGACCTCTGAGACAACATCAAGCATCCTGATATTCACGTTATAGGGATCCCAGAAAGAGAAGAAAGAGAAATCAGCAGAGAATTTGTTTGAAGAAATAATAGCTGAAAACTTCTCTAACCCGGGAAAGGAAACAGACATGCAGGTTCAGGAAGCACAGAGAGTCCCCAAGCAAGATGAACCCAAAGAGGCCCACACTAAGGCGCACTTTAATTAAAATGGCTAAAACCTAGAGAGAATATTAAAAGCAGCAAATGAAAAGCAACTATTTATATGCAAGGAAACTACATAGGATTGTCAGTTGACTTCTCAGCAGAAACTTTGCAAGTCAGAAGGAAGAGGCACTATATAGTCAAAGAAATGAAAGTAAAAAACCTGCAACCAAGAATACTCTACCAGACAACACTACCATTCAGATTTGAAGGAGAGATAAATGGTTTCATGGACAAGCAAAAGCTAAAAGAATCCAGCACCACTAAACCAGCTTTACAAGAAACGTTAAAGGGACCTCTCTAAGCAGAATAGAAAAAACTACAGCTAGAAATATGAATATTACAAAAGGAAAATGTCATTGGTAAAGGCAAATGTACAGGAAAGGTAGTGGATCAGCTACCTAAAGTTAGTAGGAAGGTTGAAAGACAAAAGTAGTAAAATCATCTATATTCACACAATAAGTAGTTAAGGGATATGTGAAACAAAAAGATGTAAAAAACGATGTCAAAAACATTAAACATGAAGGTGGGAGATAAAAATGCAGGGTTATTAGAATGCATTTGAATTTAAAAGATCATCAACTTAAATAATAAAGTATATATATACATATATACTTACAAGTATATATATTTATATAAATATAGATAAAATTTATGTTTATACATATAAGTATGCATACTCAAAACAAAATATAACATATATAAACAAAACCAAACAAAATATATATTTCTTATATATAAACCTCATGGTAACAACAATGAAAAATCTATAATAGACACAAACACAAAAAAGAGAAAGGAATCCAAACATAACACTAAAAATAGCCATCAAATCACAAGAAAAGAGAGAAAAAAAGAAACAAAAAGAACTACAAAACAACCCCAAAATAACTACAAAATGGCAATAAGTACCTACCTATCAATAATTACTTTAAACATAAATGGATTAATGCTCCAATCAAAAGACATAGAGTGGCTCCATGGATAAAAAAACAAGACCCATATGTGCTGCTGCCTACAAAAGACTCACTTCAGATATGAAGACATACACATACTGAAAGTGAGGAGATGGAAAATGTATTCCATTTAAATGTAAATGAAGAGAAACCTGCATAGCAATACTTGTATCAGACAAAATAAACTTTAAAACAAAGTCTGTAACAAAAGACAAAGAAGGACATTATATAATGACACAGGGCTCAATCCAACAAGAACATATAATACATAAATATATATGAATCCAATATAGGAGCACCTAAATAAATACAGAAAATATTAACAGACATGAAGGGGAAAATTGACATTAACATAATAATAGTAAAGAATTTTAACACCCCACTTATATCAGTGGGTAGATCATCTAGATGGAAATCAATAAGGAAGCATTGGCCTTAAACAACATTACATCAGATGAACTTAATAGATATATATTGAATATTCCACTCAAAAAGCAGCAGAATACACTATCTTTTCAAGTGCACATGAAATATTCCCCAGGATAGATCACAAGCTAGGCCATGAAACAAGTCTCAATAAATTCAAGATTGAAATCAGTATCAAGCATCTTTTCTGGCCAAATGGTATGAGACTAGAAGTCAGCTACAAGAAAAAAACTGCAAAAAACACAAACACATGGAGGCTAAACAGTATGCTACTAAACAATCAATGAGTCACTGAAGAAACTTTCTAAAAAAATTAAAAATTATCTGAAGACAAATGAAAATGGACCAAAAGGATCCAAAATCTATGGGACACAGCAAAACAATTCTAAGAGGGAAGTTTACAGCAATACAAACCTACTTCAGGAAACAAGAAAAATCTCAAATAAGCTACTTAATATTATACCAAATGAACTAGAAAAAGAAGAAATAAAACCCAAAGTTAGTGAAAGAAGGGAAATATTAAACATCAGAGCAGAAATAAATGAAATAGAGACTAAAAGACACTGAAAAAGATCAATGAAACCAAGAACTGGTTCTTTTAAAAGGTAAACAAAATTAATAAGCATTTAGCCAGACTCATCAAGAAAAAAAGAGAGGGCCCAAATCAATAAAATCAGAAATGAAAAAAGGAGAAGTTA
Organism: Orcinus orca; assembly: GCF_937001465.1. Taxonomy (NCBI): domain Eukaryota; kingdom Metazoa; phylum Chordata; class Mammalia; order Artiodactyla; family Delphinidae; genus Orcinus; species Orcinus orca. The sequence goes on along the minus strand of NC_064569.1, from coordinate 31,347,285 downwards.
CAACCAGCATTACAGAAATACAAAAGATCATAAGAGATTACAATGAACAATTATGTACAATAAAATGAACAACCTAGAAGAAATAAATTCCTAGAAATGTACAATTTCCCAAGACTGAATCAGGAAGAAGCATAAATTATGAACAAACCAATTATGAGTAATAATATTAAATCAGTAAAAAAAAAAAAACTCCCAACAAATGAAAGTCCAGGAACAGATGGCTTCACAGGGGAATTTTATCAAACATTTAAAGAAGAGTTAAGGCCTATCCTTCTCAAACTATTGTCAAAAATTGAAGAGGAAACAATGCTTCCAAACTCATTCTAAAGCACCAGTATCACCCCAATACCAAAACCAGACAGATACCACAAGCAAAACAAAAATTCTTAACTAACATAGATGCAAAAATCCTCAACAAAATATTAGCAAGCTGAATACAACAATACATTAAAAGGGTCATACACAAGTGGGATTTACCCTACAAATACAAGGGTGGTTCAATAACCACAAATCAATGTGATATACCACCTTAACTACCTGAAGACTAAAAATTATACAATCATCATCTCAATTTTTTTGACAAAATTCAACACCCATTCATGATAAAAACTCTCAACAAAGTGAATATAGAGGGAATATACCTCAATATAATCAAGGTCATATATGACAAACCTATAGCCAACATCATACTTGATGGGAAAAAACTGAAAGCATTTCCTCTAAGAACAGGAACAAGGCAAAGATGCCCACTCTCACCACTTTTATTCAATATAGTATTGAAAGTCCTAGCCACAACAATTAGGCAAGAAAAGGAAATAAAAGTCATCTGAACTGGAAAGAAAGAAGTAAAACTGTCACTGTTTGCAGATGATATGATAGATAGATAGATAGATAGATAATCCTAAAGATGCCACCAAAAAAACTATTAGAACTAATAAATGAATTCAGTAAAGTTGCAGAATACAAAATTAATATACAGAAATCTGTTGCTTTTCTCTACACTAACAACTATTGGAAAGTGTAATTAAGAAAGTAATCCCATTTACAACTACATCAAAAAGAATAAAATGCCTAGGAATAAATCTAGCCAAGGAGGTAAAAAACTTATACTCAGAAAACAATAAGACATTGATGAAAGAAATTGAAGGTGACACAAACAAAGGGAAAGATATACTGTGTTCATAGATTGGAAGAATTTATATTGTTACAGTAACCATACTATCCAAGGCAATCTACGGATTCAATGCAGTTCCATCAAAATAACAATGGCATTTTTCACAGAACTACAACAAAGAATTATTTTCCAAAGAAGAATACAGATGGCCAACAGGTACATGAAAAAATGCTTAACACCACTAATCATCAGGGAAATCAAATAAAATCATAATGAGGTATCCTGAACACTGTCATAATGGTTATTATCAAAAAGGCAAGAAATAAGTGTTGGCAAGGATGTAGAGAAAAGGAAACCCCTTTGCACTGTTGGTGTGAATGTAAATCGGTACAGGCACTATGGAAAATAGCATGGAGGTTCCTCAAAACTTAAAAATAGAACTACCATACGATCCAGCAATTCCACTACTGGACTTTTTTGAAGAAAACAAAAACACTAATTCAATAAGATATATGCACCCCTATGTTCATAGCAGCATTATGTAAAATAGTCAAGATATGGAAGCAACCTAAGTGTCCACCTATAGATGAATGGATAAAGAAGATGTGATATATATATATATATATATATATATAATGTTTATATGTATATATGTGTGTATATATATGTATATGCACACTATATATACATACAATATTACTCAGCCATAATAAAATAATGAAATCTTGCCATTTGGGATAGTATAAATGGACCTAGAGGGTATTATGCTAAGTGAAATAAATCAGACAGAGATAGACAAATACCACATGAATTCACACATGTGGAATATAGAAAGCAAAACAAACATAACAAAAAGAAACAGACTCATAGATACAGAGAACAAACTGGTGGTTGCCGAGAGAAAGTGGTTGAAGGATGAGTGAAATAGGAGAGGGAGGTACAAACCTCCCATTACAAAAAAATAAGCCACGGGGATGTAATACACAGCATAGGGAATATATATAGTCAATAATATTGTAATTACTTTGTACAGTGACAGATTGTAACTAGACTTATCATGGTGATCATTTTGTAATGTATAAAAAATATTGAATCACTGTGTTATAAACCTGAAGCTAATATAATATTGCAAGTCAACTATACGTCAATATAAATAAATAAATAGTGGAAACCTTAAAAACCTGAAGGATTGGGGATCTTATTTTATTTTATTTTATACTTATTTAAAGTATATTACTGTGAATTTCTTGAATCCTTAATGGAACAATAGACAGAATAAAAAATAAAGAATAGTGTTATTTTCCCCATAATTAATAAACCACTGATGGGTAGAGACAATATTTTATTTTATTATTTTACCTCCCACAGTACCTATTCTGTGATTTGCACATAAATTGTCACTCAGTATGTGTTTTGTTGTGCTCAGTTGGACAATTGTGGAATAATTACTTCGTAATTCCTTTGAGCTCTGTGAGAGAATTCTCACCCAAGATTTTGCTGAAAGATGTGTTCAAGTGTTTGAAATTGATGCAGAAATCTATGTTTATTTGCATATCGTTCATTTAAAAAACATAACCTACTTCACCGAATTTCAGGTAACTATAAATTTACTATCATTGGCCCAAGTTCCCTACAACAAAATTAAAAAGAATTTCTGGGAGAGGTAAGTTGCAGATGAGAAATGAGAATGAAGATGTTTTTTAACACCAATGATTCTAACAGCAAAGGGACAAGGAAAGACCAGAAGATAAAGCTGACTGCTGATTCACCCTCTTGTATCCATGTGACCTCAGGTAAGCCACCTAATGTGTCTAAGCCTCATCCTTTTGATTGTTTGAATTTTCTATAAAATGGGGGAAAGTGGAGGATATGCTCTGCTTGCCTCACTGGGTGATAGTGAAAATGAACTGTTGGGGTATGTGAAAGCCATACAGACATTATACAATATATAAACCATCATCCTCATTATTATTGTGACACGAGATTAGAACACACTATGTTTCATTGCACTTATCTAGCTCTAACTGTATGATGTTAAATAATCACTCTCCTTTTATTCTAAATCCAGAGAACATAATACAACACCTTCCAAAAGAAATCTCACCTGCCTTCAGTCAGGCTATACAGAGACACACCAAGAACTCCCTCAGTGGGGCCATGCCATCTTGGCCTTCAATCTATGAGTCAGAAATTGAACTGGCTAAATTGTAAAGACCACTTTAAGTAACTTGTAATTGTCTTTTTCCTTGACTATGCACAATTTCCCAATTTAAATTATTGTGATACTTTGAGGAAATTCTTTATGAAAGCAATATTTGCAATAAAATTAGTATGTAGCTTGTTCTGGAATTCAGTAAGCTCACCAGGAAGGGTCAGAGTTAAATCGCTCATATTTAGTAAAAATACAAAGAAAATTCACAACAGAATAATCTTCCTCTGTTGAATTCATAAAAGAGAATACTAATAATATGAAAGAAACAATAAGTGTGAATGATCACCTACCAGGCATAATACAATGATAAAAATACTGGACGTAAACTACTGAACATCTCTTAAGTCTCCATTTTCTCACTTACGCAATGAAATTAGTACCACTTACCTTACCAAATTGCTGTAAGGATTAAATTAGGCAAGGCTTATTAAATAAGAGCAGAGCATGCCATACTCTTTGTTTCCTTTCTTTCTTTTTTTCTAAAATCTTCCCTGAAATTTGGTTAAAGCAAATCCTGCTTCAAAGGACCATATGTTTATCTCCCTTTCTTGAAGCTAAGGCCATTTCTGGTGAGCTTCTGCCCATCCAGCTATGTAATATAAGCCCCATATTCTTGCTCTCAATAGAGGCCTCTGTAATTTTCTGCATTTCTTTCTTACCTATAGATTCTCCAATTCCAGATCTCAGACTCTAGCTCTGTCACATGAGAAATATCTTCTGTGTGCTCACTGCTTGCGCATGCTTTATCACTCCCTATGTATCACCTGTGTACGTAGAAACGGTAAGGCTGCACAGTAACTACATTATCAAGCATCTTCATTCTACCTCTTCTATCTTAAATGACCAAAAAACTAGTAAAACATTTTCAGCTAACAACAGAAAGAGAAGAGATATAATTTAACCAGAAAGAGAAAAGATATAATTTCAGGTTGTTAATTCAGGTTTTTAAAAATTCACCTTTATTTTTATATTCACCAGGCTTGTGCATAAAATAAAGACTGAAGTGCTCACAGATGAGGCAGCAATTAGCATCTAAACATACCATATGCTGTTGTTGCACCTATCCAAAGTTATCTAGGTTATCACTGACAAATAGCTTCCCCCAGAATACAAGAAATCGACACCACCTGCTCCTTCTTGGCTTGTGGAGTGAAACAGACTTTATCCTCTACTGCCTCTGCTAAACTGTGCATTACAGGTGAGCCAAAACCACTCTGCCAGCCAATCAAAGAAAAATGACTTCACTCAACAGGAGTACTCTCCCTTGCCAAAAGAAAGGAAAAGAGACCTGAGAAATCATTTAATCCAAGACCCTCATTGTATAGATCAGAATGCAGGTCAAATGCTTTGCCAAAGTCATAAAAGTTAGTTAGTTGCAAAAATAGGATGTGTAAAAACCTTTCTGCTTAAATTAAGGATTCCTTCAGGGAGGGAGCAGGATGTACTGTGGTAAAATACACATAATATGACATAAATATACACAACGTGTATTTTAAGAGCACAGAACCAGTATTGAGTGAAACTGCCTTGGCTTGTATTATAATTCTTCAATTATATACAAACTACCAAGTTAATCGGTAGGGTCTTCAGTTTTCTCGAAACTATCTTGCAGAATCATTGTGAAGAGTACATGAGACAATGCACATAATATCCATGTAATTGCACCACACATAGATTAAACACATGATCGCAATTATTATTATTATTCAACGGTCCAGAAAATCTAAACCTATTAATAGAGTAAATCTATTAAGTCCCAAAATAACTTAATATCTTCAAAAGAAGGGAACATCCTACATTCAATGGAACTGTAAAGTCAAACTTCCAAATTTTAAAACTTTATCTAGATCACCAACTATTCAGTCCCTTTAAAATTCTCTTTTCTTTATCTTTGGAATGGCTGTCCTAAGCTTTCAGTAAATTCACCTGTCCCAGAACATAACCACATATAATATAGAGATTAAGAAATAAAGGTTTTTATTTCCATTTAAAACTCTCATTTGAGCCTTTAAACCAGATTCTAGCTATTATGTAGAATAAAAGATTAAGGAAACAAAATAAAAATTTATGAAGTATGAGGAACTCTGCCTAATTTGAGCTTTGAGCCATGGTTTAAATATTCTTTTAAGGAAAAGCCTCTTAAACCATTTATCTATTGATGGGCATTTAGATTGCTTCTGTATCTTGGCTATTTTAAATAATACTGCAATGCCATAGGGGTGAATATATCTTTTTGAAATAGTTAAATACTCAGGAATGAAATTGCTGGATTTTAATTTTTTTTTTTTTTTTTTTTTTTTGCAGTACGCGGGCCTCTCACTGTTGTGGCCTCTCCCGTTGCGTAGCACAGGCTCCAGACGTGCAGGCTCAGCGGCCATGGCTCACGGACCCAGCCACCGCACGGCATGTGGGATCTTCCTGGACCAGGGCACGAACCCTTGTCCCCTGCTTCAGCAGGTGGACTCTCAACCACTGCGCCACCAGGGAAACCTGGATTTTAATTTTTTAAAAAAATCTCCATACTGTTTTCCACAGTGGCTGCACCAATTTACATTCCCACAAATGGGGCACAAGGGTTTCCTCTTCTCCATAACCTCGCAAACTCTTATTTGTTGTCATTTTGATGCTAGCCATTCTGACACGTGTGAAGTGTTATTGTGGTTTTGACTCGCATTTCCCTGATGATTAGTGATATTTAGCATCTTTTCATGTGCTTGTTGGTCATCTGTATGTCTTCTTTGGAAAAATGTCTATTCAGACCCTGTACCCATTTTTTAATTGGGTTGTTTGTTTTTTGATGTTGAATTATATGAGTTCTTTGCATATTTTGGATATTAACCTTTCTCTCTCTCTCTCTCTTTTTTTTCAGTGCCATGCAGCTTGCAGGATCTTAGTTCCCTGACCAGGGATTGAACCCGGACCCCAGTAGTGAAAGCTCCGTGTCCTAACCACTGGACAACCAGGGAATTCCCTGGGTATTAACCTCTTATGGGGTATATCATTTGCAAATACCGTCTCCCATTCAGTAGATGGCCTTCTCATTTTGTTGGCAGTTTCCTTCACTGTGCAAAAGCTTTTTAGTTTAATGTAATTCAATTTGCCTATTTTTCCTTTTGTTTCCCATGCCTAAGGAGACATATATCCCAAAAATATTGCTAAGAACAATATCAAACTACGTACTGCCAAGAAAGGGATCAAGAGGAAAGAGTAGGAAGATGCTGGGCTCACCTCCCCTCACGAACACATCAAATCTACCACTGTATATTGACGCTTGCTGAAATCAACCTGGGGACTAGCAGGACGACTCTTCAGCAACCAAGGCTGTAAAGAAAGATCCACAAAGAGTCTGGTAGGAAGGGATGAGAAGGGATCTGGTTGGGACCTGCACTGTGTCTTTTAGGTAACACAGAAGTGGAGGGAGGATATCACAGCCTCAGGGATCCTCCCCGGGGAGCAGCGGGTTCAAGCCACATATTAGGCACCCTAGCCCTGGGGTCATACACCAGGAAAACAAGCCTCCTTATCTTGCTTCAAAACCGGTGGGGCACAATCCCACTACTGGGCATATACCCTGAGAAAACCAGAATTCAAAAAGAGTCATGTACCAAAATGTTCATTGCAGCTCTATTTACAATAGCCAGGACATGGAAACAACCTAAGTGTCCATCAACAGATGAATGGATAAAGAAGATGTGGCACATATATACAATGGAATATTACTCAGCCATAAAAAGAGATGAAATTGAGTTATTTGTAGTGAGGTAGATGGACCTAGAGTCTGTCATACAGAGTGAAGTAAGTCAGAAAGAGAAAAAGAAATACTGTATGCTAACACACATATATGGAATCTAAGAAAAAAAAGATGTCATGAAGAACCTAGGGGCAAGACGGGAATAAAGACACAGACCTACTAGAGAATGGACTTGAGGATATGGGGAGGGGGAAGGGTAAGCTGTGACAAAGTGAGAGAGTGGCATGGACATATATACACTACCAAACATAAAATAGATAGCTAGTGGGAAGCAGCCGCATAGCACAGGGAGATCAGCTCAGTGCTTTGTGACCACCTAGAGGGGTGGGATAGGGAGGGTGGGAGGGAGGGAGATGCAAGAGGGAAGAGATATGGGAACATATATATATATGTATAACTGATTCACTTTGTTATAAAGCAGAAACTAACACACCATTGTAAAGCAATTATACTCCGATAAAGATGTTAAAAAAAAAAAAAAAAACAACGGTGTGGCTTACTGGAGGACTGTAAGAGAACCAAGGCTCTGTGATTAAAGCATGCAAGCATAGACTTGCTTACTCCCAGTCACAGCATGGAGGCAGCAGATTGAAAACTACTTGAAGCCCTGGCTGGCTTGCCAGGACTGACCTTGTACAAAAGTTGCAACTACGTTCACCTGCAAATGTGTGATGACAAGTCCTTTAAATGAGAATTAAATATCACAGTAAAGCATGAATTTCTATGATGAATTTAGTAAAGAAGGTTGTTCTGAATTTGACTCACCAAATAATATTGAGTCAGGAAGTTGAGGGATATGGACAAACAAAAAAAATTGGTAACCGATTGATACAATCTGGCACAAACACAGAAGTGCCAATGACATATGCCTCATTTAAAACAGTTTTTGGTAAAGCTTTGGTACTTAGTAAGGTTAGAGACAGACTGTTTAAGAATCATCTAGAACATGTATGAACTTCAAAGAATTATGCAAGGTGAAATACATGAGTCACAAAGGGACAAATGCTATATGAGTCCCCTTATACGTGATATACCCAGAGTAGTCAAATTTGTAGACAGAAAGTCTGGTAGTAGCCAGACTTTATAGAAAATTCCAAATAACATGTGCAAATACTCCCCCCTTCAGGAGGTGGAGCTTAATTCTCCCCACCTTCAGTGTGGGCTGGACATAATAATCCCTTCCAAAGAATTGTGAAAAGAAAAAATGGAAAAACCAGAAATGTTAGAATGGAAAAACTTGGCAAGCACAATCTTAACCTAGTGATCAAGATTATCTTACCAGTGATAAGTCATGCTGATATCATGCACCTCTGATTTGTCATGATAAGTCATGCTGATATCATGCACCTCTGATCTATGACAGAGAGAGAGGGAAGTGGGCCTGTTTAATATGTACAGAGTTTCAGTTTGGAAAGATGAAGAAGTTATGCATATGGATGGTGATGATGGTTGCACAACAATGTGAATGTACTTAATGCTACTGAACTGTACACTTAAAATGGTTAAAATGGCAAATTTTATGTTATGCGTATTTCACCACAGTTAAAAAAAAGAATCACCTGGAGAAACATAGCAAAGGAAGAAACTGACTAGAATAATGCAACTGAAATAACCATGAGAAACTAAACGTGCATATCTATTTATTGGTACCAAATTTCCTTATCATAAAATCTGTTTTTACCTTAAAATGTGTAGAAAATTTCAGCAAAAGAGTGCCCCCTTGTGGACCTCTGTGAAGTGGCAAAATTCATAATGAACAAGTTCTCTAAAATTGCACAGCTCTTCTGAATCATATATTCCAGTTCCTGCACATAAGCCTTGTGCTTGCATTCCTTGATATCAAAGGACTCAAACACCTCCCAAAAGTTAATCCAGAATCAGAGACTAAAAGAAGGATGCTGATATATTTTGGAGAGATTCTTTTCTCTTAATTTCTTAGCTGACATTCAAAAGACTATTCTTTTCTTGGAAGTTTTAAAGGTTGAAGCTCAGTGGCTTTTATGCTAATTGTAACCTAGTATATTCAAATTCATACTGGGTTTCTGGAAGAAGCTTCTGTACATGAAGAAAGAAAACATTTTGAGTGGATCTTTTTGGGGGGAGGTGGTTTAAGATTAACTTTATTTCATTCATCACTGCATTTTGTTCTGTTTCTCAGTAGAAATGACACCTTTTTTGTTACTGCCATCCAACTTTGCTGTTAATAAATAGGAAACTGAAGAAAATAAATATCTCTTTGATCACCACAAAGTGGTATGATATCTTTCCACAACAGATATTTTTATTTAACACTTTTATTTTAAGTTGCTTTTTGATGATTATGTAATTGTTTCTCCTGTTTTTGTTTTTTAACCTAGAGAATTTCATTAACCTCATTTGGTGGCCAAGGAACATGTTAAGTAAACTTTTAAAGGTCATTGAAAGAATGAGTGGCAAAGCAAGATTAAAATTCTGATGTACTGATTTCCTATGCTAATCTTAGCTCATTGCCAAAGCTGCTGCTCTAAAAATGTATGTTCTTAAGTAGAAGCAATTTTTTTTGAATGGGATTTTTCAAGGTAATTCTATTTTGTAGGGGGAAATAATTTATAGGATTTGATAAAAATTTCTTTGACAAACATAAGTTCCTAATCATGAATATGCTAATTTTGAAGAAGACAATAGAAAGATGAATTGCACCTGCTGGCAGCTTTCACTTGACCTTGGAAAGGTTAGAGTCATCCAGAGATCTCCTTAGAAATACTTTTTAGTGAAAAGTTCAAATTAAATGTCTTTTTACACTTTGGCTTCTGTTTCCTTAGGATCTGGAACTTGAACCAGTCTGGTATTAATGCATTAACTGTAAGTATCTTAAGCAATTTGTGGTTACCCATCGTGAGATGCTTTGAAGATCATTAGTTATAAGTTCATGATGTCACATTGTCTCATTAGTAGGCTATTGTCATTTCCAATTGTAACTATGTGAGGATATTTAAAAACTTCTTATTTTAGAATAATTTTAGATTTACAGAAGAACTGCAAAGATAGTATAGAGAATTTTTATATACCCTTCACCCAGTTTCCCCTCATGTTAACATCTTACATTACCATGTTACATTTGGCAAAATTTAGACACTAATATTGGCACATTACTGTTAACTAAACCCCTAAATTTATTCCATTTTTCCACTAATGTTTTTCTCTATCCCAGATTTTCATCCAGGATATCACTTTGCATTTAGTGGTCATACCTCCTTAGTCTTCTCTGATCTATGACAGTCTCTCAGATTTTCCCTGTTTTTCATGACCTTGACAGTTTTGAGGAATATGTATTTTGTAGATTGTCTTCAAATTTGGTTTTTTATGATGTTTTTCTCATGATTAGACTGGAATTAGTGTTCCTGTGTGTCTGTGTGTGTGTGGGTGGGTGTGTAGAATACGGAAAATGTGGCAGTGTCCTCATAACATCAAATCAGAGGTGCATGATATCAGCATGACTTATCACTGGTAAGATAATCTTGATCACTAGGTTAAGATTGTGCTTGCCAAGTTTTTCCATTCTAACATTTCTGGTTTTTCCATTTTTTCTTTTCACAATTCTTTGGAAGGGATTATTATGTCCAGCCCACACTGAAGGTGGGGAGAATTAAGCTCCATCTCCTGAAGGGGGAGTATTTGCATATGTTATTTGGAATTTTCTATAAGGAAGGTTTGTCTCTTCTTTTCCATTTATTTGTTTATTCAGTTATTTCTTTATATCAGTATGTACTAATGTATATTTTATACTTTGGGTTATAATCCAATACTATTTATTTTGTTGCCCACATTTTCCAGCTTTGGCCATTGGGATCTCTTTCAAATTTGTTCCCGTGGCCTTTTGACATGCCCCCATTCTTTTGTTTTCTTAAGCACCTCCTTACTCTCTGGCATTATAAGATGCTCCAGGTTCACCTAGGATTTACTAGTATTTCTATTGCCTCAGCCCTAGAATCAACCATTTTTCTAAGGAGCTCTGATTGCTTTTATTGGCAAATGGTATTTAGAAACCAAGATCTGGGCACTCAGTGTGCTCATTATTACTGGGTGTCACTCCTTCTAGGCCCTCTCAGTAAATAGAACTAGGAAACATATGTATGTATAAACATATGTATATAATTATTTCTGTATCTCTCCATCTGTAGACAGATGATAGATGAATGGTTAGGTAGATAGATATAGGAATTCATACTAAAGTCTCTGACACTAACCCAATACCAAATGGTTTATTCTAGCCTGTTGTGAGAATTTTTTAAAAATCTTACTTCCTCTTAATCACTGAATCTTTTTTGGTAACATGTTTTATATTATTAAAGAATGTTTGCCTTTTAGGCTGCTACCAGTGTACTTTGGTGACATAATGATGTTGCAGTATCATTTTCTGTAAGTCAGGTCAAGTTTTTTGACCCATATGGCAGATCCTGCTGATTACCTACTTAATATTTATTCAAGTCTTCTTTATTCCTCAAAGTTTAGGGGTAGCAGTGTGCCCAGTTTAAAAATTCTTCTCCCCAGACTTTCTTTAAATTAGGTAAACCTGCAATCTAGATTTACAAGATATAAGAGGGAGCTTCCTGGGTAGAGTATATGGGAAGGCTATTGTTTTCCCAATAAAACACATATTTTGCTCTGCATTCTGTTCTCTTCCATCTGAGACACGTGATATCTGGAGGCGGAGCAGTTATCTTGTGAACAAGTGGATAATAACCATATACTAAAGACGGCAGAGCAGGATGATTAGAAGGATCCTGGTTTAATGAGTTCTCTAAGCAACTGCACCAGCTTTAGACTGCCTACCTCCAGACTTCTTGTTATGTGGGGGAAGTGGGCTCCTATTAAGTTAATCTACTGCAGTCTGTTATATGAAGTTGAACAGAATTAATTGGTACAACCAATTTGGAAGAATGGAACAATAATTCTTTTCTGTCTAAATTGGATGACCTGTTATTGTAATATGTGCCATGAAATACCAGCCAGAGCTGGTTTGTTGTATCACATTTAGGTGTTGAAAAGCATAGTTCAGTTTTAACTGTTGATATGCAAAAATTTTAATGGTATTAGGCCAGCAAGTTTCAGGATTAGCCAAAAGTTCCTCCATACATACCATGTAAAGGAAAAAACTTTGGGGAGAAAAAGGAAATTGTATACGGGCTCTGAGGTTATAAATTAATTTCATAAGAGATTGATTTGCAGGATGTGAGTCAGTATCTTAAGAATACAGTCCAAAGATTCTTGGGATAGCAGGAGGGGAATATGGGGAAGGGAGAGGGGGAAACAGGGGAGTGTCAGAGTTCATGGGAGAATGTGCAATTTGAAAAAATCATATTAGAGTTATAATGACTTTTGATTAATATATTTAATTTTCTTTGAAAATTAATAATAATAGATATTTTTTATGTTCCAGGCTATATACTAAGCCTCATAAAAGTATTATAACATTAACTTGTCACAATAATACTTTGCAGTAGCTACTCTTAGTATCTTCATTTAAAAGATTAGGAAACAAGTGTAGAAGTGTCAGCTCACATATCTAACGAGCTCTGGCATTTAAAACCAAGTATGTCTGGTTCCAAGATCTATGTTCCTACTCACCTCACTGAACTGTTTCCTTGCTAAATAACATTAAAGGAAATTATAGGGCTCTTATTTCATCAAGTGGCACTTTACAAAAGGGATTTTTTAAAAGTTGAGTAGGGGGGCTTCCCTGGTGGCGCAGTGGTTGAGAGTCTGCCTGCCGATGCAGGGGACACGGGTTCGTGCCCCGGTCTAGGAGGATCCCACATGCCGTGGAGCGGCTGGGCCCGTGAGCCATGGCCGCTGAGCCTGCGCGTCCGGAGCCTGTGCTCCGCAACGGGAGAGGCCACAACAGTGAGAGGCCAGCGTACCGCAAAAAAAAAAAAAAAAAAAAAGTTGAGTAGGGCTTCCCTGGTGGCGCAGTGGTTGAGAGTCCACCTGCCAATGCAGGGGACATGGGTTCGTGCCCCTGGAAGATCCCACATGCCATGGAGCGGCAAGGCCCATGAGCCATGGCCACTGAGCCTGCACATCTGGAGCCTGTGCTTTGCAATGGAAAGTTGAGTAATATTGCTCTACTCAGTGAAAAATGAAAAGATGTTTTCCTACCTACTGATAGGAGTAAATCACATTGCCAAATGACATATTTCTAGATAAATATAACAATTTAAATTGACAGTTGACTTGTATGAATCTATGACCTGAGTTCATTGCAATGTCACTAAGAAATCTTTTCTCAATTAAAACATAAAAAATGAGGTATATTTGTTTCACATAAATTATTTGCAAGAGGGATATGTGTAGCCCTACTGTATACTTGCTCATAATTCACTTTTATATGAGATATTTTGAATCATGCTAGAAATGACAGGCAGCTTTAACTGTCATTCTGATTTAGAAAATGCTAGGTATCTGTGAACTTAATTGGCATGAATAAAATATGATTTATGAAAGATATTGGAAGGATTTTTGTCAATTTTTCTATTCATAGTAAATGTATGTGATTGTATTCTTGAAAATTATTGTTTAATAAATTATGAAGTAGAAATTTCTACCAGAATAAGAAGAAATACATTTTCCAACATTTATAGTCCTTTTAGTAGGCATACTTTTTTTTTTTAACCCTACCTATAACAGATTTTCACACTGATTATAATAGATTAGCATGGAACAACCAACGATTGCCTTATGAACATAAAGATTTTCATGAAGAGCTTATGGCATCCCTAATAAAACTGAGCACAGGACTGAATAAGTTGTCTCAAATAGCAATTCCCATGTATTGACAGTCATAGCAACAAAATCTCATATCTGAAGTAGCATCCATAATAATTTAATTCTAATATCAATACATAGTTCCATAAATTATTGATTAAAGAAAATAAATGTACCTTCTTTTTTTCAGAAAAAAGACTTCTGCATATAAATGCATAAAAAGGGACAGCTAAAAATCAATATTACTGCAGTACTAGCCTCTCTGAGGGACACTGCCTGATGAAGTGTATATTATCTGTACCCTAGATGTCATGTGGGATTGCCAGTCCCCTTAATGTCTGAATAAAATTTCCTCCATCATCGCATTCCATGACTTGTGTCAGCACAAAACTTTTCTCAAGTTTTCTGAAAATTATCTAGGTCTTACATTTTCTTTGTTCTTCTGGCTTCTAGCTTTCTGCTCTTTGAATTAGTTTACCTTTTCACCTTTTTTTTTTTTTTTTTTTTTTTTACCTTTTCACCTTTTTAACTATCCTTTCTGTTCCAGGTCATATTAACCCAGATATGAAACTCAGTCATTTATTATAGTACCATAAAATTAAAAAAATAATAAGACATATTATGTAATATAATGTACTAAATTTGGGGGAGAAAAGGGATAGGAGAGAATTTACCTGGAAGAAATATCATCATCTTAAATTGAATAATAGACATCCTAGTTTAAAATACTTCAGCCATCCCACCCACTGCCAGGGATTTTTCATTGCTACCTCACTGCGTATAGACCCTCAGCTTCACACCATCTCTTTGGCTCCTTATTCATCTTCCCACTTCTATCTAGTCTCTTCCCTGCCCTCGCCTTCCTGAATTGCCACGAATAACTCCAAATTCAGCAGAGCAATTCATTTTGTCTTCCTCTGAGTACCTTAAAAAACCAAAAACCAAAAACCAAACAAACAGAAACACACAGAGCCTGAATAAAGCTTCCCTGCTGTTTTATCAGGAAGTGAAATTCCAGGGAAGTAAGAATGAGGTAAAAAGGAAAGTGAAGCAAGGAAGAAAATGGAGCTTCCCTGGCGGCGCAGTGGTTGGGAGTCCGCCTGCCTCTGCAGGGGACGCGGGTTCGTGCCTCGGTCCGCGAGGATCCCACATGCCGCGGAGCGGCTGGGCCTGTGAGCCATGGCCACTGAGCCTGCGCGTCCGGAGCCTGTGCTCCGCAACGGGAGAGGCCACAACAGTGAGAGGCCCGCATACCATAAAATATATATATATATATAGGTGTATTACTGACCTGGCTGTAGTTTCACAAGAAAACATAACTTAGTATTGCAGGACATGTGGAACTTTTTGCATCTCCAAATAGTCAGGGGCTGGAAGAGATCAAAATATATCTGCGGGACCCTTTCCATCTCCTGCCTCTCATTGATCAGTTTCCTTCTAGTGGAGTTTTAACTTCACAGCACTTGTGATTTTAAATAAGATTCCTCATCAGATACATATATTACATTACTTGATTTCTGGATACACATAAATGGTAAACTCTGCTTCAGAAGTTTAATTAGCAATCAGACTCACCGGCATCCGTAGTCTGTCATTTCAAACAACCTCTTATCACTGTCCTAAATTCTTCAACTCTGTTATCCTTTTGTCACCACCTGCTAGGGAAAAAAACTCTAGAACAATATATCTGCACTATGGAATGCTGGTGAAAATTGTACAACTGGGTATTCTGGCTACAAATTCAATAACCTTAACTGGATTTTCAACAGTGCCCAATTCAACTGCTTTATTTCCTTCATTAGTTTGCTCTCCTGTTTCCACACAATTTAAAATCTTCACTCTCCTTAAATCTCAAGCCCCAAGCTTTTCCCTCACCCTTAGGAAATGACCCTCCACCCCATATTCAGATAGAAAAAGAAAGCTTTTATACAGACTTTCCATCAAATACCTATGACCCAATTCTCAAAGCTACCTTCATCCTTTGTATCAACAGGCCCTGGCATAGAGTGGGTACACAATAAGTATTTTTAAATAAATACATACTCACTCTTAACTGCTCCCCCATGTCTAATGAAGAAATGTCCGTTCCACCTGTCTCTTCTATGTCTTCAACCTCCCACTCCTTACTAATGGACATTTAAATTTGCTATAGTGTCTCTAGTTTGTTTGTTTGTTTGTTTTTCAATCTTCCTTCAGTCTTACTCTTTCAGCCTTACCCACCCACAGCTGAATAGGATTCCACTGTATAAATGTCATTTCTGTATCCATTCTACTGTTGGTCATTTGAGTTGTTTCCAGTTTTTTTTGCTATTACAGCAATTCCACAAAGATACTTGTGCATGTTTCCTGGTGCATATATGTAAGATTTTCTCTAGAAGAGAAATTTCTGGGTCACTAGGTATACACATTCTCAACTATAGTACATAATGCCAAATTATGATCCAGAATGGTTGGACACTTTACACTTCTGCCAGCCATACGTAAGGGTTTCCCATAGCTCCACATCATCATAAGTTGATAAACTCATTATTTCTTAGTTTTTACAAATCAAATGGGCATGTAATGACATCACACTTTGGCTATAATTTGCAGTTTCTTGATTACTAATGAAGCTGATTATATTTTAATGTTTTTAGACCATTCTTTTTTCTGTGAGGAGCTTTCTCAAATAGTTTGCCCATTTTTCTTTTGGGTAACTTTTTAGTGTTGGTTTGACGTTCTTTGTATATTCTGGATATTAATAATTTTAAATTAAATTTCTTTCAAATATCTTCTATTTTGATTTTTCACTTTCTATATGCTCTTTTGATAAATAGATGTTTTATTTTTAACATAATTGAATTTATCAATCTTTTCCTTTATAATTTGAGTAGTTTGTTTCTTACTTGAGAATCTTTGCTGTGAGATACTAAAGATTCTCATAGATTGTCTTACAAAAGTATTATAGAATTCTCTAATTCACCTATAATTTTTGTGTGTGTATGTGGTAGCCAGGTTCCAAGATGGCCTCCAATAATCCCTGCCTCTGTTATTCTTACCCTTGTGTATTATCTCCCCACAATGAATAAGGCTAACCTGTGTAATAAATAGTAGATGTGGAAATAATGGTTTTTGACCTCTGAGTCTAGATAATAAAAGGCATTGCAGTTTCCATTTTGCTCTCTCTTATACCACTAACTATGGGAGAAAACAGCTGCCATGTTGTGAGGATACTCAGGCAGCCCAGTGGAGTAGTCCATGTAGGTAGGGGCTGACCTCTCCCTCGCCAAGAGCCAGTAAGAAACTGGTTGACAACAGCCATATGAATAAGTCATCTCTGAAGTGGGTCCTCCTGTCTCAGTCTTGCCTTCAGAAGACTGAAGCACCTGGTTAACATTTTGACTGCATCCTCATGACAGATTCTGAGACAGAACTACCAGATAAGCTGCTCTTGAACTTCTAACTTGCAGAAACTGTGTGAATTAAATGTATTAGCCCTAAGTGTTGGGCTAGTATGTTGCGCAGTACAGATAATTAACAATTATATACGTAAGATAGCATTTACATTTCAATATTTTTCACTTGCATAATCAGTTTTTCCAGCATAATTTATTTGAAAAGTCCTTTTTATCTACAGTTATCTGCAAGAGTAGTTCTTCCATAAATAAATTTTCCACTTATATGTGGATCTGATTCTGGACTCCTTATTCTATTTTATTGGTCAATTTGTACACACTTGAGTTAATCCTTCATTAGTTACTAAGCTATATAACTTCCTATATTTGGAAGGCAGCTACAATAACCACTAACCAACACACACTAACTTCTTATATTTGATAAAACATGCTTCCAATATTCTTCAGGAAATTCTTATCTGCTTTTAACCTTTTGATCTTCTATGTGTATATTTAGAATCATCTTATCATTCTCTGCAGGAAAACCTGTTGAGTCTTTTAGTATTTTAGCATTTTGAATATTTTAGTCTATGTGTATCCATTTGGAGTTTTCTTTAACAAGTATCATAATTTTCTTCAAAAAGACCACGTAAATTATTTATTAGATTTATACCTAGGTATTTCATTTTTATAAACCAGCATGGAGTATTATGAAATGGAATTTTGAAGAAGATATAATCTAAAATAGCAAAAAATATAACAAATTGCTCAAGCCAGAAACTGGCCTATAGTAAGCACTCCATAATATTTTAAAGAAGATTTATGAATGAATAAATGGATAAATGGTAAATAACTAAATGGATAACCATCTACCATTTATTTTTGAAGTGACTGGTATGCCTACCTCTAATATCTATTTCAGATACCATTTTAATTAGGTACTCAGTATTCTCGGGGGATTTTTCCCCCATAATAAGAAACCCTGATGTTTCTAGTTCTCATCTCAGTATGCCACTGATCCAGAGATACAGGATCTAAAGGAATACTTCAAAGGGACATAAGACAGCATCTTATATCAACTCGTCTTTTCTTTTTCCATGATACCCTTTTCTTCTTTATAATGTTTGACATGTGTTACTGAGCTCTCCTGCTAAGTATATTCAGTTCAACTTATTGTACTTCACTGAGGCCTTTATAAACCTTTTCATGTGTAAGGATAATAGTTACATATTTTTCCATACTTTATTTTGTTGCTGATTTTGTTGTTGTTTTCTTTCATTTGTTATAAAGATTAGACTCTTATTCAATGGAAAAACTTTCAAAAATTATATCACTATTATCCTCATCCCTCACTATATATGGAATTTATAAATATTTCCAAATTCTCAATCCTGGACATCTTTCAGTGATATTTTTTAAGTCTCTTAAGTTATTCAGCAATTTAATAACTCCTTTTTGCTATTTTTTTCAAAGTCTGGGGAAGAAACTGCATATTGGACTTGGGCCAACAATATGTGTTTCTCTCTGTGGATAAGCAAAATTTCATAAGAACTAAGATAATTCAAGCAGATGTTCATGATGTAACTGCCAGAAAAAGCACTCAGAGGCACAAAGATAAATTCAAATTCAGTGTTTGGAAATTTCCCCACTATACCCAAGCATCTTTTGAAGAAACTATTTTGTGGGTTTTAGTTACTTTTAAAGACCTTCCATAATTTCATCTAAAAATCACTTTTGAAATTTGAACTACTATTCCTGGAAATATATCTTAGATGGATTTTGGATGGAAGTGAGGGAGTAGATATGGGTCTTTATCTTTTAGTGTCTCACTCACTTACAAATATATGGGGCTCTCCATGATCAAGCCACAGCTTATTTCTTGTCACTTCCTATTTTCAAATCTTCTTCCAATTATATGGAAATTCCAGCATCTCCTAAAGCATGTCATGCTATTTCACACCTGTGTGGCTTTGCTCATTTTATTGTCTTTCCTTAGAATGCTCTACTCTAAGCCCCACTGCCATTATCCACCAGGCAAATACATACTGTGTTTTCAGGTACAGCCCAACATCACCTGTTCTAGGAAACCTCCTCTGACTGCCATTCATCTCCCACAGGCAAATTAACTACTTTATCTTTCGTACTTTCTCTCTCTCTATTCTAGACCTTTCTGTCATGGTATCTATACCATTGTATTGGTTTATTTGAATTTTTGGTTCTCCCTGAGCAGCCATAAATTATTCAGAGGTAAACATTTTATCTTCCAGTTTTGGATTACTAGCACCTAGTAGTATCTGACTCAGTACGAACTCAGTGAATTCATCTCAAAGGAATGAATGAATGTCTCTATTTCCATCAGTGATTTAATACTTGATAGTAAACGTTTGAAATTTTATTCTCCCACATTTTGAGATTTTGACTTTAATGAAATCTCTTGCATACGTTAGACATTACTTTGTCCTTTTCATTTGTCCCTAACACATATGAGATAAATAATCTCCATAAATGTTAAGAGAACATATTGTAATATGTCATAGCATAGAAAAGGCATACCTAAAACACCATAGTGCAGACACTTTGTTCCAATGTTTGACAGAATGCTGGACTAAAACTTAAAGAATCTTGAAAAGAAGGAATACTTAAATAAGGATAACTTTATAATGTTTCATTTATATCCTTAGAACTGTAATGTGTTCCCTGAGTAAGTTGCCTCATTTAATTTAATGTGCACAAAAAGCCTACAAGATTTGTGGGTATTTTCCTCATAGCAGATAAGGAAACTGAGAGATTAAATAAATCTCAGAGAGAGAGATTTGACATAAATTGCAGCAATACTTTTTTCAGATTAAATAAATCTGAAATAAATAAATAAATAAATCTCAGAGAGATTAAATAAATCTCCCAAGGACACACAAAGTGACTTTGACTCTGGTATTTCTAACACAAAAGCCCATGATTTTTGTTTTCTTTTCTTTTCTTTTTTACAGTGGTAAGAACACTTAACATGAGATCAACCCTCAACACATTTTTAAGCATGCAATGCTGTATTGTTACTATAGGCACAATGTTTTACAACAGAGCTCTAGAACTTAATCACCTTGAGTAACTAGAACTTTATACCAGTTGATTAGCAGCTCTCCATTTCTACACACACCCCCACACCCCGCCCCTGGCAACACCATTGCACTCTCTACTTCTAAGTGTCTGACTATTTTATTTTATTTTATTTTTAATTGAAGTAGAGCTGCTGTACAATATTACGTAAGCTACAGATGTACAATATAGTGATTCACTATTTTTAAAGGTTATATTCTATTTATAGTTATTATAAAATATTGGCTACAATCCCCATGTTGTACAATATAACCTTGTAGGTTATTTTATACCCAATAGTTTGTATCTCTTAATCCCCTAGCCCTAGAGTCCCTCCCCCTTTCCTCTCCCCACTGGTAATGACTAGTTTGTTCTCTATATCTGTGAGTACGCTTCTTTTTTGTTATATTCACTAATTTATTATATTTTAGATCCCACATATAAGTGATATCATACAGTGTTTGTCTTTCTCTGTCTGACTTATTTCACTTAGCATGATGCCCTCCATGTCTTTTCATGTGCCTGTTGGCCATCTGCATTTCCTCTTTGGAAAAAGGTCTATTCAGTAATGCCCATTTTTTAATTAGGCTTTTTGTTTTCTTGATGTTGAGTTGTATGAGCTGTTTTTATATGCTGAATATTAATCCCTTATCAGTCATATCATTTGCAAATATCATCTCCCATTCAGTACGTTGTCCTTTTGTTTAGTCCATGGTTTCCTTTGCTGTTAAAAAGCTTTGAAGTTTAATTATGTCCCATTTCTTTGTTTTGATTTTATTTCATTTACTTAGGAGACAGATCCAAAAAATTATTGCTGCAATTTATGTCAAAGAGTGTTCTGCCTATATTTTCCTCTAGGAGTTTTATAGTATCTGGTCTTACATTTAGGTCTTTAATTCATTTAGGTTTTTCATATGGTGTTAGACAATGAATTTGGTAAAGTTGCAGGATACAAAATTAAGACACAGAAATCTGTTGCATTTCTATACACTAACAATGAAATATCAGAAAGAGAAATTAAGGAAACAATCCCATAACATCAAAAAGAATAAAATACCTGGAATAAATCTACCAAAAGAAGTAAAAGATCTGTACTCAAAATCTATAAGACACTGTTGAAAGAAACTGAAGATGACACAAACAGATGGAAAGATATACTGAGTTCTTGGATTGGAAAAATTAGTATTGTTAAATGACTATACTACCCAGGTCAAGCTACAGATTCAATGCAATCCCTATCAAAATACCAATGGCATTCTTTTGCAGAACTAAAACAAATAATTTTAAATTTTGTATAGAAACACAAAAGACCTCCAATAGCCAAAACAATCATGAGAAGGAAGAATAGAGCTTGAGGAATCATGCTCCTTGACTTTAGATTATATTACAAAGCTACAGTAATAAAAACTGTATGGTACTGACACAAAAGCAGACACATAGCTCAATAGAACAGTATAGAGGGCCCAGAAATAAACCCACACAACTACAGTCAGTCAATTTACAACAAAGGAAGCAAGCATATACAATGGAGAAAAGACAGTCTCTTCAATAAGTGGTACTGGGAAAACTAGACAACCACATGTAAAAGAATGAAAGCATTTGACTATTTTAGAGTCATGATATAGGTTGAATCATACAATATGTGTCCTTCTGAAAGCCTATGTTTTAATTTATTAGCCCTTTGAAAAGTAACAATAATAAATTGTAACATGTTAACATAAGATTTATGAATGATATTTGCTATTGAAGAATTGATTTACAATGTTGTTTTAGTTTCTAGTGTACAGAAAAGTGATTCTAATACATATATATGTATTTTTATATATATTTTTTCTGATTCTTTTCTATTGTAGGTTTTTACAAGGTATTGAATATAGTTCCCTGTGCTGTATGGTAGGAACTTGCTGTTAATTTTATATATATTAGTGTGTATCTGTTAATCCAAAGCTCCTAATTTATTCCTCCTCCTCCCTTTCCCCATTGGTAACTATAAGTTTTTTTTCTATGGCTGTGAGTTTCTTTCTGTTTTGTAGATAGGTTCATTTGTGCCGTATTTTAGATTCCCCACATAAGTGATATCATATGATATTTGTCTTTCTCCGACTGACTTATTTCACTTAAGATGATAATCTCTCATCCATGTTGCTGCAAATGGCATTATTTCATTCATTTTTATGGCTGAGTAGGATTCCATTATATATATATACCACATCTTTATCCATTCATCTGTCAATGGACATTTAGGTTGCTGCCATGTCTTGGCTATTGTAAATAGTGCTACTACGAACATTACAATGAATGTAACTTTTCAAATTAAACTTTTCTCCAGACATAGGCCCAGGAGTGGGATCACTGGATCATATGGTAATTCTATTTTTAGGTTTCTGAGGAACCTCCACAATGTTTTCCATAGTGGCTACACCAACTTACATTCCCACCAACAGTGTAGAAGGGTTCCCTTTTCTCCACAGCCTGTCCAGCATTTGTTATTTGTAGACGTTTTAATGATGGCCATTCTGACAGGTGTGAGGTGGTATCTCATTGTAGTTTTGATTTGCATTTCTCTAATAATTAGTGATGTTGAGCATCTTTTCATGTGTTTGTTGACCATCTGTGTGTCTTCTTTGGAGAAATGTCTATTGAGGCCTTCTGCCCATTTTTTGATTGGGTTGTTTGTTTGGTTTTTTTTGATATTGAGTTGTATGAGCTGTTTGTTTATTTTGGATATTAACTCCTTGACAGTTGTATCATTTGCAAATATTTCTCCCATTCCATAGTTTTTGTTTTGTTTTGTTGATTGTTTCCTTCACTATGCAGAAGATTTAAATTTAATTATGTTCCATTTGCTTATTTTCACTTTTATTCCTGTCACGTTGGGAGAGTGACCTAAGAAAATATTGCTATGATTTATGTCCAAAAATATTTTGTCTATGTTCTTGTCTATGAGTTTTATGATGTCATATAATATTTACATCAGCCATTTTGAGTTTATTTTTGTGTATGGTGCAAGGGAGTGTTCTAACTTCATTGATTTACATGTGGCTGTCCAGCTTTCCCAGCACTACTTGCCAGAGAGACTGTCTTTATTTCCATTGTATATTCTTGCCTCCTTTGTTAAACATTAATTGACCATAGTTGTGTGGGTATATTTCTTGACCTTCTCTTCTGTTCCATTGATCCATATGTCAGTTTTTGTGCCAATACCATGCAGTTTTGATTACTGTAGCTTTGTAGTATTGTCTGAAGTCTGGGTGGGTTATGCTTACTGCTTTGTTGGGGTTTTTTTCCCTCAGGATTGCTTCGGTAATTCTGGGTCTTTTGTGGTTCCATATAAATTTTAGGATTATTTGTTCTCGTTCTTTGAAAAATGTCATGGGTAATTTGATAGGGATCACATTAAATCTGTAGATTGCTTTGGGTAGTATGGCCATTTAAACAATATTAATTCTTTCATTCCAAGAGCATGGGATATCTTTCCATTTCTTTGAATCCCTTTCAATTTCCTTTATCAGTGTTTTATAGTTCTCAGCATATATGTCTTTCACCTTCTTGGTCAGGTTTTTTTCTAAGTATTTTATTTTATTTTTTTGATGCAACTTTAAAAGGGATTTCTTTTTTTACTTTCTCTTTCTGATATTTCATTGTTAATGTAAAGAAATGCACTAGATTTCTGTATATTAATCTTGTATCTTCATAACTTCCTGAATTGTTTATCAGTTCTAGTAGTTTTTCTCTAGAGTCTTTGGGGTTATCTGCATATAATGACAATTTTACCTCTTCCCTTCCAATTTAGATAGGTTTTATTTCTTTTTCTTGTCTGATTGCTGTGCCTAGAACTTCCAATACTATGTTGAATAGAGGTGGTGAGAGTGGGCATCTTGGTATTGTTCCAGATTTTAGCAAGAAGGCTTTCAGCCTTTCACTGTTGAGTATTGTGTTGGCTGTGGATTTGTCATAAATAGCTTTTTTTAAATTTTATTTTTTATTGAAGTATAGTTGATTTACATTGCTGTACCAATCTCTGCTGTACAGCAAAGTGACTCAGTTATACACATAGAGACATTCTCTTTTTTTTAAATATTCTTTTCCATTATGGTTTATCACAAGATATTGAATATAGTTCCCTGTGCTATTCAGTAGAACCTTGCTGTTTATCCATCCTATACATAATAGTTTACATCTGCTAATCTCACACTCCCAGTCCTTCCCTCCTCACACCCCATCCCCTTGGCAACCACAGATCTGTTCTTTATGTCTGTGAGTCTGTTTCTCTTTTGTAGATATGTTCATTTGTGCCATATTTTAGATTCCACATATAAGTGATATCATGTGGTATTTGTCTTTCTCTTTCTGACTTACTTCAGTTAAGATGATAATCTCTAGTTGCATCCATGTTGCTGCAAATGGCATTATTTCATATTTTTTTTATGGGTGAGTAAGATTCCATTGTATTTACATACCACATCTTCTTTATCCATTCATCTGTTGATGGACATTTAAGTTGTTTCCATGTTTTGGCTATTGTGAATAGTGCTGCTATGAACGTAGAGGTGCATATTTCTTGTTGAATTATAGTTTTGTCTGGGTATAGGCCCAGGAGTGGGATTGCTGGATCATATGGTAATTCTATTTTTAGTTTTCTGAGGAACCTCCACACTGTTTTCCATAGTGGCTGCACCAACTTACATTCCCACCAACAGTGTAGGAATGTTCCCTTTTCTCCACAGACTGTCCAGCATTTGTTATTTGTAGACTTTTTAATGATGGCCATTCTGACTGGTGTGAGGAGGTACCTCATTATAGTTTTGATTTGCATTTCTGTAATAATTAGTGATGCTGAACATTGTTTCATGTGCCTCATTGCCACCTGTATGTGTTCTTTGGATAAATGTCTATTAAGGTCTTCTGCCCATTTTTATATTGGACTGTTTGGTTTTTGCTGTTGTTGTTGTTGAATTGTATTAGCTGTGTGTATATTTTGGAGATTAAGCCCTAGTCTGTCACATCATTTGCAAATATTTTCTCCCCTTTCATAGGCTGTCTTTTCAGTTTTGTTTGTTTGTTTCTGTTTTTTATGGTTTCCTTTGCTGTGCAAAAGCTTGTAAGTTTGATTAGGTCTCATTTGTTTATTTTTGTTTTTATTTCTATTGCCTTGGGAGACTGACCTAATAAAACATTGGTATGATTTATGTCAGAGGATGTTTTGCTTATGCTCTCTTCTAGGAGTTCTGTGGTGCCATGTCTTATGTTTAAGTCTTTAAGCCATTTTGAGTTTCTTTTTGTGCATTGTGTGAGGGTGAGTTCTAACTTCACTGATTCACATGTGGCTGTCTAAGTTTCCCAGCATCACTTGCTGGAGACACTGTTTCCCATTTTATATTCTTTCCTCCTTTGTCAAAGATTAATTGACGATAGGTGTGTGGGTTTGTTTTGGGGTTCTCTGTTCCATTGGTCTGTTTGTCCGTTTTTGTGCCAATAGCACACTGTTTTGATAACTGTAGCTTTGTAGTATTGTCTGAAGTCTGGGAGAGTTATGCTTACTGCTTTGTTCCCCCCACCCCCCAAGATTGCTTTGGAAATTATATGTCTTTTATGGTAGCATGTAAATTTTAGGGTTATTTATTCTAGTTCTGTGAAAAATGTCTTGGGTATTTTGATAGGAACCACGTTAAATCTGTAGATTGCTTTGGGTAGTACTGCCATTTTAACAATAATTCTTCTAATCCAAGAGCATGGGCTATCTTTCTATTTATTTGAAACCTTTTTAATTTCTTTTATTAATGTTTTATAGTTTTCAGCATGTAAGTCTTTCACCTACTTGGTCAAGTTTATTCTTAGGGGTTTGTTTTTTTTTTTTTTTTTGGTGCTATTTTAAAAGGTTTTTTTTTTTTACATTCCCTTTCTGATATTTCATTTTTAGTGTAAAGAAATGCAACGAACCTTTGAATGTTAATCTTGTATTCTGTTACTTTACTGAATTTATTTGTTAGTCTTTGTGTGGAGTCCTTAGGGTTTTGTATATATAGTATTATTAAATCTGCATATAGTGACAATTTTACCTCTTCCCTTCCAATTTGGATATGTTTTATTTCTTTTTCTTATCTGATTACTGTGGCTAGGACTTCCAATATTATGTTGAATAGAAGTGGTGAGAGTGGGCATCCTTGTCTTGTTCCAGATTTTATCTGGAAGAATTTTAGCTTTTCACTGTTGAGTATTATATTGGCTGTGGGTTTGTCATAAATGTCTTTCATTAGGTTGAAATAAGTTCCCTCTATTCCTGCTTAGGTAAGAATTTTTATCATGAATGAATGTTGAATTTTGTCAAATGCTTTTTCTACATCTATTAAGATGATCATGTGGTTTTTGACTTTTCTTTTGTTAATGTGGTGTATTACATTGATTGATTTGCAAAGTTGAACCATCCTCATGAACTTGGGATGAATTCCACTTGGTCGTTGTGTGTGATCTTTTTTATATGTTGTTGGATTCAGTTTGCTAATATGTTGTTGAGAATTTTGACATCTATGTTCATCAAAAATATTGGCCTGTAATTTTATTTTTTTGGTGGTGGTAGTGTCTTTTTCTGGTTTTGGTATCAGGGTGACTGTGGCTTCATAGAATGTCTCTGGGAGTGTTCCCTCCTCTTCAATCTTTTGGAAGAGTTTGAGAAGAATCAGTATAAGTTCTTTGTATGTTTGGTAGAATTCACCTGTGAAGCTATCTGGTCCTGGACTTTTGTTTGTAGGGAACTTTTTTTTTAATTACAGACTCTAATTTACTCCTAGTGATTGGTCTGTTCAAATCATCTATTTCTTCTTGATTCAATTTTGCTGGGCTGTATGTTTCTAAAAAGTTGTCCATTTCTTCTAGGTTGTCAAATTTGTTGACATATAATTGTTCATACAATTATATATGTCATAAGGTAATACACCATATGTCATAAGGTAATACACCTTATGGTTTTATGCATTTCTGTGGTATCAGTTGAGATTTCTCCTTTTTCATTTCTTATTTTGTTATTTGGATTCTCTCCTTTGTCTTGTTGGTGAGCATGGCCAGAAGTTTGTCAATTTTGTTTACCTTTTCAAAGAAAGAGCTCTTGGTTTTATTGAGTTTTTTCTATTGTTTTTTAATCTCTATTTTATTTATTTCCTTCCTGATCTTTATTATTTCCTTCCTTCTACTGACTTTAGGTTTTGCTTGTTCTTCTTTTTCTAATTCTTTTAGGTGGTAGGTTAGGTTGTTGACTTGAGATTTTTCTTGTTTTTTGAGGAAGCCTGCATGGCTATGAACTTCCCTCTAAGTACTGCTTTTTCTGCATCCCATAGATTTTGTAATTATTTTCATTGTCATTTGTCTCAAGGTATTTTTTAATTTCCTTTGTGATTTCCTCACTGACCCACTGGTTTTTTAGTAGTATGTTGTTTAGTCTCCATGTAGTCGTTTTTTTCTCTTTTCTTTTCCTGTGGTTGATTTCTAGTTTCATGCCATTGTGGTCAGAGAAGATGCTTGAAATAATTTCTGTACTCTTAAATTTGTTGAGGTTAGTTTTGTGCACTAGTATGTGATCAATCCTAGAGAATGTTCCATGTGAGCTTGAAA
Organism: Orcinus orca; assembly: GCF_937001465.1. Lineage (NCBI taxonomy): Eukaryota > Metazoa > Chordata > Mammalia > Artiodactyla > Delphinidae > Orcinus > Orcinus orca. The sequence goes on along the minus strand of NC_064569.1, from coordinate 31,319,392 downwards.
AGAATGTGTATTCTGTTTTTTATGGATGTAATGTCCTGAAAATATCAAGTCTAACTGTTCTATTGTATCATTTAGGATGTCTGTTGCCTTACTGATTCTCTGTCTGAAAGATCAGTCCATTGATGTGAGTGGGGTGTTAAAGTCTCCTACTATTATTCTATTTTCATTGATTTCTCCTTTCATGTCTGTTAGTATTTGTTTCATGTATTTAGGTGTTCCTATATTAAGTGCATATAAGTTGATGAGTGTAATATCTTTTTCCTGTATTGATTCTTTTATCATTATATAGTGTCCTTCTTTATTTTTCTTTATATTATTTACCTTGAAGTCTATTTTGTCTGATATGAGTATTACAACTCCTGCTTTCTTGTCATTTCCGTTTGCCTGGAATATCTTTTTCCATCCTCTCACTTTCAATCTATGTGTCATTTGTGCTAAGGTGGGTCTCTTGTAGGCAGCATATTGTAGGCTCTTGTTTTTTTAATCCAGTCTGCCCCTCTATGTCTTTGATTGGAGCATTCAGTCCACTGACATTTAAGGTAATTATTGATACATAAGTATTTATTGTCATTTCAAACCTTGTTTTCAACTGGAAATGTTGGAAATCAACTGGAAATGTCTTCTATATTCCATTCTTTCTCTTTTTGTTTTTCTTTTTGTGGTTTGATGGTTTCCTTTTATTTTATGCTTGTGTTCTCTTCTTTTTGGTTTTTATAAATCTATTTTATGTTTTTGATTTGTGGTTACCCTGTTTTTCAAGTATGTTAACCCCTTCCTATATCTGCTTGCTTTAGACTGATAGTCATATAAACTCAAAAACATTCTTAAAAAAAGAATCTGCATTTTCTTACTCTTCTTCCCCACATTTTATGATTTTGATGTCCCTCTTTACATCTTCATGTTTATCCTTTTGCTGTTCCATGTGTTTATCATTGTTTTCACAGATAGGTTTTTTTTTTTTTGATCTGTATACTTGTTTATTTAACTGATTTACTTTCCAATTTTGATTTCCTCCTTCCTATATCTTCTTGCTTATTTTCTATTTAGAGATGACCTTTCAATATTTCTTTTAGGATAGGTTTACTATTGCTGTATTCTTTTAGTTTTTGCTTGTCTGAGAAATTCTTTATTTCTCCTCATTCTAAATGATAATCTTGCTGGACAGAGTTTCTAGATTGCAGATTTTTCTCTTTCAAGACTTTGAATATATTTTGCCACTCCCTTCTGGCCTGTAGTATTTCTGTAGAGAAATCAGCTGATAGCCTTATGGGAGTTCCCTTGTAATTAACTCTTTGTTTTTCTCTTGCTGCCTTTAGAAACCTCCCTTTATCTTTAACTTTTGCCATTTTTTAGTATAATATGTCTTGGTGTAGGTCTGTTTGGGTTCATCTTGTTTTGGACCCTCTGTGCTTCCTGTATTTGGATATCAGTTTCCTTTTTAGGTTTGGGAAGTTTTCAGCCATAATTTCTTCAGATACATTTTTAATCCTCTTTTCTCTTTCTTCTCCTTCTGGAATCCCTATTATACATGGATTGGCTCACTTTATATTATCCTATATGTCTCTTATATTGCTTTCATTTTTTTTATTTGGCTTTCTGCCTGCTCTTTTGATTGGGTAATTTCCATTATTCTATCTTCCAGGTCACTTATTCTTTTTTTCTGCATTGTTCATTCTGCTATTCATTGCCTTGAGCTCAGCTTTCACCTCAGCAAATGAGTTTTCTAATTTTTCTTGACTCTTCCTTACAGTTTCTAGTTCCTTTTTACATCAATCTGCATTTCTGTCAATAGCCTTTCTTCAGTATTTTCATTACCTCCTTTTTGAACTCGGTGTCTGTAAGACTGAAGAGGTCTGTTTCATTGTTTGTTCCTTCAGGGAAATTCTCTTGGTCTTTTAACTGAGAGTGGTTCCTCTGATTCTTCATTCTGCTTATATTTCTCTTACTCTGTGAGTTTAGGAGAAACAAATATCTACTGTAGTCTTGGAGAACTATTTATATGTGGGATCATCCCTGTGTAGCTTGTGTGGGTTTAATTTTTTTTTTGGCATGAGGGATATTTTTGGTTTGGATGCTTGCCATCTCTTTCCTCAGCATGTGCTGGTGGTTATCCCATTGATAGGGGGTGTGCAGGTGCATGGCTCACGTGCATGCTCCCAGAAAGGAAGGTGCAGTGGTTGGCTCCAGGTTGTGGGTTCCTTGGCGAGGGTGATTGGCTGCATGTACTCCCAGGGTGGTGGGGGTAGTGACCTGCACTCACCACAGGACCCTCAGTGAGACCAGTTCACGCATGCCTCTGGAGTCTGAGATGGCAGCGGCAGCTCACACCTGCCCCCGTAGTTCACGCAGGCAGTGCCCTGTCACCTGAGAGTGCATAGAGAAAGAAGCTCCTATGGTGGGCCCACTCATCTCCTCGTGTGTCCCCCAACAATGGCATCTTGCCTCTCTGATGGGCCCAGGCTTCTTCCCATACTCCCTAGTTGTGGCACACCACATCCTAGCCCTCTCAGGCTGTCTTCATGCAGCCAACCCCCATCCTCTACTCAGGGTCTGACCTCTGAAGCCTGACCCTCAGCACCCAGCCCCCAGCAACCCCAACAGACAAACATCTCAGGCTAGGGTATGCTGGTTGGCACAAATCATTTGTGTAGATTTCTCTCTGCTTTGTCCTCTGCAAACCTGTTGCTGTCTTCTCTGGGCTCTGAAACTCCCCCTCTGTCCTGGCTGATCTCCCTGCCAGAAAGGGGACTTTCCTTTGTGTGGAAACCTTTCCTCTTTCACAGCTCCCTCCCAGGGGTGCAGGTCCCATCCCATTCCTTTCTCTTTTTTTCTTTTGTCCTACCCAGGTACATGGAGATTTTCTTGCCCTTTTGGAGGTCTGAAGCCTTCTTCCACTGTTCAGTAGATGTTCTGTGAGAGATGTTCCACATGTAGATGCATTTTTGATGCATCTGTGGGGAGAAGATGAACTCCACGTCCTACCCTCCACCATCTTGATCCACTCTCATAAATAGCTTTTATTATGCTGAGATATGTTCCATCTATCCACTTTGGTGAGAGTTTTTTTTTATCATGAATGTATTCTGAATTTTATCAAATGCTTTTTCTGCATCTATTGAGGTGATCATGTGGTTTTTGTCTTTTCTTTTGTTGTGGTGGTATATCACATTGATTGATTTGTGTATGCTGAACCATCCTCGTGAATCTGGGATAATCCAACTTGATCATGGTGTATGATCCTCCTTATGTGTTGTTGGATTTGGTTTGCTAATATTTTGTTGAGTATTTTTACACCTATATTCATCAAAGATATTGAACTTGTAATTTTCTTTTCTGGTAGTATCTTTGCCTGGTTTTTGTATCAGGGTGATGTTGGCTTTGTAGAATGAGTTTGGGAGTGTTTCTTCCTCTTCAATCTTTTGGAAGAGTTTGGGAAGAATTGGTATAAGTTCTTTGTATATTTGGTAGAATTCCCCAGTGAATCCATCTGATCCTGGACTTCTGTTAGCAGGGAGATTTTTTAAATTACAGATTCTATTTCACTTCTAGTGATTGTTGTCTTCAAATCATCTATTTCTTCTTGATTCAGTTTTGATGGGCCATTTATTTCTAGAAACTTGTCCATTTCTTCTAGGTTGTCAAATTCGTTGGTGTATAATTGTTCATAGTAGTGTCTTATGGTTTTTTATATTTCTGTGGTATCAGTTGTTATTTCTCCTCTTTCATTTCTTATTTTGTTATTTGGGTCCTCATTCTTTTCTCCTTGGTGAGCCTGGCCAGATGTTTGTCAGTTTTGTTTATCCTTTCAAAAGAACAGTTCTTGGTTTTACTGACCTTTTCTATTGTTTTTTAATCTCTATCTTATTTAATCTCTGTTCTGATCTTATTGTTTCCTTCCTTCTGCTGACTTTAACTTTTGTTTGTTCTTCTCTTTCTAATTCTTTTAGGAAGTAGGTTACATTGTTTATTTGAGATTTTTCTTGTTTTTGAGGAAGGCTGTATTAGTATACATGTCCCTCTTAGGACTGATTTTGCTGCATCCCATAGATTTTTTTTTTTTTTTTCATCCCATAGATTTTGTAATTGTTTTCATTGTCATTTTTCTCAAGGTATTTTAAATTTTCCTATTTGATTTCATCTTTGGTCCATTGGTTATTTAGTATCATGTTGTTTAGTCTCCATGTAATCATTTTTTTCTCATATCTCTTTCTGTGGTTGATTTCTAGTTTAATATCACTGTGGTCAGAAAAGATGCTTGAAATAATTTCTATACTCTTAAATTTGTTGAAGTTTTTTTTGTGTCCTAGTATGTGGTCTATCTGAGAGAATGTTCCTTGTGCCCTTGAAAAGAATGTGTATTCTCGGGTTTTTTTTTGCTGTAATGTCCTGAAAATATCAATTAAGTCTAAATGTTCTATTGTGTCATTTAGGATCTCTGTTGCCATATTAATTTTTTGTCTGGAAGATCTGTCCATTGATGTGAGTGAGGTATTAATGCCTCCTACTATTATTATATTCTCATCAGTTTCTCCCTTTATGTCTGTTAGTATTTGTGTTATATTTAGGTGCTCCTATATTGGGTGCATATGTATTAACGAGTGTAATATCCTCTTCTTGTATTGATCCTTATATCATTATATAGTGTCATTCTTTATCTTTCTTTATGGCCTTTGTTTTAAGTCTATTTTGTCTCATGTGAGTATCACTACTACCACACTCCTGTCATTTCTGTTTGCATGAAATACCTTTTTTCAATTTCCTCACTTGCAATCTATGTGTCCTTCACCCTAAAGTGGGTCTCTGATAGACAGCATATTGTTGGCTCTTGTTTTATTATCCAATCTGCTGCTCTATGTCTTTTGACTGGAGCATTTAGTCCATTGACATTTAAGCTAATTATTGATAGGTATGTATTTATTGTCATTGTAAACTTTTTTTCCAGTTGCTTTCATATTTCTTTTTTGTTCCTTTCGTTTTTTTTTTTTTTTTTTTTTTTTGCGGTACGCGGGCCTCTCACTGTTGTGGCCTCTCCCATTGCAGAACACAGGCTCCAGACGTGCTGGCTCAGCGGCCATGGCTAATGGGCCCAGCCCCTCCGCAGCATGTGGGATCTTCCTGAACTGGGGCATGAACCCATGTCCCCTGCATCGGCAGGCAGACTCATAACCACTGCGCCACCAGGGAAGCCCTGTTCCTTTCTTTTTCTGTTTCTTTTTCCTTTGTGGTTTAAATGGTTTTCTTTTGTATTATTTATGCTTGAGTTCTCTTCTTTTTGGTTTTTGTGAATCTATTGTATATTTTGATTTGTGGTTACCCTGGTTTTGAGAAGACCTTTCAATATTTCTTTATGTTAGATTTAGTACTGCTGTATTCTTGTAGTTTTTTGCTTGTCTGTGGAATTCCTTCTCTCTCCTTATATTCTAAATGATAATCTTGCAGGGTAGAGTACCCTGGGTTGCAGGTTTTTCCCTTTCAGGACTTTGAAGATATCATGACACTCCCTTCTGGCCTGCAAATTTTCTTTAGAGAAATCAGCTGATAGTCTCATGGGGGTTCCCTTGTAACTGGCTCTTTGGTTTTCTTTTGCTGCTTTTAGAATCGTCTCTTAATCTTTAAATTTTTCAATTTTATTTATGATATGTCTTAGTGTGGGTCTGTTTGGGTTCATTTTGTTTGGGACCCTCTGTGTTTCCTGTACCTGGATATCTGTTTCCTTCTTTAGGTTTAGGAAATTTTGGGCCATAATTTCTTCAAATACATTTCCAATCACCTTCTCTCTAGCTTCTCCTTCTGGATTCCCTTTATACATAGATTGGCACACTTTATATTATCCCATAAGTCTCCTATATTGCTTTCATTTTTTTCATTTGGCTTTCTATCTGCTGTTCTGATTAATTTCCACTATTCTATCTTCTAGATCACTTATTCACTCCTATTATTATTATCTAGTTTGCTGTTTATCACCTTTAGCTCAGTTTTCATCTCAAGAGGTGAGTTGTCCAACTTTGATTGGCTCTTATTTACAGTTTCTAGTCCCTTGTTACTGTTATCTGCATTTCTACTGATAACCTTTCTTAATTCATCAGTATTTTTTTTTTTTTTTTTTTTGCGATACACGGGTTTCTCACTGTTGTGGCCTCTCCCTTTGCAGGGCACAGGCTCCGGACACGCAGGCTCAGTGGCCATGGCTCAAGGGCCCAGCCGCTCTGCAGCATGTGGGATCTTCCCGGACCGGGGCACGAACCCGTGTCCCCTGCATCGGCAGGCAGACTCTCAACCATTGCGCCACCAGGGAAGCCCCATCAGTATTTTTATTACCTCCTTTTTCAACTTGGGGTCTAATAGACTGGAGAGGTCTGTTTCACTATTTGTTCTTCAAGGAGGATTTTGTTGTTTTTTAAACTGGGAGTGGTTCCCTTTTCTTCATTTTATTTCTATTTCCCTGATTTTATAAATTTAGGAGAAACAGTTATCCACTGTGGTCTTGAAGAGCAGTTTTTATGTGGGAGCATCCCTGAGGAGACTGTGTGAATCCAATATTTTTGGTTGCTTTTGGTATGGATGACTGCCACATCTCTCATTAGGATGTTCTGGCTGTTATCGCCTTGATTGGGGTTGTGATTGGTGTTGTGGGGACCAGAGCCTGCACTTTATGTTGAACGGGGCCTCTTCTTTGCTCTGTTGGATTGTATTTTTGGTGTTTTTATGGGTGAAGGTGGGCTCTACATCTTTCAATTTCACCATCACGGTCTCCACCAAATAACTATATTATTTAAAAATTGGAAGAATGACATAGTTCTATTTTTTATTTTTTCTAATATACTTATTGGACTATAATTGCTTTATGATGGTATGTTAGTTTCTGCTTTATAGCAATGTGAATCAGCTATCCGTATACATATATCCCCATATCTCCTCCCTCTTGCGTCGCTCTCCCACCCTCCTTACCCCACCCCTCTAGGTGGTCACAAAGCACCTAGGTAACCACCCTGTGTTATGCAGCTGCTTCCCAGTAGCTATCTATTTTACATTTGGTAGTATATATACATCCATGCCACTCTTTCACTTCGTCCCAGCTTCCCCTTCCCCTTCCCCATGTCCTCAAGTCCATTCTCTAATCTGCATCTTTATTACTGCCCTGCCCCTAGGTTCTTTAGAACCATTTTCTTTCCTTTTCTTTTTTAGATTCCACATATATGTGTTAGTATATGGTATTTGTTTTTCTCTTGCTGACTTACTTCACCCTCACCCTGTATGACAGTCTCCAGGTCCATCCACCTTACTACAAATAACTCAATTTTGTTTCTTTTTATGGCTGAGTAATATTCCAATGTATGTATGTGCCACATCTTCTTTATCCATTCATCTGGCAATGGACACTTAGGTTGCTTCCATATCCTGGCTATTGTAAATAGAACTGCAATGAACATTGCGGTACGTGACTCTTTTTGAATTACAGTTTTCTCAGAATATATGCCCAGTAACAGGATTGCTGGGTCATATGGTAGTTCTATTTTTAGTTTTTCAAGGAAGCTCCATACTGTTTTATAGTAGCTGAATCAATTTACATTCCCACCAACAGTGCAAGAGGGTTCCCTTTTCTCCACACACTCTCCAGCATTTGTTTGTAGATTTTTTGATGATGGCCATTCTGACTGGTGTGAGGTGAAATCTCATTGTAGTTTTGATTTGTATTTCTCTAATGATTAATGATGTTGAGCATTCTTTCATGTGTTTGTTGGCAACATGTATATCTTCTTTGGAGAAATGTCTATTTAGGTCTTCTGCCCATTTTTGGATTGGGTTGTTTGTTTTTTTGATATTGAGCTGCATGTGCTGCTTGTATACTCAGTTGTTTCATTTGCAAATATTTTCTCCCATTCTGAGGGTTGTCTTTTTGTCTTGTTTATGGTTTCCTTTGCTGTGCAGAAGTTTTAGGTTTCATTAGGTCCCATTTGTTTATTTTTGTTTTTATTTCCATTTCTCTAGGGGGTGGGTGAAAAAGGATCTTGCTGTGATGTACGTCATAGAGTGTTCTGCCTATGTTTTCCTCTCAGAGTTTGATAGTGTCTGGCCTTACATTTAGGTCTTTAATCCATTTTGAGTTTATTTTTGTGTATGGTGTTAGGGAGTGTTCTAATTTCATTCTTTTACATGTAGCTGTCCACTTTTCCCAGCACCACTTGTTGAAGAGGCTGTCTTTTCTCCACTGTATATTCTTGCCTTTTTTATCAAAAATAAGGTGACCATATGTGCATGGGTTTATCTCTGGGCTGTCTATCCTGTTCCATTGATCTATATTTCTGTTTTTGTGCCAGTACCATACTGTCTTGATTACTGTAGCTTTGTAGTATAGTCTGAAGTCAGGGAGCCTAAGTTCTCCAGCTCCATTTTTCTTTCTAAAGATTTCTGTGGCTCTTCAGTGTCTTTTGTGTTTCCATATAAATTGTGCAATTTTCTGTTCCAATTCTGTGAAAAATGTCATTGGTAGTTTGATAGGGATTGCATTGAATCTGTAGATTGCTTTGGGCAGTATAGTTTTTTTTACAATGTTGATTCTTCCAATCCAAGAACATGGTATATCTCTCTGTTTGTATCGTCTTTAATTTCTTTCATCAGTATCTTATAGTTTTCTGCATACAGGCTTATTGCTTCCTTAGGTAAGTTTATTCCTAGGTATTTTATTCTTTCTGTTGGAATGGTAAATGGGAGTGTTTCCTTAATATCACTTTCAGATTTTTCATCATTAGTGTATAGGAATGCCAGAGATTTCTGTGCATTAAGTTTGTATCCTGCTACTCTACCAAATTCATTGATTAGCTCTAGTAGTTTTCTGATAGCATCTTTAGGATTCTCTATGTATAGTATCATGTCATCTGCAAACAGAGACAGCTTTTACTTCTTCTTTTCTGATTTGGATTCCTTTTATTTCTTTTTCTTCCCTGATTGCTGTGGCTAACACTTCCAAACCAATGTTGAATAATAGTGGTGAAAGTGGGCAACCTTGTCTTGTTCCTGATCTTAGAGGAAATGGTTTCAGTTTTTCACCATTGAGAATGATGTTGGCTGTGGATATGTCATATATGGCCTTTATTATGTTTAGGGAAGTTCCCTCTATGCCTCCATTCTGGATGGTTTTATCATAAATGTGTGTGTTTAATTTTGTTGAAAGCTTTTTCTGCATCTATTAAGATGATCATATGGTTTTTCTCCTTCAATTTTTAATATGGAGTATCACATTGATTGATTTGTATATATTGAAGAATGCTGCATTCCTGGGATAAACCCCATTTGATCATGGTGTATGATCCTTTTTTGTGCTGTTGGATTCTCTTTGCTAGTGTATTGTTGAGGATTGTTGCATCTATGTTCATCAGTGATATTGGCCTGTAGTTTTCTTTCTTTGTGACATCTTTGTCTGTTTTGGTATCAGAGTGACGGTGGCCTAATAGAATGAGTTTTGGAGTGTTCCTACCTCTGGTATATTTTGGAAGAGGTGTTAGCTCTTAGAAGAATAGGTGTTAGCTCTTCTCTAAATGTTTGATAGAATTCAACTGTGAAGCCATCTGGTCCTGGATTCTTGTTTGTTGGAAGATTTTTAATCACAGTTAAAATTTCATTGCTTGTGATTGGTCTCTTTATATTTTCTATTTCTTCCTGGTTCAGTCTCAGAAGGTTGTGTTTTTCTAAGAATTTGCCCATTTCTTCCAGGTTGTCCATTTTGTTGGCATACGGTTGCTTGTAGTAATATCTCTTGATCCTTTGTATTTCTGCAGTGTCAGTTGTTACCTCTCCTTTTTCCTTTCTAATTCTATTGATTTGAGTCTTCTCCCTTTTTTCTTGATGAGTCTGGCTAGTGGTTTTTCAATTTTGTTTATCTTCTCAAAGAACCAGCTTTTAGGTTTATTTATCTGTGCTATTGTTTCCTTCATTTCTTTTTCATTTATTCCTGATCTGATCTTTATGATTTCTTTCCTTCTGCTAACTTTGGGGATTTTTGTTCTTCTTTCTCTAATTGCTTGAGGTGTAAGGTTAGGTTGTTTATTTGAGATGTTTCTTTTTACTTGAGGTAGGATTGTGTTGCTATAAACTTCCCTCTTAGAACTAACTGTTTTTCTGCATACCATAGGTTTTGGGTCATCATGTTTTAATTGTCATTTCTTTCTAGGTATTTTTTGATTTCCTCTTTGATTTCTTCAGTGATCTCTTGGTTATTTAGTAGCATATTGTTTAACCCCCATGTAATTGTATTTTTTACAGAGATTTTACTGTAATTGATATCTAGTCTCATAGCATTGTGGTTGGAACAGATACTTGATATGACTTCAATTTTCTTAAGTTTACCAAAGCTTGATTTGTGACCAAAGATATGATCTATCCTAGAGAAATTTCCATGAGCACTTGAGAAGAAAGTGTATTCTGTTGCTTTTGAATGGAATGTCCTATAAATATCAATAAAGTCCAACTTGTTTAATGTATCATTTAAAGCTTGTGTTTCCTCATTTATTTTCTGTTTGGATGATCTGTCCATGGGTGAAGGTGGGGTGTTAACGTCCCCTACTATGATTGTGTTACTGTCGATTTCCCCTTTTATGGCTGTTAGTATTTGCCTTATGTATTGAGATGCTCCTATGCCGGGTGCATAAATATTTACAATTGTTATATCTTCTTCTTGGATCGATCCCTTGATCATTATGTAGTGTCCTTCTTTGTCTCTCCTAATAGTCTTTGTTTTAAAGTCTATTTTGTCTGATATGAGAATTGCTACTCCAGCTTTCTTTTGGTTTCCATTTGCATGGAATATTTTTTTCCATCCCCTTACTTTCAGTCTGTATGTGTCTCTAGATCTGAAGTGGGTCTCTTGTAGACAGCATATATATGGGTCTTATTTTTGTATCCATTCAGCCAGTCTATGTGTTTTGGTTGGAGCATTTAATCCATTTACATTTAAGGTAGTTATCAATATGTATGTTCGTATTACCATTTTCTTAAATGTTTTGGGTTTATTTTCGTAGGTCTTTTCCTTCACTTGTGTTTCCTGCCTTGAGAAGATCCTTTAGCATTTGTTGTAAAGCTGGTTTGGTGGTGCTGAATTCTCTTAACTTTTGCTTGTCTGTGAAGTTTTTAATTTCTCCATAGAATCTGAATGAGATTCTTGCTGGGTGGTGTAATCTTGGTTATAGGTTTTTCCCTTTCATCACTTTAAATATATCCTGCCAGTCCCTTCTGGCTTGCAGAGTTTCTGTTGAAAGATCAGCTGTTAACCTTATGGGGTTTCCCTTGTGTGTTATTTGTTGTTTTTCCCTTGCTGCTTTTAATGTTTTTTCTGTGAAATTAATTTTTGATAGTTTGAATAATATGTGTCGTGGCAAGTTTCTCTTTGGATCTATCCTGTATGGGACTCTGTGTACTTCCTGGACTTGATTGACTATTTCCACTCCCATATTAGCAAAGTTTTCAACTATAATCTCTTCAAATATTTTCTCAGTCCCTTTCTTTTTCTCTTCTTCTTCTTCTTCTTGGTGCATTTAATGTTGTCCCTGAGGTCTCTAAGACTGTCCTCAATTCTTTTCATTCTTTTTTCTTTATTCTGCTCTGCAGTAGTTATTTCCACTATTTTATCTTCCAGGTCACTATCCGTTCTTCTCCCTCAGTTATTCTGCCATTGATTCCTTCTAGAGAATTTTTAATTTCATTGTGTTGTTCATCATTGTTTGTTTGCTGTTTAGTTCTTCTAGGTCCTTTTGAAACATTTCTTGTATTTCCTCCATTCTATTTCCAAGATTTTGGATCATCTTTACTATCATTACTCTTAATTCTTTTTCAGGTAGATGGCCTGTTTCCTCCTCATTTGTTTGGCCTGGTGGGTTTTTACCTTGCTCCTTCATCTGCTGTGTGTTTCTCTGTCTTCTCATTTTGCTTAACTTACTGTGTTTGGTGTCTCCTTTTTGCAGGCTGCAGGTTCGTAACTCCCATTATTTTTGGTGTCTGTCCCCAGTGGGTAAGGTTGGTTCAGTGGGTTGTGTAGGCTTCCTGGTGGAGGGAACTAGTGCCTGTGTTCTGGTGGATGAGGCTGCATCCTGTCTCTCTGGTGGGAAGGACCACATCCAGTGGTGTGTTTTGAAGTATCTGTGACCTTATTATGATTTTAGGCAGCCTCTCTGCTAATGGGTGGTGTTGTGTTCCTGTCTTGCTAGTTGTTTGGCATACAATGTCCAGCACTGTATCTTGCTGGTTGTTGAGTGGAGCTGGGTCTTAGCATTTGATGGAGATCTGTGGGAGAGCTTTCACCATTTGATAATGTGTGGAACCAGGAGGTTTCTGGTGGAGCAATGTCCTGAACTCAGCTCTCCCACCTCAAAGGCAGAGGCCTGACACCTGGCCAGAGCAGCAAGACCCTGTCTGCCACGTGGCTCAGAAGGAAAAGGAGAAAAAAAGAAAAAGAAAAAAGAAAATACAATAAACAAATGTAAAACTTATTAAAAATAAAAAAATTTTAAGTAAAACAAAAAGAAAGAAAAAAGAGAGCAACCAAACCAAAAAACAAATCCACCAATGATAACAAGTGCTAAAAACTATACTTAAAAAAAAACACACACAGAGAAAAGGACAGATAGAACCCTAGAAAAAATGGTAAGAGCAAAGCTATTCAGACAAAATCACACAAAGAAGCATACATATACACACTCACGAAAAGGGAAAAAGGAAATATATTTAAAAATCTATATATAAACAAAAAGGAGGAAGAGAGCAACCATCAATAAATAAATCTACCAATGATAATAAACTCTAAATACTAAACTAAGGTAAACATAAAACCAGAAACAAATTAGACACAGAAAACAACCCCAAATCTACAGTTGCTCCCAAAGTCCATCGCCTCAGTTTTGGGATGATTCGTTTTCTATTCAGGTATTCCAGAGATGCAGGGTACATCAAGTTGATTGTGAAGATTTAATCCACTGCTCCTGAGGCTGCTGGAAGAAATTTCCCTTTCTCTTCTTTGTTCACACAGCTCCTGGGGTTCAGCTTTGGATTTGGCCCCACCTCTGTGTGTAGGTCTCCTGAGGGCATCTGTTCCTGCCCAGACAGGACAGGGTTAAAGGAGCAGCTGATTAGGGGGCTCTGGCTCACTCAGGTGGTGGGGGTGGAGGGGTACGGAATGCAGGACGAGGCTACAGGCGGCAGAGGCCGGTGTTATGTTGCAACAGCCTGAGGCGCACCGTGTGTTCTCCCAGGAAAGTTGTCCCTGGATCCTGGGACCCTGGCAGTGGCAGGCTGCACAGGCTCCCGGTAGGGGAGGTGTGGATAGTGACCTGTGCTTGCACAAAGGCTTCTTTGTGGCTGCAGCAGCAGTCTTAGCGTTTCATGTCAGTATCTGGTGTCCACGCTGATAACCACTGCTCGCACCCATCTCTGGAGCTCGTTCAGGTGGTGCTCAGAATCCCCTCCTCGAACACTGCAAAACAATGGTTTCTTGCCTCTTAGGCAGTTCCAGACTTTTTCCCAGACTCCCTCCTGACTAGCTGTGGCACACTAGCCCCTCAGGCTGTGTTCACGCAGCCAACCCCAGTCCTCTCCCTGGGGTCTGACCTCCGAAGCCCGAGCCTCAGCTCCCAGCCCCCACCCATCCTGTGGCGTGAGCAGACAAGCCTCTCAGGCTGGTGAGGGCCTCTCGGCACTGATCCTCTGTGTGGGAATCTCTCTGCTTTGCCTTTGCACCCCTGTTGCTGTGCTCTCCTCCGTGGCTCTGAAGCTTTACCCCCGCCACCCCTGTCTCTGCCAGTGAGGGGGCTTCCTAGCATGTGGAAACTTTTCCTCCTTCACATCTCCCTCCCAGAGGTACAGGTCCCATCCTTATTCTTTTGTCTCTGTGTTTTCTTTTTCTTTTGCCCTACCCTGGTATGTGGGGAGTTTCTTATCTTTTGAGACGTCTGAGGTCTTCTGCCAGCATTCAGTAGCTGTTCTGTAGCAGTTGTTCCACATATAGATGGAGAAAGGTGATCTCCACGTCTTAACTCCTCCGCCATCTTGAAGGTCTCCCGCAACATAGTTTTACATATCACCACCAGTCTCCTTAAAATGTTTGAACTATTGGGGAACATTAACTTCATACGGAGAGACACACATTTTCCAAAATTTAATTCTTCCTTTAAAATTCAAAGTTTATCATTGGCAACCTCTACTGTCAGTTGTTTTCCTTGAAGTCGCAAACCCACTTTATGCATTTTCAAGAAAATATTTGCCCAATACCCAAATCTGAATAGATATAGTTTGTCAACATTCTTTTAATGATCTTCTGTTCCATTAAAAATACAAGTGGCTTGTTCAACTTGCAACTCACTTGCACAAATGCTTTTCTTCAAGAAAACCATTATACCTTCATAAACAGCAGAAGACCTTTATGTGTGCTTCTCATTTCATCACACAGAATTATTAACAAGACATATTCTCAAAGGTTGAGATTTAATAACATTAATAATTTCTATTACTACATCAAGGATATACAGACTTTTTTTTTTTGATGTGCACAGTTGTAGTTGTAGAGAAAACAGTGACTTTTAGTAGAGTTTGGTGCCACTGTCTTGATTCATGCTAAGATGACAGCAGTATTACTCATCATTGCTTTTGCACCATCAGAGCATATGTCAACACAGTGAAAAAGGCAAATAACGTCTTACTTATCAAGAAAATAGTTTTAACTTCATGGATTCCTGAAAGGTTCTCAGCATTTCCCTGGAGTTCCTTAGACTACACATTGAGAAGTATACAACAAGACAATTGCCACAGCTTCCTACTAGCCCTTCTATAATCTTTTCTCCCCCTAACACTCTAAATCAGATCATGTTACCCTTCTGTACAAAACTACATGAACTTCTCATCTCATGCAGAATAATGTGGTGTGTTCTGATCTTTCCAATCTCATTTCTTACTACTTTCTCAGTTGCTCACCTTCCTCAAATCTAGTCACCTCCTTATTCTTGGACATTTCAAGTAAGGTCCTTCTCAGTAGGTCTTTACACTCTCTATTCTTTCTGCACAGAGCATTTTTTTTCCTTAGAGATTTCTGTGGGTCATTTTCTCCTTTTCATTCAGGTTTCTGTTTCAATATCAACTGACAGGAAGGCCCTCCCTTGACCACACTCTACAATTGTGCTTCTGTCATTCTTTAAACCCTTGGCTTGCTTTTTGCCACTTATTTGTTATTGTCTAACTTCCCCCATGCTAGTATGTCAGCTCCATGTAACCAGGAATTTGATTTTGTTCACTACAGTGGAAAATTTTTGAATGAATTAATAAAAACTACGTGCAAGTAGGCCCATCAAGGTGAATTAACAAGAATGTTTGCCTTATGGAAGCATAATATAGTACTTCTTAAATGCACGTTCACAGGTAGACTGCACGAAATTAACTTAGGATATTATTTTAAGTAAAGAATTTAGACTCTTCCCCCAAAATTCTGATTCAGTCAGTCTTAAATAAAAAGAGACAATGTATATTAAAAAATTCCCCAGGTATTTCCCAAGAGCTGTCAGTTTTGGAAACCCTTTTTCTAAATCAACATGCCACTTTCCAATGTAAGGCATTAGTAGATGCTGGATTTATATGGAAGTCAGTTGGGCAATCTGCTAAATCATCATTCAGATCATTCAAATTTCTAAGGATCATGATTATGCAGATGGTCATAAAAACATGTAACTTTATAAAAAACCTCAAAAAGTAGAATAAACTAAATGTCTTATATTTACTTAGTTACAGTATCAATATACAAAAATCAATTGCATTTCTATATGTTAGCAATGTTCAATATGAAAATTAAACTAACAAGGCAGTTCCATTTACAATGGCCTCAGAAGGAATAAAATGCTTAGAAATAAATTTAATGAAAGAAATGTAAGACTTGTACCTACTGAGGACTACAAAGCATAAATAAATAGGAGGACATCCCATGTTCATGGTTCAGAAAACTTAATATTGTTAAGATGAGAGTAGTCCTCAAACTGATGTACAGATTCAATCAGATTCCTCTCAAAACCCCATCTGGCTTTTTTGCAGAAATTGACAAGCTGATCCTAAAATTCATATAGAAATTTAAGGGACTCAGAGAAGCCAAAATAATATTGAAAAGTAAGAGCTATGCTTGAAAGAAGAGTTTTTTCAACAAATGATACCAGGATATCTGGAGATCTATATACAGAAAATGAAGTTGGATGCCTTCCCCACAATATACACAAAAATAATTCAAAATGGCTCATAGGCCTATGTTTATGAGGTAAAACTATAAAACTCTTAGAAGAAAATATAGGAGTAAATCTTCATGTACCTTGGGTTATGCAGAGTCTTATTAAATATGACAACATAGGCACAAACAACAAAAAAAAATTGGCAAATTAGACTTCATCAACATGAAATATTTTGTGCTTCAAAGGATACCATAAAGAAAGTGAAAAGACAACCCCCAGAATGGGGGGAAATATATGCAAAAAAAAATATGGGATAAGGAACTGGTATCTATCTATAAATAAACAATTATTAAAATGCAATAATAATAAAAAATTAAAATGAAATGTAATAATACGACAACCCAATTTAAAATTGACAAATAAAAAAATAAATAAAATTGACAAATAATGTAAATAGATATTTCTTCAAAGAAAATGGGCAAATAACCAGTAAACACATGACAAGATGCTCAAAATCATCTGCCTTAAAGATATGCAAATCAAAATCACAATGAGATACTACTTCCAGGTGACTAGTATGGCCAAAATAAAGACAAAAAATAAAAATCGTTAGCAAGAATGTAGAGGAATTAGAACACTCTCACATTGCTGGTAGTGATATAAAAAGGTGCAGCCCCTTTGGCAAAGAGTCTGGCAATTCCTCAAAAAGTTAAACATAGAGTTCAGCATTCCACTCCTAGGAATCACTACACCCCTCACCCAAAGTGAAAACATATATCCATGCAAAAACGTATCCATTAATATTCATGGCAGCATTATTTGTAATAGCCAGAGTAGCAATAACCCAAATTCCTTCAACAGCTTAATGGTTTTAAAAAATGTGGCATATCCAGAAATGGAACATTATTTAACAATGAAAAGGTATGAAGTATTGATGCATACTACTACACAGATGAACCTGGAAAACATTACACTAAGTGAAAGAGGCCAGTCTGAGTACATATTACATACTATTTGTATGAAATGTCCAGAATCCATCTATAAAAACAGAAAGTAAATCAACATTTTCCTATGTTGACAGATGGGGGCTTGGAAGAAATGGAGTGACTGCTAATGGGTCTGTATTTATGTAGTTTTTTAGCCAGAATGGACTAAGACAAACTCCATAGCTCAAGTATATGGTTTTCAAATCTTATGTGTGTCAAATGTGTATTCTTGACAAACAGGTTACCTTCCAGAATGACAAAGACAGAGAAGCTTCCAGGAAAAGGGGTGGAGTGAGTCTCTAGTTTAACTCCTGTGCTTTCTTTCATATCCTCCTTGATTAATTTGTGAAAAACTACACTCTTTTAAAGTTATAGACCTCGTTAGCTACAAGGGGTTTTAGCATAATTTAAAAAATTATTTTCTCAAAGTACAGCAACAGAGGGTAATAGAGGTTGGTAGGGACATTTATTTTTCTCTGCCCTTTCCTTTCTCTAATGCACTCAAATACTATTTAACACTCAAATGCCCTTTCACTGCAACATCAAAATATCTAATTCACTATTTATATTTTATTTTCACAATAAAAAATTGTTCAGCCTAAAGAGTATTAAATTGTATAGTAAGTGACTTTTTTTATTGTGGTAAAATATACATAACATAAATTTACCATTTTAACCATTTTTAAGTGTACAGTTCAATGGCATTAAGTGTATTCACATCATTGTGAAAACATCATAGCAAGTAACTTTTATATAAATAATTCGATAGAAAATTCAAACATATAACCAAATCTACAAAGTACTTTTCATTATTAAAGTAAAATCACAGTTCTAATAAAGAATGTTATCATGTCTTCAGCTAAACTAGTAATCCTATGGATAAATTCATGACATATGGAATCATATTTAAGATATAGTTACACTTGTAATTTCCTTTTTTAAAAAATAATTTATTTATTTATGGCTGCGTTGGGTCTTCATTACTGTGTGTGGGCTTTCTCTAGTTGCAGCGAGTGGGGGCCACTCTTCTCTTCGTTGTGCAGGCTTCTCATTGTGGTGGCCTCTCTTGTTGTGGAGCATGGGCTCTAGGTGCATGGGCTTCAGTAGTTAGCTGTAGCACGTGGGTTTAGTTGCTCCTGCGGCATGTGGGATCTTCCCCGATCAAGGCTCAAACCCGTGTCCCCTGCATTGACAAGCGGATTCTTAACCACTGCGCCACCAGGGAAGTCCCCTCCTTTTTTTAAAATATCTTTATTGGAGTATAATTGCTTTACAATGTTGTGTTAGTTTCTGCTGTATAACAAAGTGAATCAGCTATATGTATACGTATATCGCCATATACCCTCCCTCTTACCTCTCCCTCCCACCGTCCCTATCCCACCCCTCTAGGTGGTCACAATGCACAGAGCTGATCTCCCTGTGCTATGCAGCTGCTTCCCACTAGCTATCTATTTTACATTTGGTAGTGTATATATGTCCATGCCACTCTCTCACTTCATCTCAGCTTACCCTTCCCCCTCCCTGTGTCCTCAAGTCCATTCTCTATGTCTGCGTCTTTTTTCCTGTCCTACGCCTAGGTTCTTCAGAACCATTTTCTTTTCTTTTTCTTTTTTTAGATTCCATATATATATATGTGTTAGCATACAGTATTTTTTTTCTCTCTTTCTGACTTACTTCACTCTGTATGACAGACTCTAGGTCCATCCACCTCACTACAAATAGTTCAATTTCATTTCTTTTCATGGTTGAATAATATTCCATTGTATATATGTGCCACATCTTCTGTATCCATTCATCTGTCGATGGACACTTAGGTTGCTTCTGTGTCCTGGCTGTTGTAAATAGAGCTGTAATGAGCATTGTGGTACATGCTTCTTTTTGAATTATGGAAAAATGTTCATCTAGATTTCATATTGAAAATAAATTCATTGACACATCATGAGACAGATTGCGTATTAAGTATATTAAATGTCAGGCTTGTTTTTCTAGTTTCATTTGAAAAACAAAGTTTTCCATAAGGCATGGACAGATGTTGATAAGATAATAGCAGCTGTGGTGAGAATAGATTTTTATTAAGGAAAAATGACAGTGTTTTTCTTTAATGGTTAAGATTATTAATAATTCTTTGAAGTATTAGACAGAAGTTGTTACAAGATATTTTAAAATAATCATTAACCTGTGCACTGTTTTTTATTTTGGTACCAGCTGCTACTGTTTCTTCTCTCTTGACAAGACATCAAACTCCAAGGCCATGTCTACCTGACCGTATCAGAGAGGTCAAAACATAGCTACCCACTTGACTAAGAGAATTATCCAATTAAGCCAGAATTTCCTCAGTTTTTCCTCTCTTTTCATGTTCTTCCTCCTTTATGCATGGGTCTTTTATCCACCCCCTTTTGGCCCTTAAGGGCTTACTATCAATGATTTTTTCATCTATGCCTTTATTTTCAAAGTTTATAAGTTCTTTCCCCTCAGTATTTCCACACTTTGTAAAGAAAAAAAAAAATCCTTTTTCTTATCCCTCATATTCCCACCTGGTTAGTATTTAAGATCTCTACTGCACATTTTAACCAAATTTCTTTAAAGAGAAACTGACATCCCCTCTCCACTTTCTCACCATGATTCCCTCCTTAATCTACTGGAAGGTTGCGTCTACTGAAATTGCCCATGCTGAGGCCACTAAGGCCAATGGATATGTTTTTGTCTTCCTACTTGACCTCTCTTGGCCTTTGATGGTTTCATGGATCTTTACCCTGGAAACCCCCCTGCACTGGCCTGTGTAACACTAGCTCTCACAGTTCTCCACATTTCTCACTCCTTTGCAGTTTCTCTTGTGGATTCTTCCTTCTCTGTCCTCTTAAATACTGATGTTTTCCATGTATCCAGTTCCTTACAAAACATCTATAATTGGACAGCATATCTCAAACTCAATTACAAAATTCAATTCCTTATTTTCTCCTCAATATTCCCCCTCCTTAGATGCTTTCTCTCTCAGTGAAGGGTGCCACCATTCACCCAGTTGTTCAAGTCTGAGCACTACCCTTGGCTTCTTCTCCTTCCTCTCCCACATGGCACCAGTTACCAGGTCCTGCCACGTTCTTCCACTACTCTGTTCTCCCTCATCATGCTGCACTTCATGCTCAGAATTGGCTTACTGCAGTAGCTTCTAACCAGTTGCCCTATCATTCAATTTGATTCTCCACACTGTTTCAGAGTCATCTTTCTAATATTTAAATCTGGTCATATCACCCCTTTACTTAACTATCCATCAGTACTTCTACATGAAAGAACAGGTTTAAACTTGCCTAAAGTTTCTAATACTACCTGATTCCCACTTTTCACTATATCCTTCCATTCCCATTCTTCCAAATAATCAACCTTCACTCTAGCCAAAGGGAATTTATTAGATTTCCTCCAGTGTGTAATGTGGTTTTCCTTTTCTTAAAATACTCTTCTCACTTTTCCCTTATCCATTAAAAATAATCTATGTCCATGAAGTCCTTACCCACCTCCCCAGGCATAACCTCAGGCCGACTTTGATGCCCCCCATTTGTTCACCTAAAGCTGCCTCTACATGCGTCTTTCTAATTTGGCTCATATCAGAGTAAATTGTAATCCTAGATTTGCTTTTATTTCCTCTATTAAATTGTCGACTCTTTTTTTAATGTTTTCCTTATTAATTTTTAGTAGTTTAAAAAATAAATTTATCTATTTATTTTTGGCTGCATTGGGTCTTTGTTGCTGCGCATGGGCTTTCTCTAGTTGTGGCGAGCAGGGGCTACTCTTCGTTGCAGTGTGCAGGCTTCTCATTACGGTGGCTTCTCTTGTTGCGGAGCACGGGCTTTAGACGCGCAGGCTTCAGTAGTTGTGGCACGCGGGCTCAGTAGCTGTGGCTCACGGGCTCTAGAGTACAGGCTCAGTAGTTGTGGTGCACAGGCTTAGTTGCTCCACAGCGTATGGGATCTTCACGGCCCAGGGATCGAACCCGTGTCCCCTGCAATGGCAGGCGGATTCTTAACCACTGCACCACCACGGAAGTCCCTAAATTGTCAGCTCTTGAGGGAAAGGAATGTGCTTCTCTTGCCTCTACAGTCCTAGAACGAAGTAAAGTGTTTGGCTATAGTAGTGAGTAATAAAAGTTTGTTGAATTAATGAATACAGGAATAAATGTAATCAACTAAACTCGTTTTGACTTAAATGTATGGCTGACCATATATTGGTTATTCTTGTAACACAAGAACCCAGAATTATTACCCTGCTACACAAAATGCTTTGAATTGAATCCACTAAATAATTGGGTTTCAGTTTGGTTGATTCTTAAACAAGAAGGCTTAGTATACTACAGATGTCACTTAATTAAATTTTATAATTTTATTTTTCCTCATTTTTGCAAACTGTCATTTATGTATACTATAGTTAAAAAAATATTTGAGCTTGACTTAACATTCAGTTGGTAGACATTTGTGTGCACATGAATACAAAAATCTCTGGCCACCAGAATATCTTGATCCAAATTGTGAAACAAAAGGACAAGATACTTCCAGGAACATTGATTACACTGTTATAATGACAGGGAGTTCCTGTCAGCCACTCTCAGCAAGATCCAAAAGCTATGGTTAGTTTATCTGTTTGCTTATTTTTTCCTTGCCTTCAGTGCCTGACAATGCTAAATACAGAGTAAGACTGAGTAATAATTTTACATCCGCATAGCAATTTAAATTTAAAAGTACTTTCAAGTTAATTTTCTCCTGCGAAACATTTGTTGGTATGTCTATTTTATTTAATCCTCCTGAATCCTCAATGGTTCTAACAAGAAACAAAACTGTGTTTCTGCATTTTACTGTGTCTAAAAATCAAAATCCTATTTTTATCTGAATATTTAAAAAATATTTTCATTGTGTTTCAGTTTTGTTTTCAATTTTAAAACTGGTCTGTCTTGGGTTTTATAATACTTTCAAATGAGCTTTAAATTATTGTTTTCTATTTTAAAATACATTGGTATCATTCAGGGAAATATGTAGCTCTAATCTGAAGTATTCTAATCACTTCTATGGATGACCTTTAGCTCCAAATTGCTTCTATGAAGTATTTTTCCCAGTTGTTAAGGTAAAATGTCAAGTCACTACTTTATTTTGAAGGTACTCCTTATTCTTGCAATGCATTGCAATGCTCTTATAAATATATCTTTTCTTTAATGGTAGAAAAGCAGTAACTGTTATTTCCAGGCTTTAGAAATAACTTTCTGTCCTATCTTACCCTTGAACCTAAATCTTTGAAACCTATTGAACTTATTCTTACATGCTATCTGCTCTCAATGTCTTCATATTTAATTCACAGTAGGACTATACTAAGAATGCATACATAATAGAATTTACGTTTTAAATTGTCTGTATGGCTTACATAGCTTCTGCCAGTCACATATGGAGACTGTGTGACTGAGCATAAATAGTTAAAAAGTCAGCAATAGTTTTTGATTCCTCCTGTGGGTCAGGTACTGTTATAAGCCCTGGTAAATAGTACTACCATTGATAAGTTACAATCATACAGAATGACCAATTGTGTTTTTTTTTTTTTAAACATCTTTATTGGAGTATAATTGCTTTACAATGGTATGTTAGTTTCAGCTTCACAACAAAATGAATCAGTTATATATATACATATATTCCCATATCTCTTCCCGCTTGCGTCTCCCTCCCTCCCACCCTCCCTATCCCACCCCTCCAGGCAGTCACAAAGCACCGAGCTGATCTCCCTGTGCTATGCGGCTGCTTCCCACTAGCTATCTACCTTACGTTTGGTAGTGTATATATGTCCATGCCTCTTTATCGCTTTGTCACCATTTACCCTTCCCCCTCCCCATAGCCTCAAGTCCATTCTCTAGTAAGTCTGTGTCTTTATTCCTGTTTCACCCCTAGGTTTTTCATGACATTTTTTTTTTTTAATTCCATATATATGTGTTAGCATACGGTATTTGTCTCTCTCTTTCTGACTTACTTCACTCTGTATGACAGACTCTAGGTCTATCCACCTCATTACAAATAGCTCAATTTCGTCTCTTTTTATGGCTGAGTAATAGTCCATTGTATATATGTGCCACATCTTCTTTATCCATTCATCCGATGATGGACACTTAGGTTGTTTCCATCTCTGGGCTATTGTAAATAGAGCTGCAATGAACATTTTGGTACATGACTCTTTTTGAATTATGGTTTTCTCAGGGTATATGCCCAGTAGTGGGATTGCTGGGTCATATGGTAGTTCTATTTGTAGCTTTTTAAGGAACCTCCATACTGTTCTCCACAGTGGCTGTATCAATTTACATTCCCACCAACAGTGTAAGAGGGTTCCCTTTTCTCCACACCCTCTCCAGCATTTATTGTTTCTAGATTTTTTGAAGATGGCCATTCTGACTGGTGTGAGATGATATCTCATTGTAGTTTTGATTTGCATTTCTCTAATGATTAGTGATGTTGAGCATTCTTTCATGTGTTTGTTGGCACTCTGCATATCTTCTTTGGAGAAATGTCTATTTAGGTCTTCTGCCCATTTTTGGATTGGGTTGTTTGTTTTTCTGTTATTAAGCTGCATGAGCTGCTTATAAATTTTGGAGATTAATCCTTTGTCAGTTGCTTCATTTGCAAATATTTTCTCCCATTCTGAGGGTTGTCTCTTGGTCTTCTTTATGGTTTCCTTTGCTGCACAAAAGCTTTTAAGTTTCATTAGGTCCCATTTGTTTACTTTTGTTTTTATTTCCATTTCTCTAGGAGGTGGGTCAAAAAGGACCTTGCTGTGATTTATGTCATAGAGTGTTCTGCCTATGTTTTCCTCTAAGAGTTTGATACTTTCTGGCCTTACATTTAGGTCTTTAATCCATTTTGAGCTTATTTTTGTGTATGGTGTTAGGGAGTGATCTAATCTCATACTTTTACATGTAGCTGTCCAGTTTTCCCAGCACCACTTATTGAAGAGGCTGTCCTTTCTCCACTGTACATTTCTGCCTCCTTTGTCAAAGATAAGGTGACCATATGTGCGTGGGTTTATCTCTGGGCTTTCTATCCTGTTCCATTGATCTATCTTTCTGTTTTTGTGCCAGTACCATACCGTCTTGATTACTGTAGCTTTGTAGTATAGTCTGAAGTCAGGGAGCCTGATTCCTCCAGCTCCTTCTTTCGTTCTCAAGATTGCTTTGGCTATTCGGGGTCTTTTGTGTTTCCATACAAATTGCAAAATTTTTTGTTCTAGTTCTGTGAAAAATGCCAATGGTAGTTTGATAGGGATTGCATTAAATCTATAGATTGCTTTGGGTAGTAGAGTCATTTTCACAATGTTGATTCTTCCAATCCAAGAACATGGTATATCTCTCCATCTATTTGTATCATCTTTAATTTCTTTCATCAGTGTCTTATAATTTTCTGCATACAGATCTTTTGTCTCCTTAGGTAGGTTTATTCCTAGATATTTTATTCTTTTTGTTGCAATGGTAAATGGGAGTGTTTTCTTGATTTCACTTTCAGATTTTTCATCATTAGTATATAGGAATGCCAGGGATTTCTGTGCATTAATTTTGTATCCTGCCACTTTACCAAATTCATTGATTAGCTCTAGTAGTTTTCTGGTAGCATCTTTAGGATTCTCTATGTATAGGATCATGTCATCTGCAAACAGTGACAGCTTTACTTCTTCTCTTCCAATTTGGATCCCTTTTATTTTCTTTTCTTCTCTGATTGCTGTGGCTAAAACTTCCAAAACTATGTTGAATAAGAGTGGTGAGAGTGGGCAACCTTGTCTTGTTCCTGATCTTAGTGGAAATGCTTTCAGTTTTTCACCATTGAGGATGATGTTTGCTGTGGGCTTGTCATATATGGCCTTTATTATGTTGAGGAAAGTTCCCTCTATGCCTACTTTCTGCAGGGTTTTTATCATAAATGGGTGTTGAATTTTGTCAAAAGCTTTCTCTGCATCTATTGAGATGATCATATGGTTTTTCTCCTTCAGTTTGTTAATATGGTTTATCACATTGATAGATTTGCGTATATTGAAGAATCCTTGCATTCCTGGAATAAACCCCACTTGATCATGGTGTATGATCCTTTTAATGTGCTGTTGGATTCTGTTTGCTAGTATTTTGTTGAGGATTTTTGCATCTATGTTCATCAGTGTTATTGGCCTGTAGTTTTCTTTCTTTGTGACATCCTTGTCTGGTTTTGGTATCAAGGTGATGGTGGCCTTGTAGAAGGAGTTTGGGAGTGTTCCTCCCTCTGCTATATTTTGGAAGAGTTTGAGAAGGATAGGTGTTAGCTCGTCTCTAAATGTTTGATAGAATTCGCCTGTGAAGCCATCTGGTCCTGGGCTTTTCTTTGTTGGAAGATTTTTAATCACAGTTTCAATTTCAGTGCTTGTGATTGGTCTGTTCATATTTTCTATTTCTTCCTGATTCAGTCTTGACAGGTTGTGCATTTGTCCATTTCTTCCAGATTGTCCATTTTATTGGCATAGAGTTGCTTGTAGTAATCTCTCATGATCTCTTTTATTTCTGCAGTGTCAGTTGTTACCTCTCCTTTTTCATTTCTAATTCTATTGGTTTGAGTCTTCTCCCTTTTTTTCTTGATCAGTCTGGCTAATGGTTTATCTATTTTGTTTATCTTCTCAAAGATCCAGCTTTTAGTTCTATTGATCTTTGCTATCGTTTCCTTCATTTCTTTTTCATTTATTTCTGATCTGATTTTTATGATTTCTTTCCTTCTGCTAGCTTTGGGGTTTTTTTGTTCTTCTTTCTCTAATTGCTTGAGGTGCAAGGTTAGGTTGTTTATTCGAGATGTTTCCTGCTTCTTAAGGTGGGCTTGTATTGCTATAAACTTCCCCCTTAGAACTGCTTTTGCTGCATCCCACAGGTTTTGGGTCGTTGTGTCTCCATTGTCATTTGTTTCTAGGTATTTTTTGATTTCCTCTTTGATTTCTTCAGTGATCACTTCATTATTAAGTAGTGTATTGTTTAGCCTCCATTTGTTTGTATTTTTTACAGATCTTTTCCTGTAATTGATATCTAGTCTCATGGCATTGTGGTCAGAAAAGATACTTGATCCAATTTCAATTTTCTTAAATTTACCAAGGCTTGATTTGTGACCCAAGATATGATCTATCCTGGAGAATGTTCCATGACACTTGAGAAAAATGTGTATTCTGTTGTTTTTGGATGGAATGTCCTATAAATATCAATTAACTCCATCTCATTTAATGTATCATTTAAAGCTTGTGTTTCCTTATTTATTTTCATTTTGGATGATCTGTCCATTGGTGAAAGTGGGGTGTTAAAGTCCCCTACTATGAATGTGTTACTGTCGATTTCCCCTTTTATGGTTGTCAGTATTTGCCTTATGTATTGAGGTGCACCTATGTTGGGTGCATAAATATTTACAATTGTTATATCTTCCTCTTGGATCGATCCCTTGATCATTATGTAGTGTCCTTCTTTGTCTCTTCTAATAGTCTTTGTTTTAAAGTCTATTTTGTCTGATATGAGAATTGCTACTCCAGCTTTCTTTTGGTTTCCATTTGCATGAAATACCTTTTTCCATCCCCTTACTTTCAGTCTGTATGTGTCTCTAGGTCTGAAGTGGGTCTCTTGTAGACAGCAAATATATGGGTCTTGTTTTTGTATCCATTCAGCCAATCTGTGTCTTTTGGTGGGAGCATTTAGTCCATTTACATTTAAGGTAATTATCGATATGTGTGTTCCTATTCCCATTTTCTTAATTGTTTTGGGTTCGTTATTGTAGGTCCTTTCCTTCTTTTGTGTTTCTTGCCTAGAGAAGTTCCTTTAGCAGTTGTTGTAGAGCTGGTTTGGTGGTGCTGAACTCTCTCAGCTTTTGCTTGTCTGTAAAGGTTTTAATTTCTCCATCAAATCTGAATGAGATCCTTGCTGGGTACAGTAATCTTGGTTGCAGGTTTTTCTCCTTCAACACTTTCAATATGTCCTGCCACTCCCTTCTGGCTTGCAGAGTTTCTGCTGAAAGATCAGCTGTTAACCTTATGGGGATTCCCTTGTGTGTTATTTGTTGTTTTTCCCTTGCTGCTTTTAATATGTTTTCTTTGTATTTAATTTTTGACAGTTTGATTAATATGTGTCTTGGCGTATTTCTCCTTGGATTTATCCTGTATGGGACTCTCTGTGCTTCCTGGACTTGATTAACTATTTCCTTTCCCATATTAGGGAAGTTTTCAACTATAATCTCTTCAAATATTTTCTCAGTCCCTTTCTTTTTCTCTTCTTCTTCTGGAACCCCTATAATTCGAATGTTGGTGCGTTTAATGTTGTCCCAGAGGTCTCTGAGACTGTCCTCAGTTCTTTTCATTCTTTTTTCTTTATTCTGCTCTGCAGTAGTTATTTCCACTATTTTATCTTCCAGGTCACTTATCCGTTCTTCTGCCTCAGTTATTCTGCTATTGATCCCATCTAGAGTACTTTTAATTTCATTTATTGTGTTGTTCATCGTTGCTTGTTTCATCTTTAGTTCTTCTAGGTCCTTGTTAACTGATTCTTGCATTTTGTCCATTCTATTGTCCATTCTATCTCCAAGATTTCGGATCAACCTTACTATCATTATTCTGAATTCTTTTTCCGGTAGACTGCCTATTTCCTCTTCATTTGTTAGGTCTGGTGGGTTTTTATCTTGCTTCTTCATCTGCTGTGTGTTTTTCTGTCTTTTCATTTTGCTTACCTTACTGTGTTTGGGGTCTCCTTTTTTGCAGGCTGAAGGTTCGTAGTTCCTGTTGTTTTTTTGTGTCTGTCCCCAGTGGCTAAGGTTGGTTCAGTGGGTTGTGTAGGCTTCCTGGTGGAGGGTACTAGTGCCTGTGTTCTGGTGGATGAGGCTGGATCTTGTCTTTCTGGTGGGCAGGTCCAGGTCTGGTGGTGTGTTTTGGGGTGTCTGTAGACTTATTATGATTTTGGGCAGCCTCTTGCTAATGGGTGCGGTTGTGTTCCTGTCTTGCTAGTTGTTTGGCATAGGATGTCCAGCACTGTAGCTTGCTGGTCGTTGAGTGAAGCTGGGTGCTGGCGTTGAGATGGAGATCTCTGGGAGATTTTTGCTGTTTGATATTATGTGCAGCTGGGAGGCCTCTTGTGGACCAGTGTCCTGAAGTTGGCTCTCCCACCTCAGAGGCACAGCACTGACTCCTGGCTGCAGCACCAAGAGCCTTTCATCCACAGGGCTCCTTAATTTGGGATGATTCGTTGTCTATTCAGGTATTCCACAGATGCAGGGTATATCAAGTTGATTGTGGAGCTTTAATCCGCTGCTTCTGAGGCTGCTAGGAGAGATTTCCCTTTCTCTTCTTTGTTCTCACAGTTCCCAGGGGCTCAGCTTTGGATTTGGCCCCGCCTGTGCGTGTAGGTCGCCGGAGGGCGTCTGTTCTTTGCTCAGACAGGACGGGGTTAAAGGAGCCGCTGATTCGGAGGCTCTGGCTCACCCAGGCCGGGGGGTAGGGAGGGTCACGGAGTGCGGGGCGGGCCTGCAGCGGCAGAGGCCGGCGTGACGTTGCAGCCTGAGGCGCGCCTTGCGTTCTCCCGGGGGAGCCGTCCCTGGATCCTGGGACCCTGGCAGTGGCGGGCTGCACAGGATCCCTGGAAGGGGGGTGTGGATAGTGACCTGTGTTCGCACACAGGCCTCCTGGCGGCGGCAGCAGCGGCCTTAGCGTCCCATGTCCGTCTCTGGGCTCCGCACTCTTAGCCGCGGCTCGCGCCCGTCCCCGGCGCTCTCTCAAGCAGCGTTCTTAATCCCCTCTCCTCGTGCACCAGGTAACAAAGAGGGACGTAAAAGTCTCTTGCCTCTTCGGCAGGTCCAGACCCCTCCCCGGACTCTCTCCCGGCCAGCCGCGGCGCACCAACGCCCTGCAGGCTGTGTTTATGCCGCCAACCTCAGTCGTCTCCCGGCGCTCCGACAAAAGCCGGAGCCTCGGCTCCCAGTCCCGCCCGCCCTGGTGGGCGAGCAGACAAGCCTCTCAGCTGGTGAGTGCCGGTCGGCCCGATCCTCTGCGCTGGAATCTGTCCGCTTTGCCCTCCGCACCCCTGTTGCTGTGCTCTCCTCCGCGGCTCCCAAGCTCCCCCACTCCGCCTCCCGAAGTCTCCACCCGCGAAGGGGCTTCCTAGTGTGTGGACACTTTTCCTCCTTCACAGCTCTCTCCCGCTGGTGCAGGACCCGTCCCTATCCTTTTGTCTCTGTTTAGTTTTTTCTTTTGCCCTAACCAGGTACGTGGGGGGTTCCTTGCCTTTTGGGAGGTCTGAGGTCTTCTGCCAGCGTTCAGTAGGTGCTCCGTAGGAGTTGTTCCACGCGTAGATGTATTTCTGGTGTATCTGTGGAGAGTAAGGTGATCTCCGCGTCTTACTCTTCCGCCATCTTCCCGGAAGTCCTCCCAATTGTGTTTTATATGAAGCGTCTTGGTTACCATCATTCAGAGTCACACCTTAATTTTATATTTATTTTTCCTACCTTAGTATTCCTTTTGCCCTTAATTCTTTAATACATTATTTTAAAATTCTTGATTTGTATGTAGGTTTGTATAACCCCTCAAGTCATTATGGAATGAGGTATGATGTAAATAACCAAATGCAACTCAATGTAGAAATACATTTTCAGTATAGACACAATAAAGAAGTCACTCTTTCCTCCAAGTGAACAGGAAATGAGTTTTCCTTTGCCTCAGCAGATGGAGAATGCAAAGCACTCAAGTCAGAAATCAGAAAAGTCAGCACAAGGAAGCAGAGACAGAAACCATTCCCAGATAATCAGTAACACACATTTTGTAGAGCAAACTTTTTAGAAATGATGCTTACATTTTTTAATAAGGGTTGATATTTAAAGTGAACTTTGAGGAAACAATCAGCCAAACCCAGTACGTGGGAAATTCTACAGAACAAATGATCCAATTTTTCAGTAAATAAATGAAAGAATAAAAAGAAAAAAAGAAAGAAGAAAGAAAAAAGAAGGAAGAAAGAAAAGAAAAGAAAGAAAGAAGGAAAGAAGGAAGGAAGGAAGGAAGGAAGAAAGGAAAGAAAGAAAGAAAGAAAGAAAGAAAAGAACTGCTGTAGATTAAGAGAGTTGTACGACCTTGTTATAATCCTGACTCCAGTAAACTATAAAAAAGACATTTATTACACAATTAAGGAAAACTAAACACGTATTAGGTATTAGATAATATTAAGAAAATATTGTTAATTGTAGGAACGTGATAATGGGACTGTAGTTACATTTTTTAAAGACCTTACATATGAGATACATATTAATATATTTATAGATGTAATATGTCAGATATTTTCTTTAAAATAGTCCAGATTTATTCATTTTATATGTGAATAAGCAAGTTTATCAGTTTAAAAGTAAGCAAGAAGAATAAAGCATACCTTGAATCACAGTAAGTCTCTAATAGGATTTAAATAAATACAAATTATATTCTTGTCTCAGTCCAGGTTCTTTCAAAAGTAGCAACTGAGGGCTTCCCTCGTGGCGCAGTGGTTGAGAATCTGCCTGCTAATGCCGGGGACACAGGTTCGAGCCCTGGTCTGGGAAGATCCCACATGCCGCGGAGCAACTAGGCCCGTGAGCCACAACTACTGAGCCTGCGCGTCTGGAGTCTGTGCTCCGCAACAAGAGAGGCCGTGATAGTGAGAGGCCCGTGCACTGCGATGAAGAGTGGCCCCCACTTGCCACAACTAGAGAAAGCCCTCGCACAGAAACGAAGACCCAAGACAGCCAAAAAAATAAATAAATAAACAAATGTGGGTTTTAAAAAAAGAAAGAATTAAAAAAAAAAAAAGCAACTGAGAGAAAAGCATATTTGAGAGTATAGTCTGCCTTTTGTATCCACATCCTCTGCATCTGCAGATTTGACCAACTGTGGATCAAAAATATTTTTTTAACTTCCAGAAAGTTCCAAAAGAGCAAAACTTGAATTTGCTATGCACTGGCAACTATTTATGTAGCATTTTTATGTAACATCTTATGGAAAAACCCGAATGAACTTTTTGGCCAACCCAATACATTGTATTAAGTATTAAAAGTAATCTAGAGATGATTTAAAGTATAGGGAAGATGTAAGTAGATTAAATTCAAATAGTACACCATTTTATATAAAGGACCTGAACATTTGTGGATCTTGTTATCCACAAGAGTCCTAGAACCAATCCACAACAGATACCTAGGGATAACTGCAATGTTTTAGGAACACGATTCCAGAGAACAGCACTGAGAGTCAGAGAGAGTAAAAATGGAGAAGAGAAAGCCAGCAGAGGAATGCACACTGAGTTGGCTACCCACTTTTTGATGACAAGGAGTTCAGTCCTGCACAAGTAAAATGCATCTCAGAACCATTTACTGGGGGAGCAAAAGAAAAAGCATTTATCAATCACCTCCCTTCTCCACTGATCAAGGCTAGACTACAGGGCATTAACACCTCTGGACTTCTTAGTTCACGAGCATGAATGCTGAGAGAATTCTGTGGTATCTAATGACTTGGCTAATAGAAGCCCTCCAGCAGAAAGTAAGAGGTGCTCAGCATTGGCCTGAGGCAATGCATCTGGTTGAAGTCTTCAGGGGAACCAGTATCCACAGCTAAGGTCAGAATAAAAGGATTAGAAGAGATGCACAAGAGTTGTTCCAATAGTCTATTCTCTGTGCCTACCACTCAACATTTCCTTTTTCCTCCCATAAAGTCCAGTCAGTTACAGAATTCCTTTCAATATGGTGGCCAGCTGGAATCTCTGCAAAGACTGAATGTAGGAATGTTAGTGAAACAAGCTGCCATCCCCAATGCTACACCTGATTCCAAGGCCACAATAAACATTATTTATCTCCCTCCTCCATTAACAAATTTAGAATTCTCTCAGCTTAGGCCTGGCTGATTTATGTTGTTTCCTTCTGAGGTGACCCAGACCCCCAAAGGGTCTGTGCCCTTGATTTCCTTGTGCTTGGCAGTCTGTGGTTGCTGCAATCTTCCGTCCACAATTTTCACTGGGCATGGTAGCACCAAAAGACATCCAGGGGGCATCCCCTAGGCACTCTGTAGGTCCCAGTTATTTATCTCCTTGCCTTCATTTTGTAGTCAGAACACTAGCTCCTCATGGTAAAAATCAGAAATAATTACCACTACCAATACAAAATGGTTTTCTTTGCCTTTTGTTAGATTTCAGGACTATAAGTGTTCAAACATAACAATGTACAGGTTACCAATAAGATACTCAGAATACACCATTGAATGTGGTAACAGAACAGTGATCAAGGTCAAAAACAGTCTAATTAGCAGCTGGTGATGTGTTATACTTTTGTAAACTTGACTTCAAACCATTACCTTAAAATACAAAAAACAAAACTAAACAAAAACAGGTGGTTGAACATGTCTCAAAATACAAGGTTATTTTACATGATAATTTCTTCCCATGAACCATTCTAGAAAACTCTAATTCCTGTGATTGTTTTTTATTCTATTTAAAATAATTTATACTTTTTCTCATTCAATAAAGATTTGAAGGAAATTTGTTGGATTAATAATTTTTACCTAGTGTGGACAGAAGCTTAAGAAAGCTTATTTAACAGAAAAGTGGAGTCTTATCTACCTCATCAGCTATGTCTATTCTGGATGCATTTGCTTATTCATTAATAATACAAATACTTCCATTTATTTTGTACATCTATTGTAATCAGCTCTTCTGTGAATTGGCCTTAATCCCCACAATAATCCTGTAAAGTAGGAAACTGAGGAGTTATAGGAAGCAACTTACCCAAAGTCAAACAGTTTCTAAACACCTAAGCCAGAATTCCAGTTCAAACCTGTTGCCTTCAAACCATCATCTGGAATAACAAAAGAAATCATTCATTTTATAGGTGTAAATATTGTAGGAAATCTATTTAGATTTGCATTCATTGGGTTGTCATTTTTTTATTCCAAGTTAAGAACAGAGGTGTAATGAAGAGCTGAGGGGTAATTCACAGACCGTTGCTTTCAAACAGCTGGCTTTTGTATTATTCCATCACTGCCTATTCCATCACAGGCAAAAGCAGAAGTCCACATACAGTATTTGTGGGTTGAAAATCAAGGTGCCCTGATCTACTACCATAGTCAAAGAATTGTCATTTGACTTAAGTAAGAACAGTCACATTTTCTCTCCTGAGATTTTGATATGTGAGTGAAGTGACACGACATGAAAGAATAGACAAAGTATATTTACTCCAGGGCAGCATTCTTACAACACAGCTAAGCAATTCTGGCATCTTAGCCTTTGGATTCTGTCATTTTATGGGCAGCTCTTTAGTATTCCTGTAGCTTTTGTAAGGATATCATTATATCTTTCCAATTAAAATTATTTTTTCTTACATTAGGCAGTCAGCTCCTATTGCTAGCCATCAAAGAACCCTAAATTATATGCAATTGCAACCAAAAGTGATCATTTCTTTCTCTAAATACCTATTGAATCAACAGTCCACACCACAAAATTCAGCATCAATGTTCTCTAATCCCACCGGGATTAATCCTGCCTCCTTAGCTCGAGTGTAAACTATTTGGGCATTACTATCGTTATTCTTTGGCTTCCCTCATATGACCTAGCACAGGGCTATGTACTAAATTGATGGATAGACTTTAAAAACATGCTAGAATAGATACAATGGTAAGGGATAGGAAATCAGGTAAGCCAGGGGTAGGAAATGAACATAAAGATCAGGGAATGGCAAAACAGAAAGCCAAAGCCGTCTCCTTTTATCCTGCCTCATCCCACTCATGACTATGGCAAAAACACCATTCTCTACTGGACAGCTATTCAGGCTAACAATAAGTACATAAAAAACAATCGTGCTGGTCATGTCTGCTTGTGTTTACTAAAACCCACCCTCTTCTATGTGGGGAAAAGAGTTGGGATTATTCGATTCCCATAGAATTATGAATGAGTCATGAACACGTTTTTTGCACAAATATTTTAAAAGTTATATAGAGTGGTATTCTCATCTCTTACCAGCATTACTGATTATTGAAAATATTAAGGAATTGGCAGGAAGAAAATATAATCTCTTATTAGACACTATAAATGTATTATTTTGTAGAGTTTCTAAAGTTGTAGTAGAATGAACTATTTTCCTAGGCTTCCAGAGTATAAACAATTTATTTCACACACACACACACACACACACACACACACACACACACAAAAGCCTCAATAGGAAAGGGTGATTACTTTTAGTATACTGAATCGTTGAGGGAGTGCTTATCATACCTCTTAAGTCCTTCTGAGATATGAATTAAGAGCATTTGTTGGTTGTTCACAAAGCATGGTTGTTCTCAGCCTGAATACTGAGAAAACAAAAAGGAAGAAAAACCTTTTAGGAAAAGTTTAGATTTTTAGAAAATAATTCCGGTTGAATAGCATGACATCTACTGTTTCCTCTTTGCTTTTAGCCACATAAATGCATGCTTTTTAGCAATTACAAAAGGTGATTTCATCTCAGATTGGTCTCATTTACCTTGAGATAAATTAAACATTACCTCCTTATGCCTACCATGCTTTCCTCCCTTCCTATAATTTTCTTTGAAACTCTTCTTAAAGACATGTTGTTATGATAAAGTATATACCTGATAACTAAATTAAACATGTTCTTGAAATTTTTCCGTAAAGAACACTTTCTGCAACGAACAATAGTCTGTGAAGTCATTCAATTTTGAAGGACGTTCACAAACTCTACCTCCTACAAAACTGCATAAAAAATTATGAGGAGTTAATCCAGGCAGTGTGTAATGAAATACCAAAAAGGGGAAACAGGATATAAGAAACAGGCCAGCTAAGTCTTACCCAGAAGAAGTTAAGAACAAAGTTTGAAAAACAATAAGAATATCATAAGTGCAAGATGCTTGGAAGATTTCCCTTAGAGTAAGAAAATTTAATGATACAAGGTTACATATATTTGTTTAGGCATTCAACCATATTACTTGGTTCAACAGAAAATATCATTTATATAGTAATATTGTATTACTGTTGATTGGTTTTTGGAATGAATCTACAAACATAATTTTAGTGACTGTCATAAACCTTAGCTATCAATATAATAACACAATAACACAACTATAAAAACCAGAAGGTAAGTGGGGGAAAGAGAAATTGGGAGGTAAGGTAGGTACACTAAATGTCCTCATGCTTCTGAGTAGTTAATCAACAGATACTGTCTAATGTTGTTGGTAAATCTAAAAGTGACAACCAGGGACCTACTGACCTTGAAACTAATGAAGCTTAATCCTTAGTCCTTCTGGAATCCTCACCTGCAAGGGCTCCTTGAAAGGCATTGGGGGAGAGCTAGCAATTTTGTATATGTAATTTTGCATTTATTTTCTTACAGATGTGTCTTCCCAAATGTATACATTTGAGGCCCCACATAATCTGGATCCACTTCTGGGCCACTCCCAGGGTGTTGGGAGAGACTTATGCACCTGGAGGACCCTGAAGTTAAAATTTCTTTAGCTGCAAAGTAATTTCAACCTTGATGGTAGCAACCAAAATAACTAAAAGTAGAAACCTCTGCTTCTAGAGGATGGTCCTGGTAGAACTAGGAGGGGAGGAGGGGTGTGGGAGAAGGCAGAGGGACATTTATACTTTTCATTTTATAGCCACTGGTATGGTTTTATTTATTTATTTACCTGTAGATGTATTTTTTAATAGCAATTTATTAGTCAACATGCACTTTCCTCTTTCACATGTACAAAAGCTGAGTTCGGTGATTTATCCTGGGTTCGGTGCTACCTTTCAAGATAATAGGAATTCCACATGTGAAAATAGCAGTGCCTAAGATAGTAGGAAATAAAAACATCTGGCATTAAATTCTTGTTCTTAGGAAGAACAACTGCAGAAAACATCAGTGATTGTCTTTTCTCACCAAATACATAGTGTTATTGATAAAACGCTTAAAATATAGTATTTTCTTCTTATAAAGAGTTTTCTCATGAATGAATTTTGTTCTTTCCTAAGATACTTAAAAAAAGAAATTCATGATTTTCATCATAGAATCTCTGTAGCATTACAACAACAGATGAAGTGTTGCTGTTTTCAGGTAATTAGACTGTTCTTTACCTGCCATGAAGGAAGGCAACAGTGAGCAGACACTAACTCCATGGTAACATGCAGATCAGCATTTTCCTTTTCAACACCTGGGAAACTTCATTTCTGGGAACATCTGCTCGGGCTTTTTTTTCTCGGTAACAGATTAGACAACTAGCAACAAAGAAAATGTTTAAACATGTTTAAACCTGAAAGCATTATTGGGTCATTCAATTACTTAAACAAATGAAGGGGAACAAGAGAAAAAGATATGTGTAGATTTCCTCCCAGCCTTGAGGTAAGAGAAGTTTGGCTGGAGGATCCCAGCTGGTGACCAGGAAAGCCTCACTGCTTTCCTTTTGCTTATCTCCTGGACAGCTTTGCGAAGAATGGCAGAGTATAAAAAGACAATCTAATTTAATTAAGCAATGTAAATAATTGCCTTTTGATTTAATTTTTCATATTGCTTACTTCCAGTTGAATGGCTATATTATCAATAACATTTCTATTATTTTATGAATATGAAAGTAAAATTGGTATCAAAGACCTCCAAATGACCTGTAAATCTGTTTACTTAGGAGTTTAGGGATAATTAATCCTGTGTGTGTGTTTAATATTTTATTTTAACTTTTGCTAAGAAAGACTACGTGAACATTTTTAATACCAACTGACCCCTGTAAGGTATTGTGAGAAGTTAGGCCATTTTAAACAAAGAGATATTAAGAAATTAAAGCTGTACATATGAGATTGTTAAACATTGAATAATGAATGATAAATTTAAAAGAGCTTGTTGGTAAAATGAAGGTGAGAGACTAAAGAATCTCCAAGGTTTACTCAAGTCTGTATTTCTTTGAGTATCAAGAAAGGACTACATGAAGAAATTCAAAGGCAAAAATAGAGCCTTGAATTTTTAAAAATTCTTAAGTACTCTTGAAAAAAACTTAACTATAATGCCATGGTAGGCTACTGTTGGCATGAGGGGAAATTGGTGAAAGTAATGGTCTGTTTGCAAGAATGAACAAAAAATATATGCCTTAAGGGAA
This sequence comes from Orcinus orca, assembly GCF_937001465.1. NCBI lineage: Eukaryota > Metazoa > Chordata > Mammalia > Artiodactyla > Delphinidae > Orcinus > Orcinus orca. The sequence goes on along the minus strand of NC_064569.1, from coordinate 31,282,116 downwards.
GTTGTGCAACAGAGGAGAAAATGTAAGAATATGTAGGCAAAAATACCTATGTGTGACCCGTCATTAGAGGAATTATTTTAGAAGCAGGCATTTAAAAGCCCCAGAGAAGTTGGTGGCAGCAGAATTAACAATAAAAATTTAAGTTGCATGGGTTATTTTGAAGTAGAAAGAAATGAATAATTGTAATTACTATACAATAACAATTAAAGTGCTAGCAAGAGCAGAATAACATGCAAGAATATTAAAGACTAAATGAATGATCTGGCATCATATTCTAGAATTCAAAAAATCGGGGGAAGAGACAAAAACATCACAGAGGAGCAATAAAAAATTTATTGAAAGTTTATCAGTGGAGAACACTCATTCTGCAAGACCCTATGGATCTTGTCCCTGTTACTTCTCCCAAATCATCTTATTCCCCTTCACCTTCCCCCTACCATACCATGTGTTCTGGTCATATGATCTTTCATTTATTTGAACATGACAAACTCTGCTTAACTTCAGATCCTCTGATCATCCTGTTTCTTCTGCTACGAATCTTCCTTTTACTCTGCATGACCAGTTCTTTCTCATCCTTTAGTCTTAGCTTAAAATATTATCTTGCGGGGCTTCCCTGGTGGCACAGTGGTTGAGAGTCTGCCTGCCAATGCAGGGGACACGGGTTCATGCCCCGGTCCGGGAGGATCCCACATGCCGTGGAGCGGCTGGGCCTGTGAGCCATGGCCGCTGAGGCTGTGCGTCTGGAGCCTGTGCTCCGCAGCGGGAGAGGCCACAACAGTGAGAGGCCCGCGTACCGCCAAAAAAAAAAAAAAAATTATCTTGGCCCTTTATGATCCCTAGTAAAGATCCTTAAAAAAGAAATTAAAGTCTAAGCACCCCACTGTTTAGACTTATGGCTACTGACTGCCACTATTTTCTAGGTCAGCTATCCTTATATTTGTTTTCTGCAGAGTGCATTTCGAAACTGGCCATTATTTTACTTTTAAGACTAGAAATTCATTTCAAAACTAGAAATTAAGCACAATGAGGGAAAGGACTGTGTCTTTCCTTTTTACTGTTGTGAGCCCAAGACCTACTATGGTACTTAGCATGCAGTAAGCACACAATAAAGTAGGGTTGAATGAATGACTTAATTGATTAATGAATTAATAAGCAATACATATAAATAATATGATGTAAAATACAGTGGGATAGGTAGAAAAACATCTGTTCTAAGATTGTCTTTTGCAAACATGTTATGTTTTCCCCAATGTTTTGGAAATCCTGGCTTAGCTTAGACCACAAGCCCAATGGTAAAGCTGTCAGCAATCTGGCCTTTTTGGTTTCTGTAGTTAGAGGCCTCCACCAAGACTAGCAGAGTAGCAGATTTTCCAAACACCAAAGGAAGAGTCAGCACCCTGTGGCCTCTGGGATCGAGCCTCTGAACTTCAGGACTTCCTGCACCCTGGAAGCCAGTGGCTTTAGGTGACTCCTCCCTATCTGCCCTTCTGCAGAGACTTAGGCTTTGAAGCTGGGTATGATTGCTTTTTGCTTGGTGAAGTCCTCACTAGATCATTAGATCCATAAGAGCAGAGCCCTTGTGCAGTGAATTTGCTGCTCTCCCAGACCAGGCCAGGGACACATATAGGTGAAACTGAAACCTAGGAAATACTTATGACTAAGGTCTCTGGTCTCATGGAGTTTATATTCTAGGCTGAGATTATGTAGGAAATAAAAACTGAACTATAGTTTTGTCCTAGAAAAAAAAAAAAACAGGAAGAGTCAGGTGCTAAGCAGCCAAAAGACTCCCAAGAAATGTTCATAACAAGAGCCAAGGGTCCTCATATTGGGATTAATTGTGTACAAGCGTTGAGGAAGAGCTCTATTTAAGAAAAACAAGTGAGTTTGTTCAACAGCTATTACTCTGAACTCCTGTTGAGTACCTGTTGAGAAACAATTGAGTGCCAAGCTTACTACCAAGTCCACAGAAGATAAAGAATAAGAAGCAATCCTTGCTTTGATGAAATTCAGAGTCTGATAGAAGAAACACACAGGTATATATATAGGACAGTTTTCTACAATTTTGAGAATTATGTCCTTGAAAACTCTGTGACTGGATAATTTGCAAGCTAAAAATGTAAGAATTTAAGAGGCAGTAGGGATGTGGGACAAAGTTCAAAAAAAAAAAAAACACACCAGGAAGGTCTTATTAAATGTGAGATTTGTATACCCTTAAAAACAGTTTTTCAGTGCAAGAGATCATCCAAGGATTTCTTTTTATATTAAAATTTGATATTCAATTTAGCAAGGTTCTTCTTTAAAATTTTAAGTTGAACATACAAACCTACTTATAGTTTAGTTTAGCAGTTCCTGAATAATGTTTGATTGGTCCCATTTAATATTTTAAAGTATTTTAAGCTATACCTATAAATACACAATATTCAATTTCCTTCTTAAGTCCTTTGATTTATGACTTAAAATCCTCTGAAGTATAAAATTAATTCTTATAAAGATATTAAACGTCTGAATAATTTGGTTCTTAAGTTCTCTTAAGTGTTTCAATGTATGCATTTAATAAAGGCTTAGTTTAAAATCAAAATTCTAAATGAATCACTAAATTACTCATTTTAAATTGAATGAAATGCTTGACATATGTTGCTCTAAAAGGCTAATTCCTTTTTTTCATTAGAACGACAATCCTAATATCCTCAGATTCTGTAACATAGAAATGCTAATATGATGCTTCTGATTCTTTTTAACTTTTCTGTATTTAGTTCTAAATCTTTTAATAGTTGAGAGATGCTAACTTGATAAGGAAATAATTATGTCATCCCACTTGAATTTCAGCCCGACTTCTGTTTGGTTTCGCAATCAGAGCTTTTGGCTCTGATGCTGACTGGATTGTTATCAGAGACTAATGGGACAGGTTTAGCATTACTTGTACTCCTATATCAATGTGATTTACAATAAATCACATCACTGGGTTCCATTTACAGATATCTGATTCTGCTGCCTACTGATAGAAGTGTCATAGCCCTACCTGGGTTGTTTATATCACATGATTGGGTTTCATAATTTGTAAACACTTAAAATATGTACTTGTATTTCCTGGCTACCTTTGATCTGGAAGGAGTCCTACATTTAAAATATAGATTTCCTAATTTACAGGACACACAACTCTTATAGGTATTATATACAATTCAATTTTTAATGTTTTAATGGCTTAGTATGACTATTCAGGTACAACTTCTTAGGATTTGAGTTAAACTGCTTGTAACAACAACAACAACAAAATTTTTAAGATGAGTAGTTTTTGAAACATTGGTGCTTTTAATATTTTCATTTATGAGGAACACATAGCTGGGCAGAAAATGGCTGAAATGGCATCTTTGTGATGACATCAGACACCCAAGCCCTTTCCATCTTTTCCCTATCCTTCCCATTCTCATGTACAAAATATTTTACATGCTTAAAAAATAATAATAAACTCAGCATATAAAATAGAAAAAATATTTTCTTTTTTTACCAAGACATGTAAATGTAAGCTCTTAAAATATAAGCTCTTAAAAACATATTTATTAAGGTGTAATTGACACTCAATAAACTATATATATTTAAGCTGTATAATTTGGTAAGTTTTGACATATGTATACACCTGAAAAACTATCACCACAGTCAAGGTAATGAACATAACCATCCATTTCAACTGCTTCCTACAGCACCTGTGAAATCTCTTCCTACTCTTCCTCTACCCCCAATGCCATTCTAAGACAACCAGTATCTGCTTTCATTTACTATAGATTAGTTTGCATTTAATATAACATTATATAAATGAAAATTTACAGGGTATACTGTTTTGTCTGGCTTGTTTCACTCAGCAAAATTATTTTGAGATCATCTACGTTGCTACATGTACCAATAGTTCATTACTTTTTATTTCTGATTAGTTTTCCATGTATAGATATACCACAGTTTGTCTAATCATCTGTGATGGAGGTTTGGATTGTTTTCATTTTTTTGTCTACTACTAGTAAAGCTTCTATGAACATTAACAAAATGTTGTATGTACATATGCTTTCATCTTCAAAGAAATACCTAGGAGTGGAATGACTGGATTGTATACTAAGTGTATTTTTAACTTTTTAAAGAAAATGTCACACTATTTTCAAAAGTGGTTGTATCATTATACATTCCCATCTGCAGATGAATGTTCCAGTCCTTCCACATCCTTGTCAACTCTTGATATGATCAGTAGGTTTACTTTTAGCCATTCTATTAGGTATGTAGTAATACCTCATCAGGGTTTTAATGTACATTTCCCTAATGACCAGTGGGTATCAAGCATCACTTCATATGCATATTTGCTATCTGCACATATAGTCTTTGGTGAATGTTTTTCAGGTTATTTTGTTCACCTTTTAGTTGAGTTGTTTATTATTTAATTTCAAGAGTGTTTTATTTATTCTGGGTATGAGTCTTCTATCAGACATAAAATTTTCAAATATTCTCTAGTCTGTAACTTAATCTTCTTATACTCTTAAAGTTGCCTTTCGATAAAAGAACATTAACTTCAGCAATGTTACATGATAAAAAATAAAAATACGAAGAATCAATTATATTTCTATATACTAGTGATAAAAATGTTAATGCCAAAATTGTAAATATACACCATTTACAATCTCCAGAATGCTAATGAAAGAAATCAAAGAAGTTAAACAAATGGAAAGACAGACTGTTCCTGGATATGAACACTCAACATACTAAACACTGTAAAGACATCAATTCTCTCTAAACTGATATACAAGTTTAACACAATTCTTATCAAAATCTCAGCATTTTTGTAGATATATACAAGAGTGTCCTAAATTTTAAAAGGAAATGGAAAGGAACTAGAATAGCTAAAACAATTCAAAAAAGAAACATAAATTGGGAAGAATCTGTTTACCCAATTTTGACACGTTAGATAGTGGCAATAGTTAAGACTGTGTGGTATTGGGGGATGGATAGACACCCAGACACCACAAATAGCCCAATTAATTTTTGACAAAAGAGCAAAAGTAATTCAGTGGAAGAAAGATGCCTTGTCAACAAAATGATGCTGGAGTAAGTGGACATCCATGAGCAAAAAAATCAATATTGACGTAAGTCACACATCTTATACACACATTGACTTAAAATGGGTCACTGGATTAAGTGTAACACTTTATGTTTTATTCCATAACACTTTTAGAAAAAAAACTAAGAGAAAATCTTTGGGGTCTAGGACCAGGAAAAAATTCTTAGACTCAAAACCAAACACATAATCCTTAGAAGACAAAATAAATAAATCCGATTTGACCAAAACTGAAAACTTTGCTTTGCCAAACTCTCTGTTAAAAGGATAAAAAAATCAAGCTACAGACTTGGAGAAAATATTTGCTCTCCACATATTCAACAACAACAAAACAGACTATTATCTAGAAGATATAAAGAATTCTCAAGAGTAAAAACAGCAATCCATTAGAAAACGGGCAAAGAACATGAAGAGATATTTCACTGAAGATGATATAGAGATGGCAAATTAGGACACAAAAGGAGTTGAACGTCAATAGCCTTTAAGAAAATGCTAATTGTGAGCAGAGGGCTGGTGATGGCAGTTGTTGGGGCGTGGTGACTGCTGGCAGTGAGAGGTTTGGTCTGAGCAGGGAGAGCACCAAGCAGCAGGTCCTGTGGTGATCCATCAGTCAGACCGCCAGCCTCAGCTTCACTGGCATCTGGCACATACATCATCACCTCAAGAGCTTCTTTAGAGCCAAGAAGCTGGTGTAGTGTCCTCTCTGTTGACCCTTGTTTCTCACCTCAATTACTTGGTATTCCCCCAACTCAACACCTTGTCTACTAGTATTGAGAGGGGAAAATGAAAAAAAAGAATATAAGCCACACTAATTTTATGGCAACAAAGCTTTCGGATCAACCACTTGTTAACACTGGTCCTCAAGGATGTGGGACACTGGTCCAAGTTTTCAAAAATCTGTCTTAGCTTTTGTGAGGAGTTGGAACAAACTCAGGACTAAAAGTTTTGCTTCTTTCACTTCCATGCAATTCCCTCCATCCGATCACAAAATGAGCAAATGAAAAATCTCCTCTTCTGCTCCTTGGATGTCTCCTTTTCTGTTTACGCAGTACATGACTCAAATGGCCCATCAAGGAGGCACCACCTCACTGCTCCCCTGTCAGCCCTGGGCTTATTCAGTGGCACTGTGAATGGAAATAAGGGGCAGGTCTTGGCTCCAGAGGATTTAGATATTTCTCAACTTACTACAACTATTTTTTGATAAATTATATATTTTCCTTCCTAGCTGAAGTGCTCTTGCCTGTATGTGGCTACCTGAAAACACCAATGCAGTCCCTTCTGAATTGTGTTTATTCACACATTTTTGATAACTACCATGGCAGCTCTCAGGATTTCAGTGTCTATGGGCCAGAAAGCGGATGTCACAGCTGCCCTCCAGGCCTTATCAGAGAGCCCAACAGAGTGAATTCCCTGGAAGTCCAGTGGTTAGGACTCTGAACTTTCACTGCCAAGGGTGTGGGTTCAATCCCTGGTCTATCCCCATAAGCCTCCTGGCACAGCCGAAAAAAAAAATTATTAAAAAAAAAAAAAGAGAGAGAGCCCAGCAGAGAATTCTCTTGGGCATGTGTGATTGCCATTACACAGGGCCACAGAACAAGAGGTAAGGTAGTGATAGAGCTAGCCCAACGCACTACACTCTTACCGCCCCCCCTTCACCTTTACTTAAGCTGTGGGGGATGTTTTCTTCATAGGAACCAGATTTGGCTCTTTACACAGATTTTTGCGGTGAAATAAAACATGTCGTAGTTAAAAAAGAAAGAAGAAGAAGGAGGCAGAGGAGGAAGAGGAGGAGAGGAAGAAAAGAAAGAAAAAAGAAAATGCACATTGAAACCACAATGAGATATCAGTACACACCTATAAGAATGGCTAAAAGGAAACAAAGTAACAACAGCAAATGTTGATGAGGATCTGGAGATTCTGGATCTGGAGGATTAATATATCGCTGGTGGGAATGTAAAATGGTACAACCACTCTAGAAATCATTTTGGTAGTTTCTTGAAAAACTAAACACGCAACTACCATATAAACCAGCGATTATACTCTTGGTCAATTATCTTAGAGAGATGAAAATTTCTGCTCACACAACAACTTGTACACAAATGTTTATAATAGCTTTATTTATAATAGGACAAAACTGGAAACAACCCAGATGTTCTTCAATGAGTGAATGATTAAATATACCATGGTATATCATACCATGTAATATAACACAGTAAGAAAAAGGGAGGAAAGTTTGATACATGCAACAACTTGGATGAATATCCAGAGAATTATGCTGAGTGAAAAAAGCCAATATCAAGCGTTTACATACTGTGTGATTTCATTTAAATAACATGACAAGATTACAGGAATGGAGAACAGATTAGGGGTCTTCAAGGTTAAGGAGGAGGTGAGGACAGGAGGGAAGTCAGTATGGCTCAAAAAAGACAATGTAAGAGATCCTTGTGTGGGAAACATTCCGTATCTTGACTATTATCAGCAGCAATATCCTGGTTGTGATATTGTACCGAAGTTTTGCAAAATGTTACCGTTGGGGGAAACTGGGTGGAGGATACCTAAGACCTCTTTGTGTTATTTCCTACAATGCATATGAATCTACCATTATCTCAAAATAACAAGTTTATTTAAAAAAAAAGTAACTTTTGACATGAGAAATTTCCAATTTTGATGAAAACTAATTTATCAATTTGTTCTTCTACACATTGTGCTTTTGATAGCATATTTAAGAACTCTTTGCCTAACTTAAGGCAACAAAAAGTTTCTCCTCGGTTTTCTTCTGGAAGATTTTTAGTTTTAGGTTCTCACATTTAGGTAAACGTTCCATTTTTTTTTTTTTAAACGTTCCATTTTGAATTAATTTTTGTGTCTGCTGAAATGTATGAATTCAAGTTCACTCTTTTTTGCATATGGGTAACCAAATGTTCCAGCTGTCCTTTCTCCACTCAATTGCCTTTCACTGTGTTGAAAACCAGTTGTGCATACATATGTGGATCTATTTCTGGACTCTATGCTATTACACTGTTATACTTTGTCTGTCTTTACATCAATGCCACACTGCCTTGATTACTATAGCTTTATAATACAGTTTGAAATCAAGTAGTCCTTGATTTTAACTGACCGACTAAAGCATGTTTGTTAGTCCTCCAACTTTCTTTTTCATTTTAAAGTTGTTTTGGATATTTCATCTCCTTGCATTTCCATATAAAATTTTAAATCATTTTGTCAATTTCTTCAAGAAAAACCTGTTGGAATTTTGAATGGGATTGTGTTTATGGATCAATTTGGGGAGAATTAACACCTTAATAATACTGAATTTTTCAATCCATGAAAGTAGCATATATCTCCATTTATTTAGGTCTTTAATTTTTCCTAGCAACGTTTTATAGTTTTTTTCAGTCTATAGGTTTTTCACATCTTTTTAAGATTCATCCTGAAGTATTAATATTTTTGATACAATTGTAAATAGTATTTTTATTTCAATTTTTGATTGTTGGTCGTATTTAGAAATACAGCTGATTTTTGTTTATGACAGTATATCTTATAACCTTGTTAAACTCACTTATTGGTTCTAGTAGACCTTTTGTAGAGTCCTTTGGATTTTCTAGAGACTAATATGTCATCTGTGAATAAAGACAGTTTGATTACTTTTTTTACACTCTGGGTGAACTTTGTTTTACTATTATTATTTTATTTCTTTGTCTTGCCTTATTGTTTGGCTAGAACCTCCAGTACTGTGTTGAATAGAATTGCTGAGAGTGAAAATCCTTACTTTGCCCCTGACACCAAGAATAAAGTGTTCCAGCCTTTCATCAGTAAGTATGATGTTAGTTGTAGATGCCTTTTATCAAGTTGAGAAAGTCGTCTTCTATTCTTAGCTTGTTGAGGGTTTTTATTTAAATCACAAATGAATGTTGTATGTTTCAAAATTTTTTCTGCATCTCCTGAGATGATCGTACGAATTTCTTAAAATAAGTTTTTAATATAATGAATTATATTGACTGATTTTTAAAATGTGAAACCAACCTTGCATTCTTAGGATTAACTCCACTTAGTCATGATGTATTATCCTTTTAAAATATTGTTTGATTTAATTTGTTAAAATTTTTTTTAGAAATTTTGCATCTATCTATATGAGAGTTTTGCAGTTTTCTTAAAATGTCTTTGGTTTTGGAATCAGGATAATTCTGACTTTCTCCTCCTCTTTGATTTTCTAAGAGTTAGTATGGATCATATTATTTCTTCCTTAAATGTTTGGTAGACTTTACCTGTGAAGCCAACAGGACCTGGAATTTTCCTCATGGGAAGGTTTTAAACTATAAGTTTCTTAATAAATATAAGGCTATTCAGATTATCTATTTCTTTTTTTTTTTTTTTTTTTTTTTTTTTTTGCGGTACGCGGGACTCTCACTGTTGTGGCCTCTCCCGTTGCGGAGCACAGGCTCCGGACGCGCAGGCTCAGCGACCATGGCTCACGCGCCCAGCCGCTCCACGGCACGTGGGATCTTCCCGAACCGGGGCATGACCCTGTGTCCCCTGCATCGGCAGACGGACTCTCAACCACTGTGCCACCAGGGAAGCCCTGCAATCTTTTTTCGTTTCTATTATAGGCTATGCATACCTCCTAAGAAGTTGCTTCAGTGGGATCCCACAAATTTTGGTCTGTTGTGTGTATGTTTTCTTTCAGTTCAAAATACTTTCTAATCTCCCTTTTGATTCCTTCTTTGATACATGGATTATTTATAAGTGTACTATTTAGTTTCTATATGTTTGGGGGCTCTCTGGTATTGATTTCAATTTAATTCCATGTGAACAGAAAATATACTAACGTCTTGAATCACTCTAAATTTATTAACACTAGTTTCAAAGCCTAAGTTATGGTGTAACTCCGGTAATTGTTTCACGTGTACTTGAAAGGGATGTGTATTCTATTGTTTGATGAAGTGTTCTCTAAGTGTCAATTATGTTAATATGGTTGATAGTGTTATTCAAATCTTTTACATCTTTGTTATATCCTTTTTTCTGTGTATTACTTCTATCAATCATGGAAAGATGAGTATTGAATCTCTGACTGTAATTGTGGTTTTACCTACTTTTCTTGTATCTCTATCATTTATTTTTTTATTATTTTTTTTTATTCAATTCAATTTTATTATTTCTGTTATCAAAGTAAAAATTACAGATGGTCAAAGTCAAATGATGCAGAAAACGTGCAAAAAAAAGCAGCAGCTTTTATATATATATATATATATATATATATATATATATATCCCAGAGATATATATCCCATATATCCCTTTCTGAATCACAGTTTGGTTTCTATCCCTCTGTAGACACAATGAGTTCTAAATGTCTACAGTATTGTGGAGAAAAACAGAGAACTCTATCATTTATTTTGAAGTTCTGGTTTTTGTTTATTTGTTTTTTTGGTCGTGCGGCATGTGGGATCTTAGTTCCCCAACCAGGAATTGAACTCGTGCCCCCTGCAGTGGAAGCACGGGGTCTCAACAATTGGACCGCCAGGGAAGTCCCTTGAAGCTCTGTTTTCAGATGCTTAAACTTTTAAGATTATGTAATCTTATGAATAGACACCTCTATCATTATCTTATTTGTGTGTATTAATATATCCAGCTTTCTTTGGGCTAGTGTTAGCAAGATGTATCTTTGTCTGTTCTTTTATACTTAATATATAATAAATAAATATAATAATATTTAATATATCCTTTATATTTAAAGTTGGTTTCTTGTAGGCAGCATATAGTTGAGTTCTGTATTTTATATCTAATCTGATAATCTTTGTCTTTTAATTGGTATGCTTAGACTATTTATCTTCTATGTGATTACTGATATGTTTGGGATTAAATCGACCATTTTGCTATTTTTCTATCTTTCCCTGTTCTTCCTCTTTTTTTGCCTTTTTATGGATTGAAGTTTTTTTGTACTATGGCTATTATATATTATATATTGATATAAATGAAGTCAAAGAATTTTGCAAGAGCCAGGTAATCACACCTGGAGGTGATGCGTCCAACCACATCTTAATTACCCCACTGGTTGCTCGGTGGAGACTCTTCTGCTGTGGCTGGGTGAAGACACCACATCTCCCGCTGCCAACTTTGGACATAGTATGCCCCCAGCAGTACTCCTGCTGCCAATTTTTCAAGGCTGTATGGCTTCCCTCTGCCAGTCTTTGCCACCCTCAGTAGGATAGACTTCACAGAGAGCCTCCCTCTTCATGTTATTCTCTTCCAATCAAAGTCTTGTGCAGATGTCTTTGATTGGCTGAACTTGGGTGATATACCTGTCCCTAACTCCAAGGAATGCTGGGAAAGTGAACTTCTGGCTTCTATTTTGGCAAAGTGAGACTCATAATACAGGCAATTCCCCGGAGAAAGCGTGTCCAAAAGTACAAGATCACAAAGTATAATAGATGTCTACTACAATTTAGGGAGGTTAAAAAAAAATGGGTTGTTTTAGAAGATAATTTTTAAAAGACAAAATTTAAAAGACCATAACTTTTTAAAAACAAAAGACACAAAGCAGTTTTTATTCATACCTAAACTGTAACAGAAATCTGAAGCATTATTTTTTTAATGTTTAAAACTATGAGTATATATAGTTGACTGCTTTTTCCCCTTATTATTCACACTGTGAATTTCTCATCCATTAGGATGATAATTGAAAGCTGAGTCTTCACTTAGCCTGCAGGTCTATGAAAAATAGCCTCAGGGTATTTTTAATATATATGATTACCTCAGGGTTCATGCATGAAAATTTCATGGCAATTTCACAAAACAAAGATCATACAGAAGAAATAGACTTTGCTTTTCTTGTTAGTGCACTATTACATTCTTATTTTCTTACCAGATCACTCCCTGATGAATATCTGTCATCATTAGCCAGTGACAATAACGTATTGAATTTTTCTGTACTCATTCAAGCATCTCTTATAATAATTCGATGATTTAGAGAAAATAATGAAATTATCTTAGATCTTCAAATGGTGCAATCTAAGGAATGTTTTTTTGCACTTGGAAGCTTTCTTTTTCCTTTTGGTATTGGGAAGAGCTGCTAAAGTAGTTCCATCTCTTTCTTGTTCTCCATAGAATTCAGAGTAATTTTCTAAGATGACAGACCATTGATTGTTATGTATATTGACTTAGCTTTCAGCTTGAAAATTGTCAAAATTTTCTTTTAAAAAATTTTCAAAATATGTATTCCTATTCTATGTTTTGGAATTTATGCAATTTTTCTTCTATTTGACAATTTTTCATTAGAATAGTATGCAAAACCACATAGTGATAAGCAGGGTGATTATGTCTGGTTAGTAGCTGGATAAGATGTCTATTAATTAAGAGGTAGCACACAGAAATTGTGCTTTACCACTTGTAACCTAGGGCTCCCCAAATTAATGATGAAATAGACTGTAATCACTAATAGACCAGAAAAATGAAAAAAACTGAGTAGATTGTAAAACCCAAAAGCAAACAAATTATTTACTCTTTAGTTTGATCAGTTGACATTTCATCCACAATTTTGGTAGCAAGTAGGAATAAGAATAATTCTATTGCAACAACTTTGTTTTTTTATGTTATAGCTTTGAACTGGAGAAAATAAATACAATTTTTTTACAATTTAAATTTCAGTCCATTGATCTCTCTTTTCTTCTTAACCAGAATTTTGTCTCTTTCAATAATTTGGTACATAATGATTTATACGATCAGCTATTTTTATATATGGGTCTGCAGTGTTTTCCTACCGGGAATGAGGACAATTGAGGACAGTGCAAAGTAAAGTGCTTTTCATAAAGTTCAATGCCCAAGAAATATTGCATTTATTTCTGTTAACATCTATAGGCTATGCTGGGTATTTCTTAAGAAAAAGCATGCTTGTTTGATCAGTTAAAATCTGACACTGCTTGAGCTATATTTAGGGTTGGGGTCAGGTGGCATGTTATACACATACTTTGTATTATCTCAACTTGTTATTTCATCATATTATGTATAGGTATGGAAAGTGATGACTTACAGACCTGAGCCAAACAGATTCCATGCAGACTGATATCCCTCACTCCTTCCTTCATTTATTCATTCAATAAATACTTATGTGCCAGCAATGTGTTAGACTCAGGGGATATAATAGTGAACAGAGAAAACACAGGCCCTGCTCTCATTTACTAAGGACACTTTTCTTTAACTATGGGCTGACCTGTAGATAAAACTTCTCTAATTGCACTTATGAAGACATGTTTTCTAGGAGTCTCAGTTTAGAAAAATCACAGGAAGCGAGTACAATAAGTTCCCTACATACGAACGAGTTCTGTTCTGAGAGCACGTTCATAAGTCCAATTTGTTTGTAAGTCCAACAAAGTTAGCCTAGGTACCCAACATAACTGGCTATATAGTACTGTACTGTAATAGGTTTATAATACTTTTCACACAAATAATACATAAAAAACAAACACAAGGGTTTCTCTGGTGGCGCAGTGGTTAGGAATCTGCCTGACAATGCAGGGAACACAGGTTCAAGTCCTGGTCCGGGAGGATTCCACATGCTGTGGAGCAACAAAGCCCGTGCGCCACAACTACTGAGCCTGCGCTCTGGAGCCCACATGCCACAACTACTGAAGCCCGTGCGCCTAGAGCCCATGCTCTGCAACAAGAGAAGCCACCGCAATGAGAAGCCCGTGCACCGCAACTAGAGAAAGGCCACGCACAGCAACAAAGACCCAACGCAGCCAAAAGTAAAAAAATTTATAAAAAAACACAAAAAATAAAGAAAATATTTTTAATCTTATAGTACAGTACCTTGAAAAGTACAGTAGTACAGTACAACAGCTGGCATACAGGGGCTGGCATCGAGTAAACAGGCAAGAAAAGTTACTGACTGGAGGAGGGAGAGGAGGTAGGAGATGGTAGAGATGAAGGAACGTCAGCAATAGGAGACAGAGGGCAGGCTGCAATTTCACTCATGCCTGACGTTGATGGAATGCATGTTTGCATCTTTGGATGTTCGCAACTTGAAGGTTCATATGTAGGGGACTTACTGTAATGAATGCTCCTATTTCCACCATAAAGACTCTCTGTCCCATACTTACTGACTCAGCATGGAAATCAGATATAAAAGCAAGTTCAGTATTACTGAAGTGTCATTTAGTGTATTTGAGATATAAAAATGTTCAATGCTGTACACTGTAAAAATTGTGAGAGAGAATCCGAGAGGAAATTACAATAGTGTTTTCTGTTTTTTGGGGTTTTTTTTTGCGGTACGCGGGCCTCTCACTGTTGTGGCCTCTCCCGTTGCGGAGCACAGGCTCCGGACGCGCAGGCTCAGCGGCCATAGTTCACGGGCCCAGCCGCTCCACGGCATGTGGGATCTTCCCGGATCGGGGCACGAACCCGTGTCCCCTGCATCGGCAGGCGGCCTCTCAACCACTGCACCACCAGGGAAGCCCACAATAGTGTTTTTTTGGAAACATTGAGATTGACCACTCTTCCTGAAATATTTTTTGCATAAGTTTGTTTATACAGTCATATTTTGCATGTGCAAGTACTACCTGGCTGGGAAAACAAAAGCATCCTTCAAAGCAGTGCTTGTTAATGCTGTGCAACTTATATGGTCAGTGAATTACATAATTTGTATTATTAAATTAAAAGTTTTTGGTTCTCCTGAGTTAAGAGGAATGTATAAGGAAATAGGAATTTATTTTATCTAAATAATTCCAACTACAAAATATAAATTAATTGTTTCAGCTGGATATTTACTTAGTTTTAACATGGTAAGTTCACTCAGTTTGGCAAAGCAGAGTCACCCTATTACCATGTTTACAACATAGTGACTCTGCTTCAGACAGAGTCACTGTTACAAGTGAGTTTACAATTTGGATTCAAAATGCAAAAGAAAACCTGCTTTTTAAAGTAGAATTTTTTAAAACAAAATGATTAGTGAGGAGCTCTTCATGTTACAAGATACATTTGAAAGTATTTTCCATTACTAGTCAAACGACTGAAACTGGCTGAAGAACCAGTGTCAGGCCAAGTTAATAATTTCTCAATTAAAGAGGGTGAGTTGTTACTAATTTTATTAGTGATTCTACTTTGAAACAAATACTTCCCACTACTCTCATTTCAGATTTTTGCATCCTGTTTAATTAAGAGATTTCTTGAAGTTGCAAGTCAAGGGTTTTTTTTTTTTTCCTTTCTGTTTTTTTTTAACTGTTATCATTTGCAGCTACTCATTTGGGTCAATAAAGAATATTTTGACACTCTGCAATCGAAGTTGAGTTCCACTGGAATTTTTGTTTCTAGCTCCAATTTGGTACACTATGCTTTGTATTATTAGGTATATCTAAACATAGTCATGTTGGTCTTTTACTACTTGGAATATATTGCATTTGAGAATAGGGACTAAGTACTGTACTTTTCTGTATACATTAGAAAAATGGTACCTGGAAATGTTAGCGCTGTCTTACAGGAGCCAGCAGAGGGCAAAACTAATACACTACGAATAGTAGAGTGGAGGAAAGGACAGAATCTGGATCTTTGACACCATTTTTCAAAGACTGATCATACCATTCCTTATGCCGCCACCTCTGGACATTCAGATTTATGAATAATACACTTCTGTAGTGTATAAGGCAGTTTCAGTATGGACTTCCTGTTACTCAGATTGAAACCATCTAACTACTGATACAGTATTATTATCCTCCTTTAACAGAAGAGAAACCTGAAGTTTAGAGAAAATAAGTAAGTGGTCATACAGTCAAGGAAGTAGCAGATTGAAGATATGAACTTGGGTGTTCCTGCTTATAACATCTAGGTTCACTCCATCCCCCATCCCCCTATTATCCATTTCATGAAAGCTTTCTTTTTTATTTTTATAATTTTTGTTAGTGATTATACTATTACTTATGCTATTAATTAGCTATAAGAGTTATCCTAGTAAAAGTCCTTAGGCCAACAACAGCAACCAGAATTGAGTGCTAACAGTGTAGATACTTGCCAGTCCCTCGGTTAAAAGCTACTAAGGTCAACACTGTATTTTTGTTATTAATGCCATGCTCTTCTTTCCTGCTTTTTTCTTTTTGCTTGCCTTCTCTTTTATTTCATTTTTTGCGGTACACAGGCCTCTCACTGTTGTGGCCTCTCCCGTTGTGGAGCACAGGCTCCGGATGCGCAGGCTCAGCGGCCATGGCTCACGGGCCCAGCCACTCCGCGGCATGTGGGATCCCCCCGGACCGGGGCACGAACCCGCATCCCCTGCATCGGCAGGCGGACTCTCAACCACTGCGTCACCAGGGAAGCCCTTGCCTTCTCTTTTAGAGGAAGATGTGTTCCTCCTCTTCCCTATGGCTAGGTTAGCTTCTCTCTTAATGATCTTGCTCTTTTCCTCCCTGCCTTCTTTGAGACTTTGCTCTATCAATCATGCAGGATCCTGACTTGTCAATATATTCTTTTCACTTCAGTATATGAATACATTTGTCATGCCTAACCCCTCTACCCCTTCTCTTGATCCTGATATCTCTTTAAACTATTCTCTCTTTCATTGCATTTACCAAGAGACTTCTAGAAAATGCAACCTACAGTTGCTATTTCCACTATTTTCTGTTAATTAACATTGCTCTCCTAAAAGTCTCTGAGGAGGAAGAGGAGCTGCAACCCTCCCCACCCAAAAGAGGAGGAGGTGATATTATGTTGTGTCGCAAGTTCTCTTCCCAGCTGGGCATGGTTATTAGTGGGCAGGGTCAGTGTGTGTTAAAATATCACCCATGCCTCATGCTTCCTTGTATTTCCTGTTCTATGTCTCCATGTAGTAAGCAGATCCAGATCGGGCATTGTCCATTGGGCATGCTGACCATCCTGTTTTCTTACCTTCCATTCTTGCCTCCCTCATTCCGTCTCTTCTTCCTTAGAACAAGTCAAAGGCAAGATTCAGGGGGAAGTACTAAGCGCATATTAAAACTCATAACTAAGCCATGGGAACTGCTACCTTTGTACCTATTAATAATATATTTATTTTGATGCTGCTATTGTCTGTTATATGTACAGAAAGAAAGGACGATCAACAGGGCAGGATTCTGGCATTACTACTTGGTTTCTGAATGTAATACCAGCAAAATACCATCAAAACAATATTCTGATTCTCAGCAGTCACCATTGACTTTTTTTTCTCTCTCCCCCCCCAGCTTTATTGTTGTATGATTGACAAATTAAAAATGTATATTGTTAAGGTATACAATGTGATGTGTTTTTTTGTTTTTTTTTGTTTTGCGGTACGCGGGCCTCTCACTGCTGTGGCCTCTCCCGTTGCGGAGCACAGGCTCCGGACGCGCAGGCTCAGTGGCCATGGCTCACGGGCCCAGCCGCTCCGCGGCATGTGGGATCTTCCTGGACCGGGGCACGAACCCGCGTCCCCTGCATCGGCAGGTGGACTCTCAACCACTGCGCCACCAGGGAAGCCCCAATGTGATGTTTTGATATACGCATACACTGTGAAATGATTACCACAATCAAGCTAATTAGCATATTAATCACCTCACAGATTACCTTTTTTGTGGTGAGAACATTTAAGATATATTCTATTAGCAAATTTCAAGTATACAATATATTAACTATTAACTCTAGTCATCATGGTATACATTAGGTCTTCACCATTGACTTTCTAATAGTCAAGTTCAATGATTTCATATGAGTTTTTATTCTCTTTGATCTCTATCCAATATATTTGGTTCTCTTAGCCAGCCCCTCCTTCCTGAAACGCTTTACTTGCCTTTTATGCCATGTTACTTTACTAGTTACTTTGGTAACTCAAATCTGTTGGTTTTATTGCCCAGGATTTATTTGCCTGTCTTCCGGCAAAAAAGTACCCCAGATTTCTTATGGGAATGTCCCCCCAAACACACTTGAAGCCTACATGATTTACTTCTATTAATAATTCAAGATGTGGGCACTAATTGGCCCTCAGATATGAGTAGAATAGGAAATAGACCTTGGAACCTGTTGTAGTCACTTGGCTACCACATGGAATTTGAGAGTGGAGTGCAAGTAGCAAGAAGCAGATGGAGAGATGGAGCCCTTGATGACATCCTGGTTTTTGAGGCCCATATTCAGCTGTACTTGAAATCAGCCTGTTGAAAACTTTTCAGAGACAAGAGTCAATAAATCCTCCCTCTCCACCATAATTTTGGCTTAAACCAGTCTGATTTGGGTTTTCTTTCTTTGTGATCTAAACAATAGTAAAACAAACTTTGTGTTTTACTGTGTACATATAAATGCATACAGGAAGTTCTGGAAAGATACATTTCAAAGTGATAGGTGTGGTTATCTCCGGGGAAAGGGAACTGTTATGGTGGGAGAGATGAATGGAAAGGGATCTGTAGCAGTACAGCTAAAACAACTCTCTCACTTCTTTCCCTCTTCCTGGAGGTGGTAAAGCAAATGTACTTAAAACTTGGGTTTTCAAATTCACCTTGCAAGCCAATAATGATGCTTAGAATTATTATTTACTGTGCAATAGCAACTAGGTATATTTTAAAATTATTTTTCATTTCTAGTAAATGAGTCATTGCTGTACCAATATCTGCTCTGCAAATAAGAAAACAAGGAACAGACTAATTTAGTGGTTGTCAAAAGTTGTACAGTAAAACAGTGATACTGACAGGACTCATGTCTTTTGATCCTTAGCTTTCCATTTCATCATAATCTGCGGTTGGGGCAGGCTTCAGGGAACTATACTTTGGACTCACGCTGTAGTGTTAAAATGAACTTGGCTCCCTCCAAGGGCTGGAAAGAACTCTGTTGAATTCTCTGATCCCTTTTTTTCATGTCACATTTCTTTTCAGATGTAACCTGATTGTAGGTATTTAGGTGCCCTGATGATTTGGAGTGGAACCATTTTAAGTAGTTTAGCGTTCTGTGACATAAAAGCTGAATTTCCAGCAAGGGATGCTCAGGAGCCAAGGTGTTCCTGCCAGGAGTAAAAGGAAGTTTGTTTCATCTCAGCAAGAGGGAACTGTCAGCAGTACCAGCTGATTCTCATCTGGTAGAAGAGCCCTGCTCTTTAAAAGCGATGAACCGGCTCACCACCAGGTGGCGCGGTTTTATTACAGCAGGCATGGAAAAGGGCGCTCTCTTACCTGAATCTTTTTCTGTAGCCTGAATATTAGAGTTCATTGCTCCAGAGCTAAAAGCTCTCTCTGTTTAATTGATCCCTGGGAATTATGAGAGAACCTTACTTTAAAGCCACACAATAAGTTTAAACAGTTAAGCCCTCTAAGCCCATTAGTTCATTTTTCCTTGTTGCTGTTAAGGAAAGTGTTATATTTTGGAGATAATCTTGACTGATGATCCAAAGGAAAGCAATTTTGACAAATTATAATATAAATTTTTATTGAAAACGAAACGACAAAATCCTTTTCTTTAATAAGAACAAGTTTTAGGCTGCATGAAAAAATAAGCCTCAGACTAAGACTTTTGCTCAAGTAAGGAAAATAAAAGAGCACTGAAATGATAAGGAACAAAATTATATGATACTTTACCTCCTGCCCTGAGCCTGAAGAATGAAAGCAAATCAGAGGGACAAAGTTTCTTTTCTAAAGTGGAGCTGTATAAAATGATTTACTACTGACTTCAAAGTGAGGAAAAAAACTAACAACCGGCAATTAACTCAACAGTTTAAAAAAATGGTGGCAAGTAATGTCATCTTTGCTTTGTTTCAAGCAAATGAAGCAGTTAAAATTGCCCCTGCAAATGGAAGGCAACAAGTGCAGGCTTCTCAGGGGAGAAGACATCCTTCCTTTTAGTGAGTATGTTGGGGGAGTTAGGTGGAGATTTCCTCTTAAACCTTAAATCACATCAAATATTGGGTTTACTTTGTAATGTGTAATGTATAAATGTGAATTTTCTTTTACATATCAGGGATCCATGGAAGGAAGTTTGGGATTCACCTGGGGAGATTCATTATCTCTGTCCTCAAAGAAATAAGATGTACCGTGCCTTTAAAATAAGCATAAGTTGAGGAGGGACTGGCGATAAGAAACTTAATTGCTCCAGAACAGACCCATTTTTGTCACAATATTATAAAAGTAAGTAAGGGTACTTGCTATATGCCATAACAGGATATTTTTTCCTAGGCCCTTTCCAGCCTTGGCCATCTTCAGGCTTTTATAAGGGGTTCTCTCCTTGCCTTTCCAAACCGTGCAATCATCGTAGGCGGTTTCTCCGGGGTCTGAAAGCCTAGTACCCGGCATTCAAACATTGGCTTGTTACCCAGTTGCGGCCCCCAAACTAGGGGGCTTAAAGCTGTAAGGATGCGAGAGCCACGTAAGAAGGAGCCTAGGTCAGAGGTCGCGATCGACCTGGGGGTGGGTTTTAGGGAGCGGGGCGGGCTCAGGTTGGCCCCGCCCGGGGAGGGGGCGGAGCGTCTCCGGCCAGGCCCTGCCGGCTGGGGCTGCACGTGACCCGCGGCCCCACCTCCCGCTCGCTCTGCAGCGCCAGCTCGGCAGGCGCTGGGCGTGAGTCTCGAGTGAGACCCGCCAGGCTCCAACTCCGCAGCGCCGGGGCTCGGCGGGCAGCAACTTTCTCCCCGGAGCGGCCGCGGCGGCGGCGGCTGCTGCCGTGGCAGTCGGAGCGGGAGCCGGGAGGAGGAAGGCGGCGGCAGCGGTTCCTTGTGACCGCTCGGGCTGTCTAGCCCTCCGAGACCGCCGGCCCGCGGAGCCTCGTCCCCCCGGGCAGCCCCGGGCCCCTGCCTTATGTCCCGCAAGGCAAGCGAGAATGTGGAGTACACGCTGCGGAGCCTGAGCAGCCTCATGGGCGAACGGCGCAGGAAGCAGCAGGAGCCGGACGCGGCGAGCACGGCTGGGGAGCGCAGCCTCCTGGCGGCCGCCGAGTCCAGCGCCAGCCTGCAGGGCTCGGGCGGCGGCGGCGTCGGGGACCTGGAGCGCGCGGCGCGGAGGCAGTTCCAGCAGGACGAGACCCCCGCCTTCGTGTACGTGGTGGCAGTCTTCTCCGCGCTGGGCGGCTTCCTGTTCGGCTATGACACCGGGGTGGTGTCGGGGGCCATGCTGCTGCTCAAGCGGCAGCTCAGCCTGGACGCGCTGTGGCAGGAGCTGCTCGTGTCCAGCACGGTGGGGGCGGCCGCAGTCTCGGCGCTGGCTGGCGGGGCCCTCAACGGCGTCTTCGGCCGCCGCGCCGCCATCCTGCTGGCCAGTGCCCTCTTCACCGCCGGCTCCACGGTGCTGGCTGCGGCGAACAACAAGGAGACGCTGCTCGCCGGCCGCCTGGTTGTAGGGCTCGGCATCGGTGAGTTCCGGCTTGGCGAAGGGCGCGCGGGGGCCCCTGGCGACACCGCCCTTGACCCTGGTCGCTGCGTTCCTTTTGCCCCTTCGGGGTCCCCGTCGGATCTGGCCGGCTCCCGAGAATACTGCGCGTCTCTTGCTCTGCTCCGAGAGCCCATCTGTTTGTTAGTCCGGCCTCGCAGGCTCCCCCTAGGGTGGGGGTGGGGGTTCGCTGTAGTCTCTCCGGAGCCCACGAGGAATCTTCGATTTCCCACAGACAAGTGAATCAGCGTGATTGTTGTCTCTCTGAGCCCTTCCGGGAGCCCCGCGTATCACCAGCGTTGTCCTTGATCCAGCCCTACCTGATGCCTATCTAGAGCTTAGGAAGGAGGGTCTCCTTACTTTTCAGCATTGTCTCACCTTGTTTCTCCATTGCTAGACCGTTTCCTTTCCTAGGATTCCAAACTCCGAACCCAATCAGTCTTAAAAGTCACAGTAAGAGAATTTTTAAAGTTAATCAAGTCATCTGGACTCTATTTTTTGCTACTCCTCACTTTCCTTCTCTAGTCATTTATCTTTAGGGTGGAGTATTATTTTTTCTCCTCTTTTGCTGTTACTTTTTGTATTGCCCTTTGCTTTTCATTTTCTTCCCAAATGAATTCTTGCCTTTTCTGTTTCTCTGACTTTTTCCTTTAAATCTATATTCACCCATTCTCCTCTTTGTTTTGCCTCTCCTGCTTTCCCTTGGGTCATGTTCACTTCCTAAATTCATTTAGGAACTACTCGCCCTGTGGATAAATGCCTAGCAAGGTAGATGTTCGCAATTTACTTCCAAAATGAATGGATGTAGATTTCCTTGGCATTGATTTTTCACCCTGGTTGCTGAGCAGGGGAGGTGCAGTTGGTAAGTTCTTGGCAGATGGAAGCTATTTGGAATGTGCTTAGTATTATTAGAAAACACTTTTGAGACAAAGTAGGGGGTTGAGACTTAAATCTCGCTAGTAGTTTTTCTAAGACGCGCCACTGATGCTTTTTTAATGTTGCCTTTCATAATTCAGTTATTTTGTTTCCTTTAGGGTGCTGTTAAAGTATTTCTTCCCTATGGCTAGGGATTGATGAAAGAGCCCTTTAGATCTTGGGCTCTTGATGATCTGTCCATTCACCACTTGTTTGACCTTTATGCTTTTTGCCTCTTCTCTGTAGGCTCTATGGGGGAGAGAGCCCCATTTATGCAACTCCACATGTAGGAACCATGGGCCTAAAACCTAACTCACTGCACTTTTATATCCAAAATCGGTTATTACTGACTTCCTTTTTGTTTGTGTATCTCACTGTTAA
The DNA here is from genome assembly GCF_937001465.1 of Orcinus orca. Lineage (NCBI taxonomy): Eukaryota > Metazoa > Chordata > Mammalia > Artiodactyla > Delphinidae > Orcinus > Orcinus orca. Next base: position 31,259,416 of record NC_064569.1, on the reverse strand, counting down.
TTGGGAAGCAGGACAAGCCTCTCGGTAAAATGTTGAGTTGGTGCATTAAAGTCCAAAATGACCAAAAAGTACTGCTGAAATGAAACCTCTCTGTACAGGAACTACCTGTGCTTTCAGGATTATTTTCTCAGAATTCTCTGCCTGGGATATCAGACTACCTTTTTTGTTTCTTCGGACATTGAAATAATGTAATTTTAGGTAGCAAGATTTGTTCAGTAAGACTGAATCTTATTTGTGATTTTGGAATTCAATACTGTTTTGCAGAGATCTCTAAATGAAGTTTCCTAGTGTTTAGCTATGGCACATATTGGATATTTGGGTATTATGTTTACTTTTTTATCTGATAGGAAAATTAACCCGCTGTTGTGTGTAAGGGCCCTTTCCAGATGTTGTGAGCAGAACAGTGAGGAGCATTTATATTTCAGTAAGAGTGGCAGGGCAGGACTAAAGCAAGGTAGAACTTGCTAATCTCCATAAGAAAGGATCACAGGGAGGGCTGATGAATTAAAAGAGGGTACCATTACCCCCAACAGAGGAAAGCCTAAGCTCTTCCAGATGGAAATGGTATGTTGATGAGTAGTATTTTGACAGTAGAAGTAAGGAAAGGACCTTCTAAGCCAGGGAATGAGTAAAGAAAGGAAACCATAGGCCATACGTGGGGAACCAGGTGGATGCAGCCAAGAGGATGAAGCCGGAGGTTAGATTGGAAAGGTTAGTGTGCAAGAACTGCATCTGTGTCTGTGGCACGTGGGCTGCTTGCCTGATAGTGCAGCCAGTTGAGACATGGTCCTGATAAAAAATTAATTAAATTTTTTTAACTAACGGCCTGTCTCATTCCAGGGGGAGCACCCCTTAGACTGGAAGCCCTGATACAAAGTTTCATAAAAAGCCCTCCTCACTTATAAAGTGAAGAATGTTTTAAGGTCATAAACAGGTTTTCAAATAAGCCATATTAAACATCACCACCTTTCAAATTAGCATCTATGTGATGCATGTAGTTGTACACATAAAACCCTTAAAACTCACAAAGATTACTAACCATTCAAAAAAGAAGTCACAAATATTTTTAGCTACAAGGAAATGGGTCCTAACATGAGCATGTTTTTAAGGATACAAATCAGTTTTGCTTGTTTAGTACACTAAATCTGAGTTTATTTCATGCTGTTTTAAGTAGTTTAATTTTATGTGTGGTCAGGAGTTTTGTTGTTGTTCTTTTGATATTTAGTAAATGTTGAAGAATAACAAAATGTGTCTTCTGGTATATTTTTCAGACAAGTTTGCAATGGTAATTTCTTACTTCCACAGATTTACCTGTGGTAAATATAAGGGCTGGGAGGACAGGGTTTTTTATTCGTTTTGTTCACTAATGTACAATACTCCCAGCCCGTAGGAGGCAGTGGTTGTACTTGTTGAATAAAATGAGTGAATGGTAAGCAGAAACATTAAAAAATTCTATTGCTGATAGGGTATCGCTCTAAGTTAGGATTGTCATTATTTTTTTAAGGGTATTATGAAATATTTGAAAGGCCATCTAAGGGTTTTAGTTTGTAATGGTTTAATTAAATCATTTATTTGTTTAACAAATGCAAATTAAGCTTCCATTATTGATTCTGTCAGTTTCAGAGTAGGCAGTAATTAGATAAAAATCCCACCCTGTAGGTGTTCATACTCTAATGGAACAGAAAGGCCAGCAACAAGCAATTAGGGACTTCCCTGGTGGCGCAGTGGTTAAGAATCTGCCTGTCAATGCAGGGGGCACGGGTTCTAGCCCTGGTCCGGGAAGATCCCACATGCCGCGGAGCAACTAAGCCCATGCGCAACAACTACTGAGCCTACACTCTAGAGCCTGCGAGCCACAGTTACTGAGCCCGCGTGCTGCAACTACTGAAGCCCACGTGCCTAGAGCCCGTGCTCCGCAACAAGAGAAGCCACCGCAATGAGAAGCCCGTGCACCGCAACAAAGAGTAGCCGCCCGCTCGCCGCAACTAGAGAAAGCCCGTGTGTAGCACGAAGACCCAATGCAGCCAAAATAAATAAATAAATAAATATTTTAAAAAAGCAATTAAAATACAGTAGAGGTTTCTCTAAGTGCCATGGGTAACACAGGATAATAGGCAATTGCATTTTTGGGGGGGAGGAAAATAGAACACATAATTAAGCAGGTTTTGTAGAAACAGATATTTAAAATGGGGCTTGAAGGATGAGTAGGAGTTCAGCAGATTTACAGAGAGCCATGAAAGGAAATATTATTTAGTTAGTGCTTTAGTATAGACTAGGAGCCCTGCTGTTACTTTATATAGGTTATCTTATTTAATCCTTTTAGCTCTAGAAACAGGTCTCCTATTGCTGGATGCATACCTCATAGATACTGTGGGTTTGGTTCTACACCACCGAAATAAAGTGACTATTGCAATAAAGTGAGTTACACAAACACCCAGTGCTTAAAAAGTTATATTTACACTATACTGTAGTCTATTGTGTACAAATAGTATTATGTCTAAAAAAATTGTACGTACCTTAATTTAAAAATACTTCACTGCTAAAAATTGTTAATCATCGTGTGAGTCTTCAGCTAGTAATCTTTGCGGGTGGAGGGTCTTGCCTCCATATTGATGGCTACTGACTGATCACATCACGGTGGTGGTTGCTGAAGCCTGGGTGACTGTGGCAATCTCTTAAAATAAGACAACACTGAAGTTTGCTGCATCAGTTGCATCAGTTGACTTTCTTTCACAAATGATTTCTCTGTAGCATGCGATGCTGTTTGGATAGCATTTTACCTATAGTTAGAACTTCTTTCAAAATTGGAATCAATCCTCTCAAACACTGCCACTGATTTATCAACTAACTTTATGTATTGATAGTATTCTAAATCCGTAGCTGCCACTTCAACAGTCTTCACAGCATCTTCACCAGGAGTAGATTTCTTTTTGAGAAACCACTTTCTTTGCTTATCCGTAAGAAGCATCTCCTTATCCGTGAAAGTTTTATCGTGAGATTGCAGCAATTCAGTCACATCTGCAGGCTCCACTTCTAATTCTGGTTCTCTTGCTGTTTCTACCACATCTGCAGTTACTTCCTCCACTGAAGTTTTGAACTCCTCAGTCAGAGTCATCATTAGAATCAGCTTCTTCCAAACTCTTGTTAATGTTGCAAAATAGACCTCTTACTATGAATCACTGATGTTCTTAATGGCATCTGGAATGGTGAATCCTTCAGAAGGTTTTCAATTGACTTTGCGCATATCCATCAGAAAAATCACTATATATAGCAGCTATAGCCTTACATAGGTATTTCTTAAATAATAAGACTTGAAAGTCGAAATTACTCCTTGATCCATGAGCTGCAGAGTGGATATTGTGTTAGCAGGCACCAAAACAACATCAATCTCATACATCTCCATCAGAACTCTTGGGTAACCAGGTGCATTGTCAGTGAGCAGTAATATTTTGAAAGGAATCTTCTGAGCAGTAGGTCTCAATAGAGGGCTTCAAATATTCAGTAAACCGTGTTGTAAACAGACTTGCTGCCATCCAGGCTTTGTTCCATGCATAGAGCACAGACAGGGTAGATTTAGCCTAATTCTTAAGGGCCCAGGGATTTTTATAATGGTAAATGAGCATTGGAGCCAGGCATTGACCTCTCTCTATCTATGGAAGTCCTAGAAGGGATCTTCTTCCAATATAAGGCTGTTTTGTCTGTGTTGAAAATCTATTGTTTAGTTGTAGCCACCTTCATTAATTATCTTTACTAGATCTTCTTGGTAACTTGCTGCAGCTTCAGCATCAGCTCTTGCTGCTTCCCCAGTACTTTTATGTATGGAGTTCTTTCCTTAAACCTCATGAACCAACCTCTGCTAGCTTTAGACTTTTCTTTTGCAGCTTCCTCACCTCTCTTAGCCTTCGTAGAATTGAAGAGTTAGGCCCTTGCTCTGGACTAGGCTTTGGCTTAAGGAAATGTCGTAGCTGGTTTGATCTTCTGTCAGACCACTATAACTTTCTCTGTATTAGCAATAGGGCTATTTTGCTTTCTTATCATTTGTGTATCCGCTGGAGTAGTACTTGTAATTTCCTTCAACTTTGCCATCATCACAACTTGGCTTACTGGTGCAAGAGGCCTAGCTAGTGGCCTGTCTTGGCTTGAGACATGCTTTCCTCATTGAGCTTAATCATTTCTAGCTTTTCATTTAAAGTGAGAGACCTGTGACTTTTTTCACTTTAACACTTAGAGACTGTTAAAACTAGGGATATTAATTGGCTTAATTTAAATATTGTTGCCTCTCAGGGAAATAGGGAGGCCTGAGGACAGGGGGAGAGGGGCTGGGAAGCTGTTGGTTCCTGGAGCAGTCAGAACAAACAACATTTTTAGATTAAGTTCCCATCTTACATGGCTGCGGTTTGTGGTGCCCCAAAATAATTACATTAGTAACATCAAAGATCACTGATCACAGATCACCATAACAATTATAGTAATAATGAAAGAGCTTGAAATATTGTGAAAATTACTAAAATGTGACCCAGAGACATGAGCAAGTGAGCAAGTGCTGCTGGAAAAATGGTGCCAATAGACCTGCTCTCTGCGGGGTTGCCACAGACATTCAATCTGTAAAAAATGCAGTATCTTCAAAGCTCAATGAAACAAGGTATGCAATAAAACAAGGTGCAGCAGTTAAATGACAAGGTCACTGGTGTGAAATCAGAATTAAAAAAACAAAACCTCGGAGTCTTTTGCTCTTTGAATTATTGGGCATTTAAGTTAACAGCAAGAGTAAAGGCAGCAAAAAGTAAAAACAGTATATGAAGCAAAAAGTGACTGAAGGGTGGTGATGGGTCAGCCATGAAACTGGAATGATATTTTGCGGGGAGAGGTGTGGATTAGGCTGAATAGGGTTTATTTGGTCTTGCCTATGTGGGGACAGTCTTTGGAGATTTCAGTTGTAAATGATATGATCAGATTAAACATCCCTTGAATTTTTTTTTTCCTTCTTCTTTAAACCATTTTGCTTTTAAACTCTTACTTTCTTCAACCTTTTGTCAACACCCCCTGCAAAAAAAAAAAAAAATTCAGGAGGCTGCAAATAAGAAAATAGTTTATTTGGGGTCTTAAGAATCGTGATTCAGGAGATTAAGATTCAGGTAACCCTAAAAGAGTGTTCCAAGGAAGAGAAAGAGTCAGGTAAAGACAAAGTCACGAGGTTGCTAAAAGTTGCCTGGTTAAGAATTGTGATTTTCTCTGATGCAAGCCGGAAAATATCTAAAGGAATCAGTTGTTTCAGAGTAGGGGTCCAATAAGTATCTTGAGTTTCTGGCAGGTGTTCTGGGTGACTTCAGGTCCAAAGGTCAGATTCCATACAGGCTGAGAAATGCACTTTCTTAATGGCCTCCCAGCTCCGTTTAAGAGAGCTCTTTTAGCAGTACTGACTCCATTTTGATTTTCCTTTCACACCTTGCCTCTTTCAATTTTGTAGTATGAGAAATCCTTTGCCGAGGTGGTTACTACCAGGTGGCCAAAACATGTGGTCATGAATTACTGGAATAGGAAGAGTCAGTGTTCCCTTCAACAGAAATCTTTGAAAAATATAAAGATATCAAGCAGTAAAGTATAATTGTTCGATCTATAATTAGAATGTATAATTATATTAAATGAGTCATGTAACAGACGCATCAGAAATCGGGGGTGTTTGTTTTAGTTTAAGGGTTCAGTTTCCTTGACTAGTTACAATAAAATCAGCTTATTGAGTACCCATTTTGAAAATGGCATAGAAGGAATTTGGGAGTGTTCCTCCCTCTGCTATATTTCAGGTTTTGGTTTCACTAGAGGTTCCTTTGGTTCCTCCGGTCTCTTATCCTTGACTTGAGTCCTGGGACCAGACTTTTGCCATTGTTCCTGCCCTACTACTTCTGACACCAAGCTTTTTTTTTTTTTTTTTGTAACAGATCCATATTTATTATATCAAACAACTATATCAAATAGACATCAACAAAAAGTCTTACTTTTAGTCAGTAATTATTATTAATAAGAATAGTCAGGTTCTGATATTGGGTTAGAAAAAAAGATTGAGAATATTTCACCTTATTTTCTCCGTAGTTTGTTTCACATATTCTCAGTGACCTGCATATAATGTCACATATACGAAATATATTCTTTTTTTTTTTAACATCTTTATTGGGGTATAATTGCTTTACAATGGTGTGTTAGTTTCTGCTTTATAACAAAGTGAATCAGTTATACATATACATATGTTCCCATATCTCTTCCCTCTTGCATCTCCCTCCCTCCCACCCTCCCTATCCCACCCCTTCAGGTGGTCACAAAGCACCGAGCCGATAACCCTGTGCCATGCAGCTGCTTCCCACTAGCTATCTACCTTACGTTTGTTAGTGTATGTATGTCCATGCCTCTCTCTCGTCCTGTCACAGCTCACCCTTCCCCCTCCCCATATCCTCAAGTCCGTTCTCCAGTAGGTCTGTGTCTTTATAACTGTCTTACCCCTAGGCTCTTCATGACATTTTTTTCCCCTTAAATTCCATATATATGTGTTAGCATACGGTATTTGTCTTTCTCTTTCTGACTTACTTCACTCTGTATGACAGACTCTAGGTCTATCCACCTCATCACAAATAGCTCAATTTCATTTCTTTTTATGGCTGAGTAATATTCCATTGTATATATGTGCCACATCTTCTTTATCCATTCATCCGATGATGGGCACTTAGGTTGTTTCCATCTCGGGACTATTGGAAATAGAGCTGCAATGAACATTTTGGTACATGACTCTTTTTGAATTATGGTTTTCTCAGGGTATATGCCCAGTAGTGGGATTGCTGGGTCATATGGTAGTTCTATTTGTAGTTTTTTTTTTTTTTTTTTTACGGTACGCGGGCCTCTCACTGTTGTGGTCTCTCCCGTTGCGGAGCACAGGCTCCGGACGCGCAGGCTCAGCGGCCACGGCTCGCGGGCCCAGCCGCTCCGCGGCATGTGGGATCTTCCCGGACCAGGGCACGAACCCACGTCCCCTGCATCGGCAGGCGGACTCTCAACAACTGCGCCACCAGGGAAGCCCTATTTGTAGTTTTTTGAGGAACCTCCATACTGTTCTCCATAGTGGCTGAACCAATTCACATTCCCACCAGCAGTGCAAGAGTGTTCCCTTTTCTCCACACCCTCTCCAGCATTTATTGTTTCTAGATTTTTTGATGATGGCCATTCTGACTGGTGTGAGATGATACCTCATTGTGGTTTTGATTTGCATTTCTCTAATGATTAATGATGTTGAGCATTCTTTCATGTGTTTGTTGCCAGTCTGTATATCTTCTTTGGAGAAATGTCTATTTAGGTCTTCTGCCCATTTTTGGATTGGGTTGTTTGTTTTTTTGTTATTGAGCTGCATGAGCTGCTTGTAAATTTTGGAAATTAATTCTTTGTCAGTTGCTTCATTTGCAAATATTTTCTCCCTTTCTGAGGGTTGTCTTTTGGTCTTTTTTATGGTTTCCTTTGCTGTGCAAAAGCTTTGAAGTTTCATTAGGTCCCATTTCTTTATTTTTGTTTTTATTTCCATTTCTCTAGGAGGTGGGTCAAAAAGGACCTTGCTGTGATTTATGTCATAGAGTGTTCTGCCTATGTTTTCCTCTAAGAGTTTGATAGTTTCTGGCCTTACATTTAGGTCTTTAATCCATTTTGAGCTTATTTTTGTGTATGGTGTTAGGGAGTGATCTAATCTCATACTTTACCTGTCCAGTTTTCCCAGCACCACTTATTGAAGAGGCTGTCCTTTCTCCACTGTATATTCCTGCCACCTTTATCAAAGATAAGGTATCCAAATGTGCGTGGGTTTATCTCTGGGCTTTCTATCCTGTTCCATTGATCTATCTTTCTGATTTTGTGCCAGTACCATACTGTCTTGATTACTGTAGCTTTGTAGTATAGTCTGAAGTCAGGGAGCCTGATTCCTCCAGCTCCGTTTTTCGTTCTCAAGATTGCTTTGGCTATTCGGGGTCTTTTGTGTTTCCATACAAATTGTGAAATTTTTTGTTCTAGTTCTGTGAAAAATGCCAGTGGTAGTTTGATAGGGATTGCATTGAATCTATAGATTGCGTTGGGTAGTAGAGTCATTTTCACAATGTTGATTCATCCAATCCAAGAACATGGTATGTCTCTCCATCTATTTGTATCATCTTTAATTTCTTTCATCAGTGTCTTATAATTTTCTGCATACAGGTCTTTTGTCTCCTTAGGTAGGTTTATTCCTAGATATTTTATTCTTTTTGTTGCAGTGGTAAATGGGAGTGGTTTCTTGATTTCACTTTCAGATTTTACATCATTAGTGTATAGGAATGCCAGAGATTTCTGTGCATTAATTTTGTATCCTGCTACTTTACCAAATTCATTGATTAATTCTAATAGTTTTCTGGTAGCATCTTTAGGATTCTCTATGTATAGTATCATGTCATCTGCAAACAGTGACAGCTTTACTTCTTCTCTTCCAATTTGGATCCCTTTTATTTTCTTTTCTTCTCTGATTGCTGTGACTTCCAAAACTATGTTGAATAAGAGTGGTGAGAGTGGGCAACCTTGTCTTCTTCCTGATCTTAGTGGAAATGCTTTCAGTTTTTCACCATTGAGGATGATGTTGGCTGTGGGCTTGTCATATATGGCCTTTATTATGTTGAGGAAAGTTCCCTCTATGCCTACTTTCTGCAGGGTTTTTATCATAAATGGGTGTTGAATTTTGTCAAAAGCTTTCTCTGCATCTATTGAGATGATCATATGGTTTTTCTCCTTCAGTTTGTTAATATGGTTTATCACATTGATTGATTTGCGTATGTTGAAGAATCCTTGCATTCCTGGAATAAACCCCGCTTGATCATGGTGTATGATCCTTTTAATGTGCTGTTGGATTCTGTTTGCTAGTATTTTGTTGAGGATTTTTGCATCTATGTTCATCAGTGATATTGGCCTGTAGTTTTCTTTCTTTGTGACATCCTTGTCTGGTTTTGGTATCAGGTTGATGGTGACCTCGTAGAAGGAATTTGGGAGTGTTCCTCCCTCTGCTATATTTTGGAAGAGTTTGAGAAGGATAGGTGTTAGCTCGTCTCTAAGTGTTTGATAGAATTCACCTGTGAAGCCATCTGGTCCTGGGTTTTTGTTTGTTGGAAGATTTTTAATCACAGTTTCAATTTCAGTGCTTGTGATTGGTCTGTTCATATTTTCTATTTCTTCCTGATTCAGTCTTGACAGGTTGTGCATTTCTAAGAATTTGTCCATTTCTTCCAGATTGTCCATTTTATTGGTATAGAGTTGCTTGTAGTAATCTCTCATGATCTTTTTTATTTCTGCAGTGTCAGTTGTTACTTCTCCTTTTTCATTTCTAATTCTATTGATTTGAGTCTTCTCCCTTTTTTTCTTGATGAGTCTGGCTAATGGTTTATCTATTTTGTTTATCTTCTCAAAGATCCAGCTTTTAGTTCTATTGATCTTTGCTATCGTTTCCTTCATTTCTTTTTCATTTATTTCTGATCTGATTTTTATGATTTCTTTCCTTCTGCTAGCTTTGGGGTTTTTTTGTTCTTCTTTTTCTAATTGCTTGAGGTGCAAGGTTAGGTTGTTTATTCAAGATGTTTCCTGCTTCTTAAGGTGGGCTTGTATTGCTATAAACTTCTCCCTTAGAACTGCTTTTGCTGCATCCCATAGGTTTTGGGTCGTTGTGTCTCCATTGTCCTTTGTTTCTAGGTATTTTTTAATTTCCTCTTTGATTTCTTCAGTGATCACTTCGTTATTAAGTAGTGTATTGTTTAGCCTCCATGTGTTGGTATTTTTTACAGATCTTTTCCTGTAATTGATATCTAATCTCATAGCGTTGTCATCGGAAAAGATACTTCATACAATTTCAATTTTCTTAAATTTACCAAGGCTTGATTTGTGACCCAAGGTATGATCTATCCTGGAGAATGTTCCATGAGCACTTGAGAAAAATGTGTATTCTGTTGTTTTTGGATGGAATGTCCTATAAATATCAATTAAGTCCATCTTGTTTAATGTATCATTTAAAGCTTGTGTTTCCTTATTTATTTTCATTTTGGATGATCTGTCCATTGGTGAAAGTGGGGTGTAAAAGTCCCGTACTATGAATGTGTTGCTGTCGATTTCCCCTTTTATGGCTGTTAGTATTTGCCTTATGTATTGAGGTGCTCCTATGCTGGGTGCATAAATATTTACAGTTGTTATATCTTCTTCTTGGATCGATCCCTTGATCATTATGTAGTGTGCTTCTTTGTCTCTTCTAATAGTCTTTATTTTAAAGTCTATTTTGTCTGATATGGGAATTGCTACTCCAGCTTTCTTTTGGTTTCCATTTGCATGGAATATCTTTTTCCATCCCCTACTTTCAGTCTGTATGTGTCTCTACGTCTGAAGTGGGTCTCTTGTAGACAGACACCAAGCTTTTTAAACCTGAAGACTCTAATTTCAAATAGGACACAAATTTGCAAACTCAGAATTTATTATATTCTATAGAGAATGTTATTTTCATGTCTTTTACACAGTTACATTTTGTAAGTGTTTAGCAATATTGTACCTACAATCAAAGTTTTTAGGTGCGGTTAGGTAGAAAAGGATTGAAGGAGTGTGAATTTGCATGTTTTGCTTCGTTTGATTTTTGTCTGGGACCTTGTGTCTCTCATGCATAACACACACACAAGGTTGTTGTGACAGGGCAGAGTATAAGAATGCTATACTGTTATCATTGTTAGCATGTCCATAGCCAAAAAGCACGCAATGTAATTTCGACCTTTTTCCATAGTGTTGGCATTTACTGCTCATTGTAAGTGGTGATTTAGCACCTGTGTGGGGCATAGTAAAAAGGGTCTAAATTCAGATATTTACCAGTATCCAAAACGTTTACTGAGAATTGACTTGTTAATTTATACAGCACTGGGTTTGCTGAATTAATCTTAGATATACACCAGTTTCTCCTCTGTCGGCCTCTGCTCCGGTACTTCCTCTACTGGAACACAGTTTGTAGCTGCTTATTGCAGCTTTTAATTGGTATGTTATGGCCTGTTGAGTAATATTTTTCAAAAATATATCAGTTTTATTCAAACAGCACTTTGAATTTTTATCCTTTAATGCAAAGCAAATGTAAAATCTTGTCTGATGAGAAAGTCATACTTTCTCAATACAATCTCAATATTGAGATTAATATCAATAAAGAATTTCATTTAAGGTACTCATAGAATCAGACAGATTTTTAAATAGTTAATCAGCTAGTGCTGATTTTTTTCTTTTTGTGACCAAGTTTGTTCCCTTCCCCACCCCCCATAATTTCTTTCAGTTTTATCTTTTTTTGTTTGTTATCTGAAAAATTATTTTCTTAACATCTTTATTGGAGTATAGTTGCTTTACAATGCTGTTAGTTTCTGCTGTATAACAATCAGCTATATGTATACATATATCCCCATATCCCCTCTGTCATGCATCTCCCTCCCACCCTCCCTATCCCACCCCTCTAGGTGGTCACAGAGCACTGAGTTGATCTCCCTGTGTGATGCAGCTGCTTCCCACTAGCTACCTATTTTACATTTGGTAGTGTATATGTCAATGCTACTCTCTCACTTCATCTCAGCTTACCCTTCCCCCTCCCTGTGTCCTCAAGTCCATTCTCTATGTCTGTGTCTTTATTCCTGTCCTGCCCGTAAGTTCTTCAGAACCAATTTTTTTTTTTTAGATTCCATATATATGTGTTAGCATATGGTATTTGTTTTTCTCTTTCTGACTTACTTCACTCTGTATGACAGTCTCTAGGTCCATCCACCTCACTACAAATAACTCAATTTCATTTCTTTTTATGGCTGAGTAATATTCCATTGTATTTATGTGCCACCTAAGTGTCCATCGACAGATGAATGGATAAAGATGTGGCACAGTTTTATCTTCTTTTAAAGCTGGATTTCTGTATTGGATTTATGCTCTTTACTGGTAATATTTGACATGTAAAGTAAAACTTGTTTGAATTCTTTGACTTTGTTTCCTTGTTTCATACACGTTAACAGTTTGTGTGCACTGCCCCACCCCGCTACCTCCACACTTTTATATCTGGTGGCATTGACATTGTAGAGTTACAGTGAGAGTTATGACCTAATTATGTTTGCCTAGTAGTATTGCATTGTGCTCCTTGAGTGAGTTGTCAGTGAGATGACGTAAGTGTTAACGTGAGTTCTATGAAGTTGTTCATGTGACTTCTCTATAAAACATTTCTCTTTTTCATCCATCCATACTTCTCTCTTCTGTGTCTTAAGCTCAAAGTAAGAACACAGTCTGAGTTGACTGATTCACACTAATTTCTTTGGCTTTAACACCTCTAATGATGTAGAACCTGCTGGTAGATCTCAAATAGCAAGCAGTCTTTGCCATTTTTACTCAAAAGCACATAAAGCTATTTTTCTTTTTTCTTCCTGATTGAACTTGGTTCCTTTATACATCCTTCCCATCCTTCCTGTCTATAACTCTTTTCATTTTCTTACCTTTCTCTTTCCTTTGACCTTCAGAGTAAAGAGTAAGCAACACTTCTATAGAGAAAACTTTCATTGTCTGGAGAAAATATGTACTCAGAAGAAAACCCCAAAACATTTTCTGTATTTAAACTTTAACTTCCTTGGATGTATAGAGAAGAAAATAGCCAAGTTTTACAGATACTTCTAGACTCAAGTTGGGAGAGAGTACTGCATGCTTCATATTTAGGCCTTTTATTAAATATTAGCACCATTGTTTGGAATGATGTGGTCTGGAATATGTTTTAAAAGCCACACAGCAGAAGCCTCATTTCACAACAAGGCTGAGCGGTGTGATGGGGTCCCCAGTGCCACAGTGCACAGTGGCATCATGGTGGCACCAGCATCCTTCTGTACTGATTTCAGCATCTCCCTGCTCTGTGCCAGGGGGAGTCTCCCCAGTCGCTTCAAGGCAGAATGTGAATTGGCAATCGATTTAGCGACCAGCGCCCTGGAAGTGATACCTAACATTTATTCAATGCTTACTCTGTGCCAGACAGTCTTCTAAACATTTTGCTTATATTCCCATAATTTTCATAATAACCCAGTGAGGTAATGCTATTACAGGCATACCTCATTTTATTGTGCCTCACAGATAATTGTGCTTTTTACAAATTGAAGTTTTGTGGCAATCCTGCATTGAGCAAGTCTGTCAGCACCATTTCTCCAAGAGCATTTGCTCACTTCATGTCCCTGTGTCACATTTTGGTAATTGTTGCAATATTTCAAACTTTAAAATTTTTATTATATTTGTTATGATGATTTGTGATCAGTGATCTCTGTTACCATTGCAAAAGATTACGACTTGTTGGAGGCTCAGATGATGGTCAGTATTTTTAGCAATAAAGTGTTTTTTACTTAAAGTAGTACATTGAGTTTTTAGACTTACTGCTGCTTTGCTGTTTTGCAATATTTGCTTCATTGTGGTGGTCTGGAACTGAACCTGCAACGTCTTGGAGGTATGCCTATATCTTCTTTTAAAGAAGAGGATATTTAGGTGAAAAGAGATGACGTAACTTTCTCATGGTCACAAAGCTCCTGAGTGGTGGAGCCAGAGATCGCTCCCAAGAGGTCTGGCTTCAGAGTCTGTCCGTGCTCAACTGTTTTGTAACTCTGTCGCTTCTCCCTGAAAATAGCATAACTGTTTTTTTTACCATGATATATTATTGTGAGAGTTAATTTTAAAATATAAAATTTTTAAATGAGTTTTTCAAGAACATGGCCACGGCATGTCAAGGAATGACAATGAGAAAAGCAAAGCTTAGAGGTTAGAACATCTCTTTCCTTTGCTCAGAGCTTGTGAACAGGGATGCCTATAATCAGAGCTGCTGTGTTGCACAACTCCAGGAGGCTCATGCACACTGTATTCACCCTTGAGGGGGTATATTCACATGGGATATAGTGAAAGTGGGGCCTCCTGGAGTTGGACAGCACAGAGGTATTGCCTATGATACAGCAACTAAAATTAAAAACTGCTGCTTTTCCCTTTAAGTTCCTGTTGTTCTCTCTGTTTAGAATGAGCTTTTCCATAACATTCTTTCTACCCCTTGTCCCAAAGCTATTTACTGAGTGATGACTTTGTTGGGTGTTGGAGAGAGAAAGATAAAACTAGTCCCTGTTCTTCAGAGACCTGTCTAGTTGGGGAGAGACAAACATGGGAGCACAGTAACAGGTTCTTAATCCTACAATAGAAGTATCTATAGGATGTTTACTCATCCTTCCAGGTTCAGCTTTATCGTGAAAGCTTTCTCAGTTGGCTTCTGCTAAACATTGGCACTTTCTCTGAAGCAACTCATGGCCTTTAACTGCGTTATTCCTTATAATATATATATCTTTTTGGCTGTGACTCATCTCCCCTGGTAGAACAGAAACTCATGGGGTTAGGTAATTAGGTATTAATAGTATTTGTGTCTTTTACTGCGCTGAGTTACACATTGTTTATATATTAAGCTCTTAAATATGTAGCAAACTAATGAGTACATAAAAGTAATACCCAAAAGAACATTGCTGTAGTTGAACACTAGAAGGCTCAGGTACATACTTAATTGCTGCACTGTTAATTCAGAAATGGGACTAACTGGTGGTGAAGCTTGAGCCCTCTGGATTCACACTGCCTGGGCTCACACCCTGGCTGGCCACTTACTACCTGGGTGATTATGTCAAGTCTTGTGCTTCAGTTTCCTCATCTGTAGAATGGCGATAAGACCTTCCTCCTAGGGTAGTTAAGAGGATTAAATGAGTTCATATTTATAAAAGTGCTTTTAAAGTGCCTGGCAAAGTAAAGCATCAGTGTTTGTTAAACATTCACACATAAGATGTGTAACCTTGGGCATTTACCACTGTGTGCCTCAATTTCCATGTCTGTAAAATGAGTGTTATGATAGCACTTAGAAAATAGCATTGTTGTAGAAATTAAATAAGCTAATTCATGTAAAACTATCTGGCTATCAATAAATGGTAGTTCTTGATCATTGCTTTAACACCTTTTGCAATCAATGGAATTAAATTATCCTTAGATTTTTATGTTTATCATAACTAGTAACAGATGAGTAAAAATTCCATAATATAAATCGAACAGTCAAACTTGAAAGAATGAGTAGTTTAAAAGCGGGGCAGTATTCTTTCTTTCAAGTGTTCAGTTATATTATGTAAAATTTATTTTCCAGCAAGACAGATGAAGTTTTGAACTGGGTCTTGAAGAAAGTTACAAAAATTAGTTATCTGAGAGAAGGGTACATTTCTGGTGGGGGAAGGGGGCAGTGATAAATGTAAAGCATTGAGGAAAGTAGGCAGCTTTTCTTGGCTAGGTGGAGGGGTTGAATAAGAAAGTAAAAACGTGAACCTGTTTGTTAGAGCTAGTAGTAAGGAACCAGTTGGAGCTGTGATATTAGCTCTATCTTGTAATGTAGTATTTTATATGCCTGCTTACAGGCAAAATAGTTCAGTTCTCAGTGGAAAAGATATATCTGCCTTTTTAGAGGCAAAGAATGAATAGTGTTAGTAAAACTTGAAAAATAATAGTTTTGGAATAAAAAATTTTAATAATGGAAACTTTCATATAAAACTTCATTATCATGTTTTTGGGCCTAGTTTATAACTCCATGTCAGGAACTCATTGTGTACAACATAGCAAGAAAATTGGAAACGAAAATCCTGTGCATAGTTTTTATAAGGACTAAACATTAACCATTTAATGTTTGCTTAGTAACTGCTTGTAGTTTTGAAAGAAAAATACAGTGACTGAAAATAAGTTGCAACTATGTCTAACAGTAGATTTCAAAGATTCTTGAAATATAGTCATTATTAGAAATTAACATCAACATAAAATTTGAAGCAGTACTGCTGTGTCTACCTAATTCTAATGTTTACTATAAAATCGTAAAGAAAATGGCTTCTAGAACTCCTCTCTCTACTATTTTTGGGAGCATAAGTATAGTCAGTGTAATGTGGCCCTCCGTGATTTTGTAGATAGGATAGTATGTGTATCTGGACTATCTCGGAAGCCATGCAGGGCCCCTCCTGCCCACCTGGCAGTGAAGTTGGTGAGGCCGGAAAACGTACAAAAAACACACAAAGCCAAAAACTATTCAAGTTCTTGGTCATGTCTCTTGAAAGCAAGCTTGTTTCTTATAAAATTCTTATAAAATCTTATAAAATCTTTCATTATATTCTTATAAAATCTTATAATTCTTATAAATTCTTTCATTATAAAAATTCTTATAAAATTTTTCATTATATTCATTCCTATGTTAGGAAAATATTTAGAATTTTTAAGAGTTTACTATTCCTTCCTCTACTTGTTTGTCCTTTTTAAATGATTTTTTAAGTTAAAATTCATCCAGTACTGCAAAGAACATAGAATTCTAACAGTTTGTCATTTTTCCTTGAATACCCTTTATCTGTGAAAATTCGTAATCTTCGTTGCTTGGGATATGATGCTTACTTAAAGGTAGCTTAATAGAGGTATTGTAAAAAGTCAAAATATGGTAGGTCCTAAAACAGAGCCCATTCTTTATGCCTATGTGTGTATGTTTTTTATGTGCATTTACTCATTAACCAAGAAGTTTAGTACTTTCCTTAGTTTAAGAGTGAATTAAAGGAGTGCAAAGAGGTTAGGTAAATTAGTACTGTTAGTGACAGTGCTGAGATTCAAATCCAGGTTTCTGATCAAGAACCAATGTGTGCCTTACCTCTCCACTATGTGATAAATGCAGTTTTTGATTGTGAAAGCTAAGTATAGTTATAATGATATTTCCTAGGTTAGTACATGTATGTATACATATATGTGTGTATAAAATATATAATATATGTTTTATGTGGTATAATAATATATTATTAAAAGCAGAAAAGAGGTAAACAGAACAGAATAAAAACTTCAGCAGTAGATCCAACTATTTGTAAGAGTTTCATATTGAATGAGTCAGATAAGATAATAGGGAAAAGACAAATATTAAAAACAACTGAGAAAAAAAACAGTATGAAGAAAAATAATGTAAATGCAATTTGATCTCATATTCTCATTAATACCATATTGGTTTAAGAATATAAGTTTAAAAAAATAGGAACATTAACAAATTGGAGAATAAAAATCATTTGATCATCTCAATAGATGCAGAAAAAGCTTTTGACAAAATTCAACATTCATTTATGAAAAAACTCTCCACAAAGTGGGTATAGAGGGAACATACTTCAACATAATAAAGGCCATATATGACAAACCCACAGCTAACATCATACTCAACAGTGAAAAGCTGAAAGCATTTCCTCTAAGATCAGGAATGAGACAAGGATGCCCACTCTCACCACTTTTATTCAATATAGTATTGGAAGTCCTAGCCACAGCAGTCGGACAAGAAAGAAATAAAAGAAATCCAAATTGGAAAAGAAGTAAAACTATTACTGTTTGTAGATGGTATGTTACTATACAAAGAAAGTCCTAAAGATGCCACCAAAAAACTAGTAATGGCTCATCAACGAATTCAGTAAAGTTGAAGGCTACAAGATTATACAGAAATCTGTTGCTTTTCTATACACTAATAATGAACTAACAGAAAGAGAAATTAAGAAAGCAATTCCATTTAGCATCACATCAAAAAGAAAATACCTAGGAAGTCTAAGGAGGTGAAAGACGCATACTCAGAAAACTATAAGACACTGATGAAAGAAATTGAAGATGACACAAACAGATGGAAAGATATAATGTATTTACAAGAATTAATATTGTTAAAATGACCGTGCTACCCAAGGATATCTACAGATACATTGCAATCCCTATCAAAATACCAATGGCATTTTTCACAGAACTAGAACAAATAATTTTAAAATTTGTATGGAAACACAAAAGACCCTGAATACCCAAAGCAATCTTGAGGAAAAAATATAGAGCTGGAGGTATTGTGCTGCCTGAGCTCAGACTATACTACGAAGCTATAGTCATCAGAACTGTCCAGAACTGGCACAGAAACAGGCACGTAGATCAATAGAACAGAATAAAGAACCAAGAAATAAACCTACACACTTGTGCTCAGTTAATCTATGACAAAGGAGGCAAGAAAACAGTCTCTTGAGAAAAGACCATCTCTTCAATAAGTGGTGTTGGGAAAACTGGATAGCTACATGTAAAAGAATGAAATTAGAACATTTTCTCACACCATGTACAAAAATAAACTTGAAATGGATTAAAGGCCTAAATGTAAGACCAGAAACCATAAAACTAGAAGAAAATATAGGCAGAACACTCTTTGACATGAATCATACCAGTGTTTTTTTGTATCTGTCTCCTAAGGCAAAGGAAATAAAAGCAAAAGTAAAGTAATGAAACCTAATTAAACTTAAAATCTTTTGAACAGCAAAGGAAACCATCAACAAAACAAAAAGACAACATACTGAATGGGAGAAATTATTTGCAAATGATATGACCGATAAGGGGTTAGTATTCCAAAATACATAAACAGCTCCTACAACTCAATATCAAAAAAAAACAACCCAATTAAAAATGGGCAGAAGACCTGAATAGACCTTTTTCCAAAGAAGACATACAGATGGCAAACAGGCACACGGAAAGATGCTCAACATCACTAATCATCAGAGAAATGCAAATCAAAACCACAATGAGATATCACCCACACCTATCAGGATGGCTATCATCAAAAAGACCACAAATTACAAAAGTTGGCGAGGATGTGGAGAAAAGGGAACCCTTGTATACTGTTGGTGCCAATGTAAATTGGCGCAGTCACTATGGAAAACAGTATGGAGAGTCATTTAAAAACTAAAAATAGAACTTTCATATGATCCAGCAGTTTCACTCCTGGGTGTATATCTGAAGAAAATGAAAACACTAGTTCGAAAAGATACATGTACCTCAATGTTCATAGCAGCATTATTTATAATAGCCGGTATATGGAAATATTCTAAGTGTTCATTGACAGCTGAGTGGATAAAGAAGATGTGGTATATATGTACAATGGGATACTACTCAGCCATAAGAAAGAATGAAATTTTGCCATTTGCAACAACATGTATGGACCTGAAGGGTATTATGCTTAGTGAAATAAATCAGGCAAAGATAAATACTGTATGTCATCACTTATTGGTAGAATCTAAGAAATAAGTGAATATAACAAAATAGAAACAGACTCACAGATATAGAGATCAAACTAGTGGTTACCTGTAAGGAGAGAGAAGCTGGGAGGGGCAAGATCGGATTAAGAGGATTCTTAATTAAGAGGGGATTAAGAGGTTCAAACCACTATCTATAAAATAAATAAGCTACAAGGATATATTGTACATTACAGGGAATATAGCCAATATTTCATAATAACTCCAAATGGAGTATAATCTAAAAAAATTTTGAATCACTGTGTTGTACACCTGAAATAATAATTGTAAATCAACTATACCTCAATAAAAAAAAGTGTTAAAATAAATGTCATCAAAATTAAAAAAATAGGAATGGAGTGATTTTCTTTTATCTGTGTCAGTGACATGGTTCTTTATATTATAATTTTTAAAACCTCCAATCAGGTTTTAAAAGCAAATGACAGATTGGAAAAATATTGTGGTACATTTATTTACCTAAAACTAAATATATTTATGCTCAAAGCATATTAAGTAGACTATTCACAGCAAGAGAAAATGTAATTAGTGAATAAACTCTTGGGAAAGTGTTAAACCTTGTTAAAAATTAGAAGTGAAAATTAAGATAACATTGTACTTAGTAAATTAGCAAATTAGAAAACACTCAGTGTTGTACCCTAGGAAGAGATTTTTCTGCTTTAAAATATATTGGGATAATTTTCTTTAGAGAATATTCTAGATAATAGCCAGGCATATTTGTCATGTTTCATGCATTAATTCTTTTGTTCATGAATTGAACAAACCTATTTTGAATTACTCATATATTTTAGATACCAATGTAAATACTTGGAATGTGGAAGTTAATCCAGTGAGGTGTATGCTCTTGGGGTTCACTTTGATCAGATATTCTTTGATCTGGAAATTTCGCTTTAGGGATTACAATATAAAGAAATAAAATAACTCATTTTGCATAAAGATATTTATAGATGTATACAATGCAATTTTTTAAAAACTTGGGGGGAAATCTCCAAGTGCCTAGTGACTGGGAAATGATTATGTAGACCATGGTATAAAGAGGAACATTGCATTACTGTTAAAATGAAAACACGGACCTGAGATACATATAAATCCACAAATAAATCCAAAGAATAGAACCTAGTTGTGTGGATAAACTGGTTACAGTTATCTAAAAAGTTATGGCTGGACATAGAGTTCGGAAGAAGGCATAAAATTGTATATATAATTTACCTATGACAAAATGGACTTTATATTTCATTTTTTTACTATTTCCTTTATATTTGTCATGATAACTGTACGTGGATTTCAGATTTTTGTTTTAAAATACACAGACACATATATAACAAGACTCCAGCAATAGAATATTTTTACAAATGAAATTTTACCTTTATTTTATGGAATGACCTTTTTAAGAAATGATGACAAAAATATAAAGACTAATCATATGAAAGTTGCATGGTTGTATTTTTTTCTCCCAATTTTTAACTCACTGCGTAAATTAGCAAGACCTCATGATGTATCATGCACATTTTTTTAAATCTTTTTTTTTTTTTAATGAATCCCAGGAAAGAATCTTGCTTACTTTATCACTATGAAAAATAGAAACAATAAGAATGATGGTGTCCATCCCCAAACTCCCTCATCTCCTTCATGTTTCTTCAGATGTCACTGCCTACACTGTCCAGAGGTTCTGTCTTCCACTGTTCTTGCTCCTGGCCAAAGCCAGCCCCTCTACTTGTGTCTGAGAGCTCATCCCTTCTCTCCTATTCAAAGCTATCATTCCAGCTATTTCCCCCTTTCTTTTATAAATATCTCTTTCTTTTGGATCATTCCCATAAGCATGCTGTTATTTTTGCCATCTGAAAAAAAAAAAAAACCTTTCTACCTCACTTCATCTTTCAGTTACTATCACATTTATCTCCTTTATCTCCTTTTGTTATACAAAACAGTTGCCTATGGCAATTCCTTCTCTTCAGTTCCTCTCTTTCCATTTTTTTGTTACCCCCTTCCCAGGCAGGATTTTGCCCTTACAATTCTACCAACGTTGCTTTTGTCAAGATTCCATGCCCTCTGTGTTGCTCAGTCCAAGGGCAGTTTTCAGTCCTCATCCTGTTTGACCAGTCAAAGGCATTTGACACAGGAAATCATGACTTTGTGAAGTACTTTCGTTGGCTTCTTGGACACCACACTGTCCTGGATTTTCCTTAGACTGTTCATTCTCAATGGGCTTTGCAGATCCTTCCTCATCTCCCACACCTCTTTAACTTTGGCAAGCCCCAGGGATCACTCCTTGGAGCTCTCCTCCTCTGCGTTTGCATTCACACTGTGGGTGATCATATCATCTCATTGGGATGCCTTCTGTGTGCTGACAACTCCCAAATCTAGATCTCAGCCCAGACCTCTCTCCAGATCTCTAGACTCCTGTCCACAGCTTCTCACCCAGGTTCCTGCTTTGCCCACCATCTTCCACATACCAGGTAAGGGCATCCTTCCTGGTGTTTGGGTCAAAAGCCTTGGAGTTGTCCTTAACTCTCATGCCCCACATTCAATCTGCCAGGAATTCCTCTGAATCTATATTCTTATGAGTATATAACTGTAATTAGCTTCTAATTATATCTAGACTCTGTTTCTCATCACTTCCACTGCTATTCACCCTGATCCAAAATGCCATCTCTCACTTGGAGCATTGCAAACTCTCCTAATACTTCACTTTGTCTTTTTCTTGACCCTTTTGCTACCTTTTCTCCACCTGACAGCCAGAACGATTCTTACGTAAATAGGATTATGCCAGTTCACTACTACTCATAGTGCTGCCCTTAGTAGCTCCCCATCTCACTCAGAGTAAAAGCCAGTGGTCTGCAGTGCTGTAGTATTCTTGCCTTTCCCCTCTCCTCCTGTGATCTTACTTATCCTTCTCCCTACTCCTGCTGCAGCCACCCTGGCCTCTAGGAACAAACAAGTCAACCTCCCAGGCCTTTGCAAGGGCTGTTTCCTCTGCTAAGAAAGCACTCTCCAGATATCCACTTCAGTCCCTCATCTTTGCATTTCCTAAAATGTCTCTTAGTGAGTTCTTCCTTAATCTCTCTGCTTAAAGTTTCAGCCCCTCCCACTGGCATTCCCTATTCTCTTTTTAAAAATTTCTTATTTTCTTTCTCTGTTTTTTCACCCTGTTTTATTTTTCTCTATGATACTTTTCACTAAGTGATATTTATGTTACATATTCTTTCCCTCCACTAGAATGTAATCCTCATGAAGGCAGGTTTTTATTTTTCTGTTTTGTTTACTCCTGTTCCATGAGTACATAGTATAGTATGTGTCACACAGCAGACATTCAATAAGTGCTTAATGAGTAGATGAAAACTAAAACTGTGTAACCCTGGTGAGTAATTTTTGAGCTGAGATTGGATTATCTGTGTATCAGGGATATTGTAGGAAGTGTGTGCAGTGGGTAGAGGTAATGTTCTCTAGGGTTGCTTCTGACTCAAGTCTGCGGTTTCAAACTTTTTAAAGTAGTTGGGAAAAACCATTAATTTTAGGTTCAATTAAGACATTTACAAGTCTTATATTGTTCTCAGTACCTGGGTCAAAAGCAGATCTCTTCATCAGTCTTGCGAGTCCAAAAAAAATAGAAGTTGATTCATGTATGAAAAATGACAGTGTCTCAGGGATGAATTTACAGTAACTACATTGATGTACAATGGTGAAGTCAACTGGCATGCAAACTTATTACGTGATGCATGTCCTTTTCAGATGGTACTAATGCTCTAATGTCTCTTATCTTTCCTCACAGAGAGATTGGTGGGAAGAAAGATTATGATTCAAATAGTTGCATCTTTATAGTTGGACCCAGAATTAAAATAAGATGGGAAGGGGTGTTGGAGAGTCATATTTCACTCAGACTATAAAAGAGACCTGGTCTCTTTTCCCTGACGTTCAGTCATCTCTGTGATGACTCCAGTTTTCAAAGTTCATTGAATCTTTCTCCTGGAGAAAGATCCATACTGGATATGGAATTTGAAATCTTCTCTTGTTCTCTTCTTAGTGCTCAATCTGAATTTCATAAAAGACACTATTTTCCACTTATGGGTTTGCTTATAAATTTAGGGGACAAAACATATATGTAAGTGTATTATGATGTGATAAATGTTAAAAGAGGGTATTAAATGTATGGAATTTAAAAAATAAGTATCATGACCTTGAGGTTGCTCTGATTCTTAAATGATTTAGATTTTAAATCTGGGTATGAAAAGTGGGGCTGTGTTTCAAGTGAAGCCAGTTTGTAACTCATCATAGCAATGAAGTGGCATGATCATTACTCCAAGTTGTGATAATTAAAATACTAGTCTTACATTTTAAACTTTTGTTTGAATATAAGTGCTTCAGATAAATGTAGAAACTTAAACTGTCAAACAATAAATTATGTTATGAAGACCTGGCTCAAGCCAGATTTTCCAGTTTACCATTCTAGTTTTTAATCTTGGAAACCGCTTTAACCCTTAATAACTATGAAAAAGTCCCTGCATCCCAGACACACTTTCTTATGCCTTTCTCTGTAATTCTTCTATTAACATATGTGATATTCATACTCATTGATCCAGATAGTAATAGAAAAATATGTGAGGCACAGTAGCACAGATAAAATCTACCTGGAGCTAGCAATCAGATTCACAAAGAATTTACTTCATAGAGTTCTTTGTGTTGGCAAATTGATAAGGTGTTTTCTATTAAAAGCTTAGCATAGTTCCTAGTACTTAGTAAATGCTCAATAAAAATTAACTAATAATATTGCTGTTGTTGTAATTGTGTTTTTACATAGCTGTTTTTTCTACCATACTGTAAATTTTAGAAGTACAGAGACCATGTCTTTTGCCCACCCCTAACCCCTTTTTAAATCTCTGTGGTCTAGCTGAGTCCTGGAACCTGTGTTTTGATTGACTGATCAGAATTTTTCCTCCCATTTTTCTTTCTGTTGTAGCTAGACATCAATACCTATTGGATTGGTGAATAGAACTAGATTATGCTCATTAAGTTTTACTGGCATGTTAGTAATGAAAATCTTTTGTAGGCCTATAATTTGCATATTAGTATGAGTACAAATAGGCCACTTACCTAGTTTCACATCTGTAATTCATAGCGAAATGGAGAGAGAAATTTTGAAATTTCCATAGTGTGATTTGAACCTTAAACTTTAGGGCTGGATAGAAAGAAATTGATTTACTACATTAATACATGAAATGTCATTACTCTTTGTTGTCACTAGTTGGCCAGTTTCAACTTTAATTGAAGTGTAGGCTATTGTTACGGTATACAAAAATACAGCAAAAGATTCTAATCATATGCTTTTATTTTTAGATCAGATTTTCTTCTTATCCTGTGAAATAAACAGGAATAAATAAATGACACTTTAATATTATAACAGTGTCAACATAAGTAGAATTTATAGAATATAATGACATTTAGATGGATGAATTTATTGTCAATATTTAACTTAATGCACAAAGAATGATACATAAAGTGGAATTCAGGGATCTTATTTTATATAACAAAATATCTACATCTGTACATCTTTACCAAGAATCTCTTACTAAAGATTCTATGGCAGTAACTTCATTTTCTTTTTCATAAGGCAATATAAAATAGCTACAAATAGAAAGGACATTATTTATTGTGAATAAGCAGATATTGAGATACAGGAAGTAAGAACTCATTTTGAAAAATTGAGTTTCTTAACCTGATTAAGAAAAACATGAATGTTGAAAAAGAAATACATAATTTTGTGATATTCATTTGGTAATTACACAGTCATTTATTTAACCTTCATCTGTGTAAGAGATTTTGTTCTGGAGCATTTTCAAAATTAATATTTTTCTAAATTTAACACCATTTTCAAATATACATTTATATGTATTAAGCATTCAGAATTCTACTTGTTGATAAGCATTAAAGATTTGCATATAGATAGCCACTGCTGTAGTTTATAGTTATCTTTTATTTGTTCTAAGTGAACAACTGGTAGACTTAACCCAGCTTGGATTAAAAGAATTTGTAGATGTGAATGCAAAGCCACTGTCAGTAAATTTTTCTATTTCTAAGCAGTCATGAAGATGAGGTATCCAGAGATAAGACATAGAGGCACACAGTGCCTTAATAGTTCAAGAGGGAATGAGTTCTCGGAATTATAGATCAACAGACATGACATTAATTTCTAGCAAAATTATAAAATATTAAAGAGAAGATTTGGAAGCATTTAGAAAACAGTCTGACGATTACTAAGACCTTTTGTGGGTTCAGTAGGAATATGTATTATTAAACTAACCTCAGTTTTTTTTTTCTTTGAAAGCATTGTTGGGTTGGTAGATTAGGGAAATTCTGCAGATAAAGAATTTGACATACTCCTTTCATTTAACATATTTGTAGAACATTTACTTTGTACTTGGTGGTGAACAAAATAAACTTTATTAAACCTGTGGGGGATAATGATAACAAGTAATCTCTGAAAGCTGGCAGATAAAAAAGATGAGGCTTCATTGGATGCTCTATCAGGGTTAAAGAGTAGGCCCAGAAGGAGGTCACTAACAGGGTACAACCCAAAGCTCAGTCCTTCATGCTCCATGCTTATCAAATCTGGGGAGCCCAGAGCAAGCCAAGTCACTGTTATGCTCAATAGTTGAGTTTAATATTCAAAATATTTTCAAGAGACTGGAATGCTCTGAAAAATTGAGAAAAATTAAAAGTCACAGGTAATATGCTTATAATATCTTTATACTATCTTTTACATTTCAAATATGTTTGCAGTATTCCTTTTCACCCACACTTAGACCTGGCCAGCAGTGAAACAGACTCCTCCAGTGTATGTCCAGTAGGGAGACTATAAGAGTCTGTCCAAGTAGGCAGTCTGCTTACGGGACAGAGAGGCCTCTTTAAAACCTGAAGGAGAAGTCTGCATTGTATTCACAGCCTGACTGGAGGACCTCTGTAGTCCCACCTGATTCTAAAATTCAAAGGGCTTTTTTTTTTTTTTTTTGCGGTACACAGGCCTCTCACTGTTGTGGCCTCTCCCGTTGCGGAGCACAGCCTCCGGACGCGCAGGCTCAGCGGCCATGGCTCATGGGCCCAGCCGCTCCGCGGCACGTGGGATCCCCCCGGACCGGGGCACGAACCCGTGTCCCCTGCATCGGCAGGCGGACTCTCAGCCACTGGCGCCACCAGGGAAGCCCCAAAGGGCTTCTTTGATGATTACAGTGGAGAAATGGTTTTGTCAAATCTGCAAGGGAACTTGTCCTCTGAAATGGAATAAATCAGCTAATATTCCATACGACTTAAGTGGGGAGACACTGTCCCCTTTTTGTAACTTCTTATTAGTGTTTAGTAAATGTTGTTTGACTCACTGACAACACCTGAGTCATTTTATTTTATTACTTTTGTCTCCTGTGTTTTGAATTATCAAATTTATTCTTCTTGAATATAGTTTGAGCCTGTTTTTATGAAATCAAGAACATTATTTCCTGTTGTTCTTTTTATGAAGAGAATTGGTAGAATATGAAGAAGGCAACTCTGCAAGCCATATGTCTCTGGCATCCTCTGTGGAATTCCTTAATTCTCTCTTGACTCTAAATGATTCATTCTGCCACTTGCATGATTCCTCTCAAGAAAATCAATTATTTAGTGTTCTTGAGGTGATTGACTTGCAAATAGTCTTGTGATCTTAAGCACTTTTTGGTAAATTTACCAATTTCTGAAAACTAGAAATTATTTTCACACTTACTTGAGTTGTAATTGAGTTATTTAGAACAGATATTCAAAGATTAATAGGCTCTCAAAACTAGTAGGTGTGGGCTCAGTACTACACGTTCATCTTCAGTTTTGTTTTTGTTAAAAAATATTTCGCGAAAGAAATTCTTACCTTGTAAAAATGAAAGCCAACTGTTTTGTCACATGCCTTTCCTGGAGCTTAGGTCCCCACCCCTCCCTATCCCTTCATTTTCTTCCCTCGTCCATGCTCATTGTACGTTGGTGTTTACTCTGATAAAAAGGTTGGTGTTTCTCAATCTTAAGTAAAGTGTGAATAAAACCATCTTTAGAATTTCTTTGCTTTGTTTATTGATCTGTAATATACCACATACATAGTATACGTTTTTGGCTGCATTGGGTCTTCGTTGCTGCGCGCAGGCTTTCTCTAGTTGTGGCGAGTGGGGGCTACTCTTCATTGCTGTGTGTGGGCTTCTCATTGTGGTGGCTTCTCTTGTTGCGGAGCGTGGGATCTAGGCACACAGGCTTCGTTCGGTAGTTGCAGCACACGGGATCAGTAGTTGCGGCACGCGGGCCCTAGAGTGGGTGGGCTTCAGTAGTCGTGGTGCGTGAGCTCAGTAGTTGTGGCTCACGCGCTCTAGAGCACAGGCTCAGTAGTTGTGGTGCACGGGTTTAGTTGCTCCACAGCATGTGGGATCTTCCTGGACCAGGGATCCAACCCGTGTCCCCTGCGTTGGCAGGTGGATTCTTAACCACTGTGCCACCAGGGAAGTCCCATAGTATACTTGCTGTGTCAACAATATTTCAAGACAAGGCCCCTAGCTCTTCACCCTGATTAACACCCCCAAAATCCCATCCATGTAGAACTTATGGAGCTGTGATAGCTGTTTAGGTAATTACCTGTCCTTAAAAGGCAGCCATTGTTGATTATTGGGTCTGAAGAATCTATGATTCTTATCCCCGAACAGTTGACTGGCTAGTCAGATGCAGTTTCTTCTAACTTGTAATTCCTTTTATATGTGATTTGAGGTCAGTCAGAAAGATAACAGTTTTAAAATAAAGTGGTCTTGCAAAATCAGTGTTTAAATGTTATCTTCTTCAGTTTAGATATTAGTAAGATATTCACGTTCTATCAAGCAGGTTTTTTTTGTCGTTGTTCTTGTTTTTTTTGAGTAGGAACTGCCCACACTGTGGTACTCATTATCTTTAACTCTTCCTCTTTTGAGCTTCGTGTCCTAAAAGAAATGTTATACCACTGATTCCTTTTACTTGATTCCTAATACTTAATTCCTTTTACTTTAAACACGTTTTCAGGCCACAAAAAAAATGAGTATCTCTCTTCCTCCCTCCCTTCCTTCCTTCATACAAAAATTTAGTAAAGTACAGTGGAAGAAAAAACCTGGAAGGTTAGGAAGAAATTGTAATACTCTTTCTGTCTGTAGTCTTTTAGTTTTTATTTTAAAAAATTTTATTCTGATAAAAGCACTTAAGATATCTACTCTTAAATTTTTCAGTGTATGGTAATGTGTTGATAACTATAGGTACAATGTTGTACAGCAGATCCTAGAACTTATTCATTGTGCTTAAGTGAAACTTTATGCCCAATGGTTAGCAGCTCTCCATTCCTCCCTCTGCACAGCCCCCGGAAACCACCAGTTTGCTCTCTACCTCTATGGGTTTGACTATTTTAGCTACCTCATTTTAAGTGGAGTCATGTAGTTTTCCAATTCATCTGACTTGAGCTGTTTCCTCTTCCTGAAATATATTTCTTCCCCTAGGCATTGTTCAAAGTATTCTAATGTATCAACTCATTTAATCTTCATAGCATACAATAATGTTATTTCTCATTTTATAAAATAGGATCTCAGACACAGGAGATTGAATAACTTTCTGAAGGACATGCATTTAGTAAGTTGTGGAGGTGAGATTTGAAGCCAGTGGTTTAACCACAGAGTCTGGTCTCTTAACCACTGCACCATGCTGCTTCAAGCTGGTGATAAGAATACCTATCTCACAGAGTTGGCGTGAAAGTAAATGAGACAAACTGTACAAAGGTCTTAAGATAATGCCTAGCATATAGTAAATATATACTAAGTGTTAGCTATTAGCATTTCATTTTGGTTTTGGTAAGTCTACCATGTATCTTCCTCAGTGGGATAGTATAAATGATATTGTTACTGATTGTAATGAGACTTGTTCCATGAACTTATATATTTTACCAGCCCCTTCTGAGTTGTTAGCATTAGTTGTAGGGAAAATAGTACCCACTTCATAGTGGTTTTATGAGTATTAAATTAGGTAGCATTATATAAGAGTAACTGGTACATATAAATGTCTAGTAGTGTTGGCTTACTCTGCTCCCTTATGAGATGTGTGTTCCTTAAAGACAGGGTCAATGTTTTATTATTTTTGCATCCAACCAAGGGTGTACCACAGCTGCTGGCACATAGTAGGCATTTTGTAAACGCTTGTAGAATAAGTGAATGAGAGCATTGGAAGGAGAAAGAACAGAAGGAAGAACATGAGTGGAAATTTTTCTCCTGGAGGTAATTTTCTTCTAGGGAAAGAAGGTCATTTGAAGGCCACATGGATCTAAAAGCTTAATTTTTTTTTTTTAAATTTAAAAAGGCTAAACTGTTCTGATATTTAATTCTAAAGTATTATACAACTAATATGGCCACTTAAGGACTGAAGAGTGGAAGAGAGTGGAGAGACAAAGAAAGGTAAGAGATTTAGTAAGTACTATAGACATGTTACATTCTAAAACTCTAGATAATACTCTTTAGCAGTAGCTTCAGAGTCTTAGCGCCAGTGATCAGGGGCCTTTGGAAATCGAATTAGATGATTAGCTTTTATTTTCAACAAATTGTTTACTCTTTGCCTATAGGTCTTTGATGAATCCTTTCTGAGTGGAACTGCAGCCAAAGGTGGTAGTGAGGGGCATGGAAGTTTGATGAGGGTGTGTGTGTGTGTGTGTGTGTGTGTGTGTGTGTGGTTGCATCACCAGTAACAAGAGCAAACAACCTGGTATCTGATGAAATCAAACTGAGGGCATATTCTCTATCTTTACCGTCAAAGCTAAGGCAGCAGTTGGGAGGGAAGATGCATTTTCAAGGGTTGGTTGTGATGTTCTGTCTCAAGGCCTCATTATGTGTCTTGGGATGAGGTAGTGAAACTTATGTCCTGAGACTGACCTTTGATAACAACACGAGAGAAGTCTAGCTTGATAGGTCAGTCCCTCAACTTGGTGATTTCTCCAGAAACATGTTGCAGTGTTAGGTCAAGGGAACAACTAGGATCTGTCCGTAGCTTTACAGGCACACCTAATTACACTGACCATCAATTGTGTCCTGGCAGTTATGTGTGCCACGATCTTGTTACAGGTCTTTATGCTTGTGGGCAAGAGGCAACAGTGCCTCCCTCCATTGTTCTTTCCTCTTAGTTTCTAACTGTTTGGCTTTTAAGACTGAATTGTTTGGAATACCTTCTGCTGTTGAGGTAGTAAGGAAAAGAGTATTTTTCACCAGTGGGAAAAACGAAATATTTCTTACCCATAGGAATAAAACATGAGACTAGACATGTAACTTCTTGTTTGTGAGCCTCTCTTGTTTCTCAGTTCAGGTTTAGTTTTGCCATGTTATTGGTGACCACAGGTTAAGAAAACATATGCCATCGAAAGAAAAGACCACACTTCCTTTTCTCATGGCAACGTGTTTACTTTTATTTATTTTTATGAATAGATAAAATCAGAAGTCTTCAAATTAAATTGTTTTTCGGAAAGATGATATCAGGTGGGAACAGGGAGATTAAGAAAAAAATTACCCAGGCCACCTGCATTTCGACTGCCAATGTATCTGCTATTGGTGCCCAGATTAGCATCTCCCAGGTGGCATTGCTTCAGAAGTTTCCCAGGTTTCGCCCTCGCTTGGAAGGCAGCATGGAGTAGTGGAGTGGAGGGAACTTGGCATGTGAAATTGGAAATCCTGTGTTATGGTCTTGCTTTTGTCTTTTACTTAAATATGTGATTTTTGACAAGTCAATTAACCCCTCTGAGCTTGCTTTCTCTTCTATAAAGTAAGAGAGTTTCATCAGATTCTAGGCAGAGTTTCTTTTAACATAGGCACTTCATTGACCAGATGAGAGGAAAGAAAAATGAGTACTGAAATGATCTGCCACCTTCCAGGCCCCTTTCTCAATGCGAAATGGACACAAAAATAGAGCGTGTCAGGCCTTAATGGGAGAGAGAGCTCAATCCTAGTCTCATAAAATTACAAAATCATTTTAACTTTTTTTTTTTTTTTTTTGCGGTACGCGCGGGCCTTTCACTGTTGTGGCCTCTCCCGTTGCGGAGCACAGGCTCTGGATGCGCAGGCTCAGCGGCCATGGCTCATGGGCCCAGCTGCTCCGCGGCATGTGGGATCTTCCCAGACCGGTGCACGAACCCGTGTCCCCTGCATCGGCAGGCAGACTCTCAACCACTGCGCCACCAGGGAAGCCCCATTTTAGCTTTTAACAGACTGCTGTTTCCCTCCACTAGGAATTGGTACTCAGTTCTGGACAGCTCTTCAATTGAATGACCTCATTAACGTTAAATTTTGTTATTTGAGCCAGTGCTTTGAGAAACTTGCTTTGCTGGCTATTTGTGTATTTCTTGTTATTTTAGGCATCTTGTTGAAGCTGAAGAGTACACTCTTTTTTTTTAAAATTAATTAATTAACTTATTTTTATTTTTGACTGTGTTGGATCTTCGTTTCTGTGCGAGGGCTTTCTCTAGTTGTGGCAAGCGGGGGCCACTCTTAATCGCGGTGCGCGGGCCTCTCACTATCGCGGCCTCTGGTGTTGCGGAGCACAGGCTCCACACGCACAGGCTCAGTAGTTGTGGCTCACTGGCCCAGTTGCTCCACGGCATGTGGGATCTTCCCAGATGAGGGCTCGAACCCGTGTCCCCTGCATTAGCAGGCAGATTCTCAACCACTGCGCCACCAGGGAAGCCCAGAGTACACTCTCTGAAAGTGTTTTTTAATGGAAAACTGTTGCATTGAAAAGTGGCTTTGTGTTTTCTTAGACCACACAATTCTAAGCCAACTGACATGGTTTCAAAGTAGTTTTTGGCGGATAGAACACACAGGTAAATACTTGAGAGCCCAGTGCTTGCAGTTTGAAGTATTTGTAAGTATTAAAGATGGAGAAGAAAGCATGACCCAGGTCTGGAGTTTCCTATTTGATTATTTTTACAGTATCTTAGAATACATTGACGTTTTACTGTTACCTTGCGAGATGTGCACTTCTTCTTCAATAAATGTATCAGTTAAAAGCATTTGGTCTAATGTCCAATATTCTGAATACTTAATTGTTACTAATATTGTTGGAATACCTTTTACTAACTCCCCAATCCATATTTTTATCTATACTATATGCCGTAAAGGAAAACAACTGCATTTTAAAATATGGTGAGTGATATCTAGTGCTGGTTAAAATGGAGTAGTAAGTCCTCTACATCCTATCTCTCCACTGATTATAGTTAAAAAGTCTGGAAATGGGGCTTCCCTGGTGGCGCAGTGGTTGAGAATCTGCCTGCCAATACAGGGGATACGGGTTCGAGCCCTGGTCTGGGAAGATCCCACATGCCGCGGAGCAACTCGGCCCATGAGCCACAACTACTGAGCCTGCGCGTCTGGAGCCTGTGCTCCACAACAAGAGAGGCTGCGGTAGTGAGAGGCCCCGTGCACCGTGATGAAGAGTGGCCCCCACTTGCCCCAACTAGAGAAAGCCCTCGCACGGAAACGAAGACCCAACACAGCCAAAAATATATAAATTAAAAAAAAAAAAGTCTGGAAATGATGCAGAACACAGTTGAGGACTCTGAAAAGTAAATGATAGCAGGCAAATTGGGGAGGGAGGTCAAAATTTGAAGCCTAACTGGTATGGCAGTGAATTTACTATTTGTTTTTTTCCTCCTTAATCTCCTGTGGGTGGACTTTTTTCTTTCTTTCCTCTCCTGGCCCTGCTTTCAGGCCAGCTCCAGTCACAAAGCTGTGCTGCTGCAGTGGTTGGCAATGGTGCAGGCACCAAGATGCTGAGATAGAGCCCACTTTCTGCCTAGAGGAACCAGGAAAGGGGTCTTTGGGCTCTAGAGAGTGTGTGGGGAAATACTGTTACTTTTCTCTCTAGTTTCTCTTGCTACTTTGCCCAAGGGCAGTCCCAAATATCCGGAACTGCATGCCAGTGTAAAAGATTAAAGTTCTGAGGGAAATCCTGAACTTCTAGACAATAGATTGTGAAAAGGGGACCCTGGGAGCAAGAGAGTGTCAGGGAAATTTTGGAGAAGAGAGAGATGAAAAGGGGGAGCTTGTAATTTGTGTGTAAATCAACACAAGTCCCAGGTTCACCCCTAAGCTGCATATGCACAGATTAGTTATGCCCAAAGGGGCATAACAAAGTTTATGGTATAAACTACCATTCAAGTCCCAGACTATTCCCTAAATAACCCAAATAGCATAGGCTGTTGAAAACTGATTTGATATGGAGTTATTTCCTACAGAAGGCAGGGCAGAATTTGTATTCTGAACCTAACTGGATTGACTGACTACTAAACAAACACACACAAAAAGTAATCTACATTTGCTAAAGGATTTTAAGAGTACCCAGAGACTCACAACATATAATATTCAATATATCTAGAATATAACCCAAAATTACTTGACATACAAAGAACCAGAGAGCTCTGACCAATTCTCAAAGGAAAAATTAACAAATGCTAATTGCAAGATGACCCAGATGATGGGTTTATCAGACACAGAATTTAAAACAGCTTTTATAACTATGATCTAAGAGATAAAAGTGAATACTCTTGAAATGAATGGAAATATAGAGGTTCTTAGCCAAAAAAAAAAAAAAAAAGAAACTGTAAAAAAGAACCAAATGGGTATTTTAGAACTGAAAAATACAATATCTGAAGTTAAAACAAAAACAAAAACTTTGCACAGGCGTTTTAGCAGAAGGGAGAAAACAGAAGAGTCAGTGAACTTAAGATAGATCAGTAGAAATTATTCAAACAATCGAAATTATCCAAAAGAAAAGAAGAGCAAGGTTTTAATTAACTAAAGCCTAAGGGACCTGTGGGACAATATTAGAGGGTCTAAAATTTATGACATCAGAGTCCCAAAAGGAGAGAAGAAAAAGTTGGATTCAGGAAAAAAAAAAATTGAAGAAGTAACAGCTGAAAACTTCTCAAATTTGGTGAAAGGTATAATCTTACAGATTCAAGAAACTCAGTGAACTTCAAGCAGTGTCAATTCAAAGAAAGCCATACTTAGATATATTATAATCAAACTGTTGAAAATCAAAGATAAAAAACCTTGAAGGCAGTGAGAACAACCCCCCCACCTCGCCCCTGCAGCCATGCACCTCCAGTATACACTAGGGAGTCTAATGATTGTGGTTTTCTCATCAGAAATCATGGAAGCCAGAAGACAGTGGAAGAAAACCTGTGAAGTGCTGAAAGAGAAAACGGTCAACCCAGAATTTGATACCTAGTGAAAATATATCTTTCAGGAATGAAAGCAAAAGAAAAGCATTCTCAATAAAGGAAAATTAAGAATATTTATTGCTAGCAGCTCTAACCTAAAATATTAAGAAATTTTTCAGACTGAAGGGAAATGATACCACAAGGAAACTTAGAACATCAGGAATGAAGGAAGAGCAACAGAAATAGTAAATAACTGGGAAAATATAGTATTCTATTTTTCTCCTTTTATGTTCTTTAAATTATGTGTGGTGTTCAAAATTCATGGCATTGTCTGATGCTTTTTCAGTGTATGTAATTTAATATATGTGACTCCTATTACTGAGGGGGACATGAAGTGGTCTCTATTGTTGTGAGTCTTCTACATTTCACTGGAAGTGGTAAAATACGAATTTTAAGTAGACCGAAAAGTTAAGGATGTATACTGTAACCCTTAGAATGCATACTAAAAAGATAATACCAAGTGATACTGCCATATGACCCAATATATAAATTAAAATGGAATATTGAAAAACAGTCAAAGAATCCAAAACAAGGCAATAAAGAGGAACACAAGAACAAGAAGCAGAGTATATAAGCAGAAAACAAATAATAAATTAATTACAAAATTATATTAAATGTAAATGGTCTAAATACAGCAATTAAAAGACACAGGTTGTCAGATTGACTTAAAAGGAAATCTGTGTACTTTCTACAAAAAAAAGGTCACATTAAATATAATGGTAAATATAGGTTAAAAGCTAAAAGAATGGAAAAGATATATCATGCTAACACTAAGTAAAAGAAAATTGAGTGTCTATGTTAATATCAGATGAAGTAACTTCAAAACAAGGATATTTTTCTGAGATGTCCTTTGATAAGTGAATGGATAAATAAACAATGATACATTTATACAATCTATACATATTGCTCACTGCTAAAAAGAAATGAGCTATCAAGACACACACACAAACAATCAAGGCATATGCATTTAAACATATTACTAAATGAAAGAAGCCAATCTGAAAAGGCTGCATACTGTATTATTCCAACTATGTGACAGTCTGGAAAAGGTAAAACTATGGAGACAGTAAAAAGATGGCCAGGAGTTTGGAGGGAAGGTGGGAGAGAGGAATGAATAGACAGGGCACAGGAGATTGTTAGGGCAGTGAGACTGTTCTGTGTGATTCTGTGATGGTAGATACTTACCATTTTACATTTGCCAAAACTCATAGAATGTACAACACAAAAATGAACCCACATGTAAATTACAGACTTTAATCAATAATAATATGTGAATATTGGCCCATCAATTGTAACAAATGCACCACATTAATCTAGGATGTTAATAATGGGGAAACTGGTTAGGGGGATAGGGGATCAGGAAATGAAAGGGGGTATATGGGAACTTCGGTACTTTCTGCCCAGTTTTTCAGTAAGCTTAAAACTGCTCTAAAGAATAATAATTTTTAAACCGATGCTCTATATCATTAGTTATTAGAGCAATGCAAATTAAAACCACACTGGATACCACTATACACCTATTAGAATGGCTAAAATGAGAAGTCTGACAATACCAAGTTCAAGTGAGTATAGGGTGCAACTGGAACTCTCATATATTGCTGTTTTGAATGCAACATAGTAGAGCCACTTTGTAAAGCAGCTTGGCAGTTCATTTTAATTTACATATTCACTTACCTTATAACCCATCTAATTTAAATATACACGTACCATACAGTCATCCCACTAGTAGATATTTTTATTTATTTAATTTATTAACATCTTTATTGGAGTATAATTGCTTTAAAATGGTGTGTTAGTTTCTGCTTTATAACAAAGTGATTCAGTTATACATATGTTCCCATATCTCTTCCCTCTTGCATCTCCCTCCCTCCCACCCTCCCTATCCAACCCCTCTAGGTAGTCACAAAGCACCGAGCTGATCTCCCTGTGCTATGCGGCTTCTTCCCACTAGCTATCTATTTTATGTTTGGTAGTGTATATATGTCCATGCCTCTCTCTCACTTTGTCACAACTTACCCTTCCCCCTCCCCATATCCTCAAGTCCATTCTCTAGTAGATCTGTGTCTTTATTCCCATCTTGCCACTAGGTTCTTCATGACCTTTTTTTTTTTTCTTAGATTCCATATATGTGTGTTAGCATACGGTATTTTTTTTTCTCTTTCTGACTTACTTCACTCTGTATGACAGACTCTAGGTCTATCCACCTCCCTACAAATAACTCAATTTCATTTCTTTTTATTGCTGAGTAATATTCCATTGTATATATGTGCCACATCTTCTTTATCCATTCATCTGCTGATGGACAGTTAGGTTGCTTCCGTATCCGGGCTATTGTAAATAGAGCTGCAATGAACATTTTGGTACATGACTCTTTTTGAATTCTGGTTTTCTCAGGGTATATGCCCAGTAGTGGGATTGCTGGGTCGTATGGTAGTTCTATTTTTAGTTTTTTAAGGAACCTCCATACTGTTCTCCATAGTGGCTGTGTCAGTTTACATTCCCACCAATAGTGCAAGAGTGTTCCCTTTTCTCCACACCCTCTCCAGCATTTATTGTTTCTAGATTTTTTTCTTCTTTTTTTGTGGTACGCGGGCCTCTCACTGTTGTGGCCTCTCCCGTTGCGGAGCACAGGCCCCGGACGCACAGGCTCAGTGGCCATGGCTCACGGGCGCAGCCGCTCCACGGCATGTGGGATCTTCCCAGACTGGGGCACGAACCTGTGTCCCCTGCATCAGCAGGCAGACTTTCAACCACGGTGCCACCAGGGAAGCCCATATTGTTTCTAGATTTTTTGATGATGGCCGTTCTGACCAGTGTGAGATGATATGTCATTGTAGTTTTGATTTTCATTTCTCTAATGATTAATGATGTTGAGCATTCTTTCATGTGTTTGTTGGCAATCTGAACATCTTCTTTGGAGAAATGTCTATTTAGGTCTTCTGCCCATTTTTGGATTGTGTTGTTTGTTTTCTTGATATTGAGCTGCATGAGCTGCTTGTAAATTTTGCAGATTAATCCTTTGTCAGTTGCTTCATTTGCAAATATTTTCTCCCATTCTGAGGGTTGTCTTTTGGTCTTGTTTATGGTTTCCTTTGCTTTTAAGTTCCATTAGGTCCCATTTGTTTATTTATTTATTTTTTTCCATATCTCTAGGTGGTGGGTCAAAAAGGATCTTGCTGTGATTTATGTCATAGAGTGTTCTGCCTATGTTTTCCTCTAAGAGTTTGATAGTTTCTGGCCTTACATTTAGATCTTTAATCCATTTTGAGCTTATTTTTGTGTATGGTGTTAGAGAGTGTTCTAATCTCATACTTTTACATGTAGCTGTCCCGTTTTCCCAGCACCACTTATTGAAGAGGCTGTCTTTTCTCCATTGTATATTCTTGCCTCCTTTATCAAAGATAAGGTGACCATATGTGCGTAGGTTTATATCTAGGCTTTCTATCCTGTTCCATTGATCTATATTTCTGTTTTTGTGCCAGTACCATACTGTGTTTTTTTTTTTTGCGGTACGCAGGCCTCTCACTGTTGTGGCCTCTCCCTTTGCGGAGCACAGGCTCCGGACACACAGGCTCAGCGGTCATGGCTCACAGGCCTGGCTGCTCCGCAGCATGTGGGATCTTCCCGGACCGGGGCATGAACCCATGTCCCCTGCATTGGCAGGCAGACTCTTAACCACTGCGCCACCAGGGAAGCCCCATACTGTCTTGATTACTGTAGCTTTGTAGTATAATCTGAAGTCAGGGAGCCTGATTCCTCCACCTCCGTTTTTCTTTCTCAAGATTGCTTTGCCTATTTGGGGTCTTTTGTTTTGCATACAAATTGTGCAATTTTTTGTTCTAGTTCTGTGAAAAATGCCTGTGGTAGTTTGATAGGGATTGCATTAAATCTGTAGATTGCTTTGGGTAGTAGAGTCATTTTCACAATGTTGATTCTTCCAATCCAAGAACATGGTATGTCTCTCCATCTATTAGTATCATCTTTAATTTCTTTCATCAGTGTCTTATAATTTTCTGCATACAGGTCTTTTGTCTCCTTAGGTAGGTTTATTCCTAGATATTTTATTCTTTTTGTTGCAGTGGTAAATGGGAGTGTTTTATTAATTTCACTTTCAGATTTTTCATCATTTGTGTATCGGAACGCCAGAGATTTCTGTGCATTAATTTTGTATCCTGCTACTTTACCAAATTCATTGATTAGCTCTAGTAGTTTTCTGGTAGCATCTTTAGGATTCTCTATGTATAGTATCATGTCATGTCATCTGCAAACAGTGACAGCTTTACTTATTCTTTTCCAATTTGGATTCCTTTTATTTCCTTTTCTTCTCTGATTGCTGTGGCTAAAACTTCCAAAACTATGTTGAATAGTAGTGGTGAGAGTGGGCAACCTTGTCTTGTTCCTGATCTTAGAGGATGGTTTCAGTTTTTCACCATTGAGAGCAATGTTGGCTGTGGGCTTGTCATATATGGCCTTTATTATGTTGAGGTAAGTTGCCTCTATGCTTACTTTCTGGAGGGTTTTTATCATAAATCAGTGTTGAATTTTTTTGAAAGCTTCCTCTGCATCTATTGAGATGATCATATGGTTTTTCTCCTTCAGTTTTTTAATATGGTGTATCACGTTGATTGATTTGCGTATATTGAAGAATCCTTGCATTCCTGGAATAAACCCCACTTGATCATGGTGTATGATCCTTTTAATGTGCTGTTGGATTCTGTTTGCTAGTATTTTGTTGAGGATTTTTGCATCTATTTTCATCAGTGATATTGGCCTGTAGTTTTCTTTCTTTGTGACATCTTTGTTTGGTTTTGGTATCAGGGTGATGGTGACCTTGTAGAATGAGTTTGGGAGTGTTTCTCCCTCTGCTATAGTTTGGAAGAGTTTGAGAAGGATAGGTGTTAGCTCTTCTCTAAATGTTTGATAGAATTCGCCTGTGATGCCATCTGGTCCTGGGCTTTGGTTTGTTGGAAGATTTTTAATCACAGTTTCAATTCCAGTGCTTGCGATTGGTCTGTTCATATTTTCCATTCCACTAGTAGATACTTACACAAGGAAAATGAAAACTTATTCACACAAAAATCTTTATACAAATGTTTATAGCAGTTTTATTCATAATCACCAAAAACTGATAATAACTGAAATGCCTTCAAATGATGAATGAACCAGTGATATTTCCGTACAGTGGACTATTACTCTGCAATAAGAAGGAATGAAGTACTGATATATTCACCACCATAACATATTTGAATCTCAAATGAATTAAGTGAATAAATCAGACTCATAGACTACATGTTGTTTAATAGTTATATGACACTGTAGAGAAGGTAAAACTATAGGGATGTCAAAACCTAAGTCACTAGGTGTGGGGCTGCTATTTGACTGCAGATAGCATGAGGGAAAGCTTTATGGTGATGGAAGTCTTTTGCATCTTGATTGTGGTGGTGGTTACATTTATCAAAATGATGTACATTTATCAAAATTCATGGAACTGTACACCAAAAGGGGCAAATTTTATAGAATATAAATTTAAAAATAATTAAGTTTATTTCCTTTTATACAAATGAGGGAACTGAAACTTGGAGATGTTAAAGTTTTAAGCTAATAAATGGCAGAGATAGGCCTCATTTCTTTCTTCCTAACTGGATTTTTCAGTCTTGGCAGTATGATATATTTGGCTGGATAATTCTTTGTTGTAGGGAGCTATCTTGTGCATTGTTTGATATTTAGCACCATCTGTGACCTATACAAACTTGATATCAGTAGCAACCTCCTGCGCCCAGTTGCAACAATCAAAGTTTCTCCAGATATTGCCAAATGTTTCCCCAGTTGTTGGATGTGGGCAGAATTGTCCCCAGTTGCTGTCACCTATACATTAGAATCACTGTATGTATCCTGTTCTGTCATCAGTTTCCACATAAGAAAATTGGCTCATAACTGGTCCTGCCTGTTTCAGAAGGTGGTCCTAAGTATCAATTAGATGATAATGTGGAAGTGTTTTGCCAAATGTAAAACTCCAGATAGATTTTATGATATTAGATTGTTAGGAATAAACAATAAAATTCTGGGGAAAGGAAGGATGCACAGAAAAGAAAGGGAGTACCTATTACGATCACAACTAAAGAAAAATATTTTGAATAGGGATTAAGAAGATTGACAATTAAGGCAAGATATATAGTGGCTGTTCAAACAGGACCTTGTTGGATGGTGTAACTTTACTGGGGTCACTAATGTCCAGGTGCTGGCCCTCAATTTTCAAGTCTATAAAGTTGAGATTTTTCCCAGTTTTTATTGAGTTGATTAGGTTTAACAGTGATGTTTCCCACCAATTCAACCCAGCACAGATGGAGGAAGAACCAGATGCCTTTTGTGAAATTAGAGAAGAATAAGTGCCAGGTGGATTGAAGTGCTCAGTTTAGCTGGTCAGCATTTTGTTGTTTTTGATTTGTCTGTCTTCCAACCTACTTACCTTTATGGAAAGATGCTTAGTGAACTTGCAGTAAGCACAAAGGGAGTTAGTAGCATACCTAAAATATAGTTCGTGATATTTAAATATTCATTTTCTGTTTACTTCGAATCCAGAGAGAAATCTACCAAGTTTTTTCAGGGAGTTCTGAAAAAGTTTTTTCAGGGAGTTCATTACCCTTTCAATGCCAGAGACACATGGACAAGTCTTCCACTTCGGTGTTTTTTTCTCATCCTAGGTTTCATGCAGACCAGTTGGCATTCTATTAAAATGCTTGTTGTTCAAACTAATACTAATACGACTGATTAGTTTACATCAGATTCCATTCATGCCTTCCTGAGGGTATGTTCTTTTCACCTTGATTTATAATAGCTTTGGTGTTTGGAACCCTTCAATCAAGAATTTGTTTATAAACCTTCTCTTACGGAAGGGAACAATATTAGTAATAGTTCTCTTATAATTACAAATAGCTCTCTTAAACTGATTACACTTAAGAAATAATGAGCAGTATAAAATTAGTGGTGCACAATAATGATTTAATGTGAAACCTATTGATGAAATGCAAAATTTAAAAAGTCATAGCAAGTAAATAATGTGTGACCGATGCCTTATCTGAAAAAAAGTTTAAATGGCAAATGATTAGGAGGTTTTAAAACATGGGGTGTTTGTTAAATGGATAAGAAACTATTGAAAGAAACTTCTTTCTGTGGAAGGTAGGCACCATTCTCTCCTCTTCTCATCACAGTACTAATTAATTAATATATTCTGCATTTCCATGGTAGCAAGATAGCACCTCTAGGCACTTTTTTTTTCTTTTAAATTGAAGTGTAGTTGATTTACAATGTTGTGTTAGTTTCAGGTGTGCAGCAAAGTGATTCTGGTTATATATATGTGTGTTTGTGTGTGTAGGTGTATATATATATGTATAAATACATATTCTTTTTCAAATCCTTTTCCCTTATAGGTTATTGCAAAGTATTGAATATAGTTCTCTCTGCTATACAGTAGGTCCTTGTTGGTTATCTATTTCATATATAGTAGTGTGTATATGTTAATCCCAAACTCCTAATTTACCCCTCCCCACACCCCACCTTTCCCTGTTGGTAACCATAAGTTTGTTTTCTGTGTCTGTGGCTCTATTTCTGTTTTGTAAATAAGCTCAATTGTATTTTTTTTCCTGTTTTAGATTTCACATATAAGTGATATCGTATGATATTTGTCTTTCCCTGTCTGGCTTCACTTAGTATGATAATCTCTACATCCATCTGTGTTACTGCAAATGGCATTATTTCATTCTTTTTTTATGGCTGAGTAATATCCTGTTGTATATATATACCATATCTTCTTCATACATTCATCTGTCGATGGACATTTAGGTTGCTTCCATGTCTTGGCTATTGTAAATAGTGCTGCAGTGAACATTGGGGTGAATGTATCTTTTTGAATTATGGCTTTCTTGGGATATATGCCCAGGAGTCTGATCTATGGATCACATGGTAACTCTATTTTTATTTTTTTAAGGAAACTCCCTACTGTTCTCCATAGTGGCTGTACCAATTTACATTTCCACCAACAGTGTAGCAGGGTTCCTTTTTCTCCATACCCTCTCCAGCATTTATTATTTGTAGACTTTTTGATGATGGCCATTCTGACATTTGTGAGTTGATTGGCATTTCTCTAATAATTAGCAATGTTGAGCATTTTTTCATGTGCCT
Organism: Orcinus orca; assembly: GCF_937001465.1. Classification (NCBI taxonomy): domain Eukaryota; kingdom Metazoa; phylum Chordata; class Mammalia; order Artiodactyla; family Delphinidae; genus Orcinus; species Orcinus orca. The sequence continues at coordinate 31,216,819 of NC_064569.1, read as the reverse complement.
GTTGGCCATCTGTATGTCTTCTTTGGACAAATGTCTATTTAGATCTTCCTATTTTTTGATTTTTAAAAAAAATATATTGAGCCCTGTGAGCTGTTTATATATTTTGGAAGTTAATCCCTTGTTGGTAGTATTATTTGCAAATATTTTCTCCCTGTTGTTTTTTCATTTTGTTTATGGTTTCCTTTGCTGTGCAAATGCTCTTGAGTTTAATTAGGTCCCACTTGTTTATTTTTGTTTTTATTTCCACTACTCTAGGAGACAGAGCCAAAAAGATATTGCTGCTATTTATGTCAAAGAGTGTTCTGCCTATCTTTTCCTCTAGTTTTATAGTACCTGGTCTTACATTTAGGTCTTTAATTCATATTGAGTTTATTTTTGTATGTGGTGTTAGAGAATGTTCTAATTTCATTCTTTTACATGTAGCTGTCTAGTTTTTCCTGCACCACTTATTGAAGAGACTGTCTTTTTTTCCATTGTATATTCTTGCTTCCTTTGTCGTAGATAATTGATCAAAGGTTTGTGGGTTTATATCTGGGCTTTCTATCCTGTTCCATCAGTCTATATATATGTTTTTGTGCCAGTACTACACTGTTTTGATTACTGTAGCCTTGTAGTATTTTCTGAAGTCAGGGAGCATGATTCCTCCAGCTCCGTTTTTCTTTCTCAAGATTGCTTTGGCTATTCGGGCCTTTTGTGTTTCCATACAAATTTAAAAATTTTTGTTCTAGTTCTGTAAAAAATGCCATTCTTAATTTGATAGGGATAGCACTGACTCCGTAGATTGCCTTGGGTAGTATAGTCATTTTAACAATATTGATTCTTCCAGTCCAAGGACGTGGTATATCTTTACATCTGTTTGTGTCATCTTCAATTTTTCATCAGTGTCTTATAGTTTTCAGAATATAGGTCTCTTGCCTCCTTAGGTAGGTTTATTCCTAGGTATTTTATCCTTTTTGATGCAATGGTAAATGGCAGTGTTTCCTTAATTTCTCTTTCTGATCTTATTAGCATATAGAAAGATTTCTGCATATTAATTTTGTATCCTACGACTTTACCAAATTCATTGATGAGCTCACTTTCTGGTAGCCTCTTTAGAATTTTCTATGTATAGTATCATGTCATCTGCAAACAGTGAGAGTTTTACTTCTACTTTTCCAATTTGGATTTCTTTTATTTCTTTCTTATCTGATTGCTGTGGCTGGGACTTCCAAAACTATGTTGAATAAAAGTGGCCAGAGTGGGTATTCTTGTCTTGCTCCTGATCTTAGAGGAAATGCTTTCAGTTTTTCACCATTGTGTATGATGTACACACTTGTAACTTAGTAGATGCTAATGGATTAAAATAAAACGTACTATTACAGAAATGTTAGCTATTGTGTTGGACACCATGATTCGGGAGACTTTTCTTTTTTCTCTGACTTATTTCTTCATATTTCTTGACATGCAAAATCCACATCATTTACAAAATTAATATTTCATCTTATTGAAGGGATACAAAAGGGAATTAACTTTATTACTGAATGTCATCAAAAGGATTGTTCAGAAACATTAAATGAATAAGTGTAGTATTCAGTTTCTTTCATTATACTGTACGCACTTTTCTGAATATAATATTTCTGCTAATGGATACCATAAAGACGTTTCTCCCTTGCCTCCCTCTCTCTTCCCTTCAACAGATATTACGTACCTAATATTTGCCAACTTATACCAGACTTTCCTTATATTTTGTCTTTATGACTCTTACTATAATTATGAAGTATGTAATCATCTTATCCATTAAGAAACATAAATGTGTAAAAAGACTGTCTTCCTCTGCCCATTTATGTTTAGACATTACTAAACATGGCTGGTCATAAGTCATTTGTTCACCAGTCCCTCAGTTTCTTGCAGGTGTGCCCTGTGGTCAACTTTTAGTTACTCAGGTACTTCCTAGCCCTTTCTTCCTAGTCCTGTCTTTGGGCCATTTCACTTTTGGAAAAGAAAAAACAGTACTTAAATTAAGTGAATTAATTTGATAGTTATTCATTATATATACCTATTTGTGGAGTAGTTTCATAATTATTTTTAAATTTATGAAAAGTGCCTACAATTCAGAAGGTTAAACTTTTTGTGCAACAGAATATTTGTTCAACATGGTAAGAACAAACAACTTTTGCTAGAATCAACCTGTGTTTTTGAGGCTAAACAGTGAGAAGGGGAAAGAAGAGAGAAAATCAATGAAAAAATTGATATAATGACAAATATTCTTTGAGTAAGTAAAATAAAGGTTGTAGAGAGAAAAGAATATATGCAGAAACATATTTGCTTTAATAAGCAGTTTCTTCAGTCCTACATATTACCAGCAACCTACTGGTGACCTGAATAGACATGTAATAAATTAGTAATACTAAATAGTATTAGTAGAATAAAGAAGAAAAAAGAATAGAAAGTTGTATGTTTAGAGAGACAGTAGTCTGATACTATAAATTACCAATGATTCCAAAGAATTAATACTTCTGTGTAAATAAAAGAAGCTAGTTAAAAAAGGATTATTATTTATATTACCATGTTTACTATATTTAAATAACAGACCCTGCTCATTATTAAATATTAAAGTTCTTTCAAAGAAAGTTCTTAGATACAAAAACCAGAACAACTTATTTAATTTAGACTAAGAATTTGATTGTAAAGAATTTAGATAATAAAATTAGCACTTCTGCTTTCTCTTGTATATTATCTAATTGAATCCTAAACCTCTTAAGTTAGGATTATCACCCACATTTTATAGATGGTTAAATATTTTGCCAGTGGTCACATACATAGGAAGTGTAAGTGGCAGAGCTGTAAATTGAATATTGTCTGTTAGTGAAATCCAGATACTTGGCTCTCTCCATATACCACTGTGTGATTTGCTTTAGTAGCTAGTTTAAATTAATTTCCTTAGGAATATTAAAACTAAGTCTTTAGGATTGTTAAATCTCATGATTCTAGAGAAAAGCTTTTTTTAATTTAACTTTGGGGTTTAGCTTTTGACAGTTATGTGACTGTGATATAATTATTCATTAAGATGTAATAATTTTCCTTTCGTTAAGTTACCTCCTTTTTACTTCAAGCCTAGTTCTTTGAAACTGCCTGATAAATCCAAAGTGATCTTCCCCTCCTATGAATTTAGGAGCGCTTCTTATCATTAGCATTCATTTCACACATACTATTATGCATTATTATTAATTGTTTTGTGTCTCCAGCTATATTACAGGTTCCTTGTATTTTATTTCTCTTTATGTGTAGGCATAGCATCTTATCATAGTATATGTTCGATATTTTCTGAATGAGTGATTATTATTGCTCCTTTGTATCTTAGTTCTACTTCTAAAACATGTTGGGTCATCTTCTCACAGTGAATGTTCATTAGGTAGAGTTTGAAGGAGCTGAAAGCCTTTGCTACTCTGTCATTTCTTAAAAGAGTGCATGTTATATCTTTGACTAGACACTCATAATTTTCACTCTTCCTTTAGAGTAGTTATATTTTAGGCAAGCAAGATTGTAAGAAATGCCTATGGATTTGTTTTATGGCTGACTTTAGGGCCATTACCTGAATATTATATTCAGTACAGCTTGTCTTTCTAGTCACTGCTTTAAATACTGTTAGATACAGGCCTAAAACTTTCTGGCCAGACCTCTTTACCTGGAGACTGGTTTTATGGACTCAAAGTTACTTTAATAAATAATTAATCTCAAATGTCTGCATTTAGTTACATCCATTAGATGGCTTCTTTTAATTGTGTGTGTGTGTGTGTGTGTACATGCATGCGCTTTCTTAAATTGTTTTTCATGTGTAAGTTTCTTAAAACTATTTTTGAAAAGTGGGCCACATATAAATATTTTTAGAGAGACTCTTGGGCTACATAAGCATGAATATTCAGATCAGACAGTCTTGCCACTTACTAGCTGTGTGACCTTGGGTATTTTGTTTACTTCATTCAGGCTTCTGATTCTTTAGTTTGTTGTATAATTTGGTTAACTATACCTATTCCAAAGTGCAGTTGTGAGAATTAAAATGAAAGCATGTATGAAAAGCCAGGCTCATAGTAGGTGTTCAAGAAATTATTATTGTTTATCTCCTGATTTACCTTGCCTCCACTGTGATCAAATTTTGTAATATAGTATCACAATCAAATATTCCTATCCTTTTAAGATAATTTGGCTCTTCAGGTCACTTCAGGTTGCAATAGAGAAGTTATAAGGTGTCTGTGCTATATAGAATTTTTATAGAATCCTAGTAGACAGCTAACAACATTTTTAAAACATTCAGGTTTTGAGGGGTGGCAGAGAGATCTGAGTATGTTAATAAAATAGCCAGAAGGATCTATAATTATTGTATTATCTCAGCGATTTATTTTCATGTTGATAATCCTGTTCATGTAGCCTACCATGGACTAGAGTTTCCTTCATTTTTTTTTCTGGTCTTACTTAAATATTAGTGCTCCACTTATTTTTTAGTAGCTAGACTTTATACTTTTCAAGATTGAGTGTTAGGACATCATGGTATCATCAATATGGACCATCCACAATATTTGCTGAATGAATTATAAATTAAAAATAGGGCATTGTTTTGTTGTGTCATTTAATTATGATGATATCAGTGTTTACATTTTTAAAGTCTTTATTTTAATCTATATTATTTGGTTTTAAGAAAAAAGTTTAAATTTTTCTTTGAAATAATTTTATATTGAAATTTAATGAGTTTTGATTTACTAAATTAACCATCAAAAAACAGATATTTGGGCTTCCCTGGTGGTGCAGTGGTTGAGAGTCTGCCTGCCGATGCAGGGGACACGGGTTCATGCCCCGGTCCAGGAAGATCCCACATGCCACAGAGCGGCTGGGCCTGTGAGCCGTGGCTGCTAAGCCTGCGCGTCCAGAGCCTGTGCTCCACAACCCTGAGAGGCCCGCGTACCGCAAAAAAAAAAAAAAAAAAAAAAAACAAAAACAGATATTTGAAGGGTTTCTAATAATATGACTAATGATTCACCATGATTTCTCCTGTTGCTTTTCACTACTAACACTTTAGTATTTTACAATAGCCTCAAATAGCATCCTTGATGGACTATTAATAGCCTTGATTAAATATTTTGCTATGTTTGTTGTAATGGAAACTTAATATACTGAGATATTATTATGAGATATAAGGCAGAAAGCTGTGGGACACTTAACTTGGAGTGAGATTCTCTTGATCATGAAAAGAAATTCCTAGCGCTGTGGGAGTCCATTAGCTTTTTTAGAATTATTGTCATATTTATCCTTTCCTTCCTTCTTTCATCAATAGATAATTGCTTAACCCTAGGTATTTTTATTTAAGTTGAAATGCAACAAAATAACATTTATTTATTTATTTATTTGAAACTTACATGTTAAAAATTTAAGACCACTCAGTTGCGAGAAATGGACCTGATACGTTAACGTATATTTATAATTGATACTGAAGATTTTTTTCACACAAAAACCACTAGAGAAAAGTAACCCAATGTTTGATATGTGCTGCATAAGTAATGATGTTTGGTTTTATCAAAATGAAACAAACTAGTTTATGAAATTACAGTCATTATTTTTATGAGGTAAGCTGAATAAAACAAGTGAAGTTGTCGATAACGTTTTTTGGAGTTGCACACCTTAATTAATTAATCTCTCCTCTTTGACTTTCTGGTTGGAATCATTCCTCCAGTTATAAATAGCCCATGCTTGGTAATCCAGATGAATGCGTGTGGCTGTTGTCATTTCATCGCTATGGCAATTCTGCAGTTAGTGTGGGACTTTCTGGCAGGCTCTTGGGCAACAGTTTTGATGTACTGACTTAGAACTGGAAGAATAAAACCCTTTTCACAGCTGCTGTGTGATTCTGAACAGAGAAGCAGAAGCTGTTTTTTTTTTTTTTTTTCAGTTTTATTCTAATTTAGGTATATAGACATCATGCTTCAAATGAATTGTTGGCAGGAATATTTCCTTTTTCTACTGTTTATCAAAGGGAAAGCAAATTTAGATTTCAAGTAAATATTGGGACAGTTTGTGAAAATTCCAGAGAGTAGTCCTGGAACTGAATTTTCTCTCTCTCTTTTGGCTTTAAAATTGAGATGTTACAAATGATGGAACAATCAATAATCTACAAAACTTCACTAAGAGATTTTTTAGTAATTGAAATGTATAGATTTATCCCATTCCTTGGGATAAAATAAAAAGTTGTTTAGAGAGATTGATGAAAGAATATCTATATAAAAATTATAAAATAGATACTGGAAAATGGTAATTTTATCCACATTTCACTAGCTAGCTATTAACTTTTTCAGTAAATGTCATTTTAAAAAAAGAGATACAGTGACTTCTTACTCTTTCACCAATCACTAAGTTTCCATAAAGATAGATAAAGCAGGATATATAATTCAAGTTTTCAGAAGGGAGACCTTTCTCTAAATTTAGTGTCTAATTAATGTTAGTGTAATACTCAAAAGATTTTAGGAAAATTTTTTCCTACTCAAGATGAATTTGAATGTTTATCTTAAACTCTGTTTTTTTGTTTTTCTAACAGCTTAGTACTTTTTAAAAACATGCCAACCCAGTGTAATTTTTTTCTAGGAGTATAAAAGATTGCAGTAAAGTTTAGTTTAGCCATTAGTTTTTATCTGAACTTACTCCTAAAATAGTTTAGAGTTGACTTCTTAATTTTGTTTTTAATTGCAAACATCTTTTTTCATTTTTTCTGAAAATCCTCAAATATATAAAATCAGATATGCTTTTTTCTTTCTGTTTTGTGTTATCAATATGCAATATTTTCTTCTTTATACCATCTCCATATTTACAAGCTGTGGATCTTTTGCTTTCTCTTTCTGATGCTACAAAAGTAAGAAAACAAGAAATTTAGTGTTTTTTTGTGAACTGTACTATAGTAATCTCAATTTCTGGTCAGGGTGCTACCTTCTATCATCAGCTAGCGTAGGTTATCCTGAAGATTTGCACATCTTCTCATTACAAAATAGTAGCCTCGTTACAAACTTTATAGGTTTGATTTTGGAATGTATTTCTTTAACTCAGCTTGCATTGATAATAGAGGTAGGGGTTCAATTTCATTTTTCAACATGTTGATGGCCAGTTATCTCACCATGGTTTGTTAAAAGGCCCATCTTTTCCTCTTGACCTGCAATATGTCCTCTGCTATATATCAAGTGTTGATGTATGATTGTGTCTTATTCTGAGTGTTCTCTTCTGTTTTGTTGGTCTGTATGTACTATGTGGTTATAATAGCATTATAGTAAATCTTGACACATGGGGGGACAGGTTCTTTATTTGTTCTCAAGAGTATAGTGACTATTCTTGGTTTCTTGATTTCCATCAAAGTGTCAACTTGCAAATTTCCATTTTTATTTTCAGCTTATCAAGTTAAAAAAAGGCCCGCAAGCTTGTTGGAATTTTGATTTAGAATGTTCTGAATCTATATATCAATTTGGAAAGAATCAGCATCTTTATAATACTGAGTTTTCTAATCCATGAACATGGTTTATGCATCAATATTGAGATATTCTTTAATGTTGTAAAAATAAAGTCATATAATTTCCTCCTTAAAAGTCTTTTTTTTGAATTTACAATAGTGTGAAAGCAATGGCATTCAGTAGAAAACTGCTTTGAATTTTGATCTTTTCCCAGGCTAGCAGTATGTGGTATGATAGTCTTGTGATGGTGGGCAGGGTGGCAAGCTACAGCTCCCAGTCAACCATGCAATCATGAGGGGAAACAACTGATGTACTTACAACCATTCTGTACCTATACAACCATTCTGTTTTTATTTTTAGTACAGTATTAAAAAAATTACATGAGATATTCAATACTTTATTATAAAATAGGCTTTGTGTTAGATGATTTTGCCCAACATAGGCTAATATAAGTGTTCTGAGCACGTTTAAAATACGACCTTTGGTATGTTAGGCATATTAAATGCCTTTATTTATTTTTTTTGTGGTACGCAGGCCTCTCACTGTTGTGGCCTCTCCCGTTGCGGAGCACAGGCTCCGGACGCGCAGGCTCAGCGGCCATGGCTCACGGGCCTAGCTGCTCCGCAGCATGTGGGATCTTCCCGGACCAGGGCACGAACCCGTGTCCCCTGCATTGGCAGGCAGACTCTCAACCACTGCGCCACCAGGGAAGCCCTTAAATGCATTTTTGACCTAAGATGTTTTCAACTTACAATGGGTTTATCGGGACGTAACCTCATTGTAAGTTGAGGATCTGTCCTTGAAGCTAGATGTTTTATATTTGTTGATGCTATTGTTAATGGTATATTTTAAAATTTTATTTTCAGCCATTGCTAGTGTGTAGACATATAATAGATTTTTAAGTACTTTTTAAAAATCCAGTGATATTGTTAAATCCTTTTATTAAATTCCAATAATGTATCTGAAGTATTTTGGGGATTAAAAAAAATACACAATTATATTACTTGTGAATAATGACTTTTTCCCTTTTCAAATCTTATACATATTTTCTTGTTTTATTCCACTGGTTAGAACCTCTAACGTTGACTAGAAGTTTTCTTTCCAATTTCAGGTAAAATGCTTTAATCATTTCTTGTTAAGTATGCTGTTTGTTACAGATTTTTTTGTGGATACCCTTTATCAAATTAATGTAGTCCTGATTTAATTCTTTGTTTGCTCTTTATTTTTAATTATTAATGGATGTTAAATTTTATCTAGCACATTTTCTATATCTGTTGCTAGAAGCGTATTACACTTCTTTGATGGCTTACTAAAGCACATACATTAATTGATATAGTATTTGGAGGCTAATCTTGGTTCCTGGGATAGCATGATACATTTTTATACAGTGGTGGACTGCTAGATTTGGTTTGTTATACATTCTTAGGATTTTTCTTTTTTCATCTGCTCATTTGTGCTATAGGACTTATGCTGGCCGTTTTAGGTTTAAGCATGTCAGGAGCTGTGAAGGGTGTGAGATTTTATTCTTCTTGTAAAAGTTAACCTGCCATAGTTTATGGATTCTGGTAGAAGACACAAGTTTCCTGAGTCAGAGATGAAGGGCAGTTTTTTGTGCACAGCAATACCCAGAGAATCAGCATTTTTGTACCTATTCCCTGAGCCCCAATTCCTGCATGGTGATGTGAAGAGAACCGGATAACACTTGCACACATAGTGGATTGTGTTGCAGGACAGGACCCCTGAGCTTAAGAAATTCAAACTTTGTAATGGTCAGTAAGCATGCCTGCCTTCTGCTTTGGTGGGAGATACTATCTATATCTTTAATGCTGTATTCAAAACTCCCCTCGGCTCTGAAGAGAGATACTCTCTGTCTTACAAGACTGTTTGCTATACTAAACATCCTTGAAAAGACAGTATGGAACAAAGCAGTCAGTGCCTATTTGTAAGACATGCAAAACCCAAGAGATCCACAGAGAAGAGTCTCCCAACACAATTTGTTTCTTGAAAGTTTGGTAGAACTACTTAAATAAAACCATCTAGACTTGATGTTTTCCTTATGGAAAATGTTTTTGACCATTGATCTTGTTTCTTTAATGGTTACAGGACTATACAGGTTTTCTAATTATTCCTGAATAATTTTTTTTAGGAGTGTGTCCATTCATCTAAGCATTTTTTTTTTAAGTTTCCTGTGTAATTGCTTTGAGGATGGAAATCATGATCTATATCATTTTGACCCTGTGATACATGGTGAGGACTGTTTCATGGACTAGAAGATAGTTTTTGTAAATGCTTCTTTTGCGCTTGTAACAATAATATGTATGGATATCTTCACTTGTTGAATGTAAAGTTTATAAAGTGGATGTAGGTCCACTTTAATTGTATTGTTCACCTCATCTGTATTTTTCACTGAACATTTATTTCCTACATCTATCAATTACTGATTTTAGATGTGTTACTGTCACCCACTATGATTTTTGTGGATGTCTGTTTCTTCATATATTTCTGTCATCTTTTGATCTCGTGTGCTTTGAAACCATATTATAAGGTCATATACAGTTTTTTTTTAAACATCTTTATTGGAGTATAATTGCTTTACAATGGTGTGTTAGTTTCTGCTTTATAATAAATTGAATCAGCTATACATATATCCCCATATCTCCTCCCTCTTGTATCTCCCATATACAGTTTAACAGGTGAATTGAGCCCTTTATCATTAGCAAATGACCTGTTTGGTCTTTAGAAATGTTTTTGCTTTAATGTTTATTTTGTCTGGATGAATATGGCTACTTCAGCTTTTTTTTGTTTAGACTTTTCCTCATTTATCTTTTCTATTCTTTTGCTTTCAGTCTTAATCCTATCCTTTTAACTTACATTTTTTCAGTACAAAAATAAAGTATAAATTTTAAATCCAGACAGATTGCTTTAAATCCAGGCTGATTGGTCTTCTTTTTACTTGGTACATTTGATCCATTTACATATATTATGATTTTTTTTTTTTGCGGTACGCGGTCCTCTCACCATTGTGGCCTCTCCCGTTGCAGAGCACAGGCTCCGGACGCGCAGGCTCAGCGGCCATGGCTCACGGGCCCAGCCGCTCCACGGCATGTGGGATCTTCCTGGACTGGGGCACGAACCCGTGTCCCCTGCATCAGTAGGCGGACTCTCAACCACTGTGCCAACAGGGAAGCCCCCATATTATGATTATTGATGTAATTGTATTTACATCTGTGTTTGCACCCTCAACTTATTTGTGCGTCTTTTTCTCTCCTCTTTGAATTGCCCCGTATGTATATTTTTTTCTCATGTAACTTTCTCTCAACTAGTTTGGAAGTTATATTTTGTTTGCATGTATTTTTTAGTAGTTGCCATTGAAATTTTACTTATGCATATTTAACGTAACAAAGTCTGAAGTTACACAGTATCTTTATCTTCCTCCTGAATAACATAAACAACTTAACCGCACATTTACTCCTTTTAACCTCCTCCCAACTTTAATTCCATTTTTTCATGTATTTTGATTTCCTTCCTAGGTTGCATTTATATACAATATATATGTATATATATACAAATATATATATACATATATATTTATATAAGATATTGCTAATGTTTTTTTGTTTTGTTTTCTTCTTTAGATTTTCATATGTATTTACCACTTTCTATGCTCTTCATTCCTTCTTGCATTTTTCTTGCATCATCTATTTGAGATCACTTTCTGTCTGAAATACTGTGATATTATGATTTATAGGAAATATATATTTGGTCATTAGGTGACCAGGATATATTTCTCTTGTATATTTGGTCTTCATCCACAGTTCTTGGATCACACAGCTTGAAAACCGTTGGAATTTCCTAAATGTTGAGAGTAATAAATGTGTCATTTGTTATGTTAAGGAGGTGATGTTTGGAAAGCACATAGGATGGGGCTGGTTGCCAGTGGAGCCAACCTTGTGATTAGAGGGTTGGAACTTTCATTTCCACTCCCTGACCTCTGGGGAGGAGGGTGATAAAGTCACCAATGGCCAATGATTTAATCAATCATGCCTATGGAATGAAGCTTCCATTAAAAACCCAAAAGGACAGGGTTCAGAGAGCTTCCAGGTTAGGTAACATGTGGAGGTGCTGCGAGACTGGCTCCTGAAGAGGGCTTGGAAGCTCTGTATCCTTTCCCCATTCCTTGACCTGTGCATCTCCTCCATCTGGCTGTTCCTGTGTTATAACCTTTTATAATAAACTGGTGATCTAATAAGTAAAAAATTTTCTTTGAGCTCTGTGTGCTGCTGTAGCAAATGAATCGAACCCTAGGAGGAAGTTGTGGGAATCTCTGATTTATAGCCAGTCAGTCAGAGGTACAGGTAACAACCTGGGTTTGCAATTGGCATCCTGAGTTGGAGGCGGGGGGTGTCCCTGGAACCTCCAGTTTGTAGCCAGTTGATCAGAAGCACAGCCTGGACTTGCAACTGGCATTTGAAATTGGGTGTGTGTGCAGGGGGCGGTCTTGTAGGACTGAGCCCTCAACCTGTGGAATCTGGTGCTGTCTGTGGGCAGATGGTGTTAGAATTGAGTTGAACTGAGTTGAATTCTGAGACATCCTGTTGGTGTCCAAGAATTGTTTTTTAGTGTGGAGAACCCCACCCCCCACTGCGATTGGGTCCCCAAAGAAATACACTTTTGGAATTTCCTTATTTAGGAATTTTGCTTTTATTCTTTTTTTAAATTAACATAATAAACTTTTATTTATCTCTCACTCTACATGTGTAATGTGTCAAACTGTTTCTCACAGTCTGTCATGGATTCGGGCTGGTGGAGGCTCTACTGTCATAGAGCTGTACCATCTGAGACACATAAGCTTCCTGGTACTGTTGTATTGGAAGAAGATGCTGGAGGGTTTGTACCAGGAGTTAAATAAATGCATATCACTTCACCTCACTGCTTGACAGTCTGTCATGCACAGAGCAGGGAAATCCTCCCTCGTGCTAGGTTGGAGAGGAGAAGTGGATGTGAATAATCACTCTGAGGCTCTCCTCAAGTAGTTTATTTTTTTAAGTTACCATTTTTCTTTTTTCTTCTTTTTTTTTCTTCATACATTTCTGTATATGTTTAAGATGTACAGCATAATGATTTGATGTATATCATGAAACGATTATCAGAGTAAGTTTAGTGAACATCCATCATCTCGTATAGATAAAAAATTAAAGAAATAGAAAAAATGTTTTCCTTGTGATGAGAAATCTTAGGGTTTACTCTCTTAACAACTTTTATATATAACACACAGCAGTGTTCATTATATTTAGGTTATATATATTATGCTTAATTATCTTATAACTGGAAGTTTGTACCTTTTGACTACCTTCATCCAAGCCCCGCCTTTGTTCTGAAAAGGGATTTTTTTCTGTTGGAGTAGAAACCTAGATTGATAGTTATATTTTCTCAGCACAATGAAAATGAAAATACCATTTTACTGTCTTTTGGGTTCCATTGTTGCTGCAAGATGTTAGCTGTCATTTAACAGAGAATTTCTGATGTTAATTAGAACATTGGAGATGGCCAAATACTGTGGTATTTCTTGCTTTCAACTTTGTATTTCCGAAGAAACTAGTTATACATGGGAATTTCCCTTCTTATGTTTCTGATCCGCTCCCATAAATATGAAGAAAAACAGGCTTAAAGTTGGGACATACCTGAAGAAAAGAAACCTCAGCAGTTGGGGGATCTTTTCCAACTTTTCCAAGGCAAATGTTAATAAAAGGAGTTTTTAATTTTTTGCATTTAAAGTTACACGTTTAAAAGTTTTCATCAAGTTGAAACTAGTCCTTTGAAAATGGATTTAAATGATATTTAGTTATATATCTTTTTTTTTGTCACCTACTCATCATCTTTCCACATCTGTCTGTCCTCTGTATCTATCATAGGTCTTTGTACCTACTCTGCCTTCTCTTGAATAGGGGATTGACTTTACATAAATAAGAACGCATTGAAATATGCCATTGACATACTTATAGATAAGAGATTTTGCAAAATGTAATTTAAAAAGAATAAGACAATGAACTGGGTATTTTTACTATTAAATCGTTAAAGTAAAATGTGGGTAGCAGCAGTGGTAAAAGTCATCTTACCTCATCATTTGTCAAAGAATTGGAAATCACTGCTTCTGTTCTGGCTTGTCAGTGTCACAAAGCTGCTGGAACAGAAATAAGAGACAATTTCAGAGTTAATGCCACATAATTTGTGCCAGAGCTAGGCTCTGTTGACTTAGAGCTGCCATTAGATGTACAAGTAGAGTGAAAAGATGTTTATAAGCCATGGAGAGTAATAAGAGGTTCATTTTAATCACCTCTTTTTAAAGCCAGCTCTTTTCATAGTCATCTGGCTTGTTCATTATTTGTCATATCACTTGGAGTCTATTTCTAACAGTGTTAATTGTGGTATCTTGCTTATTGCCTTTTATAAATGTTAAGGATCCGTATACTCTCCTTAGACCCTCCAAGAGAAAAGTATTGTAAAGCATTGATACATGTTTCACTGTGATTGGTTCCTACAATTTCAGAGAATCAACCAAATGATATTAGCATTATGTGTACATTCCTGATATACTAAAGAACAAATTATGAAGTTGGTTATATCTATTAAAATAATCTTGACTCTGTGTTAAAGAGAACATAAAGATCTTCCCTATCCTTCACTCCATTCCCTTATATCATTAGTGAGATTTAGCTTCCTTAAAGCTAAATGATACAGAACTAGAGCTCCTAGAAGCAGACTCTTTAATTTTAGCGTGGCTCTAATTCTTACCATTGCTCTTTAACAAACTTCCATTTTCGGTTTCAAAAGTGTCTTGGACAATAAAAAGTGTACATGTAGAAAATAATTCCCTATTTTATAGTACTGCAGTAAGAGGAAGTGAAAGCAGAGTTGGCTATGTTCCTCATCAAAAAATTAAAAATTTATAATAGACTCCCATGATTACCATGGATTATCATTGAGGAGTCTGGAGAAGTAAGTGTGTATCATTGTAGATCTTAAAAAAATGTACCTTTTTCCTATGCATTTTTACTTGGTTAAGAATTTACTATTTATATTGATTTTTTAGTATAAGCAGCATAGCGATATTCATATGGCCCAGGTAGAAAGATAATATTAGAAGAGATTAGGAAAGATAATATCTTTTGGTGGGTGGCTTATATGATTTTTACCACTTGAAAAAACCTCAAAAGCCAGGGTCATTCAGTCTGCTTTTTAGAGACACAGGAAATCATTAATAGAGATCTTTGGTAATGAAGATGGACATTATGTTGCTCTATGAATCTATGTCTCATGAACATTAAAAAAAAAAAAAGCAGAAATTTTAGTTTAATAATTACTCACGCTTAGCATTCTCACCAGGTAAAATGTTTGGCGATTGTTACCAAGTGTTGGAACAGGAAAAGGGCAGTTAATGCTTTGAAGTATCAATAGTTACGAGACAAGCCAAAAATTCTTTCTACGTAGTTGAAGAAGTGTGTTACTAGAACTGGGGAAAGAGATGAGCCATAGGAAGAATAGTTGAGTGAGCACTCAGTGGTATACTTATTCAGCTCGATTTCTGTAGTCCAAACTAAGTGAAGGGCAGATCCTCTGAGCTGCTTATACTAAAACTTTCCTATTTGTAAAGTTTTTGTTGTTGTTAATCTTCGGGTTAGTTTAGATGTTGTTTCAAAAGTAGTAAAGTGGTGATTTATTTTCTGAGATTTTTCCTACTTGAGACTGACTTTCACACGCTCACTCCTGAAAGACAACTTGGCAAGGCATAAAATGCTTGGATCACAACATTTTTCTCTTTAAATGTTGCAGTTGTTGCTATATGGCGTTTCGTATTGCCTGGTTTTTATTACTTTGTGTGTAAGTTTTTTTTTTTTTTTTCTTTCTGCCCTATCCATAAGAAAATTGATCAATTTTTGTTAACCTTGCAAATCAGAACATTGCCCAGGATGTCTCTAGCTATTACTACCTATCCTTGGGCCCATTTACTTTTTTTATAATGGTTTCTTTTTCAAAAATATCTTCTATCATTTTAATTTCCTTTGATTTCCATTTTTATTTTTTTCAATTAAAATTTATTTATTATTTATTTTTGGCTGCGTTGGGTCTTCGTTGCTGCACATGGGCTTTTCTCTAGTTGCGGTAAGCTGGGGCTACTCTTCATTGCGGTGTGCAGGCTTCTCATTGCGGTGGCTTCTCTTGTTGTGGAGCACTGACTCTAGGCGTGTGGGCTTCAGTAGTTGTGGCATGCAGGCTCAGTAGTTGTGGCTCACGGGCCCTAGAGTGCAGGCTCAGTAGTTGTGGCACACGGGCTCCATTGCTCTGTGGCATGTGGGATCTTGCTGGACCGGAGATCAAACCCATGTCCTCTGCATTGGCAGGCAGATTCCTAACCACTGCGCCACCAGGGATGTCCCTCCATTTTTAAATTGAAGTATAATTGACATTATAACTGAGGTATAATTAGTATCAAGAGTACAATGTAATTATTTGATACTTATACATACTGCAAAATGACCACCACAGTAACTCTAGTTGAAATCCATGACCATACATACACACAAAATTATTTTCCCTTCTGATGATAACTTTTAAGATTTAGTGTTTAAGCAACTTTCAAGTATGTGATAAAGTATTAACTATAGTCAACATGCTATGCTATAGTTAACATTACATGTAACTATAGCATGCACATTACATGTACATTACGTCCCCCATGACTTATTTATTTTTATAACTAAAAGTTTGTACCTTTTGATTGCTTTCACCCATTTCTCCCACTCCCAACCATTGACCCTGGCAACCACTAATCTATTCTCTGCATCTATGAACTTGGCGGATTTTTTTTTTTTAAGATTCTACATATAGGTGAGATTATATAGTATTTGTCTTAATCTGTCTGAGTTATTTTACTTAATATAATACCCTCAAGTCCATCCATCTTGTCACAAATGGCAAGATTTCATTCTTTTTATGGCTGAATAATATTTCATTATATAAACATACCACATTTTCTTTATTCATTCATCCATGAACATTTAGGTTGTTTCCATTTCTTGGCTATTGTAAATAATCCTGCAGTGAACATAGGGATGCATATATCTTTTCCAGTTAGTGTTTTTGGATAAATACCCAGAAGTGGAATTACCAGATTATGTTCTGGTTCTATTTTAATTTTTTGAAGAACATATAAGCTGTATTCCATAGTAGCTGCACCAATTTACATTCCTACTAACAGTGCACAAGGGTTCCCTTTTATCCACATTCTCACCAGCAGTTGTTGTCTCTTGTCTTTTTCATAATTGCCATTCTAACTGGTGTGAGGTGATATCTCATTGTGGTTTTGATTTGTATTTCCCTGATTTCTTTTCATGTTCCTGTTGGCCATCTGTATGTCTTTGGAAAATATTACTATTCAGGTCCTCTGCCCATTTTTTAATTGGATTGTTTACTATTTTTGCTAGTGAGCTGTATGAGTTCTTTATATATTTTGGATATTAACCCCTCATCAGATATATGATTTGCAAATCCCTTCTCCCATTCAGTAGGTTGCCTTTTCATTTTTGTTGATGGTTTCCTTTGCTATGCAGAAGCTTTTTAGTTTAATGAACTTCCATTTGTTAATTTTTGCTCTTATTGCCTTTGCTTTTGGTGTCAAATCCAAAAAATTATTGCTAAGGCCAATGTGAAGGTTCATACCACCTATGTTTTCTTTTAGGAGTTTTATGGTTTCAGGTCTTACATTCAAGTCTTTAATCTATTTTGAGTTAAGTTTTGTGTATTGTAAGATAGTGGTCTAGTTCTGTTTTTTTGCATGTTCCTTTCCGGTTTGCCCAACACCATTTACTGAATGAATTTAGCCTTTCCCCATTGTATATTCTTGACTCCATTCTCATAAATTAATTGACCATGTATGAGTGGGTTTATTTTTGGATTCTCTGTTCTATTCACTTGGTTTCCATGTGTCTCTTTTTATACCAGTACCCTACTGTTTTGGTTACTGTAGCTTTGTAATAGAGTTTGAAATCAGGGA
Source organism: Orcinus orca (assembly GCF_937001465.1). NCBI lineage: Eukaryota > Metazoa > Chordata > Mammalia > Artiodactyla > Delphinidae > Orcinus > Orcinus orca. The sequence goes on along the minus strand of NC_064569.1, from coordinate 31,199,311 downwards.
ACCTGATGCCTCCAGCTTTGTTCTTCTTTCTCAAGATTGCTTTTGGTATTTGAGGTCTTTAGTGTTTCCATACAAACTAAAAAGTTATTTGTTTTAGTTCTGTGAAAAATGCCAATTGAATTTTAATGGGAATTGCAGTGAATCTGTAGACTGCTTTGAGTATTTATGGGCATGTTAAAAATATTAATTCTTTAAAAGGTGGATCAAGATGGCAGAGTAGGAGGATATGGAGTTTACCCCCCTCCCCAACACCCCGCAAACAGATAAAAAATACACTTACATGTGGAAAAACTCTCACAGAAAACCAATTGGAAACTGGCAGAAGATCCCATATAGTCAGAGCTGCAAGAATTGGTAGGATAGAAAGAAAATGAAGAGGACAAGACCTGCACCTCTGGGAGGAATCTGTGAAGGAGGCAGGGTCCACCCATGCAAGGCCTCACCCTTGGAACCCCCCCTTCCTCCTAGGAGGTCTGCCAAGACAAATATAGGAGCTAGAGGGGCCTGGACTCTGTTTATGAGGAGTGCATGCATGCTGGCTTGCTAGCAGTCAGGGTGGAGAGCAACCAGTGCTGATGGCCGCCACCTCATAGCACTTACAAGCCCAAAATGGTCACCAGGCGGGGCTGCTAGTATGCACAGTGGCTAAGTGCTGAGTCTTAAGTGGACAGGCCCTTGGAGAGGAATCAGTCTAGCTGCCCAGAGACAACCCTGAGGGACCTAAGGTGGGGTCTGTGCCTAACCTCAGAGCCCATGCTTAGTGGGGCCTGGGTCTGCCTTTGGAGCCCATTGTAAGCCTGTGCATGGTGGGAGGGTTGGAGGTGGGTCTGGCAATGGTGAACTTTGTTTGCATGCCCACTAGGTGGTGTCACAGAATCACATATTTCTGGTGGACAGCCCCTGGGGAAAAGTATGCAGCGGTTTCTTTCCCTGTGGGAATGCTGAGGTTCCACTCACCTAACACTGAAGCTTGAAGCCACATCGGGGGTGGACAGATCCTGGAAGAGTCCTCCCACAGAGACAGCCCAGGTCCCATGTTGTAGCACAACCATCTCAATTCCTGCAGTCACGGCACCTCAGGCCCCAGCACCAGCCTAGCACTAGGTCTGAGATGAACACAGCTGAGAAAGGAACATGAACTTGGGCTGCTTCTGGGCAGAACCATGGATGCCTGCAAGGGTAGCACATAGGTTTGCTGTGACCACACAGGCGGCCTCACTTGCTTCAGTGCTCACCTCCTTTGGGAGACAGCGTGCACTTAAGGGCAAGGGAGCCATATCAACCCCAACCCTCAGGGCTTCTACTCCAACAACTCGAGAGCAGATCTCTACTCCAACAACTCGAGAGCAGATCTGCACCTAAAATCCAGTGCAGACTCTGGACACCACAACATCAATCACACCCACGCTCAAGGGGATAATGGCCAACACATTCTGAGGAAAGGTATGCCTGGCATCCATGCCAAAAAAAGCCCTTGCACCAAAAATATTGGACTCACACAGTCTACACAGGGATGCTCCCACATAAAAACAACACTTTAAGACCATAGTGGATAACTATGAAAATTAAGTAAAGTGAAAAAGCAGAGGAACTACTCCTAATTAAGAGAACGAGAGAAATTCCGTGAAAGAATAGTGAAACAGATCTCACTAGTCTACTAGACCCCAAGTTCACAAAGGAGGTAATAAAAGTGCTAAAGGAATTAAGAAAGTTTATTGATAGAAATGGGGATCACTGTACAAGGAAGTAGAAACTATAAAGATGAACCAATCAAAAATAGACAACTAAATTGTCAAACAAAAACCAATCTAGAAGCAATGAATAGCGGACTAAGTAATGCAGAAGAATGACTAAGTGATCTGTAAGATAGAATAATGGAAATCACCCAATCAGAACAGACAGAAAGACAAATGAAAAAAAAAAAAAAACGAAAGCAACATACGAGATCTATGCGATAATATAAAGTGTGCCAACTTACACATAATAGGGGTTCCAGAGGGAGAAGAGAGAGAAAGGGATTGAAAATGTATTTGAGGAAATTATGGACAAAAATTTCCCAAACCTAAAGACGGAAACAGATATCCAGGTACAAGAAGCGCAGAGGGTCCCAAACAAGATGAACCCAAACAGACCCACACTAAGAAATATCATCAATAAAATGGAAAAAGTTAAAGGTTAAGAGAGGATTCTAAAAGCAGCAACAGAGAAACAGCCAGTTACAAGGGAACCCCCGTAAGACTATCAGCTGACTTCTCTACAGAAAATTTGCAGGCCAGAAGGGAATGTCATGATACATTCAAAGTCCCGAAAGGGAAAAACCTGCAACCTAGGATTCTCTACCCAGCAAGATTATCATTTAGAATAGGAGAGAGAAAGAATTTCACAGAGAAGAAAAAACTGCAAGAATACAGAAATACTTAACCTAACCTAAAGAATTATTGAAAGGTCTTCTCTAAGTAGAAAAGAAGCAAGAATCTATAGGAAAGGGAAAATCACAATAGGAAAGGAAAATACATAAAAGGATTGAAGATCACTTAAATAAGCCACTACATAATCTGTACATTACAAAAAAAATTCCAAAAATATTGTGAAAGTGATTATGACTAAAATTAACAGCAAAAGGGTAAACATGAAGATTTAAGTAGGACATCAAAATCACAAAATGTAGGGGAGGGGAGTAAAAAGTATAGATCTTTTAGAATGTGTTTGAACTTATATGACTGTAAGTCTAAAGCAAGTAGATATAGTTTGGGTTAACATAATTGAAAACCAGGGTAACCACAAATCAAAAACATACAATAGATACACAAAAACGGAAAAGAAAGGAACTCCACCATAATACAAAAGAAAACCTTCAAACCACAAAAGGAAAAGCAAAAAGAAGAAATGAACAAAGAACTACAAAATCAACTGGAAAACAAGGTTTAAAGTGGCAGTAAGTACATACCTAGCAATAATTACTTTAAATGTTAATGTAGTAAATGCTCCTATCAAAAGACATAGAGTTGCAGACTGGATAAGAAAAAAAGAACCTACAATACAAGATAGAATACAAGAGCCTAAAAGAGACTCACTTCAGGGCTAAAGACACAAAGTGATTGAAAGTGAGGGGATGGAAAAACATTTTTATGCAAATGGAAATGACAAGAAAGTGAGGGTAGCAATACTCGTATCAGAGAAAATAGACTTTCAAATAAAGTCTGTAACAAAAGACAATGGCATTATACAATGATAAAGGGATCAATACAAGAAGAGGCTGCTACACTTGTTAACATATATGCATCCAATGAAAGAGCACCTAAATATAAGAAATACGAACAGACATTAAAGGAGAAATTGACAGGAATACATTAATAGTAGGAAACTTTTTGCACCCCACTCTCATCAATGGAAAGATCTTCCAGACAGAAAATCAATAAGGCAACAGAGATCCTAAGTGACACAATAGACCATTTGGACTTGCTTGATATCTACAGGACACTACATCCAAGAAAAACAGAATACACATTTTTTTCAAGCTCGCATGGAAAATTCTCTAGGTTAGACTGTATACTAGGCCACAAAACAAACTCAACGTATTAATATTTAAGAGGATAGAAATTACTTCAATCATCTTTTCTGACCACAATGGTATGAAACTAGAAATCAACCACAGAAAGAAAAAATGGGAAACAAAAGCTATCACATGGAGACTAAACAACATGCTCCTAAAAAAAACAGTGGGTCAATGATGAAATCAAAGTGGAAATCAGAAAATACCTTGAGACAAACAACAATAAAAACACAATCTCAAAATCTATGGGATGTAGCAAAAGTTCTTCTAAGAGGGATGTTTATAGCAATACAGGCCTTCCTTAAGAAACAAGAAAAATCTCAAATAAAAAAACCTAACCTACCACCTAAAAGATTTAGAATGAGAACAAAAAACCCAAAATCAGCAGAAGGAAGGAAATAATAAAGATCAGAGAGGAAATAAGTAAAATAGAGATTAAAATAAATAGAAAAAAATCAATAAGACTAAAAGCCGTTTTTTTGAAAGGATAAACAAAATTGACAAACCTCTGGCCAGGCTCACCAAGAAGAAAAGAGAGAGCACCCAAATAAACAAAATAAGTAATGAAAGAGGAGAATTACAACCAATGCTGTGAAATACAAAATATCAGAAGAAAATATTATGAACAGTTATATGCCAACAATATGGAAAACCTAGAAGAAACGGACAAGTTTCTAGAAACATACAGCCTGCCAAAACTGAAGAAAAGAAGAAACAGATAATTGGAATAGACCAATCACTAGACGTGAAATAGAATCTGTAACAAACACTCCCTGCAAACAAAAGTCCAGGACCAGACGGCTTCACTGGGGAATTCTATAAAACATATAAAGAAAAACTTATAGCTATCCTATCAAGCTATTCAAAAAAATGGAAGAGAAAACAGTCCCAAATTCATTCTATGAAGTCACCATCATCCTGATACCAAAACCAGACAAATAACACTACAAAAAAAGAAAACTATAGACCAATATCTTTGATGAATATAGATGCAAAAATCCTCAACAAAATATTAGCAAACCAAAAAAAAAAATCTAGGGATATACTTAATCAAGGAGGTAAAAGACCTATATGCTGAAAACTATAAAACATTGTTCTTTTTTAAAAAATTTTATTTATTTTTTTGGCTGCCTTGGGTCTTCATTGCTGCACACAGGCTTTCTGTAGTTGCAGTGCGTGGGGGCTACTCTTCGTTGTGGTGCACAGGCTTCTCATTGTGGTGGCTTCTCTTGCTGTGGAGCATGGGTTATAGATGTGTGGACTTCAGTAGTTGCAGCACGTGGACTCAGTAGTTGTGGTGCTTGGGCTCAGTAGTTGTGGCTCAAGGGCTCTAGAGCGCAGGCTCAGTAGTTGTGGTGCACAGGCTTAGTTGCTCTGTGGCATGTGGGATCTTCCCAAAGCAGGGATTGAACCCATGTCCCCTGCATTGGCGGGTGGACTCCTGACCACTGCACTAACAGGGAAGTCCCTAAAACATTGTTAAAGGAAATTGAAGATGATTCAAAGAAATGGAAAGATATTTTTGATTGGAAGAATTAATATTGTTAAAATGGACATACTACCCAAAGCAATCTACAGTTTTATGTGATCCCTGTGAAAATACACATTACATTTTTCACAGAACTAAACAAGTAATCTTAAAATTTATGTGGAACCACAAAAGATCCAGAATTGCCAAAGCAATCCTTAGGAAAAAACACAAAGCAGGAGGCATAACTCTTCCAGACTTCAGACAATACTACAAGGCTACAATAATCAAAACAGTATGGTATTGGCACAAAAACAGACATATAGATCAGTGAAACAGAATATAGATCCCAGAAATAAACCCACACACCTACAGTCAGTTAATCTACGGCAAAGAAGGCAAGAATATACAATGGAGAAAAGACAGTATCTTCAGCAAGTGGTGTTGGGAAACCTGGACAGCTATGAGTGCTTTAATGAAATTAGAACACTCACTCACACCATATACAAAAATAAACTCAAAAAGTTTCAAAGACCTAAATATAAGACATGACACCATAAAACACCTAGAAGAGAACAGAGACAGAAAATCCTGGCACATAAATCATAGCAGTATTTTCTTGGATAACTCTCCCAAGGCAAAATAAATAAAGGCAAAAATAAACAAATGGGAACTAATTAAATGAAAAGCTTTTGCACAGTGAAGGAAACAATCAACAAAACAAAAAAAGACAAAGTATGAAATGGGAGAAAATATTTGCAAATGATGCAACTGACAAAGGGTTAATATTCAAAATAAACTCATGCAACTCAATATCAAAAAAAGAATCAATCCTATTGAAATATAGGCAGAGGATCTCAGTAGTAATTTTTTCCAAAGAAGACATACAGATGGCCAACAGGCACATGAAAAGATGTCAACATTACTAATTATTAGAGAAATTCAAGTCAAAACCACAGTGAGGTATCACTGTAGAACCAGAAGGCTATCATCAAAATGTCTACAAATAATAAATGGTGGAGATGATGCTGAAAAAATGGAACCCCTCGTGCACTGTTAGTGGGGATGTAAATTGGTACAGCCACTATTCAGAACAGTATGGAGATTCCTTAAAAACCTAAAAACAGAGTTACCACATGGTCCTGTAATCCCACTCCTGGGCATATATTGGAGAAATCTATAATTCTAAAAGGTAGATGCACTCCAATGTTCATAGCAGCACTATTTACAATAGCCAGTACATGGAAACAACGCAAGTGCCCATCAACAGACAATTGGTTTAAGAAGGAGTGATAAATGGATATATATGTATACACATACAAATATACACACACATATATGTAGTGGAATATTACGCAGCCATAAAAAGACTGGAATATTGCCATCTGCAGCAACGTGGATAGACTTAACAAATATACTAAGTGTAGTTGTTAGAGAAAACAAATAATATATGATTATTACTTATATGTGGGATATAAAGAATAATACAAATGAATCTATGTAGAAAACAAAAACTGACTCACAAACATAGAAAACAAACTTATGGTTATCAAAGAGGTAAGGGAGGGAGGCAGGTAAATTAGCAGTATGGGGTTAACAGATATTAAACTAATATACTTAAAATAGATAAGCAGCAATGATTTATTGTGTAGCATAGGGAACTATATTGAATTTCTTGTGATAATGTATAATGGAAAATAATCTGAAAATATATATATATAACTGAATCACTTTGCTGTACACCTGAAACTTACACAATATTGTAAATCAACTATAATTCTCTAAAAACATATTCATCCTTCCAGTCCATGAGCACAGAATATCTTTCCATTTATTTGCATCATCTTCATTTTATTTCATCAGTACTTTATATTTATCAGTGTAGAGCTCTTTCACCTCCCAGGTTAAATTTATTCTTAGGTATTTTATTCTTTTTGATGCAATTTTAAATGAGATTGTTTTCTTAATTGTCTTTCTGATAATTCATTATTAATCTATAGAAATGCAACAGATTTCTGTATATTGATTTTGTATACTGCAGTTTTACTGAATTCATTTATTAGTTCACAGTTTTCTTGGTGGAGTCTTAAGGATTTTTTTATATATCGTACTGTGTCATTTACAAATAGTGACTGCTTTACTTGTTGCTTTCCAATTTGGATGCCTTTTATTTTTTATTTTATTTTTAATTTTTTACTTCTTTTGCCTAATTGCTGTGGCTAGGAATTCCAATACTATTTTGAATGAAAGTGGAGAGAGGGAGCATCCTTGTCTTGTTCCTGATCTTAGATTTTTTTTTTTTTCGCTGTGCTGTGCAGCTTATGGGATCTCAGTTCCTCAACCAGGGATTGAACCCAGGCCACAGCAGTGAAAGCCTGGAATCCTAACCAATAGGCCACCAGGGAACACCCCCTGATCTTAGATTAAAAGCTGTCAGCCTTTTATTATTAAGTATGTATTTTGTGGGCTTGTCATATATGGTCTTTATTATGTTGAGGTACGTTTCCTCTATGTTCAGTTTGGAGGGAATTTTTATCATTAATGGCTCTTGAATTTTATCAAAAGCTTTCTGCACGTTTTGAGATGATTATATGATTTGTATCCTTCATTTTGTTAATATGGTGTATCATGTTGATTTGTGGATATTGAACCATCTTTGCATCCCTGGGATAAATCCCACTCGATCATGATGTATGATCCTTTTTTTTAAATATATAAATTTATTTATTTATTTATTTTTATTCATTTATTTTTGGCTGCATTGGGTCTTCGTTGCTGTGTGCGGGCTTTCTCTAGTTGTGACGAGCAGGGGCTACTCTTCGTTGCAGTGCACGGGCTTCTCATTGCAGTGGCTTCTCTTGTGCAGAGCACAGGCTCTAGGTGCACAGGCTTCAGTACTATGACACGCGGGCTTCAGTAGTTGTGGCTCACGGGCTCCAGAGCACAGGCTCAGCAGTTGTGGCACATGGGCTTAGTTGCTCCGCGGCATGTGGGATTTTCCTAAACCAGGGCTCAAACCCATGTCCCCTGCATTGGCAGGTGGATTCTTAACCACTGCGCCACCAGGGAAGTCCCTGATCCTTTTAATGTATTGTTGAGTTTGGCTTGCTAATGTTTTGTGGAGGTTTTTTGCCTCTATGTTTTTCAGGGATATTAGCCTCTGATTTCAGTGTACATATGTATTTTACTAATACATGTTTATTGTATGTACTTATTAAATATATATACTTATGTATATACTTTTTGTAGTATTTTTACATTGTTTTGGTGTCAGGGTAATACTGGGCTTGTAAAATGAATTTGAAGTGTTCCTTCCTCTTCTGTTTTTGTAAGAGTTTGAGAAGGACAGGTATTAATTCTTTCATGTTTGGTAGAATTCACCAGTGAAGCCATCTGGCTATGGTCTTTGTAGGGAGTTTTTAAATTACTGATTCAATCTCATTACCAGTAATCTGTCTCTTCACATTTTCTATTTCTGCATGATCCAGTCTTAGAAGATTGTATGTTTCTAGGAATTTACCAAATTCTTCTGTGTTGTACAGTTTATTGGCATATAATTTTGTGTGGTTTCTTATGATCTGTTTCATTTCTGTGGTATCAGTTGAAAGGTTTTTTCTTTTATTTCTGATTTTATTTATTTGAATAAAAACTAAAAAAAATATTTTTTTCTTGCTTAGTCTAGCTAAAGGTTTGTCAATTTTGTTTATCTTTTTAAAGAATCAGCTGTTGGTTTCATTGATTTTTTTCTGTTGTCTTCTATTTCTGATCTCTGATCTTTGTTATTTCCTTCCATCTACTCTCTTTGGGCTGTGTTTATTCTTTTCCTAGTTCCATTAGGTGTAAGCCTAGGTTGTTTATTTAAAATTTTTCTTGTTTTTTGAAGTAGGCATTTATTACTCTGAAATTCCCTCTTAGAAATGCTTTTGCTGAATCCCATAAGTTTTGGTATGTTATATTTTTATTTTTCTTTGTTACAGGTATTTTTTTAGTTCACTTTCAATTTCTTTGTTAACCCGTTGGTTGTTTATTAGTATGTTGTTCAGTCTCTACATATTTGTGACTCTTTCATTTTCCTTTTGTATTTGATTAGTATTTGGTTGTAAAAGTACTTGATACGATTTCAGTCTCCTTAAATTTGTTTAGATTTGTTTGTGGCCTTACATATGATATGTCATGGAGAATGTTTCATTTGCACTTGAGAAAAATGTGAATTTTGTTGCCTTTTTATGGAATGTTCTGTATGTATCTGTATACCTTGGACTAGGCCATGTAGTCCAAGGTATCCTTTAAGGCCAATATAGTCTTAATGATTTTCTTTCTGGATGTAAGTGGGTTATTAAATTCCCCCAGTATTGTGTTACTGTCTATTACTTCCTTTAGGTGTGTGAATATCGCTTTATATATTTAGTTGCTCCTTTTTTGGGTGCATAAATATTTACAAATGTGATATTCTCTTGTTGAAATGACCACTTTATCAATATTTAATGTCCTTCTTTATCTTTTATTACAGTCTTTGTTTTAAAATATTTTTTGTGTGATATAAGTATAGTTACCCCAGATTTCTTTTGGTTTCCATTTTCATGGAATATCTTTTACCATCCTTTCAATTCTAATCTATGTCTGTCCTTACATCTGAAGTGAGTCTCTTATAGGCAGTATAGGTATGAATCTTGCTTTTTTTTTTTTAATCCATTCAGTCACTCTGTGTCTTTTCATTGGAAACTGTAGTCCATTTCCATTTAAAGTAATTATTGATAGGTACTTATTTTCATTTTCTAAATTTCATTTTCTAAATTGTTTTGGCTGTTTTGTACTTCCTGTTTCTTTTTTCTTCTTTTGTTCTCTTTCTTTGTGGTTTGATGACTTTCCTTAGGGGGATGCTTAGATTCCTTTCTCATTATCTTTTGTGTATCAGCTACAGGTTTTTGCTTGGTGGTTACCATGAGCCTTACATATAACAATTTATATTTAGAACAGTCTATTTTATGTGGATGACAACTTAACTTTTAATGCATTCTAAAGCTCTGCATTTTTACTCTCCCTCACACATTTTATTTTTGATGTCACATTTTACATCTCTTTATATTTTGTATCCCTTACTAATTATTGTAGTTACAGTTATTTTACTACTTTTGTTTTTTAACCTTTGTATTCGTTTCAGAGGTGATAAATATGCTACCTTTACTGTATAGTTACCTTTACTAGTGAGACTCATACTTTCATATGTTTCTTGTTAACTAATTAGCACCCTTTCTTTTCAGCTTAAAAAGGCCTTTTTAACATTTCTTGTAAGGCCAATTATTGGTGATGAACTTATTTTAGCTTTTGCTTATCTGGAAAACTATCTCTCCTTCAATTATGAATGATAACTTTGGCAGTTTGAGAATTCTTGGTTGGAAGTTTTTCTCTTTCATCACTCTGGATATATCATGCCACTCCCTTCTGGCCTGCAAAGTTTCTGCTGAAAAATCTGCTGATAGTCTTATGGAGTTTCTCTTACATGTAACAAATTGTTTTTCTCTTGCTGCTTTTAAGATTCTCTTCTTGTCTTTAACTTTTAACATTTTTAATTATAACATGCTGTGTTTTGTGTCTCTTTTGGTTCATCTTATTTGGTAGTCTCTGAGCTTTCTGAATCTGGTTGTCTTTTTTTCGTGAAGTTAGGGAGGTTTTCAGGCATTATTTGTTCAATGAAGTTTTCTGCTCCTTTCTCCTCTCTCCTTCTGGGACTCCTATAATGTGAATGTTAGTTCACTTGATGGTGTCTTCTAAGTCCTTTAATTTCATTTTAAAAAATTCTTTCCTCATTTTTCTGCTCTGTCTGGGTGAGTTCCATTGCTCTATCTTCCAACTCGCTGATTCATTCTTCTACTTCATCCAGTCTGCTATTGAACCCCTCTAGTGTATTTTTCAGTTCAGCTATTGTTTTCCTCATCTCTGTTAGTTCTGTTTGGTACTTTCTGATGTTTTCTGTCTTTGTTGAAATTCTCACTGTGTTCATCCATTGTTTTCCCAAGTTAGGTGAGCAATTTTGTGATCATTACTTTTTAACTCTTTATCAGGTCAATTACTTATGTCCGTTTCATTAAGGTTTTTTTTTTTCTTTTTTAATGAGGTTTTATGTTATTCTCTCTCTGGAAACATATTACTCAGTTTCTTTCTTTTCTTATTTCTTTTCTTTCTTTTTTTTTGCTTCACTCTCTGTGTTGGTTTCTGTGTATCAAATGGAGCAACTACGGCTTCCCTGGTGGCGCAGTGGTTGAGAGTCCACCTGCCGATGCAGGGGACATGGGTTCGTGCCCCGGTCTGGGAAGATCCCACATGCTGCAGAGTGGCTGGGCCCATGAGCCATGGCTGCTGAGCCTGCACGTCTGGAGCCTGTGCTCTGCAACGGGAGAGGCCACAACAGTGAGAGGCCCACGTACCACAAAATAAATAAATAAATAAATGAAGCAACTACCTCTCTCAGTCTTGAATACAGTATTTGTCCTTGTATAGGAGATGAACCTTATTTATCATTCATCCCTGCTGTAGCTCTTGGTTGTTTTTCAAACCTTTGTGATTGTCCAAGCAGCCTATTTTATTTTTAGTAGCTCCTGGTAATTGAGGGTGTACCAAGACCAGTCAGTGTCCCAAAGGGGAAGATCTCAATCAGCATCTAGATTCAGGTTGATTGGGAGGCAGATGCTCAGGCCATGGCTTTTAAAGAGTGCAAATATATAGTCATGTGGGTCTGCAAGTTTAAGCTCTGAGGGCTCTCTGAGGGTGATCTGGCAGTGTCACCTGGGTAGCAGTCACAAAAATCAGGGCTTCAGACAAGTGTACTAACTCCTTTCTGGGAGATATTGATGAGCTTAGTGAGGCAGAGGTAGAGTACAAAAATGTTGTTCCCCATTCTGCTATCCCTGAGCATACCTCCATAGCTTCTAGTTGTGTGCGAAGGCTGAAGCCTGCCCCTATGGCTGAACCTCCATGACTAGCAAGGAGGCTTCTTTCACAGAAAGACTAGCGGTGTGTTTTAGTCTGATATCTGTGTTGTGCTCTGGGGTGGTAGCCTGCCAAGTCCTGTCTTTCTGATTGTTTCAGTCCTGTGGGACCTAGGAACATAAGCCCTCCTGGCCACCAGAACCAGGTGATCAAGGGGTATCTCGTAGGCAGCAGCCATAAAAACCAAGGCACCAGTCATAGAAACAGGGGAACCAGATATGTATAAGAGCTCCCCTTGGAGAGATTCTGGTGCTCTGGTGTGCTGCAGAGGGAGAATGTGAAGTTAGTAACCTCCCTCCAAGGTCTCAGGAAAGGTTTACAGTCAGACCTTAGATGTGTGTTTAATTAGAAGCCTACCCCTCATGTTGCTGCTGTGGTGGCACGGTAATAGTCCTCTTTCACAGAAAGATGAGCTCTTGAGTCTGTTGCCTCTTCCTGTGCCCTGGGGGTGGTAGCTGTTTAAGAACTCCTTCTATGTTGGTTACAGTCCTGTGGGACCTATGAGCAAAACCCCACTGGCCACCAGAGCCAGGTGTCATAGATGTGTTTGTTCCCTGGCTGCAGCCGCAAAAATCAGGGTGTCGGACTAGTGCATAAGCTCCGTTCTGTAAGATGCTGATGAGCTGGAGTGAGAGAGAAGGAGAGTGCAAAGATTGCATTCACCAGCCTTTGTTCACTGACAGCCCCTCTGTAGGCCCTATAAGTGTGCCAAACCAGAAACCAGCCCCTCAGGCCAAAGCTCCTGGACAGGCAGATAGGCTTATTTCTGAGAAAGATTAGGGTGTGTTTTAGCCTGCTATCTGTGCAGGGCACTGAGAGTGGCCGTCTGCCAAGAACTGTTTCTCCAATTGTTACAATCCCAGGGGACCAAGGGACAAAAGCCCACTGTCCTCCAGAGCCAGGAGCTTCAGGAAATCAAGGGGCATCCCCTGGGTGGCAGCTGCAAAAAACAGGTCATGGGTGAAAACAGGCTCCAGATACGTGTAGAAGTTTCCCTCTGGGAAATACTGGAGCTCTGGAGCATGGCAGAGGGGGAGTACAAAGATGGCACCTGCTGAGGAAAGGAAAACAATGGAAAATAAAAGAAACAAAAGAAAAAGAATAAAGAAAAAGATGGTACCACTGGCTTTAGCAAGGCAGATGACAGTGTGCAAGATGGCACCCACTGGCTGGAGCATAAAGATGGCACCCGGGGGAAAGGGAAAATAAAGTGCTGTGGTGGGGAGATGGTGCCTGCCAGGTTTAGCAAGGCAGAGAGAGAGCAGGACAATGGCGCCCACCAGCCCGCATATCCATAGAGTATCCCAGGAGGCCCCTGCCCCTCAGACCAACACTTTATTTAAAAGTCGAAAATGAGTCTCTTTCGTAAAAAGTCTGGTCACTTTTCAAAGGTCCCGCTTCTCCACTGGGACCTGGGTGGATGCGTCTGTGCACTGGCCCTTTAGGAGCCATTCCTCAGTTCATCCCAGCCTCGTTGGTCTCATGGGTGTGAGTCCTGCTGGTCTTCAAAGCTAGATGTTTTGGGGGCTCATCTCTCAGGTGCCCATCTTAAAAGTTGGGGTGCTGGATGTAGTTTGCCTCTCATTTGCCTGATGTGAAGCAGTTGCTCTGCCAGTGTTTAGGTTTTTTTTCAGAGGAAATTGTTCCATAAATAGCTGTAGATTTGGTGTGTCTGTGAGAAGAGGTGAGTTCAGAGTCTTCTTAGGTTGCCATCTTGAACTGGAACTTCTGCTTTCCGTTCTTGGAGAACATCTCAAATTGATGTTCCACACTGGTTCAAATTTCACACATATTTATTCTCTATTATTTACTGCCTCCAATATGGTGTTTACTTATGTAATTATTTATATATTCTGCTATTAAATTTTTAGCATTCTTGCAACCCTTCTGTACCCTACCCATTTCCCTGTTTAATTCTATTCTGTTATCTTTTTACTTAAACCAATTCCCTCCACCTGGCTCTCTTCCTGCATTTTAGGTAAGGCCCAACCCCATATTGAAGAACAGCTTAAACATTTTTTGAATGGTGTGTTCATTTATTATTTTGCTACTTTAATATTTTCTTTAACAGTTCCTTCTATTTTACTCCTCAACCCTTTATATCTATTGGATGAATATTTCTATAGGTAACTTCTAGCCCTGAGCTTATCTTACTCTGTATATATTTCTTAAGTATTTTATCTGTTCCTACAGCGATTCACAGACTTTTAGCTCCTGTTTAGGTCCACATTGTTGTTGTCCTTAGATGTCACTTAGAGCTAAATATGACAAAGCACCACTTACGTTGCTGTCTGCTAAATTCACTCCCTTGATGAAAAGGTATTGATTTCTTATTAACCTTTGTGCATTCCATTTGTCAGGTGTAAAAGCATACTGCTTCTGCTTTTGTAGCATTTCGTACAGCTGTCTTTCTCTTATAACCTCGAAACTGTATTGTAAGAAATTTCTTACATATCTAGTAATTTCTATATTTACTCTCTCTCTCCATAAAGAAATTTTTTCCTTCTCTGTTATTTTCCTTCCTTGGTTACATCTGTGTGTTCCAGGAACACTTCTTTTTTCACCTTACCTGAATGCTGGAATGTTATACTGTTACTTAAAATGATTTTGTACTATAAGGGTGCTAAACCAGTATCAAGAGTGTTGTATATGGCTACACAGGGATGTGTTTTGTTTGGCTGTTTTCATTGGCCTATAGTGTATTGTACCTTAGTTGTTATGTAAGCAGCTTTCTACCTTATATCTTATGCTCAGTCAGCTTCTATATTTATGGTACCTGCCTAGCTTATGTAAGAAGTTTGAAACTCCTTAATGGAAAAGAATAGTTAGAATGAAAATATTTGCAGTATAATGGGTTAAAGTTACCTTTAAAGACTTATGAAAAAAACACTGCAAGTTATAACCAAATTTTAATAGTGGTTATCTACGGATGGTGTGCTTAAAGGGGATTTTTAATTACCTTACTTCTTACTTGTAGTTCCAAATTTTCCCTAATAAATAATATATTTAGTATAAAACCAATCTATTAAGACTAACTTAAAAGGATATGGTTTTGTGTATGCATCCCATAGTATTAAGCGACAACCGTTAAGCCCAGGTCTGTGCTTGACACGTAGACCAATTATAGTTCAGAAGGTACATGAGATACGAACATTCCATTAAAGAGCTTGTAGTCCTGCTTTGAGAAACAATGTGATACAGGCTCTACTGAGATGTTACCAGTAAAAAAGGACATTGGCAGATCAATAGAATATTCTCAAGTAATAAAAAAGGAAGGGGGCATTTAGGTTGTGAGAGACTTTACTGAGTTGAAATGATGGTGATATGTTTGTAATGCCTCGTTAGGAGGTTTTTAATGCTGTAGAACATGAACTTTGGTAGTTATCCCCATAGATAGAATCTTTCTCATAACCTGGCTTTTCTGTTACAGGCACTTGGTGTTGTATATATTTTCATCACTTTGCGGCTTACTGCTCTTTGAAGTTGCCCAGCAGTTTTTATGTGCCTTAAGCCTTATTTTTCAGAAAAGAAACAAAACCAAAAACTGGATTCTAAGGTGTTAATAATCTGGTAAATGTAGATACTTGATTATTTAGAAGAATGCAGACATACCAGTCCTGGGCAGGACAGCCGAACTGAAACAACTACAGTGAGGGATACTGTTTGTTTGGACAGATTATTTTTATTTAAATTTTTTCTTTAGAGATCATAGAGCAATAATTTACAAAATGAAATTAGGACCTCATAATCATTCTTGTTCAAGAAGCATTATTATTAAAAGGTAGCTTCATGTGCTTCTAAGAAGCTAATTTGTTGCTGCCTGGCTTATCATGCTGAGAGGCTGCTGTGATTCATGGGAATTTACCCATCGCAACAGGATTTTCTAATGCTATTTGGTTATGAAATTATTTATACTTCTGACTCAGGGCTTTAAAAGGGCTTCCAGCAGATTCTGAAAGCCAACTTTTGAGCTCAAGAGCATTTTGTGCCATTTATGGTGAATCAGTATGGCGCCATTTATGGTGAATCAGCTTGGCAGTATGAGAATGGTTGAATTGGGTTGCGCTGTAGTACCTGAGGTACAGTGTTCTGGTGAGGCGCCTCAAGCTAAACATGATAATGAGTTTTCATTGATGTAGACCTCTTTATTTTCTTAGAAATCAAACTTTTAAAAAATATTCAGAAACAATACCAACACAGGTTTTTGTGGTTGTATTTACTCTAATAAGCTATTAACAAGAACTTGTACCACTACATTCTTTACGTTAATTTCAATTCATGAGTTTAGTATGGATAATTAAGAATTTGTTCTTTCTTTATGAGATATTTATTTTATTTAATTAGTGATTTGAATAGGGCAGAAATCAAAAGCTCTTTATAGAATACTCCTAAACTTTAAATATCATTAATTACATCCATTTGTGAAGCACTTAGTTCTTAATTTGCAGGATCTCATACAATATTACTTAACTGTCCTTCATAATAGTGAGCTTTGTTGTTTCCCCAAAGTGGAAAGGAGATTTTGGGGTGACATAGCCTTAATGTTGAAGGTTTTTCCAGAGTAGACATCATGTTTAGAAATCCACAAATGATGGCTTGCCAGGTGGTTTTATTGACAGCAAAGTGAGTTATCAGGGCCTGTGCTTAACATTTGCATATTGGACAAATGTGAGTAGTGAACATGAAGCCTACTACTACTCTTCCTGATCATTGGCATTCTTTTATAGTTCTCCATTTTCATAAGGCAGTTTTATGAAAGGAGACTTTAAACTTGTCTAGCTTGAAATTATACAGTAAATCACATTCAGTTCTCATTTTTCTTACTAATTCATCTGAGCTCTTTAACATGACACCTGCTGGCAGTAAGTCACATAGCAGGTAGTAGGAGCAGGGAAGAGATCAGACTTCTGCCCTTCGAAGTTCATACGTGCTCACTAAGGTAATAGGGCCAAAAATAAAATGTTCCTGAGAAATTTCCAAAGGGTCACATTTGAAACAGAGGCATGGCAGTCCGTCTTCCAGTGACACATTACAAAGATTAGGGGATGTGAGTCTATGAGATCCACTTTGATGTTAACTTGCTATGGGACTTTATGAAAACTTCTTATTGTCTGCCTCTGAGGCTGGGGTTCTTTACCTTTCCTAAGGGGATAGTGAATGATACCTGTCCCACCTACCTATTGAAAGGATGACCTTACATGAAATACAAAATGGTAACATAAAAAGATTGTAGAAAATAATATAGTATTCAAGGGTAAGGTAGATGCTTGCTGGTCACTTCTTTTCTTTCTTCCTTCTTAAATATTGGAATTTTTCAGGACTCAGTTCTAGGCATTCTTCTCGGGTTTCATTTCTGGGAAATCTCATCCTTCCCATGGTTTCCGCTATATGTACCATCCACACAGAACCATCTTTTGAGCTCCAGGTATTTGTATAACTACCAGACTCCACTGGGCCCAGTCCAGTCTCAGTTTGGAATTGCATTTAAAGAAATACAGTCCAGCAACTAAAAGTAATTAAATAGTAATACTACTCCTTACTTGAGTCTCGAAGAATATAATAGCATGGAGGTTATAATTCAGCAATATTTCAAAAAATCTTTTATCCACTCCCGCCCCCACTCCAACCTCAGTCAGTCCCTGTGTTATGGGCTCCCATTTTTCCATACTGAGCCTGAGACTCTCACTCACAACTCCCTGCAGTCTGTTTTCATTTGAACTTCTCACAAACCAGATCTTTGGCCCATGTTTTCTTCATCCTTTTTTGCCTAGCATTATAACAGCCCAAGAACTAGGCGACAAACACCAGATTCTTGCTTGAGGATGAGAGAGGAAGGAAAGGTTAGTTAGTTTGGCAAAGGCTCCTATTTGGGTAGGAGAAAAGAGGAGGCTGGGAACATTTACATGTAAATAATCTGTATTCCCAGCGTACTTGTGGAGTGTTCTACTTATTCTCTACTTGTATATTTCACAGAGCACCTCTGACTCAGCCTGTCTAAAACTTGACCTTACTATCTTCCACACAAATTTGCTTCTCCTCTAATATCTTCATGCAAAGTATCTATCGTGCTTCTAGTTGCTTATTCCGGACATCTGAACGTCATCCTCAAATTTTTCCTCTCCTTCACAGTTCCATTCACGTTCTCTTCAGCCTCGATACTGAATACATACTTCTAGAGTCTCTCCATTTTACTCCATATCTACTGCTGCCACTGAACTCCTTGTTCCCCAGCAATCCGTTTTCCATACTCCAACCAGAATGATCCTTTAAAAACATGAATCTGATCATGCCTTTTCCTCCTTTACACTGTTCAAAGGTTTCTGAGTACCAAGCCCTTAATAATGGCCTCTAAGATCCTGTATACTCTGGTTGGTCTCTGCTTATGTCTCTAAAAATAGTGCCTTCCTCAACAGGATGCATTTCTTCCTGCCTCAAGGCCTTTGTCTAAGCTGGTCTGGTTGTCTAAAGTATCTTTCACCCTCCTCACCCTCCTCACCCTCCTCACCCTCCACCCTGCCCCCCAACCTCCTCATCCAAGGTTTCTCTGACTCCTCAGGCTGGGCCCAGTCCCTTTGATGTGACCCATTGCTCTTGAAATCGAATTACTTGTTCCCACATATTTTGCACAATAGATCCTAAGCTCCACGAGGGATGAAGTGCTCTCTCCTGTAGCACTTCATCCCTCGTGGTTAGCACAGTGCCCAGCTCAGATCAAGTATTAGTTGAGCACTTGCTCATTAAAGGATACTTCTTCCATGATTTGGGCTTTGTCTGTCTCTCATCTCCATACATATTCTGCTTCACACTCTATTTACCCCTGAGAAAATTGATTTCATATTTTTTAAGCCCGTGCTCTTCTTTGCAGAATTGTCTTCCCAGTCCTTCCTAGCTACCACTTAATCATTGTCAGCACCTCAAAATAGAAACCAATGTGTAGCTGCACTGTGTCCCTTACCATGGTATTTTGAAATTATTTGATTGCATGTTTTTGTGAGTAGGGCTGTATGTGGCTTCCTTTATAGCAGGGGCAGTGTTTTTGTTTACTTCTCATCTTGATAATCCCAGCACCTAACAAGGTCACACTGAATCAGAAAAGTTGGCATACTCATAAGTAGAGGTATTGTAATAATAAAAATAACTGCTGACATTATTGATTATTTTCTGTGTGCTAGGCACAATTTTAAGTTCTTTCATGCTACTAACTTATTGAATCATCTCAACTCCTATGAAGGAGTTACTTTTATTCTTCCAATTTATAAATGAACTAGAGACCCAGAAAGGTTAAATAAGTTGTCCAGACTTAGCCAGCTGGTAAGTGGCAAGGCTGGAATTTAAACCCACTGTTTCCGGAGCCTACCCACCTCTGTGGGACAGTCACTGTAGTCATAGTGCTTTCAAAATTGAGTTCTGGAATCTTTGATTCAAATTCTGTTTCTACTTACCTGTATGACCTGGGGTAAGGTCCTTCTCTGTAAAGTGGGGATAATTATATGTCCTTTATAGGGATGTTCTGACGATTAAATAAAATAATCAGTGCATCTGTAATATCTAATGGGATGTAGGCAGTTGTAACAGCATTAAGTCAGTGTGAGCACTTGGACAGATCTTTTGGGATTCTTTCCAACTCTAAATCCAGTGAGTTTTTATAGTTTTTTAGTCTTTTCCATTTGCCATTTACTTTTCAATGTTCTGGTATTTATTTTTAATAATCAACATTTATAAGGGCCTGAGGACATCTCTGCGTTTGCTATCAAGTGAAATCTAAGGGCTTTGTGAAAAGCTTGTGCTGCCTAAAACTACAGTGCTGATTTCCCATGCTCAAGTCCCCTGCTAGGTGGCTGAGTAAAAATCTCTGGCCAAAGAGAGCAGCTGAATTACAGCCAGACCAAAGCAGAAAAAGAAATCTAATCAGTTACTGTTACCTGATTTTGAAAGTTTATTGAGATGTTCTAATCATAAAAGAACTAAAAAGAATATACAGTTAACAGGTCAACATTTGCAGCTAATGTTTCCTCTTTCCAAGTTAAATAAAAGTCGATTTAGAGTAGTCTGTGCTATTAAATTCATTAGCAGTCAGATGGAAACTTTCAGCAGTTTAGGTGATGATTCATTTATAACGACTATTCATAGTTTGTCTACTAATATTTGCTTATTATTTTATGAAACTCATAAAATCATATGATTTTTTTCACCATCACCATATACCGACAAGCACTACAGTAGCAAATAACATTGGTAGAAAATACAGAGTATATAGTTCTGAGACTTAATGGTCTGACTTGTGTGCAAACTCAATAAATGCTTACCAGTAGTTTTACAACAATACAGTGAATATTCCAGTAGTAGATATATGTACTATTTAAATAAATCTTCTTGATCTGTTTATTTGTTCTACCTTTGAACAAAGCAAACAAATATATAGCAAAAAAATATTTAAAATAGATGAAATTGGAGATGATTGTGGCATCAGGAAGGAATTTAGTTCACAGAATAAATACCATGGAGTCCAAAACACTTGGTAGAGGTGTGCCTCTCTAACTTCTACATAGAAAGGGAGATAAAAGGTGGCTATGTGATTTATAGTGCCCATAAACAAACAGAAGTCAGTTATTGAGAAACACAACTATTGCAGCTGCTGAGACTAGAGAGGAGTTTCTCCTTTGTCGGAATGTGGTAAATGGTAAATGGCAACTTTTCAGCCCTTGTACAGAAAACACAGCCACAGGATTTCTTAGTGCTGATACCTCCAATAGCAGCAGGCTATTTTTAAATTTTATTTTATTATTATTATTTTTTGCGGTACGCGGGCCTCTCACTGTTGTGGCCTCTCGCATTGTGGAGCACAGGCTCCGGATGCGCAGGCTCAGCGGCTGTGGCTCACGGACCCAGCCGCTCCATGGCATGTGGGATCTTCCCGGACCGGGGCACGAACCCGCGTCCCCTGCATCAGCAGGCAGACTCTCAACCACTGCGCCACCAGGGAAGCCCAGCAGCAGGCTATTTTTTGACATCGTAAAGATCAATTCATTAAAAACAATTCTACATGGGTCTATTATGCAACCCATTGATGTTCTTGCTTAAACTGGGTATCTGTTTATAGTATCTACAAATATAAAAAGATTTAATTACTGTAGATAATCCTTTTTTTCACTGTGCTTTTGCTGACTGTTGATTAGATGTTAGATTTATGTTAAATAACCAGACATATCTGGAAATTGGAAGTGCCACTGGAAAGTGAGCTAGATATGGCCAGCAGGGCAAAGATTTTCTCTTAAGAAATAATTTAGGATTGGCTCAAAGTTGTATACCATAGAACTGTAGTTTTTTAAATATGTGGTGAGCATCAGGATCACTTGTAGGATTTTTAAAAGACAGGCTCATCTCCCACCTCTGTAGTTTTCTACTTAATAGATTTGGGTGGGTGAGGTGAATGCATCTGCATTTTATTTTATTTTTATTTATTTATTTATTTACTTATTTATTTTTAAAACATCTTTATTGGAGTATAATTGCTTTACAATGGTGTGTTACTTTCTGCTGCATAACAAAGTGAATCAGCTATCCGTATACATATATCCCCATATCTCCTCCCTCTTGCGTCTCCCTCCCTCCAACCCTCCCTATCCCACCCATCTAGGTGGACGCAAAGCACCGAGTTGATCTCCCTGTGCTATTCAGCTGCTTCCCACTAGCGATCTATTTTACATTTCTATATAATTTGTAGTGCATATATGTCCATGCCACTCTCTCTCTTCCTCCCAGCTTACCCTTCCCTCTCCCCATGTCCTCAAGTCCATTCTCTACGTCTATGTCTTTATTCCTGTCCTGCCCCTAGCTTCTTCAGAACGATTTTTTTTTTAGATTCCATATATATGTGTTAGCATATGGTATTTGTTTTCTCTTTCTGACTTACTTCATTCTGTATAACAGTCTCTAGGTCCATCCACCTCACTACAAATAACTCAATTTCATTTCTTTTTATTGCTGAGTAATATTCCATTTTATATATGTGCCATATCTTCTTTATCCATTCATCTGTCGATGGACACTTAGGTTGCTTCCATGTCCTGGCTATTGTAAATAGTGCTGCAATGAACATTATGGTAAATGACTTTTTTTCAGTTACGATTTTCTCAGGGCATATGCCCGGTAGTGCGATTGCTGGGTTGTATGCTAGTTCTATTTTTAGTTTTTTAAGAAACCTGCATACTGTTCTCCATAGTGGCTATATCAATTTACATTCCCACCAACAGTGCAAAAGGGTTCCCTTTTCGCCACACCCTCTCCAGCATTTATTGTTTGTAGAGTTTTTGATGATGGCCATTCTGACTGGTGTGAGGTGATACCTCATTGTAGTTTTGATTTGCATTTCTCTAATGATTAGTGATGTTGAGCATCCTTTCATGTGTTTGTTGGCAATCTGTATATCTTCTTTGGAGAAATGTCTATTTAGGTCTTCTGCCCATTTTTGGATTGGGTTGTTTGTTTTTTTGATATTGAGCTGCATGAGCTGCTTGTATATTTTGGAGATTAACCCTTTGTTACTTGCTTCATTTGCAAATATTTTCTCCCATTCTGAGGGTTGTCATTTCATCTTGTTTACAGTTTCCTTTGCTGTGCAAAAGCTTTTAAGTTTCATTAGGTCCCATTGGTTTATTTTTGTTTTTATTTTCATTTCTCTAGGAGGTGGGTCAAAAAGGATCTTGCTATGATTTATGTCATAGAGTGTTCTGTCTATGTTTTCCTCTAAGAGTTTTATAGTGTCTGGCCTTACATTTAGGTCTTTAATCCATTTTGAGTTTACTTTTGTGTATGGTGTTAAGGAGTGTTCTAATTTCATTCTTTTACATGTAGCTGTCCAGTTTTCCCAGCACCACTTATTGAAGAGGCTGTCTTTTCTCCATTTTATACTCTTGCCTCCTTTATCAAAGATAAGATGACCATATGTGCGTGGATTTATCTCTGGGCTTTCTATCTTGTTCCATTGATCTATATTTCTGTTTTTGTGCCAGTACCATACTGCCTTGATTACTGTAGCTTTGTAGTATAGTCTGAAGTCAGGGAGCCTGAATCCACCAGCTCCGTTTTTCTTTCTCAAGATTGCTTTGGCCATTTGGGGTCTTTTGTGTTTCCATACAAATTGTGAATTTTTTTGGTTCTAGTTCTGAGAAAAATGCCATTGGTAGTTTGATAGGGATTGCATTGAATCTGTAGCATCTTCATTTTTAAAAAAAGACACACAAGTGATTCTAGTGATCCATGAAGTTTGAGAATTGCCACCAAAAATTATGCTGTATTAATTTTATATAGAAAAAAGTTTAAAGCGTATATAACCAAATACACATTATCCACAAAACCATCTATTTTATGGTTAAGATCATCTGTTTTTGAAGACTGTAAATTCCCAAGTTACTATCCATTGTAAGCTGTTTCTGAAATGTACATCTAGCCAGTTGAGTAAGGTGATTTAATGTATAGACATCTAATTAGTAAACCAATTACGAGTTTTGGTGTGTCTACTGGAAATGATGACTTTGAATAGTTAATATGTATTTTGGGATAATTTTTTATTCTCACCGTTGTCTGATTACATTTCCATATGGACCAACAATATTTCAATAATTATATTCTATCTAGAGAGCATTTTCCTATTTTTAGTTTTCAAAAAGTTATAAAGCATACTGACATGCATTCTAAAGTTATCTGAGATCTCTAGGGGTACTTTCGTTCGTAGGCTTTCAAGTGATAATATGAAAAATGATACTCAGAGATTGGTATCTCACATCTTATCTGCAGTAGTCACTACTTATAAACAGAATCTTTAACTATGTGGTAAACCTTTGTTTAAAGTAGAAAACTAAGCCCGTATATGTGTGTGTATGTCTTAATCTGTCTTAATATCTATGACAACAGAAATCTTGGATAAATGTCTAATGTTTACTTTTTATTGTTCCTTTATAGGCATTGCTTCTATGACAGTGCCAGTGTACATCGCTGAGGTCTCACCCCCCAATTTAAGAGGTCGATTAGTCACCATTAATACCCTCTTCATCACGGGAGGGCAGTTCTTTGCAAGTGTTGTCGATGGAGCCTTCAGTTATCTCCAGAAAGATGGATGGAGGTCTGTAAACAGTTCTTACATTTAATTTTCAAATAAATTATGAGTATTTAGGGGATGGAAGAAAAATTGAGAAATGATAGAAAAAATATAGGGTATTTTGTATCATTATAGCTAATTTATATGATGGCGTTCAACAAAATTGAAAGTGGACAAGAAGCTGATATTTATTTTAATGATAGACAAGGAACCTACCATTAAGAATTGATATTTACAGGGTGTTTTAGCATTTAGGTGACGTTGCTTACACTGTGTGTAATATTTTGCAATATTTGTTTAAAAATGAATGCAGCAATGAATATGCATGGAGTTTTTGAATTGTATCAGTGATTGACAAGCTGTTTATGAGCTGTAGATATAACTAACATCCTTTTGGAATTTAGGTAGCTACGTTCTAATCTGAATGAAAGAAAACTCAGTCTTTAAAGGTACAGGTTTAGTTATATAAAAAGATGTTATATATGTAAAACTTAAAATACACAAATTATTTATGATCATTATTTGGCTTACTTTGAATCAAAAGAGATGAGAAAAATGTTTTAAAAAGTGCTTTAAAATATTTTCAAACCTAATATTGTAAAACAAACTGATCTTATATTAAAGCTTAAAGATATTATGGGCTCTGGATTTTGATATACTTCATGGTATTCAAAACAACAGATTCATGTAACCCTTCCAGGGTTTTAAATTTTAATAAAATTTCCCTATACTCTGTATAGGTGCTGGAGAGAAAATATTCCACAAGACAGACTCTGGTGTGTTAGCATGGTGCTTAAACTATTGAAGTTAGTTCTTAACAGCTGAAGAAAAAGGGTTTGCTGCTATGTGGATGTAGGGAATTAAACTTACATATGTAAGCAGCACAATAAATCGAAGCTATTGAAGACTTAGGCTGATGAAGTTTTGTTAAAAGTCATGTGAGAAAACTCACTGAAGGCAGTTAGGGTGTATGTTTGTCAGGACCATTAAAGAGAGGACACATTTCTTTAAAATATTAGCTGTGTCTGCATATGTTGCTAAACCACTTTCTACCTCTGAAGGAATGAATCTCCGAAAAAGTGAGAAATTACTGAAAAATTGAAGAGGCAAGAACTTCATCTTTCTTTTCCACTCTGTAGAAGAACAGAAAGTGGGAGATGATAGCTCGTTACCAGCGTAACCTGATATTTTGTGTTTTTACTGGAAGCTCAATGGAAGTCAGTTAATCTTTCAGCCCCACATAGCTTTAAGATCTAAATTATCTATTTACATTTTGTTAAGGAATTTTATTAATGTAACCAATATAGAAATATATATCTGCTTTTATTAAAAATCTGTTTTTAAATGAAAACATATAAATTACATGAGTCATGTTTTTAATCCAAGTATCACAATTTATTTTTATGTATTTATTTTATTAATTGTAAAAATTAAGCAATTTATTTAAACTAAAAAGAGAGTTTACCCATTTCCCCCATCCCCCACCCACCACGTCTGGAAACCCCTAGTCTGTTCTCTGTATATATGAGCTTGGGTTTTTGTTTATTTGCTTTTTTATTTTGCTTTTTTTCCTTAGATTCCACATATAAGAAAGCTCATACAGTGTTTGTCTTTATCTGTCTGTCTTATTTCATGTAGCATAGTGCCCTCGAGGTCCATCCATGTTGCAAATGGCAAGATTTCACTCTTTTTTATGACTGAATAATATTCCATTGTGTGTATATATACCACATTTTCTTTAGCAATTCATCCATCAGTGTTGGACAATTAGGTTGTTTCCAAATCTTGGCTATTGTAAATAATGCT
Organism: Orcinus orca; assembly: GCF_937001465.1. NCBI lineage: Eukaryota > Metazoa > Chordata > Mammalia > Artiodactyla > Delphinidae > Orcinus > Orcinus orca. The sequence goes on along the minus strand of NC_064569.1, from coordinate 31,173,400 downwards.
GCAGTGAACATGGGAATACAGATATACGTATCTTTTTGAATTAGTGTTTTCATTTTCTTCAGATAAATATGTAGAAGTAAAATTGCTGGATCTTACGGTAGTTCTATTTTTAATTTTTTGAGCAACCTCCATACTGTTTTCCACAGTGGCTGCACCATTTTACAATTCCACCAACAATGCACAAGGGTTCCCTTTTCTCTACATCCTCACCAACATTTGTTATCTCTTGTCTTTTTGATGACAGCCATCCTAACAGGTGTGAGGTGATAGCTCATTGTGGTTTTGATTTGCATTTTCTTGATGATTAGTGATTTTGAGCATCTTTTCATGTACCTGTTGGCCATCTGAATGTCTTCTTTGAAAAAAATGTCTATTCAGATGCTCTGCTCATTTTTTAATCAGATTGTTTGTGTTTTTGCTATTGAGTTTATATGAAATCTTTATATATTTTGGATATTAACCCCTTATCAAATATGTGATTTGCAAATATTTTCTCCCATTCAGTAGGTTGCCTTTTCATTTTGTTGATGGTTTCCTTTGTTGTGCAAAAGCTTTTTAGTATGATATAGTCCCACTTATTTATTTTTGCTTTTGTTGCTTTTACTTTTGCTCTCAGATTCAAAATTTATCTCCAAGACCTATCTCAAGGAGTTTACTGCCTATGTTTTCTTCTAGGAGTGTTATGATTTCAGGTCTTCTGTTCAAGTTTTTAATCCATTTTGAGTTAATTTTGTGTATGGTATAAGATTTATTCTTTTGCTTGTGGCTGTCCAGTTTTCCCAACACCACTTAAATATAGCAATATAGGTACCTTTTCTCAGTACTGGGTTAGGAAGGAAAGAAAGATACAGTAGTGAAAATAAGTTATGAATGTAGTATCCCTGTGCAGAAGTGGAGGTCTTAGGATAGGCATTAGAACACTTTTGAGAGGCAGGGTGACATAGTGATAGGCAGAGCTGGATTTAAATCTGTTTTCAGTGAGTAATTAGCTACAAACTTTGGACAAGTTACTTAGTTCCCCTGAAATTCACTTTTGTCATTGTAAAAAATGTGACCAAAGATGCTTATCTTGTAAGGTTATTGTGGGATCTAAATTAATTATTGTATATAAAGTACTCAGCACAGTGTTTGGCACATGGCAAATACTCAATAAATGATGAATCATGTTATTATTTACTATTCTGATGAATGCATAGAAGATGGGTGCTACTAGAGGTAAATTGTAAGGGAGGTTGAAGGAAACACATTCTAAGACCTCTGGTTTCTTAACCAGTAAAGTTGTGGCTTGGAGGTGCTAGGGCAGAGGCCTAGAGAAAAAAAAAGTTAAATGCTTATATCTACCATAGAAAGTACAAGAAGGAAAAGACAAAAATGAGTTTCCAGATAACCATGAGATCCCAGCTGATGTTGGAGGCAGATATTTGCAATAAAGTGAAGTAGCACACCTGTGTGAATTTTTCCCATAATATTGGAGAACCCAGGGGTGAAAAAATAAAATAAGAGGATGGAAAACAAACTTGGGCTAGTATTCAGACCAGTGCATTAACATATCAGATCACTTTGAATCCACTTAGTTTTTGTACAAATACATGTTTATTTGTGTATACATGCAAATATGTCTACTTTTCTTCTTACAAGTGAATTTTCTGTGTACTATTTTCTTCTATTTTTCAGCATCCTTAGCTGTGTGTTTACCTCATCTGACTCCTGGACTCATAGGAATGTGGTTACAAGCAAGTGAAAATTGGAGTATTACCTAAGCATCGACATTAGAATTATCAGCAATTATAACTTATTCATGATTATAACAATAGATAATTCATCACTTTGTGGCCATGTATTCCAAAAGTTCTAAGGAAATGTGGTTTTAAATATTTCATATAAAATTTCTTTCTCGGGCTTCCCTGGTGGCCTAGTGGTTGAGAGTCCGCCTGCCGATGCAGGGGATGCGGGTTCGTGCCCCGGTCCGGGAGGGTCCCACATGCCGTGGAGCGGCTGGGCCCGTGAGCCATGGCCACTGAGCCTGCGCGTCCGGAGCCTGCTGCTCCGCAACGGGAGAGGCCACAGCAGTGAGAGGCCCGCGTACCGCAAAAAAAAAAAAAATTTCTTTCTCATACTCATATTTTCATGTATCATAAAGTAAAATGTTCCCTACATTCCAAGAGTTTGAATATGTTAACATTTTGTTTCTTGTTCATTCTTTTTTTTTTTTTTTTTTTGCGGTACGTGGGCCTCTCACTGTTGTGGCCTCTCCCCTTGCGGAGCACCGGCTCTGGACGCGCAGGCTCAGCGGCCATGGCTCACGGGCCCAGCCGCTCCGCGGCATGTGGGATCTTCCCAGACCAGGGCACGAACCCGTGTCCCCTGCATCGGCAGGTGGACTCTCAACCACTGCACCACCAGGGAAACCCTGTTTCTTTTTCATTTGCCTTTTTGACTTTTATTTCTCTGAAACTCTATTTTAAGTTACTAACATTTGATGTCATACTATATACCTAGTGTCCCAGATTAACTAGTTCATTTTACACTGATGAACAGTTTTAGAGTCTGTTAGTGAATATCATTTGATCTTCACCAAAACCTTGAGAGGCTGGTGGAACTAGTATTATTCCCTATTTGTAGATTTAAAAAATGCTCAGAGAAGTTAAATATTTGCCTGAGACCACATGGTTATTACATGGCGTAGATTAGAGCCAATTCTTTTTAGTTGAAATGTAGTCACCTTTTTCCTCATTCTGCTTCTAAGTGTTTAAAGTCTAAAATATGATTACTGGTAATTTTTATGATAGTGATAAGATTAAGTTATACAGAAGATGAAACTGACAGAAAAACTTCTTAGATGTTCAGGTTGTTGAAAGACTAAATCACCCTTTGTGTCAGATGGGTCAAAGCTTCTGTTCTCTTATTGTTTGGATGTCAGAAATAAATTGTTTTTTGCTGAACTGTTGAAAGATAAGCTTTTCTAGAAAAAATTGCCAGTAGAAGATTGCCTGCTGATACTTTTGTAGCACTGTAGTGTCATATTACTACTATACTGAGAAGAATATTATGGGGCTCCATAAGAAAGAGGAAATAAGGATTTTGAAAATATCACTAAAGATTAATTTTTTAAAAATAACTTTATTGAAATATAATTAATATACCAATTCACCCATTTAAAATGTACAATTCAGTGGCTTTCAGTATGTTTACAGAGTTGTGCAGTTATCACTACAATCAAATTTTGAACATTTTTATTACCCTGAAAAGAAAACTTGTACCCCATAGCTGTCATCATCCAACTTCCCAGCTCCTCCCAGCTCTAGGCAACTATTAATCTCCTTTTTTTCCTTATAGAGTTGCCTATTCTTGGTATTTCATGTATCAATATGTGGTCCATTGTGACTGGCTTCTTTCACTTAGCATGTTTTTAAGGTTCATCCATGTTGTAGCATGTGTCAGTACTTCATTTCTTTTTATTGGCAAGTAATGTGGATATACCACATTTTGTTTAGCCATTCGTCTGTTGATGGACATTTGAGTGGTTTCCACTTTTTTAGCTATTAAAAATAATGCTGCTCTGAACATTTGTGTACAAGTTTTAGGGTGGGCATATATTTTCAGTTCTCTTGGATGTATACCTAGGAGTAGAATTGCTAGGTCATATGGTAACTATGTTTACCTTTGGAGGAACTGCAAGATTGTTCTCCAAAGTGGCTGCACTATTTCACATTCCCATTTAGCAATGTATGAGTTCCAGTTTTTCCATATCCTAGTAAACAATTATTATCTCTCTTTTTCAATTATAGTCATCTCAGTGCGTATGAAGTGGCATCTTGTTGTGATTTTGATTTCCATTTCCCTGATGACTAGTAATATTGAGAAAGATCTTATTTTTGTCTAATATATTATAGTGCTTATAAAGATGACAGTTACTTTGGTAGTTAACACTAAATGACATGACGTTTTATCACTGTTTGCCCTTTTCTGTGCTAATATTTTTGAGTTGTGCTTATTGAACATAGTGAGATTTACTCACTACACCTCAGGCAAAGAAAGGTTTTCTTTTTTTTTTTTTTAACATTTTTATTGGAGTATAATTGCTTCACAATATGGCACATGGTTTTCTTTTTTTAATTGCCGAGTTAAAGCCTGGCACTCTATAAACATATAGTAAAGTGAACTTCGCCACCACCATTATCGGTGTAAAACACTTATCTGGACGTGCCACTACTAAAATGCTTCCAAGACTCCCCATTTCCTACAGGAAAAAAATCAGTCTCTTCATCATGGCTTGTAGTGCCTTTCATTATCCAATCCATGCCTGCTTTCCTAGATTTTTAAATTCATTATTACTTCCTTCCTTCCTTCTTTATACAACATAGGTTTACGCCTGTAAACTGTATACACTAGTCACATCTTGCTTTTTCATGTTTGTTTTTTTCCTTCTGCTCACTTTGCCTGTAATGTCTTTCTACTCTGTCCTGCTTTACTGGTTCAGTTCTTGTTCCTCTTTTAAATCTTTTGCTTGTATATCATGTGAAACTGTCTTTGTTCCTTTGCCTTTTCATAATACTTTGTACGTGGCTTCACTTTTATACTCACCATTTTTTTGAACCAGTTTTGACCTTGTACTCATTTTTAGGTCTAGGAAAGGGTCTGGAACATAGTAAAGGCTTACTAAATGTTTATTGAACTTAGCTGAAATTGACTGGGCTCCAGGGAAGAGACTCTTAACCAAAGTAAAAAGATATTGATTATAAACCAAAATACCAATTCTTTAATTTATGCTGGGGAATAGATATCTTTGCAGGTAGCTGAAAAACTAAATTATTAATCCTAAATATTTCTTACTGAGCATAAAAATCAGAGAAAGAAAACTAGTTTCTGAGCCTATGAAAATTTACATCTCTCAAAATAATGTACCTCTCTGGGCCCCAGGACATTCTTTGCTCTTCTCTCTCGGATAGAGCTGATTTTCAAATGAGTGTTCCTCTATTTATAATTACATAAATCATCATGTGATTTATATTAAAAAGAATGGTATATCTATAGAAGGGCTGAATTCTCCTTTATATTGACTTTTACTGATTCTCAGGTTTAATTTTTTTAAATTACAGTTATCTTATTCCACCTCACTAGACTGTATACAGCTATTTGCAAAGTATACTGGGTATTTTTGCATGTTTCATCATTCACATGATGTTCTTTTGTTTTTCTTTTTTCAGCTGAAGAAGGAAAATTTGAGGTAATACAGGTGTTGAATGAAAAGCACAAGGTATTAGTGCTAGTTACATCTATATTAGATAGTTTTCTGGAGTATCACCAGGCTAATTCATGGACAATGTGAGACTTGTGCTAAGCTTTGAAGAATTGGCAGGATTCATGTGGACTGAGGTGAAATAGGACAGAGAGTAGGATGGATGAGGGCAGGATCAGGAGGCTTGAAACTGAAGTTAAGATGTACATGGTAGATTGGAGGCAGATTGTAGAGGTCTATGAATTCTAGGCTGGAGGTTTTGAAATTTTATCTACAGACAAACGGAAGCTATTACTTTTTAAGCAGTTCATGCCATAATGTTAGCCAGTGATTAACATGGCAGTGAAGTCCAGAATTTATTGGAACTCTTGGCTCTTGGGTGGGTTCAGGGAACCTATTGTGAGAGTACTGCCAGAGTATTGGTGTGAGGTACTGACATGGTACTCTTGGAGATGTCAGTTATTATGGAAATCATTCAGTCATTCAAAAAAAATTTTTGGCACCTACTACATACTCCTGTTGTACTGGATACTAGAGATAGAAAGATCAATAAGAAATGTTCCTGTCCTTAAGCAATCAAGCACCTCACAGACTAATGAAGGAGAGGCTTTTCGTCAGCATGTTAAGTAAATGATAGTGTTATGGGAGCTCTCGGGGAATAAATAACTTAGCTTCAAAAATGGAATGATATTTGAGCTGAGTCTTTTATGAATAAAAGAGTTCGAGGCAGAGTGAGGGAGAGGGAAACTCTAGGTGAAATATAATTTTCAAAGGCCCTATAGTGTAAAAGAGCCAGTCACGTTTGGGCAATGGCGAGAAGTTTAGAGTGGCTACTGGGAGGGCCATGATTACTATTTGGGAGTTTGAGAGTGAAGTGGGAAGGCTAGTCTTAACAGGTATGAATAGAACTTTAAATCCATTGCACTCTGTAACAGTACATTGAGTTCAGGTTTGTTTATTGACAGTCTTAGAAAATAATTTAAAAAAATCAACATTACTTTAGATTAGAAAATTTATGAGCTTCTCTCCCCCATAATATTTTATAATTTAAAAACCATGCCAATAAGATGATTTTCAGAATCATATTCAAAAGAGGGTGATATTTCTAAACAAATTTATGCCAGGGAAAGTACTCTTATTATTTATGACATTGGCCATTTTAAGATAGATGGATTTGGTTAACAATTAAATATCTTACTACTGAAGATATTTGTAATTTTATTATTGACAGAATTAAGATACAAGATATATATATGACTGTTTATCGTAAAGGTATAGTGGACAGAAGAGAGTTGAGACTTGCTTTAACAACACATACGTTGCTTTATCTAAGCACTGACATCCTCATTAGCTAATGCTTCAGCAATTGTACAGTGTTATTGTGAGGATCAAATGAGTTTTAGTAGCTGTGAACATACTTATAGACTCTTAAGTGTTCCTAGGTATTGTTTGCTGTTATCTTCAGAAAAATCTTAGGTTGGGTCTCTATCCTGCATAAAGCTGGCAATAAAAATCGCCCCCACGTTCAACTGTCTGAATTTTCCAGGTGAAAAGTTAATATAGTTTGCTAATGAGACTGATTGGCATTAAGATTAACGTCCCCTGAAGGTAACCATTATAAGTCATAGACAGAATAAAAAAAAATGTTTAAAACATTGGAGAGCTCCAGTACCAAGAAACTGAAGGGGGATTTGATCCTTGAAGGGAACAGTTCACGGTGAGATATACACCTATGACTTTTTCTCTGAGGGCAGCCCTCAATCCATGATGCTGGGCAGTGAGAACTTAAGAAGAAAACTACAGTTTTATTGGCTTGTGGTATAAGTGGCTAGAGTTTGGGATGGCCAGAGCAACTGAAATTTAAGGGGTAAAATCCAGGAAAAGAATGACCCAGAGAGGAGGAAGCCACCAAATCTGAATTTTAATTTGCTACAAATGTTTTACAGATCCCTGAACTGTGAATATTACAGGGGAGATTCCGTGGAGCCTGCAGAAAGCAACAGTTAGAAGACGGTGAAAGATGAGGCAGATTTTATTTCCTGCCCATAGGAGGAAGGACATATTTGGAATTTGAAACCTGCCAGGTTAGAGGGGCCAACAGCTTGAGCTTCCACGGAAATCAAAGAAGCACCAGCCTTAGGAGTAAAGACTTGTTGCGTGATTAAGGAATTTCCCCTAAGACCAAGCCAAAACTGAAAACAGATTTACACTAGCCAAGTGTAAAACCAAGCTTCCACAGATGTAAGGTGCCTAATAAAAAAGTGAGTGTTCTTCAGAAGAGAACAAAATCTAGAGTCTCCAGAGTTTATCCACAATACTCAAAACACATTAAAAATTATTAGATATGCAAATAAACAGAAAATGTGACCCATAATTGAAAGAAAAATTGGTCAATATAGGCAAACCTCAAGGTTACGCTTATAAAGACATTTTCAAATAAAGTTAGGACAAATTGTCACCACTAGACCTCCTGCATTATAAGAAATGCTAAGGAAAATTTTCAGACTGAAGGGAAATGACACTAGATGAAAGCTCATCCAGCTGCAGTAGGGAGGAAAAGTAGTGGCTATCAATAAGAGACCAAATATAAAGGAATTTGTTTTTTTCTTCTCTCCATTTTTTGAAAGACATATGACTGTTTACATTTAAATTTATTGTGCAATTTATAATGTATATAAGTTATAAAATATATGATGACAATAGCAGAAAAATTGGGGTCAGTAAATAGAATCATACATGTTTGTGAAGAGTTGCAGTGTTATCTCTAGGTAGACTGATAAGTTAAGATGCATGTCTTATCCTGAGAACAATCACTAGAATAGATTACAAAAGGATACAGCTAAGAAGCCATTTTAAGAATTAAAATGAAATACTTAAGATATTTGGATAATCTGAACAAAGGCAAGAAAAAAATAAATAGGGACTTCCCTGATGGTGCAGTGGTTAAGAATCCGCCTGCCAATGCAGGGGACACAGGTTCAAACCCTGGTCCAGGAAGATCCCACATGCCGCCGAGAAACTAAGCCCGTGTGCCACAACTACTGAGCCTGTGCTCTGCGCTATACGTGCCACAACTACTGAAGCACGCAGGCCTAGAGCCCATGCTCCACAACAAGAGAAGCCACGGCAATGAGAAGCCTGCACACTGCAACGAATATTAGCCCCTGCTTGCCGCAGTTAGAGAAAGCCCGCATGCAGCAATAAAGACCCAACACAGCCAAAAATAAATAATAAATATTAAAAAAAAGAAGAAAGAAAAAAATAAATAGCAGATGGGACAAATAGAAAGCAGATAGCAAAATGGTAGACTTAAAATCCAGTTACAGCAACAGTAACATTAAATATAAAAAATTATCATTGTGTACAAAAAGCATGGCACAGATTTATATTGTGTAAAAGAGATACACTTTAAGTAAAATGCAATAGATAGGTTAAAAGTGAAAGGATGGCAAAAGATAGACTATGCAAACAGTAAGTATAAGAAAGTTTGTGTGCTATATTAATAATCACACAAAGTAGACCTTAAGACAAGTGGTATTACCAGAGATGAAGAGGACATTTCATAATGATAAAAGAGTCGATTCATCAGAATTAAAAATGATAAAGAATGTATAGTTTACTTCAAAATGCATAACAAAAATTAATAGATGGTGGTTGTACAACATTGTGAATATGCTTAATGCTGCGGATCTATACACTTAAATATGATTAAAATGGGAAATTTTATTTTGTATACTTTATCACAATTTGAAAATTACAGAACTAAAGGAAGAAATAGACAAATTCCGGCTCATATTGGGAAAATTTTTAACTCTTTTCTTAGCAACTGATAGGACAACTAGACAAAAAATGTTTGTAGAAAAACTGGAAAACACTCTTAATTGCCTAGGCATAACTGACATTTGTGGATAGCTACACCCAACAGCTGCATCGTACACATTCTTTTTCAAATTCACATCATACATTCTGTAAAGTTGGTCATATCCTGAATCATAAAATAAATGTTAATAAATTTAAAAAATGACTCTTATAGAATATGTCCTCTGACCATAGCAGAATTAAATTAGACATCAATAAAACAGCCAGAAAAGCTTCAAATATTTGGAAATTAAAGCAGCATGTTCTAGGGGCTTCCCTGGTGGCGCAGTGGTTGAGAATCTGCCTGCCGATTCAGGGGACCACGGGTTCGTGCCCCGGTCCAGGAAGATCCCACATGCCGTGGAGCGGATAGGCCTGTGAGTCATGGCCGCTGGGCCTGCGTGTCCGGAGTCTGTGCTCCGCAACTGGAGAAGCCACATCAGTGAGAGGCCCGCGTAGTGCAAAAAAAAAAAAAAACCAGCATGTTCTAAATAACTCATGGATTTAAGGAGACGTCAGAAGGAAAATTAGAAAACAGTTTTGAGTTCAAAGAAAATAAAATATATCAAAATTTGTAGAATGCAGTTTCAACTGTGCTTAGAGCATAATATATAGCTAAAGTGATTTTATTAGAGAAGTCAAATGATCTAAGTTTCATGTTAAGCTAGAAAAATATGAGCATATTAAAACCAAATGAAACAAAAGGTGTTAATAAGGAAGAGAAGTCAATGTAATACAAAGCAGACAAACAATAGAAAAATAATGTTGGTTCTTTGGAATTACTAATAAATTGGTAAACTGATTATGACTGATTTAAAACGATAAAGCACAAATTATCAATATCAGGAGTAAAAGCACATCATTTCTATGGACATAATAAGGATAGTGAGGGAGTACTTTGAACGACTTTGTGCCAATAAAGTCAACAACTTAGATGGAATGGACACATTGCTTGAAAATCGCAACTCTACTAAAAACCAGCACAAGGTAAAATGGAAAATCTGAATATTCCTATATTTATTAAGTCGAATCATTGCTAGTAACCTACCTGAAAAGCTAACTTCAGGCCCAGATGGTTTCACTGGTGAATTAAGTAAAACATTAGAGAATAAATAGCTCCAAGCTTAAACAAAAGCTTTAAGAAAATAGAGGTAGAAGGAGTACTTCCCAGCTGAGTTTTGAGGCCAGCATAACTAATACTGTGGCTTTTTTTTTTGTGTGTGAAATTAGTCATGCTTCATTTAATTGTCCAGTTTTTTTTTAGTACATTCAATAGTGACATAGATTCTCAGTAATTCATAAGTACATGTTAAATACTAAAGTATATCATAACAGACTCCAATACATTTTATGTTAGATATTATACCTAAGGGCTACCCATTCCTATAACAAATTGAATGAGGCTCTTCTTCTTGAAATTGCCGCTGAATACACTTTACTTAATTTTGTTTCTGTCCTTCTGAGACTGTTAAAGACCAGCAGTGACCTGGATGGGCTGCACTTTTGGTAGTAATGGAGATTCCAGTACACTGGGAAAGGCAGTGGTTCGGATTCATGGCTTGTTAGTTCTGGAAGTGGCTTAAGTTGTTACAAGCAAAGAAAATTCTAGACACAGATTGAAAGTATCCTTAAAATATTGTAAAATCAAACCCAATAATATATAAAAGAATAATAAATCCTTTTATATAAACTGACCAAGGCAGTTTTCTCAGAAAAGTCAGTTTGTTTACCATATGAAAATTAATTTGCGCAAGTCACCATGTTGAAATTATTTAAAGGAGGAAAACCTACTAAAGGATCTATCTCAATATATGCAGGAAAACATTTGACAGAATAACCTTTATATATGATAAAGCCTTTCTGCAAACTAGAATGGAAGAGCACTTCTTGAATTTAATAAAGGGCATCTACAAAAAAACCTGCAGCCAGCTTTATACTCAATGGGGAAAGCCTGAATGCTTTCCCTTCTGATGGAATTCAAGACAGAGATGTCCGCTATCACCACTTACATTCATTCAGATTCACTGAAAAGGACAAGTAGATTCTAAAATTTTTACAGAAAAGTAAAGGACCTAGAATTGCCAAAACCATCTTGAAGAACAAGTTGGATGATTCACTATCTGATTTCAAGACTTACTATAAAGCTAAAACAATGAGACTGGTAAGGATTGATAAATCGGTAGATCAGAAAGAATGGATGTATCTCAAAAACAAGATTGAAAGAAGCTAGATACAAAGAAGTATGGTCTCTAACATTCCATATGAAGTTCATCAATATGCAAAATTAACTATGGGGACAGAAATTCGATCAGTGATTGTCTAAGGCAGTGGGGATTGACTGGAAGGGGGTAAGGTATGAGGGAACTTTCTGGGATGATGGAAATGTTCTGTTTCTTGATTGGGATGGTAGTTACAAGGATACACACACACACACACACACACACACACACACACACATATACACTCACAGAATGGTACACCTTGGATCTCATTTTATTATATGCAAATTTTGCCTAAAAAAAGTTAATTTCAACCTTATGTTGGCTCTCTCCATTATATTCCTTTTCTGCAATGGTCAGTGATAGTTTAAATGTTTTTTTCTGCCATGACACTTTTTCTAATATCCTCTGTTGAAATAACTTTTCTCCTTACTCTTACACTGTGCCTAAATCTCAGTCATAGCAATTACATAATCCAATTTTGTTCCATGATTACTAGGTATGAGCTCCTTGAAGCAAGGGCATATCTCTTAGTCATTTCTGTATCTCCAAAATCCCAAACATAGAGCTTTGCATATGGAAGATATTCAGAGTTGGAAAGAAAAGGGTATGTATATAGGTATGGTTGTGCACGCATTATTTTCAGCACTCGTACTGTCAATTTTGTACATCTTAATGCATTTTGCCATGTTGTTTAAAACTATCTAATATCTCTGCAAAATACCACATTATTTATTTAAATAGCATCTAATCTTATTTTATTAAAGCAAGTATATCTTGCTGCTTCTGCTATGACCACAGCACTAAATAACCTCGGCCAAGCCATTTGCCTTATGTACTGATATCAAATTACTTTGAGAGATTTTCCCCTTATTATGTAGATAGTTAATATTTTCTTTGGCTTATATATATGTTTACATTTATGGCTATGAATTTTTTAACAGTTTACATAGACTCGTTTACTAGGTAACATAAAAATTTCTCATTTGCTGGTGATGTATCACATCACCTTTTTACTTGAAAGAATCCAACTTGACACATTGATTTTTTTTTTTTTTTATTATGTACCCACAGCTTTGTGTCTCCTGTTTGCTCTCTAACTGCCATCAGATTTTCAAGTGTATCAGTCATTGATGTTAATATTCTACATGGCCCTTAATGGCAGAGGAAAATTAACTTATTAGCCTGAGGTCTCAATTAGGCAATATCTTCTTTTTTTTTTTTAATTTTTATTGGAGTATAATTCATTTACAATGTGTGTTAGTTTCAGATGTACAGCAAAGGGAATCTGTTGTACAAATACATATATCTGCTCTTTTTTATATTCTTTTCCCATATAAGCCATTACAGAGTATTGAGTAGAGTTCCCAGTGCTATACAGTAGGTCCTTATTAGTTATCTATTTTATATATCATAGTGTGTATGTGTCAATCCCAGTCTTCCAATTCATCCCTCCCCCACCCCTTAACCCCCAGTAAGCATAAGTTTATTTTCTACATCTGTAACTCTATTTCGGTTTTGTAGGTAAGTTCATTTGTAGCCTTTCTTAGGCAGTATTTTCTTATTTTAATTTCTTATCTATTGAAATGGATTTGTGAGTGATGAAGAAAAATTTTTAAATATATTATCAAGTAAGTTGTCGTAACTATAGCAGGTAGTTAAATTCAGTGTTATCTTCTTACATTTAAAACTTGCATTAAGGAAGAACATATATAAATCACAATTCATGTTTGATGACTATCGAGTAATTATTTTATCATTGATATTTAAAGGTGGCTGTTTCTTTTGTAAATCCAAGAATAGGGATCTCGGAGTAAATGCATTACTCATGTGATTATTACTTAAAGTTTATGAAAAAACTCAAAATCTGTAGGACTCTTGAACAACGAAGTTGGGTAGCTCTAGATATAGGGCTGTAGGACAGTGTTCTTGGATGTGGTTTGAAGGGATGGGGTTATGCCTTTTTAAGGGGAAACTTAAAAAGTGTATAATGATAGAGATCATTGGAAAGTTGAGCTTGGGGAGATGTTTTTGGATTTACACAGTAATGCACTCTCTCTGGTTAAGTTCATTCATGATGCTTAATTGCTTAATGATTGGCTTAGAGTTTGGTACTTAACTCACATTCAGATGTTTGCTGGGTAAACAGCTGAATAACATCTCAGATGGCAAGTTCAGCCTTAGCTTTCAAAGCAAACACAGTAAATCTTCAAAAAGTAACATTTTCAAAGAATTTACTTACTCTGTTAACCCTTTCTATTTTCAATGAAATGTTTCAGGAAAACAAGGTTTAAAGTTTATTTCGTAGTTATATGTGAAAGAATGCCAATTTGAAACTGTAGAGTTTTAAAGAATAAAGCATAGCATTATGCTTAGTATTTATGATACAGTATTCCTCTAATTGATTTGTGCTCTTAGAATGGGCTAACCATTCTTGATTTCCAAATTAATAGCAAATAGATATAAACAGAATGCAAGCTAGAAGATAGAGGATGGAGGTAAAACTATTGGAATAACAAATACAGATTTGTCATTTGATTTTTTTCAGTTTATTATAAGATAGTATGAGATATTATTAGAGAATATTGCTAAAAATCCTCCCTGTACCCAGGACAGTTTCAGAGATGGTGACTGAGCTCATCTTACTGTTTTGAAAAATATCAAGATTCTCTAGGACTAGAAAAATGTAACATGAGGATTTGGTTTAAAAATGTATACTTTTAACAACACGAGGTCTAGAGACAGGTAAGGAAGTGATTATTGAATTGCACATTAATGCTATCATGGCCTATTAGGAGGATATTTGGCTAAATGACTGCAGTGTCCAAAAAATCTTTACTGTGCTCCTCAGAGTGAAAATGTCTTCCCTTAGTAGAATTCAGCACCTCAAGAGCCATAAAAGTAATTTTATACAATTTGTTTTAAATATAATATTTTGTAATACAGTTCCCTTAGCTATGATAGTCTTTCTGTTACAGCTTGACTTTCAAGTAAAACCGTAAATCGTATAGCTCTTGCATTATAAGGCATTGGCAACCTTTTCCCATCATTTGAGAATTTAAGGAGGAAAAAGAATAGAGGGGAGAAGAGAAGTAAACAGAACGTGACGCAGGATACAATTCCTCAATCCAGCACAATTCCTTTTGTGGCGGCCTCTGGAAGGCAGACATTGTTTTTGTTTTTGTTTTTGCGGTACGCGGGCCTCTCACTGCTGTGGCCTCTCCTGTTGCGGAGCACAGGCTCCGGATGCGCAGGCTCAGCGGCTATGGCTCACGGGCCCAGCCGCTCCGCAGCATGTGGGATCTTCCCGGACCGGGGCACGAACCTGTGTCCCCTGCATCGGCAGGCGGACTCTCAACCACTGCGCCACCAGGGAAGCCCTGGAAGGCAGACATTGGAAAACAAAGTGTAGACAAAAGCGACTTTAGATCTATCACATCTGTCATATAAAACATTTTAAAAGGATCAAATCCCAAGTCAAAATTTTTTGCCCTCAAACATCTTTTAAACTATCTATTGTGTTATTATCTAAATTTTTCCTATATGAAAAGTTTACCAGTGTATGTTAAAGAAAAATGAAATCAAAATTCATTTTGGCATAGTGTTCAAAGTGAGCACCACAAGTTTACCCTTACAAATGATATATTTTCTTTTAACTAATAGTCAGCTGTTTTCATAAAAGCACTCTGGTGTTCAGGGTAAGAGAATGTCCCATTTGCCACGAGTGGGTCCGTGTTGTTAAATCCAGTTTGCAGTTCCCTAGCCCAGTGGGTGCTAAGTGTCAGGTGCTATGCAGGGTTTGGCAAGATTGGGAGGGACTGCACCCAGCAGCCCTTTCCCCTGTTATTGCCACAGGGCTTTACTGCATTTCACAGAGATGTGTGAACAACAGACTTCTAAAGCGGTCCTTAAACATGAGGCTGAGGTAAATTTATGCCCCCTTTTATGAGTTCTGCAGAATAATTATCAAGTAATCATGAAACATTTATTATAGCTTGACTTACAATAAACATTTATTATAGGGAGCCTGGGTTTTAATCCTAGTTCCACCGCATGTTAGTTCTGTATCTTCTTTGTGCCTTATTTCTTTGTCTTTAAAGTGGTAATAATAATGGTACCTACCTCATAGGGATGTTGCGAAGATTAATGAGTTAAAGTATTTTAATTCTTTTGAACAGTGCTTGGCACATAGTAACTAGTGCTATGTGTTAGCTACTACTTTTTCTGTTCAAGCTGAGTTTGACCTTCAAGTAGATTTTCGTGTATTTGGAACATAATCATCACTGCTGTGGAACTACTAGAGATAAGAAACATGTTTATCTGTTGACTGTGTTTTCAGATAACCATGTTATCATCAGTTCAGAGAGGGGCAATTATGAACTGCAAAATTCTGTGTCTTAAATGGCCATCTATTCAAAGATACTTGTCTTTTGTTTCATAGGTTAGAGCAATATGATTCCTTTAAAACAAGAATGATTGTAAATTGTTCAGTTCAATGAAGGATTTGTTTGGTTTTGTGTGAGGCACAGGCCATCTGATGGCAGCAGCTCAGCAGGTCTGCTCAGCCACAGTAGGGAGGGCAGGCACCCAGGAATGAGGGATGTTTGGTTTACAGAGTTTCAGTTCCTGACACTGGGAAGGCCTAATCTGAGGTGAAGAAGCCCGGCTTGTCTCCTTTGTTGATAGGTGGCCCAAACACACAATTTGAAAGTATTGCTTACTATTTGAGGTCCCCTCCTTAGTTTTCTGGTAGGCAGGTGCTGGTACTGCTAGTTGTACCAGAAGATAGCTCATTTGTTAACTTCAGTTTAGAAAGTTTTTAAAGGTATCTTTCTGTGAGTGATCATGATGCTAAAGAATATTCTAAAAATTTTTAGAACTCATGAAGGCTTGGCATTTTTGATTGAGTCAACCTCATTTCCCCTTCTGTCAGCTTGATGTGCTCTCTGGCCTCCAGAAGGTAAATGATGTTTGCTCTAAGGTGGACCTTGGGTGCTTATTGTTCACTTTCACCCCCTGGAGTTTTAAAACACTTAGATCAGTGGTTCTCAGCCTTGATGGCACCTGGGGAGCTTTTAAGAAAATAGAATTCCCTGAGCTTGAAGCCCAGAGCAATCAGTCAAAATCCCTGGGGTAGGTGGGCCCTGGACACTGGTGTGTTTTAAAAGCCTCCTGGGTGATTCTAATGTGCAGCCAGGGTTTAGAACCCTTGATTTGGCTTATAATTATGAGATCCCCCATGTCAATAGGGGGCTGCTTGTCTGTTTGGGGATTGCCTGCCTGGTTTGTCAGTGTACTCTTGTCATTCATCTGGTTCCTGGTTTCCTTGGATTTAGAGGACTCTTGGTAAGTCTAATAGTGCCTTAACTAGTATAGAGTTCCTCCTCTCTTAGTCTCATGTTAAAATTTTCATCAGTATCACAGCAAAGCAAACTCTTACTTATTCTTCTTATTCTCCAGTATGCGTATCATTGGAGGAACAGTTTTTCCTCAAGAAACTGGTTACTGCTGCGTACTAAAAGTTTGGGTGGATGATACAGCTGGAATAGAAAAGTTGCATTGAATTAGTTGAGAGGGGAGAAGGTCAGGGAGGTAAAAACCTTTTTTGCTGAGCTTTCTCTTTGTGCTTAGGTACCAAAAGAATGATTTCACTTAATTCTCCCAACAGCTCAATGAAATGGACACTGTCATCTGTGCATTAAAATGTTACGTAACTTGATCAGGGTTTTGTGGTTAATGTGTCCAGAGGTGAAGTATGACCCAGGTCTGCTCCTACCCTCTCTCTATCATAAACCACAGTTACCTGATCTCTTGTGTATTTGGTCTCTACAAAGCCATGGTAATTTATTTCTATCAAAATATTTTTATCATGAAAGATATTTATAGTAAAATAAGCTCCTTTGTTTTACTTTTAGAAATCTTAGGATGTAAATGTATAAAACATGTTTTATCTTGACTAGTCTCTGAAAACAGGCTTTAATATATCCTTAAAGTTTGGCAATAGAGTGTGAGTTCCTTTTTCCTCCCCTAGTATTAAGGCATTGAATTGTAAATGTCAGACCTAGACTCTTGGGACTTAGAGATTTCAGAAGGCTGGAGGGCTAAAGTAGTCTGTCTTCTACAGCTCGCTTAAAAAAACAGGCTAATATGTATCTTTATATTTTTCTTTTTGTATTTTCCCTTTTCTTCCCTTTTCTTTTTTCTTTTAATTTTTAAAAAATATTATGTTCTGGGATTAAATAGTGAGTAGTAAAGTGCAAAGTATTATGTGAGCATCTTCGGGTCTAAAAATGATTCAGTTTCTGTATTCATTTCAGTGCTTCCTTGAAGTATTCAGTGCACCCCTTTAATCTTAATTCATCACTAAGGGGGTTTGGAAAACGGAAGGAAAGATCAAGAAAGGTATAGAGAAATGAAAAGTAAAGGCTTTCATCTTTAGTACTTTTCTTATTTATTTCCTAATCCAATATATTTGGTTTCTACCTTTTTATTGCTTTTCTTTTAAATAATTGGCAATGTAGGATAACCTTTTTTCTTAAATTTTTAAAGAGAGAACACACTGAATAGAAATTTCATTCATTTACAGCATTAAAACACACATTAAGATTTGGTTATACAAGTTATCATCTTAAGGGAAAGAGGCCAGAAATATGCATTTGTGTGAGCTGATCTCTCTAGTTCTCATCAGATGAGTCTTCAGAAGAAAAGGTCTGGTCATATCTAGAGTAACAAAAGAAGGAAAGGTCTGGTTATATCTAGAGTAACAAATAGTTTCATTGGAAAGAATTTCTGTGTAAGTAACTTTGCAGAGCTAATGATCCAATAGAGTTGCTGCATAAAAGTTTACTATGAGTGTGAAACAGTTTTCTGTTTAGTTTATATAGACAGTTTCGATATATATAGCTGTTTTTGTATCATTTCATAAAACATTTACTAAATGCCTACTGTGCAAGATACTTTATAAGGTGCTATGCTGAATATAAAGTTAAATATGCAGTCAAGTGAAATAGGTAAATAATTTATTATAATACAAGGTATAATGACATAAATAGAGGTCAAAAATGTTTTCTAGGTGAGCAGAGGAAGGAGTGATTAAGTATTGGTGTAATTATCAATACTTATGGATTAAAGTATAAAACATGTCTAATAAGATTTCCTTTAATATTGTAGGCCAAGTGATTAGTCATTCATAAACACTTTGTTCACTTTCTAAATCTTAGTTAATTTTTCTGAGTGTATTTGTAGCTACTGTTTGAGTAGGAGGTACTCTTAACATCCATGTAGGAATTGTGTTTTGTTTTTCTACTCTTTTTGGAAGTAAAATGAAATTGCCTGGAAAATAATAGACTTACTCACAAGATATGTGTCTTCAGGACTGCTATACTTTTGATTTAGCATGGCTTAAAAGTTAGAACAGCTTTGAAAAGTGTATTGAGTCTTGATTTATGAATGCCAGTGAGTATGGGTTGTTATGTAATCAGGACTGGCCTTCTGAGCTCTACCACCATAAATCTACCATGGAAAATATTCTGGGAACTTGGATCAATAGAAAACATTCAGGTGTCCTAGATTCATAGAAGCCACCAATTTAAAGAGACCTTGAAGTTTATGTACTCTAACTCAGTTTAAAAAGATTGAGGCCTAGAGGTATTAGGAGATTAGTCCAGTGGTCAGAATAATTTGGAAAGATCTTTGATATTGATATATTCATATTGCTATTTTTGTTATTTATCTGGTAGATTTAAAGTGCTATGCTTATTTGTTATTTAGAATTTTGTCAGTCATTAAGAATAGACATTTGAAGAAGATGACAACTTAAAACATTAGCAGCTTTTTCATATTTCTAGTCATTTTAATAATGATTATTAGCATCTGACTTCATCTTTTTTCTGCTATCGGCTGCTATGTGCTTTCCTAACTCTCCCTCCACCCCCCCATTTTTTAAGTAAAGTGCTTTTTTGTCTAAAAAAATGATGCTTGATGGCAAAATGAAATCATAACTAATCATTTACAGAGAAGAAATAACTGTAAAGCAATACATCTGGGCATTTATTTTAATGAAAAGTATATCTTTTAAACAGATATCAGAGAGTTTTGTCTTAGCCCCATTTTTATATTGTAAATTACAGAATTATATTGTATTAGATAGGATGGTGATTTTGGTGTTTTGCATGTTGTGTTTGGTTCAGAACGCCTATCCAAAATTATCGTGACTTTTGTCCATTCTTTTTCATTGTAATTTGTGCGAGAGATAAAGAAGAATCAGATTTTTCTCATTTTTCAATTTTTCACTACAATATAAAAATATCTTTTCTGGTGACATGCACATATGATGAAAAGAAAATCATTCTAATTTTTACCATTATATGTTATTCCTAGTGTGGTGAACACAAACCTTTTATTCATACTCAATGCTATTAAGACCACATTTTACAACCATGTATTGATTTCTTATTACAGGTACATGCTGGGACTTGCAGCAATTCCAGCAGTTATACAGTTTTTTGGCTTTCTCTTTTTACCTGAAAGCCCTCGATGGCTTATTCAGAAAGGACAGACTCAGAAGGCCCGTAGAATTTTATCTCAGATGCGTGGTAACCAGACCATTGATGAGGAGTATGATAGCATCAAAAACAACATTGAAGAAGAGGAAAAAGAGGTTGGCTCAGGTATGTGGATTTTATACATATATGAATTTTAAAACTACATAATAGTTTTACTTATAAATTATATTCTTTTAGTATTATTTAATGTCGCTAAATGATGAAGTGGGTTAATATGTATAACTAAACCAAAATAAACATATTTTAATTTTAAAAGCAATATAATAATGTTATAAAAGAATGAAGAAAACACTGCCATAATGCCACTGTCCTCAAATAATTACTATTTTTATTTTTGTAATTTCTTTTATTTTAAGTCAGATATACTTGACATAGTTGTCATTTTGAGTGTGGGGACATTTTTTGAGTATATATTTTACATATAAATATTTAATATATAAATATAAGTATGTATTATTGACCTTCTATATTAAATAAAAGTTCAGTTTGAACTGTTGTCAAAATAAATCACTTTAGTAAAATTAAATACCTTGTTTACATGTGTTACATTGATTTCCATACTAATTTTTATAAAGACTAAGAATACTTTCATATACTAGTTATGGAATAATTTTGCATTTCCCTGTTTTCATTAAAATGTTTAATTGTCTAATCACAATTTAACCATGTCAGAAACCAAAAAAAGCATGGTTCTGGTTAACTTATGTTGATGAATTTATTTTCAGAGAAGAAATCACGTAGGGATTTAAAAATTCTCAGGCAAGATCTGTAATCTTGACAGTCTGATTTGGGTAAGCGATTTGCCAGATGGGAATGATGGGAAAAGGTAGACATTTTACAATTCCCGGCTGAATTCACATTCCCCCAAATTGTTTCATTTTCTCTCAACCTTCCTTCTGCCTCTACATTAATTGGTTGTTCAATGGAGATGCTTACTTATATTAGTCAAATTATTTTTCATACCTGAGAAAATGCCAAACACACACACAACCCTTTATTGATACATGTCATACACAAGTCTTGGAAGGTCTGTTCACTCACTCTTACTATCTTTTGGTAGAGCTGAAGAAGCAATAGAATGAACACTGCAGAAACTGGTCACTGTGGTAGCCACACATGGTTTGACTTACATATACACAGTACATGATAGTTACATACACAGTGTGATCTTATTACCTCCTTGCTCAGACGAAAGCCCCTCAGACAAAAGCCCCTAGATAATTGTGAGCCCACTCTAGGTGAAGGTCATTTTTAGCAAAAAGTTTCTGAGTATATACCATGTGCCTGGCATTTCCTATACTCTGCACATTAGTGCAAGTATTAAAGAGACTTTTGTTTTAACAAAATTAATTCACTTAGTTCAAGATTGTGTTAATTTTTAAAATACAATTTTAAGTGTCTATTTAAATTACAAATAACCTCTTTCATGCTTCTGTCTAAATTCCTCTCAGCAGCTGCTTGAATGAAATATGAGGTTGTTTCATATTGTAATCAATAACGTAATGTAATTACATGTAATCAGTATACTTGAAACCCATGTGCTAATAATGTGTGAGTGGAAATCTTTTCAGAGTATTAGGTTATATTAAATACTACTTAGAACATAAGTTTTTATTAATTTATGTTAAGGATAGAAACAACAACTTAATAAAAAAACACTTCTTGTTTAGGAGTAGGGATACCACTGACTTTACTACAAAGCATTGAACATGTAGCTTCACTTTGACTACTTAAAAAGTTGTGTGACTGGTCTAGCCATGCACTTGTTGACGATGCACGCTGTTTGAGTCTCATGACTATTTGGAATGTGTAACCAAATGGGTTTTTAGAAACTTGAGGTAGATAGGATTGCAGTTATCTGTGTCTGCTTTAGTTTTTATTAGACGTCTTTGGGAACTAAGTAGGACACTATTTTATGTATACCTATTGGATATAGATAAAATAGTTAGCTATTTACCTATTTCCTCATATTGCTTTATATGCACATTTGGCACAAATCTTTTTAAAAAAATTATATACATAAAATTTATTTGTTATGCATTACATATTGATAGAAAACTTAAAGGCAGATATCACTTCAAAGATAAAGTGGCACAAATCTTAATACCATAATATTATCCACTGAATCCTAATTTGTCTTATGCTTGGGCAAATATTGTAAACTTTGTAACTAATAGGATTAATAATTTTTCCATTTCTGGATTTGTATTATTTGAGTACTGTCATCTTGCTTAATTTTAAAACTAATCTCATGTTCTTTTATAAAGGTAAAGAATTAATAGCATTATGGCATGAATGCACACAGACAGTTTTGCCAGGGTTACACAAGCACCAATAATTTGGGGCTTCATTTTTGTGACTGATAAATTTGACCACAGTAAAACGTATTCTGCACAGTATGAATTTTATTGCATCATTTTCATCTCAGTTCAGTTGGAAAATAGAGAATAGTGCTAGGACTTGTGTTACAAACCACAAGATCCTGCCCTCAGTCACTTTACATTTGAAAAGATAGGCTAGATGGACAACTACACGTGAAGAAACAGCTAACTTTGAAATAACAAAAATGTTCTGGCTCAGAGAACAGTCAGCCATTGTGTTGGAGGGTTAGAGAGTGACTTGTGTTAATCTGTCCATGGATTCTGATGAATTTTGAGCCATGACTTCAAGCCCAGGAACTCTGAGTAGTGGAGGGTAGTTGCTTGGAGGGACGAACCTTGTCCTAGGCACCATAAAATACTCAGCTATTCCAGTAGGGTAGAAAATGGTTGTTTAATACGACCACCTTTCCTTTTGGCAGAAATGTTTTATCATCAGACGTGGTGGCTTAGTTACCTGCTACCTGTGAGCCAAATAGGTCTGATTCCAGATCAGTAAACGATGTCCTTCTCTCAGAGTTTCCAGTGGATTTGTGACTTGTGACTATAATGGTACTTCGTTATGTGACCCTCCTCTATTTGTAGGATTTTTTTCCTTGGTCACTTGAGTTTAAATTTGACCTCTTTGAGGAAAATAGGCATAGCTGCTGAACTATGTATTAATTTTTTGGATGTGTGAAATGTCAGTGTATATGGGACTTATTTACTTCCTGTTTCAAAACATACTTTATGACTTTATGTAGTGAATATGGTGGCTTCTCTGACCAGGTCTGCAGGAGAAGTGAGACTCATAGGCCATGCTGTGGAACAGGATTGGGTTATAATGGGATTTCATCTCTTCTTCTGCACATGACATAAAAGTCGACCTCTTTAGCATGTGATTTCTCCACTATGGGGGAAAAAAGGCAGTTTATGGAAAAAGAAGCAAACAGTTTTCATTTGTGTTCAACACTGTTTATACATCGTGTAGGACTAATAAAGTGAGACTAGAAGAAACGACAGCTTGGTTGGGAAAGCTCTCAGAATTGGGAGACAGGGAAATGAAAGACTTGTCCTGGCTCCATTCCAAACTTGTAATCCTAAAAGGATTTTGGGGGGAGCACTGAACCTCAGTTTTCTATTAGGTTTTTAAGAAAAGAGAACCAGATTATAACAGCTCCACAGTCTGATTTTTTAGTTTTAAAACTCTGTGAGAAATGCCTGTTTTAAAATTTCTAAATACTGGAACTTCCCAGGTGGTCCAGTGGTAAAGAATACGCTTTCCAATGCAGGGGACGCAGGTTTGATCCCTGGTCGGGGAACTAAGATCCCACATGCCGCAGGGCAGCTAAGCCCGCATGACACAACTACTGAGCCCATGTACCTCACCTAGAGAGCCCCCCGTGTGCTGCAAACTACAGAGCCCATGTGCTCTGGAGGCTGCACGCCACAACTAGAGAGAATCCCACATGCCGCAATGAAGATCCTGCGTGCAACTAAGACCCGACACAGCCAAAAATAAAAAAAATTAAAAATAATAAAATAAAAATTCTAAATGCTATACAAGAGTCTTTCATTCTGAAATACTTATTGAGTGACACTCAATAAATGTGGGGATGTGGCAGTAAGTAGATAGACAAGGTTCTGGCCCACTGGGAAGAGGTACACAACTGATAAATAAAAGAGTAAATAATTACCAGATAACTACAAATTGTGGTAATTGCTTTGAAGGAAACAAACAGGATAATAACATATTTATAGAGGGACTGAAGAGGGGCTACTTTAGGTGGTATGATTAGGAAACGCTTCTCTGAAGAGGTGAGTTTGAATGGTGATAAAGCATCAGCAATGTAGAGAACTAAAGGGAAGATGGTTCTAGGCAGAGGGAACAGCAAATGCAAAATGATACGTATTGTTAAGTTACCAGATTAATTTTCTTGGAACATTTTGATTATATATATATACATGTACATGTACCAGAGTTTAAAGACATTTCAGTAATAACTAACTATACATCTTTATTTATCCCAGGTTGCCAAGCCAAAGCTTGGAATTAGTAGAGACACAATTACTACTTTAAGAATTAAAGGCACATTTGAGTACAAAATAATATACCATTTCTAACATTTTGTTGCTTATCTCTTATGGTTTATCTTACTAGTTTATTTCACGTTGCATAGATGTGGAATAGAGTCATGACTTGTATGTACATGTGCACTTAGGCTGCTTCCAAGTCTAGGCTATTGTTAATAATGCTACAGTGAACACAGGGATGCATTTATCTTTTTGAATTAGTGTTTTGGTTTTCTTCGGGTAAATATCCGGAAGTGAAATTGCTGGGTCATATGGTAGTTCTATTTTTAGGTTTTTAAGGAACCTCCATACTGTTTTCCACAGTGGCTGCACCAATTTACATGCCCACCAACAGTGTAGAAGTGTTCCCTTTTTTTCCACATCTTCGCCAACATTTGTTATTTGTGGTCTTTTTGATGATAGCCATTCTGATAGGTGTGAGGTGATACCTCATTGTGGTTTTGCTTTCCATTTTTCTGATGATTAGTGATGTTGAGCATCTTTTCATGTGCCTGTTGGTCATCTCTGTGTCTTCTTTGGAAAAGCGTCTATTCTATGTCTTTGACCCATGTTTTAATTGGGTTGTTTGTTTTTTGCTATTGAGTTGTATGAGCTGTTTATATTTTGGATATTAATCCCTTATTGGTCATATCATTTGCAAATATTTTCTCTCATTCTGTATGTTGTCTTTTCATTTTTTCGATGGTTTCCTTTGCTGTGCAAAAGCTTTTAAATAGGTCCCATTTGCCTAAGGTGACAGATCCAAAAAACATTGCTTTGGTTTATGTCAAAGAGTGTTCTATGCTTTCTTGTAGAAGTCTTATGATTTTCAGTCTTACGTTTAAGTCTTTAATCCATTTTGAGTTTATTTTTGTATATGGTTTGAGAAAATGTTCTAATTTTATTCTTTTACATGTAGCTGTCCAGTTTTCCCAGCAGCACTTATTGAAGAGACTGTCTTTTCCTCATTGTGTATTCTTGCCTTCTGTGTCATAGATTGACTGACCATAAATGTGTGAGTTTATTTCTCTCTATTCTGTTCCATTGATCTATGTGTTGGTTTGGGGGCCAGTACCATACTGTTTTGATGACTTTGTAATATAGTCTGAAGTCAGGAAACATGATACCTCCAGCTCTGTTATTTTTCTCAAGATTGTTGTGGCTTTTCAGGGTCTTCATGTTTCCATACAAATTTTAGAATTACTTCTTTTATTTCTGTGAAGTATGCCACTAGTAGTTTGATAGGGATTGCATTGACTCTGTAGATTGCCTTGGGTAGTATGGTCATTTTAACAATATTAATTCTTCCTATCCATCAACATGGTATATCTTTGCATCAGTTTGTGTCCTCTTCCATTTCTTTCACAGCATTTTATAGTTTTCTGAGTACAGGTATTTTATTTCTGTAGTTAAATTTATTCCCTAGGTATTTTATAGTTTTTGATGTGATGGTAAATGGGATTTTTAAAACATTTCTCTTTCTGATATTTTATTTTTAGTGTATAGAAATGCAACATATTTCTATATATTAAATTTGTATCTTTCTGTATTTAAACTTCACTGTATTAATTGATGAGCTCTAGTGCTTTTTCAGTGGCGGCTTTAGGATTTTCTATGTATAGTACCATGTCATCTGCAAACAGTGACAGTTTTACTTGTTCCTTTCAAATTTGGATTCCTTTTATTTCTTTTTTCTTGTCTGCTGTGACTGGGACTTCCAATTCTGTGCTGAATAAAAGTGGTGAGAGAGGGTATTCTTGTCTTCTTCCTGATCTTATAGGAATCCTTTCAAATTTCACTGCTGAGTATGATGTTAGCTGTGGGTTTTTCATATTTGGTTTTATTATGTTGAGGTATGTTCTCTCTATACCCACTTTGTGGAGAGTTTTTATCATAAACGGATGTTGAATTTTATCAAAAGATTTTTCTGCATCTATTCAGATAATCATATGATTTTTATTCTTCATTTTGTCAATGTGGTTTATCACATTAATTGATTTGTGGGTATTGAGCCATCTCTGGGATGAATCCCACTTGATCATGGTGTATGATTCTTTTAATGTATTGCTGGATTTGATTTGCTATTATTTTGTTGAGGATTTTTGCATCTATGTTAATCAGTGATAATGGCCTGTAATTGTTTTTCTTGTTTTTGATATTTCTGTCTGTTTTTGGTATCAGGGTGTGCTGGCCTCGTAGAATGAGTTTGGAAGCATTCCTCCCTCTGCAATTTTTGGGAATAGTTCAAGAAGGATACATGTTAACTCTTCTCTAAATGTTTGGTGGAATTCACCTGTGAAGCCATCTGTTTCTGGACTTTTGTTTGTTGAGAGTTTTGATTATTGATTCAATTTCATTACTGGTAATCAGTCTGTTCATATTTTCTATTTCTTTCTGGTTCAGTTTTGGGAGATTGTACATTTCTAGGTGTTTGTCCATTTCTTCTAGATTATTCATTTTATTGGCCTATAATTGTTCATATGATCCTTTGTATTTCTGTGGTGTCGGTTGTAAGTATTCCTTTTTACATTTCTGATTTAATCAATTTGGGTCCTCTCTCTTTTTTTGTTGGTCAGTTGGCTTAAGGTTTATCAATTTTGTTTATCTTTTAAAAGAACCGGCTCTTCATCTCATTGATCACTTCTATTGTTTCTTTAGTTTCTATTTTATTTATTTCTACTCTGGTCTTTGATTTCTTTCCTTCTACTAACTTTGGGTTTTGTTTGTTCTTTTTCTAGTTCCTTAGGGGTAAGGTTAGGTTGTTCATTTGAGATTTTTCTCATTTCCTGAGGTTGGCTTGTATCACTATAAACTTCCTTCTTAGAACTGCTTCTCCTACATCCCATAGATTTTGGGTCATTGTGCTTTGTTTTCATTTGTCTCCAGGTTTTTTTTTTTTTTCTCCTTTGATTTCTTTTTCCATCCCCTCACTTCAGTCTGTGTGTGTCTTAGATCTGAAGTGAGTCCATTGTAGATAGCATATATATGAGTTAGTTTTTGTATCCATTCAGCAACTCTATGTCCTTTCATGGGAGCATGTAGTCTATTTAAATTTAAAGTAATTATTGTTAGATATGTACTTACTGCCTTTTAAAAAAATTGTTTTGGTGTAGTTTTGTAGTTATTTTTTGTTTATTTCCTTTTGTTCTGTGCCCTTGTGATTTGATGACTGTCTTTAGTGTTATGCTTTGATTCCTTTCTCTTTTTTTGTTTGTATCTATTATAGGTTTCTGGTTTGTGGTTACCATGAGGTATATGTATAGCAATATATGTATTCATATATATATATATATATGATTATTTTAAGCTGCTGATCTCTTAATTTCAAATACTATTTAATAATCCTGCATTTTATTCCCCTTTCCCAGGGTTACTTTTTTTGATGTCATATTTTACATATTTTTGTTTTGTGTATTCCTTAACTACTTATTGCAGATACAGATGATTTTACTAGTTTTGCCTTTTAACCTTTTTACTGACTTTGTACGTGGTTGATTTACTACCTTTACTGTATCTTTGCCTTTACCAATGAGCTTTTTCTTTTAGTAATTTTCATGTTTCTAGTTGTGGCCTTTTCTTTTATGCTTAGAGAAGTTCCTTGAACGTTTCTCGTAAAGGAGTTATGGTGCTGAACTCTTAGCTTTTGCTTATCTGTAAACCTTTTGATCTCTCCATCAAATCTGAATGAAAGCCTTCCCCGGTAGGTATTCTTTGATATAGGTTTTTCCCTTTCATCACTTTAAATATATTGTGACACTCCCTTCTGGCCTGCAGGGTTTGCAATGAAAAGTCAGCTGATAGCCCTGAGGGTCCCAAGTCTAGTGTCTGTGCACTGATGTGTGGTCCTCGGTCCTAGGCCCTCTGGTGGACATGGCCATGTCCAGGGGTGGCTGTGGGCTCAAGGGGTCTTAAGGCAGCCTTCCTGCTTTTGGGAGGCTGTTTCCCCTTCAGGCTAGTTGCTTGGCCTGAGGCGTCCCAGTATAGGTGCTTATAGCCTAGTGGGCAGGGCCGGGTCCCTAGGCTGATAAGCTAGAGGGAGGGCTTGCTAACACCACTGTCCATGTGGTAGAACAAGCTCCCCAAAATGGATACTGCCAGTGTCTGTGTCCCCAGGGTAAGCTCCAGTTGCCTCCTGCTTCTGGAGAGTCTCCAAGATCAGCCTGCATCTGACCCAGGGTCCTTTAAAATTACTGTTTCTGCCATAGGTCTCTGAGCATATGGTATGTGTGCCCTTTAATAGTTGAGTCTACATTCCACAGCCCTCTGGCTCTCCTGAATGTAAGCCCTACTGGCCTTCAAAGCCAAATTTTCTGGGGGCTTGTTTTCCCAGTGAGGGACCCTCTGCAATTGTAATTATCCTCCCATTTGTGGGTCACCCACCCGGAGGTGTGGGTCTTGACTATACCTCTGCCTCCCCTATCCATCTCATTGTGGTTTCTTCTTTATATCTTTAGTTGTATAATATTTTTTTCTGGTAGGTTCTGGCCTTTCTCATCAATAGTTGCTCTGTAAATGGTTGTAATTTTGGTGTGCCCGTGAGATGAGGTGAGCTTAGGGTCTTCCTACTCCACCATTATGGACAAGATCTCTTTATTTTTTTTTGTTTTTTTAAATGAAGGTATAGTTGACATATAACTTTATATTAGTTTCAGGTGTACAACATAATGATTTGATATATGTACCTACTGTGAAATGATCACCACAATAAGTTTACTTAACATCCATCACTACACATAATAAAAAACATTTTTTTCTTAACTTTTTCAATTTCTTATCCAGCACCAGAGAACACGTATTTTTCTAGGGTGGTGTCAAAGGAGAGTGAAGGCCGTTGCTGACATGCTTAGCAGAACCCCTTAGGCAGGGCTCAGGGAAAGTACGAAATAAGGCACCATCTCTGTCACTCTCTTCTGGGCTCTGCAGTGGGGGATTAAGGCAGGATCATTGGAGGGAAAATGTAAACAAAGAAAGCTTTTTCTCCCTAGAGAAATATGCAGATGTTGATGTTAGAACCATTACAGAAAGACCAGGGAAAGTGTTTTGGGAGCGTGGAGTTGTCAGGGCAGCTTCAGTGCAACAACAGATTGATAAAGGGAGCCAGGCAAGGGGGAGACTGGGTCCAGACCTCCGGTGGCAGGGGCAGCCTCCTGCAAATCTGTTCATCTGTTTACAGCACATGGTCATTCTCAGGAATTTAAAACTGTATGTGGACTTTCTTTTAAGGCAAAAGCTTTTTTGTGTGTCCTATCTATCTATCTATACACACACACAAACAGAAATATATATATATATATATATATATATATATATGTATACATATATATATATTTTACAGTTAATATTACCTAGATCACCTAAATCACGGATACTTCCAAAATGGATTTATTTCATGAAAAAGTGTCACTGAGAAAGCTGGCCCTACCCTTTGGGCACTAAAATCTTAATATTTAGGTATATGTGAGAAGTAGCAGCCTAGAGGCACTAACTAATGCTTTAAACTGAAATTAGATCCAGGCCTACTGGTTGCTAGTCACTATTGTAGTGCATTCAGGGTTACCTATACAGTATATAATCTTTGCAGAAACACTTACATCAAGAAGATTTACATTGTTTAATTGTATCAACAAATCAACTCAGTAATCTGGGAGAATGTTGGTTCTGTGTTTTCCCTTTGTTGGGTAGTTTAATCTCTAGCCTGGAAAGGAAGAATGCTGTAGGGTAGAAAATTTATTCAAGACCCTCCTGTGAGTTCGTTTTTTAAAACCTGGTTTGATTTACCTCTAGCTCTTTGGGGGTCACATCTATGGTGTACAGGAAAGAACACCTGCATCTCTCTCTTTTTTCCCTCCAGTAATTGTAAAATTAGGTCATCAAGACTCATATCCTCATAAGTCAGTTTCTTTTCCTGTGAACTGTTATTGTCTGTGGTCATTTCAACAAATCATGTTCTGCAGAGAGGTCAGAAAGTGTAGATATATATCATCGATTTTGATAGAAATCCTTACAAAAGTTTCTTTAGAAATCTAATTCCAGCCTATGACATTGCAGTGGAATGCTCATTGCAGGTGACATCTGCTGCACTTAGAGCAAAGTGTCATTTTTCCTAATATTTCTGGTAGTTTTGCTTATATTTTCTTCGTGTGATAGTACAGTGCTTTCTGACCCAAAGTAATTGCATGTATGCTATTTACTGGGTGAACTTGAAATAGATATTAACAAATTGTTTCTCAGCAAGATGACAACCAATTTTCCACATGTAGGCCAAGAAAACATATCTATATCTATATTCTATATTCTTGACGTTGTCACAAAATTGCCCAAATTGTCAATGTGTGAGGTTGTTATACGTATCTCCTATGGTAAAGGGTAGATTAAAATAAAAGGTCAAGTAAAAAGCTGCTTTAATTTTCTATCCTTGTGTTAAAAAGCTGTAAGCTGAAGGATTGTTAAAACAATATATAATTCTATTGTCTTTTTAAAAAAATTTTGATGGCTGTGTCAGATATTAGTTGTCGCACACGGGATCTTTGTTGCAGCGTGTGGGCTTCTCTCTAGTTGTGGCGTGCGGGTTTTCTCTTCTCTAGTTGTGGCATGTGGGCTCCAGAGCGCATGGACTCTGTAGTTTGTGGCATGCAGCCTCTCTCATTGAGGTGCCCGAGCTCAGTAGGTGTGGTGCACAGGCTTAGTTGCCCCGTGGCATGTGGGACCTTAGTTCCCCAGCCAGGGATTGAATCTGTATCCCCTACATTGGAAGGTGAATTCTTTATCACTGGACCACCAGGGAAGTTCCTCAGATTTTAGTTAAACTTACTTTTTTAGGCATCATGACTTATTTAAAAGAAACTCTATTTAATTCAACATGGCTTTAAATAAAGGTTGCTTTGGATTTTTTAAACTCCAGAGAATTTTTAAAATCATAAGCAGAATTAGAATAGTTCTTAGACAAAGAGATAAGGAATGGCATAGAGAAGATTTTCCACTCGGCAAATCACAGGAGAAGGAAGTACTTTTCACATTACCTGTAGCCTTTCAAGCCATTTTCACTGATTTGTATTGAAAATGCAGATTGTCTTGGGAAGTTGATAGGTAGTACTTGATGGTTCATCCTTCTGCTTTCTTGCTACGATGTACTTAAATCCATATTTCATAAAAAAAAATCCATGCTAGTTTTGACTATGTCAAATTTTTCCTTTTTACTCCTACACATCGTGAAGTTTTTCTGTATTTAATACAAATAGGAGGAGAAAACCCAACAAAGTACATTGCAAAAGGAATATAGTTCTTGAGTTGCTGCTTTAAGGTAGTTCATTTCCAACTTAACACTAAACCCATCATTCAGCACAAGTGATAGTCTGGTTTGTAAATAAAACTCTGGTCTGAAGTTTTTTTCCTTGAGAAAAGACAAGTTGTTGTGCCCTTTAAAGGTTACCTAGTGCGTGGAGAAGGTTAGAGGAATATTCTGAAGAAAACCCAATTATCTCCATCTCAGAGCGGAAGGCACATGAACCACTCTTGAATGTTGGGACTTTTTAGTGATAACAGGGAAGTTCCATTGATGGGCTGTAGAATCACAATATTAATAACCATGTCGTGTGGTATCTGAAGAACCTTACCTATTAACAAATATCAGAAGAGATCTTCTCGAATGTTTCTCAAAGATCGAAGAATTACTCTTAATTTTTTCTATTGTTTTATTTTTTTAAACATCTTTATTGGAGTATAATTGCTTTACAATGGTGTGTTAGTTTCTGCTTTATAACAAAGTGAATCACCTATACATATACATATATCCCCATATCTCCTCCCTCTTGCGTCTACCTCCCACCCTCCCTATCCCACCCCTCTAGGTGGTCACAAGCACCGAGCTGATCTGCCTGTACTGCGTGGCTGCTTCTCACTAGCTATCTATTTAACATTTGGTAGTGTATATATGTCCATGCCACTCTCTCACTTCGTCCCAGCTTACCCTTCCCCCACCCTGCGTCCTCAAGTCCATTCTCTACATCTGCATCTTTATTCCTGGCCTGCCACTAGGTTCTTCAGAACCATTTTTTTGCCTTTTTTTTAGATTCCATATATGTGTGTTAGCATACAATATTGGTTTTTCTTTTTCTGACTTCACTCTGTAGGACAGACTCTGGGTCCCATCCACCTCACTACAAATAACTCAATTTCATTTCTTTTTATGCCTGAGTAATATTCCATTGTATATATGTGCCATATCATCTTTATCCATTCATCTGTCGATGGACACTTAGGTTGCTTCCATGTCCTGGCTATCGTAAATAGAGCTGCAGTGAACACTGTGGTACATGACTCTTTTTGAATTATGGTTTTCTCAGGGCATATGCCCAGTAGAGGGATTGCTGCGTCACATGGTAGTTCTATTTTTAGTTTTTTAAGGAACCTCCATGCTGTTCTCCATAGTGCGTATATCAGTTTACATTCCCACCAACAGTGTAAGAGGGTGCCCGTTTCTCCACACCCTCTCCAGCATTTATTGTTTGTAGATTTTTTGATGATAGCCATTCTAACTGGTGTGAGGGGATACCTCATTGTAGTTTTGATTTGCATTTCTCTAATGATTAGTGATGTTGAGCATCCTTTCATGTGTTTGTTGGCAATCTGTATATCTTCTTTGGAGAAATGTCTATTTAGGTCTTCTGCCCATTTTTGGATTGGGTTGTTTGTTTTTTTGATATTGAGCTGCATGAGCTGCTTGTAAATTTTGGAGATTAATCCTTTGTCAGTTGATTCATTTGCAAATATTTTCTCCCATTTTGAGGGTTGTCTTTTCATCTTGTTTATGGTTTCCTTTGCTGTGCAAAAGCTTTTAAGTTTCATTAGTTCCCATTTGTTTATTTTCGTTTTTATTTCCATTTCTCTAGGAGGTGGGTCAAAAGGATCTTGCTGTGATTTATGTCATACAGTGTTCTGCCTATGTTTTCCTCTAAGAATTTTATAGTGGCCTTACATTTAGGTCTTTAATCCATTTTGAGTTTATTTTTGTGTATGGTGTTAGGGAGTGTTCTAATTTCATTCTTTTACATGTAGCTGTCCAGTTTACCCAGCACCACTTATTGAAGAGGCTGTCTTTTCTCCACTGTATATTCTTGCCTCCTTTATCAAAAATAAGGTGACCATATGTGCGTAGGTTTCTCTCAGGTCTTTCTGTCATTCCGTTGATCTATATTTCTGTTTTTGTGCCAGTACCAGACTGTCTTGATTACTGTAGCTTTGTAGTATAGTCTGAAATCAGGGAGCCTGATTTCTCCAGCTCCATTTTTCTTACTCAAGATTGCTTTGGCTCTTCAGGGTCTTTTGTGTTTCCATACAAACTGTGAAATTTTTTGTTATAGTTCTCTAAAAATGCCATTGGTAGTTTAATAGGGATTGCATTGAATCTGTAGATTGCTTTGGGTAGTATAGTCATTTTCACAATGTTGATTTTTCCAATCCAAGAACATGATATGTCTCTCCATCTATTTGTATCATCTTTTATTTCTTTCACCAGTGTCTTATAGTTTTCTGCATACAGGTCTTTTGTCCCCTTAGGTAGGTTTATTCCTAGGTATTTTATTCTTTTTGTTGGAATGGTAAATGAGAGTGTTTCCTTAATTCCTCTTTCAGATTTTTCATCATTAGTATATAGGAAGGCAAGAGATTTCTGTGCATTAGTTTCGTATCCTACTACTTTACCCAATTCATTGATTAGCTCTAGTAGTTTTCTGGTAGCATCTTTAGGATTTTCTATGTATAGTATCATGTCATCTGCAAACAGTGACAGCTCTACTTCTTTTCCGATTTGGATTCCTTTTATTTCTTTTTCTTCTCTGATTGCTGTGGCTAAAACTTCCAAAACTATGTTGTATAGTAGTGGTGACAGTGGGCATCCTTGTCTTGTTCCTGATTTTAGTTGTAATGGTTTCAGTTTGTCACCATTGAGAACGATGTTGGCTGTGCGTTTGTCATATATGGCCTTTATTATGTTGAGGTAAGTTTCCTCTATGCATACTTTCTGCAGGGTTTTTATCATAAATGGGTGTTGAATATTGTCAAGCTTTTTCTGCATCTATTGAGATGATCATATGGTTTTTCTCCTTCAGTCTGTTAATACGGTTTATCACATTGTTTGATTTGTGTATATTGAAGAATCCTTGCACTCCTGGGATAAACCCCACTTGCTCATGGTGTATGATCCTTTTAATGTGCTGTTGGTTTCTGTTTGCTAGTATTTTGTTGAGGATTTTTGCATTTATGTTCATCAGTGATATTGGCCTCTAGTTTTCTTTTTTTTTTTGGCTTCTTTGTCTGGTTTTGGCATCTGGGTGATGGTGGCCTTGTAGAATGAGTTTGGGAGTATTCCTCCCTCTGCTATATTTTGGAAGAGTTTGAGAAGGATAGGTGTTAGCTCTTCTCTAAATGTTTGATAGAATTCGCCCGTGAAGTCATCTGGTCCTGGGCTTTTGTTTGTTGGAAGATTTTTTTTGTTTGTTTGGTTTTTTTTTTCATTATGCAGGCCTCTCACCATTGCGGCCTCTCCCGTTGCGGAGCACAGGCTCTGGACGCACAGGCTCAGAGGCTATGGGTCATGGGCCCAGGTGCTCCGCGGCATGTGGGATCTTCCCGGACCGGGGCACGAACCCGTGTCCCCTGCATCGGCAGGCGGACTCTCAACCACTGCGCCACCAGGGAAGCCCATGTTGGAAGATTTTTAATCACAGTTTGAATTTCAGTGCTTGTGACTGATCTGTTCATATTTTCTGTTTCTTCCTGGTTCAGTCTCGGAAGGTTGTGCTTTTCTAAGAATTTGTCCATTTCTTCCAGGTTGTCCATTTTATTGGAATATAGTTACTTGTAGTAATCTCTCATGATCCTTTGCATTTCTGCATTGTGAGTTGTTACTTCTCCTTTTTCATTTCTAATTCTGTTGATTTGAGTCTTCTCCCTTTTTTTCTTGATGAGCTTGGCTGATGGTTTATCTATTTTGTTTATCTTCTCAAAGAACCAGCTTTTAGTTTTATTGATCTTTGCTACTGTTTCCTTCATTTCTTTTTCATTTATTTCTGACCTGACCTTTATGATTTCTTTGCTTCTGCTAACCTTGGGTTTTTTTGTTCTTCTTTCTCTAATTGCTTTAGGTGTGAGGTTAGGTTGTTTACTTGAGATGCTTCTTGTTTCTTAAGGTAGGATTGTATTGCTATAAACTTCCCTCTTAGCACTGCTTTTGCTGCATCCCATAGGTTTTGGGTCGTCGTGTTTTCATTGGCATTTGTTTCTAGGTATTTTTTGATTTCCTCATTGATTTCTTCAGTGATCTCTTGGTTATTTAGTAGCGTATTGTTTAGCTTCCATGTGTTTTTACAGATTTTTTTCCCATAATTGATATCTAGTCTCATAGCATTGTGGTTGGAAAAAATACCTGATACGATTTCAATTTTCTCAAATTTACCAAGGCTTGATTTGTGACCCAAGATATGATCCATCGTGGAGAATGTTCCATGAGCACTTGAGAAGAAAGTGTATTCTGTTGTTTTTGGATGGAATGTCCTATAAATATCAATTAAGTCCATCTTGTTTAATGTATTATTTAAACCTTGTGTTTCCTTATTTATTTTCATTTTGGATGACATGTCCTTTGGTGAAAATAGGGTGTTAAAGTCCCCTACTATTATTGTGTTACTGTCAATTTCCCATTTTATGGCTGTTAGCATTTGCCTTATGTATTGAGGTGCTCCTATGTTGGGTGCATAAATATTTACAATTGTTATGTCTTTTTCTTGGATTGATCCCTTGATCATTATGTAGTGTCCTTCTTTGTCTCTTGTGATAGTCTTTATTTTAGTCTATTTTGTCTGATACGCGAATTGCTACTCCAGCTTTCTTGTGATTTCCATTTGCATGGAATATCCTTTTCCATCCCCTCACTTTCAGTCTGTATGTGTCCCTAGGTCTGAAGTGGGTCTCTCGTATAAAATATATATACATGAGTCTTGTTTTTGTATCTATTCAGCCAGTCTGTGTCTTTTTGTTGGAGCATTTAATCCATTTACATTTAAGGTAGTTATAGATATGTATGTTCCTATTACCATTTTCTTAATTGTTTTGGGTTTTTATTGTCTTTTCCTTCTCTTGTGTTTCCTGCCTATAGAAGTTCCTTTAGCATTTATTGTAAAGCTGGTTTGGTGGTGCTGAATTCTCTTAGGTTTTGCTTGTCTCTAAAGGTTTTAATTTCTCCTTTGAATCTTAATGAGATCCTTGCTGGTTAGAGTAATCTTGGTTGTAGGTTTTTCCCTTTCATCACTTTAAATATGTCCTACCCCTCCTTTCTGGCTTGCAGAGTTTCTGCTGAAAGACCAGCTGTTAACCTAATGGGGATTCCCTTCTATGTTATTTGTTGGTTTTCCCTTGCTGCTTTTAATATGTTTTCTTTGTATTTAATTTTTGATAGTTTGATTAATATCTCTCTTGGCGTGTTTCTCCATGGATTTATCCTGTATGGGAGTCTCTGTGCTTCCTGGACTTGATTGACTCTTTCCTTTCCCATATTAGGGAAGTTTTCAACTATAATCTCTTCAGATATTTTCTCACTCCCTTTCTCTTTCTCTTCCTCTTCTGAGACCCCTATAATTCGAGTGTTGGTGCATTTAATGTTGTCCCCAAGGTCTCTGAGACTGTCCTCAATTCTTTTCATTCTTTTTTCGTTATTCTGCTCTGCAATAGTTATTTCCACTATTTTATCTTCCAGGTCACTTATCCGTTCTTCTCCCTTAGCTATTCTG
This sequence comes from Orcinus orca, assembly GCF_937001465.1. Lineage (NCBI taxonomy): Eukaryota > Metazoa > Chordata > Mammalia > Artiodactyla > Delphinidae > Orcinus > Orcinus orca. The sequence continues at coordinate 31,136,308 of NC_064569.1, read as the reverse complement.
CTATCGATTCCTTCTAGAGAGTTTTTTATTTCATTTATTGTGTTGTTCATTTTTATTGTTTGTTTGCTCTTTAGTTCTTCTAGGTCCTTGTTAAACGTTTCTTGTGTTTTCTACATTCTATTTCCAAGATTTTGTATCATCTTTACTATCATTAGTCTGAATTCTTTTTCAGGTAGCCTCTCTATTTCCTCTTCATTTGTTTAGTCTGGTGGGGTTTTGCCTTGCTCCTTCATCTGCTGTGTGTTCGTCTTCTCATTTTGCTTAACTTACTGTGTTTGGGTCTACTTTTCGCTGGTTGCATGTTCGTACTTCCCATTGTTTTTGGTGTCCGCCCCCTGTGGCTAAGGTTGGTTCAGTGGGTTGTGTAGGCATCTTGGTGGAGGGGACTGGTGCCTGCGTTCTGTTAGATAAGGCTGGATCTTATCTTTCTGTTGGGCAGGACAGCATCTGGTGGTGTGTTTTGGGGTGTCTGTGACCTTATTATAATTTTAGGCAGCCTCTCTGCTAATCGGTGGGGTTGTGTTCCTGTCTTGCTAGTTGTTTGGCACAGGTTGTCCAGCACTGTAGCTTGCTGTTTGTTGAGTGGTACTCGGTCTTAGCTTTGAGATGGAGATCTCTGGGAGAGCTTTTACCATTTGATGTTATGTGGAGCCGGGAGGTCTCTGGTGGACCAGTGTCTTGATCTCGGCTCTCCCACCTCAGAGGCACAGGCCTGACATCCGGCCGGAGCAGCAAGACCATGTCAGGCACATGGTTAGAAGAAAAGGGTGAGAAAAAGAAAGAGAGAGAGGGAGGGAGGGAGGGAGGGAGGGAGGGAGATGGAGGGAGGGAGGGAGGGAGGGAGGGGGAGAGAGAGAGAGAGAGAAAGAAAGAAATAAAAATAAATAAATAAATGAAATAAAGTTATTAAAATAAGAAATAAAAATAATTTTTTAAATAAAAAAATTAAAAAGTAATTAAAAAAGAAGAAAAGAAAGAAAGAAGAGAGCAACCAAACCAAAAAACCAATCCACCTATGATAACAAGTGCTAAAAACTATACTAAAAAAAAAAAATCCCAGACAGGACCCGAGGCCAAATGGTAAAAGCAAAGCTATACAGACAAAATCACACAAAGAAGCATACACATTCACAAAAAGAGACAAAGGAAAAATATATATATATGTCTATGTATATATAAAAAAAAGGAAGAGAGCAACCAAATCAATAAACAGATCTACCAATGATAATTAAATTTAAATACTAAACTACGATAAACATAAATTCAGAAACAAATTAGATGCAGAAAGCAAGCCTCAAGTCTACAGTTGCTCCCAAAGTCCACCGCTTCAGTTTTGGAATGATTTGTTGTCTATTCAGGTATTCCAGAGATGCAGGGTACATCAAGTTGATTGTGGAGATTTAATCGCTGCTCCTGAGGCTGCTGGGAGAAATTTCCCTTTCTCTTCTTTGTTCTCACAGCTCCTGGGGTTCAGCTTTGGATTTGGCCCTGCCTCTGCATGTAGGTCGCCTGAGGGCGTCTGTTCCCATCCTGTCTGGATGGGGTTAAAGGAGCAGCTGATTAGGGGGCTCTGGCTCCCTCAGGCTGGTGGGAGGGAGGGGTACGGAATGCGGGGCGAGCCTGCGGTGGAAGAGGCCGGCGTGACGTTGCAACAGCCTGAGGTACGCTGTGTGTTCTCCTGGGGAAGTTGTCCCTGGATCACGGGACCCTGTCAGTGGCGGGCTGCACAGGCTCCCAGGAGGGGAGGTGTGGATGGTGACCCATGCTTGCACACAGGCTTCTTGGTGGCTGCAGCAGCAGCCTTAGCATTTCATGCCTGTCTCTGGGGTCTGTGCTGATAGCCGTGGCTTGCGCCCGTCTCTGGAGCTTGTTTAGGCAGTGCTCTGAATCCCCTTTCCTCGCGCAACCCGAAACAATGGTCTCTTGCCTCTTAGGCAGTTCCAGACATTTTCATGGAATCCCTCCCAGCTAGCTGTGGCGCAGTAGCCCCCTTCTGGCGGTGTTCACGCAGTCAACCCCAGTCCTCTCCCTGCGATCCGGCCTCAGAAGCCCGAGCCTCAGCTCCCAGTCCCCGCCTGCCCCAGCGGGTGAGCAGACAAGCCTCTGAGGCTGGTGAGTGCTGGCCAGCACCAATTCTCTGTGCGGGAATCTCTCAGCTTTGCCCTCTGCACCCCTGTTGCTGCGCTCTCCTCCGTGGCTCCAAAGCTTCCCTCCCGCCAGCCCCTGTGTCCGCCAGTGAAGGGGCTTCCTAGTGTTTGGAAACTTTTCCTTCTTCACAGCTCCCTCCCAAGGTGCAGGTCCTGTCCGTATTCTTTTGGCTCTGTCCTCTCTTTTTTCTGTTGCCCTACCCAGGTATGTGGGGAGTTTCTTGCCTGTTGGGAAGGCTGAGGTCTTCTGCCAGCGTTCAGTAGGTGTTTTGTAGAAGTTGTTCCACATGTAGATGTATTTCTGATGTATTTGTGGGGAGGAAGGTGATCTCCACATCTTACTCCTCCGCTATCTTGAAGGTCCCCCTTTTCTAACGTTTTAAATTCACTTTATATTGGTAGATAGAGTAAGCAAATAACATTAATTTTCTCCTCCTATACCACTGTACCTCAAGCCCTGTAAACCCTTTGGTTTACCCAGTGAGAGTGATTTTTAATCAGTTAACTTTAACGAATTTAACTTATTAAAGTATTTAATTTAACAAATTATTTAATTTTTAATCTTAGTGAACACTTACCACAGGTGTTTACATTTCAGTTAACTTACTTATCAAGCGTCTATATTGCTTGAAATGTAGTAGTCTTTGATAAGGAGATGTGTGCTTGGCCGGATAGACTGAGGAGAAAGATACTAGGTTTATGAAGCTACATCAATGATAAATTGCTGTAGAATTGTCTCACATTTTTCGTATAGTTTTTCCCTCCCTGAATATTTCAAGATATTTCTTTGAAAATGATTCCCACTGCACGTCTTAGAATAAACGTCTTAGAATAAACCTTCAAAATACTTTTTTTTAAAAGATAGAGCCCAATAAATGTTCTTTTCTAGGGGTTGGAGGAGACCCAGAGACTTTTTTTTTTTTTTTTTGGCTACGTGGGGTCTTCACTGCTGTGCGTGGGCTTTCTCTAGTTGCGGTGAGTGGGGGCTGCTCTTCGTTGCAGTGTGCAGGCTTCTCATTGCAGTGGCTTCTCTTGTTATGGAGCACAGGCTCTAGACACGCGGGCTTTAGTAGTTTTGGCAGGTGGGCTCAGTAGTTGTGGCTCATGGCCTCTAGAGCACAGGCTCAGTAGTTGTGGCACACAGGCTTATTTGCTCTGCGGCATGTGGGATCATCCCAGACCAGGGCTCGAACCCATGTCCTCTGCATTGGTAGGCAGATTCTTAACTACTGTGCCACCGGGGAAGTCTGAGACCCAGAGACTTTTAAAACCAGCTTTGCATAAAAGCAAAGACCTTTTATACTGCTGTCTTATTCATATTTAAATAATAATAGTGTGAAAATGACAGTAGCAATAACTATTTACTGAATGCCTAGTTCTGTAAATGTTTCATGTGTGCACACACACAAATTCTCTCTGATTCTTAAAACAACCCTAAAAATTAGACATTATCATCCATATTGTACTGAATAAATGAACAGCTGTCAAAGTCAAACATCTAGGAAATGAAAGAGGCAGGATCTGAGCCCCACGCCACCACCTCTCAAGCCTTTCCTTATTCCACTTGGCCAACTGTGCATGTCATGCCACTTCTGTGCTATGCAGTTTGGATGTAGATGCTGAAAAAATAAATTAGACTTGGTCCTTGCTCTTAAGAAGCTTAGAACTTCTAAAATTTCCTTAAGAATGTCTTCCTTTTCTAAAGGAAAGAACACAAAACAAGCTGAGAATATATAAACAAGACAACCCTCAGAGTCAGTTGGCAAATTAATTTAATTCACTTGCTTTCACCTTGAGAGCATATTTCCCATCAATTCTCTCTTCTCCACTCTTGATGTCATTGCCTGTGTTGGGTTTCTTCTGTTCATCTTCTCTGCTTGGGTAATAGGTAACAATGGCTTCCACTGGTCTTCTTGCTTCTGGCATCTCCCCCTCTTCATTCACTTTCCCAAAGGCCTCCAAGGGTTATCCCAACACACAGACAACATCATGTCCCTTTCCTTCTCAGAAAAACATTTCTTAACTTGTTATTAAACTTTCTTTAAAATATGCTTTCAGTTTTCCTTTCCAGTTTATTTCACTAGAGCCAAGACTCCATCATCGTCGAAAGGAAGAAGCTGCCCCCATTGACTTGAGAGCCTCCTGATTCTCAGGGCAGGGAGTTGATGACTAGGTTGGAGGTGTGGTAGAGGGGTTGCCTCAGAGTGTCCACACCCTGAGATGGTCTGGGTGGAGTTCCTGAGCTTCCCTATTTAATCCAGCCAGTGCATTATGCAAAGAAAATGTAAATATTGCCTCACAAAAAGAATATATTAAATTTGAGGACTAGTAACATAGTAGGGATTTTCTATGCTAAGAAGACCTTTTGATACTACTCTCCATTAGCAAATTTAACGTGATTCATCATTCAGTTTACTTTTGTGAACTTTTTTTGAAAAAGACTGATATAGAAGTACTTAGGTGTTTCTTTCTGCTTAGTCCAGTAGATGCTAGTATTGTTTTTATTGGGTTGTACAAGAGTAGAAAGTCTACAAATTAGGTAAGATCATGTTTCATCTGAAAGAAATTTTAAAAAGGTACTAATAGGGATATTTTAATTGTGCTTTTAATGTAATAGGCTTGGGGCTGTTCTCATTGTTGGTGGAATGATTTTTATTTTGATGCCTTACTCCAGGAGTCCCAAACTTCTTCTGTAAGGGCCAGATAGTTAATACTTGGCTTTGTGGCCACATGGTCTCTGTTGGAACTACTCAGCCTGCTGTTGCAACATGAATGCAGCCAGAGACAGTCTGTGAAGAAATGAGTGTGGCTTGTGCCAATAAAACACAAAAGCTTATTATTTTGTACCTGTTATATTTTATTATTTACAAAACTAAGAGGCTGACCAGATTTGGCCAATAGGTTATGGTCTGCTGACCCCTTCTTAATCAGTCATTAAAAATGTCTTATTTTATCAGTTGCCTCAGTTTTTACTCTTAAAGACTATTTTAAATTAGGGATTCTACTTTAAAAATGTGCATTGAAGCCTCTTCAACATAATATTCACTAGTGGGTGTGTCTCCTTTGCTTTCTATGCAGGTGGTGAAGTTGTGTGAGAGTGTGTCTGTGTGTAAGTGTGCATGTGGTGCATAGTCACAGAACCAAAAAGGTAGTGTTTTAGGGAAGCTTCTGGGTAATAGAAGCACTAAACCTTTATGAGACCACTGCTCAGAGAGGCTTTGCCTAGCTGCCCTTTCGAAACAGCTTGACCCCCTTGTTCACACATGAACAGAAACTGTCACTCCCTTTCCTTGGATTAGTACAGTCAAAGCAAGATGATACCCTTTGTGGAAGACAAAGTGCATTGGACAGTTGAGATGATTTTATTCAGGCTGTTGAAATAGGGAGGTTCATTGACAATGAACTTCTCAAAGAAGAGGGGAAAAAACGTGGGGTTTTACAGCGCAGGTAAATAAGAGTTCTGAGGAAGGGTGGAGGCAGGTCTTACCTCAGAATGGGGGAGGGCAGTGCCTACCTCTCTGTACCCCTCCAGAACCTCAGTAATGCATCTCTGTGGCAGCTGACGTTTGATCTTTCTGTCCCTGTCCCACTAGTGACTCATCCTTATTTATCTTTGCATCCCTGCCACCAGATACAGTCCCTGCCCTACATCAACAAGGTACTTAATGTTTCTCTGATTGATTTTCCACTCACATGGGAGGAGTGGATGGTGAAGTCTTATCTTTGACCCTGGGATTTGGAGGAGGAAATGGAGTTCTTACAGCATGAGAAGGCTTCCTTGTGTGTGACTCAGTCATCATGAAGCTCCAGGGAGCCCCAGTGGTTGGTGAAGAGGAGATGTAATTCAGCAAACATGATTATTTGTTGAATGATGTTTGCAGGGGCAGATGTATATATTTAAAATCTCATTGTGGATTTTACTAAACCACTTGGAATTTATTTGTGTGTGAGGAGTTAGTATTTTCTTCTGGTCTCTAACATGTTGGGACCAATTAAAAAACTTAAACTTTTGAGGTCAAACATGTATGGGTAAAATGGAATTTCAAATATAAAAGTTACAAAATCTTATGTGATTTATTATTATTTTAGAATTAATTTTTAAAAAGACGCTTGTTCATGTCCAAATCTGGAAATACCACTTACAAATGAATGAATTAGGCTTTTGTTAATAATTATGGAGAACAGATTATAATTCAGAGTAGGTGCTTATAGGTATGCAGACTTCAAGTGTAGAATCTTCTACTGTGAAAGGTGAGCCTTCTGAAATCCAGATATTTTTTCACTAGCCCTGGCTACAGTGGTTTTGGCACTCTTAAAACAAATGACAGTTTTGACAGTAGAATTGTAGTCAGAACTTTAGGTGTGAAATTTGGTGTTTGATTTGTTTCTGCTACTCTCATTAACTAGTTTATATTTAGATGTACCCACTTCAGGAAGTAATTCAGGAAACTCATATTCCTCAAAAATGTTCTGTGAAAAATGTTTTAATTTTACTATTTGAAACAGCTTGTCATCAGGGTGTCTATTCATTTCACAAGAATTAATGAAATACAGTTGGCATCATTAATGTAATAATTCTGTAGATTTTTCTATCTTATGCGTAATAATCCTGTTGAACATTTATTCAGCTTTCTGGAGTAGTGTTTTTTTAAAATAGTGTGTTTTAGAATCTGAGTTCTGTATCCTCATATGGAATAATGGCAATTGCTGCTTACCTATACAGGTGACTTTTTTGGCAGCAAAGAGAATAGTATCACTTAAAGTCTTATTGTTTTTAAAGAGGAAGTTTGAAAAGCAATCATGAATATTCTGATTTTAATTTATCTGTTAGCAATTTGTTTGAAATTAATAAAAAATAATGATCATTTTTGAGCATTTACTATGTGCTGTGCACTGTGTATAGCACTTTACATGGTATTATTGCATCCTTTAATTCTACAGTCCTGTGAAATAGTAGTAGTAGAAGTTGTTATTGTTACATTATTTTAGAGATGAGAAAATTAGGCTTAGAAAACATAGCTCTCCTTATCTAATAAGTGGCAAAAGTCAGAATTCAAACCTTACTGCAGATACATATTCTTAATCATTAACCTGTAATTCAATGAATTTTAAGATTTTTGTATGGTAAGAAAAAGTATTATTTCCATGCTTTAAGATTTGCTTTTAAAAGTATTTGCTGTATTACAGTTTCATATACGTAGTATATTTGTTTATACAGTAACACAGGCTATTCAGTTTCTTTGACAATCTTTCTTGAACTGTATGTAACATATTATCACATCATTTTAGTAGTTGGAATTGAACAAAATGAAACTCTTTTTCTGCCTAGTATCAGTTCATTTATTTATGGTTCCTGCCATGTTAAAATGAGTTCCCAAAGACAATTGTTCATACTTTTTCTGATTCAAATCAGTTTTGTTTTTTAGGTAAAGGTTGATCATACTTTATTTATTGACTCTCAACTATAATAGAAGAGAGGCAGTTAAGAACTCAGAGTTTTGTAAGGTTAGAGTAATTCATTTATCCACAAGCATTGTTTGGCTACTTACCATGTGTCAGGTACTATGCTAGGTGCCAGGATACGGGGTTTTACAATAATGATGGCTAATATTTGTTGAGCACTTTCTATGTGCCAAATATTATTCTAAGTCCATTATGTGTCTAACCAGTATAATTATCACGGCAACAGAGGTAAATACTGTTAGGATCCCCATTTCACAGATGATGAAACAGACTCAGAGGGATTAAGTAATTTGCTGAATTACTTAATTCAGCTGGTAAGTGGCAGAGCCAAGATTCGTTCTAAGTAATCATTTCTTAACCATCATACTTTATAGCCTGTCATACTGAATAAAATAGACAAGGTCCCTATTCTGATGGACCTTATTTCTAACTAAAAGAAACAATCACTAACTAACAAAATAAGTAAAGAAGAGACTGCCAACTACTGTCAATAAAATTGAAATGTTCTGGGGAGGAATGGGGGACTATTCCAATGGGTGGTCACAAAAATACTCACAGAGATAGGGGCAGATGAGAGTGGGGTTGTGTAGACACAGTAATACACAGGGGAATCAGATAAGATTCTTATTAAATCATATAAAACTTTCAATAATCTTATCTGTTAATATTATACTTATGTAGCCCTTGGAAGTACACAAAGTAAGTGCATTGATTCAGAATGCGGTTTGCATGGTTTCCAGTAATAATCAGTGAGGGTAAGTCTATCATGTGATACATTTTTGTTTCTTTTAATGATCCTTTAAACAATGAAGACTATTTAGTCAACAAATCAAAAGGCTTTAAGTAAGTAAGAAAGAAGGTTTTATTTGCTACATTTCATTATTCAAAACCTGGTGTGTCCCTTGAAAACTTGAGACGGGAGTTTAGGACATACAATCATTTTTCAAAAGGAAGTACAGGTCCACAAATAGATACAAAGATTATCTCACAAAATGCAGTTTACCAAAATATATATGATGTCAAAATTCTTATGAATTTCTATAAAGAAGTGATGACTCTTTTATATTTGGTTTGCTATTTCCTGGGTACTTTAAAGTTTGAAGAATTGGTAAAATTAGAACAGAACCTATAGTAAGTGGCAAACTTGCATATCCATTGGCAGCAGAACTTTCATTACATTCATTAATTTATTCACTTAAAAATTGGGCACCTACAAACACCAGACTCTGTTCTTACTGCTAAGATTACAGCAGTGACCACAGCACAGATTCTGCCTCCATGGATCGACATTCTGGTGAAGGAATGCAGATAGTAAAGGAATATATAACATACCGAGGAGTGGTAAGTGTGATGTGGAAACGTACAGTGTGTAGGGGAGAGAGAGTGTTAGGAGCCTGTGGGTTAGAAAGGTGAGGGGTGCCCTCTGAGCGGAGTCCTAGGGAGGTGAGGGAGCCAGCCACACACAGGTCTCCAGGAAGAGTGGTCTGGGAGAGGGACCTACTGGTCCTTGTTAAGAAAATCCCTGGGGTGGGATGGTACTTGGTAAGTTCAAGGAAGCCAGTGCTGCTGGTGTGGATAATGGATAAAATTTGGCTGGATCTAATATAGCTTATATTTTGTATAGGAAGGTGGTAATTTAGGAATGTCTTTTGTAAACTGGATGAGTCTAACACTTGATTTTAAATTAGTGAAATAGAATATTTGTATGGAATTCTTAGGGGAATTGTCTCTCAACTTGATGTTTTGGTGTACCAGTTTGCTAAGCTGTAAAATCTTCCTCTTTTATAGAGGGATAGACAGTTTCCCTACTTAGGTAAATTAGTGGGAGCTAGAGATCTCCACAGTTGTTAGAATTTTGTATCTTGCACTTAATTGGCATATCAGACACACATTAGTTCTTTGGTGAATTTTTCTTACCTCTGGGCCAGACATACATATTCATTCATTATTTGACACATGTTTATCAGTTCACTACTTGCAAGTTATAGTATTAAACGCAGTGTGGTATGCAAAGTTTTTAAAAACAAAGCTTCCTGTTTCCAGGAGCTTTTATACTTTACTAGATAAGATTAAACATCTAAACAAGGAAGCAGGAAATTGGTGTTATATAATATTTGAGTATAGATATGTTCTAGATATATATGAACATTTATGTCTCAGTAGACTGTATTTTCTCATTTCTGTTGAAATTATATGGTTTTGCTTAAATATAAGCCTGACCATTTGCTATCTGTGTAAACATGAGGAAAATACTTAATTTACTTTTTAAGTATTAAATCTCTTTGGCTTTAGAATCAGGTGAAGTCTGCACTACACAGTTGTTGTGAGGCTAGATCTCTGTGTGACTAGAACAGAGTATGTACAGTGTCTTCTGCTGCAGGGCTGCAGACAGTAAGAGCTCATTAGAGTGGATTCCTCATCCTTTGTTTTGTACATTGATGAAGTAAGCCCCAAAAGAGCATGCCCACAGCCAAATTATAATGAAGTTATTTTCATTATATGAAATATAAATGTAAAATGTCTGAGTGGCTTACCATTATAGGTTTAGGATAATATGAGTTCATTATATAGTGGGATCAGCTTTGCAAAATGGCAGACTTGAGTGGATTCAAGGCCTAGCTGTGATGATTGGGACTTGGGTAAGTTACTTAACATCTCTGAATTCAATACAGAAGGAGTAGTAAGATTTAAAGGTTCCAGGCAACTTTTTGAAATTATTCATTGTGGAATGAGCAGCTTTATCTATTATGACCTCCTGGTCAGTCTCTTAAGACCCATACTTTTCAGTGGTTTCATGAATCTACAAGTTTTCTGACATTGGTATTGGTTATACATTCAGTGTTTTATGTCTAGAGAGCTGCCTGCCTTGAAATCTCTGGGAACTGATGGTGGCTCTAAGGGCTTCGGTAGCAGTTATTAAGAGATAAATTTGTGGAAGACACAGCTACCATTGTAGCTATTTTAGGAAGACACTGGTTTTCTTAATTTTATAAGGGTTAAGCATAAAACATGAAGACATTTCCTTTAAACATCATATTTCCATATAATATTCTCTTTTATTATGCATCCTGATCTTTTAAGCCTAAGCAATCCATCAGACTAGGTGGGCTGAGAGGGAGCAGAGACCAACTAGGAAGCCCTGCTGATCTTATCTGATGTGCTTCTTGGAAAGTACCAGAGGCCTCTGGAATTGCCTCAGTATTTGTTTACAGTGGTTCCTTTTGGAGAATAAACTGCAATTCACAATGGTCTCTGAATTACAACTGAGGATAAAATGTACAAATTCTTGCTATAATTCATTTTGCGAGAAAGACTGTTTAAAAGATAGGTTAAAAGAAGCAAAGGGAGTCATAAACCATAGTAAAAACAAACAAAAAGATCTTCAGCTCCACCCCTACACTGAAAAAACAAACCATAAAATTTGGCAAAGGATAACCTTATATTTGATTGGCAACATAAAGTTTAATTTTTCCCTAGATTTGTGAAATAATGATATATTTACTATGAGTTAGATAGGAAAGCAGTGCTTTTCATCATAGTGTTTTGTCCTGTAGATTTCTTTATACTTCTGTGGTAAAGAGGTTAAGAACGTGAACTCTAGAAATAGAACACCTGGGTCTTAATTGCAGCTATGCAACATTAGACAATTTAGTTGACCTCTTTGTGCTTCAGTTTCCTCTTTGGTATCCTGGAGATAGTTATCATGTCTGTCTCAAATGATTATTTTGAATATTGATTGATTTAATGTATAAATCTATATGAATACTGCTTAATACATTATAAGCTCTGTAAAAGTGTTAATTATTATTATTGAGGTTAGCATAACAAAGTAACCAAGGGTGTGCTAAAAGTAAGTTTGCACACCTCTTGCATTTCTAAAAGGTTTCATATAAGGAATGAGAAGTCAGAATCTAATCCACTATGTGCCAATTTATTCTACTATCTTTTTGAAAACACCTGTCTTTTTTCACTTATCATTGGAGGTGACAACTGATTTCATTCATTTAATGCATATTTTTTTGAGTGCCTGCAACATTCTAGGCATGGGGAAGAGGGTGATAAACAAGATTCTCTGCCCTTAACATTAATCCTTCCCTTTTCTACTCTATTGTAAGTTTTAGATCTCCTTCAGCCTTTGTAGAAAATAGTTCATTTTTACTCATTTTTTTTTCTTTCATCACTATAAAACTTGGTGATTTGTGCTACTCTCTCGTTAAATAAAAATTTGTATTTTAAGAGAAGACAAGAAAAATTTAAACATACATTTTTTCTCTGCCCATTTTTGCCTCCCTCCTGCCCTCTAGAGTGTATTGTGCATCTTCATTATGCCTTAAGCAGACCTCCCCAATAGCAGAAATGCCTGCCTAACCATAAAGATCAATATTTCTCCTCCTTTCTCAATCATATAAAAGGTCATGATGACACACCACTCACCTTGTACGTGTAGACAGCTTTGGTGAACTTTATGTCCAATGCCAATATGTCATTTCTCTTGAAGATAGTGGTTGATGCAGAATAGACTGGTCAGATGGCCTGGGGGAGATACTGGGCTGCACCTACTGGAAGTTCTTAGCTTAAATACTTACTTATGACTTACTAATGTTACTAGCTGTATTACTTCTATTCTGCCTATTTTATAAGATTAGTTTCTTGCATTACCAAATGTATGACTGAGCCTCACATAAAATGAATGATGATTAGGTGATTTGAAACTATTGATCAAATAAATAGTTCTGTAAGGTCAATGACTGTAATAGTGTAACTCTAGATATGGGAAGAAGCAATGAGAGGGAACCATTTCCTGGACTGTAACAGACTAGTAAGATGGGCAGTCCAGAGGCTTTTGGCTACTGGTAACAGGGCCTAGTCCAGTAATAGCACATTGAGTGACCTATCAATGAAATCCTTGCCTGATCTGGGAATGAGCATTCCTAGTGCTGTGGACAAATTGGTCATGAAATGCCACCCAAACCTAGGTCAAAATTAAGACTGAAAAAAAAAATTAAGACTGAAAGGGAAGGGATTGTAAAATAAAGAATGTTGCCCACCATCCAGTTTTGTAAGAATTGTCATTAGCTACTGCAGTCACTGACCTACAGTGCATCCTAAAAGGAATTCAGGGTGAAGATTAGGATGAGGCACTCTACTCTGGGAATACTGACAGAACTGCCCCTCAGATAGTTATTTTCAGGAGAAATTTTTACGAACCTGATTCTTCTGTCTTCCCATACCTATAAAAGCACTAAAACCATTAACTAAGATGTCTATTCCTAGTGACTAGCAGTGACCTTCTACAGAGATGTGTGCTTGGTTGCATGTACTCCCTTCACCAAAATCACACATATACTGGCCTCCCCTTTTACCTCCTTGGAACAATTCTCAGAGCTCTCTGAGAGACTGTCTCCCAGGTTGTAACCCTCAGGTTGGCTTGAGTAAAATTTTCCATTTCTTCCTTATATTGACTATTAATTTTTTCATTGACACATTTTTGCAAATAGTTTCTTAGAAACTGTCCTTTGTATATATCTTTTGATTATAGAAAGTTTTGAAACTGTTTTTTTCTGTAGCTGCCACTATATATATTTTGTCAGTGCCTTCTTATGTCTGAAGGATGATAGAAATATCTTTAGAGGAGTTTTTCATCCAACACCCTTGAACTTAGAAACTGGAAAGCACGGATTTAGAAGTGACATCTTCTGTCAAACGTTCCCTAGGAATTGCTTTCAACAGCATTGTCACTTGGTCCTGGTTTCAGAGGTGTGCTGTGTCTGGCTGCTGAAGTGTGACTTCCTATGACACTTTCTGTTCTGGAATGGTGAAACTGGATTTCAGTCACTTGTTCGGAAGATTGTGATTTGTTGTTTTGAACATTACTGAACCAATGTACTGACCTGTGTTTTGGAAGCCACCTTATCCGTAGCAGAAATACTTCTGCCTTGTTTAGTTACATTTGGAAGAATGTTTTAAAAAAAACAAAGGAAAGGAAAAGGTAGAGTCAAGTATGTCCTAGTGATCTTTAGCAGGTAAGACCAAACTGATGATACTAAAGCTAGATTTTTAGGTTCATTGTGGTCACACACGTGCAACAGAAAAACATAAACATCACATCTTTCATTAACGCATGTTCTGACATTTTATAGTAAGTGGTTATATTCCCTTGATTATACTGAAACAATGCTAATTTCCACACCTGGAGTCAAAACACTAATCACTTCATTTAAAGAATGAATCCATTGCCAAAGATAAATTTTGAAGAAAGAGTATATGTTCCCAAATGGCAAAAGAACATCATTAATATCTTCTCTAGCATTCAAAGAAAGGAGACAGATGCTACCAGTAAAATATTATGAGCTCCTCATGATTGTTTCCAATAAAACACAAATGATTTCCTGGTCCTATAATTTGAACTGTCAATGTCATTTAGTAGGTTTGTGTTGAAAAGTCTGAGTTCTAAAAAAATCGAGACAAGATGTGAATTTACTATTATATGTGATATATTTTTGTGAAATATAGGGAATATTAATGAAAAAATGTGATAAAGGAAAATTCGAGACCTTCCTCGTTGGGATATAATAGATCTTAACATGACTCTATCTTTAGGAAACACAGCATCAGGAATCCCAAATCATAAGTCCTGCCCTGCCCATGACTAGGTGCCATCAGCAGGGCTAGCTTCGTGGATGTGCACCTTCTGCAGTTGCCTGGGGCCCTGCACTCAAAAGGGCCCTGTGCTTGGTTTAATGCTGTACTTGTTGCTGCCTTGAAATTCTTAATTTTTGAACGAGGGGCTCACATTTTCATTTTTCCCTCGGCCCTACGAATGGCCAGTCCTGGCCATTGACAGGTTACTTCTCTGAATTTCAGAAAAGGCAACAAAGATCCTCAATGTGGAGTTCAGAGTCCCAACAAAATTTACTAGAAACCGAAAGCTCCGTGTTCACCCTGACCGCAATGGCTCTCAGCCAGGAGCAATTTTGCCCTCTAGTGGACGTTAATCAATGTCTGGAGACATTTTCAGTTGTCCCTGCTCAGGGGAAGCTGCTACTGCATCTGGTCGTAGTAGGATGTCCTCCAAATGCACAGGACAGCCCCCACAGCAAAGGAGCCCCACATTTATACACTTCTGAGGTTGAAAAACCCTGCGTAACTCATTATTTGTGTCTCTAACACTTGGTACTGCACCAGGGAGGTTACTCAGTCGTTGTTGAACCAGTGGGTATAGCCAGGATCTGAGGTTGTTGTGTTCCTTCCCATATACAGACTGAAGAATGAATCTGGTGATTATTGAATGTAATCTAACATTTCCACAAGGTGCAGTACAGAGTTACTCTCTCCACTTCTCACACTTAACCCAGTTAACTGGTAGGCTCCTTACCCTCTTTAGACCTTCTCTAAAACACACCACACTGACAGTTGGTGGATGACTTTCCAGGACGCCTTTGTATTTCTGCTGCCACCTGTTGGGCTGTCAGTTTACCAAGTCCTTGAGTTTGTTCCCAAATCTGTTTACGCCATTGTGCTGGTTGCTGTCATTATGCAATGTAATCAACTATTACAGAAATTGAGGGAAAGAAAAATACTAAAAAAGAGAGAGATTTCAGTGAAAATCTAAGTTGAATGCTTTGGAGAGATTCAATAAAGGTGTCACTAAAGAAAGTTGCCCTTGTATTAACTGTAGGCAAGATGACCCTAAAAGATTTGGGAGAGAATCATTAAAATTAGATTCTGTGTTGAATTTGCATAACCATTATTTATGGAGACTAGAGACAACTACATCTGTGGTTTTTGCAAGAAAGACTACTTCACCTAACCGATCCTTGCTCAGAAAAAGGCCTGACCCACATCACAAGACTGCAGAATGACATTTATGTATTTTGGAATGGTATGAATTGTTTTATTTAGGAATGTAACTTAAGATGATTTTCCTAATAATCAGTGTATCAGACAACAGGCTTTCTACTGTATTTTCTGATGGAAATAAAGAATATATTTAGATATTCTACTTGGTCACTTGGAGAGCCAAACAACTCTCAGCTCAGTGATGTCTATGAATAATTTTCCTTACTTACCACCACATTATATCTTAAGAAGATACTCCTTTAGTTTTTGATTCCATAAACACCAACATAAGGTCTGTCTCTGGCCAGATTCAAGAGCTGCTTGCTTCCTTTCTAGTTCATATATTTTATTTCTTGAACTTTTCATGTGCCTGGATAGATTAGAGGTAAAGTGTCAAATTCTTTAAGAGTTGAGCAAGTATAAGTAATATGATTGGAAGTGTCGTCAAATCAGTTAATTTCAAAATACTGTTTGAGCTGAGGTGAGAGACATTTATTTGTTAGTCTGTGTGATTTTCAGGGTGGCTTTTAACTTGGTATTGTCTTGTTAGGACTCGTGTCCCTGACTTGGAGCAGAGTTCTGGGTCTCTTAATCCTGAGCTTATTGAAAGAAAACAGTGGACAACCTCTTTAATATAAATCAACCCTTGGTACTTTTTGTTATACCCAATGTAACACATCTTTGTTACACCATGTAATATTTTATCTTCCATCAGTCATCACAATTTTGCAGACATTGTTGAACAATTTAGGCATAAAAACATCTTATTTGGCTAGTAAAACAAAGGATTTAACATTTATGATCAAAGACATCAGGAACTTTTTTAAAAAGTAGTTTAATTTAACAAGTAATATATAAATATACCCTCCTTTTAAAAAGTTAGAACTTTAGAGATAAAGCTAAATTCCTCTTTGCCCATCTAATTTGAAATGTATCCTTCCAGACAAGGACACCCTCCTACACACAGAAACACACCCACACACCTCTACAGATTTTTTTTAGAGTTCTGGTATCATACTTTATGTATTGTTTAGTTACTTGATTGCTTTCTTTAGACAAGTTCAGTCAATTTGAGTCAGATCTTATATAAATCTAGTTAATTTCTTTTAGCTGCTATATGATATCCCAGGTATGATTATACTTCATTTTATTTTTCTGTTTGTTAACGGACATTACATTTTTGGTATCAACGTTGTAATGAACATCCTTTATATGTTTTCTTTTGCACATGTACATATGTTTCCCTAGGGTAAGTTCCTAGAAAGTAGATCTGTGGACCATCTATATCATAGCATTACAGTGTTGTCTTGATTCATTTGTTTTAGTGGTAGATTCTTTCTTAGCTACATAGTATATAGGACAAAAGTCATAGAATCGTAGCCTTTTAGAAATCTAACATATCTTAGGTATCACCACATGATATAAAGGATTAATTTATTTCTCCATACTCTTAATATTTAATATTTTTACCCTGGAGCTTCCTTCTACTCCCCCTGCTTTTGATACCTTAGTAAAATCCTTTTGGCTCTTCTATCACTTCTGCTTTTAAGTAACAAAGTTTCAGTCAACAAAATACATTATAGTAAGGAATCATTTTAGCAGGCATGTTACTGTGTTCAGTCTAAAATTTAAAAAAAATTATTAAAATACTTTCTTGAAATGTTTTGAGTGACTGATTCTTTCAGAATCGCACCTACATTGGTTTAACACTTGGGTTGGTCAGATATTGTTGAATTACCTCAGAAGTGGAAAATGCTTAGATTTAAAATCTAGGTTTTCCTTTAAAACCCATTGTGTGCTATAAATGTACCATAAATAAGGCACACATGTATGGTATGAAAACTAGGGGCTGATTGCCTCCTATCTTATTTGGATAGTGTTTCTTAACCTGAATAATTACCACCACTCATATTTAATGGTTTCTGTGCGTGAGGTGTTGTGCCTGTGTTTTTCCATTTAATTCTTACAGCAAGCCTAGGAACATGAAAATATTATTCTCATTTTATAGTTGTAAAAATTGAGAAAGTAACATTCCCAAGGGTCACACTATTAGGAAGTAGTGGAGCTAAGAATTCAAAACAAAGCTTATCTCATTAGAGCCATATCCACTCTTCAGCGTCTATATAGGGCTACCCCTTGCCCGCCATCGTTTAAAAATCATGAGAGTCTAGTTTTAGAGTTATGCTTAATTTTTAAATACTAATGATTTAAAAAAATCTTTCAGTTGCTTTCAAGTGTAATTGTAGGTAAAATAGTTTTTGGTGGACAATCACAGTTAATTTTGTCTGCTTTTATTTTTTTTCAAGTTGTCAAAAAAACTTACCAAGGTGTAGAACATTTATACTGTTACTTTCATTTGTTCATGAACTATTTATTGACTTTCTGTTATTGATTAGGCCCTATGCTTAAATTTTTCATGTGTTGAAAATAATACAGGCTTATTATGGAAATCTGAAAAATATCCTAAACTATTGAGAAAAAATGAAAATTATTGGTAATTCCATCAGCTCTATTTCTAACAGCAAAATGAACAAATGACTGTTCCCCGCCCCAGCACGTGCCTGTGTGCCTGCACACTGACTGCTTCTCACACACGGAGTGGGGTATGGGCATGGTTTAGTAGTTTCAAGAAATTCTTATACTGGGTCAAGTTTAGTGAAAAGAAAGAAAGTAAATGAATAATTCGACACGTGTTTGTTTACTGATTAGAATATCTGAATCATTTTTGTTATAAGAACTAATTAATGGCTGACTGCTGCAAACTGGAAAAATCAGCAGTAAATATGCATCTACTAGCGTTATAGATACACAAATGGGATTTCCTTTTCACTATTTTTTAAAAAGATATTTATTTATTTTTGGCAGCGTGGGGTCTTAGTTGTGGCACACGGGATCTTGTTGAGGCATGCGGGATCTTTTGTTGCATTGTGGTGCTCGGGCTTATCTCTAGTTGTGGCGTGTGGATTTTCTCTTCTCTAGTTGTGGTGTGCAGGCTCCAGGGCGCATGGGCTCTGTAGTTGTGGCGTGTGGGTTCCAGAGCACGAGAGCTCTGTAGTTTGCGGCACGCGGGCTCTAGTTGAGACACCTCGTGAGCTCAGAGTTGTGGCACATGGACTTAGTTGCCCCACGGCACGTGGGATCTTAGTTCCCTGACCAAGGATCAAACCCACGTCCCCTGCATTGTAAGGCGGATTCTCTACTACTGGACCACCAGGGAGGTCCCTCCTTTTCATTATTAATGGTTAACTTAATGAAGAAATTAAGAATATTATCTTGGCATCAAAGAGAGTAAGAATTCGTTGTCCATATTTGAGCACTGTCTAGCACAACTGCCGGCATGCATTTTAAAACTCTTGTGAAGCACTTTATCCCTAGAGAGGCCTGAGTGAACAACGGGGTGCTTCCATCGACAGGAGATAAGGAAGTTGAATGCAACGCCCACAGCTATACTCGCTGCCTCCACATAAGATAGGGAGAGCTCCCCTAAAGTTTTAGTATTGCTGTTGTTTTTATACTTTTTTCTTAGCTTAGAATATCACAGAGATGTTTTGCCAAACTCTTAGAACTTACACATTGTTTTGTTTTTGTATTTTCATTTTAGTATGATTTTCTTCTTAGTGATAAGCCCACACTTAGCATAAATATGTGCCAGTTATTGTACTAAGTACTTTACATGTTTTATTTATTTAATCCTCGCAACCTCGCTTTGATATAGGCTCATAATATTGACTGTTTTATAGTGGAAGAGAAGTGGCAGCTTAGGAAAGAAAAATCAAATTAACCAAAATGTTACAGCTGATGGATGACAGAGCCAAAAACTTTTGCCCACCTGTACCTGAGTTGCAAAGTCAATTTTTCTTACCACTCTGTTAGAGCTTATGTATTTCAAAATTTCTTTTTAGAAAAATAGTTTTTCCAGTCTTATGTTTTTCACAATTGACTTGTTTAATAAAACACTTTTCGTTTTTTATTTTTAACTGTTAAACCTGTATTGTTGATTTCAACTTTGTATTTTGCCTAAGTATTAGCTGACTCTCTGTAGTTGCTTTAGTTATTAATTTATATTTACTTGGCAAAAAAAGATGAGTATTTTGGGACTTAAAACATTAATACACTGTTTTTCTTTCTTAAATTTTTAAACCAGTTTGATTGAGACATTTAAAGACATGATTCTCCACCGTGGCCGAACATAGGAATACTAGGAATCTAAACGAATAAATAAGCAACTATTAAATCAGACTTTCTGAGGTGGGGCCCAACCTCAGAAGCTTCCAGGTAATGCTAATGTGCAGTCAATGTAGAGAGCCAGGGACTTAAAATAGTCTTTGGTGGTTACATGGCACTCAGTGTAGTTTAGAACAATGGCTCTTAACTATTGTACATCTGAATCACCTGCAGAGAGAGCTTGCCCAGCAATCTCAGTCATTAAGTCTGGCCTGAGGCAGAGCCCAAGAATTTGCTTTTCTAACAGGTTTTCAGGTGATACTGATACTGCTCTTTTGTGCTGTCCTTTGAGAACCACTGCAGGTCTAGGTATTGCTCTTTGAGGCAGTGAAGGTTTCACTTTCTGAGCTGTCCTTTTAGTTTAAGTGATCATACCATACCCACCCACCCTTCTGGCTACATACCCACATTGTCTTTGCAAGCTATCATTCAGAATTACTAGGAGCCCCCATATGCCCACTACCACCATTAAAGTGTAGTCATATCTCTACATGAGGGATTTGTTTTTGTCCACATGGCAAGACCTCAAGTGAATTTCACTCTTCCTTCACCTATTCTGTGAACTATAGTCAGATCACTTCAGTTTAGAGATCTCTTCATACCATAGCTATAGGCTTTCTTTTTTTCTCTTTACTTTTTCAGTGATTTTTAAAATCCCCAAAGATGAATATTTTCCACCCTAATTTCCTTTTGTGAATTTGTTGGAAAACACACACTTTTGCTAGAAACAATGGTAAATGATTATAGATAAATTAGGGTTAGCCAATATTTACCAAAGGATTATTTAACTTAGAAAATGGGAATAAAAAATTTTTTTGTGGTTAAATACACACAACATAATACTTACCATCTTATATCATTTTAAAGTTACATTTCAGTAGTATTAAGTACATTCATAACATTGTGCTACCATCACCACCATTCATCTCTGTAACTTTTCATCTCATATGTCTGAAACCCTGTACCCATTAACTTCCCATTCCTTCCTCCCCAGCCCTTGTCTCTATGAATTTGACTACCCTAGGTACCTCATTTAAGTGGAATCATACGGTATTTATCTTTTTTTGTCTGGCTTAATTCACTTAGCATAATGTTCTTGAGGTTCATCCATGAGTGGCATGTGTCACAATTTACTTCCTTTTTAAGGCTGAATATTATTCTATTATATATATTTGCTAACTTATGTATAATATAACTAATAATATACCATTATATATACATGTACACATAGACACACACAAACACACACACCACATTTTGCTTATCCATTCATCTGTTGATTGCTTCTACCTTTTGGCTATTGTGAATAGTGCTGCTTTGAACATGGATGTACAAATATCTGTTTGAGTCCCTACTTTCAGTTCTTTTGAGTGTATACCCAGAAGTGGAATTTCTGGGTCATGTGGTAAGTCTATACTTAATTTTTTGATGAACTGCCAGACTGTTTTCCATAGTGACTGTACCGTTTTACATTGCCACCGACAGTGCACAAGGGTTCCAAATTCTCCATGTTCTCACTAACACTGGGTGTTTTCTGTTTTTATGATAATAGTCATCCTAATGGGTGTGAGGTAGAGAAAGTTGGCATTTTGAAAAAAAATGAAGGAGAAAAGGACAGATAAAACCTTGTTATTCGGCTATAAAGTTGCCAGTAATAAATTTGGGTGGAGAGAATTTCCATTTAAAATTGAAATTATCAATGCAATACACAGTCTGTTGTTTAATAAAATTAGCTAGTTAAATTTTTCTTTGAGAGAAGATAATTTAGAAGCACACTATGTCAATTACACATATTTCTGGAGGGATTGATACATGATCTATAAAGGATGTCAAAAATCTCACATTCATGCCTTTGTGGATGATCCTAGTTATCAGTTACTTTGTCAGTTAGCACATTCTTTCTGTTGAAGAAGGGAAAGAATAGGGGGAAGGTAGAGTTTTGTTAAAAGTAACAGGTTGCTTTTCAGCAAGAAATTCTTTGATTTAAAAAATTTACATTGGTATATAGTTATAACAATACCTGCCATTCATTATTTTCTATATCACAGTAATTCTATTTTATTTTTTCATTCAACCACATAAAAAGGTAAAGCATAAAGCCAAGCACATGGACTGAACTCATGCGGCCTGGTTTTTAATTCTGATTCTGCTGCTTAAAAACAAATTATTTGATCTCTCTGTAAGGTTATGTCAATTTTCTTAACACATTACTTTTAAAAGTTTTATCTTTACCTTAAAAAATGTTAAGGCAATAGATACCCAAAGCTTTTTAAAAATCAAATAATCCTAAAGATTTATAATGCAAAAAAATGACAGTGCCCAAACTTTGTTACCTCTCATCATCCTTCTACAGAGTAAACACTTTACTCTCTTAGAATATGTTCACCTTCAAATGTAAAGAAATATGTTTATATCAACTTTTATTTCTTAAGTCATCCTTTTGGGTAAAGTGGCCACTTGGACAATATTAATTCTTCCAGTCCAAGAGCACAGGATATCTTTTTGTATCATTTTCAGTTTTCTTCATCAGTGTTTTAGAGTTTTCAGAGTATAGGTCTTTCACCTCCTTGGTTAAGTTGATTTCTAGGTATATTATTCTTTTTGGTGCGATTTTAAACGGGATATTTTTAACTTTCTCTTTCTGCTAGTTCATTATTAGTGTATAGAATGACAACAGATTTCTGTATATTAATCTTGTATCCTGCTGCCTTGCTGAATTCATTTATTAGTTCTAATAATTTTTGAGTGAAGACTTTAGGGTTCTCTATATAAAGTATCATGTCATCTGCAAATAGTGACAGTTTTACCTGTTTCCTTCAAATTTGGATACCTTGCTTTTTTTCTTCTTTCTATGTTTGGCTACAGATTTATCAATTTTGTTTATCTTTTCAAAAAAAAAAATAGATCTTGGTTTCATGGATTTTTTTAAACTTTTTTTTAATCTCTATTTTATTTCCTCTCTGATCTTTATTATTTTCTTCTTTCTGCTGACTTTTACTTTGTTTTTCTTCTCTCTGATTGTTTTAGGTGGTAGGTTAGATTCTTTATTTGAGATTTTTCTTGTTTCTTGAGGAAGGCCTGTATCACTATGAACTTCCCTATTAAAACTGTCTTTACTGAATCCATAGATTTTAGAAAGTTATGTTTCCATTTTCATTTGTCTCAAAGTATTTTCTGATTTTCTCTTTGATTTCATCATCAGTAGCATACTGTTTAGTGTACATGTTTGTTCTTTTCCCATAGTTCTTTCTGTAGTTGATCTCTAGTTTCATACCACTGTGGTAGGAAAAAAATGCTTGGTATAATTTTTCTCCTTGTAAATTTGTTGAGGCTTGTTTTATGGCCTAGTATGTGAACTATCCTGGAGAAAGTTCCATGTGCACTTGAAAAGAATGTATATTTTACTGTTTTGGGGGTAATGTTCATTCGATATTTAAGTCCAGCTGGTCTTTTGTGTCATTTAAGATTACTGTTGCCTTATTGATTTTCTATCTGGATGATCTGTCCAGTGATGTCAGTGGGGTGTTAAAGTCCCCTACTATTATTGTATTGTCAATTTCTCTCTTTATGTCTGTTAGTATTTGTTTTACACATTTAGGTGCTCCTGTATTGGGTACATATATTTTAATGCCCTTCTTTGTTATAGCCTTGTTTTAAAGTCTTTTTTGTCTGATACAAGTATGGCTGTTTCCATTTGTTGTTTCCATTTGCATGAAATATCTTTCCATCCCCTTCACTTTCAGTCTGTGTGTGTCTTTAGCCCTGAAGTGAGTCTCTTGTGGGCAGCATTTTGAAGGGTCTTTTTTTTTTTTTAAATCAAATCAGCTGCCCTATGTCCTGATTGGAGCATTTAGTCCATTGACATTTAAAGTAATTATTGATAGGTATGTACTTATGGCCATTTTATTCCTTGTTTTCCAGTTTTTATAGTTCTTCTCTGTTCATTTCTTCTTTTTATTTCTCCTCTTGTGGTTTGGTGATTTTCTTTAGTAGTAAGCTTGGGTTCCTTTCTTTTTGTTTTTTTGTGGTTACCATGGGGTTTGTATATCTTGACCCTTAATTATATCTACTTGATCTAAACTGATTGTCATAAATTCAAACACATTATAAAAGATCTATATTTTTTACTCCCCTCTTCCACATTTTGTGTTTTGGTGTCATATTTTACATCTTCATTCTTATCACTTTACTGGTTATTGTAGTTATAGTTGCTTTTACAATTTTTTGTCTTTTAATATATGTACTGGCTTATTTAAGTGATCCTCAATCCTTACTATATATTTGCCTTTCTTATTGGAATTGTCCCTTTCCTGTAGATTCTTACTACTTTTCCATTTAGAGAAGACCCTTCAACATTTCTTTTATGGTAGGTTTAGTATTGCTGAATTCTTTTAGTTTTTCTTTGTTGGAGAAATTCTTTATCTCCTTCTATTCTAAATGATAGTCTTGCTGTGTAGAGTATCCTAGGTTGCATTTTTTTTCCCTTTCAGCACTTTGAATGTATGATGCCATGCCCTTCCAACCTGAAAAGTATTTGCAGAGAAGTCAGTGTATAGCCTTATGGGGATTCCTTTGTATATGACTCTGTTTTTCTCTTGCTGCCTTTAGAATTCTCTCTATCTTTAACTTTTGACATTTTAATTATGATATGTCTTGGTGTGTGTGTTTGGGACCTTCAGCTTGTTTGGAACCCTCTGTGTTTCCTGTACATGGCTAATTGTTTCCTTCTTTAGGTTTGGGAAGTTTTCAGCCATAATTTCTTCAAATACATTTTTGATACCCTTCTCTCTTTTCTCCTTTTGGACCTCCTATCATGTGACTGTTTGCACATTTGCTGTTATCCCTGAGATCTCATATGTTGCACTTGGTTTTTTTCCTTTGTCTTTCTGTCTGCTGTTCTGATTGGGTGATTTCCGTTATTCTATCTTCCAGATCACTTGTGTGTTCCCCTGTGTCATTTAGTCTGCTGTTGATTGCTTTTAGAGTTTTCCTATTTCAGATATTAAATTACTTATTTTTGGTTGGGTCTTTTTATATCTTATAGTCCTTTGTTAAAATGAT
Organism: Orcinus orca; assembly: GCF_937001465.1. NCBI lineage: Eukaryota > Metazoa > Chordata > Mammalia > Artiodactyla > Delphinidae > Orcinus > Orcinus orca. Next base: position 31,111,574 of record NC_064569.1, on the reverse strand, counting down.
CTGTGTTTAAAACAGTTCTCTTCCCTAATTCAGTTAACATTTTTTATTACCAATGTTTTGAATTCTTTATCTGGTACATTGTTTATTTCTGTTTCATAACTTATGTTTCTCTTACTCTTTTATTTGACTTTTTTTTTTTAACTTAAGTTTCTCTGTCTCTATGATCTTAGTTGAAACAATTACGTATTGTGATTTTGAAGGGGTGTTCATTCGTGGGAGCATCCCTATGCAGACTGCATGTACCCAGTGACTTTGGTGGGAGGTCTGCAATTGATGTGGACACAATCCTGTCTTTCCTCAGCGTGTGCTGGCACCTGTCACCTTGGTAGGTGGTGAGGCTGGAGATAAGGGAGCTAGCTAGAGCCTGCTCACGGTGTGAGGCAGGACTTCCTATCTGCTCAGTGGCCATCACTACCCCGTCAGGAGTGGTGCTTGTTTCCAGTTTGCTGGAGCGGAAGCCCTGAGGGTCTGGTTCAAGCTGACTGTGTTCCCTTTAAGTGTGTTTTTCCTTCTCCCTACACTGGGACTTTTGCCTAAAAGGAGGGGAGTGCTGAAGCAAGTGGGGCTTGTGTGCTTACAGAGGTCCGATGCCCTGCCTGTGCAGATGTCTGTGGTTCCACTCAGATGCAGCCCACGATGGTGTCTTTTCCCCTGTTGTGGCTGCCCTAGATCTAGTGCTAGGCTGTGGCCTGGAGTGGGTGGGGCTCAGAATGGGAAGCATGGTGAGGAGGTAACAGTTAGGACAGACCTCTCTCTTCCCTAACTGGGGGCAAGCCAGCACTCCTCACAAGTGGAATCTAGGCTTCTCCAGCCTTTCTGTCTGTCCCAGTGGTTCTCCAAGCTGTCAAGGGGGTTTGTCTCCTCTGCATAGGGCCCCAGGACTGGGAAGCCCAGTCTGTGGTTCCATCTACTCACTCCTCAGCGTGAGTGTCTGCCCATATTATCTCCCTTTTCTTTTGAGTCTCCTCCCAGGGGCACAGGTCCCGATCTGATGCTTTTCTTCCCGTCATACCCGATTACATGTGTATCTTTCTTATAGCCTTGGTTGTACAGGAGTCCTTCTGACAGTCTCCAGTTAGTTTTCCATGAGAATTATTCCACATGTAGATGTATGGTTTTTGTTTTTTTTTTTTTTTGGCGGTACGCGGGCCTCTCACTGTTGTGGCCTCTCCCGTTGCGGAGCACAGGCTCCAGACGTGCAGGCTCAGTGGCCATGGCTCACGGGCCTAGTTGCTCTGTGGCATGTGGGATCCTCCCAGACTGGGGCACGAACCCGCGTCCCCTGCATCAGCAGGCAGGCTCTCAACCACTGCGCCACCACTGAAGCCCTGTATTTAAGTTTTGATAGTTTGATTAATATGTGACTTGGCATGTTTCTCCTTGGATTTATCCTGTATGGGACTCTCTGTGCTTCCTGGACTTGATTGACTATTTCCCATATTAGGGAAGTTTTCAACTCTAATCTCTTCACATATTTCCTCAGTCCCTTTCTTTTTCTCTTCTTCTTCTGGGACTCCTATAATTCGAATGTTGGTGCGTTTTATATTGTCCGAGAGTTCCCTGAGACTGTCCTCAATTCTTTTCATTCTTTTTTCTTTTTTCTGCTCTACAGTAGTTATTTCCACTCTTTTATCTTCCAGGTCACTTATCCGTTCTTCTGCCTCAGTTAATCTGCTCTTGATTCCTTCTAGAGTATTTTTAATTTCATTTATTGTGTTAATCATCGTTGCTTGTTTCATCTTTAGTTCTTCTAGGTCCTTGTTAAACATTTCTTATATTTTCTCCATTTTATTTCCAAGATTTTGGATCATCTTTACTATCATTATTCTAAATTCTTTTTCAGGTAGATTACCTATTTCCTCTTCATTTGTTTAGTCTCATAGGTTTTTACCTTGCTCCTTCATCTGCTGTCTGTTTCTCTGTCTTCTCATTTTGCTTAACTTACTGTGTTTGGGGTCTCCTTTTCTCAGGCTGCAGGTTCGTAGTTCCCGTTGTTTTTGGTCCTACCCCCAGTGGCTGAGGTTCATTCAGTGGGTTGTGTAGGCTTCCTGGTGGAGGGGAGTAGTGCCTGTGTTCTGTTGGATGAGGCTGGATCTTGTCTTTCTGGTGGGCAGGTCCACGTCTGGTGGTGTGTTTTGGGGTGTCTGTGACCTGATTATGATTTTAGGCACCCTCTGTGCCAATGGGTGGGTTTGTGTTCCTGTCTTGCTAGTAGTTTGGCATAGGGTGTCCAGCGCTGTAGCTTGCTGGTCATTGAGTGTAGCTGGGTCTTAGCATTGAGATGGAGATCTGTGGGAGAGCTTTCACCGTTTGATATTATGTGGAGACAGGAGGTCTCTGGTGGACCAATGGTCTGAACTCAGTTTTCCCACCTCAGAGGCACAGGCCTGATACTTGGCTGGAGCACAAAGACCCTGTCAGTCACATGGCTCAGAAGAAAAGGGAGAAAAAAAGAAAGGAAGAAAATAAATAAATAAATAAAAAGTTATAAAAATAATTTAAAATATTATTAAAAATTAAAAAAATTAGAAAATAAAGAAAAAAGAAAGAGAGAGCAACCAAACCAAAAATCAAATCCAACAATGGTAACAAGCGCTAAGAACTATACTAAAAAAAAAAACCAAAACCTACAGACAGAATCCTGGGACAAATGGTAAAAGCAAAGCTATACAGACAAAATCACACAAAGAAGCATAAGCACACCCACTCACAAAAAGAGAAAAGGGAAAAAAATATATATATATGTGTATATAAAGATAAAAAGGAAGAGAGCAACCATCAATAAACAAATCTACCAATGATAATAAACTCTAAATACTAAACTAAGATAAACATAAAACCAGGAACCAGTCGGTCACATACAGCAAACCCCAAGTCTACAGTTGCTCCCAAAGTCCACTGCCTGAATTTTGGGATGATTTGTTGTCTATTCAGATATTCCACAGATGCAGGGTACATCAAGTTGACTGGAGATTTAATCGACTGCTCCTGAGGCTGCTGGGAGAAAGTTCTCTTTCTCTTCTTTGTTCTCACAGCTCCTGGGGTTCAGCTTTGGATTGGCCCTACCTCTGCGTGTAGGTCTCCTGAGGTCGTCTGTTCCCGTCCAGACAGGTTGGGGTTAAAGCAGCAGCTGATTAGGGGGCTCTGGCTCACTCAGGCTGGTGTGAGGGAGGGGTACAGAATACGGGATGAGCCTGCGGCAGCAGAGGCCAGAGTGATGTTGTAACAGCCTGAGGTATGCCGTGTGTTTTCCCAGGGAAGTTGTCCCTGGATCATAGGACCCTGGCAGTGGCGGGCTGCACAGGCTCCTGGGAGGGAAGGTGTGGATAGTGACCTGTGTTTGCACACAGGCTTCTTGGTGGCTGCAGGAGCAGCCTTAGCATTTCATGCCTGTCTCTGGGGTCCGTGCTGATAGCCGTGGCTCGCGCCCATCTCTGGAGCTCGTTTAGGCGGTGCTCTGAATCCCCTCTCCTCGCGTAGCCCCTAACAGTGCTCTCTTGCCTCTTAGGCAGGTCCAGACTTTTTCCCAGACGCCCTCCCTGCTAGCTGTGGTGCACTAGCCCCCTTCAGGCTGTGTTCACACAGCCAACCCCAGTCCTCTCCCTGGGATCTGACCTCAGAAGCCTGAGCCTCACTTCCCAGCCCCTACCCATCCCGGCGGGTGAGCAGACAAGCCTTTCAGGCTGGTGAGTGCTGGTCGGCACTGATCCTCTGTGCAGGAATCTCTCGCTTTGCCCTCCACACCCCGTTGCTGTGCTCTCCTCTGCGGCTCTGAAGCTTCCCCCCTCCGCCACCCGCAGTCTCCGCCAGTGAAGGGGCTTCCTAGTGTGTGGAAACCTTTCCTCCTTCACAGCTCCCTCCCTGAGGTGCAGGTCCCGTCCCTATTCTTTTGTCTCTGTTTTTCCTTTTTTCTTCTGCCCTACCCAGGTACGTGGGGAGTTTCTTGCCTTTTGGGAAGTCTGAGGTCTTCTGCCAGCGTTCAGTAGGTGTTCTGTAGGAGTTGTTCCACATGTAGATATATTTCTGATGTATTTGTGGGGAGGAAGGTGATCTCCACATCTTACTCCTCTGCCATCTTGAAGGTCTCATCAACAGAGCCTTTAAAAGATTTTAACTTGAATTCTCTCTTTCATGTTATGCTTAAAAGTTCATTTAAAAATAACATGTTGAGTAAAATTCTGAAGGATATACAATTCATTCATTCTTATCTAAAATTTTTTTACCAAGATGAAGTTCATATACCGTAAAATTCACCTTCATTTATTATTTAGATAGTATAACTATCAAAAAGTTTTGTATTTGGTCCACATAATTTTGGCCCATCAGAGATTTACTTTTCCCTAAATAACAGAATATTACTATGTCACTGGCTTGCAAGGAGAGTGAAAACCAGCATTATGAAACCCCTTCATATGGCATTTTTGTAAGTCTAGTCTATGCCATTACTCATATTAATACCTTTTAAAATCTCTTCTGCATGTTTACCTTCCTTTGTAGACTTTGAAGTTTTCAAGTGAGGGGATTTTGTCATATTATTCTTAGAGTCTTAAGGAGCTAGGAGAGTGCCTGATTTATGGTTTATGACTCAACAGTTTTGTTGCATGAAAGAATTAATATTTCTTTGTTTTTGAGACTTTCGGAGGAAATTCCATTATCTCATTCATTAATTTTATTAATAGTGCATACTGTTTAGAAATTTAGTTTATTTTTGTGGCTCTATATGCCCATTTCTTCTCCTGCTTTCACTTGTGATAGGCGATATTGCATTATTCTTTGTGTTCAGAATCAAGGCAGTAGAGTGAAATGGGTTTGAAAAATGGGTATGAAGTAGTACCCGCTTCATAGAATGGTTGTGAGGATTGAGCGATATAATGCATACAAAGCACTTAGCAGGCTAATAATAAGCCCATAATAAGTGCTCAATAAAACAAATTTTATTATAGTTGATTTTTCTTTTTTTTTTTTTGTGGTACACAGGCCTCTCACTGTTGTGGCCTCTCCTTTTGCAGAGCACAGGCTCCAGACGTGCAGGCTCAGTGGCCATGGCTCACGGGCCCAGCCGCTCCGCGGCATGTGGGTTCTTCCCGGACCAGGGCACGAACCCGTGTCCCCTGCATCGGCAGGCGGACTCTCAACCACTGCGCCACCAGGGAAGCCCTGTAGTTGATATTTGATAGTTGGTTTTCCCTTCATCCTAAATAAGGACATTTTCTTTGACCTAATCAAAGTCTAATTTTTCAGTAGTTAAATTGCTGTCGTTAATTTCAGTTAGCAGGAGGAATGTTTATAGACTAGTGAAAATTTGTATGGTAGATAAATAAGATTTACTAGGTTAAATTCTGCCTTGTATTATTAATTATGGAAATTCCTTTTGTTGCTTTGAACTTTTATTATGTTTACCTAGTTATTTGGCGTAGTGAAATAAATTCTCAACAAAAATGCTACTTCTAAAATCTAAGATGATTGATACCTTTAAAATGTTATATTTGTTGAAGAAGTGGTCAGAATTATTTTTATTTCAGACTAAATTCATTTTGTGATTATGAGCAGAATTTCAGCAAATCTAATTTTATTTATAGACTTTTACAGCCCAGTGGTGCTGAATAAAGAGCAATTTGCGAGATTGTAGTTTCGATGCCCTGAATGTCATTAAGTCCCAAGAACTTCTGGCTTAGAAGTCAGAAGACCTGCATTCTTGTTCTGATTCCCTTGGTTATTAGTTTGTGACCTTGGGCAAGTCATTTAATGTCAGTCAGTTTCACTATCCTCATCTTTTCCCGCCTTCTCTACCTCACAGAGTCATTATGAGGGTGAAGTGAGAAAATGTTAGGGGATGGTAAAAACTGTAAAAATATAAGATAATATTTTTTGTGTAAGGCAGTGTTCTGTGATGTTAATTTTTTAGATGAGATTAGAGCTCAGGCTGTAACAGTGAAAATGTGTTTACTATCTGAGTTTTTACTCCAAATAAATTTTAGAAATATTCAGGAACTGTTTTTAATGATTTTTATAATTCCCTTTGAAAGAAAATTTGCAGTCATCACATAATGGCTTGTCATTTGTATCCCCTCCCCATTGTTGACTGCCAGTTTGCATTTTAGCATTGCGGTTCTTTTAGTAGAAGGCCCAGCTTAAGTAAATGCCAGAGTCTGCAGTTAGGGTTGAGGAAACTTTCTGAAAACAGTTGAACATACCAGTGTTTATCCTTTCAGTTTCTGAGTCCAAGAGACTTTTATTTCCTCAGCCATGTTGATATTTATGTATATTAACATAATTTCTCCTGAATGGCCATGCCCTCCCTTGTTTTTTTCTTCCTTGATAAGAACCTGGAGTTTTTGGACAATAGGGAATGCTTTGCAGCCTGTGTCTGGAGCTGGTCATCTGGTTACCTTTCTTAGTGCTTAGGGTTCCACTGAGATCAATTAGAAGTGGAATGTTATGGACTAAAATGTGCCTCTCCAAAATTTATGACATCCTAACCCCTACTACCTACAGAAGTGACTGTATTTGGGCAATAGGGCCTTTACAGAGGTAATTAAGATTAAATGAGGTCACATTGGTGGGTCCTAATTCACTATGATGTCCTTATAAGAAGAGGAAGAGACACCAGGGTTGCGTGTGCAGGGAGGAAAGACCATGTGAGGACGCAGTGAAAAGCAGCATCTACAAGCCAAGAGGAGAGGCCTCTGGAGAAGCCAAAAATGCTCACACCTTGATCTTGGGCTTCCAGCCTCCAGAACTGTGAGAAAATACATATCTGTTGTTTAAACTACTCAATCTCTGGTATTTTGTTGTGGCAGACTTGGCAAACTAATACATGGAGTCTCCCAGATCCCAGGTGCTGGAATTCCTTGCCAATATGTTGGCCACTGGGATTATAAGAAACACCCTAAAAAGGGTGCATAACCCACATGTAAATTCAGTTTCAGTTTGAATTTGGTAGAGGGTCACAGATCCTACAGCTTGTAAGTTCATTCTCTAGAAGTGATGGCAAAGCTACTTTTAGCATGGAAAAGACAAAGAGGTCATTATTTTAAATAGTTTATTTAAAAGCTTACTTTTACATCTTTCATAGTTTGATATACTGTTCTGCTTTGAAATTATGGAGGAATTAATGCAAATGACTTAAAACCTTTTTAGAGACATGCACAAGGTAAATTCTTGTGTTTTTTTTTTGTTTGTTTTGAATCATTGCTTTCCCATATTAGTAAATCACACCAAGTGTTTTGATGTTAATATCAATGAAACAGTCTAATTTATGTATGAAATTTTGGAAAAAACCCTAACTCATCCACTAATGATTTTTAGTTGGCTTAATTTTGATTTTCAATTACTGAGTCCTATTCACATGTCTATTCACTGAATTGGCCATTTTATAAATAAGATAACAATACTCCCTTTTCACGGGGCTATACAATTTTAAAATGCTTGCACATGCATCATCTCATCCCATCCTACCCAAAACCTACTTATGCTAGCATTATTCTCTTAATTTTCTGGGAAATGATTCCCAGAGAAGTTAAGACACTATTTCAGAGTCACACAGTGAATTAATGGATCTCATGTTTCCCAACTCCCCATTCAGAGCTCTTTTATTTTTCCTTAGGCCCAAGTAAACCAAGCCCCAAGGACTGAGAAATGCATTTGATGTGTATGTGAGCATATGTGTGCACATGTGCCTGTGTGTGCAGTGTGTGTGTGTGTGTATGTGTATGTTTTCCCTTAAGTTGTTTCTAGTTGTTCCTCCTTTTTCTCCTCTGGTTATTTTGAGCCAGGTATTTTATTGTGGTAGTGGTGATGTGTGTGCTTTCTTTTTTATTCTTTTTCATTTCTTGTGTATCGTGTGTGTGTGTACACAGAGGTGAATGTGCATACACGTATATATGTGTAGCAGTATCAAAATACAGCTTGAAGCAGTGAAGAGATTAGTTCTTATCATCTGTAAGTTTGGATAGCAGGATGGTTGCAACTCGCGGCTGAAAAAAATATTTTAAGGTATCTACAGCTGTTACTTCTTATTTCAGTAGGTAATAGAATCTGTTTAAATTAGTTAAAGGGTACGACTCAAAGTCTGTTTCTCTGCAAAAACATCACCTGTAATCTTTAGCTTCCTAAGGTAGGCAACAGTTAAAGAAGGTTATATGTTAGTGTTCAGAAAACGATTAAGCTAGCTCTTTGTTCCCCAGACCTAATACTGAATCCCTCTTTGACGTTTCCTAGCAACTGACTCACGTGGAGGATGCAGAAGGAAAGCCATCAGGGACTTGCTCTGCATTTCTCAAACAGCATCTGAGAAATGGTACCCAGATTACATTGTTTCTCTTCATGGTTCCTACTAAAAGTATGCCTCTTACATTTATTAGCTTCTAAAAAGGATAGTCATAGAAGATGAGCATGAAAAATTGAGTAGTGATGATAAAAAACTTTCAAATTATTGGAAAGTTTCATCAGTAGTAATATGTTTTAAATAGTCATTGCTATTTATGTAATCTTGAATTGATGGTTACTGGGATAAGGAGATGAAATCAATTGTTTTATACTTGAAAATTAAAATATTATTATAAGGCTATTCCTCTTAGATGCCTAATTACTTGTTCATATTTATAAAATAAGATGTATCTTCAGTTTTTTTCCTTAAAAGAAAGGAGGACAATATACTGTAAATATATTGTACATATATGCATGTATATGTAACTGTTGTACACACATCTGTGAATTTTAAGCCTTTAGGTTGGCAATTTGAAAAATGCTTTGTGAACTAAATGATAAATTTCATTATGTTTAAGCTAAGAAAAATAACACCAACTGAGCCCCAATTTCTATTTATGAGAAATTGATAGTAATTTGATATTGTTAGCTTTAGCACATGTTTAAAATGGAAACTATGATTTTCTACTTTTATATATTTTTATGGTCATTTAATCTTATCACTTAATTTTGGTGGTCTAAAATGTAAAATATAATGATATTAACCTGTTAATAATAATAAGACATATCTATTAGAAAATATTGGCTTTCAGATGACAAGAATCTGAAATGATGTCTCTTCCTTTTTAAACTGTCACTCTGCCATGTGCTGTAATTGACCCTAGCTAGGAAAGGAGATAAAAGGAAGAGTGATGGGTGAAGATGGGAAAAGAGAGCAAGAGGAAAATGGAAGGAAAGCTGAAGCATGAGTAAAAAAAAAAAAAGGCTACAACCAATGAGTGGAGGGGCGGTGGAATTTACATCTTTCTCCCTACTGGCTCTATAAAATATTATTCTATTATTCTCCTGCCCAGTATTGAGTTTGCTAACCAGCTAGCCCCTACTAGGGGCAACTGGTGTTATCCATGACATATTCAGATTGAAAAAAGGTTAAGGGTAGAAAGCATAATCACCTGGGTCCTTAAGTGTGAGCTGAGCGCCATTTTCCTCATGTGTGAAATGAAAGCTTGGATTAGATCAAGGCTTTCCCAGAAGCTACGTGGTGGACCTGTGTTGATCCATAGAGAGGTTTTCCTTGATTTTCAGCCAACTTAGAAAACTAAGTATTTTACATCGGGTTCATTATGTAGTCTTAACTTCAAAGATTTCCAACATAAAAATATTTTATTTTTCTTTACTCATTGAGCCCAGCTGTGTTTTTTAGAACTGCCTTTTCTCATAGGTAAGCAGAATTCTCAAATTCTGTTCCCCATTTTTTTATAAGTCCATTTGATTTAAAACTTCAATTTCATATCTGAATTAAAACCTTGCCCTTCATCTAAGATGAGCTCAAAGTGTCACTGTTGTTCTGCCACATGACAGTTGTTCAGGCTACTCCATTTGACTCTCCTGCTCTCCCCTCTCCTACTTCCCACCTACTTACTCCTGCTGCCATTACTCTCCAAATCTCCCTCCTCAAATACACACAGGAGGCAGATCAGCAAGGATACCTCATAAACACATGTCCAGCTAGGCAGTGAGATGCTGGACTCCCCCATTCATGCAGGCACCTCCTAGCTTTATGGATGCTTTTCTTGATCCCTTATCTGTTGGCTTAGGAGACAAGGAACAACCCATCTCTTCTCACATGGGAGCCCTTTTCAGAATATAGGTTACTTAATTGCCGTTGATCTACCACAGCTTTCGACACTATTCACATATCAATTCAGGGCAATTAAAAAATGTCCCCCGCTCACCATGCTATTATTTTTTCATGTGTCTTGGTGTAAGGTTGCCTAAGGGTCTTTCTTTGGAAGTATGTCACCTTATGCTAAGATCATATTCCTTCTACTTTTAAAATTCTTTTCTGTATGAAATGGTGATAGAAGATTGTAATTGTTTTTTTCTGTTTGTTTTTGATGGAAAAATTAAAAGCTGCCAGCCCCTTCTACCTCACACATCCTGGTTGATAAGCCCAAATATTCTCTAGGCATTGTTTTTCCCCTTTTTTCACTTTGATTACACTTAAGGTCTGAATAAGGTGCACCCACTATTACCCTGAAGGCAATTTAAAAAGAGAGAAACAGCAGTTATGGCAGGTTTTACAGCTTTCTCCAGATCACTGACCATCAGTGAGCTTTCCAGGTATCTGGCTTGTCTGGCTGGTGTGGGGGGAGGAGAGGCTGAGAGAAGGTCCTTAAAGTGGGTGGGGAAGGAAGTGGTGAAGTGCTTTTTGTTCACCAAGCCAATTAGGGAGCTGCCCACAGCCTGAGGAGACCTGAACCAGGAAAGAAAGACAGTTCCCGGGCAGCTGTCTGAACCAATACAGAAGGCACTGTTGATCACTACTTGCAATGATTGACAGGGAATTAGCAGGCCTTGGGGTTCCTTCATCAACCAGTGAAACATTATTTCACATGTATAATAAACACAAAAACGTCTTCTTTTTTTAAAAATTAATTAATTAATTTATTTATTTTTGGCTGTGTTGGGTCTTCGTTCTGTGTGAGGGCTTTCTCTAGTTGCGGCGAGCGGGGGCCGCTCTTCATCGCGGTGCGCGGGCCTCTCACTATCGCGGCCTCTCGTTGCGGAGCACAAGCTCCAGAAGCGCAGGCTCAGTTGTTGTGGCTCACGGGCCTAGTTGTTCCGCGGCACGTGGGATCCTCCCAGACCAGGGCTCGAACCCACGTCCCCTGCATTGGCCACTGCGCCACCAGGGAAGCCCAAAAAACGTCTTTCGGATGATGCTAATAGCCGTTAATGAAATGTATAACTAAATGAATGCATAAATGAATGAATGAGTGAATTTTGATGGTGGGCAGCAGAAGATGAGGTGGAGGGAGGGAGAAATGGATGCTGCAGTGATGGAGAAAATAGAGAAGATTTAGGCCTTGATGCTTAGGTTTGTAAATTTAATACAATTGAGACTAATTTGTGTGTGGGGGGGGAGTGTAGAGATTTAAGAAGCAATAATATTTTGGCTTTTACTAAAGGTTTTATTATAGAAACAATTGGCATTGCTTAAAGTTTTTAAACTGTGATCATGTTATATAATGCATACATTAAGTATGGGTAGTAATACATTGAAGTGTCCCAAGCACAGCTGCCACAAGAGGACGACAGAAGGCCCCAAGTGTCACCTCTGTGAAGCAGAGACACCTAGTTGCCACCCTGAAACCAGGGTTGCAAGAATCCCTTTGCCTTCTTTGGCCCTGTTTCTCCAAGCACTATATCATCAGAGCAACCTTTTCCCAGACTTTATGCTTCATCTAATATGTGCTGAGATACTATTCCCAGAGGTGGTAAAGCCAGAAGTGCAAGTGAGGACACAATTCTACTTGTACCTTTGATGATGTCGTTAAGGAGAAGACCTCTTACTCAGGAGAAAATGTACTGCTAAAATACGTGCTGAAGGTTAGTCTTAACTCCCTGTGTGAAACATTCATTTATTTATTACTTGAATTTTATTTATTTATTCATTGAGCATTTATTGATTGCTCTGTGTGGTTGGCACCTATCAGACCCTAGGGATACTGTGGGAAAGATAGACAAGTCCCTACTCTGTTTGAAGGATTTTACTTTCTAATGAGAAGGTAAGAAATAAGCAAGAAAATACATAAATATGTGTAAGGCAATTTCAGATAGTAAAATGAGGTAATATTTGAGAAATATGATTTCAGAGTGCATGGCCATAGGTATCAGTAGAATAGATTTTCCACAGAACTCTGAAGTGCTACATATTGAGTACTTTTTTCTTCTCCTTTTATTTACTTTTATTTTAAAAATTAAAATATTTACTTTTATTTTAAGTAAATAAAATAAATAAATTTTATTTATTTACTTTTGGCTGCATTGGGTCTTTGTTGCTGTGTGCAGGCTTTCTCTAGTTGTGGTGAGCGAGGGCTATTCTTAGTTGCGGTGTGCAGGCTTCTCATTGCAGTGGCTTCTCTTGTTGCGGAGCATGGGGTTTAGGCACATAGGCTTCAGTAATTGTGGCACGTGGGTTCAGTAGTTGTGGCTTGCGGGCTCTAGAACGCAGGCTCAGCAGTTGTGGTGCATGGGCTTAGTTGCTCTGCGGCATGTGGGATCTTCCTGGACCAGGACTAAAACCCATGTCCCGTGCATTGGCAGGCAGATTCTTAACCGCTGCGCCACCAGGGAAGTCCTGGTTTCCTTTTTTAAAATCAGAGCTATAGTCCTATCATGTAAGGAAAATTCTAGGAGAATAAAATTGAAATCTTACAGCGAAAAAAAAGAAAAGTCGAGGCAATAATAAACAGATTACTGGGAGTACGTTTATATTATTCAGGAGCTTAATATATTTTATAGTAATTTCTTATCTGTAAAATTTCATGAGAACTGTGGTAATTTTCTTATTGCTAATCTGTACCCTGATTCTTTTCTGGATCGTGGGGATTAATTTCTTTCCTGGGTTTTTTCGCAGTTGGAAAGTTAATAGTCTTTCCTACAATATATTCTTCTGCTTCAAGATTTTGTGGAAAATGTTGCACATATGACAATGATATTTTAGCCCTTTCTGTATTAGACAAGCTTGAATCTTTCAAGACTTAGTTTCAGTGTCATCTGTTTTGTGTAAATCTGTCCCTGATACTCCCCATAAACAACTGGAGCAAAGTATCCAACTTTGGTTATTCATTCGTTCAGAAAATATTTTTTGAATGCCTATTACATACCAGGTACAATTCTGGACACTGACGATTTAGCAGTGAACAAAAGGAAACCTTCTTAAAGTTTTCTTTCTAGTGGAGAGAGGTGACCAATGAACACGTAAAGATATGAATAACAAGTGTTAATAAAGAGCGATGGTGATAAAAATTAATGAGCAGATGAAGGATGGTAGATGACAGTGGGGCAAAGTGGTTGCACTTTTTTAATAGGCTGTTTCAGGAAGGTCAGAAAGGTGGCATGTGTTCAAAAGGCTAAAATAAGTTAGGAGAGTGAGCCATGCAGATATCTGAGCCAGCATGGCTAAAGCACAATGACCTGGAAAGTTTTAGGAGGTAAGGTCAGAAAGAAGAGCAGAATATGTAGAGACTAAAAGGATTTAGGCTGTTTTTCTGAATGAGAAGGGAAGCCACTGGAGGGTTATGAGCAGAGAACTAACGCAACTGACTTGCGTTTAGAAAGGTTCATCTGGCTCCTGTGCTCAGAATAGACAGTGGAGAGACAATGGTGAGACAATGGTTGAATCAGGTCCCTGGAATTGAAGGCCACTGGAATAACCCAGAAACAAGAGGTCTAGGCCTCGGTGATTGCTTGGGGTGGGGTGAGTGGTGAGAAGTGGTGGAGTGTAGAATTGACAGTATTTGCTGATGCACTGGAAATGGGTTATAAGAGAAATAGAGGAATTAAGATGACCTGACTTTTTTGGCTCGACCATTTTAAAAGTTAGGACAGCCATTAATTGAGAGAGACAGTGAAAGCAGCAGGTTGTTATTATTATTATTTGGGGGAGGGGAATTAAGAGTTTGCATTCAGCACCCTTAGTTTGAGATGCCTTTAGTCATCCAAAGAAGAAATTCAGCAGACAGCTAGATGAGTAAATTTTCGGTTAAGGAGACAGGGTAAATTTGGTGATGTGAATTTGGGAATCATTGGTGTATAGATGGTATCTGACACCATGATCTTTACACATGTCTCAGTTATAGCACTTACTTCATTATTTTGTCATTGTTTGTTGCATATCTGTCTGTTTAGGTTAAGATCCTTGAGGGCAGAGACTGCATCTTTTTGACATTTAATATTTTGTTTATGGAAGTCTGACGTGGCAACTTTAATCAAGACCAGTTCCTTAGAAGCCCTGAAGGAAATAAACTTCATGTAAACCCAGACCTGCAACCTGTTGGCAAGCACCATATATATGCCTAAGATTTATGCTCTTTGAAATTGGTCAGCTTGATCAGTGTGACCTAAAGTGAGGCCCATAAACTGGTGCCTGTCTTTAATTCACCACCCTCTTTTTTAATCTACTATGGGTTAAATACAGAAATCAAGAATAAGCATTTAGAAGCTTTTATAGCATTGGACAGAGTAATTTTATGTCTGTTGAATCTAATGAAAATTGCTTGTATTTTGTGTGTCTTTTTAAATTTTCATTTTCCTAGTAATTCATTTTTTTGTATTTAACAAAATGTCAGTCTGCAGCAAATTGAAAAAATTTTTAAATTTGGTCCATCGCAGATAGTTTTAGAAGCGATATACTGGTTCATTATATCAGAAGGCACTTCATTAATTGAAGACTCAGCCAAATCAGTAATTCTCACTGGAATTGGTTGAAAATGTAGCCAACAAGCATGGTTATTAGTATCTCTAGAGGATAAGTGTACATTGAAAAAATTCTTTATATTCATGAGATGACATTGATGGGGGGAGCTATGATACGGTAGCATGAAAAGTGGTAAAAGAACCACGCTACTACAAGGAAACTAAAAGACTGAGGGATTTGTTTAATTTTTGGTTGGTCGAGCTGCCTATGATCCTAAGTCTGACATTTTGGTGGGTGGATTATAAGGTATAGAACCACTGCTGGGTTTTGTAAACATTTCCTTTTAGCACCCAAACTTTAGATGTTTCTTCACATGTCAGTGTGTTGTTTTATGGTTTCCTAAAAGTAATCTTCTGGTCTACAACTCATCTGTGCATCAAATACTTAACCTTGTTTCTTAGCTTCTGGAGCATTTTTACACCTTTCCTTTATCTTTTTGACACTTCAAAAGGAAATTATCAAAAGACACACTGTGAATTAATAATCATTTTGGTCAGTTCTTTAATACTTTCCTTAACCATTTTTACCTCCCATGAATAATTTTATTTCATTTTTATTAACAAGCAATGGTAATATGCCTCAGAGAATGCAATTAATAGCTAACCTGGTAATTTCAGAAAAAGGAAATAAGCAGCTGTGAGGAATAAAAGTAAAGGGAAGCTATGGGAATTTTATCAAGCCATCTGATAATAAGCAACAAACAGCAGGATGAGCAGTATACACAATAAAACACCAGGAAGAGAAACAAGACCATAAGAGTAGTTCCTTCTGGACAATGACTCTGGAGATTGTCTCCCCTGTTTTTCATTTTTTGGAACTTTCCAGATTATCAACATTAACTGTATATTATTATTATTATAAAAATTGTTTCCATATAGTCTTCCCCCAAACATATAAGTAAACTAACTACAGGTTGAAGAAGCAAGTTGGTGGATTTGGTATTCTAGTTTTGATGTTCTTGCTTTTGAAGAGCTTAAAAATTATTGTCAAACTTCTTTGTGATTTCCCCAGTGACATCCTATAGAATGCTTCTTCCATCTTTGCAAAGATATGTGACAGCAAATCTCTGGCAGTTAATGAGCACGTGAAAAGCTATTTGTCTAAGAGCTGTTTGCTTTGCTACTTTCAAAGCCATAA
This sequence comes from Orcinus orca, assembly GCF_937001465.1. Classification (NCBI taxonomy): domain Eukaryota; kingdom Metazoa; phylum Chordata; class Mammalia; order Artiodactyla; family Delphinidae; genus Orcinus; species Orcinus orca. The sequence continues at coordinate 31,095,745 of NC_064569.1, read as the reverse complement.
AGATGTTAACAAACATCTTTCAACCCCTATAGAATACTCTCAATTTTTAGTCAACAAGGACATCAGCCACTTGAAAAATTAACTGAAAGAAACTACTGGCTACTTTTTATGAAACATTATAAAGAAGTAAATGGTTTGATTTTTAAATAATCACTTTAAAAATAATAAATGGGATTATTTACTGGTTGTTAATAATCCAGAAATTTCTGCATTAAACCTTTATAATCAGTGGTAGTAATGGTTTTCTAATCATTTACTTTCTTTATATATATAGTATAGCATATTGATTCATAGTTTCTGTACCAGAAATTTACATTTAAATTGGGTAGAAACAAAAATTAGATCAAAAAATTATTCCTATATCCTTTTTTCATTAAATCCCTTATTTATAAAATATTACATTTATTATTGCTTTATTATACTATTTTGTGAACAGTTTATTAAAGAGAGAGTGTGACTCTAAAAGTAAAAATTTCTTAATCAACCAAGAAGAATTTACCTATTCTCTCATTTTGAGGGAGGACTATATTTTAGTGATACTGCCATTTGTTGCTCAGAAGACTTCTACTTTTATTAGAATTACCTTGAGAGCCAGTTCTTGAGTCACAAACCAATGTTTCATTCACTCACTGAACAAAAATTTACTGTATTCTTACTCTTGTATCAGTTCTCTCTAGATGCCAGATACACTGTGGTGACAAAATCACATGGTTACTGAGCTCAAAAGCTTATAATGTAGTAGGGGAGACAACATTAATAAAAACACACGGTAAATACTTTTAAAAGTAATAATAAGAACTATAAAGAAAACAAACATGTGCTTATGAAAGATAGTTTAGATAGAAGAGGGGTGGGTATTTAAAACAGGTGAAGAATACACAATAGCTTGGCATAGCTTGTTAATTTATTGGCACCTCTTTTTCACCTCAAATGCTTTTACTCAACTAAACAAGCCATCTTATCAATAAGGCTTGCCTTTGGATGACTCCACTCTCAAAAGCCAAATTCTTTTGCAAAGGATGAAACTCTGTGACCACTGAGGATATTCATAGTGTGCCACCAGTGCTGAAGATGATTCTAAAAGATTTTCAGAAATACGTTGATCTGTAACATCATCACTGAAATGATTGTATAATTTCCTTCCCAAGGTGATTTTGAAGGAAACAAATTTTGAAGTTCTGATGTGTTTCTTCAAAAATGAGCTACATTAGTTCATAACCATTTTTTTTTTACTTGAAAGCAAATATTTATTAACTTTTTTTGAAAAATTCCTAATGGTTCAACATGTAAGAAAAAAAAAAAAAAGGCCAGTACTATTGCAGAACAAGTCAAGAAAAGTAAGCCTGAAATGATCTACATATAGAAGAAAACTTTCTTCTGGGCTGCTCTAGATGCTCTGTACTGTATACATCATTCATCTCGGTCTGCAAGCCCCATTTCTACTAATGACATATGAAATGCTTCTTCCATAACCATTTTTAATGTAATAAGAATAGTAAAAGGCTGTACTTCTTTTTAGAGACGGCCGCTTTTTCTTCTAGGGAAAGTGAAGATTGAGACAAAACAATCTCTGTAATCATGAATGAAGTTCTGTTTGCCTCAGTTGCTTGTTCAGTGTCTGAAATTAGAGAAACAGTTTGATATGTGGAAAGATTAGGGACTTTTTGGAACTTTGAAGTCAGATAGGCATTGACCTTAGCATTTACTAGTTCTTTGATCTTTAAAAAGTTACTTTGTCTCTCTGAGCCTTTGTTTTCTAATCTGCCAAATGAGATTAATATTACAAATCTCCTAGGTAGCAGTGCAGATTAATTTGCATAGAGCTTGAATCTAGTAGGAATTAAATAAATATTAGTCCATGCCAACCTTTCTCTCTCTAATCCCTTCAGCCCCCAGTTTTACCATAGGCATCAAACCTAATGAACTCCAGTCATTACCTTAAAATATATATGTTGTTTTCATGCTTTCCTTTCTGATTTTTTAAAATTTAATTTTTAGTAAAACGTGTTAGTATATTACCTGAGATAGCAATAGTAGGATTGGGGTAGAGAAAGACCACAGACTAAAGTTCTTCTAGAAGTAGATTTTATTCTTCATCTAATAAGGCTAGAAAGCTTCAAGAGATGTAACTGTCTAGAAAAATGGGAGTTTGGGCTTTGGTAGATGGAAAATATACAATGAAAAGTTCTTATATAAAATATTTGATAAGGTAAGTCAGTTTGGTCCTCCACGCTCAAATGATATATTTCTGATTTAAAGTTAAAACACTGTTATACATAGGAAACACCATAAATTACATTTATGAAAGTTAATGATTGTAACTTGGAAATGAATCATGGAACTAATAATCACTTTAAAAATAATAAATGGGATTACATATTATATAGGTGTTCATATATAGTCTACTTCAGCTAGAATAGCTCTCTTCTGTTCTCAACTCTCAGGTCATTTATTCACCTTTGATAGCTCTTACCTTAGCCTACTGTGATCAGTGCCATCTGCAGTGTAAGTTTCTTGAGGATAAGGAACATGTCCAATTTATCTTTGAGCCTAGCAGTTATTACAGTCCTGATGATGATGATAAATTGCATTTGATGGTAACTAGAAAGAACTTACTTTGGTGTGGTCATAATGGATACCTGAGACTTTTTTTTGTTCTTTTTTTTTCTTTTTGCGGTACTCGGGCCTCCCACTGTTGTGGCCTCTCCCGTTGTGGAGCACAGGCTCTGGACGCACAGGCTCAGCGGCCATGGCTCACGGGCCCAGCCGCTCCGCGGCATGTGGGATCTTCCCAGACCGGGGCACGAACCCATGTCCCCTGCATCGGCAGGCGGACTCTCAACCACTGCGCAAACAGGGAAGCTCTGAGACTATTTTTTAAGGGAGCAGCTATTTCAAGGTCTGTTTTCAGCCCTATTAGAAACAAGAAGATGCACTCCTGAGCAAGGCTGACACCTATGACAATTGTGTGATTTCACATTTCTGAATGGTGTCATTGTTCTGATGGTGCATGAGTTGTTATATTTGGATACTTAACTTAGAAGGGAGCGCTCCTAGTCTGCTGTTAGTACATAATTATTTAGAATGTTCAAATTTAAGAACATGGTTGAACTTTATTTATGACTCAGGATTTATAAGAAATATGCTTTGTTGAATATTTATATACTTTGACTCTTTAGAGTTGCTGTATGCATTTGTGATGCATGTTAATGGAAAATGAAATAAAAACAGTTGTGTTTAAAGAGCTACATCTGTTCTGTGCATGGGTTGTTTGAAGTTTGGAAAGCTATTCTGATCAAATAAGTAAATCTTCAGACAGGTGGCTTACTTGAATACTTATAAGTTATTTTCAGATTCCTCTTGGGAAATCTTATATTTGGCTGCAATTTCTAAGCTGTTTTATCTTCCAAGGATAAGCAGGGAATGGGAAGCTTCAATTAAAATTAATGGAATCTATCATGGAGAAATTTAGAAAAATTTCACTACCTTTCAGTGGCACAAATACAGTAAAAATATAGGCATTGTCCAAGTAGTCACTTGAATAAAACTTATTACATGGACTTATTTTTGTATGGAAATTCAAAATGCAGATAGGATGTGTGTAGTGAAAATTGCTGTATTGGTTTAATATTAGGAAGTACAAACCTTTCTCGGTCCCCTCCTTGGGGCATTACCTCCTCCTATTCCATAGCAAATTAACAAAGTGTAAGCCAGGTGGAGGGGATAATTTTTTTCCTCTACCTTAATTTTTAACACTTACTGTTTAACAGAAAGTATATAGTTTGCCTACATGAAATGTGCTCTCCAAATCTGTCTGTTAAATGTCTGTCTAAACTGGAGGCATGGGTAAAAAGGATCTCCATGGTGAGCAGCAGTTCAGCTCTTTCCAGGCATAGCAAAAGTATTTGGTTATGTGATATAAAAGAAAAATCTTGGAGAGAAAGAATGCATGCGTTTTGATGCTACTGTGAAATTTACAATTTCTGAATAGCAATGTAAAGTTGAACTATAATTTGTTTATAACACGTAAAAGTGCTTGAACACAAAACATTTGATTAATTTGACATTTAGGAAATGTTGACAACAGAAATGAACTTTGCCTCTAAGTTTTCTGTGAAAAATTATGTAAAAGTTTACAGAGAAAATTTATAGTGTAATTTATCAGAATTCATAATGTGAAACTTCTCAGATAGTTTAAAGGCAGTGGTTTTCAGTGATGTTCATCATTGTTCCATGCCATTTTTCTAAAATTGTACAAATTGCTATATAATATGGTACTTTAATAAGTTTGAACATATCTTGTAAAATAATTTTGTAGCATTTACACTTAGATTCTCAATGAAGAAGTGCTTCAAAAATACTGGAAGATAATGCAGGGACTAAAAACTTTTGGAAATAATGTGAAGCTTTTGAAAATGCAGTCTAGTGCATACAAGTGTCAGAACTCAGGACAGGGGGCTAGTAGCTGCTGACTGCATACCTTGTCCAGGCAGTGTGCATACATCATCTTGATTTGTGTCATCATCACCATGCTCTATAGATGAGGACACTGATTATATCAGCACAGTAAGAACATGAGTTGGGGTCAGATATGGCCTGAGTCCTCTCTGTGCCATTCATAACTATGCAGGAGGCCTTGGGCAATTTGTTGAACTGGGGTTGCAGGAGAACCTATTGATGAAGAGGAGGAGCTTTGGAATCAGATCCTCAACTAAATTCTGGGTATTCCAGTTAGCATTTCTGTGATTCATGAAACAGGAATGATAACACTTGCCTCATATATTTGTTGTTATAATTAAGTGATGTGTATGAGGAAGTTAACATAGTTTGTGGAATATAGTAAGTGCTGAATAAATGATGTCACTGACAAGGATAATGATGCAGGTGGGGGTGGGGTAGTAGAGCAGAGCTCACACAGACACTCAGTCATATCTACAATTCCAGAATATGTGCTTTTTCCACTGACTCTGATACTGGAAAGATCGGACAGAATGGTATGGAAATATGCCTTGAATCAAAAGCAGTTGTAGTTTCTGAAGCAAAAGAATTCTCTCAACAAATATGCAAGGCATGGACTGTTTGGGGGATAGGCATTAAAGTCGAGGACCCCACCCACATAGAAACTTATCTGGTGAGGGAGATAAACAGTACACTAGAAAACAAATATATTGTGCTATGGAGAAAAAAGCAGCCTAAGTGTATACATTTTATTGACAGGTGTGAGGGAGAGATGCCTCTAGTTGCTTAAGCAGCTGGGTGAATGGAGGTTTTATTTTGTGGAAAGGGGAATGCTAAAGAAGTAAATTGCTAGGGAATCAAGAGTACTGTTTTGGCTAGTATCATGTGAGGTGATGATTGTATAATCAAATGCAGATGTGGGATAAAAAGTTGAATGTGTAAGTTTGGAGCTCAGAGGTGAGGTTGGCATGGCAATGTTAATTTGGGAGTCGTGGGATTGGAGGAGATCCATGGAGAATGCATACATGGAGAGAAAAGGAAGGATCTGGGCCTTAGGGCATCCCAACATGTGGATCCAGCAGAGGAGACTGAGCAGAGGCATCCAGTGATGGAGGAGTAAATCTAGGAGAAAGAGGCTTCTAGAAGTTAGTGATGGAAGTGTTTCAGGAAGGAAGGAAAAACAGCTGTTTTCTATGTTGCTCATACCTTAGGTTTGATCATTGAATATGCAAAGTGGAGGTAGCTGGAGACCTTGACAAGAAAAATTTCAGTGGATTGGTGGGCATGAAAGCCTGCTGAGAATGGGGTTGAGAAGAGAGCAGGAGGTAAGGAAGCGGAGATATAAGATGACTCTTGAGATTTTCGGTAAACTAGGTCAGAAAAACTAGGCATGAACTGGAGGATGATATGGATTTTCTGAAAGATGATATTTCAGTTTTATTTTACTGTGGATATTACTACATCAAGATTATATGCTAATGGGAAGGATCCAGTTGACAGGGAAAACTGATGTTGGGATAGAGGGAATATAATTATTACAGGAGCAATATTCTCTGTGGGCTCGAAGGGCTAGGATTCAGATCTTAAGTAGAGAGGTTAGCCTTGTACTGAGGAGATGGCAGAGTATACATATGGGTCAAGATACAGGGAGATTGCTTTTATGGTGGTGAGAAGATGAATTAGTTCTCCTCTAATTGTTTCTCTTTTCTCAGTAAAATAAGAACCAAGGTCATTAGTAAGTGCAGTAATTATAATGGATGAGTCATGTTAATTAACCAATATCTGCATAAACTGCATTCTTGGGCAGCAGGATCCTGGGAGATATGTTTCCCAACAGAAGGGCTTTAGACTTTATGGACTATGTTCTCTGCCCTACTTTAGCCATAAATGCTGTTGCTCTGTTTCTACCATATGATTCTTACAGATTTCAATTGACCAGTGAGGTGTGAATGAAAGGTCCCAATGAACAACATATTTTATTCCTTCAGTTTTTCACTTTGTTTTTATCGGATGATTTCCTAAGAAGTAGGGCATCACAGTCAATCTTTATACATACATAATATCTTTATTTTTCATTGTAGACATGTATATTGTTCCAAACCCCTAATATAAATTATAATTATAATTTATAACTATATATAGTATATGTAGTAAGTCATAAGGTAATGAGAGGAGCCACCTATTTATTTACTCACTGCCATAAGAATCTATAGCTTAGAGATTTTCATCCACCCAGAGATGCTGACATGATGCAAGCCAATTCTGAAATGATGGAAAAGCTTATGATTAATAAGCTTCTTGTGCCTTTTGACAAAGGTTACCACATTTAAAATTATTTGTTGTTAGACCTTAAAAGAAATAAATGTTTATTAGATGAAAACCATTTAAAGGAAATGTTTTATATAAACCAAATTCTTTTTAATAATTCAGTTCAATAATCTCTCAGTGAGCACGTGCTGTAAGCCACACCGAGGAGACAGATATATCTATAACACACGAACTAAGCTGTTAAGGAGCTTAAACACCTGATAGATAAAGATATGTACAAAAATGGTCATTGTACAAGTCAAAATATAAGTGATATGAGAGGAGTGTGAAAAATAGGAGCAAGCAAATAATTCTGACATTTGTGTCACATTAGAAAAGGACTCCATGGATAAGATATTATTTGAGCTGGACCTCAAGGGATGGGTAGGATTTGGGAGGAGCAGATTTGGGACTGGTATAAGCACTCCAGGAACATGAAGAACTTGGAATAAGGCATAGAGGGGTGGCAGTGTATGTGTTACTGAGTGGTGACAGGTTCAGTGTGGTTATATTATGGGAGTTTGATTTGAAACTATTTTGAGCACCATAATAAGGAGTCTCTAAGCATCGGGGGAAACAATGAAATTATATCTTGAAGAAGGGAGTGAAATGCTTATGGCTGCTCATTATTTGATAATTGGTCACAAAGTATGAAATGGAAGTAGGGGATAGTCTGAGGCCATTTGACAAGCATATTTGTTGATCAACCCAAAGTAGTATATAAGGAGCAGAGAAACTAAAATGAGCTGATATTTCTAGAAAGACTTCTTTTTTTTAATACCTTTTACCCCCAAAAAGGGACACAGAGCAGGGATATCATATTTATTTGTTTTTGTGTGTATAACTGTGAGTGATTTAATGAATTTGATTTTGAATTTGCTGAGTACCTACAGTTGTTCTATTTTATTTGTTTGCTTGTTTTGTTATGCCTTATTCCCTAAATGATTTGGGGAAACTTATGGTAAATATATTAAATAAGTTGAGCTAAAATAAAAATAAAAACATAATGATATGGGAAATTGAAAATTAGAAGAGAAAGTCAATGCCAGGGGGACAACTAATGTGTAGATATATATTGACCATAGAAGCATAAACAGTAATGATTGGTTGCGTACTTGATTCTGAGCCTCCTATCAGCCATAACAGGAAGAATAATGCAATCAGGTACATGATTCTCACTGTCCATGAGGAAGAAAAATGGAATGATACTTTCACTGGCATTTACATATTTTCTTACATGAGGCTTCATATAGGGAATACCCCATGTGGATAAGAGAAAACGTCCTCCAGGACAGCAAATGCAAATTTTTTTTTTTTTAATTAACTTATTTTGGGCCGCGTTGGGTCTTTGTTGCTGCATGCAGGCCTTCTCTAGTTGTGGCAGGCGGGGGCTACTCTTCGTTGCGGTGTGCAAGCTTCTCGTCATGGTGGCTTCTCTTGTTGCGGAGCACAGGCTCTAGGTGTGTGGGCTTCAGTAGTTGTGACTCACAGGCTCTAGAGCACAGGCTCAGTAGTTGTGGCACATGGGCTTAGTTGCTCTACGGCATGTGGGATCTTGCCGGACCAGGGCTCAAACCCGTGTCTCCTGCATACTTTCACTGGCATTTACATATTTTCTTACATGAGGCTTCATATAGGGGATACCCAGTGTGGATAGGAGAAAATGTCCTCCAGGACAGCAAATGCAGTAATGTGGTTTATAAAGTTAGTTCTTGAAACATCAGGGCACTTATTATATTAATATAGTACTTTAGTGATCAAAAAGTATGGAATTATCGGTAAAAATTTTGGGGTGTGCATTTTTAAATTTTTTTAAATTAAAAGATGGAGTTTTAGAAGTAAAAAAGACTGGCTACAATAGAATTTAAAGGACTTGGGGAAGAACCTTGGAGAATGCCTACATGAAGGATAAGAGAAGAAAAGGATCCAGCAGGGGTCAATGAAATAAAACAAAGAAATGTTAGAGGAGAAACAAAATTCTGTAGTATCAGAGAAAGCAAAGGATAAGAGAGTTTTGCAGAAGAACTGGACATAACATGAAATGTATGGAGATCAAAGAGAATGACTACTTTCTTATTAGAATTAGCAATTAGAATATCATTAATGACCTTTTGAGAGAGTTGTTTCAGTAGAATGGTGAGAGATGGGGGTGGGGGAGCTTACAGTGGCAGAAATTGAGAAAGCATGTGTAGATATTCTTTCACAAATGATAAAATTGTATTTGGCATAATTGGGATAGAGGAATTGATTGAAAGGGAAGAAAGGGGAATAATGATGTCCAAGATCTCAGAGGAGGAAGGAGACAGGACCATATAAATGGAGGCTCAGGGAGGAAAGGATTACTTTCAGTGAGCTGGAAGGGGAAGAGAAACAGGTAATGGTATTGAGGAACTTTGTATTGGAAAGGAGCTAAGTAAGTTACAGGAATTTACATCACATGGCTTCACAATTGCTTGAAGATTTGAGGTAATTTGCAAAGTGAGTTGAAAGTATGTGTGGATGGGGATTCTATTTAAGTCATGACTCTCTTAAGTCAAAACATCATTTTAGAACAGATATTTTTGAGGTTATGAAAATGCCATTTCCTGGTTTTAAATGTCAGTTTTTTGTTTTATCAGGAATAATTTAGTTTGCTTTGTCCCTTTAGAAGCACTCAGTTCCCCCACAGATGTGTTGCTTTTTCCTTAAAATACCAAATGGATATATAGCAGTAAAGTGAAAGCTTTATACTAATAGGCTAAATAGAATATTTATGAAGAGTAGTTTTTAGGAGAGTGCTGAAAAAATGACTTTTCACTATTTTCCTAAAACATTTATAGTAACTTGATGAATAATGAATGGGAATAATTCATAATAGCTACAGACCTCACTCAAATACAACTTTTGTTTATACTCCTGCGTAACAGCTACATCATGGCTATATTTCACATGAAGAGCCATATATTTTTTAACATAAATGTTGCTAAAATAGTTTCATTTAACAGAGTCTTAGAATCTTTTTGTTTTAAGGGACCTCAGAGGACAGGATATTCTAGAACATCCCTGAAAAGCATTCAGCCACACATTGCTTCACCCCTATTTAAATTTTGTATTCAAATGATCACAAGCCTTACAAGGACATGGTCTAAGTAAGCCATAAACAAGTTGAGTATCGAGATTAGAATCATTTCCACATCTCTGATAATGAATATAATGCTATGCTTTTTATATATGTATAACTGAAAAATATATAGAAATGAGTTTTATTTTGTAATTGAATTTTGTGGTACAGTGAGCAGGTTGCATTTTTAAAAGACTAAGTTTCAGCATTCAGAAAAAGTAGAAGGATCAAAGCATTTCTAAGTAGAAACTCAAATTTCAGTCAGTATTTTAAATAGACACATCCTGACTCCCTTCACAGACTGCTATTGACCATATGGTAACTACAGACATGCCTCAAAATAAAACGGCCATATGTAGATTTGCAATACTGACCTCATCCCTAGAGAGCCATATTTATCTAGAAGAGCATCTTAAACCACATCAAGTAAATTAAGGTTGTGTCACGTTAAAAGATTGGAAGAATCTGCCTAATGAAAAACAATCACAAGTTAAAAATATCAAGGAAATATAATGTTAGATACCCACAGACATCTAAAAGCAAGGGCATCTGGAGAAACGTCTTTCGTATTCTCTTAGCCCAGGCGTTATACACAGTAGCTTAATACATAAAGGCAGCATTAAAAGCTATCTTGTGCTATGGTCATCAGAATGGATTTAGTGAAAATACTGAAGGTGTGATCAGCAGGGATGCTCACCGTGTGTATCTGTTTTCAGGCTAGCAGGCTCTGTTGGCCGTGCTAATCGAACACCAATTTTTTTTTTTTTTCTCATTCCTACCATACAGTTTCTAGAGCAGGACATGTGGAACTCACTTCTCCCATTTCCTGCTGCCAATTGTTCTCTGCTGAAATTCTGCCACGGTTTTTCAGAAGTTTTAGTCTTGTGGGCATGTGCCTATGAATTAAACAAAAGCAAGGAAGAAGGAACAGAACTGTTGTAGCCATTTGAAAAAATTTATTTATATCTTTAATGATACCTCATTTTCCTCATCTAAGTAGGAGTGGAGAAGAGGTCAAAAAGGGGGATGAGGACCTAAATTTCTGTTAAGTAATAAGAGATTCTGTAATGGTGATCATTGGATTGCAAAATCTGTGTGTGTGTGTGTGTGTGTGTGTGTGTGTGTAAATAATATATACACATATATATATTTATATATCCATAAACATACATATGTCTGTGTGTACATGTATATATGTATGAGGGAAAAAGGAAGATTTTAACAATTTTAACACCCTTGTAGTGTACAGGAAAGCCCTGTTTCTCGTAGGTGCTGTATTACGCTAGCATACCTCTCATGTCCAAGATTTGATTTAAACAAAACTCCTGCTGATCATCCCTTCAGCATTTTCACTAAATCCATTTTGACCACCATAGCACAGGATAGCTTTTAATGTTGCTTTTATGTGTTATCCTGCTGTGTATAAAGACTAGGCAAGGAGAATTCAAAAGACATTTCTCCAGATGCCTAAGTAGCCCTGGGTACTCAGAGATATGCTGTGTGCCTAAAGTTAAGAAAATAATATTAATCACTCCTAAATGTTATTTGAGAGCTTTAGTTTCCCTTTGCCTTCCTTTGGATGTAATACTATTTTATTGGGTTTCACTGAGTGATGAGTTATGTTTCAGGTAGTGATATGTCATAGATTTATCTTAAAATAAAGTTGTGACCTTGAAGGAAACCGCCCTCATAGACCAAGAACTCTGAAAATTACACTCTGCATAAAAGGTCACTGAAATTTCTGAACAAATCTTTATAATATATGAATAAACCTAAACCATAGATTTACAAAGCTGAGCCCCCTCATATAGATAGATGGATGGATGGATGGATGGATGGATAGAGTTATATATCACTGTATTTATAAGTAGAAATTTGTGAAAATTTATTTTTGAAATTCTTTTTTGTTTCTTGTTAATTTAGAAGATTACTTCATTCTAACCCAGATTTATAAGTGGTTTTTAAAAGTATTTTGAACTCACGCAGATTTGTCAATCTCTCCACCTTTTCTAGTTATCTCATTTTGTTCTTTCAGCTTTGTTAAAAGTAACAGGATGAGTTGTTAGCAGAGAAACAATAAAAAGATTGATTCATTATGGAAATCCAATAGCTTTTTAAAACTAAAACTAATATACTAGCCTGTTAATGTGCATAAACTTCCTTTTCAATATTGATTTGCCTTAGGTATTAATCACATGAGGAGGGGGTGTTTAGTTGATCACTTTAGGCCATAAAATGTTTTGTGGAAAAGAAAGTTAAAGTGATTATTGTGGTACTGTAGTGTTCTTAGCATATCCTTCTGGAATAAATGAAGCTGTGTTTATGCCAGTTAACTGGTCTTACTGTTATTTAAGTTATTAGATTTGGGAAATACAATGATTATATTTCTCATTTGTATGGAACATTTTACTGGTGATAGTTTTCTTCTGAAATTTTGTAAATAAAGACGAGAAGACTAAATGGCATGTATAGTGAATTTTTCTATGGAAATCCAGGGTTTGATTCATACTTGCTCTATAGATCAACCTTTTCTCTAGGTCTGCAGAAGTGACTGGTATCCTTTGCTAACTCAAAGCAAGCTCAGCAGCCATGCAGAGCTTTGGCGGAAAGACCTTTAATTGCTGAGATGCCATGAATAAAAGCATCCCTAAGAAGACAGATTTGTTTTATTTATATGCTATGATATAGGATGTTTCTTGAATGACACTGTGAGCAAAATACATTCTAGAATCCATCATTGACCTTGTGGCCTTCAGGATCCTGTGTACCAACTCTCTTGCATTTAGGGACCAAACACATTTATGGAGCTCCCTTGTAGGATCTGTCTGTTGTGTTCATGGCGTGGTAAAGACATTTTAAATCTCATGTGTCCTAGCATACCTGAACAAATGGAAGATAAGGTTATTGCTTTGTTCCTTTTTCAGCAGCATTTACATTCTGACATAGGTTTTATTTATTTTAGGAGTTAAACCTATAAGTGAAAGATTAGAGTACTGGAAAATCCATATTTTTAATCAACTCTTCTTTTCCATGAACCCAAAGCTCTATTTAAAGATCATTCTATTTTGGAGAACTTAGCACTAAGTTCTTTTTACAGAATATCTTTATTTCCTTTTTTGATATTTTCTTCCAGTTTTATTGAGATATAATTGACATATAGCACTGTGTAAGTTTAAGGTATACAGCACAATGATTTGATTTACATACATCATGAAATAACTACCACAGTAGGTCTAGTGAACATCCATCATCTCATATAGATACAGAGTTAAATAGAAAAAAATTTCCCTGTGATGAGAACTCTTAGGATTTACTCTCTTAAGAACTTTCATATATAACACACAGCAGAGTTAATTATATTTATCACGTTGTATAGTGCATCCCTAGTACTTATGTATCTTATAACTAGAACTTTATACCTTTTGACTGCCTTCATCTAATCCTCCCCCCAATCCCGTGCCTCTGGTAACCACAAATCTAATCTCTTTCTATGAGTTTGTTGTTTGTTTTTGAAAGTTTAATTGACCTACAACACTATGTTAATTCCTATTATACAGCATAGTGATTCGCTATTTCTGTACATTTCAAAATGATCACCAGTGTAACTCTAGTTACAGATGTCATCATACAAAAATATTACATAATTACTGACTATATTCCTTATCCTGTACATTTCATCCTCTTGACTCATGTGTTTTGTAACTGGAAGTTTATACCTCCAGATCTTCCTTACCTATTCCTTTCTTACTCCCAACTCCCTCCCCCTGGCAAACACCTGTTTATTCCTTATATCTATAACTCTGTTTCTGTTTTGTTATGTTTGTTCATTTCTTTTGTTTTTGTAGGTATAACATATAAGCAAAATCACACAGTTTTGTCTTTCTCTGTCGTATTTCACTTAGCATAATACCCTCTAGGTCCATCCATATTGTCACAAATGGCAAGATTTCTTTCTTTTTTTTTGATGGCTGAGTAGGCCGAGTAATATTCCATATATACATATATATACCACATCTTCTTCATTCATTCATCTGTCAATGGGCATGTAGGTTGCTTCCACACTTTGGCTATTGGAAATAATACTGGAATGAACAAGGGCTGCATATATCTTCTCTAATTATTATTTGTTTTATTTGGATAAATACCCAGAGTGGAATTGCTGGATCACATGGTAGTTCTATTTTTAATTTCCTAGGAATCTCCATACTGTATTCCATAGTGGCTGCACCAGTTTACATTTCCACCAACAGTGCACAAGGGTTCCTTTTATCCACATCCTTACCAACACTCGTTATTTTTTGTCTTTTTGATAATAGCCATTCTGACATGTATGAGGTGATAGCTCATTGTGGTTTTGATTTGCATTTCCCTACTGGTTAGTGATGTTGATCATCCTTTCATGTGTCTTTTGCCCATCTGTATATCCTTTTGGAAAAATGTCTGTTCACATCCTCTGTCCATATTTTAATTGGGTTGTTTGTTTTTTGATGTTGAGTTGCATGAGTTCTTTGTATATTTGGATATTAACCCCTTATCAGATATATCATTTGCATATATCTTCTCCCAGTCAACAGGTGGCCTTTACATTTTGTTGATAGTTTCCTTAGCTGTGAAAAAGCTTTTTAGTTTGATGTAGTCCCATTTGTTTCCCTTACCTGAGGAGACATATCCAAAAAATATATTAATAAGACCTATGGCAAAAAGCTTACTTTCCTATGTTTTTTTCTAGTAGTAGTTTTATGGTTTCAGGTCTTACAGTTAAGTCTTTAAGGCACTTTTAATTTATTTTTGTGCGTGGTGTGGAAGAGTAGTCCAGTTTGATTCTTTGCATGTAGCTGTCTAGTTTTCCCAACACCATTTACTGAAGAGGGTGTCTTTTCCCCACTGCATATTCTTGCCTCCTTTGTCATACATTAATTGCCCATATAGGTGTGGATTCATTTCTAGTCTCTCTGTTCTACTCAGTTGATCTATGGGTCTGTATTTGTTCCAGTACCAGACTTTTCTGATTACTGTAGCTTTGTAATAGAGTTTGAAATCAGGGAGCATGATATCTCCAGCTTTTTTCTTTATCAAGACTCTTTGGGCTATTTGGGGTCTTTTGTGTTTCCATATAATTTTAGAATTACTTGTTGTAGTTCTATAAAGAATGCTATTGGTGTTTTGATAGGGATTGCATTGAATCTATAGATTACCTTGGGTAGTGTGGTCATTTTAACAATATTAATTCTTCCAAACTGGACACAGTATCTCATTCCATCTGTTTGTGTAGTATTCAGTTTATTTCATTAATGTCTTATAGTTTTCTGAGTACAGTTCTTTTACCTCCTTAGTTAGATTTATGCCAGGTATTTTATTCTTTTTGATGTGATTGTGAATGGGGTTGTTTTCTTAATTTCTCTTTCTGATAGTTTGCTCTTAGTGTATAGAAATGCAACAGATTTCTGTATATTAATTTTGTATCCTGCAACTTTACCGAATTTATTGATGAGCTCTAGTACTTTTTTGGTGGTGTTCAGGATTTTCTATGTATACTATCAGGTCATCTACAAACAGTGACAGTTTTACTTTTCTCTCCAATTTGGATTCCTTTTATTTCTTTTTCTTGTCTTAATGCTGTGGCTAGGACTTCCAATAATATGTTGAATAAAAGTAGTGAAAGTAGGCATCCTTGTCTTGTTCCTGATATTAGAGGAAATGGTTTCAGTTTTTCACCATTGAGTATGATGTTAGCTGTGGGCTTGTCATATATGGCCTTTATTATGTTGAGATTATATTTCCTCTAAATCCACTTTGTTGAGGGTTTTTATCATAAATCATTGTTGGATTTTGTCAAAACCTTTTTCTGCATCTATTGAGATGATCATAAGATTTATATTCTTCAGTTTGTTATTTTGGTGTATCACATTGATTGATTTATGAATATTGAACCCTCCTTGCATGCCTGGGATAAATAACACTTGATCATGCTGTAGGATCCTCTTAATATATTGTTGAATTTGGTTTGCTAATACTTTGTTGAGGATTTTTGCATCTGTTTTCATCAGTGATATTTGTATGTAATTTTCTTTTTGTTGTAATACCTTTGTCTGGTTTTGGTTTCAGGGTGACACTGGCTTCCTAGAATGAGTTCAGAAGTGGTTCCTTCCTCTGCAGTTTTTTGGAATAGTTTGAGAAGGATAGGTGTTAACTCTTCTCTAAATATTTGGTAGAATTCACCTGTGAAGCCATCTGATTCCGGATTTTTGTTTGTTGGGAATTTATTACTGATTCAGTTTTATTACTGATAATTGGTCTGTTCATATTTTCTTTTTCTTCCTTGGTTCAGTCTTGGGAGATTATACATTTCTAGGAATTTGTCCATTTTATTGGCATATAAATGTTCATAGAAATCTCTTATGATCCTTTGCATTTCTGTGGTGTCAATTGTAACTTTTCCTTTTTCATTTCTGATTTTCCTGATTTGGGCCTTGCACTTTTTTTTCTTGCTGAGTCTGTCTAAAGGTTTATCAATTTTGTTTATCTTTTCATAGAACCAGCTCTGTTTCATTGATCTTTTCTGTTGTTTTTCATGGTCTCTATTTCATTTATTTCTGCTCTGAACTTTATCATTTTTTTCCTTCTACTACCTTTGGATTTTGTTTGTTCTTTATATAGTTCCTTTAGGTGTTAAGGTTATATTATTTATTTAAGATTTTTCTTTTTTCCTGAGGTAAGCTTGTATAGCTCTAATCTTCTGTCTTAGAACTGCTTTTGCTGCATCTGATAAATTTTGGATCTTTGTGTTTTCGTTTTCATTTGCCTTAAATTACTTTTTGATTTCTTCAGTAATCCATTGTTTGTTTAATAGCATATTGTTTAGCCTCCACGTGTTTGTGTTTCTTTGCATTTTTTTCTTGTAGATGATTTTTTCTTGTAGTCTAATATCACTGTGTTAAGAAAAGATGCTTGATACGATTTCAGTTATTTTAATTTACTGAGACTTGTTTTATTACCTTTCATGTGTTATATCCTGCTGGAAAATGTTTCATTTGCCTTTGAAAAGAATGTGTAACCTGCTGTTTTGGATGGAATGTTACACACATTACACACACACACACGCATAAATCCATAAGGTGTAATGTGTCATGTAAGGCCAGTTATTCATTACTGATTTTCTGTATGGGCGATCTGTTCATTGATGTAAGTGAAGTGTTAATGTTCCCTACTATTATTGTGTTACTGTCAGTTTCTTCCATTATGTCTGTCAATATTTGCTTTCTGTATTTAGGCGCTTCTATGTTGGATGAATATATATTTGTAGTTGTTATGTCTTATTCTTGGATTGATCCCTTGATCATATTGTAATGTCCTTCTTTGCCTCTTGTTATGGTCTTTGTTTTAAAGTCTATTTTGTCTGATACAAGTATTGATAACCTGGCTTTCTTTTCATATGCATTTGCATGGAATACCTTTTTCTATCTCCTAACTTTCAGTCTGTGTTGATCTTTAGATCTGAAATCAGTCTCTGTATATAGCAATCTCTCTCTCTCTCTCTCTCTATATATATATATATTATATAATATATATATAATATATATATACATATATATACAGATATATATATATAATATATATGTATAAAGTTGCTGATCTGTTAAGTTCAAATGCATATATATAATATATATAAATATATATTTTTAAAGTATATAATATATATAAATGTAAATATATACAAAATATATTCATATTATATATAATAAATATATTTATAAACATGCTATAAATATATATTATATAACTATGATATAAATATTTAAGAATATATTATATATAAATATGATAAATACAAGACATAAATATGATATAAATATAAAACATATTTACATACTTAATTTATATATACTATAAACCCAAGATAACGAGAGAATATTAAAAGCAGCAAGGGAAGAGCCACAAGTTATATACAACAGAACCCCCTTAAAGGTATCAGATGACTCTTCAGGAGAAACACTGCAGGCCAGAAGGGAGTGGGATGATATATTTAAAGTGATGAAAGGGAAAACCTAAAACCAAGAATACTTTACCTGATAAGGTTTTCATTAAGATTTTATGGAAGGATAAAAAGTTTTACAGAGAAGCAACAGCTAAAAGAGTTCAGCACCACAAAACCAGTGTTACAACAAATATTAAAGGGACTTCTCTCTGTGAAAAGGAGATAGTAATTTCTTTTAATAAGTAGTTAAGGTATAGACAAAACAAAAAGATATAAAATACGATGTCAAAAGCAGTAAATGTAGTGGAGGGATAAAAATGCAGGGTTCTTAAAATGCATTTGAACTTAATAGATCAGCAACATTTTATATATGTATATATATAATATAAGTAATAAATATTTATAAATATATAAATTACATACATTTACATAATTTATATAAATATATATTATATAATATAACCACTTATTGCAGATACAGATGATTTTACTACTTTTGTCTTTTAACCTTCCTACTAGCTTATACGTGGTTGATTTACCAACTTAACTGTGTATTGCCTTTACCAGAGGGATTTTTCTTTTTGTAATATTGCAGTTTCTAGTTGTGGCCTTTTTCACTTAGAGTACTGCCTTTACTATCGGTTGTAAAACTGGTTTTGTGGTGCTGAACTCTTTTAGCTGTTGCTTCTCTGTAAAACTTTTATCTCTCCATAAAACCTGAATGAAAACCTTGCCAGGTGAAGTATTCTTGGTTTTAAGTTTTCCATTTCATCACTTTAAATATATCATGCCACTCCCTTCTGGCCTGCAGTGTTTCTCCTGAAAAGCCATCTGATAAGCCTTAAGGGGGTTTTGTTATATATAACTTGTGGCTCTTCCCATGCTGCTTTTATTTTTTATTTTATTTTATTTTATTTTTTGGCATGTAATACATTTTTTTAACATCTTTATTAGAGTATAATTGCTTTGTAATGTTCTGTTAGTTTCTGCTCTATAACAAAGTTAATCAGCTATATGTACACATATATCCCCATATCCCCTCACTCTTGTGACTCCTTCCCACCCTCCCTATCCCACCCCTCTAGGTGGTCACAAAGCACTGAGCTGATCTCCCTGTGCTATGCAGCTGCCATCCACTAGCTATATATTTTATACCTGGTTGTATATGTATGTCAATGCCAGCAACTCATTTTGTCCCAGCTGACCCTTCCCCCTCCCGTGTCCTCAAGTCCATTCTCTACGTCTGCATCTTTATTACTGCCCTGCCCCTAGGTTCATCAGAACCAATTTTTTTTTTTTTTAGATTCCATATATATGTGTTAGTATATGGTATTTGTTTTTCTATTTCTGACTTACTTCACTCTGTATGACAGACTCTAGGTCCATCCACCTCACGACAAATAACTCAATTTAGCTCCTTTTTATGGCTGAGTAATATTCCATTGTATATATGTGCCACATCTTCTTTATCCATTCATCTGTCGATGGACACTTAGGTTGCTTCCATGTCCTGACTATTGTAAATAGTCCTGCAATGAACACTGTGGTACATGACTCTTTTTGAATTATGGTTTTCTCAGGGTATATGCCCAGTAGTGGGATTGCTGGGTCATGTGCTAGTTCTACTTTTAGGTTTTGAAGGAACCTCCATACTGTTCTCCATAGTGGCTGTATCAAGTTACATTCCCACCAACAGTGCAAGAGGGTTCCCTTTTCTCCACACCCTCTCCAGCATTTATTGTTTGAAGATTTTTTGATGATGGCCATTCTGACCGGTGTGAGGTGATACCTCATTGTGGTTCTGATTTGCATTTCTCTAATGATTAGTAACGTTGAGCATCCTTTCATGTGTTTGTTGGCAATCTGTATGTCTTCCATGGAGAAATGTCTATTTAGGTCTTCCACCCATTTTTGGATTGGGTTGCTTCTTTTTTTTGTTTTGATATTGAGCTTCATAAGCTGCCTGTATATTTTGGAGATTAATCCTTTGTCAGTTGCGTCATTTGCAAATATTTTCTCCCATTCTGAAGGTTGTCTTTTCGTCTTGTTTATGTTTTCTTTTGCTGTGCAAAAGTTTTTAAGTTTCATTAGGTCCCACTTGTATATTTTTGTTTTTATTTCCATTTCTCTAGGAGGTGGGTCAAAAAGGATCTTGCTGTGGTGTATGTCGTAGAGTGTTCTGCTTGTGTTTTCCTCTAAGAGTTTTATAGTGTCTGGCCTTACATTTAGGTCTTTAATCCATTTTGAGTTTATTTTTGTGTATGGTGTTAGGGAGTGTTCTAATTTCATTCTTTTACATGTAACTGTCCAGTTTTCGTAGCTCCACTTATTGAAGAGGCTGTCTTTTCTCCATTGTATATTCTTGCCTCCTTTATCAAAGGTAGGATGACCCTATGTGTGTGGGTTTATTTCGGGGCTTTCTATCCTTTTCCATTGATCTTTATTTCTGTTTTTGTGCTAGTACCATACTGTCTTGATTACTGTAGCTTTGTAGTATAGTCTGAAGTCAGGGAGCCTCATTCCTCCAGCTCCGCTTTTCTTTCTCAAGACTGCTTTGGCTATTCGCGGTCTTTTGTATTTCTATACAAATTGTAAAATTTTTTGTTCTGGCTCTGTGAAAAATGCCATTGATTGTTGATAGGGATTGCTTTGAATCGGTACATTGCTTTGCATAGTATAGTCATTTTCACAATGTTGATTCTTCCAACCAAGAACATGCTATATATATCTCTCCGTCTGTTTGTATCGTCTTTAATTTCTTTCATCAGTGTCTTACAGTTTTCTGCATACAGGTCTTTGGTCTCCTTAGGTAGGTTTATTCCTAGGTATTTTATTCTTTTAGTTGCAGTGATAAATGGGAGTGTTTCCTTAATCTTTCTTTCAGATTTTTTGTCAGTATATAGGATAGCAAGAGATTTCTGTGCATTAATTTTGTATCCCGCTACTTTACCAAATACATTGATTAGCTCCAGGAATTTTCTGGTAGCATCTTTAAGATTCTGTATGTATAGTATCATGTCATCTGCAAACATTGACAGTTTTGCTTCTATTCCAATTTAGATTCATTTTATTTCATTTTCTTCTCTGATTACCGTGGCTGAAACATCCAAAACTATGTTGAGTAATAGTGGTGAGAGTGGACAACCTTGTCTTGTTCCTGATCTTAGAAGAAATGGTTTCAGTTTTTCACCATTGAAAATGATTTTGGCTGTGTGTGTATCATATATGGCCTTTATTATGTTGAGGTAGGTTCCCTCTATGCCCATTTCTGGAGAGTTTTTATCATAAATGGGTGTTGAATTTTGTCAAAAAATTTTCCTGCATCTTTTGAGATTATCATATGGTTTTTCTCCTTCAATATGTTAAGATGGTGAATCACATTGATTGATTTGTGTATACTGAAGAATCCTTGCTTTCCAAGGATAAGCCCCACTTGATCATGGTGTATGATCCTTTTAATGTGCTGTTGGATTCTGTTTGCTAGTATTTTGTTGAGGATTTTTGCATCTATGTTCATCAGTGATATTGGTCTGTAGTTTTCTTTTTTTGTTACATCATTCTCTGGTTTTGGTATCAGGGTGATGGTGGCCTCGTAGAATGAGTTTGGGAGTGTTCCTCCCTCCGCTATATTTTGGAAGAGTTTCAGAAGGATAGGTGTTAGCTCTTCTCTAAATATTTGATAGAATTCACCTTT
The DNA here is from genome assembly GCF_937001465.1 of Orcinus orca. Classification (NCBI taxonomy): domain Eukaryota; kingdom Metazoa; phylum Chordata; class Mammalia; order Artiodactyla; family Delphinidae; genus Orcinus; species Orcinus orca. The sequence continues at coordinate 31,074,211 of NC_064569.1, read as the reverse complement.
GAAGGCATCTTGTCCTGGGCTTTGGTTTGTTGGAAGATTTTTAATCACAGTTTCAATTTCAGTGCTTGTGATTGGGCTGTTCATATTTTCTGTTTCTTCCCGGTTTAGTCTCTGAAGTTTGTGCTTTCCTAAGAATTTCTCCATTTCTTCCAGGTTGTCCATTTTATTGGCATATAGTTGCTTGTAGTAATCCTTCATGATTCTTTTTTTTTTTTTAGATGTTGGGGGTAGGAGTTTATTAATTAATTAATTAATTTTTGCTGTGTTGGGTCTTCGTTTCTATGCGAGGGCTTTCTCTAGTTGTGGCAAGCGGGGGCCACTCTTCATCACAGTGCGCGTACCTCTCACTGTCGCGGCTTCTCTTGTTGCGGAGCACAAGCTCCAGACGCGCAGGCTCAGTAGTTGTGGCTCACAGGCCTAGTTGCTCCGCGGCATGTGGGATCCTCCCAGACCAGGGCTCGAACCTGTGTCCTCTGCATTACCAGGCAGATTCTCAACCACTGCGCCACCAGGGAAGCCCCCCTTCATGATTCTTTATATTTCTTCAGGGTCAGCTAGTCCTTCTTCTTTTTCCTTTATAATTCTGCTCATTTGAGTCTTCTCCCTTTTTTTCTTAGTCTGGCTAGTGGTTTATCAATTTTGTTTATTTTGTCAAAGAACCAGCTTTTAGTTTTATTGATCTTTGCTGTTGTTTCTTTGGTTTCTTTTTCATTTATTTCTGACCTGATCTTTATGATTTCTTTCCTTCTGCTAACTTTGGGTTTTCTTTGTTATTTTCCCTTAATTGCTTTAGGTGCAAGGTAAGGTTGTTTATTTGAGTTGTTTCTTGTTTATTGAGGTAGGATTGTATTGCTATAAACTTCCCTGTTAGAACTCCATTTGCTGCATCCCATAGGTTTTGTGTTGTCATGTTTTCATTTTCATTTTTTTCTAGGTATTTTTTGATTTCCTCTTTGATTTCTTCAGTGATCTCTTGGTCATTTAGCAGTTTATTGTTTAGCCCCCATGTGTTTGTATTTTTTACAGCTTTTTTCCTTTAATTGATATCTCATCTCATAGCATTGTGGTCGGAAAAGGTACTTGGTACCATTTCAATTTTATTATAAATTTATCATGGCTTGATTTGTGACCCAAGATATGATCTATCCTGGAGAATGTTCCATGAGCTCTTGAGAAGAAAGTGTATTCTGTTGTTTTAGGATGGAATGTCCAATAAATATCAGTTAAGTCCATCTGGTTTAATGTGTCATTTAAAGCTTGTGTTTTTCTATTTATTTTCATTTTGGATGATCTGTCCATCGGTGAAAGTAGAGTGTTAAAGTTCCCTACTATTATTGTCTTACTGTCAATTTCCCCTTTCATGGCTGTTAGCATTTGCCTTATGTATTGAGGTGCTCCTATGTTGGGTGCATAAATATTTACAATTGTTATAACTTCTTCTTGGATTGATCCCTTGATCATTTTGTAATGTCTTTCTTTGTGTCTTGTAATAGTCTTTATTGTAGTCTATTTTGTCTGATATGAGAATTGCTACTCCAGCTTTCTTTTGATTTCCATGTGCGTGGAATATCTTTTTCCATCCCCTCACTTTCAGTCTGTATGTGTCCCTACGTCTGAAGTGGGACTCTTGTAGACAGCATATTTAGGAGTCTTATGTTTGTATCCTTTCAGCCAGTGTATATCTTTTGGTTGGAGCATGTAATCCATTTACATTTAAGGTAATTATCCATATGTTTGTTCCTATTACCATTTTCTTAATTGTTTTGGGTTTCTTATTGTAGGTGTTTTCCTTCTCTTGTGTTTCTTGCCTAGAGAAGTTCCTTTCGCATTTGTTGTAATGCTGGTTTGGTGGTGCTGAATTCTCTTAACTTTCACTTGTCTGTAAAGGTTTTAATTTCTCCATCGAATCTGAATTAGTTCCTTGCTGGGTAGAGTAAACTTGGTTGTAAGTTTTTCCCTTTCATCATTTTAAATATGTCCTGCCACTCCCTTCTAGTTTGCAGTTTTTCTGCTGAAAGATCAGCTGTTAACCTTTTGGGAATTCTGTTGTATGTTATTTGTTGGTTTTCCCTTTCTGCTTTTAATATTTTTTCTTTGTATTTAATTTTTGATAGTTTGATTAATATGTGTCTTGGCGTGTTTCTCCTTGGATTTATTCTGTATGGGACTCTGCGCTTCCTGGACTTGATTGACTATTTTCCTTTCCATGTTAGGGAAGTTTTCAACTGTAATCTCTTCATATATTTTCTCAGACGTTTTCTTTTTCTCTTCTTACTCTGCATCCCCTCTTATTCGAATGTTGGTGCATTTAATGTTGTCCCAGAGGTCCCTGAGACTGTCCTCAATTCTTTCCATTCTTTTTCTTTATTCTGTTCTGTGGCAGTTATTTCCACTATTTTATATTCCAGGTCACTTACCCGCTCTTCTCCCTCAGTTATTTTGATCTTGATTCCTTCTAGAGAATTTTAAATTTCATTTATTGTGCTGCTCATCGTTGTTTGTTTGCTGTTTTTTACTTCTACGTCCTTGTTAAACGTTTCTTGTATTTTCTTCATCCTATTACCAAGATTTTGGATCATCTTTACTATCATTACTCTGAATTCTTTCTCAGGTAGACTGCCTATTTCCTCTTCATTTGTTTGGTCTGGTAGGTTTTTACCTTGCTCCTTCACGTGCTGCATATTTCTGTGTCTTCTCAGTCTGTTTAACTTACTGTGTTTGGGGTCTCATTTTCTCTGGCTGCGGGTTCGTAATTTCCGTCATTTTTGTTGTCTGCCCCCAGTGGTTGAGGTTGGTTCAGTGGCTTGTGTCGGCTTCCTAGTGGAAGTGACTGCTGCCTGTGTTCTAATGGGTGGGGCTGAATCTTGTCCTTCTGGTAGGGAGGGCCGCGTCTGGTACTGTGTTTTGGGATATCTATTAACTTAGTATGACTTTAGGCAGCCTCTCTGCTAATGGGTGGGGTTGTGCTCCTGTCTCGCTAGTTGTTTGGCATGGGGCGTCCAGCGCTGGAGCTTGCTGGCCGTTGGGTGGAGCTGGGTCTTAGTGTTGAGATGGAGATCTCTGGGAGAGCTCTTGCTGATTGATATTACGTGGGGCTGGGAGGCCTCTGGTGGTCCAATATCCTGGACCCAGCTCTCCCACCTTGGAGGCTCAGGCCAGACACCCGACCAGAGCACCAAGACGCTGCCAGCCACACGCCTCAGCAGAAAAGAAAGAAAAAAAGGAAAACAAACAAACAAACAAAATGAACAGATAGAACTCCAAACCAAATGGTAAAAGTAAAGCTAAACAGACAGAATCACACAAAGAAACATAAACACACACACTCAAAAAGAAAACAAACCACCACAACAACAAAATGAACAGTCAGAACCCTAGGACAAATGGTAAAAGCAAAGCTAAACAGAGAATATCACACAAAGAGACATACCATACACACTCACAAAAAGAGAAAAAAGGAAAAAAATATTTTTAATATATATAAAAAATAAAATCAAAAAAAGAAGAAAACCAATAAACAAATCCACCAATGAGAACAAGCACTAAAAACTAATCTAAGATAAACCTAAAAACCAGAAACAAGTCAGATGCAGAAAGCAAACCCTGAGTCTACAGTTGCTCCCAAAGTCCACCGCCTCAATTTTGGGAACATTCGTTGTCTATTCAGGTATCCCACAGATGCAGGGTTCATCAAGTTGATTGTAGGGATTTAATCCGCTGCTCCTGAGGCTGCACGGAGAAATTTCCCTTTCTCTTCTTTGTTCACACAGCTCCTGGGTTTCAGCTTTGGTTTTGACCTTGCCTCTGCATGTAGGCCACTCTCAGGCATCTGTTCCCCGCCCAGACAGGAGGGGGTTAAAGCAGTGGCTGATTAGGGCTCTCTTGCTCACTCAGGCCAGAGAGAGGGAGGGGTACGGTAGTCATAATTGGAATGCAGGCGAGTCTGCAGTGGCAGAAGCCAGCGTGACATTGCAACAGCCTGATGCATGCTGTGTGTTCTCCTGGGGAAGTTGGTTGTCCCTGGATCTTGGGACCCTGGCAGTGGCGGGCTGCACAGGTTCACCGAGGTGGGTGGTGTGGGTAGTGAACAGTGTTTGCACACAGGATGCCTGGTGGCAGCGGCGACAGCGTTATTGTTTCATGCCTGTCTCTGGGGTCTGAGCTGATAGCTGTGGCTTGCACCCATCTCTGGACCTTCTTTAGGCTGTGCTCTGCCTTCTGTGGGCAGACGGGGAAGGAATCCCCTCCTCTTGCGCACCCCAAAACAATGGTCTCTTACCTCTGAGGCAAGTGCAGACTTTTTCCCGGACTCTGTCCCGGTTAGCTGTGGTTCACTAGCCCCCTTCAGGCTGTGTTCACATAGCCAACCCCAGTCCTCTCCCTGGGGTCGGACCTCCAAAGCCCGAGACTCAGCTCCCAACCCCCACTCTCCCCAGTGGGGAGCAGACAATCCTCTCAGGCTGGGGAGTGCCGGTCGGCACTGAGCGTCTGTGTGGGAATCTCTCCGCTTTGCCCTCTGCACCCGTTGCTGTGCTCTCCTCTGTGGCTCCGAAGCTCCCCCCCTCTGCCACCCGCAGTCTCCGCACGCGAAGGGGCTTCATAGTGTGTGGAAACCTTTCCTCCTTCACAGCTTCCTCCCACTGGTGCAGGTCCTGTCCCTGTTCTTTTGTCTCCGTTTTTTCTTTTTTCTTTTGCCCTACCCAGGTACGTGGGGATTTTCTTGCCTTTTGGGAAGTCTGAGGTCTTCTGCCGTGTTCAGTAGGTATTCTGTAGGAGTTGTTCCACATGTAGATGTATTTTGATATATTTGTGGGGAGGAAGGTGATCTCCACGTCTTACTCCTCCACCATCTTGGTCTCCTTCCCTTCTCCTTGGCCACGGAGGACCACACTCTCCACTCAGCCCTCTCGAATCATCCTCTGGCTGAAGCAGGAGAGGACGGGGGGGCTCCACTTTTGTTCCCTGGGGCTAGCAGGTCCGTTTGGGGCCAGGGTGTGCAGGAGATGCTGCAACGGGGGGTATCCCAGATGGGAGATGCCCACTCCCAGCAGCTCTGCCGACAGCAGTAGCAGTGGTGGCAGTGGCGGCAGCAGCAGCAGTAGCAGCAGCAGTAGAGATAGTCCCTTGCTGCTTTTGATATTCTCTCATTATCTTGGATTTTTGCCATTTAATTACAATGTGTCTTGGTGTGTTCTTCCTTATACTGAATCTGTTTGGGACTGTATGTGCTTCCCGGACCTGGACATCCGTTTCCTTTCTCAGGTTAGTGAAGTTTTCAGCTATTATATCTTCAAATATATTCTCTGCCCCTTTCTCTTGCTGTCTCCTTCTCCCTGTAATGTGAATATTAGTACACTTGATGCTGTCACTGAGGTCTCTTAAACTGTCCTCATTTTCTTTTCTTCTTTTATGTTTCTTCTGTTCAGCTTCAGTGCTTTCCAGTACTCTGTCTTCCAGTTGCTGATATCATCTAATCTACTGTTGATTCCTTCTGGTGTATTTTTTATTTCAGTTATTGTAGTCATCATCAGTTTTTGGTTCTTCTTTGTATTTTCTAACTCTTTTAAAAGCTTCTAACCTCTTAATCTGTTCATCCAATCTTCTCTTGAGTTCTTGGAACATCTTTATAATCATGACCTTAAACTCTTTATTGGGTAGATTTCTTATCTTCACTTCACTTAGTATTTCTTCTGGGGCTTTATTTTGTTCCTTTGTTTGGAACATATTTGTCTGTTACCTCCTTTTGCCTAAGCTCCTGTTTTTATTTCTATGTATTTAATAAGTTGATTATGTTTCCCAGCCTTGGAGAAGTGACCTTTTGTAGGAGACATCCTATGTGTCCCAGAAGCCTACTCTGCTCTGGTCATTAGAACTATATGCTCTATGAGTGCCCCCCATGTGGGCTGTGTGGGTCATCCTGTCATGGAGAGCTTAGAAGTGTGGGTGTTCTGGTAAGTGTGTCTCACTTCTGACCTGGTTGGTTGCCAGGCCCTTCCTTGTGTGGAGGCTGTTGGCTGCTGGTGAGTGGGGCCAGGTCTAGTGCTGGCCCACTGTTAAGCAGTGCTGGTATCTGGGATGGGTAGTTGTTGTGCCAGGGGTCCCAGATCTAGTGTCAGCCTGCTAATGGGTTATGCTAGCTCCTTACATAGCTGTCTGCAGAGGCCAGGGTGTCCTGAAGCTTGTGTTGGCCCACTGGTGGGGAGGGGAGGAATCTTAGGGTGGCTTACTGAGGGACCCAAAGTGTCCCAGAGTTGGTATGCTGGTGGGTGTGGCCAGGGTTCAAGAGTTCCCTGCTCTGGTGCCCGCCTGCTGTTTTGTGACCTGGGTACTGATAGTCTGCGGGTCCATGGTTGTCCTGGGGCTCATGTTCACCACTGGTGGGTGGGGTCAGAGCCCAGGGGATTCCACAGCTGGTGCCCACCCATTGGTAGGTGAGACCTTGACCTGGGACTAATGCCTGCCCATTGTTGGGCAAGGCACATTCTGGGGTCTCTGGCTATAGGACCCTGGGGGTCCCAGAATTGATGTGTGACCTGCTGGTGGGTTGGGTCTGGGTCTCTGGTATCCTGGGGCTGGTGCCTGCTCACTGGTGGGTAAAGCTGGTCCTATGTCTAGTATAGGCCCACTGGTGGGCTGAACTGCATCCTGGGGTCTCTAGCTGCAGGGCTCTATGGGTCCCGGGCCTAGTGTATTGCCTGGTGTGCAGGGCTGTGTCCTGGACCCTCTGGTGGACAAGGCCATGTCCCAGGACAGCTGAGGGCTCAGGGGGTCTTAAGGCAACAGGTCTGCTGGTGGGTGGGTAGATGCTTTGTCCTTGCCTGGGTAGATGCTTGGCCTGAGGCATCCCAGTACAGGTGGTAACAGGCTGGTAGGTGGTGCCGTGTCCTGGATCTAATAAGCTGAGGGAGGATTCCAAAATGGTGCTTGCCTGCAGTAGTGTCCTTGTGGTAGAAGAAGCTCCCAGAAATGGCTGCTGCCAGGGTCTTTGTCCCCAGTGTGAGCTCCAGTTGCCTCCTGCCTCTCTGGAATGCTCTCCAAGGTCAGCAGGTAGGTCTGACCCAGGCACTTGTCAAATTACTGTTTCTCCCCTGGGTCCCAGAGTGTGTGAGATTTTGTGTGCACCCTATAAGAGTGGAGTCTTTTATTTCCCACAAGCCTCTGGCTCTCCAAAAATTAAAGTCTGCTGGCCTTCAAAGTGAAACACTCTGGGGCCTCATCTTCTGAGTGTAGGACTCCCTGACTGGGGAGCCTAATGTGGACCTCAGACCCCTCACTTCTTGGGGAGAACCTCTGCAGTTGTAATTATCCTCCCATTTGTGGGATGTTCACCCTGGGGTATGGGTCTTGACTCTACGCCTCTGCCCCTCTTACCCATCTTGTTGTGGTTTCTTCTTCATTTCTTCAGTTGTAGAGCATCTTTTTTTCTAGTCTTCCAGTCTTTCTCTTTAATAGTTGCTCTGTAAATAGTTGTGATTTTGGTGTTCCCATCGGAGGAGGTAAGCTCAGGGTCTTCCTACTCTGCCATCTTGGCCACACCTCAGAACATCTTTATTTCTTACTCTATATTTAATAACTATCACATATTTTTTTCACAGGTAGGAGACAATTATTTTTATTTTTCTTTATCTTTTTTCATATAGCCTTAATAAGTTTGTTTTGGTTCTTTTTTGTTTCTCATTCATGGATATTTTTGAAATAAATATGGTGTTCCAAGAATCATGCTGACAGAAAACACAGTCTCTTTCCTTTAAGATGTTATATTTCAAGGTACCACATATGTTTGCAGCAGTCATGCTTCCAGAATCTGGTGGAACAAACGTGATTTTAGATATTCTGCCCCACTGTAAGATCATGGGCCCTTTAATTCGTCCTGGTTTTTATCTTTTTGGTATCTTTATTCATGGTAACTGTCACATGTAAAGCTAAATATAGCAAGAAAGAACAGTATGAAATACATGAATCATGGTTAGATTTTCATCTTTATTCTCAATAGTCCTTATTTGTTGAATGCTTGAATCTAAAAAAAAGTCATGTTAATAGAATATGTTCAAATATACATATAGAATTCAAATATCCATATAAATACATACTTTTTTAACCAAGCAAATGATTAATGTTTAGAAACATAGTTCATATATCTTAAAATGTTTAACTGATAGTAATGTAGAAATAGTTAGATTCTAGGAAGGCTACATGTGACCTAAAATGAAGTCAGGGGCATAAGATCATTCTGATTTATCTGTATTTGTATGAATAGTTTGGCAGTATATATAAATGAATTTGATAGAACTGCCATTCATTACAGGAGCCTGAAGTATAATTCCTATTGATTTATCACCTTGTGTTTATCAGTCATCTGTGTAGGAGTGTTCTGTTAATTATAAAAGATATATAAATTATAAGTATAGAGTTAATCTATTTTTATGTTAATGAAGCTTTTTGAATTATTTTATGGGACCTTAAGAATGAAATCTCTGTGTTTACATAGAGGGAAACCCTATGTAATTTATTGACAGTTGTTTTTATTCAAAACTTCCAAATTGTATTCAACTACGGAGAAATTCTACAGAGCTGATGGATGAAATCATAGCATCACTATTTGAGTTTTGGTGCAATATACTTCACATGTATTACCACCTTTAATTATCAAAATACAATTGTGAAGTAGATGTTATCTCATATGAGTCATGCCAGGCTCAGAAAGGGTAAGGAACCCACCCAAGGTCACACAGCTTCTACATAGCTGAGCTGGATTTGAATCTGGGTTTCCCTGTTTTGGAGATTCTTACTCTTTATACTGTTCAACGCTGCTTATGGTTGTATAGCCTTTAGCAGATGCAAGTCATACACTGTCTTATATCTTAGTGTTTAATATCTATTGAAAAGTTAGGTAAGTGAGAAACTTTATATCACTAAGAATGACAACTTGTTATGAAAATACTGTCAGTATACCATCAGGTTAAAAGTATGTGTCCTTTCATTTAAAAATTGCTTTGCTAAAGACAGTATTAATGTTAAGAATATAATTGTTTAAGGACTGCTCATTTATTTACTAAGAATTACTCATTTATTTAAAAAAAAGATACTTCACTTTGCTCAAGAAAGGTTTTCTAAAGTAGTAATTCTTAACATTCTTCCCCTCAGCAGCACACCACACTCCCATGGCTGTTATGAAGTTCAGAGATCTCTCATTTGAGGATTGCTTGGCTAGGGGATATATTTTATGATGGCTTTTGTTATATAGATACATTTGATGAAGGAAATATTTTTAGAATTTAAAAAGAATTCTTGGTAGTAACAGGAGTAGGTTTTTGAAAAACAGTATTTTAGTAGCATTAAGCCCTATCACAGAAAACAGTCTTTACTTTAGCAACCTGGAATAATAATGACTAGATTACTGAGTCAGTGCATACTGTACCATGATCAGCTCACAAACAGGCAGCTGTAGATAATCAGCCCAACACAACATCTTGGCAAATTGATTCTTTAGAAGAATTTCAGAATGTGTTGGCATAAATGCCAGACTGTGAAGGAATGATTGAACTACATGGGGTTGAATTTATCAATAGCAGCAGTCCGTTCTTCTGAACAGAACATGTGCCAAGCACCAGCTTGTAATCACAAACATCATCTGCTGCATATTGAAGAGGAAAGCAGCATGGCTGTACTCAAGATCTTATGGTAGTTTATAATTAATCACAACATTGTTTAGCAACTTGCAGTGTATTCAGATTGCTTCATTCTTGATCTCAATAGCCATTATTTGCTCCAGTGTTTCTTTCTCCCTTCTTCCCTTTCCTCCTTCTTTTCTTCTTCATGTTCATTAAACAGATGTTTATTGAATCTCTTCTATTTGCATGTCCCTAAGCTAAGTACAATGGGAAGCAAAATGATAAAACAGAGATAAAACCTGGGCCATTCACCCCACATAATCCAGTATAAAGATCGTAATCCAGTATGGAAGAGACATCAGCTACGTAACCTGTAAAACAAATTAGCCATCAGTGAGAACATAAGAGAAGTATGAAACTGACACCATCATTCCGATGAGAGAATATCTTCTTTTGGGAACAGGGGCGACCTCATAGGACAGGAACATTATACGAGACAGAAATGTAAAAATATGAGGCTTCTTTGTGTAAAACAGGCTACCTAAAGATTGTTGAAGCCACGTGTGTTAGAGAAGAAGTAGTGTGAGATAAGTCTTGAAAGGCAGGAGTGTGCCTTTCATGAAGTAGACCCTGATGGGTCTGTTATCAAAAGTTTTGAGCAGGTCAGTGAAGAAAGTGATCAGTGTTATGCTTTAGTAGACAGGATGGAAGCAATGTGGAGAGGCTGGATTGATTCAGTAGAGACGGGAGATGTGGAGACCATATACAAACAAGGCATTGTTATTGAATACATAACGTGTGAGTTAGTATTAGTCAGGGTTTTCCAAAGAAATAGAACCAATAGGACATCTATGTCTATATCTATATCTGTATCTATATCTATATTTATATCTAATATGTATATGTATATAATATATCTATATATATATCTCCTATGAGATTTATTTATTATGGGGAATGGGCTCACATGATAATGGAGGCTGAGAAGACAGTCTACTCTGCCCTTGGCAAGCTGGAGACCCAGGAGAGCTGATGGTGAAAGTCCCAGTGAGAGGGCAGGAGAAAACAATGTCCCAGCTCTATAATAGGCAGGCTGAGAGAACAGACCTTCCCTTCTTCCTCTTTTTGTTGTATTTTAGGTCCTCATGGATTGGATGAGGCCCATCCACATTGGGGAGGGCAATCTGCTTTACTCAGTCTACCTATTCAGATGTTAGTCTTATCCAGATACCCTCATAGACATATCCAGAAGTAATGTTTAATCAAATATCTGGGCACCCTGTAACCCAGTAAAGCTGACACACAAATTAACCATTACGCATAGTGTATGCCTGGAAGTTTACTATCTCTAATCTTCATATTAGCAAGATTGAATAACATGCACAAAACCTCATGGCAGCTGAGCGGGGGAGCTGGAATTTCAACGGCGGCCTGCACAACTACTGTCCACTGCCATGTAGTCTCACCAAGGACACAGATGAGAGCCCCCAGATGAGAGCCCAGCAGGGCGGTAGAGAGCTGGGGAGGGCACGTATGCAAAAGCAAGAGAAGTTTTTCTGACATTTTGTGGAAAGAAGTCAGGTATATATACATTAATTTTCATTAGAATTTGGCAACTCATTGGATATGGAAATTAGGAAGAGGGAATGAATAGCCAAATGCCACATTTTTTTTATCCTGACTTAATGTGAAATTAGGTACCATAGGGTTTGGGGTGAGAAATGACGACTTCTCTTTTATATGACCTTAAGCTGGCATACCCTTTCTGGGTTCTTCCCTATTCCTCAGTCTGATAATACTTTACATGTACCTCTGTCAGAGCCCTTAGACTTTTGTGGTGCAACTCGTTTTGTTTCTGTGTGTGATTCCCTCCCCACTCATATTATGAGTTCTTGCAGGGCAGGGCCTCTTCATGTTTCTGTACCTAGCAAAGAGTAGGCTGATGGTCGGTGCTTCAAGTATGCTAAGTGAGCTAGGGAATACTTGGTCTGAGAGGCTGCAGAGAACAATGGAAGTCCAAGGAGGAGGAAGAAGGAGGGAGTGTTTGAAATGGATGTTGTTGAGAATGTAATTGAGAGCCAACTCGAGATGAATGGTGCTCCTCAGGTAGCATGGAGGGCCTGACTCACAGAAACCCTTAATTTGCCATGAAACCAGGTCTATTTTCCTAATTATTTGTAAACAATGTTCAACTCCCTGGATATAGGATTGGAGAAGAGAACAGATTGAAATGAATGATTTGAGATAGATAACTCGAGAGTAAAGAATGGCAATAGTGGCAAGTGAGGCCATAAGAAAGATAAGAGAAAAAAAAAGATTGAGGGATTGAGTCATGATGAACACAGAGAATGTGTATTCCTGTAGCTTGAAAGTGCTTTAGTTTTGTCACTCATACTATTCATAATTGTTGATTTTTTTTTTTTTTTTTTTGCGGTACGCAGGCCTCTCACTGATGTGGCCTTTCCCATTGCGGAGCACAGGCTCCGGACGCGCAGGCTCAGCGGCCATCGCTCATGGGCCTAGCCACTCCGCAGCATGTGGGAACTTCCTGGACTGGGACGCGAACCCGTGTCCCCTGCATTGGCAAGCGGACTCTCAACCACTGAGCCACCAGGGAAGCCCTGATTTTCTTTTTATGCTAAGGAAAATCAGCTCATTTAAGTATACATATAAAATTTCTTGTCATTTATGGCATGAAAGAAGTTAGCTCAAGTCCTAGCTCTACATACTTGTGACCTTTGGAAAGTTACCTGATCTCTATGTACTTCTTTCCTCAATAATATTACCTGTTCTTTCTTACTTGGTAGCACTCTTATGATGATGAAAAATGGTTCATAAGGCATGAAGAGGTATCAAAATATTAGAAAATTCATTGAGATTTGAACAGATACCTAATACTCTTGGTGTTATGGACTGAATGTTTGTGTCTCCCCAAAATTCATATGTTGAAGCCCTAATGCCTAAAGTGATGGTGTTTGGAGATGGAGCTTTTGGGAGATAATTGGTTTAGATGAGGTCATGAGAGTGAAACCCTCTCTCATGAAGAAGAAAACAGACCTCTCCCTCCCCCCTCCCCCCTCCTCCCTCCCTCCTTCCCTCTCTCCCTTTCTCCCTCCCTCCCTCCTTCCCTCTCTCCCTTTCTCCCTTCCTCCCTTTTTCCCTCCCTCCCTCCCTCCCTCCTTCTCTCCCTCTCTCCCTCTCTCCCTTTCTCCCTGCCTCCCTCCCTCCATTATTCCTTGGCTTATGGCTACATCAATTCAGTATCTGCATTCATGGTCACATTGCCTTCTCCCATTCTGTCCTGAATCTCCCTCTGCCTCCCTCTTATAGGGATACATGTGATTGCATTTAGGGCCAACCCAGATAATCCAGGATAATCTTCCCACATCAAAAATCCTTAACTTAATCACATCTGCACAGTCTTTTTTTTTGACATCTAAGGTAACATTAACAAGTTCCAGGGATTAGCAGGTATGTATATTTTGAGGGGCCATTATTCAGCCTTCCATAGTCTTGCTCAAAGTTTATCAATTTTATTGATATCTTCAAAGAGCCAGATTTTGGTTTCATTAATTTTTTTTCTCAATTGTCTCCTTATCTATTTAGTGGATTTCCATTCTGATCTTTATTATTTTATCTTGTGCTTTTTTCAGGTTTTCTTTGTCACTCTTCTTCTGGTTTTGTAAGGTGGAAGCCAAGGTCATTGCTATAAATTTTCCTGTTATACTTTAGCTCCATTCCACAGATTTTCATATGATGCATTTTCATATTCTTTCAGTTCAGAATACTTTCTCATTTCCCATTCTTCCTTTGATCCATGGAAATATGTTATTCCGTTTCTGATCTGGAGGGAATTTTCCAGTTATCTTTCAGTTTATTGATTTGTATATTAATTTTATTACGATCAAAGAACATTCTTTATATGACTTGAATCCTTTTAAATTAATTGAAGCTAGATTTAGAGCTCAGAATATAATATCATCTATCTCAGTAAATGTTCCAAGACATTTACCATGCCTTTACTCGTGGAAAGAACGTTTGGTCTGTAGGGTGTTGTCTAAGTGTCAGGTCAAGTTTGTTGATCGTGCTGTTGATGTCTTCTGTATCTTGGCTGATTATCAGCCTACTTTTACTATTACTCAGAAAAAGGTGATGAAATATCCAAGTATAATTGTGGGTTTTTCTATTTTCCCTTGCAGTTGTGTTGTTTGTTTCACATATTTTGAAGCTTTTATTAGGTGCAGAGACATTTAGGATTGTTATATCCTCTTGCTGAATTAATCCCATTATCATTACAAGTTGTACTTTCTTGCCTTTTTGCATGCCTCGTAATTTTATATGGTATGCCAGACATTAAAAATTTTATCTTACTGTTGAACTTAGTTGTGGGATGCTATTCAGTTACTGGGAAGCATTTGGGTCTTTCATTTAAACTGTTTAGATGGTGCCCAAGCAATGTTTAATCCAGGACTAAATTTATACCATTACTGAGGTAAAAACCCTTCTGAATATTCTTCCTTATGCTCTAGGTTTTTCACTCTCAGTCCTGTGTAAATTCCTGGGGTTCATTTCTTTCATCCTTTCCTGTGGCTCCTTCCCCTGACTGGGTAGTTTCCTCACACACATCCACTGATCAGTATTCAACTGAAAAGTCAAGGAGCCCTGCAGATCTCCAGTGTCCTCTCCGTGAGTCTCTCTCCTCTCCAGCACGCTGCCCTGGGAACTCTAGCCACCTGGATCCTGAGCTGCATCTTTTCAACTCAAGGAGACCACCAGTGTCTACCTGCTTTCCCCTCCCTGTGCTATAGCCTGGATACTTTTTTCCAGGCTTAGGCTTAGGGTTCATCTCATTTGCTTCCTGAATATCAGGGGTCACTATTCTTTGTCCCATTGTCATGAGAACTGCTGTTTCATGCATTTTTGCCTGACTTTTTAGTTGTTTCATGTTGGAGGTAAATCTGATAACTGTTACTCCATCTTGGCTGGAAGTGGAAGTCAAGAGCTGGACTTTTATACAAAGTGTGTTCTAGTACATTTTTAATCATACCTGGAGAAACTTTTGTAGACTCAGCTTCCTCACAGACCTCCTGTCCACAGGAGTGGTTGCACTTGTTGCACTGTCCTTTTCAGCCCTGCCACCAGAGCCACCAGAGCACCTGCCACACCTGGACAACCGTTGTGAAAGTTACTTAGTATGAGGTGTCCAGAATGACAGAAAAGATGAACCCATTTGCGGTTTTTGCCTCTATTGTTTTATCATGTGTTACATTTTGAGCTCTGCATTTCCATTCTACTTTTGTTATCTAGAGGTTTTAGTTTTTATTGTGTGGGAATTTCTGTATTTCAAAGACACATGTTTTGTTAAAAATAAGGTGTGAAATGGTTGTATACATAAAAATGTTTTTAATTACAAAAATCAAAAGAAATGTAATTAGAGCACGACATTTTAAATTTTCACTTATGAACATTCAACCAATTCATGTATTTGAATTTGTCTTTGCCTCATAGCTTCTGTGATATTAAGATTAATAGTTTGCATTTGTTAAGTTAGTTTTACTGCCTAATAAAGCTAGGTTTATGATTTTAATAAAAGGAAATTTTTTACTTTTGTTCATGTATAATCAGATATGCAGCTGCTGTGACCAAAATTTACCTTTAAAAAAACAATCCAGTCTTATAAAGGAACTACCGTTGTTTATTTTTTACAGGAAATCCAAAAGAAAGTCCAAATCCTAGATTAGTTTCTGCTGTACAGCAAAATGAATCAGTTACACATATACATATATCCACTCTTTTTTAGATTCTTTTCCCATATGGGTCATTACAAAGTATTGAGAAGAGTTCCCTCTACTATTCAGTAGGTCCTTCTTAGTTATCTATTTTATATATAGTAGTGTGTATATGTCAATCCCAATCTCCCAGTATATCCCTCCCCTCCCCCACTGCTTTCCCCCCTGGTAACCATGTTTGTTTTCTACATCTGAGACTGTATTTCTGTTTTGTAAATTAGTTCATTTGTACCATTTTCTTTTAGATTGCACATATAAGTGATATCATAAGATATTTGTGTTTCTCTGTCTCACTTACTTCACTCAGTATGACAATCT
Source organism: Orcinus orca (assembly GCF_937001465.1). NCBI lineage: Eukaryota > Metazoa > Chordata > Mammalia > Artiodactyla > Delphinidae > Orcinus > Orcinus orca. Next base: position 31,058,493 of record NC_064569.1, on the reverse strand, counting down.
CTAGGTCCATCCATGTTGCTGCAAATGACATTATTTCATTCTGTTTTATGGCTGAGTAATATTCCATTGTATATATGTACCACATCTTTATCCATTCCTCTGTCAATGAACATTTAGGTTGCTTCCATGTCCTGGCTATTGTAAATAGTGCTGCAGTTAACATTGGGGTGCATGTATGTTTTCAAATTATGGTTTTCTCCAGATATATGCCCAGGAGTGGGATTGCAGGATCATATGGTAGCTCTGTTTTTAGTTTTTTAAGGAACCTCCGTACTGTTCTCCGTAATGGTTGTACCAATTTACATTGCCACCAACAGCATAGGAGGGCTCCCTTTTCTCCACACCCTCTCCAGCATTTATTGTTTGTAGATTTTTTGATGTTGGCCATTCTGACCGGTGTGAGGTGATACCTCATTGTAGTTTTGATTTTGCATTTCTCTAATAATTAGTGATGTTGAGCATCTTTTCATGTGCTTTTTGGCCATCTGTATGTCTTTGGAGAAATGTCTATTTAGATCTTCCGCCCACTTTTTGATGAGTTGTTTGGGTTTTTTTTGATATTGAGCTGCATGAGCTATTTGTATATTTTGGAGATTAATCCCTTGTAAGCTGCTTCTTTTGCAAATATCTTCTCTCATTATGTGGGTTGCCTTTTCATTTTGTTTATGGTTTCCTTTGCTGTGCTAAAGCTTTTAAGTTTAATCAGGTCCCATTTGTTATTTTTATTTTTATTACTCTAGAAGGTGGATTAAAAAAGAACTTGCTGCAATTTATGTCAAAGAGTGTCCTGCCTATGTTTTCCTCTAAGAGTTTTATAATATCTGTCCTTACATTTAGGTCTTTAATCCATTTTGACTTTATTTTGTGTACAGTGTTAGGGAGTGTTCTAATTTCATTCTTTTACAGGTAGCTGTCCAGTTTTCCCAGCACCACTGATTGAAAAGACTTGTCTTTTCTCCATTGTATATTCTTGCCTCCTTTATCATAGACTAGGTGACCATAGGTGTTTGGATTTTTCTCTGGACTTTCTGTCCTGTTCCACTGATATGTATTTCAGTTTTTGTGCCAGTTCCATACTGTTTTGACTACTGTAGCTTTGTAGTATAGTCTGAAGTCAGGGAGCCTGATTCCTCCAGCTCCTTTTTTCAAAGCCCAGATTTTTTAAAACTAGGAAATAAATATGTGATGTTTATGTGATAATCGGATAAATATATCATGTTTATGTGATAATTTATCTCTTGATATTTTGGCAAGTCAAACTTTAATCCAAAGTTGTCATAATTTTCTCTTTGTTTTTCTGCCCTCCAAAATCAGTATTACCTAATCTGTCTGTCAAACCATGGAACAGTTTAATAGTGAAAGTAGATACAGCTATCCAAAGATTATGTTAGATTTCTTGCAGAAGGCCAGTTTGTCATCTGTGGAGTTTCTTAAAAGCTAAAAAAGGGTTTGGGTGTTTTTTGTTTTGTTACAACATCATAGATGTCATTTTAAAATTTTTCCATGGTATATAAGGTAAATTATCATCTTTTATTTGAATTTTTTTGATTTTGGAAATAGGTAGATGTTTATGTGATGCTGTGCACATTTCTTATTTTGTGGCTCATTCATAGATATCTAAATTTGCAGATGAGTCTGCTTATCTTTCAGAGAACTGACCCAGATATATTTCAATATTGTCACAAAGTCTACCTATTTCATATAATCTTTCTGATATACTAGGTTTTAATACCGCTTTACTTGAATCTAAAACATTTTGACATTTATAATACTCTCAGCCTGCTTTCTAAATGGGTGTGTCCAGTCTTAGCATTTAGAGACAAAATTGTTTGCAGTAAATCAAGTCTTCATGTGATTGTAATCATACCTGTGTAGAGATGAATATCCTCACCCCAGTAATGTTCAGTTCTCATTAATCCCCTGGCTTAACATCCTGTATTAACTTTTATTGCTGAGACAATAGCACGTTCTAGTCCATATCCCATTTCTGTGAACTGGAATATTAGATTTCCAAAAGATTCTGAAATGGTGAAATTTCCTCAGAATTTAATTTACTTGACTTGGTTTAGGGTTCACTAATGAAAATTGCCTCCAGGAAAAATGCTGCTAATGAAGCAGTTAACATCCCAGTGATCCCAGGCTATACCATAGGTCCTAGGAGTCAACTCTGGTCGCATAAGGACACTATATAGAATGCCTCTTAAGGCTAAGGTGAAGGCGTAACAAGCGCTTCTGAGAATAGAAGGGGCCCTTTAGGTAATTATGCTCAGACAACAGGCATCAATTGGTTAGTCATCTTACTTAAGGCCTCAGTGGTTCAGATCTACAGCTTTTCAGAATTGGTCTAGAATTCTGATATAGGGACCAAGGGATCTGCACCATTTTGAGAGCCCATTTATATTTTGAAATGATCATTGAATACCTCTTAGGGAACTATTAAAAATATCTAGAAATATCATACATATATGCCTATATAAAATAGACATTAAATTTCATCTTCTTTTTACCTTTTGGGTAATTTTTATTAATAATATCCATTGCAGTCATAACCAAGTCTGATATCACCCCCAAATTCCTTAACTTGAATTAAATATATTGGAATGAATATTGTTACTTTAGTCAAATAAATTGTAATGAATCTGTTACTTGTTTCATTGTTTTTAATGAATGCTATTCTTTCGGTTGATTAAAGCAATTTTTCCAGTGACTTTGTAAATAGTCCCACATTGAATGGATTTTAAATAGTAATTAATTGCCCAGGAAGCAGAAGAACAAAGAGTGGTTAATACAGCTCATAGGGATTTAAGGAAGAATAATTTGTGACAGTTACAGTTATGTAGATCTTTCTAGTATCCATAAATCGCTTTAACTTGAATTCTCTCTTGTTGATTTTATAGTTTTAACTCAAATATGTACTGTTTTCAAAAATATATTGTGCCCAGGTTTCTATAAAAATACATGTGTTCTATTTTTAAATGTCCAGTCATGTTGATTTCACAGAGATTTGGGGAAATTTATCCTAATGGGAATAATTACTCTGGGAGCTAAAAATAATAGACATGTCCTTCTTTTTCTTTCTTTTTTATAAAAGCTGGACCTGTGATCTGCAGAATGCTGAGTTATCCCCCAACTCGCCGAGCTTTAATTGTGGGTTGTGGCCTACAAATGTTCCAACAGCTCTCAGGCATTAACACCATCATGTATGTATTTCTTTCTGGCTTTTTACTGAAAAGATTGTGAAGGAATTATTTTATATGGAAAAAAAAGAGTAGGACTCTTGGTGATTTGTTTTTATTAAATGTGTAGAATTCTCCTTTTGGAAGATACTTAACCTTACAATTTTTTAAATCCTGTAAAATTGTAACTAGAAGGAAGTGACATTTTGTTTGTTGTAATTATTGACTTTATTTGATCTCACAAAATTTCTCTTTTATGCCATCCAATATGTCCTTATATTCTGAGCTACTGAATATATCATTTTCATAAGCTATTTCTTGATTCACATTAAAAGGTAAAACAAAAGGAAATCACCTGGCATTATTAGAAATTAATGGACACACAGATAACTAGTTCATTTCCTTTTAGGGCAGTCAGTTACAATGCAATGTGATAATAACATTCATAGAAGTATGTTTTTTACAACCAGGGTACAGTGGGCCAGGGATCGAGTGGGAGCAGAGAAGTAGGGAAGACACACAAGTTCCCTGTTTTCTAGTTTTCAGACTAATTCCCAAAGTTATATGTGTGTTGTGGGTGGAGCAGGGTGAATAGTGGGGGGTTCTACCACATTTCATTCATTCAGTATTAAACCCATTTTTGATGGTCTATTTTGTACTAGATACATAGCAGTGAATAAAGTAGACATGGTCCTTGGCCCTACAGAGCATACTGGCTGGTGGAGGAAACAACACATTAAATAAACTCACAGTTTAATACAGAATTTCAAATTTTCATAAGGTCTGTGTAGGACTATATCAGTGGGGGACTTTTAAGATCCTAGGTGATAGAATGTGGGTTAGAGAAAAGCCAAGATTTTTGCTGAGAATCTGGTTGTTGGGTGAAAAGCTCCTAAATCTTAGAAGCTTTCCCCCACTACCTGCTGGTTAAAGTTATTCATTAGAAAAATACAAATTATGTAAAATTAAAACTTACCTAGTAAACCATTTGTATTTGGGACTCTTGATATTTTCCTTTAAAATTACTTGGGTTATAATGAATTATTCCACGGTAATTTGAGAAGAGAGAATTAGTTAAAATAATGGCTAGGGCCCAGTGACCAATTAGATTAAATTGTAATTTGCTAAGAAACTCCATCTTGAATACATCCACGCTGTTTGTGAATTTGACTTTGATGGTAATTCTTGTTGGACTTCAGCTTCCTGGACTACATTTTTAATATTGGTTCTCTCCTCCTTCCCTCTAACATTTACTTTCATTTTTTCCTCACCTTTATCAGCTCTATTTAGGCCCATCTGTTGATATGGTGCCCAGCATTTTTGTTTCTGGATGTTGCACACCGTGACTTTTCTGAGGCATGTCCACTGTCCTCAGTGTGGTGATGATATGGAATTGTAACAAGGCTAGCACCAAGCTTTCAAATAATGCAATGCAGTAATAACCCTATGTGAAAATCTAAATTATCAACCTAAATTAAAATATGCCCTATTTCTGAAAATATTTTTTGTTTGTTCTACTTAATAAACTGTAGAAGTTGAAATGTTTTTATGAAATCCATCTTTCACCCCAAGTTTGTGTGAACCTGAAATATGAGGTATTTTGAATTCTATTTTTTGCCAAGAAAAGTTCATAGAAAGATCATATGGGAAAATACTGAAAGAGAAATCATCCTTACAATTGTATTATATAATCTTACCATGTTTAGTTTTCTTTTTTCTCCCTCATGGGATCTTTATTTCTATCTCCATGAATTATTTAATGTTCTGTCTCAGTTAAGGAAATAGATTTACTTCTTGGAATATTTAGTTTTTTCATTCTCTACTGTGAAAAAAAAATATATGTGGTGTGAGTGTATTTAAGTATCTTTTATTTGTATAACTTATGTTTATATCCTAACCCATACCTTATCATCCTCTTCTATCCTATTGTGCATAGGACTTCTAAGACCTTAAAACCATTACATACTTCAGACACTACATTTAACTTTTAGAAGAGGCAATTTTCTGTTATGACTCTGATCACTTAATTTCAAGCATGCGGCTGAATAGATTATTCTCTATTCACAAGAGAGAAAGAACAGAGCAAATGTAGTTCTGTTTTCCTGATAAATTCCTGGAATATTATTGCACTGCCTCACAGACCAATAAAATATTCTCACATCTGTCAAAATAAAAGGGAGAGTAATGATAGATGAAGATGATGATGATTAATGTGAAGACAGCTCTCTTAAGAAATTCTCATGTGATCTATTCTAAACCCTAGTTATAATGTCAATAATTTTCCATTTTCTGACTAAGAATTTTAATTTTATTAATAAATGGATCCTTCCCACATTATTATTACCACAACCAAAATGTGTATGGGTGAGTAATTAGGTAGGTAGGCAGGTAGGTTGGGAGGGAGAGAGAGAAAAAAAAAAGAGAAAGAAAGAAGACAGCTGGTTTGTCTGGGTTTGATAGCATCTTGCTTCTTTTGAAGAACTTAAAATAAGCTATATTTTGATATGTCTTGATAAACATAAAATCAGTCCATCTTGGACAGGTGGAAGGTATCAGATTTTTACATGGGAAGACCAAGAGGTTCAATGGCTTATTTTAAGGTTACACAGAAAATCCTCAGTAAAGAGAAGGAAATCCAGAATTTTAAGCTTTTTATGTCATCTTCAGGTAAAAGGATCTGTGGGTGTGTGAACTTCTTTTGGACACTCCATACCAGTCCTTTATTTTTAAGCTACTCTTCTTTTAGGTTAATGCTCCCAGCTTCATCTCTTCTTACTCTTCCCTTTTCTACTAACTTAAAGTAGGGGTGGGAAATAGGCAATTATATTGGCTGGGCAGATCATTCTTACCTCTATAACTGCTTTACCTTAATCCCCAGTGGGCCACTTCTTCTATTGTATTTATAAGAGATAATAGAAAATATTTTGGAAAATATGCCCTTGCAATAATAATCTTAATAGGTATCATTATTGAGCATTAATAGCAGTACTACTGTAGCATGTATTAGCTCAGTAAATATTAACAGAAAAGGAAAAATAGGACAAAACTCTTAGCCTGTCTAATGGTGTAATTATTTATTATTGTCATGATAAAAACAAAAATGTTTACTGTTATATATATATATATATATCTAACACTATAAAATATTTTCATAGACATGATCTCCCTTGTTCTTTATACAAATCCTGTCAAGTAGGCAGGGCAGTTCTGTTTATTCTCAAGCCAAGGCAGCAAAGGCTTAATGAGTTAAAGTGACTTGTCCACTCACACAATAAGTTTTAGAGCTGAGGGTAGAACCCTGATTTTCTGACTCTAGGGCACCTGGGCTACCCTTCAGTTGTAAAACACCTGAAATGCCCAGGGCTGACTCTTTAAAGCTTGTTTGGGGGTAATATAAGTCAACAAATCAAAGTTAGTGAAATTCACTACCACTCAAGGATAAAAGTCCAAAACAACTCTGTGCTAAAATAATTGCATCCATCTCAAGAATCATAAAACTCATCAGACTATTTAATCTACTGGTACCCAGTTGAGGCCTTTGCTTTATACTCTGATCTAGAGTTCCTGGGCAGGCCAGGCTGATGGTATGATATTTGTTAATCATATTTAATTAATTTAATTTCATAAGTGCAATATTTCTGAATCTGTTCCATTCTCATATTTTATCCCAACAAGCTCTCCTAGTGTAAAAAATTACCACGCAATCAGGAAACATGGCACAACAATCAGGCCAGATGATGGTAAATGCAGAGAAAAATAAAGGTGACAGGAAATAAGAAGAAAAGGATAAGGATTTATGCTCTCTTATGTTGTAAGTCTGAACCAGAGGTGATGCTTTACTCTTTCTGAGGTCCTCAGCAGGCAGCATGAGTGGACCAAAATACTAACTCACTAATGTGAGCCTTCTCCTCTCTCTGCATCCTCAGTAGGGCTCAGAACATAATCCAAAAAACTATTGAAAGATAATATGCTTATCTCATTGGAATGTTTCAAGATGAGTGTATTTTAGTCATTTGTGTTAATTGGGTGAAAGTCATTGAATGAATGAGGAAATGTTCAGTTTCATGATTCACTCTTTTGAAAGATGAGATTAGAGTGCTGGGAAGAATATTGACCCAGGAATCAGGAAAATTACTTTCAAGATCTGTCTCCACCATGGAACTTTGGGCATGCCAGATAACTGCCTTCATTCTAATTACCTATAAAGTGAAATAGATGGACTTTAATGTACATTTGAACGAGGAAAAATGGAGTTTCAAGTGAAACTTGTGTTTGAACTACTTTAAACCTTTCTTGAGTGAAAAGTTATCAGGAGATTGATTTTAATCTAAAAAGAAAAATGTAAGCAATAAAATGGGAGTTTCATAAGAGATGGTGAGAGTATATTTTCTTGAATATTATAATCTTTTGTTTTCTTTTTATAATTCACAAATAATTGTGTCCTGTAATAGGAATCTTAAAACTACATCTGCTAAAGTATTCATTTATTTATTCTTCAACCAGCATTTACTATATTGTTGATAGACCTTCAGATATTTGGAAACTAAAATTCTTGTCTTTGAGAAGTCTGTATTCTACCTAAGCAGACAGACCAAATAATTATAATGCAGTATTATAAAAAAACAAATTAATATGCTATATGAACACAGAAAAAATGAGTGACTGATTCTACCTCGAAAATAAAGAGGGCACATATAAACGATTTTTTGTTATTTTAAAATTTTTCTTTATATGGAGTCATTTTGGGGGTAGAAACATGGTACATCAGATATTAACACAACCTATGGTGTTAGATCTGAATTTAAATCGAAACCCATCACGCTTGCTAGCTGTGTAAACTCCACAAGCTTCTTAACTTCTCAGAGCCTCAGTGACCTGAAAATCAGGAAGAATATCTCCTGTGGTTCTTGTGATTAAATGAAATATCCTATATGGTTCAGGCCCAAGAGGGGAACTGAGACTATGTAAATAACTTCCCTTCTGCTCACTGTGTGTTGCAGCTTAGAAATTCCAGAGCATTTGTGGAAAGCAGGGCCATTCCATAGTTGATTCATTCTCTTTGGCCCAAACCTGTCCATCAGTCCAGCATTTGAAGCATCCTTTGTAGAAGATAAATTGTTGTAATACCCTTTTTTTTCATACTTGTCTCTAATTTTCAATATATAGAAAGAAGTCAAAATAGTGTTTTTCTTCTAACTTATAAATGTGGTAGGAGTGTTGTCTGCTTCAGTATTAGATACATTCGTTACCTCTTAAGTCAGGGAGAAAAGACTTCAATGACTTTTATTTTTAATTAATTTTTATTGGAGTATAGTTGTTTTACAGTGTTGTGTTAGTTTCTTGCTGTACAGCAAAGTGAGTCAGTCATACGTATACATATATCCACTCTTTATTAGATTTCCTTCCCATTTAGGTCACCACAGAACACTGAGTAGAGTTCCCTGTGCTATACAGTAGGTTCTCATTAGTTTTCTATTTTATACATAGTAGTGTATGTATGTCAGTCCCAATCTCCCAACACATCGCATCCCCTCTTCCCTCCTTGGTAACCATAAGTTTGTTCTCTACATCTGTGACTCTATTTCTGCTTTGCAGATAAGTTCATCTGTACCATTTTTCTAGATTCCGCATATAAGCGAACCAGAAAAGACCTCAATGACTTTTGAACAATAGGAGCTAATAATGCCTCCTTAGGAAGTGGGGGATCTGTGACTAAGTATACCCTGGGTGGCATGACTTGTGGTTTACATCAAAAGACAGTCAAATCCTTTTGGCATGTTTTCCAAGTCAGATGTGAATTTAAGGTTCTGTGATAATTAATCGAAATTTATCTCCACTGGTTTGTAAAGTATCAGCAACTAAGATTTGGGTTCTTCAGGACATCTTTGGTGATATGAAAATATGGTTTCCTTGACTGCCCTTTCTCTGACTGATATGTTTTGCTGAAAGGTAAGCAGAAGAAATGCTGTTAGATGAGTTGAGAAGATGCTGTTAATGAGTTGAAATAACAGCATGAAATCCAGGGATGTGCCCCAGGAAATAGGCCTGCTGTGTCCCTGAAGCAGAACCTTGCCCCCCAAATCATATGTGAGTTTGAGAGTAACCAGTCCAGTTAGTTCCAGGTAGAATATTACAAAATTGTAAAAATGTTCATTTTTTAAACAAATCGGTGGAAGGCAGTCCTCCAGGGACTAGATAAACACAATATGACATAGCCCATCCCCAAGGAACTTTGGTCTTTTCCCTTACCTTTAAAAGGATATACTGTCACCTGTCTTGAAAGGTTGCTTTGAAGATGAAGTGAGGCATGAAATGTCTGCCACACAGGAGGTACTTAGAGGTTGTTGGGGAGTTTGGTTCTACTCTTCTCACACTCACATTTGTTATCCTCTCAGTTAGTCAGGTATCTGGGATGTCCTCACTTGGCCAGCGTTCTCTTTAAAAATTTTCCCTTATTGGCACGTCATAGCATTTCATCTTGAGTCTCCTTTATGACTTTTTCTTCTCAATTTATACTTTAAGGCTGGTGCTCCGCAGGCCTTGGCTTACAACTCTGCTGGGAGATTTTGTTCACTTCCATAGTTTCAATGACCAGCTACATGAAAGAGATGGCTTAGCCTCCATTTCCAGATCAGAACTCCTCTGAGATGCACAGTCATATTCAACTGCTGGGCATTTTTATTTGGATATCCTACTCTCATCAATCTCAAGACTGAATCCCTATTGTTTCTCACCAATTCTGCCCCTCCTCCTATTATCCCCATCTCAGTGAAGGGTATGACTAGTGGGTGCCCAAGACTATGGCTGGGGAGCCAAGACATCCAAATCCAACCAGTTGCAATTTCCTTAATTTTACTCCCTTAACACCTTTTATATCCTTTCTATTCTCTTCATTTTCATTATCTGTCCGAGTTTAGGCCCTGCTTTAGTTAGGGTTCATTGTATTTGCAAGTATTTGAATCTTACTCCTACCTAACTTAAGAAAAATCAGGGCAGTTTACAGTAAGGGCACAGGGACTGAAGTCAGGAAATACAGCTGCACCTACCAAGAGGCTGTCAACAAAAACATTAATCAGTAGTCAATCTAAGAAAGAAATGGAAAATTTCTTTACTTGGGCCAAGCTGAGGATTATAACCTGGAAGACAGTCTCTCAGAGAGCTCTGAGAATCTTCTGAAGAGGTAAAGGGGGAGGCCAGTATATGTGTGATTTTGGTGAAGGGAGTACATGCAACCAAGCACACATCTCGGTAAAAGGTCACTGCTAGTCGCTAGGAATAGACATCTTAGTTAATGGTTTTAGTGCTTTTATAGGTATGGGAAGACACAAGAATCAGGTTCATAAAAATTTCTCCTGAAAATATCTAACTATCTGAGGGGTAGTTCTGTCACTTTTACCTCATCCTGATCTTTGCCTGGAATTCCTTTCTGGGTATATTGTAGGTCAGCGACCGCAGTGATTAATGACTTGATTCTTGTAGAAGTGGTGGGCAACATTCTTTATTTTACAATCCCTTCCCTTTCAGTCTTAATTTTGACCAAGGTTTGGGAGGCATTTCGTGACCAGTTTGTCCCACAGTGCTAGGAATGCTCATTCCCAGATCAGGCAAGGACTTCATTGATAGGCCACTCAAAGTGCTACTACTGGACTAGGCCCTGTTACCAGTAGCCAAAGCCTCTGGACCACTGCTTTACTAGTCTGTTATGATCCAGGAAATGGTTCCCTCTCATTGCTTCTTCCCATATCTAGAGTTACAGTATTACGACAATCATTGATCTTATAGAACTATATATTTGCTCAATCGTTTTAAGTTACCTAATCATCATTAATTTTATCTGACACTCAGTCATACATTTGGTAATGCAAGAAACAATAATCTTATAAAATAGGCAGAATAGAAGTAACATAGCTAGTAGGTCATAAGTAAGTATTTAAGCTAAGAACTTCCAGTAGGTTTGGCCCAGTATCTCCTCAGGTTGTTTGACTAGTCTGTTCTGCACCAATTGTTATCTTTAAGGGAAATGATAAATTGGCATTGGACATGCATAAAGTTCACCAAAGATGTCTGCACCTACAAGGAAAATAGTGGGTCATTGTGACCCCTTATGGGATTGAGAAAGCAGTGTTACCTTCTAAGGAGCTACGTCACTGGTGCCAGAAGGGGAAAAATTGATATGTGGTTCAGCCGGTATTTCTCCTATTGGGGAAGTCTGGTTAAGGCATAATGTAGATGTACACTAGAAGGAAGGGTAGAGGCCAAAATGGGCAGAGAAAATTTTTACATTTAAATTTTTTCTTGTCTTGCCTTAAAATACGAATTTTTATTTCATCAGGGCTGAAACCAGAAACACAGCCTCTGTGTCCATGTGATACTGTTTTCTTGTTTCTCTCTGGCTAAATGCATTCTCTTCCTTCTTTCTGAAATCTTTCTCTGGTTTTGCTCATATGTGATCACACTCTGCCACCATAACCTTGGATATACTTCTAAGTTCAAGCATCACAAAAGATTGACTGGAATTGTCTCAGTTGCTAATTCCTAAGAGAGAAAAATCAAAGTGAACCTCCCTTTGTGAGGGAGGATGTGAGGCCAGACAGCTGGGCAATACCATAGGAGGAGGTGCACAGAGAATTTTTCTGCAGTAAATCTCATGTCCCTCATTTTATCCTTCTTATCTCTGCATGTGAACTTTCCAAAACAAAGTCAAATCTTATCCTACCTTGACTTAAAATCATTTAATGGTAGCCATAGCATTCAGCAGAGCTCAAAGTCTAGAGCCCTTCATGGTCTGACTTTTGTCCATCTCTGCACCATCCTGTGTCCGACCACTTCTCACATGCTTTTGCCTCCTGCTATATGGAACGTCCTCTGCTTTAGGTGATGATTAATTGAAGCCTCAGGGCCTTCATACATCCCGTTCTCCCAGCTCAGGTCACATGCCATCTCCCTACACTCAGGAGCTGATTCAGATGATCCTCCTTTAGCCTCCTGTAGCACTCTGAGTAGATATCTGTCATAACAGTTATTGTGCTTTATTTGTTTGTGCTTTATTTAACATTTATGCTTTATAAAACTGCAGATTTATTTTTTTATTTCCCCAGAAAGACTAAACAAATAATAAAATTGCCCCCTCTCAAAGTACTCCCCAGGGAGAGCCAGCTAGATTTTTGTTCCTACTGACTCTTTTGTTTTTATTCTGTTCATCACCATGGTCATAGTATGGTGTTATGCTGGATCTGTCTCTGTCTGACTATGTGAGTGTCTTCCTTAACTAGTTTGCGGTTATGACCTCAGGAAAACAAAAGCAATGACATTCAAGATTTGAGAACAGGATTTTTCAAAACCACTGCCAAATGAGTTCTTATCTTTAGAATTAGTGACAAGTTATAATGACATTTCTACTAATTTATAATATTGATTAGATACTCTTTAAGTTTAGTTTGGGTTTCAACACTGAAGGTCCCATGACAAAAATTCTGAAGACAGAGCTCTTGGTTCCTTCTTAGGGCAACTGAAGAGCTAAGGTAGTGACTTCTATCCACATTTGTGATAGTACTTCCTGTGGCTGATAGAATTGCAGGATTTCAAATGCTATTAAGCTGCTAGATGCAGAGACAAATAGTCTAATGACATGTCATTCATGGCAGGGAGAAAAATGAACAGTGTTCCCTGCTGGAACATCTTCATTTATTCTGATAAGATTATTTTTTACTGGGCAGATTAAAATATACAGAACGAAATATAAGGTGCTCCTGTTTCCATTTTGGTAAAAACACACAGTACCAGAAAATAGAAAACGTATAGAGTATATTTAACTATGTGATTTTTTTTTCTTTTCTTCTTCTTTTTTTTTTTTTTTTGGCGGTACACAGACCTCTCACTGTTGTGTCCTCTCCCGTTGCGGAGCACAGCCTCCGGACGCACAGGCTCCGTGGCCATGGCTCACGGGCCCAGCCGCTCTGCGGCATGTGGGATCTTCCCGGACCGGGGCATGAACCCGTGTCCCCTGCATCAGCAGGCAGACTCTCAACCACTGCACCACCAGGGAAGCCCTAACTATGTGATTTTAACTACAGTTTCCTGCATAGAATTAACAGTCTCCTCCTGGATTCTTCTGATGATCTTCTTCAACTTCCTTAAGGTTCTCCCCTCAGTCACTTGTCATAACTTGGTTGGAGAAGTTTAATTCTGTATCTAAGACTATTTGCAAGGACTAAATTTAGCCCCGAGACATGTTTTCTTTGGAAAGGACAGAATTTTTGCACTTGTTAAATTTCACACTAAAGTCCAGATTTCAAGGGGACTGCATTGCTTCTTGGAGCCTATGTGTCCTCTCCAGTTCCCCACATTCCCTGCTGCTCTCCATGGCTGGGCACCATCAAGATGGTTAAGGTTGTGCCACCTGCCCTAAGAAATCAACATTCAATTAATAGTCTACTTAGAACTTTCGCATGTATGTCCTGTTCAAGGCTGGATAAAAATGAGGGCAGATGATTTAGATTGCTCTGATTTTAGGAATAGCAATATAGTCTAATCAATACAGCAAAGCTGTGGATATTTGTAAAATATTCAGTTTCATCTTCTACCCTCAAGACCTTCATTCCACATTAAAAAATTTTTTTTGAGACTAAGTGGATGAGACTACCATTTGCCAACACTTTACAATCATTTTTATCAACTAAGAGGGAATTGCTGTAGGTGACGTCAGAATCAGATCTATCTAACAATGTTGTTAGAATTAAATGAGATACATATTTAATGTACTCTAAGGTGACTAACTTATAGCAGCTCATTATTTATTACATTATTGTTTTATTTGGCATCAGACAGATCTGGAGTCAAATTTTACCATGTTTCCTGACTAGTTGTGCTACCTTGAATGACTTACACAGCCACTCGAAGTCTCAGCTTTCTTATTTACAAATGGGATATAATCTATCTTCCAGGGTGGTTGTGTTTTCCTTCATTCTTACCCATCTCAGTGAGTAGTGCTCCCATCTATCCAGTTGCTCAGGCCCAAAACCCAGGAATCATTGTTGATTTTCTTCTCTGTTTACTTCCCAGTCTAGTTCTCCAGTAAGTCTTAGCCCCAAAACCATGATTTTCGAACTGTGCAGAGGCATGATACACTCCTTACAGGGGAGCTGAGGGATATTTTAAATTAAATGTGTGAGGGAAACACTACATGCTCAGACTACCAGTATTAAGTAGTTTTACTTTAATAAACAGAACCATTAGGTATTTCTTTTGGCTTAGCGGTGCTGAAAAAAATTACTCAGACACGAAGGGCTCCATGAAGCAAACAAGTTTGGGAACTTCAGCTCTATGGTGTAGTGTATATCCTTCCCCTTATCTGCATCTCCACTACTACCAGCCACACTAGCCACTATTGTCTCATTTATTGCGATTGTCAGTCTCCTAACTGGTCTTTCTGTTTCCATGTTTACCCTCCATAAACCATTCATTCTCCACAGAGCAGCCAGAATTAAGATCTTAACTCTCCATTACTCAGAAACTTCGGGTAGCTTTCCATCACACTTAAAATCAGCCCAGCTTTTCACCATGTTCCTGTGACTCTGCTCTTTGGGCCCACATCTTGTTTACCATCCTCATCTCCTGCTACTCACCCCAGCACTCACCAGGTTTCAAGCACAATGGCTTTTTTCCTTTCATTTGTTTCTCAAACTCTCTATGTTTGTTCCCACCTTAGATACTTTGTAGTTGCTTTTCCTTCTGCCTGGAAAGATCTTTCTCTAGATCTTCCCAGTGGCTGGTTCCTTGTCACTTGTGTCTGAATTTAAATGTCAACTCCTCAGATAGGCCTTGACCCTATTTGACCTCCTCCCTTCACTGATATCTCTCTCCATTTATTTTCTTCATAGTATTTATCACTGCCTAAAATTATCCTCTTTGTTTACTTGTTTGTTAATAAGCTCATGAGAGTAGAGCCCTCATCTGTCTTATTCACCTTTAAATTTTGCTCAGCATACAGTAGACTCTCAGAAAATATTGGTAGCATTGGAAATGTGGACAAATGCTTGTTCTGTTTCCCTTCTTTAGAACCAAATGATGTCACTGATGATCATGTGCCCTTTGCTGTTTCTTTATAGTAAAGTCTTGCTGAAGTTTTGAAAGATGGGGAACCGAAGTGTCTTGGGGGGGTCACATGTTGGAGCATTTATTTATTTTGCTTTAATGGTCAAAAAATGTAGTCATACTGCACTCTACCTTTATTTGAAGTGCCTGACTTTTCTAAATTCTTAGTAAATTTATTAAACAACTGAGAAAAAATTCCTTTTCTATTTTCCTCTTTACCCAAATCTCTGAATTGGCAAACCTCGTAGTTGGAGAAGTATTGGAGTAATATATAGTAAAATCAAAATCACTCCTGTATATCCCTCATTCCATTAAAACACAGAACTGAAAACAGCATGGAAGAAAGGTATTTATATAGCATTTGGGTTTATCCCAAATGAACGAACTGGATTGCCAAATTGTATTGCACAGGATCAGTTCAGTGAGATGAATCTTTGCAACAATCAGTAAAGAGAAGAATAGCTTCATGAGTAACAAAATGAGGACTCCATTATTGGACCTCAATAAAACTATACTATAATAATACAGAATAATATACAATAAATTAAATCTAGAATAACATTTTTATAATTAGGGTAAAATACAAACAAGTAAATTCAGATAAGTATTTAAAATTGTAGGTATTTATGTTCTGGCTGTTTGTTTTGTGGGAGAGTATTTCTTTCTTTCACTAATCTTTACAGAGTGTACCTCAAACTTACTAATTGGTTATCTTCTAAGGATTTAAAATTCAGTTGGAAATTTCCCAGTGGTTAACTATGTGGCTATGTTAAACTGTTATACAAAATCCCCTTATGCCTTACCATATCTGAAGTGCTGAAACAATCATATCATTGCTGTTGTAGGAAAACTTCCAAGTTACAACTCAAGATTCCAAGTGTATTTTCCCTCAGCCCCAGAATTCCTGTAGCACCAATTCCAGATGGGAGTAGAATGAGAGAACACAGATGGTCAGGAGGCCCAGGTACAGGTGTGGGTGTAGGTAGGTACCAGACCCTGTCAGCAGGAGAATGGGTGCACAGGAGAGGGAGTGGCAACAGCAAAGGCATTGGCAAGGGCAGCTGGTTGTAGTGATGAGAACTCTGATTATTGTAGGGTGTTTGTCTTGCCCCTGGTAGGGGAGGAAGGAAGTAGATGAGGTGAAAGGGGCACAAGATCATTCCCATGTATCAATTGTTAGTATGTTTGTATATAAATGGTTATCTCTAATATGGATATATTAGTTGATAATTCAAATGATTTCTAAAACCAAAAAATCTGAAACGATTAGGGCTTCTCAACATGGATCATATAGTAATCGTTTGTTCCCACATGTTCATTAGAAAGCCAATTTATGAATTAATTTGGTTATTAAAATTATACTGGTAACTTAGGTTCCATGTACACAATGTTTCAACAACCAGGTGAAAAATATTGGTTAGCTGGTTATTTTGATAGTAGAATATGAATCAAATGGCTTGACTAATTTGAAGATTGATCTATTAAAGCACAGTAAAACAAGTTTTCCTATTTTCCTGATTTTAAAGTTTTTTCAATAAACAATAAACTATGCTCTTGAATCTGGGTCATTTATGTGGTGGGTTAAAAAAGTCACAGGCTCATTTTAACGTTATTCGTATTTTATATTTTGAGTTTAATTTTTATTGTGGTATTACATATACAAGAGTCAAGGTAGTATAAGGTTTACCATGAAAAGCAGTTGTCCCTGTCCCTCATCCTCTACTTCAAGTTCTACTCTCCAAGGACAGTTACTTTCACTTCTTTTAGATACTTCTCTCCATATTAACACTATCTGTATTTCTAAGTAAATAATATTTATATAATTTTTAATGATTTCAATGTTTGCAATTCTGTATTGACCTTCCATTACAGAAGATACTTCTTCCAGCCACCTCCATTCACATTCACACAATTCCGCCCACCTTTATAATTATATCTCAAGTTTTGGGATTAACTAATGTTCACTGTTTTCAACATTGTGACTACAGAAACGTTGTTTCCAACTGAGCAACTCAGTGCGCTGTGAGTATGTGTACTTCTGTTGTGCTGCACATCTTCTGTTTGCTACTCAGGTGACACCTCCATCTTTCTCTACCTTACTCTGCCTGAGCCTGGCCTGGTGAACTGATTGATACATGCGTACCAACATTTTTTCCTCCCCTATTGTAAATAATTGCCTCCTCCTTTAATTTGCTCAGTGTTCTGTGTACCCCTCATTAATCCTTTCTGCACACTCCTCAGTGGAACTGCGAAACCCCTCTCTTGTTGGTTAAACCTAATAAGAAACATCAAGAAATCCATCCTTGTACTTCTGCTTCCCCACGCCTTGCCTTTCTTGCTGACCCTCCTCCTGGAGCCTCCATTTTCCTGCCTGCCCCATCCCCCTATCAGGATGCTGTCCAGGCACAGCTGTAGGAATTCTGTTTACTTCTCTTCTCATTAGCTTCCCTGTTTCCTGGATCCCATTTCCTCTCTTTAGCCTTACAGTGCAGTAGTTGACTAACAGTAGTTAGTAGTTGATTAACAAAAATAAACAACTATTTCACTATAAAAATTAGTTCTGTACTTAGTATATCTTCAAAAATTTTAAGATTTAAAAATCTTAACTCTCATCATCTGTATAGTAGAGAATCTAGGATTTTAGTTCTATTTTATGTATTGCTCATTTATTAGAGGAAGCACTCTTGGTACCACCACTCACACAGAAAGTGTAGTCAGAGCCTGAATGAAGGATTGGCCGGCTCTCAAATTAAATCAGTAAATTTACATATTAGAAATAGCATTGTAAATCAACTATACTTCAATTAAAAAAAGAGAAAGAAATAGCATGGATTTACTTTATAGGCTTTTTTAGTCTAAGATTTTTTACTCGAATTAGTAAGCAGAAACTGGGCAAAAGCATATCAAAACTTAGTGCTTAGTGACACTTAGTGCTCTGTGACATGAAATTTTTTTTTTTTTTGGCGGTACGTGGGCCTCTCACTGTTGTGGCCTCTCCCGTTGCGGAGCACAGGCTCCGGACGTGCAGGCTTAGCAGCCATGGCTCACGGGCCTAGCCGCTCCGCGGCATGTGGGATCTTCCCCAACCGGGACACGAACCCGTGTCCCCTGCATCGGCAGGCGGACTCTCAACCACTGTGCCACCAGGGAAGCCCTAAGTTTTTTTTCTGACGTGTGAAATATCATTCTTTGATCTTTGAAATAGATGTTGTGTTAAAACATTGTTTCCCTTTTAGAAATAATGTTGCTATAGGAGAGAATCAAAATGAAGTAATGTAAGTAATAAATTCTTAAACATATACCAGGCTCTTGTTACTGGAAATTTAATTCATTTTTCAACAATATATGCATTTGATACTAAGCTTACAATTACACATATGTTTTAATTTATACTTTAATGTTTGTGTCCAATTAACTTGAAGTTTAATTTATTTAATTACTTATTTCAGGGACTTCAAGAGTATGTACTGTTTATTTTTGTATTCCACACTTCCATAGGAGCTCAATAAATGTTGAAATAAGACAGTCATGTTTTGTATACCAGCACAGTGCTTTGAACATACTGAAGCTTAATAAATTCATCAAATTAAAGCATATCCTTTAGCTTTTCTGAATGTCCCTTAAAATAAAAATTTTGAATATGAAACAAAATTTAGCCAAGTTTCTATAGCGTTGCATATTGATTTTGAAAAACAGCTTTGAGGGTAACAATAGCAAATGCAATATTCTTTTCTTGTTAGGTGTTATTTTTTTAGAAAAGATACATTCTAATTAGATGTAGGCCAGATATAATGAATATGCTTCTGTGAAATATAAAACATTTATTAACTTTAATAGCCCATGACATCCTGAACTAACTTATAGTATATTAAAGATTTTATATTTTAAATGACATTTGGGGGAGAAAAAGGCAAGGATATGCTTTGATTAATATGTTTATACTTTTTCCACGAAACTTTTTAATTCATATGCCTCACCAGTTTTCAATTAGTTTACTCTGTACATTGATCATTATTCTGTATATACCTAGAAGAAAATATTAAACTCTATAAGTATTTTGGTATCATGGATCAAAGGTAGAAGTAAACTTGTGAAATTCAAGATTTTAAAAAATTCTATAAAATGCACAAAATGTAATGGAGCATTTCATAAAGAGAATGAGAGAAACATTATTTCTCGACTCAGAAGCACCACACCATTTGATTTTAATGCAAGAACTATAGATATTTGGCTGACAGGAATCTTATCTCTTTAAAATGCTTAGTGCACAATCTATAATTTGTATGTGAACAAACTAAATGCGTTGGTTCTAAAGATACTATTAATTATGTACGGACACCTTGATGGATTGCTCCATCAGCTGAGCAGCCTTTCTCAATCAAATAGCATCAGGAAGAGAATTTTCTCTATAAATGAAACCTATAAGAATTCTTCACATTTAAAGTTAGAGCTATATACAGTTTATAAAATTGTAAAGATTTATTATCTATTGAAATGATGATATGGCTGTTAAAATACCAGGGAAAGATATGTCAAAATACTTAAGAGCAGTTTACAAAACAATATTACATGTCTCACTCATTTATTATAGAATGCTGAGCATGCAATTCATCTCTCGGCTCCCACTTTTATAAATGTCAGAACCATATAAATATGTTTGAATTTTTGAAATTCCTCATCAGAAAAGTATCTATAATGTTTTCTGAGAGCACTCGTTATGACATATGTCTTTGAAACTTCCCAAGCCTCTAAACCTGAAATGTACATGTAGGATATTCTTAAAAACTGACTAAAGGGGTATTATTCACTTCCTCAAAATAGTTATCAGTCACTGTCTCCCTTGTCTTTGAGTGGAAAGAATTACTTAAATAAAAAGGATTACTGTTATTCACATATTTTAATGACTGAGGATGAATTTATTGTGTTTTGAGGGACATTTTATTTCTCACTGCTTTAATGTTCTGCACATTATTTGAATTTTTCCAATAAATTCCAAACAACCTTTGTTTCAGTATTATAAATATTTAAATTTATAAATATTTAACCAACCAAATAAAGAAGTGCATCAAATCCATGCCCTGTTGAAGCAATAGGCTCCTTTTGTATTTTGGAATTTATCCCTTTCATAAAGGACTGCATAGGATATCGTAACAACTAGGTGAGAGTCACTAAAGAAATTAATGTGGTTAACTTAAATAAAATAGGAAAATTATTTATTTTTTATTAAACTCTGTACTGCTATGAAAGATTGGTAAATATTGATGTAACTTAAATGTGCTATTAGTTGATTTGGTTTTAAATGCTTTAGACAGTTTTTTTCATAATCAATTAATTTATCATTCATCTTTCCATGTAATAAAACTGAAGCATCTTAGAGGGAAAGAAATATGCATTTTATTTTATTTTATTAAATCATTGAATCCTCCATGTTAAGAATCTAATTAAAATGCAGCTTTTCTAAAGTAAAGGTTGTTTTGGTTTTGTTTTCGTTAATTATTTCATAGGCAACCCCAGAATGACCCAGATGTTGGGAGTCATTAGATAACAATTTTAAAGCATCGGTTATAACTATGCTTCAAGAGATGTAAGATGATATGTTTGTAATGAATGAAAAGATAGGGAATCTCAAGAAACTATGAAGAATAACCAAATGCAAATTTTACAATTGAAAAATAAAGTACCAGAAGTAAAGGGTTTACTAGATGGCTTTAATATCAGAATGAAGACAATAAAAACCTGAAGAAGAGAAAGAAAAAGGTTTTTTTTGAGTAAAGATAGCCTCAGATTATGTGAGGCAATTTCAGAAGAAAAATGGAGTCCCAGATGGAGAGAGTGAGATAATGGAGCAGGAAAAAGAAATAGTAAAAGTACTGGCAGAAAAGCCTCTGAAATTTGTTAGGAGATACCAATTTACAGATTTATGGACTCAACAATCTGTTTTTTGTTATTTAGTTTTAAGAGTATTCTATGTATTGTGGCTATTAATTTCTTATAGGATATATGATTTGCAAAATTTTCTCCCATTCTGTGGGCTACTTCATTACTCTGTTGATATTGTATTTTTTTTTTTTTTTTTTTTTTTTTTTTTTTGCGGTACGCGGGCCTCTCACCGCTGTGGCCTCTCCCATTGCCGAGCACAGGCTCCGGACGCACAGGCCCAGCAGCCATGGCCCACGGGCCCAGCTGCTCCGCGGTATGTGGGATCCTCCCGGACTGGGGCACGAACCCGTGTCCCCTGCATCGGCAGGTGGACTCTCAACCACTGTGCCACCAGGGAAGCCCTGATATTGTCTTTTGATGTACAAAATTTTAAAAAATTTTTAAGAAGTCTAATTTGTGTATTTTTTTCTATTTTTGCCTGTGCCTCTGGTGTTATATATAAGAAATCATTTCATGAAGTTTTTGTCCTGTGTTTTCTTCTAAGAGTTTTATAATTTTAGGTCTTACATTTAGATTTTTGATCCATATTGAGTTAATTTTTGAATGTGGTGTTAGGTAAGGATCCAATTCCTTTCTTTTGCATTTAGATATCCAGTTTTCCCAGAACCATTTGTTGAAAAGACTGTTAAAATTCCATATGAATTTTCTATCTCTGTTTCTGAAAAAACATCCCTGAGACTTTTGTAGGAATTGCACTGAATCTGTGGAACACTTTGGATAGTATTGACATCTTAGCAATATTAAGTCCTCCAATCCATGAACATGGGATGTGTTTCCACGTATTTATGTCTTCCTTAATTTCTTTTAGAAAAAATTGTAGTTTTCATTGTACGAGTCATTTCACTTAAAACCATCTTAAGTTGGTTTTCACCTCCTTGCTTAAGTTAATTTCTAAGTATTTTATTCTTTTTGATGCTGTTTTACATGGAATTATTTTCTTTATTTCCTTTGAGATTGTTCATTGTCATTGTATAGAAATGCAACTGATTTTTGTCTGTTGGCTTTATATCCTGCTACTTTGCTGAATTTCTTTATTACTTCTGGCAGAATTTTTATAGAAACTTTAGGGGTTTTGGTGTAGAAGACCATCTTACCTGCTAACAGAGATCATTTTAGTTCTCCTTTATTTGTCTTGCCTAATTGCTCTGGCTAGAACTTCTAATACTATGCTGAATCGAAGTGCAAAATGGGCATCCTTGTCTTGTTCCTGATCTTGGAGGAAAAGCTTTTAGTCTTTCACCATTGAGTATGATGTTTACTATGGGTTTTTCTTTTTTTCTTTTTTTTTTTTTTTTTTGCAGTATGCAGGCCTCTCACTGTTGTGGCCTCTCCCATTGCGGAGCACAGGCTCCGGATGCGCAGGCTCAGCGGCCATGGCTCATGGGCCCAGCCGCTGCGCGGCATGTGGGATCTTCCCGGACAGGGGCACGAACCCATGTCCCCCACATCGGCAGGCGGACTCTCAACCACTGCGCCACCAGGGAAGCCCATATGGGTTTTTCTTATATTGCTTTTACTATGTTGAGATAGGTTTCTTCTATTCCTGGTTTGTTGACTGTCTTTATCACAGAAGGGTGTTGAATTTTATCAAATGCTTTTTCTGCATCAATTAAGATGTGATCATGTGATTTTTTTCCTTTTGTTGATATGACATATTGCATTGATTGATTTTCATATGTTGAACCATCCTTACAGTCCCATAATAAATCCCACTTGTTCATGATGTATAATCCTTTTAATATACTGCTAAATTCAGTTCGCTAGTTTGTTCATAAAGAACGTTGGTCTTTAATTTTATAATATCTGTCTGGCTTTGGTGTCTGGGTAATGCTGGCCTCATTGAATGAGTTAGAAAGTGTCCCTTCCTCTTCAGTTTTTTGGAAAAGTTTGGAAAGGATTGATAATAGTTGTTTAAATGTTTGAGAATTCACCAGTGAAGGCATCTAATCCAGGGCTTTTCTTTGCTGGAAGATTTTTGACTACTGATTCAAACACCTTAATAGTTGTAGGATTATTCAGATGTTCTGTTTCTTCATAATTTAGTCTTAGTAAGTTTTGTGTTTCTTGGAATTACATGTAGTCCATTACATGTAGGTTATCCAATCTACTGGATATAATTGTTCATAGTACTTTACTCTCTTATAATCCTTTTTATTTCTGTAGTATCTGTAGTAATGTCCCCACTTTCATTTCTGATGTTAGTACTTGAGTCTTCTCTTTTTTATTTAGTCCATCTAGCTAAAGACTTGTCAAATTTATTGATCCTTTCAAAGAACCAACTTCTTTTTCTTAATTCTTCTAGTGCTTTTTTGTTTTTTAATTTATTTTTGGCTGCATTGGGTCTTATTGCTGTGTGCAGGCTTTTCTCTAGTTGTGGCGAGTGGAGGCTACTCTTCGTTGCAGTGCACGGGCTTCTCATTACGGTGGCTTCTCTTGTTGCAGAGCACGGGCTCTAGGCACACAGGCTTCAGCAGTTGTGGCATGTGGGCTCAGTAGTTGTGGCTCACAGGCTCTAGAGTGCAGGCTCAGTAGTTGTGGCACACGGGCTTAGTTGCTCCATGGCATGTGGGATCTTCCTGGACCAGGGCTTGAACCCATATTCCCTGCATTGGCAGGCAGATTCTTAACCTCTGCACCACCAGGGAAGTCCAAAACCAACTTTTGACTGCATTATTTTTCTTTTCGTTACTTTGTTTACCTCTAATCTCAGTTATTTCCTTCCTACTGCTAGCTTTGGGTTTAGTTTATTCCTCTTTTTCTAGTTCCTTAAATTGTAAAGTTAGGTTGTTGATTTGAGATCTCTCTTATTTTTTAATGTAAGGGCTTATGGCTATAAATTTTCCCCTTAACACTGCTTTTGCTGCATCCCATAAGTTCTGTTATATTGTGTTTTTGTTTTTATTAGTCTTTACGTATTTTCCAATTTCCATTGTGATTTTTCTTTTTTGATCTATTGATTGTTTAAGATTATGTTGTTTAATTTCCACGAATTTGTGAATTTTCCAGTTTTACTTCTGTTATTGATTTCTAACTTCATCCCGTTGTGGTCAGAGAAGATACTTTATATGATATGTATTTTTAAATCTATTGAGACTTTAATTAATGGCCTAAAAACACATGGTCTATTTTGGAAAACGTTCTGTGTGCACTTAAGGAGACTATTTTGTATATGTCTGTTAGGTCTAGTTGTGTTAAGTTCTGTTTCCTTACTTATCTTCTGTCTGGCTGTTCCATTATTAAGAGGAAGCTATTGAAGTCTCCTGATCAGAGTGTAACAAGGTTTCTGAAGGTTCTCCTTGAGAAAGATGAAAATCAGTAATCATAGCGATTGTTGAAGTATCACAGTACTTGTATTCAAGCAACATTTATTTTACTTGATAAAAGCTCCAAAGCACAGGAGTAATAATTGTGGCAATTTGGATATACCAAAGAATGGTCATAAACTGCTTCCTTTAAGTGGAAAGGTGAAAGTTCTTGACTTAATAAGGAAAGAAAAAAGTCCTTTGCCAAGGTTGCTAAGATCTATGGTAAGAATGAATCTTCTATCCATGAAATTGTGAAGAGAGAAAGAAATTTATGCTAGTTTTGCTTTCACACCTTAAACTGCAGAAGTTATGGCCTCAATGTGTGATGAGTGCTTAGTTAAGATGAAAAGGCATTGAATTTATACAATGAGATATTTTGAGAGAAGGAGGGAGACCACATTCACATAACTTTTATTATAGTATATTGTTATAATTGTTCTATTTTATTGTTATTAATCTCTTACTGTGACTGATTTATAAATTAAACTTTATCATAGTTATGTTTGGAAAAAAATGTAATATATGTAGGGTTTGGCACTATCTGTGGTTTCAGGCATCCAATGGGGGTCTTGGAACGTATCCCCCATGGATAAGGGGGGACTATTGTAACAGTATTGGGAGGATAGGAATATGAGCAAGGTGTGGGTGGTAGTAGGAATAGTAACAGGGTGCTAAATCCCTATGATTAAGGGAATAATGGATAGGAATTGCTATAAACTTTTTATCAAAAAACATCAACATACAGACAGATATAGAAGTAAATAACAACTGAAAGTAAAGTGGCAATGACCTCAGAAATGAGTTAGAAGTGATATAGGGAACTAGTATTATTAGATACTTGTGTGAGTTTTTTAATAATAAAAACCAAAATAATTTATCTAAAAGAAATTAAGCCACGAAAACTTATAAAATTTCCAAACCATAGCTTGTAGACTTTTGAATATTTCTTTACCCTTATCTCAAAAATACTTCTCTTGTTTAATTTTTTAAAATATATGAACGAAAAGTACTAATGTGCTGTCATTGTACATGCTCAGCTGGTATAAGTAAATTTGGTCATTGACATGTATTACTATGGCTACTTTCTTTTTTTAAAGATTGACATTCAGTGGTAAAAGATAAATGACAGAAGTTGAAAGATTGAAGTAAAATACACTCATTCAGCTCATCTTATTACTTTTTGACTTGTTTTAGGTTGATATTACAAATGCAAATAATATATCTATCTATATCTATATCTGTATATGAAAGCTGACCTTTTCATTCATGTGGTATATTACATATCATATTCCGTAATATGTATGGTGATATTAATAAATGTTGAAGCATGTTTTTAAAGGAACAGTCCTTGGCAGATTTTCTGCAGTGTATTAACATAGACAAAGAAACTTGTTCTTCATAATTAGTATCTCTGTGGAGTCAGAAAAAGGTGAAGGCCTTTCAACTTGCTAAATGAGTAATTCAGCTTCCCACATAACTTACTGACATCAAAATAAAAATCTGGATATCTCTTATGCTTGAATATTTGGTAAAAGTCTTCATTTTAACAAGTTTAAACATTTTGTTTTCAAGAATGTTTTGAGTTTTCTGACAGTTAAAGACTGTAGGATATTTTGTGCAAACATTAATTATATTTGTTTAAGAGTTTACATTATTAATGTATTCAGAAGAGAAATGAAAGAAAGTCATTTTAAAATAACACTTCTTCATTCTATTTTGTTTTTGTTATTTACCTTGATGAGCTATATTCAATACAAGTAATTTTGCAGCTTTAAGTATAAAAGCCTTCACAAAAAAATAGAATTATTATAGCTTTAGTGGAGAAATGAAAATAATAGCATGTTTTTGGTTTTAATTCTTTTCCCACATTTGTATTATTTACATGTCTTATGTGTTTATAAAAAAGGATGTGCTTATGCTAATTTTACCTCATAAACAGGTAAAATGTGCTTTGAGGGAGACAGAACAGATACTGAGGTGCTAAGAGATTTGTAAAGTATTTTTGTTTTTTGTAGTTTTTCCATTTTTGCTTCTTTTTTAGTGTATTTTTATTGTGGTAAAATATTTCTAACAAAAGTTGCCATTTTTACCATTTTTAAATGTACAGTTCAGTGGCGTTAATTGCATTCACATGTTGTACAGCCATCACCACTACCTACTGCTAGAACTTTTCATCACCCCAAACAGAAAATGTATACCCATTAAGCAATAATTCCCCATTTCTGCTTTCCCTCAGCCTCTGATAATGTCTATTTATTCATTTGTTTTCAATAAAAATAAAATATAAACAAAATATATTTATAAATAATGTGATGTTATAAATAATATTTATTGTTATATTTAGGTTAAGTGGCTTTACCTTATTGAAAGGTTGATTTCAGTATTACTTTACCTGTTATTTGAATTAGTCTATTGGCACATGTAATGCATTTAATTATGAGGTAGTAATTTAACTTTAAATTAACTTTCCTTTTCCCTTAGCTAGAATGTTTAAGACACACATACAAGGATTACTATCATATCCAGTATAATCAGTTGGGGTTACTTCAATGCAGGTATGTTACTCTTAAATGGTGCCTCATGGCCAAATCAGAATTGTGAATTGCCAAACTAAAATAGAATACAAAAATATGGTAATACTTATGCCCTGCACTGATATCCTTTGTAGAATATTTTGTTGGTCATCAATCATGGACTCATAAGCAGTAATGTGTATCACTTGAAACAGTGTACTCAGTATAAGCAACTAGAGGTGCTAGAAGCTCCCAGTGACTTTCCTTTGCAAGGATGGCTGGGATAAATTCCTGCATACTTAAACACACTGAAGGCTCTTGAAATGGGGGAAATGTGACAGCAGGGCAGGAGAGAGCTCCCTTTCTTTGTCAGTGGCTTCTTTGAACTAAGAGGAACCTCCTGCTTCAGAAAGACTCTCCAAGATGTTATTAATAACTGAAGATTATCATTTTCCAGGAACAGAGAGAGGGAAATCCATGCACTGAAAACAAGCTAATCTTCCAAGGCGAACACCAGAGATTGTGCACAAAACTCAATTCTAACACTTGACAATTACCCCTTTTGCAGCTCTTATATAGGCAATCCTGTTACCAAACGCAAGATCATGTGCCTGATGCACAGTGAGGCCAAACAAACTGAAACTTCGGAGTTCGGAGCAGAGAAAGGTTGTAGAGCCATGCAAGGAGTCTAGTGGCTTGTGCCGCCAAAAACCCTGAACTCCCCAATGGTTTTCAGGGAGAAGTTTTTATAGGCAAAATTTGGGATGAGAGCTACAGGGTCTGTGACTTTCTTCTGATTGATTGTTGTGAGGTAACAGGGCAGTGTTCCAGGACTCTTGTGCTCAGCCTGTAGTTACCATCCTCCTCCTGGGTGGGGGCCTTAGTTCCTGCAGAAGAACTCAAAGGTACTGTTAAGTATATTCTTCCTTCAGGAAGAACCAGGACGCTGCCCCAAGGCTGTAGTACTGTTTCTTGACCACCCCTCCTTATTTTCTGCATTCCCTCCCTTCCCTGACTAGCAACTGTTTGAATCTGCCCTTTGGAACTCAGGAGAGGTCAGGAAGGCTGAATGAAGCCTATTTCCTACAAACAAGAAGCAGGGGACAAGGAAAGGATTTGTACTGGAGAGGGCCCCAAGAGGGTCCTGCTCCATTTCAATCCCAGTGCTAAATATCCCAGTTAGAAATCCTATACATAAAGCCAAAACCAGTCAGTTATGTTTCAGTTTTTTTTTTTTTTTTACATTTCAGTATCACCCTTAATCCTATCGGGCTTGTGGTTTTCTGTATTTGAAATACTCTTTGCAAAAAATTTTATACAAAGTACTGAAATGCTTAGTTCCAATGTTGTTTAGCCCTGCTTATTATTTACACCAGCTAATGAGGGCAGGAACCGACTTTAATTATCTGTCCCTAGCTTTTGGCATAGTACCTGGCATTTAGTAGGCATTCTAATGATAGCTAAGGTCTATTCAGTTGTGTTTGTGTGCCAGAATGCTTTGCACAGATGACTTTCTTTAATCCTCACAATACCTTTGTATGGTTGGTTTGATTACTATGCTGATTTTACAGGTAAGGAAGCTGGAGCTCAGTGACCTGTTTTGCCTGAGGTCTTAGAGCAGTGATCAGTATAGCTGGGATTCAGAGCCTGAACTTCACCCCAGAGCTCTTAACTACTCAACTATACTGTGTTTATAAATGATTGTTGACCAGAGTGCTTTGTTAAATGAAGGAAGAAGCCAGGATATATTCTGCTGTTGTGTTCTGTTCAGTTTTTAGCTTTATACCCCAGTTCTCAGCAGTATAGAGGTTATGAAGAAGTACAGAGGTACAGAACTCTGGTACAGTTCAGAGGTACAGAACAGAGGTACAGAGGTACAGAACTCTGGTACAGTTCTCTTTACCACTTGCTGCTTTCCGTAGTATAAGCCATTAACCAGTCAGAGGAATTGGTTAAGCATGCGCTTAACTAATGTGCTAGGTTTCCTGGGAGGTAATTAATATGTAGAAATTCATAGCCTCTTGTTATATATTATACATACATACATGTAGAATATGGCTGATTCTAGTTACATACAGAAAAAAAGATTTAAAAATCTATCTATCTATATAATATATATATCCATACACTCTATGAGTATTGGAAGGGTTCACTTTTAAATATGGTGTAGTGCGAGCATCTTCGAATGTGTCTTGGATGATGAGGAATATAAGAAGGTGCATTTTCCTTGATGAGCACAGGCCAGCTGGGACTCCTTTTACCAGGGATCAGTTTGCTAATGTTTCACAGCTGAACTCCTAAGTAACAAAACTAATTAAAATAATGTTATTCAGAGATAATAAGTGTATCAAGGTGCCAAGTCTGGTTTAGGTAAAATCATTTGAAATTTAATATAGTAGTTTTGGGGAATGAGAAAGAATGCACTGTAGAGCTTTTCACATCTAATCATCATCACAAAATATGGGAACACGTGGGAAGAATTCTCTTTAGATAAATAAAATCTAATTAAAGCAATGGTGATTTACGTTAATATATGACCACCAGGTAAGGTAAAAATTGCTGTTTTTTAATGAAGTTTGTAAAATATTAGGCACTTGTAGATTTTCTTTGTTATGTTTGTGTATGTTTATACTTTTAAGTTTTTATATTATGGTCTAAAACATTATCTTATTTATACAGTTTTCTTGGAACATGTTAGGATAACTATACTTTGAAACCTATGGGTTGATAGATTCTTTTTAAATTACTGTATTAATTATGTACTGTTGACTTAAAAAAAATGCACCACGTGAGAGTTGTGAGTCAAGTTTTATTTGGGGCAAAGTGAGGACTATAGCCGGGAGACAGCATTTCAGGTAGTTCTGAGAAACTGCTCCAAAGAGATAAAGGGGAAAGTCAGCATATATGTTATTTTGGTGAAGGGGGAGTACATACAATCAAGCACATACCTTTTTGCGGAAGGTTTCTGCTAGTCACGAGGAGCAGTCATCACCAGGAAGGATTTTAGTGCTTTTCTAGATATGAGGAGATACAAGAATTGGGCTCATAAAAGCGGCTCCTGAAAATATCTATCTGAAGACCTGTTCTGCCAGTTTTCCCAGAGCACAGAGGGCCTCATTTCTGCTCTCCACCATGAGCTCCTTTCAGGTGGTGTTGAAAATCAGCAGCTGAAGCAGCTCATGATTTAATCCTTGTAGAGGTAGCTGGCAAGTGCCAATTTCTTGTTGACAGTATCACAGAGAAATTTTAGACATATGAGTAAACATTCTTGAAAAACAAAAAAAGGAGTAATGTAATATATTGTTAAAAGTATCAGTTCATCTTAATTATTTTTCTTTCATAAGGTACCTTTATTTACCTTAGCATGAAACAAGATACAAAGATATCAATAAGGTCATCTGTAATGTAGTTATCCATAATCACAATTATATCTTTTTTAATATTGAAATACTAAGGGATTTTTTTCATTGTAGCATTTTACTTCAGCATTAGCCAAGAAGAATATTTATCACATATACAGTTTATATTCTTCCACATTAAAATATTCACAACCTGCAAGCATCTAGAAACTTCAGGTCTGGTTATAACTAAAAAGTTTTTCTTTAACTCTTTCTAAAATCCTATGCACATGTGCACTCACCATCCATCCTAATTTGTAGATACATATAAAATATGGTAAAAATAACTGTATATTTGTTTCTCATGAATGATTATTTACTGTACCATGAAGTCAGCTTTCTGATATTCATAGTCATTGCTCAGTATACATGTTACGGAGTCCAAGCTCACTCTGCTCGCTGCACTACAGGCCAACGAATCGGAGACAAGGTGTTGAGGCAAAGAATACAGCTTTATTCGGAAAGCCGGCAGACTGAGAAGATGGCAGACTAAAGTCTCAAAATAACCATCTTATCAGGGTTTGGATGCCAGTTTCTTTTATAGCATAGAGAGGGAGAGGAGATAAGGAAGTAAAGTAAAAGGGCCATAAGTTTTGCAGACATCACCTGGAGTGGCCAGCCTCTGGGAGGGGATGTGTTAATTTTTTCTTTCTTGTAGCCATCCACAGGTGGACAGGGTCTGGATGTTTGCCCGAACAAAGGCACTTTGGTTTAACATTCAGGCAGAGGGGCGGGGTTCCCCGAGGCAGATATTACATATAGACAGTATCCTTTTAGTGAACAAAAGCATCAGAAAGCAAATGTTAAAGTAAAAGAAACAGATCCAACATGCAGTCAAGATTTAGCTCTTCCCTGTCAAAGTTGAATAGAAGCTTCCTTGACCTTATTAAGGACTAACTGTAAAATTTGCATGGGGGGATTAATGTGTGATATAAAATTATTTTATTTGAATTAAATTCTTTATTTTAGAGGTTAAGATGTGAAAAAGTTCTTGTTAATCAGGAAAGGGTTCTAATTAGTCAAGTAATTTTTATGTAGAAAAGCCAGAGGAAAGACAATGGTAACTATGTAAAGTGACAGATATATTAGTTAGCTTGACTGTGGTGATCATTTCACAATGTATATGTATATCAAGATATCAAGTTATACTCCTTAAATATATACAAAATTTTTTTGTTATTTTACCTCAATAAAGCTGTTTTTTGTTTTGTTTTAAAAAGAAAGAATAAAAAGCCAGTATAGTGAAGTGTCTCAGAGCATAGCATCTGATGACGTAAGCTATGTGAGTTAAATATTAAAATAATAATTCTCATCTTTCACTTTAGTGAATAATTTAATTCTACTCAAATATAATTAGTGCACATGGTGTATATATATATATATATAGTAACACTGGAGTACAGCAAAATAAAGTAGATAAGATCCTTTCAATTAAAGAATATAACATCTGGGCTCCCCTGGTGGCGCAGCGGTCGAGAGTCCGCCTGCCGATGCAGGGGACTCGGGTTCGTGTCCCAGTCCAGGAAGATCCCACATGCCGCGGAACGGCCGGGCCCGTGAGCCATGGCTGCTGAGCCTGCGCGTCCAGAGCCTGTGCTCCGCAATGGGAGAGGCCACAACAGTGAGAGGCCCACGTACCCCCCCACACCAAAAAAAAAAAAGAATGTAACATCTTTTTGAGCACCTACTATACATCAGGTAGTATTCTAGGCACTGGGGATTCCTTGGGAGCAAAACACACAAACTTGGCTGCCTTCATGGAGTTTAAATTCGAATGGAAGATAGATAATAAGCAACATAAAGCAATTATGTAATATTTTAGAAAGCAAATACTGTAGAGAAAAATAAAATGGAAGGGATTATATGGGGGCTGGGGTGGAGAGGAGGTTGAATTTTAAATTCTTTTAAGGGGAGGCCTCACTGTGAAGGTAACAATTGAAAATAAGTCATAAAAGAATTGAAGGAATAGGCCATGAGTATGTCTGGGGGAAGGGCATTCCAAATGGAGGAGAGAAAACATGCCAAGACTCTAAGAAGTACCTGGCATGTTAGAAGAGGACCAAGGAGGCCAGTAAGGCTGGCAGTGAGTGGATGAGGGAAATGAGGTCAGAGAAGTAAAAGGGATTAGTTATAGGAGCTGAAATGCAGAGGACTCTGCATTCAGTCAATCTGGGGAAGGATGAGGAGCTCACATGAAGTTTCAGTAGCGTATATATTCATGTATAAATGGGGAAAGGAGTTCAGGGAAGCTGTCCAGGCTGGGGATATGAACCTAGAAGTCAGCAGTGGGTAGATGGTATTTTAAGTCCTGAAACTGGGTGGAATCAACAAAGAAGCTAAAAGACAAGAATAGATCCAAGGATGTTCCTGTGGCACTTTGCATGAGATGGATCCAACCAAGGAGAAGGAGCAGCTTAGAAAGTGCTGTCTCATGCAAACCTAGTAGGGGAAAAAGCTGATTTAAGGGAGGAGGGAGTAATCAGCTGTGTCAGATGTTGCTGATAAGCCAATTAATGGAAGGACTAAGAATTGGCTATTACACTTAAAACATGGAGGACATTGGTGACCTTGAGATAGGGTGGGGCAATCAAAAACCTAATTAGAAGAATAAGTGCAAAAGAATAACAATGAGTACAGCCAAATCTTTTGAGTTGCCTTTTTTTTTTTAAAGGGGGAAGTGGAGTCAAGCAAGTTGCATGTTTTTTGGTTGATGGGAATGTTCCAGTAGAGAGAAAGCAAATGATGCAGGAGAAAGAAGGAAGATTGCTGAGTGATGCTCTTGAGTAGGTAAAGTGTTTTCATTTGAGCAAAAGAGTTCAAGTTTTAGAGGTAAACACATTTTGTCCAAGAGTGTGAAGACTTCAAAGTTCATGTGAGAATCTAGTAGTGGAAATAGGCTATAGAGTGCTTTGAATATGAGACAAAGGAGAAGTGAACTTTATTTTGTAGGTAGTGGGATGCTGTTACAGGGTTCTGAGTAAGAGACTGACAAAATCCTCATTTGAGACAACTGACCTGGCATAAGTGGACAGGATAAATAGGTAGTGGAGAGACTATATATAAGGAGACAAAGTAGAAAGGCATTGCAAGTCTGAACAATGAGAAAATGGTGAAAATACTGAGGGGCCGAGTTTTCCATCCTGGTAATTAATAAATGATTAATTAGTCATAGATAAAGAATGTTTACAATAAAGAATAACAATTGACACTTTCTTAATTCTTAAATTGTTTTTATTCTTATTTGGTGGGCTATACAAAAACAAGCGGCAGGCCAAATTTGGCCCCTGGGCCACTTGTCATCTCGATCTAGGTAAAAAACAAATAGATGTTTATTGTCCTACATGTTAAATTTTTCTGTAGAATTCTGAAAATTCTCACAATAAAAAGGTGGAAGAAAGTGATTAATCTTGAGAATAAAAGTAAAACCAAAGAACAGTTTCAAATTTGTTAATTAATCTTCACTGCTAGAATGAAAGGATAATAAACTTCTGAGGAGAATGCATCTCTTTGAAGAAACCTGGCTTCAGTGGAGAGAGAGCAGTAGTTACATACAGGATGATAGGAGTGTCCATAATTTGTCATCCAAAGGGGGATGCTTTTGAGAATGGAAAGGGATGTCAATGATAATTTGCCCTGGACAACAGGTACAAATCAATATGTGTGGTCACCCTAGATGTTGGATTAAGAAGGTTGTATTCAGTTTCTAAGGCTGCCGTAACAAAGTACCAAAAATGGGGTGGCTTAAAACAAATGAAACATTCTCTCGCAGGTCTGAAGGCCAGAAGCCTGAAATCAAGATGTCTGCTGGGTCATGTTCCCACTGGAGGCTCTAGAGAAGAATCCTTCCTTGCCTCTTCCAACTTCCAGTGGTTGCTGGCCATCCTTGGCCTTCTAGACACATCACTCCAATGTCTGCCTCCATTGTCACATGCTCTTCTTTCCTGTGTGTTTCTCTGTCTGTATCTAAATCCCCCTTTCATTTTTCTTATAAAGACACCAGTCATTGGATTTAGAGCCTACCCTATGCCAGTATGGCCTAACCTAAACTAACTACATCTGCAGAGACCATATTTCCAAGTAAGGTCACATTCTGAAGTTGTGTGGAAACACTGTTCAACCTAGTACACAGTTTTATTTGACTGGTTGTTTTGTCTGGGTTTGTTGTAAAACAGGAGAGACTTTGGTATGCTTAAGGAATGAGGCGAAGTAGCTAATATAATAAAGAACATAAAGATTTTGTTTTCCAGACATGTCTCTGATTTGTGTTGGAGTAAAAGCCACTTCAACTAAGTCAAGAAAAAGAGTAACATCATTGAAAGGATACAACAGAAACTTTCATAGCATCCAAGCACTGGAAATGATGTGTCTTGTCAAGGAGAATCCTAGAACTTGAAATTAGAACCTAGTTACTTCCCCTGTCTTTTAAGCTGCCTGTGTCTTCTTCTCCCTTCAACCCCTTCATTGTCTGGCTTTTCTATGCAGAAAAAAGGGAGGGAGGAATTAGTGTGTGAATGTTTATCACAACAGGAAAATGGAGAGAGTGCAGGCCTCTGTTAAGTAGGAGCCAAGATTCTTTACTCATATAGAGTGAATTGGGTAGCACAGGTATGCTATTTATTCTTTTTTCAATATGTGGCATGTTTTGTTCTCTCAACATGTCAAGCAGATCTTTTCATGCTTTTCACAGAAAATAATGTCAGTGTAGACTCCTGAATATCCCTGAGGATCTTGCCTGAAGTAGTTCTCCATGAAAACTCTTGTGTATATTTCCCCCACCACACACAAAAACCGGAATCCTATATTCTATTCTGCTACGTGTTCATGTTTATTTTAATTTGCTCCACTTCCTCAAAAACTTGAGTTAAGTTAAAGCTCAAAGAAGATGTACCGTATTAACTCCTGGGATTTTATACTGCCTAGGACAAGGTTGTGATCCTGGGGGTGTGAACACTAAAAGTTACAGTGTGAACATTCTTGTACTCTGGATATATGAATGTTGTAGTGACTGTGTTTCTTAATCCTAAGGGCATTGCATGGTAGATACTAAATGAGTGTTTAATTGATATTTTTATGTACATTTCCTCATTGACAATTAAGGTTTTTTTTCAATTAAGGTTTTTTTCGTTTGTTTTTTGCACTTAAGCTATTTTTTTCATCTTTGGAAACTGAGATTAGGGAAGAAATAAAATTAAGATAAAGTGAATAATAGAGGAGAAGGGAAAGGAAGAAGAAAAGACTGCTCTGCTTTTCAGCCACATGGGCATTTGTGTTACCAGAGACCTTTGTACATGCTGTGTCTTCTGAATCAATAGCCTTCCTTTCCCTTTTTTCTGAGCTAACTCTTAAGAACTCTCTTTAATCATCCCTTCCTCAGGAAAGACTCTTCTGACCACTCTGATTAGGTCGTATTCTCAAAGCTCCATATGCTTCTCTGGAGTCATCATCACATTCTAACTTATTTGTATGTATTTGATTGATGTGTGTATCCCATCCTAAACCAGAACCTCCAGGAACAGAGGGACCATGTTTGGTTTTGCTACCAGCATAGTGGATGACCCATAGCAGGTGTTCAATAACTATTTGTTGATGAGTATGTGAAATGTGACATATTTTACTGGTGTAATTAAGAAAGAGTATTCTTGAAATCTCATGAGGTCATCCAAGGTGGAGAATAAATAAAGCTGTGTTTTCCCTGTCCTATATGTTAGGGAAGAAGATGAAATTGCTAGTACCTGTGCATACCCCAGGAGAAGAACTGTCTCTGTTTCCACTTTGATTATTTAAATTATACTCCTTCCCCAGGACCATGACTACAGAATTAGGAGGAAAGAGATACTAAGTTCATTAATTACATAAACACATGAACTTCAAATTCTTGTAGAAGTCAGGTTATTGCTGTGCTCTTGATGTTTTTAATATATAATGATGGTGTGAGCCAAAGCTGACCTAGCTGCCTGGTGAGGTCTGTGTTCCAAGGGAACATTTCTGGAAAACATGATTAATTTTAAAACTGTTTTTCTCCTCACATGAAAAAATAATAATTAACCTTCGTTGTTAATACCATTTAGTTTTAGAATGTCGTTGTGTGTGATATTGGGATACAAATAGTATGTATAATTAAGCTAGCAGCTGAGATTTCCATTTTCAGAATTAAGATTTTAGCAGTAGTAGGAAGAAATTAGTTTTGACTTTCACTTTCACTTTCCTTAGCAGTAAACAGGGAGATCTATGTTTTTTATTTTTGTAAGGGGAAGCACTGCTGGCCTTAATTTCTCAGAAAATTTCCTCCAGACAACTGAGAGCAAAAGAAAAATTCAGTACATTTTGGCAGCCAATTATGTTCAGTTATGTTCTTTATTATGTACTGCCCTACTTGAGATGTATCTGTGCCATAATGGAACTTAAAAATCATACATAATTTATACTTCTTAAATTAATGTTGTCCCTTCATAGTAGTCACCTTAGGAATCGAAGAAGATTGCTGTTTTTAACAAAATTTTTCCTTTTTAATTTGCTTATCAGTTCCTAAGGCAAGTTCTTTTAAATATTCTCAGTGGTGGTAGATCTTTGTCCTTTGAGGATGGTTAGATTGTTGGAAATAGGCAGGAATAAAAGGCATTTAGAAGACATTCTATGTCTTTTGAATTAAGGTATGTGATCAAGCCTTCTTGATTATTTTTTTTAACATTTTCTTAGAAAATGTGCTGTGAATCATATTTGTCATGATGGAGTCAATCATTGAGCTCTTTATATTACATATATTCTTAAGCTTCAAAATTTCTTCATGATGACTGTGATTAATGTTTGGACATTTTGGATTCTGCAGCTATTTTTAAGTCAGCAGTGTGCTTGGTTGTCAGGTTGTCATTTTGATGAACCAACTTGGTCTTGATATTTTTAACCCTAGAATTTTGTGCTTTCTTTATATGTAATACTCAAAATTTCCCTTTCATCGCTGGCTATTTTTAAGTTCCCTGTGAAAGATGACAATAAATGTTACATCTTTTACTCACTGAAAATTGATGGGCTAGTTTTTTTCAAAATTTCTGTGTTCAACTTTCCTTTCAGAAGGGATCCATATACTTTTAACTCTTCAGCCATGATTTGTCTTTGTGACTGAATCAGGTATCTGACCTTCCCCTTATGAGTATTTTACTTCCTCATGAGGGTGTTTGTATGACTGTCTTATGCATCACTATTATTGTCTGCCCAGTGACAGCATTGCTCTTGACTTTGCTTCAGTCATTCTTTTCATGTCACTGTTAATTCATTTGTCGATGTGATTACCTTTACTGAAAATTTTATATTAGCTCTTACTGGTTTTTATGCCAATATAAAACATAACCAAGGCCCTGTCCTAGTTTCTTAGGTTTTTGCATGTTATCATTGCCATTCTTCTTTTTTTTTATTATCCCCCCCCACCTTTCCTTCTCTATGGGAACTCAATGTACCTATGTATTTAATACTCAATGTATTTAATATATATTCTTTCAATCTACTAAATTCTTATTTTGATTAATTTTGTTTTGTGATATTGTCCTAGAAATCTTGTTCTCTAACTTTCCCCAATAATGTTAGGTTGTTATATGCATTTTTAATACTTTGACTGCTGTATTTTATCCTAGCATATTTATGTAGCACATTTAATGTATCCATTTTCCTACTGATAGAGAATCTTGGTGCCTCCAACTCTTAGCTTTTATAGACAATCGTGGATGAACTTCCTGTTACATATCTCCATATTAATTTCTATGAGCATATTTCTGAGGTATTAATATATATCCTGGAATGGAGTTTATATGAGTTCTAGGATATTCTTTTTTTTTTTAATAATTTTTACCTCAACTTCAGGTCAATCATTTTTTTTTTTTTTTTCGGTACGCGGGCCTCTCACTGTTGTGGCCTCTGCCGTTGCGGAGCACAGGCCCCGGACGCGCAGGCTCAGCGGCCATGGCTCATGGGCCTAGCCACTCCGCAGCATGTGGGATCTTCCCGGACCGCGGCACGAACCCGTGTCCCCTGCATCGGCAGGCAGACTCTCAAGCACTGCGCCACCAGGGAAGCCCTCAGGTCAATCATTTTAAGGCTTTTTTTTTAAAAAATTTATTTATTTATTTATTTATTTATTTTTGGCTGCATTGGGTTGCTGAGCACGGGCTTTCTCTAGTTGCAGCGAGCAGAGGCTACTCTTTGTTGCGGTGCGCTGGCTTCTCATTGCAGTGGCTTCTCTTGTGCAGTACAGGCTCTAGGCTCACAGGCTTCAGTAGTTGTGGCTCGCAGGCTCTAAAGCACAGGCTCAGTAGTTGTGGCACATGAGGTTAGTTGCTCTGCAGCATGTGGGATCTTCCCAGACTGGGGCTCGAACCCGTGTCCCTTGCTTTGGCAGGCAGATTCTTAACCACTGTGCCACTAGGGAAGCCCTAGGATATTATTCTTATTTTTACCAAGTCTTTTCATATTATTCTCACATGTGACTTCATCCATATTCATTATAAGCATTTGTGTAAGTGTCACCATTCCCAACTCCCACCCCTCCTAACACTTTATATTATGCAACTTTATAAATTTTGTCAATCTGGCAGGTATATATTTTTACCTAATATTTTAGATTTAACTTTGATTATTAAAATTATTATTTATTGAAAATTCCTTTTCCATGCATGACCGTCCATATCCTTTACCCATTTCTCTATTGGTCTTCCT
The DNA here is from genome assembly GCF_937001465.1 of Orcinus orca. Lineage (NCBI taxonomy): Eukaryota > Metazoa > Chordata > Mammalia > Artiodactyla > Delphinidae > Orcinus > Orcinus orca. The sequence goes on along the minus strand of NC_064569.1, from coordinate 31,019,365 downwards.
GGCTTTTTCTGACTTGAAGGTGTATCTTATGTATTGCATATATCAATCCCTTGAAGTCTTTTGTTCCAAGTCTATCACCTACCTGTTCTTTCTGTGTTGTCCTTTTTGATGTAGTCAATAATTTTTTCCTTCATAATTTGTGCACTTTAGATATGTAAGATATTCTGCTTTTTAATAAAGTCACAAAGATATTTTCTTACATTTCCTTCTATTAGTTTATAGTTTTGTCTTATACATTTAGTTCTTATATTCTTTTGGATTTTTTTTGGTAATGTAAGGTTGGGAATTCAATTCTATATACTGAGTCAATTTTTCATTCTCCACTTAACATATAGTCTGTCATTTCCCACTGGTTTGTTATGCTATCTATGTCATAAGTATGTATATATACATAGGCATGATTATAACATGGAACTTTATTCTTCTGTACCCTTAATAGGATTTTTTAAATATTCCTATGAAGATCCAGTGCATTCTTTGTTAGGTTAATTCCCAGATGTTTTTCTTCTTATTGCAAATGTTATGTCATTTTTTATCACATGTTCAACTTATTTTTGGTGTAGAGAAAAGTTAAGAAAACTTATAGGTTGATTTGATGAGCCAGGACTATGATACTGCTGAACATAAATGGAAAAACAGGCATCCTTGCCCCAGACTTAAAGGAAATGTCTAAAGTTGCTTCACTAAGTACGGTGTTTCCTATAGAATATGATAGCTATTCTTTACTGAGTTATCGAAGTTCTCCTTGATATCTTGTTTTCTGAGTTTTTATTATAATTTTTGATAATAAACATTTATAAGATAGTCCTGAAAATGATTTGGACATGAAACAGTTTTTTATTGGGAGGTGGGGGAGCATGGTGGTATAAGGTTTTAGATACTGTTTCAACTTCTTAAAAAATTATTGAACTCATCATATTTTCCATTTCACTTTTTTTTTTTTTGGTTTTTGTTTTTCAGAATAGATCTATTCCATTCAGGTATTCAAGTCATTGACTTATACTTGTTCATAATATTCATTCATCTATTTTGTGCTTAATCTGTGTAATACTTCATGATAGTAGTTACCCATAGATTCACTCTATGGTTAATTTATATTTTCTGTCTATTCCTTTTGATCCGTCTTGCCAGAGGTTTCTCTATCTTATAAATCTTTTCAAAGAGTCAGTTTTTGGTTTTGTTAATCATTCCACCTAGAGGGAGGCTATTCAACTCTAGTGAGGTATGGTTTATATAAAATAAAATTTATCATTTTAAGTAAACAAGTTTTGAGTTTTGACAAATGTATACAGTCATAATAAAAAATAGTTATGTTACCCCCAAAAGCTTTCTCATGACACTTTGGAGTCAATTTATCACCCAGCTATCACCCCTGACAGCTACTCGGTTGATTTTGTAACTATAGGCTTGCCTTTTCTAGAATTTCATATAAATGGAATAATCATACAGTATGGAGTCTTTTGTGTCTGGTTCTTTCAGTTAGTATAAGACTTTTGAATCTCACTTATGTTGTATATATCAGTCATTTTTATCCTTTTATTGCTAGGTAATATTCCATCATAGATGCACTTTTTAAGATTATTTGTTGATGAAGATTTTAATCTATTCCAGTATTTGCCATTACAAATAAAGCTGCTATTATTGTATATATACAAATCATTGTGTAGACATATATTTTCACTTTTCTTGGGTAAATAGTAAGAAATGGAACTGTCATATGGTGTAATTTTAACATTTTGAGAAATTGTTTTCCAAAGTGGCTGTAACATTTTGCATCTCCATGAGAGTTCTAGTTCTTCCATATCCTCCCAATATTTGGTATAGTCAATCTTGGTAATTTTAGCCATTCTAGTAGAGGTGAACTGGAATCTCACTGTGGTTTTCATTTGCATTTCCCTAATGACTAAATGATGTTTTGATATTCCTTTATATGTTTATTTGCCGTCCATATATCTTTTTTCAACTTCATATAATTGAGAAATAAAATTGTAATATATTTAAAGTACATGACATAAGGATTTGATAAACATATACATTGTGAAAGAGTTTTTACCCCCATCAATTAACACATCCATCACCTCACATATTTATTTATTATTTTCTAAGACATGGAAACAACCTGAGTATCTAGTGAATGTCCCAGCTATTCTGAATAATGCTTCAGTGAACATGGGAGTACAGATATCTATTCGAGATAGTGATTTTGTTTCCTTCAGTTATATATCCAGAATTAGAATTGCTGTGTCACATGATAGTTCTATTTTTTATTCTTCAGAAATGCCCTCAATACTCAGGTATACTATTTTCCATAATGTCTGTACCAGTTTACATTTCCTAAAACAGTGTATGGCAACTCTATTTTCTCCACATCTTCCCACCATTTGTTATCTCTTATATTATTGATAATAGCCATCCTAACAGGTGTGAAGTGACAACTCATTGTGATTTCAATTTGCATTTCCCTGAGGATTATTGATGTTGAGCAACTTTCATGTCCCTGTTGGCCATGTAAATCTTCTTTGCAAAACTGTCCATTCAGTACCTATGCCCGCTTTTAATTGGGTTGTTTTTTGCTATTGCATTTTATCTTTTGGAAATTACAAATAGTATATGTGGTTTGGAAAGATTTCCTCCCATTCCACAGGTTGCCTTTTCATTTTGTTGATTCTTTCTTTTGCCTTGTAGAAACTTTTTAGTTTGTTGTAGTCCCACTTGTTGATTTTTGCTTTTGCTGCCTTGGTTTTGGTTTCAAATCCAAAAAAGCACTGCTAAGATCAATGTCAAGAACATTTTTCCCTATGTTTTCTTCTGGGAGTTTAGTGTTTAACAATATTATGATCAAATCTTTAATCCATTTTGAGTTGATTTTTATGTATAAGATAGCAGCCTAGTCTATTGTGTGGATATCTAATTTCCCCAGTGCTATTTATCCTTTCCCCATTGTATAATTTTGGTTCCTTTGTTGAAAAATAATTGACCATATGTGCATGGATTTATTTCTGGACTCTCTGTTCTGTTCCATTGACTTATATGTTTGATTTTAATGCCAATACCATATTATTTTGATTACTGCAGCTTTGTAATATAGTTTGAAATCACAGAGCATGATGCCTCCAGCTTTGTTTTTCATTTTCAAGATTGCTTTGGCTATTTGGAGTCTTTTGTGGTTCCATACAAATTTTAGAATTTTTTATGTTCTAATTCTGTGAAAAATGTCATTGGAATTTTGATAGGTATTGCATTTAATCTGTAGATTGTTTTTGGTATTATGGACATTTTAACAATATTAATTCTTCCAGTCTGTGAGCGTGGAATATCTTTCCATTTATATGTGTCTTTAATTTTTTAACTAATTTATTAGAGGTTTTTTTTGGTTTTTTTTTGCAGTGTGTGGGCCTCTCACTGTTGTGGCCTCTCCCATTGCGGAGCACAGGCTTTGAACGCACAGGCTCAGTGGTCATGGCTCACGGGCCCAGCCGCTCCATGGCATGTGGGATCTTCCCGGACCGGGGCATGAATCCATGTCCCCTGCATCGGCAGGCAGACTCTCAACCACTGCACCACCAGGGAAGCCCCTAATTTATTAGAGTTTTAAGCGTACAGATCTTTCACCTCCTCGGTTAAATTTATTGCTAATTATTTTATTCTTTTGCTACTATTTTATTTTATTTACTTATTTATTTTAACACCTTTATAGGAGTATAATTGCTTTACAATGTTGTGTTAGTTTCTGCTGTATAACAAAGTGAATCAGCTGTATGTATACATGTATCCCCATATCCCCTTGCTCTTGTGCCTCCCGCCCACCCTCCCTATCCAACGCCAATAGGTGGTCACAAGCACCAAGCTGATCTCCCTGTGCTATATAGTTGATTCCCACTATTTTATATTTGGTAGTGTATATATGTTAATGCTACTCTCTCACTTCGGCCCAGGTTACCCTTCCCCCACCCCCGTGTCCTCAACTCCATTCTCTACATCTGCGACTTTATTCCTGTCCTGCCCCTAGGTTCATCAGAACCATTTTTTTTCTTTTTTTTAGATTCCATATATATGGGTTAGCATACAGTATTTGTTTTGTCTTTATGAAGAACTTCACTCTGTATGACAGACTCTAGGTCCTTCCACCTCACTACAAATAACTCAATTTCATTTATTTTTATGGCTGAGTAATATTCCATTGTATATATGTGCCACATCTTCTTTATCCATTCATCCGTCAATGGACAACTAGGTTGCTTCCATGTCCTGGCTATTGTAAATAGTGCTGCAATGAACATTGTGCTGCATGTCTCTTTTTGATTATGATTTTCTTAGGGTATATGCCCAGTAGTGGGATTGCTGGGTTGTATGGTAATTCTATTTTTAGTTTTTGAAAGAACCTCCACACTGTTCTCCATAGTGGCTGTATCAATTTACATTCCCACCAACAGTGCAAGAGGGTTCCCTTTTCTCCACACCCTCTCCAGCATTTATTGTTTGTAGATTTTTTGATGATGACCATTCTGACTGGTGTGAGGTGATACCTCATTGTAGTTTTGATTCTCATTTCTCTAATGATTAGTGATGTTGAGCATCCTTTCATGTGTTTGTTGGCAATCTATATCCTCTTTGGAGAAATGTCTATTAGGTCTTCTGTCCATTTTTGGATCAGGTTGTTTGCTTGTTAATATTGAGCTGCTCGTGTATTCTGGAGATGAATCCTTTGTCAGTTGCTTTGTTTGCAAATATTTTCTCCCATTCTGAGGGTTGTCTTTTCGTCTTGTTTATGGTTTCCTTTGCTATGCAAAAAGAGCTTTTAAGTTTCATTAGGTCCCATTTGTTTATTTTTGTTTTTATTTCCATTTCTCTAGGAGGTGCATCAAAAAGGATCTTGCTGTGATTTACATCAAACACTGTTCTTCCTATGTTTTCCTCTACGAGTTTATAACGTCTGGCCTTACATTTAGGTCTTTAATCCATTTTGAGTTTATTTTTGTGTGTGGTGTTAGGAAGTGTTCTAATTTCATTCTTTTCTGTGTAGCTGTCCAGTTTTCCCAGCACCACTTACTGAAGAGGCTGTCTTTTTTCCATTGTATATTCTTGCCTCCTTTATCAAAGATAAAGTGACCATATGTTCATGGGTTTATCTCTTGGCTTTCTATCCAGTTCCATTGATCTTTATGTCTGTTTTTATGCCTGTACCATAATGTCTTGATTACTGTAGCTGTATAGTATAGTCTGAAGTCAGGGAGTCTGATTCCTCCAGCTCTGTATTTCTTTCTCAAGATTGCTTTGGCTATTTGGGGTCTTTTGTGTTTCCATACAAATTTTTTGTTCTACTTCTGTGAAAAATGCCATTGGTAGTTTAAGAGGGATTGCATTGAATCTGTATATTGCTTTGGGTAGTATAGTCGTTTTCACAGTGTTTATTGTTCCAATCCAAGAACATGGTATATCTCTCCATCTGTTTGTATCATCTTTAATTTCTTTCATCAGTGTCTTACAGTTTTCTGCACACAGGTCTTTTCTCTCCTTAGGTAGGTGTATTCCTAGGTATTTTATTCCTTTTGTTGCAGTGGTAAATGGGAGTGTTTCCTTAGTTTCTCTTTCAGATTTTTCATCATTAGTGTATAGGAATGCAGGAGATTTCTGTACATTAATTTTGTATTCTGCTAGTTTACCAAATTCATTGATTAGCTCTAGTAGTTTTCTGGTAGCATCATTAGGATTCTCTATGTATAGTGTCATGTCATCTTCCAACATTGACAGCTTTACTTCTTCTTTTCCAATTTGGATTCCTTTTATTTCTTTTTCTTCTCTGATTGCTGTGGCTAAAACTTCCAAAACGATGTTGAGTAATAGTGGTGAGAGGGGACAACCTTGTCTTGTTCTTGATCTTAGAGGAAATGGTTTCAGTTTTTCACCATTGAGAACGATGTTGGCTGTGGGTTTGTCATATATGGCCTATATTATGTTGAAGTAAGTTCCCTCTATGCCTACTTTCTGGAGAGTTTTTATCATAAATAGGTGTTGAATTTTCTCAAAAGTTTTTCCTGCATCTATTGAAATTATCATGGTTTTTATCCTTCAATTTTTTAATATGGTATATCACTTTGCTTGATTTGCATATTGAAGAATCCTTGCATTCCTTGGATAAACCCCACTTGATCATCATTTATGATCCTTTTAATTTGCTGTTGGACTCTGTTTGCTAGTATTTTGTTGAGGAACTTTGCATCTGTGTTCATCAGTGATATTGGTCTGTGGTTTCTTTCTTTGTGACATCTTTATCTGGTTTTGGTATCAGGGTGATGATGGCCTCGTAGAATGACATTGGAAGTGTTCCTCCCCTGGTATATTTTGGAAGAGTTTGAGAAGGATAGGTGTTAGCTCTTCTCTAAATGTTTGATAGAATTCGCCTGTGAAGCCGTCTGGTCCTGGGCTTTTGTTTGTTGGAAGATTTTTAATCACAGTTTCAATTTCAGTGCTTGTGATTGGTCTGTTTATATTTTCTATTTCTCCCTGATTCAGTCTTGGGAGGTTGTGCTAAGAATTTGTCCATTTCTTCCAGTTTGTCCATTTTACGGGCATATAGTTGCTTGTAGTACTCCCTCATGATTCTGTGTATTCCTGCAGGGTCAGTTGTTCCTTCTGCTTTTTCCTTTCTAATTCTGTTGATTTGAGTCCTCCCTTTTTTTCTTGTTGAGTCTGGCTAGTGGTTTATCAATTTTGTTTATCTTCTCAAAGAACCAACACTTAGTTTTATTGATCTTTGCTATTGTTTCATTCATTTCTTTTTCCTTTATTTCTTATCTGATCTTTATGATTTCTTTCCTTCTGCCACCTTTGGGGTTTTTTTGTTCTTCTTTCTCTGATTGCTTTAGGTATATGGTTAGCTTGTTTATTTGAGATGTTTCTTGTTCCTTGAGGTAGGATTGTATTGCTATAAACTTCCCTCTTAGAACTGTTTTTTCTGCATCCCATAGGTTTTGGGTTGTCATGTTTTCATTGTCACTTCTTTCTAGGTATTTTTGATTTCTTCATTGATTTCTTCAGTCATCTCTTGGTTATTTAGTAATGTATTGTTTAGCCTCCATGTGTTTGTATTTTTTACAGAGTTTTTACTGTAAATGATATCTAGTCTCATAGCGTTGTGGTCAGAAAAGATACTTGCTATGATTTCAGTTTTCTTAAATATACCAAGGCTTGATTTGTAACCCAAGATATGATGTATCCTGGAGAATGTTCCATGAGCACTTGAGAAGAAAGTGTATTCTGTTGTTTTTGGATGGAATATACTATAAATATCAATTAAGTCCATCTCTTTTAATGTGTCATTTAAAGCTTGTGTTTCCTTATTTATTTTCATTTTGGATGATCTGTCCTTTGGTGAAAATGAGGTGTTAAAGTCCCCTACTATGATTGTGTTACTGTCGATTTCCCCTTTTATGGCTCTTAGCATTTGCCTTATGTATTGAGGTGCTCCTATGTTGGGTGTAGAAATATTTACAATTGTTAATATCTTCTTCTTGGATTGATCCCTTGATCATTATGTAGTGTTCTTCTTTGTCTCTTGTAATAGTCTTTATTTTAAAGTCTATTTTGTCTGATATGAGAATTGCTACTCCAAATTTCTTTTGATTTCCATTTGCATAGACTATCTTTTTCCATCCCCTCACTTTCAGTCTGTATGTGTCCCTAGGTCTGAAGCGGGTCTTTTTCGACAGCATATTTACGGGTCTTGTTTTTGTATCCCTTCAACCAGTCTGTGTCTTGGTTGAAGCATTTAATCCATTTACATTTAAGGTAATTATCGATATGTATGTTCCTGTTACCATTTTCTTAATTGTTTTGAGTTTGTTTTCGTAGGTCTTTTCCTTTAGCATTGTGTTTCTCACTTAGGGAAATATTTACCACTTAGAGAAATTCCTTTAGGATTTGTTGTAAAGCTGGTTCGGTGTTGCTGAATTCTCTTAGCTTTTGCTTCTCTGTAAAGTTTTTAATTTCTCCATCGAATCTGAATGAGATCTTTGCTGGGTAGAGTAATTTTGACTGTAGTTCTTTCCCTTTCATCACTTTAATTATGTCCTGCCACTCCCTTCTGGCTTGCAGAGTTTCTGCTGAAAGATCAGCTGTTAACCTTATGGGGATTCCCTTGTATGTTATTTGTTGCTTTTCCCTTGCTGCTTTTAATATTTTTTCTTTGTATTTAATTTTTGATAGTTTGGTAAAATGTATCTTGGCGTGTTTCTCCATGGAGTTTTCCTGTATGGGACTCTCTGCACTTCCTGGCCTTGATTGACTATTTCCTTTCCTATGTTAGTGAAGATTTTAATTATAATCTCTTCACATATTTTCTCAGACCCTTTCTTTTGCTTTTCTTCTGAGACCCCTATAATTTGAATGTTGGTGCATTTCAGGTTGTCCCAGAGGTTTCTTAGACTGTCCTCAATTCTTTTCATTCTTTTTTCTTTAATCTTCTCTGCGGTAGTTATTTACACTATTTTATCTTCCAGGTCACTTATCCGTTCTTCGGCCTTAGTTATTCTGCTATTGATTCCTTCTAGGGAATTTTTAATTTCATTCATTGTGTTGTTCATCTTTATTTTCTCTTTAGTTCTTCTAGTTCTTGTTAAATGTTTCTTATATTTTCTCCATTCTATTTCCAAGGTTTCAGCTCATCTTCACCTTCATTATTCTGAATTCTTTTTCAAGTAGACTGCCTGTTTCCTCTTCATTTGTTTCGTCTGGTGAGTTTTTACCTTGCTCCTTCATCTGCTGCATATTTCTCTGTCTTCCCATTTTGCTTAACTTACTGTGAAACATTAGTTCTTTAATGGATACATAAAATTGACAGTCTTCTGAGATTAAAGATACTCAGTTTCTCTAGTGAATCCTTCTGTGATACACAGAAATTCCCCATCTGATCTTTACTTTTTGTGTTCATCTGTTCTGCCAGAGCAGTGCATTCCTGGTGAACGAGGAGCTCTTCCCGTGGGTGTGTGTATGCACACTCACCGCTCTCATCTCAGGCGAAGACAAGTGCAAGCTACTATTTTAAATGTAATTATTTTCTTAATTTCTCTTTCCAATAGTTAAGAGTTAGTATGTGGAAACTCAACTGATTTTTATACACATTGATTTTGTATCCTGCAACTTTACTGAATTCCTTTATTAGTTCTAGCATTGTTTTACTGGCGCCTTAAAGGTTTTTTTAAATATAATATGTCATCTGAAAATGGAAACAGTTTTATTTCTTTCTTTCCAATTTGGATGCCTTTAAAAAAATTTTTTTCTTGCTTAATACTTGGGCTAGGATTTCCAGTGCTATTGAATAAAGGCTAGAGTGGCTAGAGTGGACATTCTTGTATTGTTCCTTATCTTAGAGGAAAAGCTTTAAGCTTTTCACTGTTTGTGTGATGTTAGCTGTAGGTTGGTCATATATGGCATTTATTGAGGTACATTCCTTCTATACACAATTTGTCAAGATTTTTTTATTGTGATAAGATACTGAATTTTGTCAAATGCTTTTCTATGTCTATTGAGATTTTCATGTGATTTTTAAACTTCATTTTATTAATGTGGTGTTTCAGATTGATTTGTGTGCCTTCCTGAAATAAATCATGCTTGATTAATTTTGTATGATTCTTATAATGTGCTCTTGAACTAGGTTTGCTAATATTTTGTTGAGCAGTTTTGCATCTGTGCTCATCTGGGATATTGACCTGTAACTTTCTTTTCTTATAATGCCTTTGTTTGTCTTTGGTGTCAGAGTAATGCTGGCCTCATAAAATGAGTTTGAAAGTGTTTCTTCCTTTTTTTGTTTTTTGGAAGAGTGATGGAAAGAGGCATTGATTCTTCTTTAAATGTTGGTAGAATCTGCCATTCAAGCCATCTGGTCCTGGACTTTTCTTTGTTGAGAGATTTTTGATTACTGATTCAATCTCCTTACTAGTAAGTGGTCTGCTCAAATTCCTATTACTTCATGATCCAGTCTTAGTAGGTTATATGTTTCTAGCAATTTGTCCATGTCTCCCAAGTTATCTAATTTGTTGGTGTAAATCTGTTTATAGTAGTCTATTATTATCCTTAGTATGTTTGTGTTATCAGTTATAATGTCTCCTGTTTTGTTTCTGATTTTATCTGTCTCCTTATTTTCTTAGTGGGTCTAGGTAAATATTTGTAAAGCAGCCTATCTTTTCAAAGAACCATCTCTTAGTTTTATTGATCTTTTCTATTGTCTTTTTATTTTCTATTTCATTTGTTTCTACTCTGATCTTTATTTTCTGCCTTCTGCTCATATTAATCTTCATTTGCAATTATAGTTCCTTGAGGTGTAAAGTTAGGTTGTTTGAAATTTTTTTTTCCTTAATGTAAGCACTTACTGCTATAAACTTCCTCTTTAGAACTGCTTTTGATACACCCCATAAGTTTTGGTATGTTGTGCTTCCATTTTCCTTTGTCTTTTTTTTTTTTTTAAGAAAAATTTTTTTTTTTTTTTGCGGTACACGGGCCTCTCACTGCCATGTACTCTCCCATTGTGGAGCACAGGCTCTGGACGCGGAGGCCCAGCGGCCATGGCTCATGGGCCCAGCCGCTCCGGGGCATGTGGGATCTTCCCAGACTGGGGCACGAACCTGCGTCCCCTGCATCAGCAGGCGGACTCCCAACCACTGCACCACCAGGGAAGCCCAGGAAAAAATTTTAATTCAATTTGTAAACATGTTATATACATAAATCACATTCTGATAGAATATATCTATTGGGTAAAATAAAATGCAGCAACAATCTACTTCTTGTCTAGGATGTTCAGGTCATGCATGAGATGTTTCTTTTTAATTTTTTTTTGAATTTTTGAATTTTATTTATTTTTTTTATACAACAGGTTCTTATTAGTTATCCATTTTATATGTATTAGTGTATATATGTCAATCCCAATCTCCCAATTCACCACGCCCCCCACCCCCACTTTCCCCCTTTGGTGTCTATACGTTTGTTCTCTACATCTGTGTTTCAATTTCTGCCCTGCAAACCAGTTCATATGTACCATTTTTCTAGGTTCCACATATGTGCATTAATATATGATATTTGTTTTTCTCTTTCTGACTTCACTCTGTATGACAGTCTCTAGATTCATCCACGTCTCTACAAATAAGCCAATTTCGTTCCTTTTTATGTCTGAGTAATATTCCATTGTGTATATGTACCACATCTTTATCCATTCATCTGTCGATGGGCATTTAGGTTGCTTCCATGACCTGGCTATTGTAAATAGTGCTGCAGTGAACACTGAGGTGCATGTGTCTTTTTAAATTACGGTTTTTTTCTCTTGGTGTATGCCCAGTAGTGGGATTGCTGGGTCATATGGTAATTCTACTTTTAGTTTTTTGAGGAACCTCCATACTATTCTCCATAGTGGCTGTATCAAATTACATTCCCACCAACAGTGCAAGAGAGTTCCCTTTTCTCCACACCTTCTTCAGCATTTGTTGTTTGTACATTTTCTGATGATGCCTATTCTAACTGGTGTGACGTGATTCCTCATTGTAGTTTTGATTTGCATATCTGTAATAATTAGTGAAGTTGAGCAGGTTTTCATGTGCCTATTGGCCATTTGTATGTCTTTGGAAAAATGTCTATATAGACATTTTGATTGGGTTGTTTGTTTTTTTAATATTGAGCTTCATTACCTGTTTTGGAGATTAATCCTTTGTCCATTGATTCATTTGCAAATATTTTCTCCAGTTCTGAGGGTTGTCTTTTCGTCTTGTTTGTAGTTTCCTTTGGTTTGCAAAAGCTTTGAAGTTTCATTAGGTCCCATTTGTTTATTTTTGTTTTTATTTCCTTTACTCTAGGAGGTGGATCAAAAAAGATCTTGCTGTGATTTATGTCATAGAAGGTTCTTCCTATTTTTTCCTCTAAGAGTTTTATAGTGTCCCATCTTACATTTAGGTCTCTAATCCATTTTGAGTTTATTTTTGTGTATGGTGTTAGGGAGTGCTCTAATTTCATTCTTTTACATGTAGTTGTCCAGTTTTCCCAGCACCACTTATTGAAGAGACTGTCTTTTCTCCATTGTATATCCTTGCCTCCTTTTGTCATAGATTAGTTGACCATAGGTGTGTGGGTTTAGCTCTGGGCTTTCTATCCTGTTCCATTGATCTGTATTTCTGTTTTTGTGCCAGTGCCATATTGTCTTGATTACTGTAGCTTTGTAGTATAATCTGAAGTCAGAGAGTCTGATTCCTCCATCTCTGTTTTTTTCCCTCAAGACTGCTTTGGCTATTCTGGGTCTTTTGTGTTTCCATAGAAATTTTAAGATTTTTTGTTCTAGTTCTGTAAAAAATGCCATTGGTAATTTGATAGGGATTGCATTGAATCTGTAGATTGCTTTGGGTGGTATAGTCATTTTCACATTATTGATTCTCCCAATCCAAGAACATGGTTTCTCTCTCCATCTGTTTGTATCATCTTTAATTCTTTGTCTTAAGATATTTTTGATTTATTCTTTGAAATTGGTTGTTCAGAAAAGTGTTGTTTAATCTCTGTATATTTGTGAATTTTCTAGTTTTCCTCTTATACTTGATTTCAGGTTTATACAGTTGTGGTCAGAAAAGAAAATATGCTTGATGTGCTTTCAGTCTTCCTAAATTTATTAACACTTGTTTCTGGCCTAACATATGATCAGTCCTGCAGAATGTGCACTTGATAAGAATGTGTATGCTGCTGTTGGATGGAACATTCCGTATATATCTGTTAAGTCAGTGTGGTATAACATGTAGTGTGTATCCAATATTTCTTTATTGATTTTCTTTCTGGATAATCTATGCATTTTTGAGAATGGGGTAATGAAGTCTCCTACTATTATTGTATTTCTGTCTATTTCTTTCTTCAGATCTGTTAATATTTGCTTTATGTGTTCCAGTGCTCCCATGTTAGATATATAAATACTTACAAAAGTTATATCCTCTTGATGAATTGACCCCTTTATCATTATAAAATAACCTTTGTCTCTTGTTACAGTTCAGGCTTACAGTCTTTCTTGTCCACTACCCTATTTTCTTTTGGTTCCCATTTTCATAGAACATCTTTTTTCATCCCTTCACCTTTAATCTGTGTGTGTCCTTAAGCTGAGGTGAGTCTCTTATAGGTAACATATAGTTATGTTTTGTTTTTTTATCCATTCAGCCACTCTATGTCTTTTGACTTGAGAATTTAGTTCCTTTACATTTAAAGTAATTATTGGTAGGTAATGAGTTACTATTGCCATTTTGTTCATTTTTAATGGCTGTTTTGTAGTTCCTTTCTTTGTTCTTACTCTCTTCCTTTGTTTTGATGATTTTCTTCAGTGGTATGCTTTGATTCCTTTCTCTGTATCTTACTGTATCTACTGTGGGTTTTTGCTTTGTGGTTACTGAGAGACTTACATAAAACATCCTATAAAAGTCTATTTAAAGTTGGTAACAACTTAACTTCAAATGAATAATAAAGCTCTACATTTTTACCTTTGCTCCTCCCAAATTTTATGCTTTTGGTGTCATACTTTATATCTTTTTATATTGTGTATCTATCAACACATTATTACAGTTATAGTTATATTTAATTCTTTTGTCTTTTATCCTTTACACTAGAGTTATAAGTGATTTCCCCACCACCATTATAAATCTCATTATATAGGATTTAACTGTATGTTTAGTTTTACCATTGAGCTTTATACTTTAGCATTCTTTCATTTCTTCTTAAAGAACTTCCTTTAACATTTCCTGTAAGGCTGGTCTAGTGGCAATGAACTGTTTCATCTTTCGTTTGTTTGGAAACTCTTTATTTCTCTTTTGTTTCTGAAGGGCAACTTTGCTGGGTAGGGAGTTCTTGGTTGGCAGGTTTTTTTTTTTCTTTTGGTACTTTGATATATCATTCTTTTCCTTTCTGGCCTGCAAAGTATCTGCTGAAAAATCCACTGATAGTCTTATGGGGCTTCCCTTGTATGTAACAAATTGCTTTTCTCTTGCTACTTTTAAGATTCTCTCCTTATCTTTAACTTTTGACAACTTAGTTATGGTGTGTCTTTGTGGATGTCTTTAGATCATCTTATTTAGAATTCTCTGGACTTCCTGGAGCTTTATGTCTGTTTCTTTTCTAATTTCAGGGAAGTTTTCAGCAATTACTTATTTATAAAATCTTTCTGCTTTTTTTTTCTCTTCTGGGATCCCTATCATGTAGGTATTGGTATATTTGATCATGTCCCATAAGTCTCTTAACCTATCTTCACTCTTTTTTATTCTTTTTTTCTTTTTCTCCTTTGATTGGGTGAATTCCACTGCCCAGCCTTCATGTTCTCTTATCCTTTTTTCACTAGACCTAGTTTGTTGTTGAATCCTTGTATGAATTTTTCACTTTAGGTATTGTGTTCTTCAGCTCTTTGATTTCTTTTTGGCATTTGTGTTTTCTTTCACTTAGTTTAAATTCTGACTTTGTTCATGCATTGCTCTCCTGACCTCAGTGAGCATCTTTATTACCATTATTTTGAATTCTCTATCCAATAAATCACTTATCTCCTTTTCATTACGATCAGTTTTTGGAGCTTTATCATGTTGTTTTATTTGGGATATATTCCTGTTTCTTCATTGTCCTTTACTCTCCATGTTGGTTTTTACATGTTAGATGGAAGTCACCTTTCCCAGTTTTGACAGACTGGTCTTGTGTAGGAGATGAAACTTGCGGATCAGCCTGGCCTGAGCTTCTGGTTCCCCTCTAAACCTTTGTGATGTCTGAGCCACCATCTTTGTTCTTAGTGTCTCCCAGTAGTAGAGGTTGTGCCAAGACCCATCAGTAGCCCAAAGAGGAGAAAGACAGTCAGCATCTATATGCAGGTTGATTAAAAGTCAAGCCCTCAGGGAGCAGCTGGTAAAGTATGTAGTCAGACCTCTTCCAGGGAAAGACTGGGAGTTGAGCATTTTTGCCTGCTCCTTCTTTGCTGAGCCCTGGGGGGATAGCCACAGCAAGTGTTCATGCACCCATTAACAACTGATTCTTTGTTTGCTATAGTCCTGTGGGACTTGTGAATGCAAGCCCCACTGGCTTTCAGAGCTAGTTCATTTGGGGGTCCATCCCTTGGATGGTAGCCTTAAAAGTTGGGGTACTTGATGTGTAGTCCAAACCCATCACTTCTCAGAGAGATGCTGAAAGTTGAGGGTTCCCTCTTGATTATGGTGCTGTGCCAAGGGTGGGGTGTATTTTAGCCTTTCCTATCAGTTTTGATGTGTGTATTTTTCAGTTACCTGATGTATAGGAGTCACTCAGCTAGTTTCTGGAATTCTCTCAAGGAATTGCTCCACTTCTTAGCTGTATATTTGATGTGCCCATGGGAGGAGGGAAATTCAGAAGCCTTCTGTGTTACCATCTTGGTCTGGATTCCTGGACTATGACATTCTTTCCCCAGGATGTTGGTTCTGCCATCTTTAAATCTTTTTAGATGAAACATTTGGTCAGATCTTATGCCCTTATTTTTTTCAGTTGTTTGTCTTATTGTTATTGAGTCCTAAGAGTTTTTATATATTCTTTACCACCTATAGGGCCATTTCTCAGGGTGGTATTTGCAGTGAACAGCCTTGAGAAATAGATAACATTTTTCCTCAGACAAACAACAAACTTACTCCCACTTGGTTTAAAAGTGGCACATTCTACCAAAGTCAGTGTTTATCTCCTATAATTTAACTCTCTGCATGTGTTGACAACTGTATAGGTCCACTTGTGTTTGCCACCAAGGGACTTCATGGTCAAGGGAGAACCATTGCCAAGTAATATGATATTCATGCTGCTTACTCTTCCTTGTGTAACAAAATCCTTTGTCTCTGACATAGTAGTCTGTGTCTTCTGCCAGCATCCATGAAACAATAACAAGTTAACTTTTAGCTTACAAAGACGGTAAAATGGACCCTTCACAGATTCTGACAGGACATAGTTCAGTTACTTGTAAATAACGTGGTCCTTTTCAAGGCTTGCTTTTAAACTTTGTTGGGAAAGTTCCAGAACTAGTTTCAGTGTACACACTATTGAGGTAATGCCATGCTAAGGACTTTATTCAGTGCCCTGTGTGTCCATTCTGGCTGGTGTGTATACAAACTATTCTTGACCCCATGTGAGCTCTGGGGGATTTTCTTCCACTTGCTCATTTGGTGGTTCTTTGTCCAGCCTCAGTAGTTTCTCCCCACACATGCACTGAGCATTACTTACCAAAGGCTTCAGAACTGATGGCAGACCTCTGGAGTACTCTTTCCTCTGTGCAACCCTCCTCTCCACTACTCGGAGTTCCCTTGTGCTATAGTCTGGAAGCTAGCTGTGACATCTGTAGAGGTCACCTCATTGTCCCCCTTTCTCTCTTCTCTGTCCTGTGCTGACTGTTGTCCAAAGTCTCAAAACCCTAGTTTCTTATATGTCACTTGATTTTCTGATTGTTTAGAGTAGTAGGGCAAATTCAGTACCTGTTATTCCACCATTGTTGTAAGCAGGCATTCCATTTCTTAATTTCTCAAGTAGAATGCTTAACTCGTATATTATCACTCTTTTGTTTTATGTGAAAAACTATTTAAATCTCTGCATTTCTTCCTAGTGCTTTAGATACATTTCACACAGCTTTTGACATGTGGAACTTTCACTGTCATTCAGCTCTTAAGCATTGTATAGTTTGTCTTGTTACTTCCACTTCATTTAACTATGAGTTCATTCATTTAACTATTTAGTTTCTTGACCTTTTTTTAGCTTTTCTTTTATTATTAAAGTTTTGAAATTTATATAGAAATCATGATGCATACATTAATTTTTTGGAATTTGTTGAGAGGTCCTTTTGGTCTAATGCATAAAACATTCATATGTTCTTGGAAAAAAATGAGCATTTAGTTTGTTGGGTAAAGTTTTACTATATTTATATTTTTAGATTGAGCTTGTTAATGGTGTAATTCACATTTACTGTGCATTTGCTTCTTTTTTTCTACATGATTGATCCATTTCTAAGAAATCTGTATTAAAATTTCCAGTGAAAAATTGTACCTGTTCTGTTAGTGGTTTCATTTCAGATGGATATATATTTATGATTATTATGTCTTATTAATACACTATATTTAGGAGCAAAGTATGTTTCTTTTCTTCTTAAATTGCTTGCTCTAGTATTTAAACTGCTATTTAATCTTTCATTTGGTTAACATTTACTTCATGTATTTTTTTCCATCTTCTCCATCAGCCATTCTTTGTCTTTTGTGGACAGTTTAATGCTAGATTTTTCGTAAATCTGATCTGAGTCTTTTGCTCATTGAGTTTGAGCAATGTATTCTTATTGTCTTCGTTATTGTATGGAGACTTTATTTCTGCCATCTTATTTCATGTTTTTATCCGTCATGTTTTCTTAATTTTTCCTGCTTTCCTACATTCTCTTATGTTGACAACTCAGACTTCATTTTTTTGTTTGAAAGTTACAAATTCTATTTTTTCTTTTGTTATCTCTAACTTATTAAGATTCATTATACTTGTTTTTCCCTTCTAATGTGTAAAATTTGTATCTCTGTCTTCTCCCTCAACAAAAATCTTAGCAGTCTCTCAACTCACTTCTCTACTATGACCTCCCTTCCTTTCATGTTGGAATGTTTCAGAGTTTTTGTTCTATATTTTTTATGCTTATTCTGTTAGCAATAAATTTACTAAGTTAAGTTATTACTTGCCATTGATTCCCTTATCTCTTTGCTTTGTCTAAAATTCATTTTTCTTCTTGTTACAGAACATCCTGCAAGGTATTTTCAGAGTATCTGTAATTATGTGATTCATTGTCTGAGACTAGTACCTCTTCCTAGGCTATGCATCTGTGGTCACATCTCAAGCCATTCTTTTTGTTTCTTCCCCTGTTCATTCAGCAGCTATTTAGTGGTACTTGTTCTATAACAGGTATTATCCTAGGTCTGAGGAAGGAAACAAAGCCAATGAAAATATCTGCCCTCTGGAGTTTACACAAGGTACAGAAGAGAGGGGTAGAGAACACTAGGGGCCTGGTCAGCAGTCAGTCTCTGGTAAAAGCTCCACACTCCAGCAGAGCTCCAGAGCTGCCTTGATGTTACCCTGCTGTTTCTGGATGATACTGAGCAGGAGGTATTCCTTTCTTGACACATCAGTATGACTGGGCAAGCGATATTTTAATCAGGGGATTCCAGTAGAGAAAAAAGGCCAGTTAGAGAGCCATTCCCAATCCATCCCAAGTCTGTGGCTTTTGGCTCTTTCTCTTTAAATTATAACTTTCCCTACCACGTTAGGACAATTTCTTCCTATTCCCCAGGGTTTCTTGTTTGTGGTTGTTTTTATTGTTATAGCTGTTGTTTTATTTTCTAAGTAAGGTTCTGAAAACCTCAAAACTCAATATTACCTGTAATAGCTCTGAGATTTGGCTGGGAAAGGAATCCATCAGCCCATGGTAGTTCTTCATCTTGTCCAGAATTAGTAGTCCTGGTAGAATTTATTATCATTTATTATTATTATTTACTATTGTTTTGGGATGCAAATGGGAATTAATGCCAAGAGAGTGTTCACAGATGATTATCAAACACATTCTTAAGTTAAAAGAGAAAAGCTATGAAATTTAATTATATATGTGGCCTATTAGCCTAGAAATTATCAGAATCTTAGGAGAGTTTTATCTGCTAAACTCCGAGTAGAGTTGACCGTTGTGGGAAAAGAGGACTTGGGAGAGGCTGAGGATCACTGAGTGACCCTTTTCCACATGGTTTCAGGAGGCTGGACCACCTCCCACTTCCAGCTCATCACAGGAGTCAGGAATGAGTGTTCTCTAGTCAGAGACTCAGAACCAGTCCTGAATTTCAAAGAAGTGGAGACAGGAATCTCTCTTAAAGAGCAGCTGCAAGTGACCAAGCCATATTGTCCATCTGACAGTGTATTGTCCTGCCTGGCAGTGTGTCTTGCACACCTCTGATTGAGACCATTCCCTGTTCCTGTCTATGTAGTCCTAAGTTTTGGACAAACTACCCACTGCCCTTGACTCTTTTTTAAATTTCCAGGTAAAGGACTTTAATATTGGATTTTATCTTACTGAGTTTACAGCTCAGTAATTTCCTTGGTACTCAGAAACTTCTCAGACCCTATTTCAGGGAAGGGTGCCAACACTGCAGAAGGCAGTGGAAATGGACTTTTGTCTAGTAGTAACTGAAAAAAAAGGGGCGGGGTCAGGGAAGCCTGTGAATTTTGGGTACTGTTCTTACATTGAAACATAATATAAATTGGAGGCTGGAACAAATGCCAAGAAAGGGTAAGGGCTATATTAAAGCCCCTATTTAATAAATCCTCTTGTGCTTTTTTCCTTTTATTCCCTAATTTCTATTAAACCTAATTATCACAAAGGGAGACAACAGGATGAGGTAAGAGTATCCTAAAACAACAGCAAAACAGGTTATATACCTACAATAATACTTATATTAAGTCACCAAACAGCAAAAGATTTGACTTTAAAATAATGTCAGTAAGTGAAAGAAAGTATCAGAACAACAGTGATGTTCTAAAGGCAGCTCAGTAAATTAAAAGCAGACATTAATAAAAACCAAAATTCTATTGTTGTTTGAAGCTAAATTTAGTCATGTTCTTGCCAAGGCCAAAATATGAACATATTCACCCTTGCCATGTGCTCTAAACAGAAGCTCATGAAATATCAATGAAATACCAATTCCTATTAAAATGAAAAAGGTTGGGCATTTTGTTCTTCCTTTAATAAGCCAAACTTATTAATTAAACCACTCACACACAATCATGCTCACACACACAGCCCCACCAGTTTGTAGTAGTTTTTCCTGTCAGGAAGTCTTAGTGAATGACAATTTGTTAAACTAAGGATCTGAGTCCTGCAGCTATCAGACGTGTTCTGTGGGTTCCCGACGTTGTTAATTTTCCTCTGCCATAACAGATGGAGTGCAAGAGAACAGAAGAGAAAATCTACCTAACAGGAGGCAGGCATATTAGTATTCCAAATGTATTTATGTATTGAAACCAGTCAGTGATTATATCTGAAAAAATTACCTCAGACTTACAAAAATATCACCTATAAAACATTGGTGGCTTGATAATGGTTGTATCCTAAAAGAAAAAAAAATCACTTGATATTTATCCAAGTATTAACTATACCATATGGGTGGTTAGAGCATAAATACATACTTTCCGTTAAGTATAGACTAAAAGACCATTTGCCTCAAAGAAATGGTTAAATTATAAAAATATACATCTATTTAAATATAGCAATTATTAAAAATTGAAATACCCATGTAATAATAAATATCAATTTCCAGGATTGCTAATGTCATTAATTATTCAGGAAGGAAATGTATATACAATATATGTGACACAGTGGACATTACTGCACAGGGAGACAGGTAATGAGGGTCTAGTCCTTCCTCTTCCAGGAGCTCTTGAGAAAGCCACATAACCCTAGTGGATCTAAAGGCCCTCCCTAAAAGGGGGGAAATTGTAGTACCTTAACTACCCCCAGATAGAATAGTAGGCCAGAACTCCTTCCCTCCTCTCGCATTTGTGTGTGAGTGTGTGTGTGTGTGTGTGTGTGTGTGTGTGAGTGTGTGTGTGTGTTTGTGGTAAAATACCAGAGCTCCTTTTTTTTTTTTTTTTTCAGAGCTCCTTTTAACTTGCCTTTTATTTCAAACATCTATGATTTATTTATTTATTTATTTTACTGTAACCTGGAGTTGTGGCAAGGGAGGGTGGACAGAGCCAAACATTTATGGATTCCCTATGTATTAGGGAGACATTCTCTATGTTACTTAACCTCCTCAAAAAATAAAAAAACCCTGAAAGGAAAGAAGTGAGAAGAGAACTGGTATTCGTTGAGTACCCACGTTGTACAAATTGCCTACATTTTCTCATTTAATTTTCAATGAAATTCCCTAAGTATTTTTTATTAGCACCATTTGAACAATTTGCACCCAGAAAGATTAAATAAATTGACTTTGAATATCTCTTTAAAAAGATAAAATAAATTTATTCATAGAGTCAACATTGATTTTTGATATTTTTTGTAGCTTTGGACATATATCAGGACTGTATGAATGTAATGAGTATTCAGCAATATTATAGCAATATGTTGAAGGTTAACACATTCTTCTGAAATACTCATGGTAGGCAAAACAAAGAGCATCAAATTTTAAAAATTCGTTAGCAAATTTTTTTGCCACATTATTGACAGATACAAGCTATTCATATTTTGTTATTGGGTAAATTTGTTAGTCCTGTTGTAAATGCCATTCCTCTCATTCTGTAAAGCTAATTTCAGAAAAGAAAAGCATATTTAAAATAGAATTTAGAAATAAGAAATGACTTAAAAGGAATTATATGATTGAGAAATATTATACATTTAGACCTCAGCAGTGTATGATAGAAAGATCTTATTATAATCCTTTTATCTTTATTTGAAAATTGATTAGTACAAAATATTAATTTTCTTCCTCTGTTGTTAATCTCTATCCTAGAGGTTTCCAAACATGGAAAATATATGTGTGTCACTAGATGTCTTGTGAGTACTACTTGTCTCTACCCCCATGAATTACTCCCTTTTTAATATAGTCATTTAAAAAAAAAAACTCTCTTTAAGTATTAAGAGTTTTCAAATCTTATCTTGATACAGTCCAACTCTGTCTTGTCTGTATCCTTCATTTATAAATAACTGTTCAGGCCCTGTTATCAGCTACACACCTGTTCTGAATTGCCCCATAGAATTTCCGTCCACCTTCTTCATACATACAAAATCTGTTTTTCTGGTCCTTCCAGATAGCAAACCCATTTTGCTTTTTGCTTTACCCCTGCAGTCAAGGCCTCACAGCAGTTGTGGTGCAAAGAGAAGTACTGATCTGGATATTAGGATGAAAGTGAAGTCAAGGAAACACCTCCTCACTCCCATAAAACTCACCTCTAAAACCACCATCCTGGTATTTTTGCATCCCCAGCATCCACCCCTTGACCTTCATCTCATTCTCCTCAGCCATACCCTGGTTTTCTTTCCCTTCCCTCCCTCTTTCCTTCTGTCTCCTCTTCTCTCTTTTCCTCCATTAACACAATCTGTTGTGTCAACTCCAGGTTTCTCTTCCTCCTTGTGTTTTGAGGAAAGGAATGCAGCCATGTACAGTTTTCCCTTTAGCTATAATCCCAAAGCAAGCAGATAAGTCTTTGTGGTGGTCTGAGGGGAATTTACTATTAGAAACATTAGGGTATCCAACAGTGGGTAGAAGTAACAGGAGAATGTTCACATTTCAAGCTTCACCATTAGAATCTATATCACCTTCATGCAACTTTATCTGTTTTTCTCACTGTTGTTGGAGTAAATTGAAAAGAGAAATTTAAGAAGAATGATGCCCCTCAACCTCCAATCCCTGTGATAGATGGTCTGTACAGTTCTTGTGATTCATAAATTTTGCAGCTCCCCCTTGCTTCCTTTGTGGTTCCCACGTGGCTCCCACCATGGCTCCAACACACTGAAACTTTTGAAGCTGTGGTTATAAAGGTGGAATGATCAGGGAAAGAGAATGGGTGGATTGGGAGTATAGACTCCAAGGTTCCGTTCTCCTTCTAGTACCTAGGGAAGGAGAGAGAGCACTTGAGCTGAAGTAGAGTTAGAATCAGTGGATAAACAATCAGGTAGGCAAAT
Source organism: Orcinus orca (assembly GCF_937001465.1). Lineage (NCBI taxonomy): Eukaryota > Metazoa > Chordata > Mammalia > Artiodactyla > Delphinidae > Orcinus > Orcinus orca. The sequence continues at coordinate 30,996,693 of NC_064569.1, read as the reverse complement.
ACACGTTAAAAAGAAATTACTCCCAGGATGAGCATCTAGCCCAGATACTCTCCAGACCTTTAGAGCTTTCTATTTCACAGGCAGAGTTTTCTACAGAAGATTGGTGAGTGAGATATGCCTGATTCTATTTCCAAGACACCGTGTAGGGGATAGGTAATTTTAGCCTCAAAACTGGATCATTTAACACACTATCCCACTAAAATATCACTCTACGTTATGGATGGGTCCTATATTCTATTAGTATTATATATCAGGTACATTATGGATTTAATAGGGTTTTGTAAGAGGCCAGGGCCTCTAACTTCCTTTTGTTTTATGAGAAAACTCATCCTGAGGACCACACAAATAGATTTTTGGTATCTTGTAAACTAAAGATCAGCTTGTAAACTCAGTGAACAAATATTTTCTGTTTCTCAACTGAGAAAATTAAATAAGGAAATCAGCATAATCAACTTAAATTTGCTGACTATGTTTATAAATAATACAAGTATGTTCTCTTTCAATATTTTATATCTTGATGGATTTTCATGAATATGTAGATATTTTAATGACTAAATACATACCATACTTGTTAGAGCCAATAAAATAGAATAGCTTTCCTGTTTATAAGATTCATATATTATTTTAATTACCAAGAAAATTGCAAAGGGTTACTAAAATGCAATAACAACAATAAATTAAGCGTTAATATGATAGCATATAAATATAATAAGACTTCTATTCATTTACCTTGATTTATGTGTTAATTTGCTTAGTTTCTGCTTAGAAATAGCTCAGTATATACAATGGAGAAATCTAAGAGACAAAAAAAATTGACTTTTCTATTTATAAAAAGAATCAAGTAAATATACATTTTTCCTTCCTAATGGATACTGCAAAACAAATTATCTTACCTACTTTGTCTTCCCCCATAATGGTTTTGCCTACTTTCATACTTCAAGGAAAAGAGGGGAAAAAACGTTAATGCAATCATGTCCACTTTATCAACTTGTAATTTAAAATAATCACAGAAGACATATGAGCCCCCTACGTTTAAGTAGCTCTCACTTTAATAAGAATTTCAGTAATTGATTTAATATTTATTTGGCCTGAATAATGAAAGTGAAATTCTCTGCCACCACTCCATCCTCATCCACTTGGTTGCCCAGCAACATAGAACAGAGCAGAGACCCAGCAGAACAAAAACAGGCTTAAGGATCACAGAAACTGATTATAAGAAACTATTTCTTCCCGATTAGATAAAATCTCATGATTTTATGTATCTCATGATTTCCATATCTAATATGTGCGAGAATGTACATATAAATTTAATCCTCATAAACAGTAGGAGTTGTGACAGTTACCTCTGATGAAATTTAGTTAACAAGCTTGCTTTAGTTATTTAAATAGAGTTTCAGGTAGTAATTTTCCCATAGCCTCAATTTCTTTCCTTAAGAAAGAATATGAGAATTAGAGTTATTGCCCTCAGGGATTGAGGACTGGGGGTATAAAAGCCAATAGAAAGGTGTGCCTTGTAAAACAGGGTCTCAATTTAAAACAAACCACAGTTCTTTATGTGCAAGAATTAGAGCTTATCTAACTAACATATGAATTTGATCACAAACAGGTTTGTCTGTAGCAGTAAAGTTGAAGTGTTTTTAGGATTTTTGGATGCTTTTCAGATTATAAGAATCTTTTTAATCAGCTGTTTAATTTCACTTGAGAAGTAAAATTATAAATATGTTAAAGCCAGATATAATTTAATCTAACAGAAATCATTATTCATCACTGCCAAAGACATATTGATAAAAAAATTTCAAAGAATATCTTATCTATGAGAGGTAATGGAATGAGTTTCCCACGGGGGTAAGGAAATTTTTTGAGAGTATTTTCATATAATAAAAGACTAGTGCCATATGAGCGTCTGTTTGAATTTGGAGCAGACCTTTTCTCTTTAGGTTAAAAGGATATACACAACTGCTTCCTGAGGTTTCTCGTGATTCTGCAGTATACTTTAGAATATTAATATTTATAGGTATTAGGTATCTTAAAGGTAGCATTCTAAATTAAAATCAGCAACATTTGTAAGATTTAAAATGAGGAAAATTCACTCATATATTTTTACTGTACTTTGATTCAAAATGCCTTATTTACTTAGAGATAGTATTGTAAATAAGAAACGGGGCAAGATGCCACAAAATGAAGCAACTCTTCTATAAACTTAATTAAAATCATGATGATACATTCAGCCTTGAGTTTAGTTTTATTTTCAGCTAGTCATCTGCAGCCTTGCTTCCCACAGAGGGAGATTGCCAGTCTCACAACACACTGTGCAGCTTGGATGAACAGTATTACAGGCTGCTTATGAGCATATTACATCTGGGATCTGTGGAGAGCAGCCAGAGCAGCAAGACAGCGATGCTGAATGCAGGGTATTTTCTAGGTAGATTTCCTAGCCACCTAAATGCTCACCACTTTTCTTCAATACAGTGTTCAGAATGCAGTAAAAAAATGTATTTCCATTTTAACTGTTGTTCCTGGTAAGATCAGCAGGTTACTCTGATTTTAAAATTTTGGTTTTAAAGTTGTTCATATGATCATGAGTCCTTTGCTATGGGCATATTTGTGTTTTTCAAGTTAATTTAGTGACTTTGTAGCTGAAGTGGTAAACTAGTTTTAGCTCCGGCAACTGAAGCAGCCATTCTACTGCTGACACTTGGTTAGTCTGCCTATACTGTATGTCTGTGTCAGAAAGTGTCATGCCTTTTATGTATCTGTGAACATGTGCACATACATTCAAAGGATAGCAACACAACAAAAAGACAGTGTGGAAGATCCATTATTCAGGGGCATGGCAGGTTTACATCTTGGGATGTAGGTATTCATCCAAAAAATATTAAAGAACTATGAGGGGCTAAGAACTCTGGATACAAAAATAAATAGAGCATTGCCCTGATCTCCAGTGGTTTGTAGTCTAGTTTACTTGGCTGCAGCAGAGCAGGGCATATAAAGAAAGGCTGGAGCTTGAAATGAGGTCCATCCTTCTAAGAGAAGAGGGCAAATGGTAGGACATTGAATTCATCTGCAATATCTATGATGTCCAGTGTAGCAAACAAGTCTCCACAGCATGTGGTGGGCAGCAGTTGGAGGAGTATCCAACTCGAAGTCTTGAAATATCCTAAAAGAAAGATACTGTGCAGGGAAGAGTCAACATAGCAGGTCTAAGACTGCTATCCTTAGGAACACTGGCTTTTAAGGTTGGCCTTTGGCTGGTGTTTGGGAACTTGAATGATCAAGTTTCCTAGACTGATTTAAAACTTTCTCTAAATGGCAGGAGTGGCTCACTGTGTACTATGTCTAAACTATTTTCACAATGTGTTTTATACTGAATATCCATTTTCCTTCAGAGAGGCTGGAAATTTTGTACATGCTACAAAAAAAAAATTTAAAGCAAATAACTATTTCTGTCATTCGTTTTTAAAGAACCAAGGAAATATAGAAAATATAAAAACACAAACAGCTGCAATTCAGGGAGTAAATAAAGGAATGACACAGGCCTTAAATTTAACAGCCTCCAAAGCCACCTGCACTGTATCATCAGTGAGGGGGCTCTGTTACAAGGGCAAGATCCTCCAGCCTATGTGACTGTCCCCCAATAAAATACCCTGGGCACTCATTCTTTAATGAACTTCCCTGGTAGACATTTCACAGGTTCTGTGACAACTCATTACTGAAGAAATTAAGTATGTCCTGTGTAACTAAACTGGTAGACGCTTGGAAGTTTGCACCTGGTTTCCTAAAGACTTCACTCTAATAGGCCTTTCCCTTGCTGATTTTTACTTTGAATCCTTTTGCTGTAGTACATTGTAATCATACATATAACAACTTCTTGGTTCTGTGAGACTGTCCACTGAATCACTGAGACTGAGGATGGTTGTAGGGACACCCCCAACAAAGGCAGAATCTGAATTTCAAACTAATACGTAATAGCAGGAGATCTGATGGATAGCAGTATCTTATTTATTGTCCATAAGTCCAAATATGAGACTCCAAGAGATATTGGTCCAGTTTGAAGTACCTTTTCTTCACTTCCTCTGACAATATAAGAAGCATTCAGCCTACCCTGTTTTTTCCACCTCCATGGCCATTAGTTTTGAGTGATGGGAAACTTAAGCTAAATTGGAATTTATTGATTCTCATAACTGAACAATTCTGGGATAGAACTTGTTTCGGTTTGATGCCTAGCTCAAATTACACTTTCCTCTATGATCAGGGACAAGACAAATATGCCCACTATCACCACTCCTATTTAACATACTACTGGAAGTTTTAGCCAGCACAATCTGGCAAGAAAAAGAGATAAAAGCTATCCAAATTGGAAAAGAAGAAGTAAAATGGTTTCTGTTTGCAGATGACATAGTATTACATATATTAAAAAAAATCCCAAAAAGTCCAACAAAAACTGCTAGAACTACTAGACAAATTCAGTAAAATTGCAGAACACAAAGTGAACATACAAAAATAAGTTGCATTTCTATACACTAACAATGAATTATCTGAAAAATAAATAAAACAATTCTGTTTACAGTAGCATCAAAAAGAATAAAAAACTTAGGAATAAATTTAACCAAGGAGGTGAAAGATATACTGAAATCTCTGAGTATACTGAAAACTCTAAGACGTTGGTGAAAGCAACTGAAAGATTTCCCAGTTGCTTATTTGAAGAAGACACAAATAAATGGAGAGATAGCTTGTGTTTATGAATTGGAAGAATTAATGTTGTTACGATATTCATACTATCCAGAGTCATCTATGGATTCAATTCATTCCCTATCAAGATTCCAATGGCATTTTTTTACAAAATTATAAAAAACAGCCATTAAATTTGTATGGAACAACAAAAGACCCTGAATAGCCAAAGCAATCTTGAGAAAGAAGAACAAAGCTGAAGGCATCACACGTCTTTATTTCAAACTATATTACAAAGCTATAGTAATCAAAACAATATGGTATGGGCATAAAAACAGACACAGAACAATGGAGCAGAATAGAGATTCCAGGAACAAACCCATACATATATAGGCAACTTATACTTGACAAGGGAGCCAAGAATACTTATTGAAGAAAAGGTAGTCTCTTCAATAAATACTGCTGGAAAAACTGGGTATTTACATGCAAAATAATGAAAGGATGCCTGACTTAACACCACTCACAGAAATTAGCTCAAACTTGGTTAAAAACTTAAATGTAAGACCTGAAGCCATAAAAATCCTAGAAGAAAACATGAGGAAAAAGCTCCTTGACACTGGTGTTGGCAATGATTTTGTGGATATGATACCAAAAGCACAAGCAACAAAAGCAAAAATAAACAAGAGTGGTTATATCAAACTGAAAGTCTTCTGCAAAGCAAGAGAAATGATCAACAAAATGAAAAGGCAACCTATGGAACAGGAGAAGAAAATATTTTCAAACTATACATCTGATAAGGCCTTAATATCCAAAATTTATAAGGAACTCATACAGCTCAATAGCAAAAAATATAAAATAATCTGATTTAAAAATACGCAAAGGAGTTGAATAGACATTTTCCAAAGAAGATATACAAATGGCCTACAGTCACATGAAAAGACATTCAACATCACTTATCATCAAAGAAATCCAAATCAAAACCACCATGAGATATTGCATTACACTGTTATGAAGGCTGTTATTACAAACACAAGAGATAACAAGTGTTGGCAAGGATGTGGAGAAAAGGGAACCCTTTTACACTGTTGATGGGAATGTAGGTTGGTACAGCCACTGAAGAAAACAGTATGGCATTTCCTCAAGAAATTAAAAATAGAACCAGCATATGATCTAGCAATTTCACTTCTGGGTATATTTCCAAAGGAGATGAAATATCTCTAAGAGATGTGTACACTCTCATGTTCATTGCAGCATTATCTGCAATAGCCAAGACATGGAAATAGCCTAAGTGTTGGTCAACAGATAAATGGTTAAAGAAAATTACATATATATATATATATATATATATATATATATATATATATATATTCACACACTAATGTGTGTGTATATATATATATACACACACACACACTCTTATGCACACATATACAGTACGATATTATTCAGCCTTAAATTAGAAAGAAATCCTGTCATTTGCAACAGTGTGACTGAACCTTGAGGACATTATGTTAAGTGCAATAAGTCAGACAGAGAAAGACAAATACTACATGATCTCACATATATGTGGAATCTAAAAAACCAAACTTCCAGTTATAAGATAAGTATGTTCAGGGATGTAATGTACAACAAGGTGACCATAGTTAACAATACTGTACTGTATATTTGAAAGTTGCTAAGAGAATAGGTCTTGAAATTTCTCACCACACACACACACAATTGTAACTATGTAAGGTGAAGGATGTGTTAACTAACCAATATATTCATATATCAAATTTTTAAAATCCCTGGTACACATGATAAATTTTATAACTGTGTCTTCAATATTTTTGTGCCTTCTGAAAAATTTCTGCCCAAAGTAGCTAATCTATCCAATACCCTTTTTTGATTAAAGGGCTGATCACATAGATCAGTTTGAAATCCTTTCTTGTATTCCAATTAAGTCCTATACCTAGATTAATGAGATGAATGCCTTATTTCAGGTTCAGAATATTATTCAGACTTTCTCTAAGTAATTGATCCTGTGCCTATCATATCAATTTAGATTTTTTAGCCTATTTTTCCACCTAGATTGGCTAACTGGATTCAAATTAAGTTAATTACTGGATTCCTATGGCCTTTTAATTCTGTCTCTTCACCTTATTGCTTGTCTACTAAGCACAGTAATTTAACTTTCCATCACCTTGAAGAAAGGAAATTAGTTTTTTATGAACAAATGTTTCCTGGAATGTGGTCAACCTTTTGTATCCAACTCAACAGGGAATAAGATGCAGAGTAAGACATTGAATTCTTAAGGGAATTCATTTCCCAGTTGCTTATTTCTTTTGAGTTGGAACATGAAACTGCTGTGCCAGTCATCTCATTCACAGTAGATAACTAAAATTATTTAAATTATGTAAATGTAAAATTACATAAATCCCATTATATTTTATTCTTTCTATTAGCCTATAAGGTAAATGAAGATGACTCTATGGGATACATGAGTTACAAGGCAGTGCAAGAAAATGGTAACCTCTGCCTCTGACATGCTAAGCCTACTTTAGACACATCTTTTTCTAGGGTTCACTTTGGTACAAAAAATATTTCTTCCCTCTTATGATTTTAATTTAAGTATACCTGGCAGAGCTTAAAAACAACATAGATCTTCTATGGTGTGTACCAAGGATATACCACTGTTTAATTCATTACAAGCAGGATGAACAGAGCATTGAAATAATACTGCACACTGGTAGGGGGAGAAAAGGACACATTTCAGTTTAAAAATAGTTCTCTCTCATGTGCATACACACATTTTTTTCACTCATTTGTTTTCCTTCTCACCCTCCTTTTTCTTCCGTCTTTCATTTTATACACAAAAATGAAGAATGTGTTAAATATCCTATACAGCAAAGTCACATCATTTATACATTTAACTTGTTCATGCTGAAAGAGAATAATCCAGGAGATATAAATTGTGTGGGTGACTATAGTTCCAGTCCATGAACATATGTCCCAGATTGAGCAGTAAAATGGGAAATTACAATTTGCTGTTTTCTTATGATGTCTCAGTTACCTGTATATCTAATAATGTGAATATAATGCTGACTTGTGTGTGAATCCTTAATTTAAAGATACATATGTTTCATATAAAATAGACCTAAGGACAAGTCAGCCATTATACTTTGCCTGGAGTCTAGCTAAGGAAATAGTAATCTGTTTAGTGATAGAGGAAAAAAACCTGAATACAACATGGAGCTCTTTATTTTATTTTTTTTAACAGCTTTACTGGAGTATAATTGCTTTACAATGTTGTGTTACTTTCTGCTTTATAACAAAGTGAATCAGCTATACATGAACATATATCCCCATATCTCCTCCGTCTTACATCTCCCTTCTACCCTCTCTATCCCACCCCTCTAGGTAGACACAAAGCCCCGAGCTGATCTCCCTGTACTGTCTGGCTGCTTCCCACTAGCTATCTGTTTTACATTTGGTAGTGTATATATGTCCATGCCACTCCCTCACTTTGTCCCAGCTTACCCTTCCCCCATCCCCGTGTCCTCAAGTCCATTCTCTACGTCTGCGTCTTTATTCCTGTCCTGCCCCTAGCTTCTTCAGAACAATTTTTTTTTTTTTAGATTCCATATATATGTGTTCATACAGTATTCGTTTTTCTCTTTCTGACTTACTTGTATGACAGTCTCTAGGACCATCCACCTCACTACAAATAACTCAATTTCGTTTCCATTGTATATATGTGCCACATCTTCTTTATCCATTCATCTGTAGATGGACACTTAGGTTGCTTCCATGTCCTGGCTATTGTAAATAGTGCTGCAATGCACATTGTGGTACATGACTCTTTTTGAATTATGGTTTTCTCAGGGTATATGCCCAGCAGTGCGATTGCTGGGTCTTATGGTAGTTCTGTTTGTAGTTTTGTAAGGAACCTCCGTACTGTTCTCCATAGTGGCTGTATCAATTTATATTCCCACCAACAATGCAAGAGGGTTCCCTTTTCTCCACACCCTCTCCAGCATTTACTGCTTGTAGATTTTTTGATGATGGCCATTCTGACTGGTGTGAGGTGATACCTCACTGTAGTTTTGATTTGCATTTCTCTAATGATTAGTGATGTTGAGCATCCTTTCATGTGTTTGTTGGCAGTCTGTATATCTTCTTTGGAGAAATGTCTATTTAGATCTTTTGCCCATTTTTGTATTGGGTTGTTTGTTTTTTTGATATTGAGCTGTATGAGCTGCCTGTATATATTGGAGATTAATCCTTTGTCAGTTCCTTCGTTTGCAAATATTTGCTCCCATTCTGAGGGTTGTCTTTTCATCTTGTTTATGGTTTCCTTAGCTGTGCAAAAGCTTTTAAGTTTCATTAGGTCCCATTTGTTTATTTTTGTTTTTAATTTCATTTTTCTAGGAAGTGGGTCAAAAAGGATCTTGCTGTGATGTATGTCATAGAGTGTTCTGTCTATGTTTTCCTCTAAGAGTTTTATAATGTCTGGCCTTACATTTAGGTCGTTAATCCACTTTGAGTTTATTTTTGTGTATGGTGTTAGGGAGTGTTCTAATTTCATTCTTTTCCATGTAGCTGTCCAGTTTTCCCAGCACCACTTATTGAAGAGGATGTCTTTTCTCCACTGTATATTCTTGCCTCCTTTATCAAAGATAAGGTGACCATATGTGTATGCATTTATCTCTGGGCTTTCTATCTTGTTCCATTGATCTATATTCCTGTTTTTCTGCCAGTACCATATTGTCTTGATTACTGTAGATTTGTAGTATAGTCTGAAGTGAGGGAGCTTGATTCCTCCAGCTCCGTTTTTCTTTCTCAAAATTGCCTTGGCTATTCAAGGTCTTCTGTGTTTCCATACAAATTATGAAATTTTTTGTTCTAGTTCTGTGAAAAATGCCAGTGGTAGTTTGATAGGGATTGCACTGAATCTGTAGATTGCTTTGGGTAGTACGATCATTTTCATAATGTTAACTCTTGCAATCCAAGAACATGGTATATCTCTCCATCTGTTTGTATCATCTTTAATTTCTTTCATCCGTGTCTTATAGTTTTCTGCCTACAGGTCTTTTGTCTCCTTAGGTAGGTTTATTCCTAGATACTTTATCCTTTTCGTTGCAATAGTAAAGGGGAGTGTTTCCTTAATTTCTCTTTCAGATTTTTCATCATTAGTGTATAGGAATGCAAGAGATTTCAGTGCATTAATTTTACATCCTGCTACTTTATCAAATTCATTGATTACATCTAGTAGTTTCCTGGTAGCATCTCTGGGATTCTCTATGTATAATATCATGGCATCTGCAAACAGTGACAGTTTTACTTCTTCTTTTCCGATTTGTATTCCTTTCATCTTCTTCTCTGATTGCTGTGGCTAAAACTTCCAAATCTATGTTGAGTAATAGTGGTGAGAGTGGGCAACCTTGTCTTCTTCCTGATCTTAGTGGAAATGGTTTCAGTTTTTCACCATTGAGAATGATGTTGGCTGTGGGTTTGTCATATATGGGCTTCATTATGTTGAGGTAAGTTCCCTCTATGCCTACTTTCTGGAGGGTTTTTATCATAAATCAGTGTTGAATTTTGTCAAAAGACTTTTCTGCATCTGTTAACATGATCATATAGTTTTTGTCCTACACTTTGTTAATATGGTTTATCACATTAATTGATTTGCGTATGTTGAAGAATCCTTGCATTTCTGGGATAAACCCCACTTGATAATGGTGTATGATCCTTTTAATGTGCTGTTAGATTCTGTTTGTTAGTATTTTGTTGAGGAGTTTTGCTTCTATGTTCATCAGTGATATTGGCCTCTAGTTTTCTTCTTTTGTGGCATCTTTTTCTGGTTTTCGTATCAGGTTGATGGTGACATCGTAGAATGAGTTTGGGAGTGTTCTTCCCTCTGCTATATTTTGGAAGAGTTTGAGAAGGATAGGTGTTAGCTCTTCTCTAAATGTTTGATAGAATTTGCCTGTGAAGCCATCTAGTCCTGGGCTTTTTTTTTGTTGGAAGATTTTTAATCACCGTTTCAATTTCAGTGCTTGTGATTGGTCTGTTTATATTTTCTATTTCTTCCTGGTTCCGTTTCAGAAGGTTGTGCTTTTCTAAGAATTTGTCCATTTCTTCCAGGTTGTCCATTTTATTGGTATATCGTTTCTTGTAGTAATCTCTCATGATTCTTTGTATTTCTGCAGTGTCAGTTGTTACTTCTCCTTTTTCATTTCTAATTCTATTGATTTGAGCCTTCTCCCTTTTTTTCCTGATGAGTCTGCCTAATGGGTTATCAATTTTCTTTATCTTCTCAAAGAACCAGCTTTTAGTTTTATTGGTCTTAGCTATTGTTTCCTTCATTTCTTTTTCCTTTATTTCTGATCTGATCTTTATGATTTCTTTCCTTCTGCTAACTTTGGAGTTTTTTTGTTCTTCTTTCTCTAATTGCTTTAGGTAAAGGGTAGGTTGTTTAGTTGAGATGTTTCTTGTTTCTTGGGGTAGGATTGTATTGCTATAAACATCCCTCTTAGAACTGCTTTTGCTGCATCCCATAGGTTTGAGGTCATCGTGTTTTCATTGTCATTTGTTTCTAGGTATTTTTTGATTTCCTCTTTGATTTGTTCAGTGATTTCTTAGTTATTTGGTAATGTATTGTTTAGCTTCCATGTGTTATATTTTTTACAGATTTTTTACTGTAACTGATATCTAGTCTCATAGCTTTGTGGATGGAAAAGATAGTTGATATGATTTGTTTTCTTAGTTTTACCAAGGCTTGATATGTGACCCAAGATATGATCTATCCTGGAGAATGTTCCATGAGCACTTGAGAAGAAAGTGTATTTTGTTGTTTTTGGAGGGAATGTCCTGTAAATATCAATTACGGCCATCTTTTTTAATGTATCATTTAAAGCCCGGGTTTCCTTATTCCTTTTCATTTTGGATGGTCTGTCCATTCGTGAAAGTGAGGTGTTAAAGTCCCCTACTATGATTGTGTTACCGTCGATTTCCTCTTTTATGGCTGTTAGCATTTGCCTTAAATATTGAGGTGCTCCTATGTTGGGTGCATAAATATTTACAATTGTTACATCTTCTTGGCTTGATCCCTTGATCATTATGTAATGTCCTTCTTTGTCTCTTGTAATAGTCTTTATTTTAAAGTCTATTTTGTCTGATATGAGAATTGCTACTCCAGCTTTCTTTTGATTTGCATTTGCATGGAATATCTTTTTCCATCCCCTCACTTTCAGTCTGTATGTGTCCCTAGGTCTGAAGTGAGTCTCTTGTAGACCGCATATATATGGGTCTTATTTTTTGTATCCATTCAGCCTGTCTCTGTCTTTTGGTTGGAGCATTTAATCCATTTACATTTAAGACAGTTATTGATATGTTTGTTCCTATTACCATTTTCTTCATTGTTTTGGGTTTGTTATTGTAAGCCTTTTCCTTCTCTTGTGTTTCCTGCCTATAGAAGTTCCTTTAGCATTTGTTGTAAAGCTGGTTTGGTGGTGCTGAATTCTCTTAGCTTTTCTTTTCTGTAAAGGTATTAATTTCTCCTTTCAATCTGAATGAGATCCTTGCTGGGTAGAGCAATCTTGGTTGTAGGTTTTCCCCTTTCATCACTTTAAATATGTCCTGCCACTCTCTTCTGGCTTGCAGAGTTTCTGCTGAAAGATCAGCTGTTAACCTTATGGGGATTCCCTTGTATGTTATTTGTTGTTTTCCCCTTGCTGCTTTTAATATTTTTTTCTTTGTGTTTAATTTTTGGTAGTTTGATTAATATGTGTCTTGGCGTGTTTCTCCTTGGATTTATCCTGTATGGGAGTCTCTGCGCTTCCTGCACTTGATTGACTATTTCCTTTCCCATATTGGGGAAGTTTTCAACTATAATCTCTTCAAATATTTTCTCAGTCCCTTTCTTTTTCTCTTCTTCTTCTGTGACCCCTATAATTCAAATGTTCGTGCATCTAATGTTGTCCCAGAGGTCTCTGAGACTGTCCTCAATTCTTTCCAGTGTTTTTTCTTTATTCTGCTCGGAAGTAGTTATTTCCACTATTTTATCTTCCAGGTCACTTATCCCTTCTTCTGCCTCAGTTATTCTGCTATTGATTCCTTCTAAATAATTTTTAATTTCATATATTGTGTTTATCATTGTTTGTTTGCTGTTTAGTTCTTCTAGGTCCTTGTGAAACTTTTCTTGTATTTTCTCCGTTCTATTTCCAAGATTTTGGATCATCTTTACTATCATCACCCTGAATTCTTTTTCAGGTAGACTGCCTATTTCCTCTTCATTTGTTTGGTCTGGTGGGTTTTTACCTTGCTCCTGCATCTGCTGTGTGTTTCTCTGCTTTCTCATATTTCTTAACTTACTGTGTTTGGGATCTCCTTTCTACAGGCTGCAGGTTCATAGTTCCCGTTGTTTTTGGTGTCTGCCCCCAGCGGGTAAGTTTGGTTCATTGGGTTGTGTAGGCTTCCTGGTGGAGGGACTAGTGCCTCTGTTCTGGTGGATGTGGCTGGATCTTGTCTTTCTGGTGGGCAGGACCGCTTTGTTTTGGGGTGTCTGTGAACTTATGATTTTAGGCAGCCTCTCTGCTAATGGGTGGGGTTGTGTTCCTGTCTTGCTAGTTTTTTGCCATAGGGTGTTCAGCACTGTAGTTTGCTGGTCATTGAGTGGTGCTGGATCTTAGCATTAAGATGGAGATCTCTGAAAGAGCTTTTGCCATTTGATAATACGTGGGGCCGGGAGGTCTCTGGTGGATCAATGTCCTGAACTCAGCTCTCCTTCCTCAGAGACTCAGTCCTGACATCCGGCTTGAGCATCAAGACTGTCAGCCACGTGGCTCTTTCCTGATATTATTTTCTTCTTGAGGGCCAGCACTTGCTCATCTGTGTATCTCCATTGTTTGAAAACTAGCTGATGCCTCTTAAATGTCTTGAAAAAGCATCATAGAGACTTGAGGTGTAGGTCTGCCTCTTCAGTTCGTCATGGCCGGCCAATTAGCTGTGCTTTCCCTGTTATCAGTTTGTCAAGTCAGAGAGTCCAGGTAAGATGCTAAATGCACAAAATAATCCACCTTGCTAACTCTGAAGGGTTGCTAAATCCATAGGATGCAACATTGAGCTCTTGAGGGGCAGAATGTGGTATGTCAATCTTCAAAGGGACATAAAAATACTATTTACTGTATTTTAAGGGTAAAACAAAGGATTTTGAGAGAAAATTATGAGACCTTTAGAGCCTAATCATCTCCACTGTATCATCACCATCACCATCGTGTCTTCACCCTAATTATACAGGCATAATGTTTGTAAGCCTCATGTAATATTTTCAAAAGAGCTTTGTCTTTCATTGGTTCTTTTCCGTGAAATAATTTGATAATAGTTATCACAGTCTGAAAAGGAGACATTTGACCCATCAAATTCAATTCTAGAATTTTTTCCTAAGGGAATATTCCTGCATATAGAAAAACATATGTACAAATATATTCACCGCAGGGCTTTTTCAAGAACAAAAATAGGAACAAAAACCTAAACTTTCAACAATGACAAACTGTTTAATAATTCCACCTCAATATAACAGTGTACTGTTAAGTCATTATTAATAACAGATGATGTCTATAAAGTGTTTACCATGTGCCAGGCACATAATAAAATTACATGTATTAATGTAGTATAATTCTTAACAGCCATTAGGTTTTGTCTAAAATATTATATTTGTATGTATTTAGTTTATATATGCCTGGATATATTTTGTGATTTATGAATATATTTGTACAAGAAAAATTTTAGAAGACTATAACAAAAATGTAAATAACAATATAGGTGAAATAGGTTAGAATGATTTCTTTTATTAAAATATTTTTAATATACAAAATTGTATTTCAGGTATACAGCATAGTGATTCAGTATTTTTAGATTATACTCCATTAAAAGTTGTTACAAGATAATGGATGTAATTCCCTGTATTATACAATATATCCTTGTGCTTATCTGTTTCGTACATAATACTTTGTATCTTTTAATCCCATACCCCTAATTTGTCCTCCCCTTTTGCTCTCCCATTTGGTAGCCAATAGTTTGTTTTCTATATCTGCGAGTCAGTTTTTGTTTTACAAATACATTCACTTGTATTACTTTTTAAGATTCCACATAAATGATAACACACTGTATTTGTCTTTCTCTCTCTGACTTATTTCACTAAGTATAATATTTTCTGTATCCATCCACATTGCTGCAAATGCCAGAATTTCACTCTTTTTCATGACGAATATCTATTGTATGTATATATGCCACATCTTCTTTATCCATTCATCTGTTCATGGGCATTTGGGTTGTTTCCATGTTTTGGCTAGTGTAAATAGTGCTACTGTGAACATTGGAGTGCATGTATGTTTTCAACTTACTGTTTTTGTTTTTACTCGTTTTATACCCACAAGTGGAATTGCTTGTGTCGTATGGCAGTTTTCTTTTAGTTTTCTGAGGAACCTCCATACTGTTTTTCACAGCGGCTTCACCAATTTACATTCCCACCAGCAGTGTACAAGAGTTCACTTTTCTCCACATCCTCTCCAACATTTGTTATCTGTAGACTTTTTGATAGCCATTCTGACAGGTGTGAGGTGATCCTTCATTATTGTTTTGATTTGCATTTCTCTAATAATTAGCAGTGTTGAGCATCTTTTCATGTGTTTGTTAGCCATCTGTATATCTTTGAAAAAATATCTATTCAGGTCTTGTGCCCATTTTTTGATTGGGTTGTTTGGTTTTTTGATGTGTAGTTGTATGAGCAGTTTATATATTTTGGATATTAACCCCTTATCAGTCATGTCATTTACAAATATTTTCTCTCATTCCATAGGCTGTCTTTTCATTTTGTCTGTGGTTTCCAGTGCTGTGCAAAAGCTTTTAATTCAGGCCTACTTATTTAGTTTTGCTTTTATTTCCTTTGCCTTAGGAGACAAATCCCCCCAAAATTGCTACAATTTATATCAAAGAGGGTTCTGCCTGTGTTCTCTAGGAATTTTATGGTGTCAGATCTTAAATTTAAGTTTTTAGTCCATTCTGAGTTTACTTTTGTATATGATGTGAGGAAGCATTCTAATCTCATTCTTTTACATGTAGCTGTCCAGTTTTCCCAGCACCACTTGTTGAAGAGACTGTGTTTCCTCCATTGTATATTCTTGCCTACTTCATCAGATATTAATTGACCATAGGTGTGTGGATTTATTTCTGGGATTTCTATTTCATTCCATTCATCTATGGGTCTGGTTTTGTACCAGTTCCTTGCTATTTTTGATTTTTTTTTTCATCGAGGCACAGTTGATGTACAACATTATATAAGTTTCAGGTGTACAACATAGTGATTCACAATTTTTAAAGGTTATACTTCATTTATAGTTATTATAAACTATTGGCTATATACCCTGTTATAAAATATATCCTTGTAGCTTATTTATTTTATACATAGTGGTACAAACTACTACTAATTGTAGTTTTTACCTCTTAATCCCCTACCCCCATACTGTCCCTCCCCACTTCCCTCTCCCCCCCAGGTAACCACTGGTTTGTTCTCTGTACCTGTGAGTCTGTTTCTTTATTGTTATATTCACTCGTTTTTTTTTTTTTAGATTCCACATGTAAGTGACTAACATATAATATTTGTCTGTCTCCATCTGACTTATTTCCTTAAACATAATACCCTCCAAGTCCATCCATGTTGTTGCAAATGGCAAAATTTCATTCTTTTTTATGACTGAATAATATTCCATTATGTATGTCTAAGATTCCACATACATATAAATGATATAATATATATATACCACTTATTGAAGAGACGGTCTATTCTTTGTTGTATATTCTTGCCTACTTTGTCATAGATTAATTGGCCATAAGTTTGTGGGTTTATGTCTGGGCTCGCTATTCTGTTCCATTGGTCCATGTATCTGTTTTTGTGCCATTACAATGCTATTTTGATTACCTAAGCTTTGTACTGTATTCTGAAGTCTGGGAGCATGATACCTCCAGCTTTGTTCTTTTTTCTCAAGAATGCTTTGACAATTCGAGATCTTTTGTGGTTTCATATGCATTTTAGGATTACTTATTTTAGTTCTGTGAAAGATTTCATGGGTATTTTGATTCGGATTCCACTAAATCTGCCGATTGTTTTTAGTTAGTGTGGTCATTATTTTTTTTTTTTTTTTTTTTTGCGGTACGCGGACCTCTCACTGTTGTGGCCTCTCCCGTTGTGGAGCACAGGCTCCGGACGCACAGGCTCAGTGGCCATGGCTCACAGGCCTAGCCGCTCCACGGCATGTGGGATCTTCCCGGACCGGGGCACGAACCCGTGTCCCCTGCATCGGCAGGTGGACTCTCAACCACTGCACCACCAGGGAAGCCCAGTGTGGTCATTTTAACAACGTTAATACTTTCAATCTGATAGCACAGGATATCTTTCCATTTCTTTGTATCATCTTCAAATTTTTTTATCAATGTTTTATACTTTTCAGTATATAGGTCTTTCAACTCCTAGTCTAAATTTATTCCTAGGTATTGATATGATTTTAAGCTGGATTGCTTTTTTTTTTTCTTCACCCTCTCTTTCTGATATTTCATTACTAGAGTCTAATAAAGCAACAGATTTCTGTATATACCTTTAGTATCCTGCAACTTTGCTGAGTTCATTTATTAATTCTAATAATTTTAGGGTCAAGACTTTAGGGTTTTCTTTATAAAATATCTTGCTGTTAGCAAATAGTGATAGTTTTACTTCTTCCCTTCCAATTTGATGTATTTTATTTCTTTTTCTTGTCTGATTTCCATGGCTAGGACTTCCAACACTATCTTAAATAAAAGTGATGAGAGTGGGTATCCTTATTTTATTCGTAATTTAGAGGACTTTCAGCTTTTCACAGTTGAGTATGATGTTAGCTGTGGGTTTGGCATAAATGACCATTATTTTGTTGCAGTATGTTCTCATTTTTGTCATGAATGGATGTTGCATTTTGTCAAATACTTTTTCTCCATCTTTTGACATGATCATGTGAATTTTATTCTTCCTTTTGTTAATGTGGTGTGTCACATTGATTTATTTGCAAATATTGAGCCATCCTTGTGACCCTGGAATAAATTTAACTTGAACATGGTATATGATCCTTTTTATGTGTTGTTGATTCAGTTAGCTAATATTTTGTTGAGTATTTTTACATCTATATTCATAAAAGATATTGGCCCATAATTTTCTTTTTTTTTCTTCTTTTTTTTTTTTTTTTTTTGTAGTGTCTTTGTCTGGTTGTATTATCAGGGTAACGGTTGCCTCGTGGAATAAATTTAAGTGTGTTCCCTCCTCTTCAGTTTTTTGGAACAGATTGAGAAGGATTGGTATTAGTTCTTCTTTATGTGTTTGGTAGAATTCCCCTGTGAAGCCAACCGGTCCTGGACTTTTGTTTGCTGGGAGGTTTTCTGTTTTGTTTTGTCTTTCTTTCCTTTTTCTTTTTTTTTTTTTAATTGAAGTATTGCTTTGTTTTTTTACAGTGTTGCATTAGTTTCAGGTGTACAGCAGAGTGTTTTGGCTTTCAGATTCTTTTCCATTTAGGTTATTACAAGATACTGAATACAGTTCCCTATGCTATATCCTTGTTTTTTATCTATTTTTTATATAGTAGTGTATGTCTGTTAATTCCAAACTCCTAATTTATCCTTCCCCCACCCCTTGCTCTCCTCTTTGGTAACCATGTTTGTTTTCTATGTCTATGAGTCTATTTCTCTTCAAAAAAATAAGTGTATTTATCTCATTTTTTTGGATTACACACATAAGTGACATTATATAATTTTTGTCTTTCTCTATCTGACTTACCTCACTTAGTATGCTAATCTTTATGTCCATCCATGTTGCTGATGATAGCATTATTTCATTCTTTTTTATCACTGAGTAATATTCCATTATATATATATGCTGGGAGGTTTTCTTATTACAAATTTAATTTTACTACTACTGATGGTTTCATTCAGATTATCTGTTTCTTCTTGATTCAGTCTTGGCAGGTTGTATGTTTCTAGAAATTTATCCTTTTCTTCTAGGTTGTCCAATTTGTTAGCATATATCTGTTCATAGTACTCTCATGATTTTTTTTATCTCTGTGGTATTGGTTGTTATTGCTCCTCTTTCATTACTTATTTTGTTTATTTGCATTCTCTCTGTTTTCTTCTTGGTGAGCCTGTCTAAACGTTTATCAAAAACCAGCTCTTGATCTTTCCTATTTTTTTTTAAATCTCTATTCTGTTTATTTCCTCTCTGATCTTTATTATTTCCTTCCTTCTGCAGACTTTGGGCTTTGTTTGTTCTTCTTTTTCTAATTCCTTTAGGTGCTAAGTTAGGTTGTTTGTTTGAGGTTTTTCTTGTTTCTTGACAAAGGACTGTATTGCTATAAACTTCCTTCCTGGAACTGCTTTTGCTGTATCCCATAGATTTTGAAGTGCTGTGTTTGCATTTTCATTTTCTCGAGGTATTTTCTGATTTCCTCTTTGATTTCATCATTGACCTGTTGGATTTTAGTAGCATATTGTTCAGTTTCCACACGTTTTTTCTTCTCCCATTTTTCTTTTTCTAATTGATTTTTAGTTTCATACCACTGTGGTTAGAAAAAATGTATGATATAATTTCTATCCTCTTAAATTTGTTGAGACTTTTTTGTGGCCTAGCATGTGATCTACCCTGGAGAATGATCCATGTTCACTTGAAAAGAATGTGTATTCTGCTGTTTATGGATATAATATCCCATGGACATTAATCTTTTAAGTCCAGCTGGTCTCTTGGGTCATTTATAATCACTGTTGGCATTATTCATTTTCTGTATGGATGATCTGTTCATTGATGTCTATGTGGTGTTAAAGTTCCCTAATATTATTGAACTATTGTTAATTTCTCCCCTTAGGTCTGTTAGTATTTGTTTATAATATTTAGAGGCTTTTGTAGGGGGTGCAAATATGTTAACAAATGTAATATCCTCTTCTTGTTTTGATCCCTTTGTCATTATATAAAGCCCTTCTTTGTCTTTTGTTATAGCCTTTGTATAAGTCTATTTTTTTGTATATGAGTTTTGCTACCCCCACTCTCTATTCATTTCTATTTTCAGGAATTATCTTGTTCCATCCTCTCACTTTCAGTCTGTATGTATTTTTAGTCCTGAAGTGAGTCTCTTGTAGGAAGCATATTGAAGTCTTGTTATTTTATCCAAACAGCCACCCAGTGGCTTTTGATCAGAGCATTTAGTCCATTGACATTTAAAGTAACTGTTGGACAAAAAGACAACCCTTAGAATGGGAGAAAATATTTGCAAATGAAGCAACTGACAAAGGATTAATCTACAGAATTTACAAGCAGCTCATGCAGCTCAATATCAAAAAAACAAACAACCCAATCCAAAAATGGGCAGAAGACCTAAATAGACATTTCTCCAAAGAAGATATACAGATTGCCATATGAAAGGATGCTCAACGTCACTAATCATTAGAGAAATGCAAATCAAAACTACAGTGAGGTATCACCTCACACCAGTCAGAATGGCCATCATCAAAAAATCTACAAGCAGTAAATGCTGGAGAGGGTGTGGAGAAAAGGGAACCCTCTTGTCTTCTTTTTTTTTTTCTATTGCTGCCTTTAGAATTCTCTCTTTATATTTAACTTTTGCTATTTTAACTCTGATATGTCTTAGTGTGGGTCTGTTTGAGTTCATCTAGTTTGGGACCCTCTGAGCTTCCTGTACCTGGATATCGGTTTCTTTCTTCAGGTTTAGGAAGTTATCAGCCATAATTTCCTCAAATACCTTTTCTATCCCCTTCCTTTTCTCTTCTCCTTCTGGAACCCCTATAATGTGAATGTCAGAATGCTTAATGTTATTTCAGTGATCTCTTAAATTGCTTTCATTTTTAAAAGTTTCTTTTTCTTTCTTCTGTTCTGATGGGGAGATTTCCATCATTCCATCTAGATCACTTATGCATTCTTCTGTATCATTGAGTCTGCTATTCATTCCTTTTACTGTGTGGTTTTTTTTTTTATTTCAGCTGTTGAATTATCCATTTCTGTTTTTTTTTTATATTTTCTGGTTCCTTATTTAAATATTCAGTGTTTAGATCAATTCTTTTCCCTAATTCAGTTAACATTTTTACACCAATGTTTTGAATTCTTTATCTGGTAAACTGTTTATTTCTGTTTCATTATTTATTTTTTCAGGGATTTTTCTTTTGCTCTTTCAATTAAGAGTAGTTCGTCTGCCTTTTCATTTTGCTTTAACTTTCACTGCCTCTATGAATTTAGGTGAAACAGTTACTTATTACAGCCTTAAAGGGGTATTGTTGTGTGGTAGTGTATCTATACAGACTGCATGTGCCCAATGCCTTTGATGGGAGAGCTGGGTTTAACATGGATGCAGTCGTCTTTCCTCTGGGTGTACTGGCAGCAGTCACCTTGGTAGTGGGTGGGGCAGGAGATGGATGGGCTAGAACAGACTGCAGATATGAGGCTAGACTTCTCTGCTCACCACCCAGTCTAAGTTGCTCACCACTAGATTCTAAGTTGCTGGAGCAGAAGCCCTGAGGTTCAGGCTTGAGCTGACTCTGTTCCCTTTAAGTGTGTTTTTCCCTCTCCCTGCACTGTGACCTTTGCCCCAGAGAAGGGGAATGCTGAAACAGGTGAGGCCTGTTCACCAACAGAGATCCGATAGCTGCCGGTGTAGGCATCTGTGGCTCTGCTCAAATGCAGCTGTACCTGTAAGACCCCTTTGTTTCTCACAGCTCATCACTGCTCCCAGCCTTCACTGCTCCCCCACTGTTGTGGAACCACTCTGCAGGCCGGGTGGGGGCCCATGTGGACTCTCAGCTCATGTCTGGGGATTAGCTGTGGTACAGCAGCCACCATCAGGGATCTGGGCTGCTTATGAGGCTCTGCCTGAGTAAGCACCAACAATGGCCACTGCTATCCCACCCAGGCTCCACCCTGGGACCAGGTTGAGTCTTTCCCCTGGTCCTGGCAGCCCCAGATCCAGTGCTGCACTGTGGTGTGGAGTGAGCAGGGCTGGAGCACTTGCTCAGCTCAGACTGGAGCCCACAGTGAGTCTGTCACAGGAAAGCTGACTGCTGATAGGGCAGACCTCTCTGCACCCTGCCTCGGGCTAGTTTGTGCGCCCCTTGTGAGCACCATCCAGGTTTCTCCAGCCTTTCTGTCTGACCCAGAGGTCCTCCAACCACCCGGGGGGCTTGTCTCCTCCTTGTAGGACCCCAGGACTGGAATGCACAGTCTATGGCTCAACCTGCTCACTCCCCATGGTGGGTGTCCACTCATGTAATCTCCCTTCTCCTCTCAGTCCCCTCCCAGGGGCACAGGTCCCAACCTAATCACTGTTCTTCCCCTCCTATCCAAGAACATATGTATCTTTCTTACAGCCTTGGTTGTATAGGAGTCCTGCCAGTTTCCAATTAGTTTTCAGTGAGGATTGTTCCATATGTAGATGTATTTTTGATGTGTTTGTGGGGGGATGTGAGCTCCACGTCCTCTTACTCGCCATCTTGATTGCCCTCTGTGGAGTGATTTTTTTTTTTAATATTGTGTTTTATAATTTTTATAAACTGAAGATATTACTTAATTTGGGCCTTTAGTTACAGATTCTCTAACTCTGTGCTGTCAATAGAATAGCTCTGTGGAATAGAATGTCCACATGCATTTTAATGAAAATTAATTTGAAATTAAGTAAAATCTAAAATTCACTTCCTCAGTAGCACTTGCCACATTTCCAGTATTCAATAACCACAGGTGGTTGGTGTCTCTTTCATATTAGACAAGCAAATATAAAACATTTCCATCATCACACATGCTCTGTTGGGCCAGTGCTGACTAACTCTTGAATTAAAGGCTGTAGTCCAGCAGCAGTTCCTTGTAGAAACAGTAAAACATCTCCATCCTACGAGTTATAGCAGTGTAATTGTTATATCTTTTCCTGCGTACTTGTGGTAGGCAATTGATTGTTATAACAGCTGTCTGTTAAGCAGAGGTATGAGATTCTGAAATTGGGAGCCCAATTTGGGCATAGCTTAAAGTCTGTCTTTGAAGACTGGCAGAAGTATAACCGTGTTCTTTCAAAGTGCTTGATTACCTCACACCTGTCAGAATGGCTGTTATCAAAAAGACCACAAATAGCAAATGCTGACAGGGATGCAGAGAAAAGCGGACCCTTGTACACTGTTGGTAGGGATGTAAATTGGTGTAGACACTCTGGAAAACAGTGTGGAGGTTCCTCAAAAAACTAAAAATAGAACTACCATATGACCCAGCAGTGCTGCTCCTGGGTATATATCCTGAAAAAAAAAAAACACACTAATTTGAAAAGATACATGCACCCCAGTGTTCACAGCAGCATTATTTATAATAACCAACATACGGGAACAACCTAAATGTCCATCAACAGACAACTGGATTAAGAAGATGTGGTAAATATACAGTGAAATATTACTCAGCCATTAAACAAGAATGAAATACTGCCATTTGCAGCAACTGGATGGACCTAGAAGATATTATGCTTTAGTGAAGTAAGTTAGACAGAGAAAGACAAATCCTATGTAATATCACTTATATACATAATGGAATAGTGGAATCTAAAAATTAATATAAATGAATGTATATGCAAAACAGAGAGAGACTCATAGACAACAAAATTGTGGTTAGCAAAGGAAGAGTAAAAGGCAGGGGAGGGACAAATTAAGGATATGGGATTAACAGATACAAACTACTATATTTAAAATAGATAAGGACCAATGATAGACTATATAGCACAGGGAATTATATTCAATACATTGTAATAACCTGTAATGGAATTTAATCTGCAAGAATACTGAGTCACTATGCTATATACCTAAAACTAACACTATATTAAATATCAACTCTACTTCAATTTTTAAAAATTAACAATAAAAAATAATAAAGGGTTTGAGCTAATCTCTTTGTTTTAAATGTGTGTATTATATAGATATCAGTTGTCACCATCCTTTTTTTTAATGGATGGAAGGATTGGGTCACAGAAAGATTGGCCAAAAGGCATAATATGTCTCTTACTCCAGAGGTCTCTTTATTCACAGGAATACTGATACAGAAATAAAAATATCAATTGCTTGCCCTCATGAAAGTAAGCACTGAACTAAGGGTTAGAAATTGTCTCTTCTTCAGTTTTTCTTTTTTCTTTTACTATCCCATCTTTTTGGTTAAAATAAGTGAAGACATATATTACATATACACTCTACCATGTAGCAAGTTGAAATTCCAGTTAAAAAAAAAAAGGACATGGGATTTTTCATGCATGTAACTTGATTGTAACAATTATAAAAGTTGTAACAATTATAAAAGTAAATATTTTAACTCACTATTGGCAAAATAATTTGTTTTTCAATAAAAGTGTATACAACTTTACAAGCTTTTGATTATATGAAAACTAATAAATATGAAGTACAAGGTGTTTTACTGGGTTATACTGAATAATATCTGCAGTCTTCAGTTTCTAAGAAAACTTTGGACATATTTAAATGCTGTTGAGCACTATTATTTTCTTCTGGAAATCGTATTTTTCTTTGAAAAATACCCATAACTTCTGCAGTTTAGTACATCCTAAGGTGCATCCAAGAGTGGCAGACCCACTCACCACCTATTACTTAGTGTTCTGCTGCTGCTGGTTGTGGTTCCTTCTCTTTCCTGCAGGATTTAGGTCATGGTCCTGGTGTGCATTTTAAGCATAGGTATAGTAGGGTTTGCTCACCAGCTTTCTGTGTAGCAGTAGTTTGGACAGTTATTGTTAGTACTCTGTGGTTTCATCTCCATTTCTTCTTCTTTTTTGTCTTACCTTCCTTTTCTTTTCTTTCCCTTTTTGCTTGCTTTTTCTCTCTTTATCTTTGTTGCATCTCCCTGCTTTCTTCCCTAATCTTTACATTTGTTTTACTTGTTTTTTTTTTTTTTTGGTACGCAGGCCTCTCACTGTTGTGGCCTCTCCCGCAGCGGAGCACAGGCTCCGTACACGCAGGCTCAGTGGCCATGGCTCACGGGCCCAGCCGCTCCGCAGCATGTGGAATCCTCCCGGACCGGGGCACGAACCCGTGTCCCCTGCATCGGCAGGCAGACTCTCAACCACTGCGCCACCAGGGAAGCCCTTACTTGTATTTTTTATTGCCACCGAAGGCCAGTATTCTCCCATGAGCCTAGCTAGTCCTTTGGATTGACCTTGAACTTAATGATTGCTGATGTCTGCTGTAGTTGTTTACCCTGATTCTAAAATATATACCTTTAAAGTAATACAAAAAGATCGGTTTAATTTTATTTTGCCCTTTAATCAGTTCAGTGTTAGAATTTTTAATCCATTTCAAATATGGTCTGGGTTTAACCACACCAATATCCAAGCTAAATCAGTTCAGCAGGACAAATTATTTTTGTAGACTTGAAGGCTAATTTTACCTCTTCTTGACATTCTTTTCTTACATCAAGCAAATGTTTTCCCTAAAGGTTTAGTGACTTGCGTGTCTGAATGTTGATTATGGCTCAGAGGAAACATTCTACAAACATATTGTTGTAATCTACTTTTATTCATCATGTTCATGAATGTTCTGTTAATCAGATTGAAAATGTGGATAACTAGTATTCGGTGAATTAGAATTAAACAAAGTAAAGCAAAATAAAATTTTAACTCAAAAGCTGTGATGGCCATATTTTTTACTGATAACAGTTGAAGACAAATCAAGACTTTCGTAGTCCTTCATTTTCAATTTAATTAATAGAGCTGCTGCTGTGTGCAAAGACCTAGTGACATGGTACTGTAGCTAGTAGAATGCTGGTATGACCATGCTTACTAAATGCTTGCAAAAACACTTATTAAAATGTACTAAACATTTACCATAATGTACCAACTGCCTACCAAGTGTACTAAAACATTTAAAAGTAAATTGCTTTGCCTTTTGAAATATTGTACATGTCAATTTTTTCAATATTTATGTTACTCCCTACTAACACATTTATCAGTTGTAAAAATTAATTTATTGTTTAACAAAAAGAATGGATTTTCAATTATTAACAGAATCTGAAGACATTATTTTTTAGGCTTCAAATAAATTGCAGAAAATATGTTTCTTTTAAGTTTAGTTAAATAAATTACTTGAAAATGAAAACTTTAAAACCAGGTCCAGGACTCCTCCCATAAACAAACCCTGTCCCACCCAAGAAAGCACATATTATTTATTGTACAAAAGATTAGTTTTTCTAGTTGGAATCTGACTTCTTACTTTCAAATTAACCCTAAATTTTATTTTTATTAGAAAAGAGCTGTAAATTTTCAAATAAAAATTTTATTTTCTATAAGATAGATAGAGATAAAATAAATTATTGGAAGAAAACAACCATCTGTTTAAAATGCCATCAGGCATTTTCGTAGAGAATTGGCCAACCTAACTTAAATGACTTATATGGTTTCACTTTCTTATTCTCTGTAACTCTCATTGGTTTCTCTTATTTAATATTTTGTACTGTCTTCCTCAGTAGAGAATATGCAAAGAATACATTATCATGGTTTTCATTCCAATAATATGGAAATTGAATTCAATTAATTGAATTTAGAGTAATTTGAATTCAGATTGTAATATCAAAATTAGAATCTAGGGCTTCCCTGGTGGCGCAGTGGTTGAGAGTCCGCCTGCCGATGCAGGGGACATGGGTTCGTGCCCCGGTTTGGGAAGATCCCACATATCGCAGAGCGGGTGGGCCCGTGAGCCATGGCCGCTGAGCCTGCGCGTCCGGAGCCTGTGCTCTGCAATGGGAGAGGCCACAACAGTGAGAGGCCCGTGTACCGCAAAAAAAAAAAAAAAAAATTAGAATCTAGTTAAAATTTTTAATTTTATTTTTCAATATAAGGTTTGGCCAAGTATCAGTATAAATGTTTAGGGTTCGCTTTCTTTGCAAACTTGATGATGCTCTACAACTTTGATTTATGTAAAAGGCAGAAAATCCAGTACAACTTTGGCTGATTTGACCTCTGCTTTTAAACTTAGATCTATACTCATGTTAGGGACAAATTTTTATCCCCTCTGTTACAGAGAGTTTTTCTATTACCAGGTTGGAACAAATATGATACTTTTTGTTTGTTTTTAAAGAAAACCAACTAGGTCCAAATTAATTGACCAGGCTACTATCGATATTCATTAATCGCTATTTTCTGTGGTCGAGATGAAAGGCAGATTCATGAGAATCTGCTCAAAGAAATAGGTTTATTGTTTAATGCACTCAAATTATCATTAAGAAAAAAACCAAGAAAGCAATTAAAATGAGGATAGCAATATTTTTTTCTAAAGTGTCTTCCTCTTGACTAAAGTTAAGCCTCAACAGTCTACGGATCAAGGCACAATGATAAAATCATAATCAATCTAGAGCTCATTCAGTGAAATCTGTTATAGCATAGCACCAATGGCAGCTCCTGTGGCTGGGCCAAACAGTATCATGGATCCCCTCAGGGAGAAGTAAAGACATGCACAAGCCAGCATATCTATCCCTGTGACCCAACCAGTGAAAGGTAAGGAAATGTGCCCTTGCCAACCTGCTGCAAGATGTGCAGACTAATGAGATAGATGGGGTAAATTACAGAAATGTAACCATGGCTTTCTCTCAGCTCAGGCTCCTTTTATTACTTACAATATAAATAGTATACTATGTGGTGCAGAAGTGGAAACATAAACTACAATAAAATGCATGCTCCTTGCTGGTTTGCAAATTTTTGAGAACAGAAGTTAAGTCTGCTGTTCTCCACAGGAGAGAATTAATAGGCTTGATTAAACCTACTAACAAAACCATATTCATTATTGAGATAAACATATTTCCCAAGGTAAGGATTATTTTTCTTCTGTATCTTTACAAACCTATTTTTTTTAAAAAAAAAGAAAGCAGAACCGGGCTTCCCTGGTGGCGCAGTGGTTGAGAGTCCGCCTGCCGATGCAGGGGACACAGGTTCGTACCCCGGTCCGGGAAGATCCCACATGCCGCGGAGCGGCTGGGCCCATGACCCATGGCCGCTGAGCCTGCGCGTCTGGAGCCTGTGCTCCGCAACGGGAGAGGCCACAACAGTGAGAGGCCCATGTACAAAAAAAAAAAAAAAAAAAGCAGAACCATAGGCAATAATGATGATGAGACCACTTATAAAAATGGTAATTTCACAGTAAAGGAGACAGATTGTCTCAGCTGAGTGACTAGGAAAGGCTATAGATAAATGTTGAACCCATCCATATAGATTTAAGCAGCAGTGTGATTTAGGGGAATGAGTCCTTATCTGAACCCATCGGTACCACTAACCTCAGGCAAGTTCTTAACCTCTCTAAGCCTCCAGGTTTCTAAGATGCAGAATTGCAAACCTTGAGGATTGTTGGCAGTAACATAGACCTGAAGAAAATATCCATTATTTTCAAATTCCTGTCTTAATCTTCACTATAGAACTCATGAAGTAACATACTTTCATTGCTCCTCTAATTCATTAACTGAAGAAGCAGTAGGGTTGAGTAAGTATATCAGAGGTGTTCATATGCTTTCTTAAAATAAGTTATAAACCCCCCATCTTCTCTGGCCTAAACTATTAATGATTTTACTTATGAGCCAAGCTCTGTGAATGGATAGGAATATGCAATCATGAGCAAAATAGGGTGCCTTCCTTAAGGTTATTGAGAGTTCAATGGCGGAGTCACAAAAATAAAGAAGCAGTTATCCTACAATGAGAAGATGCCATGTTAATGGTAATCACAGTGCATGGATGGGAGCTTAGTGCTTAATGGAAAGGGTGAAGGGGATTGGGGAATGGTTGGTAAAGTTTTCCAAGAGAAGAAGCTTCTTATATGCATCTTCAAATTAGATCTGAAAAAGTACTTTTGAAACTTTGAGGGCCTTAGTAATTTAGGTGCCCAACATTTTTCTGCTACCATTTGTTTTTTAAGAATATGTATGTAATAAAATTCATCATTAACATGAAAAACTAAGAAGAAATATATTTAAATTATTTATAATCCCATCTCTCAGAGATGACATTTCCCTTTTTATGTTATATGTATATACTTTGACTTACAGAATTAAAATCATGTCATATATACCCATTTATTAGTTTTTTTACTTAATAGTAGGATGTTACTATTTTCCATGTTATTACTTAATCATTTTTAAATGTTTTTAATAGTTTTATAGAATTATTTTGTATAGCTAGGCCATAGTTTAACCAATCTCATAATGGTAAGGTATCAATGTATTAGTTTTCTGTTGCTGCTGCAAAACCCCACAAATTTAGTGACTTCAAAAATCCTACAAATTTATTATCTTAAATCCTCTATGTCAGAAATGTGACAGGGGTCTCAATGGGCTGAGATCAAGATGTCAGCAAGACTGCATTCCATTCTGGAATGTGTAGGGAAGAATCCATTTCCTTGCCTGTCCAACTTCTAAAGGCAACCCTCAGTTCATGCCCCCTCCCATCCTCCACCCAAAAATCCATCTTCAAAGCCAGCAATGGTGAGTTGAATCCTCACATCACATCACTTTGAGCTCCTTCTTAGTCACATGCCTCTCTGACTCTTCTCTGCCTCCATCTTTGACTTTTAAGTCTCTTGTGATTATGTTGGACCCACCTGAATAATCCACTATCATTTCCCATCTCAAGGTCAACCTTAATTCCATCTGCAACCTTAAGTTTCCTTTACTGTGTAAAGTAAATAACATTTTCACAGATTTGGGGCATTAGGACATGGACACCTTTGGCAGGCCATTACTCTGCCAGGCACAATGTGGTTTTAATTTTTTTCAGTTTTATAAACGATGTTGTATAATAATAATGATGCTCTAATGAACTACATGAGTTTTCAATTACATCTCTTTTTTTAAGGTAAACACATGGCCAACGTTTTCCTGTAAATTGAATAATATTCTCCTTATTTATTCGTTACATATGACTCAAGATTTTATATACCAATAATTCGTGATTTCGTACTAAAAAAGTGATACAGACATATATTACTTAATACTGGTGACTGGGATTATTTTACAGATTGTAGAGTTTCTGCTCACATGTAGCAATTTTAACTTATTATAGAAATAAAAAATATTATTAGCCAGAGACAAGTTGGAAGCGGAAGCAGATAAAAATATGAATAATTATATTTATTTTTTAGTTGAAATAATCATATGGGATAATAAGAACAAATGAGGGTTTAGAACTTAAAGTAAAATATTTTTCACCACTAAAGCATAAACTCTGCCTGTACTCACTGGAAGTGTATAATAGTGTGTGAGGGTGTAGAGTACATTCACACTCTAATAATTATAAAATATAGAATAACTTGTTTGAGAGGAAGCATATACTTGTATTAATGTATGTTAAAATTTCTCATTTAATATAAAACACAAGACTCTGCCAGTACTTTAAATTTTAAGAGAAATATATAGCATCCTGAGAAAATAAGGTAATAATTTAGAAATACATAATGAAAAATTTAGCAACAAATATGAGATTGATAACAAATCTTGAGATTTGAATTGGAATTATAAATAATAAATAAGAAGTCAGATATGTATGATCTGCAAAAAGATAGGCCTAATAAACTTTAAAATGAATAGTGTGACATGATAACGTAAGCCAACATCTGGTTTGCTTTTAGTAAAAATAAGAGCAATCCCTTCATCTAGTTTGTAAATATTTCTAAAACCACAGTATCACAGCTAACATTTTAAGTTATATTGTTCAATATAGGGAGAGTTTTCATTTGTATTTTTGAAAAGTAAACACTTTGAACTGTTCAGAATAAAAATAGTTCAGTGTTTATGGTTATTTGAAACCCGGGAATAATTTTAGTTGTTTTTATTCAGATATAAGCAAATCATAACTGTATGAGATTATAGCTATATGAGTCAGGATATAAAGCTAAGTCTCATCAAGTAGTATTATAAAATTTTGATTATAAGAATTCCATATGGAAGAAAATACTGTCTATATTCAAAGGGATCTCTATGTTGAACTTCTTTGCCTGTTATGCCACTGTTAATGTCATATTTAAAAAGTGATCATGAAAAGTTAGTCAGTGCCCTCTTGCAATTCTGTCCTGTCTGATAAAGGGTAAATATTCAAAAACAGGATAAGTTTTGCATACTGTCACTAATCGTAAGTATGTCGCTAAATTGTATGTTTTAAGAACCTAGAACGGTTAAGTACATAAGCATTTTCTCCCATGAACTAGACAAGCAGCAGAACTTGGGCATTTGAGGCAGCCTACTTACATGGCTCTGCTACTTCTCCAGACGGACATGGATTCTCCAGGGGTTTTTACTAAGTCAGCCCAATCGATTCATTAGTTGATATCTGCCAGATCAGTTCCATAGAGTTTCCAAGTTTCACAAGGCTGCGAGTGGGTCTGGGATGTAGGGTACAGAGCAGGGGCAAACTCATTTTTTGAAGCTTCCTGAAATTAGAAGGAAAAGAGTTGTTGATCATTGGTCTGTTCACACCATACCCCTCTGGCTTCTGCCTTATTTAATCCATAAGGGGAAGGCAAAACAGAAGAGGGGCCTCATACAGTGACAAGAATAAGCACATACTTCTTGGCTCCAGGTCCATGCTCTTTCCTCTCTGTACTAATACCGTCACTTCTGTGCCTTCCTTGCCAAGAAGAAAGAACTTCTAGAAATCAAAACACACACACACACACACACACACACACACACACACACACACACACACAGATGTAGTTAAAATATAACAGTAGTCTTCACAACAGAATAACAGGTTGCTTTCTCATAGAACTGAAATAAGTAAGTAATCCTCAGCCACAGTCAGGTCATTAAAATAGAAGCAGCTGGAAGGAGAAGGAAGTCTACTCTCCGGTGTTTAAAAAAAACAAACAAACAAAAACTCCTGTTCAGTATCCAATAGTTCCTTGCCCCACCATCACCATAATAGACAGAATGTGTGAGTAACTCTACTTCTTTATCTCCTACGTTTGTAAAGATGCTCTTTTTGTTATTTATATTCCTCTTTAAGTCCGTTCTTTAAGTTTATTTTAATTGATTCTAGAGTTCCCAGTGGAGAGGAGAGTTTAGTTGCCTTTGGGCTTCTGGGACAAGCTAGTGCTCTCTATCCCCCTTAAGGTGCAGCATGCTTCTGGCATATCTCTTGTAACAGGCTGGCTGCCCATCCGTTGGCCCATCTCTGAAGGTCTCTTTCTAACTAAGTGTAATTTTATGATTTTAATATTTTATGAATTTCACAATTAATGACAACTTATTTGGCAGCAAAAGTGCTAAACAATACAAAAGACTCTAGCTGCAGAAAATGGAAATAGTTTTCATGCAGAAAAAAATTGTAAAGTTGTAAATGTGCGCATAAGGGTTTATGTTTTGCGCTGTGCATAGAGTGAATAAACTGAGTAAGAATTTTCATAACAGTCTCTTTGGGATCCTGAGCATGTATGAGAACAGAGAGCTTTATGTTGAGTTAATTATACCCTAAAAATGCTTATTATTGACTCTTATTGAGTTTGCATTTTCATAAAGTGTGATGATTGAATGATATAATATGGGTAAATCACATCTGGCTACTACTTGGCATATGGTAAGTGCTCAATAGATGTTATTTCTCCTTTTCCACTTTTATCAGGAGAGAAGTTCTGCCATCAGCTCCAACTCTAAAATTGAGTTTCGTAGACTCAGAAAATGCTAATAAATGTTAGCCATTATTCTTGTTGTTTTTCTCTTCCGTGTTTCTTATGAAGCAGCTTTAGGTTTTCATCATAAAAAACAAAAAATGAAAAGGACATTTACAGAACCAATTCTACATGTTTAAAGGAAAGTGGAGAATTAAGGGAATCCAGTCAATTCAGACACACAGAAATATTTAACTCAAAAGTATTTTCCTAATTCTGGCTTTTCAGAATTAACATGATTCAATGCTTTTCTATAGTATTTAAAAATTAAAATGAATGTCTTTCATGATGTATCACCTCAATAAATGTATGCTGACTCACTGATAATTGCTTTTTCTTCTTTAGGTCAAACTTCATGTGTACACATAGGCAGAATTTTTTCTGTCATTGGTGAAAGGTCCTGCACTTCCACTAATAATTGAACAAGCATGTCCTGGTGCTGCCTGCATGCACTTGAAATGAACCAAGTGCAGTTTTAGGTCTTTCTCTGAACATCAAAGGGCACAGTGCTGTCAACGTGCCTGGATCAAGTCAGCCTAATTTACTGTTTAATAATACATTGGTGTGGGAGCCCTCTCTTTGCAGTGTTTTTTGCCCAGGGCTGTTACAGCTCAACTTGTTCCTCTGGTGTTAAAAAATTGATCAGCTTTCTTTCCCCAATATTTGGAAAGGGAAAAATAAGATTTATTCATACTAATTCAAAAGTCTTTATTCACTTCAACCCTTCCTTATTCCAGAAAAAGTTTAAGAGGACTTAATTAAACATATAGAGAGGCAGTAGATATAATCTTTAAAGATAGTGATTTAGGAAAGAGGACAAAGTAGGACAAGATAAGATGATTTCTATAAAAGAAACTTGCTGTAGAGTAGTGTCTGTACGAACTAGGTCACAAAGTCTATCATTTTCAAAGTGTTTTTGGAACCCCCTAAGTTAGAATCTCTTAAAATGAATCATTTCTGGGCAGTGGTGAGTGGGTGGGGATGAGCAAAGAGGATGGACAGCTTGGAATCTTGTGTTTGTTACAATCTCCAGATTGATTTTTATTCACACTACAGTTTGAGAATCGTGTTACTCTAAATGTTTTAGCAGCCAATACAATATAGACAATACATGTTTCACAGTGTCCCTAAGATAGAAATAAATCAATTATCCCGGAGAAGCACAAGAACTCCTTACTAAGGTCAGAGAGAAGTTCTCTCTGAGTCCTCGTGGTGACTATAATATCCATTAATATTTATCTTTTCATAGAAAGTGTATTGTAATCATCTAAACTTATAGGCATTGGTTTTCATATCTAGAGTGGTTAAGTCACACCATGCAATTCCTTTATCCACAGTATAGCAGGAAATAGGGAAACAAAGAAAATTATCTGTATACATTTTACATGTTAGGTGACGGAATTCTCTGGTACCTTGTTCACAGAATTGCATTCTACTTCTGCTGCCTTCTCTTGTTCCACAAGCCCACTCTTCCTCAGGAGATGGACTCATCATTTTGGAGAGTTGAAGAGTGAGCATATTAGGGAATTTCAAGTACAGCCAGTCAGTGTGTTGTTCTCACTCTTTGAGAAGTGAGCAATCCTGTTGACCTTTATAGCATCCTTTCCTTCCAGTATGCCTTCTTCCTCTCTCAACTCTTTGGCTTCATGAGCACCAGTGGATGGAGCTCCTTTTCCATTTATCATGGATCCCCTGCATCAAAGGCTCACCTTAAATGTAGTCATATTCAGATCATTGCCATCTCCTATGAAATCAAAACCAAGAATTTCCTTCCTGGCTATAACATCCATCTCTGCCACTACAGTTTTTCTACTCAGTGAACCAGATAGGTATTTGTCATTCTGATTATGATTTATAGTCTCATAAGTCCTTTCTACTTCTCTCTGTGCATGATCCTTGAGCTGGCTGTCCCAGACTAAGTCTTGTGGTAACTAGCATCCTAAATTCTTTGACCTTTTGTATTTTTTTCAGTGTTGGAATATGAGATGTGGTAATATGGCTAATTGGAATCACTGATTAACAGTTTGGACTGTTGGGTGGAGTTGATCACTGCCTATGTTCGAATAGCACTTTAATCTTACAGCTCCGGTAAAACTTGGCCCATTGGGATGTAATTTTTATGTGTATGGCAGTTTCCTTCAGTGGAATGAGAGACCCTGCCCTCCCCAAACAGTCCCAGATTTTACTTGTCTTTTTATTTCCCACTGTCTCTAGCACATAGTACGCCTCAAATAAATATATTTTAATTGCATATAATTGAGACATTCAGCCATTATATACTTATTTTCCACTAAAACATCTATTACTATTATCATGTAAATATTTGTTGAATTAAACAGATAAGTTACAAATTTATTACAGTGTCTTATTTGTGGTGTTTTGGGCACTAAGACATAAAAAGTGTATCATTTCATCTAAGAAAATACTAAATTTGGCAAAGAAAAAATAAGTTGTAAGTGACTTTATCTGAAGACAAACAGACATATATTAGTTCCTCACAATTATTATTTCATGTTTGTTTTACTTAAAATAATATTGGATTTAGTTCACAGAGTTGTAGGTTTATGGTGCCTGAATACAATGTATGACATATTCTAATCTACAAAATTTTAATACTTTTAAATAACATATGTTTATTATGGAAAATTGGAAACCTATAAAGAAGAAAAGGCACCTAAAATCTTTGATTTAGTGTATCTTAACATTATGGTGTATTTATTTGTCTTATTTTTCTGTGATTAATTTTAATAGTTGAGATTCTGCTCTCTAAATAATTTTGCATTCTTTTTTCTTTTTTTTTACTTCTTCCTCCATACTCTTGGTCTGTTTTCCCAATCTGTGATTCTGCAGAGATTTACAATTATAAATAATGTGCATAAAACTACATATCTTTGCATAATCACAGTTTTGTTGACCATGCTGTAAAATGTTGCTTTTATATAGAAAGTTCTTGCAAACTTTTGCTTACAAACAAACCTTTGAGTGCCTTGTAGCTTAAAATAAAATACTATTTTATACCCTTTTGATAGTGCCAAAAGCAGTTTTTTCATAGAGTAAATGACATGACCTGCCCTTTTTTCTCACTCAGGCTCTTAGACCCCCTGAGAAAAATTTTAAATAGACCATCACCTTTTTCCCTCTTGTTTGCTTTAATGAGGTGTTATATTTGTACAACTTGGAGCTAAAAAGAAAATTTGCCATTGTTTGAGTAAAAAGGCTCACAAGTCAGACAGTCACTTTTAAGGTTCTCTTCCCTAGCCTTGAGGGTACCCGGGTACCAGGCTGGCCAGTGGAGTAGAAAGGAGTGCAGCTGAATCAGGAATGCATGGTGGTGAGGAGTGTGTTGAAACTCTACCCTTCCCTCTCACCCTACTCCAGAAACATTTTTATTTCTTTAAACCCTCTGGGTTGTTTTAATACTTTATTGTGAACATTATTTTAATTAAGGGATTTAAATTTAGTCATAGGTATACTAAAAACCACTGAATTATATACACTTTAAAAAGGTAAGTAACTCCAATACCAGAAGGAAAGTGGTATGTATTGTAACAGAGGTACACATAAATTGCTGAGGAATAGCAGACGAAAAGATTAATAATTCAAGCAGCAGATATTGAAGAAGGAATCTAGAAGAGAAATATTTGAGTGCTAGTAGATTTTCCATGAATTAATGTAGAATTGATCAGGTAGGTTGATAGATTTGGTGGTGGTGAGATGAGGGTGTACCTCTCTGATAGTTCACACTTTCTCAGTGAATATTAGGCGAGATTTCACCTGAGGCTATTTAGACTGGAACAGTGGAGAGAAGGGAGATACTATGAAATCATGCTTTTGAGAGCTGTAGAGTTTGCATCTTAGGGAATTTCATGTGAGGTCAATTTGTGTGTTTCTCTCTAGAACCTTTCAGCTGCTAGGTGTAATTGCAGAGTAGAAGAATAATTGAATGTAAGTAGACAGAGTCAGATTTTATGGCATGAATATTACAAAGGGGGAATAGACCAGGGAATTTGAGAATGGTAAAAAGAAAATGATTATAATAATGGTCTGGGGAGTAAGTTTTCAAAGCAGTGTCAGCATCACCTGGAAACTTATTGGAAGAGAAAATTCTTGGTCTTAGACCTACTGAATCAAAAATTCAGAGTGGGGCCTAGCAATTTGTGTTTTAACAGGTCCTCCAGGTCATTCTGTAGCACACCAATACCTGAGAACCACCGGTTTGGGAAATCTAAACTACTTAACACTCTAAGTACAGTTATAGGAAAGAAGCAGAAATGGGTGATGATGGGTAACTGAAAAGAGATAGAGTGTATGGTGTAAAAGTCTCCATAAGAGTAAAGAATTGTGTGGGTGGAGGAATTCAAGTAAGCGAGCTGTGACCAGGTGGTGCTGGTCAGAGACTAGGATAATTGAAGGATTTTAGAAGTGAAGCAGTTAAGAGACTAGGTGTTTTATGGGTGGACCATGTTGACGCTACTCTTACAAAGAATCATGACACAGAGGTAGAAGTGGTGAAGAAATTGTGAGGCAGGTACTGAAATTGCCACTGAATGAGGAGTGACCAGAAGTAGGCCAACAACTGAAAAGGGAGGGTTAGAGGATGCTGTAGTTCATTTATTCCCCTTGCCACCCTCTCCTCTTCTTCAGGTCTCCTTGAGTTTATAGGATGTGAGAGAAAAACAGCCTGGACTCTAGATCTAAGCTGTAAGAAGGTGGTACCCTCACATCCAAACTTAGTTAACAGGGCCCAGGGAAAGAGTGTGGGAGGACTGGGACAAGAGGAAGATTGAGGCAAATTACTGCATCCACAGGTTAACATGGAAGTAAGTGACCAGCTGGAAATGGGTGACCTGAAAGCCTTGGATTGCTGCTTGTTGCTGAAATAAGTAGGGTTGTGAGATATGGTGAGGAAAGGTGGAAACCCTCTTAACTGACATGATGAAGATCGGCTCTTGTTCAGTTAACTGAAAAAGACAGTTATGAGGAAATGATACATATATACCTTCAACATTTTATTTTTAGTTGTACAATAATTCATCACATCCACTGCTTGAACTTCCAAATTGTTTTTCTTTCATAAACCACACTCAATATTGCCATCTATGAATTCCAGGTTTAGTTTCTTTCAAATAGAACAAGAACTGAAAGACATATGAGAAGAATCCGAAAGGCAGAATCTTCTTATAGACTTTTACATCTTATCCCCAATTTTTTTGTGGTTGTGTTGCCCACAAATTTTTTTAAAATAATTTTACCTTTATTGACGTTTTAAAAGCATACAGTTTTGTTTTTAATGTAACTCTCTTTTAGCATCTTTTATTGATTTAGGTATTAGTTGATTAAATTACATAATGACAGGCATAAACAGGTTTGGAAACAAACACACCTGATTTGATACACATACATTCAACAAATGGGGAATGTGAGCCTGCATGAAGTCCCAAATGTTCAATGTCCTGTGACCATATATTTTATAGAAAGAATAGGTTAATCTGGCATATTGATTAATTGGAGGTCAGATTAGAGAGCTTCTATCATTGTTCTTAATGATGCACAGGGGAAGGTTAATGATGTGGTTAAGCTGGGTGAGATCAGTTATTTCTCCTGAGGTTTCCAGTCCTGTGAAGCCAGGGTGAGGGACTGGTCTCTGAGATGGAGTACCAGTCACACTGGCTATGCTGAGGGTCTGTAGAAATCCCTAATTTCCTTTGGCACATTTTTACTTTGTTCTTCCCAAAAGATTAATAAAATCATTTAAATTATGAAAACTGTCTTGTAATATATTAAATGTGATAAGTAATTATGCTTTCTGAGGATTACTATAATTTTTGGATCATTGCCTGATTTAAGAATAGTATGACACAATAAACTAGTATATTAGCTTAAACACATGTATGATATAAATGAAATCCTAATTTCTACTTTTCTAACTTTTATTTTTGGCTTTATGGCTTGCATCTAATAATACACAAAGAAGATTTCTCAATATACAAAATACATAAAATAGATTCAAAAAGTTTAATTATTTTGTAAACTGTTTTTAAGATTTTTTATTTGGGTGAAATATTCTTCTCTTAAAGCTATTGATGTAGTTACCATAGTTACCCATGTTTTTGACTGTATAAATACCATCCCAGTAGGAAAATATAATATTTTCCATTAAAAGAACATCTTCTATTAGAATAGCATCTTAAATCTGTTGTCAGTGTATTCTGGCATATGATACAAATAGGGGCCAAAAGAATCAAACAACATAACTTAGATAATAGGAATCTTTCAGGGTTTATAGTCCTTCAGCTATGCTCCATAAGTTCCAATCTTCTCATTTAACTTGGTCGTTCTCCCAAGTGTGAACATGACCTTTAAGGCTATTGAGTAAGACAAGGTTTGTATTTGGAAACTATCCCAACACTGCTAGTACATATCACCTTTGTGCCACATGAATTAAAATAATTATGACTAAATTTCATCTGTTAATTTGTTGTATTTAGACTGGCTGACAGTGTCAGGAAGAGTATATTCCATATCTCTTTTACTCATGAAATTAAATTCTTTATAATTTCATGCCCGAAAAAGTTTATCTTCATCATGAATTGTTGTGGTTTTTTTTGTCAG
The DNA here is from genome assembly GCF_937001465.1 of Orcinus orca. Classification (NCBI taxonomy): domain Eukaryota; kingdom Metazoa; phylum Chordata; class Mammalia; order Artiodactyla; family Delphinidae; genus Orcinus; species Orcinus orca. The sequence goes on along the minus strand of NC_064569.1, from coordinate 30,957,699 downwards.
ACAGTTAAAACAATCATTTACTATTTTGCCTTGGCTGCCAGAAATTTTAGAGATAGCTTATAGTGATTATGCATCCAAAGTTTTCATACAGTTATCTTTATCTTTTATCCCTCCTACTCTCTCTTCTCAGTCTTTTATTTTTACTTTAGCAATTCTGTCATGTTTTTCATTATAAATATTCTTAATTCCTTTTTAAAAGTTGGTGGTAGATAAGTTCAATAAATTTAACAAGCAATTATTGGGTACCTACTTCTTGCTGTTAAATTAACTCTGTTATATTAGCAATAGTGAAAAAGACAGGCTGTGGCTTCAAGAAGCTGAAAAAAAATAACTTTTTCAGAAATTCCTATGAAATGCTTTATTCAAATAGGAACATAATATATGTATTTTGCTCAGCATATAAAGTGCTCATGTTTATGCTTTTATTGCTAGTTAAAAGTCATCATTAGGATAGATTGCTATTAGCAAAGCCTACATGTTTTCCAGAGCTATTTTGTTTTATTCAAATTTAAAGTTCAGGACTGGAAGCTGCCTCTCACATAATCTCTAAGATAGCGATATACATACAGTCTGGCTGTTTCTGTTCTTAGACATCTATAGAGATTTGTGAAGCTGGTCTTCTGTGAGAACACACTGCCTTCAGGCCTTTCATATTCACTCTGGGGAACAGATAGTATGTGTGAGATAACTAAAGGTTAGCCAGGGAATCTTTGAAGATGATGATAGTTTGTCAGATAGATAGTATAAAATGATTTTGAAAAGAGAAGGCATCCCTCCTTTGAGTCTAAAAAGGAAAGAAAGCCGCCTTTTTTTTTGCGATACGCGGGCCTCTCACTGCTGTGGCCTCTCCCGTTGCGGAGCACAGGCTCCGGACGCGCAGGCTCTGCGGCCATGACTCACGGGCCCAGCCGCTCCGCGGCATGTGGGATCTTCCCGGCACGAACCCGTGTCCCCTGCATCGGCAGGCGGACTCTCAACCACTGCGCCACCAGGGAAGCCCAGAAAGCCTTTTTTAGTTGTTCATATTGTTCTCTTATGACGAAAACTCTGTTTGTGCAAATTTAAACTACTACATAAAGGCTCAGACTAAGTACAGTAGTAGGTAGCCTATTACATAAATGGTTGGCTGGTAGCATCATTTACAAAAACATTGGAATTCACACATTTTAAAATGTAAATTAAATGTGTCTTTTTACCACTCCATGACGTGACTTTTAAAAACTAGGTTCATGAATTATTCTGACCTAGATATGTCATCCCCTGCCCTTGAAAGAGTCCTATGAAGGGGAATATAGTTATTGTCTAAATTCTTCTGGAACTGATTACCCTTTAGGTGAATATCCTTATCTTCATTCCTCCCCTTCTTGTTCTAACTGTTGGCCTTTTGCTTATTTTACTGTTTATTAGCACCTTTATGTACTAGAACAATCCCCTCCAAAGATGTGCATGTTGTAAACAACCTGTGAATATTTTACATTACATGGCAAAGGGAAATTAAGGTTGCAGATCGAATTAAATCTGCTAATCAATTTACCTTAAAATAAGGAGATTATCCTGGTTATCTGGGGTAGTGTAATCACAAAGGTCTTTAAATGTAGAGGAAGCAGAAGGGAATATCAGAGTGAAAGGACCTGAGAGGGACTAGACCTACCTTTGTTGGCTTTGAATATTGAGGAAGGGGGGCCCTCAAGCCAGCGCATGTGGGAGACCTGTAAAAGCCAAAAAAAGCAAGAAATCTATTTCCCCTGGAGCCTCTCCAGCTGACATCTTTGATTTTTGACACCCAATGAAACCTGTGTCAGATTTCTGACTTATAGACCTGTTAGAAAATAAATTTATGTTGATTTAAGCCATTAAGTTTGTGGTAATTTGTTATGGCAGCAGTGAAACCTAAAACATTTACCAATGTTTTAGAAAGAAAAATGAGGATGAAAACTCAAGACACTCCATCCAGAAAAAGATTTAGTGTGGGTTGAAGTTGCAACTCTTGCTGACAGGAGGATATAAGGCCATCATTGAATTCCAGCCTTTGCTCTCACTGTTTCACATTAATACAGAAAATCTACAGGGTCCTATTTCCAGTATAATGACCTGAAAAATGCTTTAAAGAAATATACCCTTGTTTCCGTCTGCATCCTGTCTGCCCAGTTTGCTGTAGTTAGAGTGATCTTTTCACAGAACAGACTTAATTGTGTTACTTCTCTTTAAAGTCCATTTCATGGTTCTCCATTGCCTACAGAATAAAAATGAAACATGTAGCATGGCAATCAAGACCCCTCTATAACAGAACTTTCTGCTACAGCCTTATGTCATACTTCTCTTTCCTATGGACCTTCTTATGTTCAGCCACAGTAAAATACTCTTGGTCTATGAGCCCAGCATAGTATTTTGTACTTTTTCGTTCATACGTGTCATTTCCTTTACGACCAATGTCCTCCCAGATCATCAGACCTGCTGGCAAACCCCGATGAATTCTTCAAAACTCAACTCCAACATTAAATTTACCGGAAAATCAAGGAACTTTATACATCAAAGAAAATTATTTGGTCTGTCCTTTATGCCACACTGTGATTTGTATACCTTGCGATATTAAAATTATTTCTTTCCGTTTCATTGTCTTATACTAAACTGTGATTTTCTTTAGGGCAACAACTGGATCTAATAACATATCTGTGGGCTCTCAGTAACTCACATAGCTTAATAGTATGTCCTCAATACATAAATATTAAGTGAACAAATGTTTATGTTACCTGATCTGGCCAGCACACCACAGAGATGCCTTTAGAATGACAGTTTCTGATTCCCAGGCCACTCTTTACTTATAGTCTGCCTCTATAAATTAAGTACCATAAAAGAAATTATTTTACATACCTAGGACACATTTTTCATTTTAAATAAAATTCTGGGGATTTCCCTGGTGGTCTAGTGGGTAAGACTCTGCACTCCCAATGCAGGGGGCCCGGGTTCTATCCCTGGTGGGAAAACTAGATCCCGCATGCATGCTGCAACTAAGACCTGGCACAGCCTAAATAAATAAATATTTTGTTAAAAATCACTAAATAAATAAAATAAACTGACCAACTTATTTTGTTTGTTACCACTCCCATTTCTAGCCATTAATTTAACACCTGTAATTTCATGATTTTATTGTGTTAAAAATGAAAACATCAAAATACAGTTGTCCCTCGGTACCCACAGGAGATTGGTTCAAGGACCTCCATGGATACTCAGATCAGTGGATGCTGAAGTCCCTCATATAAAATGACAAAGTACAGTCAGCCCTCAGTGTCTGTAGGTTCTGCATCCCCAAATAGAGAGGGAGGGCCTTTTGTAATATCTCTGTTTTGTTTAGTTTATTCTCGCTCTATTTGTAAGGATTACTTTGTGCAGTGTATCTGTTGTTATTCTTAAAACATTGAGAAGATTCTAAAATGCAATAGAATAGCATGACAAGTATCAAATTCTTTTGGCTTTAAGTATTTAAATTTTCTCTCAGCATTTCTGTTTTCTGCCTTTCTAGATTTATGTCAGTTTCTCAGTGGTTACATACAGGTATGACCTTGCTGCCCAGGTCTTTATGAAAATGAGATAATGTATGGAGTAGCACTTGGAAACTGTATAGTACCATTCATATGGACTGAATTGTTTTCATAATTATTTATTATCACTTTACAGTCTGACTGCAAAATGTTCACAATGACGGGAGAGATTTCACTGGGAGTTTCCCTTTTATAACAGCTGTCAGAATTCAAAATCTTAAAATGGTTAGCATAACTTTTAGTGTGATCAGTAAAATACATCCTTCACGCTGCATAGTAAGTTATTAGTTTACCACTTTAAAAAAGGAAAACACTTTTTATTAAGATGAATGAGTCCATGTTGGTGTTAATATTTTACATAAGAAGATCATCATTAATTTAAAAAAACAGACTTTTTAAAAATCACTACTGAAGGTGGCGGAATAGGAGGACGTGGAGTTCACCTCTCTGCACAAGTACATCAAGAATCCATCTACAAATGGAACAGCTCTCACAGAGCACCTGCTGAACACTAGCAGAGGACCTTGGACACCTAAAAGGACCAGTAAAATCTACGTGCAACCGGGTAGGATGAAAAGAAATTTAAAAAGAAAAGAAGAAACGGGACGGAACCTGCACCCCTGGTGGGGAGCTGAAGAAGAGAAGTTGCCGCACCGAGGAAGCCCCCTCACCAGCGGGGAGATCAGCTGGGACAGAAGGGGAGCTTCAGGGGCTCAGAGGAGAGCGCGGCAACTGGTCTGTGGCAGGTAGGACAGAGTGAGAGGTACACAGATGGTCCCTGCCACAGCCCTGCGTGCCTCAGCCTGACAGGTGTCCACCGTGGTGCACGGGGCCTGGGTGCTGGAACGTGGGGTTTGGAGAGTAGACCCTGGGAGTGGACAGCTGTTAGCTGAGAAGAGACAGCCTGAGGGGACGGGAGTGAGGAGCTCCACAACTGGGAACGTTCACGGAAGAAGCCTGGGCTGCCATAGAGGCAGGGCGCCGTTGTTGAGTGGCACGCAAGGGGCGGGGCCGCCATTGCAGCCGCCTTCCCTACGTGCAGGCCCCAGCCTCCGCAGGCGCTAGGAGGGGCTCCCACCTGAACAGGCTGCCAGGACCCGCCTGTCTCCGCCTCCGCCCCCGCCCGCCTGGATGGGCGCCAGTTCTCCTGGGTAGCCTTGGGAGCAGACTCTGGTGAGAGGCCCACACACAGGGGTGGGGCTGAAACCACAGCTAAGCCCCAGGGGCCAATGCATCTAATGAAGAGCTGAAATCTCTTCTTGTGGCTGCGGGAACCACGGATTTACAGCCCCGATGCCGGCTTTGTAAACTCAGCACCTGTAGAACATCCGAATGGAAGAGCGCTACTGCAGCTGAGACAGGTCTAGCTTTGGCAGCTGTGGGCTTTGTGGGCACGTACAGGTGGGGATTGGGCCAGGCCAGAGTCTGAGGTGCCTCCATAGCTCCTATAGCGGGTCCAGGTACACGATTACTGCAGTCCTGGGACCTGACTTCGGTGGATCTGCGCTGGAGGCCTAGTGAAAACAATGCCTTAGAGACCAGGGCCAATTGCCAGCATAAAGATGGGGCTGAGACCATTTCCAACAACAGTATAATTTGTGAGCCCGCACAACGGGTGAAAAGTGACACAGCAGAGTACACTTACAGGTGAACAGCTCCAGAAGAGGAAAACTCAGAGGCTTCTCTCCCAGTGGAAGTGCTCCAGTCCTGCCTACCTCATACCACAGCTCAGAAACAGATCTGGGGCCCTCTACTGCAACATCTAGGGAGCAGGCCCTGCCCCTGACAGGACAGTGACAACCACAGAGCAAAGGGGAGGCCCCGCTCAATATCCAGTGCAAGCTCTGGTCACCACAACAACAGTCACACCTCCTATCAAGGGGATAACAGCCAGCATGCACTGAGGCGAGAGGTAGCAGACATCCATACTAAAAACAGCACTCGCACCAAAAAATATTAAACCCACAGCCTACACAGGGATGTTCCCACATAAAAATAGCCCTCCAAGACAGTCTGAGGGTCAGGCATCAGGAGGAAGAACCCACAGAGCATTTGGCTTTAAAGGCCAGCAGGGCCTGAGTGCATGAGCTCCACACTCAGGGAGAAACAGAGACTCCACTCTCAGAGGGTGCACAAAGGTCTCAGGTGCACTGGGACCCAGCACAAAGCAATACCTCCATAGGAACCGGGGCTACACCTAACTAGGGGTCTTGAAGGGTATCCTGAGGAGGCAGGGGTCAGCTGTAGCTCACTGTGGGGGCAAGGACACTGGTGGCAGAGGCCGCAGGAAACACTGATCTGCACTAGCTCTCCTGGAGGTCCCCATTTCAGCACCAAGATGCAGCCCCATCCAACAGCCTACAGGCTCCAGAGCTGGAATGCCTCAGGCCAGACAAATCAGCAAGACAGGAACATAGCTCCACCCATTAGCAGACAGGCTGCCTAAAGTCATACTGAGCTCATAGCTACCTCAAAACGCACCCCTTGACACAGCCCTGCCCAGCATTATCCAGCAATCCCATTCTTGAGCATATATCCAGAAGAAATTATAATTCAAAAAGATACATGCAGCCCTATATTCAGTGCAGCACTATTTACAATAGCCAAGATATGGAAACAACCTAAATGTCCGTCAACAGAGGAATGGATAAAGAAGATGTGGTACGTATATACAATGTAATATTATTCAGCCATAAAAAAAGAACGAAGTAATGCCATTCGCAGCAACATGGATGGACCTAGAATTGTTATACTGAGTCAGACAAACACAAATATCATATGATATCGCTTATATGTAGAATCTAAAAAAAATGGTACAAATGAACTTATTTACAAAACAGAAATAGAGTCACAAATGTAGAAAACAAACTATGGTTACCAGTGGAGAAAGAGGGGGAAGGGATAAATTGGGAGATTGGGATTGACATATACACACTACTGTATGTAAAATAGATAACTAATAAGGACCTACTGTATAGCACAGGGAACTCTACTCAATACTCTGTAATGACCTATATGGGAAAAGAATCTAAAAAAGAATGGATATATTTATATGTATAACTGATTCATCTTGTTAAACTAACACAACATTGTAAATCAACTACACTCCAGTAAAAATTTTAAAAAATAAAATAATTAAAAAAATTGTAGACAGTAGCCATTGATGAATCAATGAGACTTAAATGTATTCAAACAAATTTTATTTCTGAAATATTATGAAAAAGTTGACTAATATCCAGAAACTGTAGATTGTAACTATGGAAATATCCAGCTTGATTGAATACATTGCTCAGATGCCAACTGTTGGATTTGGGTAAAGCTAACTTGTTTTGGAATGGCTTAAAAGCTAGGCAAAGCCATGGTTCAGAATGTATCTTCAGGATTTTAATTTTGTCACATTTCATAGATGATTTGCCTGGAGTATTTTGCTTCCTTTGTTTTAAGGGCCGCTTTAAAGTAATCTTCTGATACAGCTACTGATGTTTCCCCCGGAAAAGAAATGTCCTATGAGAAACCTGTCACTTTAAACGTACCAGACATATCTCCCATTGTGTGTCAACAAGTTGGCATTATGATTTTTTAGAGCCAGTTTCCAGTGTATTCATTTGGAACAAAATGAGTCTATAGAACCTAACTAGGCACATTGTGCTGGAGGCTTACCAAAGAGTATACCTTTCTAGGAACCACAAAGGCATTCTTTGTATACATCATGTAAGTTTCTTATCTCCTTACCAGATGCCAGATAAACTGATATATTCTTACTCCTTGTGTCTTTGAAGAAGTTCTTTACTTGTACCAGATTTTTGCCATTATATCACATTTTCTTTAGTATATGTAGCAGTTCTCTTTATTCTTTTAAGTACATAAATTTACAGCGTATGGTAACTTCTGATTCATTCCGTGGAGCTTTATCCTTGGTAGTTTTAGTGAAACTGCCAGCTGTCAACTGTCCCTAGGTGTGGGGTACATTCAACTTTTAAAGGCTTCAGCCCTCTATTCACTTGCTTGAGTATTTCTTCTTACTGATACAAAGTTAAAAATGGATTCATCTGAACACAGTCTGTATATTGTGATCCTTTAAATAGTTTGCATTGATTCCCGTCTTAACTTGGTGTTATTAATAGTTATTCCTGGTCTGTTTTAGTCGGGTAGATATTTTCCTATATGAATAACTGTGTTTCTTTGAATAACTAACAACAATTGTTTTATTCTTGCCTCCCAGGTACTACAGTGCAACCATTCTGCAGATGTCTGGTGTTGAAGATGACAGAGTTGCAATATGGCTGGCTTCAGTTACAGCCTTCACAAATTTCATTTTCACACTTGTGGGTGTCTGGCTTGTTGAGAAAGTGGGTCGCAGAAAGCTTACGTTTGGTAGTTTAGCAGGTAGGTGCCGAAGAATTCAGTTATAAACTTTTCTCTAATGATGACAAGTTAACCTTTTAAAATACAGTACCACTTCTAATATAGTTTTCATAACTAAATAATAGAGTTCCTCTGAAAATTTTTTTAATAAGAACTTATTATGATATATAACTAGAAATTAGAATTGTAATAACAATTTGAACCTACTGAGGGTAGCATTTTGCTGTTATCATTTTGAGTTTTGCTCAAAGGTACAAAATGGAAAAGAAAACTTGGTATTCATAAACTCAGTTTTTAACATAGTTTTTTAAAATTTGGGATAATGTGGAAGTAAATTTGGAGCATTTTTTTTCGAAGTTCTTTCAACAATGGAACATTAGAACCATATAATTTCTTCACAAAGCAGGGACAGACACTTTTTGTGTTTAAACAAGGCCTAAATCCTAGTGTAAATTCTGGTTGGTTAAGTATGTTTCCTATGATAACTAAATAAGAAAAACCCTTCTCACATTCAAGTATCGTTTGTCTTTAAGTCCCACCCATTCCATTTATTATTTCTCTGTAATGCAAGGGCTGTTTCACTTGCCAAAATGAGACCCATCTCTGTCATTGTCTTCACATGTTTGCATCATATAATTTTCTAATCTTTTTCAAATATACAAGCAGATTCCTACTTATCAATTAGCTGTCCTCTAATAGCTCCTTTATAAGTTTATTTAGAGTAAGAATATATTTTTCTATTAAAATGTAAAGTTTCCAGGCCTGCATTAACTAAATTCTATTTTAACTAAATTATACCTAAAACACTGATCTAGGGCTTCCCTGGTGGCGCAGTGGTTGAGACTACGCCTGCCGATGCAGGGGACACGGGTTCGTGCCCCGGTCCGGGAAGATCCCACATGCCGCGGAGCGGCTAGGCCCGTGAGCCATGGCCGCTGAGCCTGCGCGTCCGGAGCCTGTGCTCCGCAACGGTAGAGGCCACGACAGTGAGAGGCCCGCGTACCGCAAAGAAACAAACAAACAAAAACAAAAAACACTGATCTAATAGAACTGCTGAAGGCAGTTGTCCCAGATTTTGATGAGAAAATACATTTGGAGTTTCATACTGTTATTAAGAGCACATACTCCCTCTGACCCTTAACTCCAGAAGGAAGAGTGGAATGCTTCCGCCCTCTGTTCTTTCCTTGAGTGGAAGCCTTGAGTTCAATAATGTAAGTTGAACTGCAGTATCAGCACTGTGGAGAAGGCAGGGGGAAGACTGTCTGATTAAAAGGCAAAGGTAATCGCAACAGCCAATGTATATAGGGAAGCGGGAGGGTAAGTGAGGAAAGGTGAGGGACAAGTGAGGGTTAAAAACCACATATTTCTAAACCTGTTCAAGGAACCAGAAGTGTTTAGGCCCAGAAAAAAGACTAAACAGATACCTAATAGATATTCTCACAGATGGTAGCTGTTATGAGGACAGATTTTTTACTTAATATAAGAAAAATATTCCTAATAATCAGAGCTATCCAACAATGAATTGGGCTGCCTCATTAAGATGGTAAACTCTCAACAAAAGGGTAGATGGCCATCAGGCAGTGATGTGCTAGAAACAAATTCCTACAGTGGGTTGAAAGTTGGATTTGCTGATGCCTGAGGTTCAGGTCAACTCTAAGAAGAGGTAATAGTTGCTTTAAAGTTTTTTAAATGGACACACTTTCTTTGACAGGGCATTAGTATACTGCTACCTCAAGAGGCCTATTTTTTAAATAGAATTTCAGGTCTTGAATTTGGGATTTGGGTTTTGAGATTTGGAGAAAAATGCTGATTTTTGAGATGGGGGAAAATGCTTTTTCCTAGCAGCCTCTGTCCCTTCGTTTGTTGTATTCCAGGATTTTGAGGCATTATAGATATAAAGCCAGACTGTTTGGGTTTGAATTGTGTGATATTGAGCAAGGTTCTATTTTCTCATTTTTAAATCGGGGTTAATTATAGTCCCCACTTCATAGGGTTGTAATGAAGACTAAACACATTTATACATGTATAACATTTCAAGCAGTGCCTGACACAGACAGTAAAATGCCCAAAGCATTTTGCTATCACAGTAGTGTTACTGCCAAAGAGTGATTCTTTGTTGTTTTAACCATAATGTAAAATCAACTTGCATCAGAATCCAGGAACTTTCCTGAACTCCTCTTGCTGATGTCTTGTTTCACCCTTCCACGTAGGTCCTCTGCCCCAAGGATTTCCAGAGCCTATCCCTGACTATTAAAAGAAAGTATTAAGACTTGGGGGAAAGACCAAGAGATTCCAGGGACTGCCTTTATGAGCAACCTGGAGGCACTTTTCTTTCCTGAAGAATTAAGAGGTTGTCATTAAATTTGTAATATTTACAAGAAAGACCAGTTCTGTTAAGCTTTGAAAATATTAAAAGCCACAAAATGTCCTACCTTTAAATTATTCATGGACTATATATTTTGTATTTCTTTGTATAAAGAATTTCTTTGTCTGGGTCTAGCTAAATACAGTTTATTTGTAGTACTTTTTAAAGAATTAGCACCAAAAAAATTTTTTTAAGAATTTATTTTTTAAATTTTAAAGAAATTAACTTGATATGTTTTTCACTATTTTTCACCTAATAAAATAAATCATAATATATTTGATAATCTACCATTGCTAAGTATTAGAATACTATTCTATTTAAAATTTCTTAGATTAGGCTAGAATTTTTTAACTTCAAAAGTTTTATTCCCTATTTTGTGTTTTTATTATGGTTTATTTTATTATATTGGGTGAAAAATAGTAAAAAAACAATCAAAATAACTTTTTCAATAGGAACTTGTTCTTTAAAAATTACTAAAAATAAACTGTATTTAGTTAAACCGGGACAAAGAAACTCTTTATACAAAGAAATGTAAAATATATAGTCCATGAATAGTTTTAAATGTAGGACATTTTGTGGTGTTCTGACTTTTAATATTTTCAAAGCTCCCTAAGAGAACTGGTCTTTCTGGTAAATATTGCGAATTTAATGACAACCTCTTGATCCTTTTAATAGAGGAAGGCTTATATCTATGTAGCTTTATTGCTTATAAATCAGAAAGCCAGAAACACTGTGTTATTTTCTGCCAGATATTTTGGTAGTGGAATATTTCCTAAAACATTACTCACAGGCTGTCTTCATCAGAGTTGCCAGGGATACTTATTTTAAATTGTGAATTCTTGGGACCCAACCCCAGATCAACTAAATTAGAATCTCTGAAGATGAGGTCTGGAATATGTGCACGTGATACTTACGCACAAAAAGTGTGCTCTGTTAGAGTCTTAGGGAGGGAAATTATTTTTTTCTGAGTATTTACTAATAATCCAAACCCTGTACCAGGTAATTAAGGTAACTTATTTCATCAGATGTTTTTGAGAATGCTATTTATCCAACACACTTCACCTCCTATGGAGAACTTTTTTTTTTTTTTTAATTTAATTTTTTTTTTTTTTTTGCGGCACGCGGGCCTCTCACTGTTGTGGCCTCTCCCGTTGCAGAGCACAGGCTCCGGACGCACAGGCTCAGCGGCCACGGCTCACGGGCCCAGCCGCTCCGCGGCATGTGGGATCTTCCTGGACCGGGGCATGAACCCGCGTCCCCTGCATCAGCAGGCGGACTCTCAACCACTGCGCCACCAGGGAAGCCCTGGAGAACATTTTTATTAGGAAAATGATATCAGAATTCCAAAATATGACAGTATACTTGGTTAAGAGGGACTCTTCTCTTAAAATATAAAGAATGTCCCCAACCTACCCAGTACAGTGGAGAAGATCCTTTCATACAAGGCCTTCCTGTATTGGACTCAAATCTAGGTTGCAATAATGGATCATTGGCAACAACTGTAACAACTTTAAATACTAACAAGTGACTGATAAAACATCTGTAATTTTGTTAAATTAAAGGAAATAGATAATTCAAGTAGTCTTAAGCCTTAAAGATATATGAGTATATGAAGGGCGAGGTGATCGTTTTAAAAATTTATTCCATAAATAAAGTCATATAAGACACCATTCCCTTCCCTTAAGGAGTTTATCATCTCATAAGGATTTTTACCCTGTCTGGGTATCAGAATCACCTGTGGAGTCATGTTATCGGATCCCCATTTTCTGGAGACTCTGATTCAGAGATTGAGGTACATTCTAAAGATTTGGTTTCCAATAGGAAGCCAGGATTGAGAAACACTACTATATGTAATAAAGTAAAGGAATGATACTGACTTTTAAAAGATTTCCATCCCCAATGGGTCAAAATAAAAATAAATTTGTGTTTAAGAAGGATAAACCTTCAACTATTTAGGGATTTTTTTATATCCAAAATGGTTTTTTTCCCCAAATTTTGCAAGTTGGTTGGACTTTTTTAGAGATGGATCCAAGAGATACAATATCCATACTGCAGAACTCTCATCTAGTATATTTGTCCCATACTAACCCCATCACCTCAACTGAATAGTCTTAACATGTTTTGTTGTTTTCTTCAAAAATAGCCAGTATTGCAAAAATCTGTGGTACTATGGGATCTGCTCTATGCCAGGCACTAGAATTGAACATATATTAGTATGTGTTAGGTACACCATCTAAGAGTTTACAGCTTATCACAGACAAGTTATTTAAGTAGTGTTATGAAAGAAGAGTATCATCTTTCCTTCACATCCAAAAGTATCAACTTTTCCAGGTTGAAACAAATCTTACCTGTCCCATGACAATATTCTGTGGAGGTAATTTGGGAAAATACTTAGGGACCCAGCTTCTTTCATAGACAAAGTAACAGTAAAACTCATGGTTTATTTTGCTTTGTTTGAGGAGAGAGGGATAATTTTTATTTACAGGCCTAATATATCTTTTCTCTTTCTAAGAGACAGACTTCTGTTTTGTTTCCCAATTCAGGGCTTGGTAGTTTTTTGAGAAAGTAATACCTCAAACTATTCCTACTTCTGGTTTGAATTTTAAGCCAACCGGGGAAAATGCACTGTGATTTTAGATTCATGCCTCTTCAAGCCTGGTGTGGTAAAATGGCTTCTGATCTTTTCTTCAAGCCTCCTCCCCCTTTTTCAACTTTTTTCTAGAGTTTTAAAACTATGCTGCTGCTGCTGTTTCTAATGATAATTATAGTACAATAATTAACATTTTTTAGCATTATAAAAATCTTTCAAATGTATTGTGATATTTAAAATTCACTGTAATTCTGCAAGGTGAGTATTCTCACTAAGCCCCAGTTTCAGCAGACAGAATTGAATTTTGGAAAGGTCGTGTGTTTTGTCCAAGATCACTGAGTCAAGAAACAGCAGAGCTAGGACTTAACCACAGTGCTTAACTTGACACATCCCCTCTACCTTAAACACAAACCTTTATGTAATCCGATTGCACTTTCACAGTGCATCCCAAAGTTGTTCTTTTGTCCATTTAAAAAATATTTTTGGTCATTCTTAAATTACTTTCCCATTTATCTAATAGAAACTTTACTGCTACATAAATGACCTCCCTGAATTCCATATTTTAAGCATGTTGCCTCATTCAAATAAATTGTACAAACAAAGGCAGCCATATTTTCTTTCTCCTTTCTTCCCATGACCCTTTTTTTAATCCTCACAATGACTGGAACAATAGTCAGAAATTTGAAAACTTTCTTATTTATTATCAGTATTTCTATCAGGGACTCAAAACTGAGCTTTTTAAGTGGTACATATAATCACATTCTGTACCTTAAAATCAAAGACAAATATTCCACTTCCAAGTGCCAACAGGGAAGACAACTGAATATATGTGTTATGTCATTTCTGACGTTTTAAGTCTTTACAAAATGCCACTCCTTTTTAATGAGAAGTACTCTTTCAACTACTTTTGATATATTTAGTTTGTTACTTTTTAGTTTACTTATTTGGGTCTTAGCCGATTGAATGACATTAGAACAATTTTCTTGGTAATGAAAGGAACACTTGGTGTAAATCTGTTACCTTTCATACTTCTAACATATTAGGCACTCAATAATGTTGGTTACATTAATTGATTTTGAGACAGCAATCCAAGATGGTGTTTGTTTAGAAAGTTATTAACGAACCTACTGCTTGGCTAGCAAATGTATTTGATTTGAATTTTACTCTTGTCATTTCTCACAGTGAATATTCTAGTGAGTTTTTATGACAATATATATGTGTAAGGATCATTTTTTTTTAATCCAATGAAGATAGATCAAGGTATTTTTTTAGAGATATATCTTGCCAAACCCAGTCCACTTTGGAAGAATGTTGTCAATTCTTCTCTGATGTAAAACTTTTTTTTTTCTTTCCTTTTTTTTTTTTTAGGTACCACCGTAGCACTCATTATTCTTGCTTTGGGATTTCTGCTATCAGCCCAGGTTTCTCCACCCATCACTTTTAATCCAATAGCTCCTTTAGATCAGAACACTTCTTGCACAAGATACAGGTGAGATTTTATAATGGTCCCCTTCCTTAACCTAACTCTGGTAACTTTTTTGTTTTGCTTATAACTTTCCTAAAATAGGAAAGATGAGTAGGAGCTTGCTAGGTATCCAGACTTAATGGTGGAAAGGAAGAAAATGGGAAAGGTGTTAGGGAGGGACCACCAGGAAGAGAAAGAGAATATACAAAGAGCAGCGTGTGCAAATGCATGCTTAAGGAAAAGTGAGTTATTAGACACAATTTTGGTGATGTTTCTCTGGAAGTTGAAAGTATGTATATTGATACAGAATCTAAGCAGAAATACTGTGAAACTATTTTATATCGTATATGACTCGGTGACATCTACATTCTAGATGAAATAAAGAACTTTCATCAGTAATTAAACTTTTCCATGATGTACATGTCTGATACAGTTGTTTATCATCTGGATATTCTAGCAATTAATCTTCACTGTGTTCCACAGGTATCGCCTCATTCACTTAAGCAGAAAATAATGTTTCCTCTCACTACTAGGTTTCTTGCAGAGCAATAGAAAGTGGAAAGAGCTTGTAGAAGAGAGTGTTTTAATGGTCAGCTGCAGGTTTAAGTGCTCATTAAGTTTAACAGTTTACACCCTATGTGATAGATTGATAGATGGAGAAATGGATGGATGCATACATGGGCTGACAGATGGACTGAAGAATGAGCAAGTGAATTAATTAAAGATTGAATGATTGAACAGATCAATTAATAAATTTGTCAGGAGAGTTTCAAAGTTTTTTACTTCATTTTAGTGGCTGGAAAGGCTAACGACCTCTTTAAAATATATGGATAGAATAGCTTTAAAAACAAAAAATGACATTCCTTCAGCTACAACTAACCAGACATAAGTCTCAAATTAATGGGTAAATGATTTATTAAGTCAGATACTCCTAGGTGAAATTAAAACATTACATTGATATACTTAATTCCACTTGGAATTACTAGGAGCTTCTCATTGAACAGAATTTATGGTGCGTTCTCATTACAACAATGAGGAAGACATATATTATTATGTCTTTCTGGTTGCTAATTGTGATATCCACTTGCCTTTGGAAATGAATAGTTTATATGTTTATCGCTTTACTGTTTTTTTTTGTTAACAGTCTTTATGTTCTAAAGGAGATTGAAAGGTGTCTTAAAAGAAGTTACCCTTAGCATAGACTATTTCTGGATATAGTGATCTTTACTTTCTTTGGACATATCACCTCAACTGCTAGAAAGATGACAGACCATTGCTAGAATTCTGCATGCTCTAATTTTGTTTTTCTTGACAGACATTTTAAGTTAAATGTTTTTTAACACAGTTACCTCTAACAAATTATTAAAAAATTACTATTGTTTGAGCAACTTAGAATACCCTCTAGATCTGATGTCTGATTTAGATGCAGCAATTTAGATTCAGAATAAGATTGACTGATACACTATCAGGTCAACTAAAGGCAGAAAGTCAGCCAGAGAATATGAAAAGAAATTTTTATGAAGTTCTGATATAGGAAAGGAATAACTAACTTTTTAATGATTTACATAATGAAATAGTTTTCCTGACATCGACTTTTAAAATTTAAATAAAAATATTTATTACCATAGTATAGTTCATTGCACAGCAATTTATGATCATCAGTCTATTAATCCTCCTGATCCATCTAAGTTATTATCATCTACCTACCAATATAGGTAAGTGACAATAAGATACTATCACTTACCAATATAATATAAAGTTGTAGTGGAGTGAGAGAAGTGGTACAACCTAATTTTATTCTTATCACAAAAATGGGCAGCAATTTTTGAAAACAGAACCAAATTTTAGATGTCCTCTGGGAGTCACTGAGTATGCAAAACACTTATGTCTTATGTGCTTTCTTTTAGAGTAACATATTAGGCTTTGTGAGAATTTGATAACATGTATTTATAGTCTGAGTGATTTTATAACATATATCTGCAGTTCCCTTACTGATTTTGTTGTTGTTAAAACTGTCTATACACATTTCCCATTTCTTTACAATAAACATGAAACATACAATATACAACATATATGAAAGTTGTTAAGAGAGTAAATCCTGAGCTCTCATCACAAGAAAAAGATTTATTTTATTTCTTTAATTTTGTATCTATATGAGATGATGGATGTTCACTAAACTTACTGTGATACTCATTTCATGATGTATATAAGTCAAATCATTATACTGTAAACCTTAAACTATACAATGCTTTATGTCAGTTATATCTCAGTAAGACTGGAAGAAAAATAAAGATTAAAAAGGAGATAAACATGAAAGAGTAATGTTCATGCTGTAAGTATAGGTGGTATGTTTTCCTCTTGGAATGATCCTATAGGAAAATTGAACAAAGAAAACAGATTTAAAGGGAGAGATGGTTTAGTATCTATCTTGTTTTTTTTAACATCTTTATTGGAGTATAATTGCTTTACAATGGTGTGTTAGTTTCTGCCTTATAACAAAGGAGAGATGGTTTAGTATCTATCTTTTTTTTTTAAATTTTATTTATTTTAATTTTTGGCTGCATTGGGTCTTCGTTGCAGTGCGCGGGCTTTCTCTAGTTGTGTCGATGGGTTTCTCGTTGCAGTGGCTTATCTTGTGGAGCACGGGCTCTAGGCGCGCAGGCTTCAGTAGTTGTGGTGAATGGGCTCAGTAGCTGTGGCTTGCAGGCCCTAGAGCACAGGCTCAGTAGTTGTAGCACCCGGGCTTAGTTGCTCTGCAGCATGTGGGATCTTCCCGGACCAGGGCTTGAACCCATGTCCCCTGCATTGGCAGGCGGATTCTTAACCGCTGCGCCACCAGGGAAGCCCGATCTTTTTTTTTTGTTTAACATCTTTATTGGAGTATAATTGCTTTTCAATGGTGTGTTAGTTTCTGCTTTATAACAAAGTGAATCATCTATAAATACACATATACCCCATATCTCTTCCCTCTTGCGTCTCCCTCCCTCCCAGCCTCCCTATCCCACGCCTCTAGGTGGTCACAAAACACCAAGCTGATCTCCCTGTGCTGTGTGGCTGCTTCCCACTAGCTATCGGTTTTACATTTGGTAGTGTATATATATCCATGCCACTCTCTCACTTTGTCCCAGCTTACCCTTCCCCCTCCCCGTATCTTAAGAACATTGTATACTATTGGTGGGAGTGTAAACTTTTCTCCATTTTGGAAATTAATATACTTTCACCTAATAAAACTTAAATATATAGGCTCCTCTATTCAGCACCTCCACTTGTAGAAATCTGTATTCTACAATGACTAGTATGTAATGCATTCTGACTAGAGTAGAGTAGAAGATTTAAGAAAGTGGATGGTTCAGGAACAATGGTTGTTCTTTATTTTAATTCAATAAATATTGATTGTGTGACATCACCAGGTAGGTTAGAACCAAAAATATTGTAGGTTGGGGCTCACTAATGACTTTGGACCCAAGACATTGACTACCCTAAATAATTACTAATAAGAACTTACCCTTTTTAGAATTTTTAATTTTTTAATTGATGATATTTTGTTCCAAGTCCTGGTTAGATTTTGTGAACCAAATGTATTAAAGAACACCTTTCAGATCCACTTTCCTGCAGCTAAAACTGTGTACAGTCACAGGGTGCCAACTAAGGCTAGGAGAAATAACTCTAGTGAGGGTATCCTCTGAATCATATATCCATATAAGAACACACATGCATACTCCTAATATGGCCTTAAGCTCCACGCTCTCAAATTACTAATAAACATATTTTCTTATGAGAGCTATCCAAGCTTTGAGGATTCAAACATTTCCTATGTAACACTTCCCTCGAATCTTTGACTTTTTATTATTTGTAAGTATGATCTCATTATATTCAAACCCTTCAAAGTAAACATATATCTTAAAGTATACAGCTGTAGAATTGCAAGGTACTCTTGTCCTAGGGCTTTCATCACATTGCCACTAATTCATTCATTCATGCATACATGCATTTAAAAAATATTTTGGAGCACCTATTCATAGGATTATAGTAAGGATGAATTAATATATGGAAAGCACCTAAAACAGCGCTCAGCACATAATAAGCACTCAATAAATATTATAGACATTGTTATCATCCATAAAACCTATAATAGGAGATAAGATTGTGATGATGGGTAGAAATCTTTCCCATCTTTTGAAGAAGAGGAGTTTTAAGCAGTATTAAGTAGTGTTTTAATTTTAAGCAGTTTTAAGTCATGACTTGACCAGATTTTCTATTCTAAACTTTCTCTCTGGGGCACAGTGAGCACATGTTGATATAGGCAGACTGATTATTAGAATTGTCTATGAGAGAGATTGATAATTGCCTGGACTATGAAGGTGATACTCAAGAGAAATAGGTAGACATATTCTAGATATATCTAAGAGAGAAAAATCAACAAGAATTAAAAATAAGTAATTGAAAAAAAAAATAAGTAATTGATTAACTATGAGCAACCAGGTAGAGTAGATCATGGAAATGAGTTGGGGTAATTGAAGAAGAAATTGACTAAAGGGACTGTGCCTCTAATTCACTGCTCTTTTTGCTATTAATGTTTTTCATTTGAGTCTTACCTGAACTATCTGAGGAGGTACTTAAAGCTACCCGTCCCTCACTCCCACAGATCTGCCTCACCAGGACAGTGGAGAGTAGGTGATTCCAGTACATCTTTCATTAAGAACCACTGCCATACGCTTCAGTATTATTTATTTATTTATTTATTTATTTTATTTATTTTTGGCTATGTTGGGTCTTTGTTGCTGTGCACGGGCATTCTCTACTTGCAGGGAGCGCGGGCTACTCCTCGTTGCAATGCGCGGGCTTCTCATTGCGGTGGCTTCTCGTTGCAGAACACGGGCTCTAGGCGCACGGACTTCAGTAGTTGTGGCTTGCGGGCTCTAGAGCACAGGCTCAGTAGTCATGGCGCACGGGCTTAGTTGCTCCACGGCATGTGGGTTCTTCCTGGACCAGGGCTCAAACCCGTGGACCCTGCATTGGCAGGTGGATTCTTAACCACTGCACCACCAGGGAAGCCCGCTTCAGTATTTTTTAACTGCGTGACTGCCAGCTTCTTTCTTTCCTTTTTTTTTCTTCTTGAACATTATTAAACCAAGAGTACAAAAATAATCAATGTGGCTCTTTTTCTATAGAGTAATATTTTCATATTTCCCTCTCTAAATGAAGTTTCCAAATATCCAAGTTGACAAACCGTTCCTTCATCTATAGACCTCCCTATGGTGGTGACACTAGTTTTGAGAAACTGTATATGCCTAACTAATTATAATTAGTCTCTTCAAAGTTCATTTACAATAAAAAACAATTTTGCATTCATACACTTTTCTTCTCCTTTTGCCAAGCTTGTGTGATTGAGCACATGTCATTGGCATTAGCACTATGAGACTGTTAGATTCAATCATAAAACTCTTATCTGACCTTAGAAATGTGCAGAAACCCTATTACCCCCCCTTTTTTTTCAGTATTTGGCATCCTGCTGACTGATAATATGTTTGTTTCTAATAATTCTTAGCAACTTGACAATGAATATAGTGTTATACTGTGAATGAGACTTTTACTTTTGTTGAATTTTGTTTTCTAAAACTTATTGATTTCTTTTAAAAATAACATATTTTAATTTTTTTTGGCCTGATGGTACAGGCTAATAGGCCTGAGGTTAATATTAATAAAACTACGGAAGAAAATATGCTATATCTGTTGAATAATATCCACAGACTTAAGGTAAAGATAAACGTAATTAAATTAGTTGAAAGGGAAAATGAGATTTGAAACAAAAAGCCCACATAACCTTATCATGTACCTTTATCTCCAAATAATTGTACATGTCTTTTGCTAGCACTTAAATACCCAGTACCGAATTCGACATCTGGATAGGAGGATGGTGGAAGTTGACCACTTATGGGACATATTCATTGAGTTCCTCATGACCTTTTTATCTTGATGCCTGGGCTTTTGGCCGAGGACCTGCCAAGCCCCCACAGTGGCAAGATCCCCTACTCAAACCTTATTTTCCACAGTCAAGAAGTGCTTTTCGGGAAGCCTTAAAGACAAAAAAGAAGGCTTTTTATTTTAGGTTTGCAAAGAGTGGGGGAAGAGCATTCCAGGAAGAGGGGACATCATGTGTACAAGCCCTAAGCATGAGCAAGAGAACAGCACAAAGATAGACTGGATGGCAGGCCAGTGACAGACCACACTGGGACCCTCATAAACCATGAGAATTTTAGACAGCATCAGAATACTGAGAAGCCTTTAAAGAATGATAAGAATGATTTAATCAGATTTGTGTTTCTAAAAGATCACTCTGGCTGCTTAGGAGAATTGATTAGAGCAGGACAAAGGGCAGTGAAGGGAGATCAGATAAAAGAAATCAGTAGCCTAGGTAAGAAAATAATGCAGCCTCGGGCTTCCCAGGTGGCGCAGTGGTTGAGAGTCCGCCTGCCGATGCAGGGGACAGGGGTTCGTGCCCCGGTCCGGGAGGATCCCACGTGTCGCGGAGCGGCTGGGCCTGTGAGCCATGGCCGCTGGGCCTGTGCGACCGGAGCCTGTGCTCCGCAACAGGAGAGGCCACAACAGTGAGAGGCCCGCGTACCGCAAAAGAAAAAAAAGGAAAATAATGCAGGCTTGACAGTGGCAGTGGAGACTCAAGAGATATTTTGGAGGGGGCTAACAGGCCTGGGTGATTGGATGAATGACATACAAGAACAGATGCTTTACGTGTGGTTAGGATAGTACTTATGTAACAGGATTCTGGGGCTCTGAAATCTCACTGTAGCTCACTTCTTAGAACACAATTTCAAAGATATAAATCAGGAGAGCCTTTCCCTTGCTTTCCAGTTAAGTACAGCAGTCCCATAATAAGAACAGTATTTGCTGTCACTTATACTTTTATTTCAAATATCATTTTTACTCCCTCTTGAACTCAAAAGACTTTTGAGAAAAGCTCTTTTGAACTTATCCATTTAGGTCTGAAGTAACACAAAGAGGTAAAGGGGAAAACGTATATCTCTGAAACTCAAGGACTTTTATTCTCTTTCTAGAGCTCTGATCATTACAATGAGTAAATAAAATCAACCTGGAATTTTGTTCACATTTCAAGTCAATCCACTCTAGAATATCATCCCTATTTTGTCCTATATTTTAAAAAGGAATACGTTATCCAGTCCTGTGACAGTGTTCTTGACAATGAAATAGATGATTCTATCATTTTTGGAAGGTAAACTTTGAAAATTTATTTTAAACTGTGTAGGGGTACTTAATTTTTAGTGATTGATACTCAAAGCTCAGCGTATCTTGAGCATGCCGTATTATTAAGTAGCTGATAATACAAATCAGTCCTTTATTACCCTGCTTTTCACTTGATACATCTAGAGTAACTGGCATTTTTCTCCATGTGCATCTAAATTGCATAGTTACCAGTTTTTTTGGAAACCTGTTACTCCTTGGCAATTAATATTGATCATTATGTGAATTCTATGGTAATTTCATCATAGAACAAAATTTTTTGAAATGATGTTGTAATTACAACCAACTTGCCGGTAGATAATAAAGTTTCCACCCTTCACAGAGGTTAAAAATGTACTGCTCATTTTTATAATTATCAGTGAATCATAAAGTCATTGCCAGTAGCCCAGATGAGGGTCAGAATTTAATTTTTTAAGCTTCTTATTCCCTTTTCTTTTGTTTGATTTTGATTTTTATATGATAAATACATGCTGATTAGTCTTATCAAATCAGGAATAAAAATTATTTCATTGAGAAAACTTTTAGCGTTTTCTAGTTCATTCATTTTGAAAGCAAAGGAAATCCTTGTTTTATTTAAATTGATTAGTATTTATATGAATGTTTAGCTTTGTGGGACCTAAATATTTAGTTCTTCCTGATTTTTAATTTTTATCATTGTGAAATTGATTTGTGACTATGTCAGATATCTTCACAGAATTTTAGTATAAAATAATAAACGTTTGAAATTTAAGATAGTAATTTATCCCTCAAAACAATAAATCCCTCAAATCTTGGCCCATGTAATCAAATTCAGCAAGAAAGTATATTATCCTTACTCATATATGCTATACAATTGTGCGTTGTATTATAGAAAAACAACAAGTAAATGAACGTATAAATTCTTGGCAGTTAACATGTACTAATGTTTACACAGTTATAACTCTTTGTTAACTTTATTTTCATCTTTCATATTATGTAAGTGTATAATGTATGTGTGTGATGGCTTGCTATAAATTATAAAAATAAACTTCAGAAATCTAAACAGGCTAAATTTAATATTACTGCTTTTCATCTTGCAAATGTGTGTACCAAAGTGGTCTTACATTCTTATGCAAACTGAGAGTGACATTTTCAGTTCAACTGCAGAAGAATTACAAGAGGGGTTAGAGTGTTGTACTTTTTTAATATCTATTCTACTAATGTCTATAGGCCACCTTATTTTACTTAATCCCTAGATTGTTGAAAAATACATCACTGCAGTAGAGGAGCTCAGTATTTTAAAGAGCCATTCATCTAACTGTGTTTTAAAGTAATAACTCCTTATTATAGAAGGCTTCCCAAAGCTGGGCAGTGAGGAACTGGTTGGAGTTAGATGGAATAAGCAGAGGAAGACAGCGTCCCAGACAGAGGAAATAGCGTGTGTACAGAAACAGGAGAAAGCTTAATATTTTCTAGAAACTATAAGTACAGGGTATTCTCTAGTTTCAGATACTCGATTTCACAAAATTCATATTTTCCATTTCATTGAACTATGTGCCATATTATGCCTAATTTTTTGGAGATGTTCTGTGGAACAGTAATTTTAATTTCTGGTATGGGAGCACTGCCAGTAAGAGAAAAGGCTAAGCCATGGAAGGGGGTCCTGAAGGTTCTTAAAAGTGCTTATGCTGAGTTTAGCAGACCTGCATCAGCCCAACTCAGAGGATCTACAACTGTCTCCTGTCCCTTTCCCTTTCTTTTGCAAGCAGAGGGGCTCACTTGCCAGTCAGGGTCAGCATCACCAGTGAGCATCAGTTCCCAGGGCCTGGCCCAATCACCCTCCCATCCCCTGCCTCTATTAGACAGTTAGGCATGTGGCAAGCTTTACCGAGGTCACCTGAGTTTGTAGAGGAGAGCAGCCAAGGCCTCGCCCCCATGGTGGTCTCTGCTGCTGAGGCTGGGGAGAATAGTGAGGATAGAGACTCCCCACTCCCCAACCCCCAGCAGCCTTGACAACACCTGCTCCAGGTGTCTGTCACAGGCTAGTTCAGAAGTTCAAAGAGCAGGGGCTTTCCAACCGTCTTTCCCAGCCCTGTGGCAGAGAGGCAAAGGCCTGGAAAGGAGACACTTCCCAGGGAAGGCTGTATGGTAGTTCTTCTATAGCAGATACCTCTCATACTTTCAGATGCTGAATTTCAGACAAATTTTCAGAAATGTGATGCTGCCTATAATTCCATTCAGGAAACATGTGGTGATCTCTAAACAGAAGTAGGAAATGGCAAGAAATAAAACCTGAAGAGACTGTTGGGAATTTAAATTATAAGAATTCGTCTAAAAAAATCTACAAACAATAAATGCTGGAGAGGGTGTGGAGAAAAGGGAACGCTCTTGCACTGTTGGTGGGAATGTAAACTGATACAGCCACTATGGAGAACAGTATGGAGGTTCCTTAAAAAACTAAAAGTAGAACTACCATATGACCCAGCAATCCCACTACTGGGCATATACCTTAAGAAAACCATAATTCAAAAAGAGTCATGTACCAAAATGTTCACTGCAGCTCTATTTATGATAGCCAGGACATGGAAGCGACTTAAGTGTCCATCGACAGATGAATGGATAAAGAAGATGTGGCACATATATACAATGGAATATTACTCAGCCATTAAAAAGAAACGAAATTGAGTTATTTGTAGTGAGGTGGATGGACCTAGAGTCTGTAATTCAGAGTGAAGTAAGTCAGAAAGAGAAAAACAAATACCGTATGCTAACACATATATATGGAATCTAAAAAAAAAAAAATGGTCATGAAGAATCTAAGGGCAGGACGGGAATAAAGAAGCAGACCTACTAGAGAATGGACTTGAGGATACGGGGAGGGGGAAGGGTAAGCTGGGAGAAAGTGAGAGAGTGGCATGGTCATATATACACTACCAAATGTAAAACCAATAGCTAGTGGGAAGCAGCCACATAGCACAGGGAGATCAGCTCAGTGCTTTGTGACCACCTAGAGGGGTGGAATAGGGAGGGTGGGAGGGAGGGAGATGCAAGAGGGAAGAGTTATGGGAACATATGTATATGTATATGTATAACTGATTCACTTTGTTATAAAGCAGAAACTAACATACCATTGTAAAGCAATTATACTCCAATAAAGATTTAAAAAGAAAAAAAATTCATTTAAGACATTTTCTGTGGAAAAAGAAAAAAGTCATGTATAAAGGTAATAAGGATTTTGGACTCTCTCATTTTAAAAAAAAATTATGTGAAGCTATTAAGAATATTATTATCAGATATGTGTTTTACAGAGGCCACTCTGGCGGCAAAGTGGAGATGGCAGAAGAGCAAACCTTTGGGTCTAAATTGAGACCTGAAGTGAAGGGATGGGCTCTTGTCAGGTCTTGGTGACTAGAATGACTTATTATTTACAAGTTAATGTTACTTAACTGCCCGGCTTTTGTGGCTTGTCTTCCCAAATGGAAATTTGTAACTTGAAAGGAGGAATTATGTTTCCTGGGTTTTTTTCATTTTTTCTTGTTTTTTTTCCTCTCTGCTTTCTTCTTTATATACCTAGCAGCTAACATCATGTCTTATATAATGTATTTGTTTACTGATTTAGCCAAGTATTGAGACTGATGTGTGCATGATGTTGACATGTATTTTTCCTCTGTAACTGTAATAATTACATAAACTGATTTGAAATTCAATAAGAAATTTTTCCATCGGTCTTATGCCTACCTCAGCTAATTCAAGGTTTTCAAACAAGTCCATTGCAGTACTCTAAACCGCTCCTCAGGCCTGGTGGTAACACTGATAATGCTTCATTTCTGTTTGATTGGATTCTTGCACTGAGCTTTCAGCACTTGTCTATTTTGTCCTGATAAACTCAACTTGAATTGAGTTATCAAGGAAGATGTGGAAAGACACAAGAATCTATAGATTTTAAACTGCAGGTCTAAAATAAATTTATATATATTACTATTATATTAATTATATATTGATATATTAATAACAAAACAGAAGAAAAATACCCCTCTGAGAGAATTAAAAAAAAAAAAAAGTAAACAGAGCTTTGAAATATAACCAGGGAAGAAAAGAGGGGAATGGCCATATAATTCTGAAAGTTAGGGTCTACAAGATCTTTGAGGATTAAAGTATTAAAAGATAAAGGCAACAAATTGAACATACAGTAGAAAAAGCTAAGAAATTTACACATAAATGAAACTCAAATAAAAATGAATCTTTGAGACTCCAAGAGGGACACACATGGTAATTGTTCTGTCAGAGAGAAATCAGAGCAACAGAAATTGTAGCACTAAAAAAGAAGCTTAATTGCTCCATTACCCTATAAGGAAGAGTCACAAAGGAACAATTTACCATCTCAGAGAGGTGCTGAAGTAAGATAGATGCAGTCATAAGCACCTCAAAATACAGAATCACAAAGCAAAATAACCGTGACAAGCTAGAGCACTCACTGCCCTCATCGTCACCAAGCTGGAGTCTCACAGATAAGAGGCCAGCCATGAAGGCTCAGCCATTCTGGGTTGAGTGCAATTAACTGGGTGAAGCATTAACTCTTAGAGACTTTTAGGTCACCTTTCTTGGTGTCCAAGTAACTTGAAGGAACCAGCATGCTTGGTAAATGCCCCATTCACCACTAGACATTGACTGCGTCACTGAGAAGATCCAGAATTACAAATATGCAATTATAGGTACAGAGAGACACTATTAGGGATTTTTTTTCCCACTTTTTATTCTTTCATTTGGCCTCCATTACTGACCATTTACCAAGTGTTGTGCCAGCTGTTAAGAAAACAAAACATGAGATATAGCCCCTTGTCAGGAGTTGGCAATATCTTAGAATGGCTTTTATTTACATTTTGAACCAATACTCAAGTCTCATATCTTCAGAGATGTTGCGACTTGGGTAGAAGCTGATATATATATATATAGAAATTAGCAAAAATATGTTTTAAGCATTTGAATAAATATTTTTCTATCAGTGAGGAATTGTGATGGCTGTGGATAACAGAAGAACCCAAAATAACTCTTAAACAAGAAAGGAGTTTCTTTCTTGCTCATGTAAGATAAATTCAAAGGCAGGGATTTTGGAATCATCATACTATACCTAGTGTCATCAGGGATCCAGGCACCTGTCTTTTTGCTGTACCCATATAAGTATTTTTCACAAGTTCATGAGGAAGGTCCAGGATGGCTGCAAGAGCACCACAATCACGTCTGTGATGCAGGCCAGAAGGAGAAAATGTAGAAGGAGCAATGCTTCCTGGCTGAATCAGCTCCCTTTGAATTGAAGCCTTCCTGAAATCCCACACAGTACTTTTCACAAGTCAGAATTAGTCCCTTGGTCATATCTAGTTTTAATGGAAACTGGGAAATGTATTCTTTTATTCAGTGGTTGGGAGAGGATGGGGCAGGGGGCACAGTGTTCCCAGTTAAAAATCAGAATTCTCTTACAAAGGAGGAAGCAAAGAAGGAATCTAGGGATAGAACACTAACAATCCTTGATACAACAGTACTAGAGTTAACTTTATGGGACATGTATAGGTGGTTCTGCTTGACAGCAGGAAGGATGAATTAACTGATTAAATAGGGCTCTAGCTACTTACTTTTTTTGGTTTTGTTCTCTTTATAGTGACTAGAAGTCTAAGGTCAGCTTTGCAGGTGGCAAGAAATACGGCCACATTAGATAATCTACCTCCAGCTTTGCAAGGGAGAAAGAATCATTACAGTCTCTTCATTTATTGCATTTCTTTTGGCCTTGTAAACCAGTGAAATAGCTGCTCTTTGTTGTGCAGTTTGCTCATCTATTCAAAAGGAGTAGTCATGTCAGCTACCATTTTTTATATAGTCACAATGTGCCAACTGCTGTGCTAAGGCTTACAGGGATTCTCTCTTTTATCCTTCAGCAAAACTGAGGTAGATGGTATTATTTCCCCCATGTTACCAATGACACTGAGGCTTAAATAAGTTGAGTGAAGAAGTTTAGATCATATGGCTTAGCAAACAGTAAAACTAGCTTTAAGTAAGAGTCCAGCTAGCACTACACTCATCATTCTGAAATTTACCAGTTAAGCAGCAGGATGCTTCTACTGACAGGTGTTACACACTCTTTGGGAAGTGGACAGTAATTCCTGATAATCAAAAGCCAGTAGGTCTAAAAATACCTATGTTGGTGTATTTTCACTCACTCAGTGTAATTGAGATTCTTTCTCTTAAGAAACCATTTTTGTGAGTGGTAGTCTATTTGGGACTTAAAGAAGATTTTTATTTTGTTCATATATTTTCATTTACATGTATTTACTCTGCTCAGAAAATTCTTTTCCTGCTGTTAGCAGTATCATCATAGAACATCTTTGCTGTAAAAGCAAGTGCTTAGGGCTTCCCTGGTGGCGCAGTGGTTGGGAGTCCGCCTGCCGATGCAGGGGACGCAGGTTCGTGCCCCGGTCCGGGAGGATTCCACGTGCAGCGGAGCGGCTGGGCCCGTGAGCCATGGCCGCTGAGCCTGCGCGTCCGGAGCCTGTGCTCCGCGGCAGGAGAGGCCACAACAGTGAGAGGCTCGCTTACCGCAAAAAAAAAAAAAAAAGCAAGTGCTTAACATAAAGTGAAATCGTTCTAAAGTGTTTTAAATGATTCACTACCTTTGGTTTCCTTAGAGCAGAGTGGCCTTAACCACATAGTTTTGAATTTGAGTATCTGATACAAGTTTAATTGTAGTTTTTATTTTGTTTAGTTGGTTTGCAGTAAGTGTTGTTTTTTAGGCCTCTGTTACACAGATAGATAAATATGGAGAAAGTAATTTAAGAAAAGAAGCAAAGAGATGAGATGCAGTCACAAAGAAATACCTTTGGGCAAATTAGCCTGTACCTATACACTCAGATGAGAAATTTTAAAAAAAAACCATGAAAGCTGTTCTCTTCTTATCTTCCTTCTTTAGTGAAGGAGAAAACATTATGAGGAGAGATGTATGATATGTGTGAATCTGAATATTTTCCTTAGAGAAGAAGAATCATTGTGTGCTGGTATTAGTATTTTGACCCAACCCCTGACATCACTTTACTGGTTCCTATTGGTTTCATCCACTTTGAATTCTTTTTATTTTGTAAAATGCTGTCAGTGAGGCAGGTTCTAGTTTGAAAGAGCACATGATCACACTAGAGTTGCAGGCATCAAAGGACATAATCATGTCCAGAGAGATGACGTCCAGGCCACCTCATTTCATCTCCGTCAAGCAGCACAGCTTCCAAATCAAGCATCATTCTGGGGCTTCAGGGCTGACTGTTTCTCTCACTCTCCAAGTAAAACTCACTTTGTCCTTCACTTTCAAACAAATCATTTCCTGTGAAAATCAAAAAGTCCTCCAAGCAACCATGGAAGAGCTGATAAGCAAAGCCAAATAAACCAAAATGTATTTTACCTCTTGATTTTGTTTTCTCTGTGTGAAGCACTTGCCAGTATGTTAAACATAGTGCCAGGTGTTGTAGGGTTTGATGAAAAATATAAAACAGGCTTGATCACCAAGTTTCTTTCTTGCTGCATAAGGAGGTACTTAGGTAATACTTAAAATAGAATTGTGAATTATCAAAGCAAATGAACAAACAAAAATGGGTCCCCCAAAGAGAGGCAGTTTTAAGAAGTGTTTGCACAGATGGATAAAAAATATATATTGTCATTTTAAAACAACCTATTTTTTTGTGTTGACCTAAAGAAAATATATGAAAGTCAACATAACCATGTATTCACAAAGAATGCAGATACTATACTATATATTCACATTTCAGTTTTTGTACTCCAAACAGTAAAAGTTAACAAGAGACCTAGACCTTGAAATATTGGAAAGTTCTCAATAAGTAGAAGAGCTAGTGTTAGGAGCATGATGCAGAAATCAGCAACTCATATCTGGTGGTGTGATTAGATTAGTTAAACGCATATCGCGGGAGTGTGTTATACAGCTTTTTAGGGACAGTGTTTATACAAATACAATCACAAATACATAAAATAAGGCTTATATAAAAGTCTTCAAATGGTAATGATGAGCCCCAAACAAAACTGTGTTCTTACTTTATTTTTATTTAGTATTATTTTGGTAAAACTACGTGACTTACATATAAAGTATCTGTCAACAAAATAGTGGTCAGTTTGTAACTCTTCAATAAAATCATGTGCCAATAATCATATTACTGTAGCTGATAACCAGGATGATACATAAATAATTTCAGCTGTTATAGCAGTCAGGCTAGGAAAGGCATTACCTTATAACACACACAAAAAAAAGAAAAACACCAAAATATTAGTGGTTTAAAGCAACAAAGGCTCTGCTCATGTCTCAGGAACCTAGGCTAATGGAAGTTCCAACATTTTATGATGCCACCTCTTACCTCAAGGCTTTAGGATTCATCACAGAGATAAATAGTGACCTACCACTAGTACTTACTCACAATATATGACCACAGCTAGTCACTTGGCTGCTCCTAACTTCAAGAGGGTAGGGAATTATAATCCTCCATAAACCTTGAAATGGAAGGCAACTAGCCATTGGTGAACATTACTCGTATCTTCCCACAATTTATTTGCTGCTTTTATTGGCCAAGATTCCCTATCATTCTTTCTGCAGAAAGGCGTAAAGAATTTTCTTTCTGCTGATTGATAGCACTGTTATCTTGAAAACATCTTCTTTTTTGGTGGTACCCATTAAAAATGGCAAAATTCTTCAGTTGACTACTGCTCTGGAAAAATTGATGACATTCAAGACTATGCCTGTACCAGTACAATTGGTTGAAGATTAAATATCAGAACGTGAAACATGTTTGACATGCATGAAACAGTTTGTCAGTTTTTCAAAGCATTAAACATACAGTTACCTACCATGGGACCCAGCAATTCCACTCCTAGGCATATAATCAAAAGAATTTTTTAAAACATTCACATAAAACCTTGTACACAAATGTTTCTAGCAGCATTATTCATAATAGCCAAAAAGTAGAAATAACCCAATTGTTCCATCAACTGATGAATGGATAAACAAAATATGATATATCCACACAATGAAATATTACACAGCTATAGAAAAGAATGATGTACTAAAATTTGGATGAACCTTGAAAACATCATATTAAATGAAAGAAGCCAGAAACAGAAGACACACACACACATGCAGATTTACTTACATAAATACACATATGTACGTATATAAACACATGCATATACACGTCATCTTATATTTGCAAAGTTGCAATTGAGAGTTTTGTTTTTAAGTGTGTTGACCAAAGGTTCATGTAGTATAATAGGAAAGCACTTAGCCCTATTGAAGGTGACGGGCTTGGCAGATAGAACTCTCTTCTTCTACCTCCCTCCCCTTTAGAGAGTTTATTGGTATACTTTTCTGAGATAAAATGGGAGAACAAATCCAAGAATTCATAAAAGAAGGTTAGACAATCAGTGACTAGAAATTAGAGCCTAAAGTACTAGTAAAAAATTTTTTTTAAAAAAAAGAAACCCACTCTGACAAATCAGCTAAACTTTCCTTATTTAACAGCACCAAAGAGCAAGAGCCTGTGCTTGCTTTTAATCAGCAAGCCTCCCTGCTATGAATTACTTTTTGCCTCTAACTCAGGAATCCACTGCATTTTCAGCCTTAGTTTCTAAGGGGAAGTGATGAGAAGTATGACTGTGTTCCAAAAGGTTGCAGCAAATTATATGTGGATTTGATCTGAGAGCCATGAATTGTAAGGAACAATTCACAGCTTGATTTCAAACTTCAATCCTATGATCTCATGGACCAAGATATGGTGAATGAGATGTAACTTCTCTAATGGAACTGCAGGGAGAACTACCAAATCTGTTGTCAATATAAGTGACATTCATTCATCCCTTTATTTATACAAACAGGTATTTATTGAACACTTATCTATCAGGCAACATGGAAATCACTAGGAATAAAAGATGTACAAGACAAAAATCTCTACCTTGAAAATGTCACAGTGCATTAAGGAAAGGCAAACATATCACAAACCCTTAGAGAAATGGTGGGATGGACAGTAATAATAATAGACTTTTGTGCTCCTCTGATAACATAGTGATACACCTAATTCTGCTGGGGTCTGAGCTTCACGGAGGAGGTGATGCCAAATATGAGTCTCGAGGCAAATGTGTAGGAAAACAAAGGTGGAAAATAATAGTCCAGACAGAGAAAACATTATGAGGAAAAACATAAGAACATGTCATATTCTGAATCCTGCAGTTTGTATGGAATGACTACAACCTGTGACATCTGTGGAGAAATAACACAAAAGATTGACAAGGAGGGACTAGATCATGCCATAATAAGATTGGTCTTCATCCTATAGGCAATGGAAAGCTATTGCAGGATTTAAACAAGAGAGAGTTTGGATCAGGTTAGATTTAGGACAATGTAGAAGACGAAGTGGAAGGAGTCTAGAAGCAGGAATACTCAGTAGACTATTGGAAGAGTTCAGGTGAGAGGTGGCAAGTTCAAGTCAAAGTCCAGGTGAGAAGTGGTAAGAATGGAGAGTAGAGAAACTACACATGCTTTGGAGATAGACCTGATGGAGTTGTAACTATGTAAATGTGAGTGGTCTCAGATCATGCTCAGGTTATTAAATTGTGAGACACAGAAGAGCAGTAGGAAAGCTTTGAGGGGAAAGTCAAAGATGGAGCTTTAAGGTACTTGTGAACATTCAGAAAATCGAGCGGTGGAAATATGGGTCTGGCACTTAGGGAGGAGAACGAAACTAGAGAAACAGGTCATGGAGTCTCTGTGTATCACTAATAATAATGGTTGTATATGGCTGATGTTTCCCAGCAAAAGTTATACAGAGTAATGAAAGAAGATTGCCAAGAACAGAACCAAGGAGAAAGGAAAGATGCATCAGTCTGAGGGGTGGAAGAAACATAAAGGTCATGGTGTCAAAGAATGAGAAAATTTTAGGAAAGAGGGAAAATGTTTAGGAAATTTTATCATAGAATGATAAGTTTAGTAAAGAAAAGCACCCAGGATTAACAATGAGAAGATAACCAGCAATCTCTGTTAGGGCAGTTTTCATGAAGTGGTGACGCATGACTTACTTCGTAAAATCAGCACCAGTAGTCCCTAGCTTTTTAAATTAATTTCCAACAATTTCCTTAAGTTCCCCAGAATTTCTTATTTTTAAAAAAATTCTCACAAGTTCCCTACTTTCACAGTCCAAACGGGGAGAGGGAGTCCCCTGACATCTACAGTCTGGCTGAGAAAGAAGGCAGGTGTCCTGGAGTTCTCTTTGCAGAACTCGTGTAGAAATCTGGCCCTGCAGAGAGCTACAAGCAAGGCAAGCTGTCCCCCCAGTAAGAGTAAACTGGATTCCAGGTTGCCTGCTTGAAGGCAGTGGGGACAGTTAGGAGTAAGGAGGGCATAGTAAAGAGTAGAGAAAATTTAGAATAGCTGTCTGGGAAACAGTGACATAATTACACAAAGTAGGATGTTAAATTCATGCATAAGAAATGAATGAGTGAACAGTTACCCACAGAGAATGAAAGTGGACCTGTGGCAATGGATTGTCCTAACACCTGCATTTACCACAACTGATTTTTTTTTTAATTTAGGCCATGCCAAGACAGGCATTTTAAGACCACTGTTCTTAATGTTCTATCTCATTGGATTTAATGAGTCATACTTAAAAACAAATGGACTGTTTTCTATAGGGCCAGATTCACCCTCAACTTCACAGAGTAGAAACTTAAAATGTTTGAAATTAACCCAAATCAATTTTTAAAAGATTTTCTCAGGAGAGAGAAGAGGACACATTTGGTTAAGACCCTGAGTGCCATGTGAAACATGTAAAAGATTGACTGAATGAAAATAGGCCATCCTTTGTCTCCCTTAGACACTAAGCCACCTTTTATTCTACTCTTTTTTGCTTTAATTGGAAATATTTTAAAATTTTAGAACCAGTTTTTTTCTAAATATCTGAATACTTATTTTTCTCCCTTTCTAAAAAGAAATGTCAGAGATTAAAAAGTTAAATCTTCCTTCCTTGAAACTAGCAAGAAAAGAACTGTTTGGTTCTAATTGTAGGTATTGTCTGGATTATATATTTTCCAGTTTCCTAGTAGAGTTTCTAGTATGCTCTGCTAGTTTCCCCAGCAGTTTCAACCCCTAGTAGAACACTGGCTATTGTATAATCTCCCCAGTTGAGAGTATCCACAGTCAAGAACAACAGCATGCATTCTGGGCATACTTATTTACCACAATTTCTCTCTAAATATCATAATGTCCTTTTACTATGAAATTTTGCAGGCTATGATGTAAAAGAGAGCCCTCTCTCTGTGTGGCTCTCTTCTTGGGGCTTCAAGGAAATTGGCCCCTTGCAGCTGGTGTTTCTGAAAGTGAGTTATCAAAATTACTAACCATTTCCATTTAGGTTGTGGATTAAATGTTTGCAAATGGCAGCTTTAGCCTCTGGCAATTTAAAAACTGGGCTTAGCTTAAAGTACCATCTGACACTAGGTTTTACCTTCTTTTAATTTCATTCCAAAAAATGACTCAGATATTCACTCCAAGCTACCCACCCCTTAAAATTATTTTCTATTAATGGGCAGAAACAGATTAAAGAACCTACAGTGTGCCTTGATTTATAGAGCCACCATGCTTTGATTCATTCAATAAACATGCATTGGGTATCTAGCCTACAGTGGGGTGCTGCATTTGCAGAGTTCGTAAGCATGGCCTTTTCCCTCAGTCCTTGCAAACCAGTCAGTAAAGAACATTGTAAGTTCTACAGTAGAGGTGTGCACAGAGAGGAGGGCCGTCACCATCAACTGTACTATATACTGACTTGTCTGAAGTTTAAAATATTTTGTATTAGAAGAGAGGGATCCCCATTTTATGTAATTAATTCAGCAATTCCTTCGATAAAACATAGCCCTTTTGTAAATGCTTTCTTAATTAGTTTCTTTCTAACTTTAGAATTTCTTAAAGTAAGTCACACTTATAATTTCTGCCCTTGAAATAAGTATGTAAGAGTAAATATTTGTGATGTTACAGCATCCTAATATGTTTTACACTATTAAAGTTTGTGTGAATTTAGAGTGAGAGTATATGTATTTCTTTTTCTTTCATGTAGAATCTTGCAACTGGGTGGGTTCTTAGAGATCATGTGCTCCTGGGATGGAAAACTTGAAGTCCAAAATTTAGAACTCACCAGGTCATACTGTGAGAGGGGACAAATAGGGCCTAATATACCAGTCTGCTTTTCACAAAAAAATATTTTAATCTATGCTTAGAATGTTCTTATGAGCATTGATTTGGTAAAAATATATTTAAATTCTCAAATTTTATATTTAGAAAATCTCATGTAAATTTATTAGGTCACATTCAAGAAAGCCTTAAAGAGCAAATCATGAATAAAAAATAGCCACTTCTAGTTGTTGTTCCTTTTTTCAACACTGTTTGTTAAAGCCACAGTTATGATATATGCTCTCTGTAAAAGGTCAATTAGCAGATTCCCCAGGATATTTAAAGTTTTGTGTTATCTTCTAAATGTCAAGTTGAAGTTAGAAATGTTACATTTGGGAGAATTTTGCCATAAAATAGTCCAAATGATGAAAAGCAAATATTCCAGGTCAAGGATAAGGGAGTGGTAGGGAATCATACTTTGCCTCCAGAAGCCTGAGAGGCTCCAAGGCCAGATCAGTTGGCCAATCAGTTCCCAACAGTGGCCCACTCCCTGAGATGGCAAGAGAATTGAACTCTTTTTAATATTTGGCCTCTTTTCACTGCCCGACCCCTATGAACTGGTGTGAAGTAGTACAAAAGACAGTTTTTCATGCTTTTTTAATATGAGGAAGGCCGGAGCCTACACATAAACTATGGGGTATGTTCTAGGAGATGTCTGAAAGTATAAAGAGAAGAAAATAACCAATGGGACAAAGTGTTGGTCCTAGTGAAGACCAAGGGGAATAAGATTGAAAGCTCTGATAGAAGGATGACCTTTGAACAATTCTTTTTCAGATCCTGGAGGAAAACAGGCGAGGATAGATGTGGCTATAGATATCTTTGTTCATGTCTGAGTTTAAAGTTGAAAAAGCGCACTCCTAATCTCTTCAGTTTTCACTGGGAAGCAAGGCAAGGCCATTTTCAAAAAGATTTGTAGGAGGGAATAAGGATTGGGATTGTAGGAGAGTTGTGGGCATTTGGGATATCAGTTGTGGGAATGGGGAAAATCACTGATTAGGGACAGGTAAAAGTTTCCTCCCAGCAGTGAGGATCCAGCTGCAGTTGAATACTGTGATTGTGGCGTTTCACCAATATGCCTGGTTATGTTAATTCTCCACCAGTAAAGAGCAACTTAGATGTAGAAAGTAAAAACATAGAAAGAAAAAAACATAAAAGTTTATAGGTTGACTTTATAGGAGAACCTAAATACAAAAACACTGAGGGTCTGGTGAAAGTGGTTAAAGTCGTTTACAATTAAAGTCTGACAGAGAAGGATGCAAAGCCATGAAGTTAGTGAAGCATCAGGAAAAAAGGAGTGTGGAAGATCTCTGAGACAGAACAGTTATCCTAGGAGTAAGGAAGTAAGAGATCTTGAAGGAAAGGAATAAGAAATCTGTGTATGTGATTAAGATCAGGGATCAGCTGACTTCCTGTAAAGGGTAAGATAGTAAATGTCTGTGGCTTTGCAGGCCATGTGGATTCTGTTAGACTTCTCAACTCTGCCCTTGAAGTTGAAGGTATTCATAGATAAGTAAACAAATGGGCATGGCTATGTTTCAGTAAAACTTTATTTACAAAAACGGGGTGTGGTCTGTATTTGTCTCAAGGGCTATAGTTTGTTGACCCCTCTTCAAGATAATGACAATTACCAGGATGTGGAGGAAGTTAAGTGGAGGTGAAGGCTGTTAGAAACCAAGGGGCCAAGATGCTTTAAGATTAGTATATTGAATATAAACCATCTAGAGCTAACAGACATCTAGAGAACACTTCACCCAACAACAACAGAATAACACATTCTTCATAAATGTACAAGGAACATTCTCCAGGACAGATCATATGCTCGGCCACAAAACGAGCATTGGTAAATTTTAAAAGGATTGAAATAATACAGTGTATGTTCTCTGATCACAGTGGAGTGAAATTAGAAATCACAAATCACTAACAAAGAAATCTGGGAAATTCACAAGTATATGAAAATTAAATAATGCACTCTTCAATTGCTAATGGATCAAAGAAGAAATCACAAGGGAAATGACAAAATACTTTGAGATGAATGAAAATGAAGACATAACACACCAAATATGGATGCAATTAAAGCAGTGCTTAGGGGGAAATTTATAGCTATAAATGCCTACATTAAAAGGAGAAAAATATCACAATCAAAAATCTAATCTTTTATCTTAAGAGAAAGAAGGAGCAATAATCAGGTCTGAGATGGCCTGAGGAGATGGAATGGGATGAAAGCCCAGATAGAGAAGTTGACCTTAGCTGAGAAGAATGGCTTCTCTTCGTAACTGGAGCATAGAAAAGTAGAATGGTTTATATGTTTGCTATAAGATTATAAATTTCCCATCTTTACCGCTTTCATCTGTTTTCTCTGTAAAGCTGAAGTTGAGGTCATTTGCAGAGAGTAAAGGGAAATGGAGCATTGGAGATTTGAGCAATAGTTTTTGTGTAGAATGGTTAAAATAGTCCTCCTGTAGAGTTGACTAGAGAAAACTACTGAGAATTTCAGGCTGTTGAGGATCTTTTTGAGGCTGGTAGTAGTGTGTTGCAGAGGAACTACTGATCTGCCGTGTTGTGTAATTCCTTCAGCTGCATTTGGTTAGGTGGGTGAAGGCACAGAAAAGGCAAATGTTTGTGTTCATCTATAGCTAGATGGGTGAAATGAGAAGATAAATAGGCAGGGAAATTTAAGATGTTGAAATGATGGGTCATGGTCAATAAGCTAGTTAAGGACAGAACTAAAGAAAGGAAAAAGCTAAGGAATAGGGAGCAAATAGATCACTTAACTGGAGGTCACCAGGAGGTCTAATATACAAATCGGCTTCATGAGGGCAGAGAAACTGTTTTGTTTGCTAATGAGTCCCAGCCCCTGGAATAGTGCCTGGCACAGAGTAAGTGTAAAATATTTGTATTTGTTGAATGAATGATCATGACAGAGCAGGGATCATTTAGGAAGAAAGCTGGAAGAATGGAAGGTTGTGGTCAGAGTTGGATGCTTGAATGGTGATAGAGAGGCGGAGCATTATGGGTAACACCTTGTATGTCTGACATGCACATACAGTAGGTTCTTGGTAACTATTAGCCTTAATCATTAAGTTTTTTGGCCTTTTATAGGAAATAAGTATTTTTTGAGAAATTAAGTAGAAAGTAATTTCTCTACAAATGGATGAATTGACATTTCCCAAATAAGTATCATTTAAAGCCATTGAAACAATCAAAGTTGTTAATTCTACCTCATATGGGCAGAATAAAAAAACAAACAAATAAATAAACAGACAAAATACTAGTAGGAATGATCTTCCTTTCCAAATTAGCCTAGTCTAGTTCTCAAAGCCAGAAGCTCGGAGTACTTCTTATGCTTTCTATTGTTTTATTTTGCTTATCACAAGTGTGGAAAATTTTAGATTCACAATACTGTATCACCTTTCTAAAGTGTATTGATCTTTCGGTAGTCTTTGAAAGACCTCTTTTTTTGCTTTTAGAATAAGGTTGAAGTCTCATTAAAAACAGACTATTTGCAAAGGAAAGGTTTACAGACAGAGGCTGAAATGGCAATAATCTAATGTTTAAACAACGCCAGTTTTTTTCCATTTAGCTAAATGTATCAAAGAAGTACTTTGGTTTTGAGGATTCACGTCTTCTTTGGCTAACTTGTGGTAATTCTTACCCTGCTTCTCTCCCACACCCCACTGTGTAATTACTTGTACACAGTAGATATTAATAAGTCTGTATTGACTGTTCTTTAATTATGTATGGAGTTCGTTCAGGTTTTTTCTGTGAGATGTTATGGGAAAACCCGAATGAACTTTTTGGCCAACCCAAGAACAAGCAGTTCTCTGAAATGCCCTTCTCTGTACCTCTTTGCTGGGTAAATTTCTCTTATGATCCAGTTCAAATATCGTCTCTGAAATTATCCCCCACTCTTACAGGCGAATAATCAGGCCTCTGTCCTTAGAGTAGTCCTTTACTGTTTTCTATCATATTACCATTATTTACTGGTGTAGCTATTTCTCATCGTTGCCTTTTATCTATCAAGGAGCAGGGAATTTAGCTTATTCATCTTAGGGTCTCCATACCTTGTGTGTGCCTGCTATGTATAAAGTGCTCCAGGTTTGTCTGGCAAATAGTATGACACTGAGAAAACTCATTCTACAAGAACGCTGTAGGCTTATGTTGGAAAACCCTGCCCTCTAAAGGATTTTGCCTCTTTAAAATTTTCCTGCATTTAGGATACTGCTGTTAGGTGAGCAATGATTAATTGGTTATGGCTCTGTAATCCAATCAGTGGATGTAATTAACTTAGAGAAATGTTAGCCTTTTTCCCTACACCAACTTTTTTTTTCTTTTCTCTTTAAAAAAAAATTTTAGGGACTTCCCTGGTGGTCCAGTGGTTAAGACTCTGTGCTCCCAATGCAGGGTCCTGGGTTTGATCCCTGGTCGGGGAACTGAGATCCCACATGCCACATGGTGCAGCCTAAAAAATAAAAACAAATTATACAATTTTGAAAGGTTACAGCTTCTTTTAATTAAGCATACAACATAGTTGATTTTCAATATATATTTATTAAAAATACAGATGTCCACCAAGATGTTAACAGTGACCATTATTTGGGTGGTGGCATTTTTATTTTTTAACTTTTTTCTCTAGATATAATTTTTTTCATTCTTTGAATTTTCTATTTCATGATATATATTAGGGGAAAATTCCATTTTTTAGAAGGTATGGTACATGATGGAGACATTTAAGAGAAATAAATGCTTTGGTACAGTTTGGAACCAGGCAGCTGGTTCAAGATGGACCAGTCCATGCTCCAGTAACAAATCTCAGTGGCTTAGGAAAACAAAAGTATATTTGCTGTAGATAGACAGGGGTTCTTCTGCATCCAATATTGCACATCCAATCCTCCATCTCAAAGTAGTTTCCAAAGTTACTGCAACCAGATGAGGGAGAGATGGAAGAGACCAGCCAGCTCTCACCTGCCTCAGTACATGTCATTTACCATGACCAAAACAAGTGCCATGGCCCCAAGCTTACTGCAAAGTAAAGTGGAAAATGCAGGGGAGCACATATTGTGTACTGACTGAGCAACAGTTGTCTCTGAACATGACTACAACTCGTTTCATTTTACAGTTACTGTAATGAATGTATGTTGGATCCAGACTGCGGTTTCTGCTATAAGATGAATAAATCAGCCGTCAGTGACTCCTCCTGTGTTCCAGTTAATAAAGCATCTACAAACGAGGCAGCCTGGGGCAGGTATGTAGCTCAGTATATACCATAAGAATATACAATAAAATTTCAGAATGAGTCTTATTTTTAAACTTACAGAATGACTGTACTTACAGTCGATGACTTTACTTCTTTTAAATTGGTCTTCTTTTAAAGAATCTTTGAAACTGGTCTTTATAACTACATTACTTTGCAGCATATTCTGATGAGTGTGGGTAGACAACATTGCAACTGTATGTTTCACAAACTTAGAATATAAACTCTAGCCTAGACTTCAGGAAATCCAAATTTCAGACCCAGCGTTGTCCTAATAAGCTACAGGACTTTGGATCTTGAGGCAGGTATTTCTAAATATTGCCAAGGCAGTTTCTCCTGCTGGGTATTTTTAAATTATACTAATAATTTCTAAACTCCCAAACTTAAGTGAAAGACAGAAAATTGTCAAGTCAAAATGAATTATTATCACTTTAAATTCTTTTATTCTTTTAGTACTTTCCTGGAAGTCAGAGAAATTAAACAAAATAAGGATAAAGTTGGTAATTATAGGCAAGTATGAGAAAGTATAAACCTTTCTCTTTTTGACAGATCACATTGGTTTATAGTAGGCACATAAAAGAAATATTAGTATAGAACAAATATGAACTAATATTCATATTCATGGACACAAAAACATGTATTATTTGACATGGCTTTAACCTCTTTTATGTTTTAAATTCTCATAAAAAGTATAGTATCCTCTCATTCTGTCTCCTAATACTGATGAAGGCAATGAAATTTATAATAAAGTGCTTGTATCTCCTAGGAGCCACGAAGTATAATATATCATTATTAATCATTATGCTGTTGTCATTAATCATTTTATTAGGGAATTACTCCAAAGAAGTAGAAATAAATTATATGGTAGTTGAGTGAAAATCCAGACCACATTTTAAATACACTGATTAAAAAGAAATATGTAAAAGAAATGCAATTATTACTTAAAATGAAAACATGAAAGAGCTTCTTTTAAAACACCCAGCACATACTTTTCATCAGTCAAGCTTTATTAGGAAGTTAATTGATTAAATATTTTTAGATGTAATAGTTTACAGCTTTAATCCTTATGATTTTTTTCAATAGAAAAAACCTGAAAGTTACCAGTCAAGAATTATGAACATTATGAAATCTGTGTATGTAGTTTCCTGTATTTCATAGAATTAATTTACAAACTTAAGAGAAATGTCTACTGATGGTAAGGGGACGCTAAAATTAGATGTTTCTCTCTTCCTCAGTAGAAGGTCTAGAGGTCAGAGGTCTCAAAATAAGAGTCTTGTTCTTTTTGCAAATAACAAATTGTACAACTTTTTAATAGAAATGTGTATTACTTCTTTTATTTCAACTTATTCTTAGATTTTATTTATATTTTTGTACCATTATTCCTTGGTTACACACACTACTAGAGAAAAGTGAAAACAGATAATACCCAAGTAGGAAAAATACAAAGAACTAAACAAAATATACAATGAACTTTCATGTTTGTGGACTATTCTTAGAATAACCTCAAATTCTTTACTGCCCGTCCCCCCCGAAAAAAAAAACAGGTTTTCTCACTCTTCTCTGTGCTGAGCAACAACCCTCCTCCTAGCTTGGCCACTGTGGTGGCTTGCCTCAATCTGCTCTAGAAATAAAGCAAAAAATGCAGGATATGTTAACCATGAAAAATTCCTACAACAGATTTTCCATTTGTGGGTAAAATAGCATTCACTATATTTTTGTTTATTAGTTGGTTGACAGGTTTTATGCAGTTACCTAGGATGGAATTTTCAGGGTAAAATCTACCATTACCTTGGATTCATATTTGAGATATATGATTTCTAGATGTTTTAGGGTCAAGTATTGAGGCAATTCATAGATAGAAACTGAGATCTCTAATCGTAGCTGTTTCCTGAGAAGACACCAGGTAAAATGATAATACCATTCATGATGGGGATAGTATGCTGATTTTGATGTACTCTGAATTATCTCAACATAATGAAAACCATTTGTCCATATAATCAACTATAATTAGTTGGAAACAAAACTTTAAGTCAATCAGCATGCTTTTCTATATCTATGTAGTTATATTTCAATCAAAAGTTTTTTTTAATCATTTAGTTCTCAAAAGAGATATACAAATGACCAAGCACATGAAAAACTGTTCAGCATCACTAATCATTAGGGAAATGCAAGTCAAAACTATAATGAGATATTACCTCAGACCCCTTAGGGTAAAAAACAACAACAAAAACAAAACAACAATTGTTGTGAAGCATGTGGAAAAATTGGAAACTGTATGCACTGTGGATAGGAATGTAAAATGGTGCAACCAGTCTGGAAAACAGTATTTTAAGACAGAATTATATATCATTTAACAATTCCATTTCTGGGTATATGTCCAAAAGAATTGAAAGCAAGGTCTTAAAGTTATATTTGAATACCCATGTTCATAGCAGCATTATTCACAATAGCTAAAAGATGGAAGCAACGCGAGTGTCATTTGACGGATGAATGGATAAACAAACTCTATATACAAACAATGATATATTATTCATATTTAAAGGAAAGAAATTCTGGCTACTACAACATGAATGAACCTTGAAGACATGAAGATAAGTGAAATGAACAAATACCGTATGACTCCGCTAATATGAGGTACCTAGAGTAGTCAGGTTTATAGAGACAGGAAGAAGAATGGTGGTTGCCATAGGCAGGGGCAAGAAGGAAATAGGGAGTTTGTTTAATGGGTATAGAGTTTCAGTTTTGGAAATGCAATGAGTTTTGGAGGTTGCTTGCACACTAAGGTGAATATGCTTTAACACTACTGAACTGTGCAATAAAAAATGATTAAAATTTAAAATGGTTAATTAAAATGGTAAATTTTATGTAATGCATACTTTACAATTAAAACTTTTAAAAAGGAAAATCCGTGTTAAAATCATTTAACATACTTCTAGAAAATATAGTATACTTAGCTGATAGAAAACCTCCTCCTGTCCATCATCCTCGGTACCTCCTACATGCATCCCACACACAGGCAAATACAGGTTTAATTCACAGCTGAACTTGAGAGAAATGCCCACGTGCCACCAATGAGAATGAGAGCAGTGAGCCCATGTGGAAACCCAGCAGCCCATGCGAATATCAGAACAGAAGCCAGCCTAAAGGGTGAGAGGCTAGTGTTTTAGGTGCTGAGAAGACAAAGGTGCATGTCTTGACTCTGGAGCTATGATGGGCTACCTAGGCTCTGAAACAGAGACAAGAAAATGTTGGCCTAGGCTAGGCAAGCTGCTAAATTCTCTGTGGCCCACTTGGGACCTTGAATAGAAATAGCGTCACACATGAGAAAGCAAAACCAGGAGCATTTACTGTGGGGAAATATGGCTTATAATTTCACACTGCCTTTGTGAAGGGGGAACCATAGGAGAAACATGAAGAGTGAAAAAGTGGGTCCCAAACTGGAGACATCTATAGAGCTAACTCAGAAAGAAACATGCAATTGTCAGAATCCAGGACACATGAGACTTCCATGGAAAGCAAATATGAGATAGTCAAAAATTTAAAACTACATCAATTTATGAAGAAAAGAAAGCCACCAAGTGTGACAGATGGAAGAATGAATACCTAAAGAAACTTGTATTACAAAAAAAAAAAAAAAATTAAGAGACTTTAATATGTTTAAAAGAAAAAATAGTATAATTTTTTCGATTATACTGAAAGCTGCACACTTATGATTTGTGCGGTATATGGGTATGTATGTGTGTGTGTGTATATATATACACATATATATACATA
This sequence comes from Orcinus orca, assembly GCF_937001465.1. NCBI lineage: Eukaryota > Metazoa > Chordata > Mammalia > Artiodactyla > Delphinidae > Orcinus > Orcinus orca. Next base: position 30,913,865 of record NC_064569.1, on the reverse strand, counting down.
TATAACAAATGTTATACTTAAGTAAATTTTGTAAAAAAAAAAAAAAACTTGGAAAGCTAAACTTCTAGATAAATAACATAGAATGTGGTATGGGAACTTTGGGGGAAAAAAAAAAGCCCTCTATATTCTTTGGTTTGTTTTCAGAAGGAAATGGAGATTATAATTAGTTTGCAACTTGTTAAATATAGGTGTTAAAAATATAAGTATAATCTCTTAAAGATATATACTAGTACAGAGAGAAAAAAGAGAATGAATCAAACTAATAAAGACAAGAAAAGGGGAAGATTACAGGAAAAAAACATGGTTAAGAGAAACCACCAAAAAAAAAAAAAACCAGCAAAATTAGTTACATGTAAATGTACCTGTTATTAAAGTGAAAATAACTCAATTAAACATACCTATTAAAGACAAAGTTCCTCGCACTAGATTTTTTTAATGCAGTTATGTGCAGTTTACAAGAGACAGTCATTGAAAGATTGGAAATAAAGGAGTGAAAAAATTAGATAAGTGCTCAATCAAGAAGACAAAAAATAGCAGAGGTTAGAGAATTTGGAAAACTTAATAACAAGCTTGATGTAAGAGTTAAATAATGAACCTAACACATAGAGGACTTCATTCTTTTCAAGCAAACATAAAACACTTATGAAGATTTACCATATTCAAGCACAAAGAATAAATTTATATAAATGTAAATTCCAATAAATTCTAAGTAAATCCAGATAATCAGTATTGTGCAAAATGTCTTTTCAGTGATAACACTGCAAAGCAATAGAAAGATATTTATCACGTCTTTTACTTTAGTCTGTAAACTTAAAAAAAAAAAACTTCAAATTAATTAATGAGTTAAGAAGGAATCATAATGGAAACCAGGACACTGAAATTAGTAACCGACAAGATCCACAAGAAGTGAGAGCTAGAATACAGAGTTTGTCTGTAGAGTAAGCAGAGGATGGAAATTAAAAGACAAGAGGAAAAAATAATGCAAAGCAAAGAAATACTAGAGAAGATCCAAAAACAAAAGCTGGTTCTTAGAGAAGACAAATTTAATGGAGAAAACTCTGGCAATACTGGTTAAGAAGAGAGAGAAGGCACAGACAGTATTTAGAATGAGAAAAAAAGGCATATAAAGATAGTAAAGATTTTAAAATTCATAAGAGAATATTATGAATAATGCTGTCCAGTGCATTTGGAAACAGATAAAATAGTTTCCTAGAAAAAACATAACTTTCCAGAACCAGCTTGATACCTCTGTGAAGTGTGATTTTTATTCCCATTGTACAGATGAAGACAGTGAGGCTTAGAGGGTCTGAATTACTTTCTCAAAGTCAAAAAGCCAGTAAGTCCATTGCTTTTAGGGAAGCAACAATTGGGTAGAAGAAAGATGCACATTTTTGAGTTGGCTTCAAATTTGAGCTTTTATCATTTCCCTCATCATTGGCACTGGGACAGTCTGGGCCTCTCTGAGCCCCAGTCTTCATCTGTAAAACGGGAATAATATAATTGCTGTGTTGAACAATATCGTTTTTTATTTGTTTTCATTGAACTATAGTTGATTTACAATATTGTGTTTAAGATGTATAGCACAGTGATTCAGTTATTTTTTTCAGGTAATATTCCATTATAGGTTATTCAAGATATTGAATATAATTCCCTGTGCTATACAGTAAATCCTTGTTGCTTGTCTATTTTATGTATAGTAGTTTGTGTCTGTTAATCCCATACTCCTAATATACAATATAACATACAATATTCCATTGTGTGTATGTATATATATATATATATGCGTGTGTATGTGTGTATATATATGTCTATACACACACACACACACACACACACACACACACACCCCACATCTTCTTTATCCATTCATCTGTCAATGGACATTTAGGTTGCATCTGTGTCTTAGCTATTATGAATAGTGCTGCTATGAACACTGGGGTACATATATCTTTTCAAAGTAGAGTTTTCATTTTTTCTGGATATGTACCCAGGAGTGGGATTGCTTGATCACGTGGTAGCTCTATTTTTAGTTTTTTAATGAACCTCCATACTGTTTTCCAAAGTGGCTGCACCAATTTACATTCCCACCAACATTTGAGGGTTCCCTTTTATCCACAGCAGTATGGTTTTTATGAGCTTTAAATGAGTATTTCTGAAGACACTCATAAAAATGTAATGTTCTGCACACAAATAAGTAGTAAATATCCTGTAACAATTTTTATTTTTCTTACATTTGTCAATAACACATTTTCTAGACTAGAATAAGCACTTCCTAACAGATAAGTGCATTAGAATACTTTCTATTTATTTATCTGTGTCTATTCATGCACCTCCATCTCTCCTGGCTTTCTATACACACAAAAACAAAAATAATCTATTCTGGTACTTCAAATATTCTGACTCTTTAAAAGTATTGTTAATTAGGGATACTTTCTTAATGTGCTGATTCAGTATTTGCTTCCTATAATACAACATTTTCGCTCTGTAATTAGGCACACCAAAATAGCCAGATAGATCCTTATTTGGCAATTCATTGTTCTAACTTGCACTGAATGTCTGGTTTATTGTATTCATTCAGCAGATATTTTTCTCAAATCTGCACTCTGATACAACACCCAGCCTGTCTTCCCAGCTACCCACACAGAAGTCTAGTCAATCGAAACCCCCTGCTATCACCCTAATATCCATTATGATTTCTGATCGCTTTGCCTTTCCTTATGCTGTGCTTTCTGCCTAGGATTTACCCTCCTTCTCCCTCTTTTGAATCTCTGACTCTGACTTCTAAGCATTATTTTTTGCCCAGATTAGGTATCACTTTTTCCTTGCAATCTCTCTGATTAGCCCCAGAGAACAATGCTTACTATATCCCCTGTTGTCCCCTCTAGCACTTACCTGTATTACTTATGATAATTATACTGTCTTATGTGATAGTGATTTGAGTTTGGATGTATCTTCTCTTTTAGATTATAAATTCCAATGTCTGTATCCTGCAGTATTTTAAATTCCTCAGTGCCTTACCATTCAGTCAATAATCATTAAATAACAAAAATGGAAAAGTCTGCCATCACCAGAAAATATATAAGGGTTTGAAAGTAACAAAGTTACAAATGAGAGGATATGATGTTCCCATTATTTCATTTTAGTGATATATTCTACATTCATTCTAAAGGAAAAATGAGAATGATGTGATTTTTAATAAACAATGTTAAATGTTTACCTGGTACTCATTAAAACACTAAGAAAGTTTAAAAAATAAAAAGTAACCATGTACTCCAAATATGCATACTGCATATTGCTTGTAGTCATACTACATGAAAAATACTTTTTAATAATTATTGGAAGAAGTATTCAGCAAATTTCCTCCAAACATTCATTGGTATGCTAGGGAAGCAATATATCTATGGTGACAGTATAAGATCAGGTGTATTACAGAAGTAGGCCAAATAGCAAAAAGGGGATTTTCCCTTTATCACCTCTTCTTTTTTAATTTTTAAAGACATATATCGGTTTTGCATTTAGAAAAAGGAATTTATTTTATCATTAACAAACTATATCAGTATCTTAATTATTCATGTACAAGATTGATATTTTTGTTAGTTATTCATATTAGGGATTTAAAATCCTCAAGCTGTGCTACTAAACTAATAACAGTATAGTTCAAAATTAATTTTTGCTAGCATATATTTTGTCTATAGAGAGAAGTAACAGAGAATATAACAGGATACTTTTAATCAATTTTGCTTTTTTAAATTTTTATAATTTTTATTTTTTTGAGGTAGAGTTGATTTGTAATCTTTCAGGTGTAGAGAAAAGTGATTCAATTGTACATATATATATTCTTTTTTAGATTCTTTTCTATTATAGGTTATTACAAGATACTGAATATAGTTCCCTGTGCTATATAGTAGGTCCTTGTTGTTTATCTATTTTATATATAGTAGTCTGTATCTGTTAATCCCAAGTTCCCCTTTGGTAGCCATAAATTTGTTTTCTACATCTGTGAGTCTCTTTCTGTTTCGTAAATAAGTTCATTTGTATCACTTCTTTAGATTCCACATAAAAGTGATATGATATTTGTCTTTCTGTGTCTGACATACTTCACTTACTATGATAATCTCTAGGTCCATCCATGAAGCTGCAAATGGCATTATTTCACTCTGTTTTATGGCTGAGTAGTATTCTATCGCGTATATATACCACATTTTCTTTATCCATTCATCTGTCAATGGATATTTAGTTTGCTTCCTTGTCTTGGCTATTGTAAATAGTGCTGCTGTGAACACTGGGGTGCATTTATCTTTTCAATTTAGAGTTATCTTTGGATATACTCCCAGGAGTGGGATTGCTGGATCATATGGCAACTCTATTTTTAGTTTTTTAAGGAACCTCCGTACTGTTCTCCATAATGGTTGCACCAGTTTACATTCCCACTAACAATGTAGGAGGGTTCCCTTTTCTCCACACCCTCTCAGAGCATTTATTGTTTGTAGACTTTTTAATCATGGCCATTCTGACTGGTGTGAGGTGGTACCTCATTCTGGTTTGATTTGCATTTCTCTAATAATTAGCAATGTTGAGCATCTTTTCATGTGCCTGTTGTCCATCTGTATGTCTTCTATGTAGAAATGTCTGTTTAGGTCTACTTCCTATTTTTTGATTGGGTTGTTTGTTTTTTGATATTGAGCTGCATGAGCTGTTTGTATATTTTGAAAATTAATCCCATGTCAGTCACATGGTTTAAAAATATTTTCTCCCATTCCATAGATTATCTTTTCGTTTTATTTATAGTTCCCTTTACTGTGCAAAAGCTTTTAAATTTAATTACGTCCCATTTGTTTATTTTTGGTTTTGTTTCCATTACTCTAGGAGACAGAGCCAAAAAATATTGCTGCAATTTATGTCAAAGAGTGTCCTGCCTATGTTTTCCTCTAGGAGTTTTATAGTATCCTGTCTTACATTTAGGTCCTTAATCTATTTTGAGTTTATTTTTGTATATGGTGTTACAGAATGTTTTAATTTCATTCTTATACATGTAGCTGTCTAGTTTTCCCAGCACCACTTATTGAAGAGACTGCCTTTTCTCTAATGCGTATTTTTGCCTCCTTTGTTGTAGATTAATTGATCATAAGCATGTGGGTGTATTTCTGGGCTTTCTATCCTGTTCCATTGATCTATGTGTCTGTTTTTGTGCCAGTACGATACTGTTTTGATGACTGTAGCTTTGTAGTATAGTCTGAAGTCAGGGGGGGTGATTCCTCTAACTCCATTCTTCTTTCTCAAGATTGTTTTGGCTATTCGGTGTCTTTTGTGTTTCCATAAATTTTTTTAAATTTTTTGTTCCTGTTCTCTGAAAAATGCCATTGGTAATTTAATAGGGATTACGCTGAACCTGTAGATTGCCTTGGGTAGTATGGTCATTTTAACAATGTTGATTTGTACAATCCAAGAACACGGTGTATCTTTCCACCTATTTATACGGTCTTCAGTATCTTTCATCAGCATTTTATAGTTTTAAGGGTACAGGTCTTTTGCCTCCTTAGGGAGGTTTATTCCTAGCTTTTTGTCTTTCTGATGTGATGGTAAATGGGATTGTTTCCATAGTTTCTCTTTCTGATATTTCATTGTTAGTGTATAGAAATGAAGCAGATTTCTGTATATTAATTTTGTATACTGAATCTTTACCTAATTCATTGATGAGCTCTGGTAGTTTTCTGCTGGTGCCTTTAGAATTTTCTATGTATGGTATCATGTCATCTGCAAGTAGTGACAGTTTTACATCTTCCTTTTCAATTTGGAGTCCTTTTCTTCTCTGATTGCTGTGGCTGAGAGTTCCAAAACTATGTTGAATAAAAGTGATGAGAGTGGACATCCTTGTCTTGTTCCTGATCTTACAGGAGATGCTTTCAGCTCTTCAACATTGACTATGATGTTATCTGTGGGTTTGTCATATATCGCTTTTATTATGTTGAGGTATGTTCCCTCTATGCCCACTTTCTGGCGAGTTTTTACCATAAATGGATGTTGAATTTTATCAAAAGCTTTTTCTGCATCTATTTGAGATGATTGTATGGTTTTTATTCATCGTTTTGTTAATGTGGTGTATCACATTGATTGACTTGTGAATATTGAAAAATCCTTGCATCCCTGGGATAAATCCCACTTGATCATGGTGTATGATCCTTTTAATGTATTGTTGCATTTGGTTTGTTAGTATTTTGTTGAGAATTTTTGCATCTATGTTCATCAGTGATATTGGCCTGTAATTTTCTTTTTTATGTGATACCTTTGTCTGGTTTTCATATCAAGGTGATGGTAGCCTCACAATTTTGCTTTTTATTTTTTTATTTTTTGTAACTTTTTTTTATTCTTTCTACAATTTTTTAACATCTTTATTGGATTATAATTGCTTTACAATGGTCTGTTACTTTCTGTGTTATAACAAAGTGAATCAGTTATACATATACATATGTTCCCATATCTCTTCCCTCATGCATCTCCCTCCCTCCCACCCTCCCTATCCCACCCCTCTAGGTGGTCACAAAACACCGAGCTGATCTCCCTGTGCTGTGTGGCTGCTTCACACTAGCTATCTATTTTACGTTTGGTAGTGTATATATGTCCATGCTACTCTCTCACTTTATCACAGTTTACCCTACCCCTCCCCATATCCTCAAGTCCATGCTCTAGTAGGTCTCTGTCTTTATTCCCGTCTTACCCCTAGGTACTTAATGACTTTTTTTTTTCTTAGATTCCGTATATATGTGTTAGCATACGGTACTTCTTTTTCGCTTTCTGACTTACTTCACTCTGTATGACAGACTCTGGGTCCATCCACCTCACTACAAATAACTCAATTTCGTTTCTTTTTATGACTGAGTAGTATTCTATTGTATATATGTGCCACATCTTCTTTATTCATTCATCTGTTCAAGGACACTTAGGTTACTTCCATGTCCTGGCTATTTTAAATAGAGCTTCAATGAATATTTTGGTACATGACTCTTTTTGAATTATGGTTTTCTCAGGGTATATGCCCAATAGTGGTATTGCTGGGTCTTATGGTAGTTCTATTTGTAGTTTTTTAAGGAACCTCCATACTGTTCTCCATAGTGGCTGTATCAATTTACATTCCCACCAACAGTGCAAGAGTGTTCCCTTTTCTCCACACCCTCTCCAGCATTTATTGTTTCTAGATTTTTTGATGCTGGCCATTCTGACTGGTGTGAGATGATATCTCATTGTAGTTTTGATTTGCATTTCTCTAATGATTGATGACATTAAGCATTCTTTCATGTGTTTGTTGGCAATCTATATATCCTCTTTGGAGAAACGTCTGTTTAGGTCTTCTGCCCATTTTTGGATTGGGTTCTTTGTTTTTCTGTTATTGAGCTGCATGAGCTGTTTTGTAAATTTTGAAGATTAATCCTTTGTCAGTTGCTTCATTTGCAAATATTTTCTCCCATCCTGAGCGTTGTCTTTTGGTCTTGTTTATGGTTTCCCTTGCTGTGCAAAAGCTTTGAAGTTTTGTTAGGTCCCATTTGTTTATTTTTGTTTTTATTCCATTTCTCTAGGAGGTAGGTCAAAAAGGATCTTGCTGTGATGTATGTCATAGAGTGTTCTGCCTATGTTTTCCTCTAAGATTTTGATAGTGTCTGGCCTTACATTTAGGTCTTTAATCCATTTTGAGTTTATTTTTGTGTATGGTGTTAGGGAGTGTTCTAATCTCATACTTTTACATGTACCTGTCCAGTTTTCCCAGCACCACTTATTGAAGAGGCTGTCTTTTCTCCACTGTATATTCCTGCCTCCTTTATCAAAGATAAGGTGACCATATGTCCTTGGGTTTACTTCTGGGCTTTCTATCCTGTTCCATTGATCTATATTTCTGTTTTTGTGCCAGTACCATACTGTCTTGATTATTGTAGCTTTGTAGTATAGTCTGAAGTCAGGGAACCTGATTCCTCCACCTCCGTTTTTCATTCTCAAGATTGCTTTGGCTATTCGGGGTCTTTTGTGTTTCCATTCAAATTGTGTAATTTTTTGTTCTAGTTCTGTGAAAAATGCCAGTGGTAGTTTGATAGGGATTGCATTGAATCTGTAGATTGCTTTGGGTAGTAGAGTCATTTTCACAGTGTTGATTCTTCCAATCCAGGAACATGGTATATCTCTCCATCTATTTATATCATCATTAATTTCTTTCATCAGTGTCTTATAATTTTCTGCATACAGGTCTTTTGTCTCCTTAGGTAGGTTTATTCCTAGGTATTTTATTCTTTTTGTTGCAATGGTAAATGGGAGTGATTTCTTGATTTCACTTTCAGATTTTTCATCATTAGTGTATAGGAATGCCAGAGATTTCTGTGCATTAATTTTGTATCCTGCTACTTTACCAAATTCATTGATTAGCTCTAGTAGTTTTCTGGTAGCATCTTTAGGATTCTCTATGTATAGTATCATGTCATCTGCAAACAGTGACAGCTTTACTTTTTCTTTCCCGATTTGGATTCTTTTTATTTCCTTTTCTTCTCTGATTGCTTTGGCTAAAACATCCAAAACTGTGTTGAATAAGAGTGGTGAGAGTGGGCAACCTTGTCTTGTTCCTGGTATTAGTGTGAATGCTTTCAGTTTTTCACCATTGAGGACGATGTTGGCTGTGGGTTTGTCATATATGGCCTTTATTATGTTGAGTAAATTTCCCTCTATGGCTACCTTCCGGAGGGCTTTTATCATAAATGGATGTTGAATTTTGTCTAAAGCTTTTTCTGCATCTATTGAGATGCTCATATGGTTTTTCTCCTTCAATTTGTTAATATGGTGTATCACATTGATTGATTTGTGTATATTGAAGAACCCTTGCATTCTTGGAGTAAACCCCACCTGGTCATGGTATATGATCCTTTTAATGTGCTGTTGGATTCTGTTTGCTAGTATTTTGTTGAGGATTTTTGCATCTATGTTCATCAGTGATATTGGCCTGTAGTTTTCGTTGTTTTTGACATCCGTGTCTGGTTTTGGTATCAGGGTGATGGTGGCCTCGTAGAATGAGTTTGGGAGTCTTCCTCCCTCTGCTATATTTTGGAAGAATTTGAGAAGGATAGGTGTTAGCTCTTCTCTAAATGTTTGATAGAATTCGCCTGTGAAGCCATCTGGTCCTGGGCTTTTGTTTGTTGGAAGATTTTTAATCACAGTTTCAATTTCAGTGCTTGTGATTGGTATGTTCATATTTTCTATTTCTCTCTGATTCAGTCTTGGCAGGTTGTGCATTTCTAAGAATTTGTCCATTTCTTCTAGGTTGTTCATTTTATTGGCATAGAGTTGCTTGTAGTAATCTCTCATGATCTTTTGTATTTCTGCAGTGTCAGTTGTTACTTCTCCTTTTTCATTTCTAGTTCTATTGATTTGAGTCTTCTCCCTTTTTTTCTTGATGAGTCTGGCTAATGGTTTATCAACTTTGTTTATCTTCTCGAAGAATCAGCTTTTAGTTTTATTGATCTTTGCTATCATTTCCTTCATTTCTTTTTCCTTTATTTCTGATCTGATCTTTATGATTTCTTTCCTTCCGCTAACTTTGGGATTTTTTTGTTCTTCTTTCTCTAATTGCTTTAGGTGCGAGGTTAGTTTGTTTATTCAAGATGTTTCCTGTTTCTTAAGGTAGGATTGTATTGCTATAAACTTCCCTCTTAGAACTGCTTTTGCTGCATCCCATAGGTTTTGGGTCGTCATGTCTCCATTGTCATTTCTAGATATTTTTTGATTTCCTCTTTGATTTCTTCAGTGATCACTTCGTTATTAAGTAGTGTATTGTTTAGCCTCCATGTGTTGGTATTTTTTACAGATCTTTTCCTGTAATTGATATCTAGTCTCATAGCATTGTGGTCAGAAAAGATACTTGATACAATTTCAATTTTCTTAAATTTACCAAGGCTTGAGATGTAACCCAAGATATGACCTATCCTGGAGAATGTTCCATGAGCACTTGAGAAAAAAGTGTATTCTGTTGTTTTTTGATGGAATGTCCTATAAATATCAATTAAGTCCATTTGTTTAATGTATCATTTAAAGCTTGTGTTTCCTTATTTATTTTCATTTTGGATGATCTGTCCATTGGTGAAAGTGGGGTGTTAAAGTCCCCTACTATGATTGTGTTACTGTCGATTTCCCCTTTTATGGCTGTTAGTATTTGCCTTATGTATTGAGGTGCTCCTATGTTGGGTGCATAAATATTTACAATTGTTATATCTTCTTCTTGGATCGATCCCTTGATCATTATGTAGTGTCCTTCTTTGTCTCTTGTAATAGTCTTTATCTTTTTTTTTTTTTTTTTTTTGCGGTATGCAGACCTTTCACTGTTGTGGCCTCTCCCATTGCGGAACACAGGCTCCGGACGCGCAAGCTCAGCGGCCATGGCTCATGGGCCCAGCCGCTCCACGGCATATGGGTTCTTCCCCAACCGGGGCATGAACCCATGTCCCCCTGCATTGGCAGGCGGACTCTCAACCACTGCACCACTAGGGAAGCCCTAGTCTTTATTTTAAAGTCTATTTTGTCTGATATGAGAATTACTACTCCAGCTTTCTTTTGATTTCCATTTTCATGGAATATCTTTTTCCATCCCCTCACTTTCACTCTGTATGTGCCCCTAGGTCTGAAGTGGGTCTCTTGTAGACAGCATATATATGGGTCTTATTTTTGTATCCATTCAGCCGGTCTGTGTCGTTTGGTGGGAGCATTTAATCCATTTACATTTAAGGTAATTATCGATATGTATGTTCCTATTCCCATTTTCTTAAATGTTTTGGGTTTGTTATTGTAGGTCTTTTCCTTCTCTTGTGTTTCTTGCCTAGAGAAGGTCCTTTAGCATTTGTTGTAAAGCTGGTTTTGTGGTGCTGAACTCTCTCAGCTTTTGCTTGTCTGTAAAGGTTTTAATTTCTCCATCAAATTTGAATGAGATCCTTGCTGCGTAATCTTGGTTGTAGGTTTTTCTCCTTCATCACTCTAAATATGTCCTGCCACTCCCTTCTGGCTTGCAGATTTTCTGCTGAAAGGTCAGCTGTTAACCTTATGGGGATTCCCTTGTATGTTATTTGTTGTTTTTCCCTTGCTGCTTTTAATATGTTTTCTTTGTATTTAATTTTTGATAGTTTGATTAATATGTGTCTTGGCATGTTTCTCCTTGGATTTATCCTGTATGGGACTCTCTGTGCTTCCTGGACTTGATTAACTATTTCCTTTCCCATATTAGGGAAGTTTTCAAGTATAATCTCTTCACATATTTTGTCAGTCCCTTTCTTTTTCTCTTCTTCTTCTGGGACCCCTATAATTCTAATATTGGTGTGATTAATGTTGTCCCAGAGGTCTCTGAGACTGTCCTCGGTTCTTTTCATTCTTTTTTCTTTATTCTGCTCTGCAGTAGTTATTTCCCCTATTTTATCTTCCAGGTCACTTCTCCATTTTTCTGCCTAGTTATTCTGCTATTGATCCCTTCTGGAGTGTTTTTTATTTCATTTATTGTGTTGTTCATCGTTGCTTGTTTCCTCTTTAGTTCTTCTGTGTCCTTGTTAAATGTTTCTTGCATTTTGTCTATTCTATTTCCAAGATTTTGGATCATCATTACTATCATTATTCTGAATTGTTTTTCAGGTAGACTACCTATTTCCTCTTCATTTGTTAGGTCTGGTGGGGTTTTGCCTTGCTCCTTCATCTGCTGTGTGTTTTTCTATCTTTTCATTTTGCTTATCTTACTGTGTTTGGGGTCTCCTTTTTGCACGCTGCAGGTTCGTAGTTCCCGTTGTTTTTGGTGTCTGCCCCCAGTGGCTGAGGTTCATTCAGTGGGTTGTGTAGGCTTCCTGGTGGAGGGGACTAGTGCCTGTGTTCTGTTGGATGAGGCTGGATCTTGTCTTTCTGGTGGGCAGGTCCACGTCTGGTGGTGTGTTTTGGGGTGTCTGTGGCCTCATTCTGATTTTAGGCAGCCTCTCTTCTAATGGGTGGGGTTGTGTTCCTGTCTTGCTAGTTTGGCATAGGATGTCCAGCACTGTAGCTTGTTGGTCGTTGAGTGAAGCCGGGTGTTGGTGTTGAGATGGAGATCTCTGGGGGATTTTTGCTGTTTGATATTACGTGGAGCTGGGAGGTCTATTGTGGACCAGTGTCCTGAAGTTTGCTCTCCCACCTCAGAGGCACAGCACTGACTCCTGGCTGGAGCACCAAGAGCCTTTCATCCACATGGCTCAGAATAAAAGGGAGAAAAAGTAGAAAGAAAAAAGAGGAAAAAATAAAGATAAAATAAAGTTGTTAAAATAAAAAATAATTATTAAGAAAAACAATTTTTTAAGTAAAAGAAAAAGACGGACGGACAGAACCCTTGGACAAATGGTGAAAGCAAAGCTTTACAGACAAAATCTCACACAGAAGCATACACATACACACTCACAAAAAGAGGAAAAGGGGAAGAAATAATCTGTCTTGCTCCCAAAGTCCACCTCCTCAATTTGGGATGATTCGTTGTCTATTCAGGTATTCCACAGATGCAGGGTACATCAAGTTGATTGTGGAGATTTAATCTTGTGCTCCTGAGGCTGCTGGGAGAAATTTCCCTTTCTCTTCTTTGTTCGCGCAGCTCCCGGGGTTCAGCTTTGGATTTGGCCCCGCCTCTGCGTGTAGGTCGCCTGAGGGCGTCTGTTCTTCGCTCAGACAGGACGGGGTTAAAGAGCAGCTGATTCGGGGGCTCTGGCTCACTCAGGCCCAGGGGAGGGAGGGGTATGGATGCGGGGCAAGCCTGTGGTGGCAGAGGCCGATGTGACGTTGCACAAGCCTGAGGCGTGGCGTGCGTTCTCCCGGGGAAGTTGTCCCTGTATCACGGGACCCTGGCAGTGGCAGGCTGCACAGCTCCCGGAAGGGAGGTGTGGATAGTGACCTGTGCTGGCACACAGGCTTCTTGGTGGCTGCAACAGCCTGAGCGTCTCATGCCCGTCTCTGGAGTCCACGCTATTAGCCGCGGCTCGCGCCCGTCTCTGGAGCTCTTTTAAGTAGCGCTCTTAATCCCCTCTCCTGGCGCACCAGGAAACAAAGAGGCAAGAAAAAGTCTCTTGCCTCTTCGGCAGCTCCAGACTTTTTCCCGGACTCCCTCCCAGCTAGCTGTGGCGCACTAGCCCCCTTCAGGCTGTGTTCGCGCCGCCAACCCCAGTCCTCTCCCTGCGATCCGACGGAAGCCCGAGCCTCACCTCCCAGCCCCGCCCGCCCCGGCAGGTGAGCAGACGAGCCTCTCGTGCTGGTGAGTGCTGGTCAGCGCCGATCCTCTGTGCGGGAATCTCTCCGCTTTGCCCTCCACACCCCTGTGGCTGCACTCTCCTCCGCGACTCGGAAGCTTACCCCCTCCGCCACCCGCAGTCTCCGCCCGCTAAGGGGCTTTCTAGTGTGTGGAAACCTTTCCTCCTTCACAGCTCCCTCCCACTGGTGCAGGTCCCGTCCCTATTCTTTTGTCTCTGTTTTTTCTTTTTTCTTTTGCCCTACCCAGGTACGTGTGGAGTTTCTTGCCTTTTGGGAGGTCTGAGGTCTTCTGCCATCGTTCAGTGTGTGTTCTATAGGAGCAGTTCCACGTGTAGATGTATTTCCAATGTATCTGTGGGGAGGAAGGTGATCTCCACGTCTTACTCTTCCACCATCTTCCTCCTACCCTCCATTTTGCTTTTTAAATTACACTTTTCTTCATGCTTTTGCTTGAATAGAAGTCATTATGTTAGATTAATCCCTTTAAGATCTGTAGCTGTATAGTATATATTTGTAAGTTTTATCTATCCATAAATAATTTCAGAGATCACAAGCCTCTGTTTTCAAGTCCAGAAACTACGACTCTCTTGGATTTAGTGATTATCTATATTGCAGGTTCTGATGCTATTTATGTTGCAAAGTGTACAAATCAGAAAAGAGCAAAACATTTCTGAATAATTTATCTCCCTCCTCCATGTTAGTTTGTCCAATTTCTTCGTTGACATTTAATTATAGTAAATAAACACATTTTAACAGTTTTATCTAAGTAGTAATGTTCATAATGTTTTGACTACCCTTCATCTTAGGCCAAAACCTTACATTTGTAGTCACTTCCTTTTCCATTTTTAAAATTATTCTTCAGTTTATACTTCATCTGAAAAGTAGTCTGTGAGTTATTTCTCACTAAAGAAGACTGTAGGACTGTTTGTATGAGAATAAGGGCCGAGGCGTGAATTGCATGTGCTTGGTAAATATAATAGAAGCGAGTCTTGGTTCATTGAATAATGGTGCAATTAAGCAACAGAAGGTGTGGTACCGCAGAGATGAGGTTGGGGAGGTTGGGATTTGTCAAAAAGGGAGCATAGGGAGCAGTGGGAACAAGAGGAAGGAAAATGCATGGCTGGAGCTGACACTGGAAATGTGAGTTTGGATCAGAGTTTCAGAGAGCCTTATTTAGGAGTTCTATTTTGACTTTTGTAGTTGTATTTTCATAGGTGTGGAAATCATACTGGTAATGATTTTAGGTGAATGACTTTATGTTATACCTGGATGTGGATATGAATTATATCATATAGAGAGATACAGTTCTCTTTCAAATATTCTAAATATATTAAGAAGAAAATCAGTTGGCAAAATTTTAACACTTGGTAGGCAATATTATCTAACTAGAAATTAATAACATTTTGTTTTCATTCCATTTTATTTTAATTATCTTCTATTCTTGATAAGTGTGTTTGATTGTATTATTGTTCAAACTATCTGCTGCACTCTCTAGGAAAGGATTAGATTTCCCTGGCCCATTCAGTCTTATCCACATGCCTTGCTCTGGCCAAGGAAATGAAAGTGGAACCAATCTGTGTCATTTCTAAGCTGAAGCTTTAAGAGCAAGGATTGACCATATCCTCTTTTCCCTCTGCAGTAAAGTTGTCAGTGTCCCAGTATAGAAGGTGTTCCATTAGCTTTGATCACAGAGTAAAGAAAATGTGGACCAGAATCATGACTAACCTCAATGGACCAGTAGCATGAGCAAGAAATTAACCCAGTTTATGGCACTGGGATTTGGGGCTCTTTTGTTACCTCTGCATAACCTATTCTCTTCTGACTGATAAAGCAAGATGAACTGCATTCCACTGTGCAAGTGGCACGAAATTTACTTACACTATAAAAGGAAGCTCATCTAAAAAAACTATTAAACAAATAATAATACAGGAAAAAGAAAGATATGGTGGTTACCAAATGCCTTAACTTTGAAGAATCTTGCTATATGTGGTAGGAGCTGTTAGGTTTTTAAGTAGGGGCTAACATGAATGGCTTTGGGTTTAGAAGGTAAAATTCTGATAGAAAAAGAGGGAAGAATTTTTAAAAGCACGGGTAGAAGGTAAGGCAAGGCATTTGGAAATTTATTAATATAAGGGATATATAGAGTGATGGTATCTGCAGTTTAAAATGTTGTTATATATTTTAATAAAGACATTTAAAGGGAAGACTATACACATTGCTAAGATACAGAAAGAAGGAGAGCATTAGAAATCCAAATACTCTCAGGAAGTTTCTTGCTAGATAGCAGGTGTGAACTAAAATCCAGTTATTCAAATTAAAGAGCTGCTGCCTCAGTACACATAATTTAGCACTCAAGTCCTTCCTACTCTCATGGTTTCAGTGCTAGCTTCAGAAAAAAGTAAGCAAAATTGGTTTTCCATTAGTTATTATCTGGGTTTATAACTTCTACAGTTTGTACCAGAACCAATCAGAATTCTTAGTGTTTCAAAATAATACCAAAATGGCAACCTGGAAACTGAGAACATAATACTCTATCCCTGTGATTTCTGGGAAGAATTCATTATAACACTGTTCATTGTATCGTCACTTGTCATCTATTATGATAAGTGCTCCCCGTGTCATTTAAGAATTTAGTTTTAAGGTAAATAGTTCCAAAGTATTAACCAACTTTATTTTCATTTCAGAGACACATGTGCCCTGGAGCCCTCTAAAACAAATTTCTTTTTCCTTTATGTTGTTATTTATTTATTTGATATATGAGTATGGGGGAAAGGTTGGAAATAGACCTGTTATGCAGGTACAGACTCATATATGTTAATATTTTTACGTTTAATTATTGGTAGGTTGGCTTTTTGTAACAGAATTTAAATTCTATTCATGTTTAAATTCTATCCATTTGTAACTGGAAATACAAAGAGGTTTTTTTTTTTCTGAAGTCATTTGATAACATTGAAATTTGATATTGTGCTCTATAGTATTAAAAATGTATTTATTTCAACTATTAGAAATGCAGGAAGGGATATGAGTGATAGCTAGGGCCACTCTACTTCCTGGTTTGCCCAGAATAGTCATGGTATGCTTGTGACTCTAATCATAATTATTAACAGCTCCCTTTCATTCTCAAAAGTGTCCTGGTTTGGGCTTCCCTGGTGGTGCAGTGGTTGAGAGTCCGCCTGCCGATGCAGGGGACACGGGTTCGTGCCCCAGTCCGGGAGGATACCACATGCCGCGGAGCTGCTGGGCCCGTGAGCCATGGCCGCTGAGCCTGCGCGTCCAGAGCCTGTGCTCTGCAACGGGAGAGGCCACAGCAGTGAGAGGCCTGCGTACCGCAAAAAAAAAAAAAAAGTGTCCTGGTTTGGACTAAAATTATATGGTTACCTTAGTGTTAGTGTCTTCACCCTTGTGTTACAAGTGAGGAAATCAAGCCACAGAGCAGGGTTGTGACTTAGACAAAGTTATGGACTTAGGAAGGGACCAGAATTAAAACCCAGAAATATCTAGGGATCTTCCTGTTCAGTGCCAGGACTCACCAGTAACAAGGCAATGGCAATGACTGCAATGGCCAGCATTTGGACACCAGCAGTATACATGAGATATAAAGTCTGTGGGAGCAAGGCTCTCCCCATCCCAGAGGAACTTTACAGGGTCAGGAGATGAAGGCTGAGAGATTTAGGGGATCTTCGTGTACCTAAGCCTGGCCTAGTTCTCTGTGCACTTGTGGCTTCTTGTCCACCGCTCCTACTGATGTGGGAAAGAGTATGAGAGAAATAAATTAGTTTTAGACATGTTAAATTTGAAACAACATTTCAGCATTTAACTGGGGATGTAGAATAGGAAACCAGACTGGAGATATCAGTTTGGGAGTTAGCAATGAAAGGGTGGTATCTGAAGCTTAGGGCACTCATGAGAAGAGCAGGAAAGAGTTCTGCAGTAAAGAACAGGGGTCAAAAGGAAGGTAAAGGAAGAGGAGATGAAAAATGCCTTAGGACACTGAATAACCAGCTCCAATAATGAGAGGAAGACAAAAATAATGTCTACAACAATAATGATGATAAACTGCAGTTACTACCATTACTGGAAACTTTTTACGTTCCAGCAACTCTACCAAGTACTTTATATACATTAGCTTAGTCCTCATTACTATCCTCTGAGGTAGGGAAAAAAATAAGGCCAGAGATGTTAGGAAACTTGACTGAAGTCACAAAATAAGCAGCAGAGCAGAAATTCAGACTCAGCTCTGCCTCTAAAGAGCTCTGTGATCTTTCTACAGTGTTCTGCATATTGGATCTTATCTTCCCTCTTTTCTGCTTTGTCCTTTGTATGTGATGTATGTGATGATTTATAAGGCTTATAAATATTTTTCTTCTGTGAAAACAAAAAAAATGTATTTATTGATAAAAAGACACAGACATTACCTCAAGACTTATAATTTAGGACAGATAGAAACATTTATGCAAGCAAGTTTTAAAGTAATTGTAAATAAATGAATGTTTCTTTTTACAAATACGTAAAAAAAAGAAAAGTATTTACCATATATACTACTTAAGGTCAAGGCCATTTGGGAGAGAAGGTGTGTGAAAATGTGTTGTAGAATGTGCAAATATGGAATGAGTTTTAAAAACCAAACCTGGCTTTTAGGAATTTCAAATAATGGAAGGCTTGAGGAATAAATGTTTATGGCAAGCTATGAGGCAGAGTATTTCAGATAAAACGTATGGACTGTAGGGCTTCCCTGGTGGTGCAGTGGTTGGGAGTCCGCCTGCCGATGCAGGGCACACGGGTTCGTGCCCCGGTCTGGGAAGATCCCACATGCCGCGGAGCGGCTGGGCCCCTGAGCCATGGCCGCTGAGCCTGCGCGGCCGGAGCCTGTGCTCCGCAACGGGAGGGGCCACAGCAGTGAGAGGCCAGCGTACCGCAAAAAAAAAAAAAAAATATGGACTGTAAATATTTATAAAATTATGTGTTCCCACCTTAAGTATATTTTAAAATAATGTTGAATACCCCCTATCATGGTAACTTACTTGAACTTTCTATGACATAACTGAGGAAAATGTCTCTAAACCCATTAATAAATCATTAATTAATTTTATGAGCTTTTAAGCCTCATGAAGATATAGCATATATTATTCTTTATTATTATTTTTTCCAGCTTTATTGAGATATGATTGACAAATAAAAGTTGTTTATATTTAGGTTGTACAATATGATTTTCTTAAGGTGTATAACATGGTGATTTAACATACATATACATCGTGAAATGCCTACCATCATCAAGTTAGTTATCACACCCAGCACTTCACATAGTGACCTTTTGTGTGTTTGTGTGTGGTGAGAACATTTAAGATTTACTCTCTCAGCAAATTTCAAATATAAAATTCTGTATTGTTAACTGTAATCACCATGGTGTACATTAGGTCCCCAGAACTTACTCATCTTATAACTGAAAGTTTGTGCCCTTTGACCAACATCTCCCTATTTCTTGCATCCCCCAGACCCTGACAACCACCATTCTACTCTCTGGTTCTATGAGCTTGACTTTTTAGATTCCACATATAAGTGAGATCACAGAGTATTTGTCTTTCTGTGTCTGATTTATTTCACTTAGCATAATGCTCTCCTGGCTCATCCATTTTGTCACAAATAGCAGGATATTCCTCTTTTTATGGTTGAATAATATTCCATTTTGTGTGTGTGTGTGTGTGTGTGTGTGTGTGTGTGTGTATACACACACATACATAAAATCATGTTTTCTTTGTCCATACATCCATGGACAGACACTTGGGTCGTTTCAATATCTTGGCTCTTGTGAATAACACTGCAGTGAACGTTCTTAATTATTCTTGATGAAAATTTCATTGAAAACTTAAAAATGAGACTGATGTGTGATGCATGGAAACCCATTTATTAAAATATTAGAGCTATCCAAACTTTTGAAGCATCAGGGATGGGAAACTATTGTTCAGATAACTGTACTGATTTTGTTTCTTGTGGGTGCATGCTGGTTGACTGAAAACTGATTAGTAGTGGAAAATCATCTTACTTGTTTTAGTATTGAGCTTTTAGGAAGTAGTTGATTATGCAGACCTATTGTTACTTTTAATTATTTGGCTTAGGAAACAGGAGATCAGAATTCTGCTCAAGAGAATCTAGGGATAAAGGAAAGGGCAGAACATAGTTAACATTTTATATTTCAATAACATCTGAAACTCTTTTCTACATCTGTGCATTCAGACTGTAGTTGTCATGTGGGGGAAAACATGTATGAAACTTATTATCTACATATATTCTGCCTATTTATTCAACAAACATTAACTAATAACTTTGCCTATAACCTAAAATAAGATTGCAAAGTTTAGTATTCTTAAAAATTGGGAGAGATCAAGTAGGACAGTTAGACAGTCTTGAAAAATAATTTCAAAGGTGATTACGAAGCACAGAAATGTCCTTGCCTTCGGCAATGTCACAGAAGCCACTTTTAGTAACATCAGAGTTCAACAAAGATGTATTATTGCCCAGAACATCCTCTTCCGTGTTAACAAAGCTATTATTCTAAGTTCTTCATTGATTTGTAAGATATGTGATATCTTGGGAGCAGTGAACATTTAGCAAATAATTCTTGATACAGTGTTACAACTTTGCTCCTTTAAATAGAAATTAAGAAGGAAATAGTCTATATCTTTTACAATTAAACTAGGAAACATATTTAGTAATGCTGCTTATTTAAGCCTGAGAATTTCTATGTGATTATTTCTGTCTGCCCTGAACCAGGAAGGGGGCAAGCTCTGAGAATTCACCTAGGGGAGAAAATTCTTCCTCTACCCATCCTAGGTTCTCAGCTAGGCTCTGTAACAAGACAGACTAACCAGAGAAAACAAACAGAAGTTTATTAACGTCTATATCTCATATATACATGTTAATATGAGAAGCTCAGGAATGAGTAACTCAAAGAGGTGGCTCAGAATTCAGGCTTATGTAGCATTTTCAACAAACAGCAATAAATTTTAGAGAAGTGACAAGGCAAAAGCAAAGGACCTTGAGTCCCTAGAGGTGGCAAATTGTAGGAAGGCAAATATATGGGAAAGGAATGGGAGATCAAGGCTAGTTGGTAACGTCTGTTACATAGATTCCTCTGGTGCCATCTCCAGGCTGATAAGAGTCTAAAGTTGTTCCTGTGATGTTTAGAGAGGGAAGGAGGGACATCTTTCTAAATTTATGTCCTGCTTTTAGGCACATAGAAGGGCAGAGAGCTTTCCTGCTTTTGCTGCTTTTTAATTGCCTTTAGATCAAAATAATTCTTATATGGAAAAGGCTATTTTGGCATGACATATTCTGGTTTCGTTTATTTGGCATAACTATGAAGGGGGATCACACTCCTAGGTATGTCAGTTGGGTCATAGGAGTGGCTCAAGAAAGCTCAGCAGCAGAGTATAATGCAGGAAGTAAATTAGGAGTATGGGGAGAGGATAAAGAGCTGGAAGTTGTTATCATAAAGATATTCAAATTGGAATGGTAAAGTAGAGAAGAATTTGGAGATAAAAAGGGCAAACGTAGACAAGTTCCAGGAGGGCAGCTCAGGAAACAAACTGTGGACATAGTCAGCCTTCTCTGTAGTGATTTTTTTCTTATTTGCAGATCTCTCTTGCCTGGGCAAGGAACTGCCTTTGAAGTAAGCAGAATTGCTCTAGATGTTGACAAAGTCCTCATAAGATTGACAGCTTTGAATTTTTCTTACAGATTTAGTATTTAGTAGCTGTATATTGAATACATTGGGCATAGATATTTCTTAAGTATATATTTAACATATACAAAAAGCTAAAGATGAAATAGTATGTATAGCATTAATTTTATTATATCTACTGTGTACAAATAACGTTTTTTTGAATATAGATGAAGGGTACTATATCTTTGTTTCATTAAACCCCTCAGCAATCATCAGTTTCTTTTCTCAACTGGTTTCTATAAATTTTTCATGTCCTGTAGTGCAACCATTTCATTTCAGGGAAGGTATTGTTTTCTGCTTTAGATAAGGAGGTGATAGAATATAAATTATTGTGAGCCTAAATTTGTGGAGCATGTAATCCACAATTGGAAGCTGACAGAGCCCATCCTAAATTGAAATAAGAATGGAACTGAACACCCCGTGAATTTACTTGTGATTTGTAGCAGCAGTGTAACCTCCTCCATCCCACCCCACATGTACACACCACTCCTGAAATGAGTGACATAAAACTGGTTGTGAATTAATCTGAGTCTTTGGAAGACACTTTCTAGCCCTTATGAATTTGTTTTCAGTACTCCTGAGTGAGATGTTCAAAGAAGTTAGTGTTTTCCCAATACCATTCATTCTTCTTTTATCTTCCAACTCAAAAAATTGAATGAGATATTCTGTGTGTGCTGTTTTGAAAAGAGAAGAAGAAAGTCACTTACTACCTACATATTCTTTTCCCCCTTTCAAGGCATTTGTGGCTGTTGTCATTCTAAAATTGGAAATGACCCAAACCACACTGGAATAATAATATACTTGCCCAAGATAAGAGAAATAATCGGGCACACCTAGTGTATTGGATATAAAACAAGTTCAGAGCATCTGATCCTCTTTGCCTCTTTTTATTAAAGTCTTTCAAACTCTTAAAAATAATAATATTCAGAATTATTCTGAATTCAATAAAGCATTGCTTATCACAAACTTATCCCTAAGAGCTAAGTAGAATAAAAGCCAATGGATAGAAGTTCTGGCAGCATAGTCCAAGGAGACACATGAGAGGGCAGGTTTGTTTGTATTTGCTTGGTTTTTAATCTAGTGTTTTTTTAAATTTATATGAATTCTCCTTTATATTCTGAAGTATAGCCACGTTCAGTTTAGTATTATAATTGTTATATACTTATCCATTAATTTTTCTAGACAACCCCAACCTACCACCTCTCATCTCATCCTTCATCCCATCAGTAACAAAAGGAAGATTTTTGTTCTTTGGGAATGTGCTTTTATTCTGTAGCACATGTGCTAATTTGAGAAGCATGACAATAAAGCATAGACCCAACCCGGAAACAAACAATCAGTTCACTAAAATTTTAAGAGGAAGAGACCAATTCAAGTGAAACTATTTTAAACTTCAGTATCACTCTAGGACACACTATATGCCTCATGGATTTAAATGTTATAGTTAGAATTTTGTGAACACTGTAGGATCTACAGTATAGCTAACTGATTAATTCTTGAACATCTAATTGAATTTCTTGAACAAAAAATATTGCTCTGAACAAAAGGGAAAATATTTCAGAAACCTCTGGATTTATAATATCACCCACTGATTCTGAAGTGTAAACATTAAAAGATTATTTTACTTCTCCGGTTTTTTGGCTACATTTATTTTATACATAAAATATATAAAAAGTTTGGCCTTACAGAAAACTCTCAAAAATCTCTTAGAGAGTGGTGGCCTGTGATATAATTTATCAACTATTGTAAAATAGTAGTTAATTATTTTTCTCAGACTGGAAATATAAGAAGTTATTTCATTACAGCTAGCATATATTAAGATACTTTTCAGCTATTACTCCAAAACACCCTATTCTCAGCCCCTTAAGTACAGCTGCTCCCTAGTACTTTATCTATAATCTATAATTATTTCCTTATGTTGCATTATGGCAATTTATATACCTGTTTTCCTCTGTCCTCAAACTGGAAACTTCTCAAGGGCAAAGTTAGACAGTGTTGTTCTATCTGCCAGGCATTATGCCTGGCACATAGAAATCTCTCAGTATGTGTGAAAATTGTTGAAAGAATAGTAAAAAGAAAATGAGAGTGCTCCAGCCACCAGTCCTCTAGGTATTTTGACAAAGAATCTGTCAATTTTATTCTTGTGAATGATTTTGTATAATATAGATGAGGCCAGACTTTTTTGAGAAACTTGTAGTAGAAATGACAATAGTTAACAAATAAAGGTCAGACCATTATCATATCCACCACAGCTCACACGATTCTAAGCCTTATTCTATTTCCTCCTTTTCTATTTCTGACTCATAGTTGAGTATATGGGATTCCAGAAGTTTTTTTCAAAAGTCTAAAATGAATTGACCTCTGATATAGCAGAAAGAAAGCACTACATGGGGTCAGAAGACTTTGATTTTTATCTGGACTCAGTAGCTGACCACAGTGTGCCATTGGGTCATTTATTTTACCTGTCTTGTTATCAGTTTGCTTATCTTTAAAATGGAAAGAAGGATTTTACTTGCCATGCAAGATCATTGAAAAAGTCAAATGAAAATATATGTGAAAAGAATATGTACACTTGATTAAAAAGACCTGATTGTAAATCTCATTTCCACAATCTATGGATAACTTCCACAATCTAAGATAACTTCCTGATTTAACTAACTTTGTAAACTGGAATTGCATACCTAATTGGCAAATGTAAAATTAAAAATTTCTTTATTAAGCATGCAAGTATTTTGAGATAAAAAAGAGTTCATTTTTCTATAAATTCATTCTTAAGTTTATAAGAACTTTCATCAATTCATTTTCATTAAACCTTATACAACTATCCCAATGCTTAGTATTATCAGAATTTTTATTAAATTTCTTTAGTAAGACGGTATGTTACTTGATGACATAATAAAGTCAGCTCAAGCCTTGTTGTATTTTTCTTAAAGTAATAGATGTTTCCACTTTACCCGCTACTTGTAAAAAGTTTAGGCTGGTAAAAAAAATGTACACTGAGGAAATTATAAATAATTCATTAAATGTCATCAGTGAGCTTATTCCTCATAAACTATCAACTGCTGTCTATATCTGTAGCCCATTGCCTTGAGCGGTGAAGTGATGACATTAAAACTCCAGAAGTACAATCTACATCAGAATGGTTGGTTAATTTTTTGGAGTCTTGTCCCTAGTCTTCACATTTTAAGTTAATTTAACCCCTAATTGTCATAAAGAAATAAACAACATTGTGCAGGCAAAATTTAAGAGAATATTCATGAGCAGTTTTCCTCCTCCTGAAAGGTGTGATTATGGCCTTACAGAATTTGGCAATATAATATTAATGAAGCAATAGGAAATCACTCATACTGGATATTGTCCAAAACTGAAACTTTTAAAATATGGAGTTACCTAAGACTTGTGAGGGTAGGCATTAGAGAATTTCCAAGATTTACATTTTTCAATACAAAATGGAAACCCTAGTTCAAAAAATGTATGTAGTGTAGGAATTTTGTTTAATTAATATTACAAATTAAATTTTTTAATTATTTTAAATTTTAAATCAAACGGAAGTCATGATGGGATTCAAAGTTGGTAGTGACAGCAGCAGAATACATACTCTTCTCAAATGAACATGGAACATTACTAAGATCTACAATATTCTGGGTTATAAAACAAGTCTCGACATGTTAAATAAGTGAATTCATATAAAGTACATTTTCTGACCACAGTAAAATTAACTTAGAAATCAGTAAAAAAAAAAAAAGTCTTCACAAAAATTTCCACATATTTAGAAATTAAACAGCACACTGCCAGGTAGCCCATAGTGTAAAGAAGAACTCACAAAGTAAATTAGAAAATATTTTCAACCCAGTGAAAGTGAAAATACATCAAAAATCTTGGGATGCAGCTTAAAGCAATGCTTGGGGCAAATTTTAGTTTAAAATAATTATATTAGAAAATAAGAACGGTCTCAAATCAATAATCTAACAACTTCCAATTATGAAGCTAGGAAATGAAGAGCAAATAAAACGCATAGTAAGTAGAAGAAAAGAAAGGATACACAGAAATCAATAAAATAGAATACAGGACAGTAGATGAAGCAGTAAAGTGAATGTAATCAAAAGCTATTTTTAAAGAGAGCAATAAAGTTGATTAACTATACCTAGATTCATCAAGGGGAAAAAAAAGAGAATACATAACTCATTACTATTAGAATTAAAAGAGAAGACTTAGATGAAGTGGACAAAATCTTTGAAGATACAAATTACCAAAACACACACAAAAATAAAAAACTTAAATCATATCTATTTTAAAAATCAAATTTGTAATTAAAAACCTCCCCACAAAGAAAACCCAAACCCAGATGGCTTCCTTGGTGAATGATACCAGATATTTAAGGAAGAAATAATGCCAATCTTACATAAACTCTTTCAGAGAGTAGCAGGGGAAGTGGAGGGCGGGAGAACTTAATATTGGTATCATCTTGGTACCAAAGCCATACAAAAACTACCAAAAAAGGAGAATTTTAGAACAACATCCTAATATCCCTCATATATATAGACACAGAAATTCTCAAATTGAATCCAGCAATATAAAGGAATGCTAGGTTGATTTATCCTCTGAAATCGGTTGGTGTAATTCATCATACTAATAGAATAAAGGTAAAAGTACATATGATCATCTCAATATATACAGAAAAAGGTTTTGACAAAATTTAACACCCATTTGTGATTAAAAACTCTCAGAAGGATAGTATTAGAAGGAAATTTCCTCAAACTGATAAAGGACATTTGTGGGAAAACCCTACAGCTAACATCATACTTAATGGTGAAAACTGAATATTTTCCTTCTAACATTGGGAACACGGTTAGAATGTTTACTCCTACTACTTCCATGCAACATTTTATTGGAAGTTTTATCTGGTATAATAAGGCAAGAAAAAGCATACAGGTTGGAAAAGAACATGTATTCTATTTTCAGATGAAACTATTTTTACACAAAAGCTATTAGAACAAATAAGTGAGGTTAGCAAGTTCTTAAAATGGTCAATATACAACAATAAATTTTATTTCTAATACTTAGCAACTGGCAAATGAAATGTGTTTTAAAAACAAAGCTAATTATAATAACACCAAAACGTATAAATTCTTAAAGATAAATATAACAAGAAATGTCAAGACAACTACACTGAAAACTACAGAATGTTGCTGAATGAACTGATGATCTAACTAAGTAGAGAGATATACCAGGCTCATGAATTGGAAGATTCAATATTGTTAAGATGTCAGTTTTCTCCAAACTGATCTATACATTCAAATAATACCAATCAAACTCCTAACAGCTTATTCTGTAAAAATGGCCAGTCGGTTCTAAGGTTTATACAGAAATGCAAAAGAAGTGGAGTGGCCAAAACAGTTTTGAAAAAGAAGAACAATGAAGATTTGGCTTGAAGGATTTCAAGACTTACTATAAAGTTACAGTAATCAAGATAATGTGGTATTGGTAGGACAGACATACACATGAATGAAACAGAATAGAGTCTAGAAATAAATCCATACATGTATGACCAGTTGATTTTTAACAGAGATACAAAGTTAATTTAACGAGGAAAGGATATTCTTTTCAACAAATGGCACTAGAAAAATTGGCTATCTAAATCAGGGAGAAATGGACCTCAATTCTTACCTCACACCATAAACAATAAATAACTCAAAATGGATCATAGACCTAAATGTAAAACTTAGAATCATAAAACTTCTATAGGAAAACGTAGGAGGAAGTCTTTGTGACTTCAAGATAGGCAAATAATTTTTAGGAAGGTAGGACTCAAAAAGCACAGACAATAAAAGAAAAAATTTTTGATATATTAGAGTTCATCAAAATTAAAATTATCTACTCTGAAAGACACCGTTAAAAGAGTGAAAAGCATACAAACTAGAAGTAATATTTACAGACCAGAAGTAACTATTTACAATACATGCATCTGACAAAGAACTTTATGGATAAATAATTTTTACAACTTAATAATAAGATAAACAAGGAAACAATAACCCAAATAAAGGCCAAAAGATTTGAACACTTTACAAAACACAATATAGAGATGGCAAATAAGCACATAATGAGATGTTTAACATTGTTAGTCATCAGAGAAATGCAAGTAAAAATCACTGTGACATGCCACGCCACAGCTAACCACTAGAATGAAATGAAAAAGACTGACCACTACCAAGTGTTAGTGAGGTTGCAAAGCATGTTTGTGGGAATGTAAACTGGTACAAACACTTTGGAAATCAGCTGGGAAGTTTCATATAAAGCTTATCATACATTTTCTGTACAATCCAGTAATCAACTACTACGTATTTACTCAAGTGTGATAAAAACATGTGTCCAAGAAAGATTTATATGTTACTGTTCATAGCAGCCTCATTCATAATAGACAAAACTGGAAACTACTCCAAAGGTTACATCAATAAGTGAATGGATAAACAAACTATGATATACCCTAACAGTTGAATACCACTCAGAAATAAACAAAATGAATGACTGGTATATCCAATACCTTGGTAGAATTTCAAAACACTATATTGGGCAGAAGAATCTAGACACAAAGCAATATATAATGTATAGTTGTCTTTATTTGAAATTCTGGAAAAGCAAAACTAATCTCCAGTGACCAAAAGCAGATCCTAAGATACAAAATTACATTTTTCTAGTTGTTTTCAAAGGGCAGACTGATTCTTCTTTTAGCAAGCAGCATTTGGTGGCACCATGAGCTACTGCAAGATTCTCCTGGTAGTTATTAAAAGCCAAATTCTGAATAACTTTATCAGTTTACCTTTGAAAGTGAATGATTAGCCAAGCTCATACATTCATCATGTCTTCTAGCCATGCTTTATTTAAAAATTTTTAACCTTTTAATTTTAAATAATTTTAGATTTACAGGCAGCTTTAAGAAATTAAGGGTGAGTGATAGCAGCATCATAGCATTGTGGGATGGTTCCTTTGTCTATGCCCTTCAATCTACATCTAGTTAAACATCCATAACTCAACAAGGGTTCCTCCGCCCCACACAGCAAGATGCTGGAGAGATCCATACATCTGTGCATCTGAACATGGGTAGATCGGAACACAGAGGAGGCGGAACCAGGGAAACAGCAGAGATGGTGCCCACAATCCTGGTCCCTGGCCACAGTGGCTGAGGCCACATCCCCAGACAACCCAGTAACAGCAGTGGAGGTAGTGCGCATGACTCCAGCCTCCCAGTCACAGCAGCACCCACAGGCAGGGAACTGGGCAGAGGTGGCAGGTCCTGTAAGCTTGGGCCCTCTAGCCACAGCGATGTAACTCAGGCCACCCTGTTACAGTTTGTTCCTTTTTATTGCTAACTAGTATTGCATAGTACCAGATGTATCATTTTTTAACCATTCACCAATTGAGGGACATCTGGGTTGTTTCCCATTTTAAATACTAAAAAGTTATTTTCAAATATCTTGATTTCACTATTACATGACAAAACTTATAACAACTAAATTGTTTCCCATATGTAATTTAAGCACTTAGGAGAATTTTCAAATATTATGTTGTTGACCGTTTGTATACTGTCTAAAGTACCCTTGAGATTTTTTTCCTGAGTTGAACTATAAGGAAGTTTTCTTGAAGAATTTATAGCTTTTCAAGCACAGTAGAATTTCATTTATCTAGCACCTAGATCTATCTCAGATTAGATTTTTTTTTTTTTTTTTTTTTTTTTTTTTTGTGGTACGCAGGCCTCTCACTGCTGTGGCCTCTCCCGTTGCGGAGCACAGGCTCCGGACGGAGCTCAGGCTCCGGACGCTCAGGCTCAGAGGCCATGGCTCACGGGCCCAGCCGCTCCGCGGCATGTGGGATCTTCCCGGACCGGGGCACGAACCCGTGTCCCCTGCATCGGCAGGTGGACTCTCAACCACTGCGCCACCAGAGAAGCCCTCAGATTAGATTTTATCTCAACTGAAAACATGCCTTTTTATGGACATTTTATAATATGCAGATAATGATAAATGTAGTCAACATCCTGTGTCGCTTCTAATTGGAGCCTAGGGAAAATGTATCCAGTAGCATTTAGGGGAAAAGGACAGAATACCCTTTTGTCCTGGAAAAGGGTAATTCATCAGTCACCTAGGGTCAGTTAGATATTTCCCTTAAGAATACCTTACACTTTGTTGGACAAAGTTATGGTTCCGACATATCCTTCATTTCATTTTCAAAAGCATTGAGAGCTTTTGGTCTGATAGTTCAGCTTCAGAGGTTTCAGGCAAGATCAGGGAAATCAACTCTAAAATATAAACTTCTCAACAAATTTTTATTAATTTTTTGATTTTGAAATTATATTCTCAGGAGCCTGTTTTATGCATTCATGTACAAATGATCTTGTGATTTTAAATAATCTGTTCTGCTATAGCTAAGATTTTGTCACTCTAAGCTTTCTCAGGCAGCAGCCAATATCAGAAAGAAGGTTGTAAAATTTTCGGGCAAGCTGCTATAGCTAAGAAGAGTGTTTAATGAATACACCAGCTATTAATTGTCTCTTGCTGATTTATCCATTTACCCATGAAACTAGGTGAATTCTCCCCACAGCTTTCTGCTCTCTGCCTATGTTTCTAAAATGTCCATTCAGCTATCTTTCCTTTTTCCATTCAGCAAACAAAAGTGAAGAAAAGGCCAGGTACTCCTCTTTCTCTGTCATTTGTCTAAGACCTTGACTGAATTGCCCACTCAGATCCAGTTTCCTGGGTACCTGAGTTACTGAGGAGGTGCCAACCCCCCAAACTCCCTTCACTTCCCTTTGCCTTTTAATGAACAGATTGTTTATGCAGAATAGATTTTTATTGAGGTATAGTTGATTTAAAATATTATATAAGTTTTAGGTGTACAACTTAGTGATTCACAATTTTTGAAGATTATACTCCATTTATAGTTATTATAAAATATTGGCTATATTCCCTATGCTGTACAGTATATCATTGTATTTCATTTATTTTACACATAGTTGTTTGCACCTCTTAATTCCCTACCCCTATCTTGCCTCTCCCCTCTTCTGTCTTTGCACTGGTAACCACTAGTTTGGTCTCTATATCTGTCAGTCTGTTTCTTTTTTGTTGTATTTACTAGTTTGTGTTATTTTTAGATTTCACACATAAGTCATATCATACAGTATTTGACTTTCTCTACCTGACTTATTTCACTAAGCATAATACCATCCAAGTTCATCCATGTTGTTGCAAACAGCAAAATTCCATTCTTTTTTATGGTTGAGTAGTATCCAGTTGTACATATATATACCACATCTTCTTTATCCATTCATCTATTGATGGACACTTAGATTGCTTCCATATGCTGGCTATTGTAAATAATGCTGCTAATAACATTGAGATGCATGTATCTTCTCAAGTTAGTTAGTTTTCATTTTCTTCAGATAAGTACCCAGGAGTAGAATTGCCGGATCATATGGCAGTTCTATTTTTAGGTTTTGAAGAACCTCCATACTGTTTTCCACAGTGGCTGCACCAAATTACATTCATACCAACAGTATACAAGGGTTCCCTTTTCTCCACATCCTTCCCAACATTTGTTATTTGTGGTCTTTTTGATGATAGCCATTCTGACAGGTGTGAGGTGATATCTTGTGTTTTTTTATTTGTATTTCCCTGATGATTAGTGATGTTAAGCACCTTTTCATGGGCCTGTAGGCCATCTGTATGTCTTCTTTGGAAAAAGGTCTGTTCAGGTCTTCTAGCCAATTTTTTAATCAGATTGTTTGGTTTTTTGATATTGAGTTATTTGAACTATTTGTATTTTTGGATATTAACCCCTTATCACCCATATCATTTGCAAATATATGCTCGCATTCAGTATGTTGTCTTTACATTTTGTCAGTGATTTCTAGTGCTATGCAAAAGCTTTTAAATTTAATTAGGTCCCATTTGTTTATTTTTGCTTTTGTTTCCTTTGCCTTAGGGGACAAATCCAAAAGAATACTACTGTGATTTATGTCAAAGTGTTTTACCTATGTTTTCTTCTACAATTTTTATGGTTTCTGGTCTTACATTTAGGTTTTTAATCCATTTTTAATTTACTTTTGTATATGGTGTGAGGAAGTGTTCTAATCTCATTCTTTTACGTGTAGCTTTCCAGTTTTCCCAGCACCACTTACTGAAGAGACTGTCCTTTCTCCATTGTATATTCTTGCCTCCTTTGTCATAGATTAACTGGCCATAAGTGTGTGGGTTTATTTCTGAGCTCTCTGTTATGTTCTAAGGATCTATGTGTCTGTTTTTCTGCCGGTACCATACTATTTAGATTACTATAGTTCTGTAGTATAGTCTGAAGTCAGGGAGGGTGACACCTCTAGCTCTGTTCTTTTTTCTCAAGATTGTTTTCACTATTTAGGGTGTTTTGTGTTTCCATACAAATTCATTACTACAAATAACTATATGCCAATAAAATGGATAACCTATAAGAAATGGACAAATTCCTAGAAATGTACAGTCTCCTGAGACTGAACCAAGAAGAAATAGAAAATATGAACAGACTCATTACCAGTACTGAAATTGACCAGTAATAAAAACTCCCAACAAATGAAAGTCCAGGACCAAATGGCTTCACAGGTGAATTCTACCAAACATTTAGAGGAGAATTAACATCTGTCCTTCTCAGACTATACCAAAATATGGCAGAGGAAGGAATGCTTCTAAATGCATTCTAAGAGGCAAGAATCACCCCGATACCAAAACCAGAGAAAGATATCAAACACATACAAAAAGATTACAGGCCAATATCACTGATGAACGTAGATATAAAAATCCTCAACAAAATATTAGCAAACTGAATCCAACGATACATTAAAAATATACACCGTGATCAAGTAAGATTTATCTCATGGATGCAAGGATGGTTCAGTATCCACAAATCAGTCAGTGTGATACATCACATTAACAATTTGGAGAATAAAAACCATATGATCATCTCAATAGATGCAGATAAAGCTTTTGACAAAATTCAACATCCATTTATGATAAAAAGTCTCCAGAAAGTGGGTATAGAGGGAACATAATTCAACATAATAAAGGCCATATATGATAAGCCAATGGCAAACATGACACTCAGTGTTGAAAAGCTGAAAGCATTTCCTCTAAGATCAGAAGCAAGACAAGGATGCCCACTTTTGCTGCTTTTATTCAACATAGTATTAGAAGTTTTAGCCAACAGTGGTCAGACAAGAAAAATAAAAGGAATCCAGGTTACAAAGGGAGAAGTAAAACTGTCACTTTTTGCAGGTGACATGATACTATACACAGAGAATCCTAACGATGATACCAAAAAACTACTAGAGCTCATCAGTGAATTTGGTAAAGTTGCAGGATACGAGATCAGTATACAGAAATCTGTTGCATTGCTATACAGTAACAATGAGCTATCAGAAAGAGAATTTAAGGAAACAATATCATTTACCATTGCATCAAAAAGAATAAACTTAATCTAAGAATAGACTTACCTAAGGAGGTAAAAGACCTGTTGTACTCAAAACCTACTAGGACACTGATGAAAGAAATTGAAGATGACACAAACAGATGGAAAGGTATACTGGGTTCATGAATTAGAAGAATTAATATTGTTAAAATGACCATACTACCCAAGGCAATCTCAGATTCATTGCAATCCCTATCAAAATACCAATAGCATTTTTCAAAGAACAGATTTTTTAATGAGAGCTCTTACCAGTATTTACAACTTCTTCAAAGCTTTTTTTTTTTTTCTTTTACACATGTTGCAATAGATCAGTTTTTCAATACAGTTTTTTCAGGCCAATAGCCTGTGGGGGTTAGGACTGTGAAAAGAAAAACAAATCAGAGGCATTAAGAACCTGAAAGAAAGAGTATAATGTGGGTGGCTGCTGCTGCCTGGAAAAGACTCATCATTTATCCTGTGGGCCCTCTTCACAATAGACCCAGAATCCTACTTCTTCCCATCCCTTCCACTTCTTGTACCCTTGTTTCCAGCTACTGTCCTCTCTCCCCTGGATTACTTCAGGAGCCTCCTAACTCATCTGCCTGCGATAGCCCTGGCTCCCGCACAGCCGCCTCTGTATTATGTTCTCCACAAAACTGCCACAGTGACCCTTTAAACTGGAAGCCAGTTCACACTACTGTTCTGTTCAGAACTCTCTCAGGGCTTCCCATGTCACTTGGAATAAAAACCACCCCTACAAAGTCCTACACACTCTGAGCACATGAACACATGCTTCTCTGACCTGGCCTCCCAATGCAGTCTTCCTTGCTCACTTTGCTGCAGCCTCTGTTCTTGCAGATACTGAGCAGGCTTCCATCTTCGGGTTTCACACTTGCCTGTCTTCAGATACCTACAGGGAGTGCTCTCTTCCATCTCAGCTCAATCATCACCTTACATTAGAGCCCTTAACTGAGAGCCCTATAAAAATAGCAAACTACCCCTGCCCTACTCCTTGTACTTCTCACTCTGTTTTGTTTCCCTTTTTAGTATTTATAATACTATGTTTATATTTAACATGTAAATACAAACATATTTTTATGTTTATCTGTTTGTTTTCTGTGTGCCCACCTAGAATGTAAGCTCCATGAGAGTAGAGACCTTTTCTGACACCACAGACTAGAAAAATGCCTGGAGCCTAGGAGTCAAGCAGTAAATATTTGTTGAGTAAATTAATTAATTAACCAGTCTGTGTCCCCTTTATGTTACACTGCATTAGCAAAAGTGGCAGAACAACCTAAGAGCAGAGGAAACAGGGAATACTAAAGCAAGCATATGTTTATAACATGAGAGTGATAAGTAAATTGGTTTTGACAGATAATAATTATTATTAACTTAGGAGTTTTCGAGAATGAATATTCAATTCTATCCTCATGATTGTGAAGTTGTCAGTTTTATTTGAAATCCTAGTGTTGCTCTACATAGCTTGAAGTATCTTTAATCAGGTGTTTACAAGATGAGAACTATTATGTTTTTCTGATGAAATGAACCTTTTATTATTATGAATCATTTATGCCTGATAACTATTTTTGCCTCAAAATCCATTATGTCTATTATTGTATAGTTTCACCAGTTTTCTTTTTGTTAATTTTGTTTGTTATATCTTTTTCTTCATTATTATTTCAACTATCTGCATCCATATATTTAAGTATGTCTTCTGAATAGCAAACATAGTATTTTTTTCCCACCATTCTAACCAGTGCCTTTTTATCAAATCATTGCTTGTTTACATTTATCCACATGAAAACCAGTTTTCTGTTATAATTTCTTTCTTTTTTATTGAAATATAGTTGATGTACAATTTTATATTAGTTTCAGGTGTACCTGATGTAATGATTTGACATTTGCATGCATTATGAAATGATCACCATAAGTCTAGTAGTCATCTGTCCCCATACAAAGTTATTACAATAGTATTGACCATACTCCTTATGCTTTATGTTACATCCCCATGGCTTATTTATTTTCTAACTGGAGGTTTGTACCTCTTAATTCCCTTCACCTATTTTTCCCAACACCCCCTACCTGCTTCCCTTCTGACAACCACCTGTTTGTTTTCTGTACCTATGAGTCTTTTCATTTTGTTTTCTTTGTCTGTTTTTGTTTTTAGATCACACATATAAGTGAGATCACATGGTATTTGTCTTTCTCTGTCTGACTTATTTCACTTAGCATAATACCCTCCAGGTCCATCCATGTTGTCACAAAAGGCAAGATTTCAATTTTTTATGGCTGAGTAATATTTCATTGTATGTGTGTGCACACACGTGTGCGTGTGTGTGTGTGTGTATAACATCTGTTTTATCCATTCATCTATCTGTGGACACTTAGGTTGCTTCCATATCTAAGCTGTTGTAAATAATGCTACAGTGAACATTGGGGTACATTTATCTTTTTGAATTACTATTTTTGTTTTCTTTGAGTGAACACCCATAAATGAAATTCATGGATCATATGGTAGTTCTATTTTGAATCTTTTGAGGAACCTCCATAGTGTTTTCCACAGTGGCTGCACTAATTTACATTCCCACCAACAGTGCCTGAGGGTTCCCTTTTCTCTAAATCCTTGCCAATACTTGTTATTTATGGCCTTTTTAATAATAGTCTTTCTGACAGGTGTGAAATGTTATCTCATTGTGGTTTTGATTTGCATTTCCCTGATGATTAGTGATGCTGAGTATCTTTTTGTATGCCTGCTGCCCATCTGTATGTCTTCTTTGGAAAAATGTCTATGCAGGTCATTTGTCCATATTTTAATTGCATGGTTTGTTTTTTTGATGTTGAGTTGTATGAATTCTTTATATATTTTGCTTATTAACCTCTTATCAACTGTATCATTTGCATATATCTCCTCCCATTCTGTAGATGGCTTTTTTATTTAGTTGATAGTTTCCTTCACTGTGCAAAAGCTTTTTATTTGGATATAGTCCCATTTATGTATTTTTGCTTTTGTTTCTCTTGCCCGAGGAGACAGATCCAAAAAAAAATATTCCTAAGTCTGATGTCAGAGAGCCCACTGCCTATGTGTTCATCTAGGAGTTTAATGGTTTCAGTTCCTAATTTCAAGTCTTTTATCCATTTGAGTTTATTTTTGTACATTGTGTGAGAAAGTAATTCAGTTTGATTCTTTTGCATGTAGATGTCCAGTTTTCTCAACACCATTTATTGAAGAGTGACTTTTCCCCATTGTATAATCTTACATTCTTTGTTGTAGATTAATTGACCATATATGTGTGGGTTTATTTCTATGCTCTCATTTCTGTTCCTTTGATCTATGTGTCTATTTCTGTGCTAGTACCACACTGTTTTGATGACTACAGCTTTTTAGTATAGTTTGAAATCAGGGAGCATGATACCTCCAGCTTTATTCTTTGGCTATTGAGTCTTTGTGTTTCCATAAAAACTTTAGAATTATTTGTTCAGTTTTGTTAAAAAAAATGCATTTGGTATTTTCATAGACATTGCATTGAATCTGTAGGTTGCCTGGGGTAGTAGCAACATTTTAACAATATTATTCTTCCAATCCATGAGCATGATATGTCTTTCCATTTGTTTGTTTCATCTGCAGTTTCTTTCATTAATGTCATATCGTTTTCAGAGTACAAGTATTAACTTTGTATCCTACAACATTACTGAATTCACTTATTTGTTCTAATAGTTTTTGGTAGCATCTTTTGGATTTTGCATGTAGTGTATCATGTCATCTGTGAACAATGACAGTTTAACTTCTCCCCTTCTCATTTGGATTCCTTTTATTTTGTATTCTTGTCTGATTGCTGTGGCTAGGATTTCCAATACTATGTTGAATAAAAGTGGCCAGAATGGGCATGCTTATCATCTCTTTGATCTTAGAGGAAATGCTTTCAGCTTTTCACTGTTGAATATGAAGTTGGCTGTCAGTTTGTCATATATGGCCTTTATTATGTTGAGGTAAGTTCCCTCTATACCCACTTTGTTGACAGTTTGTATCATAAATAGATTTTGAATTTTGCCAAAAGCTTTTTTTGCATCTATTGAGATGATCATATGATTTTGTGTGTGTGTGTGTGGTACGCGGGCCTCTCACTGTTGTGGCCTCTCCCGTTGTGGAGCACAGGCTCCAGATGCGCAGGCTCAGCGGCCATGGCTCACGGGCCCAGCTGCTCTGCGGCATGTGGGATCTTCCCGGACCGGGGCACGAACCCGTGTCCTCTGCATAGGCAGGCAGACCCTCAACCACTGCGCCACCAGGGAAGCCCAATCATATGATTTTTATTCTTCTTTTTGCTAATGTGGGATTTCACATTGATGGATTTGTAAATATTGAACCATCCTTGCATCCCTAGGATTAATCCCGCTTAATCATGGTGTATGATCCTTTTAATGTATTGTTGAATTAGGTTTGCTAATATTTTGTTGAAGATTTTGGCAACTATTTTCATCAGTGATTTTTTTTTTTTTTTGGTAGTCTTTTTGTCTGCTTTTGCTATCAAGATGATGCTGGCCTTGTACAACGAGTTCAGAACTGTTCCTTCCTCTTCACTTTTTTGGAATAGTTTAAGAAGGATAGGTGTTAACTCTTCTTTAAGTGTTTTGTAGAATTCACCTCTGAAGTCATATGGCCTGGACATTTGTTTTTTGGGCGTTTTTTGATTACTGATGCAATTTCTTTGCTGGTAATTAGTCTGTTCATATTTTCTATTTCTTCCTGAGTCAATCTTGGGGGATTGTAGACTTCTGGGAATTTATCCATTTCCTCTAGGTTGTCCATTTCATTGGCATATAATTGTTCATACTAACCTTTTATGATCCTTTGTATTTCTGTGATGTTGATTGTAACTCCTCCTCTTTCATTTGTGATTTTATTGATCTGAGCCCTCTCTCTTTTTTTATTGATGTGTCTGGCTAAATTTCTCCCAGTTTTGTTTATCTTTCCTAGAGACTGTCTCTTGGTTTCATTGATCTTTTCTATTGTTTTTCTAGTCTCTATTTTATTTCTGCTCTGATCTTTATTATTTCTTTCTTTCTACTAACGTTGGATTTTTCATTTTTCTTCTTCTAGTCCCTTTAGGTGTAAGATTAGATTGTTTAGTTGTGATTTTTCTTATTTTCTGAGGTAGACTTTTATCACTATAAGCTTAGAACTGCTTTTGCTGCATATGATATATTTTGGATTGTTATCCATTTTTATTTGTCTCTAGATATTTTTTAATTTACTATTTGATTTTGTCAGTGATCCATTCGTTGTTTAGTAGCGTATTATTTAGACTCCATATGTTTGGTTTTTGTAGTTTATTTTCTTTTAGTTGATTTATAGTCAATACATTTGTGGTCAGAAAATATATTTAATGTAATTTTAATATTCTTTTTTTTTATTTTAATATTCTTAAATTTTGAGACTTGTTTTGTGGCCCAGCATGTCATCTATCCTGAAGAATGTTCCTTGTGCACTTTTTTAAAAATGTGTATTCTGCCTGTTTTACATGGAATGTTTTCTATATATCTATTAAATTCATCTGGTCTAATGTGCTGTTTACTGCCAGTATTTCTTTATTGATTTTCTGTCTGGATCATCTTTCCATTGATATATGTGGCATGTTAGTCCCCCCAACTATTATTGTCTTACTGTCAATTTCCCCCTTTATGTTTGTTTCTGCTTGCTTTAGGTATTTAGGTGCTCCTACATTGGGTGAATATATATTTGCAATTGTTATATTTTCTTCTTGGATTGATCCCTTTATCATTATGTAACGCCCTTCTTTGTCTCTTGTTACAGTCTTTGTTTTAAAGTCTGTTTTGTCTGATACAAGTGTTGATACCCCAGCTTTCTTTTGATTTCCATTTTCATGGAATATCTTTTTCCATCCTTTCAATTTCACTTTTGTGTGCCTTTAGATCTGAAGTCAGTCTCTTGTAATCAGCAAATATGCGAGTCTTGTTTTTGTATCCATTCAGCCAGTCTATATCTTTGGATTGGAGCATATTGTCCATTTAAATTTAAAGTAGTTATTGTTTGGTATGTACTTATTGCTCTTTTGTTAATTTTTTCTGGTTATTTTGTAGTTTTATTTATTTATTTTTGGGGGCTCCTTTTGCTTCTGCTCTCTTCCTTTGTAATTTGATGACTGTCTTGAGTGTTATGCTTGAATTCCTTTCTCTTTTTTGTGTGTGTACCTATTATAGGTTTTTGGTTTGTTATTACCATGAAGTTCATATATAACTATATATAACTGTATGTATGTAATACACAAATATACACGTATACACATAAATATATTATTATTTTAAGTTGATAAGCTCTTAAATTCAAACACATTCTAACCACCTTACATTTTTACTACCCCCCAACGTCTAATATTTTTGACATCATATTTTACATCTTTTTATTTTGTGTATCTCAACCTTTTATTGTGGATATAGATGATTTTAACATTTCTTCTAGCTTTATGAGTTTTTTTAATAAATTTATTTTATTTTTGGCTGCATTGGGTCTTCATTGCTGTACGTGGTCTTTCTCTAGTTGTGGCGAGCAGGGGCTACTCTTTGCTGTGGTGCATGGGCTTCTCATTGCGGTGGCTTCTCTTGTTGTGGAGCACGGGCTCTAAGTACACAAGCTTCAATAGTTGTGGCACACAGGCTCAGTAGTTGTGGCTCGTGGGCTTAGTTACTCCATGGCATGTAGGATCTTCCTGGACCAGGGCTTGAACCCATGTCCCCTGCATTGGCAGCAGATTCTTAACCACTGCACCAGCAGGGAAGCCCCTTCTAGCTTTATGAGTTTTTGATTTCCTACCTTTACTGTATGTTTTCTTTTGGCAATGAGATTTTTCCTTTTATAATTTTTATATTTCTAGTTGTGGCCTTTTCTTTTCCACTTAGAGAAGTCTCCTTAA
This sequence comes from Orcinus orca, assembly GCF_937001465.1. Taxonomy (NCBI): domain Eukaryota; kingdom Metazoa; phylum Chordata; class Mammalia; order Artiodactyla; family Delphinidae; genus Orcinus; species Orcinus orca. The sequence continues at coordinate 30,874,487 of NC_064569.1, read as the reverse complement.
CATTTCTTGTAAAGCTGGTTCAGTGGTACTGAATTGTTTTAGCTTTTTCCTATCTGTAAAACTCTTTATCTCTTCTTCAAGTCTGAATGATAACTTAGCCAGATAGAGTATTCTTTTCAGAGGTTTTTTTCCTTTCATTACTTTGAGTATATCTTGCCACTCTTCTGGCTTCAAAGTTTCTGCTATAAAGTCAGCAGGTAGTCTTTTGGGAGTTTCCTTCAACTTAACTAGTTACTTTTCTCTTGCTGCTTTCCTAAGGTTCTCTCTCTATCTTTAATTTTTGCCATTTTATTCAACATGTCTTGATATTGACCTCTTTGGGTTGATCTTGTTTGGGACTGTCTTTACTTCCAGGACCTGGATGTCTGTTTCTTTGCCAGGTTAGGGAAATTTTCAGCTGTTCTTTCTTCAGATAGTTTCTCTGCTTCTTTCTCCCTCTCTTCTCCTATCTCTCCTATGGGATCCCTAAAATATAAATTCAGGTATAGCAGTTATTGTCTCCAAGGTCTCTTAAACTTATCTTCATTTTTTTTAATTCTTTTTTTTTTTTCTGTTCAGTTTGGGTGATTTCCACTACTCTGTCTTCTAGATCACTTATCTGTTTCTCTGTAATATCTAATCTACTGATGATTCCTTCTAGTGTACTTTTAATTTCAGTTATTGCATTCTTCAGCTGTTTGGTTCTTCTTCATATTTCATAACTCTGTTGAAATTCTCACTGTGTTCATCCATTCTTCTCCCAGGTTCATTGAGCTTCTTTATGATCATTACCTTGAACTCTTTATTGGGTAGATTGCCTATCTCCGTTTTGTGTAGTTCATTTTCTGAGGTTATTTCTTGTTCCTTCATTTGGAATGTATTTCTCTTTCTCCTCATTTTGGTCAGTTCTCTGTTTATTTCTATGTGTTAGGCAGGTTGTTACATTTCCCAATCTTGGAGAAGTGATCTTATATAGGAGACCTCCTATGTGGCCCAGCAGCACAGTCCCCTCTATGCAACTATATGCTCCTGGGGTACCTTATAAGGGGGTTGTATGTGCTCTTCTGTTGTGGGGTGAGGGGCATGACTACTGTGGGCATGTAGGAGGCTGGGAACCAGCCCTGCCTGGTTGGCTCATGTGGTGACTACAGTTCTGCTCTTGTATTGGGCCAGGTCCCTGCCAGGCTTTCTGCATCAGCACCTCAGTGCTGGTGCTGACATTGGGCCAGGTCCCCAGCACTAATAGGCTAGAGGGAAGATTCCAAAATAGCACTTGCCAGTGCCAGTGGTATCTCAGTAGAATAAGCTCTCCAAAATGGCTGACTCCAGCATCTCCTTCCCCAAGGGAAGTCCCAGTTGCCTCCTGCCTCTCTGTGTGGTTCTCCAAGATCATCAGGTGGACCTGACGCAGACCCCTCTGTGCTGGGAGTCAGAGCATGTGAGATTTTTGCACATGCCTTTAATAATGGAGTCTCTGTCTTGTACTCCTGAAGCTTTTCTGAACATAAGCCCCACTGGCTTTTAGAGCCAGACCTTCTGGGAGTTTGTCTTCCTGGTGCAGGACCCCCAGGCTAAGGAACCCAATGTGGGGCTCAGACCCATGACTCTCTGAGGAGCATCTCTATGATTGTGATATTCCTCCCATTTGTGGGTCACCCACCTGGGAGTCCTGGTTATACCCCATCTTTGCCCCTACTACCCATCTCATTGTGGTTCCTTCTTTATGTTTTTAGTTGTGGAAAATCTTTCCTGGTAGTCTCTAGGTCATTCTCATAGATGATTGCTCTGTAAGTAGCTGTAATTTTGGTGTGTCCATGAGAGGAGATTATTTCAGGGTTTTCCTTCTCTACCATATTGGCCACCCCCTCATAATTTCTTGTTCTATATTTTTTTCCTTCTGTTTTCGCTAAACTTATATTCATAAATATATGAATATATGTAAGAAGAAATATATATATTTTTTCTTTCTACTGTATCCTTTAGAAGCCTTTTCTGCAAGAGTATTGAGAGACAACTCTACCAATAGTTGTCTGAAATTTTACTTATTTTTGCATCACTCTTTATTGATAATAACCTGGACATAGAAATCTAGATTTAGGGGTTTTTTCCTCACAATACTTTGAAAATGTCATTTCTTAGTCTTCTGAATAGCCAGCTGCCAGGGTAGTTATCATTCATTTTTAAGTATTCTTTGCTTTCTTTGGATGCTTTAAGCCCTGTTGCTTGTCTTTAGTATTCTGTAGTTCAAATAATGTACCTTGATGTGAATTTAATTTTACTTATCCTGCTAAATGATCATTGTTCTTTCTGAATATGAAGAGTCTTGTTTCTCATCACTTATGAAAAATTCCCAGCATTATATCTCAAAATATTGTCCCTCTCCCCAAATTCTCTCTCTTCTGTCCTTCTGGAATTCCAGTGAGATGCATGTTGGCCTTCACGTTCTGCCTTCTCTGTCTCTTATTTCATGTCTTTTTTAGTTCCATGTTCTGGGACATTTTCTCAGACCATCCAGTTCTCTAATTTTCCTCACTGGTGTCTAATCTGATGATTAGCACATCTATTGAAGGATTTCTTTCCAATGACTATATATTTTAAATTATATTTGATTCTTTTTCAAATCTGAATATTTTATGGTGTTTTATTTATATCTTAGATATCTTCTTTTAATCATTTAATTATTTATTTTTGCTTGTAGATGAGTTTTACAGTTTAAAGTTTTTTGCAGCTGTGAATCTGTGATTTATTGTTATCTACCAGCAATTGATCACAGTAGATTTTTTTCCTTACGTGTTCTGTATAATTGTAGCATAAGTTTATTTTCAACATGGTTTTATCTTGACAATCCTTTGTATTGAGATTGTTCTTCCAGAAATTTTTTCCATTTGCTTTTGTTAGGTACTGTGCAGGGCTGTCACCAACCTGCAGGGTGGTCCCTTAAAAGGACCCCTAGAGTGGCTGCCCTGTGCCCTATATTTCAGTTGGGGGTAGCTGTATGTTACTCCTCTTTTCTGAACACTATTACAAACAAATTTAGACATTTCTGTCATTTTAGTATCCCAGAGGGCCCATGGAAGATACCTACATTGAGACTTCTTTTCAAATGTAATTATCTTAGATTACTCCATACTGGTTGAGTTGCCCTTTTAGTGGGCTTTACTGTCCTAGTACATATTTTTCTGTTAATTTATCTAATTGGGCATTCCTAAATCATTCAGTTTATACCAAGAAATTTCAATCTGATGTGAAATTTGGCTTGTAGATATAAACATATATAAATATGTGTATATGGACAAGCTTTCTTGTGTCCCTCTGCCACTGAGTGAAATTTCCTTCTTATACAATTTTATCAAGTACACGATCCTTGTACTAGATAAAATCCAATCTCCTACAAGACCCTATATGAACTGGCCCTTACCTACTTCTCTGGCCTCACCTGCTGCCACTGCATTTCTCTCAGTTCCATGCATCAGTCTTCTTAGTCTTCTGTTTCTCAAACACGTCAAGGTTTTGTTGCTGTTCCCTCTCGTAGAATGTCCCTCCACCATTATCACAGAGATCTAGCTCTTTCTTGCCCTTCAGGTCTCACTTCTCTGCAAGACCAGGGACATGTGAGGCTCAGTGTAAAATGAAAATTTAAGATCCTTTATTAAAAACTTCAAGACAGTGACAGCAGAGCATTAAACCAGCTCTCCTAAGCATGGGCCTGTGCAATCACACATGTCACACACTGAAGAAGCTGGCCCCACTTTCCCTGACTAGCCAATCGAATGCCCATTTCCACTTAGTTTTTCTCTATGTTTTTCACTCTGGTATTTCTTTCTTCATGACAATTACCATTATCTGAAATTATTTGCTTACTTATATATTGCCTATCTCCAACTGCTAGAATATAAAATCTATGCAAACAGGAACTTCCATATTGTTCACTGCTGTAGCACCTAGAATGGTGCCTGGCTCCATAAATATTTTCTTTTATGAGTGAATAACTTAGTCCATTATTTTCAGTGTTACAAAAGCAATCTACTTTAAGGGCAGAGATATTCCAGAATGACTTACGCTATCCCTAAAGCCAGAAAATCTCAAACAACATATGTATTTGATAGATATAAAAGTAAACCCACGATCAGAATTTTAAAAGATTAGCTTAGAAGCAAGAAAAATATTCTTCCCATTCAGATGCTTGAAGATGGATTCTAGGACCCAAGAAAAAGAGAGACCTTAAATGATTTATGTTTTTGTTCATCTAATACGAAATGATTTATGGTGTGTTGTTTATTACAAAAAAAAAAAGAGAGGTTAATGTTACCAAGGTTCCCAAGAACTTGTGAAAGCAAATTTTACTTATGTTTTTTGAATAGCAATTTTATTTTATTCTTTTCAGAGTTCAAGTAAAGCTCAAAACTATCATATAGACTTAAGCAGGTTTTATTGTCTTGAAAATGTCAGTGATATTGAAATTTATCATTAGCATATTCTCTTACTGCTAGATTTCATCATGGTTTTTTTTGATCCAAGGACAGTCAATCCACTATGGTCAGATAACTTAGTACCAAGCCTTACAAGAGGAAATGAATTTGAATTCATTAACTTCTGTGGTTTCCTATACTTATGATTTTACAACTTTATCAGAATGTACTTTAAAATATTTTTATGAATGTGTAAATTATTCTAGACTAAAATCACTTAAAATATTTTCTAGTTTGTTGTTTGATAAATGCACATTTTAATTAAGCTTTTGTTAATTCATAATTGAGAAATAGATTAATGATCTCCCCAATAACAGCAGAAAAACCATGGATTAAAAATGTGACAGTACGGCTTCCCTGGTGGCACAGTGGTTGAGAGTCAGCCTGCCGTTGCAGGGGACGCGGGTTCGTGCCCCGGTCCGGGAAGATCCCACGTGCCGCGGAGTGGCTGGCCCCGTGAGCCATGGCCGCTGAGCCTGCGTGTCCAGAGCCTGTGCTCCGCAACGGGAGAAGCCACAACAGTGAGAGGCCCGCATACCGAAAAAAAAAAAAAGTGACAGTAAATTGACAGCTCTTGTTTTAATCAATTTTCTTTTCAAATTTAGGTGGTAAAGCCTACAGTGTTTTTTTGAAGTGCTGCTCTAGGTATTTAGAGTTTTACAGTGAGGTAACAGGCAAAGTACAAGGCATTTTAATGAAGTGCTGGATATTATACCTGTGATAGGTATAATATTGCTTCATGCCTATGAAATGCATAAGCATGTTCTGGTCATGATCTTGGATTTTCATCTATGCCACCTAGTACCTACCGTTAAGTTTACTTTTCTTTTTTAACTGAACATGAATTTCTTTAATATAGTCATTATTACCTCTGCAAATTAACAACATTTAACAATAAAGGATTTTCCTTCTGTTATTACTAAGCTCTTGAAGTAACCTATCATGGGTTTTCTGGTTAGTTATGTTCGATGAATAAATGATAGAAAGTTATAGTTGCAGGTGCCCTTAAAGATGATTGAGTCCAAGGGTAGCAACTGTGCCCTTCTCCAGCCATTCCTTCACCATGTCTTGCCCTGGCAGACATTAATATCTAGTTACAGTCTCCTTTCCTAATGGGGTCCAAGCAGCCTGAGAATTTTCCTCAGCACAATATTGATTTTCCACAAACTAGTAATTCCTAGATCCTAGTCTAGTTCTTTCATTATATAGATGAGGAAACTGAATCTCAGACATTTTAAATGATTTGCTAAGACTCACAAAGCCAACTAATTAATGGCCAAGCTGGGACAAGAGAATAAGTCAGCTGACTCCCAATTAAATTTTTTTTTTTCTCAGCACTAGTACCTTCAGTGAATTTTCCTATTCTAGTCGTCTTTTTATTCAACTACCTGACTTTAAAAAAAAAAAAATTTAATAACATGTATACCTCCTTGTAACATGGAAGATACCCAGGAAAACTGAGTAACTCCCTAAAATGGTCCAGCCCCTCACTTAAATAACATCTCTAGCTAAAGACAAAAGAAGATATTGGGGAGGGATGGGAGTCAGTTATGGAATCAACTACCTGACTTTTTAAATAATCTTATAATGGAGTACTACCAATTTTGAATCCTACCTTTGTGCCAGTGGGAATCAGGCTAGCCAGAAGTTCAGCCCTCTCAGGTAGATTGTCATCATCTCTGAGGGAACTTCTCTGTTTATGACTCTGCTACCCACAGAGCCCCCTCTGGGAAATGAGTCTGCAAAATCTTACTCGGCATAACTTGCATTCCCATTTATAATATCAATATTTTCAGAAGGGAATTTAGCCACAAATTTTTCTTTTGTTTACAGTTCTTATTCAGAACATGTCAGTATCTATTACCTCTCTGCAAAAATGCCAAGGGTTTGAAGATGTATGACTGGTGTGGGAAGCTCAGCGGCAGTTTTAGAGTTGCCCTGATTTCTCCATATACTAAGAAGATTGGAATAGTTCCAGCTAAATACACGATAAGTATTGTGTATAAGTTTTCTCAACAAGGATCTGTTTTTCATGGAATTGAAGAAAAAGCTGATCTATCTTCATTACATATTTTGTATGTAACAGCTGCTTCAGTGCAGATCGGGAACAAATTCTTACTCTAAGGATTCTGACAGGTTACAAATTATACTGTTATAAATTTGATTCTCTCTGGACCAGTGAACTGAAAGGTCTACCAAGTTTCTTTCTGGATAATGTGAACTCATGATTCAGCAAATCCTCCTCAATTGTCAGACTTTAGTAATGGGAAGGCATTATTCCTCTTTGTCTCTGTGCATGTTTTTTTATAATTGGCCTTCAAAATGCATTCAGTTGCTGCATTTCACTGATATCCAGTCTCCACCTTTTGAATTGCTATTAGTTGTACAGACCAATCTGTAGCCTTGATTTTTCCAATCTTTTTTGACCCCTACTAGCTATATTTCAGATCTTTGTTTTATTTTTTTTTATTTTTTTATTTTTTTATTTTTTACATATGCACAGCCATGAGGTATTTGTTTTTTAACCCTTCCCCCTCCCCATAGCCTCAAGTCCATTCTCTAGTAGGTCTGTGTCTTTATTCCTATCTTACCCCTAGGTTCTTCATGACATTTTTTTTTCTTAAATTCCATATATATGTGTTAGCATACGGTATTTGTCTCTCTCTTTCTGACTTACTTCACTCTGTATGACAGACTCTAGGTCTATCCACCTCATTACAAATAGCTCAATTTTGTTTCTTTTTATGGCTGAGTAATATTCCATTGTATATATGTGCCACATCTTCTTTATCCATTCATCCGATGATGGACACTTAGGTTGTTTCCATCTCTGGGCTATTGTAAAATGTTCAGATCTTTGTTTTCAGCTGTCATATTTGTTTCCTTTATTTGCTTTACTCAGCCAGTGGCCATGGCAATGAAACTTATTTTTACTGTAATCTTGAGATTACTCTGTGTATGTCCCTGTAAAAGTGTACCTTGGGGTGCTAATGTTAAAAATTAAAGTACAACACTGATTTTCCAGGTGGTTGTACCTTTCCTGAGGTGGGAATGGGGGATAAGTGTGATGAGATTGCATATAGTTTGAAGAGAGGCAGTACCTTTGTTTCCTACCTCGATTTATTTTGGGGACCATTTATAAAGTATTTTGAACTTCATTTAGTATAAAGTGGTGTGAGAGATTTTTATGTTTATACAAAGGTATCATGGGAAATGTTCTAAAAACTTAGGAAAACCTTGAATGGAGCTGATGTGTCCCGTAAGTCTCTCCTCTGCCTTAGCACTAGCCTGGGATATTCCTGGGAGGCATATTCATGTACCTTGCAAAGAGGCGGAACACAGGCTTGCTGGCCTACTTCGGAGTGAAGCACTGGCTCTACAGTTAGACAAAGTTAAAGGGCTCTTATTCATAATAGTATCTTGTAAATTTTTGATGAATTAAAAGTTACTTGGGGAGAACTTCAAGATGGTGGAAGAGTAAGAAGTGGAGATCACCTTCCTCCCCACAAATACATCAGAAATACATCTACATGTGGAACAACTCCTACAGAACACCTACTGAACGCTGGCAGAAGACCTCAGACCTCCCAAAAGGCAAGAAACTCCCCACATACCTGGGTAGGGCAAAAGAAGAAAGAAAAAACAGAGACAAAAGAATAGGGATGGGACCTGCACCAGTGGGAGGGAGCTGTGAAGGAGGAAAAGTTTCCACACACTAGGAAGCCCCTTCACTGGCAGAGACGGCGGGTGGCGAGGGGGAAGCTTTGGAGCTACGGAGGAGAGCACAGAAACAGGTGCGGAGGGCAAAGCGGAGAGATTCCCACACAGAGTATCAGCGCTGACCAGCACTCACCAGCCCAAGAGGCTCGTCTGCTCACCCGCCGGGGTGGGCGGGGCTGGGAGCTGAGGCTCCGGCTTTGGAGGTCAGATCCGAGGGAGAGGACTGGGGTTGGCTGCGTGAACACAGCCTGAAGGGGGCTAGTGCACCACAGCTAGCTGCAAGGGAATCCGGGAAAAGTCTGGACGTGCCTAAGAGGCAAAAGACCATTGTTTCGGGGTGCACAAGGAGAAGGGATTCAGAGCACCACCTAAACGAGCTGCAGAGACGGGTGTGAGCTGCAGCTATCAGTGTGGACACCAGAGATGGGCATGAAACGCTAAGGCTGCTGCTGCATCCACCAAGAAGCCTGTGTGCAAACACAGGTCACTATCCACACCTCCTTTGCGGGGAGCCTGTGCAGCCTGCCACTGCCGGGGTCCCGTGATCCAGGGACAACTTCCCCGGGAGAACACACAGCGTGCCTCAGGCTGGTGCAACGTCACGCCAGCCTCTGCCACTGGAGGCTCGCCCCACATTCCGTACCCCTCCCTCCCCCCCCGGCCTCAGTGAGCCTAATCAGCTGCTCCTTTAACCCCGTCCTGTCTAAGCAAAGAACAGACGTCCTCAGGTGACCTACACTCAAAGGCTGGGCCAAATCCAAAGCTGAACCCCAGGAGCTGTGAGAACAAAGAAGAGAAAGGGAAATCTCTCCCAGCAGCCCCAGGAGCAGCAGATTAAATCTCCACAATCAACTTGATGTAACCTACATCTGTGGAATACCTGAATACACAACAAATCATCCCAAATTGAGGCGGTGGACCTTGGGATAAACGATATATTTTTTTTTCCTTTTTCTCTCTTTCTGAGTGTGTATGTGTATGCTCCTGTGTGTGATTTTGTCTGTATAGCTTTACTTTTATCATTTGTCCTAGGGTTCTGTCTGTCCATTTTTGGGGTTTTTTTTTTTTTAGTGTAGTTTTTAGCACTTGTTATCATTGGTGGATTTATTTCTTGGTTTGGCTGCTCTCTTCTTCCTTTTTTTCTTTTTTTTAATTACGTTTTAATTTTTTTTATTTTTAATAATTATTTTTTATTTTAATAACTGGTTTTTTTTCTTCCTTTCTTTCTTTCTTTTTTTCTCCCTTTTGTTCTGAGACGTGTGGATGACAGGGTCTTGGTGCTTTGGCTGGGTGTCAGGCCTGTGCCTCTGAGGTGGGAGAGCCAAGTTCAGGACATTGGTCCACCAGAGACCTCCCAGCTCCATGTAATATCAAACGGTGAAAATCTCCCAGAGATCTCCATCTCAACGCCAAGACCCAGCTCCACTCAATGACCAGCAAGATATACAGTGCTGGACACCCTATACCAAACAACTAGCAAGACAGGAATACAATCCCACCTATTAGCAGGCTGCCTAAAATCATAATAAGGTCATAGAGACCCCAAAACACACCACCAGATGCAGACCTGCCCACCAGAAAGACAAGATCCAGCCTCATCCACCAGAACACAGGCACTAGTCCCCTCCACCAGGAAGCCTACACAACCCACTGAACCAACCTTACCCAGTGGGGGCAGACACGAAAAACAATGGAAACTATGAACATGCAGCCTGCAAAAAGGAGACCCCAAACACAGTAAGTTAAGCAAAATGATAAGACAGAGAAACACACAGCAGATGAAGGAGCAAGGTAAAAACCCACCAGACCAAACAAATGAAGAGGAAATAGGCAGTCTACCTGAAAAAGAATTCAGAGTAATGATAGTAAAGATGATCCAAACTCTTGGAAATAGAATGGAGAATATACAAGAAATGTTTAACAAGGACCTAGAAGAACTAAAGAGCAAGCAAACAATGATGAACAACACAATAAATGAAGTTAAAAATTCTCTAGAAGGAATCAGTAGCAGAATAACTGAGGCAGAAGAATGGATAAGTGACCTGGAAAATAAAATAGTGGAAATAACTACTGCATAGCAGAATAAACAAAAAAGAATGAAAAGAATTGAGGACACTCTCAGAGACCTCTGGGACAACATTAAACACAACAACATTCTAATTATAGGGGTCCCAGAAGAAGAGAAAAAAAAATGGACTGAGAAAATATTTGAAGAGATTATAGTTGAAAACTTCCCTAATATGAGAAAGGAAATAGTTAACAAGTCCAGGAAGCACAGAGAGTCCCATACAGGATAAATCCAAGGAGAAACACACCAAGACACCTAATAATCAAACTATGAAAAGTTAAATACAAAGAAAAAATATTAAATGCAGCAAGGGAAAAACAACAAATAACATACAAGGGAATCCCCATAAGATTAACAGCTGATCTTTCAGCAGAAAATCTGCAAGCAAGAAGGGAGCGACAGGACATATTTAAAGTGATGAAAGGGAAAAACCTACAACCAAGATTACTCTACCCAGCAAGGATCTCATTTAGATTCGACAGAGGAATTAAAACCTTTACAGACAAGCAAAAGCTAAGAGAATTCAGCACCACCAAACCACCTTTACAACAAGTGCTAAAGGAACTTCTCTAGCCAGGAAACACAAGAGAAGAAAAGACTTAAAATAACAAACCCAAAACAATTAATAAAATCGTAATAGGAACATACATATTGATAATTACCTTAATTGTAAATGGATTACATGCTCCAACCAAAAGACATAGACTGGCTGAATAGATACAAAAACAAGACCTGTATATATGTTGTCTACAACAGATCCACTTCAGACCTAGGGACACATACAGACTGAAAGTAAGGGAATGGAAAAAGATATTCCATGCAAATGGAAATCAAAAGAAAACTGAAGTAGCAATTCTCATATCAGATAAAATAGACTTTAAAATAAAGACTATCACAAGAGGCAAAGAAGGACACTACATAATGATCAAGGGATCAATCCAAGAAGAAGATATGACAATTGTAAATATTTCTGCACCCAGGATAGGAGCACCGCAATACATAAGGCAAATACTAACAGCCATAAAAGGGGAAATCAACAGTACCACAATCATAGTAGAGGACTTTAACACCTCACTTTCACCAATGGACAGATCATCCAAAATGAAAATCAAAAACGAAACAAAAGCTTTAAATGATACATTAAATAAGATGAAATTAATTGGTATTTATTGGATATTCCATCCAAAAACAACAGAATACACTTTCTTCTCAACTGCACATGGAGCATTCTCCAGGATAGATCATATCTTGGGTCACAAATCAAGGTTTGGTAAATTTAAGAAAATTGAAATCGTATAAAGTATCTTTTCCGACCACAACGCCATGAGACCAGATATCAATTACAGTAAAAACTCTGTAAAAAATTAAAACACGGGCTTCCCTGGTGGCGCAGTGGTTGGGAGTCCGCCTGCCGATGCAGGGGACACGGGTTCGTGCCCTGGTCCGGGAGGATCCCATGTGCCATGGAGCGTCTGGGCCTGTGGGCCATGGCCGCTGAGCCTGTGCTTCTCCGCAACGGGAGAGGCCACAGCAGTGAGGGGCCTGCGTACCGCAAAAAAAAAAAAAAAAAAAAACACATGGGGGCTAAACCATATGCTACTAAATAACCAAGAGGACACTGAAGAAATCAACGAGGAAATCACAAAATACCTAGAAACAAATGACAATGAAAACACGACCACCCAAAACCTATGGGATGCAGCAAAAGCAGGTCTAAGAGGGAAGTTTATAGCAATACAATCCTACCTCAAGAAACAAGAAACATCTCAAATAAACAACCTAACCTTACACCTAAAGCAGTTAGAGAAAGAAGAACAGAAAAACCACCAGTTAGCAGAAGGAAAGAAATCATAAAGATCAGATCACAAATAAATGAAAAAGAAATGAAGGAAACAATAGCAAAGATCAATAAAACTAAAAGCTGGTTCTTTGAGAAGATAAACAAAATTGATAAACCATTAGCCAGACCCATCAAGAAAAAAAGGGAGAAGACTCAAATCAATAGAATTAGAAATGAAAAAGGAGAAGTAACAACTGACACTGCAGAAATACAAAGGATCATGAGAGATTGCTACAAGGAACTATATGCCAATAAATTGGACAACTTCGAAGAAATGGACAAATTCTTAGAAAAGCACAACCTTCTGAGACTGAACCAGGAAGAAATAGAAAATATAAACAGACCAGTCACAAGCACTGAACTTGAATCTGTGATTTAAATTCTTCCAACAAACAAAAGCCCAGGACCAGATGGCTTCACAGGCGAATTCTATCAAACATTTAGAGAAGAGCTAACACTTATCCTTCTCAAACTCTTCCAAAGTATAGCAGAGGGAGGAACACTCCCAAACTCATTCTACGAGGCCACCATCACCCTGATACCAAAACCAGACAGAGATGTCACCAAAACAGAAAACTACAGGCCAATATCACTGATGAATATAGATGCAAAAATCCTCAACAAAATACTAGCAAACAGAATCCAACAGCACATTAAAAGGATCATACACCATGATCAGTTGGGATTTATCCCAGGAATGCAAAGATTCTTCAGTATACACAAATCAATCAGTGTGATACACCATATTAACAAATTGAAGTAGAAAAACCATATGTTTATCTCAATAGATGCAGAAAAAGCTTTCGACAAAATTCAGCACTCATTTATGATAAAAACCCTCGAGAAAGGGCATAGAGGGAACTTTCTGCAACATAATAAAGGCCATATATGACAAACCCACAGCCAACACCGTCCTCAATGTTGAAAAACTGAAAACATTTCCACTAACATCAGGAACAAGACAAGGTTACCCACTCTCACCACTGTTATTCAACATTGTTTTGGAAGTTTTAGCCACCTCAATCAGAGAAGAAAAAGAAATAAAAGGAATCCAAATTGGAAAAGAAGAAGTAAAGCTGTCACTGTTTGCAGATGACATGATACTATACATAGAGAATCCTACAGATGCTACCAGAAAACTACTAGAGCTAATCAGTGGATTTGGTAAAGTAGCAGGATACAAAATTAATGCACAGAAATCTCCTGCATTCCTATAGACTAATGATGAAAAATCTGCAAATGAAATTAAGGAAACACTCCCATTTACCATTGCAACAAAAAGAATAAAATACCTAGGAATAAACCTATGTTAGGAGATAAAAGACCTGTATGCAGAAAACTATAAGACACTCATGAAAGAAATTAAAGATGATACAAATAGATGGAGAGATATACCATGTTCTTGATTGGAAGAATCAACATTGTGAAAATGACTCTACTACCCAAGGCAATCTACAGATTCAATGCAATCCCTATCAAACTACCACTGGCATTTTTCACAGAACCAGTACAAAAAGTTTCACAATCTGTATGGAAACACAATATTCCCCAATAGCCAAAGCAATATTGAGAAAGAAAAACAGAGCTGGAGGAATCAGGCTCCGTGACTTCAGACTATACTACAAAGATACAGTAATCAAGACGGTATGGTACTGGCACAAAAATAGAAATGTGGAAATGGAACAGGATGGAAAGCCCAGAAATAAACCCACGCACATATCGTCACCTAATTGTTGATAAAGGAGGCAAGAACATACAATGGAATAAACTCAAAATGGATTAAAGACCTAAATGTAAGACCAGACACTATAAAAACTCTTAGAGGAAAACATAGGCAGAACACTCTATGACATAAATCACAGCAAGATCCTTTTTGACCCACCTCCTAGGGAAATGGAAATAAAAACAAAAATGAACAAATGGAACCTAATGAAAATGAAAAGCTTTTGCACAGCAAAGGAAACCATAAAGAAGACCAAAAGACAACCCTCAGAATGGGAGAAACTATTTGCAAATGAAACAACTGACTAAGGATTAATCTCCAAAATTTACAAGCAGCTCATGCAGCTCAATATCAAAAAAACAAACAACCCAATCCAAAAATGGGCAGAAGACCTAAATAGACATTTCTCCAAAGAAGATATACAGATTGCCAACAAACACATGAAAGAATGCTCAACATCACTAATCATTAGAGAATTGCAAATCAAAACTACAATGAGATATCACCTCATACCAGTCAGAATGGCCATCATCAAAAAATCTACAAACAATAAATGCTAGACAGGGTGTGGAGAAAAGGGAACCCTCTTGCACTGTTGGTGGGAATGTAAATTGATACAGCCACTATGGAGAACAGTATGGAAGTTCCTTAAAAAACTACAAATAGAACTACCATATGACCCAGCAATCCCACTACTGGGCATACACCCTGAGAAAACCATAATTCAAAAAGAGTCATGTACCACAATATTCATTGCAGCTCTATTTACAATAGCCAGGACATGAAGCAACCTAAGTGTCCATCAACAGATGAAGGGATAAAGAAGATGTGGCACACGGGCTTCCCTGGTGGCACAGTGGTTGGGAGTCCGCCTGCCGATGCAGGGGACGTGGGTTCATGCCCCGGTCTGGGAGGATCCCGCGTGCCATGGAGCAGCTGGGCCCATGGGCCATGGACGCTGGGCCTGCACGTCTGGAGCCTGTGCTCCGCAACGGGAGAGGCCACAGCAGTGAGAGGCCCGCGTACCGCAAAAAAAAAAAAAAAAGGTGTGGCACATATATACAATGGAGTATTACTCAGCCATAAAAAGAAACGAAATTGAGTTATTTGTAGTAAGGTGGATGGACCTAGAGTCTGTCATACAGAGTGAAGTAAGTCAGAAAGAGAAAAACCAATACCATATGCTAACACATATATATAGAATCAAAAAAAAATGGTTATGAAGAACCTAGAGGCAAGACGGGAATAAAGACGCAGACCTACTAGAGAATGGACTTGAGGACATGGGGAGGGGGAAGGGAAAGCTGGGACAAACTGAGGGAGTGGCATGGACATACATACACTACCAAATCTAAAATCGATAGCTAGTGGGAAGCAGCTGCATAGCCCGGGGAGTTCAGCTCTGTGCTTTGTGACCACCTAGAGGGGTGGGATAGGGAGGGTGGGAGGGAGGGAGACGCAAGAGGGAAGAGATATGGGGATGTATGTATATGTATAGCTGATTCACTTTGTTATAAAGCAGAAACTAACACACCATTGTAATTATACTCCAATTATACTCCAATAAAGATGTTGAAAAAAAAAAGTTACTTGGGAATATAGATTTTAATTTACTATTAAGGTTTCTCCTTTTGCCTTTCAATTTCTTATTCAGGTTAATTGATCATTTTATATTCAAAAGCCCCTATATTAGTAATATTTCTATGTAATATAAACCCCAAATTTAGTGGCATCAAACAATAAACATTTATTGTGCCATGTAGTTTCTATGGGCCAGCAGTCCAGAAATAGCCTAGCTGAGAAATGCTAGCTCAGTGTTGCTCATAGACTGCTCTCATCTGAAGTCTTAACTAAAGCTAAAGGATACACTTCCAAAGCGATTCACTTATGTGCCTGGCAAGTTAATGCCAGTTGTTGTTAGTCATGCCTTAGTTTCTTTTCATGTGTAGCTCCCCGTCCGGCTGATTGAGTGTTCCCGTGACATGGCATCTGGCTTCCCCAGAACAAATGATCCAAGAGACAGTCAGGCAGGAGTCACAATATCTTTCATGAACTAGCTTCAGGAATCATACTCTATCATTCCACAATATTAGTTACACAGATAACCGTATTCAGTGGGAACTACACAAGGGCATGAGTACCAGGAAGTGGGATCATTGGGGGACATCTTGCAGGCTGTTTCCCATAACTCCAAATAAAATCATGTGTGAAGTAGATTTTAATCAAAACAATAGCTTTTATATTCATATGGACAGAATGTATGCTTTTCAGTCTATGTCTATGTATGTCTGTGTTTACCATAACTGGCATATAACATGTATCCATTAACTTTTTTATTTTAGAGCACAGTTGTATCTGGGACTATGGTTAAATTATCTGATTTATGTTTATCATTCTCACAGCATAAAAGCTGCCAATACAAGACAACAAAAATTAGGCAACTGTCCTCATCTATGTGAAACGGATTGAAATATTTAGCTAAGAGGAGATGGGTTATTGGATTAGTTCCTCATTTTGTGTCAAATCACCACTTACATATTTTTTCCATATTACTATTGTTTATGAAAACAGAAAAACATTTTCTGCTACAGAACCACAACATAAATGAGAAAATATTGAGCTGAAATGGGAAAATAACATTATAATTATAGGTCAGGAGATGCAAGTCAGAAATCCAAAATAAGTTCAGTGTACGCTGAAAATGTTAGCATTTTTTAATGTACTTAAAGATAATTATATTGCAAACATAATACAATTTTTACCATTGTTTCCCAGTTGAAGGGCTTAGGGATGATCACATGCTTACTTTACATCCCTTGAAGAGATGTGTGTTATTTTCTTAGCATCAGAACTTATACAAATAATAAAATGAATAGTTTTCACTGTTCATTAGTTACTATTATTTACCCTAAGCACGTTATCAAATAGTACTTTTTAGGTTTTTTATTTTTTTTTAAGTTTTAAGTTTTAAAAAATGATCAAAAAGCACTCTACTGCACTGTCAAGGATAAAACAAATCATCTTTCTAAATGGAAATTTGTGAATACCTATCGACTTAATTATGTCCTCAACCTATGATTAGCAACCCTACTTCTAGAAATGTGTTATAAGGAAATAATTGGAGAGGAAGTTAAGGACATATATGTTCATGGCAGAATTATTATTATTAAAAATACTGGAATAATATCCAGTTAGCAAATGATAAAATAAACGATGCTACATTCTAATTATGTTATTTAGTATACAGGTTAAACTGTTGTAACCAAAAGAGCTATCTAAATAAGGTTTATTTCAGTCAATTTCAATATTCCAGAGACACTAAACCTTGTGACTGTGCACCAAAACATGATCAGGGACCTAGGTCTCCATGCTCTTTCTCTCTGAGGAATAATACCTTCTACATAGTTTCAGCCAACTCACCATCACCATCACTTTGCGCCAGCCCATGGGAATGGGGAAAAAGGAAAGGGAGAGCAAGCAGCTTTCTTTTAAGAAAATGACCTAGAATTCACATACATTATTTCTGCTCACATTCCAATGGCTAAAACTTAGTAACTTGGGGCCTCCCTGGTGGCGCAGTGGTTGAGAGTTCGCCTGCCGATGCAGGGGACACGGGTTCATGCCCCGGTCCGGGAAGATCCCACATGCCACGGAGCGGCTGGGCCCATGAGCCATGGCCGCTGAGCCTGCGCGTCCGGAGCAACGGGAGAGGCCACAACAGTGAGAGTCCGCGTACCGCAAAAAAAAAAAAAAAAAAAAAAACTTAGTAACTTGGTCACACTGAGGTAAAGTTAGGATGTCAAGGGCTATACCCTGCATTTGAGAGGAAATGAAATATGAGTTTCCATGTATAACCTTGAAAACATTATTTTAAGTGAAAGAAGACAGTTATAAAAGGCCACATACTATACGATTCCATGAAATGTCCATAATGGGCAAATCTAGAGACAGAAAGTAGAATTATGGTTGTCAGTGGCTTGAAGGAAGAAGGATTGGGGAGACTGCTAACGAGGATGGGGGTTTTTTTGGGGTGATGAAAATGTTCCAAAATTAGATAGTGATGATGGTGGCACAACTCTGTGAATATACTTAAAAATCATTGAAGTATATACTGGAAAATGATTAATTCTATGGCATATGAATTATACTTCGATAAAACTTATAAAAGAAAAAAAAATGTTCTCTTGCAGAAAAGTACAACAAGGAAACTTTCCTTTCTCAGCCCTCAGGTGGATAGAAGGGGAAACCACTCCACCCCAAGAATTTAAAACCAGAAGTTAGTCCTTATGTGTGGCTTCATGCTCCCTGTGTCTGTAAAACCTCTAGCTGAGGACTTAACCTAAAGTGGTCCTGGTTTTACAGCAGCTCCTGCAGGTCTAGCAGAAGCAAATGTAAATCCTATCTGGAAATATCAACCTCAATAAAATCCTCAAATCATTCCCATAGATAAAATTCCAAGGAAAACAAGCAGTTCACTGAGCAAATCACAAAACATCCAAGGGTACTAGGCACCATGAATGGGAATCAAAGAAACACATGACAGCAGTAATTGCCTGCAGAGGTTTCAGGTATTAGATTTGTTTTATATATATATATATGTATATATATATATATATACACATATATATATATCACATTGAATGTGGTTCTGAAAGTACAAGATAAACGAAAAGGAAATTTCTCCCTCAAAGTGCCTCCAGTCCAGTAGACAAGACAGACAAATATATTCACATAATTATAACACTTCTAAGCTCTTAATTAAGGAAATGCAAATTAAAACTATAATGGATTACCATTTCATCTATCAGATTAGCGGATGTTTTAAAAAAAAAAAACTGTTTAGGTTCCATGCAGAGCTATCCCTTGTCTACTGCTGGGGAGAATCTAAACTGGTACAACTCCTTAGGACACAATTTGTGTTATCTATGAAGTTGACTTGGTATATACCTATCATCCCACAATTCTACTTCCCTGTATTTAATAGAGAAACCCTTAGACACATGCACCAGGACACAGTTTAAAAATATGTTCATAGCAGCATTATATGCCACTTTTTAAAACTGGGAAAAAAAACAATTGAATGGATAAACTGGTATATTCATACAACTATATACTATAGAGCACTGAAAATCAGCTATAAGCTAAAGGAATCACCATGGACAAATCTCAAAAGCATAATATTAAAGAATGAAGCAAGTCATAAGAGAAAGCATATAATCCCATTATATTAAATCAAAATCAGGCACAACCAAGCAATTTATTTTTTAGGAATGAGTGTATAAATAGGATCATAATAGAGAGAAAGCATAATTATCACAGAATTAATGATAGTGATTATCTGTGGGCCAAGGGGGAGGATACAATCAGAAAGTGGCCCACGGACAGCTTCTGAAGTCTGATAATGATGTAGTTCTTAACCTGGTTGTTGAGTATATCAGTGATTATCTTTTTAATGTTCTTTAGAGTATACATAAATATCTTATAAGAAGTTCCTTGTATGTATGATAAATTTTAATAAATTAAGACAGGCTATAAAACAACTATATCATGAACCTAATTTTATTTGCACACACAAAAACTAGATTTTTAAATATGTGTGGGAAAAGAATTCTAAGGAAGCACACCAAAATATTTATTTAATGATGAAAGGATACATGTAGATGAGTAATTCAAATAGAAGTTTGGACATTCAGGTTGCAGGGCAGCTTTGATTGTTGAGCTACTTTCTCATAGAGGTCAGCATTCTGCTAATTGTGCTTATCAAAAACATAAGCAGCATTATATCACTACAGACCTAACAGGCAAGCTTGAGTATTTTTAGGAACGTTCTAGATGCTTTCTAATTCTTTTGCACATATAGAAAGTTATGATTAGTTCATTTGAATGTACATAAGTCTCCTAGAAGTGGAATACTTTTTTTATATACTTCAGCAAGTACGTAATAGAATATTATTTTGATTACTATGTAATTGTTCTTAGGATATATTCTCATACTTCAGTCAAATTTCTATGATGAATGAACCCTATCACATATAACAGTAGCACATATTATCTTGGTACCAGTAAACTTGTATTGTACATTTAGTGAGTAACAATACCTCTCCTCTCTTGGTCGATTCATGGCTAGCAAATATCAGTTTATCATCAATAAACTTGGTGAATTCGCCCTTTTATATTTTTAGACAAAGAAGAAATATGAGCTAAGTCTCTCAACTCTTTCCATTCACTTTGCATCATGATTCATCTATTTATTCAGAGGCCACCTTCTCTTGTCTCTTACCCTTGCTATTTATTCATTTTCATCCTAAAATTTATCATAATGGTCTGAAAGACAGTGCTTACATTACTGTATAGAAATACCAATAAGTTCATTCATGATTGAATGAAGGGAAAACTTGTTTCAATAAGAACAAAAGAGAAAGCTAAGGAAGTATAACAATTTATTAAAAGATTAACACAAAGCTTGTGACTGGCATAAACAAATAAAATGAGCTGAAGGAAAAAATAATGTCCTAGGAATCCAGATGAAGTTACTTCCTTCTCCTTTAGGAAGCACATCATATCCACAAGGGAGTATTGTAATGTATAGAACTTTATAGAAGGAAAAAATATTCTTTTTTGTCTTTGGACCCCAGGCCTGCTGAATACATGCATTTTATTAATAGCAAGAATAATTACTGTTATTTTCATAATAATAATTTCATTACATGCTAAGCATTTTTAAAGAAAGGTAGCAAGCCTCAGGTAGGTTAAATAACTTGCTTAATGTCATTGGTGGAAGCTAGCTAGTAAGTAGTAGAGCTAGAATTCAAACCCTGGTCTGCTCTATTGCAAAGTTTGTTCTGTTAACCTCTGTATAAAACTGGCCACATACCCAAATCCATCTTCATTTCCTCTGTAGCTTTTAACCAGATTGAGTCATTCCTGGTCTATGGATCAGAGGTTTATCTTAACATCTAGGTTGATTACATTATTTTACTACATTACAGGGCCCTAATTTTAACTTTTTTAAAAGAAAACACATTTACAGAAAATTTAATTGTAGCTATGATTTGACTCATAAAAATGTTCCTGCTGTTATAGGTACTAAGCCAAGAACAAAGACAAGCGGGACAAAAAGGAGCTCAAAGTAGCCCATTTACTGCAATCTTAAATTTAAGTCACACTCACTTTCCAGGGAGAATAGACTTTTACCTGTTATAGGAGAGAGAGGCCCTTGAGCTATCTCCCACACTCCACACTCCACATAGGGTAAAGATAGTGCAGAAATGATCCACTCACCAGGGTTGAGCCCATATTTAACATTCTTTGTCTGAAGTTTACCCAACTCCTAAATTTTGTGACACTGGGTTTTCTATGTTGTGATTAGGGCAGCCAGACTGATCTAACCATCCCTGAGGACCCACCTCTGAATTTTGTGTTCTCTCTGTATATACCAGTATCTGCTGAGAATGTACTTCAGATGCTTTGGGACCCCCTTTCCCTTAAGTGAGGAACTTTGAGACATATTACTAGCTCCAAGGGTCCTTCTGGGAAAACTTCTCCCAAGGTAAATTCAAGGTTTTCTCAACAGAAGACTACCTTTTACTTTGTAATAAAAGCATAGCAAGCCTTCCTTAAGTTTGAGTGTATGCTTTTCACCCTAAAATTTGTCTGTATCTGCTAAGACCTTGGCCTTATTTCTAGGCATAATTCCATGACCATGGTTACCCTAACCCCACAGAGTACAAGTTTATCTAGGATCCAAGATAGAACCCAAACATTCAGTAATTCCCAGTTCACATGTTCATGCAACACCCATAATCTCAGATTGTCCATTGCTTATTCACTTGCCCAGAATAGTCCTCATTACCAGGCATTAGCGATGATCGCCTAAACAACCCTACAAATACAGGCAAATGTGCCTAAGTCCCCTCCTTCAAGATACGTCAGAGTCCTACCCAAGCCCACCCTCCACTTTTGTCCATTGCTACCATACCCTTTTCTCTCTGTGTAAGGAAAAATACCACAGATTTCCACAAATATTTCTTTTATGGTATGTGTGTGTGTATTGGGAAATATAAAAACTCCCATCTCACTTCACCTGACAATTTCTTTTTGGCTGTGTATCTAATAATTTCAGTTGGCACTTAGCTTGTAGTAAATGATTGTTGAATGATAGAATGATTTAATATTTAATTTCATCTATTCTAATGCTTATTCTCATGCCTAGAACACACAGACATTTATTTGTTGAAATGATAAATTAATCAAATGAGTAATTACTTGGAGTTAAAATTTATGTAGCTTTAAATACCTGCTGTAGATTATCAAAATATATGAAAATTCACACAAAGAATAAAAGATACATTACATTGCTAATCTATTCTATCCTTAACATAAAATTGCTTTGGAAATAAAGTAATTCATTTAACAAATATTTAATGAGCCCCAACTGTGAACCTGCCTCTGGGCTGGGGTTGGAGGCACAGGGGTGATTGATGGTAGTGAAGTGGAGGAGGTGCCAGTTAAGGCTGGTGCAGGGGCCTCCCCCAGCTGTTTTTAGGAGGATGAGTGTGATGGTGAGTATGACACAGTTTGCTTTGCTCCAGTGCCAGGAACAGATCAGAAGGAAGGATGTGGATTTCAATGGACCTGTTTAGCTGTATTCACCAAAATGGTAGAAAAACCATCCTTTGCTTAGAACGATTGAGATGCATCTTTTCTGTTTTATAGTTCTGTTTCATTGCTGATAAAAGGTATTTCAGAAGTTTCTATTACAAATCAGGAAGTGAGAAAACAGGCAATTGCAGTTATAATGCTTAATTTGTTAAGCTATTACATTTTCACTTTAGCAGTAATTTGAGATAAAATAATGTGAAACTGTCTTATGGTTTTATTATATTGACTTTCCATCTCATTATTTACAAAATTTTTATGTCAACTAATGGCATTATTTCTTTTAAAGTAATTGCTGAGACATTCCATATGTATTTTCATCATCCTCCAAGAAACTTCTGGGAAAACTTTTTTTAAATTCCTTATAACTGTGTCAGATAAAGTCATTAGGTAGCTTTGTGTTTTAGAATATGTATTATTTAAAGACTGCTATACTGCCATCTTATAGTATTAGAATGACTGTTTTCCTTGTCATACATTTGTAGTGTTGTCCTCAAATGAGTTAGCCAGTTATTGAGATTGTTATATATTTTAGTGTCCAGCTTATATAAGCATTCTTTTTGTTCTAATTATTGTTTTGTGCTTTGAAGAAAAAATGGATGCTGAGTCAAAAGAGAATGTACAAGACACAGAGGCCCAGGTTTGTCATGATGCTGCTTATTTTAATTCCTAATGCTCTTTAGGACGCATTTTATTCTACTCATTTTAGATAGAGGTTTAAATGACTGCCTTTACTCCCGACATTAAGGAAGAACACTGACTTAGGGGAGATTTCAAGTAGAGTTTTCATCTCAATTCTTTTTCCATTTAAACTCCACAAAAAGTAAAGTACCCCGAGAGAGAGGTTTTCGTATATACGTTAACTGGTGGCATGATTATGTTGAAGGTGAAGGAAACAGAGAACACTGAATTTCAAATGTTTGTTACCTCTGTTGTGTAATCTTGGGAAGAATCACTGTATTTTAAAAAGGTTTGTAGCATATGCAAAATGGGAAGAATGGTGCTATTGCTTTGGATTATTATGAGAATTAAATGAGTTAATGTATATTAAGGTGTATTGTATAGTGTAATACTTTATACAAATATTAGTCAGTTTCATCAAGTGAAGATTTACAGTTATTCAAGGACATTTCTGTTGGGAGCACAATTTTAATAAAGAAGCCATAGAACTCACACTTGATGGAAGGCAGCTGTAGCATGGATTGAAAAGAATCCAAGAACAAATTATACCATTGTTTGTATCAAGATAGCCTACAGCAATATCAGCTACATTCATTCCCATGCACCTGCAAATAAAAACAAGTGAGGGATCCTGTGCAAGCATTCTTGCAGTGGAAAGAAAATTAGATCAGAGTCTTGGTATGGTTTGAAATGATACAGATGGATTTTGCAATGCCTATGGTATGGAAGCATGTACTACCACAGGCAATAACTCTTTTAAGTAAGTAGCAATAACCTTCTTAGAATTTAAAAAATTTTAATGACAAATATATCTGTCTTCTCTAATGCTTACAATATAATTGTAAAATAGTATTGTAATTTAATTGGTGAAATTAAATTACAATATAAGAAATTAGTGTCAGATGATCAAAGACCAGCTTAATGGGAACTGATTAAATTACTTTTATTGTAACAAACATTAATTGAGCGTTGCTTATGTGTAAAGTGTTGTACTAAGTACTGGCCTGTGAAGCCCGGGGAAGGAAGAAGGAAGATAGAGGTGCTGTGTCCTCACTGGAGAAAGGTCCCCAAGTAAAACAGGGGCAGTAAAAGAAGTCAGGTAGGAGGGAGAACCCTTCAGTGTGGAAAAACCTCAAGTCTCTGATTGAAACTTGAGAGGGGTGGTATAACTCCCCATTCTGAGATCCTTGTCACAGCACAATCACGAGGACCAATCCTAACCCTTTATATATATATATAATATATAAATTGTATTACTAATTTTACTTGCTTTAGTATTTTTTATTTGAAAATTTGTTTTTAATTATTAAAAGATTATTAAATTGTTATTAAATTATTAAATCAGTAGTAACCAGTAGAATAACTCTATTGAACACATTAAGCCTTTTCTTCATTCATTTATTTGATGAATGTATACATTGTGCGACGTAATGAACATCATTTAAGATATCACAGCAAGTGGCTATCAGCTTATATACTGATGACTGGAGAAGTTTGCCTTCAGCAAACCCCATTTAGTATCATCCCTCCCATTTCTCACTGTTCTAGAGCCCATAACACACAAATGGACTTTTTCTCTGTGTTTGTTGCTGTTATTTCCATTACACTGTTTCCCTACCTCCACTCCATTGGTTCAGTCTCTTCTTTCCACCCAGTACTTCAGAATTCTTCATGATTGCCTCACGATGGCAAGAAATAAAAGAAAGAGGGAAGGAAAGGAAAGGAAGAGAGCCTGAAGTAGAAAGTAAAAGAAAAAAAAAAATAAGGTTGATTTTCTTGACTGATAAAGAAGCAGATTCTGAATATGATTTACAAAGGAATTCTAGAAAATATGAGCAATATAATACAGCATAATTGGAATAAGTGTAGCACCTCCCACAGTGACTACATAGGGAAATGTTGTGATTTTTTTTTTTTTTTTTTTTTTTGCAGTACGCAGGCCTCTCACTGTTGTGGCCTCTCCCGTTGCGGAGCACAGGCTCCGGACGCGCAGGCACGAACCCCTGTCCCCTGCATCGGCAGGCGGACTCTCAACCACTGTGCCACCAGGGAAGCCCATGTTGTGATGTTTGAAAAAACCTTGTTGCAGGAATGGATCTGTATGGCCATTGTGATACACTCTGTACACTCTTTTGAGGACCTGTGGAATTTTATAGATTTAGAATCAGGATCAGTACTCTATTATAGAACTTAGCCTTTATCTTGTTAGAACTTCTCATGTTGAGAGGAACAGAGACACACTTGATTTCCTCAGTTAATGGAAGTTTTATGGTAAAATTGCATAGAAAAGTAAGGGGGGTAATGAGAAAGAAAAAAGTCTCAACTTCTACCCAGCCCTGCTTCATGGATATCTAGAATACTAATCATCAG
The DNA here is from genome assembly GCF_937001465.1 of Orcinus orca. Classification (NCBI taxonomy): domain Eukaryota; kingdom Metazoa; phylum Chordata; class Mammalia; order Artiodactyla; family Delphinidae; genus Orcinus; species Orcinus orca. Next base: position 30,848,979 of record NC_064569.1, on the reverse strand, counting down.
ACTGGTAGCTGTCTGCTCTTGGCCTGTCTCTTCTGCACGTCCCCCGTGGCTATCAGCTACATGACCCTTCTTATGACCTCTGCCTATTCTCTCTCTGAGTCTTTCCACTTCTGTATTGCTCTATCCTCTTCAGACATTTCGTATTCTGACTTACTGAGAGAGAATATAAATCGTTTCTCAACATTCTCTGGTATAAAGCATCCACCCTATGCCAAGGCTATTGACAGCCTTGGTGTCAAACATAGTTAGAGCTAGGCAGGCAGTTTGTGGGACAGAACATTACCATTTGCACATGGCAGACCCCCAAGATGTGGATAGAGGCAGGCCCTGTGAGACTCCTGAGAAGGGAAGCAGTATAGTGATGACTATGGCATATAAATATGCAAACCAAAGCTTTTGAACCCTTTTGGGTAACAGCGTGATGGAGAAGGTATGTAATTCAAAGGCAAGATTTCCCTTCCTTTCAGTGCCAGTCAAAGCAGAAGAATAGCTAATAACTTTAATGTCTGCCTTTACTATGGGAAAAATTTTAGAGTGAAAAAAATGGAAGAAGAATCCCAGGATTAGTTGTCTATGAGTCACTAAAGGTTTTCCCACCTTGTCAGAGCGACACTGTCACAACTATAAATTCAAAAGTGAAAACAATCATCATCTTAATAGATTTACTTTCCCCCCAATTTTCCATGTTTCCATTTACTCTTACCCATATAACCTATATCCTAGATAATACTTTGAGTTTGATATCCCCTATACTGCCAACTTCATGGCATTTTCCATGTTCCCAGGTAATCTTTACAAAGTAGACCACGACCAGGCTGGCTGTAGGTGTGACGATGCAGTAAGAAAAAGAACGAAGTATTTTCTTATTAAGCAATACAGTGGAAAATTTTTCTTACACAGAAATGGGGTTGAACCCTGAATGCTAATATGAGCTCTCTCCAAGGCAGAGTTCAGGGCTCCTCTGACTTGGCAGATTCTTTACACTGAGCACAGAACTTCAGAGACAAGTCTGGGAGGGGCCAGAAAGGCAACAGGGGACCATGTCCTCTTACTTGGGTCCTTAATTGTGCATCCATTGTACTGTTTGTTTGCCAGTTTGATACCAAAATGGAAGTAACTGAAGTTAAATCTAAGACATTTTGACCAATCTTCAAACCCAGACCATCCTTTGTGGCTTGGCCCAGCTTACTTTATAATTATTATTTTAATGGCTTCTTTATTCTATTCAGTTATGGTACCTTAATTGACTTAACTACCCTCCATTGTAGTATATCTGCAATTTTTCTAATTATTTAACTATGTTATGCTTGTGATAAAAGTACAGTGAAAGTATATCAGCATATAATATTTTTCCATATAGATCATTTTCTAAGGATAAATTTTAGGAACGAAACTTTGGGCCAGGAATATTTGGGTGTGAATATTCTTACATAAAACTGCCAGATTTCATCCCAAGAGGAAGTTATACTAACTTAAATTCTTACCAGAATTAGAGATATACCAATACCACTGTATCTTCATCAGCTTTAAGTATTATCATTATTTTCATTTGCTTGCCCACTCATATTCTGTCCATCTTTTTCACATATTTAGGACGTATAAGCTAGCCAACATACTGGTAAATGGTTTATATACAGTGATTTATATATAAATAAAACTTTATTAATTCTTTATTATTCAATAAAAATGGCTTTTAGTTCCAAACTTCTAGTGCTTTTGAAATTTACCGATGTCCATGTTTAATCATCTCAATAATTCTAAAGGTTTTATTTTTACCAGAAAATAATAGTAATTAACAAAAGATAAGAGGTGATTTTTTCTCAACTTGCCTTTATGTGACAGTCCTCTGCAGGAAAAACGTAAAACATGAAAACAGGGGAAAAGGTTTGACAATAGAAAATTATCCAAGGCCAAGATGTTCATCATGGTCTGCATACTGCAAGCTCGGGAGCCATACTTTCCTAAAATTATTCAACTACAGATACGTTAGAGTTTAAATGCTATGTTGCAGTTCAACTTATGCTTGACATAAGTTTATTTCATGTTAGTTTATTATACAGGAATTATACTAGTGAACAGAAATTACACTGTCTGAGTAGTAATGATTCAGGTTTGTAAGAGTAACTTTTTCTGGTCACTTTGCTGATTTGAAATTTCTCATGGCTAGGGTTATTTCTAAATTTATATCATCTTAGTCCTCTGATTGATTGGTGTTGTGTTTCTTTATTTCTCCTCAGACAAAAGTGAAGCTGTCCTTTCCTGGGGAGATACTCTATCCTTTTTCTAGGTACCTCTCTACCACCAGCATCAGACTATAAATGTGTAATCAGATCATAAATTCCTATGGATAAACAACTATTAAATTTAACCCTTAGCAGTATCCATTTGGTTTTGAGGTGATAGCTTAATGATCTTGTTCGAAGAAACCACAGTCCTGCATCAGGAATTGGAGATGAAATCATGCTTCACTCACACTTCTATGTAATGAATTGATGAGTAAAGCATGTGCAGTAAACCCAGTAGAAGAATGGTAGATGTGTCACACAAATCGTAGTAAGCTGTCCCTTCCCTTCTCCAAAACCCCAGGTCTTTTATAAACTCTTTTGGGAAGGTGGCATTCTGTAGGTTTCTCAATGATTAGGATTGGATAGATAAAATTAGAAGTTTTGTGCTATAAATACAAGTTGTATTTTCACCCATCCCCCATACATGAACCTGAAGCACTTAAATAATTTCATCATAGTAAATAAAGGAACAAAACAAAAAGCATATCCTCTGTAGGAAGCAAATAATAAGTTCCTTATGGTTAATTGTGGCAAGAGCAATTGCACCACTAAGTTCCTTTGGTTATTTATTTGGTTCAAAACTCTTTAGAGATCTGATGGAGAAGTAACACCAAAAAATAGGCAGAAATAGCTCTACGTATGAACTGATTTTGGGGTGGGTGTTGAGTAGGCAAGGGAGGATTGTTCTACCTTCAAAGAAGGCTGTTAATTTCTAGATGCATTATTAAGGGAAGCACTGTGGGCTCCATGGCTGGAACAGGGAACTAATCATTTTTTTGGTCTACATATCAGGTGTTAGTCTAGTCTGCTAGTAAAAAGTAGTTCTCTCTGCCAAAATGAGACCTATTTTGCCTGCTTGCATATGATTCTTCTGCTTTGTCCACTGCAGCACTATCTGCACCGCTGCCATTATTGTAATTATTTTCTGGTTTTGCTCTAGGATGTGCTCTAGTATGACTTTTTCTTATCCCAACCCACACAGTGATGTCAGAGTATTTTTGTTCTTTCCCCAGAGCATTGTGTTCTTCCACCAGCAGTCACTGAGCCAGGAAGACATTAGGGTATTTTGCAATAGCACTTGGAATATACATTTTTTATTTTTTAGTTGGAATTCCTAGCGTTTATATTTTGAAGGTCATGTATGATGTCACATTCTTAGTCAATAGCTATCTACGTATTGCTGGGTATGTAACTCTGCCAGGTCCATGCCTGCAGTGCTTTCCTAAAATCAGCATGAGGATGAAGAGGAGTTAGCCTTTTATGCATATAAATATGTGTGTCCAGATGGTTAAAAGCTACATCACAGCAAGCACAGAGTCTACCAGAAAATATCCTGCTTTCCATTGTTCCAGCAAGCGATCATGCAAGGAACTTTGATAATAATCAGTGTAAATAGTAAATAGAATTTTTCAGTGAATTTTAGTGATTTGATTATTTGCAAGCATTTCCCTCCACAGCAGCCTGTCTTTTCCCTTTCTTCCCCCTCCATCCCTTTCTCCCATCATTCCCCTCCCCTCTCCCACTTTCTATCCTATTTTCTCATTTTAAGATGTCCACAACCCAAAAGACTATTTGACTAGTGGGAAGTGAAGGTGGAGGATTATTGATCAGGGGGTTTCTAATGCTGTTTAATGCAGCATTAAACAAATGTATGCTTCATTCATCATTCAATGAGCATTTTTCTCTATACAGAGTACTATTATGGACTAGAGGTTGAGATTTTTAGAAGGGAGACACAAAAATGACTATTCTTTGGCAAACACCTAGATAACTTGCTTTCTTTGTGCTGAGCAATTAATCTTTGTAACAAGTCTATTATTAGGGACTCTCATTTTACGGATTAGAAAACCAAGGTACAAAGAGGTTAAGTACCTTGCCCAAAGTTAAACAGTGGGTAAGTGGCAGAACTGAGATTCAAAACCATGCAGCCTGACTCTAGACCCTGTGTCCTTAACCTTTGTGCTATGCTGCCTTGGATGAGAGCTCAGGACAGTAGAAGAGGGAGTATATTCAGACAGCATAATACAGAGCACTATGTGATAACAATACAGATGAGGAAAATGAAAAGGCTTGAGAGGAGGGAGAGAATATTTCAGACAAGTGAATGGGTGGCATCTGTACTAGCCTTGAGGGCTGAGGTAGATTTTGATAGTGGAGATCAGGAGTGAGAATTTGCTTTCAGTTAGAGGAAATGGCATGAGTAGAAGATGCTGGGTCTGGAAGGTAGGTTCAGAAAATAAGTAGTCTAGTTTAGTTGGAGAAAGAGATTGTATACAACAGTACCGGATAAGGTAGGCTACAGCCAAATTTTGCAGGCCCCGTTTCATAGGCATTTGGAATAAGGGGGATGAGGGCTTTTGAGCAATGAGGTGGCAAGAACAATGCTCTAAAGAGCTCAACTTGATGGGGTAGTAGTTTGAAGAAAGCAATGCTAGAAGCAGGAAAAATAATTCAGAAACTGTATTTGTTTTCTATTGCTGCATAACAATGTTACCACAAACTAGCAGCTTAAAACAACCAACATTTATGATATCAGTTTCTGTGGGTCAGGAGTCTAGGCACAGCTTAGGTATGTCCTCTGCTTAGGGTCTCACAAGGCTACAATCAAAGTGTTGACTGGGGCTGTGACTTCATCTGAGGCTCAACTAGGAAAGGATTAGCTTTTGTTAGCAGAATTCAGTAACTTTTGTATCAAGGACTCAGTTTCTTGCTAGCTGTCACAAAGGCTACCCTCAGCTCCTAAAGACTTCTCTCAGTTCTTGCCATGAGCATTCCAACACCGGCATTCCGTAACGTGGCAGCTTGCTTTTTGAAAGCCAGCAAGGGAGTGAGAGACTTCAGCTAAACAGCACTGTAATTTTAATCACATGTGTCCTATCACTTTTGCCACATTCTGTTGGTTTCTAACCAACAAGTCAAAGGTCACCCCCACACTTAAGGGGAGAGGATAACCCATCAGGAAACATGGGTCATAGAGTGTCTACTCTAGAGTCTGCCACAGACAGATACAGTTGGTGAAGCAAACCCTCAAGAGTCTGAATTAGGGTGGTATGAATGCACATAGAGAGGAAGAGTTAGATTCAAGAAATTACGTCTAGGAAATATAACTGTGATTTCTTTTGAAATTCTTTGCATACATTAACTCATATATGCCTCAAAATATCTCTTTGACGTAGGTGCCAGGAAAATCCTTATTTCACAGGTGAGGATACAGGCTTTTAAAAGTTAAGTGCCTAGATCACATACATATGAGCTTCAAATCTGGGTGTCCTAACCTAGATTTGAAAGTAGGATGGCAGTCCCAGAGCTCATAGTCGTGGCCACCCTTCTTTACTTGGACCTAAAATTATAGAGAATTTAAAGAGAGATGGATAAGAAGATATTGAAGATAACTCCAAGATTTCAACTCCATTTCAACTAAGAGAAACGTCGTGAGTAGCACTATTAAAGTACTATTTATTGTGCGTACACTATATGCCAGGCAGTGTGCTAAGCACTCAGTACGCATAATCACATTTAATGTTGCCAACAGCCTATGAAAATAGTCCTTTCCCCTATTTTACAGATCAGAAAACAGAACTGTGCCTGTGCCCACTAAACCATCATTTCCATAAGTGCAAAGGGTTATTTTGTTCATAGCTCTATCTCTAATGTCTGACCATAAAAAAGTGTTCATTATATAAATTTTTGAATGAATGAGCTTATAAGTGGTAGAGTCATGAGTTGAACTCAGAACAGCCTCACTCTGCCTCCTGGAGTAGACAATGCGTTCCATTGTAGACATAGCAGGAAATCTAGGTATGGATATTCAGCAGATATATAAATTCTATTAAATGGAGCTTGAGGAAAAGGTCAAGGCTAGGTTCCCTGTCAGGGAGCATCCATGTGGAGATCAAAAGTCCCTAAAATTAGATGAGATGATTAAGGGAGAGGGTATAAGCTCCAAACCAGAACCTTAGAGAACACCTATGTTTAGAGGCTGAGGGGAGGAAGAGGCATTTTAAAAAGCAATGAAGACATATGTATCAGAGAGTTGAGATGGATATATAGATATGAAAGCAAAGGAGAAAGAGAAGGAAGGATTTCAGCAATATCAACCACCACAGGGTAATCAAAGAGCCTCAGAATTAAGGCAAGATAAGTGCATTTGGGGATTAGGAGGTCATCGATTCTGGGGTGAGCAGATTCAGAAAAAAACAGGGACTGAATAAGAATCAAGAAAGTGTCTGAGTAGGTGGGGAAATGGGCTTGTGTAGGAAAGAATGCATAGTAAGGATATAGAGCTCACTAGTATAAACTCTTTGTAATTTCAGATGAGCTAGTAGTAGTAATATGAGAGGGATGAAAGATTTTAATAGGAGTAATTTTTTGTGTTGTAAACAGAAGGGTAGGCTCAAGTAGGAACAAACTAAAGATAGCATAAAGAGAATTGACTACTGATGGAACATGACCCCAGAGGAGACAGAAGGAGAATGAGATGTAGGACCACTAATAGGAAGGGCAGACCTTAGAAAGGGACATGTTACCATTCTAGGTAGGAGAAGAATCTGAAATAAAATATATAAAAGTAGAGGTCCAGTAGAGAAAAATTGAGCGTATTCAAATTGAAAGTCCTCAGTTGTCTTAAAGATGGAGGCAAGTTCTTCACACCAAGAAAGAGAGGGAAAGATTTCATAACTAGAGGATAGTAAGAAATATTTTAATTAATTGAGGCAGCAGTTGACAAAAAGTTTATTCAATGTCTACTCTGAAATAAGCAGAAAATTCAGTAGAGAAGACAATAAAGGATAAAAATAAGCATAATTAGGAACCCAACTGAGAAGAAATAGCATGAACTTTTAATAGAATTCAGCAGCATGGTTTCATAATTTTGCCCAGCTTCTGAAAAGCTGTTATTAAAGGAAGTTAATGGTCCCGCACAGGGTTGGGAACTGAAACTGTGAGAATGACAGGCAAGCATGGAGGAATGAAAGGTGGATTCTAGAGGTCAGCGAAGACATCATGGTCTAAGCAGTGATGTGAATGAATACTGAGAGAAGTGTAGAATCTAAAGATTGTAATTTGGGTGTGGAACAAGCTACCAGAAATGAAGAAATAAAGTGCTTGTAATCAGAAACGGAATGCTCTAAGTTTGAGAAGTAAAACAGTAAAATTTTGAAGTAAAATAGTCCCAAATCAAGCTAATTATAATGCCCTTTCCTCAGTTTCAGAGGTTAAATAAGGAACTATGAAGCCAAGGTATCAGACAGGCCAGAAGTAGACATAAATGAATGTGGCAGAGGATGAGAGGGATGGAGAAGATGACTGACCAGGCATCAAGTCAGATGGGGTGTTATGATGGAGGTCATAAACACAGCAATAAGGACAGGGCTTAGATGTCAAGGTTCAAAAATAGAGGTTGGTAGAGAGAAAACAATAGCGTAAAAAATGACAGTAAAGGATAAGAAACTTTTTCAGGCTGATCGTGTCTTCAGGTGCAATTCAAATTTCAATTAAGGTAAAGAATTGGAAGTTCAACTTGAGAATCAGTCTAGAACAATAGACTTTGCTTCCTAGTAGAACTAGGAAGCAAATTCAGCAGGGAGTGACTGATAGAGAAGCAAGTACACACAGCAGGAAAGTAAAGGGTTAGTTTGAATAAGAAATAAGCATTGCTCCCTGCCCAGATTCCCCTATCACCCCTTTCCAGGTGACCCTTCTAATCCCTAAAATTACCTGTTAGGCATTATACCCCATTTAACAAATGAAAAAAGTCTGGTTCTGGAATTTGAATCTTGTCCTAACTGCAAAATCTAAAGCTTTCTACCACAACCTACTTACTCTCAGTGGTTTTAAACTGTTGCTGCAGCCTTCAAGGACTAACTGGAAATCATGTCTGACATACAAAATGGGTATGAAACGCATTTTTTAAGGTATATTTTACATATACGACATTATATTAGTTTCAGGTGTACAACACAATAATTCAATATTTGAATATATTGGGAAATCAACACAATAAGTCTAGTTAACATCCGTCACCACACATATTTACGTTTTTTTCTTATGATAACTTTTAAGATCCACTCTCTTATGCAATACAGTATTATTAACTATAGCTACCATGCCATATATTACATCCTCATGACTCATTTATTATATAAATGGAAATTTGTACCTTTTGACCCATTTTCACCTCACATTACCCCTCACCCCTGGCAACCACCAATCTGTTCTCTGTATCTATGAGCTCTTTTTTATTTTTGTTTTTTTTAAGATTACACATATAAGTGAGATCATATGGTATTTGTCTTTCTTCTGATTTATTTCACTAAGCATAATGCCCTCAAGGTCCATCCATGTTGTCTCAAATGGCAAGATTTCCATCTTTTAATGGCTGAATACTATATATATGTATATACTATATATATACACCACATTTTGCTTTATCCATTCATTCATTGATGGATACTTAGGTTGTTTCCATGTCTCAGCTATTGAAAATAATGCTGCAGTGAACATGGGAGTGCAGATATTTTTTCAAGTTAGTGTTTTTGTTTACTTCTGATAAATACCCAGAAGTAGAATTGCTGGATCGTATGGTAGTTCTATTTTTAAGTTTTTGAAGAATCTCCACACTGTTTTCCATAGTGGCTGCACCAATTTACATTCACACCAACAATGCACGAGGGTTCCCTTCTCTCCTCATCCTCACCAACACTTTTTATTACTTGTCTTTTTTTTTTTTTTTTTTTTGGAGTACGCGGGCCTCTCACTGTTGTGGCCTCTCCCGTTGCGGAGCACAGGCTCCGGACGCGCAGGCTCAGCGGCCATGGCTCACGGGCCTAGCTGCTCCACGACATGTGAGATCTTCCCGGACCGGTGCACGAACCCGTGTCCCCTGCATTGGCAGGCGGACTCTCAACCACTGCGCCACCAGGGAAGCCCTATTTCTTGTCTTTTTGATGATAGTCATTCTAACAGATGTTAGACGATATCTCATTGTGGTTTTGATTTGCATTTACCTGATGAATAGTGATGTTGTGCACCTTTTCATGTACTTGTTGGCCATCTGTATGTCTTATTTCAAAAAATGTCTATTCAGATCCTCTGCCCATTTTTCACTCAGATTGTTTTTTTGCTGTTGAGTTGAATGCACAATGTGTTGTTCTTGAATTATGTTCAGCTCTAAAAAGTTTTATGTCAGCTTACATATCTAATCCTCCTATTTAAATCTTAAATTTTTTTTCAAGAGAAACATGTTGGATTCTTTTCCTTAATGAGATTAAGGAACTTCCAAATACCTTCTAGATGATCACACTGAATTTCTGCAACTATACCCTAAAACCCTAAGTTTATATTTATATTGCATTATTTTTCAGGTGTGAAAATGAAACCAAATTCAAAACAGAAGAAGTATTTTGGGCTTACAATTTCTGCCCTACTCCATACTCCTGGACTGCACTTCTGGGCCTTATTTTATATCTTGTTTTCTTCGCACCTGGTAAACAAAGGCTTTGTTGTTATTATTGTTACGTTAATTAAACTGTCTCTATTTAGAGGAGAAAAACTCTTTTAAATTACTTACTACATTTACTGAAATTCATTTTGTATTTCTCAGGAATGGGACCAATGCCTTGGACTGTGAATTCTGAAATATATCCCCTTTGGGCAAGAAGTACAGGAAATGCATGTTCATCTGGAATAAATTGGATTTTCAATGTTCTGGTTTCATTGACATTTTTACACACAGCAGAGTATCTTACATACTATGGTAAGAGAATATTTTTTCCAGCTATAGTTTCATTTTTATTTTCCTACTCTATTTTTAGATATGCTATCATTTGTGATTGAAAGATTAGATGGTTATATTTTTGCTATTATAAATTCTCTATATGGCTTTCTTATTCCCCATAGTCCTTGGCAATGTTTCTGGGAAAAGATAAGAGGAACTCTCCTTTCCTAAGCAGTATTGCCTATAGCCTTCACCCACCCACCTACACTTCAGACCCAGACATCTCCCAGCTATCTCCCCAGTTGGAAATCTTCACAGCAAGGCCTTTAGTTTAATGAAAAAACATAAACAGAGAATGGTAGAAAACTGCAGGAGTTTAGGGCTAATGCTTGAAGATGTCTCATAACAGGGATGGAGTGGTATCCAAGAGTGGAAGTAGGGTTAAAGTAGCTCCCCCAAATGCTGTGCTATGAGTTATGCCTTCCGCTCTGTCGTCTGTGCTGTTCAGGACAAAGCATTTCAGGATCCACTGAGGCCAGCGCTTACCACTGCCAAAACTATAAATGTGGCAGAAGTGTTCAAGTGAAAATGTGTGGAGACCGTAACTCGAAGAAAACAATCTTGAGAAGTGACTGAGTTAGGAAAAAACTTTGGGAAGCTACTTCAAGTTTATCTTTGCTAAAATGAAATGATTTTGGCTTTTTAGCAAGAGGATTTCTTCACTGTATGAGTTTATAGCTGTGATTGGATTCTAAATGATGAAATAGGAGGTTTTCATTCTAATCTTCTCATGAGCCTCTGTGATTGTATATTGAATGCCTATTGCTTAGTCCATTCTCTGATCCCCTCCCCTATCACCTCATCTCACCCCATCCCATGTTCTGGCTAATTATAATTCCTTTTTGTAAGAACAGGTTTATTTGTCAGCTCCCCTACCCCACCCCTCACTACTGGACCATAAATCCCTTGAGCTTAGGCCAGGATTATGCTTTGTTCACCATTATATTCCCAGTGCCCTCCAGGGCATCCTATTCACTTAATAAGCACTCAGAAGTATTTGTCAAATGAATAATTACACGGATGAACTTTTAGATGAATGGTGAATATGAGGAAACATTATAAAAGTCTATTCCTCCTGTCTTCTGAACATGCTGAATTGATATTTACTTTTATTTAAAACTATTTATCTAATGCTTTTTTTATCTTTATAAAACTCCTCTCTCTGCTGATCACCATTAGGGACATTTAGAAATATTTATTTTCTTGGAAAGGGAACACGCTGGCATTTTAAACTGGATATATATTTAGTATATTCAGCCTTATCCCATTTGGCAATTAAAATGTTTTACATAAATTTGTAAGCTTATCTTCCTAACAGCATAAATATGAACACAATATTTATCCATATTTTCTGATTCTTGAGAACACTTAAATATATGAAGACCTAAATATAGACTAATATCTTGAGAAAGCATTTTTTAATAGAAAGTCATAGACCAAATAATAAAAGTCTATGTGGTAAGACTTTTGATAGCAAAGCACCTCTTCCTTGAATAAATTCTGTCAGAAAAACATGAGGCAACAGAAGCAAAATTTAAATATGGCATAGCCAGGCTTCTTTCAGAAATATCTCCTTGGAAGAAGCTTTTTGCTTTGCATTAAGCCAAGCTTCTATCAGGTCAGCACACTGTCCATTAGGTCCTCACCAGTGGAACAGTATCTCAGCTCAGGTTAGATTTTCCCTATTTATTGCTCTATATTTTAATCTATAGGTTACTGATTTATGTAAGGTATATGTTTATATTCCTGATTTAACAAATATGCACCATAATGATGTATTTCTCTGGAAATATTCATGTCTTCTTTTACTTCCTTTCTTATTGTTTCATAAGGCCTCAAGTTATTTTTGTTTTCCAACATCTTTATTGGAGTATAATTGCTCTACAATGGTGTGTTAGCTTCTGCTGTATAACAAAGTGAATCAGCCATATGTATACACATATCCCCATATCCCCTCCCTCTCACGTCTCCCTCCCATTCTCCCTATCCCAACCCTGTAGGTGATCACAAAGCACCGAGCTGATCTCCCTGTGCTATGCAGCTGCTTCCCACCAGCCATCCATTCTACATTTGGTAGTGTATATATGTCCATGCCACTCTCTCACTTCGTCCCAGCTTACCCTTCCCCCTCCCCATGTCCTCAAGTCCATTCTCTATGTCTGCGTCTTTATTCCTGTCCTGCCCCTAGGTTCTTCAGAACCTTTTTTTTTTTTAGATTCCATATATATGTATTAGCATGCAGTATTTGTTTTTTTCTTTCTGACTTACTAAACTCTGTTTGACAGACTGTAGGTCCATCCACCTCACTACAAATAACTCAATTTCGTTTCTTTTTATGGCTGAGTAATATTCCATTGTATATATGTGCCACATCTTCTTTATCCATTCATCTGTCGATGGACACTTAGGTTGCTTCCATGTCCTGGCTATTGTAAATAGTGCTGCAATGCACATTGTGGTACATGATGTTTTTTGAATTATGGTTTTCTCAGGGTATATGCCCAGTAGTGGGATTGCTGGGTCGTGTGGTCGTTCTATTTTTAGTTTTTTAAGGAACCTCCATACTGTTCTCCATAGTGGCTGTATCAATTTACATTCCCACCAACAGTACAGGAGGGTTCCCTTTTCTCCACACCCTCTCCAGCCATTCTGAAGACCTCAGGTTTTGATTCCTTCCTAAACTATACTGCCTAGAAAGGTCTGCCTTGGACCCCATTCAGTAATGTTTATTACTAAAAGTTATCATTAAAATGTCACCAGTATATCACTTTATTTATAACACATGTGACTAAATAGATCCCTTGATGAGCATTATTATTAAAGTTCCTGTGTTGAAGTACTGAAATTCAATCAAACATGGTCTTTAATTCCTCATTTTATATGATTCAATTAAATATTTGTTTTAATCTGAAACTTAATATAGGATTCTAATAAGATTTATTTCCTTTAGAATAAAGCTGAGGAATATCTGCACTCTTTAACAATCCTGACAGACTTGTTACATTTTTTTCATTTTCATTCCAAGGGGGCATAATTAAGAAAGTGAGTTACATAATTGTCTTGCCCATTACATGGAGCAGGTCACAGCCTCCCAGGCCTGCCTACACCTCGCCTCTGTGGCTTAACCACAGGTCTCACCAGTGAAGCCCATATACGCAATTTTGACATTTGCCTTCTTTAGATTACTCAGATTTTTATAAAAGGAATAGAATTTCCTTAATTTGGCTTTGGGAATCTGGTTCACACACAAGAAACTTCATGGCCTTTAAGAATCTTTGTAATCCATCTAATTGTTTTTGACTGTATGAATTTAGTGCTAACAGATTTGATTTGTTACTTCTAATCATGCCACTGTACCTAAATTGTGAAAGATGATGACTATTTCTCAACATTATGTTTTATAAAGCCAGACTATAGACTATATTTACTCTGTTAGATATTTTAGAGTTTAGCGTCCTGATATGGTCTAAAATGTTTTACCCTCTGCACTTATTTTTTTTCTGTATTATCAACATGATTGCCATCCTTTCTTTGCCCCTCCCCACAGAAGATTCCGTTTCTCTTCTTATGTCCACAATTTTGCTTATCTGTATTCAGAACACAGGATTTCATCTCCTATCATTTTTTTCTCAAAATTCCACATTCTCCAAGAGCTAGCTTGTCAGTATCACCCTTTAGATGAAAATATTACCAATTTACTAGGCATGCTGATCTTACTAGCAACTATTCTTCCCTGGTCATTTAGTAAAACTTAATAATGCTGTCTATCACTCTTTTGAGCAACTAACATCCAAAATTCTAATAGGAATGTAGCATACATTTTTTCTATTCTTTGCAGTTTAGCCAGGCAGAATTTATTTTCCCTGTCAGATCAGGAAACAAGGTCAAGACAATTCAAGAAACTGCTCAAGGATTCAGCCTGCATCACTTTGTGACTTTCAGACCTACACTGTCTACAGAGACATGGTGCCTTTCTCTCACTATAACACTCAGCTGTTCATTCCAGATGACCTATTATTATTTTCTGATTATCAAGTATAAGACATAAAAATATATAAACTTGTAGTAAGTGTTTAATGTAAACCAAACTGAAATGAAGTAATTTTATTTATTTATATTTGTAAATGGAATTGTACTTTTATTAAAGAAAGGATTTGATTTATGCAGGTCCCACTCCTTAAGAATTATGTAGCTTCTGATGATTTAATCTAACAAATTATGTCTTGGTTTAGTCAACCCTTTCATATTTTTCCTAATGTCTCATAGTTTACCTCTGTTTCCCTTTTATTTTCTCATGGCTCCTCATTCCAAAGAGCAGATTCTTTGGAGTGGCCAATTCAGCAGCATTTTTCCTCTCTAGTTTTCCTTGAGTCTTCCCAAGAAATGTTTCTGTGGATAGTACTGAAATGGTTACTTATAGGCCTACTAAACTACTTTATAGGCATAAAAACTACTTTAAGAAAGTAGTTTTAGTAATGTTTTTCCACATTCTGTAATGATTCATCAGAACTGAGAAATACTATTCAGTTCTTTAATTGCTGTACTATTTAGCTTATAGCTTGACTTTCAAATATGTCTTCATGACGTCTAGTATAGCCCTTTATTTCAGATCTGTTACCCAGTGAGTTCCATCTGGCAGTCAACAAGAGAACATTCATTCTCTAAACACTCCAATGTGTCTGCACTGTACTAGGAACCCAAAGACAAGCCATAGACTCTGTCATTGAGGAGACCACTTTTGCTGGTCTCCTCCTCAAGCGTCTCATAACCATCTTTCCTATACCAGTCCTGATTTGGGTTGTAAAACTTAACAGAATTATAATTTAAACCATAAATTTAAATAGGAGCTGAGAAATGATTTTACTTAATGAGGAAACTGAGGTCCAGGGAGGAGGTTAAATGACTGTCTAGAAGCCACATAGCAAGACTTAAGCCAGATCTTCCAACTCCCAATCTGATATCCTTTCTCCAGCCATTTGTCTTTTAAGACCAGAGATATCCAGGAATGGTGAGAGATGGTCATCTTTGGATTGTGATTGAAGGTAGATCCAACAGGATTTTCTAACAGAGTGGGTATTGGGGGGGAGAGTAAGAGAAAACTCAAAGTTGACTTCCAGACTTTGGGCATTGACCCATGAATTCAGCAATATCGTCATTGAATGTGGTTCTGGAAATACAAGACAAATGAGAAGGAAATTTCTCCCTCAAAGTGCCTCAAGTCTAGTAGACAAGACAGACAAATATATTTACCTAATTATAATACTTCTTGGTTGTTATATACCACTTTGCCTCAGCAGAATTTTGTGAAAACACAATTAACTCTAACCAGCGAAGTGAGGAAAGACTTCAAAGCAGAAGTTATATCTGAGCCTGGTCTGTCATTCTTCTTGAGAGTGATTACACGACTTGAGTTTAGAAAGACAAATTGCATTATATTCACAGCATTAGAACAATTAGAATAAACGAGGCTGGAAGCAATTTTTTGGTTCCAGCTCAGACCACAGTCATGCATGATTGACCCGTTAAAATCAAGTACCCTTTCCAATGTAAACCTATACATATATATTACTTCCCATTGCAGGAGCCTTCTTCCTCTATGCTGGATTCGCTGCTGTGGGTCTCCTTTTCATCTACGGCTGTCTTCCTGAGACCAAAGGGAAAAAATTAGAGGAAATTGAATCACTCTTTGACAACAGGCTATGTACATGTGGTGCTTCAGATTCTGATGAAGGGAGATATATTGAATATATTCGGGTGAAGGGAAGTAACTATCATCTTTCTGACAATGACGCTTCTGATGTGGAATAATTGTCAGCTGCTGATATATTTAGTAATTTAAACAAACTTGGGAGAGAAGAACAGCAATTGGTGACCTCACTGCCCTGCTTTTAATCTGGTTCTTTCCACAGTCTAGTTTTAAATGACTTCATGTTCTAGAATATTTGATTCCAAGGAAGATACAATCACAATGACATTTTTTTTCACAAGCAGAGATGTAAAAAAAAATCTACAGAGATTTTAAACTAATAGTTTTTGAGCAAATGTGTATAATTCCTTCCTGAGATAGTTTAAAATGAATATTATACCCAGTGATTTCCGTGATAATCCTTTTTTCCTAAGACTATATATAATTATTAGTGGCAATTGAGTCAGTGCTAATCTAGCCAAATCATATATGTGTGATATACTTACAGCAGAGGATTCTAAAGTATGGTCCAAGGGTATTTTCTGTCAAAGCATGGCCTGTTGGCCCTAAAGTCTCCTAAGGACACGGAGCTTACCTGTGATCAGCTATTAGAAAGTAAACTCCATTTAAGCTTTCATCAACAAATTCAAAAGTGCATCCTACAGGGGCACAGCTGTCCTTATATCCTTTGGATCCCACATTTTGGTTTGTCTCTCCAATTCATATCTGGAAAGTTCTTCAGAAGCTGACTCTGTATAGGATCATTTGAACATTATGAAAAGCAGGGCTTTTAGGGTTTATTTTCCTACATATTTTTTGCATCAGTGAGAAGTATACATTTGCACAGATTAGCTAGCAAGTTTTGATAAGTATATTTTATTGCTAGAAAGTAAGAAAGAAAAGATTTTTATGGACCTTAAAGATTTTTAACCCTGAGTTAGTCACTTAGGTGTGCAACTGTAAACACAAAATAGCACTATCTTCAACTGTGTTTCAGGGTCAGTTTTTGTTCATGCCAAAATCACCAGATATTCACCATGCCTTCACTCATCCACTCTGGAGTCCTAGTATTTGTGCCTTCATTTGTGTGATATAAATAACTTCTAGCAGACTAATTTTCCCCTTCTTTTAATCAAATAATTTCTGAAACAAGAAAGGAAGGAAGAAAATCAGTGGCAGAAATAATCCTGCTGTTACTGATGTTTGTTTAATTAAGTAGTGGGACTTCTATTTTTCTTAACTTTTTATTAACTCTTCCTAAGGGAATTGTCACATTTTGTTACTTACGGTACTCGTCTTTTTTTTTCCTTTAAATTCTGAGAGCATAAACTGATTTTTATTTTGCACACCCTTTCTCATTTTACCTGACATTCTATATTAAAAGATACATAGATTTGTCTGTGGGTTTTTCCTTTGTCTCATGCTTGGCTTGGATTTTTTTCCTCCTTGTCTAAAAATTGGGATTTTCTACTGGAACAGATTAATGGTTCTCATGTAATATGCCTTTAAGAGATGTTGACTTACTACATTTCTACAATATCTTTTCAAAGTGTTCATTGGTTTTTATGCTCATTCATCAGTGAACTCCAATTTTCACTCGTATGTTAAGAACTATATAGTATGTACAAACTCACTCACAAAATTACTTGCTAGTTCCAGTGGAAATACGAATGACTCTTCTGTGGTCAGTTAAGAGTGCGTACATTTGATGCATTTTAAAATAGCCCTAAATATCTAATAAGGTACTCTTTGGAGTGAAAAAGTGGCTCTCTGTAAATTCAGTATGTTTCTGCCAGTCTCCAAGATGGTTTGGTCTCTCTTGCTTGTTCTTATCACAATGATCACAGCTGAGAATGTAGCCAAGGAGGTTCATTCTCTAAACCTAAAAATCCTTCAGCCGAAAAAGAGTTTTCTCCCTTTGATAATTTCATGTAACTAAAAAAATTAGAGAGCTTCTTTCCTTGAATTAGGCACTTTGGCAATTGATTTCTAAGGGGATATTGATTTTGATTTTCCCCAGAAAAGCAGATGTGCTTTGATAGAGAAAGTTATTATTCTATCAATATTTCTTATCCTATAAGAAATTTATTTGTATATTTCACACAGGTAGAGTGAAGCGGAAAATGAACTATTGTGTGGTAAAATATATCAGAATATCATGTGGAGAAAAAGTATTTAGACCCATAAAATGATCTCTTTAGAAGTTTGTTTTCCTGATTTATCCAAATAATTGCCTCAATTCTTCTCTTTATTGTATACATAGCCTTAACTATATGCTTATACTCAGCTGAGCTGAATGCACAGTAACTTTATTAAAGGAGCACCTGGGCTCATTATTTCCTAAAGCAGAACATAGCCTGTTCTCCTTGACATAAGCAAATGGTGTTTTCAACTTTATATCCATAAATGCACATAATAACAGGGAAAAATAGCCACAGTTCTTTTCCTCTATTCTCCTCAATTCCTTCTATAAGGGACTACTTGTTATTTATATAGTGATAAAGGTAATATTCCATATCTTTGAAGTATAAGAGAGGCACAGTATAAGAATTATTTATAATTTTTTAATAACTACTTGAAAAGGAACCTTATACAATTAGGGTATTATTTTTAGATTCAGTGAACATTTATAGTATATTAAAAATTTAATGTTTGAATTTTGCAGGTTTTTTAGTATTATGCACCTTTTAAGTTATCAAGCATCTTTGTCTACCGCTATCAACTTGAAAACATTCCATTTGAAATATCATCAAATATATATTTTGTAGGACAATTTATATATGGTATGATTTGACCTACCATATTAAAACACATTAAGCATCATGCTTTTAGCTGAAATTATATGTTTCCTTCTAAACATGCTGCAAATTTAATAGAGGTATATTGTGATTTAGGAAAATATAGGGAAGACAGTCATAACCCCTACTGAGGCTTAGCTGGATGGCTGGTGAGATCTGCACTAGACTTAAGAGAATGTAACGTTTCATCTGCATCTGAACACATAGGGCTAAATGTGATGTCAGATTTTAAAGATTTGGTATTAATATTTTTCTTAAATATAAAATTTCTTATAATTTTGATTGTTTCACCTTAGTCAATAATTGCCCAAAACATGATGTTTAATGTATATGTAAAAGATCTAAATTAAGACTAGATTTAAAGGGTAATATTTCCATTTGAAATTTTGTTCCCAGTCATATGCAGTAGTTAGTTCCCAGATAGAAAATGCTATGAGAGTAATGCTATCAAGTGCTTTTCATATTTTTATTTTACCACTGAACCATTTTAATATAAAAGAGTCTAAATATTATTTCTTAAGTTATTCACTCTAAAATAGGAAATCTGTTAAAGCAGAGAATTTAGAAATTGTTTACTATAATTTCAAAATCAGTTATATAGAGGAAGAATTAATAGGAAAAATATAAGTTGACAACTTATCCTTTTCCTTTTATATCAGAAAGTAAAACTGAAATGTACTATAATAATCCATAGATCTTGGGGGGAGAATATTCTAGAAAATACTCTTCACATGTTATCTAAGAAAGTCTCACTAGTCTCATTAGTTTAATGACACTAATATATTTTATAAATACTGTAATACAGTAAGGGGAGTGGGAAAATTGTTTTGACTTTATTTCATCAGCACAGTAATTAAGAACAATAAATAAGATGTTTTGTTATAATCAGATTCTTTTACTATTCTCTTAGTTATAATATCTCAAATTATACTAAGTACCTAACAACTGACATTTATACAGTTGTTGTATCATGTTTTAAGTTGCCAAATTCAGACATTTTCAGTAACTACGAATAAAAGAATGACATACCATGCTGGAAGCAGAGAATTCATAATATGTGCTTTATACCAAAATGTATTGAATTGTGGGTAAAATTTACAGCTCATATGTAGCTTCTGCCTGTTAAGAGACTCAGAACTGTTCTCTGCATTAGTTTTAACATCCTGTTTTCTGTCACTTTCTATCTATTTTCTTAGCCTCATGTACAGTAATGTTAAGCTAATTTGATGAAGTGATTCAGGTTGTAGCAATGTATCAGTTTTCAGTTCTTCTGGGTGAGCAATATTGCTGCTATTTTCTAGAAATAGCAATCATTTTAAAATGCCAAACAGCTTACTGCTACCAACTTTCTTAAACATCATCTCTTAGAGAAGGAGATTTTCATGTGCCAATAATCATCAGAGAGGTATTTTGTAAGTGTTAATGATGTTCACAAGTACATGAAAGAATTTTATCTCATAATTTGCTTGTGAGTGTAAAACAATGTAATTCTTATAAATCTTTACTTTGTATGTATAAAACACAGTCTGTTGCACTTGAGTGATTTGGTCTATGGAATGTTAAATATCTACCTTCATTTAGCAGTAATATTCATGTTTTGATTTTAGACAGTTAAGTCCATGCACTTAATTTTATCATATCTATATAAATGGGAAAAAGAAATATAGCTTACAAGTACTAAAAATTAAATCCACCAATATTTTGTCAAGTTTTAAAATTTTAGCAAATTTAACATTATTTCGTCTCATTTGAAGGTTAAAAAAAATGATACTTATCTCTAGCCAAAGTTGAAATTTATATTCTACATGTCCAAACTGGTTCCTAGCAGCTTTTGGACTATATCTCACTTGATGTTATAGTATCTTTTATTTGTAATAAATGTTCAAATTTCTATTTAAAAGCTCTAATGTACATCTAGATTAAATGAAAACACAGGTTTATGCTTTTAAAATATGTTTTCAAAAGTATATTTTAATTTCTGAGAATGCATGTTATATAGTGTTTAATACTCCACATGTCTTAGCAAATCCCATATATATATTCCTACATATGACACATGGGATATCTCTTAAAAATTATGAATATGTATCATTTCCTTCAAAGTCATTGTAGCCTATAGTTGTATCAAAAGTATTGTATATTTTATGGAGATTTAGTGATGTATATGTAAATGTTTTTTAAGTTATTGAAGTTTTATTGAAGTTCAATCTTTACATAAAATCTAAATCTTTTTTTAAAAAAAGTGTCAGTGCCAGAACTGTAAATGAAAATAGTCAAATAAAAGTTAAGACAATTCACTACTCATTTGTCTCCCTTGTAGTTTTGTATTTTATCCAATTCTTTTCCTTGGATTTTAGGATCTAGGTTACAAAGTAAAAGCATCTACAAAGTTTACCTACCTCTATATATTTATGCAATGCTACTCATTTTAATGATATTTTACCTCTTTTTGACCATGGTTAAACTTAACTACCTTTAAAACTATTTTATAATACCTAAAAATTATTGCAAGGAGTTATTCTAAATAGTAAATATAAAACTTTGAAATGAAGTACTCAGAAATCCTTGAAATATTGTTTCTTATTGTTGTCAGAACCAGATGTTGACATGAACCATTGTGTCAGATTGACAAAAATTGTTTATGGTTGTTGCTTTGTAAATGAAAACAAAATATCTGCTGGATGACCAGTTGACAGTTCTTTTGGAATTCTGCTGCTCTTCATTGCCATTCTGCCCCAACTGTAGCTTTTATTAGTAAGCATTATATTATTGTTTGATCTGGGCAGCCATCAGACTTATCTCCATAGTTAGGGTGTACCATCCTGAGCCCAACTATAGAACTAGTCTGAGGAGATCTTCTGAAGACACTAGATCCACTTTCACTCAAAGGCTTACAATGGAGTTGCATCTTAAGCAAGGATTCTGATGTCAGCAGGTAAGGCAAAAATCCTACAGTCAAAATGACCCTTGAAAATCCCATAAGTTATGTATAAAGTGTCCACTCATCTGAATACCTGAATAGTGCAGTTCATATCTGTATCAGTGGTCAGAAAAGTCTTCATTTAATTGTCTAATCTTGTGGGGTAAATGTTGTCATCCTTTTGTGGATACTAAAACTTAAATTCAGAACATTTTGGTGATTTGCCCAAGATCACACACTAGGAAGTGTTTACAAAATTTTTCTCTGCAGTGACTACACCACACTCTTTCTCTCTTGGTCCTCATTTGGAATGTCTTCTTGTCAGATCCAGGCAGAAAGATTAAAAAATAGACATCATGTTATTGCTGTATTATAACTTAAAGGGTGTGAAGAAAAAGAATCAGATACCTCATTTTAACCTGGACTATAGACACAAATCTTGAAAACCTTTAATTTGGGGATTCTTTTCCAAATATGAAGCAGTATACAAATGGTTTCCAACTTAAAGTGGTACAACTTAATTTTTCAACTATAAGATAATGTGAAAGTGATTCATATTTAATAGAAGCTGTACTTCGAATTTTTAATTTTTATCTTTTCCTAGGCTAGCCACATGTGGTATGATAGTCTCTCTTGTGATGCTGGGCAGGGCAGCAGCCACAGCTCCCAGTCAGGCACGCTGTCACCAGGGTAAACAACTGATATGCTTATAACCATCCTATACCCACACAACCATTCTGTTTTCACTTTCAAAACAGTGTTCAATAAATTACATGAGATACTCAACATTTTATTGTAATACAGGCTTTGCATTAAATGATTTTGCCCAACTGCAGGTTAATGTAAGTATTCTGAGCACATTTGAGGTAGGCTGGGCTAAGCTATGATTTCAGTAGGTTAGTATTAAGTGTATTTTCAATTTAGGATTGGTTTGTCAGGATGTAACCCCATCAGAATGAGGAAGATCTGTATAGTACATTATTTAAGAGGTCAGACTGATACAAATTATCTAGGTTTGGATCCCAGCGTTTCCACTTACTGCTTGGTAACCTAAATCACTGAGTTACTCTTTGCCTCACCTTCTTATATATAAAATGGAGATGTTACTATCTACCTCATGTAAGTGTTGCGGCAGGGAGGGGTAACATTGGTTAGTCGTGTAAAGCACTTAGAGGAATGGCAAATAGTAAGTGCTGGATAACTGTTGGCTGTTCTTAGTATCATCGTCCATATGCTATCCCTGATGCTAAGGTCATGATGTGCATAGGGACAGGAGCACATGGGTTTCTTTGACACATCATGCAGGCTGTGTGAGTGCAACAGCCAGGCTCTCTGCTGACCAGAATGGTTTGAGCTGATCTTGCTGACTATCCTGATACCCCTCTTCCTTTCTCCACCTCTTTTCCATTAGTATCCTCCTGAATGGCACAGCAGATAAGAACACAACCTTCTCATTTTCTCCTGATTAACAGGATGTAATATATAATTTCTATTTATGTGATCTCCCAGCCATGAAAAAAATAATTTAAAAAAACCCCTCAGTTAATTATCATTTAAATTCTTTTCAGCATTTAAAAAATAATTTTGAAATCCTCTCTGAATGACAACTGACATTAACCCTTTTACCAATAGACTATATTGAAATTAAGCTCATATTATTATAGATGCTATGAATTCAACATGAAACATTGAAGGTATTTTTTACCTCCAGTATTTCATGCACTTTTCCACTACACTTACAAAACTTAATTTCAGATGATCACCATGCATGGTAAGTAAATTTTTTACATGAAAGAAAATGTTGGCATGCTTTACTTTTATCAAATAGATATGAAACTCACAAGACAGATCTGATAGAGCAGTGTTTCTCAAAGTGTTGTCCCCAGACTAGTAGCGCTAGCATCACCTGTGAGTTTATTACAAATGCAAATCTGTGGACTTTACCCGACCTACTGAATCAGAATCTCTGGAATTGTAGCCCAGGAAACTTTTTTTTAAATATAATTGACATATATAACACCGTGTAAGTTTAAGGTATACATTGTATTGATTTGATACATTTATATATTGCAATAGAAGCACCACCATAGAGTTAGCTAATACTTCTATCATATCACATAACATTTCTTTTTTGTGGTGAGAACAATTAAGATCTAGTCTCTTAGCAGCTTTGAAGTTTATAATACAATATTGTCTATAAAGCTCATCAGGCCTTATTTGTCCACTAATTCCAAGTTTGTACCCTTAATCATCTCCCCAATTCCTCTAACCCCCAGCCTCTAGTAACCACTATTCTACTCTCTGTTTTTACGAGTTCAGCTCTTTTAGATCAGGAAACTGTAATTTAACAAACTCTCCAGGTGATTCTTAAGCACATGATTGTGTGAGAACCATTGCATTAGAATTTTGAAATCATCACTTTCTTTCAAATGGTAATAAGCTCATCTACTGAATATTGAACTAATTGAGCGGATTTATCTTCAAGTTACTTAGGAATTCATAAAGCTAAGTCACTGACACTTCAGGGGTGTTGCACATGGTTTTACCTTTGCCTGGTATGCTCATCACCCTATTTGTGCGTCTAATTCTTTTTTGTTATTCAAATATCAGCTCAAAATCATCTCTGAGGCCTACCTTGATTATACAACTTAATTACTCCCTTCCTCTCCATGACATTATCAGGTAACCTTGTTTTATTTTCTTCCAAGTGTTTATCACTATTTGAGAATTATTTTTCTTATTTCTTGTCTGTTTCTCCCACTAGAATATATACTGCATGAGAGCAGGGAACTTGTATTATTTAACCACTGACTCTCCAGCACCTCATACAATGCCTAGCATATAATATGTGCTCAATAAATATTTGAAGAATAAATGGATGCATGCATCACAGGTGCTCCTGTTGTCCACAAAGGAACAGTGGAAGCTTTTTCTGGGCTAAAAAATGATGAAAATGACACCATGGTACCAGGCCAATATCAACAAGCATGGTTTGAAAATGAACCTCTGTATAGGAAAGCTGTTTTAATCAAACAGCAAATTCCATGTGGTATATGAATGCATGTGTTTTCACATAAACACATTTGGATGATAAATTTTGTTTTTTATGATTCTTGTTAAAAGAAGGGGAAATCTGTTTATAATAACAAAATTATTAAGTATTAGGATAGCAAGCTTGGGGTGGAATTTGCATGTTTTATAATAATCTGTTTCTATGTTTTCTTTATAAACAACAACTCATATGACAGATACTTTGTATACATCATTTTATTCTATCCTCACAAAAACCCTATACAAAAAAGACTGTTATTACCACAATTTTATGAATGAGGAAATAATTGAGTCACAGGAAGTAACGTAATATGTTCAGTAGCATAACTTGTAGAGTCTGAATTTAGACCCAGGTCAGTTTCTGTCACTTTTAACCACTTCCCTTTATTGTTGTTGTTTTTTACAATGAGTTTTATCATGGAAAAATTGATACCTGCCTCTACCTGAAAATTTTTGTACTATTTTCTTCCTGCAGGGTCTCTGGTTATGGATTTAGGAACTAAAACATAACTACTGGATAAAACTGACAGTATAATTTAGAGTCAAATGTGAAAGGATTAGGATTTAGTTAAAGTCAAAAATGATCAGTCATTTCTGAAAACATGCCCAAATTTACATTTATGAATTAACCCTCAGAATCCTAATAAGTTTCCTTGCTCTAAACTGTTCTCTGTCTGAGATGAATATAGCTACTCCAGCTTCTTTTAATTAGTGTTAGCTTGGTATTTCTTTCTCCATCCCTTTACTTTTTTTTTTTTTTTTTTTTTGCAGTACGCGGGCCTCTCACTGCTGTGGCCTCTCCCGTTGCGGAGCACAGGCTCCAGGCGCGCAGGCTCAGTGGCCATGGCTCACGGGCCCAGCTGCTCTGCGGCATGTGGGATCTTCCCGGACCGGAGCACGAACCCATGTCCCCTGCATCGGCAGACGGACTCTCAACCACTGTGCCACCAGGGAAGCCCCATCCCTTTACTTTTAATCTATACGTGTCTTTATATATAAAGTGGGTTTCTTGAAGGCAACATATTGTTGGGTCTTGTTTTTTGATCCACTGTGACAATCCACTTTTTTTTTTTTTTTTTTGCGGTACGCAGGCCTCTCACTGTTGTGGCCTCTCCCGTTGCGGAGCGCAGGCTCAGTGGCCATGGCTCACGGGCCTAGCCACTCTGCAGCATGTGGGATCTTCCCAGACCGGGGCATGAACCCATGTCCCCTGCATCGGCAGGCGGACCCTCAACCACTGCGCCACCAGGGAAGCCCAACAATCCACTTTTTAATTGGAGTATTTAGACCATTGACATTTAAAGTGATGTAATATCTATCATATTTGTAACTCTTTTCTATTTGTTGCCTTTGTTCTGTGTTCCTATTTTTTCTACTTTTTCTGCCCTTTGTGGTTTTAATTGAACATATTATATGATCCCATTCTTCTTTGTTCTTAGCGTATCAATTATAATTTTTTCCTCACTTTTTTAAAGTGGTTGCCCTAGAGTTTGTAATATGCATGTGCAACTAATATAAGTCCATTTCAAATAACACTATACTCCTTCACGGGTGGAATAAGTACCATATAATAACAAAATATTCCTAATTTCTCATTTCTTTTCCTTTTATTTCTGCTCTCATTCATTTCACTTGTACATAAGTTATACATTGAATGCTGTGTTGTTATTATTTTGAATAAACTATTTGTTCAATCAATTATGAATAAGAAATAAAAGTTTTTAATTTACCTTCACTCATTCTTTTTGTTGTTGCCAGGTTTCTGACCTACATCATTTTCTTTTTTCTTTTTTTTTTTTGTGGTACGCGGACCTCTCACTGCTGTGGCCTCTCCTGTTGCGGAGCACAGGCTCCGGATGCGCAGGCCCAGCGGCCACAGCTCACGGGCCCAGCCATTCCGCAGCACATGGGATCTTCCCGGCCCAGGGCACAAACCCGCATCCCCTGCATTGGCAGGCGGACTCTCAACCACTGTGCCACCAGGGAAGCCCATTTTCTTTCTCTCTGAAGAACTTCTTTTAACATTTCTTGCAAGTCAGGTTTTATGGCAACAAATTCTCTCAATTTTCATCTGAGAAGATCTATTTCTTCTTCACTTTTGAAGGATAATTTTACAGGATCCAGAATTCAAGGTTGGTGTTTTTTTGTTTTTTTTTTCTCTCAACACTTTAAATATTTCACTCCACTCTCTTCCTACTTACCTGGTTTCTGAGAAATCAAATGTAATTTTAATATTTCTCCTCCGTAAGTAAGGTGTTTTTTTCCTCTGGCTTCCTTCAAGATTTTTTTCTTTATTTTTGATTTTCTGCAGTTTGAATATGACATACCTAAGTGTAGGTTTTTTGACATTTATCTGAGCTTCCTAGATCATTGATCTGTATCCGACATAAATTTGAGGAAATTCTCAGTCATTATTGCTTCAAATATTTCTTCTATTTCTTTCTTCTCCTTCTGATATTTCCATTACATGTATGTTACACCTTTTGGAATTGTCCCACAATTCTTGGATATTCTGTTCAATTTTTTAAGTCATTTTTTCTCTTTGATTTTAGTTTTGAAAGTTCCTGTTGACATATTCTCAAGTTCAGGGATTCTTTTCTGAGCTGTTTCCAGTCTATTAATGAACCCATCAAAGTCAGTCTTCATTTCTGTCAAAATGTTTTTGATCTTTAGTGTTTCTTTTATTGAAAGAATAGATTCTTTCTTAGAACTCTCACCTCTATGCTTACATTACCCCTCTGCTCTTGCATATTGTCTACTTTTTCCATTAGAGTCTTTAGCAAATTAATCATAGTTACAACAAATTCTCAGTTTGATAATTTCAACATCATTGGCATATCTGAATCTGATTCTGATGCTGTTCTGTCTCTTCAAACTGTGTTTTTTGCCTTTTAGTATGCCTTGTAATTTTTTCTTGAAAGCTGGACTTGACATACTGGATAAAAGGAACTCCAATAAATAGGCCTTTAGTGATACAGATATAGGGTGTGGGTGGAGGAGAAGCGTTCTATAGTCCTGTGATTAAGTCTCAGTATTTTAGTGAGCCTGTGCCCCTGGGCTATGAACTTCACAAGTTCTCATTTGTTTTTTGTTTTTTTTCCCTAAGGTGGAACAAGATGACTATAGGGAACTAGAGATGGGTATTTCCCTTCCTCCAGGTCAATTAGATTCTGATAAAGCTCCAGTAGGTTAGGCTGTAGTAACTGAGTTTCTCTTGACCTTAAGAACAGAATGCTCTGGACTATTTCAAAATGCTTCCTTTTTCTTCCTCCTGCCAGAAGCCTGAGAGATTTTCCCCAATCTCCACTGTCAGAACCTGGTAGAGCTCTTAGAAGTAAAGCTCAAAAAAGTGTATGGAAGCCTCAGTATGACTGTGACATCCTGGAATTTTTAACTCTCACACTTCCACACTGAGCTTCCATCAATTACAATTTAGTTTTCTCACCTTGACACTGCTTCCCATAGAGGTTTCTGCTCTTGACTTTTTGCTTAAGTAAGTTGTGATTCTCTGTGTCCTCCTGTCTCCAGTTTAGGGGGCAGCAATTTGCCCTGTGACCTCACTTCTCATATGGAAGTGTTGTTGATTTTCAGTTTGTTCAGCTTTTTATTTGTTATTAGGGTGGTATAACTCCCAAGCTCCTTACATGCCAGACCAGAAACTAATAAGCTTCCTCGGCTCTATAATATACAATTAGGATTACTCCAGCTGAGGTAGACACAATACCTTTTTATACACTTTAAGAGACCTTTTTCATACCAGGAGGAACTACTGGGCAAGTGACCAGAAGACACTGAAGCCTTTTCAGAGGTTGTCACAAGCAGGGAAGTCCCTGAGCTCCAAGACAGCTGTAACTTCAGAAAACAAAAATAATATATTACCTTATTTTTGAGGTTTAATCGGGAATCTCAGATAACCTGAAGGTGTCAACAGGGAAGCCCTCAAATTGCTAGATGTTGGAGCTCATATATCAACACACTTAATAAACATAGCGTAGGTATAACTGGCAGTTACATGACCTCTTCCTCTCTCTCAAAAAAAAAGATGTCTAACTGTGGAAAGGAACCTGAGAGAGTGGCCTTTTATAAAAGAGCATCCAGCTAAGCACAGATCAGAAAACACTGTCACTCTACCATCACTCCATACCCCAAGCACTATGAAATGAATCATGTGATAAAATTCCTCTGTCCCCAGTAATACTGATTCTCCTCAGCAAAATGGAGATATAACATGCTAATCATATTCCCCAATAAGGTGATGATCAGGCCGATTGAATTCTATTGAAATGCCTGTATGTCCCCAGGATTATAGTAGGTCCTATGTAAGGTATTCTTATAAAGGGAAGGATGTGACCCATGAGAAGCTCAAAGTCCAGTTGGAATGATAGAATAAGAGAGATGTAAATCTAATGAAAATTCTAAATGCATAAGACAAATAACTTTCCAGGGAGAACTATAGAAATGAATTTTGAAAGAACTTGAAATGCTTTCTATAAATTAAAATGTTTAAGAATGTAAAGGAGCACTTTTTTTCATGAAACAACTACTCATGTTACATTAAATTTTTTAGTTCATTCAGACAATACAAATCAGATTTCCTTTTACATGGCTTTAATTTTATTATAAAAATATCATTGAATAGCTGGATTTTAAATATTATCCCTTAGTTTGGGGGAAGCAAAAAAACAAAATTTTGAAAAGAGAAAAAATAACCTTCTTAAAAAAACAAGAAAATCGTATTTTGTTAGCAGATATAGTTGTTTCAACTCCAAATCTCACTTTCTTTCTTTTTCACTATATTACTTCTACAGTAAAATAAGGGTCTCACTGATTCCATCTGGCAATTCATATTTCTAACCACAAGTTATCCTTGCAAGTGAACCCAAGATACAAACTAAATAAAACCTTAATATTTTCACTTTTGCTTGGTGAAGTGCCCCCCACAAATCAAAACAAAACTAACATGCAAACAAAAAAGGACATTAAAAATTACAACATTGTTTTAGTGAAAATGAATACCTATCTCCTATTAATTTGATACAAACATTTTGGAAAGCAATATAATTCACACATATTCTAATTCCTAATTCCACTTTCACCGTAGGAAATCTGCCATAGGAATTCACCATAGGAAATAAAATTGGCAGAAAACATTTGAAGAAATTCTGGCTGAAAACTTCCCTAACCTGGGAAAGAAAAAAGAGATCCAGGTCCAGGAAGCAAAGAGAGCTTTAAACAAAATGAACCCAATGAGATCCACACCAAGAAACATAATTAAAATATTGAAAATTAAAGATAAAGGAAAAATCTAAAAGCAGCAAGAGAAAAACAACCAGTTATGTACAAGGGAACCACCATAAGACTATTAGCTGATTTGTCAGCAGAAACTTTGCAGGACAAAAGACAGAAAGGAAAAGAACTCCAATCAAGAATACTCTACACATCTAGGTTGTCATACAGAGTTGAAGAAGAGATTAGAATTTGGTAACTATAAACCAAAAACCTATAACAGATACACACAAAAAAATAATAGGTAAGAAATCTAAACAAAGCACTAAAGTAAGTCATCAAACCACAAGGGAAGAGAACAAGAGAAGAAAGAAACACAGAAGAGCTACAAAAATAATCAGAAAACAAGGAATAAAATGGCAATAAGTACATACCTAACAACAGTTATTTTCAATGTAAATTGACTAAATGCTCCAATCAAAAGACAAAGCGTAGCTAAATGGATAAAAAAAATAAGACCCATATATATGCTGCCTATAAGAGACTCACTACAGATAAAGACACACAGAGACTGAAACGGAAAGGATGGAAAAAGATATTCCATGAAAATGGAAACCAAAAAAAAAGCTGGGGTAACAGTACTAGGCAAAATACTAGGCTTATTGGGCAAAATAGGCCTTAAAATAAAGACTCTAACAATGACAGAGAACAGCATAACATAATGATAATCAGTCCAACAAGAAGAAATAACATTTGTACATATTTATGCACCCAACATAAGAGCGCCTAAATATATATAAAGCAGATATTAACACACATAAAGGGAGAAATTCACAGCAATAATAGGGGACTTTAATACTCCATTTACATCAATGGATAGGTCTTCCAGACAAAAAGTCAATAAGAAAACACTAGTCTTAAACAACACATTAAGAGCAGATGAATTTAATAGATATATAGAGAACATTCCATCTGAAAGCATAAAAATACACATTTTTTTTCCATGTGCACATGGAACATTATCCAGGATAGATCACATGTTAGGTCATAAAACAAGTCTCAATAAATTTAAGAACATTGAAATCATAGCAAGCATCTTTTCCAACCTTAGTGATATGAAAGTACAAATCAATTACAAGAAGAAAACTTGTAAAACACAAGGAAAAACACAAACACAAAGAGACTAAACAACATGCTACTGAACAACAAATTGGTAACTGAAGAAATCAAATTGAGAATCAAAAATTACCTGGAGACAAATGAAAATGGAAACACAACATTCCAAAGTCTATGGAATGCACCAAAATCAGTTCTAGGAAGGGAGATTATAGCATTACAAGCCCACCTCAAAAGACAATAAAAAATTCAAACAATCTAATCTTATACTAAAAGGAACTAGAAAAAGAAGAAGAAACAAAACCCAAAATTAGTAGAAGGAAGGAAATAATAAAGATGAGTGGAAATAAATGAAATAGAGACTAAAAACTTAGAAAATATCAATGAAACTAAGAGCTGTTTTTTAAAACAATAAAAAAAACTGACAAACATTTAGCCAGACTCAGCAAGAAAAAAGGGAGATGGGCCAAATAAATAAAGTTGGAAATAAAAGAGGAGACATTATAACATACCACAGAAATATAAATGATTATAAGAGACTCCTATGAACAATTATACACCAACAAATTGGACAACCAGGAAGAAATGGTTAAGTTCCTAGAAATATACAATCTTCCAATTCCATGAATCATGATGAAATAGAAAATCTGAATAGACAAATTACTAGTAATGAGATTGAATCAGTAATCAAAAAATTCTCAACAAACAAATATCTAGGATTAGACAGCTTCACTGGTGAATTCTACCAAATATTCAAAGGAGATTTAATTCCTATCCTTCTCAAACTATTCAAAAAAACAGTAAGAGAGAATGCTTTCAAATTCATTTTACAAAGCCAGCATCACCCTGATACCAAAACCGAAGACACCACACACATTAAAAAAAATTACAGGCCAATATGCCTGATAAGTACAGATGCAAAAATCCTCAACAAAATATTAGCAAACTGAATTCAACAATGCATTAAAAGGATCATACACCATGAACAAGTAGGATTTATTCCAGGGCTGCAAGGATGGTTCAACATCTGCAAATCAACCAATGTATACACCACATTAACAAAATAAAGGACAAAAATCATATAATCCTTTCAATAGGTGCATAAAAATCGTTTGAAAAAGTTTCATATCCATTTATGATAAAAATTCTCAACATAGTGGTATATGCATCAACATAATAAATGCCATTTATGACAAACACACAGCTATCACACTCAATGGTGAAAAGCTTTTCCTCTAAAATCAGGAAAAAGACAAGATGCCCACTCTCACCACTTTCATTCAACACAGGATTTGAAATTCTAACCACATAATCAGAACCATGGTCTTAAAACAAAGGCCTCCACTCCATCTCCTCCCTCAGTCAGAGGACTGCTCACTTCCCCCTCCTACCCCAACCCCAACCCTAGGCACCAAGAGGATAAAGAAGGATCAGATCTGCAAGAACAAGAAAACTCCAAACCAAACAACTATAACAAGCCTGCGTGCTATCTCCCTGTCTGCACACCCTGGGATCAATGATCTCCATGTAACATTGGATTCCCCCACTCCTCCTATGGAATAATGACAACAGATTTTAAGAAAACGTGGATTGTAGTTTTTAAAAATTAACATTTCCATCTTAATCCTATGCAAAGAAACTTGATTAGTGAGTCTGTGCTTTGATGGAGTTCCCAGGACAACACCATGTAATGATGGGTAGAAAGAATATTTTTTACCCTAAAAGAAAAGAGATAGTAAATTTGCTCAAAATGTCACCCAGATTTTTTGAGCCCAGAGAAAATTGCTCTGGTCAGTGACTGTGCCAGACAATTAAAATCTGTATTGCTGGATTCCCTGGCAAGGTTAGAAATAAGGACAAACAGCACCCCAAAAAAACAAACAAACAAACAAAAAAGACATTAGCTTGCAGCAAAAACAAAAAAGAAGAAAGAAAGAAAAAAAAGATTCTAGCCACAGCAATTAGGCAAGAAAAAAATAATAAATGGCACCAATTGGAAAGGAAGAAGTAAAATTGTCACTATTTGCAGATGACATGATACTATACATAAGAAACTCTAAAGACTCCATCAAAAAGCTATTAGAACAAATAAATAAATTCAGTAAAGATAAAAGACACAAAATTAACATGTTATTACTTTTCTATACACTAATAATACACTTTCAGAAAGAAAATCTAAGAAAACAATTCCATTTGCAATCACATCAAAAAGAATAAAATACCTAGGAATAAATTTAACTAAGGAGGTGAAAAATTTGTACTATGAAAACTATAAGACATTGATGAAGAAAATTGAAGAAGACACAAATAAATAAAAACATAAACCATGTTCTTGGATTGGAAAAATTAATATTTTCAAATGCCTCTACTACCCAAAGAAATCTATGGATTCAATATAACCCTTATCAAAATACCAATGATATTTTTCACAGAACTAAAGAAAATCCTAAAATATATATAGAAACATCAAAGACCCCAAGTAGCCAAAGCAAATTGAGAAATAAGAACAAATCCAGAGGAAAAATGTTCCCTGATTTCAAAATATACCACAAATATAGTGATCAAAACAGTATGGTACTGGCACAAAAATAGAGATCAATAGAGCAGAATAGAGAGCTCAGAAATAAACCTATTCTTACATGGTCAACTAATCTATGACAAAGGAAGCAAGAATATGCAACAGGGAAAAGAGATTTGTTGTCTCTTCAACAATGATGTTGAGAAAAGTGGACAGCTACATGCAAAAGAATAAAGCTGGACAATTATTTTACACCATATAAAAAATTAACTCAAAATGGATTAAAGACTTGAATGTAAGACCTGGGACCATAAATTTCCTCGAAAACATAGGCAGTAACCTCCGTGACATTGATTTGAGTGATATTTTTTTGAATCTGATTCCACAGGCAAAGGCAAAAGTGAAAATTAAAAATGGGATTGTATCAAACTAACAAGCTTTTACACAGTGAAGAATAAGCATCAACAAAATGAAAAGGCTGCCTACTGAATGGGAGAAGATATTTGCAAATCATATATCTGATAAGGGGTAAACACTCAAAGTATATAAGGAACTTATGCAACTCAACATAAAAAAAAAATCCAATTAAAAATGGGCAGAGCACCTGAATAGAACTTTGTCAAAAGAAGACATATAAATGGCCAACAGGCACATGAAAAGATGCTCAGCTTCACTAGTCATCAGGGAAATGAAACCAAAACCATGATGAAATATCTCCTCACACCTGTCAAAATGGCTATTATCAAAAAGATAGTAAGTGTTGGCAAGGATGTGGAGAAAAGGAAACACTTGCAAACTGTTGGTGGGAATGTAAATTCATGCAGCCACTAAGGAAAACAGTATAAAGATTCCTCCAAAAAATTAAAAATAGAGCTTCTCTGGTGGCACAGTGGTTGAAAGCCTGCCTGCCAATGCAGGGAACACGGGTTCATGCCCTGGTCCAGGAAGATCCCACATGCCATGGAGTGGCTAGGCCCATGAGCCATGGCCGCTGAGCCTGTGCTTCCGAAGCCTGTGCTCTGCAACGGGAGAGGCCACAACAGTGAGAGGCCCGCATACTGCAAAAAAAAAAAAAATCCCAGCAAACAAAGGTCAAGGACCTGATGGCTTCACAGGTGAATTCTATCAAACATTTAGAGAAGAGGTAACACTTAACCTGCTGAAAGTGTTCCAAAAAATTTCAAAGGAAGGAAAACTTCCAAACTCATTCTATGGGGTCACTGTCATCCTGATAACCAGAAAAAGATACCACTAAAAGAGAAAATTACAGGTCAATATCACTGATGAACATAGATATAAAAATCCTCAACAAAATAGTAGCAATTCGAATCCAACAATACATTAAAAGGATCATACAACATGATCAAGTGGGATTTATCCCAGGGATGCAAGAATTTTTCAATATCGGTAAATCAATCAGAGTGATACACCACATCAACAAATTGAAGAATAAAAACCATATGAACATCTCAATAGATGCAGAAAAAAACTTTTGACAAATTCGACACCCATTTATGATAAAAACTTTCCAGAAAGTGGGCATAGAGTGAACCTACCACAACATAATAAAGGCCATGTTCAACAAACCAACAGCTAGCATTATACTCAACAGTGAAAAGATGAAAGCATTTCCTCTAAGATCAGGAACAAGACAAGGATGCCCATGCTCACCACTTTTATTCAACAAAGTTTTGGAAGTCCTAGCCATGGCAATCAGAGAAGAAAAAGAAATAAAAGGAACCCAAATTGGAAAACAAGAAGTAAAACTGTCACTTTTGCAGATGACATGATACTATACATAGAAGATCCTAAAGACGCTACCAGAAAACTACTAGAGCTCATCAATGAATTTGGTAAAATTGAAGGATACAAAATTAATACACAGAAATCTGTTGCATTGCTATACACTGACAATGAAAGATCAGAAAGAGAAGTTCAAGAAACAACCCCATTTACCATGGCATAAAAAAGAATAAAATACCTACGAATAAACCTGCCTAAGGAGACAAAAGACCTGTACTCCAAAAAATATAAGGCACTGATGAAAGAAATTGAAGACACAAACAGATGGAAATATATACATGCTCTTGAATTGGAAGAATAAATATTGTCAAAATGACTCTACTACCCAAGGCAATCTATAGATTCAATCCAATCCACATCAAATTACCAATGGCATTTTTCATAGAACTAGATGAAAAAATCTTAAAATTTGTATGGGAACACCAAAGACCCTGAGTAGCCAAAGCAATCTTGAGAAAGAAAAATGGAGCTGGAGGAATCAGGCTCCCTGACTGTAGACTATACTACAAAGCTATATTCATCAAAACAGTATGGTACTGGCACAAAAATAGAACTATAGATCAATGGAACAGGATAGAAAGCCCAGAAATAAACCCACACACCTATGGTCAGTTAATCTATGACAAAGGAGACAAGACTATACAACGGTGAAAACACAGTCTCTTCAAAAAATGATGCTGGGGAAACTGGACAGCTACATGCAAAAAATGAAATTAGATCATTCTCTAACACCATACAAAAAAGCAAGCTAAAAATGGATTAAAGACCTAAATGTGAGACCAGACACTATAAAACTCCTAGAGGAAAACATAGGCAGAACACTCTCTGACATAAATTGCAGCAATATCTTTTCTGATCTGTCTCCCAGAATAATGGAAATAAAAACAAAAATAAACAAATGGGACCTAATTAAACTCAAAAGCTTTCTCACAGCAAAGAAAACCATAAATAGAATGACAAGACCACCTACAGACTGGGAGAAAATATCTGCAAATGATGTGACCGACAAGGGATTAGACTCCAAAATTTACAAACAGCTCATGTGGCTTAATATCATCAAAATAAACAACCCAATCAAAATATGGGCAGAAGACCTAAACAGACATTTTTCCAAGGAAGACATATGGATGGCCAATGAAAATGTGTTCAATATCACTAATGATTAGAGAAATGCAGATCAAAACTGCAATGAGATATCACCTCACACCAGTCAAAATGGCTAACAGCAAAAAATCCACAAAGAATAAATGCTGGAGAGGGTGTGGAGAGAAGGGAACCCTCCTACACTGTTGGTGGGAATGGAAATTGGTACAGCCACTATGGAGAACAGAGGTTCCTTAAAAAACTAAAAATAGAGCTAACATATGACCCTGCAATCCCACTCCTGGGCATATATCTGGAGAAAAACATGGTCCAAAAGGGTAAATGCACCGCATTTTTCATTGTATTCATTGTTTACAATAGCCAAGACATGGAAACAACCTAAATGTCCATCAACAGAGAAATGGATAAAGATGTGGTACATATATACAATGGAATATTACTCAGCCATAAAAAGAATGAAATCCTGCCACTTGCAGCAACATGGACAGACTTAGAGATTGTCACTGAATGAAGTAAGTCAGACAGATAAAGAGAAATGTATGATATCACATATATGCAGAATCTAAAAAGAAATGATACAAATGAACATATGTTTACAAAACAGAATAAATAAATAAATAAATAGGAAAAAAATAAAAACTAAGAACATTTATTGAAATTCCAGGTCTGGCTATCATCTTCTGTCTTTGAAAGGTTTTCTTATTTACAGTGATACGTCATCTTCAGTGTATGGTCTATAGAAATATAATTGCCATAACTCATTATTAATAATTAATATTTAGTTACTTTTAAGGCTCAGTGGAATCTGGTCAACACTAATATAAATAACATGGGCACCTAACTGGCAATAAATAATTAAAACATCAAAAAAAGACATATATTAAAATATATCACCTTCATGGGTATTGAACAAATAAATCATTACTCAGAGATCTTATGAAATAATTTAGGATATGTCACTTATTTTTTTTGTGGGGGTCACTTTCTGTAAAGTCAGATGAACTTATTTTCAAGTAAAAGCAGCTCAGGAAAATAATAACACTTGGATCTGATCTTATGTAAAATGAAGTATTTCCCTATTATCAATTATTAAAGATAGATTAGAATTGACTAATATGAAATGTAATAAAGTTTCAGTATAATTATGTTATGATAGGAAAAGAATATTTTTGGACTCACTGTACTTTGTTTTTTCAAACGTCACTTCTTTTTTTTTTTTTTTTTTGCGGTACACGGGCCTCTCACTGTTGTGGCCTCTACCGTTGCGGTGCACAGGCTCCAGATGCGCAGGCTCAGCGGCCATGGCTCACGGGCCCAGCTGCTCCGCGGCATGTGGGATCTTCCCGGACCGGGGCACGAACACATGTCCCCTGCATCGGCAGGCGGACTCTCAACCACTGCGCCACCGGGGAAGCCCGTCACTTCTTTTTTGATCTACCTTCTTAAATACTCTCAAATTTTATACATTACCTTCTCTCTAACTCATAACTAACATATCAATAAAAGTCCTTAAAACAACTGATGAGTGGAAAATACTGTTCACATACATGTTCAGTGACACCAGAAGTATTATTGAGAACCAAATAATTTGTCTGAGAACCACATGGCCAATAGCAGGTCAAAGAATTAACTATTATGGCAACATGCAAGAGAAAAGAATAGAGTTTTAATGTGAGCAAGTGATTTCACCTTAATAAAAGAAATTTTAAATAAAAATCATTTACTGGCATATCAACAAGACTTAAAGTATCTTAACTCTAAAACTGTAAAATTTAACATCAAAAAGAATTGCTATAACTCTTCTCTATTCATTCTTTTTTTAAAAATTAATTTTATTGGAGTATAGTTGAGTAAAATGTTGTATTAGTTTCTGCTGTACATCAAAGTGAATCAGTTACACATATACATATATCCACTCTTTTTTAGATTCTTTTCCCATATAGGTCATTGTAGAGTTCCCTGTGTTATACAGTAGGTTCTTATTAGTTATCAATTTAATACATAGTAGTGTGTATATGTCAATTACCATCTCCCAATTTATCCCTTCCCCATTTCCCCCTTGGTAACCATAAGTTTGTTTTCTACATCTCTGACTGTATTTCTGTTTTGTAAATAAATTCATTTGTACCATTTTTTTACATTCCACATTTAAGCAATATCATGTGATATTTGTCTTTCTCTGTCTGACTTACTTCACTCAGTATGACAATCTCTAGATCTATCCATGTCACTGCAAATGGCATTATTTCATTCTTTTTTAATGATTGAGTAATAGTCCATTGAACATGACTGAGTAATATTCCATTGAATATATGTACCATATCTTCTTTATCTATTCCTCTGTCAATGGACATTAGGTTGCTATTGGCTATTGTAAATAGTGTGGCAATAAATATTGGGGTGCATGTATCTTTTTGAATTATGATTTTCACCAGATATATGCCCAGGGGTGGGATTGCTGGATCATATTGTAGCTCTATTTTTAGTTTTTTTGAGGAACCTCCATACTGTTCTCCATAGTGGCTGTACAAATTTCCATTCCCATCAACAGTATAGGAGGGTTCCCTTTTCTCCACACCCTCTCCAGCATTTATTGTTTGCAGATTTTTTGATGATGGCCATTCTGACCAGTGTGAGGTGATACCTCATTGGAGTTTTGATTTGCATTTCTCTAATAATTAGTGATGTTGAGCATCTTTTCATGTACCTCTTGCCCATCTGTATGTCTTCTTTGGAGAAATGTCTATTTAGTTCTTCTGCCCACTTTTTGATAGGGTTGTTTTTTTTTTTTTTAGTATTGAGCTGCATGGGCTGTTTGTATACTTTGGAGATAAATCCTTTGTCAGTTGCTTCATTTGCAAATAATTTCTCTCATTCTGTGGGTTGTCTTCATTTTGTTTATGGTTTCCTTTGCTGTGCAAAAGATTTTAAGTTTAATTAGTTTAATTAATTTAAACTAATTAATTAATTTAATTTAAACTTTAAGTTTAATCCCATTATTTTATTTTTGTTTTTATTTTCATTACTCTCAGAGGTGGATCAAAAAAGATCTTGCTGAGATTTATGTCAGAGAATGTTCTTCTTATGTTTTCCTCTAAGGGTTTTATAGTATCCAGTCTTACAATTAGGTCTTGAAGTCTTTTGCATTCCTATACAGTAACAACGAAAGATCAGAAAGAGAAATTAAGGAAACAATCCCATTTACCATCACATCAGAAAGAATAAAATACCTAGGAATAAACCTACCTAAGGAGGTCAAAGACCTGTACTCAGAAAACTATAAGATACTGATGAAAGAAATCAAAGATGTCACAAACAGATGGAGAGATATACCATGTGTTTGGATTGGACGAATAAATATTGTCAAAATGACTATACTACCCAAAGTAATCTACAGATTCAATGCAGTTCTTATCAAATTACCAATGGCATTTTTCACAGAATTACAGTAAACAGTTTTACAATTTGCATGAAAGCACAAAAGATCCCAAATAGCAAAAGCAATCTTGAGAAAGAAAAAATGGAGCTGGAGGAATCAGACTCCCTGACTTCAGACTATACTACAAAGCTACAGTCATCAGAACAGTATGGTACTGGCACAAAAACAGATATATAGATCAAAGCAAAAGGATAGAATGTCCAGAGATAAACCCACCCACCAATGTTCACCTAATCTATGACAAATGAGGAAAGAATACACAATGGAGAAAAGACAGTCTCTGCAAAAAGTGCTGCTGAGAAAATTGGATAGCTACATGTAAAAGAATCAAATTAGAGGGAACCCTCTTGCACTGTTGGTGGGAATGTAAATTGATACAGCCACTATGGAGAACAGTATGGAATTTCCTTAAAAAACTAAAAATAGAATTTCCATATGACCCAGCAATCCCACTACTGGGCATATACCCTGAGAAAACCATAATTCAAAAAGAGTCATATACCACAATGTTCATTGCAGCACTATTTGCAATAGCCAGGACGTGGAAGCAACCTAAGTGTCCATCAACAGATGAATGGATAAAGCAGATGTGGCAAATATATACAATGGAATATTACTCTGCTATAAAAAGAAATGACATTGAGTTATTTGTAGTGAGGTGGGTGGACCTAGAGTCTGTCATAGAGCGAAGTAAGTCAGAAGGAGAAAAACAAATACTGAATGCTAACAAATATATATGGAATCTAAAAAAATATATAGTTCTGATGAACCTAGGGGCAGGACAGGAATAAAGATGCAGATGTAGAGAATGGACTTGCGGATACGGGTAAGGGGAA
Organism: Orcinus orca; assembly: GCF_937001465.1. NCBI lineage: Eukaryota > Metazoa > Chordata > Mammalia > Artiodactyla > Delphinidae > Orcinus > Orcinus orca. The sequence goes on along the minus strand of NC_064569.1, from coordinate 30,808,423 downwards.
GGGGAAGCTGGAGTGAAGTGAGAGAGTAGCATTGACATACATACACTACCAAATGTAAAATAGATAACTAGTGGGAAGAAGCTGCACGGCACAGGGAGATCAGCTCGGTGCTTTGTGACCACCTAGAGGGTTGGGATAGGGAGGGTGGGAGGAAGATGCAAGAGGTAGGGGATATGGGGATATATGTATACATATAACTGACTCACTTTGTTATAAAGGAGAAACTAATACAATATTGTAAATCAACTATACTCAAAGATGTTTATTTTTGTTTGTTTTTTGTTTTTTTGCGGTACTCGGGCCTCTCACTGTTGTGGCCACTCCCGTTGCGGAGCACAGGCTCTGGACGCGCAGGCTCCGCGGCCATGACCCACGGGCCCAGCAGCTCCGCGGCATGTGGGATCTTCCCAGACCGGGGCACGAACCCGTGTCCCCTGCATCGACAGACAGACTCTCAACCACTGCGCCACCAGGGAAGCCCTCAAAGATGTTTTTAAAAAAAGAATAAAATTAGAATATTGTGTAACACCATACAAAAAGATAAACTCAAAATTGCTTAAAGTCCATCCATCCTTGTAGGTCTTAATTTTTTCAAGCATGGAAAATGTTCAATAGCTCCAGTGTATGTTAGATACATTTTACTTGAAGACAACACACCGTTATTCTCTGTGTTACTGAAGTAAATCTTTTAAATTCTGAATTGTATGTGTATAGTTACATTTTAATAGTAGAGTCTTTCCATGGACCCCAAAACAAGTCACAGGATATAATGTAGCAACATAAAAATCAAGGGCAAATAAGACATCAGTTCTGGAAAGTGGTGGCTAAATAGCAAATCAAACAAATGTCATGGGTGAAGTTAATAAATAATGCCAAGGTCAACTACAAGAAACCTATGTAAACAACAAAACAAGGTAAAGCACAGTCATAAAGAACAAAGGCTTTCAAGTCAGATAGATCTTTGATTTGAATTCTGTCTCCACTCGACTATAGTACCTTGGAAAAATCACCAATTTTAACTTAAACTTCCTTATTTATAGAATGAAGACAATAATCCTCATAATGCTGTTGCAAGGATTAAAAAAGGTAGTGTATATATTATTCTTCAGTATCTTTCACACAGTTAAGGTCAATCAACACGTGATTACTGCTTGCTACTATGTGCTAGGCACTTTTCTAAGGGATACAGTGGCTCTTCACCTGTAAAACTTACATATAGCTCAATATATTTTAAGAGTTATTGTCAACATCAGGCCATGAGGCAAAAGTTAGGTTAAGGAGTCAAAGTAAGGATGAAGTAAAATAGATATTAGAGTTATGAACTAGAGCCAAAATCAGAAAGTAACTAAGGTAAACAAATAAACAAGAACAAAGACTCAAAAGGGAAACATGAAGTGATACAACTATACTGTTAGAATGAAGCTGCTTTAAAGGAGCCAAGTGCATGATGTCTGTGTTGTGCTCCAATCCATTTAAGAACACCAACTGGATTTACTGAGTGGCCACTGTATGAAGAGAACTATTTTGGGTTATATACACTAACCCTGCCGATGCAGGGGACACAGGTTCGTGCCCCGGTCCGGGAAGAGCCCACATGCCGCAGAGCGGCTGGGCCTGTGAGCCATGGCCGCTGAGCCTGTGCGTCCGGAGCCTGTGCTCCACAACAGGAGAGGCCATGACAGTGAAAGGCCCGCGTACTGCAAAAAAAAAAAAAAAAAATAGTGCAAAACAGTGTTCTCCCTCTCAACAGTAAATGTAATGAGTGAGAATAATATGATGTAAACACGAACTGCTCCAGTAATCTAATGTTGTGTAACAAATCACCTCAAAACTTTTACTGGCTTAAAACAACACATTTGGATCATAAATATCATAAATATTCAATCTGAGCAGGGCTAGCAAGGACAGCTTATTTCTACACATCGTTGTCTGTGGCTTCTTGAAAGCAGGGGTCTAGCTCATTTACTCACACAATCTGGTGCCTGGGCTGAGAAGACTGGAAAGGCTGGGGCTGGGAAAACTGGGCTCCTCATGCATTTTACTGTATCTCCATATGGTCGTTCCATGTGGTCTCTCCAGTATGGAGGTTTCATGGTAGCCAGACTTCTTAAATGGCAGCTCAGGGCAACTAAGGCATGTGTCCTGAAAGATGGAAAGAGAGAGCACTAGCTGGAAATATCACTTTTTATGACATAGTCTTGGGAGTCCTGCAACATCACTTATGCCTCATTCTATTTGCTGGATGCAAGTCACTAAGGCTCACACATGTCAAGGGAAGGACAATTAGACTCCACTTTTTGTGAAAGGAGAGTCAAAGAAATTGCAAGCATACCTTTGCCTCAAATTATATTCCTTCTGCATGCAAAATACACTCTCTACTTCCCAAGACAGCACCACCTGTGCAAAAGTCTCATCTATTATGGCATCATGCATAGGTTCAAAGTCCAGAATCTCATCCAAGTGTGTATCAAACTGTTCAGATGTTATTTATCAAGTGCAGCTCCTCAGCTATAGCTATTCTCAATCTGTAGACCTGGTGAACTAAAAGGACGAGTTATAGGTGTTCTGCACACCAAATACCACAGTGAAAGAGGCATGAGATAATCATTGTAGACTATTCCATTGAAAGGGAGGTAAAAAATGGCAAGAAGCAGTCACTAGTTCATACACAATTCTGAATACCAGCCAGGGACATACTGATTCCATGCAACAGGCCTGAGAATGCAGCATAACATCTCTATATGTCTAAGTTCTACTCTCTGAGTTTATGGTTCCACCCTCTTAGTCATCCTTTTCCATAAATAAAAAAAAATTCTGATGTTTGCATATTACATAGTTTTATCGGCTTGCTTCCTGCCAGTGGAAACTTCAAAAGTCCAAAGGCTTCTTTTCACGTTGTACTATCTCTGTCCCTTTTAGTCAAACCTGGTAGTGTTTTTGCAAGTACACTTCTCTTAAAACTTCATGGATTTCTTTTAAATAGCAGTGCGGTTCATCCCATCAGACAAGAGTCAAACGCACAAAATTCACCATGATAAGAATTTCTATATCCTTGGCTGCTGTAAGGAAAAGACCTTGGTATTCTTAAAAGCCCTATTGTTGAACAGAAACAATTTGCAATACATGCCTTTTAAACTCCTTAGAGATATTCATCTGTTTTAGATACCACCTCGAATTTTTCTGAGGTCTTTGCAAAGAGTTGTAGTGTAACAACACCCTTGATATCATATTTGTTCCTTATTTTCCTGTGTCTTGGAATGATTTTTGTCCAAAAGTCTTTTCATAATTTCAGCATAATTTGCCATCTGAAGAAACTTAAATGAAAAACAGCTTTATTTTTGATTCCAGGAAGTCCTGGATCCATTATATATAAGGATCTTTCTTTCACTTAACACTCTCATCTTGCATTTTACTTATAGGCAGCTAGAAGAAGCTGGGTGACATCTTCAACACTCTCCTTTGGAATCTCAATTTTCCACTTCTACTTCATTCTATTTCCCACATTACTTCAGGTCATAGGGCCACATAATGTACCCATTCTTCCAATTTTCAGTAACATTATCCTCAATTTCCTTTCAGCTCTCACTGACAAGCCACCAGAAGTTTCTTCAAGGGCCATTAGACTTTAATAATATTCTCAAGGTCCTTCCATCTTCAGACTGCCACTCACTACCAAAGCCACATTTTCAGTTTCTATTATGGCAGTACCTCACTTCCAGGTACTAAAATGTGTTTCATTGATCAATTATTCAAAAACAAACACCCCAAAAATAGTGGCTAAAAACATTTATTTTGTTCATGAAGCTGTGGTCTATGCAAAAGCTTGGTATAAGAAATTAAAGAAAACCTAACTAAATGGAGAGCTATAATATATTCACTGATTGTAAAACTCAATATTATGAAGATGTCAATTCCCCCAAATTACCATATTGATTCAACACTATCTGTATCAAAATCCACCTACAATTTTTTTCATGAAAATTGACAAGCTCAGGCCAAAATTTATATGGAAATACATATAAAGTCAAATTCATTGTTTAAAAAACAAGTAGTAACACTATCTGAATTTTTCAAAACTTGCTAGAACACTACATTAATCAAGACAATGTATTATTTATATAAGAAAAGATACATAGATCAATGGAATTAAATAAAGAGTTCAAACCCACACTTCATGGTCAATTTTTTTTAACATCGTTATTGGAGTATAATTGTTTAACAATGGTGTGTTAGTTTCTGCTGTATAACAAAGTGAATCAGCTATACATATTCTTACATCCCCATATCTCCTCCCTCTTGCCTCTCCCTCCAACCCTCCGTATCTCACCCCTCTAGGTGGAAACAAAGCACCAAGCTGATCTCCCTGTGCTACGCAGCTGCTTCCCACGAGCTATCTATTTTACATTTGGTAGTGTATATATGTCCATGCCACTCTCTCACTTCGTCCAAGCTGACCCTTCCCCTCCCCGTGTCCTCAAGTCCATTCTCAATGTCTGCATCTTTATTCCTGTCCTGCCCCTAGGTTTTTCAGAACCTTTTTTTCTTTTTTAGATTCTATATATATGTGTTAGCATACGGTATTTGTCTTTCTCATTCTGACTTACTTCACTCTGTATGACAGTCTCTAGGTCCATCCACCTCGCTACAAAAAACTCAATTTCGTTTCTTTTTATGGCTGAGTAATATTCCATTGTATATATGTGCCACATCTTCTTATCCATTCATCCGTCGATGGACACTTAGGTTGCTTCCATGTCCTGGCTATTGTAAATAGAGTTGCAGTGAACATTGTGGTACATGACTCTTTTTGAATGATGGTTTTCTAAGGGTATATGCCCAGTAGTGGGATTGCTGGGTCATATGGTAGTTCTATTTTTAGTTTTTTAAGGAAATTCCATACTGTTCTCCAGAGTGACTGTATCAATTTACATTCCCACCAACAGTGCAAGAGTGTTCCCTTTTCTCCACACCCTCTCCAGCATTTATTGTTTGTAGATTTTTTTGATGATGGCCATTCTGACTGGTGTGAGGTGATATCTCATTGTAGTTTTGATTTGCAATTCTCTAATGATTAGTGATGTTGAGCATTCTTTCATGTGTTTGTTGGCAATCTGTATATCTTCTTTGGAGAAATGTCTATTTAGGGCTCTGCCCAATTTTGGAATGGGTTGTTTGTTTTTTTGATATTGAGCTGCATAAGCTGCTTGTATATTTTGGAGATTAATCCTTTGTCAGTTGCTTCATTTGCAAATATTTTCTCCCATTCTGAGGGTTGTCTTTTCACATTGTATATGGTTTCCTTTGCTATGCAAAAGCTTATAAGTTTCATTAGGTCCCATTTGTTTATTTTTGTTTTTATTTCCATTTCTTTAGGAGGTGGATCAAAAAGGATCTTGCTGTAATTTCTGTCATGGAGTGTTCCACCTATGTTTTCCTCTATGAGTTTTATAGTGTCTGGTCTTACATTTAGGTCTTTAGTCTATTTTGAGTTTATTTTTGTGTATGGTGTTAGGGAGTGTTCTAATTTCATTCTTTTACATGTAGCTGTCCAGTTTTCCCAGCACCACTTATTGAAGAGGCTGTCTTTTCTCTATTCTTGCCTCCTTTATCAAAGATAATGTGACCATATGTGCGTGGGTTTATCTCTGGGCTTTCTATCCTGTTCCATTGATCTATATTTCTGTTTTTCTGCCAGCAGCATACTGTCTTGATTACTGTAGTTTTATAGTATAATCTGAAGTCAGGGAGCCTGATTCCTCTGGCTCCATTTTTCTTTGTCAAGATTGCTTTGGCTATTCGGGGTTTTTTGGGTTTCCATACAAGTTGTGAATTTTTTTGTTCTAGTTCTGTGAAAAATGCCATTAGTAGTTTCATAGGGATTGTATTGAATCTGTAGTTTGCTTTGGGTAGTACAGTCATTTTCACAATGTTGCTTATTCCAATCCAAGAACATGGTATATCTCTCTATCTGTTTGTATCATCTTTAATTTTTTTCTTCAGTGTCTTATAGTTTTCTGTATACAGGTCTTTGTCTCCTTAGGTAAGTTTATTCCTTGGTATGTTATTCTTTTTGTTGCAATGGTAAATTGGAGTGTTTCCTTAATTTCTCTTTCAGATTTTTCATCATTAGTGTATAGGAATGCAAGAGATTTCTGTGCATTAATTTTGTATCTTGCTACTTTACCAAATTCATTGATTAGCTCTAGTATTTTTCTGGTATCATCTATAGGATTCTCTATGTATAGTATCATGTCATCTGCAAACAGTGACAACTTTACTCTTCTTCATTTCCTATTTGGATTCCTTTCTTTTTTTTTTTTTGCAGTATGCAGGCCTCTCACTGTTGTGGCCTCTCCAGTTTCGGAGCACAGGCTCCGGATGCGCAGGCTCAGCGGGCATGGATCACAGGCCCAGCCGCTCCGCAGCATGTGGGATCTTCCCGGACCAGGGCACAAACCTGTGTCTCCTGCATCGGCAGGCAGACTCTCAACCACTGCCCCACCAGGGAAGCCCTGGATAACTTTTATTTCTTTTTCATCTTTGATTTCTGTGGCTAAAACTTCCAAAACAATGCTGAATAATAGTGGTGAGAGTGGGCAAACTTGTCTTGTTCCTGATGTTAATGGAAATGGTTTCAGTTTTTCACCATTGAAGATGATGTGGGCTGTGGCTTTGTCATATATGTTCTTTATTATGTTGAGGTAAGTCCCTCTATGCGCTTTCTGGAGGTTGTTATCATAAATGGGTGTTGAATTTTGTCAAAAGCTTTTTCTGCATCTATTGAGATGATCATATGGTTTTTATTCTTCAGTTTGTTAATGTGGTGTATCACATTGATTGATTTGCGTATACTGAAGAATCCTTGTATTCCTGGGATAAACCCCACTTGATTATGTTGTATGATCCTTTTAATATGCTGTTGGATTCTGTTTGCTAGTATTTTGTTGTGGATTTTTGCATGTATGTTCATCAGTGATATTGTCCTGTAGTTTTCTTTCTTTCATCTTTGCCTGGTTTTGGTATCAGGGTGATGGTGGTCTCGTAGAATGAGTTTGGGAGTGTTCCTCCCTCTGCTATATTTTGGAAGAGTTTGAGAAGGATAGGTGTTAGCTCTTCTCTAAATGTTTGATAGAATTCACCTCTGAAGCCATCTGGTCCTGGGCTTTTGTTTGTTGGAAGATTTTTAATCACAGTTTCAATTTCAGTGCTTGTGATTGGTCTGTTCATATTTTCTGTTTCTTCATGGTTCAGTCTTGGAAGGTTGTGCTTTTCTAAGAATTTGTCCATTTCTTCCAGGTTGTCCATTTTATTGGCATGTAGTTGCTTGCAGTAATCTCTCATTATCCTTTTTATTTCTTCATGGTCAGTTGTTACTTCTCTGTTTCATTTCCAATTCTGTTGATTTGAGTCTTATCCCTCTTTTTCTTGATGAGTCTGGTTAATGGTTTATCAATTTTGTTTATCTTCTCAAAGAACCAGCTTTTAGTTTTATTGATCCTTGCTATCATTTCCTTCATTTCCTCTTCATTTACTTCTGATCTGATTTTTATGATTTCTTTCTTTCTGCTAACTTCGGGTTTTTGTTTGTTCTTTCTGTAATTGCTTTAGGTGTGATGTTAGGTTGTTTAGTTGAGATGTTTCTTGTGTCTTGAGGTAGGATTGTATTGCCATAAACTTCTGTCTTAGAACTGCTTTTGTTGCATCCCACAGGTTTTGGGTCACTGTGTTTTCATTGTCATTTGTTTCTAGGTATTTTTTTTATTTCCTCTTTGATTTCTTCAGTGATCTCTTGGTTATTAAGTATTGTATTGTGTAGCCTCCATGTGTTTATATTTTTTACAAATTTTTTCCTGTAATTGTTATCTAGCTTCATAGAGCTGTGGTCGGAAAAGATACTTGATATGATTTCAGTATTCTTAAATTTACCAAAGCTTGGTTTGTGACCAAGATATATTCTATCCTGGAGAGTGTTCCATGAGCACTTGAGAAGAAAGGGTAATCTGCTGGTTTTGGATGGAATGTCCTATAAATATCAATTAAGTCCATTTGTTTAATGTATCATGTAAAGCTTGTGTTTCCTTATTTATTTTTATTTTGGGTGATCTGTCCATTGGTGAAAGTGGGGTGTTAAAGTCCCCTACTATAATTGTGTTACTGTTGATCTCCCCTTTTATGGCTGTTAGCATTTGCCTTATGTATTGAGGTGCTCCTATGTTGGGTACATAAATATTTACAATTGTTATAACTTCTTCTGGGCTTGATCCCTTGATCATTATGTAATGTCCTTCTTTGTCTCTTCTAATAGTCTTTATTTTAAAGTCTATTTTGTCTGTTATGAGAATTGCTACTCCAGCTTTCTTTTGATTTCCACTTGCATGGAATATCTTTTTCCATCCCCTCACTTTCAATCTGTACACGTCCCTAGGTCTGAAGTGGGTCTCTTGTAGACAGCATATATACAGGTCTTGTTTTTGTATCCATTCAGGCAGTTTATGTCTTTTCTTGGAGCATTTAATCCATTTACATTTAAGGTAGTTACTGATATGTATGTTCCTATTACCATTTTCTGAATTGTTTTGAGTTTGTTATTGTAAGTCTTTTCCTTCTCTTGTGTTTCCTGCCTAGAGAAGTTCCTTTAGGAGTTGTTGTAGAGCTGGTGGTGGTGCGGAATTCTCTTAGCTTTTGCTTATCTGTAAATGTTTTAATTTCTCCATCGAATCTGAATGAGATCCTTGCTGGTTACAGTAATCTTGGTTGTAGGTTTTTCCCTTTCATTACTTTACATATGTCCTGCCACTCCTTTCTTGCTTGCAGAATTTCTGCTGAAAGATCACCTGTTAACCTTATGGGGACTCTTTTGTATGTTATTTGTTGCTTTTCCCTTGCTGCTTCTTAATTTTTTTTCTTTGTATTTAATTTTTGATAGTTTGATTAATATGTTTCTTTTAGTGTTTCTCCTTGGATTTATCCTGTATGGGACTCATTGCTTTCCTGGACTTGATTATTTCCTTACCCATATTAGGGAAGTTTTCAAGTATAATCTCTTCAAATATTTTCTCAGTTCTGTTTTTTTTCCTCTTCTTCTCTGGGACCCCTATAATTTGAATGTTGGTGTGTTTAATGTGGTCCCAGAGGTCTCTGAAATTGTCTTCAATTCTTTTCATTCTTTTTTCTTTATTCTGCTCTGCGGTAGTTATTTCCACTATTTTATCTTCCAGGTCACTTATCTGTTCTTCTGTCTCAGTTATTCTGCTATTGATTCCTTCTAGAGAATTTTTATTTCATTTATTGTGTTGTTCGTCATTGTTTGCTTGCTCTTTAGTTCTTCTAGGTGCTTGTTAAATGTTTCTTGTATTTTTTTCATTGTATTTCCAAAATTTGTAGCATCTTTTCTATCATTACTCTAAATTCTTTTTCAGGTAGACTGCCTATTTCCTCTTCATTTGTTTGGTCTGGTGGGTTTTTACTTGCTCCTTCATCTGCTGCATATTTCTCTGTCTTCTTGTGTTGCTTAACTTACTGTGTTTGGGGTCTCCATTTTCCTGGCTGCAGGTTTGTAATTCCCATTGTTTTTCGTGTCTGCTCCAGTGGGTAAGGTTTGTTGCGTGGCTTGTGTAGGCTTCCTGGTGGAAGGGACTAGTGCCTGTGTTCTGGTAGATGAGGCTGGATCTTGTCTTTCTGGTGGGCCTGACCACATCCAGTGGTGACTTTTGGGGTGTCTGTGAACTTACTATGATTTTAGGCAGCCTCTCTGCTAATGGGTGGGTTTGTGTTCCTGTCTTGCTAGTTGTTTGCCATAGGGTATCCAGCACTGTAGCTTGTGGTCATTGAGTGGAGCTGGGTCTTAATGTTGAGATGGAGATCGCTGGGATAGCTTTTGCTGTTTGATATTACATGGGGCCGGGAGGTCTCCAGTGGACCAATGTGCTGAACTCTGCTCTCCTACCTCAGCTGCTCAGGCCTGACACCTGGCCAGAGCACCAAGACCCTGTCAGCCAAGCAGCTCAGAAGAAAAGAGAGAAAAAGAAAGAAAAAATATATATAAAATAAAGTTATTAAAATTGAAAAAAAATTACTAAAAATAAAAAAGTAATAAAAAAACAGAAGAACGAAAGAAGAGAGCAACCAAACAAAGAAACAAATCCTCCAATGATAACAAGCACTAAAAACTATAATAAAAAACAAAAACAAAAACCAGACAGTCAGAACCATAGGACAAATGGGAAAGGAAAAGCTATATAGACAAAATCACACAAAGAAGCATGCACATACACACACAAAAAGAGAAAAAGGAGAAACTAGAAAATATATATATATATATAAAATAAAAAAAGGAAGAGAGCAACCAGATAAATAAACAAATCTACCAATGATAATAAGCTCTAAATACTAAAGTATGATAAACATAAAACCAGAAACAAATTAGATGCAGAAAGCAAACCCCAAGTCTACAGTTGCTCTCAAAGTCCACCGCCTCAATTTTGGGAGGATTCATTGTCTATTCAGGTATTTCAGAGATGCAGTGTACATCAAGTTGATTGTGGAGATTCAATCCACTGCTACTGAGGCTGCTGGGAGAAATTTCCCTTTCTCTTCTTTGTTCACACAGCTCCTGGGGTTCAGCTTTGTATTTGGCCCTGCCTCTGTGTGTAGGTCTCCTGAGGTCGTCTGTTCCCATCCAGACAGGTTGGGGTTAACGTAACAGCTTATTAAGGGTCTCTGGGTCACTCAAGCTGGGGGGAGGGAGGGGTACGGAATGCAAGGTGAGGCTACAGGCAGCAGAGGCTGGTGTGATGTTGAAACAGCCTTAGGTGCGCTGTGTGTTCTCCTGGGGAAGTTGTCCCTGGATCACGGGATCCTGGCAGTGGCGGGCTGCACAGACTCCTGGTAGGGGCGGTGTGGATAATGACCTGTGCTTGTACACAGGCTTCTTCGTGGCTACAACAGCAGCCTTAGTGTTTCATGCCCGTCTCTGGTGTCTGCGCTGATAGCCGCGGCTCGCATCTGTCTCTGGACCTCGTTTAGGCAGTGCTCTGAATCCCCTCTCGTCACACACCCCGAATTATGGTCTGTTGCCTCTTAGGCAGGTCCAGACTTTTTCCCGGACTCCCTCCCAGCTAGCTGTGGTGCACTAGCCCCCTTCAGGCTGTGTTCATGCAGCCAACCCCAGTCCTCTCCCTCAGATCTGACCTCCGAAGCCTGAGCCTCAGTTCCCAGCCCCAACCCACACTGGCAGGTGAGCAGATAAGCGTCTCAGGCTGGTGAGTGCTGGTTGGCACTGATCCTCTGTGCAGGAATCTCTCCACTTTGCCCTCTGCACCCCTGTTGATGTGCTCTCCAAGGTGGCTCCAAAGCTTTCCCCCCGCCCACCCCCCATTTCCACCAGTGAAGGGGCTTCCTAGTGTGTGGAAAATTTTCCTCCTTCACAGCTCCCTCCCCGAGGTGCAGTCCCATCCCTATTCTTTTGTCCCTGTTTTTCCTTTTTTCTTTTGCCCTACCCAGGTATGTGGGGAGCTTCTTGCCTTTTGAGAAGTCTGAGGTCTTCTGCCAGCATTCAGTAGGTGTTTTGTAGAGTTGTTCCACATGTAGATGTATTTCTGATGTATTTGTGGGGAGGAACGTGATCTCCACGTCTTACTCCTCCACCATATTGAAGGTGCCCCCTCAAGGTGATTTCGGTCAATTAATTTTTGTTTAATTTATTTTAATTTTATTTTAATTTTTGGCTGCATTGTGCCTTTGTTGCTGTATGCGGGCTTTCTCTGGTTGTGGCAAGCTGTGCCTACTCTTTGTTGCAGTGCACGGGCTTCTCATTGCAGTGGCTTCTCTTGTTGTGGAGCACAGGCTCTAGGCACGCAGGCTCACTAGTTGTGGCGCACATGCTCTGTTTCTCCGTGTCATGTGGGATCTTCCAGGCCAGGGCTCGAACCCATGTCCCCTGCATTTGTAGGCAGATTCTTACACACTGCGCCACCAGGGAAGCCTCTTGGTCAAGTAATTTTTGACAAGGTTGTAAAGTCAATTCAACAGGGGAAAATTGTCTTTTGAAAAAATGCTACTGGACCAATTGAATGTCTATCTATATACAAACAACAACAACAACAAAACTCTTACAACATTACCTTATACCAAAAAATTTAGCTGGCAATGAATTATAAATGTAAATGTAAGAAATTAAAATATAAAACTTCTAGAAATAAACACAGAAGAGAATTTGTGACCATGATTTTTCGAAAAAGATAAATTAGATTTTATTAAAACTTAAAACGTTTGTTTTTCAAAAGACACCATTAAGATAATAAAAAGACCCTTCTGTCTGGAGGAAAACAGAGTCAGTTTTACTACAACAATTGTTTTGAGAAGGCAAATTTGTTCCCATATGATATATTAGGGGACAATTTGAGAATGACATGAATTTCTTTTTTTTTTCTTCCAGTTTTATGGAGATATAACTGACATACAGCACTACATAAGTTTAAGGAGTACAGCATATGATATGATTTACAGACCTCATGAAATGATTAACACAATAAGTTTAGTGAACATCCATCATCTCATACAGATACAAAATTAAAGAAATAGAAAAAAATTTCCGTGTGATGAAAGCTCTTTGGATTTACTCTCTTAACTTCCATATGTAACATAAAACAGTGTTAATTATATTTATCATGCTGTATGTTACATCCCTGGTACTTTTTTTATCTTACAATTGGAGGTTTGTACCTTTTAACTGCCTTCATCCAAGTCCATCTCCCCGCAACCTCAGTCTCTGGTAGCCATAAAGCTGATCTCTTTTCTATGAGTTTGTTTCCTGTTACATAACATAATGATTTAATATTTCTATATATTTCAAGATGATCATCATGATAAGTCAAATTACAATAGGTCACCATACAAAGATATTACATACTTATTGAATCTTCCCCATCTGTATATTTCATACATGTGACTCATATTTTGCACCTGGAATTTTCTACCTGTTAATCTCCATCACTTGTTTCTCTCCTCCCTGCACCCACTTCCCTTCTGGCAATCATGTGTTTCTTCTCTGTTGTTTTGTTACATTTGTTTTTTAGATTCCACATACAAATGAAATCATACATTATTTGTCTTTCTCTGTCTGACTTATTTCACTTAGCATAATATGCTCCAGGTCCATCTATGCTGTCACAAATGGTGAGATTTCATTCTTTTTTATGGCTGGTAATATTCCATTGTATGTATATATCACGTCTTCTATATAGATCCATCTATTGATGGGCGCTAAGTTTGTTTTCATATCTTGGCTATTGTAAGTAATGCTGCAAAGAACATAGGTGTACATACATCTTTTCTAATTAGTGTTCTCATTTTCTTCAGCTAAATACCCAGGAGTGAAATGGCTAGATTGTATGGTAGCTCTATTTTTAATTTTTTTGAGGAATCTCAATACTATTTTCCAGAGTGGCTGCACAATTTACAGTCCCATTAATAGTGCACAAGTGTTCCATTTTTTTGCCACATTTTTCCAATGCTTGCTGTTTGTTATCTACTTTATAATAGCCATTATGGCATGTTTGAGGAGATAACATGTGGTTTTGATTTGCATTTCCAGGATGATTAGTGATGTCAATCATCTTTTTAAAAAATTTATTTTATTGAAGTATAGTTGATTTACAATGTGTTAATTTCTACTGTGCATCAAAGTGATTCAGTTATACATACATATATGTATATATATATGTATATATATATTTTTTGTATTCTTTTCCATTATAATTTATCACAGGATACTGAATTCCCTGTGCTATACAGTAGCAGCTTGTTGTTCATCCATTCTTTATATAGTAGCTTGCATCTGTGAATCCCAAACTCCCAATCCACCCCTTCTTCACCCTCCCACCACTTTGGCAACCAGAAATCTGTTCTCTATGTCTGTGAGTCTGTTTCCTTTTCATAGATAAGTTTATTTGTGTCATATTTTAGGTGCTACATATAAGTGATATCATATGGCATTTGTCTTTCTCTTGACTTACTTCATTTAGTATGATAATCTCTAGGTCCATTTATGTTGCTGCAAATGGCATTATTTCATTCTTTTTTATGACTGAGTAGTATTCCATTGTATATATGTATCACATCTTTAACCATTCATCTGTCTATGGATATTTATTCCATGTCTTGGCTATTGTAAATAGTGCTGCAATGAACATTGGGAGGCATGTATATTTTTGAATTATAGTTTTATAGTTTTCTTGGGATATATGCTGAGGAGTGGGATTGCTGGATCATATGGCAACTATATTTTTAGTTTTTTGAGGAACCTCCATACTGTTTTCCATAATGGCTACACCAATTTACATTCCCAGCATCTGTGTAAGAGGGTTCCCTTTTCTCCACACCCTCTCCAGCATTTATTGTTTGCAGATTTTTTGATGACAGCCATTCTGGATGTCAAGGATCTTTTAATGTGTTTGTTGGCCATCTGTATGTTTCCCTTGAGAAAAATGTCTTCAGGTGCTTTGCCCATTTTTAAATTATTTTTTTCAAATAACTGTTAGGGAAATGACAGTTTAAATTTTATTTTTTTTATTGAGGTAGAGGTGATTTATAATATTTTGTTAGTTTCAAGAGTATAACATAGTGATTCAAAATTTTTATAGATTACACTCCATTCATAGTTTATATATTATAAAATATTGGCTACATTCCCTGTACTATACAATGTATCCTTGTAGTTTATTTATTAAACTACATGGTAGTTTATACCTCTTAATCCCCTGTCCCATCTTGCCCTTCCCTCTCCCTACTAGCAACCACTAGTTTGTTCTCTATATCTGAGAGTTTGTTTCTTTTTTGTTATATTCATTAGTTTTATTTTTTAGATTCCACATATAAAATATATACAGTATTTGTCTTTTTCTATCTGACTTATTTTACTAAGCATAATACCCTCCAGTTCCATCCATGTTGTTGCAAATGGCAAATTTTCATTCTTTCTTATGGCTGAGTAGTATTCCATTGTATTGGGGTGTATATCTATATCTATCTATCTATATCTATCTATCTATCTATATCTATCTATCTATCTATCTATCTCACATCTTCTTTACCCATTCACCTGTTGATGGATACTTAGGTTGCATCCATTTCTTGGCTGTTGTAAATAATGCTTCTATGAACATTGGGGTGCATATATCTTTTCAAATTAGTGTTTTCATTTTCTTCAGATATATACCCAGGAGTGAAATTGCTGGATCATACGGTAGTTCTAAGTTTTTTGAGGAACGCCCCTACTATTTTTCCACAGTGGCTGCAACAAATTTACATTCCCACCAACAGTGTATAAGGGTTCCCTTTTCTCCACATCCTCTCCAACATTTGTTATTTGTAGACTTTCTGATGATAGCCATTCTGACAGATGTGAGGTGACATCTCATTGTGATTTTGATTTGCAATGTTGAGCATCTCTTCACATGCCTGTTGGATATCTGTATGTCTTCTTTGCAGAAATGTCTATTCAGGTCTCCTTCCCATTTTTTTGATAGTGTTGTTTGTTTTTTCGATATTGAGTTGTATAAGTTATTTTTATATTTTGGATATAATGCCTTGTCAGTCACAACATCTGCAAATATTTACTCCCACTCCATAGGTTGTCTTTTTGTTTTGTTGATAGTTTCCTTTGCTGTTCAAAAGCTTTTAAGTTTGATTAGGTCCCATTTGTTTATTTTTGCTTTTATTTCTTTTGCCATGGGAGACCAATCTAAGAAAATACTGCTACGATTTATGTCAGAGAATATTTTGTCTACGTTCCCTTCTAGAAATTTTATGGTGTCATGTCTCATATTTATGTCTTGAAGCCACATTTAGTTTTTTTATGCATATTGTGTGAAGTTTTCTAATTTCATTGACTGACATGTAGCTTTCCAGCTTTCTGAGAACAACTTGTTAAAGAGACTGTCTTATGCATTGTATATTCTTGCCTACTTTGTTGTAGATTAATTGACCATAGGTGCGTGGATTTAACTCTGGGCTCTGTATTCTGCTTCATTGATCCATATGTCTGTCTTTGTGCCAATACCATGCTGCTTTGATTACTGAAGCTTTGTAGTATTGTCTGAAGTCTGGGAGGGTTATGCTTCCAACTTTGTTCTTTTTCTCAGGATTGCTTTGGCAATTCTGGGTCTTTTGTGGTTCCATATAAATTTTAGGATTATTTGTCCTAGTTCTGTGAAAAATGTCATAGGGATGACATTAAATCTGTAGATTGCTTTGGGTAGTATGGCCATTTTAACAATATTCATTCTTCCAATCCAAGAGAACATGATATCTTTCTATTTCTTTTAATTATCTTCAGTTTCCTTTAACAATGTTATATAGTGCTTAGTGTATAGGACTTTCACCTCTGTGGTTAAGTTACTCCTAGGTATTTTATTTTTTTGATGGGATTTTAAATGGAATTATTCTTTACTTTCTCTTTTTGACATTTTATTGTTAGTGAAAATAAATGAAACAGATTTATTTATATTAATCTTGTATCCTGCTACCTTGATGAATTGATTTATTCGTTTTTGTGTGGAGACTTTAGGGCTCTCTATATAGAGTACCATGTCAACTGCAAAGAGTGACAGTTTTACCCCTTCCCTTCCAATTTAGGATACCTTTTATTTCTTTTTCTTTTTAGGCTGCTGTGGATAGGACTTCCAATACTATGTTGAATAGAAATGGTGGATATCTTAGTCTTGCTACTGAATTTAGTAGGAAGGCTATCAGCTTTTCACCATTATTATGTTCGCTGTGGTTTGCTGTAGATGGCTTTTATTATGTTGAGATATGTCCCCTCTATACCCACTTTGGTGAGAATTTTTATCATAAATGGATGTTGAATTTTATCAATTTTTTTTCTGAGTCTATTGAGATGATCATGTTTTTGTTAATGTGGTGTAACACATTGATTTTTTTTATGTCAAACCATTCTTGTGACCCTGGAATGAATCCAACTTAGTCATGGTGTATGATCTTTTTTTAAGTATTCTTGGATTTGGTTTGCTAATATTTTGTTAAGAAGTTTTCCTCTATATTCATCAAAGATATTGGCCTATAATTTTTTTTGGCAGTGTCTTTTTCTGGTTTTAGTATCAGGGTGATGGTGGCTTCATAAAATGAATTTGGAATTGTTCCCTCCTCTTCAATTTTTTGGAATTGTTTGAGCAAAATAGGCATAAGTTATTTGTATGCTTGGTATTCCCCAGCTCTTAGCTTCATTGATCTTTTCTATTTTTTAGTCTCTATTTTATTTATTTCTGCTCTGATATTTATGATTTTTTTCCTTCTACTAACTTTAGGTTTCACTTGTTCTTCTTTTTCTAGTTCCTTTGGGTATAAAGTTAGGTTTTCTATTTGAGATTTTTTGTTTCTTGAGGTAGGCTTTTATCACTATTTATAAATTTCCCCCTTAGAACCACCTTTGCTGTGTCCCATAGATTTTGGACCATTGTGTTTTCATTTTCATATGTCTCCCATATTCTTTTATTTCTTCTTTCATTTCTTCAGTGATCCATTGGTTTAGTAGCTTATTGTTTAGCCTCCACATGTTTGTGTTTTTTGCAGATTTTTTTCTTGTAGTTGATTTCTAGTCTCATAGTGTTGTGGTTAGAAAAGTTGCTTGATATTGTCTCAGTTTTCTTAAATTTACTGAGAATGATTTTGTGGTCTAGCATGTGATATATCCTGGAGAATTTTCAACGTGGACATGAAAAGAATGTGTAATCTGCTGCTTTTGGATGGAATGTTCTATCTATAATCTACCTATCTATCATCTATTAAATTCATCTGGTCTTAATGGGTCATTTAAGGTCAGTGCTTCTTTGTTGATTTTCTGTCTAGATGATCTGTCCGTTGATGTAAGTGAGCTGTTAAAAGTCCCTATTATTGTGTTACTGTCAATTTCTCTCTTTATGTCTGTTAATATTTGCTTTATGTATTTAGGTGGTCCTGTGTTGGGTGCATATATATTTGCAATTGTTGTATCTTCTTCTTGGATCGATCCCTTTATCGTTATGCAATGTCCTTCTTTCTCTTGTTACAGTCTTTGTTTTAAAGTCTATTTTGTCGATATAAATACTGATGCACCAGCTTTCTTTTGACTTCCATTTTCCTGGAATATCTTTTTCCATCCTTTCAACTTTTAGTCTGTGTGTAACTTTAGATCTAAAGTCAGTCTCTTATAAGCAGCATATATATGGGTCTTGTTTTTGTATCCATTTGGCCAGTCTATATCTTGGGGTTTGAGCATATTGTTCATATAAATTTATAGTAATTATTGATATGTATGTACTGATTGCCATTTTGTTAATTGTTTTGGGGTTGCTTTTGTAGTTGTTTTTTGTTCTTTTGCTCTCTTCTTTCATGATTAGATGACAATCTTTAGTGTTATGTTTGGATTCCTTTCTATTTTGTGTGTATTTATCATTATAGATTTTTGGTTTGTAATTGTCATGAGGTATACATTATTATTTTAAGTTGCTGACCTCTCAAGTTCAAATGAATTTTAACAACACTGTATTTTTATCCTCCCACAACATTTGTTTTGACCTCATATTTTACATCTTTTTCTTTTGTGTATACCTTAACCAGTTATTGTGGATATATATTTGATTTGACTATATTTGTCTTTTAACCTTCTTACTAGCTTGTATGTGGTTGATTTACTGCCTTTACTGTACATTGCCTTTACCAATGAGATTTTTTCTTTTGTAATTCTCCTGTTTCTAGTTGTGGCCTTTTCTTTTTCACTTAGAGAAGTCCCTTTAACATTTGTTGTAAAACTGGTTTGGTGGTGCCGAACTCTTTTAGCTTTTGCTTGTCCATGAAACTCTTTATCTATCAAATCTGAATGAAAGCCTTGCTGTGTGTGTATTCTTGGTTGTAGCTTTTTGCCTTTCATCTCATTAAATATATTGTACCAGTCACTTCTCACCTGAAGAATTTCTGCTTAAAAGTCAGCAGATAGATTTATGAGAGTTTCCTTTTATGTAACTTGCTGCTTTTCCCTTGCTGCTTTTTAATACTACCTCTTTAATTTCTAACACTTTAACTGCAATGTTTCTTGGTCTGGTACTCTTTTGCTTGATCCTGTATGGGACACTCTGTGCTTTCTTAACCTGGATGTTTGTTTTCTCTTCCAGCTTAGGGACATTTTCATCTTTTATGTCTTCAAATATGTCCTCTGCCCCTACTCTCTCTCTCCTCCTTCTGAGACTGCCCTATAATGTGAATGGTAGTAAACTGTCCTCATTTCTTTTTATTCTCTTTTCAGTTCAACTTCAGTCATTTCCACCATTCTGTCTTCCAGCTCACTGATCTGTTCCTCTGTATCATCTAATCTACTATTCCTTCCAGTGTATTTTGAAATTTCAGTTATTATTTTCTTCATGTCTGTTTGGTTCTTCTTTGTATTTTCTCTTTGTTGAAGATTTCTAACTTCTTATTCTGTTCATCCAATGTTCTCCTGAGTTTTTGCACATCTTTAGAGTCATTCCCTTGAACACTTTATTGGGTAGATTGCTTATCTCCACTTCACTTAGTTTCTCTTCTGGGTTTTACCTTGTTCCTTTTTTTTCTTGGAACTTATTCCTGTCACCTCATTTTGCCTAATTTGCTGTTTTTATATCAATGTATTTGGTAGGTTGGTTACACTTTCCAACCTTGGAGAAGGGACCTTTTGTAGGAGATGTTCTATGCTTCCCAGCAGTGCACTCCCATCTGGTTACCAGAGCTATATGCTCTGGGGTGCCCCCTATGTAGGCTGCATGTGTCCTTCTGTGGTGGTGGACTGACTACTATGGACTATCTAGCAGTTGTGGTTGGCTCCTGGTCCATTTGGTGGCCAGAACCTGTCTTGTGGAGAGGCTTCTGGCCACTGGTGAGTGGGTCCAGGTCATGAGATGGCTGGCTGTGGAGCCTCAGGGGGTTCCAGGGCTAGTGTTGACCTATCGGTAGGTGGAGTCAAGTTATGGGGTGGGTGGTTGTGAAGCTGGGGTTCCTGGATTTAATATCAAACTGCTGGCAGGGGGGACTGGTTCCTGACATGGCTGGCTTCACAGTCCAGGGTATCCTAAAGCTGGTGTTGGCTTACTTGTGATTGGGGCTGGATCCTGGTGTGCAATGCTGAGGGTTCCAAGGTGTCTTGGAGCTGGTGTCAACCTGCTGGTAGGCAGGCCAGGGCCCAGGATGTCCTGGGAGTAGTGCTGGCCCATGGGTGGGTGGACCCAGGACACCAGGTGAATGCACAAAACTGCACCCATTTGAACTGAACCATATAGGTATATACAAAATGAACACACATCCATTAAAAACTTAGCAGTTACCTTAATTCACTGTTATCTTTTAAGTTTTCATATTTGTGGATATCTATATAAACAGATAGATATAGATATCAACATTCAAAACAGATCTTAATATCTTGATTCAAAAAGGCCAAGCAGTGCATGTAAAAGTAAAGCTTTAAGTATTAAAGAGAAGTTTGAAATAATAAAGTAATTTTAAAGGAATGAGAGAACATGTGGTAGCTCCTCAGCAACAGGCATAAAGGAATATATATTGCGGACCATCAGAGAAAACACTGAGAAGATAAATAAAGTCCATCGCTGGAACAACTTCAAGTGTTGCAAAGTCAATAAGAAGAGGGCCTAAAAAAATAGAAGCAGTGGAAAAATTGTGCATATGGGTTAAAAACCAAACAGTAAAAAAATTAGAAACTTTTTCCACAAAGAGAAATCAGTACCTGTATTCAAAAAGCTTAAATATAAATTGCTGTAGCCTACAAAATTGGGTCCTTCATGCTAGTATTGGCTAGTATGGTGGTGTCAAATAGTGCTAGATGTGTAGGGATGGAAACACAATTCTAGAGTGACTTGTTATTTTTCTATCAGGATTTGGATGGTATTTTTACAGTCTTTTGGCATTCATTATTGCTTTTAAAAATAACCTAACAGTGTTGTTGTCCTTCTAGGAAGGTCATTTTCTCTCCAGTTCCTTTCAACATCTTGTCTTTGAGGTTTGCCATTTCACTATGCTGGGTCTAGACATGGATGTCACATTATACTACTTGGAATCTGTTGGCCTCCTTGAATTGTGGATTAACGTGACTGATGAATTCTGAAAAATTCTCAGCCATTATCTCTTCAAAATCCTATTTCTCTCCTCTGCTATTGATACTTCAATTAAACATATGTTGGAGTTTCTCATTATATCCTTGTTACTGTTTAATTCACTCTCTTTCATATTTTCTATTTCTTTTTCTCTCCTGCATCTGGATAATTTATTATGATGAATATTTCATTTCACTAATTCTCTCTTCACTTGTGTCTATATGCTTCTAGTCCCATTTACTGAGTTTTCAGCAGGTGGCAGAAATAGAAAACTGGTACAAGAGAATTGTAAAACCAGAAAATTATTTATGTTAACATTTGAGTGACACCAATAAAGACAATTCATTCAGCTATTTGTCATGGTCCCTAACTTGTCAGTATGGATTACCTCAGAAGCAAATCATAAGCCAAGAATTTAAGTGCATGTAGTATGTTTGGGGTGTGATCTCAAGAAACACTGGTATGGAATTGAAGAAGTGAGATAGGAAAAGAAGGAAGCTAACAAAGGGCTTACTATCAAGCAAGTTACCATTGAAAGCAACTGAAGCATAATACTTCTGAGGAACTCTGGAAGAATAGTGTTTCTCCAACTTTAGAATGTATGAACATCACCTACTTAAGCACAGATTCTTTGGCCCCACTCCAAGAGATTTTGATACAGTAATTTTGGAGTGGATTCTAAGAATTTGCATTTCTAACCAACTCTCAAGCAATGGTGATGTTGATGTTACAAGTCAGTGGATCACACTTTAAGCAGTGGTGTAGAACACACTTCTGAGGACATTATCCTGCTCAAGAGGCAAGGGAACTGGGGTGTTTATTCACCATCTACCATCAGTCATTGCTCTAAAAAGACCGCTTTCAGACAGTATTAATACCCTGGTACTACCTGCCTGCCTGCACATAGGCCAAACAGGTATCTGCAGCAAGGAGAAACCCCTCAGGGAATCAGTCAAATGTGCTGGCAGTTGGAAATCAGGTTGGCATGTATTGAAATGGAAAGTGCCAAGATAATGTGAACAGAGTACTGACATTTGCCATACTGCCATATATGGTGTCATGGGGAAAATAAACATGAAACAAGAAATTACACAAATAACTTACAATTACGATGTGCTGTAAAAGTAAATTACATGAGACTACCCCTAAATACAGCTTCATATTATTTCAGGTGGCAACTTTTCACAAACTGTTAAACACAAACTCCAGATCGATATTATATACAATAGCCATTATTGGATGTACAGTATTTTATTTGAAGTCACTGTGATTGACAGTTTATATTACAAATGTGTGCAGAATCATTAAGTTTTCCATTTTGTTTCATTTGGATAAAACTTAGCTAGGATTACTTTGTTCTATAAACCTTAAATTGCAAATATGGAAGAAGGCTATGTTTACCTCAGTTAATTTTTTTCATTAAATTGTTTCACCAAGAGAAACTCTAAACTAGTATTTTGAAAAGTATGTTATAATCTATTCTGTTATATATGTCCTCTTTATTTTGTAAATCTCTACTCACTTTCCTATCCAAATATATTTATTTCCCTAAAGAGTTAGCAACTACAATGTTAGGGAACAGTCCATAAAAATTCAGGGGTTCCAAGAGCACCTTCAGATTTGATAATTTGTTGGAAGGACTCAGAACTCACTGAAAGCTGTTATATTCACAGTTACAGTTTACTACAAGGAAAGGAGACATTAAAATCAGCCCAGGTAAGAGGCACTTAGTACAGAGTCTAAGAAAGTAATACAGAGCTTCCAGTCTTCTACAAGTAATGGACAGTGTTATTTTCCTGGTATCAATGTGTGACAACACACAGTACTGCCAACCAGGGAAGCTCACCTGAGCCTTGGTGTCCAGAGCCTTTACTCTGGCTCTATCACAGTGGCATGACTGACAGCCCATATGGCTGATTTCAGTTTCTAGCCCCTTAGGAAGTTGAGCTGATATTGCTTGACTCAGAGTCCCATCCTAAATCACACTGTTAACTATCTGGCTTGGCCCAAGGTCCCAAGGCAAACAAAGACACTTCTATCAGCCATGACACTCCAAGAGCTTAGAGATTACCTCACAAAAGCCAAGGGTAAAAAACCAGATCTATTTTGGGGCAAATTTAAATTTTTTACTACACTGAACCTTACCCTGCTATCATTGTGTGTAGTCATTACACTAAATAGCCCCTATATTTTTCTTTACCTTACTT
The DNA here is from genome assembly GCF_937001465.1 of Orcinus orca. Lineage (NCBI taxonomy): Eukaryota > Metazoa > Chordata > Mammalia > Artiodactyla > Delphinidae > Orcinus > Orcinus orca. Next base: position 30,785,085 of record NC_064569.1, on the reverse strand, counting down.
ATCTTAACTGCCACATTATGATATTGATAAAAATGTAACTAAGTGTGAACTTTTGTAATGAATGTGCTTTTAATAGCTGCTAGACTTTGATTTGTATTTGGGGAAAAAATCAGTTTACATGATACTTGAAACAACCCAAGATTCAAAGCTCAATCTTATTCTAGTATCACCAGTATCGTCTTCTTTTCCATATATAGGTCTTCATTACTACAATATGTCATATTTTACAAAACAATGCTCAGGATAATCAATCCACTATGGAATACTTTTTATTGAATACCAGGATGAAAATCTGGCCTTTTGGAAAAAAACCAGTGTACATCAGATAATTATATTACCCTTTCATGAGATTACCCTACTTTAAGAAAATTATTTTAGAGTTCATTGTGCTCTCTCTGAGGCAGCAAAGAGAGCTTCCTAAAACTAGCTAAAAACCTAAAGATTGCTACTGTTTAAATATTAGCTATTAGTGTTTCTAAATTGTTATGTTTCAGATCACCTCTGTAAAACAAACTATTGAGTGATATGTGTACATGTAAAAATGCAGCATCTAATCATCCTTTAACAGAAAGTCCTAACAATTTTATTTTTGTTACAGTTAGATATCAGAATGCCCCCTGCTGGTCACTTTGTAATATACCCATACAAATGTCCATTTTCTAAAATGACTAGTGTGAACATTTAAAATCTTGACCAAAAACAATAATTGTTATGTTGGAAACAAAGCCCATATTTTACAAATGAGAAATTCTGATGCATTATTTATGAAAATCTTATGTAATATTAAAATTAGTAAACATAAATTATTTTCCAATGTTGATCAATTCTTTTACAAAAGCATTAAAACATTTTTTTAATCTTGAAGAGAAAAACCATTCCTCTGAATTAATATAAGCAAAACCAAAAAATGTTCTCCAAATTAGAAAAAAATACTTTATCTAAAAATTAAGGCCAGAATTTTTAATGATGGTATAGTAGTTAAGAGAAGTAGCTAAGAAAATTCTTATAATTAAGTTATAAAACATATTTAGTATTATTTAGTATTATTTTCTGTCTTAAGCTCTTGGGAGAGAACATTTTTGCCAAAAGATGCAACAGCACTAAATTTTAACATAAATGCAACAAAGAAGTAATTAAACATATTTTTAATCCATAAACAACAGCATATCATAATGTAATTAATAATTACCATAAGAAAGATAGTAAATTTACATATATCTAATTTTCTAAAAAACTTTGACATACTAAAGCTATTAAAAATACCTATGGGAATACTTCCACCTAGTTGCTTAGCTACAAAAATATTCTCATTCTTTATTATGTTAATAAAACTCTAACCGTTAAACCAAATGCAAAATCTCAGGCTGAGGTTTTAGAATATTAGTTGTTTTTAAGGATTTCCTGCCCTCCAGTGGTATCTGCCTTAATATTTTCATTGCACCTTTCAACGTTACAAAAAGAAGACACATCTTTTCTACATTTACATTTTGAAATTATATCACATTGTATGGCAGCATCTAATTTTTCTTCAATTACAGGTTCACTCTCCGTTTGTATCCATGCATCACACCTTGCAACCTGCAGAATGCAGTTATTATTGGTTACGTTTTGAAATATATGTGCTGAATTACACTGAGACTGTGGAAACTGATCTATATTACTATTCATTGAGAACTGGTTAAAATCCTCATTTTGTTTATGAAATTTGGCATTGTTTTTAATAATCCTATCACATGGAAGTTTCTCCATGCTTTCTAAATAAAAATTATTAGTTGTTTCTTCGGTTTGATGGATCTCCTATTTGAACCTTCAATTTGATCTTCATCTTCAGATGGCTAAAAGAAATTTAGTAATTTTGCTCTTAATGATGCTTAAATTAAAAAAACAATCACTTCAAAGTAGACATTCTTTTTTTTTTTTTTTTTTTTTTCGGTACGCGGGCCTCTCACTGTTGTGGCCTCTCCCATTGCGGAGCACAGGCTCCGGATGCGCAGGCTCAGCGGCCATGGCTCACGGGCCCAGCCGCTCGGTGGCATGTGGGATCTTCCCGGACCGGGGCACAAACCCGTGTCCCCTGCATCGGCCACTGCGCCACCAGGGAAGCCCGAAAGTAGACATTCTTAAAATTCACATTATAGAAAATTTCAAAAATAAAAGAGACTTTGGCAGGTGGCAAATCAACCTAGATTTAGAATTTTTTTTTAATCAAGGTTATGGATTTTAAAATAGCATGAAACAATAATAATCCTTATATTAAAGATGCAAAAGCACAAAAAAGAGAAGATTTTTGTCCATTATTAGTCTTCATACTCATAGGTGACATCACCCTACTACCTTTTCACAGAGAGGAAATGAAATACAACATATACTCTTCAACTACTTAAGAAGAGTGAAGTAGAAGTATAACTTTGAAAGAAAAAGCTAACACATACAATTTGTTTTAATATTCACTCATTGAGTCATTAAGTCAAAAAATATCTATATTGAGCTCAGTCTCAAGAAAGACTCATTAAGAATGGTATCAGCTAACAGGAAATCAAATAGACAAAAGAAAGGTTAAACAGCAATAAATATCAAAACTGTTATATAAAAAATCAAATTTTAAGAACTTTTAATAGGTCTAGATTTCAATTTAGTAGCTTGAATTTTTCAACTTCAAGAAAAATTTATCTTTTAATTACTGAACTAACCAAAATACTGTTTTAATAAAAATCTTATATAAAAGTATTGATTATTCTAGCTAAAAATAAAAAGCAAAGTTAACATAAAAAAACCTAAAATGAGATATAGACCTAAGCTGATTGGCACTAAAATAGGAAAAGTAAGCCCAAGAAACAGCATTAAACTGGCTGGGCATAAATTAGAGAAAATAGGATCAGTACATTTATTTATTCAAGAAATAAATACTCAGCATCTGCAATGTGAGTGAAGCAGACATATTTGCTGCTCTCTACAGCACACACTCTTATGTGTGGAAATGACGTTAATCAAATAATTACACACAAGCATATGTAATTACAAGTTGAACAAAGCATTATGAAGAGCAAGCATGAAGCACTTCAAGAGCCATAACTAAGGAGTCTAATTTAGATTGAAAAGCCAAGGAGGGGCTTTCAAAAGAAGTGACATATTTAAGCTGCGACCTAAAGGATGAATAACAGTAATGTAAGAAACAGAATATATAAATGTGCTGAAGCAGAAAAGTGACTTAAGAAGCTAAGGAAGTGGAATGTCAGTATGCGTAAAGTGTGGTGAGAGAGGAATACTAGCAGTTGGAGATGTAGCCAGGGGCTAGACCACACATGGCCTGTCACTAATGAAAGCAGTTTAGATTCTAAAGTAAAACAGGAATCCATTGAATAAACATAGAAGTAACATCATTCAGTTTAAGTTTTCAAAAGACCATGATGACTGTTAACTAGAGAAAAAGTGGGGCAAGAGTGGAAGTAGAGAGATCTCTTGGGCAACAACCATAACAGTTCAAGAACAAGATGATGGTACCTTAGATTAGGGTACTGACACCTAGTACCCTAGGTGAGAAGTAGATAAATATGCAATTTATTTTGGAGGTAGAATTGATTGGATCAAGTGATGAAATGAATATGGTTAAGGAAGGCAGATGAGACAGAAAGAAATGCCAAACTAAAGTTTCTGGCATGAACAACTGAGTGGATAGAAAAGGGATCCACTAATATGGGAACTATCAGAAAAACTGATATGGGGAGATCAGAAGTGTTCAGTTTTTTGTGAAATATCCAAGAAGATATCCAATAAGAAATTGGACACCTAATTAAGGATCTAAGCTAAAGTCATAAAGTTGAGAATTGTCATCAACCAGGTAATAGTATAAAAAATCAATGGAGTATGTAACATCATCTAGAGTTTGGAGTGTAGGTTAAGAGAAGAATAGGCTCCTGAAGCAAACCCTAAACATTACAACATTTATATACAGGGAAAGGTGGAAGAGAAGTGGGCAAAGGCATAAAGTAGCATTCAGAGAGGTATGCAGGGAACTAAGATAGTGTGTATCACAAAAGCAAAGAGAAAAAAATGTTTCAAGAAAAGAAAATAATAATTTCTATTAATATTGTTAGAAATTCTTATAAAATAAAAACTGAAAATTGTCCAATGAATTTGGCATCGTTAGAGGTCATTGATGTCCTTCCTCAGCAAGAGCAGTTTGGACAGCAAGCTAGAGACAAAAGGTAGGTGAAACGAAGATGGAAGAATTAATGGAGAATTCCATTTAAACATGTGATTTGCGAGAAACTCACTCAGAATATAATGCCATTCCAATTATTCAGATTACAGTTCCCACTCAGCATTAAACATGTCACTCCAATTATTCAGATTATAGTATTTTATAGTTTTCTTCACATAAGTCTGGAGACTTTCTTTTTGTGTGTATTATTGGTTGTTTTAGGTTTTCAATTATTGTGAATAGGTTCTTTTAAAAACGCTTTTAAAAGAAGAATGCATTTATCATATACACACACATACATCTCAGTAAGAGTGGGTTTTGTAAATAACAATGAACACATTCATCATCTCATAAGCATGAATGAATGATGCTCAATTACATTTTAATTTACATTCTTCTTACATTTTTAATATTTTCACATTTTTGTTTACATTTATTTTCACTATTATCTCAACTATTTTTTTCAGAATGAAAAAGTAAACGATGAGAAATACAAATCACTCTAAATTAGTATAGCATATATTAACAAGCAAAAAAAAAAAGAGCATAACTTACCATCTCTGAACTAGAACTGAAACAACTATCTGCTGGCCTTGGGGAGCAACTGGTAGACTGACTACTCCGTGAAGAATCAAGATCTGAAAATAAGAATTTAATTTGTGAAGAATGGTACCTATTAATATGTACATAGGCAGAAGATAGCTGCTGGTAAATAAGTTTAGCTAACATACTATAGAGCATTTTAAAAGTTAAAATTTTGGATATGTGGCAGGTTGCATTTTTGACAGGGTATTATGGATTTATTCTACATGTAAAAGATGTGTATCTACAAGTAAAATGAGGGTACCTAACGTAAGGGAAGAAAGGAGAACAGAGGAAATTGAATTGATTTTTTCCAATACAATGAACCATTTTTTATGAGCAAATAATTTAAAGTGTCAATCTGTAGGAAGGAGAAATAAGCCAAGTTAAGGTACCAGATATTTGCTAATTGAGTAAATGAAGTTTTATCACACAATCAAAACTGTATTTAACCTTTAATATGATTTCAAAACTATAGAATTTTAAAGCCATTTATGAATTCAAAATAATATAAAAAGATATATACTCTATTGAAATTTGATGGTGACTGTGACACTGTTAAATTTATTTTTTAAAAAGCTGTATGTAAAAAAACTCAAAGCATCCAGTATATTATTCTTTCATTATCTGCCTAATGTGTTCTCTTATGATTACAAGTAAAGTTTAAAAATGGGCTTGAAAAGTAGGTCATGACTCCCTAGCATGCATAAATACTATAGATCAAGAGTAGCTTCAACCATTCCTCTTCTTGTTTGTGAAAATGAATTTGCTATCCAAAAAGAAAAAGAAAAAGGTAATGGAATGTGGTGCAACAACACATGTTAAATCACATGTCCTCCCATACACAACAGACCATGACTACTATTCATACCTCAGATCAGATCTGATACCTTCTGTAACAGAATCTAGCCGTCAGTCAGCTGAGAGGTAGAGAGAACTTAGGTAAATTCAGTTACCCTTAGTTCATCATACTAGAAGGAATTTATACCCTCCCGAAGCAGGTTCTCCTCAACAGTGGAAAGCAGAGAAAAGAAAAGTAGGATTTTACTAACAACATGATCTAAGGGCATTCCCCCACAACAAGGTTCATTCAGTTCATAAGTATAGTAAACCCATAGTTATCAGTAGAGAAGACAAATGTCCGTTAAATGAATGTCTTACCTCTAACAGTGTAAGAAAGGATATGTAGATTAAAATGTAAATTATACACTTATTGAGTAATTGCCTTAAGTAAGTCACTTAGTAGTTTTTAGGAATATGTGGCCATAATGCTCAAAGTATTCAGACTCTTGAGATGGAGAAAAAGACATACATTTATTTTTTTTAAATAGTCACAAAATTAGACCCAACAATAGAAGTCATAGAAGGTACAAAAGTGGTAGAGACCTAAGTGTGATGAGCTCTAGGGAAAAAAGGTTTAGTGAAGAGTAATAGAGAAAGCACAAGATAAAGAATGGGTTTTGGAAGATGAATAAACAATTTCCCAAAAGACAAGATGAAAAATAGCATATGGGATGGGGGAAAAGAAAGTGTAGAGGTGCACTTTAATACAAAATTAATTTTAGACTGTCTACCAAGGCGTCTAATTGGGGATTAATTAAAGAAGGGTTGAACTACATGAAAGCAGATTGTTAGGAGATTAACTCAATAATCAAGTTATGAAGTGATGAGGATCTGCAATAAAACAGTGGGACTGCATTGAAGAGGCAAGTGATTCAAATTTCAAGAAAGCTTTCAAATAGCCTCAGTTTAAAACAAATTTTTGTCAATCTGACATAACACTAATTCCAAAATCTGAGAAAGATTACACATGCACATACACACTCACATACATATTATGCATAGGCCAATCTCACTTATAGGATCAATGCAAAAATTGTATATAAATATTAAAACTTTTAAAATTAAAGAACAAAAAAATTTAAAAATTAAATAGAATAGTAAACTTAATCATAATTCATCATGACTTGGTGGGATTTGTTTTAGGAATGCTAGAATGGTCCATATCACAAAAATCCATTAGCAAAATTCAGCACTTTAAAAGATCTACACCACAGTGAGATATCACCTCACACCCATTAAGATGGTTACTTATTGAGGAAAAAAAAACAGAAAATAATGTGTTGGCACTGATTTGGAAGAGTTGGAACCCTGGTGCACTCTTCGTGGGAATGTAGAATGGTGTAGCTGATATGGAAAACAGTATGAATTGTTCTTCAAAAATTTAAAAACAGAACTTCCATATGATCCAGTAATCCCATTTCTAGGGATATATCCAAAAGAATTGAAAACAGAATCTTGAAGAGATATTTGCACACCCATGTTCACTGCAGAATTATAATAGCCAAGAGGTGGAAGCACCTAAATGTCTATTGACAAAAGAATGGATACAGAAAATGTGGTTTACACATACTATGGAATATTATTCAGCATCATAAAAGAAGGAAATCCTGTTGTATGCTACAACATGGATGAACCTTGAAGACATTATGCTAAGTGAAATGTCACAAAAAGATAAATATTGTATTACATACAATGTTTGTATATTGTATGATTACACTTATATTCAAACTCATAGAAACGGAATAGTGGTTGTCAGAGGCTGGGGGGAAGGAGAGGTATACTGTACCCTTTGAAATTGTTGGAAGGGTGAATTTTATGTGTTTTGGGGTATAAAAAAAGATATATGAGGGAAAGATAATAATCATTTCTACAGATGCCAATAATCACTCTTCCCCACATTACTAATAGCCTCAAAATCACCTCTAAAAAAACTCAATAAAACAGTCAACATACACGTGCCTAAGTCCAAAATCCAGACTCTTACGTAATGTAGAAACATGGAGTGTACATTCACACTAAAGTAGCAACAAAAACAATGAAAAGTACCTACAGCTAAATCTAATAAAGGACATGCAGAATCTGCTTGAGGAAAACGTTAAAGTGCATAAAGGCGTTTTAAACAACTATTAAAGATATAAAATTAGACTGAATTAATAAAAAGCCATCCTTATTCTTATATAGGGCTACTCAACATCATTAGGATGACAATTCACACTTAATTAATGTATACATTTAGTACTTTCCCAATAAAAATTGAAATATTTCCTTGGCGGGACTTCCCCAGTGGTCCAGTGGTTAAGACTCTGTCCTTCCACTGTAGGGGGCACAGGTTTGATCCCTGGTTGGGGAACTAATTAAGATCCCACATGCCAAGCAGTGTGCCCCCCCAACCAAAGGAAACATTTCCTTGAAGTTACACAAGTTGATTTTAAAGTTTACATGTAAAATTAATCAAAAATAGCCAGAAAAATTCTTTAAAAAGTGCAAAGGGAGGTGTAACTCTTAGAAATGAAACATAGTATAAAGTAATCATAATAAAAATAATGTGATATTAGCACATGAAGATTAGGAAAGATCAATGGAATGGTAAAGAAAGCCCCAGAACAGATTGAAGTATATATGGAAAGTTGATACATAAAAAGGTAGTATTACAAATACCTAGGGAAAAGATGCATTTTTAAAAACTTGAATCAGGATAAACTCCTAAAACAGGATAAACTCTAAGTGCAAAAATATAAAATCATACTAATACTAGAAGAAAATATAAGTGAATTCATTTGCAACCAGGGAGTGTAAACAGTCTTCCTAATTAAATCCAAAGGTATAAAAGAAAAGATTGATAATATTAGCTACATAAAAAATGTTAAGCCTTTTGCAAAGCAGGAGACACCATAAACAAAGTAAAAACAGATAAAACAAATCAAAAATTAATAAAATAGCAGAAAATATTTGTGACACATTACAAAGACCTAAACCTCTTTAATATTAACATACAAAGAGCTCTTAAATATCAAGAAAAAGATGTAAAACCTCAATGGGCCTAAGGACATGAATGGAGAGTTCACAGAAAAAAAATCACAAATAGCCATTACACATTTTTAAACGATGCTCGACTGCACTCATATAAAAAGAAGTGCAAACTGAAACTTCTATCTATATATCTTTATAAGATTCACAAAAATTCCTAAGTTTGACCACAATCCCTGTTGGTGAGGCTGTGGAATCAAAAGCACATTTCTGGTAGGATTACAAAATGATGCAATGGGGAATTTGGAAATTTCTATCAAAATCAAATTTTGGCAATAACTATCAAAAAAAAAAAAAAACCCACAGTGTATCTCCTCTTTGATTCAGCAATCCCACTTCTAGAAATTACCCTGAAAATGTACCTCCACAATTAAGAAATATGTGCTCAAAATTGTTCACACTGCACATTGTTTGTAAGAAAGATACTTGAAACAAACTAAATATCCACCAACAGGGCACTGACTGAGTAAACTATAGATCATCCACATAATGGATTACTAAATGGGCATAAATAAAGGATGAATAAACGTCCAGTACTAATATGAGGAAATCTACAGAAAATTTATTAAATAAATCCATTTAATTCATCTATAAAATATACTGTATTAAATAAAATATCCTATTTAGAGTGCAAAGAACAGGGAACTAAGACACACATATATGTGCATTTATACACATCAGGCTTTATTTAGAAAAAAAGTCCACTGGAATGATAAACAGTAAACCAACAAAAAATAGCTACTCATATGAGGCAGAAGGAAATAGGGCAGACAGGAGAGGGATAGAAACCAAATTAATGCTTTACATATTAAAAAAATTAAATTAAGTAAAAAAGGAAAAAGTCCATAAAGATTTCTAGGTATCCCAACAGACTAGATATGCTGAAGAATCATTCAACCGCAAAATATCTAAAAAGTGCCAGAAAGTGTTGTCAACAAAAAGACAATATAGAATAAAAAGACCACTCAAATATGAAATATCTGCTACTCAAATATGAAATATTTGCTACTCAAATATGAAATATCTGCTACACAGGAGTCTACAAGCAATCTGAATCTAGGATATATAAAAGGTATAAAGGACATAGATATACAAAAGACACATCCCATAAAGAAAGCCAAATTTCCTAAAAGAAACATGGACAATAGACATGAAAGACATTTCACAGATGAAATATGGGTGGCCAATGAGCCTAATCAACAATGGAAAATATAAATTGAAATTGCAATAAGATATCACATTGCCAACAATGATAAAAAGCTGATCCAGTGTTAGTGAGAATATGTAACAGCTAAGATTCTTTACCTATTGCTAGTGTTTAAACCAGGAGTTTAAACCAGGAGTTTAAACAGGCACATCTACTTTGGAAAACAATTTTGCATTACCTAGAAGAGTGCATATCATATGAACTAGCCAATTCTACTTCTAGAATTATATCCTAGAAGAAACATTTATACATGTGTGCCAGGAGAAATGTCAAAATTTGTCAAAGTAGCATTGTTTATCATAGCAAAATATTAAAAACAACTCAAATAATCTTTGTCAGAAGATGCATACATAGATTGTGCTACATTCACACAATAGAAGGCTATATAGGAGAAAACAAATGAACTGTATTAGAGTCACAAGTGTCAGGGTGATTGAACCTCAAAACATTACTGGGTGAACAAAAAGTAAGTTTCAGAAAAATGTATAGAGTTTGCCTCAATTTGCTGCAGAAAGCTCAAAAGCAAGCAATTGGAAAAGTCTATATGTGCTATCACAAAAAACAAATTCAGGAAAAGAGTTACCACTAGGGGGCAGGATAGGAAATGCAATTGAGAAGATATTCAAAAGTACTGATTATGTATTATTTCTTAAACTACTATACAAACTAAGTACAAAGGTATCTGTTTATTATTCAGTAAGTTGTACATATATATTATATATCCTCATCATGTATAACATTTTATAGAAGACAAAATTAATTTTAAAGAGCCAATTGCATTATTAATATATTCTAAGATACTTATAAAATATATTTGCTGGCAAAACTCTAAAAAAACCTTAAAATTTAACTAATTTCTGTTAAAATGTTGTTTTTTTAAAGAATAAAATTCACTTATAGTTATACTGACAGGTTTTCTTAGTAGATGTTATCCCACCTTTTAAAGAACACATTCCTCCTTCTTCCATCAGAATCTAGAAGAAAAACAAAATTTTAACAACTCCAAAGAATATAAAATACCTACTTATAGTTCCTTTTAACCACGCCAATTCATCTTATAGCATTCTTCTTTCATATTACTTTAATTCAACTCAGATGATTTTAAAATCACAAAGAAAAATTTGCCTGTGATGAACAATAAAATGAAATAAAATATAAATTGGTTTAGAAACAGCAAGCAACAGAATAGACATTTACCAAGAAATAAATTATTGACAAAAAGGAAAGGCTTCAGGTAACCTTAGCAAATGTAGTTGAAAAAAGACAAAGATATTAAAGCAATTTGAAGATCTATTCTGTTATTCTCTTCCTAATTTCTTAAGTTGGATATCAGTTCATTTAGTTTCAGGTTTTCTAAATAATAAAAGCTCTTAGAGGTAAAAATTTTCTGTATAACACACCACTGGCTTTGATTTTCATCAATCTCTATGTAATTTGCATTTTCTTTTGATTTTTTTCTTTTTTTTCTTTTTCATTGTTAAACCCACAGTGTTTCTTAATTTCCAAGAAGGTAAGGGAGGTTAAACACCTTTTGTTGTTGCTGTTGATTACTACTTTAATGATTTTTTACTAGGGAATGTGGCTATGAATCTCTCCATAGATAAATATCTTAGAGTTTCTTTATGGCTTATTATTATATATGAATTATGTTTATAAATGTACCATGGATTCATAGAAACTAAATATTCTCTGTTGGTGGGATACAGTTTTTTAGATAGGTAGTATAAAAGAGAAACTGTCCGGCTGCTCAATCAAACCTGTTTCCCCTTCCTCTTAGGCATACAGCTAAACTACATTTCCTAGCCTCCCTTGCAGCTGGTTTGAACAAGTGATTTAAGTTCTGCTCATTGGCAAATATGGTGCAGAACACTACCAGTCTTGGTCTATAAAAATTTTCTCCATAATCCTCCACTTCCTTTTCCCTCTGATATCAACATACAGTGCAAACATGGAAAGCTACCAGTTAAAAGGCAGCAGAGTCCCTAGCAGCCAGGGGTCCTGAATAACTTTATAGAACAGAACCTCTTCTCTAACCCCATTATTCAACCATTTAAAAAGTATTGTATGTTCAGAGGGCAGACAGCAGAAGCAAGAAGAACTACAATCCTGCAGCCTGTGGAACAAAAACCACATTCACAGAAAGATAGACAAGATTAAAAGGCAGAGGGCTATGTACCAGATGAAGGAACAAGATAAAACCCCAGAAAAACAACTAAATGAAGTGGAGATAGGCAACCTTACAGAAAAAGAATTCAGAAAAATGATAGTGAAGATGACCCACAAGCTCGGAAAAAGAATGAAGGCAAAGATCGAGAAGATGCAAGAAATGTTTAACAAAGATCTAGAAGAATTAAAGAACAAACAGAGATGAACAATACAATAACTGAAATGAAAAATACACTAGAAGGAATCAAAAGCAGAATAACTGAGGCAGAAGAAGGGATAAGTGACCTGGAAGATAGAATGGTGGAATTCACTGCTGAGGAACAGAATAAAGAAAAAAGAATGAAAAGAAATGAAGACAGCCTAAGAGAACTCTGGGACAACATTAAACTCAACAACATTCATATTATAGGGGTCCCAGAAGGAGAAGAGAGAGAGAAAGGACCCGAGAAAATATTTGAAGAGATTATAGTCAAAAACTTCCCTAACATGGGAAAGGAAATAGCCAGCCAAGTCCAGGAAGTGCAGAGAGTCCCATACAGGAAAAACCCAAGGAGAAACACACCAAGACACATAGTAATCAAATTGGCAAAAATTAAAGATAATGAAAAAGTACTGAAAGCAGCAAAGGAAAAAGGACAAATAATATACAAGGGAGCTCCCATAAGGTTAACAGCTGATTTCTCAGCAGAAACTCTACAAGCCAGAAAGGAGTGGCATCATATACTTAAAGTGATGAAAGGAAAGAACCTACAACCAAGATTACTCTAACCAGCAAGGACCTCATTCAGATTCGATGGAGAAATCAAAAGCTTTACAGACAAGCAAAAGCTAAGAGAATTCAGCAACACCAAACCAGCTCTACAACAAATGCTAAAGGAACTTCTCTAAGTGGAAAACACAAGAGAAGAAAAGAACCTACAAAAAGAAACCCAAAACAATTAAGAAAATGGTCATAGGAACATACATATTGATAATTACCTTAAACGTGAATGGATTAAATGCTCCAACCAAAAAACACAGGCTCACTGAATGGACACAAATACAAGAACCTCAAAACAGGTTTTGAGGTTTAGATATGCTGTCCAAAAGAGACCCACTTCAGACGTAGGGACACATTCAGACTGAAACTGAGAGGATGGAAAAAGATATTCCCTGCAAATGGAAATCAAAAGAAAGCGGGAGTAGCAATACTCATATGAGACCAAATAGACTTTAAAGAATGTTACAAGAGACAAGGAAGTCACTACATAAAGATCAAGGGATCCATCGAAGAAGAAGATATAACAATTATAAATATATAGGCACCCATCATGGGACCACCTCAATACATAAGGCAACTGTTAACAGCTATGAAAAATGAAATTGACAGTAACACAATAATACTGCGGGACTTTAACACCACACTTACACCAATGGACAGATCCAAAGAGAAAATTAAAAAGGAAACACAAGCTTTACATGACACAATAGACCAGATGGAGTTAATTGATATTTCTAGGACATTCCACCCCCAAACAGCAGATTACACTTTCTTCTCAAGTGTGCACAGAACATTCTACAGGATAGATCACATCTTGGGTCACAAATCAAGGCTCAGTAATTTAAGAAAATTGAAAGCATATCAAGTATCTTTTCTGACCACAATGCTATGAGATTAGAAATCAATACAGGGAAAAAACCATAAAAAACACAAACACATGGAGGCTAAACAACACATTACTAAATAACCAAGAGATCACTGAAGAAGTCAAAGAGGAAATCAAAAAATACCCAGAGACAAATGACAATGAAAACATGACAACACAAAACCTATGGGATGCAGCAAATGGAGTTCTAACAGGGAAGTTTATAGCAATACAATCCTACCTCAATAAACAACTCAAACAATCCAACCTTACACCTAAAGGAACTAGAGAAAGAAGAACAATCAAAACCCAAAGTTAGCAGAAGGAAAGAAATCATAAAGATCAGAGCAGAAATAAATAAAATAGAAACAAAAAAACAATAGCAAAGATCAATAAAACTAAAATGTGGTTCTTTGGGAAGATAAATTTGATAAACCATTAGCCAGACTCATCAAGAAAAAGGGGGAGAGGACTCAAATCAATAAAATTAGAAATGAAAAAGGAGAAGTTAGAACAGACACTGCAGAAATACAAAACATCCTAAGAGACTACTACAAGCAACCCTATGCCAATAAAATGGACAACCTGGAAGAAATGGACAAATTCTTAGAAAGGTATAACCTTCCAAGACTGAACCAAGAAATAGAAAATATGAACAGACCAATCACAAGTAATGAAATTGAAATGGTGATTAAAAATCTTCCAATAAACAAAAGCCCAGGAATAGATGGCTTCACAGGTGAATTCTATCAAACATTTAGAGAAGAGCTAAGACACATCCATCTCAAACTCTTCCAAAAAATTGCAGAGGAAGGAACAGTCCCGAACTCATTCTATGAGGCCACCATCACCCTGATACCAAAACCAGACAAAGATACTACAAAAAAAAGAAAATTACAGACCAATATCATTGGTGAATACAGACTCAAAAATCTTCAAAAAATACTAGCAAACAGAATCCAACAACACATTAAAAGGATCATGCACCAAGATCAAGTGGAATTTATCCCAGGGCTGCAAGAATTCTTCAATATATGCAAATCAATCAATGTGATATACCATATTAACAAATTGAAGAATAAAAACCATATGATCATCTCAGTAGATGCAGAAAAAGCTTTTGACAAAATTCAATACCCATTTATGATAAAAACTCTCCAGAAAGTGGGCCTAGAGGGAACCTACCTCAACATAATAAAGGCCATATATGACAAACTCACAGCCAACATTGTTCTCAATGGTGAAAAACTGAAACCATTTCTTCTAAGATCAGGAAAAAGACAAGGTTGCCCAGTCTCACCACTATTATTCAACATAGTTTTGGAAGTTTTAGCCACAGCAATCAGAGAAGAAAAGGAATCCAAATCAGAAAACAAACCCACAGCAAACATCATTCTCAACTGTGAAAAACTGAAAGCATTTCCTCTAAGATCAGGAACAAGACAAGGATGTCCACTCTCACCACTATTCAATATAGTTTTGGAAGTCCTAGCCACGGCAATCAGAGAAGAAAAAGAAATTAAAAGGAATACTAATTGGAAAAGAAGAAGTAAAGCTGCCACTGTTTGCAGATGACATGATACTATACATAGAGAATCCAAAAGATGCCACCAGAAAACTACTAGAGCTAATCAATGAATTTGGTAAAGTTGCAGGATACAAAATTAATGCATAGAAATCTCTTGCATTCCTATACACTAATGATGAAAAATCTGAAAGAGAAATTAAGGAAGCACTCCCATTTACCACTGCAACAAAAAGAATAAAATACCTAGGAATAAACCTACCTAGGGAGACAAAAGACCTGTATGCAGAATACTATAAGACACTGTTGAAAGAAATTAAAGATAATACCAATAGATGGAGAGATATACCATGTTCTTGGATTGGAAGAATCAATATTGTGAAAATGACTATACTACCCAAAGCAATCTACAGATTCAATGCAATCCTTAGCAAATTACCAATGGCATTTTTTACAGAACTAGAACAAAAAATCTTAAAATTTGTATGGAGACATAAAAGACCCCGAATAGCCAAAGAGGTCTTGAGGGAAAAAAAAGGAGCTGGAAGAATCAGACTCCCTGACTTCAGACTATACTACAAAGCTACAGTAATCAAGACAACACGGTACTGACACAAAAATAGAAATACAGATCAATGGAACAGGATAGAAAGCCCAGAGATAAACCCACCCACCTATGGTCAATTAATCTATGACAAAGGAGGCAAGGATATATAATGAAGAAAAGACAGTCTCTTCAATAAGTGGTGCTGGGAAAACTTGACAGCTACATGTAAAAGAATGAAATTAGAACACTCCCTAACACCATACACAAAAATAAACTCAAAATGGATGAGACCTAAATGTAAGACCCAACAGTATAAAACTCTTAGAGGAAAACATAGGAAGAACACTCTTTGACATAAATCACAGCAAGATCTTGATCCACCTCCTAGAGTAATGGAAATAAAAACAAAAATAAACAAATGGGACCTAATGAAATTTCAAAGCTTTTGCAATGCAAAGGAAACTAAAAACAAGACGAAAAGACAACCATCAGAATGGGAGAAAATATTTGCAAATGATCAACAGACAAAGGATTAATGTCCAAAATATACAAACAGCTCATGCAGCTCAATATTAAAAAAACACACAACCCAATCCAAAAATGGGCAGAAGACATAAATAGACACTTCTCCAAAGATGACATACAGATGGCCAAGAAGCACATGAAAAGCTGCTCAACATCACTAATTATTAGAGAAATGCAAATCAAAGCTACAGTGAGGTATCACCTCACACCAGTTAGAATGGGCATCATCAGAAAATCTACGAACAACAAATTCTGGAGAGGGTGTGGAGAAAAGGGAACACTCTTGCACTGTTGGTGGGAATGTAAATTGATATAGCCACTATGGAGAACAGTATGGAGGTTCCTTATGAAACTAAAAAGAGAACTACCATATGACCCAGCAATCTTACTACTGGGCATATACCCTGAGAAAACCATCACTCAAAAAGACACATGCACCCCAGTGTTCACTGCAGCACTATTTACAATAGCCAGGTCATGGAAGCAACCTAAATGCCCATCAACAGACGAATGGATAAAGAAGATGTGGCACATATATACAATGGAATATTACTCAGCCATAAAAAGTAACGAAATTGGGTCATTTGTAGAGATGTGGATGAATCTAGAGACTGTCATACAGAGTGAAGTAAGTCAGAAAGAGAAAAACAAATATTGTATATTAATGCATATATGTGGAACCTAGAAAAATGGTACAGATGAACCGGTTTGCAGGACAGAAATTTAGACACAGATGTAGAGAACAAACATATGGACACCAAGAGAGGAAAGTGGCGGGGGGTGGGGGTGGTGGTGTGATGAATTGGGAGATTGGAATTGACATGTATACACTGATGTGTATAAAATAGATGACTAATAAGAACCTGCTGTACAAAAAAAAAAAAAAGTATTGTAGGCTCAATCCTTAAAACATTCAAGTCTCAAACTTGTACCAGGAACCCACAAACTGAGAAAGCTACATAGACCCCAAGGTAGACATATACTGCAATGCCAACTTCATATCTTTTGATAGAGAAAAACAGAAGCCCAAATAGAAAAAAATAAAACTGAATTATTCAAGGAATTTCCCCCATTCTCTAGGTTCAGCAAGCCTTCACAATGCCTGCTCAGCAGGATTTCATAATTGGTATGGATCAATAACTTTTATATCCTCCTCTTCTCTAATGGGCATTTATTGCATTTATACTGTCCCTAATACTATATATTTTCTTTATATACATATCTTTTGCTATCTTTTTATTTTCAACCTTTATTATTATGTTCTACATGTTTCTTGAAAAATATGTAGAGATATTAGTCTCCTCAATTTGATATTCCTCTAATCTTCATAAGAAACACCAGCCCTCTAATAAAATTTAATATATTGCTAAGCAGGATTCATTCCTTACATTTTACATTTATTGTTTATGTAGAAGTGTTCTCATTTTTTCCCACCTTGATCAGGTTTCCTAGTGTGACATCCCCACCGTTTTGCATTCTGAAGTTCTTCCATGTGCCTCCATTTCTCTAGTGATTTTCCTCCCATTTTAAACAATCATATTTAAACTGTATTCCTCTACTATTTTAAAATTAAATAAGTTGCAGTTAAAGATGGCAATGTAGAGGGATCCTAAACTCACCTTCTCCCATGGACACACTGAATCTACAGCTACACACAGAACAATTTCTTCTAAAAGAACCTCCCCTCCCGCCAAAAAACCCCAACTAGCCAAGAGCCTCCCACACATTGGCCAAATTAGAAAAAACCTACATTGAAGCAGGTAGGACAGGCTGAGACTCAATCTCAGATTACGCTGAGACACCATAAACCCCACTCCAGGTGCAGCAACCCACAATCAGGAAGGAACTTACTACAAGTTTCTCCATGAAGAACTAATGGTTGGAACCTTATATTTGGTTCCTGAACTTCTAAGACCTGCAACTGAGAGATGAGCCTTCCAAACATCAAGACTTGAAAGCCAGTGAAGCCTTTGTCTATGAGATCTGCAAGACTATAGCAAACTGAGAAACAGTTCTCAAAGTGTTTGCACAAGCTCCACAAGACTACTACCCAGGGCCTAGAGCAGAGGTAGCCCACTGACATACCCAATCTTTCTGTGAAAGAAGCCTATTAGTTTATCTTCATAGATGTGACCTGAACAGAAGGCTTCTAATTAAACTCATATCTAAGAGCAGACTGTAATCCTCTCCAGAGACCTCAGAGTCTAGGCACTATCTTCATGCGCTCCCTCTGCCTTGCTCCCAGAGATGAGCCTGTACACACATCTGTGCCCCAGTTTTTGCGGTTTCCACCCCTTGTCTGCCTTGCTCTGGCAGCCAATGGGTCTTACATTTGTAGGTCCTATAGCACTATAACAAATGGAGAAAGAATTCTTAACCAGTTATTCCCCCAGGGCACAGCACAGAGGTAGCAGACTGAAACATACCCTGAATGTTTCCCTGAGAGAGGCTTATTTGCTTATCTTAAATCTTCAGCCTCAGGAACAGGCTTCTTATTTGACACACATTTAGAGACAGACTGAAATACTTTTTAAAGACCACAGAGACCAGCAGGTGCCATCTTTGCGCTTTCCCTCTGCCTTATTCTAGGTTGTCACAAAGAATGTCACTTGTTAAATCAGTAAACAAAGGATGTTGCAGCCGTCAGCTACTGCAGCCTCCCCAACCCCCAGCACCCACAGGTGCACCCTGAGGGATTCAGGATGGAGAAGACAGGATACTGACCTAGACAGTAAAGGTGCATATCAAAGGAATGATTTCAATGAGCCCAGACACTTGCAGCTTCCCGTACATAGAAAAATGCTATATTATTAACTTGAGGTGTCTGGTTTTTCTTTAATTAACAGTAATCCTTTGATGTTCTGACTATCTCTTTGTTTGTTGTTTGTTTTTGCAAAAACTCCTATATAACCTGGCTCTTACCTTACCTCTAAGGGACAGTTCCTCAGAGCTATCTGAGAGGCTGTCCCCTGGGCTTAAGTCCTCAGTATGCCTGCTGAATAAAACATAATTCTCAATTTTTAGGTTATGCATTTTTTTCAGTTGACATTGGTATCTCCCAGAAAAGAGTTTGTGCACACGTCTGAGGCCCTGACTTTTGAGGCTGCTGCCCAAAGGACACATCCCTTGATAGCCTGGCTCTGGTGGTCAGCAGCCCTTGTTTTCACAGGTTCAATGGGATGGTAGCAAACAAAGAAACAGTTCTCAACTGGCTATCACACCATGTCTCAGAGCAGAGGGAACAGAAAGAAATTCCCATCTTAAAGTTTTCTCATGGAAGAGGCATATTTGTGTACTTGTGTACTGTTGGCAGAGGGTCCAGCTTCCAATCAGACTAAATCTATGTTTTGACTGAGATATTCCCATTTAGGAACCTGGTGGTTTTGGCACACCCTCAACTGGGAGCCACTAAAAATGAACTAAGTTGCTTGGACAATCACAAAGATTTGAGAGACAACAAAGACCTAGGGTGAGGTTGAAACACAGTGATCATCCCCTGCATGTGGCCACTCCTTCAAGACTAGGAGAGGTAGCTGTTTTCTCTAATGCATAAAAACCAACAAAGAGTGTCAAGGAAAATGAAGAAACAGAAGAATATTTTCCAGATGAAAGAAAAAGATAAAGCCTCAGAAAAAGACCTTAATGAAATGGAGATAAGCAATTTAGCTTATACCTTACAAAATAACAGTCATAAAACTGCTCGCTGAGGTCAGGAGATCAGCACATGAGCTAAGTGAGAATTTCAACAAAGAAACAGAAAATATAAGAAAATACCTAACAGAAATCAGAGCTGAAGAATACAATAACTGAACCAAAAAATACAATAGAACGGTTCAACAGAAGACCAGATTAAGCTGAAGAAGTGATCAGAAGTTTCAAAATAAGGCAAAGGAATTCATCAAATCAGAGTAACAAAAAAGATAAAGGAAAGAAAAAGAGTGAAAATAGTGTAAGGGACTTATGGGACAATATCACGTGGACCAATATTCACATTATAGGGGTCCAAAAATGAAAAGAAGAAGAAAAAAGGGCAGAAAACTGGTTAGAAAAAATTATGGCCAATAAATCCCCTAACTTGGGGAAGGAAACATACCTCCAGATCCAAGAAGACAATAAAGTTCCAAATAAGATGAATCCAAATAGACTCTCACCAGGACACATTATAATTAACTTATCAAAAGTTAAAAACAAGGAGACAGTCTTAAAAGCAACAAGAGAAAAACAACTTAAGTATAAGGGAACCCTCATAAGACTATCAGCAGGTTTTTCAGCATAAACTTTGCAGTCCAGAAAGGAGTGGCACAATATATTCAAATTGCAGGAAGAAAAAAAAAACTACCAACCAACAATACTCTACCTGGCAAATTTGTTCTTCAGATTAGAAGAAGAGATAAAGAGTTTTCCAGAAAGGCAAAAACTAAAGGAGTTTTTCACCACTAGACTGGCCTTAAAAGAAATGTTAAAAGAACTTCTTTAAGACAAAACAAAATAACAGTAATTAGCAACAGGAAAATATGTGAAGGTATAAATCTCACTGGTAAAGGTAAATATGTAAAATTTAGAATAATGTTGTAAGGGTGGTTAATCACTTATAAAACTAGTGTGAAAGTTAAAGGACAAAAGTAGTAAAAATAACAACTACAGTAACTTGTTAATAGATACACAAGGTAAGAAGAAGTAAGATGTGACACCAAAAACAAAATGGGGGAGGGAAATAAAAATGTAGAGCTTTTATCTTGGGCTCAAGATGGTGAAGTAGAAGAATGTGGACTCATCCTTTCTTATGGAAACACCAAAATCACAACTAATTGCTGAACAACCATGGACAGAAAAATGCTAGAACCTACCAAAAAAGATACCCTACAGCCTAAGACAAAGAAGAAGCCACAATGAGATGTTAGGAGGGGCACAATCACGATAAGATCAAACACCATACCAGCCAGGTGGGTGACCCACGGACTGTAAAGCAATTGTGCCACAGAGGCCCTCTTGCAGGAGTGAAAGTCCTGAACTCCATGTCCATCTTCCCAGCCTGGGGGTCCAGCAATGGGAGGAGGAGCCCCCAGGGAATCTGGCTTTGAAAGCCTGTGGGGTTTGATCACAGAAAATCCATGGGACTGGAGGAAACAGAGACTCCACTCTTGAAGGGGGAACAGACGGTTCTGTGTGGAACAGAACCCAGGGGAAAAAAAGCAGTGACCTCATAAAAGACAGGGCCAGACCTACCTGCTAATATTGGAGGGTATCCTGCAGAGGTGGGGAGTGGCTGTGGCTCACTGTGGGGACAAAGACACTGGCAGTGGCAGTTCTGGGGAGTAATCATTTAGTGTAAGCCCTCCCAGAGGCTGCCATTAGCCCCACCCAAAAGTTTTGGGTGCCCCAGGCCAAACAACAAACAGGGCAGGAACACAGACCCACCCATCAGCAGACAGGATGCTTAAAGTTTTTTTGAGCATGGCCCTGCCCACCAGAGGGGCAATACCAAGCTCCACTCACCAGTGGAGTCCCTTTATCAGGAAACCTGCACAACCTCTTACACACCCTTAACCACCAGAGGACAGACAGAAGCAAGAACTACAATCCTGCAGCCTGTGGAACAGAAACCACGATCACAGAAAGTTAGACAAAATGAGAAGGCAGAGGAATACCTCCCAGATGAAGGAACAAGATAAAACCCCAGAAGAAGAACTAAGAGAAGTGGAGATAGCAATCTGCTGGAAAAAGAATTCAGAATACTGATAGTGAAGATGATCCAAGATGCTGGAAAAAGAATGGAGGCAAGGATTGAGAAGGTTCAAGAAATGTTTAACAAAGACTTGGAAGAATTAAGAACAAACAAACAGAGATGAACAATACAATAACTGAAGTGAAAAATAGACTAGAAGGAATCAATAGCAGAATAACTGAGGCAGAAGAATGAATAAGTGACTTGGAAGACAGAATGGTGGAAATCACTGCTGCAGAACAGAATAAAGAAAAAAGAATGAGAAGAAATGAAGACTGCCAAAGAGATCTCTGGGACAACATTAAATGCACCAACATTTGCATTACAGGGGTCCCAGAAGGAGAAGAGAGAGAGAAAGGACCTGAGAAAATATTTGAAGAGATTATAGTCGAAAACTTCATTAACGTGGGAAAGGAAATAGCCACCCAAGTCCAGGAAGCACAGAGAGTCCTGGGCAGGATAAACCCAAGGAGAAACACGCCGAGACACACAGTAATCAAATTGACAAAAATTAAAGATAAAGAAAAAATACTAAAAGCAACAAGGGAAAAGCAACACATAGAAGGGAACTCCCATAAGGTTAACAGCTGATTTCTCAGCAGAAATTCTGCAGGCGAGAAGGGAGTGGCACAATATATTAAAGTGATGAAAGGGAAAAACCTACAACCAAGAATACTCTACTGAGCAAGGCTTTAATTCAGAGTCAATGGAGAAATCAAAAGCTTTACAGAGAAGCAAAAGCTAAGAGAATTCAGCACCACCAGACGAGCTTTGCAACAAATGCTAAAGGAACTTCTCTAAGCAGAAAAGAAAAAGCCACAACTAAAAATGGGAAAATTACTAATGGAAAAGCTCACTGGTAAAGGCAAACAAACAGTAAACGTAGGAAATCATCCGTACAAAATATGGTATCAAAACCAGCAATTGTGAGAAGAGGAGAGCACAAATGCAGGATATTGGAAAGGCATTTGAAATGAAAAGACAAGCAACTTAAAACAATCTTGCTTATATATAGACTGCTATATCAAAACCCCATGGTAACTGCAAACTGAAAATCTACAATAGATACACACATAAAGCAGAATAAGCAATGCAAACACAACACTAAAGTTAGCCATCAAATCACAAGAGAAGAGAATGAAAGAGGAAGGGAAGAAAAAAGACCAATAAAAACAAACACAAAACAATTAACAAAATGGCAATAAATACATATATATCAATAATTACTTTAAATGTAAACAGATTAATTGCTCCATCCAAAAGACAGAGACTGGCTGAACAGATATGAAAACAAGACCCATATATCTTCTGTCTACAAGAGACCCACTTCAGATCTAGGGACACATACAGACTGAAAATTAGGGGATGGAAAAAGTGTTCCATGCAAATGAAAATCAAAAGAAAGCTGGAGTCACAATACTCATATCAGAGAAAATACACTTTAAAATAAAGACTTTACAAGAGACAAAGAAAGACATTACATAATGATCAAGGGAACAATCCAAGAAGAAGATATAACAATCGTAAATATATATGCACCCAAATAAGAGCACCTCAATATATAAGACAAATATTAACAGCCATAAAGGGAGAAATCGACAGGAACACAATATTAGTGGGGGACTTTAACACCCCAATTTCATCAGTGGACAGATCATTCAGACAGAAAATCAATAAGGAAACACAGGCCTTAAATGACACATTAGACCAAGTGGACTTAAGTGATATTTACAGAGCATCCCATCCAAAAGCAGAAGAATACACATTCCTCTCAAGTGCACATGAAACATTCTCCAGAACTGATCACTGGGCCACAAAGTGAGCCTCAGGAAATTTAAGAAAATTGAAATCATATCAAGCATCTTTTCTGACCACAGCACTATGAGATTAGAAATCAACTAAAAGAAAAAAACTAAAAAAAACACAAACACATAGAGGCTAAACAATATCCTACTAAACAACCAATGGAAAGAGGAAATCAGAAAAATGCCTAGAGGCAGTTTAAAGGGTCTGGAGGAAAAAGAAGTTTGGCGGTCACAGAGAGGGGGTCTGGGAAGCGCCTGGCAAGTGGTTCTCCAGATTAAAGAACTTGACTGAAGTTAAGGAACTTCTGGACAGAGAGGCTTAAAATTTGGATGCATATCGTTCCTCTAAAAGGATCTTGGTTCACTAGTCAGGGGTTGGGCTGAAGCTCCTGTGATGGGAGCTCTGAGTCCAAACCACTGGACTAACAGAGAACCTCAGACCCCAGGGAATATTCATTGGAGTGAGGTCTCCCAGAGGTCCTCATCTCTGCACCAAGACTTAGCTCTACTCAACAGCCTACACACTCCACTGTTGGAAGCCTCAGGCCAAACAACCACTAAGATAGGAACACAATCCCACCCATAAAGAAAAAAAAATGAGATGGCAAAAAAATATGTCACAGATGAAGGAGCAAAGTAAAAACTTACAGGACCAATAAATGAAGAGAAAATAGGGAATCTACCTGAAAAATAATTCAAAGTAATGATAGTAAAGATGATCCAGAATCTCAGAAATAGAATGGAGGCACGGATTGAGAAAACACAAAAAATGTTTAACAAAGATCTAGAAGAACTAAAGAACAAACAGAGATGAGCAACACAATAATTGAAATGAAAAATACACTGGAAGAAATGAATAACCAAGGCAGAAGAACAAATAAGTGAGCTGGAAGACAAAATGGTGGAAATAACTGCCGAGGAGCAGAATAACGAAAAAAGAATGAAAAGAATTGAAGACAATCTCAGAGACCTCTGGGGCAACACTAAACACACCAACATTTGAATTATAGGGGTCCCAGAAGAAGAAGAGAAAAACAAAGGCTCTGAGAAAATATTTGAAGAGCTTATGGTGGAAAACTTCCTTAATATGGGAAAGGAAATAGTCACCCAAGTCCAGGAAGCACAGAGAGTCCCATAGGGCAAACACACTAAGACACATATTAATCAATCTAACAAAAATTAAATTCAAGGAAAAAAATATTAAAAGCAGCAAGGGAAAAACAAAAAATAACATACAAAGGAGTCCCCATAAGGTTATCAGCTGATTTTTTAGCAGAAACTCTGCAGGCCAGAGGGAGTGGCAGGATATACTTAAAGTGATGAAAAAGAATAACCTACAACCAATATTAATCTACCCAGCAAGGATCTCATTCAGATTCAATGGAGAAGTCAAAAGCTTTTAGGACAAGAAAAAGCTAATAGAATTCAGCACCACCAAACCATTTAACAACAAATGTTAAAGAAACTTCTCTAGGTGGGAAACACAAGAGAAGAAAAAGACCCACAAAAACAAACCCAAAACAATTAAGAAAATGGTAATAGGAACATACATATCAGTAATTACCTTGAATGTAAATGGATTAAATGTCCCAACCAAAAGATACAGACTGGCTGAATGGATACAAAAACAAGACCCATATATATACTGTCTTCACTTCAGAACGAGGGACACATACTGACTGAAAATGAAGGGATGGAAATAGATATTCCATGCAAATGGAAATCAAAAGAAAACTGGAGTAGCAATACTCATATCAGATAAAATAGACTTTAAAATAAAGAATGTTACAAGAGATAAGGAAGGACATTACCTAATGATCAAGAGATAAATCCAAGAAAAAGATATAACAATTATAAATGTTTATGTACCCAACAAAGGAGCACCACGATACAGAAGGCAAACGCTAACGACCATGAAAGGGGAAATCGACAGTAATACAATAATAGTAGGGGACTTTAACACCCCACTTACACCAATGGACAGATCATCCAAAGAGAAAATAAATACAGAAACACAAGGTTTCAATGACAAAATAAACCAGATAGGTTTAATTATTATTTATAGAACATTCCACCCAAAAGTGGTAGAATACACTTTCTTCCCAAGTGAAAACGGAACATTTCTTGGGTCACAAATCAAGCCTCAGAAAATTTAAGAAAATTGAAATTGTATCAAGCATCTTTTCTGACCACAATGCTATGAGACTGGAAATCAATTACAGGAAAAAGACTATAAAAAACACAAATACATGGAGGCTAAACAGTGCAGTATGAAATAACCAAGATATCACTGAAAAATCAAAGAAGAAATTAAAAAATACACAGAAACAAATGAAAACGAAAACATACCCCCTAAAACCTCTGAAATGCAGCAAAAGAAGTTCTGAGAGGGAAGTTTATAGCAATTCAATTTCACCTCAAGAAACAAGAAAAATCTCAAATAAACAATCTACCCTACACCTAAAGCAACTAGAGAAAGAAGAACAAAGAACACCCAAGACAGTATAAGGAAAGAAATCATAAAGATTAGAGCAGAAATAAATGAAACAAACGAAGAAAACATCAGCAAAGATCAATAAAACTAAAGCTGATTCTTTGAGAAGATAAACAAAATTGAACCCTTGGCCAGACTCATCAAGAGAAAAATAAATAAAATTAGAAATGAAAAAGGAGAAATCACAACCAACACCACAAAACTACAAAGGATTATAAGAGACTACTACAAACAACTATATGCCAATAAAATGGACAGTCACAAAGAAATGGACAAATTCTTGGAAAGCTACAATTTTCCAAGACTGAACATGGAAGAATTAGAAAGTATAAACAGAAAGTATCACAAGTAATGAAATTTAAACTGTAATTAAAAATCTTCCAACAAACAGAAGTACAGGACCAGATGGCTTCACAGGCGAATTCTATCAAACATTTAGAGAAAACGTAACACCTATCCTTCTCAAACTCTTCCAAAATATTGCAGAGGGAGGAACACCCCCAAATTCATTCTACAAAGCCACCATCACCCTGATACCAAAATCAGAAAAAGATATCACAGGGCTTCCCTGGTGGCGCAGTGGTTGAGACTCTGCCTGCTAATGCAGGGGGACACAGGTTTGTGCCCCAGTCCGGGAAGATCCCACATGCCATGGAGCAGCTAGGCCTGTGAGCCATGGCTGCTGAGCCTGCATGTCCGGAGCCTGTGTTCCATAACGGGAGAGGCCACAACAGTGAGAGGCCCGCGTACCGCAAAAAAAAAAAAAGACATCACACACAAAATATTATAGACCAGTATGACTGATGAACATAGATGCAAAAATCCTGAACAAAATACTAGCAAACAGAATCCAACAACATATTAATAGGATCATACACCACATCAAGTGGGATTTATCCCAGGGATTCTTCAATATATGCAAAACAACAAGTTTGATACACCATATTAACAAATTAAAAAAAACGATATGATCATCTCAATAGATGCATAAAAATCTTTTGACAAAATTCAACACCAAGTTATGATAAAAACTCTCCAGAAAGTGGGCATAGACAGAACCTATCTCAACATAATACAGGCCATACATGACAAACCCACAGCAAACATCATACTCAATGGTAAACAACTGAAAGTGTTTCCACTAAGATCAGGAACAAGACAAGGATGTCCAATATCACCATTCTTATTCAACATAGTTTTGGAAGTCCTAGCCCCGGCAATCAGAGAAGAAAAAGAAATTAAAGGAATACGAATTGGAAAAGAAGAAGTAAAACTTTCACTGTTTGCAGATGATAAGATACTATACATAGAAAATCCTAAAGATGCCACCAGAAAACTACTAGAACTAATCAATGAATTTGGTAAGGTTGCAGAATACAAAATAAATGCACAGAAATCTCTTGCTTTCCTATACACTAGCAATGAAAAAGCAGAAAGAGAAATTAAGGGAACAATCCCACTTAACATTACAACAAAAAGAATCAAATACCTAGGAATAAACCTACCTAAGGGAGACTTCCCTGGTGGTACAGTGGTTAAGAATCCACCTGCCAATGCAGGGGACATAGGTTCGAGCCCTGCTCCAGGAAGATCCTACATGCCGCAGAGCAACAAAGCCTGTGAGCCACAACTACTGAGCCCATGTGCCACAACTACTGAAGCCTGTGCACCTATAGCCCATGCTCCACAACAAGAGAATCCACCATAATGAGAAGCCTGCACACCTCAACGAAGAGTAGCCCCCGCTCTCTGCAACTAGAGAAAGCCCACACACAGCAACGAAGACCCAATGCATCCAAAAATCAATCAATCAATCAATCAAATTTATTAAAAAAAGAAAAACATAAAACCCTACATCAGGAGGTGAAAGACTTAGAAAACTATAAAAACTATACTCAGAAAACTATAAAACACTGATGAAAGAAATCAAAGATGACATAAACAGATGGAGAAATATACCATGTTCTTGGATTGGAAGACTCAATACTGTGAAAATGACTATACTACCCAAAGCAACCTACAGATTCAATGCAATCCCTATCAAATTATCAATGGCATTCTTCACAGAATTAGACCAAAAAATTTTACAATTCATGTGGAAACACAAAAGACCCTGAATATCCAAAGCAATCTTGAGAAAGAAAAACGAAGCTGGAGGAATTTGGCTCCCTGACTTCAAACTATATTACAAAGCTACAGTAATCAAGACAATATGGTACTGGCACAAAAACAGAAATATAGATCAATGGCAAAGGATAGAAAGACCAGAGATAAACCCATGCACATATAGTGACCTAATTTATGACAAAGGAGGCAAGAACACACAATGGAGAAAAGACAGCCTCTTCAGTTAGTTGTGTTGGGAAAACTGGACAGCTACATGTAAAAGAATGAAATTAGAACACTCCCTAACACCATACACAAAAATAAACTCAAAACAGATAGAAGACCTAAATGTAAGACCAGACACTATAAAACTCTTAGAAGAAAGCATAGGAAAAACGCTCTTTGACATAAATCACAGCAAGATCTTTTTTGACCCACCTCCTAGGGCAATGAAAATAAAAATAAACAAATGGGACCTAATTAAACGTAAAAGCTTTTGCACAGCAAAGGAAACCATAAACAAGACAAAATGACAACCCTCAGAATGGGAGTAAATATTTGCAAATGAAACAACAGACAAATGATTAATCTCCAAAATATACAAACAGCTCATGGAGCTCAATATCAAAAAACAAACAAGTCTCAAATTCTTTTTAAAGACTGAAATAATATCAAGAATGTTTTCCAACTACAATGGTATTAAACTACAAATCAATTACAAGAGGAAAACTGGAAAATTCAAACATGTGGAGAGTAAACAAAATGCTCCTGAACAACCATGGGTTAAAGAAGAAATCAAAAGAGAAAAAAATATCTTGAGACAAATGAAAATGGAAATAACAACATAACAAGGCTTAAGGGATGTAGCAAAAACAGTTCTAAAAGGGAAATTCATGGTGATAAATGCCTACATCAATAAACAAAAGATCTCAAATAAACAAAGTTAACTTTACACCTCAAGGAACTAGAATTAGAATGAACTGAGCCTACACATAGTAGATGAAATAAAATAACAAATTTCAGAGCAGAAATAAATAAAATAGAAAATAAAAAGATAATAGAAAAGATAAATAAAACTAAGAACTGCTTTCTTGAAAAGATAAAACAAAATTAACAAACTTATTTAGACACAACAACAAAAAAAGAGAGGACTCAAATAATAAAATCATAAATGAAAGAGGAGACACTACAACTGATACCACAGAAATACAAGTGATCATAAGACAGTACTCTGAACACCAACAAAGTGGACAACCTAGAATTTATGGAAAATTACTAGAAACTACAACCTACAAGACTAATCCATGAAGAAACAGAAAATATGAACAGACTGATAATTAGTAAGAAGAACAAATCAATAATCAAATACTTCCCAACAAACAAGTCTAGGACCAATGACTTCACTGATGAATTCTACCAAATATTTAAAGAAAGTTAATATAAATGCTTCTCAAACTCTTCCAAAAAACAGAAGATGAGGAAACACTTCAAAACTCCTTTTATAAAACCAGCATTACCTTGATACAAAAACCAGACAAGAACACAAGAAAAGAAAATTACAGGCCAATAACCCTGATGAACATAGATTCAAAAATCCTCAACAAAATATTAACAAACTGAATTCAACAATACATTAAAAGAATCATACAGCATGATCAAGTAGGATTTATTCCAAGGATAAGGATGGTTCAACATAACACAAATCAGTCAATGAGATATACCATATTAACAAAATGAAGGGTAAAAATCATATAATCATTGATATGAATGCAGAAAAAGCACTTGCAAAAATTCACATCCATCTATGTCTAAAAATTTGTAACAAAAGAGTATAAAGAGAATGTACCTCAACATAATAAAGGCCATGTATGACAAGCTTACAGCTAATATCACATTCAATGATGAAAAGCTGAAAGCTTTTTCTCCAAGATCAGGAACAAGAGAAAGATGCCCACTCTCACCACTTTTATTCAACATAATATTGGTAATATTTGCTAGAGTCAATGGACAAGAAAAAGAAAAGAAAAAGAAAGAAAAAGCATTCTAAACTGAAAGGAACAATTAAAATTGTCTGTATCTGCTTATAACACAATATTATATATAGAAAACGCTAAAGATTCCACTGTTGCCAAAAAAACTGTACAATAAACTCGGGTAAAGGATACATAACCATATATAAAAATAAGTTGCATTTCTATACACTAATAATGAACTATCAGAATAAGAAATTAAGGAGACAATCTTATTTACAATTGTATCAAAAAGAATAAAATACCTAGAAATAAGTTTAACCAAAGAGGTGAAATACCTGTATGCTGAAAACTATAGGACATTAATAAAAGAAATTGAAGACACAAATAAATGGAAAGATAGTCCATGATAATGAATTGGAATAATTAATATTGTTAAAATGCCCATTCTAGTCAGAGTCATCTGCATATTCAATGCAATCCCTGTGAAAATTCCAATGATATTTTTCACAGAAATAGAAAAAAAAATCATAAAATTGGTATGGAACCACAACAAAACCCAAATGGGGAAGACAATATTGAGAAAAAAGAACAGAGCTGGAGGCATCATATTTCATAATGTCAAACAATATTAAAGATATAGTAATCAAAACAGTATGATGTTGACATAAAAACAGTATGATATTGACATAAAAACAGACACATAGACCAATGGAACAGAAAAGAAAGCCCAGAAATAAACCCATACATATTTGGTCAATCAGTTTATGACAAAGGAGCCAGGAATATACAATGGAGAAAGGACAGTCCTTTCAATAAACGGTGCTGGGAAAACTGAACAGCTACACACAAAAGAATGAAAAATGGACCCCTATCTTATATCATACATAAAAGTTAACTCAAAATGGATTAAAGACTTGAATATAAGACCTGAAACCAAAAAACTACTAGAAAAATACACAAGTGGCAAAATCTTTGACAACCATCTTGGCAATGATTTTCTGAATTTGACACCAAAAGCAAAGGCAACTAAAGCAAATATAAACAAGTGGGACTACATCAAACTGAAAAGCTTTTCGCAGAAGAGGAAGCCATCAAGAAATTGAAAAGCTGGGCTTCCCTGGTGGTGCAGTGATTGAGAGTCCGCCTGCCGATGCAGGGGACGCGGGTTCGTGCCCCGGTCCGGGAAGATTCCACATGCCGCGGAGCGCCTGGGCCCGTGAACCACGGCTGCTGAGCCTGCACGTCCGGAGCCTGTGCGCTGCAACGGGAGAGGCCACAGCAGTGAGAGGCCCGCGTACCGCAAAAAAAAAAAAAAAAAAAAAAAAAATTGAAAAGCTAACCTACTGAATGGAAGAAAATACTTGTAAATCATATATCTGATATATATATATCATATATCTGAAAATATTTGTAAATCATATATCTGATAAGCCAAAATATATAAATAACTCATATAACTCAGAGTGAAAAAACAACAATCCCACTAAAAAATGGGCAGACAACCTGAACAGACATTTTTCCAAAGAAGATCTACAGGCAGCTAACAGGTACAGAAAAAGATGCTTAACAAAATGAATCATCAAGGAAATTCAAATCAAAACCACATCTGTGAGAATAGCTAGCATCAAAAATATAAGCAAAAACAAGCCTTGGCAAGGATGTGGAGAAAAGGGAACCCAGGTGCACTATTGGTGGCAATGTAAATTGTTCAGCTGCTACCGAAAAACAGAATGGGGTTTCCTCAAAAAAATTAAAAATAGGGTAAATCCTGAGTTCTCATCACAAGGAATTTTTTTCTATTTCTTTAATTTTGTATCTGTATGAGATGACGGATGTTCACTGTACTTATTGTGCTAATAATTTCATGACGCATGTAAGTCAAATCATTATGATGTATACCTTAAACTCATACATGCTGTATGTCAATTATATCTCAATAAAACTGGAAGAAAAAGTTAAAAATAGAACTACCATATGATCGAGCAATTCCACTTCTGGTATTTTTCCGAGGAAAAGAAGACACTAACTCAAAAATATTATCCTCACCACCATGTCCACTGAAACATTATTTACAATAGCCAAGACATGGAAACAACCTACGTGTCCATCAATGGATGAATAAAGAAGATGTGGTATATATATCTATATATACACACACAATGGAATACTATTCAGCCATAAAAAGTAAGGAAATCCTGCCAACTGCAACAACATGGATGGACCTTGAGGGCACCATGCTAAGTGAAATAAGTCAGGCAGAGAAAGAAAAATACCATATGACCTCATTTATACATGTAATCTGAAAAAAATCATAAATAGAATAGATTAGTGGTTGCTAGAGTCGGGGGGTGGGGTATGGGCAAAATTAGCGAATGTGGTAAAAATGTAGAAACTTACGATTATAAAATAAATAAGTCCTGGTGATGTAACGTACAGGATGGTGACTATAGTTAATAATACTGTATTTTATATTTGAAAGTTTCTAGAGAGTATATCTTAAAATTTCTCATCCAAAGAAAAAGAATTTGTAACTGTGTGGTGATCCATGTTAACTAGACTTATTGTGGCGATCTTTTCACAGTGGGTACACATATCAAATCACTATGTTGTACACTTTAAATAACTGTTATATTCAGTTATACCTCCATAAAAATAATAATGTAGTTTCCTTTTTGAGGGTGGCAGCAAGCACGTATAGAACACCATGAAGGCCTCGGCACACTTCCAGAATACAAGGTGGTGGGGCACTGCCTGCTGACCCCCAAATGCGGCATGTCTCCCCTCTACTGCATGTGCATCTTTGCATCTAATCATGTTGCCAAGTCCTGTTTCTGGTACTTTGTGTCTCAGCTGAAGAAGATGAGAGTATTCAGGGGAAATTGTCTACTGCAGACAGGTGTTGGAGAAATCTCCCCTGCGGGTGAAGAACTTTGGCTTCTGGTTGCGCTATGACTTCTGCAGCACTGAGAGTACCGGGACCTGACCACAGCCAGTGTGGTCACCCAGTGCTACCAAGACATTGGCACCTGGCACCGCGCCTGGGCCCACTCGATCCAGATCACAAAAACAGAAGAGATTGCAGCCAGCAAGTGCTGTCGACCAGCAGTCAAGCAGTTCCACGACTCCAAGATCAAGTTCCCACTGCCCTACAGGGTTCTCTGTTGCCAGCACAAGCCACACCTCACCACTAAGAGGCCCAACACCTTCTTTTAGACGCAGGCCCTCCCTGTCCCCAGGTCTGCCCAAATAAAACTCATTGGGAAAACCGGAAAAAAAAAATTATTATATCCTCCAAGATGTTCTTCTTTCCTATTCCATTCCACATCCAGCAAAAGGATCTTGGAACACCCCTAATTACTCATACCCTACTATCTGCCATCCAAGAGGAGTTTTTGTTTGGTTTGATTTTGGGGTTTGGTTTGCTTGTTTGCTATCTCTTCATTAATTCTGCCTCAGTAGGAATTACCTGTCCCAAAGTTTCCCAACCAGTAGGCAGGTATAGCTCAGCTCCTCTACTGCTCCAATCCTTTTCTTCCTCTCTTATTGTGACTCCTGCCTTGGTCTCTCTTGTAAAATTTAAGATTTTAGCCAGGGTTCCACTATGCCTTTAGCCCTGTCTAGGCATCACAAATTAAAAGCTGACGGCTGCTCTACCTAAAGAACTCATAGCACCTGATACCCTTCAGGTTCTACCAGTGAGCTTATTTTCTTTTCTGACTTGCTCTAGACACATTCAAGCTGCCATAGATGTAGAGATTGTTTTTTAAGGATTCTAACCTGCTCATGATTCGTTCTTTAAGAGGATATATCTATATTATTCTTATTTAGAAAATATGAGTTATTTAAAGGAGTAACAGGATAGCATCTAATATTACTGACCACATTCCCTTCCTTAAAAATCTCTCCCATTTTTCTTTCCTATGACACCTTTGAGTACTCCCAAAGCTCTCTAGCAGCTCATTCTCTCTCTCTTTTTTGATGGTAAACAATATTTATTTTCACTGATTATCACACAGAAGGAAAATTAATACATAATTCAGTTTTATTCCGATTTTATTTACTGTATTAATTACTGAAATCTAACAGAATCTTGGAAAGCAATTTTTAATGGAAATATAGTTGATTTACAATATTATTTAGATTAGGTGTATAGCATAGTAATTCAGTATTTTTGCAGATTATACTCCATTATAAGTTATTACAAGATAATTGTGCTAATTACCAGTGCTATACAATACATCCTTGTTGCTTATCTATTTTATACTTAGTCGTTTGTATCTATTAACCCCACACCCCTAATTTGTTCCTCCCTGCTTTCCTATCCCCACTGGTAACCACAAGTTTGTTTGCTATATCTGTGAGTCTATTTCTGTTTTGCATATGCATTCATATGTATTATGTTTTAGATTCTACACATAAATGATATCATACACTATTTTTCTTTCTCTGCCTGACTTATTTCAGAAAGCATAATATCTTCTAGGACCATAGGGTCATCAACATTGCTGCAAATGGCTAAGTAATGTTCCATTTTGTGTGTGTGTGTGTGTGTGTGTGTGTGTGTTTATCTCCCACATCTTCTTTATTCATTACTTTGTTGATGGGCACTAGGGTTGCTTCCATGTCTTGGCTAGTATAAATAGTGCTGCTATAAATTTTGGGGCACATGTAACTGCAAATTAGTGTTTTCTTTTTCTCCTGATATATATACTAAAGTGGGATTGCTGGATCATATGTTAACTCTATTCTTAGTTTTTTAAAGAACTTCCATACTGTTTTCCATAGTGGCTGCAACAATTTACATTCTCACCAACAGTGTACAAGTGTCCCCTTTTCTCCACATCCTCTCCAACACTTGTTATTTGTAGACTTTTTGATGATAGCCATTCTGACAGTTGTGAGGTGATATCTCATTGCTGTTTTGATTTGCATTTCTCTAATAATTAGTGATGTTGAGCATCTTTTCATGGGCCTGTTGGCCATCTGTATGTCTTCTTTGAAGAAAAAGTCTGTTCAGGTCTTTGATCATTTTTTGATTGGTTATTTGGTTTTTTTGATATTGAGTTGTATGAGCTGTTTATGTATTTTTTGATATTAATCCCTTGTTGATTGCATCATTTCTAAATATTTTCTCCCATTCTGCTGGTTGGCTTTTCATTTTGCCGATGGTTTTATTTGCTGTGGAAAAGCTTTTAAATTTAATTAGGTCCCATTTATTTATTGTTGATTTTATTTCTTTTGCCTTAGGAGACAAACCCCCAAAAATATTGCTACAATTTATGTCAAAGGGTATTCTGCCTATGTTCTCTTCTAGGAGTTTTATTGTTTCATGTCTTATATTTAGGTCTTAAACCATTTTGAGTTTATTTTTGAATATGGTGTGAGGAAATGTTCTAATCTCATTATTTTATGTGTAGCTGTCTAGTTTGGCCAGCACCACTTGTTGAAGAGATTTTCTTTTCCCCATTGTATATTCTTGCCTCTTCTGTCATAGATTAATTTACCACAGTTCTGTGGGTTTCTTTCTGGGCTCTCTATTCTGTTCCATTTATCTATGTGTCTGTTTTTGTGCCAGTACCATGCTGTTTTGAATACTTCAGTTTTGTTGTATTCTCTGAAGTCTGAGAGGGTAATTCCTCTGGCTTTGTTCTTTTTCTCAAGAGTGCTTTGGCAACTCAGGGTCTTCTGTGGTTCCATGTAAATTTAGGATTATTTGGTCTAGTCCTGTGAAAAATGTCATGAGTGTTTGATAGGGATTACATGAAATCTATAGATTGCTTTGGGTGATATGGCCATTTTAACAATATTAATTCTTCAAAGCCACAAATGTGATACCTTTCCATTTCTTTGTATCATGTTCAATTTCCTTCATCAATGTTTTATAGCTTGCAGAGTATAGGTTTCTCATCTTCTTAAGTTTATTCCTAGGTATTTTATTCTTTTTGGTGTGATTTTTAAATGGGACTTTTAAAAACTTTCTCTTGTATCCTGCTACCTTGCTGCATTCATTTATTAGTTCTAGTAGTTTTTGTGTGAGACTTTAGGGTTCTCTATATAAAGTATCATGTCATCTGCAACTAATGACCATTTTACCTCTTTCCTTCCAATTTGGATAACTTTCATTTCTTTTTCTTGTCTCATTTCTGTGGCTAGGGCTTCCAGTACTATGGTAAATCAAAGCAGCAAGAGTGAACATCCCTATCTTGTTCCTGAATTTAGTGAGATGGCTTTCAATTTTTCACCATTGAGTATGACATTGGCCATAGGTTTGTCACAAATAGACTTTATTATGTTGAAATATTTTCCCTCTATACCCACTTTGATGAGAGTTTTTACCATGAATGGATGTTGAATTTTATCAAATGCTTTTTCTGCATATATTGAGATCATGTGATTTTTATCTTTCCTTTTGCTAATGTGATATACCACACTGGTTGATTTGCAAATGTTGAACCATCCTTTTGACCCTGGAATGAATCCAACTTGATTATGGTGTATGATCCTATTTATATATTGTTGGATTTGGCTTGCTAATATTGTGTTGAGGATTCTGCCGTCTATATTCATCAAAAATATTTGGCCTGGGCTTCCCTGGTGGCGCAGTGGTTGAGAGTCCACCTGCCGATGCAGGGGACACGGGTTTGTGCCCCAGTCCGGGAAGATCCCACATGCTGCGGAGCGGCTAGGCCCATGATCCATGGCCGCTGAGCCTGTGCGTCCAGAGCCTGTGCTCTGCAATGGGAGAGGCCACAACAGTGAGAGGCCTGTGTACCGCAAAAAAAAAAAAAAAAAAAAAATATATATATATATATATATATATATATATATATTTGGCCTGTAATTTTCTTTTTCGTACTGTCTTTGTCTGGTTTTGGCATCAGTGTAATGGTGGCCTTGTAGAATGAATTGGGGAGTGTTACCTACTCTTCCATTTTTTGGAATAGTTTGAGAAGGATAAGTATTAGTTCTTCTTCATATGTTTGGTAAAATTCCCCTGTGAAGCCATCTTGCCCTGGACTTTTATTTGTAGGGAATTTTTCAAGTTAAAGATTTTATTTCACTACTAGTGATTGGTCTGTTAAAGTTGTTTCTTCTGGACTCAGTCTTGGCAGGCTGTATGTTTCTAGAAATTTGTCCTTTCTTCGAGGTTGTCCAATTTGTTGGCATATAACTGTTCAGAGAATTCTCTTATAATTTCTTTATATCTCTGTGGTATCAGTTTTTATTTCTCCTGTTTCATTTCTTATTTTGTTTATTTCAGTCTTCTCCCTTTTCTTCTTGGTGAACCCAGCTAAATGTTTATCAATTTTGTTTATCTTTTCAGAAAAATAGCTCTTAGTTTAATTGATCTTTTCCATTGTTTTTTTTTGTTTTTTTTTTTTGCGGTACGCGGGCCTCTCACTGTTGTGGCCTCTCCCATTGCGGAGCACAGGCTCTGGACGCACAGGCTCAGCGGCCATGGGTCACAGGCCCAGCTGCTCCGCGGCATGTGGGATCTTCCCAGACCAGGACACGAACCCGTATCCCCTGCATCGGCAGGCGGACTCAACCACTGCACCACCAGGAAAGACCGCCATTGTTTTTTATCTCTATTTCCTCTCTGATCTTTATTATTTCCTTCCTTCTGCTGACTTTGATCTCTGTTTTTCTTTTTCTAATTCTTTTAGGTGGTAGGCTGTTTGAGATTTTTCTTGTTTCCTGAGGAAGTCCTGTATCGCTATAAACTTCCTTCTTAGAACTGACTTTGCAATATCCCATGTATTTTGAAAAGTTTTGTTTCCATTTTTATTTGTCTCAAGGTACTGGTTTCCTTTTTGATTTCATTGTTGATCCATTTGCTTTTCAGTAGCATGTCATTTAGTCTTCACGTGTTTGTTCTTTTCCCATTTTTCTTTCTGTAGTTGATTTCTAGTTTCATACAGTTGTGTTCTGAAAAAAATGCTTGATGCAATTTCTATCCTCTTAAATTTGCTGAGGCTTGTTTTGTGGTCTAGTATGTGATCTATCCTGGAGAATGTTCTGTGTTCAATTGAAAGGAATGTGTATTCTGTTGTTTTTGGATGTACTGTCCCATAGATATCTACTAAGTTTAACTGGTCTAGTGTGTCCTTAAGACCACTCTTCCTTTATTGATTTTCTGTATGGATAATCTGTCCATTGATGTCAGTTAGGTGTTAAAGTCCCCTACTATTATTATATTATTGTCTCTTTCTTCCTTTAAGAGTTAGTATTTGATTTATATATTTAGGTGCTCCTGTTTTGGGTACAAATATGTTAACAAGTATAATATCCTCTTCTTGTTTGATCCCTTTATCATTATATAATACCCTTCTTTGTCTTTTGTTATATCGTTTGTTGTGAAGTCTCTTTTGTCTGATATGAGTATTGTTACTCCCACTTTCTTTTTGTTTCCATTTGCATGAAATATCATTTTCCATCCCCTCACTTTTATTCTGTACATGTCTTTTGCCCTAAAGTCTCCTGTAAGCAGCATATTGAGGGTCTTGGTTTTTACCCAATCAGCCACCCTATGTATTTTGATTGAACACTGACATTTTAAGTAATTATTGATAGGTATGTACTTATGGCCACTTTATCACTTGTTTTCCAGTTGTTTCTGTAGTTCTTCTCTGTTCATTTTTTCTTTTTGTTTCTAGCATTGTGGTTTCATGAGGTTCTTTAGTAATTCCTTGGTTTCCTTGCTATTTGCTTTTTGTGTAGCTATTATAGGCTTTTGACTTGTGGTTTCCACGAGGATCACATATGTTGACCCATAATTATATCTACAGTAAGTCCCGTACAGATGAATGAGTTCTGTTCTGAGAGCACGTTCATAAGTCCAATTTGTTTGTAAGTTCAACAACGTTAGCCTGGGTACCCAACTAACACAATCAGCTATATAGTACTGTACTGTAATAGGTTTATAATATTTTTCACACAAATAATACATAAAAAGCAAACAAACACAAAAGTAAAGAAAATATTTTTAAGCTTACAGTACAGTACCTTGAAAAGTACAGTAGTACAGTACAACAGCTGGCATACAGGGGCTGGCATTGAGTGAACAGGCAAGAATAATTACTGACTGGAGGAGGGAGAGGAGGTGGGAGATGGTAGAGCTGAAGGATCATCAGCAATGAGAGATGGAGGGCAAGCTGCAATTTTACACACGCCTGACATTGATGACAAAAGTTCTGGTTCCTTGCTGGATTCAATTCTATCTACCCTCTTGAACAAAAGACCCAGTGATTTCTGGGGGGTAGTAGCTCTTTTTTTCTCATCATAGATGACACAGTAGCACTGGATTGCATTCTGAACGGCTGCTGCAACTTTCATGTACTAAGTTCGGGTCCTGTGCCTCAAAAACTAACAGTGCCTTCTCAAATAAAGAAAATCCCCTTACCAAATTTCCTGCATTGTGAATCTCTTTGGTTCTTCAGTTACTTCTTCTTCCTCTTTTCTCTCTTCATCCTTTCTCTGGGCTTTCAATTCTATTGTTATCAATTGGTGCTTCTTAGCAGTACCTGCTACATCACCACTGCTTTTATACTTGCTTCCAGACAGCCTGGGCTTGAAATAAAGACACTGTACTACTATACTCTATACCGTACTGTAAAGTACACAAAAGCACAACCACTTTTAGAAGACGCATACATGTAACAATGTATGCCAGACACATGAATTAATTTATGTGATTGGACATGTGAATGCATATTTGCATCTTTGAATGTTCTCAACTTGAAGGTTCATATGTAGGGGACTTACTGTACTTGTTTTAAACTGATAGTCATTTAATTTCAAACACATTTTAAAATATCTACATTTTTTACTCCCTTCTCTTTTGTGGGTTTTTTATGCTATATTTTACATCTTCGTGCTTGTTCCTTAACTGTTTATTGTTCCGTGTCCTAGTATGTGACCTATCCTAGAGAATATCCCATGCGCTCTTGAAAAGAATGTGTATTGTTTTTTGAATGACTGAATCATACACCCTTATTATGAGCAGGAATTACAACTTAGGTAACCAGTGTTTATATATGTTTTAAATATATAACTATTTTCACCTGTAACACAATTAAACCTGAAGAAATTTCATCTTGGAATAAATTTTATAGGACTTAGAGAAAGAACGTTAAATGCATCTATATTGGTTTGACTAAAATAAGGCACATTACAGTTTCTGAAATGTTGTTAATTTTATTTCTCAATCTAAGCTATAATTTCCCCAGAGTAAAAAAATATATTAAAAAAAGTTACCCTAAAAAGAAAATTTTCAGAAAGAGCTAACCTTAAATCAAAGTAAATTTTAAATACTAAAATAAGACATGATAATACAACTTACTTAATTGGAAAGATAATGTAAGATGTACTTTACCTCACCAATTCCGAAGTCCCATGATTGCTTAGAACACAATTCTTCCAAAGGGATATTACCCCTAAGGGTTTTAAATAAGACAGTATTAGAGTGTGTTTTATTCCCTCTGAAAATTATTGTTCTAAATTATGATTCCCAAAGTTGGTTAAAGATCAGAATTATAAGAGAAGTTTTTTAAAAGATAAGGATTCATAAGCTCTATCTTAAGGAGCCTATTTATTTTGTGTAGGTCAAACCTGATATTTTGTATTTTAAAATCACCCCTTGGGCTTCCCTGGTGGCGCAGTGGTTAAGAATCCACCTGCCAATGCAGGGGACACGAGTTCAATCCCTGGTCTGGGAAGATCCCACATGCCACAGAGCAGCTAAACCCATGCGCCACAACTACTAAGCTTGCGCTTTAGAGCCCACAAGCCACAACTACTGAAGCCCTCATGCCTAGAGCCCATGCTCTGCAACAAGAGAAGCCACCACAATGAGAAGCCTGCGCACTGCAACGAAGAGAAGCCCCTGCTCACCGCAACTAGAGAAAGCCCACGTGCAGCAATGAAGACCCAATGCAGCCAAAAATAAATAATAAATTTATTAGGAAAAAAAAAACCCTCAAGTGATGAGGATCTTCACACAGGTTTGGAAGCCATGTTCTAAATCACTTTCATAAAATATGTTTTAAAATTCAAGTTTTAACATCCTGTTTTTCATTCATAAGTTTCTGAATATTTGGAGGTTTGACAACAAAGAACCTAAGTTGTTAATTTTATTAAATGTGGTGAATCTATTTTTTAATTAATTTGTTGTGCCAATGCCATAAAAATGGCATCTAATAATTCTTTGTATTATAGATATTTTACATATTTCCATAAGAAAGTACTTCCAAAATAAAAATCTATTCTAATTCATGATTTTCAATTACAAAGATTTGATTAAATCATAATTATTACTGAGAAAGTTAGGTATATTCTGAAATGACAAGTTTTCTTTAATTTCCTATAATGTCAGTCCCATACATTGTTGATATGCTTGTTTATGCCATTAACATTTGAATTCTATTACTCCCTTGTTCTGATTCTATATTAACCAAGCAACCTTCCCATGGCAAGCTGCCAAAAGGTAGAAAATATTCAGTACGAAAATTATGCCAGTAAGCATTCCTATGTATGTCACCTATTTCTTATTGTAAATTAATAAATTGACATTCTGGTGGGTAAATAAATTTCCTGAACACATAAGTCAGTTTTCTCAAATCTAATTAACACTATGATTCAGATAAGAAGATATTTTTGCACTGGTGAATATGAGGACCAAACTCTCAACTAGGGTGATATTACCGAGGTCTGACAATTGATTTTTGAGGCCAGTCTGCCCACCCTCAGACAGCATTATGCCTACCTCACTTTGTATCAGTTTAATCCTTAAACATGCATTATATTAGATCCCAATTTGCATTCCCCAAATTTACCTAAAAACTTACATATGGTTCACTGAATATTTCTGATTTTTTTTCTGGGATGTCTTCTCTTGGTAATCACTTTCAAATTTTCCTTTAAAAATAAAAGTATGTTTTGAAATAAAACTTTAGCATAGACAATTTCTATTTTTTAATTTGAA
Organism: Orcinus orca; assembly: GCF_937001465.1. Lineage (NCBI taxonomy): Eukaryota > Metazoa > Chordata > Mammalia > Artiodactyla > Delphinidae > Orcinus > Orcinus orca. The sequence goes on along the minus strand of NC_064569.1, from coordinate 30,742,751 downwards.
GCTTATTAGCATGACCCATATAGAGGGATGCCACTGGTCCACAATGTCATATAATAGAATGTCATTCTATTTTTAATTTCATGTTCCTCCAAACACACACACACACACACACACACACACACATGGATATTCATTAAAACTGAAAACAAACAAACAAAAAGCCCCAATAGATTATTACACTTTCCATCTATAACACCAACCTTTTTTTTCAGAGCTGGCTGGGTAACAATCCTTCTCAAAAGATGTACTAAAATTATTTCTTTCATTATTGTTGTACTCTTTCTGACAATTCTTGTTTGGTTGACACTTTTCTGGAAAACTTGATTTATTAAAAGTAGAATTACTAGAAGTCAACTCTGGATCTGTAAAAATACTTCTAATGCATCTATCAGTGAAATGGTTTTTATCAGAACTAATGACTGCACTGTCATAACGACACTTGTCAAAGGTTTTCTTTATCTTCTGTTGATCTATGTTTAATAAGTTGATCATATTTTCACTAATAAAAGAGTCACAGTTATCTGATAGAAGGTTCGGGGTTGGCTGGTTCATATCTTCATTAGAAAACTTTTTTCTATTTTCTCCCCAAATATGTTGTAATGAATTTTTTTCAGTAATGAAATCTGACTGTCTTCTTTCATCCATGCTTCCACAATATTCACCTACAACTACAGCAGGTCTCCTAGTAAGGAAATTTCTATTTTCTGGACTTCAGGATAAATAAAAACATATTTAGCAAGAAAAGCATAGAGCATTCTCATTTAGAAACATGTGAAGTTAAATCTTACAGAACATATTGAGTAGCTGCTAACATTTAAATGGACCATGTTTACATTTTTAAAATTTAAATAAATAATACTGCTTTGGGTGGAAATGTGTTAATAACCTCTTCTAATATCTTAGTGAGTATAAAAATAATCTACACTTAGTTTAGTACTGCAACATGAAAAACTAGTATGTGGTTCAATTTACTGTTTTATTAACAAAACAAAATATTTATTAACAAAAACAAAACATCTAGAGAATTACCTAGGCAAACACTGTACATAAATGCCACTCCAGTTAACCAGAGAAAGACACTTTGAAGACTGTTCAGAGAAAATAATTACCCTTAGTATTAAAATGTCAAATAAAATTGTTATGAGAACATTAAATCAGATATTTCTCAACCTAACAAGGAACTCAAACTAACAATCTCTGAAGTTCCCAAGGAAGAGCAATATAACTACAAATGCATACGTAAGTAATAAAGTCAAGAGATAAGATGGATTAGATGAAAATGTTAGACCAGATAGCTTGCAAATTCCCTTCTAATGTATAATTATTATAAATTATTATAAATCATAATTCTAAGTTATGTCCAACTTGTATTAAAGAATCAAAGTTATCATGGAAAGTAATTAGAAATCAAGGTATTATGAATTTTGTTGCCTTTGACTATCTACAAATTTACTTGGGGTTGGTTTTGTTCCAGAGATTGGAGGTACCAAAGAAATTTAGAAAAAACACAGACTGCTGAAACTCTGATTGAGTTCCAATTTTATTTATAATTAATTTATTAAATATTTAATGAGCAAGTACACCTACTCTGTTCTAGGCAGTGCGCCATGTGTTGGGGACAGAGAGATAAAATATTTCATTTTGGTATTAAGGAGAGAGAGATGTTTTGTCCATGAATGCACACAGATCATGATCCTACATTATTTCTCAATATGGGTCTTATTGGTATTTTGGGCAGAAAAATGCTACTCTGTTATTACCAAAAGGCATAACCTATAGTATACAATAATATACACCATTAACAGCAGAGAAATTTCTATTACTCTAAATAAGAAAATAAATTTAAAAGCACTTAGTAAGTTAGAAAGCATACTACAAAATGTAAATCATCATTTTAAAAGGGTATCTTAAGCATTCAGACTCAGGATAATCACTAACTCAAAAGATGTGGGCAATACAGAAGTGTAGAGTGCACAGTCATTGCTCACAAGAAATAGCCTAGAAGAGGCAAGAAAAAATTAGAAAGTGAAAAGTGCTATCCTACAGTAAATTGTCACTATAGTACATAGAAATTCTTTTGACTGAGAAAAATCAGGCAGGTGGCATTTGAGTTGGGGACCAAATGTTGGGAAGAATTGTTACTTGTACAAATGAGAGACATGATGCTAAAAATTTTAAAGTCTTATTAAGATAAATCCATCCAGTTTAACAATTTAATTTTTCCTATAGATAAATATAAAATTCATGAAAATTATGTACAAAAATAGGGATAAATTTATTATCTAAATAAAGAGTATTCAACAGAAATTTAATGTATGCCTACTATGTGGTAAGGAGACAATACAGCTTATATTCTAGTGAACAAATATATTAAACAAATGAGATAATTAACCATTAATAAGTACAATAAAAGAAATAAAGAATTAAACAAATAAAGATAATTATAGTGCCTTTACAAGTGCTACAAAATCACGTGATGGAATAACATGTTGGAGGTCATGTTTCAGATAGTTTGGTCAGGAAAGTCCCTAATAAGGAAGTGATAAATAAGCTAAAAGTACAGAATGATTAGACATGTGAAGAAAGGAGTAAGTACGCCCTGGGGAATGGAATAATAACAAATGCAAGGTCTGCAGCATGTTTGGGAAATGAAAAGAGGAGGAATAAAGCTAGATTAGAATCAGTAAAAGAAAACTTATGACTTAAGGCTTAAAAGGTACAAAAGGGCCAAAAATCATGCAGAGCTTTATTTCTGAAAAGACCAATAAAAAAACACTGAAAGGGAAGAGATATGGGAACATATGTATATGTATAACTGATTCACTTTGTTATAAAGCAGAAACTAACACACCACTGTAAAGCAATTATACCCCAATAAAGATGTTAAAAACAAACAAACAAACAAACAAAAAACACTGAAAGGTTCCAAGTACAAAAGTAAAATCGACTGCCTTCTGCCTTGGAAAATATCAGTCTGATTGCTGGGTGCATATGAATTTCAGGTCTTCTGACTACCCAAATGAAGTAAAAAGAACCAGATTTATCCTCCCAACTGACCAAATTAAAAAACTAGACAAAATACATGAGACAATAATTTTCAGACATGGGCCATCAGGTAGAACAGGATAATGATCCCTGAAAGAGAGAAAACAAATCAAATGAACCCTATAACTGCTCCTAGCTTACTACCTTGAGAGTGTATCCAAGCCACAGAATACTTGAATACTTGGAGGGGAAACCTAGTCAGAGCTCACAGATTACCCTTCTTGAGGAAATAGGGCTGGGGGTTCAGGGAGACTACAGAAAATAGAGTTCACGGGGCAGAGTACCATGAAGGAGTGTGTTTCAAAAAAAGGAAGCTCCAGAGATCTACAGAGAGTTCTCAAATCTTTAACCAAGTACTGACCAGCACATACATATGAAGCAATTAGTCAAGGCTGGGAAAAGAACCACTCAACATGAGAAGATGGAACAATTCCAGGAACTCACACAAAGATGGGAAAATTTTGTGTTCTCATCAACCAGAGTGGAAAACCTTGTAATTCAAAGGAAATTGAATTCTGTATACTCAGAAGAGTATAGCCTCAGCAGAGGGCAAATTAACCACAGACTGAAGGTGTATCTGGTCCTGCTTAACAAAGTTTAAAGCAACCCTCAATAAAATCATACTACTTCCAAGTAACTGAACTGTATCCCAGAACTAAGCTTAAGATGAGCTATAGGATTACAAGATTTCCAGAAACCAAAAAGATAATTCACAATGTATAGAATCTAAACAAAATTCGCAAGAATGCAAAGAAGCAGAAAGTTACAATCTGTAATGAGGAGGAAAATCAGTTATTAGAAATAGACTAAGAAATGACACAAAATGATATAATTTATAGACAAAGACATTAAGATTAGAGTTATCCTATGTTCCCTATATTCAAGAAGCTAAAGGAAAGATTGAGCATAGTGAATAGATACAAGGAAAATAAAGAGTTAAATCAAATTTCTAGAGATGAAAAATACACTGAATAAATTTACCAGTATTAGATACCAAAGAAGATACAATTAGTGACTTTGAAGATCTAACAATATATATAAAATGAAAGGAGAGGAAAAAAATGGAAAATGAATAGAGCATCAGCAAACTGTTACAAAACTTCAGTTGGACTACTTTACATATTATTTGGGATCCCAAAGAAGAGAGGAGAGGAATCAGAAAAAATATTTGAAATATTAATGACTGAATTTTTTCCAAATTTTGTGAAAACAATAAGTCCACAGATCCAAGAAGCTCAACACATCCCAAACACAAGAAATAGGAAACAAACATCCTAATCCTAATGGAGAGAAATCCACAGTAGAAAATCTGTGGTAGAGAATCCATCATGAAAAATCTTAAGAACAGAGAAAATTGTATATTATATATACACAGATATTAAGATAAGAATGACAGCAAACTTCTAGTTGGAAACAATGGTACTCAAAGACATTTTTCAAAAAGAAGAGAACAATAAAGACTTAAAAATATACGAGATGAATTAATCACCAGCAGACCCACACTATAAAAAATGTTAAAGAAAGTCTTTTAAACAGAATGAAAATGTCACCAGATGTAAATCTAGAGCTGCACAAAATAATGAAGACCACCAAAAATGATAAATTTGAACTGAATATAAAAAATTGTTTTCTTATTTTTTAACTCTCTCTAAAACAAAAAGAATAATGGATTTATAACATATATATAAGTAAAATGTATGAATACAACAACACAAAGGCTAAAGGAAAGAAACAGAAGCATACCATTATAAGTCTCATATTATATTTGAATTGGCATAATATAACTTGAAGACAGTCCATGATAAATTAAATATATACTATAAAATCTAAAGCAATCACTGAAAAACAAAAAACAGAGTTATATCTAATAAGCCAACAAAAGGGATAAATTAAGTCATACAAAATACTCAAAAGGCAGAAAAAGAGGGAAGGGAAACAAAATTATATGGGACAAATAAAAAACAAATAGCAAGAGAACAGACTTAAACCCAACCATATCAATTGTCACATTAAATGTAAATGATATTCTTAACAGTAATACATTTCAATAAATTTGAAAGGATTCAAATCACATAAAGCATCTTCCTTGTCCACAATATAATTAATTTAGAAAGATAACAGAAAAGCCTTGAGGTTTCTAGGAACCAAACAACAAACTTCTAAATAATTAATGGATTGTAAATGAAATCAAAAGGAAAATTATAATTTTTTTAACTGAATGAAAATTAAAACAAAACATATCAAACTTGTAGGATATAGCAAAAGCAGTGGTTAATGGGAAACTGATAGCACTAAACACACACACACACACACACACACACACACACAGAAAAGAAAAAATGGTCTCAAATCAATGACCTCAGCTTTCACCTTAAGAAACCAGAAAAAAAAGAGCAAATTAAATCCAAATTAAATAGACAAATGGAAATAAAAGCAGAATTCAATGAAATGAATACTAGAAAAATAAGAAATATGTGAAATTGAAAGTTAATTCGTTTAGAAGATAAGTAAACTTGGTAAGTCCCTAATCAGAATAATCAGGAGAAAAAAAGGAGAAGATGTTATCAATGAGAGAAAAGACATCACTACAGATGTTAAAGATGTTAAATGCATTGTAAGGGGATATTATGAATAACTTGAAGTCAATAAATTCTACAAGAGATTAAATGAATACTTTTTTCATTCAATACAAATTATCAAATCTCACTAAAAATAATCTGACTAGCCTGTATCTAGTAAGAAATGAAATTTATAGTAAAAAATAAACATTCCCACAAAAAGAACTCCTCAGTGATGAACTCTGCCAGACATTTAAGGAGTAAATTACACCAAAGCTACACAAACTTTCAGAAAATTACATAGGAGGGGTTACTTCCCAACTCATTCTATGACATTGGCATTAGGCTGATATCAAAATCAGACCAAGATATTAAAATAAAAAGAAACCTAGAAAACAATATCTTTCAAAAATTCCTAACAAAATTTTAGCAAATCAAATCCAAGAATGCATAACCAGGATAGCATGCTGTGACCAAGTGGGGTTTATCTCAGGAACACAAGACTGATTTAACATTAAAAAAATTAATCTATGAGGAGCAGGACCTCTGGAATTGATAGAGAAACTTGGCAAATTCTTCCCCACTCTAAGCAACAACAGAACCAAATAACATTTGCAAAAAAAACTATTTCAGAATCTGGGGAGTGACCAAAGGTATACAATAAACTGAGAAGGAGGTAAAACTACTAAACCTTAGTAGGAAAAGTGGGAGTCTGTGGAGTTTTAGCCTTGGGCTGCTTCCCTCCATCCCCAGCTCCATGGCTGGTAGCACTACCAAGGCTAGGCAGTTTGGAGGTGGGTATGGGGGAGCCCCATGACCAGGGAATTTGTCAAAATCGATCATTATCTTGGTGGCAGACCATCAGGATAGGCTAACATTGCAGCTGCCTAAGGCTATAATACTTGGAGAAAGCAAAAAACGATCAAGAAATTTCATGGAGAGATCTAGAAAACAAATACGTTTTCATAAACTCTCAGCCATCACTGGTGGTCTGGAAAGCTGCAAACATGTATAAGGCTGTGAGCACACACAGGAGAGAGCAATCAGAAAAAATATGTAAAAAATATTTGAAAAATTAATGACTGAATTTTTTCCAAATTTTGTAAAAACAATAAGAAGTCCACAGATCCAAGACGCTCAGCACAGTCCAAATACAAGAAATAGAAAACAAACATCCTAACCCTAATGGAGAGAAAGCCACCATAAAAAATCTGCGGTAGAGAATCCACGACAAAAGAATCTTAAAAACAGAAAATTATATTATATACACAGATATTAAGATAAGAATGACAGCAAACTTCTAGTTGGAAACAATGCCACTCAAAGACATTTTTCAAAATGTCTTTGAAAAATAACACTCATCCTGGCTGAATGTGAGGTATCCACTCATACCTGGCTGAATGTAAGGTCTTATGCCCAGGAGTAAGTCTTATTAGCTCAAGGTGTTTAAACACAACCTTCAACTAATCATTGGTTGACCTCTAAGCACTGCTTTACAGATTTAAATGTCAAATATTTAAATGAAAAATATTTAAATGTCAAAATATTTAAATGTCAAAAATTTAAATGAAAAATATCAAATCAATAAGTTAAGCTTACACCTTAAGAAACTAGAAAAAAAAGGAGGCCAAACTAAATCCAAAGTAAGTAGAAAAAGAAAATGATAAACATTAGGGCAGAAATGGAATAGAAAATAGAAAAAAAATAGAGAAAATTGATGAAACTCAAAACTTAGCAAATAAAATTAGCAAATCTTTAGTTATACTGACCAAGAAAAAAAGTAGAAAAGACACAGATCTGGAATTAAACAGGTTAAACAAGGATATCAACACTTACCTTATAGAAATTAAAAGGATTTCAAGGGAATACTATGAACAACTTTATACAAACAAATTATACAACTTAGATGAAATGGATGAATTCCTATAAAAACACACATTAACACAAAGTACTCAAGAAGAAATTTTAAAATCTGATTAGACCTATAACAACTAAAAATAAAAAGAATTATTAGTTAAATGTCTTTCCACTAAGAAAAGGCCAGGTGCAAAAATACTTAAAGAAGAAATAACCAGTCCTCCACAAATTCTTCCATTAAATAGAGGAGGAAATGCTTTCCAACTTGTTCTATGAAGCCAGAAGTATTACTCTGTTACCAAAGCCAGACAAAGACATCAAAGGAAAAGAAAAATTCAGACCAATATTTCTCATGAATATAGATGTAAAAATCATTAAAATATTAGCAAAATAAATCCAGCATTTTATGAAATGGGTTCTGTAACATAATTAAGCAGCCTTTATCGCAGGAAGGCAAGGTGGTTTAACATTTGAAAATAAGGTAATATATATATATTAATAGAATAAAGAAAAAAAACTACATGATAATCTCAAGGGACACAGAATGAGCATTTGGCAAAAATCCATGATAAAAACTTTCAATAAACTAGGAATAGAGGGCAACCTGACAAAGGGCACCTACAAAAAACCTAAAGCTAATATCATTCTTAATAGTGAAAGGTTAAATGCTTTTCCCTAAGACTCAGAACAATGTAAACATGCTCACTCTTGCCACTGCTATTCAGCACTGTATTAGAGGTTCAAGTCACTGCAGTCAGGCAACAAAAAGAAGCAAAAGGCATTCAGATTGAAAGGGGAAAGGTAAAAATATCTATATTTATAGACAGCATAATCCAATATGGTGAAAATCCTAAAGAACTCATAAAACTACTAGTAGAACTAATAATACAGCAAGGTCAAAGGATACAATTTCAATATACAAAATTGTATAACTATATACTAGCAATGAATAATCCAAAAATAATATTAACAAAATAATTGCAAAGATATTGGCCTGTAATTTTATTTTCTGGTAGTGTCTTTGTCTGGTTTTGGTATCAGAGTGATGGTGATGGCTTCATAGAATGTCTTTGGGAGTGTTCCTTCCTCTTCAATCTTTTGGAAAAGTTTGAGAAGGATCAGTACAAGTTCTTTGTATGTTTGGTAGAATTCACCTGTGAAGCCATCTGGCCCTGGACTTATGTTTGTAGGGAGTTGTTTCTTGTTTTTGTATTTTTAATTACAGATTCTATTTCATTTCTAGTGATTGGTCTGTTCAAGTTATCATTTTCTTCTTGACTCAGTCTTGACAAGCTGTATGTTTCTAGAAAGTTGTCCATTTCTTCTAGGTTGTCAAATTTGTTGGCATATAATTGTTCATAGTAATCTCTTATGGATTTTTGTATTTCTGTGGTATCAGTTATGATTTCTCCTTTCATTTCTTATTTTCATTATTTGGGTTTTCTCTCTTTTCTTCGTGAGCCTGGCCAGAGGTTTGTCAATTTTGTTTACCCTTTCAAAGAAGCAACTCTTGGTTATACTGATTTTTTTCTATTGTTTTTAATCTCTATTTTATTTATTTCCTCTCTGATTTTTATTATCTGCTTTCTTCTGCTAACTTTAGGTTTTGTTTGTTCTTCTTTTTCTAATTCTTTTAGGTGGTGGGTTAGGTTGTTTATTTGACATTTGTCTTGTTTCTTAAAGAAGACCTGTACTGCTATGAACTTTCCTTTAAGAACTGCTTTTACTGCATCCCATAGATTTTGTTTAGTTGTGTTTGCATTGTCATTTGCCTCAAGGCATTTTAAAATTTCTTCCTTGATTTCATCATTGATCCATTGGTTTTTTAGTAAAAAGAAAATTACAGGCCAATATCTTTGATGACTATAGATGCAAAAATTTTCAACAGAATATTAGCAAACCAAATCCAACACATAAAAAAGATCATACACCATGACCTAGTTGGATTCATCCCAGGGTCACAAGGATGGTTCAACATATGCAAATTAATCAATGTGATACACCACATCAACCAAAGAAAAGATAAAAACCACATGATCATCTCAATAGATTCAGAAAAAGCACCTGATAAAATTCAACATCCATTAATGATAAAAACCCTTATAAAAGTGGGTATAGAGGGAACATATCTCAACATAATAAAAGCTTTTTATGACAAACCCACAGCCAATATAATACTCAATGGTGAAAAGCTGAAAGCCTTCCCGCTAAAATGTGGAACAAGACAAGGATGCCCACGCTCATCACTTCTCTTCAACATAGTATTGGAAGTCCTAGCCACAGCAATCAGAAAAGAAAAAGAAATAAAAGGTATTCACATTGGTAGGGAAGAGGTAAAATTGTCATTATATGCAGATGACATGATATTATATATAGAAAACCCTAAAGACTCCATACAAAAACTACTAGAATTGATAAATTCAGCAAGGTAGCAGGATACAAGATTAACACACAGAAATCAGTTGAATTTCTTTATACTAACAATGAAATATCAGAAAGGGAATGTAAAAAAATCAATACCTTTTAAAATCACATAAAAAACACACAAAACTTAGGAATCAACTTCACCAAGGAGGTGAAAGACATATGTTGAGAACTACAAAACATTAATAAAGGAAATCTTAAAAATAATGCAAAGAAATGGAAAGATATCCCATGTTCTTGGAATGGAAGAATTAATACTGTTAAAATGGCCACACTACTCAAAGCAATCTACAGATTTAAGGTGATCTCTATCAAATTACCCATGACATTTCTCACAGAACTAGAACAAATAATCCTAAAATTTATATGGAACCATGGGAGACCCAGAATTGCCAAAACAATCCTGAGGAAAAAGAAGAGAGCAGGAGACATGACCCTCCCAGACTTCAGACAATACTACAAAGCTACAGTAATCAAAACAGTGTGGTAATGGCACAAAAACAGACATATGGATCAATGGAACAGAATAGAGAGCCCAGAAATAAACCCACACGCTTATGGACAATTAATCTTTGACAAAGGAGGCAAGAATACACAATAAAAGTCTCTTCAGCAAGTAGTATTGGGAAATTTGGACAGCCACATGTAAATAAATGAAGTTAGAACACACCCTCACACCATACACAAAAATAAACTCAAAAATGGCTTAAAGACTTAAATATAAGACAAGACACCATAAAACTCCTAGCAGAGAACATAGTTATAACATTCTCTGACATAAATTGTACCAGTGTTTTCTCAGGTCAGTCTCCCAAGGCAATAGAAATAAAAGCAAAAATAAACAAATGGGACCTAATCAAACTTGTAAGCTTTTGCATAGCAAAGGAAACCATAAGCAAAATGAAAAGACAAACTATGGATTAGGAGAAAATATTTGCAAATAATACAACTGACAAGGGCTTAATTTCCAAAATATACAAGCAGCTCCTACAATTCAGTAACAACAAAAAAATAACCCAATCAAAAAATGGGCAGAAGACCTAAATAGACAATTCTCCAAAGAAGACATACATATGGCCAATAGGCACACGAAAATATGCTCAACATTGCTAATTCTTAGTGAAATGCAAATCAAAACTACAATGAAGTATAACCTCACACCATTCAGAATGGCCATCATTAAAAAGGCTACAAATAAATGCTGGTGAGGTTGTGGATAAAAGGGAACCCTCCTACGCTATTGGTAGGAATGTAATTTGGTACAGCCACTCTGGAAAACAGTAAGGAGGTTCCTCAAAAAACCTAAAAATAGAGTTGCCATATGATCTAGCAATCCCACTTCCTGGCATATACCCGGAAAAAAATATAATTCAAAAAGATACCTGCACCCCTATATTCATAGCAGCACTACTTACAATAGCCAAGACATGGAAACAACCTAAATGTCCACTGATGGATGAATGGATTAAGATATATATGTAATGGAATATCAGTCAGCCATAAAAAAGAATAAAATAATGCCACTTGCAACAACATGGATGGACCTAGAGATTATCACACTAAGTGAAGTAAGTCAGAAAGAGAGAGACATACCATATGATATCACTTATATGTGGAATCTAAAATATGACACAAATGAACATATCTATGAAACAGAAACAGACTCACAGACATAGAGAACAGACTTGTGGTTGCCAAGGGGCTGCTGGGGGGGAGGGAAGGATTGGGAGTTTGGGATTAGTAGATGCAAACTATTATATATAGGATGGATAAACAACAAGGTCCTACTGTACAGAACAGGGAACTATATTCAATATCCTGTGATAAACCATAATGGAAAAGAATATGGAAAAGAATATATATATATGTATGTATATATATACACATATATATGTATGTGTGTGTATAACTGAGTCACTTTGCTGTACAGCAGAAATTAACACAGTATAAATCAACTATACTTCAATAAAACTTAAAAAAAGAAAATAATTCCCATCACAACAACATAAAATGAATTAAATATGTAGGAATAAATTTAACAATATAACCATGAGGCTTATACATTGAAAACTACTGTAAATTACTGAGAAAAATTAAAGAAGATTAAATAAAATAGAATATTATTCAGCCATAAAAAGAAAATCCTGGGCCTCCCTGGTGGCACAGTGGTGGAGAGTCCACCTGCTGATGCAGGGGACACAGGTTTGTGCCCCGGTCCGGGAAGATCCCATATGCCATGGAGCGGCTGGGCCCGTGAGCCATGGCCGCGGAGCCTGTGCGTCCGGAGCCTGTGCTCCGCAACAGGAGAGGCCACAACAGTGAGAGGCCCGCATACCGCAAAATAAAAAAAAAAAAAGAAAATCCTTCTATTTGTGACAACATGAAAGAACATGGAGGATATTTTGCTAAGTGAAAAGTCAGACACAGAAAGATAAATACTGTATATCTTACTTATATGTAGAATCTAAAAAGCCAAACTCAAAAATGCAGAGAGTAGAATGGTGGTTGCCAGGGGCTGGGAAGTGGGAGAAATGGGAAATATTGGTCAAAGGGTACAAATTTCTAGTTATAAGATGAATAAGTTCTGGGGATCTAGTGTACAGCATGGTGACTATAGTTCTTAATACTATATTTACACTGGAAATTTGTTAACAGAGTAGATCTTAAGTGGTCTTACCACACATACAATAATGGTAACTATGTGAGGTGATGGATGTGTTAATTAGCTTGATTGTGGTAATCATTTCAAAATGTGTATGTATATTAAATCATCACAGTGAACACTTTAAATATATATAATTTTTATTTGTCAGTTATGTCATTAAAGCTGGAGAGAAAGAAAATCACACTTCAAACACACTGGAAGGCTCTCTCATGTCCCTCCAAGTCCATACCTCTCAAAAGTAACCACCATTCTGATTACTGTTGCTATACATTATTTTAGCCTGTCTTTGAGCTTCATTTAAATTGAATTATACAATGGTTCTCTTTTTGTGTTGAGATTTATTCATGTTCTTGCTTGCTATTACATATATTAGCAGTCCATTCTTTTTCTTTTCCATGTACTATTCCATTACATGAATATTATATAATATTCTATTCTTAATGGACTTCTGGGTTAGTTGAAGTTTGGGGCTATTAAGAATAAAGCTCCTATGACATACAGTAAAATCGATTAGGAGAAACATTTCATGCTCATGGATTGGAAGAATCACTTTGTTAAAATTGTTAAATTTGATTGTTAAAATGTTAAAATTTCTCCCAAATTGATCTATAGATTCAACACAATCCCTATAAAAATCCAATTAAACTATTTTTTTCCCCAGAAACTGACCGGGTGATCCTAAAACTTATATGAAAATGCAAAGGGCTAAGACAACCTAAAACACTTTTGAAAAAGAAGAACAAATTGGAGGACTAATACAAGTCCCAATTTCAAAACTTATACTAAAGCTTTAGTATACAGTGTGACAAACAAAGATAGACATGATTGATAAATAAAACAGAATTGAGATTACAGGGAAAACAAAACATATTTTTGGTCAATTAATTTTCAACAAAAGTCTCAAAGCACTCAGTGGGGAGAAGTTATTCTTCTCTTTCCACAAATGCAAATGGTGAAATTAAATCCTTACCTCACACCATACATAAAAATTAACTCAAAAATATTAGATTGAGGGGCTTCCCTGGTGGCACACTGGTTGAGAGTCTGCCTGCCGATGCAGGGGACACGGGTTCATGTCCCGGTCCAGGAGGATTCCACATGCCATGGAGTGGCTGGGCCCGTGAGCCATGGCCGCTGAGCCTGTGCGTCCGGAGCCTGTGCTCCGCAACGGGAGAGGCCTGCGTACCGTAAAAAAAAAAAAAAAAAAAAATTAGATTGAGGGCTTACCTGGTGGCGCAGTTGTTAAGAATCCGCCTGCCAATGCAGGGGACATGGATTCAAGTCCTGGTCCAGGAAGATCCCCATATGCCACGGAGCAACTAAGCCCATGCGCCACAACTACTGAGCCTGTGCTCTAGAGCTCACAAGCCACAACTACTGAACCCATGTGCCACAGCTACTGAAGCCTGTGTGCCTAGAGCCTGTGCTCCACAACAAGAGAAGCCACCGCAATGAGAAGCCTGTGCACCTCAACAAAGAGTAGCCCCCGCTCGCCGCAACTAGAGAAAGCTTGCACACAGCAATGAAGACTCAAAACAGCTAAAAATAAATAAATAAATAAAATAAATTGAAAGATAAAATAAAATAAAAAATATTAGATTGAAAACTACAAGACAGAAGAAAACATAAGAGACAATCTTCCTGGCCTTGTCTTAGGCAAAGATTTGTTAACTTTGACACCATATGCATGATTCATAAATTTAAAAATTAATAAATATGATTTCATCAAAATTAAAACCTTTGTAAAAAAGTTTGGTGTCAAAAAGACACCATTAAGAAAACGAAAAGGGTTAGCATTTCACCAAAGATACATAAATGGCTAGGAAGCACATGAAAAGATGCTAACATCATTAGTCATTAGGGAAATGCAAAATTAAAACCCCAATGAGACACCATTACATGTTGACTAGAATGGTGTAAATTTAAAAAAACTGATTGTACCAAGTGTTGTCAAGTATGTGTTGCAAATGGAACTCTCACTCATTGCTCATGGGAATGTAAAAATGACACAAATCACTTGGGAGAACAGTTTGTCAGTTTCTTGAAAAGTTAAACATACACCTACCATATGACCCAGCTATTCCACTTGTAGATATTTACCCAAAATAAATGAAAGCATATGTCCAAACGAAGATTTCAGTATCAATGTTCATAGAAGCTTTATTTGGAATAGCCAAAACTGGGAGAAAAACATCCAAATGTCCATCAACAGATGAATAAATTGTGCTATGTCCATACAATGGAATACTACTCAGCAATAAAAAGAAACAGACATTGATATATACAATAAACAATATAGATGAATCTCAAAATAATTATGCTGAGTGAAAAAAGCTAAACAAAAAAAAGGGAGAACATATTGTATGATGCCACTTAAAGACTAATCAATAGTGACAGAAAGCAGATGAGCAGTTGTCTTGGGATGGGAGTAAGGGATGTGAAGTGACCAGAAGAAGCGATTACAAAGGCGCCCAAGAAACTACTGGAGATGATAAATAAGTTCATTATTTTTAACACAGGTCAAAACTTATTAAGTGCACATTTCAGATAAGTTCACTTTGTTGTACGTTGATTATACATTAATAAAGTTGTAAAAAAAATTTATCTCAGGACAAAGAGAAAACAAAAAGAACTGTTTTGTGGCTATTACAATTCTCCAGGCAAGAAGCAGTGGTTGCTTAGACTGGGATGGAACCCTTTGAGATGAAAATGTAAGTAAATAATTTTAAAGTTTATCAGAATACAGAAATGACAATACTTTGTTGGTGAAATGTATATTGGAAGATGAAGAAAAGGAAGGAATCGAGGACAACTTTTATTTTGGCTTAAGCAGCTGAGTGAACAGTGTTGCCTTTTACTACCATGAAGAAGATGGGTAGGATTACAGAGTCAAGGTTTCTCACCACAATTACCAAGAGTAATTCAAACTGGTTTGACAAGTTCAATGGATTTAAAACAAATAACTAGGGTTTATATACAGACATCTAGAAAATAAAAATAAGACACTGATCAACTATCATAAATATGAAAAAGAAATTAATATGATACGACACAGCAAAAGAAGCAAGTAATTCATGGAGATTATAAAACAGGTACAAAACACCTTGGTTCCAAATATGTTTTAAAATAAATAAATGAAAGGTAAATGTGCACATTAGAAAATAATTACTTATAAGTGTTTTAGTGAAATGCTACATTTTACTGATAGTGTTTTTTTTCTAGAAGTAATATTTAGGTCTGCTTACATTTCTAACAAAAGATATTTGTATCTATTAAAAGTCAAATTAATAATTCAAGGAAAGAATGCTACAGGTTCTTTATTACGTTCAACATCTTTGCTTACCTGTTTAATCTTTCAAGTAATGGTCCAAATTGTGCTGTTTCATATGATGGACTGAAAGTATCTTGACTTTCATTTAATTTAGAAACCAAGGAATTAGAATAATTAACACTACTGAGCTGCAAAAAGAAAGGAAGAGCCTGCCAAAGTGGTAAATGTACATATATACAAGTTAAATTATTTATCACAAATGCCATTTAAGTGAACATATATATACAAAAATGTATTATTTTAGTCTAAAATAAAGTAATTGTGTCCTAATTGAAAACAAAATAAATACTGTTATAACAATGAAAGCAATATCAGTATTTGAGTAATTATTGAAATAACAGGGTTGATACTATGGTCAGCTAAACATTTTCTCAGAGATTAAAAAAAAAATTTAAAAAATACCCAGTACACCAGGATCTTGAGTAAATAAAAGTTAAATTTCTCTGACAAAAAATACATTATCTCTCCCAAGAAAACAGCTATACTTATCTCAGTTTTTCCATTTACTGAGTAATTTTATACTGCTACTTTAATATTTCCAAATATCAATATCATTGAATACAAAATGGAGAAAGTGTTGGAAGACTATTGTGAAAAGCAGTTGAGATAATCCATTTATTAATGTGGAAAGTACCATATAAATATATTATATTGGCCCAGCACTAATCTATCCAGCAACAATAGTTTATATCTGTAGTATATATTTATCTATAAGTCATCAAACATAGAAATGACAAGTCCAAAGACAATCAGTGACAGAAATAGGAAAAAAAGAGGGGGAGACAAGAAGAGATACTGAAAGTCTTAAAAAAAAAAAGGTCTGAAGTGAGGGAGAGCTGAAAATAAAGTCTGATAATACATCTCACATCTCAGCCTCAGAGAGACAGTGACAGAGGTGCAGAGACAAAGGTGCATCCCTTGAAGTGAGAAACAAACAAACAAATCAAAAGAGAAGGGAATATTATATATGGGCTCAAATACTACTTTTCTAGGGAAGTGAGAAGTGAGCCCCAGAACACTTTTTCTTCTAAAATGTTTTTTCAACTCAATTTCTTTTTTATCATATAATTTCATTTCAATTCTTCTCACTTTTCTTGAAATCCCTCCAAATGAACTATTAAATACTTCATTAAAAGGTCACAATGTGACAATATGCCTTGGACAGAGACATTAAACTCTCTTTTTCTCTTCTGTCATATTAAGAATAACATTATTTACCCCTCTGGAGATAATCACTAACCTGCAGTCTATAAGTAGGAGATTACAGAGCATTTCATTCTCTAGCCTATAAACTGATCTAGGATGCAAGTTTTAGTCTTATAAAATACAAACTGAATGGGTACTTAGATGTTTTTCACTGCATCTTTCAAAAATTATTGGGTGCTCAAATTAATAAGGCTAACACATATCACTGAAACATAATACTTCATTTTATCTCTTCTGAAAAACAGAAAACATACTTTAATAAAACTGAATCATGTTATATATTATATACAACTATAATATAGCATGATATATAACTATAATTTATAAATTTATAATTATAAATTAATTTAAAAATAATATCTACATAAATATGGCATAAAACTACTGCATGCTAAAAATGGGAGAAATTCAAACTAAATATTCCTATTAATAAGACAGTGTTTATACAACCATTTTCCTATCATTATACATTAGTAATCTTTAATAATTTTATTTTTAAACTCTATATAAATTTAATAAAAAATCATTTCTTGCTATGTTCTATAGCAGATATATTTCAGAATTTTAAATTTTGGACATTTTCATATTTTTACTTTAGAGTACACAATGATTGAACAATATTTTAGCACTACACATCTCTATATAAATATATTTGTATAATTATAATTGAAGTGCATATAACGTTGTTATCTGACAAATCATAAAAAGAATCAAGCCATCACAACTCATACTTTAACAGGCTACTATGATATCACTGAGATTATGTACTGCTATTCACAAGAGCCTTTCCATAACATGTCTACCGGGCCACCATTACATCACCAACTAGATATTTACTGTGATTACAATCATACTACTATATAACACACTGAACGATTTTCAATTTCACTATCAATTTTATAAAAAATGACTTTTTTCAAAGATTTTTAAAGAACACTCCAGTTTTTGGATTCATAATCTTCTACAGTGCAGAAAATTAAGTTTTTGACCTTTGAGGAACAATTACACTTAATTTATATCTTATTTTAGCTATAACTATAGCAATTCGCAACTAATATTTTTAAATCTATAAAAAGAGAAAGGAATATATCATAAAAATATAATAATATCAAAATGCTAAGAACTCGTGATCCAAAGATATCTGTTCATTCTGCTTCTCTTCATATGCAACTTTCTGAAGACTAGGTGCTATTCTGGGAATGAAATTTAGTTTTGTAATATTTCTATTGGAAGATAATTCAGCTGAAAAAGATGGTGGAGTGAAACTGCAGTTTTCTGTTCTGTTGAATTGAGGTTCAAACATTCTATATGAGTCCATGACTTGTGATGACTATATGAAAGAAGATACAATAATTTGGTTTGCCAAAATGTAAAAACCAGAGAAGATGAAAGTGAAAATAGAAGTGCAAAAAGATCATGGGTTGCAGAAAAGGTCCCAAGGAAAGGCAAGCCCATCAGTAATGGACAAGACTTATTAAGACAAGAGAGGTTATCAACTAAGATTATACTTAAGAGCTCCTTTTCATTTGCCTTTATCACACTTGGTCCCCTCCATCCTCAAGCCCCATTCTCCTACATGCCATCTCCTAAAGATGGGAAACCTGAGTTTCATTAACCCACATTACAGGTGAAAAGATTTCCAAGAGATTTTAGTGTCACTGTTGTTATCTTTCTCTAGTATAACTTTAGCAATTCAAAGGAAAGAAAGGGTAATGAATAATATAGCCTTAGACCTTAATATTTCAAGCTTTAATCACAATCTGTGCATTTTCTAATTGATTAAAATTTTATTTGCTAAAAGTAGTTCTAAGAGGGAAGTTTATAGTGATACAAGTTTACCTCAGGAAACAAGAAAAACCTCAAACAACCTAACCTTACACCTGAAGCAACTACAGAGAGAAGAACAAACAAAACCCAAAGTTAGTAGAAGGGAAAAAAATCATAAAGATCAGAGCAGAAATAAATGGGATAGAGACCAAGAAAACAATAGAAAAGATCAATGAAATTAAAAGCTGGTCCTTTGAAAAGATAAACAAAATTGATAAACCTTTAGCCAGACTCATAAAGAAAAAGGGGAGGGCACCCAAAGCAATAAAATTAGCAATGAAAAAGAAGTTACAACCAACACCACAGAAATACAAAGGATCATAAGAGACTGCTACAAACAACTATATGCCAAGAAAATGGACAACCTAGAAGGAATGTACAAATTCTTAGACAGGTACAATCTTCCAAGACTGAACCAAGAAGAAATAGAAAATATGACAGACCAATCATAAGTACTGAAATTGAATCTGTGATTTAAAAACTCCCAACAAACAAAAGTCCAGGACCAGATGACTTAACAGGAGAATTCTGCCAAATATTTAGAGAAGAGTTAACATCTATCCTTCCGAAACTATTCCAAAAAATTGCAGAGAAAGGAACACTTCGAACTCATTCTATGAGGCCACCATCACCCTGATACAGAAACCAGACAAAGATACCTTCAAAAAAGAAAATTACAGGCCAATATCACTGATGAACTTAGATACAAAAATCCTCAACAAAATATTGGCAAATCTAAACCAACAATACATTAAAAGGATCATACACCATGATCAAGCGGGATTTATACCAGGGATGCAAGGATTTTTCAATATCCACAAATTAATCAGCATGATACACCACATTAACAAACTGAAGAATAAAAACCATATGATCATCTCAATAAATACAGAAAAAGCTTTTGATAAAATTCAACATCCCTTGATGATAAAAACTCTCCAGAAAGTGGTCATAGAGGGAACGTACCTCAACATAATAATGGCCATATATGACAAACCCACAGATAACATCATACTCAACAGTGAAAAGCTGAAAGCATTTCCTCTAAGATCAGGAACAAGACAAGAATGTCCACTCTTGTGGACACAGTTTCTGTCTTTTTTTAAAAGTTCCAAACATAAGCTATATCCTATGATATTTATTCAACACAGTTTTAGAAGTCCTAGCCATGGCAATCAGAGAAGAAAAAGAAATAAAAGGAATCCAGACTGGAAAACAGAAAGTAAAACTGTCACTGTACATGACATGATACTATACATAGAAAATCCTAAAGATACTACCCAAAAACTACTAGAGCTCATCAGTGAATTCGGTAAAGTTGCAGGATACAAAATTAATATATAGAAATCTGTTCCATTTCTATATGCTAACAATGAAAGATCAGAAAGAGAAATTAAGGAAACAATCCCATGTACCATTGCATCACAAAGATTAAAATATCTAGGAATAAACCTACCTAAGAAGGCAAAAGACCTGTACTCTGAAAACTATAAGACACTGATGAAAGAAACTGAAGGTGACACAAACAGTTGGAAAGATACACTGTGTTCCTGGATTGGAAGAATTAATGTTGTTAAAATGACTGCACTGTCCAAGGCAATCTACAGATTCAATGCCAGCCCTACCAAATTACCAATGGAATTTTTCACAGAATTAGAACAAAATTTTAAAAAATTTGTATGGAAACACAAAAAACTCCAAATAGCCAAAGCAATCTTGAGAAAGAAAAACAGAGCTGGAGTAATCAGTCTCCCTGACTTCAGACTACAAAGCTACAGTATTCAAAACATATGGTACTGGTACAAAAACAGACATATAGATCAATGGAACAGGACAGAAAGCCCAGGCACCTATGGCTAATTAATCTATGATAAAGGAGGCAAGAATATACAATGGAGAAAAGACAGTTTCTTCAATAAGTGGTGCTGGGGAACCTGGACAGCTACATGTAAAAGAATGAAATTACAACATTCTCTAATACAATGTAAAAAATAAACTCAAACTGGATTAAAGACCTAAATGTAAGATTGGATACTGTAAAACTCCTAGAGGAAAACATAGGCAGAACACTCTTTGACATAAATCACAGCGATATCTTTTTGGATCCATCTCTTGGAATAATGGAAATAAAAACAAAAATAAACAAATGGGATCTAATTAAACTTAAACACTTTTGCAGCAAAGGAAACCATAGAAAAATCAAAAGACAACCTACAGAATGGGAGAAAATATTTGCAAGTGATGAGACTGATAAGGGATTAATTTCCAAAATATACAAACAGCTCATACAGCTCAACAGCAAAAAAACAAATAACCTATCAAAAACTGGGTAGTAGATCTAAATAGACATTTCTCCAAAGAAGACACACAGGTAGACAAAAGACACATGAAATGATGCTCAACATTGCTAATTATTTGAGAAATGAAAATCAAAACTACAATGAGGCATCACCCCAACACCGGTCAGAATGGCCCTTAAAAAGTCTACAAACAATAAATGCTGGAGAGGGTATGGAGAAAAGGGAACCCTCCTACACACTGTTGGTTGGAATGTAAACTGATACAGCCACTTTGGAGAACAGTATGAAGGTTCCTTAAAAACTAAAAATAGAGCTACCATATGATCCTGCAATCCTACTCCTGGGCATATATCTGGGGAAAACCATAATCCGAAAAGATACATACACCCAAATGTTCTTTGCAGCACTATTTACAATAGCTGAGATG
Source organism: Orcinus orca (assembly GCF_937001465.1). Lineage (NCBI taxonomy): Eukaryota > Metazoa > Chordata > Mammalia > Artiodactyla > Delphinidae > Orcinus > Orcinus orca. Next base: position 30,721,111 of record NC_064569.1, on the reverse strand, counting down.
TGGAAGCAAACCTAAATGTCTACAAATAGATAAATGGATAAAGAAGATGTGGTTTATAGTTACAATGGAATATTACTCATCCATAAAAAAGAATGAAATAATGTCTTTTGCAGCAACATAGACAGACCTAGAGACTACCAGACTAAGTGAAGTCAGAGAGAGACAAATATCATATGATATAGCTTATATGTGGAATAAAAAAAAAAAGATACAAATGAACTTATCTACAAAACAGAAATAGACCCACAGACATAGAAAACAAACTTACAGTTACCAAAGTGGAAAGGGAGTGGGGAATAAATTAAGAAGTTGGAATTAATGTATACACACTAGTATATACAGAATGGATAATCAACAAGTCCTACTGTATAGCACAGAAAAATACACTCAATATTTTGTAATAACCTATAAGGGAAAAGAATCTGAAAGAGAATATATATATATATATATATACACATACATACATATATATATATAACTGAATCACTGTGTTGTACACCTGAAACTAACATGACATGCAAATCAACTATACTTCAATTTAAAAAAATAAAAATGTTTAAATTAAAAATTATTTGCTAAAAAATAATCATTTGCAATACTTTAAAAAATAATCTTAGAAACAATGTGAATATTGAAAATCACAATTTGATGTAAAATAAAATAATCTGATCACTATGTTTGAAGAGATGAATTACTCAATGATCACATGAACCCAAAGTAGGAATCTCCTAATGAATTATCCTTTGCAGTTTGTCAGTAACAAGCAGAATCAAATGTTATGCACATGTAGGCCTAGTCTACTTTACCAGAACTCCAAATTGTTTCTCATAAGCAATCAGTTAAAATATTTTAATGTATAGGTTCCTTACATTAAAAACTCTTAAAAGAATAATTTTAAGGACTATAATTTTCTCCAGTATTTGAAAAATTTATATCATTTGGTGGCATGTCACAATTGTCAAAAAAAAAAAAAAAAACTCACCTGAACTGGATCAAATTCTTCCTTGCTGCTTAGTCTTTGATAGTATATACTAACGAAAATAAAATTTTAAGGTTAAAAATATAGCTGGCAATAAAATTGACCATCTTTTTATATCTATTTAAAATTCATACTGTTCTACACAAATACTTGAAAACATATGGAACTCTAAGTAACTCTCTTCATTCCAGGGTTATAATATTACTGAGTTTTCTAAAAATTATATTATTACAAGAGAGACATTTTTATGATAAAGAAAGTGAAACTGTGTACAAAAACTTAGTGTGGACATTTGGTCATTTGATAAAGGTCTTAATAGTTTAATAATATTATAACAGCCGAACAAATAAAAACTGAAGCTTAGAAGGATAAATCCTTTGTACATTTTCCAATGAATAAATGAGTGTTAATAATGACCCATTTTAAATACCTAATAATATACAACTTAGCTAAAACCTACTTGTTTTCTACATCATCAATGCAGAGGTTAGATGGTACACAGGGAGGCGACATTGGAAGCTCTATATCATGCTTTCTTAGGGGCATTTTTATGTCTCTATTCATATTCACGTGGATTGGTTTTCTCACAGTTTCTATAATGAAAAAAATTACAATTACAATTTATAAAAATCTATAAGAATAATAAAATCTTTTAAAAGCGTTGTTTGATATACTATGTTCATTAAATAAATGTACATTTTAGAAATTTACTGAAAACCACCTATATTCTATAGATATATATGCTAGAAGTCATTACAATACTATCACAGTAAGTCAAATCATCTCTTTTTCTTCATCATCTTATATATTCCTCGTGAAAGGGGCTCTACTCACTTCTACTTTTTACTTCCTCCAAGACTTCCCTGACGCCCAGACTATATCAGATGTTGTCTGATACATTCCCATAAAGCTATATAAGTTCTCTATTATAGCACTTACCATAGTTTGCAGTACTTGATTAACTCTATTTCCCTCACTAGATTTTTAAACTTTATAGAGCAGAATCCTTGTCTCTCTTTATAGAAGAAGTCTCTATTTTGTCTGTTCAGTACTTTTGACAACTCTTCTGTGAAATGCTTTTACACATGCACCAACTATGTAGTTCTAGTGGAGACTTTCTATGTTATAAAACCCTGCCTTTCTGGAAAAAATAATGGGTACCCATCTGACCCAAGAAGAATTAATAATTGTTCCCTCTGGTTATAAGTAATTGTTCCATGGCAGCGTGGATGGGACGGGAGCCTGGGGGAGAATGGATACATATATATGTAGGTTTGAATCGCTTTGCTGTGCAACTGAAACTGTCACAACATTGTTGATCAGCTATACTCCAGTATAAAATAAAAAGTTAAAAAAATAAGTAATTGTTCCAGTGCTGGGCCCTGGCACCAGTAGGGCAAGGCAACATCCCTCCAGTGGAATTTTTTAAAGTTCAGAACCAGAGAAACAGATCTCAGTATTTCCCTGGTAGCAAAACTAGGAGAGATGATCAATATTAGTTTTTTAAGGTAATGTGTTTTTTTGTTTGTTTGTTTTTGCAGTACGCGGGCCTCTCACTGCTGTGGCCTCTCCCGTTGCGGAGCACAGGCTCCAGACGCACAGGCTCAGCAGCCATGGCTCACGGGCCCAGCCGCTCTGCGGCATGTGGGATCCTCCCAGACCGGGGCACGAACCCGGGTCCCCTGCATCAGCAGGCGGACTCTCAACCACTGCGCCACCAGGGAAGCCCCTAAGGTAATGTTTTAAGCCTCAATGACGAAGACAGTCTGAGAGAATGAAGCTAATATCTGAAGTGAGAAAGAATCTTGGCTGTATTCAAGTCCCTGATCCAAGCAGTCTCTGAGGCCCGGCTGCACCACAGCCCTTCCTTTTAGTTAAGTGCCTTGGTCCCTTCAAGGCTGCTGTAACAGAATACCATAGTCTGGGTGGATTATAAACAACAGAAATTTAGTTCTCAGTCTGGAGGCTGCGAAGTCCAAGATCAAGGCGCTGGCAGATGTGGTGTCTGGTGAGGGCCTGCTTCCTGTTCACAGACAGCCATCTTCTCACTGTGCCTTCAGATGGTAGAAAGGGAAAGAGAGCTCTCTGGGGTCTCTTTAATAAGGATACAATGCTATCCATGAGGGCTCCACCCTCATGACATTATCACTTCCTAAATGTCCCTCTTGAACATTAGGGATTAAGATTTCAACATATGAGTTTGGAGGGGGGGGACACAAACATTCAATTCACAACATTAAATAAGTATATATTTTTAAATGTCTGTTGTTTGCAGCCATGAGTCCTCACTAATAAAGTCTTGCTTTTGTAGGAGAGTAGAAATATCTCTATCCTCTACCTTTCTAAACTCCCAGCTGGGGCCCCTGTAACAAAACAGGGATTAACAAGAGGAAAACATTCAAATTTACTTAATATAGGTTTTACATAGAAAACTTCAAAAAGAAAATGAAGACCCAAAGAAGTGTTTAAACCTGAGCATTTTAATGCTAGGTTTGACGAACAATGGAAAGTCATAAAGAATGTGATAGGACAAAAAAAGGGTATGAGCAAAGTGTAGTAAACTGGGGGAAACAGCAGTCCCGTTCATTTAGATTCTTCTCAGTGCCCCTCTGTCTTGGAGATAAAGATGTTCCTTTCCTCCAGGTATAGGGTACCTCTCACATGAGAATCCTTCCTGCACATGCTGCTTCTCAAATTCCTTCAGCTTAAAATATTCAAAATGCCAAGGTGCCATATTTTGGGGTATCATGTCCCGACCTTGTCACTTCCTATTCTATTCCCAGCATCCAACACAATACTTATGGTAGGTATTCAGTAAACATATGTTGAATGCATAAGTGAAAAGAAAGTAAGGGAGAAAGAAAATACATAAAGATAAATTCATCATCAGACAGCACATGCAAGAGAACAAAACTGGAACCTTATCTTACACCATACACAAAAATCAACTCAGAATGGATTAAAGCCTTAATTATAAGACCCTAGGGACTTCCCTGGCGTTCCAGTGGTTAAGACTCCACACTACCAGTGCAGGGGGCAAGGGTTTGATCCCTGGTCTGGGAACTAAGATCCCGCATGCCACATAGCGTGGCCAAAAAAACAAAAAAGTAAAAATTATAAGACTCGAAACCATAAAACTCCTAGAAGAAAACATAAAGGTTAAGCTCCTTGACATCCATCTTGGCAATGATTTTTTGGATTTGACAGCAAAACAAAGGCAACTAAAGCAAATATAAACAAGTGAGACTACATTAAACTAAAAAGCTACTGCACAGCAAAAGAAACCATCAACAAAATGAAAAGGCAACCTATGGAATGGGAGAAAATATTTGCAAATCATGTATCTAATAAGGGATTAATATCCACCATATATAAAGAACTCACATAAGTCATTAGCAAAAAAATAAACAATCTAATTTAAAAATGGGCAGAGGACCTGAATAGACATTTTTCCAAAGACATACAAATGGCCAACAGGTGCTCAACATCACTAATCATCAGGGAAATGCAAATCAAAACCACAATAAGACATCTTCTCATATCTGTCAGAGGGACTATTATCAAAAAGAGAAGAGATAACAAGTGTTGACAAGAATGTGGAGAAAAGGGAACCCTTGTGCACTGTAGAATCTTAAAAAAAAAATGTAGAATCACTTACATGTAGAGTCTTAAAAAAAAAAAGTCAAACTCATAGAAACACAGAGTAGAAAAGTGGTTTCCAGGGGCTGGGGATTGGAGAGTAGGGGAAAATAGGGAGAGGCTGGTAAAAGGGCACAAACTTTGAGCTGTATGATGATTAAGGTCTGAAGATCTAGTGTAAAATGTGGTGACTATAGTTGATAACACTGTATTATACAAGTGAAGAAAATAAAAGGTAAATTCAACAGACAGATTTACAACAAAAGCTTTTATTCCCAAAGTCCATGAATAACATATTTACTTTTACTACAGTAAAAGTTTTTTACTTGTGTAAACTGCCATCTGTGGAGGGAGAAACAAAAATGGCAGAGAAAGGAAAAGAGGGGATACTAAGAACAGTATGATCAATTTCTATCCATCATTTATGAACTCTCTTACTTCTTTAAGCTCTCATTTTAGCATTTATTTTAAAAATTAAATATCAGACACAAGTTCCCTTTAGAGAAAAAAAAATACTCTGATTAAACTTTTTATTTACTTAAAGAATCAAAGTGCATGCCAAAAGGAATTTTATTTTGAAGTATTAGACTACCATAGTTAATACCCCAGGAATGCCTACGAAATTATTCAGATTGTGAGATAGGAAACTGACAAAAATCCTTTCAGCTCTTCCTTTCAAACAAATTCTCTAAATAGTATAAGATAGTAAATACATTTATTTCCTTCTCTTTAGCTAAACTTTGATAACTATCTGCCTAGACAGAATAATGTAATAACTGAAACAGCTGCACTGTAATAAGTCTAACCATACCTTATAAAATTAATTTTATATAACACTTAACCTAAAAATAAAAGTAAATGGATTAAACAACAGATTTTAAGCAAAAATTAACAAATCTTATTTAACCAGGCAACCAAGTTTTAAAATTAGTTTACTTTCCACATCCTTTGAGTTCTAAAATTACACTTATTAGAGAACTAAGTCTTATAATCACATCAGAATCAAAACAAAATGGTATTAGAAAAACTTACTTACCAGGTGTTTCCTTCTGGCAAGATATCTGATTTACCATATACAGGTTAAGGAGGTCTAAACTGACAGCAGAATTTTTGACAGGGGATGAAACTCCCAGTAATTCCATTTTTGATTTTAACCTTTTCTTTTCAAAATATTCCTAAAGTAATTATAAATAAAAAGTTATTGCAGCAACTATATGGTTTCAGGCAGAATCATAAATAATAAAAAGCAATAATACAATCAAATAATTGACTTGATTTTTTTTTTTTTTTTTTTTGCAGTATGCGGGCCTCTCACTGTTGTGGCCTGTCCCGTTGCGGAGCACAGGCTCCAGACTTGCAGGCTCAGTGGCCATGGCTCATGGGCCCAGCCGCTCCACGGCATGTAGGATCTTCCCAGACCAGGGCACGAACCCGTGTTCCCTGCATCGGCAGGCGGACTCTCAACCACTGCGCCACCAGGGAAGCCCTTGACTTGATATTTTTATATTTTTGTGACACGCTTTATATGTTTACAAATTAAAATCAATCATGATAACTTGCAGTTTGCCTAAAGAGTTTAAATTTCACAGCCTCTTATAATCTTTCTTTTGTTAAATGTAATACTTTTAAGACAGAACTTTATAAAGACATTCACAGGTATCAAAAATTATCTGAATGTAGAAAGTTTTTAAAAATCTGATAAAACAAATCTGACAGGCTACAAATTTGTTTTTCTACAAAGTGTGCTATTCTATAGATATAAAAATCCTTAAAGATATTCTCAGCTGGGTGCCATTAAAAGTCAACTGAGATGAGAAGGGGGGGGGGGAAAGCAGCTATGTGAGAAATAATCTGCAGCCAAAGCCAATTTAATTCCCTTTGTTATACCTCCATGACTACAATTTTTTTTAAACCAGACTTGTACATAATTATCTTTTATCATCCAGCATTTATTCTCTTCTTGGTTGTTTGAACTTAATTATTCTTCCTTATCTTCATTCTTTTCTTTCAGATTATACCCTTAATTTACCAAGTTCAAAGGCCTTTATTTGTTTAAAACTTATTTATTGAGCAACTACTATGTACTAACACTATAACAAATTGTGAAAACATCTTCTCTTCCATTAATAATTCATAATACACTGCCATAAATGTGATTATAAATGTGAGATATCAAAAATGAGGAAGGTCCAAGATGGCAAAAAAACTAAAGAGGAAGTATTGCTTTTCCAAGAAATTAAAGCTCTTTCACATTAACCTTTCAGAATATCATTAATTATAATAGACATTTATACTGTAGACTTAGACTTAAGATTGTAAAAAACTTGTAAGAATTGTAAGAAACGTACCAGTTCTCAAGCAACAAAGTAAATGTCATGTTGTTATGCAAAACTAACCGTAGATAAACATATCTGTTTATAATTTGTTTCAGTGATTTGCAATCCCAAATTGGACTTAAATGTCTTAGAAAAGATCACACTATGGTTCAGCAATGAAATGACAGTACCTTCAGGATGTAAATATTTTTTTCCCTTGAAAAAACTGACTATGGATCTTACAATTGATGATATCTTAGAATTAAGATGCTATTTCTTAAGGCAGTATACTTTGTGATGAATAAGACTATGGTGAGAGAGACACTGACACAAATAATTACAATACCATGTGATAGGAGGTTATAGGATCTACCCCAAAAGGGTAGTCAACCTATGGGTAGGTGGTGGGAGGTCAGGCAGAGGAGGAGAGGGAAGGTTTCTTATGAAATTATTTCTAAGGTAGATGGATGAGTCAAGAGTAAGCCAGAGGACAGAAATATAAGGTTCTAGGAATAAGGAAGAACAGTACAACGACTATCTACAAAGCTAGTAAGTCTTTATTTCAGGGGACACTGTGCTGAAGAGAATGGATCCTCATACTCTAGATATCATGATAGCCTCTAATCTTTGTGTTCCCAGAAAGAACAAAGGTATGTGACTAGTTGATTTACCTGACAAGGTTAGGCTCAATTTTTCTATCAAGTTTCATTTGGTAGAGCCAAACAGAAAATAATTAGAAAAACCTCAGGAAATAATCAATTTTTAACTTGATAATAGCTATTTAAAAGAAGCAGCTAGAGAGACAGGAATAGAATCTGGAGAATGTGTTGAAGAAAGCAAGGTAAAAGCTTGTTTTGAGATAAAGGGAGTGTACAGTTCTCCAAATGGAGACTGTCCACTTTATGAAGTGTTGAATGGTTTGTTTATATCTCACACACCTACAAAAAGAAAAGATGGAGGTAATGGTAAACTGCAGGAAATAATGACATATTAAAGTAAGTTGGACTGAAAAATATCTTGGAATTGAACAACATGAAGTTCAATTTCAGCATTAGCAAGAGCTGTATAGTGGAGTGTACTGAGAAGTGAATGGGAGGTAAGTGGGAAGGGGCATAGCAGAAAAGGGAAAGGATCCAGAGAGAGCTTTTACTTGTTTCAACAGGAGAGAATTGAGTATGTATGATATCGATGCAAAACCTCCAGTTGACCCAGAATAGCTGAAGATACAAGAAAGGGGTGAAGTAATTGATGCAGTGAGGTCCCTGAGAAAGCAGAAGTAAATGGAATCCAGATCACAGATAGAGAGACCTTGAGAAAAGGAAACTACTTCCTTAGTTACAGGAAGGAAAGAGAAGATGGGTGAAGATATAAGATGGTTTATAGAACTGGTGATAGAAATTTCAGATAATTCTCATCTGATAGCTTCTATCTCCTTTGAAATATGAGACACGGTCATCTAATGAGCATGAAGGGATAAAGAACAGGGTTGGGGAAGAGAGGCTTGAGGAGACAAAGGAAGGTATGAAATTTTCAAGGAATAAGAAAATGACATGACTAGAGATCAACACTTTGGGAAAGGGCCATGAGTCTTTTTCTTTCTTATAAATATTCAAAAGAATGATCCAAATAGAGTTAGATTATTTTTTGAAAAATAGTCTGGGGACAGATGACATTCATAGGTTATTTAGTTACTGAGTGCCTATGTTACACACAATTCTAGGCACAGGAGATACAGAATGAATAAAAGTGATAAGACCCCTTTTTTATGAATATATGTTAATAGGGGGTGGGGGAAGAGAAGAGAATCAACAAATTTATAAGAAAATACCAGACTTTGAAAAGAGTGATGAATAAGAGCGAGTACTGAAGAGAGAGTAACTGGAGGGTGGGGAGTTATTTGATGTAGTGATCAGAGAAAGCCAGTCTAAGATACTTTAGCTGAGACCCAAGATTGATAAGCCAGACATAAAACTATCTCAAGGGAGAATTTTCCAGAGAAAGGGAAGAAGAGTGGCAGAAGGAGGCTCAGTGTGGTTGAAATACAATGAACAATAGGGCGAGTAGTAAAAAATAAGGTCAGAGAAGCAGGCAGCATGCAGAACCTTTAGGTCCTTTTAGATATGTTTAAATCAGATTTATTCTAAAAGCAATGAAAAGTAATTGAGGCTTTTAAGCAGGGAAATGATAAATTCTGGCTTGTGTTTTTAAAAAAATCATACTAACTGCTGTGTGAAGAATAGAATACAAAAGAATAAAAGAAAAAGCAAAAATTTTTTTGATAAATTCAATGACATTAAAAGTAAGAACTTTTCTTCAAAGATATCATTAAGGAAGTAAAAATAAAGCTATGGAGTACACATATAACTGACAAAGAATTCCTAAATGTATAAAGACACAATAAGAAAAAGACAAAGAACCCAAAGAAAAAAAATTTTAAATACTTGGAAAAGCACCTCATGAAACAGAAAACCTGGAGACACAAGAGGGAAGAGATATGGGGATATATGTGTATGTATAGCTGATTCACTTTGTTATAAAACAGAAACTAATACACCATTGTAAAGCAATTATACTCCAATAAAGATGTTAAAAAAAAACCCCAAACAGAAAACCTGAATGAAAAGATAGTCAGCTTCATTAGTAGTCAAGAAAATACAAGTTAAACTTACAATAAGGTATAATTTCACTGAGTTAACAAAAATCCTGCTTACATCATAATCACTCCCTTGCTTTTCTTTAAATTTTACTACCTTTGAACATATTTTTACTGTTTTGGAACTTTTTGTAAATGTAATCTCACTGCTTGTATTCTTCTGTGAGTTGCTTCCCTTGCTCAACATTGTTTTTGAGATTCATCTACATTAATTACATTCAGATGATACATTTCATGGCTATACCATTACTTGGGTAGGCCACAATTTGCTTAACCATTCTACTGCTCCTGAATGTTTGGGTGCTCCCTTTTCTCTCCCCTGTACCCTGTCCTTCTTCTTCCTCTCTTTCTCCTTTCTTTTTTTTTTTTGTTTGCTACTTAACAACAATGATTCAAACAAGCATGTACATAAAGTGCACTTGTGGAAGTTTCTCTGGGATATATACTGCTCAGTTGCAAGGCATATACATGCTCAACATTACTATGTAATACAATCAATGTAAAAATTTTAAAAAACACTAAAAAAAAGTAGGAAATAGGTTATAAGGTCATTATAGTACTCTGGGCAATAAATGATAATGATGTGGATCAGGGGGCTAACAGTACAGTTAGTGAGAATTGATCAGACTTGGGATATATTGGAACTAGATGACAACAAGAATCAACATGATCCTTAACTCTCTGCCTGAGCAAAATGGGTAGCTAATTAAGCTATCTACAAGAAGGAAGAAGACTAAAGAAAGATGGTCTTCCAGTTTCACTCAGGTGAATTTATCAACCTTGGAAAAGTGCTCCAAAAGATCACTGTTCTCATAAGGCTATAAGACACAATCAAAATATTTTTTCTTTACCTTTTGCTTTCTCCTTTCCTGCTTGATCAGAACTCTGGTCCTGAAAAGGGAAGCATGATAAAACATATAATAATTAAAGAAATAGTCTCTAAAACAACTGCCATTTTAGCTGAATTGAAGACTTGGAATTAAAATCTAAAAGTGTAGTGACAACTGTGAAAATGTTCTTAAATTATCTGTAAAGTATATATACTGCTTCACAAAATTTTCCCAGATAGAAAATCCAAGAACTAATAAAAAAGACTCTGGACGTATGATGAATAATTAAGCATAAAATAAACCTGTTATGAAAAACAAGATAAGTAGAGAAATAAATGCACTGGAAAGAATGTATCACTGAAACATTCTCATCTGATAGCAATATTCTTGGTCAACACTGCTATTTTCTTTGCCTTTCCTTGTATTTCAATATTCTACTGAAATCAACATGGAATAGAGAGAAGATCAAAATCTATATAGGATCTAAGGAAATGTTAAGTTTATTATTAGAGCAACTTCAGTTACATTAATATATCAGCTATGTGTACCTGAAACCTCACGACTTCTTTAAAAAACAGCTATTCATTATGGATGTGCTTCAAACCACATAATCTTTGTGCCAAAAACTGTACTGAATCCCAATGGTAATGCAGTATTTAACAGTTATAAAATATTTGCTCTATTAATAATAGCAGAACACTATAAAACATTGATAATAGAGTCAGATCTACACAATATATCTTTTGGATATACATGAAACTATACTCTCAAATTCAAGATTTGTGCAAGAATTATAAGTAAAATAACAAAATGTATTTTAGCTATGTGAGATTATGTAATAATAAAATGAAAATAAAATTGCTAAAAATGAGTACCATAAATCTTGTACCATTCTAGATACTCCAGAATCTTTACATGTATAAACTCATTTAATCTTCATAGCAAATCTATAAGGTAAGTTCTATTTTTATCCCCATTTTACTGATGAAGAAACTAAGACACAGAGAAGTTAAGTAATTTGCCCAAGGTCATACTGCTAATAAGTGGTAGAACCTGGATTCAAATCCAAGAAATCTAGCTTTAAAATTTTTAACCAGTTTCTTTTACTGCCTGCCAAGTATGCCAACTGTGAATATACAAAGCTGTTCATTTTTCCAAATGATTTTCATAAACTACATGAATGACAGTTACTGAATATCCCCAGACTCTGCCACTTTATTTTTTTTAATAAATTTATTTATTTTTGGCTGTGTTGGGTCTTCGTTGCTGTGCGCAGGCTTTTCTCTATTTGCAGTGAGCGGGGGCTACTCCGCGTTGTGGTACGCAGGCTTCTCATTGCGGTGGCTTTCCTTGCATGGGCTAGAGCATGGGCTAGAGCATGGGCTCTAGGGCGGGTGGGCTTCAATAGTTGTGGCACACGGGCTCAGTAGTTGTTGCTCACGGGCTCTAGAGCACAGGCTCAGTAGTTGTGGTGTATGGGCTTAAGTTGCTCTGTTGCATGTCATATCTTCCTGCACCAGGGATCATACCCGTGTCCCCTGCATTGGCAAGTGGATTCTTAACCACTGCACTACCAGGGAAGTCCTCTGCCACTTACTGAACTTGTTCTTTAACATATTTCCCAATAGTATGTCTTAAATTGACCATTTTGAGGTCACTGAACAATAAATCCAAACTATTCTGCTCCATGCAGCATAAGTGTACTGTTGGCATTCAAACTTTAGAAAAGAAAAAGGAAACAAATTACACTTCATTAACTCATTAAATACTAAGGCTAGAGAGGACCTTTGGGATTAGTTTATTCTCCATCATTTCAAAACTTAAAAAACTTTGGCACAGAGAGAAAAGTGACTTTTCAAAGTCAGAAATATAAGAAGTATGATAGAGGCTGCAATAACACTAAACAATCCAGATTATAAAGAGAAAAAAGAAATATCAATTGTATAAGCAGTTCCCACATTATAAAGATCAATAGAATTAGGGATAAGTCAAAGTCTAAATACAGTCTTAATATATGCATAAACCAACTGAATTTATTCCAGGCTGATTTTCCATTAACCAGGACATCATCTTATGACTTTCACCAAATTCTATGTACTACATAATCCCTGTTCCTATTTGCCTAAGAAAAAATTAATTAGGAATTCAAGACCAATTGCTAGATCAGCTTACTAATCACTAAACTACAGTGAAAGTAAAAAAGGATCCTGATGTATAAGTCAAAGGTAATCTTTTTAAACTATTATTAAGGTACCCAATGCTAGTAAACAGTAAGTACTCTATGTCTAAATGTTTTACTGCATATAGTCACTTTCAATTACCTATATTAAAGAAGAATATTGCATCAGTTAGGATTCTTAGTTAAAAGAAATGAAAGCATCTTTGGTTAATTTAAACAGAAAATAAATTAAAAGGAAATTGGATAAAACTACAATGAGATATTATCTCACACTGGTCAGAATGGCCATCATCAAAAAATCTACAAACAATAAATGCTGGAGAGGGTGTGGAAAAAAGGGAACCCTGTTGCACTGTTGGTGGGAATGTAAACTGATACAGCCACTATGGAGAACAGTACGGAGATTCCTTAAAAAACTAAAAATAGAACTACCATATGACTCAGCAATCCTGCTACTGGGCATATACCCTGAGAAAACAATTATTCAAAAAGAGTCATATACCACAATGTTCACTGCAGCTCTATTTACAATAACCAGGACAGGGAAGCAACCTAAGTGTCCATCAATAGATGAATGGATAAAGAAGATGTGGCACATATATAAAATGGAATATTACTCAACCATAAAAGGAAACTAAATTGAGTTATTTGTAGTGAGGTGGATAGACCTAGAAACTGTCATACATAGTGAAGTAAGTCAGAAAGAGAAAAAACAAATACCTTATGCTAACACTATATATGGAAACTAAAAAAATGTCATGAAGAACCCAGGGGCAAGACGGGAATAAAGACACAGACCTACTAGAGAATGGACTTGAGGACACGGGGAGGGGGAAGGGTAAGCTGGGACAAAGTGAGAGAGTGGCATGGACATATATACACTACCAAATGTAAAATAGCTAGCTAGTGGGAAGCAGCTGCATAGCACAGGGAGAGCAGCTCAGTGCTTTATGATCACCTAGAGGGCTGGGACAGGGAGGGTGGGAGGGAGGGAGACACAAGAGGGAAGAGATATGGGGATATATGCAGATGTATAACTGATTCACTTTGTTATAAAGCAGAAACTAACACACCATTGTAAAGCAATTATACTCCAATAAAGATGTTTAAAAAATCATATGCCCATTCACTAGCAGCAAAACAGGCTGAAACAGGTATCTGGGTTTTTTTTTTTCTTCCAGATTCTATGGAGGTAGGTGGGCTGTGCCTCTCATCAAAATTCATAAAGTGAGAAATACCTAAGGCATAGACAAGGTGCTCAGATTCAGATGTTGGGCTGCCGAAGGGTACAAAGTCCACTGAAGAGATGTTGTACAATAAAGTTAAAATAGTTGACAATCAAAAAGTGATTTTTTATTTGGCTATGTCAGGTATGGATTTGTATGTATATATTTATGTGTGTGCATGTTGGAGGTATATATATATATATATTCCTAATAGTTGCTTCTAATGGTTTTGCTTAGATTAACATTAAAATAAGAGAGCAAAGTTGGTTTTTGCCCCCAAGGGTTAACCAAGATTGTGTCAGAGAAGAAGAAATTTTCCTCTGCCCTTCCAGGGTCTTATAACTGGTCTAAGAATTAAATTGACATGAGACACGTTAACAGGAGAAAACCAAACAAGTTTAATAACATGTATACATGAGAGAGATCCAGGAAAACTGAGTAACTCACCAAAATGGCTGAAGTCCTCACCTTTTTTTTTTTTTTTTTTCTCCCCAGTACGTGGGCCTCTCACTGTTGTGGCCTCTCCCATTGCGGAGCACAGGCTCCAGACTTGCAGGCTCAGTGGCCATGGCTCAAAGGCCCAGCCACTCCGCAGCATGTAGGATCTTCCCGGACCAGGGCACGAACCCATGTCCCCTGCATCAGCAGGCGGACTCTCAACCACTGCGCCACCAGGGTGCAGTCGTCACCTTTAATACCATCTTCAGCTAAAGACAAAAGAGGATGTTGGGAGTAGTGGTTTGGGACTTCAAAGGGAAGAAAGGCAATTCATATGGAGATGGAAAAGCAAATGTTTGGTACATAAATGTTTGCTGGGCCATGTAGACAATGGGACACAGAGTGGACTCTGATCTGTAGGCCCTGCCAATTTTCCCACACCACACCTAGACGATATTTGCTGATATCTCTGATGATAGCTCTGTTCTGGGAACAGGCTGTCTATCTGAATTCTTTTAGGCAATTAGGAGAAAGGTCAATGTTTCTTCCTGAGTCTTTTGGGCCTAGAATGTTTTCAGCTTGAAATAATCCGCATGCCAAAGAGATATTTTGGGGTGGAAGATTTTGCTCCCTTACAGTGGCAATATAAGAGGTTCCTAAGCTTCCCTCTTCGCACAGACACACCCAGTGTACAGCTACACTTGGAGCATTCCCTATGAAAGAGATACAGAAACTAGGTGAGTGACTCCTGCACACTGGACAAATGATAAAATTTCCGCATTAAAATGAATAGGAAAGGCTGAGACACACTGTTACCATAAACCCTACCCTAGCACAATGCCATACAGTTGGGAGAGAACCCCCAACTCCTAGCTTCTCCCTGAGGAGCAAAGGGTTTGGACTCCATATCTACCACTCCAATCCACAGCTAATATTCAATGGTGAAACACTAAAACCTTTTCCTCTAAGATCAGGAACAAGGATGCCCAATCTCACCACTTTCATTCAACACAGTAAGGAAATCCTAGCCAGAGCAGTTGGGCAAGAAAAAGAAATAAAAGGCATCCAAACTAGAAAGGAACAAGTAAAATTGTCTTTATTTGCAGATAACATGATATTATAGATAGAAAACCCTAAAGATTCCACCAGAAACTGTTACAACTAAAAAATTCAGTAATGTTTCAGGATACAATATCAATGTACAAAAATCACTTGTATTTGTAAGCATTAACAACGATCTATCAGAAAGAGAAATTAAGAAAACAATCCCATTAACAATGGCAGCAAAGAGAATAAAATACTTAATAAATTTAACCAAGGAGATGAAACATCTGTATACTAAAAACTATTAGACACTGATGACAGAAATTGCAGAAGACACAGCTAAATAGGAAGATATTCAGTGCTCATGGATTAAAATAATTAATATCATTTAAATGTCCATACTACTCAAAGTGATCTTCAGATTCAATGCAATCCCCATCAAAATTCCAGTGAAAGATTTTACAGAAATGGAACTAATAATCCTAAAATTTGTATGGAACCACAAAAGACCCCAAATAGCCAAGGCAATCTTGAGAAAGAACAAAGCTGGAGGCATTACACTGCTTGATTTCAAACAACATTACAAAGCTATGGTAATCAAACAGTATGGTACTGGCATAAAAACAGGCACATAGACCAATGGAACAGAAAAGACAGCCCAGAGATAAATGTACATACATATGGTCAATTAATTTATGACAATCAAGAATATACAATAAGGAAAGGATAGTCTCTTCAATAAATGGTGTTGGGAAAACTGCACAGCCATGTGCAAAAGAATAAAATTAAACTACTATCTTACACCACACACAAAAATTAACTCAATATGAATTAAACACTGGAATGTGAGACCTGAAATCATAAGATTCCTAGAAGAAAACAGAGAAAAAAACTCCTTGATATTGGTGTTGGTAGTGATTTTTTGGATATGGCACCAAAAGGATAAGGAAAAAAAGCAAAAATCAGTAAGTAAGACTACATCAAACTAGAAAGCTTCTGCGCAGTAAAGGAAAGCATCAACAAAATGAAAAGGCAACCTATGGAATGCGAAGATATATTTGCAAAGCTTATATCTGATAAGGGGTCAATATCTAAAATATGTAAGGAGCTCATACTATTCAATAGCAAAAGACCAAATGACGCAACTTAAAAATTGGCAAAGGACCTAAATAGACATTTTTCCAAAGAAGACATACAAATGGCCAACAGGTACATGAAAGAGTGCTCAATATCACCAATTATCAAGAAAATGCAAATCAAAACCACAATGATTTATCACCACACAACACTTAGGATTACTTTTATCAAAAATAAAAAAGATAAATGCTGGGGAGGATGTGGAGAAAAAGGAACTCCTGCAAACTGTTGGTAGGAATGTAAATTGATGCAGCCACTATGGAAAACAGTACGGAGTTTCCTCAAGAAATTAAAAATAGAACTACCACATGATCCAGCAATACCACTTCTGGGTATGTATCCAAAGATATGTATCCATATCTCAAAGCGATAGCTCTAGTCACATGTTCATAGCAGCATTATTAACTATAGCCAAGATACAAAAACAACCTAATTGTTCATCAATGAAAGAATGGATCAAGAAAATGTGGTATATATATACACAATGGAAAGTCATTCAGCCTTTAAAAAGAATGAAATCATGTCATTTGCAATAATATGGATGAACTTGGGAGCATTAGCATAAGTAAAATAATCCAGAGAAAGACAAATACCACATGGTAACACTTATATGTGGAATCTAAACAAAAAAGTCAAACTCAGAAACAGAGAATAGAAAAGTGGTTGCTGATGGGTGGCGGAAATAGGGAAAGCTCTGTAAAAATGGTACAGATTTTCAGTTACAAGATGACTACAGTCTGAGGATCTAATGTATACCATGGTATCTATAGTTGATAACATTGTACTGTATAACTGAAATTTGCTACGAGAGGAGAACTTAAATGCTTTCATCAAAAAAAAAAAAAAAGATTGGTTCAATATGGCGGATTAGAAGGACATGTGCTCACTCCTTCTTGCGAGAACACCAGAAGAACAACTAACTGCTGAACAATCATCGACAGGAAGACACTGGAACTCACCAAAAAAGATACCCCACATCCAAAGACAAAGAAGAAGCTGCAATGAGATGGTAGGAGGGGTGCAATCACAATAAAATTGAATCCCATAACTGCTGCGTGGGCGACTCACAAACTGGAGAACACTTATACCACCGAAGTTCACCAACTGGAGTGAAGGTTCTGAGCCGCATGTCAGGCTTCCCAACCTGGGGGTCCAGCAACAGGAGGAGGAATTCCTAGAGAATCAGACTTTGAAGGCTAGCAGGATTTGACTGTATGACTTCGACAGGACTGGGGGAAATAGAGATTCCACTCTTGGAGGGCACACACAAAGTAGTATGCACATTGGGACCCAGGAAAAGGAATAGTGGCCCCATAGGAGACTGAACCAGACCTACCTGCTAGTGTAGGAGGGTCTTCTGCAGAGGCGGGGGGTGACTGTGGCTCACCGTGGGGAAAAGGACACTGGCAGCAGAAGTTCTGGGAAGTACTCCTTAGCATGAGCCCTCCCAGAGTCTGCAATTAACCCCACCAAAGAGCCGGTAGGCTCCATTGCTGGGTTGCCTCAGGCCAAACAACCAACAGGGAAGGAACCCAACCCCACCCATCAGCAGACAAGCAGACTGAAGTTTTACTGAGCTCTGCTCACCAGAGAAACACGCAGCTCTACCCACCACCAGTCCCTCCCATCAGGAAGCTTGCACAAGCCTCTTACATAGCCTCATCCACCAGAGGGCAGATAGCAGAAGCAAGAAGAATTACAATTCTGCAGGCTGTGGAAGGAAAACCACATTCACAGAGAGAAAAAATGAAAATGTGGAGGACTATGTACGAAATAAAGGAACAAGATAAAACCCCAGAAAAACAACTAAAAGACGTGGAGATAGGCACCCTTCCAGAAAAAGAATTCAGAATAATGATCATGAAGATGATCCAGGACCTTGGAAAAAGAATGGAGGCAGGGCTTCCCTGGTGGTGCAGTGGTTGAGAGTCTGCCTGCTGATGCAGGGGACATGGGTTCGTGCCCCAATCCAGGAAGATCCCACAAGCCGCAGAGCGGTTGGGCCCGTGAGCCATGGCTGCTGAGCTTGCGCATCCGGAGGCTGTGCTCCACAACGGGAGAGCCCACAACAGTGAGAGCCCCACGTACCACAAAAAAAAAAAAAAAAAAAAAGTATGGAGGAAAAGATTGAGAAGATGCAAGAAATGTTTAACAAAGACCTAGAAGAATTAAAGAACAAACACATAGAAGAATTAAAGAATTAACAAACAGAAATGAATACAATAATTGAAATGAAAAATACACTAGAAGGAATCAATAGCAGAATAACTGAGGCAGAAGAACAGATAAGTGATCTGGAAGACAGAATGGTGGAATTCACTGCTGAGGAACAGAATAAAAAAAAAAGAATGAAAAGAAATGAAGACAGCCTAGGAGACCTCTGGGACAACATTAAACATAACAACATTCACATTATAGAGGTCCCAGAAAGAAGAGAGACAGAAATGACCCGAGAAAATATTTGAAAAGATTATAGTCAAAAACTTTCCGAACATGGGAAAGGAAATAGCCAACCAAGCCCAGGAAGTGCAGAGAGTCCCAGGCAGAATAAACCCAGGAAAAACATGCTGAGACACATAGTAATCAAATTGACAAAAATTAAAGACAAAGAAAAATTACTGAAAGGAGCAAGGGAAAAAGGACAAATAACATACAAGGGAACTCCCATAAGGTTAACAGCTGATTTCTCAGCAGAAACTCTACAAGTCAGAAGAGAGTAGCATGATACATTTAAAGTGATGAAAGGGAAAAAACTACAACCAAGAATACCCTACCCTGCAAGGATCTCATTAAGATTCGATGGAGAAATCAAAAGCTTTACAGACAAGCAAAAGTTAAGAGAATTCAGCAACATCAAACCAGCTCTAAAACAAATGCAAAAGGAACTTCTATAAGCGGGAAACACAAGACAAGAAAAGGACCTACAAAAACGAACCCCCCAAAATTAAGAAAATGGTCATAGGAACGTACATATCAATAATTACCTTAAACA
This sequence comes from Orcinus orca, assembly GCF_937001465.1. Taxonomy (NCBI): domain Eukaryota; kingdom Metazoa; phylum Chordata; class Mammalia; order Artiodactyla; family Delphinidae; genus Orcinus; species Orcinus orca. The sequence goes on along the minus strand of NC_064569.1, from coordinate 30,701,679 downwards.
TGAATGGATTAAATGCTCCAACCAAAAGACACAGGCTCACTGAATGGATACAAAAACAAGACCCATATATATGCTGTATACAAGAGATCCACTTCAGACCTAGGGACACATACAGACTGAAAGTGAGGGGATGGAAAAAGATATTCCATGCAAACGGAAATCAAAAGAAATCTGGAGTAGCAATACTCATATCAGATAAAATAGACTTTAAAATAAAGAATGTTACAAGAGACAAGGAAGGACACTACATAATGATCAAGGGATCAATCCAAGAAGAAGATAAAACAATTATAAACATATATGTACCCAACATAGGAGCACCTCAATACATAAGGCAAATGCTAAGAGCTATAAAAGAGGAAATCGACAGTAACACAATAATAGTAGGGAACTTTAACACCTTCCTTACACCAATGGACAGATCATCCAAAATGAAAATAAATAAGGAAACAGATGCTTTAAATGACACAATACACTAGATAGATTTAATTGATATTTATAGGACATTCCATCCAAAAACAGCTGATTACACTTTCTTCTCAAGTGCACACAGAACATTCTCCAGAATAGATCACATCTTGGGTCACAAATCAAGCTTCAGTAAATTTAAGAAAATTGAAATCATATCAAGCATCTTTTCTGACCACAATGCTATGAGATTAGAAATCAATTACAGGGAAAAAACCGTAAAAAACACAAACACATGGAGGCTAAACAATACATTACTAAATAACCAAGAGATCACTGAAGAAATCAAAGAGGACATCAGAAAATACCTAGAGACAAATTACAACAGAAATATGACGATCCAAAACCTATGGGATGCAGCAAAAGCAGTCCTAAGAGGGAAGTTTATAGTAATAGAAGATTACCTCAAGAAACAAGAAAAATCTCAAGTAAACAATCGAACCTTACACCTAAAGGAACTAGAGAAAGAACAAACAAAACCCAAAGTTAGTAGAAGGAAAGAAATAATAAATATCATATCAGCAATAAATGAAATAGAAAGAAAGTAAACAAAAGCAAACATCAATAAAACTAAAAGTTGGTTCTTTGAGAAGATAAATAAACTTGATAAACCTTTAGCCAGACTCATCAAGAAAAAGACTGAGAGGACTCAAATCAATAAAATTAGAAATGAAAAAGGAGAAGTTACAATGGACAACACAGAAATACAAAGCATCATAAGAGACTGCTACAAGCAACTCTATGCCAATAAAATGGACAACCTGGAAGAAATGGACAAGTTCTTAGAAAGGTATAACCTTCCAAGACTGAACGAGGAAGAAATAGAAAATGTGAACAGACCAATCACAAGTAATGAAATTGAAACTGTGATTACAAATCTTCCAACAAACAAAAGTCCAGGACCAGGTGGCTTCAAATGTGAATTCTATCAAACTTTTAGAGAATAGCTAGCACCCATGCTTCTCAAACTCTTCCAAAAATTGCAGAGGAAGGAACACTCCCAAACTCATTCTATGAGGCCATCATCACCCTGACACCAAAACCAGACAGAGATACTACAAAAAAAGAAAATTACAGACCAATATCACTGATGTATATAGATGCAAAAATCTGCAACAAAATACTAGCAAACAATACAACAGCTCATTAAAAGGATCATACACCATGATCAAGTGGGATTTATCACAGGGATGCAAGGACTCTTAAATATATGCAAATCAATCAATGTGATACACCATATTAACAAATTGAAGAATAAAACCAGTATGATCATCTCAATAGATGCAGAAAAAGCTTTTGACATAATTCAACACCCATTTATGATAAAAACTCTACAGAAAGTGGGCAGAGAGGGAACCTACCTCAACATAATAAAGGTCATATACCACAAACCAACAGCAAACATCGTTCTCAAAGGTGAAAAACTGGGGCTTCCCTTGTGGCGCAGTGGTTGAGAGTCTGCCTGCCGATGCAGGGGACACGGGTTCGTGCCCCGGTCTGGGAAGATCCCACATGCCACGGACCAGCTAGGCCCATGAGCCATGGCTGCCTAGCCTGCGCATCAGGAGCCTGTGCTCCACAACGGGAGAGGCCACAACAGTGAGAGGCATGCGTACTGCAAAAACAAAAATAAAAAAGGTGAAGAACTGAAAGCATTTCCACTAAGATCTGGAACAAGACAAGGATGTCCAGTATTTTTTTGTTTGTGTGTGTGTGTGTGTGTGTGTGTGTGTGTGTGTGTGTGTGTGTGTGTGTGTGTGTGTGTGTGGTACGCGGGCCTCTCACTGTTGTGGCCTCTCCCGTTGGGGAGCACAGGCTCCAGACGCGCAGGCTCAGCGGCCATGGCTCATGGGCCCAGCTGCTCTGCGGCATGTGGGATCTTCCCGGACCAGGGCACTAACCCGTGCCCCCTGCATCGGCAGGCGGACTCTCAACCACCGCACCACCAGGGAAGCCCAAGGATGTCCACTATTATTCAACATAGTTTTGGAAGTCTTAGCCATGGCAATCAGAGAAGAAAAGAAATAAAAGGAATACAAATTGGAAAAGAAGTAAAACTGTCACTGTTTGTACATGACATGATTCTATACATAGAGAATCCCAAAGATGTCACCAGAAAACTTCTAGAGCTAACCAATGAATTTGGTAAATCTGCAGGGTACAAAATTAATGCAGAGAAAACATTTGAATTCCTATACACTAACAATGAAAGATCAGAAAGAGAAATTAAGGAAACAATCCCATTTACCATTGCAACAAAAAGAATAAAATACCTAGGAATAAACCTACCTAAGGAGGTAAAAGACCTGTATTCAGAAAACTATAAGACACTAATGAAAGAAACCAAAGATGACACAAACAGATGGAGAGATATACCATGTTCTTGGATTGGAAGAATCAATATTGTGAAAATGACTATACTACCCAAAGCAATCTACAAATTCAATGCAGTCCCTATCAAATTACCAGTGGCATTTTTTACAGAACTGGAACAAAAAATCTTAAAATTTGTATGGAGACACAAAAGACCCGAATAGCCAATGAAGTCTTGAGGTTAAAAAAAAAGGAGCTGGAGGAATCAGACTCCCTGATCAGACTATACTACAAAGCTACAGTAATCAGGCCAATATTGTACTGGCACAAAAGAAGAAATATAGATCAATGGAACAGGATAGAAAGCCCAGAGATAAACCCACACACCTATGGTCAACTAATCTATGACAAAGGAGGCAAGGATATACAATGGAGAAAAGACAGCCTCTTAACTAAGTGGTGCTGGGATAACTGGACAGCTACATGTAAGAGAATGAAATTAGAACACTCCCTAACACCATACACAAAAATAAATTCAAAATGGGTTAAAGACCTAAATGAAAGACCCGCCAGTATAAAACTCTTAGAGGAAAACAAAGGAAGAACACTCTTTGACAAAAATCACAGCAAGATCTTTTTTGATCCACCTCCTAGAGTAATGGAAATAAAAACAAAAATAAACAAATGGGACCTAATAAAACTTAAAAGCTTTTGCACAGCAAAGGAAACCATAAACATGATGATAAGACAACCCTCAGAATGGGAGAAAATATTTGCAAATGAAGCAACAGACAAAGAATTAATCTCCAAAATATATAAATAGCTCATGCAGCTCAATATTAAAAAAAGAAACAACCCAATCAAAAAATGGGAAGAAGACCTAAACAGATATTTTTCCAAAGACATACAGATGGCCAACTGGCACATGAAAAGCTGCTCAACATCACTAACTATTAAAGAAATGCAAATCAAAACTACAGTGAGGAATCACATCACACCAGTTAGAATGGGCATCATCAGAAAATCTATAAACAACAAATGCTGGAGAGGGTGTGGAGAAAAGGGAACCCTCTTGCACTGTTGGTGGGAATATAAGTTGATACAGCCACTATGGAGAACAGTATGGAGTTTCCTTAGAAAACTAAAAATAGAACTACCATATGACCCAGCAACCCCACTACTGGGCATATACCCAATAAAAACCATAATTCAGAAAGACACATGCACCGAATGTTCACTGCAGCACTATTTACAATAGCCAGGTCATGGAAATAACCTAAATGCCCACTGACAGATGAATGGATAAAGATGTGGTACATATATACAATGGAATATTATTCAACCATAATAAGGAATCAAATTGGGTCATTTGTAGAGGCGTGGATGGATCTAGAGACTGTCATAAAGAGTGAATTAAGGCAAAAATATAAAAAACAAATATCATATATTAATGCATATATGTGGAACATAGAAAAATGGTACAGATGAACCAGGGCAGAAATAGATACACAGATGTAGAGAACAAACGTATGGACACCAAGGGGGGAAGGTGGTGGTGGGGGTTGGTGGTAGTGGGACGAATTGGGAGATTGGGATTGACGATTGACATATACACACTAACATGTACAAAATAGATAACTAATAAGAACCTGCTGTATAAAAAATAAATATAATAAAATTCAAAAAAAAATTCTGTGAGGTGATGGATATGGTTATTAACTTGATGAGGGGATTACTTTCACAATGTACACATATATGAAATCATCATGTTGTACACTTTAAATATCTTATATTTTTTATTTGTCAATTATTAACTCAATAAAGCTAGAGAAAAATAAAGATAGTAACAGTGGGAGAACAATACCCCTATATAATGTGGGAAACTATGTGGAATTTTATGTCTAACAAAAAAGAAAAAGTCCACATAATTAAAACACCTTGCCATATATAAAATATGAATCCCCAGAAGTCATTAGCTACTTTGTCTACTGCAATATTAAATATATGCCTAACTACCAGATTTATATTTTGAAGTCTCCTGGATTTTATGCAAATATTCTCCAATATATTTTACTATAATGGTAAGCACAATAAAATGCAGCACTGATTATTACTTAGGGACAGGACTTCCATAGCCTGTCCATCCCTTAGATTTCAACCTTGTTTTCCATTCTTCCACTTCATGTATTCCAACACCCAACCAAATTAAGATATATGCTTCTCTAAGTCAGAAAGGGAAAAACAAATGCCGTATGCTAACACATATATATGGAATCTAAAAAAAAAATGGTTCTGAAGAAACTAGGGACAAGACAGAATAAAGACACAGATGCATAGAATGGACTTGAGGACTCGGTGGGGAAGGGTAAGCTGGGACGAAGTGAGAGAGTAGCACTGACGTATATACACTACCAAATGTAAAATACATAGCTAGTGGGAAGCAGCTGCATAGCACAGGGAGATCAGCTTGGTGCTTTGTGACCACCTAGAGGGATGGGATAGAGAGGGTAGGAGGGAGAAGCAAGAGGGAGGGGATATGGGGATATATGTATACATATAGCTGATTCACTTTGTTATACAGCAGAAATTAACACACTGCAATTATACTCCAGTAAAGATGTTTAAAAAAATAAAATATATGCTACTCTTCTTCATATATAGATACTTCTTCCACCACATTTTTTTATTCAGAACTTTCAGTACCTTCAAGACCCCGTTCAAAAGCCAGTTTCTTCATGAAATTTATATGTACTTTATAAAAAATAACTTTAAGAGTTTTTCTAATATTGCCTTGAAATTTTAACTACCAGAGAATTGGGAGTGGGGAAATGGGAATGAGGCTCAGCCTTTTAACAATTATTATTTCATTCTAGAAAATGGATTTTTAAAGTCACATACCGCAACCATCTCTTTCAATAAAAGTCTGAATGAACACTATTAGTTGCCATTATAGCTACATACTAAAAAGAAAATCAGTAGGTCATAACCTCTTCATAAAACACTACAAGTTATCAATTATATGAAGAAAGAATATAGATATTTGTTACATTATTTTTTGTTAAGCAAAAAGAATAAAGTAAAACAGAGAGGTGTAAAAAAGGTTAATTGAGGGAAGGTAGGGAAAAAAGGGGAAAATAGTAAGGGAGAGAGTGAGGGAGGTGCAGAGAGAGACAGATACAGAAAGAAATAAAACCATGCTGGGAGGGATCTTCAAGATGGCAGAGGAGTGAGACATGGAGATCAGCTTCCTCCTCACAAATACATCAGAAATACATCTACATGTGGAATAACTCCTACAGAACACCTACTGAATGCTGGCAGAAGACCTCAGACTTCCCCAAAGGCAAGAGACTCCCCACGTACCTGGGCAGGGCAAAAGAAAAAACAGAAACAAAAGAATAGGTACGGGACCTACCCCTCTGGGAGGGAGCTGTGAAGGAGGAAAAGTTTCCACACACTAGAAAGTCCCTTCACTGGTAGAGACAGGGGGGGAGTGGGCGGGGGGAAGCTTCGGAGCCAGAGAGGAGAGCGCAGCAACAGGAGTGCAGAGGGCAAAGTGCAGAGATTCCCGCACAGAGGATCGGTGCCAACCAGCTCTCACCAACCTGAGAGGCTTGTCTGCTCACCTGCCAGGGCGGTTGGGGGCTGGGAGATGAGGCTCGGGCTTCAGAGGTCAGATCCCAGGGAAAGGACTGGGGTTGGCTGCGTGAACACAGCCTGAAGGGGGCTAGTGTGCCACAGCTAGCCAGGAGGGAGCCCGGGAAAAAATCTGGACCTGCCTAAGAGGCAAGAGACCATTGTTTCAGGGTGCGCAAGGAGGGGGAATTCAGAGCACCGCCTAAACAAGCTCCCGAGACAGGCGTGAGGCACGGTTATCAGGGATAGGCATGAAACACTAACGGTACTGCTGTAGCCACCAAGAAGCCTGTGTGCAAGCACAGGTCACTATCCAGACCTCCCCTCCCAGGAACCTGTGCGGCCCGCCACTGCCAGGCTCCTGTTATCCAGGGACAACATCCTCGGGAGAACACACGGTGTGCCTCAGGCTGTTGCAACATTACGCCGGCCTCTGCCTGCTGCAGGCTCACCACGCATTCAGTACCCCAGCCTGAGTGAGCCACAGCCCCCTAATCAGCTGCTACTTTAACCCCGTCCTGTCTGGGCAGGGAACAGATGCCCTCAGGCAACCTACACACAGAGGCAGAGCCAATACCAAACCTGAACCCCAAGAACTGTGAGAACAAAGAAAAGAAAGGGAAATTTCTCCCAGCAGCCTCAGTAGCAGTGGATTAAATCTCCACAATCAACTTGATGTACCCTGCATCTGCGGAATACCTGAATACATAACGAATCATCCCAAAATTGAGGCGGTGAACTTTGGGAGCAACTGTAGACTTGGGGTTTGCTTTCTGCATCTAATTTGTTTCTGGTTTTATATTTATCTTAATTTAGTATTTAGAGCTTATCATTGGTAGATTCGTTTATTGATTTGGTTGTTCTCTTCCCTTTTTTCTTATATATATAAATGTATATATATTTTTTCCTTTTCCTCTTTTTGTGAGTGTGTATGCATATGCTTCTTTGTGTGATTTTGTCTGTATAGCTTTGCTTTTACCATTTGTCCTAGGGCTCTGTCTATCCATTTTGTTTTTTTTTTTTAGTATAGTTTTTAGCACTTGGTATCATTGGTGGATTGTTTTTTGGTTCGGTTGCTCTCTTCTTTTTTCTTTTTCTAATTACTTTTCTATTTCTTTTAATCTTCAATAACATATATTTTTAAATTATGTTATTTTATTTACTTTTTTCTTTCTTTTTTTTTTCTCCTTTTTCTTCTGAGCTGTGTGGCTGACAGGGTCTTGGTGCTCCGGCCGGGTGTCAGGCCTGAGCCTCTGAGGTGGAAGACCCAAGTTCAGGACATTGGTCCACCAGAGACCTCCCAGCCCCACATAATGTCAAATGGCGAAAGCTATCCCAGAGATCTCCATCTCAATGCTAAGACCCAGCTCCACTCAATGACCAGCAAGCTACAGTGCTGGACACCCTATGTCAAACAACTAGGAAGACAGGAACACAACCCCACCCAGTAGCAGAGAGGCTGCCTAAAATCATAGTAAGTTCACAAACACCCCATAACACACCACCAGATGTGGTCCTGCCCACCAGAGAGACAAGATCCAGCCTCATCTCCCAGAACACAGGCATCAGTCCCCTCCACCAGGAAGCCTATGCAACACAATGAGAAAACCTTACCCACTGGAGGCAGACACCAAAAATAACGGGAACTATGAACCTTCAGCCTGCGAAAAGGAGACCCCAAGCACAGTAAGTTAAGCAAAATGAGAAAACAGAGAAATACACAGCAGATGAAAAAGCAAGGTAATAACCCACCAGAACAAACAAATGAAGAGGAAATAGGCAGTCTACCTGAAAAAGAACTCAGAGTAATGTAGTAAAGATGATCCAAAATCCTGGAAATAGAATGGAGAAAATACAAGACATGTTTAACAAGGACCGAGAAGAACTAAAGAGCACACAAACAATGATGAACAACACAATAAATGAAATCAAAAATTCTCTAGAAGGAATCAATAGCGGAATAACTGAGGCAGAGGAATGTACAGTTATCTAGAATATAAAATAGTAGAAATAACTACTGCAGAGCAGAATAAAGAAAAAAGAATGAAAAGAATTGAGGACAGTCTCAGAGACCTCTGGGACAACATTAAACACACCAACATTCAAATTATAGGGGTCCCAGAAGAAGAAGAGAAAAAAAAAAGAGACTGAGAAAATATTTGAAGAGATTATAGTTGAAAACTTCCCTAATATGGGAAAGGAAATTGTCAATCAAGTCAGGAAGTGCAGAGAGTCCCAAAAGGATAAATCCAAGGAGAAACATGCCAAGACATATTTTAAACAAACTATCAAAAATTAAAACAAAGAAAAAATATTAAAAGCAGTAGGGGAAAAGCAACAAATAATATACAAGGGAATCCCCATAAGGCTAACAGCTGATCTTTCAGCAGAAACTCTGCAAGCCAGAAGGGAGTGGAAGGACATATTTAAAGTGATGAAAGAGGAAAACCTACAACCAACATTATTCTACCCAGCAAGGATCTCATTCAGATTGAAAGGAGAAATTAAAAGCTTTACAGACAAGCAAAAACTAAGAGAATTCAGCACCACCAAACCAGCTTTACAACAAATGCTAAAGGAGCTTCTCTAGGCAGGAAACACAAGAGAAGGAAAAGACCTACAAGAACAAACCCAAAACAATTAAAAAATGGTAATAGGAACATACATATCAGTAACTACCTTAAATGTAAATGTATTAAATGATCCAACCAAAAGACACAGACTGGTAGAATGAATACAAAAACAAACCCCGTATGTATGCTATGTACAACAGACCCACTTCAGACCTAGGGACACATACAGACTGCAAGTGAGAGGATGGAAAGATATATTCCATGCAAATGGAAATCAAAAGAAAGCTGGAGTAGCAATTCTCATATCAGACAAAATAGACTTTAAAATAAAGACTATTACAAGAGGTGGGATGGGGAGGGTGGGAGGGAGACAGAAGAGGGAGGAGATATGGGGATATATGTATATAGAGAGCTGATTCACTATGTTATAAAGCAGAAACTAACACACCATTGTAAAGCAATTATATTCCAATATAGATTTAAAAAAAAATAAAATTAAAAAAAGAAAAAAAAAAGACTATTACAAGAGACAAAGAAGGACACTACATAATGATCAAGGGATCAATCCAAGGAGAAGATATAACAATTTTAAATATTTATGCACCCAATATAGGAGCACCTCAATACATAAGGCAAATGCTAACAGCCATAAAACAGGAAATCAACAGTAACACAATAATAGTAGGGGACTTTGACACCCCACTTTCACCTATGGACAGATCATCCAAAATGAAAATAAATAAGTAAACAAAAGCTTTAAATGAGAGATTAAACAAGATGGGCTTAATTGATATTTACAGGACATTCCATCCAAAAACAACAGAATACACTTTCTTCTCAAGGGCTCATGGAACTTTCTCCACGATAGATCATATCCTGGGTGACAAATCCAACCTTGGTAAATTTAATAAAATTGAAATCGTATCAAGTATCTTTTCCGACCACAACACTATGAGAGCAGATATCAATTACAGGAAAAAAACAGTAAAATATACATACACATGGAGGCTAAACAATACACTACTAAATAAACAAGAGTTCACCAAAGAAATCAAAGAGGAAATCAAAAAATACCTAGAAACAAATGACAATGAAAACACGATGGCCCAAAACCTATGGGATGCAGCAAAAGCAGTTCTAAGAGAAAGGTTTATAGCAATACAATCCTACCTCAAGAAACAAGAAACATCTCAAATAAACAACCTAACCTTACACCTAAAGCAATTAGAGAAAGAAGAACAAAAAAACCCCAAAGTTAGCAGAAGGAAACAAATCATAAAAATCAGATTAGAAATAAATGAAAGAGAAATGATGGAAACAATAGCAAAGATCAATAAATAAAACTAAAAGCTGGTTCTTGGAGAAGGTAAACAAAATTGATAAACCATTAGCCAGACTCATCAAGAAAAAAAGGGATAAGACTCAAATCAACAGAATTGGAAATCAAAAAGGAGAAGTAACAACTGACACTGCAGAAATACAAAGGATCATGAGAGATTACTATAAGCAACTATATGCCAATAAAATGGACAACCTGGAAAAAATGGAGAAATTCTTAGAAAAGCACAACCTGAACCAGGAAAAATACAAAATATAAACAGACCAACCACAAGTAACATAATTGAAACCGTGATTAAAGATCTTCCAACGAACAAAAGCCCAGGACCAGATGGATTCACAGGCAAATTCTATCAAACATTTACAAAAGAGCTAACACTGATCCATCTCAAAACTCTTCCAAAATACAGCAGAGGGAGGAACACTCCCAAACTCATTCTATGAGGCCACCTCACCCTGATACCAAAACCAGAAAAAGATGTCACATAAAAAGAAAACTACAGTATCACTGATCAACATAGATGCAAAAATCCTCAACAAAATACTAGCAAACAGAATCCAACAGCACATTAAAAGGATCATAGACCATGATCAAGTGGGGTTTATCCCAGGAATGAAAGGATTCTTCAATATATGCAATCAATCAATGCGATACACAATATTAACAAATTGAAGCAGAAAAACCATATGATCATCTCAATAGATGCAGATAAAGCTTTCGACAAAATTCAACACCCATTTATGATAAAAACCCTCCAGAACGTAGGCATAAGGGAACTTACCTCAACGTAATAAAGGCCATATATGACAAACCCACAGCCAACATCATTCTCAACGGTGAAAAACTGAAACCATTTCCACTAAGATCAGGAACAAAACAAGGTTGCACACTCTCACCACTATTATTCAACATAGTTTTGGAAGTGTTAGCCACAGCAGTCAGAGAAGAAAAAGAAATAAAAGGAATCCAAATCAGAAAAGAAGTAAAACTGTCACTGTTTTCAGATGACATGATACTCTACATAGAGAATCCTAATGATGCTACCAGAAAACTACTAGGACTAATCAGTGAATTTGGTAAAGTAGCAGGATACAAAATTAATCCACAGAAATCTCTCACATTCCTATACACTCATGATGAAAAATCTGAAAGAGAAATTAAGGAAACACTCTCATTTACCATTGCAACAAAAAGAATAAAATACCTAGGAATAAACCCACCTAAGGAGACAAAAAACCTGTATGCAGAAAACTATGACACTAATGAAAATAATTAAAGATACAAAAGATGGAGAGATATACCATGTTCTTGGATTGGAAGAATCAACATTATGAAAATGACTATACTACCCAAAGCAATCTACAGATTCAATGCAATCCATCTCTAACTATCAATGGCATTTTTCACAGAACTAGAACAAAAAATTTCACAATTTGTATGGAAACACAAAAGATCCCCAATAGCGAAAGCAATCTTGAGAAAGAAAAACAGAGCTGGAAAAATCATACTCCCTGACTTCAGACAATAGTACAAAGCTACAGTAATCAAGACAGTATGGTACTGGCACAAAAACAGAAATACAGTTCAATGGAATAGGATAGAAAGTCCAGAGATGAACACACGCACATATGGTCACCTTATCTTTGATAAAGAAAGCAAGAATATACAATGGAGAAAAGACAGCCTCTTCAATAAGTGGTGCTGGGAAAACTGGACAGCTACATGTAAAAGAATGAAATTAGAACACTCCCTAACACAATACACAGAAATAAACTCAAAATGGATTAAAGACCTAAATGTAAGGCCAGACACTATAAAACTCTTAGAGGAAAACATAGGCAGAACACTCTATGACATAAATCAATCACAGCAAGATCCTTTTCGACCCACCTCCTAGAGAAATGGAAATAAAAACAAAAATAAACAAATGGAACCTAATGAAACTTAAAAGCTTTTGCACAGCAAAGGAAACCATAAGATGAAAAGACAACCCTCAGAATGGGAGAAGATATTTGCAAACGAATCAACAGACAAGGATTAATCTCCAAAATATATAAACAGCTCACGCAGCTCAATATTAAAAAACAAACAACCCAATCCAAAAATGGGCAGAAGACCTAAATAGACATTTCTCCAAAGAAGACATACAGATTGCCAACAAACACATGAAAGGATGTTCAACATCACTAATCATTAGAGAAATACAAATCAAAACTGCAATGGGGTATCACCTCACACCAGTCAGAATGGCCATCTACAAAAAATCCACAAACAACAAATGCTGGAGAGGGTGTGGAGAAAATGGAACCCTCTTGCACTGTTGGTAGGAATGTAAATTGATACAACCACTATGGAGAACAGTATGGAGGTTCCTTAAAAAACTAAAAATAGAACTACCATACGACCCAGCAATCCCACTACTGGGCATACACTCTAAGAGAACCATAATTCAAAAAGTGTCACGTACCTCAATATTCATTGTAGCTCTATTTTCAATAGCTAGGACATGGAAGCAACCTAAGTGTCCATCAACAGATGAATGGATAAAGAAGATGTGGCACATATATACAATGGAATATTACTCAGCCATAAAAGGAAACGAAATTGAGTTATTTGTAATGAGGTGGATGGACCTAGAGACTGTCATACAGAGTGAAGTCAGAAAGAGAAAAACAAATACCACATGCTGACACATATGTATAGAATGTAAGAAAAAAAATGTTCTGGAGAACCTAGGCGCAGGACAGGAATAAAGATGCAGACACAGAGAATGGACTTGAGTACATGGGGGGGAAAGGGTAAGATGGGACGAAGTGAGAGAGTGGCATGGACATATATACACTACCATGTAAAACAGATAGCTAGTGGGAAGCAGCTGCATAGCACAGGGAGGGGTGGGATAGGGAGGGTGGGAGGGAGAGGCAAGAGGGAGGAGATATGGAGATACATGTATATGTATAGCTGATTCACTTTGTTATACAGCGGAAACTAACATACCATTGTAAAGCAATTATACCCCAATAAAGATGTTAAAAAAAAAAAGTGAACCATGCTGACTACAGAAATGTATCAAGGCATTCTGCCCCTTGCTATTCTTTCTAATAGGAAAAGCTTTAAAGGAAATGTTAAAGAAATACTTTCTTTAAAAAAAAAAAAGACAAAAGTTATAAGGTTGTCAACGTAATATCAAAAAGAATACTGAAGCACATTTTACATGGAATATGCAGGATATATTGAAACTACATTAGGGATTAAAAACTATGGGTGTCTTATGCCTTAATTGTCAGTCTTAAATTGTTCTTTTTTGTTTCTTTCATTTTGTTTTGCTTTTTAGTTTGCTGCTTATTTTTTTCAGTGGCATGATATCATGCAAGAGAAACTGTTCTATATTGTTAAAATTTTATAATACCTTAAGTATAATTAAAAGTGGAAAATGTAAATAAAATTAATAGAGCAATAACTAAAAATGAAAAATAATATTTTATGGTTCGTGTTACACTGGAATTAATATTAACCTAAAACATCATAATCTAGCACTGTTAGCTAGCAGACTTATTAAGATTCAGGGCAGTAACTAGCCTAGAAAAAGTACTTACATTGGCTTTCCACAAAACTAAAGCAGGTCTACCTGATGCGTTAAGAATAGTAATGATATATTTTAGAATATTATAGCTTTAAATAAATTCTTCTCTTGTAATACAAGAAAAAAGTTTTTAGATGTATGAATTACAAAAGGTAAAGTATTGTGAAAAAAATTTGGCAAATCAATAGGCAGAAATCCATCTAATACTCAGAATACAGAGGCTAATTAAAAGTAAGTTCTTAAGAGACTGAATTCTTATAGTATTTTCACACAGAAAACAATGTTTCACAGTTACAGGCTGTAATGATAAACATGAGCCGCCATCTCTTGAGTCACACAGTGGAAGAGATTTTAGAATGTGAATGATACCCCAACATAGGTGTATATTTCACAATTAAGTTTTAGAAACATTATTTCCAATAATTATAATTCACTAAAACCTTCAAAAGTTGAAGTTTTTTCCCTCCATTTAGGCACTACTTTGAATAAAAATTTCCAACTGTTTGAACAAAATGTCATCAAAATTTAGAGGACTTGCTTATAAAAATGTTCAATAACAGTGTAGGACAAACAGACTGATTTATAAAGTAATTCTTAAAGGACTCAAACGTTCATGAAATTCAATTAAGGAAAGGCAGCAAAGAGAAAAAGCTTTTAATGACATGCCAAAGTATTCTTTTTGTATTCAACATTAGTATTGTCTCAAAAACATTGTAATTCAGTTACATTAACTGTGCATATATAAAATTGTTTGAAACTGTGACAAGTACGGCTTCTGTTTGGTAAAATATAAAGCCTCTTTGGATGCAACTATGAAATATATGTAAACCACAACCAATTCCAGGTATATCTTGGCTACATAGGTACATAATTTAGTAAGAACCCTGTTTTACCCATGATGCTATGATCCATCAAATTTGTATTCATATTATTATTGCAGAAGTAATTTTACCTTTAATGTTCTTCAGTTCCATGTGTCAAATTACTGTCTGCAGCTATAATCGCCTTAAAATAACTACTATATCTGAAAGTAAATCCTGATGCTTTTCAGTAGGTTTGTGGCTTCAGATTGTCATGTGGTCAACGACATAACCATGAGAGATGATAAATGTTGGCACACATCTTGTACACAAGTTACAGATTCACATCAACTTGACTGAAAAACAAAATATCAGAACTTAATTTATCATTAAGTATTTATTCTTCTTTATTTGAGCTCCAGGCTGCAAAAAAGATTACAAAAGCATTACCAAAAAATATTAAAAAAGAAAATAATTGTTGGCAAAACCACTACAGCAGCAACAGTCCTACTACTCTTTGTATGTTCTATCACAGGACTGAAAGGCCCCAATTCCTTATAGATATTTCACTGACAACTAATATAAAATTTCCCAACACCAGCCATGGTGGCTGGACAAATCTCTCCGACCTTAGCATGCAATGGTACAACTAGCTGGTACAACAAGCGGCCAGCAAGGATAGCAGCATTAAATACTTCCCACCCAATGCAAGTTAGTTGCCCCAAGCTGCTCATGTCCCAGCACACTTAATTTTATCAGCAAGTGCTGATAAAATAAACAGCAAGGTCCTACTGTATAGCACAGGGAACTATATTCAATATCCTATAATAAACCACAATGAAAAAGAGTATGTGCATGTGTGTATATATGTGTGTAACTGAATCATCACTTTGCTGTATACCAGAAACTAACACAACATTGTAAATTAACTATACTTCAATTAAAAATAAAAACAAAACAAAAAACCTCCAAGAACAAAGCTGAACTGGGCATGCCACTAGGACCACAGGCATAAACCATGACTGTCCCAAGCAACTGAGATGATGTTCACTGTACATTTAAGTATTATCCCCATTTAACAGATGAAGAAAGAGATGTATAGAGACAGAGGTTAATTTATTGTGAAGACAATTTATTGTAAAGCTTAAGCTTCAGGGCACTTCACCTGAATATGCATGCCCTTTCCAAGCCCTGTACATAATTTTGTAGTCACAATTTTGTATTCTTTTTCCATAAAGAGGGCTCCTTACAACCTGGATCTGCCCCTGTACAGAGGTTTAATAATTAACCCAAATTCACATAGCCCACAGTACCTAAAAAGGAGTTAGCACTGGTATTGATTTGATTTGGAGAATATACAGTCATATCAGAAAATGAAAAAATAGTATTAGTTGTTTTTTTCCCCCCCAAGCAGAATCCTAACTAGTATTCCTATCCTGGAGTCTTTCCCTGCTGTATTCCAACCTACACACCACTAACATCACAAAGAGTCATAAAATACCACTTTCATTGCGTTACTTCTGAATTTGAATGAGTCTTCAATAACAGATCAAATTTCAACTTCTCAGTCTGTCTTTCAACCTGTCAAGCAAATACCACACACCATCTCTGTAAAATACCACACACACACTGTAAAATATTTAAATATATAATCTTATCTCCAATTAGTTATGTAATGTTTATTTTCTTCTTTGTCTTTCTCCATCTGAACTTTCTTTCATCCTTGTTTCTGATTTGCCAAGCCCTATCTAAAACTACCCCATGTTCTACTATTAGTCACAGTATCTATTTTTTAAACCACATATTTTGGCCTCTGACCTTAAACATTTTCAAGCTTAATAGCATGTCATTCCCCCTCCTCCTGATAAACTATAAATCTATCAGAAAGAGACTAAATTTCGGTTATTTTGTACCCCAACCTGGCACAGCACCTGGTGCATAGCATTCAACAAATGTTTTGAACAGGTGAACATTTTAGGCCTACATTTACAAAGGCAAACCTCTACCTCACCTAAATTTAAACAAGATTTTAATCTGTGTTTTTCTTATGACACTGGTCACATTCTTCAATCTAAGTTATAAAAAGGCGATCTCATTCTGAATAGCATATTCTGGCCCAAAGACTGGTTACATCTTTATATTCTACTTCCTCTCCTCTATCCTACCACCCTCATTTCTGAGGTGGCTATGAATTTGGTGAAACAAGTCACCAATCAATAAATAAGGAAAATAAAAGAGAAACTTTTCCAAATTTAAAAAAATCAGTTGCTTATACCTGACCTCTCTCAAATTTATACCTTAACCTGACTAGGAAAATACAGGGTCTCAGCGGTGACTTGTAAAAAGTATAAAACAAAAATTAGAGTTCTAGGTCAATGATTCCCAAATAAAAATAATTTTTTTAATTGGTAAGACTGACAAATTACTGATATTTTAATTTTGTCAAGAGAGGACTTAAAGGGGGAGAGGTACTTTAAAATCAAAAAAAGTAAGAGAAAAAAAAAGTAAGAGGAATATAATTTTAGAACAGTCCTTAAATTGAAAAACCTGACATTATCACTGATTAGCAAGTTTCAGGGACAGTAGATTGGGAACTGCTATCAGAGATGTATAAATTAGTTTCAGCTTAGATCAAATATCTTTACCCTAAATGAGACTTTGTTTGAAATGAAATGTTATGACATCTTGCAAAGATGTCCACAAACCATAACACTAAAGGCAAACCAAGTTAAGTAATTTAAAAAGGAAAATAAGGGAAGCTTAGCCCTTTCCCTCACAAAAGAAGACATTTTATGTATAACTGGTAGAGTCCCTGAACTGAAGAGCAGCAAAAAGTCAAATACCAAGAAAAACTGTAAAGACCTTTGCAACTATAAAGATGCTCCTATTAGATGATTCTGTAATTACACTTAACATATATCAGATTCCTATAATATACAAGAATACTCTCCCTCAGTTTAATGTATACAATCAAGTTGTTATGACCAAAACATAAACTTGCTATAGCCTGCTTCATTCATTCCCTTGACAAAAATGTATAGTCCCTTAAGTGTTTTCCCGTCCTTATGCAGGCCCCCACACACACACACACTGCAAAATAATCCTTTCAAGTTCTTTAATACCTCCCCTCCCAATCCATCTCGTCTAAGAACTCTTGCTAAAGATTAGGTCTCCAACTTGATCAATTATTTATCTCACATCCTTTTCAACTTTTAAGAACCTGTATTTCATTGCTTCTCTGTGGTGTTTGTTCTGCTATCCTTCAAGGCTTAACATAATTTCCTGTTTCTCAATTCTCTAAATATCCGCAGCCCTTTATTTATCCACAGGCCACTTTTACAATACACATGTTTCTATATAGCACTGTGTAGTGGTCAAGCACATTGTTCTCTAATCCTAACTCTTGTCACTGATTAGCTAGGTGACCTTGGGTGAGTCACTTAACATTAATGGTTTCCCCATCAGTAAAATGGGGATAACATCTGTACATACCTCATAGGGTTCTTGTTAAGAGTAAATGAGCTAATATACAAAAAGCACTTAGAACAGTGCTTGTTATATATTAAGTGCTATGTATCTAGTATTATAGTCATTTATCTAATTCTAATCTCACCATTCTACCATATATTCTTTTTGTGGGCCAAAATTATATCTTTTCACTTCTGAGCCCTTATAGCTTAACACCCCCACACAGCCTAACAATGTCCTAAACATGTAGGCATGTAAAAATATACTTGTTGAATACTTAATGTTGAATGTTATAGGGAGCAGTTGTTCTGAGGGGACTCTGTAAATGTTCTCCAGTTATTTCACTTGTCTATATTTTAAGTTCCTAACAGTTCCCAAAATTTTCAACCACAAAACCATCCTAACATCAGAGGGGAAGAAACAAGTACTCCAGGATGGTCTGGGATAAGAATTAAAATTTCTATTCTATAGTAGCTCCAATCAGCTGCTAGTGATTACTAAGCATTGTCTGGGATTCTGAGGCCCTTTAGGGTCTCATGATCAGATGCCATGATCAACTAATCTTGTCAACTGTTATAGTAGAAAGTGGAGGTACTCATCTTTTCATTACAAATCTGCGGTTTGACCCTAAGGAGCCCCTTCACCTCCCTGCACCCCCACCATGCACAAGAAAATTTATTTTAAATTACATATTGTACCTTAAAATTTCACAGGAGTTTTGTATTTTGCTCTATAATGTATCCATGTTAGTTTAAATTTTTAAATATATTTTTCTCTGATCTCCGAGGAGATCTGATGCTCCAAGGAGATGTGTCATGTTTCTTCTGTGGTTTCTTAAGCCCCCTGGTACCTAATACCTCCAGGTACAGCACTACCTCACTTTGAGAAACACAGTCTTTGACTACACGTTTCCTGTAGCTTACTGCTTTTACATCCTCCCAATAGCAACTAAAATATTACTCCCTGAATAACCAGAAGTTTGAGATATATAACAATAAGAATAGCACTTTTACATTTTCATGCTTAAAATGTAACACACTTGGGCTTCCCTGGTGGCGCAGTGGTTGAGAGTCCGCCTGCCAATGCAGGGGACACGGGTTCGCGCCCCGGTCCGGGAGGATCCCACATGCCACAGAGCGGCTGGGCCCGTGAGCCATGGCCACTGAGTCTGCGCGTCCGGAGCCTGTGCTCCACAACGGGAGAGGCCACAACAGTGAGAGGCCCGCGTACCGCAAAAAAAAAAAAAAAAAAAAAAGTAACATATTAAATGCTTAAGCATTTGTAAAATGACTTCACATCTCATTTAATATTCACATTTTAGAAAATATTATAATCAAATTGTATGAAATTATAATCATATATCAACTAAATCTTGTGAAGCCTGTAAATGAATTTTCACTTTTCTCCAAAGTGGAAGTTTGATGGTAGAACACTAGCCAGGAATAATCAAGATAAATTTCTAAAATAAAATGCTAACATATTCTTCAACAGGATAAATGTGCCTGCTAAAATTATTGGGCACAGTTACAATATTTGGTGAATACAAAAATTGTCTTTCCTCTTACAAATTCGTTAGAATTTAAATGTGTTATATTCTAACCATATACCACTCTCCTGGGTCTACTTGTGAAAAAAATGGTATTTAATGGCTTAGAGTTTCAATCAAAACAATTTTTTTCATCAAGGAACTTGATCAAATGAAATTATAGACCCACATGATTTCCATCCTAGTGGACTTCAAGGTCAATAGCAATGAATAGGTTATATAAAACTAAATTGTCAACCCATTATGTTTTATGTGATTACTCCTAAATACAAAGTACATTGTAAATTCTCTGTAAGTTATTAAAGTAAAAACTATTTATTTTATCTCACTTTAAAACAAACTATATTGGATTTTTATGGTTGATAGTGCCCCCCCCATCAATATATTTAAGGGCCACAAGGAATGTCCTCTTCCATAATACTTCGCAAATTCATGCAAAGATTATATATTGACGTAAAAGAAACCGCTCCCAAGAAAGAGGGGCAGGGCGGGAAGAAGGCAGAAAAGGGCTTAGGTGCTCAGAGGCCTCATTAGAGGAGGACGCGGGACACTAGGTGAGCAGAGAACCGCATGGAAAGTAGCACCACCCGTGAAGCCGTTGGAAACACAGCGGGGAAAAGCTGGATTGCTTCTGGTTTAGGAATAGAGACTTGGTGCTAGGATCTCCCATCTCAGATAACGATTGAAAGCCGCACTCCTGACAAGTTCTTTCCAGCTAAGTCTCTGCACTCCCCACCAGGGCTAACGGAAGAGGCGCCATTATGGGAATGGGACTCAAATGCTACAGTCTCAGGCTCCAGTAGCACAACTCACCGGGACCCCCCGACCCAATTCATCTCCTCAGAACTTCGGAGCAAGAAGACACCGGGGTCGCCACAGGCTGTTGCTCTGACTTCTTCGTCTTGGGACGAGCGACACGTTCTTAGGCCTCAGACAGCCCCTTCTCGGCTCCAGGGAGTATGGCGCAGCCTCCCAACAGCCTCTGTGGCCTCGGGTAGGCTGCTTCCGGGCCTCCCGACAGCCTCTGCGGTTTCTGCGGAGAACGTATCCTGACAGAGCCGCAAGCGAAGCTCTGGGAAAGCAGTCAGCCTGCCTCAAGGAGGAAGAACACAGATTTAATAGCTCAGGCAAGGGAAACCTAAGTAAATGAAATATTGGATTGTGGCCACAGGGTTAGTGTTTCAAACCACCTGCACCATAATTTTATTTAGTTCTGTATTGGTTTGACTTTTCTTTCAGGTCAAAGACCAGACTTGGTGGAGAAAAAGGACAAAGTTATAGATCCATAATCCTAAAGATAATATTTCCTTTCCCACTTACCACTCTTTCTCCAAATCCTTTAAAATCTTTCACTTGTAGTTTTAATATTCAGTAAACAGTTGTCTGTTAGAAACATTGCACCATAGTAATTGATTATTCTGTATATTTTGTTATTTTTTGAGAGAACTTCATCAAAACTTAATTTAGCTGTAAAGGCCCAAAGACTTTAAACTCCTTACTGAAAAAAAACCTCAAAACAAAAATTGGGTTTAGCTGTTCATATCTGTGTTATGTTTGTATGTCCTTACAAAAATTTATATTACAAAGTGTTCTATGATACTTTGGTTAGAAACTAGGAATCTCTTATCCCAAACAAATGCACAAAATACTTTTTTTTTTCCCAATTGTCATGATTGTTTTCCACATTTTAACCTGGGGAATATCTCATAATTTCAAATATAATACGTTTTCTGTTGTCCTTAGGAAATAGTACCTAAAATAGGATTATATCCCAGGATATACATCTTGTGTAATCATATAAATACTGATTTTTCTAACAAAAATTCAGTGAACTAAAAAATTAGACTAGTTGGGCTTCCCTGGTGGCGCAGTGGTTGAGAGTCCGCCTGCTGATGCAGGGGACATGGGTTCGTGCCCCGGTCCGGGAAGATCCCACATGCTGCGGAGCGGCTGGGCCCGTGAGCCATGGCCGCAGAGCCTGCACGTCCAGAGCCTGTGCTCCACAACTGGAGAGGCCACAACAGTGAGAGGCCTGCATACCGCAAAAAAAAAAAAAAAATTAGACTAGTTATTAGGTAGTTATTTGTAACAGCTGAAATGTTGACTTAAGATATCATCAATGTTATGCCTCACATGAATAAGGCTAGCATGACTGATAGATAATAAGAGTCAAAGACTGAGCTGTTTTAGGGTCAGAGGGCAATTAGGTAACCTCTTGGGTCAGGAAACTGTTCAAGAAAGAAATACAGCACTGATAAAATATTTAGCATTTGTTGAAAAGGAAATCCATCCAAAATTCTTAAACCTTAATTTATCTTTATTACTAAAAATTATTTACTTTCTGATGATTTACTATCTAAACACATAAGCATATATTATCTACATGATATATATTTTTATTTACATACCTGTATATGTAGATCTCTTTATTATAAAAAATTACATTTTACAGTTTATAAATCATATAGTTTTCCTAATATATGTAAATATATGTATATGTTCTCTAACATATATAAAATGTATTTAATCCTGCTCTTCCATGGACATTGGTAGTATCCACTTTGACACGGACATTGAGAGTATCTCACTTGAGAACAGAGTAATTTAATAATTATTGCTTAATTTTATTATTATTATTATTTTTATTATTATTATTATTATTTTTTGTGGTACGCGGGCCTCTCACTGTTGCGGCCTCTCCCGTTGCGGAGCACAGGCTCCGGATGCGCAGGCTCAGTGGCCATGGCTCATGGGCCCAGGCGCTCTGCGGCATGTGGGATCTTCCCGGACCGGGGCCCGAACCTGTGTCCCCTGCATTGGCAGGCGGACTCTCAACCACTGCGCCACCAGGGAAGCCCTATTTTTAATTTTTATTTACTTTCAATATCTTTGTCTAAGATTATTTCTTCCCTCTTAAGAAAATTTTAGTACTTCCCCATATAAAAACATGTAAACTTGACAAGCTTGAGTGGAAATTAGACTGAACTATGTTTACTATAGTAAGCAGTGATTTTTTTTTCCACCTCCCTTTTCTCTAGTTTGGAACTCAAATTAAATTAACATTATTGCTGCTTTAATTGCATCATGCCAGTATAAAAAAATGAAAGAAGTACTTTGACATTCGTAGTTTCTTATTTAAATGGCATATATTTCCAACTGGAATTACCTATCTGGTTTTCTATCATCTCTGCCTTTCCTGAAGACTTGAGCCTAGTCTCAGATGCTCAAATCAATCCTGGCCTTTGGGGGCAGGGTGGGATAAAGGGTGGGAGTGGAATTTAAGTGGTGATAGTTAGGCCTGTACTTTAGTGGCTTAACAAGTTAAATCTTATATTGACCTTTTCCCTAGTTCTAGTAACTGGACTTCAACCTTCCTTGTACCACATTTCTGGCAACCAAATTTCTCTTCTTGATCATTTTCTTTATACCCAGTTCCTCAGTCTAACAAGGCTTTCACTCCATGCTTTAAAAGCTTTTTCCTGTACCCCAGCTTCATTACCAGTTGGTAAACTGACCTGCCTACATATTTAGGCCTGCATATTTAGGTCTCTAATTTTCTTTGCTTCTAGATTTCCCACTGCCCTGCTCCTCCCCTGATCTTGTTGTCCTATGCCAGTGATGCAGGCCACTTCCCTTGACTGCCAGCTGCTTTCTGACCCATGCATCCCTCTGTGTATCATGTTCTGCCAGCTGAACATCCTCCTATCACCCCCAGTTAAGTTTATCCTGACCCTCCACATGTCCTATCATAGTCAGGAGATGTGACATAAAGAATTAAAATTTATAAATGTAAGGCAGCCTTATTTTGACACATGAAAAGCATGAGATTAGGAACAAAAAAATTTTTGAAAATAATCACTATGACACTATGATCTCTATGTACAGACTTAGAAAGTCTTAATGGAATGATTAGATTACTGTGCTAATATGGCCAGCTATCAAAGAACCTTGCATGAATTTGCTACTCATGTATTAGTAAATCTGCTGAATTGAATGCAAACAAATGAAAAGAGATCTGTGATGATTCTTGGAACTCATATAGGTACCTGGAAAAGGAGGAGTTTGGAAAGTTTAAGAATACGGTTACTAATAAAAGTGAGGATAGTTCTTTATTCACCATAAACTGAATAATGAAGATCACAACACTGAGGCAAGTTTTATATTCTAGCACAGGGTTTGGCAAACTTCTCTAGAGGGCCAGATAATGAATACTCTGGGCTCTATTTCATCTACCCAGTTCTGCCACTGTGGCTTGAAAGCCAAGAAGTAAATAAATGGGCGTGGCTTGAAAAACAATAAGTAAATAAGTGGGTATGGCTATGTTCCAATAAAACTTCATTTATGGACCCTGATATAAAAATTTCATATAATTTTCACATGTCACAAAATATTATTCTTCTTTTGATATATTTTCAGCCATTTTTTAAATATAAAAACTATTCTTAGCTCATGGGCTATATAAAAATAGGTGGTGGGACAAATGTGGCCCACTGGTTGGGTTGTAATTTGCCAACCTCTGTTCTAGTTTAATGCATATCTTCCCAGGCTTCCAACTGACTAGAAATGTGTGTGTATGTTGTGTATGGGGGAACAGGGGCAGTGGAGAAACAAAAATGTTTTTGCATTTTTGAGAATAACTCATCTTTGCCTAAAAACATGCCTTTTACATTTTTAAAAATATCAAAATTTTGCTTGACTGTTTAGCAGCTAAGTTCTCCATTAGGGATGTAGAGAATTTTTTAAAACACTTTTGATTTTTATCAAATAATCAAAATGGAAATGGGAAGTAGCCAGTAGATTATCTGTAAACCTAAACAAAGCAAAAGCTTACAAAAGTCAAAAACTCTTGCAAAATGAGGTAAGATCCTGGAGAAGCTATTTCTACCATCTAACTCCTGTTTGATTCCCAAATGGTTAACTTTTGATTATAAAGTAACATACCTCTAAGTAACAACTCTAAAGGACCCAAGGGGGTGGTAGAAGTGAAACACTGCTCTCATTTAATAGTCACCTTGTAAATAATCACCAGTGCATCAGATCTCTATTGCTAAAAATAGCAGTTATGGGGCTGGAAGATTTTCATTATAAGGACAAGTAAACTTTGGAATGGACGCATAGCAAAGAATTATTTTCTATTATACAGAAGACTTATCTCCTATTTATTTACCAAAAAATAGGCTCAACTTGTCTGATAGGTTCTGGGACTTCATGTGAAATTACAGAGACGGAAAAAAAAAATTAATGGGGGAGGGAGGAGTGCAGAAAAACAGATCCAAGTACTTGATACTTTGTTTTTTTCCAGTGCCCCTCCCATTTGTCACTTTCATCTCTCTCCCTTTCAGATTCATTCCATACTCTTTTCATTATATGTTGATCCTCTTGTCTCTCTTCCCTCATCTCCCCAGTTCCTCCTCCCTCATTCGTTTTTAAGCTCTTAGAAATCTCCCTTTCTTTTTGCTCTTCCTCTGTGGTATCTGCTGAAACCTTAGAGAAGTGATGTATTTTCTGAAACTTCTGTGGGTTTCTAAGTGACGCTGAGCATGCTCAGTCGCTAGGGCAGGTTTTGTCGCCAGCAGCTGCCCTGATTCGACCTCTCCAAAAATAGACATTTAACTCTCTGAACTGTTTAAGGATGTAATTCGTTTTGCTCTCTCTTCATTTTCAAGGTTCAAAGGAAAGCGGCGAGGATTCCAGGGGTCCCGTCGCCCCTACAGCCAATGAGGGGCCTGAGAGGGAGGAGCTTGGGGCTGCTTGGTGCAGCTTGAGCTTCTGAGGGAATCATCCTCACTAGACGCAGTGGAGTCTGAGCTGTGCTGCATGTCACAGAAAAAAATCTTAAAAAATAAAAACAAAAAACAGAAGAGGAGAAACGCTGCAGAGTATGGAACGCTATAGAACTTTCTGAAACATTTGCTTGGGATTCCCGGGGAGCATGATCTTTTAAAACCAATTCTTTCTGAAGCCGGTTTGGGTAACTGGGAAAATGATACATATGCTAAATGCAGCAGCTGATCGAGTGAAATGGACCAGATCGAGGACTGCTAAAAGGGCTGCCTGCGTGGTGGCTGCAGCATATGCTCTGAAAACCCTCTGTCCCATCATTGGCAAGCGTTTAAAGCAATCTGGCCACTGGAAGAAAAAAGAAGCTTACCCGGCTGCAGAGAATAGAGAAATACTGCATTGCACCGAGGCCACTTGTAAAAAACCTTCGCCTGGAGTGAATGCAGATTTTTTCAAACAGCTACTAGAACTTCGGAAAATTCTCTTCCCTAAACTTGTGACCACTGAGACAGGATGGCTCTGCCTCCACTCGGTAGCTCTAATCTCAAGAACCTTTCTGTCTATCTATGTAGCTGGTTTGGATGGAAAAATCGTGAAAAGCATTGTGGAAAAGAAGCCTCGGACTTTCATCATCAAATTAATCAAGTGGCTTATGATTGCCATCCCTGCCACCTTTGTCAACAGTGCAATAAGGTACCTAGAGGGCAAATTGGCCTTGGCCTTCAGAACTCGCCTAGTCGACCATGCCTATGAAACCTATTTTACAAATCAGACTTATTATAAGGTGATCAATATGGATGGGAGGCTGGCAAACCCTGACCAGTCTCTTACTGAGGATATTATGATGTTCTCTCAATCTGTGGCTCACTTGTATTCCAATCTGACCAAACCTATTTTAGATGTAATCCTGACTTCCTATACGCTCATCAAGACTGCTACATCCAGAGGAGCAAGCCCAATTGGGCCCACCCTTTTAGCAGGGCTTGTGGTATATGCCACTGCTAAAGTGTTAAAAGCCTGCTCTCCCAAATTTGGTAAATTGGTGGCTGAAGAAGCTCATAGGAAAGGCTATTTGCGGTATGTGCACTCCAGAATTATAGCCAATGTTGAAGAAATTGCCTTCTACAGAGGACATAAGGTAAGAAAGAAATTAAGGTGACGGGTGAAATGTGAGACTGTTCAAGCTGCCACTGCAGTGCTAGATACCATCTGTTGTACTGTTGATGGACCCACTTCTTTAGGGTTTTAGATTCTTATGACATTCAAACCTGTATTAAAATATATGCTTCATTACCCTTTTTAATCACAAGCT
This sequence comes from Orcinus orca, assembly GCF_937001465.1. Classification (NCBI taxonomy): domain Eukaryota; kingdom Metazoa; phylum Chordata; class Mammalia; order Artiodactyla; family Delphinidae; genus Orcinus; species Orcinus orca. Next base: position 30,674,860 of record NC_064569.1, on the reverse strand, counting down.
GTTAAAGAATTATATGTAGAGTGCAAACTTTTCTAAAGTTTCATGAAAATAACATTTTCAGCATTCTAAAACAGTCTACTTAGTCTCAGTTATCCAAATATGCTCAGAATTATCTCTAAAGCATTTTCTTAAAACTGAAATCCTAAGTAGATGGTCCTAGAACATTGAAGAAAATATATGTTTAGAAACTAAGTAAACATACTTCCACTGAGATGGAAAATTTAGGATGGTATTGTTTGTTTGTTTGTTTATCAAGAGAAAAAAAAAGTGCTTTCATATGAAAGACAGGTGTGACAGTTTTGCATGCCTGGTCCATGATGGAGTTCCTCAGTTCTAAGAAGTGCAGGAGAGTGGCTTACAAATGACATTTCCATTACTCTTAATGTTCAGTACCATGTTTTGACACAAATTAAAAAAGGTGGTGAAATGAAATTTTGTCTAGCTTAGAGGGAAAAGCTAAGATTAGAGATGAATAGGAAAAAAGGAGCTCCAGAATGTTATTTTTAAATATTAAAGATTTTCAACATTAAGCAGGTCCCTTAAATAGTTAACCTGATTACATAAACTTGCAGTACATTAAAGACTTTTTAAGGTGATGCATCTGAAATCTTAATACAAATGACTTGGCAAATGAAATAGTAAGTTATTCTAAAGTTGAAATGGTATTATAATTAAAAAGCAGAATTATTTAATTTTGAAACATCATCAATAACAACAAAAAAAGAAATTTTATAGTAGTACCAATCTGAAGAAGAAAATTTAAAGCAAATTTAGGACGTCTATTCCCACTTGAAAATTGGCTTATATGTTGTAGTAATCATATTTATGTCATTCTTGAATCACTGAGCTCAGTGATATAAATTATAGCATGTTGTAGGCTTCTTGCATTTAAGACAAAACCCAGTAAATTGAGTTAATTCAAAAGTGGAGTCTAATTACACATATACATGTCGTGTGTTTATTTTCAGATATTTTTGCTATAATCAAAAAGGATAAGGTTCTAACTGTTTATTCATGTCTTATGGAATATCATTTAATTTTAACATCTTATACATATAAATTTGAAAACATAAGTATAAATCACTTGTATATATTTAACATTATATTTACTGAATATCGACATTTAAAAAATAATACAGGTGTGATTACAACTAAGTAATGACTAATTCTGACATTAATCTGTATTTATTGGTTGTTAGAATCACAGATAATAGTATACTAAGTAAAACAAAATAATATGTAATTATCTTTAAAGAAAGTCCTCAAACATACGTTATTTATTTTTATAGTTCATACTAGGTTAATTCTTATCTCTTTTTGTCTCCATAGGTAGAAATGAAGCAACTCCAGAAAAGTTACAAAGCTTTAGCAAATCAGATGAACCTCATTTTATCCAAACGTTTGTGGTACATTATGATAGAGCAGTTCTTGATGAAGTATGTTTGGAGCAGCAGTGGATTAATTATGGTGGCTCTACCTATTATCACTGCAACTGGCTTTGCAGATGGTGGTAATGGCATTTATGCTTAATATTAAATATATGTTTCTGATTATTTCTCTTTAAGGGGTCACTGCTGGAGTTATGTCAGTGAATTGTGTAGTCATCATTCTATAGTCCTTAATGGTCAGAAACAATGGCAGACTTTGCAACATCCAGTAATAAGACCAGCAATATGAAAGAAGTGACTCAAAATACCTTTCCAGTTCTGTGATATTTCAGAAACCTCTGATGTAGTGTTTTTGGGAGATGATCTTGAGCAATTTTAATTTTACTGCCTAATATAGAATGATTCTCTAGTTTACAGTTCAACTCAACACAAATTAATACCTTCAAAAGGAGTATAATAGAAAGTCTCCCCATGTGTTGTAAATTTCAGTTCTGCACATAGCATGCATTTAGTCTATAAATATTCTATAACTAGATCTGCCCTGATTTGTGATTTGAATAGTTGGTTGACTACATAAGACAACTAATAATACTGTTTCAGGGAGAGCTTCATGCCATGGAACAAGGTCTCCTCTACTTGTAGGTAATATAGAAAACCTCCTATTTGGTGGTATTGTGGGGATAGGGATTGTCAAGTTTCAGGGGTCTAATTCTATCCTACCACTGTCCCAGTGTTTTTTTTAATCAACATTTTTTATCCTTTGGAACAACTAAGAAAGATAAAGACAAGGAGGACAATATTAAAATGTTATGTAATACTTAAGATGGGAGTTTGGGTCTTAATTGGCAGGACAAAAGGGGATTAATTAAAGAAGCAACATTTTCCTCTCTTTTTCCAAAGTAAAATATTCCCCCTCCTCTTTAAAAACCACTTGACCAAAATTGGTCTTAGTGTTGAAAGAGCTAGACAAAAACATGGACTTTGTGGTGAGAGAGCTTTGCTCAAGTCTTTGCTTTCCCTCTTTCTGTCTGTGTCCTTTTAGTCATGTTAATTAAATTGTCTAAACCTCAGTTTCCTCATCTGTAAAATGAGAATCAGAAAGGCTACTTCAGAGTGGGGTGGTGAGGATTTAGTAGAATAATGTATCAAGAGCATGTATCAAGAATATTGACATGGTGACAATTATTGCCTAGAAAACAAAAGGCAACACTAAGAAAAATGTAACAGAATTCACACTATTTTACAGTTATTTTTGGTGTAGAACTAAGTATTAATAGTTATTTGTTTGAAGTCATCCAATAAAAACAAGTAAAAAATTACATATGCTTTAATACTTTAAAACAGTGCTTTAATGCTTTACCAATTCTCACAAAAACACCTGTCAAATTTGAGTCATTCTTAACCTAAAATTGTTCATTTTGGTAAAGTAGGATTTGTCAATCCCTTGTGGTATGTGCTATGCATATACCAAATGTACTGTGCAACTCAAGTGTCTAATAGTGTATTTAGATCACTAGGAAAATTGAATTTTATCTGTTTATTTAATGTTTTCAAAATTCGTTTTAATCATTTTTAAAAGCTTCTATTGAAAAAGGCATTGTTAGTATTTTTAGATTTAATCCTTTCATAATGAAATAAAATAAATTGCTTTTTCAAACGAGTATTAGAGGAAAAAACACAAAAATGTATGGTCTTAAGATTAGTTTTACTAAGAAATTTAACAAAATTGTCAGATATTCATAGTGAATATCTATCCATCAGTGTATGGATATTTTAAAAGTTTCATGTATAATGTATATTAGAAACTACCCCAGTGACAAAATTATGGTGTTGTTCTGTTAGCCTTTGGAAGAACTGGTCTTATTAGAAAACCCTGGAGTATTCAACATAGAACAGAGAAAATGCAGCTATTAATGGTGACAAATTAACCCCACAGAGACCAGTAAGAAGTAAACAATGTATGCAAACAATCTAACAATCTTCTGTAGGTGATGTAATAAGATATTTTAAAATAAATCCTACAAATCTTGAAAATACAATAGTAAATTAAAGAAACAGCATTAAAATTTTAGATTGAAATTGTGATAATAATCACATTGATGCAAGTGAAAGAAAATAATTCTTAAAGCTTCTTTTCAAAAGAAAATTTTATAAAAAGAAAAACAATGTAAGAATTTCATAGAAGAATAAAATGAATTCATATGATAATATTAAGAGAGTGTGTCTTGATATCTTCTATAATTTCTAAGGTTACTGTGTGGATGCTTATAATGTTTGTATGTATGTATTTATGAAATATATTTGACTTATGACATACCACATGAAAACACTAAGTTATCATTTTACTCAGACAAAATAATTAAGTTTTTTTTTAGATAATGATATTATCTTTGAGGCTTTAGGTCTTGGAATTAAATACTATCTATCCTAATCTAGTCTTCAATCTTAATTTATACTTATGCCCTGAGTTGTCTCTTATATTAGAGATAAATTAAGCGCATGATAGTACATATTTTAATGCAAAAATAGATGGAAAAAAATGGATGAATAAGAGGGATGGCAAAGAGGAAAGGGAGAAAAAGCAGCAAAGAGGAAAGAAAGAGAAGAGTAAAGGAAGAAACAGGCCACTGTTCAAATCTTGACTCTGCTATTTAGTAGTTATCCATCCTTAAGAAAGTTACAGAAACTTTATATGCCTCAGTTTTCCTTTCTTAACTATTGTAATAATAATATATATTTTACAGAATTGTTATGAAATTATAAATAATGTATTTCATGTGCCTTGAAACAGTCCATGGCAAATAGTAAGAATTTAGGTGGAAGCAACGGTTAATATTTATTACATTCTTACTATGCGGGCTCTGGTATCAGATTGCCTGGGTTCAAATGCTGGCTCTTTTGCTTATTGGGCTGTGACTTTGGACAAATCATTTAACCTTTTTGTGCTTCAGTTTCCCCATTTCCAAGATGGGGGAAATTATAGCAGGGTTGCTATGAAGATTAAGGAAGATTCCATGTGTAAAATTTAGAGCAATGCCTGCATCATAGGAAATGCTCAATAGATGTTTGCTGGCCTGATCATTGTTAAAAGAGCAAGGCATTTGAAAGTGATTAGGAAGTTGGAGGTAAAGATGCAAATAGCAGGAATAGCCTACATAAATTGTTTGAGAGGAGAAAAGAAAAACAGTTCTGGAGTAGATTGGTTACACCATCTAGCTACAACTTTAAGTAAAATCTTGTGGTAAGGACAGGATTATGTTTATATTCAACTTCACATTACAAAACTGCATATGGTATCATGTCATTTTCATGTCAGAAGCGGAGCTTACAGGTGATCTAGTCTGGAGCCCCAGGCATGCCTAAGATCACACAAATGGTTAGTGGAAGCACTAAGGATAGAAGACATTATGTAGTTCCTTGTGCATTGCTTTTTTCCCCTTCACTATGCTGCCTCTATATTAGCTATATTGGAACTTATTCTATAAGGGACTTAACTTATTTGAGACCAAGTAATCATGGGAGCAAACGGTTGAAAAAGGCATTGAAATAGTTGATTTTGTATCATCTCTATTATCTGTATAGAGAACATTACCCCTTTATTTGCTTCATATTAAGAGAAAGACTGAAATTATGTGAAGAAAATAGTTACTTGGGAGCTATAATCTCAGTTGTTTAATGTTATAGGCCACTTCCACTTTTCTTCTCTTTATATCAAGAGCAGTTCTGGGCAAGGCCAGGGAAAGCTACTTATAGGTCTCTCCTGCCAGACCTTATTACAGACACCTAACGAGTAGGGAAGAGAGCAGCTAAGCCACTGGCACTGTCAGTGTTGGTAATCTGCTAGTGTGAGGTGGCACATCAGAAGTAGCAACTGAGAGATACTGTTCTTAGGAATAGAACTATATTCTACCCATCACCCTAGTAACATGGGTGATGTTTGTATTCTCAAAATGTACCTGCAACAAGATTCTATCCATAGCTCCTGCTGCATTAGTATGTCTCATATTCCAATGTCAAATTATTCGAATAAAATGTTATATTATAGGTCAGTTTAGATATGATTACTCTCCTGTCGACCAATAACAGTAATTATCAATATATATCAAAGACATACTTTTAGTTGTAAGTAGCTATGCATATATGTAGTTATGATTTTAAAGTATAACACATATCTCAACAAGACACAATCATTAGTGTACCACTCAACCAATTGTCACAAAGTTAAGACATATACATAATCACGACTCAGAAGAAATAGAACCTTACCTTCATCCCAGAAGCCTCCATACCCCTTCCCAGTCCTATCCTCATCATTAGCCCCCCACCCCAACTCCACTTACTCCTGCCCTTGCCATGCCACAGCAAAGATAATTATTTTACTGACCATTCATTAATATTTACTGGTTTTTGAATCTTCTATAAATAGTATCGTATAGTATGCATGAGCATTCTAGTCGCTCCACATCTTTGTCAATGTTTGACGTCAGTCTTTTTCGTTTAGGCATTTTTTTCAGCTTAGGCATATGGTGAGTGTATAGTGGTACTTTACTGTGGTCTTAGTTTTAACTTCTTTGATGACTAATAAGATTAAGCACTTTTTATTCATTTATTGGCCATTTGGATAGCTGTTCTTATGAAGTGCTGATAATTTTTAAAATTAATTTTAAATTAGCTTATCTGTTTTTTTCTTATTGATTTGTGAAAGCTGTTATGTATTCTGTAATAAGTCTTTTGTCAGACACACACACACAAAATCTCAAATATCTTTTCCCACTTGATTCTTCCTTTTTCAGTCTCCTAACAGTGTCCAAGAGAAGTTATCATTTTAATATAGTTCAATTTATCAATCATTTTCTTTGTGGTTAATGGTTTTATGTCCTGTTTAAGAAACATTTGTCTAACCCAAGGTCATAAAGGTACTCTCCAATTTTATCTTTTAGAAATTTATTGGTTTTTCTTTTCACATTGATATCATCAATCTATTTAGAGTTGATATTTATATATGGTATGAAGTAGGGTAAGGCTATAGTTTTTGCTGAGATTTGTCAAGATGACAAAGGTAAAATGTAAATGAAATTAAATAAGCTCAGATTAGAAAAGCAAAGGATAAAAGTACAAAAGAATAGCCTACTTTTTTAACTTTTAAAAATTAATAGACTTAAACCTGAGTTATAAAATTCTTTCTCATCTTTTCAGTGAAACAGCAACAGATGTGACTGTTTCAGTACATACTTATTATTAGCAGTGATGAAAAGTAGCAGTAAAATGAGCAGATATGTTAACTATTAAATCCTTAAATGTGGAACTTTTGAAAAAATATTTTAAATATTTGGTGAGGAAAATGAAATATGTTTACCTAGGATACAAAATAGGCGAGTGCTTTAGGTCATGAATTTATATCTCTGACACTAAGGAATCTGGCCTTGTCATAGAAGTTATTTGCTTAATGTGTACATGACAAAATACTCTTGCACTGCTCTCAAACTACCTGCCAAAGAAAAACCAGTAGAATAAGTCAAATGAAGTCTTTCCAGAGCTATTTGTAATTTTGTTACAAATTTGTAATTTTGAAAGCATGGAGAAAACCCAGTAGATAATAGTCTGCCAAAGCAACATAGAAATTACCATGCCATACCAAACACCAGTCCATCTGTGCTAGTGTTATTTCTTTTTTGAATTTTATTTTATTTATTTATTTTTATACAGTAGGTTCTTATTAGTTATCTGTTTTATACATATCAGTGTATACATTTCAGTCCCAATCTCCCAATTCATCCCACCACAACCCCTGGGCTTTCCCCCCATGTTGCTCATACGTTTGTTCTCTACACCTGTGTCTCTATTTCTGCCTTGCAAACTGGTTCGTCTGTACCATTTTTCTAGATTCCACATACATGCATTAATATACGATATTTGTTTCTCTTTTTTTGACTTGCTTCACTGTGTATGACAGTCTCTAGGTCCATCCATATCTCTACAAATGACCCATTTTCATTCCTTTGTGTGGCTGAGTAATATTCCATTGTATATGTGTACCACATCTTCTTTATCCATTCATCTATCAATGGGCATTTAGGTTGCTTCCATGACCTGGCTATTGTAAATAGTGCTGCAGTGAACACTGGGGTGCATGTGTCTTTTTGAATTATGTTTTTTTCTGGGTATATGCCCAGTAGTGGGATTGCTGGATGGTATGGTAGTTCTATTTTTAGTTTTTTAAGGAACCTCCATACTATTATCCATAGTGGCTATATCAATTTATATTCCCACCAACAGTGCAAGAGGGTTCCCTTTTTTCCACACCCTCTCCAGCATTTATTGTTTGTAGATTTTTTGATGATGGCCATTCTAACCAGTGTGTGGTGATACCTCATTGTAGTTTCGATTTGCATTTCTCTAATTAGTGATGTTGAGCAGCTTTTCATGTGTCTCTTGGCCATCTGTATGTCTTGTTTAGAGAAATGTCTATTTAGGTCTTGTGCCCACTTTTTGATTGGGTTGTTTCTTTTTTTAATATTGAGCTGCATGAGCTGTTTGTATATTTTGGAGATTAATCCTTTGTCCATTGATTTGTTTGCAAATGTATTCTCCTATTCTGAGGGTTGTCTTTTTGTCTTGTTTATAGTTTCCTTTGCTGTGCAAAAGCTTTTAAGTTTCAGTAGGTCTCATTTGTTTATTTTTGGTTTTTATCCATTACTCTACGAGGTGGGTCAAAAAAGATCTTGTGTGATTTATGTCAAAGAGTGTTCTTCCTATGTTTTCCTCTAAGAGTTTTAGAGTGTCCGGTCTTACATTTACGTCTTTAATCCATTTTGAGTTTAATTTTGTGTATGGTGTTAGGAAGTGTTCTAGTTTCATTCTTTTACATGTAGCTGTCCAGTTTTCCAGGACCACTTATTAAAGAGACAGTCTTTTCTCCATTGTATATCCTTGCCTCCTTTGTATAGATTAGTTGACCATAGGTGCGTGGTTTTATCTCTGGGCTTTCTATCCTGTTCCATTGATCTATATTTCTGTTTTTGTGCCAGTACCATATTGTCTTGATTACTGTAGCTTTGAAGTACAGTCTGATGTCAGGGAGCCTGATTCCTCCAACTCTGTTTTTCTTTCTGAAGATTGCTTTCACTATTGGGGATCTTTTGAATTTCCATACAAATTGTGAAATTTTTTGTTCTAGTTCTGTGAAAAATGCCACAGGTAATTTGATAGGGATTGCATTGAATCTGTAGGTTGCTTTGGGTAGTATAGTCATTTTCACAATATTGATTCTTCCAATCCAAGAACATGATATATCTCTCCATCTGTTTGTGTCATCTTTTTTTTAACACCTTTATTAGAGTATAATTGCTTTACAATGGTGTGTTAGTTTCTGCTTTATAACAAAGTGAATCATCTATACATATACATATATCCCCATATCTCCTCCCTCTTGTGTCTACCTCCCACCCTCCTTATCCCACCCCTCTAGGTGGTCACAAAGCACGGAACTGATCTCCCTGTGCTATGCGGCTGCTTCCCACTAGCTATTTTACATTTGGTAGTGTATATATGTCCACTTTGATTTGTTTCATCAGTGTCTTATAGTTTTCTGAGCACAGGTCTTTACCTCCTTAGGTAGGTTTATTCCTAGGTATTTTATTCTTTTTGTTGCAATGGTGAATGGGATTGTTTCCTTAATTTCTCTCTCTGATCTTTCATTGTTAGTGTATAGGAATGCAAGAGATTTCTGTGTGCTAATTTTGTATCCTGCTACTTTACCAAATTCATTGATAAGCTCTAGTAGTTTTCTGGTGGCATCTTTAGGATTCTGTATGTATAATATCATGTCATCTGCAAACAGTGACAGTTTTACTTCTTCTTTTGCAATTTGTATTTCTTTTTCTTCTCTGATTGCTGTGGCTAGGACTTCCAAAACTATGTTGAATAATAGTGGACATCCTTGTCTTTTTCCAGATCTTAGTGGAAATGCTTTCAGTTATTCACCATTGAGAATGATGTTTGCTGTGGGTTTGTCATATACGGCCTTTATTATGTTGAGGTAGGTTCCCTCTATGCCCACTTTCTAGAGAGTTTTTATCATAAATGGGTGTTGAATTATGTCAAAAGCTTTTTCTGCATCTATTGAGATGATCATACTGGTTTTATTCTTCAGTTTGTTAATATGGTGTATCACATTGATTGATTTGTGTATATTTAAGAATCCTTGCATTCCTGGGATAAATCTCACTTGATCGTGGTGTATGATCCTTTTAATGTGTTTTTATATTCTGTTTGCTAGTATTTTTTTGAGGATTTTTGCATCTATATTCATCAGTGATATTGGTCTGTAATTTTCTTTTTTTGTAGTATCTCTGTCTGGTTTTGGTATCAGGGTGATGGTAGCCTCATAGAATGAGATTGGGAGTGTTCCTTCCTCTGTAATTTTTGGAAGAGTTTGAGAAGGATGCTGTTAGCACTTCTCTAAATTTTTGATAGAATTCACATTTGAAGCCACCTGGTCCTGGACTTTTGTTTGTTGGAAGATTTGTAATCACAGTTTCAATTTCATTACTTGTGATTTGTCTGTTCATATTTTCTATTCCTTCCTGGTTCAGTCTTGGAAGGTTATACCTTTCTAGGAATTTGTCCATTTCTTCCATGTTGTCCATTTTATTGGCATAGGGTTGCTTGTAGTAGTCTCTTATGATGCTTTGTATTTCTGCGGTGTCCATTGTAATTTCTCCTTTTTCATTTCTAATTTTATTGATTTGAGTCCTCTCAGTCTTTTTCTTGATGAGTCTGGCTAAAGATTTATCAAGTGTGTTTATCTTCTCAAAGAACCAGCTTTTAGTTTTATTGATCTTTGCTATTGTTTTCTTTGTTTCTGTTTCATTTATTTCTGATCTGATCTTTATGATTTCTTTCCTTCTCCTAACTTTGGGTTTTGCTTGTTCTTTCTCTAGTTCCTTTAGGTGTAAAGCTGATTGTTGATTTGAGATTTTTCTTGTTTCCCGAGGTAGGCTTGTATAGCTATAAACTTCCCTCTTAGAACTGCTTTTGCTGCATCCCATAAGTTTTGGATCATTGTATTTCCATTGTATTTTGTCTCTAGGTAGTTTTTGATTTCCTCTTTGATTTCTTCAGTGATCTCTTGATCATTTAGTAACATATTGTTTTGCCTCCTTGTGTTTGTGTTTTTTTACGATTTTTTCCCTGTAATTCATTTCTAATCTCATAACATTGTGGTCAGAAAAGATGCTTGATATGATTTCAAATTTCTTAGATTTACCAAGGCTTGATTTGTGACCCAAAGTGTGATCTATCCTTGAGAATGTTCTGTGTGCACTTGAGAAGAAAGTGTAATCTGCTGTTTTCGGATGGAATGTCATAAATATCAATTAAAGCTATCTGGTCTATTGTGTCATTTAAAGCTTCTGTTTCCTTATTAATTTTCTGTATGGATGATCTGTCCATTGGTGTAAGTAAGGTGTTAAAGTCCCCCACTATTATTGTGTTACTGTTGATTTCCTCTCTTATAGCCATTAGCATTTGCCTTATGTATTGAGGTGCTCCTATTTTGGGTGCATTTATATTTATAATTGTTTTATCTTCTTTTTGGATTGGTCACTTGATCATTATGTAGTGTCCTTCCTTTTCTCTTATAACACTCTTTAATTTAAAGTCTATTTTATCTGATATGAGCATAGGTACTCAAACTTTCTTTTGATTACTATTTGCATGGGATATCTTTTTCCATCCCCTCACTTTCCATCTGTATGTGTCCCTACGTCTGAAGTGGGTCTCTTGTAGACAGCATATATATGGGTCTTGTTTTTGTATCCATTCAGTGAGCCTGTTTCCTTTGGTTGGAACTTTTAATCCATTCTCATTTAAGGTAATTATCGATATGTATGTTCCTATTACCATTTTCTTAATTATATTGGGTTTGTTTTTGTAGGTCCTTTTCTCCTCTTGTGTTTTCTGCTTAGAGAAATTCCTTTAGCATTTGTTGTAGAGCTGGTTTGGGGGTGCTGAATTCTCTTAGCTTTTGCTTGTCTGTGAAGCTTTTGCTTTCTCCGTTAAATCTGAATGAGATCCTTGTCGGCTATAGTAGTCTTGGTCGTAGGTTCTTCCCTTTCATTACCTTAAATATATCATGCTACTCCCTCTGGCTTGTAGAGTTTCTGCTGAGAAATCAGCTGTTAACCTTATGGGAGTTCCCTTGTATGTTAGTTGTCATTTTTCCCTTGTTGCTTTTAATAATTTTTCGTTGTCTTTAATTTTTTTCAATTTGGTGACTATGTGTTCAGCATGTTTCTCCTTGGGTTTATCCTGGCTGAGACTCTCTGTGCTTCCTGGACTCAGGTGGCTATTTCCTTTCCCATGTTAGGGAAGTTTTCAACTATAATCTCTTCAAATATTTTCTCGGGTCCTTTCTCTCTCTCTTCTCCTTCTCAGACCCCTGTAATGCGAATGTTGTTGCGTTTAATGCTATCCCAGAGGTCTCTTAGGCTGTCTTCATTTCTTTTCATTCTTTTTTCTTTATTCTGTTCCATGGCGGTGAATTCCACCATTCTGTCTTCCAGGTAACTTATCTGTTCTTCTGCCTCAGTTATTCTGCTATTGATTCCTTCTAGTGTATTTTTCATTTCAGTTATTGTACTATTCATCTCTGTTTGTTTGTCCTTTAGTTCTTCTAGGTGTTTGTTCTTTAAATCTTCTAGGTCTTTGTTAAACATTTCTTGTACCTTCTCAATCTTTGCCTCCATTCTTTTTACGAGGTCCTGGATCATCTTCACTGTCATTATTCTGAATTCTTTTTCTGGTACGTTGCCTATCTCCACTTCATTTAATTGTTTTTCTGTCGTTTTATCTTGTTCCTTCATCTGGTACATAGTTGTCTGCCTTTTCATTTTGTCTGTCTCTCTGTGAGTGTGTTTTTTGTTTCACAAGCTGCAGTATTGTAGTTCTTTTCTTCTGATCAGTTTTATTTCTTCTTAACAGAGGCTATCAGTGAAAGCTATTATTCAAACTACTTTTAACCCAAATTCATAAAATCCCATAATTATTTTAGATCATCAGCCAGATTCTCTGAGCCAAAACTATTCTTAGCACTTTAACTGATACAGCAGTTACTATTTTGGTAGCTTGCAAGAATCCTTTGTTAATTTTTTGTGGCTATCTAAATTTTATCCCACATTTAAATGTGTTTAAGAATATCTACATTCTGTTCCCAGCCATTTTAGCCATTCAGGTCTTTCTCTCATCACTTATACTAACAGTCAAAGCCTTTCTTTTTTCATTCTTCAAGGAAACAGACTAACTTCAAGGGAACTAAAGATAGTTTTCTAGAGCAGTACTTAACTCTAGAACTGGGAGGTTCCCATGAACTCATGGTTTTTCTGATACACAAGTAAAATCAGTGCTTAACACCAACCCATACTGTAACTTGACCAGGTTATTATTCAATTGGCATTGCTTGAAATTTCCCTTCTTTGAGACATTGCTTATGCTGTACTTGTGATCTTTTAAAATTGTATGCAGTCTTCAAGGCCTCACTCCCAGTCTACTCCTCCATGAAGCATTTCTTGTCTCTTGCAGAGAAATTATTTTTGCATCCTTCAAATGTGTCATATTAACTCTCCTCATAGGCTGCCCTGCATTGTTATTTGGGAACTTGTCTTCTTTCTCCTATCAAACTGTAAGCTTCCTAAGGAAAGAATCTGAAAATTACATTTAATCCTTGCATATCCTGTAACACCTTGCCTAATTTCTTGTAAATCCTGCTGTTCAGTAAATATCTGCTGAGTGAATTTTACCTTATATTATGCATGGATCTCTTTCAAACTCAGCTGAGCTGTCTATGAGCAAGTAAAGGTGAAAGTATCCAGTAGTTATAGCAGGGCACATGTTAAATATTTGCATGTCATGGAGAAAAAAAAAAAAAAACCTTTCACTGAGATAAATCCAAGAAAAATAAATAGCAAAGTGGGCTCATGGCTATTTATATTATTCTAATTTCTTCATTAATTTACAGCTTTCAATTTAGAATTTTGGTGATAGTCCATAGAAAGACTGGATAGAGAATCAAACTGATGCCAAGATTAAAGTAATGACCTGGAAAGAATAATTTTAAAGAATAATACTAAATGGAGTAGATAATAATAACAATAATAACAATAACACTTAGAGAAAGTAATAACACCTAACATTTAAGAGCAATTATTATAAACTATGGATTAGGCTAACACTTTGTTTACATTTCCCCTTTAAATCTCACAACAACCCTCTGAGATAGAATTGTTTGAGATAGTACTATTAATTCCCTCATTTACACATGAGGAAGTAGCATGGAGAAGATTAGTGGCTTGCTCTACTAACCTTACTACTTGCCAATAAGTAGTAGAGTCTGGACTCTAACCTAGTCTGACTTCTGGCTTTTAACCATAATTCTGCGTTGACAGTAATTTAGGATATTTATCTATCCATCCATCCATTCAATACACATTAAGGAGTATTGTGTTCTAGACACTCTGGTGAGTACTAGGAATAATGAATAACATACAGTCTTGCCCCTTAAAGAACTTATAGTCCACTGGAAAAGCCAGACAAGTGTTTCCAGGGAAACCTGTACTAAAGAGTTAACTCTTTAAGAAAGAGCTTGGCAAAAAAGAAAGTATATTAAAGTCAGAAAATATTATATATGCAAATACCAGAGAGTAAGCAGAATATTGCATGGTTGGGGTGTTGCTAAACTGTAGGGTGAAAGTTGAAACAGGTAGACAGAGCTAGATTATGAGGGTCAGCTACTTTGCATTTCTATTAAAGAAATCACACTTGAAATATTTGCTTAGATTCTAGTTAATGGTATTTTATTGACTGAATCAGTAGTATTTTATTACCTAGCTCTAATAAGGGCAGGACGTTGACTTTGGTAAGGGTTGAAAGAATGCTAAATGAAAATAGTCTTAATTTCTATAGATTTAATTCTTCTAACTCTCCTTCTAGAAAAATAATAAGACAAAGGAAGATTTAAATAAAATCTGGTACAAACACTATTTTTTAAATAATTCATTAATTTCTAGGAAATTGCTGATACTAATGAAAAATTTTCATGCGGTTGTTTTAGTCACAGTCTCATAGTACAAAACAAAACATTTAGTTACTTAAAAAATTCAACAGTTTTGTAATTTGCTTTTAGATCTAGAGGATGATCGAAAGCAAGCTATGGTTAGTGAGCGGACAGAAGCGTTTACCACTGCTCGAAATTTATTGGCCTCTGGAGCTGATGCTATTGAAAGGATTATGTCTTCATACAAAGAGGTACTTGCATTTCTTGTTATCAATTTGATTAAAATAAGATATATGGAAATCAAGCAAAAATGTAAATTACCACATATGTTTATTATTTTGGAAACATCTTTTCTCTACCAAAAATTGCTAAGAGTATAATCAAGATAAAGGACAACAACTCCCAAGTCTATTGCTGCTAATACCTTTCAGTTTTTATACTCTCAATTGTCAACTCCTTTTTCTGTCTATAGTATGACATATTTGCTCTTAAATTTTACTAAAATGTCCTTTGGTATGGATTTTGGAGCCAGAGTGCCTAAATCTAAATTCTTGCTGCAGTATTTACAAATTATATGAACTTGACCTGTTTGTGTCTGTTTCTTCATCTGTAAAATGGGGATAATGATAGTGATGACTTTGTAGAGTTGTTTTGATAGTAAGCACTTTAATAAGTGTTAGCCAATAATATTACTTATATACCTTGCAAACTTTTACTTATACTTCAGGACAAGTCAAGCCTTACCAACCACGTATAAAAAACCCTTTTGTGATTCTACTTTCTTTCTGACTTCCCTGCAGAGTCTGGGTCTTCCTCCTCTGTGTTCATAGTACATCTGGTGCTTTATTTACCACATTATAATTATCTGTCTTTTGCATAAGACGCTGAGTGGAAAGCAGGAACTATCTTATTCATCTTTACATTCCTAATATCTATTTTAATGCTTGGAATATTGTATATGGTCAGTAAATATTTGCTGAGAGAATGGTAATAAGACCTACAGATAGCACAGGGTTAAGATTAAAAATCACTTTATTCAATTCAGATATTAAATAATATTCCCATGGACAGTCATTCTCACTATTAATTACTCTTGTGGCTTTTGTATCAATATAAATTGCCAGAGCATCATTATAAATTTAGCTACCTATTAAATTATCCTTGAATAAATTATATAAGATAGTTGCAAAGTTTGTGATTTGCTGACAAAACTTTTCAATCTCATTTAACAACTGATTTGTTGAATTGGGTTTTTTTAAAAAAGGTAAAACCAGTTGTTTAGGGCCACAAAGCAAGACAACTCAATTAAAACGTTTTTTTCAAATAGTAATTTTGATAATCTGGAGACACAGTTTTGGGGATAGCTTTTTCAGCTAATAAATTACTTATTATTAAAGTTAAATGAGAAATCAAAATTTTTATATATCTCACATTCAATTCATTTTGCCTGTATGTACATTGAATCATAGAACTTTTACTTCTAAAGAATCTTGTTACTCCTGTGAAAGCACATGAAAGCATCATGGATTCTCCACTAGCTCTAGAGGGAACAAGGTTTCTTTTTAGACAAACCCCCTTGTCTTATATCCCAAAGTAATTTGTCCACAGTCACATTCTCATTTCTTTTTTTTTTTGACACTCTTTGCCCATTCATCCCTGCATCCTGGTCTACTAACTCAATGCCCCCTGCCTTTCTTTAATTGACCTCCACATTTGTTTCAGACTTTTTTAATGCACCTATATTTACTTAGGTTTCTTTTGGATCCATATTTTGTTAATCCTTAGTTCTGATTTCCTCTACTTGGGAACTCAAGAGATTCTTCTAGATAACAGTTTAGAAATTATCCTATATAATAGCTATAACATTAATATATAGAAATGAAATACTAATCTAATTATAGACCTCTCACACAGTAGAGACATGTGGTAGAAAGCTTTTAACAATAATACCTGCTCATTCACTGTTTAAGTTTTGCACACACAAAAATCTTACACAATGTTGGTAATGTATTAGTCCATAGTTTATTGTTTAAGAGACATTTATTAGTGACATGCCTTGCTTATTGATACCAATTTCCTACTAAACAGTTCTGTAAGGGAATGGTTTTTGTTGCTTCCTTTTCACTGAGAAAGATGGTCTTGACAGGCCATGAGTCACCTTTCAGATGAGTCACCTTGATAACAAGGTGTTCTTTTAATAGAAAAGCAGCAGAGATTCAACCTAAATTGGACAACTGGCAGAATAGGAGCAATATACCACTCTATTGAGCCTTTTGAACTAAAGCAGAGATTTATCTCATCTAGAAAAAAAGTCATATTTAATATTTTTCTTTGGGCATATAAATCATGTTTGGCTTGAAAAGAAGCTGAATTTTGTGGGATTTGGACTGAAAAGGATTTAAAGCTTTTCACTGAGCTCATGCCCAATATTGGTATCCACTAGCAGGGGTATTTTCTCTGGCTAAACTTAGGAATTTTGACAATCAGTTTGACTAAGAAATGTCATTTCATAATAAGAAAAATATGCATTTTTCTTCTATTTAAAATCTATTTTTAATTGAAAAAAGATATCAAAATAAAGAATCATTATTTCACTGAATGGATTTAAGCTTTTCACAAAACTTCTAATTTCTGGAAATCAAATTTTCTTGCAAACAGGGGCCAAATCAGAAAATTGATTGAAAGATTTTTAAGTCTCACTAATATTCTGAAGTCTTTACATTTCACTTTGAACCCTGACGTGAATGAATAATTTTTATGTGTTTTTTAATTCCAATCAAACTTAAGCTGTCAACTTGCTATGCTGCTTTCTTGGTAAGTTTTTTAGTGTTACTGGCTTTAGTTATCAGATGTACTATCTACTTTTCAAGTATAATAAAATAGGATCTTTAACATTAAATCAAGAAGCTTATATGATTGCATATTTGTTTAAAAGTCTGTCTTGAGTATACTGTTTTATCTCCCTATGTTGGTTTTAGATAACTGAATTAGCAGGCTATACTGCTCGAGTATACAACATGTTTTGGGTCTTTGATGAAGTAAAAAGAGGCATTTATAAGAGAACTGCTGTCTTGCAAGAGTCTGAAAACCATAGCAAGAGTGGAGTTAACATAGAATTACCCCTCAGTGAGACATTGGAAATCAAAGGTATTAAACTCAAATGTTTTTATATTTTTTCTATATTTAAATGTTTATCAACAGAACCAAAGTTTTTTAGAAGATAGCTTTGAACAGATGTAAGGAACCAACATTTAGTTATTTAAACAGTTATTCCTAAAGTTAGTGTTGCATTTTGAGAAGTAGTGACTAATGTTACCATAAAAAATATTATGCTACTTTTATTTAGGACAAAATGTCTAGAATTATTTTTAGAAACTGCACATATGGCAAAATGAATTGTTTGCATTTAAAATTCAAATAACAGAATTAGAGCTAATGTCATACTGTTCTCCATCATTCTGTCATTTGGTTTGGTTATTATAATTTTAAAAATTATAGTTTTCTATGTCTTAATTTCCTTTTTACAACTGTTTTTTTCTATAGGAAAGTTTAATTGAGAGAAATAAGTAGTTATAAACAGTGTGGCTGGGTTATACCAGATAGAGTTTAGCTTTGCTCTTATTATGATATTAACATCATATTACAGTAAAATAATATTTCTGAGAAAGATTTTCCAAATAGATATGTCAAAATGTGCAAATTTACATTAGACTTTCTTTAGATATAGATATCTATATTTACATTTATTTCTATGATTCATTAATGTGAATTATCTTTATAGTGAATTTATCTGTTATGCTACATTATACTTTAAGTTATTTAATTAGCAATAACACATGATAGCTTTTGAAACTTAAACTCTTCCTTAACTTATAGGAAAAGTTATTGATGTGGATCATGGAATTATTTGTGAAAATGTTCCCATAATTACACCAACGGGAGAAGTGGTGGCTTCCAAGCTAAAGTTCAAAGTAAGATGATATTCAAGAATCTTCTGATTGTTGCCAACACAATAATACAAAACAACTCAGAATTCATGTACTTTATATTAAATACTTGGAGGAGCATATGGAAAGGAGGGGAAATCGAGAAAGGTATGCATAGAGGCTCAATTACAGAAGCAGTTACTTCCTCAGAAAGCAGAGAGAAAGAAAAATTTGATTTCTACCGCTTTATGGCCTGGTTGAAAATCAAAATTAGAGTACACTGAGAGCCTGTACAAAGTAACTTTTGGGAACAATAGGAAATTTCTTCAGAAATTAATATCTGGAAATACATTTTATTTTTTTTCCTTATAGGAGTTACTCAAAAAATACAAGCCTATATTGTTATATATTTACTAAAATATGAGAGAAGTCATCAGCAAGTTTATATTCTCTAAATTTAATTTATATTTTCAATAATCACATCTTCTATTAGGAAAAAATGATCAGAAGATTCATGAATTGGAATTTAGCTTTTAATTCTGTTGAGAATAATGGTTATTTGTTATTTAATACTCTGTCTTGATTACAAAAACTAAGGTGCAAAAATAGCTAATAAATCTGAGACCCTGATTTAAAGTATTGTAAAATTCAAACACACATTTTGGAATTCAAGTACAAAATAATTTGCTGATAAGTATAATGGAGTTATCTGTGCTTAGTTCAAACAATGACATGATTGGACTTGATAACAGAATTAGAAACATGACCCTATATGTGCATTTAATGATTTTAATATGGACCTTAGCCTAGGTTTAATTATTAAAGATATATTTGAAAATGCATAAGCCTGCTGGAAGAGGATGAGAAGTACTGAACAGGGAGAAATTCTGTGTTAATAAACGTAAGAGAAATTGTATTTTAACTACAATTTGGTTGGGCTCTATTTTTCCATTAATGGACCTGTAGAGTAGCAATAAGGTGCTAATGATGCAGCATAATCTTAAGTAGATTTAAAATAAAGCCTTTGAAGAGGCCTACATGGGATATTTAACTATTTGCTAATACTTTAGCAATTTTTAATGTATGATTTTGTATAGAGGTTTTTCATCAGGTTAGGTTTCATAATATCAATTCTTGTTGCTCCATTTATTAAATAGAGGAAGAGTCTTGAATTCTGCCACCTACTAACTAAATACATTATTGTGGACACATAACACTCTTTCTGTGAAAAAATTCAGAGCTCAGTATATTTTTATATAAAATGAATTTTAAAATAATCTAGTGAAAGTGTCATAAATTTTGAGGTTCTACAAAGGTATATGTTAATATAGTATTATGATAATTATTTATTTCTGAGTCAGACAGGGAGTTTTATTTAAAGTCTCAGGTCCCCAAAGTATAATACAAAATTTTGTTCCTCTGCATGGATTGATAAATAAACAGGTTTCTAGAGGAAAACATTCTCATTCTTATGTTAGCCTTTTGGAATTAAAAAACCATTTGGAGAAGAAAATTTCAGTAAATGTGGGAATTCTTTTGCCTCACACTGTTTACTAAACATCAGAGAACTTATGCTAAAAAATAATATGAATGTAGAAAAGTCTTCTATTATGACTCAAAATGTGTTAAATTTCTGAGAATTCCTAGTAGAGAATGACCCTATTAAATATTTTGTTTATATACCTTTTCCATGGCACATACCTTTAAAAAATCATTGGAAAAGTGTTTATGCTTCTATAAAATTAAACTTTCTTAATCCTCTCTCTACTGAAAGAGCAGAGCAAATCACAAAACCCTTTCTGGGTTCTTCCCAGGATTTTTTTAAACTTTATTCTATTAAAATGGCATTTCAGTTTGCCTACAATTAGGGAGAAAAAATATCTGTGGTCAGATTTTATAGACTCAAGCTTGCACCTGTCTTATGTCCTTGTGGTAGCTATCTTTATTGCCTGGAATGCTCTTCCACCAGATCTTACTTGTTGCTTCTTGTCACCAGGCTAAGGCAAAAGGGTATCTCCTCAAAGAGGACTATCCTGACCACCTAATCAAAAGAAGCCCCCTTCCCCTGCCAACCTCACAATGCCACCATCTTTCCCTAACACATCTTCTGTTTTTGCTATCATAATAGCATTTACGACTAGTTAATTTTTTGTTCATGTGTTTATTGCCATCTTTGCCATTGAAATGTAAGCTCCATAAGAACAGGGACTTTGTCTTGAGCAGCACTGTAACTTCTGTGCCTGAATGTCAAGCACATTTAGATATTCAATCAATGTTTGCCGAGGAAATGACTAATTACTTAGAATATAAATCTGAACCATTTTTGCTTTACATATATTTATTACATACATTCTTAGTTCTTTTATCTAACCTTCATATCAACCTTTTTTTCCTTCCCTTCCTCCCTCCCCCGCTTCCTCTCCCTACCACCTTCTTTCAGCAAAAATATTTTAGCTTATGTTATACACGGCAAATGAGTAATGGATATACATGGATATGGTTCCTTATACTGACATAATACAAGTAATATAATGCTCTTTCACCTTTGAGTTTTCAACATAATGTATTCTACATCATGGACCTTAGATATATGTATCTAATACTGTACAAAGCTATATATACAGGCATACTGTAAATTTCTGCCTCTCGTACTTTCATACTATATTCATTATTTAGTCACTGATTATAAAATATCATTTGTTCTTAGAAGTAAATCAGAGTTTTAAATAATGTTCCTTTTTCTTGACCCTTACAATACCTTTAAGATAGCACATTGACAACTTCCTGATCCTATTGGGTGGAATAAGAAGTCATGAAATTTAACTGTTTAAATGATAAATAAGCTGAAAGATTCTAAGAGAATCATCCAATCAACAATCAATAAATAGCTTAATTCATCCCTAGACATAAGACTAAATTACAGTCTTCTTGCTTGTCTCTGTCTTAATTTCATAAACGTATTTTCTCCATCTGTGAATAAACCAAAATTAGAATCATTTTATGTCTCTCATTATGGGCTTTTGTAATTTCTGTAACATTTCAGACTACTGAATTAAACAACCCAGCTGACTTGTAGAACTCCAACTTACAAATACAACAAAGTTGTATCTTAATTGAAGTAAATTTAATCAAATATTAATATAAATAAAATAAATTCAATCTATTTTAATTTAAATTAAATTTTTCCAATTTCTTATTTCCACGTGGTTATGTTCCTATGTATTTGTGTAGTATGTGATGGCAAGACCTCAATGAAAATTTTGGGAAGTCAGTGCTCATTTGAAGAAGATCCATTTCTTTGGAATTGGATTATTTTGTGATGCTTTTAGCGTCAGAGCATAGTCAAAAGCCAGATTTGATGGTCTCAATCCCGATATATTTTTCTTTGATTCCTTGCCCATCCTAGGTTATCATGTGTTTGAAAGTTTAAAAACAAATCCCTTTTAAATGCTGCCAAATGAAACCATTTTTACATATTGTAATTTCTAATTTTATTTCTTATGTTAGGTAGAAGAAGGAATGCATCTTTTGATAACTGGTCCCAATGGTTGTGGGAAAAGTTCTCTCTTCAGAATTTTAAGTGGGCTCTGGCCTGTGTATGAAGGAATCCTATATAAACCACCTCCACAACATATGTTCTATATTCCACAAAGGTAGGTAAAGTTTCTTATATCACAATGAACAATTTCCTTTTGCTTTTGAATTATCTTGATTCCTTAAGCTCTTCTGTAGGTAATCTTTAAGCATGTTTTTATTGAGAGATGCAATTAAGGAAATAAAAATTATCCTAAAAGTTTTATTACTGCTTTGATTATAATAGTTTCCAGGATAATAACAATTCTTTTCATTTTCACATCATTGTAATGAACATTCAAAGACTATAGATGTTAGTCTAAAGGAGTAGCAGGCTAGTCCAAAGAGTAAGTATATTGCCTTAGATGTCAGATTATCTCTTCTCACAAAAAAATTAATAGTTCTTGGATAGTATAGTAGTCTTTCCATCAGGCTGCATATGTTCATATGTTCTAAAATTGTTCAATTATGTTTTAAGAGCCTCTGTGAAATAATCTTTATCACAATTCTGTTATATAATTAATTAATGATTTGAAACTACCTTAATTAAAAATATTTTACTCTAATAATGAGTGTAAAAGTAAGCATAGAAATATAAAAGGAACATTTTTCTTCTGAAGTTTTAAACTATCTTCCTTCATAACAATTTACAGATGTCTAAACAGAAAGTTATACTTGAAAATTTGGAATATTCATTGTGGGTGAGAGAAAATTAAATTTAAATAAAATTAAAATTAAATTCATCTGACCCAGTAATTTTTCCATCTGTCATCACCCTGGGTTAGGTCGACATCACAAAAGTACTCCTACTGTGTTAGAGGACTATTCTGTGGAACGTAGTAGAGCACCTATGCTGAAATTATATTACAAGAGCAAATATAAAAGTTACATCAAGTATGATGCTATCACATCTCTCTTCCTCTTCTTCCTTTGTTAGAAAGTGTTGGTACAGTCCTGCCCAATGGACTAATTTTTAGATCATATGTTGTAATTATGCAGATGAGGCTTTGTGGGGTTTTTTCTTTAAAGTAAGACCTATCAGAGTAGTAGGAAGCTATCTGAAGTATAGAAGGATGAAGAACTGTATTGGCAGTAAAAAATATTGGATGTGAGCAGTGCTATGAATACTTATATTTAACACAAAATAGATAACAGACAGCAGAATCATTGTCTCTTTCTGTCTGTGCTTTAGAATACTTTTGGGAAATGTTCTGGATCTGAAAACTAAATAATACTGCCAAAGTTTAAGTTTCAGACATTAACGCATTAAGTAGACCGATTTTAATTTCTTATTTAGGTTTTAAAGCATAGAATCATGAGGAAAATATTCTGTTACATCATAGAATCTACTCTTTTAATGCAGATAAAATTGTATACATAAATTTTATATTTTTCACTATTTTAGATTTCATTTATAATATAGATACAGTTCTTAAATATAGCTATACCCTGAGCAATAAAAGACATTTCTCAGACTTAAGAAAGCGCATTATCAGCAAAGCTAGCCTTCAGAAATGAAGGAGAAATATTTTCCCAGACAAATAAATGCTGAGGGAGTTCATGTTCATTAGACATGCCTTACAAGAAATGCTGAAAGGAGTTCTTCAAATTGAAATGAAAGGCTGCTAATTAGTAACAGGAAAACATATGAAAATATACAACCCTGGTAAATGTAAATATATAGTCAAATTCATAATACTCTAATACTGTATTATGGTGGTGTGTTAACCATCTAACTCTTAGTATAAAGGTTAAAGGACAAGAGTATTAAAATAACTATAACTAGTACAATTTATTAATGAATACACAATATAAAAAGAGGAAAATTATGACATTAAAAACATAAAAGGGGGAGAGTAAAACTTGCAAGAAGTTTTATATACGCCTCATAGGAACCAGAAAGCAAAAACCTACAGTAGATTCACAATAGATAAAGAGAAGGAAATCAGAGCATACCACTACAGAAAATCACCAATTCACAAAGGAAGGCTACATGAGAGGAAGAAAGGAACAAGAGACAAAACAACCAGAAAACAATAAGATGACATTAGTAAATCCTTACCTGTCAATAACTAGTCTAAATGTAAATATATTGACTTCTCCAATCAAAAGACATAGAATGGCTGGATGGATGAAAAAAAAGACCCAACTTATTTGCATTATAAGACATTATAAGACACTCATTTCAGCTTTAAAGACACACATAGACTGAAAGTGAAGGGATGGAAAAAGTTATTCCATCTAAATGGAAACCAAAAGAGAGCAGGGATAATTATACTTATATCAGAAAAATTAGATTTTAAGCCAAAATTGCTAAAAAGAGACAAAGAAGGTCATTATATAATAAAAATGGGGTCAATTCATCAAGAAGATATAACAGTTGTAATATATGTACACTCAACATCAGAGCACCTTAATATATTAAGCAAATACTAGCAGATCTGAAGGGAGATAGACAGCAATAAATTAATAGTTAGGGACTTCACTGCCCCACTTTCAACAGTGGGTAGATCATCCAGACAGAAAATCAACAGGGAAATATTGGACTTGAACCAATATTTAGACCAAATGGATTTAGTAGACATATACAGACATTCCATGCTATGCCAGCAGAATACACTTCTTCTCAATCATGCCCGGAACATTCTCTAAGAATATTATATGATAGGACACAAAATAAGTCTTACCAAATTTAAGAAGATTGAAATCATACCAAGTATTTTTCCCATTATAACAACATGAAACTTGCAATCAATAACAGGAGGAAAGCTGAAAATTTTACAAATAGTGGAAATTAAACAACACACTCTTGAGCAACCAGTGGATCAAAAAAGAAATCAAAAAAGAAATTAAAATATCTTGAAAGAAATGAAAATGGAAATACAGTATATGAAAACCTATCTGATGCGGCAACAGCAGTTCTAAAAGGGATATTTATAGCAATAAGTTAAGAAAAAAAGAGATCTCAAGTAACTAACTTTACATCTCAAAGGAACTAGAAAAAGAAGAACAAATAAAGTCCAAAGTTTGCAGAAGGAAGGAAATAATAAAGAGAAGAGCAGAAATAAATGAAATAGAAACCAGAAGACCAATAGAAAAGATTGATAAAACTAAGAACTGATTATTTGTAAAGATAATATTGATGAGCCTTTAGCCTATCCCTGGGATGCAAAGATGGTTTAACATTGCAAATCAATAAATATGATACACCACATTAATAGAATGAAAAACAAATATCATATGATCATCTCAATAGATGCTGAAAAAGCATTTGACAAAATGCAATATCCTTTCATAATATTAACTCTCAACAAACTGGATCTAGAAGGAACATACTTCAACATAATAATGGCCACATTTGACAAACTCAGAGTTAATATCGCATTCAATGGTGAAGAATGAAAGCTCTCCCTCTAAGATCAGGAACAAGACAAGGGTGCCCACTCTGAACATTCTCATTCAACAAAGTACTGGAAATCTTAGATAGAGCAATCAGACAAGACAAAGAAATAAAGGTATTCAAACCAGAAGGAAAGAAGTAAAATTGTCTTTGCAGATAATATGATCTTTCATGTAGAAAATCCTAAAGACTTAACCAAAAACATTTAGAAAAAATCAATGAATTCAGTCAAGTTGAAGGATACAAAATCAACATACAGAAATCAGTTGTGTTTCTATACACTAACTACAAACTATCTGAAAAGAAATAAAGAAAAACTATTCCATTTACCATAGCATCAAAAACAATAAAGTATTTAGGAATAAATTTAACCAAGGAAGTGAAAGACCTATACACTGAAAACTATAAGACTTTGAGGAAAGAAAGACTTTGAGGAAAGAAACTAAAGACACAAACAATTGGAAAGATATCCCATATTCATGGATTGAAATAATTAATATTATTAAAATGTCCATACTGCACTAAGCCATCTATAGATTCAATGCAATTCTTATCAAAATTCAATGGCATTTTCCACAGAAATAGAAAAAACCATCCTAAAATTTTTGTGGAAGTACAAAAGACCCTGAATAGTCAAAGCAATCATGAAAAAGAAGAACATGGTTGGAGGCATCACACTTCTTGTTTTCAAACTCTGTTACAAAGCTATAGTCATCAAAACAGTATGGTACTAGTATAAAAATAGACATAAACCAATGGAAGAGAATAGAGGGCCCACAAATAAATGCCTGCATATGGTCAATTAATATTTGCCAAGAGAGTCAAGACTACTCAAAGATAATCTCTTCAATAAATGGTATTGGCAAAATTGGATAACCACATGCAGAAAAATGAAATTGGACTTCCTCTGTCTTACACCACTCACAAAACTGAACTCGAAATGGATTAAAGACTTAAATGTAAGACCAGAAACCATAAAACTCTTAAGACATAGGAAAAACTCCTTGACATTGGTCTGAGCAATGATTTTTTGGATATGACACCAAAAGCACAAACAATAAAAGCAAAAATCAGCAGGTGGAACTACATCAAACTAAAAATCTTCTACACAGTGAAGGAAACCATCAACAAAATGAAAAGCCAACCAATGGAATGGGAGGAAATATTTGCAAGTCTTATATCTGATAAGAGGTCAATATCCACAATATATAAGGAGCTCATACAACTCAATAGGAAATAAAAAACAGTACAGTTTAAAAATGGGCAGAGGATCTTAATAGACATTTTTCCAAAGAAGATATACAGATTGTCCAACAGGTACTTGAAGAGGTGCTCAACGTCACTAATCATCAGGGAAATGCAAGTCAGACCACAATGAAGTATCACCTGTCTGAGTGGCTAATCTCAAAAGATAAGAAATAACAGGTATTGGCAAGGATGTAGAGAAAAGGGAACGCCTATGAACTCCTAGTGAGAATGTAAGTTGATGGAGCCGCTATGTAAAGCAGTATGGAGTTTCCTCAAAAAATTAAAAATAGAACTACTGTACGATCTAAACTCCCATGTTCATTGAGGCATGATTCACAATAGCCAAAATATGAAAACAACCTAAATGTCTGTCAACAGATAAATAGAAAGAGATATGGTATGTATGTATATACAATGGAATATTCTTAAGCCATGAAAAAGGAAATCCTGACATTTGTGACAACATAAGTGAAATAAGTCTGACAGAGAAAGATAAATACTGTATTGATATCACCTATATGTGGAATCTAAAAAAGCTGAACTTGTAGAAACAGAGTAGAATGGTGGTTACCAGGAGCTGGAGAGTGGGGGGAATGGGGAGATGTTGGTCCAGAGTACAAACTTACAGTAAGAAGTTGAATAAACTCAGGGAATTTAATACACCCCATTGTGATCAGAGTTAATAACACATTATATACTGGTAGTTGTTAAGAGAGTAGACCAATGTTCTCACCACACAAAAAAAGTGGTAATTATGTGAGTAATAGAAGTGTCAGGTAACAATACAGTGATAATTATTTTGCTGTATGTAAGTATATCAAATCAACATGTTTATAACTTGAACTTACACCATGTTATATGTCAATTTTATCTCAGTAAACCTGGAAAAAATATCACTGAGCTGTACGCTTAAAAATGGTTAATATGGTAAATTTTATTTTACCACAGTTTTTAAAAGTGGAAAAAAAAAGAAAAAAAATGCAAAAATTCTAGTCTTTGCCCTCAGGAGACCTATGTTATTTTGCAACAAACATAAATCACTAGGAAACTTTTTCTTAATTATGAAGTTTACTGTTGCCTAGGCAAAAGGTCAACTACAACTTAGTTAAGAAAAATGAGAATGAAAGTCTATTTTTAAGGCTTAATTTTTTTTAATAATGTTAAAAGTCATTTTATCTTGATTATAAAGCTTCTAGAAACATGAAAACTTGTATTTGTTTAAAATCCTATAGGACCAATATCTTGCAAAAGAGCATAAAATTTATTTAAATGTATATGTAAACTAGGAGAGCCTAAATATAGTATTTACATCTAGTATTCTAAAAGCTATTGATTTTTTCAAAAAAGTTTGAAAATAATCTTATGTGTCTTTATGATTTAAAAGAAAGCTGCTACATAGACGGGAGGGGAGTTTGGGGGAGAATGGATACATGTATATGTATGGCTGAGTCGCTTTGCTGTGCACCTGAAACTATTACAACATTGTTGATTGGCTATACTCCAATATAAAATAAAAAGTTTTTAAAAAAAAAGAAAGAAAGCTGCTACAACCTATTTCAAAATATTTGTCAGTAGGTAATTTTAAACTTTTCTTTTTAGGATATTCTTATTAATGAATATTATCTAGTATCTTATTGCATTAATTTATAGCAATAGAATATAGGTTAAGTACTAGTTTGGCAGAAAAAAAACCTGTAAATTAAATATAGAATTGAGTCTTATGTACCTACAGAATAAACTTCATAAGTCACAAACAGACCTTTATAATAATCCCCGTTTTCACTTTTCATGATTGAAAGACTTCTTGGTAGAGGATCAGTCTCTTTATGCAATGATCAAATGTAAATTAATTGTTATTTTTATGGGGAAAAAGGAGTGGGTTTTGTTAAAGTGGATTTCTAATAATGTCATGTAGTGTACAGTAGAAAAAGTAAACTGGGAGAAAAAATGTTCTGATTAAGTATATTGAGACTGCTTATTTTTTTAATGAAATTTGCAGAGAATTTGAAGAGTTGCTATGGCTCAGTTTCAAGTTGGGAAACCTGAATTCCTGAGAAATTGTGAAATCACCTCAATATTTTCCCAGTTAATATCTTCTGATACTTCAGCAATGTTAATAATGAGAACCAGATAAAAAAAAATCTTGGCCTTTGTTCAAGAATATAAATAAAAAGTTATTTGGGATGGTAGATGGTAAAATTCTTAGTTTTGCTCAGATAGTTCTTAAACTATTTTGGCAATCTTAGGCTGTTTGAGACTGAATTTCCTGAGCAATGTGACTATACTCTTTAAACTGATAGTTGAAACTTATTGTTCCCTACTGTATTAGCCATCTGACCCTCAGGAAAATTGTTACACTTGAATACAGATTCTGAATTTCTTTTGTCAGTTCTTGGTGCACTTTGTCTTAACCACTTAAAGGTTGATTTATGATCTGCTCTAGCTTTCACTAATCCACAAATTTATGGCTCATTAGTCATTTAGTAATTCCCTAGTACATCTCTGTCTTCAGCCATTAAAGACTCTGAAGCCCAATCTTTTTTTCTTTTTTTTTCTTTTTTGGGCTGCGTCTGGTCTTAGTTGTGGCGCGCAGGCTCTTTGTTGCTGTGCGCGGGCTACAGAGCTCATGAGCTCAGTAGTTGCAGCTTGCGGGCTTAGTTGTCCCGCGGCTTGTGGGATCTTAATTCCCCGACCAGGGATCAAACTGGCGTCCCCCACATTGCAAGATGGATTCTTAACCACTGGACCACCAGGGAATCCCTGAAGCCCAATCTTTAATTTGTTTAGTTCACTTTCTAATAAAATACTATTGTATGCTAACACTTACCAAAATGGGAAATTGAAACATTTGGTGGGGGTTGGGGAAACAGAACGTGAAGGAGAGGAAGGGAAGGAGGGAAGAAGGAAGGAAAGAAGAAAGGGATGGAGGATGGAAGGGAGGGCAGGAAGCAAGACAGAAGATAATAGGTGTTCACTGACAAAAGGCAGCAAAATCTTGGGTTCCTTTGTACTATTTTTTAAAAAAACTCTCCAGGGTATCAGTTGTATACATCACATATTTCTCCCCAGCAACAGTCTCCAGTTTGGCAACAACCCACCATGTAATTCTGTTCCCAAAGCTCCTGCTGTCACTATCCTTTCTTGGTAGAAATATCTAGGGACAGAAATTTTAACCATGATCTTCTTACTACTGTAAACTTTATGCCCAAATACTTACACTAAGGCCAACAGATCTAAAATAGATTCAGACTTCCCACAAATTTGCATGAAAAGATAATTTGTACACATTTCTGCCCGTACTTGACTTTGAAATATGAGAAGTAAAAGGTTAAGAAAGTGAAAGGATTATAAGGATTGAATTAAATTTGACTAAACATTTTTTAAAAGAAAGAGAAAAAGAAAAGAAAAGAAAAAATGGGGGTGGAATAGTAAGGATATTTTATTTCATATCTTGGGAAAATTACTGTACTTTATTCTTTGTCAATGCTCTACTCTTTTTTTTTTTTAAATCAATGTTTATTAATGCCCTGCTAGAAGATGCTTTAGAGGATAGTGAGTAAAGACACAGTCACTCTCAATGTGTGTTTGTGTCTAATTTGGTTATAAACAAAAACATGCAACTATGTCCTATAAAAACCCAGAACAAATGCCTCAAGAAAGACAAGAAATGCTATAGAAATATTCAAAATGAGAAAAAATATTGTAGAACAGCATGTCACTTGACCTGGGTTTTGAAAGTTAGAATTTTAACAATTGCCATAAATTGGATGTTTCTCAAATGTCTAAGTAGAGCAGAAATGCCACAGATTCAAGTAAGCATGAGTCTTCTGGTTTTGCTTTTTGGATACTTCCTTCTAAGCAGGGCTGTTCTATTCACCCTCCTTCTAATACACCAAGCTGAGGAAAGCAATTATTTATTATTAATATTATGTCATTGGTACATACTGAAGATAATAGCATCCATCCCCTAAGTCCTTAATCATTCCTAAGATGTTCTTTCAGCTGAATTTCTTTGAATTACTTTTTAAAGTTCTCTAGTGCTTTGGGGGTCTGCCCTTTCCCTAGTATCCACCTAAGAAGCTCGTCTCCTCTTTTTGAATAAATGACGTAGTCTTAACAGGTTAAATTTTAGTCTACTAGTGCTTCTTGCAAAACATAGCAAAAGATGACAGTAACTTGTTTCTACAACACTCTTTTTTTTTTTGGTCAGAAGATATTCTGAAATTATAAATAACATATTATCAGCTCAGTATTTATTTACTAACTACTTCATTCACAAGGTATTATATTCAAGTATCATGTTACTTAATCTTCTAGACTAAATGTAAATGCTGCTTAATAGATAAAGTAGTTATGAATCAGAGTTTTAAATTAAATACAACATTAAAATCCTAAATTTGGTTGTACACAGGAATAATAGCATGACTAATTAGATTGTACAGAGAATTAAATATAGATAACATCACTTCTATCTTTTAACATATGAACAGTACCTATTGATCACTCTCTGCATGTCATGCTAAATAGATTATTTTAAATGATTAAATTTGAGTTCAAAGGGATTATAAACTTTAGTACTTAGAGTTGCACACCAGTTTAAAGCCAGGGTCAGAGTTCACCAAATCTTTGGATACAAATCCTCTGTATTCACTGCCTCTTATTGCAGGTTAATAAAATAATCTTATTAAAAACATCTACCTCAGGTAGAAAATAAAAAAGCCCTACTGTTTGACCTTAAAATATTTTCTCAGACAGTCTTAATTAATAAAATAAAAAGATTCTCTAACACTGTCCCAAATATATGGGGAATAATGAACTATCATTCTTTTATAGTTTGCATTCACTTCCAAAAATTTCTATATTCTTCAACTGTTTCTCTTAGAAGAGTTTATGACATGAAATCTCATCTTTTAGAAGTGCCAACATGTAATCCATTGTTTTCTTTGATGGCATTTCCACACATCCCTTTAATAATATAGGTTATGTATTTTTTAAATAAGGTGAATTAATATTGATTTTTATTTTGACAATCTTATGACCTCTTGAGATAATTGGTGGATCCTAGCGCATCTTGAGCAAGGGCTGAGCATCTCTGGTCTATTACTACTAACACAAGCAATTACTATATATTAGTCACTGCTTACATATATTACATGTTTCTGATTTTTCTGTATGACAACTCATAAAGTTGGTGTTAGTATCCCTATTTTATAGATGAGAAAACTTGGAGAGGTTGAAGTCATTCCACTGATAACTTTTGGAGCCAGCATTTGAACTTTGGTGTGTCTGACTCTAAAGTCACTTTGTCTTGCTTATTGCTGGCAGCAGGGTACATGCTTCTGAAAAATTACTACTCTCCTGCCTGCCCTTGAAAGTGAGTATCACCAGTTAAGGTTGTTTGCTTGGTATGCTGAATCTGTACTAATATCAAGCTATTGTTTGGAAGCAGAGGTCCTTATAATTCTTGGGGTATAGGGCAATCCAAGCCAATTTTAGCATAAAGTTTAGCACAGATACTTGGCTGTCATTCATTTATGTTAATGTGAAAGAAGCTATATTCTTGTGTAAAAGTGAAATTCGTTTAAATTAAACTATGTTAAAATCACTTTCAAATTAGAATATGTTCTCTGTTCTTTCCTATTCTTCTAAAATCTATTTCTCTATAAAATATAAAATAATCTCTCAAAAATATACCCATAGTTTTAAATCAGACTTCTTGCAGAAATGTAAAATAAGCAAATCTTAATTTTCATGATGCATTATGGCATAAAAATTATTATTTACCCTTTAAGTTGTCAAAAGAAGAGATTATCTTTTGCAACAAAGACTGTGTTTTGTGTTAGGAAGTTCAGCAGAATGGACAGAATACTTAAATAACACTAGTAACAGCAGCATTGCCACAACTGTACTGCATGCTAAGATGTGCCTGTGTCAAATAAGTTCTGTAGATATTTTAAAATATGAACTTTCTTTTGAATTGTTTCTTTATGAATGCCTTCCAAATCCAGGATTTCCTCTTTGGAGGGATAAGAGAACTATGTTATACAACAGCATTGTTTAATCCACACATTTAAAACTAGATAATGACTATTAAGGAACCAGAAAGCACATGAGACCAGAAAGGAGGTTAGAAGACCAAATTTGCCTCCTTTCTCCATGGAAGAGAGGGTGCCCTCATAGTAAAGAATTTTTGGTGTGATCCTTACTTTTCTTCTTTTTGCCTAAGATCTCAGATTAAAAAATGAGGGTGTGATCTGGAAAAGGATGTACATAAGAATATGGGGTCGTGCTACTTTAGATATCTTGATGACTGTTTTCTATTGAGTCTCTAGCTTTCAGACTTTTTGATTCTTTTTGATGAATCTCTAGGTGCCAAAACGAGATAGGGAGAGCCTCTGAAGGACAAGGAGTGTATTAACTTAAGTAAGATGCAGGCTAGGCTGAGTGGAATGTTGGTCTGAAAGGGCACTGTAGTAAAGGAAAAATGTAATATGGCTTAATCCAGGCATATTCATGGAGCCCCATACCTAAAAGGTTATACATACACTGATCTTGTTGCCCCCAAATTAGACAAATCTGGACTTGAGGAGAGGGAGTTGTCACTGGAACAGATTTTGCCCTTTTTGAGTCACTGTTGAATAAATCTTTATAGAATATAAGCTAGAAAGGGCATGTCTCTGTACAGCACTCTGTACAGCACTGGGGTATTCTACTAAGTCTGTAGTATACTTATTGGCATACTGTAACTGTGCAATGAATGATGAATGATTTAATAAAGGAGTGAATGAACATCTCCACTGATTTGGTTTCTACTGCCAAATTGGTCTGACTTCTTATACTAATTAGGAAGCAAACTATTTATTTTCTTGCTTGCACTAGATATGTCACAGAATCTTCTTTGTGATGGCAATAAATATTTGTCACTTAACATATATGTTTTGTGTGTATGTGTGTGTGGTACGCGGGCCTCTCACTGTTGTGGCCTCTCCCGTTTTGGAGCACAGGCTCCGGACGCACAGGCTCAGCGGCCATGGCTCACGGGCCCAGCCGCTCTGCGGCATCTTCCTGGACCGGAGCATGAACCCGCGTCGCCTGCATCGGCAGGCAGACTCTCAACCACTGCGCCACTAGGGAAGTCCAACATATCTTTTTTAAAAGAAATTATTTTAGCCATGAATAAGGCTCAGTAGTATTGCTATAGCTAATTCACTTCTATTCCTTTGCTTTCTGACTATTAGATTCAAATCAAGTAAACTTTGCATAAATATCTTTGGACACTTGGCTCAGAATGATAAACTATACATTTTAGTACGTCCTGTGTAATAATTGGTACAGTTCAGTTTTTAAAAATCTCTTTTAGAGATCTATAAATATAAAAATGATTTCCCGTAGCTTTTTTTTTTTGCTTTAATTTTTATTTATCACTTGGAAAAATGTTAAGGATACATTTTTTTAATATTTAACTCTTTTATAGGCTAATTTATAAAAATGATAATGGAAAAATCTTCCTTTGCATATAAAAGTTTTCATTATTTTATGAGTCAATTATTAAGTTAAACCAAATGGAATTGCAATTTTTGTAGGTCAAAAGGTCAAATATCAGGAATTTCATACAGTAATCTAATATAATGATAAATACAACAAAGTTGACTTTTAAAAAGTTTGCATTCTTCCCAGTTTGGGAGTACTTTGATTATTACACTAACAGTATTTTTATTACTACTTGGAAATAAACACAGTCCCTGCTCTTAAAAGGCTGTGCACATATCTCCTTTGGTACCTAGAAATATCTTATCTTAGAAATGTAATTTCAGGAATGGTATGTATATCTTTTCAGTTGGGAATTTCTTCTTTTTTGCTACATATTTATTTTAAGACTATTATGAGTGACTTATGCATTGAGGGCTCAAATCTAGTTGTTGCTGTTCATGAAAAAATTCTGATGACATGATTAGTTCCAGAATGTACATTTATATGAATTATTAATAGCTAGATTTTATGGCTTTCAAACTGCTAACTTATTACTATGGTAACACAGCAGTACTTAGCTGTACCTTATTCTTAAACTTAACACATCTCATGCCTTAAATACATGAGTATTGCTGTAAAATTTTTATCAATATTGTTCACAATTAAATTCTAGATGACTATGAAATATTTAGCATTTTGGGTGATCATTCCAAAGACTTCAAGTACAGAGCTAACATTTCTCAGTGCTGTCTTCTTCCTACTTTGTCCCTATTAAAGAGAAAAAGAGAGAATAGTATAAACCCTAATAAATGTCAATACATTTTGCCAAGAATCATATATTGTCAGATATTTAATATAGAAAAGTAGGCAGTATAATACAAATTATAGAAGTACCCTGAGACATTGTAATATAGCTGTAAAGAGCCATAATCCCTGGGAGTGGATTTGATCTCTAATAATTTTACTTTAATTTTACTATTATAATTAACAGTTTTAAATATAGATGCATTCAAAGTAATTTCAGATTACAAAGGAAATTTTGATAATTGCTCAAATAATGATAATCTAAATTATAGTATGATACCTGTAGCTTTATTCCAATATCTTTTCCACAACAAATAGAGGTAATTCTGGATTTTACTTAGAGAAAGTAAATTGAAACTAGATAATGTTTCTTTTTGATATCTACTAATTGTAAGCAATCTATTTCTTTTGTTTGGACTACGTTTATACTTTCTGATGGGCCAGAGCAAGTGTTGTGGTAATTGATCTACCTGAAATATTTAGAAGATAATCTGAATAGGTCTATATATCTAGAAAGGAAAGTTTAGTAAAGAGTACTTTGAGTCCTTATCAATTATGTATAACTGTGGTAGCACTAGAGAAACTTGAGCTAACTTAAAATGTTAAATTCCAGGCCTATGAGCAGGAAAAAGGATCACATGCAAACTAATCGTATAAACATGGGATATAGGGTCCTCCATTTTTTTGTGCTTTCAAATAGATTCAACATCAACCCAAATTTCCTTGATGTAGCCTTTCCAGAGAATTCAGTTGTAACTTTATAGTAGTATTTTTAAATAATTATATTAATAAAATCTATTATTAGAGTATCCTTAGTTGCTATGTACCTCAATAAACACATATAGAATGTGTTATTTTTACCATTTCACATGATCATAAAACAATTGAGAAAAAAATGGAACTTTAATAAAGCAATATTTTTTGGGTCCTTAATGAATATATACTTTTACGAAATATTTTTGTATAATTTCACCAATATTCCGTTCACATAAATTTTCAAAATAGCAATTTTCATATTCTATTAAATCATTTTGAGTAACAGTAAATCAAATAACAAATTATGTAGACATTTAATTTAAATCTCATCCTGATTGAATTTTTTAAAACTTAGTAGCTAAGAGTGTCTTCTTTTTAGTTCTGTTTTTACTTTTTTAGATTTTGAGAATGCATATTCAACATATTATTAGGCTTATAAACACAATAAGAAATTAAGCATTGCAAAGCAAAACTCAATTATAATTAAGAGTTTTTATGAGATAAATTTTCATATCTGTTCATCAAAGAGAATTGACAGATTTCAGAAGTCATAAATAATATTAAATGAATCTTTTAAAGAAGTTACAAAGTTTTAAAAATAAATTTTATTTGTTTATTTACTTAGTTATTTATTTATTTTTGGCTGCGTTGGGTCTTCACTACTGTGTGTGGGCTTTCTCTAGTTGGGGCAAGCGGGGCTACTCTTCGTTGCGGTGCGCAGGCTTCTCAGTGCGGTGGCTTCTCTTGTTGCGGAGCACCAGCTCTAGGTGCGCGGGCTTCAGTAGTTGTGTCACGCGGGCTGTAGAGCGCAGGCTCAGTAGTTGTGGCACACGTGCTTAGTTGCTCCGCGGCATGTGGGATCTTCCCGGACCAGGGCTGGAACCCATGTCCCCTTCATTGGCAGGCGGATTCTTAACCACTGCACCACCAGGGAAGTCCCGAAGTTTCAAAGTTTTTTAAATTAATTTTTATTGGAGTATAGTTGCTTTACAATGTTGTGTTAGTTTCTACTGTACAGCAAAATGAATCAGCTATACATATGCACATATCCCCTCTTTTTTGGATCTCCTTCCCATTTAGGTCACCACAGTGGATTAAATAGAATTCCCTGTGCTATACAGTATGTTCTCATTAGTTGTATATTTTATACATAGTATCAATAGTGTATATGTGTCAATCCCAATCTCCCAATTAGAAGTTACAAAGTTTTGCTTCTTCAAATTCCTTTTACAAAGAAAACATTTGGCAGCCTTATGCATATTGATACCTTTGAGGTCCCATAAATTGCTGCAGTGAACTAAGTGGTGCTCCAGTTACTAAAAGAAATATTTCTAGGTAAACGAGATACTTAAGTGTTTAACAGAATATACTCTCTAAAATCTAGGTAATTATGTATTTATTATTTATTAATCATGTTGAGAATAATCCAAATTTACTATGGGAATAAAACCACATGTCTTTTAGCTGGCTAAATAGAAATTCTTTTGTATCTTCTTTTTTCTTTGTTTTTTTAAATTGAAGTATAGTTGATTTACAATGTTATGTTAGTTTCTAGTGTATAGCAAAGTGATTCAGTTACATATATATTCTTTTTCATATTCTTTTTTAAATTGACCTATAGTTGATTTATAATGTTAATTACTGCTGTACATCGAAGTGATTCAGATATATATATATGTATATATATATATATATATATATATATACACACACACACATTCATACATATCTATACATTCTTCTTATATTCTTTCCCATTATGGTTTTTCATAAGATATTGAATATAGTTCTCTGTGCTATACAGTAGGACCTTATTGTTTATCCATTCTATATGTAAAAGCTTACCTGCTAATCCCAACCTCCCACTCCATCCCTCCCCCAAACCCCTCCCCCTTGGCAACCACCAGCCTGTTCTTTATGTCTGTGAGTCTGTTTCCATTTCATAGAGGGGTTCATTTGTGTCATATTTTAGATTCCACATATAAATGACATCATATGGTATTTGTCTTTCTCTTTCTGACTTCACTTAGTATGATAATCTCTAGTTGCATCCATGTTGCTGCAAATGGCATTATTTCATTATTTTTTTATGGCTGAGTAGTATTCCATGGAATAAATACACCACATCTTTATCCATTCATCTTTCAATGGACATTTAGGGTGTTTCCAAGTCTTGGGTATTGTGAATAGTGCTGCTATGAACATAGGGGTTCATGTATCTTTTTTTTTTGAATTTTATTTTATTTTTTTATATAGCAGTTTCTTATTAGTTATCCATTTTATTCATATTAATTTATATATGTCAATCTCCACTATTTCATCTTCCAGGTCACTTATCTGTTCTTCTGCCCAGTTATTCTGCTATTGATCACATCTAGAGTATTTTTAATTTCATTTATTGTGTTGTTCATCATTGTTTGTTTCATCTTTAGTCCTTCTAGGTCCTTGTTAAATGTTTCTTGCATTTTGTCCATTCTATTTCCAAGATTTTGGATCATCTTTACTATCATTCTGAATTCTTTTTCAGGTAGACTGCCTATTTCCTCTTCATTTTTTAGGTCTGGTGCATTTTTATCTTGCTCCTTCATCTGCTGTGTGTTTTTCTGTCTTCTCATTTTGCTTATCTTACTGTGTTTGGGGTCTCCTTTTTGCAGGCTGCTGGCTCGTAGTTCCCATTGTTTTTGGTGTCTGTCCCCAGTGGCTAAGGTTGGTTCAGTGGGTTGTGTAGGCTTCCTGGTGGAGGGGACTAGTGCCTGTGTTCTGGTGGATGAGGCTGGATCTTGTCTTTCTGGTGGGCAGGTCCACGTCTGGTGGTGTGTTTTGGGGTGTCTGTGGACTTATTATGATTTTAGGCAGCCTCTCTGCTAATGGGTGGGTTTGTATTCCTGTCTTGCTAGTTGTTTGGCATAGGATGTCCAGCACTATAGCTTGCTGGTCGTTGAGTGAAGCTGGGTGCTGGTGTTGAGATGGAGATCTCTGGGAGATTTTCGCCATTTGATATTATGTGGAGCTGGGAGGTCTCTTGTGGACCAGTGTCCTGAAGTTGGCTATCCCACCTCAGAGGCACAGCACTGACTCCTGGCTGCAACACCAAGAGCTTTCATCGACACGGCTCAGAATAAAAGGGAGAAAAATTAGAAAGAAAGAATTAGTATAAGTAGAAAGAAAGAAAGGAGGGAGGAAGGAAGGAAGGAAGGAGGGAAGGAAGGAAAAAAGATAAAGTAAAATAAAATAAGATAAAATATAATAAAGTTATTAAAATAAAAAAATAATTATTAAGAAAAGAATTTTTTTAAAAAACAAAAACGGACAGATAGAACCCTAGGACAAATGGTGGAAGCAAAGCTATACAGCATAAATCTTGCTCTCAAAGTCCACCTCCTCAATTTGGGATGATTCGTTGTCTATTCATGTATTGCACAGACATCAAGTTGATTGTGGAGCTTTAATCCGCTGCTTCTGAGGGTGCTGGGAGAGATTTCCCTTTCTGTTCTTTGTTCTCACAGCTCCCAGGGGCTCAGCTTTGGATTTGGCCCCGCCTCTGCATGTAGGTCGCCAGAGGGCGTCTGTTCTTCGCTCAGACAGGACGGGATTAAGGGAGCCGCTGATTCGGGGGCTCTGGCTCACTCAGGCCGGGGGGAGGGAGGGGCACGGAGGGCGGGGCGAGCCTGCGGCGGCAGAGGCCGGTATGACGTTGCAACAGCCTGAGGCGCGCCGTGCGTTCTCCTGGGGAAGTTGTTCCTGGAACCTGGGACCCTGGCAGTGGCAGGTTGGACAGGTTCCCTGCAAGTGGGGTGTGGATAGTAACCTGTGCTCGCACACAGGCTTCTTGGTGGCGGCAGCAGCAGCCTTAGCATCTCATGCCTGTCTCTGGGGTCCGCGCTTTCAGCCGCGGCTCACGCCCGTCTCTGGAGCTCCTTTAAGCAGCGCTCTTAATCCCCTCTACTCGCGCACCAGGAAACAAAGAGGGAAGAAAAAGTCTCTTGCCTCTTC
This sequence comes from Orcinus orca, assembly GCF_937001465.1. Classification (NCBI taxonomy): domain Eukaryota; kingdom Metazoa; phylum Chordata; class Mammalia; order Artiodactyla; family Delphinidae; genus Orcinus; species Orcinus orca. Next base: position 30,635,251 of record NC_064569.1, on the reverse strand, counting down.
AGCAGGTCCAGACTTTTCCCCGGACTCCCTCCCGTCTAGCCGTGGTGCACTTACCCCCTGCAGGCTGTGTTCACGCCGCCAATCCCAGTCCTCTCCCAGCGCTCAGACCGAAGCCCGAGCCTCAACTCCCAGCCCCGCCCGCCCCGGTGGGTGTGCAGACAAGCCTCTCGGGCTGGTGAGTGTCGGTCGGCACCGATCCTTTCTGCGGGAATGTCTCCGCTTTGCCCTCTGCACCCCTGTTGCTGTGCTGTCCTCCGCGGCTCCGAAGCTTCCCCCCTCTGCCACCCGCAGTCTCCGCCTGTTGAAGGGGCTTCCTAGTGTGTGGAAACCTTTCCTCCTTCACAGCTGCCTCCCACTGGTGCAGGTCCCGTCCCTATCCTTTTGTCTCTGTTTATTCTTTTTTCTTTTGCCCTACCCAGGTACGTGGGGGGTTTCTTGCCTTTTGGGAGGTCTGAGGTCTTCTGCCAGCATTCAGTAGGTGTTCTGTAGGAGTTGTTCCACGTGTAGATGTATTTCTGGTGTATCTGTGGGGAGGAAGGTGATCTCCGCGTCTTACCCTTCGCCATCTTCCCGTAAGCCTCTATATATGTCAATCTCAATCTCCCAATTCATCACACCACCACCACCACCACCACCACGCCCCCCCATGCCACTTTCCCCCATTGGTGTCCATACGTTTGTTCTCTAAATCTGTCTCTATTTCTGCCCTGCAAACCGGTTCATCTGTAGCATTTTTCTAGGTTCCACATATATGTGTTAATATACGATATTTGTTTTTCTCTTTCTGATTTACTTCACTCTATATGACAGTCTCTAGATCCATCCACGTCTCTATTGACCCAATTTTGTTCCTTTTTATGGCTGAGTAATATTCCACTGTATATATGTACCACATCTTCTTTATCCATTCATCTGTTGATGGGCATTTACGTTGCTTCCATGACCTGGCTATTGTAAATAGTGCTGCAATGAATATTGGGGTGCATGAGTCTTTTTGAATTATGGTTTTCTCTGGGTATATGCCCAGTAGTGGGATTGCTGGGTCATATGGTAATTCTATTTTTAGTTTTTTAAGGAACGTCCTTACTGTTTTCCACAGTGGCTGCACCAAATTACATTCTCACCAACAGCGTAGGAGGGTTCCCTTTTCTCCACATCCTCTTCAGCACTTGTTATTTGTAGATATTTTAATGATGGCTATTCTGATTGGTGTGAGGGGGTACCCCATTGTAGTTTTGATTTGCATTTCTCTAATAATTAGTGACTTTGAGCATCTTTTCATGTGCCTTTTGGCCATCTGTATGTCTTCTTTGGAGAAATGTCTATTTAGGTCTTCTGGCCATTTTTGGATAGGGTTTGTTTGGTTTTGTATTTGAGTTCAATGAGCTGTTTGTATATTTTGGGAATTAAGCCCTTGTCAGTCACATCATTTGCAAATATTTTCTGCCATTCTGTTGGTTGTCTTTTCATTTTGTTTATTGTTTTCTTTGCTATGCCAAAGCTTGTAAGTTTGATTAGGTCCCATTTGTTTATTCTTGTTTTTATTTTTATTGTCTTGGGAGACTGACCTAAGAAAACATTGGTACAATTTATGTCAGAGAATGTTTTACCTAGGTTCCTTTTTAGGAGTTTTATTGTCTTTAAACCATTTTGATTTTAAACCATTTTGATTTTATTTTTTTGTACAGTGAGAGGGTGTGTCCTAACTTCATTAATTTACATGTGGCTGTCCAACTTTCCCAATACGACTTTCTGAAAGACTGTCCTTTTCCCATTGTATATTCTTGCCTCTTTCATCAAAGATAAATTGACTGTAGGTTTGTGGCATATTCTTTACCAGTATAGATTATTACAAGATGTTGAATATAGCTCCCTGTACTGTATGGTAGGACCTTACTGTTTATGTATATATAGTAGCTTGTATCTGCTAATCCCAAACTCCTAATTTATCCCTCACTTTCCCCTTCCCCCTTTGGTAACCATAAGTTTGTTTTCAAATGAATTTATTTACAAAATACAAAGAGACACAGACATAGAAAACAAACTTATGCTCTTGTTTAAGATATTGCCCTTTCACATAGGTAGATAACTAAGTTGAAATGAACTTTTTTGTCTCCATAATGGTTTATTGAATGCCTACTATGTGCCTGTAGTGCTGTACTAAGTGCTCTACATTGCTTTATAAAAACCTACTGCTTCATTTAATCCTCATAACAAATGCAATAAAGTGAGTTACTTTACAAATGACGTAACTATAGCTCAGAATTTGGGTCACATTGCTAGTAAATGGTGAGATTGGGACTCCAGTCCAGAACCATCTCCCCAAAGCCTATTATCACAACCATGACTCTATACTGTCTTCCCCAAAATGTAGATATAAAATATAATTTTATCAAATATTTCCAGTTAATCAAGTCTTATGGTAGAATCCTGTAGAAACACCATTGAAGTGAATGTTCAGATGTATTTTAATCATTGCAGTCTCAGTTATGTATTGTGTCATGGCTGTTCTGTGGATTGAATTATATTTGGGGTTTATGCTAAGGCTGTCTATACTTCTGATTTACATTAAGTTGGAACTGGCATCACTTTGTAAGTTAGCTAAAGTACTGACTCCTAATATTTCCTTGTATTTCTTCTTAGTAGTCTCAGGATACCAACTAAAAATTTGTTCACTGGCCCTGATGGTCAGTATCTATTTTATGCTACTGTTATTATTACCAGATATTAATTTAAGATAATATCACATTATATAAATGCTTAAAGTGATGGAAATAAACAAATAACTTTTTGTCCTAATTCTGTTTTTAAAAAATATATGGTTAGACTGGAGAGGGAAAAAAATCAGAGAGCAGGAGAAGACATACGGAATATGGTAGAAGAAAAGTGACTAGAAAGGTGCGGCCACTTGGGAAAACAATTGGTCAGTTCCTCAAAAAGTTAAACAGAGTTACCATATGCCCCACTACTAGGTGTATGCCCACTATTCATAATAGCCAAATAGTGGAAACAACTGAAATATCCAGATTAACAAAATATGGAATTTAATTCAGATATTAAAAGGAATGAAATACTGCTACATGCTACAACATGGGTGAACCTGACGATATTATGCTGACAGAAAGAAGACCACATATTGTGTGATTCCATACATATGAAAATATGTGAAATTTCCAGAATAGGCAAATCCACAGATACAGAAAGTAGATTAGTGATTGCCAGCTGTTGGGAGGAGGGAAGAACTAGGAGTGCCTGCTCTTAGGTATGGAGTTTCTTTTGGGGGTGAAGAAAATGTTCTGGAATTAGATACTGGTGATATTTACATGAGCTTGTAAATATACTGAAAATCATTGAATTTTACACTTTAAAAGGGTGAATTTTATAATGTGAATTATACCTCAATTTAAAAAATATGACTAGAGATTCCTTATATTTGCAAAGACTCCATTGAAAATCTTATTACATGAATGCATATATGTATAATTGAAATATAAATATTTTGATTTTCAAATATTTGTTAAATCTGTTATAAAATAAATTTTTGTGCTTCAACTAAATCATTTGCATGTTATGGGAAAATAGGTAGAGAATTGATCTACAAACACAGTTTGTATTTAAAACCTTTAATTCTGTCTCTCTGTACACACACACACACACACACACACACATTTTTTTTAAGTTGCTATAAATAAATCTTCACCCCCAACTTCTTTAGGGTGTACAGTTGACACTTGAGCAATGCAGAGGTTAGAGGCGCTGACCCCAGCACAGTTGAAAATCCATGTATAATTTATAGTCGGCCCTTTATGTATAATTTATAGTCGGCCCTTTATATCTACTGTTCCACATCTGCAGATTCAACCAACCACAGATTGTAAAGTACTATAATATTTCCTATTTTAAAAAAACCATGTATAAGTGGACCCATGCAATTCAAACCCATGTTGCTCAATGAGGAACAGTATTTTCAGAGAGCAAGAATAGTCTCTAATATAGACATAGTATGATGATCAAATTTATGAAAATTAACACTGATATAATATTATCTGAACATACTTTTGTTGGTTCTCAAACCGGCCCTTGTACACAGTGGGCAAGAAGAGACAGAAGAAAGAGGCAGACCACTCCAGATTGGTGGATGGCAGGTTTAATAAGCAAGGAAATTTACATTTGAGGCTTGTCATGGGCAGCCTCAAGATGAGCCTCTCCACTTCTATCCACCAGAATCTTAAAAGTTTATATAGAGGCCTTCATGGGGTTCGGTCATGTATACCATCCATATGGTCTCAACACCACATTGCTCCCTCAAGTCTGTGTCCTTGAAAATAGTTGGCAGCTGTGGGAACTGTGGGTTGAGCATACATTCCAAGGTCAGGGAAGAGGGTTGGAGCGTCAGATTGCCTGGGTCCAGCTCAGAGGTCAACTGGCGTGAAGTCCTCTTGATTACCTCCTCCAACAACTTTCCACGTTCAAAGTTTGCCAATTGTCATAATACTATTCTTTATAATAACTTGTTTTTCTCAGTCCATCATCATACATTGTATTTTAGTTGCTATGTTGCTCTAGTTTCTTTTAATGTGAAAGAATTCCTTAGCCTTTCTTTGTTTTTTATGACATTGATATTTGTAATGAGTGCAGGACTGTTGTTGTTGTTGTATATTCATAAAATCCCACAATTTGGGTTTATCTGATAGCTTCCTAATGAAACAATACAGTTTACACATTTTTTTGCAATAATACTACCTGCATTAGTTTTCAAGATCTACTGAAACCAAAAACTTGCTGGTCTGAAGCAACAGAAATTTATTTTCTCACAGATCTAGAGGCCAGGAGTCCAAAATCAAGGTGTTGGCAGGGCCACCCTCCTTCTGGAAGCTCAAGGGGAGAATTTTTTCTTACCTCTTCCAGCTTCCAGTGGTGCCAGGCTTGTGACAGCATAACTCCAATCTCTGCCTCTGTCTTCACATGACTTTCCTCCCTGTGTTTTTCCTCTTCTTTAAAGGTATTTATTGGATTTAAGACCCATCTGGTTAATCCAGGATAATCTTATCTCAAGATCCTTAACTTAATTACATCTGCAAACACCTTTTCTTTTCCTAAATAAGGTCACATTCACAAATAATACGGGTTAGGACTTGGACATATCTTTGAGGTCCACAATTCAACCCTGTATACTTCCTAAATGCTGTTGTGATCTTCTCAAAGGGTAGTAACAGGATGCAGCAAATGTACACAGAACGAGGAAATAGATTTTTGTTCAAAAAATTATGAATTCATGCTGATATTCTAATTCAAATTAAACGTTACAGAATATTTTTCTCACCTTCCCACATTTCATATTTGTATCTTCCTTCTTCCACGGCGAGAACCTTACCTCCTAACGTTATTAAAATGTTTACTTATTTGATCAATCCTACAACATAGTTTCAGAATTGCTAGCCTATAGCAACAAGAAACATGAACAATTAGTTTTAAGGTTTCTTTAGGGTTTTCAACTGAAATTATGTAACCAAATTTGAAAGTTACTTGGATCAGTCCCTCCTCCCCATTTTATGTGGTTATGTTATTCATTTGATATACTTTTCAGTTCATTTGTTTCTGTTTGTATTCAATTTTAGGGTTTCTGCCTTCATTTTACTGGTTAAATTAAAAAAAATAATAACACTTTAACATGATTCTAAGAGTAAAAACTATATAGAAAGTATTCTTAAAGAGGTCTTTTCCCTCCCTTATCTATTCTGCCTTGTTCCTCCCATCTCCTATAGGTAACTGATTTCATTAGTTTCTGGTTTACTGTTTCCTTTTGTAAATATAAGCAGACAGATGTATATTTTCTTATTTTGCTTTCATTTTACATAGAAGTGGTATACTACATATTAGTGGTTCTATCAAATGGGGATGGTTTTGTCCCCTAAAGGGACAAAATAATATTTGGAGACTTTTTTTTTTGTCACTGCTGCAGTGGATGCTAGTAGCATCTGGTGCGTAGAGATCAAGTGTTCCACTAAACATCCTATAATACACAGGATATACCTCAGTGACAAAGAATTATCTGATTTAATAACTCCATAATACCACTGTTGAGAAACCCAACTATATATCTACTTTGCACTTTGCTTTTCAACTTAACAATATATTATGTAAATCACCCTATATCAATTCATAGAAATCTTCCACATCCTGTTTTATAGCTGCATAGTGCAGGTTCTATAGTTTATTCAGTCAGTCTCCTTTGTATGCACATTTAGGTTGTTCTCAATATTTTGCAATAACAAAGAATGCTGTAATGGATAACTTTACACATTTTTTTGTTGATGGTGGTGTATTTTTGGAAGTATATCTTTAAAATAAATTCCTAGAAGTGGGTCAAAGACCACATGATATATTGGTTTGTAGAATCCTCTCCAAAGGGTTGTACCATTTTGCATTTTCACATTGTATGAAAATACCTGTGTCTCCATAGGCTTGCCAATTGAGTGAGTTGTCAAACTTTTGAACTTCTGCCAATGTGATAAGTAAGAAACTCAGTATAGTTTTAATTTGCATTTCTCTTATTTTGAATGATACTTTTTAAGTTTTGTTTGTTCACATTGCTGGGTCAAAACCTCAGATTTTATGTTTAACGCAAATAGTTTTAGATGAAATACAGAAGCAACATTTATAAAATACAACAGAACAAGTATGTATTTCTATGCTGAAAATATACAAGTATTTCTTGTAGAAACTTTTCGTGTGGCTATGTCTCTATATGTTTTTACATGAATATAACAGTGTTTTATCCTGCCACGCCTGAGAGAGAAATACTCATCACCAGGTAATAAATATAATCCTAGAAATATGGTATTTAAAGTCTGCTCTGGAGTTTTCAGACCACCAGGATGTCACATTGAGTAAACTAAACTGATTTTGTACTAAGATTCTTGTGTTCTTGGTGTTTTACAGGCCGTACATGTCTCTTGGAAGTCTTCGGGATCAAGTCATTTATCCAGATTCAGTGGATGACATGCATGATAAAGGCTATACAGACCACGATCTAGATTGTATTCTACATAATGTTCACCTCTATCATATAGTTCAAAGAGAAGGAGGTAAAGTCTATAATTTGTGTTTTTTTCATGTATTTAAATTAATTTTTAAAAAGAAAACTTGGGTTTAATTTGAATGTATGCTGTTGTTGGAACATAAGCACACAAGTAAAGATGGAGTTTACAGCTTTTGTTGCTTTTCCATTCTTGACATGCTCTTTTCTGCTTATGTTATATTTCATGCAGCACACTAAGCTTTTTACTAAGTCTGCTGCTAGCATTTGAAAACAGTTTTTTTTTTTTGGTCATATTTTAATGTACATGTGTCCCTGAGGCCATAGTCAATCTAAATGTATGTAAAGTTCATGACAGAAATATTCTCCTGTCAAGCTCTCGGCTTATATTAAATGTAATAATTTGAGAAGTAGGTATCACAAACTTATTTATTTTCAGAACCACAGTCTTACCAATACATTTTTTTTTCTCTAAAGCAACACACAGAGAATTAGATAAAATATAGAAACTTCTGTACTGTAGTATTTCAACATAAAACATACTTTTGAAAGAGTAGGAATAACAGTTATACATATTAGCTCAAAAAAGAATTACTTTCAAAAACACAGAATTACTTTCAAATAACTTGATAAAAATATAATTTGATAGCCTAGAAAAACTAATGAAGTAGCAAGCTAGAATTCTAGGTTAAATTTTGCATGGGTTTTATGTTTTACTTTTTAGCCCATTTACATTATCAAAAGAAGCAGCATACTACAGTAGTTAAGAATGTAAGCTTCAAAGTCAGAGTTCTAGAATCAAGTCTTAAATAGCTGGGGGACCTTCAAGATGGTGGAGGAGTAAGACATGGAGGTCACCTTCTTCCCCACAAATACATCAAAAATACATCTACATGTGGAACAACTCCTACAGAACACCTACTGAATGCTGGCAGAAGACCTCAGACTTCCAAAAAGGCAAGAAATTCCCCACGTACCTAGCTGTGTGGCTGACAGGGTCTCAGTGTGCTGCTTGGGTGTCAGGCCTGAGCCTCTGAGCTGGGAGAGCCGAGTTCAGGACATTGGACCATCAGAGACCTCCCGGCCCCATGTAATATCAGTCAGTGAAAGCACTCCCAGAGATCTCCATATAAATGCTAAGACTCAGCTCTACTCAAGGACCAGCAAGCTCCAGTGCTGGACACCACATGCCAAATAACTAGCAAGACAGGAACATAATCCCACCCATTAGCAGAGAGGCTGCCTAAAATCATAAGTTCACAGGCACCCCAAAGCACACCACTGGACGCAGGCCTGCCCACCAGAAAGACAAGATGCAGCCTCATCCACCGGAACACAGGCACCAGTCCCCTCCACCAGGAAGCCTACACAACCCACTGAACCAACCTTAGCCACTGGGGGAAGACAATAAAAAGCAACAGGAACTATGAACCAGCAGCCTGTGAAAAGGAGACCCCAAACACAGTAAGTTAAGCAAAATGAGAAGACAGAGAAATATGCAGCAGATGAAGGAGCAAGGTAAAAAACCCACCAGAACAAACAAATGAAGAGGAAATATGAAGTATACCTAAAAAAGAATTCAGAGTAATGACAGTAAAGATGATCGAAAATCTTGGAAATAGAATGGAGAAAATACAAGAAACGTTTAACAAGGACCTAGAAGAACTAAAGAGCGAACAAACAATGACGAACAACACAATAAATGAAATCAAAAATTCTCTAGAAGGAATAAATAGCAGAATAACTGAGGCAGAATAACGGATAAGTGACCTGGAATATAAAATAGTGCAAATAACGACTGCTAACCAGAATAAAGAAAAAGAATGAAAAGAATTGAGGACAGTATCAGAGACCTCTGGGACAATGTTAAACACACCAGCATTCTAATTATAGGGGTCCCAGAAGAAGAAGAGAAAAAGAGACAGAAAATATTTGAAGAGATTATAGTTGAAAACTTCCCTAATATGGGAAAGGAAATTGTCAATCAAGTCCAGGAAGTGCAGAGAGTCCCATACAGGATAAATCCAATGAGAAACATGCCAAGATACATATTAATCAAACTATCAAAAATTAAATGCAAATAAAAACTATTAAAAGAAGCAAGGGAAAAGCAACAGATTACAAGGGAATCCCCATAAGGTTAACAGCTGATCTTTCAGCATAAACTCTGCAAGCCAGAAGGCAGTGGCAGGACATATTTAAAGTGATGAAAGGGAAAAAACCTACAACCAAGATTACTTTACCCAGCATGGATCTCATTCAGATTCAACAGAGGAATTAAAAGCTTTACAGACAAGCAAAAGCTAAGAGAATTCAGCACCACCAAACCAGCTATACAACAAATGCTAAAGGAAATTTTCTAGGCAGGAAACACAAAAGAAGGAAAAGACCTACAAAAACCAACCCAAAACAATTAAGAAAGTGGTAATAGGAACATACATATCGATAACTACCTTAAATGTAAATGGATTAAATCCTCCAATCAAAACACATAGATAGGTTGAATGGAAACAGAAACAAAACCCGTATATATGCTATGTACAACAGACCCACTTGAGACCTAGGGACACATACAGACTGACACTGAGGGGATGGAAAGAGATATTCCATGCAAATGGAAATCGAAAGAAAGCTGGAGTGGCAACTCTCATAACAGACAAAAAAGACTTTAAAATAAAGACGAGACAAAGAAGGACACTACATAATGATCAAGGGATCAATCCAAGAAGAATACAATGATTGTAAATATTAATGTACCCAACATAGGAGCACCTCAATATATAGGCAAATGCTAACAGCAATAAAAGGGGAAATTGACAGTAACACAATACTAGTAGGGGACTTTGACACCCCGCTTTCGCCTTTGGACAGATCATCCAAAATGAAAATAAGTAAGGAAACATAAGCTTTAAAGGACACATTAAAGAAGATGGACTTAATTGATATTTATAGGATTCCATCCAAAACAACAGAATACACTTTCTTCTCAAGTGCTATGGAACATTCTCCAGGATAGATCATATATTGGGTCACAAATCAAGCCTTTGTAAATTTAAGAAAATTGAAATCATAGCAAATATTTTTTCGGACCACAATGCTATGAGACTAGATATCAGTTACAGGAAAAAAAACTGTCAAAAATACAAACATATGGAGGCGAAACAATGCACTACTAAATAACCAAGAGATCACTGAAGAAATCAAAGAGGAAATCAAAAAATACTGAGAAACAAATGACAATGAAAACACGATGGCCCAAAAGCTATGGGCTGCAGCAAAAGCAGTTCTAAGAGGGAAATTTATAGCAATACGATCCTACCTCAAGAAACAAGAAACATCTCAAATAAACAACCTAACCTTACACCTAAAGAAATTAGAGAAAGAAGAACAAAAAAACCCCAAGTTAGCAGAAGGAAAGAAATCATACACATCAGATCAGAAATAAGTGAAAAGGAAATGAAGGAAACAGTAGCAAAGATCAATAAAACTAGGAGCTGGTTCTTGGAGAAGATAAACAAAACTGATAAACCATTAGCCAGACTCATCAAGAAAAAGAGGGATAAGACTCAGGTCAACAGAATTTGAAATGAAAAAAGAGAAGTAAGAACTGACACTGTAGAAATACAAAGGATCAGGAGAGATTACTACAAGCAACTATATGCCAATAAAATGGACAACCTGAAAGTAATGGACAAATTCTTAGAAAAGCACAACCTTTCAAGACTGAACTAGAAAGAAATAGAAAATATAAACAGACCAATCACAAGCACTGAAATTGAAATTGTGATTAAATATCTTCCAACATGTATGGACACCACAGGGAGAAAGAGGTGGGTAGGGATGTTGTGATGAATTGGGAGATTGGGATTGATATATATACATTAATATGTATAAAATAGAAAAATGATAAGAACCTGCTATATAAAAAAATAAATAAAATAAAATTTAAAAAAATCTTCCAACAAACAAAAGGCCAGGACCAGATGGCTTTACAGGTGAATTCTACAAAACATTTACGAAAGAGCTAACACCCATCCTTCTCAAACTTTTCCAGAATATAGCAGAGGGAGGAACACTCCGAAACTCATTCTAGGAGGACACCATCACCCTGATACCAAAACCAGACAAAGATGTCACAAAGAAAGAAAACTACAGGCCGATATCACTGATGAACATAGATGCAAAATTCTCAGCAAAATACTAGCAAACAGAATCCTACAGCACATTAAAAGGATCATACACCATGATCAAGTGGGGTTTATCCCAGGAAGGCAAGGATTCTTCAATATATGCAATTAATCAATGTGATAAACCATATTAACAAATTGAAGGAGAAAAACCATATGGTCATCTCAATAGATGCAGAAAAAGCTTTTCACAAAATTCAACACCCATTTATGATAAAAACCCTCAGAAAGTAGACATAGAGGGAACTTACCTCAACATAATAAAGGCCATATATGACAGACCCACAGCCAACATTGTTCTCAATGGTGAAAAACTGAAACCATTTGCACTAAGATCAGGAACAAGATAAGGTTGCCCACTCTCATCACTATTATTCAACATAGTTTTAGAAGTTTTAGCTACAGCAATCAGAGAAGAAAAAGAAATAAAAGGAATCCAAATCGGAAAAGAAGAAGTAAAGCTGTCACTGTTTGCAGATGACATGATACTATATAGAGAGAATCCTAAAGATGCTACCAGAAAACTACTAGAGCTAATCAATGAATTTGGTAAAGTACCAGGATACAAAATTAATGCACAGAAATCTATGGCATTCCTATACACTAATGATGAAAAATCTGAAAGAGAAATTAAGGAAACACTCCCATTTACCATTGCAACAAAAAGAATAAAATACCTAGGAATAAACCTAGGTAAAGACCTGTATGCAGAAAACTATAACACACTAAGGAAAGAAGTTAAAGATGATACAAACAGGCAGAGAGATACACCATGTTCTTGGTTTGGAAGAGCCAACATTGTGAAAATGACTATACTACCCAAAGCAAGCTACAGATTCAATGCAATCCCTATCAAATTACCAACGGCATTTTTTACAGAACTAGAATTTAAAAATTCACAATTTTATGGAAACATAAAAGATCCCTAATAGCCAAAGCAATCTTGAGAAAGAAAAATGGAGCTGGAGGAATCAGGCTCCCTGATTTCAGACTATACTACAAAGCTACAGTAATCAATATAGTATGGTGCTGGCAGAAAAATAGAAATATGGATTAACGGAACAGGATAGAAAGCCCAGAGATAAACCCACACTCATATGGTCACCTTATCTTTGATAAAGGAGGCAAGAATATCTAATGGAGAAAAGACAGCCTCTTCAATAAGTAGTGCTGGGAATGCTGGACAGTTACATGTAAAAGAATGAATTTAGAACTCTCCTAACACTATACACAAAAATACAATCAAAATGGATTAAAGACCTAAATGTAAGGCCAGACACTATGAAACTCTGAGAGGAAAACATAGGCAGAACACTCTATGACATAAATCACAGCAAGGTTTTTTTGACCTACCTCCTAGAGAAATGGAAATAAAAACAAAAATAAACAAATGCAACCTAATGAAATGTAAAAGCTTTTGCACAGCAAAGGAAACCATAAACATGATGATAAGACAACCCTCAGAATGGGGGAAAATATTTGCAAATGAAGCAAGTGACAAAGGATTAATCTCCAAAATATACAAGCAGCTCATGCAATAAATATCAAAAATAAACAATCCAATCCAAAAATGGACAGAATACCCAAATAGACATTTCTCCAAAGAAGACATACAGTTTGCCAACAAACACATGAATAGATGCTCAACATCACTAATCATTAGAGAAATGCAAATCAAAACTCCAATGAGGTATCACCTCACACTGGTCAGAATGGCCATCATCAAAATATCTATAAACAGTAAATGCTGGAGAGGGTGTGGAGAAAAGGGAACCCTCTTGCACTGTTGGTGGGAATGTAACTTGTTACAGCCACTATGGAGAACAGTATGCAAGTTCCTTTAAAATCTACAAATAGAACTACCATATGACCCAGCAATCCCACTACTGGGCATATACCCTGAGAAAACCATAATTCAAAAAGAGTCATGTACCACAATGTTCGTTGCATCACTATTTACAATAGCCAGGACATGGAAGCAACCTAAGTGTCCATCGACAGATGAATGGATTAAGAAGATGTGGCACATATATACAATGGAATATTACTCAGCCATAAAAAGAAACGAAATTGAGTTATTTGTAGTGAGGTGGATAGACCTAGAAACTGTCATACATAGTGAAGTAAGTCAGAAAGAGAAAAACAAATACCGAATGCTAACACATATATATGGAATCCAAAAAAAAAAAAAAAAAATTGGTTCTGAAGAACCTAGGGGCCAGACAGGAATAAAGACACAGATGTAGAGAATGGTCTTAAGGCCACAGGGAGGGGGAAGAGTAAGCTGGGAATGAAGTGAGAGAGTGGCAGGGACATATATACACTACCAAATGTAAAATAGATAGCTAGTGGGATGTAGCCACATAGCCCAGTGAGATCAGCTCGCTGCTTTGTGTCCACCTAGAGGGGTGGGATTGGGAGGCTGGGAGGGAGACGCAAGAGGGAGGAGATATGGAGATGTATGTATACGTATAGCTGATTCACTTTCTTATACAGCAGAAACTAACACATTGTAAAGCAATTATACTCTAATAAAGATGTTGAAAAAAAATCTTAAATAGCTCTGTTCTCTGTATCCTCACCTGTAAAGTGGGGATAAATATCTACCTTATAAAGATTCTGTGAAGATTAAGTTAGACTGTATGTAAAGTATTTAGAACAGTGGCACATAGTAAATGTGCAAGAATCAGTTGCTAAAGGTAATAGAACTAGTTGATATTGATACCATGATGTTTTGTCTTTGTGTGATGGTACTTGATATTTTATATAGAAAGTTCACATGTATTATTTTATTGATCCTTACAATAAGCAAATGAGTTAGGCAAAAGAGGCATTATTCTATTTATTTTATTGTGTTTATAATATCATAATTCATAAGTGCTGTAAATATGGAAAGCAGGTTGTCTTTTTGTTTCATATGGTCAACTTTTCCCCAGTTTTAAAACACTGTGGCTGAATAACAACTGCCTGTTAATTTGGGGTAAGTTATTTTGGGTAAGTTTGAAATCGAACAATCTGAATAGAAATTTATAGTAAACATGAGATATTCTATCCTTTTAGAAGTCAAAAGAAATTCTGGAACTGTTTTTAAGAATTTTCCAACCTTAATAATGTAATAGTAATTGTTATGGTTTATTGAGTACTTACTCTGCAGAATATAACATATTAAGCAATTTACAGTGTCATCCTGTTTAATATTTGTGACTGCCTCATGATGTGGGTTTTACCAACTCTCTTTTACAGATGAAATTCAGAAGTTTAGTAGCTTCCCCAGGGCCCTCAGCAAGTGGTGGGACAGGGATTCAAACACCGATGGGACGTGAAAGTCAATATTCTATATTAGGCTATGCCACTGCGCTATGCTATCTTAGGTTCTTAGATACTAATAAGATTTGCTATATCCTTACACATAAAAAAACAAATGCTAAGGAAACCCACTTTACTTGCCTAGTCCTTAAAACCTGAAACGTGTTTTAAAGTAAAGCAGGAAAGCATTTAAATTTGCAAGGACATCACTTACTCTGGAAGAAGCATGCTGAAGTTCTAGTAAGATTAGCTAACACTTTGCTTAGAGATATTCTTTGCTTTAGTAAAAGATGGATTTTAAAACTATGTTTTTATCCATCAAAGATATTACAAAATAGAAAGGAGTAGAAGTGTTAATGAATAGACGTGAACTAAAGCAGTTTGTTCATCTTTAGGAAGCAGGAATACTGTTCACTTCTTAGCTGACTTATTCTCACCATTTCAACATCAAATATGATATTATGACTTAGAGTTTTGATTTATATGTTCTCTGATCATGAAATATTGCCTACTAAAACTTTTGGGTTTAGTGGAACAAAGGACATGATTTATTTAAAATACATAAAATTAAAGCTTCCTTTGACCCAAATACTTTTGTCTTGTGCATTCTCAGTTGAGGGGGGAAATTTTTTTAAGCCCAGAATTTTTCTCCACTGTGTAGCAATCTGAACCTATTTGTCAAATCCTCACTTATGTTTCATAAATGCTATAAAGTTAAGTCATAGAGAAAATTTTATTTCAACAGTTTTCACTAGAAGCAAGAACTTTGAACCACATGGCATTTAGAGATTGCTTTTTCCTAATTTAAAATTATGGTTTTAAATAGATAGAAAATCCCTGGAAGTTTGCCCAAGAATGAACACTGGTCCCTACTGGGGAGTATCATTGGGAAACAGGGAAAGTCTTATTTTCAATCCAGGGCACAAGAAACAATGAAACTCTACTTCTTATTTCCTTTCCCTTTGACCAAGTTTATTTAGAAATTTTAATAAAGATGAAAGTTCAGCTGAGGAAGAATAAAGAAAGCAAAGAGCCTGGATTTTTTCCAAATGGAAAAATTAAGCCTTGAATACTCTGGGATTTGGAAATGTCGTGTGTGTGTGTGTGTGTGTGTGTGTGTGTGTGAAGTTTTGACAGTCATTTTCCTCTTTGAAAATCAGGTTTTGCCTAGTCTGCTCCATCTTATGATATTCCCACTTCAGAAAAATACTTGCTATGGCTGTCTTCCTAATAGGCCCCATGGTTTTGTTTCTAAGTAACATTTTTTTCTTATTACAAAATTAAGAAAGACCATAAAAATAATTTTAAAATAATAAAATTTTCAAATATTATAAAAATGTATAGCTTAGAAAGTAAATGTCTCATAATTCTATTCCCAGAGAGATTGTGTATGTGTATTTATTTACAGAAATGCAATCATAATTTATATATGTATATGTGTTCTTCTAGTGAAAATCATAGAAATAAAATTTTCTCTATGACTTAATTGTATAACATTTATGAAACATAAGTGAGGATTTGAAAAATAGATTCAGATTGCTATACAGTAGATAAGTGTTCTGGGCTTAAAAAATTTTCCCCCTGCCAACTGAGAAGGCGAAAGAGAAAAGTATTTGAGTCAAAGGAAACTTTAATTTTACATATTTATATAAATCATGTCTTTTGTTCCACTAAACTCAAAAGTTTTAGCAGGCAATCGAAAAATCTGCATATAACTTATAGTAGGCTGTCTTTAACCAAGTTTCCTCCATATCTGCCATTCTGCATTTGTGGATTAAACCAACTGCAAATTGTATAGTACTGTAGTATTTACTATTGAAAAAAATACCTGTATAAGTATTTCACAGTTCAATCTGTATACAAATACACACACAATTCTGCAATTTGGTTTTCCATATAAAAAATATTCTAAGTACATTTCTATATCAGTATGTATTGATCTAACCTATTTTATTAAAAAATAGAAGGCTTGCTTTTTGAATAAATAGCCAACAGAAAGTCCTGCATATAAATAGATCTGCATATAAATCCTAGCTCTAATATATAGCTGTGTAAAATTTGATATATCAATTTCTCCATGAATTTCAGCTTATCGACCTATAAAATAAAACTAATAATAGCTACCTAATAAGGTTGTGAAATATATAATGAGAAAACTCATATACAGTGCCAGTCAGATGGAAGCCATTTAAGTTAGCTCCTGTCATACCCTTTGTAGACTTTGCAGTAAGCCTATGCAAATCTGTTGATCTTTTCTCCCACCACCCTCCAAAATAAGTCTATCAACTCTTTGGAGATATTCAGAAACAAACACATTTTCAAAGTGTCAGTATTTGGAATTCTTAGAAGACGTTTTGTCAATGTAAGTAATTATTACTTGTAAAAAATATCAAATCTAAATTAAAATGCTTAAAAATAAGGCTCTCTAGCTTATCCAAGCATTTCTGAGGAATATCAGGTTCTTTGTGTTAATAACTTAAACTTGCTAGGAATCACTTGTCTAGATAAAAACTGTAAAAGATGCTCTCTTTAGTTAAAAGATTCTTTATAAAATATATACTTATATATATTTTAAAGGATGGGATGCTGTTATGGACTGGAAAGATGTCCTGTCAGGAGGGGAAAAGCAAAGAATGGGCATGGCTCGCATGTTTTACCATAGGTAAGTATATTATACTCAAGTAATGACTATTCCATTGTTGTAACCAAAAAATGTTTGAATAGGATTCCGTGCCCTCATCTTTAGTCTGAAAATATTTTTCTGAAAAACTAGTGCTTAGAATTTACAGTTTTTTAATTTCCTAGGTTATTTTTTTAATGTGACAGAAATCTCCAAGTATTTAAAAAAAATTTTTTGTTGAGTAATGTTTGATGAAAAAATTAAATTTTTATATGTCCTAAGTTTGAAAATAGGATTATTATTAATTTTAAAATGTGAAGAATACATAACCACTGTTATACTGTTGTGAACACAGGAGGTAGACATTCAGTAATACTTCTCAATTAAATTATTAAATTCAAACTAAATTAATTTTCTAACCACTCAGTAGCCTATAAAACTTAGTAGTGCTCTCCTCCTTGAAAATCAGAGGCATATCCAATGGAAAAAGGAACCAGCCAGCCTAAGTCTTCATGGACTCAGAAATAAAGAGATGCAGGAAAAAATTTCTCTTGATAAAACTTTTCTATTTGCAACCAGCTTCATAGCCTTTTGAATTCAAGGTACCAAACCTAAGACGTATTAGAAGAAGTATTAAAGCTATTCTGATTTATTCCTCTTTTTTGTCCTATTCTTCTGTGAAAAATTCCCACTTTTTTTTTTTTTACATTAGGCCTCTGGCAATGAAAAGTGAGTTGTTACTCACTTTTAATACTTTTATCTTGGGCAAAAAAGCCCAAGAGTTATGTACATGAATGCCTGAATAGACCATAAGCTGGGGCATATGCCATACTCTTGAAGAAGCTGCAGTGGAAACAATAATATCTTCATAGGGAACATTTAAAAGCTGATAAAAACCACACACAAAAAAATTATCAAGTAAGCCTCATTAAACACTTAGCAACAAGTTGGCTACCAATTTTTTAAAAATCTTTTATTATGGAAAAACCATTACAACTTCATCAAAGAAGAGAAAATTGTAAGATGAACCCCATATTCTCATCACACTGATTTAATACAGCACTTGATTTATCTATTTTTTATTTATGAAGCATTTTAAAGCAAATCCAAAATCATGGAATTTTTTCATTAAATACTTTGACATCAATCTCTGAAATATTAGGATATTTTCTTACATAATATATCATAATCGTAACTAAAAATTTGATAATAATCATTTAAAATCATTTAATACCTGGTTCATATTCATTTTCCCTGATTGTCTCAAAAATATTTTTTTATACTTGGTTTGTTCAAACCAAGATCCAAGCAAATTTTATATACTGAATTTTGTTGTTGTATATCTTTTAATTATTTTTTAAAGAGTCTCTTCTTCTCCCTGCCTCTGTCCCCTTCCCCCATCTTTTATGCCATTGACTTGTTAAAGAAACTGGGTCAGTTGTCCTGTAAGAATGTTGTCCTTTGTAGATTGGTCTGATTCCTTCCTCATGAGATCCCTTTACCTCTTTCCTCAATCTCCTATTTGTCTTGTAAACTGGAAATTAGAGCTAAAAGCTTGATTATATTTAGGTTCAGGCTTTTTGGTAAGAATATAACATAAAATATTTATCATTAAAAAATAATTTAAACAACTTTATTAAATATAATTATATGTTTATTTTATAAAAGTAGAAAATATGATAAGTAAAAATAAGAAAAAATCTGTTGTCTCACTACCTGTAACACATAAAATTTTGGTATAGTTTTTTCTCTATTTTGGTATACAAAAGTTGGTTGCTATTTTTTAATGTAACTACTTTCATACGTATATTGCAGTTTGTATCCCTCTTATTTTTTTTTGGCCACACCACACGGCTTGAAGGATCTTAGTTCCCTGACCAAGGATCGAACCCAGGCCTGTGGCAATGAAAGCACAGAGTCCTAACCACTGGACTGCCAGGGAATTCCCTATATCTCTCTTTTTATTTTGTATGCTATTATGTGTACTATTATGTAATAGCTAGCCAGGGTTTATTTATTAGTATTATCATTAGTGTTATTATTATTATAACAGTTATGTACCAAATACATAAATGTATTTAAGTATACAATTCTATGACTTTTGACAAATGTATATACATTATGTAACCAATATCCCAATTAACATAAAGAATGTTTCCATCACCATAGAAAGTCTCTCATGCCCCTTTCCAGTCAAATCTCTCCGCAGACAATTTCTGTTCTGATTTCTATCCTCATAAATTACTTCTCCTGTTCTACAATTTCATATAAATTAAATCATACAAATATGTATTATTTTTGTGTTATACCTGGATTTTATTAATGAAAAAGTATTGTGTAATAACATGGTATTTGTAATAATGACACAGTTAGTTCAAGAATATGGCAAGCTAAAGAAGTATGAACCAAAACTTGTGAACTCAGAATTTTTAGTGAAGTGCATTTTGGAATGACCATTTTGAGATGATTTGGTGAGATTCAAGAGTAAACTTTACAGTGTGACGTTTATGACTAGCTGTTACCCACTATTACCCTGAATCTGTTTGAGCCTCATCCATAAATACTCACTAATATGATCCCCAGCATAATTGGTGAAATGTAATATGATGGAATGTAAGGTATGACCATAAATTTCTCACCATGTCAGTGTGTTAATAAGATAAGCTCTGTAAGAAAAAACAACAGGCATTAATAAAAGATGCTAACCTAAATAGATTTTAAGTACCTATAACTTAAAATAAGTACTTGAAACTTTTGTATCTAAAATATTTTGGATATAATGTGGTACTGAATAAAAATAAAGTTATAACAGTGGAAAGAATTTAGTGCTCCACAGAAAGATGAGGGGAGATGAGCAAGTTGAAAAGCAGAATTTATTGAGAAAAAAATAAAATGAAATAGAAATGCTAAATCCAGTGAAGGACCTGCACTGTTGGTGAGAATGTAAGTTGGTGCAGCCACTGTGGAAAACAGTATGGAGGTTCCTCAGAAAACTAAAAATAGAATTACCATATGATTCAGCAATCCCACTCCTGGGCATATATCTGGACAAAACTATAATTCAAAAAGATACATGAACCCCTGTGTTGATAGCAGCACTATTCACAATAGCCAAGACATGGAAACAACCTAAATGCCCATCAACAGATGAATGGATAAAGAAGATGTGGTATATATATACAGTGGAATACTACTCAGGCATAAAAAAGAATGAAATAATGCCATTTGCAGCAACATGGATGCAACTAGAGATTATCATACTAAGGAAAGTAAGTCAGAAAGAGAAAAACAAATACCATATGATGTCATTTATATGTGAAATCTAAAATATCACACAAATGAACTCCTCTGTGAAATGGAAACAGACTCACAGACAGAAAGAACAGACTGGTAGTTGCCAAGGGGGAGGGGCTGGGGGAGGGATGGAGTAAGAAGTTGGGATTAGCAGATGTAAGCTTTATATATAGAATGGATAAACAACAAGGTCCTACTATATAGCACAGAGAACTATATTCAATATCCTGTGATAAATCATAATGAAAAAGAATATCAAAAAAGAATGTATAGGGGCTTCCTTGGTGGTGCAGTGGTTAAGAATCCTCCTGCCGATGCAGGGGACGCGGGTTTGTGCCCTGGTCCGGGAAGATCCCACATGCCATGGAGCGGCTGGGCCCGTGAACCATGGCTGCTGGGCCTGCACGTCTGGATCCTGTGCTCTGCAACGGGAGAGGCCACAACAGTGAGAGGCCCGCGTACCGCAAAAAAAAAAAAAAAAAAAAGAATGTATAGGGACTTCCCTGGCAGTCCAGTGGTTAAGCCTCCATGCTTCCAATGCAGGGGGTGCGGGTTCGATCCCTGGTCAAGGAACTAAGATCCCACATGCCACGCAGCATGGCTGAGGGGGAAAAAAAAAAGTGTGTGTGTGTGTGTGTGTGTGTGTGTGTACCTGAATCACTTTGCTGTAGAGCAATGATCAACACAACATAGTAAATCAACTATACTTCAATAAAAAGTAAAAATAGGGCTTCCCTGGTGGCACAGTGGTTAAGAATCCACCTGCCAATGCAGGGGACACGGGTTTGAGCCCTGGTGTGGGAAGATTCCACATGCCGTGGAGCAACTGAGCCTGTGCACTACAACTACTGAGCCTGCCCTCTAGAGCCTGCAAGCCACAACTACTGAGCCCACCTGCCACAACTACTGAATCCTGCATGCCTAGAGCCCATGCTCCACAACAAGAGAAGCCACCGCAATGAGAAAGCCCACACACAGCAACAAAGACCCAATGCACCCAAAAATAAATAAATAAAATAAATAAAATTTTTTAAGTAAAATTTTTAAAAAATCGAGTGAAGGAAAAGTATAATAATGAGAAAGTGCCTCCCCTCATTCTCAAAGGGTTAATAACAAGATTTGAGTTGTAATGTGGAACACTTGAGCTAACTAAAATGGAGAACTTTCGCAAGGAGTATTAAGTATCAAAGTTGTATACTCTTTTTGAGAGGATTTTAATTTTTCTTAAAGGATTACTATTTTTATTTTTGGGGGGGTACTTTTTCCTTTTTTTTAACAACTTTATTGGAGTATAATTCTTTACAATGTTGTGCTAGTTTCTGCTGTATAACAAAGTGAATCAGTTATATGTATACATATATCCCGATATCCCCTCCCTCTTGCGTCTCCTTCCACCTTCCTTATCCCACCCCTCTAGGTGGACACAAAGCACTGAGCTGATCTCCCTGTGCTATGTGGCTGCTTCCCACTACCTATCTATTTTACAGTTGGTAATGTATATATGTCCATACCACTCTTGCACTTCATCCCAGCTTACCCTTCCCTTTCCCTGTGTCCTCAAGTCCATTCTCTACATCGGCATCTTTATTCCTGTCCTGCCCTTAGGTTTCTCAGAACGTTTTTTTTTTTTTTCAGATTCCATATATATGTGTTAGCATACGGTACTTGTTTTTCTCTTTCTGACTTACTTCACTCTGTATGACAGACTCTAGGTCCATCCACCTTGCTACATATAACTCAATTTCATTTCTTTTTATGGCTAATATTCCATTGTATATATGTGCCCATCTTCTTTAACCATTCATCTGTCAATGGACACTTAGATTGCTTCCATGTCGTGGCTATTCTAAATAGTGCTGCAATGAACATTGTGGTACATGACTCTTTTTGAATTATGGATTTCTCAGGGTGTATGCCCAGTAGTGGGATTGCTGGGTAGTATGGTAGTTCTATTTTTAGTTTTTTAAGGAACTCCATACTGTTCTCCATAGTGGCTGTATCAACTTACATTCCCACCAACAATGCAAGAGGGTTCCCTTTTCTACACACCCTCTCCAGCGCTTACTGTTTGTAGATTTTTTGATGATGACCATTCTGACTGGTGTAAGGTGATACATCATTGTAATTTTGATTTTGCATTTCCCTAGTGATTAGTGATGGTGAGCATTCTTTCATATGTTTGTTGGCAATCTTTATATCTTCTTTGGAGAAATGTCTATTTAGGTCTTCTGCCCATTTGTGGATGGGGTTGTTTTTTTTTTTCGATATTGAGCTATATTAGCTGCTTGTATATTTTGGAGATTAATTCTTTGTCAGTTGCTTCATTTGCAAATATTATCTCCCATTCTGAGGGCTGTCTTTTTGTCATGTTTATGGTTTCCTTTGCTATGCAACAGCTTTTAAGTTTAATTAGGTCCCATTTGTTTATTTTTGTTTTTATTTCCATTTCTCTAGGTGGTGAGTCAAAAAGGATCTTGCTGTGATTTATGGCAGAGTGTTCTGCCTATGTTTTCCTCTCAGGGTTTTATAGTGTCTGGCCTTACATTTAGGTCTTTAATCCATTTTGATTTTATTTTTGTGTATGGTGTTAGGGAGTGTTCTAATTTCATTCTTTTACATTTGGCTTTCCAGTTTTCCCAGCACCACTTATTGAAGAGGCTGTCTTTTCTCCATTTTATATTCTTGCCTCCTTTATCAAAGATAAGTTGACCATATGTGCATGGGTTTATCTCTGGGCTTTCTATCCTGTTCCATTGATCTATAGTTCTAGTTTTGTGCCAGTACCATACTGTTTGGATTACTGTAGCTTTGTAGTATAGTCTGAAGTCAGGGAGCCTCATTCCTCCAGCTTCGTTTTTCTTTCTCAAGATTGCTTTGGCTATTTGGTGTCTTTTGTGTTTCCATACAAATTGTGAAATTTTTTGTTCTAGTTCTGTGAAAAATGCCATTGGTAGTTCGATAGGGATTGCCTTGGATCTCTAGATTGGTTTAGGTAGTATAGTCATTTTCACAATGTTTATTCTTCCAATCCAAGAACATGGTATATCTCTCCATCTGTTTGTAACATCTTTAATTCCTTTCATCAGTGTCTTATAGTTTTCTGCATACAGGTCTTTGATCTCCTTAGGTAGGTTTATTCCTAGGTATTTTATTCTTTTTGTTGCAGTGGTAAATGGGAGTGTTTCCTTAATTTCTCTTTCAGATTTTTCATCATTAGTGTATAGGAATGCAAGAGATTTCTGTGCATTCATTTGTATCCTGCTATTTTACCAAATTTACTGATTACTCCTTCTAGTTTTCTGGTATCATCTTTAGGATTCTCTATGTATAGTATCATGTCATCTGCAAACAGTGACAGTTTTACTTCTTTTCCAATTTGTATTCCTTTTATTTCTTTCTCTTCTCTGATTGCTGTGGCCAGTACTTCCAAAACTATGTTGAAAAATAGTGGTGGTGATTTTATCATGAATGGATGTTGAATTTTGTCAAATGCTTTTTCTGCATTTTTCAAGATGATCATGTGGTTTTATCTTTTCTTTTGCTGATGTGGTGTATTTCATTGATTGATTTGCTTATGTTGAACCATCCTTGTGAACTTGGGATGAATCCCACGTGGTTGTGGTGTATGAACTTTTTAATGTGTTGTTGGATTAGGTTTGCTAATTTTTTGAGAATTTTTGTGTCTACATTCACCAAAGTTGTTGGCCTGTAATTTTCTTTTTTGGTGGTGTCTTTGTCTGCTTTTGGTATCACAGTGATGGTGGCTTCATTAGAATATCTTTGGGAGTGTCCTCTCCTCTTCAACTTTTTGGAAGAGTTTGGGATGGATCAGTGTAAGTTCTTCTTTGTATGTTTGGTAGAATTCTCCTGTGAAGCCATCTGGTCCTGGACTTTCATTGGCATTTATTCTAAAATATCAGAATTTCTTCAGAGGAAGTTGTCCTGGTAAATACTTGGTACTGATTTTCAAGCCTGAAATAAACAATAAATGACAGGCATGAGTTGACCTTTGGTCCCATTAACAAAACTAAGTCATGCTACTGAGTACCAAATAAGCCCGGACAGGCTTGAAAGAAAACAGAGAAAAGGAAAAAAAGATAAAGAGCTGTGGGGTGAAAATGAAATGGTGGCAAATAATAGGTGCCTCTGATAGTAGTAAACAATCATTTCCAGAGTAAAAATTGAGCTAGGAAATAAAATTGTTGAGTATAATCAGAAAAATATTTACTGATTTTTTTCCTTAAGAAAATGGTCTCAAAGTTACTAGGTTAAATACCTACTCTAAATTTGTCAGATTAAGCATACTTACTTTTGTAGGGTCTTCGATCAATGAAATTCCGTTAATTGTGATTAGGTACTCACATTGTTGATAAAATTATCTTCTCAATAAATGTTTGCCAACAGGATTGTGACCTGTTTGATAGTTAGCTACTATGTGTAATGTATTTTCTGTGTTAATTAGTCAGAACCTTGTCACCAAGAATGAACCTGCGTGCTGCAGGAAAGTGCATTCAGTAAGCTGTCTTATTTTTCCTCTGCCTCATATTCACGATTCACCCATCTGCAATAAAGCATATTGTATTATGAGCAGGTATCAAAAAATCTATTTTAAAATCTAAGAAGAGATGTAGAGAACAAACATATGGACACCAAGGGGGAAAAGGGGGATGGGATAAATTGGGAGATTGGAATTGACATATATCCATTATTGATAATAAAATAGATAACTAATGAGAACCTACTGTATAGCTCAAGAAACTGCTCATTGCTCTGTAGTGACCTAAATGGGAAGGAGAGCCAAAAAAGAGGGGATATATGTATACATATGGCTGATTCACTTTGCTGTACAGTAGAAACTAACACAACATTGTAAAGCAACTATACTCCAATAAAAATTAATTAAAAAAGTAAAATCTAAGAAAATATGAAATTCT
Source organism: Orcinus orca (assembly GCF_937001465.1). NCBI lineage: Eukaryota > Metazoa > Chordata > Mammalia > Artiodactyla > Delphinidae > Orcinus > Orcinus orca. Next base: position 30,609,871 of record NC_064569.1, on the reverse strand, counting down.
AGTCTGAAGAGGGGTAATGACTTCTTTTTTGCTTTATTATTTATCACCATTAATATTGTCATTTTTCTCTTTTGCTCCTTTAAAATTGTTAACCTTGCAGCTCATATTGCCCAAAGAAAGATTTATAATTCAAAATGAAAAATTTTAATGTATTTGTGCTTATTTTTAAGACCAAAATATGCATTGCTGGATGAATGCACCAGCGCTGTCAGCATTGATGTTGAAGGAAAGATATTTCAGGCTGCGAAAGGGGCTGGAATTTCCTTACTTTCTATAACACACAGGCCTTCTCTTTGGTAAGTGTTTCCAATGCTCATTTATGATAGATGATTTTTCTTTATATTTCTGAAAGAATAACTTTGCCAAAGTTTTTACTATAGAGCATAAGACATTTCAGTTATTTTCTGCCTGTATTTCTCTTAACGTTAAACTATGTCTAAAAGAGTAAAATCAATCTCAAGCTAAAGGATGAAGTTTATGTATTTGATAACATATGACAGAGATTAGTGATCTTTTCTGTATACTTCTGAGTAACTATCTTTAGGCTTTTAAGATTTCCAAAAATTTGACTGCCCAATGGGTGGGACCTTACCAAAATTAAATTGAAAACAATGTATTTCTATGTCAAGGGAAAAATTGAAATGTGAAAATACTGCTATTAAAATATGAGAGCTAAAATAAAAGTAATGGAAGAAAAAAAGGTACACCAAACCTAACATTATAACAATAAATGTTTTGAAAATTATCATCACATTCCAATAATTCTGCAAGGAAGTAGAAAAATCCACTGATTTTTTAAAACTGAAACAGTCATTATTCCATAGCATACACTGGGAAAGAATATATTACATAATTTACATCATCTTTTTAGTTCTTTTTTAAATATCCAGGAAAAAGAAATACCACAACTTGATATCCCTCCAAATGATTAAGTTGGAGAAAGCACAGGAAAATAAAGCATGGTTGTTTTTGCTTTGTTTTAAGGAAAAATGAACAAAAATGTTTTATAAATAATATTTCATAAAACTAATGGGCCCTCCCATCAGGAAACTTGCACAAGCCTCTTAGATAGCCTCATCCACCAGAGGGCAGACAGCAGAAGCAAGAAGAACTATAATCCTGCAGCCTGTGAAACAAAAACCATGTTCACGGACAGATAGACAAGATGAAAAAGCAGAGGGCTATGTACCAGATGAAGGAACAAGATAAAACCCCAGAAAAACAACTAAATGAAGTGGAGATAGGCAACCTTACAGAAAAAGAATTCAGAATAATGATAGTGAAGATGATCCAGGACCTCAGAAAAAGAATGAAGGCAAAGATTGAGAAGATGCAAGAAATGTTTAACAAAGACCTAGAAGAATTAAAGAACAAACAAACAGAGATGAACAGTACAATAACTGAAATGAAAAATACACTAGAAGGAATCAATAGCAGAATAACTGAGGCAGAAGAACAGATAAGTGACCTGGAAGACAGAATGGTGGAATTCACTGCTGCAGAACAGAATAAAGAAAAAAGAATGAAAAGAAATGAAGACAGCCTAAGAGACCTCTGGGACAACATTAAATGCAAAAATATTCGCATTATAGGGGTCCCAGTAGGAGAAGAGAGAGTGAAAGGACCCAAGAAAATATTTGAAGAGATTATAGTTGAAAACTTCTATAACATGGGAAAGGAAATAGCCACCCAAGTCCAGGAAGTGCAGAGAGTCCCATACAGGATAAACCCAATGAGAAAGACTCCAAGACACATAGTAATCAAATTGGCAAAAATTAAAGACAAAGAAAAAGTATTGAAAGCAGCAAGGGAAAAACGACAAATAACATACAGGGGAACTCCCATAAGTTTAACAGCTGATTTCTCAACAGAAACTCTACAAGCCAGAAGGGAGTGGCATGACATATTTAAAGTGATGAAAGGGAATAACCTACAACCAAGATTACTCTACCCAGCAAGGATCTCATTCAGATTCGATGGAGAAATCAAAAGCTTTACAGACAAGCAAAAGCTAAGAGAATTCAACACCACCAAACCAGCTCTAAAACAAATGCTAAAGGAACTACTCTAAGTGGGAAACACACGAGAAGAAAAGGACCTACAAAAACAACCAAAAACAATTAAGAAAATGGTAATAGGAACTTATATATCAATAATTACCTTAAACATGAATGAATTAAATGTTCCAACCAAAAGACACAGGCTCGCTGAATGGATACAAAAACAAGACCCATATATATGCTGTCTACAAGAGACCCACTTCAGACTGAGGGACATGTACAGACTGAAAGTGAGGAGATGGAAAAAGATATTCCATGCAAATGGAAATCAAAAGAAAGCTGGACTAGCTATACTCATATCAGATAAAATAGACTTTAAAATAAAGAATGTTACAAGACACAAGGAAGGACACTACATAATTATCAAGGGATCAATCCAAGAAGAAGATATAACAATTATAAATATATATGCACCCAACATAGGAGCACCTCAATACATAAGGCAAATGCTAACAGCTCTAAAAGAGGAAATGGACAGTAACACAATAATAGTGAGGGACTTTAACACCTCACTTACACTAATGGATAGATTATCCAAAATGAAAATAAATAAGGAAACAGAAGCTTTATATGACACAATACACCAGATAGATTTAATTGATATTTATAGGACATTCCATCCAAAAACAGCAGATTACACTTTCTTCTCAAGTGCACATGGAACATTCTCCAGAATAGATCACATCTTGGGTCACAAATCAAGCCTCAGTAAATTTAAGAAAATTGAAATCATATCACGCATCTTTTCTGACCACAATTGTATGAGATTAGAAATCAATTACAGGGAAAAAAAAGTAAGAAACACAAACACATGGAGGCTAAACAATACGTTACTAAATAACCAAGAGATCACTGAAGAAATCAAAGAGGAAATCATAAAATACCTAGAGCGAAATGACAATAAAAACATGACGATCCAAAACCTATGGGATGCAGCAAAAGCAGTTCTAAGACGGAAGTTTATAGCAATACAATCCTACCTCAAGAAACAACAAACATCTCAAATAAACAACCTAACCTTACACCTAAAGCAACTAGAGAAAGAAGAACAAAAAAAACCCCAAAGTTAGTAGAAGGAAAGAAATCATAAATATCACAGCAGAAATAAATGAAATAGAAACAAAAGACAGTAGCAAAAATCAATAAAACTAAAAACTAGTTCTTTGAGAAGATAAACAAAATTGATAAACCATTAGCCAGACTCATCAAGAAAAGGAGGGAGAGGACTCAAATCAATAAAATTAGAAATGAAAAAGGAGAAGTTACAACTGACACTGCAGAAATACAAAGCATCCCAAGAGACTACTACAAGCAACTCTATGCCAATAAAATGGGCAACCTTGAAGAAATGGACAAATCCTTAGAAAGGTATAACCTTCCAAGACTGAACAAGGAAGAAATAGAAAATATGAACAGACCGATCACAAGCACTGAAATTAAGACTGTGATTAAAAATCTTCCAAAAAACAAAAACCCAGTACCAGATGGTGTCACAGGTGAATTCTATCAAACATTTAGAGAAGAGCTAACACCCATCCTTCTCAAACTCTTCCAAAAAATTGCAGAGGAAGGAACACTCCCAAACTCATTCTATGAGGCCACCATCACCCTGATACTAAAACCAGATAAAGATACTACAAAAAAATAAAATTACAGACCAATATCACTGATGAATGTAGATGCAAAAATCCTCAACAAAATACTAGCAAACAGAATCCAACAGCACATTAAAAGTATCATACACCATGAGCAGGGATGCAAGGATTCTTCAATATACGCAAATCAATCAATGTGATACACCATATTAACAAATTGAAGAAGAAAAACAATATAATTATCTCAATAGATGCAGAAAAAGCTTTTGACAAAATTCAACACCCATTTATTATAAAAACTCTCCAGAAAGTGGGCCTAGAGGGAACCTACCTCAACATAATAAAGGCCATATATGACAAACCCACAGCAAACATCATTCTCAATGGTGAAAAATTGAAAACATTTCCTCTAAGATCAGGAACAACACAAGAATGTCCACTCTCACCAGTACTTTTCAAAATAGTTTTGGAAGTCCTAGCCACAGCAATCAGAGAAGAAAAAGAAATAAAAGGAATACAAATTGGAAAAGAAGAAGTAAAACTGTCACTGTTTGCAGATGACATGATACTATATATAGAGAATCCTAAAGATGCCACCAGAAAATTACTAGAGCTAATCAATGAATTTGGTAAAGTAGCAGGATACAAAATTAATGCCCAGAAATTGCTTGCATTCCTATACACTAATGATGAAAAATCTGAAAGAGAAATTAAGGAAACACTCCCATTTACCATTGCAACAAAAAGAATAAAAGACCTAAGAATAAACCTACCTAGGGAGACAAAAGACCTGTATGCAGAAAACTATAAGACACTGAGTAAAGAAATTAAAGATGATACAAACAGATGGAGAGATATACCATGTTCTTGGAGTGGAAGAATCAATATTGTGAAAATGACTCTACTACCCATAGCAATCTATAGATTCAATGCAATCCCTATCAAATTAACAATGGCATTTTTAACAGAACTAGAACAAAAAAACCTTAAAATTTGTATGGAGACACAAAAGACCTGGAATAGCCAAAACGGTCTTGAGGGTCAAAAACAGAGCTGTAGGAATCAGACTCACTGACTTCAGGTTATACCTCAAAGCTACAGTAATCAAGACAATATGGTACTGGCAGAAAAACAGAAATATAGATCAATAGAACAGGATAAAAAGCCCAGAGATAAACCCACCCACCTATGGTCAACTAATCTATGGCAAAGGAGGCAAGGATATACAATGGAGAAAAGACTGTCTCTTTAATAAGTGGTGCTGGGAAAACTGGACAGCTACATGTAAAAGAATGAAATTAGAACACTCCCTAACACCATACACAAAAATAAACTCAAAATGGATTAGAGACCTAAATGTAAGACCGGACACTGTAAAACTCTTAGAGGAAAACATAGGAAGAACACTGTTTGACATAAATCACAGCAAATTCTTTTTTGATCCACCTCTTAGAGTAATGGAAATAAAAAGAAAAATTAACAAATGGGAACCTAATGAAACTTAAAAGTTTTTGTAAACCAAAGGACACTACAAACAAGACAAAAAGACAACCCTGAGAATGGGAGAAAAAATTTGCAAACGAATCAATGGACAAAGGATTAATCTCCAAATATATAAACAGCTCATGCAGCTCAATATTAAAAAAAACAAACAACCCAATCCAAAAATGGGCAGGAGAAAAAAAAAACCTAATGGTATTTTTCCTTTTTAAAAAATTATGATACCATTTTTATCATTCCCCTACTTTTTTATTGATTCATCATCATAATAATAGTTGCTAATGCCGATTCAGCACCTATTCTATTCCAGGCTCATTTTATTTAAGCCTAATAACAACACTATAGAGTACAGGTAGTCTAATTATTCCCATTATACAGATGAAGAAACTGAGAGCTAGAAAAATGAGAAAAGTAATTTACTGTGATCATACTCCCTATACTCTACTATATTGCTCTACGTATTTAAGGAACTCAAAATGTATCTCATGCATAAATCATAAAAACACTTTTTCATTCACACTGAGTTCTATCTCTACATTCGCATTTCTATTTCATAAATCAAAATCTTTTCCTTTGACAAGTTAGTAACGATATAATGGACTCTATATGCTTTGGCCTCCTATTTCCCAAGGGACAGGAAGGATTCTTCCTCTCTCTCTGACTGGAGCATTCTTTGGCATGTGGCTGATCACATTTATGCCAAATCTGTCATTATATACACGACTTCAAACCTAGACTAAGTAGCAAGCTTTATTTGAGTTAAAGCCTTTGGGTCTTTGAAGCCTTTCCAGGCCTTCTACCTTATAGAAATGTTTACTTTAAAATTGTGAGTAAGCTGAGCATTCCATGCAGATCAGGCTTTAATTGTTCAACCTTCTTTGACTGAATTCTACTTCTATAGAGAAGATAATAATCTATTTCACACTTTATTTAAACATTCATATTTTTCATATTTTTCTTTCCTCAGATAGTTTACCTGAAAATAGAGGATTTCATGAAGTGACCCTTTCTACAGAATTTTGTAGTTTGTCTCTCTGTTGTTAAAGAATTAATTAGCATCTGGAGTGATAGGACCCTGATTTGCCAGTCTCCCCAGAGGCAGTCTGGATCTAGTCCAGGATGAGGTAGAGTCCATGTCAGTGAGTGTGATTGCTCTGATTTCCCCTTGGATAAAACCAACAGGAACTGGTTTAAGACAGTCATGACATATGCCTGTGGAACCAGGCCAGATGAACTCTTGAGTCCTTTCTGGCTCTTAGTCTTGGTGTTTTTCTGACTTTTATCAATGGGTTTATTATGCCTTCCTGTCATTTAGTTCCTATTCAAGTAGCCTAAAGAGGCATTGGAAGCATATTCAGCCATTTTTTTCTTAATTTAAGAACAAAGAAGTTTTTGTTGTTGTTGTTGGTATTGTTGTTTTTAAGACTTTTTTTTAGTTTTAGGTTCACAAAAAGATTGAAAGGAACAGAAATATGCCTTATACTCTCTGCCCAAACATGCATAGCCTCCCCCATTATCAACATCCCCCACCAGAGTGGTATAATTGTTACAACTGATGAACCTATACTGACACATCATTATCATCCAAAGTCCATAATTTACATTAGGGTTCACTTAGTGTTGTGCAGTCTGTGGGTTTGGACAAATTTATAATTACATGTATCTATCATTATAGTATTATATAGAATATTTTCACTGCTCTAAAAATCCTCTGTGCTCTGCTTATTTATCCCTCCCTCCGCAACACCTAGAAACCACTCATCTTTAATGTTTCCACAGTTTTTCCTTTTCCAGAATGTCATATACCTGGAACCATACAGTATGTGGCCTTTTCAAATTGGTTTCTTTAACTTGGTGATGATAATCATTTAATTTTCCTCCATGTCTTTTCATGGCTTGCTAGCTCATTTCTTTTTAGTGCTGAATGATATTTCACTGTTTTGATGTCACAGTTTGTTTATCCATTCACCTACTGAAGGACATTTGGTTGCCTCCAAGTTTTAGCAATTATGAATAAAGCTGTTATAAACATTCATATGCAGGTTTTTGTGTGGACATGAGTTCTATCAAGTCCTTTGGGTAAATATCAAGGCGTTCAGTTACTGGATCATACTGTTAAGAGTATGTTTAGTTTTGTAAGAAACTGCAAAACTCTCTTCCAAAGTAGCTCTACCATTTTTCATTACCACCAGCAATGAAAGAGAGTTCCTATGGGTCCACAGCTTTACATTTGGTGTTGTCAGTATTCTGGATTTTGTCCATTCAAATAGGTAGGTAGTGGACAATTTTTTAAACAAATAATAAAATCAATTTTATACTTTCTAACAAGAAAAACATGTTTTTAATTGCAGCTACCCATAGTATATTTCCCCGTAAACTGAAAAGCGCATTAGTTCTGCTTTATGAACTAGTTTAGTCATTTTACGTTGTAGAAACCTATTATTTCTGATTATCCTTTCTTCCTACATGAAATTCTTATTTTACCTGAAAAGATTTCAGAAAAGGAAACATATATATTATATTTTTCTCCATAACAACAAATGGGTAATTGTTGATTGTAAAGATGAAAATCAATACCAGTATCAGAAGAGGTCAAAAATTATAGAAGTTTATTAAATTATCTGATTCTTGAATAGAATTACAGTTTTATAATTATCACTATCCAGTGGTTTATCTTATTTGTGTAGAATGTCTGCAGATTATTTCCAATGAGGCTCTGTTAAAATAGTAGTTTCTTTTAAATTCCTCTGACTAAGATAAACTCTGAAATATTATTTTAGCCCATGATATAGAACACACCTTTGAATATCAGGTCATGAAACACCTATACAGTTTCTTCCCCCATGTAAAAACCAAATAATGTTGTAGGACCAGAGTGATGAGCCAAACCTCCAATATAAATTGAAGATGGAAGTTGCTCAAGATCTGAACTACTGTGTTTTAAAGTTGCTCCTGGTTGTAGATCAAAGGTTAGGAAAGCCCAAGAGAAGTTGAGAATGTAATAAACAAAATGATTTTTTTACTATTATTTCTCTTATATCACCATCCTTCTTTTGTTTTTCCATTACTTTTGTTTTAGCTCTCATATTTTAATAGCACTTTTGTCACATTTAAATTTTTTCCCTTAATTTAGGAATACATTGTTTTCAATTTAATTTTTGTCAGGTCCCACCCATTGTGAGGTCAAATTTTTGGAAAACTTAAAACCCTAAAGATAATTACTCAAAAGCATATGGAAAAGATTAATCTCTGTCATATGTTATCAAACATATGAACTTCAGCCTTCAGCTTGAGAGTGATATTTACTCTTTTAGACATAGTTTAACTTAGTTTAGCTTCCCCATCTTACAGCATGTTGAAACCACCCAAACAAAATGGGATGAAACCCAAATTTCTATCAATTGGTGAATGGATAAAATGTGTATGCAATGGAATATTATTCAGCCATAAAAATGAATGAAGTACTAACACTACAACTAGATGAACTTTGAAATCATTTTGTTGGGTAGAAGAAGTCAGTCACAAAAAGCCACATTTTGTATGAGTCCATATATATGAAATGTCCAGAACAGAAAAATCCATAGAGACATAAAGGAGATTGGTGGTTGGCAGGGGATGAGCAGAAGGAGAAATTGGGAGGGACTGCTAATGTGTATGAGCTTTCTTTTTGGGGTGAAGAAACTATTCTGGAATTGGATAGTGCTGATGGTTGCATGAGCTTGTAAACATACCAAAAATCATTGAATTTTACATTTTAAAAGGATGAATTTATGGTATATGAATCATATCTCAGTTTAAAAATGGAGGTAAAAGCTATTTGATATACCCCCACTGATCATAGTAAATAATGACTGATGAGAGCTTAAAAGAGGGCAAGAAGTGAGAAAAACTGTAAGAGAAAAAACTGAGGACACATAAGAACATGTGCCTCTTCAGCATAGTGACAAAATGCAGTGGCTCAGCCATGCAAGGACAGCTCTGCCAGATTACCCTTTTTACACACACCCCACAATTCCCAGAGATTGGTGACCTTAGCCTTCATTTAGGAGAAGGTGAACTGCCTTCTGTCTCATCAATAAAGTCATCTCTATACCTCTCTGAAGTTCCTAATTATGAACTTGAGCCATGAGAAAAGAGATTAAATTATATGAAAGCATGGAAGTATTGATAGCTGAAGATTTCTATCAGTTCATTTTTTTAATGTTTTAAAACTTTAATTTTTGAGAAATTTTTATTTATGTTGACTAACTCATTCCCAAAGGATAGTGTACTAATGAATTGGTATTGTATTTCCTTTATTTTTCTTAGTTATTTTTTTAATAGCCTTTTAAATTTTTACTTTCTTCCCTCTGCTTCCTTTCCTTATTCCCATTCTAAGTGTGCTTTGATATTTATTCATACTGGGCTATGAATATAAATAAATGCAACAGTATGTCTTCCTTTGCAATTCATGTATATTCACAATATAAAATAAATTTAATACAAGCAATAGAACTTCCTAGAGGCTAGACTAATGACTTTTGGAGTAAAAAAATTCACAATATTTTACCTCTTGAGGGATTCTTGAAAATCAAATGTAAAATAGGCACCTTACTTAAAATTTGCCTTTGGATATCAATTAGAATGATAAATCTATAACTAAAATGGCTTTTTGTAATTATTGCTAATAATATTATTTCATTTTGATTATGCAGGAAATACCACACTCATTTATTACAGTTTGATGGTGAAGGAGGTTGGCGCTTTGAACAATTGGACACTGCTATTCGTTTAACACTAAGTGAAGAAAAACAAAAGCTAGAATCTCAGCTAGCTGGAATTCCCAAAATGCAGCAGAGACTCAATGAACTATGTAAAATTTTGGGAGAAGACTCGGTGCTGAAAACAATAAAAAATGAAGATGAGACCTCCTAATTTATTTTGACATGTTTTAAAAGTTAATTTTTAGTTAAAGGCTCAGAGACATTTATAGGGCATGCATTGTGTTAAGCTAAGCACAGAGGAAAAAAAGACAGCAAGAAATGTTTTATAAGATTTTAGCATCAAGGAAATATAAGATCTGACTTTTCAGAAGAAAATAAACGAATGCATTATGTAAGATTCGTCATTATGGCTTATACTAATTCCTAGTGAAAGCCTAATTCACATGTAAAACAGGATTTTCTAGGTAACTTCATAATGGATACTAGATTTGCTAATGTGTATGTGTTGTGTCTGAAATTCTTAACAAACATGGGACATATCTTGAGAATGGACAACTTAAGAGCAGTGTTTGGGTTGAAACAAGGTGATAAAGTTAGAAGTTTGAGTAACATTTCTATCCATTTATGGTTTTTAGATTTAACAGCTAGAATTCATGTTCCTTTATTGCTAGTGGTCAACTAAACCTGTGTACAAAACCTCTAACAGTTTGATAAATAATTTCAATACGAAAGAAATTCTTTTAATGGCAGTGGTTGAAAGAAAGAAGCATGGCTATACTTCTTTTATATGTATAAAATATCCTATTTTTAATTTTAGATTTTGAGCATCTCATGGGCACATAAATTCATTTTAATGAGAATCTTACATATTTGTTAATAAACTTTCATTTTGAAAAGAGAATTGCCAATACAGAAAAGGAGTATCCAAACAATGTTTGTCTCAGCCTGTTACTTTACTTGGAAGGATTATATATTGCAAATTCTGTCCAGAAATACTTAGCTTGTTTTTGTCCCCAAAGGAGGAGTCCACCACATTTTGAAAATAGCAGTGCTATAATAGAATAGAGGGATTTTCAAAATCATAGTAGTAATAACATACATTGGAATAGTACTTTATAATTTACAATCCTCACTTACATCAATTAATTTTAATACTGTGGCAAACTTTTGAGGCAAATATTTTTTTTCCTAGTTTGCTTTTGAGAAAATTGACACTCAGATTTGCTCTAATCATGCAGTTTATTTAGGGGCAGATCCAGGGGTCAAATGAATTTCCCCTGTTTCCCTGGTTCAGTGCTATTTTCAGTATTATCCTTGAAATTCAACTGGGCTATAATAGCAATAAAAGTTAGATGAGATGTTGAAAAGAGAATAAATTTAGTAATGTTAGTGTTATTGTTATTTGATTATTGTTTACAAGGTATGGAAATTTAAGTACAAAATGGAAAGGTTATTGATCTGTGGTTTAAAATAGGTCAGGAGGGCTTCCCTGGTGGCGCAGTGGTTGGGAGTCCGCCTGCCAATGCAGGGGACACGGGTTCGTGCCCCGGTCCGGGAGGATCCCACATGCCACAGAGAGGCTGGGCCCGTGAGCCATGGCCGCTGGGCCTGCGCGTCCGGAGCCTGTGCTCCAAAACGGGAGAGGCCACAACAGTGAGAGGCCCGTGTACCGCAAAAAAATAATAATAAAATAGGGCAGGAAAGTTAGCAAATCTTTCAGCACCTATGCACTCATACGCAATATTAATGTACCCCTACAGTCAGCATTCAGAAGGGGAATTGTGTTATAAATCAATTTAATATTTATTGAACATAATGAGAAAGAATCTGTATGGAATAGTCATATGAAATAAATCTTATATATTCGATTGCCTTGGAGTTGGAAGTATGAGAGCCAGGACTACCATTTTAATCTCCTACTGCGTATGCCACCATGTTTATAGGCCAGAGAAAATGGAAATGCTGTTATTAGTGGTTTAGGATTTTATTTGCATATTTAGACACAGCCATAATAGATGCTAAGTCAGTGATTCTCAGACTTTTTCAGCTGGTAGAGTACCTGTATGTCATTCATGATGCTTGTAATAGAACATGTAATAGAATCATGACATTTTCATATTTTCAATTCTTCCATGCTAAGACATTTTTATTATCAATAAATGTAACCACCTTATGTGAAGGAATGTAATGTAAAATCAAAACCAGTACATCTAAGTTTTTCTGTTAGTATCATTAGCTGTTCATTTATTCATTTGTCAGTCACTACTACTTCCTATTAGAAAAGTGAGGCAGACATCAAAGGTTTAAAAAAAAAGCATGGAACGAAAAATTAAACTTGATGAAAATTATTCATTAATCTAAGTTCTATATTAGCAGTTATTCAGTTTATATGGCTGTAGGGAAAATTCTGGGGCAAATAGCTTAAGTTAATTTTTAAAGATATAAGAAGAAAATGAAAAGTCCTCATTTGAAACATGTACATAATTTTTATGCCTTAATTTTCTTAATTTGAAAAATAAAGCTTTTAGGAACCAATATATTGTGTTTTGAAACTTTGAAAAGAATGCCAAAACAAATATTAGATTTTTAATTAGCCCTTATTTAATATACCCTACCAACTGACTGAAGTAAAGAACTCATTATTTATAATGTACAGGATTCAAGGATGTTTAAAATTCTTTATTAAAAGCTATACACACTGCAGTTTAAATGTTAAAGTTCTAAGAGAAACATGTTTCTTTTTTTTGTTTTTTTTTTTTTGCGGTACGAGGGCCTCTCACTATTGCGGCCTCTCCAGTTGCGGAGCACAGGCTCCGGACGCGCAGGCTCAGCGGCCATGGCTCACGGGCCCAGCCGCTCCGCGGCATGTGGGATCTTCCCAGACCAGGGCACGAACCCGCACCCCCTGCATCGGCAAGCAGACTCAACCACTGCGCCACCAGGGAAGCCCGAGAGAAACGTGTTTTGCATGCGCTTTTTTGTGCCTGTTTTTTTTTCTGAATTTTCTTCCATGACCAATATCCTCTAACTTGCAGGGGAAAAAAATCTTTAATTTGAACTTGTATTTATGTTTCACTTAACTGTTTACAAAATGGTCCAATGAGTATACCATATTTTACTATTCTTATAGTTATATTTTGTGGAAAATGTGACAAGAGTGAGAAATGAAGTAGCCATCTTTGAATATAGATGAGGAAAGGAAAAAGAGAGAATATTTCAATTTTCAAACAAGTTTTACCATGTTATCTATTTTCCCCAATTATTTTGACTTCCGTTTGTTTTGTTTTGGTCAAAAAGAGCTGTAAGTTTATAGAGCTTGATTTTTAAATGTGCTTTTTTTGGTTAACTTATAAACTTGGAAAATAAGTTGCATTCTATGAAAATGTTGTGTTACATTTCTACAGCATGTAATGTTATGCCAAGCATGAGTCTAAAATAGTGTGCATTCTCATCAACAAGATAATGTGTAAAAATCTTTCTCCATTAATCTCAAGGAGAATGATATATCTTGAAATTCAACCCGAGTTTACATTTGTTTCCAATGGGAATGGTTTTCCCTTGATAGTAATTTAGTTTTTGTGTCAAATTTTGTTCTTCCAGTAAAGGTATAAATGAACATGTTAGTTTTTTTTGAGACTTTGCTTCCAAATATAATTTCATATTTGGCAGTAGTTTTAGCTTATTAAAACCTGTTTGGAATAGTTTTTTGATTCCATAAGCCTAGAAAAATTTGTTACACATTGGAACACCGATCCAGAGAATGTTACACACTTCTGAGATATGCATAAAATGGTAATGGTTATTAAACCATCGATTAAAAGAGATGTCTTTGATATAACTACTTTATGGGCAAAATTATTTTCATTTAGAAGTGTAAAGTACTTTCACATAACCCAGAGTATTTACAGGTCTGATGATTTACATTTAGGTATGATTAAGAGTTGTAATGTTTGCCACATGAGCACTTTCAGGTGGATGTATAAAATATTTTTATTAAAAGCATCCCTTCTTCATTGCTGGTACCTTTCCTGATTACCAAGTACAAAACGGCTTTACAGTTTTTATTGTGAAATTTTCAAAACCAATTATCTATACTTATAAGCAGGGGTTGAGTAGTAGTTGTATTAATGAAAGCAAATGAGAAAAATGCCCTTAATGGTAAAAATCACTATGTGGCTAAGCTACAATGTGGTTATGGTGTGAATACATTATAATATAGTCTCCATCCAGTATGCAGTTATTTGAGCTCAGCATTACTTGTGAATTCCTAAATCATCATGAAAAAACTTGATTAATCAAAGCAATTACAGATTATTCCAGTGATAGAAAATATCCTATTTCTATATTTTAAATGATTCTGTTGGGTGTCTACATACACCTCAGTTACAAGTTGTATGATGCACAATTTTGTCAAGTACTGTGCACAGTAGTCACCAAATAGTTGTTTAAATATTTATTTTCTTTATTAATTCAACACATTTATTTATTAAGTACCAACTTATGCCAGACACTGTGCTATGTTCTAGAAATGAATAAAATATGGTCCCTCTCCCAAGAAGCATACGGTCCCCTGAAAATTAGGAAAATGAGTACCTTCATTCGGAGAAAAATTCAATAGCTGCTATTTATTATTTACCAAGTAGGCACAAAGCATTGCATATACATTGACTCATTAAATCTTCACAAAACTCTAATAAAAAAGGAAAGTGAGAACAGAGAAGTTAAGCAATTCATCCAACCTAATGCAGCTACTAAGCTATAGAGCTGAAATTTGAACCTAGAAATATTTGATTACAAAGCCTTTGCAACTCCCCATCACCTTCCTTTTAATTCGTTTAGGTCATTTTTCATTATTACAGTTTTTAACTCTAAAGTTGTAGTATATTTTTTAACTGTCTCAGGGTTTCTGGTTAACCAAAAAGAAGCTTTTTTTTTTCATCTAAAAAGGAAATTTGTCACACAAATTATATTTTTCCTTGTTTTTATTATAAACGATGGATATGGTCCTATGGGAGAAGGAGAACAGAAGGCAAATTTTCAGATATTTTGAGGAAGAAATTCCAAATCGGTTAACATTTATTAATTCAGTAAATATTTATTGACACATTCAAGGTACCAGTTACCATGCTAGGGATTCAGAAGTGAAGGAGACAAACCTTTTCTCAGCCCTCATGAAACATTTTAGTACCTCAATACTAAACAATTTTATTCCTGTTAGATATTGTGGTCCCATCTAAATGGTATATTTGTTTTATAGTGTCTTCTCAGTTCTTATATTTCCTGCCTAAGACCACTCTCTTGCAATATTTAAGCAATAAGCATTTTTTGGCAGCAGAATTCCCTTGATTATACACTTAAGGGCTTCATAAGCCTCATGCCCTCCAACTTGGTCTAAATTACAAGGTCCAATAAAACCAGTCTGTAGGACTATATCATCCTTCACCAGTAGGTGCTCCCATACATTTAGTATGTTGTCTTGAAACCTGAGAAATATGAGCTTCTCAAGTTCAGATCTTGTAAAGTGAGCCAGTTTTGTACAATGAAAAGCATCTCTCTCGTGTTAACACAAAATGAAGATAACTATAGCAGAAAAGTTCTAAAAAGCAAAACACAAAGCAAAACAAAAACAACCAAAAAAAAATCCCCAATAATTATAAAAGTAAATAGACAAGGGTTCCAGAGTTAAGCATATTTAAAACTATATGCTTTATCTCTGTACTTGTGTTCTAATGTAGGTGATATGGTGATTAAGTATTCACCTTATGTATTTTTATGTAATTTAATGCCTATAAAATAGATAAGGCATCAATGAGGCAATGAAATATTAAACACTGAATGATATTCTCTTGGCTCTATCATTTAATTACAGCTTGATCTGTATAAAAGAGGAGATAACTTTATATATCAAATATATTATTTAATTTTTACATATTGAATATATTAAACTTAATACTTAAAAAGTATTGGGTCTAGACATTATGCAGATGTATAAAGTTAGGCAAGTTTACACTAGAAACGTGTCAGAACTCACAAAGGGTGAGGTAAAAGAAGTCCTATAATCAGATGACATTTTATTGGGAAACTAATGTAATGGGAACTTTTGCAACACAGATATTGATAATTCAAGAGTAATAAAAAATGGTTGAAACAATAATCAAAGTCCCCTTGTTTAGGACAGCTTGTTGCTCAATATGGGAAAAGTTTCCAAGATCCATGTAAGTGGGGTTTAGATAAATGAGGGTAATATAGATCCAAACAGATACATATATTTTCCTGCAACCTAACACACACACACACACACACACACACACACACACACACACACCTTAGAAGTTTAATAGTTTAATACAAAAGCAGCATAACGATCTTGAGAACTAAAGTAACTGAATAATTTTTTTATTGTGATAAAAAACATAAACTTTACCATCTTAACCATTTTCAAGTGTATTTTTCAGTAGAGTTAACTACATTCACATTGTTGTGAAACAGATTTCTAGGATTTTTTTATCTTACAAATCTGAAACTTTATCAATAACTCCTCTTTCCCCCTCCTCCCAGCCCCTGGTAACCATCATTCTACTTTCATGAATTTGCCAATGTTAGATACATCATCTAAGTAGAATCATACAGAATTTGTCTTTTTTTAACTGGCTCATTTCATTTAGCATAACGTCCTCAAGTTTAATCCATATTGTGGCTTGTGAAAAGATTTCCTTCCTTTTGAAGGCTGAATAATATTCCATTGTATGTATTACCACCTTTTGTTTATGTTTTCATCCGTTGAAAGAATAGGTTGCTTATTCCTCTTGGATATTGTGTATAGTGCTGCTATGAACATGGGTGTGCAAATATTTCAAGACCCTGCTTTCAATTATTTCGGATATATACCCAGGAATGAAATTGTTGGTTCATATGGTAGTTCTGTTTTTAATTTTTGAGAAACCTCCATTCTATTTTCCATGGTGGCTATACCCATTTACATTCCCTCCAACAATACACAGGGATTCCCTTTCTCCACATCCTAACCAACACTTATTGGTTATCAGTTGTCTATTTGATGATAGTCATTCTAACAGATGTGAGGTTATGTGTCGTTGTGGTTTTGATTTGCATCTCTCTGATTATTAGTAATGTTGAGCATTTTTTCACATGCTTCTTGGTCATTTGTATATCCTCTTTGGAGAAATGTCTATTCAAGTCCTTTGCCTGAAGAATTTTTTAATTAAAACTTGTTTCATGATGTTTAGGACTGCAGTCTGTTTCTTTTGCTTCCAAAAGCTGTCTCCCCTTACCCCTCATCCATCCTTCTGCACCTCATTCCTTTGGCTGTACATGGCAGGTGTTCCCTTTTATTTCCTCCCTTATTCATTTTCTTTCTCAAATCAGGAATGTCTTTATTCCACCAACTTCATCTACCAAAACTCTATCTAGCTTTAAGGATGTCTTAAATTCTTTCCAGTTATACAAAACTTTCTTTTTTAATGCTTATAGAGCACTTTATTTAAAATCCTGTCGTCACATTTATCACATGCTACCTTTTATTCAATTTTATTCATTTGTCACATAATCTAAAATAACCCCCCAACAAGTTCCTCTCTATCACATCAGTTTTATTTATGAAACTTATTTCTCCATTTATCTTATTCATTAATTTCTTAGTTGTTTCTCTCTGTCTACTACCTTTGCCCTCCATAGACTGTGAACTCTGTGGACCAGGAATTTGCTTGTATTATTTATGGCAATATTTATAGCACCTAGAACAATACATGGCAGTTGGAGGACATTTAAAAAGTATTTGTTCAATAGGTGCATAAATGGATGAGTAAACAAATGAATAAAAATAGTGCAAAAGAACAAAAATGAATGAATGAAAGAATATTAATGAGAATGAGTGAAATCACTGAGGAAGAGATATAAAAAGAAGTGCATTCTCTCCTTCATATCCTCATAAACTAAACCCATACTGCTAGGTAAAACTATAATGTGTATTTTTTTTCTTTTCTGCTGAAAAAACTTGAGCATATTGGGATTTCATATATTTGCTTCATCCACCTTCTTTCCTTTTCTCTAGAATAAGTTAAGAAGTAATACACTGGTCTCAGTCTTCCCAACAGGATGCTGATTATAAAAGTTCCCCATAATTTGCTGATTCAGTAGAAATTAGATATCACATTAACTGTCTAATTGGATCACCTAGCTGCATGTTTTCTTTCTTTCTGAGATCCCACAAGTGTATACCCTTCCTCTTTCTACTTCTCTGGGTAGGTGTCAACACCCCTCATGTCAGGTAGAATAGGCCCAGGAATTCGTAGATCCTATACCCTCATTATCAATCCCAATGACCATAAAGAGGTCTTTCTCCAAACTAGAGACATGAATAGACTTTTGCTTTCTTTAATGTTTACATAAAATTCATTAGCAACTGAACAACTTCACCCTAAGGACCACTAGACTCCTGATGGTAAGAACAAAAGGGTGAATTCTAAGGCTAAAGCAATTTAATTCCGACCCATAACAGAGTCTATTAGAATGCAGCACTTCTTCTCTCCTCACAAGCCTCAGGTGTGGCTATGTTGGGCAGTGATTTGTGAAATGCAGCAGGACCCTGTGGGGTCCTCCCAGGTATAAATTCTTTCTGTGTCCCCTGTTTCTTTTGTGTAGGAAATAAGCTTTGTTCAGCCTCCTTGACCTTCCCTGAGTTCCAGAGGGAAGATTCAAACAGCTGCGTATCAGAGAATGGAGGGAATGCAGAAACAAAGAGGAGCAGTCAAGAAACAGTAGTGCAGCCATGGGGCAGTGTCCTGGTTCCTCCTCAAGGAATATATATAACAGAATACCTTTGAATTCTTCTGAAGGAGAAAAGACCCCCAACCACGTGGAGGATGGTAACTTGAGACTGAGAACAAGGGTCCTGGAACACTGCCCTGGTTACCTCACCACCAAATAATCAGAAGAAAATCTGCACACAGTGGAAGATAACAATGACTCTGACCCCCCTCCTCAGGTGATTCTCCCTTTAAAAACTTTCATGGCTGAGCAGAATATTCGGAGCTGGTTTTTGGACATGAATCCACGTTCTCCCCAGGTTGCTGGTCTCCTGAAAAAAAGTAGTTTTTTCCTTTTCCCTTTCATCTCTTGAGTATTGGCTTTCAAGTGGCGAGCAGCTGAACCTGAGCAGTAACATTAGGAAAACAGACTTTGGAGAAAGACTGTTTTGTTGAGTCCTGCCTCTGCCACCTCCTTGATGACCATGTTACTTAATCTCTCCATCCCTTGGGTTTCTCATTTTTAAAGTAGAGATAATAATACTACTTACCTCATAGTATGTTGTGAAGATTGAATGTATTCATACTTATAGAGTGCTCAGGAGAGAGCCTGGCATATGTTTATAGTTATTACCATTTATGCATATACTCGTATGAGTTATCTAAATAAAAATCTAATCAGCATCCCTCAGGAAATGGTTGGTTTTGATTGAGTCATGGAAAAGACAGGGCTAATTTAGAAGAGAGGGGTGGTCCTTTTGGATTAAGAGACCCCCCCCAGGTCTGACTTGTTAGAAGACAACTAGCTTAGTGTCTGATATATTACTATACATCAGTAGTTACTCAATATGTTTGTGGAATAAACGATGGAATAACTGAATGAATAAATTAGCTATTAGCAGAAGAAAAAGGGAGATAGGCACACAAAAAAAGGTAAAAATTCTTTCTTTTGCAATTTTGCCTAGTGTCCAAATGCTAGTTGGCATATCACTTAAATTGTATAGACTTTGCATTGGGTCTTTGCAATGGGTCCACTGGTTACTAAAGCCTAAAATTATGTATAAACTGATGTGTCCAAAAAGTTAAAACACTAATCTTCCTCTCAATTTAGTTTCTCCAGTCCCAAGTCTGCCAGTGTCCCAAGACAATTTTGGCAGATCCACTTCTTTTATTTCTTCCATACAATCCCCTAAAGGGAAGAGGACATGAGGAGGAGAAAGGGACTTGTAGAAAAAGAAAAATAAAGAGAAAGATGAGAAAGAAAAACGGTAATATGAGACTGTGGTTGTAGTACAAAGGAAGGTATGTTTAGAGAGGAGAGGAATAGTAATTCTGGAGACCTATGACCTTCATCACACTGGCTTCCCTCATCTCTGTTACCTTCTCAAGTGAATTTCCAGATTCCCAGGGAACACCTGAATAGATGCTCATTGAAAATCCTCTTTCATTATGATGAGGATGGAAAGTTGGAATGTACCCCAACCTCTTACTGATCTATTTTGACTTATCATATTACCTGAAAACTATATTGATCACACCCATCCAGCAAAACTCCAATCATGTGTGATCCTAATCACTGGTTCTCTTCATGCCTAGACAGGAACAGCTGAGTGTTGATGGAGCAAGTCACTCTTCACAGTAAAATCTTCACTAGAAAGTTATGATGATTCAGTACCACTCTGCAATTCTATCATATTTCTTTAGTTCATTCACTCTCTCACTCTCAACAACTCTCTGCTCTCTGAACAAATGCAACCCTACCTCCTTCTCCTTTTCTCACAGCTCATTTGTTCTACCCCTTGTCCCTTCTCACAAACAGAGGACTGCTTCTTTTGTTTCCTCAATCAGTTGCTCCAAGGAATACTCCTTGTTACTTCCTCATTCCTCACAGTCCCTATCTAATTTAGCACCAAATTCTGTTCATTTTGCAGCCTAAAAAATAACTCTCAAATAAGTCTCCTTTCCATCTTCACATTAGCAAGTTTCAAGGAGAAATGATTTCTCTCACTTGGATTACTGCCATTGCTTCCCAACCAATCTCATAGTATCCATTCAATAACTCTTAAAATTCAATCTATTCTTTTAAAAAGTTTAAATATGTTTTTCAGTGTGATATTGTACATATACTGAAAACTGCACAAAGTGTGAATATACGGTGAAATACATTGTCACAAATCCAACACCTGTTTAACCACCACCTAACAAATAGGGCATTGCCAGCACTGAAGCCCACCTAATGCTCCTTCTAATAACTATTCCCTCCTTCACCACTCATAGTATAACTACTATCCTAACTTCTAACACCACACATTAGTCTTGCCTGCTTTTAATTTTATGCAAATAGAATGAAACTGTATGTGTTTTTCTGTGTCTGGCTTTTATCTAACATTATGTGCTTGAAGTTCATCCATGTAGTAGTGTTCAGTCTTAGTCTGTTCATTCCCATTTTACATAGAAATCCATTTTATATGTAAGTGACAATTTACTTATTCATTCTACTCTTGATGAACATTTGGTCTGTTTCTACTTTAGGGCCGTTAAGAACAGCAAACTGCTATGAACATTTTTCTACATGTCTCATGCTACACATGGGCACACATTTCTCTTGGGCCCATCCACTCTAGTCACAATAGTCACAGTGATTTTCCTAATGCAACTCTAATCCTATTGTTCTTCTCTCAATGACTTTCAATAACTCTTGGGAAAAACTAAAATCTTAATTTGGCCTATAAAACCCTGCATAATCTGGATTCTCTCCTTCCAGAGCCTCTTCTTGAACAATGCCTTCTTTGCTCCAAGTTCTTCTTTCATTCCCTGAAATGGGAAACATACCTTCTTGTCACAGGGGCTTTCACATCTTCTTTATCCATACATCAATTGATGGACACTTAGGTTGTTTCCATATCCTAACTATTGTAAACAATACTGCAATGAACAAAGGGGTGCTCATATCCTTTTGAATTCATGTTTTTGTTTTCTTTAGATATATACCCAGAAGTGAAATTGCTGGATCATGTGGTAGTTCTATTTTTAACTTTTTGAAGAAACTCCATAATGTTTTCCATAATGGCTGCACAAGGATTCCCTTTCTCTACGTCCTTGCCATTACTTACTATGACTTACTATTTCTTATCTACTTGACAATGGCAATTCTGACAAATGTGAGTTGATATTTCATTGTGGTATTGATTTGCATTTCCCTAATGATTAGTGACATTGAGCATCTTTTCATGTGCCTGATGGCCAACTGTATGTTTTCTTTAGAAATATGTTTATTCCTCTGCCCCTTTTTAAATTGGATTGTTTTTTCATTGTTGAATTGTATAAATTTTAAAATATATTTTGGATATTAACCTCTTCTCAGATATCTAATTGCAAAAATATTTTCTCCCATTCTGCCTTTTAATTTTGTTGATGGTTTTATTTCCTGTGCAGAAGCTTTTTAGTTTGATGTAATCCTACTATTTACTTTTGCTTTTGTTGCCTTTACTTTTGGAGTCAGATCCCCCAAAATCATTGCCAAGATTGATGTCAAGGTGCTTACCACCCATGTATTCTCTAGGACTTTTATGGTTTCAGGTTTTATATTCAAGTCCTTAATCAATTTAGAGTGATCTTTTGTGTATGGTGTAAGACAGTAGTCTAATTTTATTCTCCATATGTGGCTGTCCAGTTTTACCAACACCATTTAGTAAAGAGACTATCCTTTCCCCATTACACAATCTGCACTCCTTTTTCATAAATTAATTGACTATATATCCGTGGGTTTCTTTCTGGGCTCTCTATTTTATTCCATTGGTCTATATATCTGTTTTTATATCAATACCATACAGTTTGATGACTATAGCTTTGTAAAGTCATAAAATCAAGAAGTATAATGCCTCCATCTTTGTTCTGCCTCAAGACTACTTTGGCTATTCAGAGTCTTTTGTGGTTTCATACAAATTTTAGGAGTGTTTTTTAATAGTTCTGTGAAAAAAGACATTGGAATTTTGATAGGGGTTGTGTTGAATCTGCAGATTTCTTTGAGAAGTATGGCTATTTTAATGATACCAATTCTTCCAATCCATAAACACAGAATAGCTTTCCATTTATTTTTGTCTTCTTCAATGTCTTTCATCAATGTCTTATAAATTTTAGTATACAGGTCTTTTACCTCCTTTGTTAAAATTATTGGTTAACGTTTTGATGCAATTATAAATGGGATTGTTTTCTTAATTCTCTTTCTGATGGTTTGCTGTTAGTGTATAGAGTGGAACAAATTTTTGTATATTGATTTTGCACCCTGAAACTTTACTGAGTTTGTTCATTTGTTATAAGTTTTTCTTGGTGGGGTCTTTAAGGTTTTTTATATGTAAAATAATGTCATCTGCAAACAGTGACAGTTTTACTTCTTACTTCTTACTTTCTAATTTGCATGTTTTTATTTCTTTTTCTTGTTTGATTGCTGTGGCCAGGACTTCCAATACTATGTGGAGTGAAAGTGGTAAAAGTGGACATCCTTGTCTTCTTCCTAATCTTAGAGGAAATCCTTCCAGTTTTTCACTATTGAGTATGATGTTAGCTATAGACTTGTCATATATGGCCTTTCTGATGTAGAGTTATGTTCACTCTATGCCAACATTGTGGAGAATTTTTATGGGTGTTGAATTTTGCCAAAAAATTTTTCTGCATCTATTGAACTGATAATATGATTTTTATTCTTCAGTTTGTTAATATGTATCACATTGATTGATTTGCAGGTGTTGAATGATCACTGGAAAAAATCCCACTTGATCGTGATGTATGATTATTTTAATGTATTGTTGGATTCAGTGTGCTAATAGTTAGTTGAGGATTCTTGCATCCATGTTCATCAGTGATAGTGGCTTGTAATTTTCTTTTTTTTTGTAGTGTTCTTGCCTGGTTTTGATATTAGGGTAAAGCTGGCCTCATAAAATGAGTTCAAAAGTGTTTCCTCTTCAATTTTTTAGAAGAGTTTGAGAAGTATTAAATCTTCTTTGATTGTTTGGTAGAATTCACCATTTAAAGGCATCTGGTCCTGGACTTTTGTTTGTTGGTAGGATTTTGATTACTGCTTTAATCTCCTAACAAGTAATAGGGCTGTTCAGATTTTCTATTTCTTCCTGATGAAGTATTGCAAGATTATATGTTTCTAGAAATTTATCCATTTTAGAAGGTTGTCTAATCTGTTGGTGTATACTTTTTCATAGCAGTCTCTTATGATTCTTTTATTTCTGTGGTGCTGGTTATAACTTCTCATCTTTCATTTCTAATTTCTAAAAAAAAGGCCCTGCCTTTTTTCTTAGTGAGTGTAGCTAAAGGATTGATTTTTTTTTTTTTTTTTTTTTTTTTTTTTGCAGTACGCAGGCCTCTCACTGCTCTGGCCTCTCCCATTGCAGAGCACAGGCTCCAGACGCACAGGCTTAGCAGCCATGGATTACAGGCCCAGCTGCTCTGCGGCATGTGGGATCTTCCCGGACCAGGGCACAAACCCGTGTCCCCTGCATCGGCAGGCAGACCCTCAACCACTGCGTCACCAGGGAAGCCCCAGGATTGATAATTTTGTTTATCTTTTCAATGAACAAGTTCTTGGTTTCACTGATTTTTCCCTATTGTCTTATTAGTCTCGCATTTGTTTATTTATGCTTGGACCTTTATTATTTCTTTCCTTCTACTAAATTTGTGCTTCAGTTATTTTTCTTTTTCTAGGTCCTTTACATGTAAAGTTAGATTGCTTGAGATTTTTCTTGCTTCTTGAGCTAGGCCTGTATCAGTATGAACTTGCCTCTTAGAACAGGTTTTGCTACATCCCCACAGATTTTGGTATGTTTTATTTTCATTTTCATTGTATTAAAGAATTTTAAAATTTCCTCTTTGATTTCTTCATTGACCACTGGTTGTTCAGTAACATGGTGTTTATCTTAACATATTTGTTTGTTTGTTTGTTTGTTTGTTTGTTTCGGTACGCGGACCTCTCACTGTTGTGGCCTCTCCCGTTGCGGAGCACAGGCTCTGGACACGCAGGCTCAGCGGCCATGGCTCACAGGTCCAGCCGCTCCGCGGCATGTGGGATCTTCCCAGACCGGGGCACGAACCCGTGTCCCCTGAATCGGTAGGTGGACTCTCAACCACTGCGTCACCAGGGAAGCCCTGTCTTAACATATTTGTGATTTAAAAATTTTTTTTCTTGTGATTGATTTCTTGTTTCATACCATTATGATTGGGAAAAGTGCTTGATATTACTTCAACATTCTCAAATTTATTGAGACGTGTTTTGTGGCTTAACATATGATTTATCCTGGAGAATGTTCCATGTGCATTTGATAAGAATGTATTCTGCTGATTTTGGATAGGGTTTTCTGTACATATATATTAAGTTCCTTGGTGTAAAACTCATTTAATGCCACAATTTTCTTATTGATTTTCTACCTGGATGATCTATCCATTGATGTAAGTGGGGGATTAAAGTCCCCTACTATTATTGTATTGCTGCCAATTTCTCCATTTAAATGTGCTAATATTTGCTTTATTTATATAGGTGCTCTTATATTGGGTGCATAAATATTTACAAATGTTATATCTTCTTGTCATGACCCCTTTATCATTACATAATGCCCATCTTTGTCCCCCATTAAGCCTTTTATTTTAACGTCTATTTTGTCTGATGTAAATATAGCTACCCCAACTTTCTTTTGGTTTCCATTTGTGTGAGACACCCTTTTCCATCCCTTCACTTTCAACGTGTGTGTGTCCTTACATCTTAAGCAAGTGTCTTGTAGACAGCATATAGATGGGTCTTTTTTTTTTTTAATTCACTCATCCATTCTATGTCTTTTGACTGAAGAATTTAGTTCATTTTCATTTAAAACAATTATTGATAGGTATGTACTTATTGCCATTTTATAACTGCTGTTTAAAATGTTAGTTAAATATAGCCAATTATACACAGAATTATATGGACAAATATATAAGTGCCTTTTCTTAAAATATAACTTAATTACGAGAATATATTTGAACACTTCCATCTTGATGAAATGTCAATCTTGGAGCCTCCAACTATTTGGTCCTCTCCAGTGCAGCTGTAAGGTACAGACAGGACTCTCACTACCAGCAGCATTCCTGTGGTAAAACTATGTGGGGCCTAGATTGTCCTCAAATTATCAGAGCAACATTTTTTTAAATAAGAGAATAATGAACAAATAACAAACAGAAATACAAAGTAGCATCACAGAAATAAGACGCTGCTGTATGTGTGAAAAGTCGGTGAATAACTATAAAGTGTAACTTCTGGATTGGATATTTTACATGAATTTTTCATTTCTTTATTGTTTACATTTTTAGTTGATACTTTTAATCATATAGGGTATTTGATATTTTATATATATATATATATATATATATATATACACATATATACCCACTCTTTTTTTTTTAGGTTCTTTTCCCACTTAGGCCATTACCCTTGTGCTATACAGCAGGTTCTTATTAGTTATCTATTTTTTATATAGTAGTGTGTATATGTCAGTCCCAATCTCCCAATTTATCCCTCCCCCCCCTTATCCCCTGATAACCATAAGTTTGTTTTCTACATCTGTGATTCTACTTCTGTTTTGTAAATAAGTTCATTTGTACCCTCTTTTCAGATTCCACATGTAAGCGATATCATGTGATATTTGTTTTTCTCTGTCTGGCTTATTTCACTTAGTATGAAAATTTCTAGGTCCATCTATGTTGCTGCAAATGATATTATTTTGTTCTTTTTATCGCTGAGTAATATTCCATTGTATATATGTACCACATCTTCTTTATCCATTCCTCTGTTGATGGACACTTAGGTTGCTTCCATGTCCTGGCTATTGTAAATAGTGCTACAATGAACATTGGGGTGCATGTATCTTTCTGAATTATGGTTTTCTCTGGGTATATGCCCAGGAGTGAGATTGCTGGGTCATATGGTAGTTCTATTTTTACTTTTTTAAGGAACCTCCATACTGTTCTCCATTGTGTCTGCATCAATTTACATTCCCACAAACAATGTAGGAGGGTTCCGTTTTCTCCACACCCTCTCCAGCATTTATTGTTTGTGGATTTTTTGACGATGGCCATTCTGACAAGTGTGAGGTGATACCTCATTGTAGTTTTGATTTGCATTTCTCTAATAATTAATGATGTTGAGCATATTTTCATGTGCTTTTTGGCCATCTGTATGTCTTCTTTGGAGAAATGTATATTTAGATCTTCCACCAATTTTTTGATTGGTTTATTTGGTTTTTTGATGTTGAGCTGCATGAGCTGTTTGTATGTTTTGGAGATTAATCCCTTGTCAGTTGCTTCATTTGCAAATATTTTCTCCCATTCTTAGTGTTGTCTTTTGTTTTTTTTTTATGGTTTCCTTTGCTGTGCAATAGAAATTATACATTTGTAATTGAATGTATGGATGTATTTTGGACTTTAAATTATTTGAATTGAACAACTTGCAAACTGGCTTTGCTGCTAAAAGCTTTCTGCCCTCACATTTGTCTTTTGTCTTTTTTTTTTTTTTCAGAAAATGGTTTACAGGAAAATTTCAAGGAAAAATAAAATTTATTTTTTTAACTACATATATTGTAGAGGGAATGATTTAAAAAATATAACATTTACCTGTTCATATTTGTTTAAATACCTAGTTCTTTCATATTTAATATTATGTGTTTTATTAGATGTTTTCTAATATCTCTTCAACATTCTGTAGTTATTTGATTCTTCTTTGATTCTTTGATTTTATCCTCTGATCCTAGTGTGATCAGGATGAGTGGAATTATATCTTATTATATATCCCTCTAGTGGCTAAAATTTAAAAGGAGTGCAATATTAAGGGAGAAAAAGAATCACAATTGTTCCAGAGAAAGAATATGCATTTAGAGAAGGAAAAGGGTCAGGAAGAACAGAAAGTAAGTGAACTAGAGAGTGAGAGAAAACTTAAATAAGAAGTCAGGTAGGTAAAATAGGTAGATAAGGAGATGAGTCAATATTTTCTAGCAAACATTGCACCAGGAACTTATCATGTATTTTCTCACTTAATGTTCACAAAAGCTCTACAAAGAGGATACAATCACTATTTCATAGGCAAAGAAGTTGAAGCTTAGAGGATAAAATAACATGTTCAAATCATACAATTAGAAGCTGTAGAATTGGAATTTGATTCCCTTAATATTCAGTGAAGTTGGAAACATTGACGATTAAGTGGATGTTTTCCTTTATTCCTTATAGGGTTGCAATTTCCTGTTGGCTCAACAACTGGATGAGCAAGGATATGATAGATGGATGTGACAGGGCTACCACCCTAAAACACACCTATCCACCTACTTATGGTTCTTGTGGAACTGGAAATGAGGGGTGGAGTTCATTGATGACATCCAGGTTTGTAGCTCCAAACATGATACATTAGTTTAAATAGATGAAGGAAAAAAAAAACCCAACAACCCAGCAACACCATGACAATTTGGGCTAAAGAAGTAGTTTGTATATCCTAGTTCTGCAAAACATAGTATTCATATGCAGGAATTCTTCATGACCTTGGGTTAAGAGAGATAATAGCCTTCATCTCTCACATATGCCTGTTATTTCTTATTTTTCTTTATCATTTTCATGACATGTAATACTGTCATGAAAATACTGTACCTATAAACAAAGGCTAGGGATGGGCTGTATTTAGTAAAACAATACACTGGTTCTAGGCAATATCTAGACATAGTGAATAGTTTTAAGGATATGTCTCAGGCAATGAAACATGTACCAAGCAGTGCCTGTTAAATTCTAAATACTGCTTGTCAAAATCTAGAGCTTATTGCTTTCTGAAGCATTTTTTTTCTTAATGTTTGAAGGAACTCCTAACACATATAAAGAAAAAAATTTCCTGTAAGGTAGATCTCACTTGTATATTGCCTACTTGACTATCTAACTTAGAATTTTGAATATGTTTATTTATTTATTTTGCGGTACGCGGGCCTCTCACTGCTGTGGCCTCTCCCGTTGCGGAGCACAGGCTCTGGACGCACAGGATCAGTGGCCATGGCTCACGGGCCCAGCTGCTCCATGGCATGTGGGTTCTTCCCAGACTGGGGCACGAACCCGTGTCCCCTGCATCGGCAGGCGGACTCTCAACCACTGCACCACCAGGGAAGCCCTTGTTTATTTTTTTGTTTAAAGATTATTAGGAATGAGAAAAAATTCATGGACGTCTTTCCTTAGACTATGCCCTCAATAGATTATTTATTGATCTTTCAAGGCCCATCAATTGTTCTGCTTCTTGATGCTATTTTTATACTTCTTTTTATTATTATTATTATTTAACACAATACTGTATTTTAACTTTTTTTTTTTTTTTTTTTTTTTTTTTGCAGTATGCAGGCCTCTCACTGTTGTGGCCTCTCCTGTTGCGGAGCACAGGCTCCGGACGCACAGGCTCAGCGGCCATGGCTCACAGGCCCAGCCACTCCGCGGCATATGGGATCTTCCCGGACTGGGGCAGGAACCCATGTCCCCTGCAACGGCAGGTGGACTCTCAACCACTGCACCACCAGGGAAGCCCTGTATACTTCTTTTATCCTTTTATAAGATTTTAATTTCCTTTGAAGAAAATGTTTTATTTATTATGTTAATTTTATTTTTAAAAGTAAAAGTAGTACTGACAAGTCAAAAAAATCAAAGTGTATAAGGAAAGCATTCATAATTTCTATCTTTTCCATTTAATCCTATCCCATTATATATCCCATGTGATCAAATTGGTGGGTAATCTCCAAACCTTTCTCTACTTTCATACCAATATATACAAGATTTATTTCCTTTTTATTGCTTACTCCACATATAATTCTGTAACTGCAAAAAATTCTTATTATAGATATTTGCTCTTAAATCACTTATTTCTAATGTTCATTTTAGTAGGAGCATATTATTCTATACTACCAATGCATTGTCCCACTATTGATAAATATTTTGTTACCAATTTTTTAACACTGCTATAAGAAGATTTGTACCCAACCGAAAAGCTCTTAGAACTAATAAATGAATTTGGTGAAGTTGCAGGATATAAATTTAATTTACAGAAATCTGTTGCATTTCTACACACTTATAGCAAACTATCAGAAAGAAATCAAGAGGAAAATATCATTTATAATGCATCAGAAAGAATACAATACCTAGAAATAAATTTAACCAAGGAGGTGAAAGACCTGTACTCTGAAAACTATAAGAAGGAAGTTGAAGATGACAAAAATAAATGGAATGATAGCCTGTGTTCTTGGGTTGGAAGAATTAATACTGTTAAAAAGCCCATACTACCCAAAGCAAACTACAGATTCAGTATAACTCCTATCAAAATGCCCATGACATTTTTCACAGAACTAGAACAAACAATCCTAAAATATGTAATGGAACAACAAAAGACCTCGAATATCCAAAGCAATCTTGAGAAAGAAGAACAGAGCTGGAGGTATCACACTCCCTGACTTCAAATTATACTACAAAGCTACAGTCATCAAAACAGTATGGTATTGACACAAAGACAGACACATAAACCAATGGAACAGAATAGAAAACCCAGAAATAAACTTATGCTCATATGATCAATTAATCTACATCAAGGGAGGCAAGCATATACCATGAGGAAAAGACAGTCTGTTCAATACATGTTGTTGAAAAAACTGGACAGCTACATGCAAAGAATAAAACTGGACCACTTTCTCACATCATATAAAACATAAACTCAAAAATGGATGAGAGATTTAAATGAAACCATAAAACTAGAAGAAAATATAGGCAGTAACATCTTTGACATCAATCTTGGCAACATTTAAAAAAATTTGTCTCCTGGGGCAAGGTCAACAAAAAGCAAAAGTAAACTAAAAGGACTACATCAAACTAAAAACCTTTTGCACGTCAGAGGAAACTACCAACAAAATGAAAAGGCAACCTACAGAATGGAGAAAGATATTTGCAAATGATATATCTGATAAGAGGATGATATCCAAAATATATAAATAAATACATACGGCTCAACATCAAAAAAAAAAAAACCAAGGAAAAATGGGATGAGGATCTGAATAGTCACCAAAGAATACATATAGATGGTCAACAAGCCCATAGAAATGTGCTCAACATCACTAGTCATCAGGGAAATGCAAATCAAAACCACAATGAGACACCATCCCACAACTGTCAGGATGGCTACTATCACAAAGACATAAAACAAGTGCTAAAGAGGATGTAGAGAAAAGGAAATCCTTGTGAGTGTTAGTGGGATTGTAAATTGGTGCAACCACTATGGAAACAGTATGGAGATTCCTCAAAAAGACTAAAGATATATTATCATATGATCCAGCAATTCCACTTTGGGGAATTTACCTGAAGAAAACAAAACCCCCACTAATTTGGAAATATACATACATCACTATATTCACTGCAGCATTATTTATGATAGCCAAGATATTGAAGCAACCTAAGTATCCATCAATAGATGAATGGATAAGAAAGATGTGATAGCTATATATATATATATATATATATATATATACACACACACACACACACACACACATATACCACAGTGGAATATTATTCAGCCATAAAAAAGAATAAAATCTTGCATTTGAGGCAACATGGATGGATCTGGAGAGTATTATGCTACGTGAAATAAGAGAAAAACATTGTATGATTTCACTTATATGTGAAGTCTAAAAAACAAAACAAATGAATAAACAGAACAAAATGGAAAAGAGACTCATAGATACAGAGAATAAACTGGTGGTTGCCAGAGGGGAGAGGGATGGGAGGATGGATGAAATAGGTAAAGAGGATTAAGGCATACAAATTTCCAGCTATAAAAATAAATAATTCATGGGTATGTAATGTACACACAGGTAATATAGTCAATAAACTGTAACAACTTTGTATGGTGGTAGAGGGTAACGGAACTTTATTGCGGTGATCATTTCATAATGCATAAATATATTGATTCATTATGTTGTACACCTGAAAATAATATAATATTTTATGTTAATTGTAACTAAAAAAACAGATTTGTAAGTAAGTTCCTGCAGAATAACTTCTCAAAAATGGACTGGGAGAATTAATAGATATTTTCAAATGTCTAATCAAAAAGATAGTAGCACTCCCTTCAGGGATACATAAGAATATCTGTTTGCCTGCTCAGCTCCCAGTACAGAACATTATCAATCTTTTAATGTTTACCAAACTGGTGAAAAATAATACCCTATTATTTTCTAATTTGCTTCTTCTTGACTACTGGAGGTGACAAATATCTTTTCACATGTCCCTTTTTAAATCTCTATTACCTCACATAGTTTCTTCTTTGTCCCAAGTCCTGCCATCATTCTGAATCTTTTCAATGTACATGTGAATTAATCATCCAAAAACATGGCGATTTTTTTCCTAGGCATCTTCATCTCTAATGATATTCACCTCCACCTGCATAAGCCATCCACTTCCATGGCTACAGATGAACTTGTCATCATCTGGAACTACTTGAACTTCTAAACTAAATTTAGATATCTTATTCAGAATACCACATTCTTTCAGCTATTCTCCTTCCCTTTCTCAGATACTCCCACAATAGCTGTTAATCCACTTAATTGAGACTTCCAGTCCCATCTCTTTGTTTTCTGTAAAAAGATCATCTCATAAGCAAGAATGCTCTGCTCTTCAAAAAATGAAGCAATCAAAGCTTTGGAAAGCAATGTTTCTTACTCTTCATTGGGATAATATAATATCTTCGTTGGGATAATATAATATCCATGATTTTCAATATGAGGAGCTGTAGGGAGTGTTTAGAAATATTGGGATTGTTTCGGGTTATCACAAATACTAAGGGTTCACTACTGATATATGAGACAGGCTTCTAGGAGAATGGTATATGTCCTTCAAAACCTGGAACTATTCCACACAAAGAAGTATTATCCCATCCAACATACTAACAATGGACATTGTTAGGAAACACCACCTCCCTTTTTTTTTTTAATTCAGCAAATCTGTAGGATACAAGATTTTTTTTTCACACACACACACTGTATTTTATTTTTACAAGAGATAAATAAACTGACACCAAGCATTGTAAAAGGATGACCACAACAAAAGCAACAATGATTGTAATTACCAAACATGAAACACACTCATACTATGTCATAATATTGACATTCAGTCCAGTAATCCTCCACTGTAACAGCTCCTCTACTTTGCAGTGAAAATTGATTTGTATATTTTTCCCTCTGAGTCCTTGTGGGATTTTCTTTTTTTATTCAAACAGAAAGTCACAAAAATTCTAATCATCCTCATCAGTTCACTCAGTCCCATGCAATTAATATTTTTTCATCTTGATCTTTTGTTAACACTTTTATGAATTCATTAGTTTTCCATTAGAGCTCTGAAAATGCTTATTCATTCAGTTCAGCAGTATAATCATTTACCAGAAACCTGTATTCGTCAGAGTCTTTTCCATAAATTACTTGAAGATGAAACCATTTTATAG
The DNA here is from genome assembly GCF_937001465.1 of Orcinus orca. Taxonomy (NCBI): domain Eukaryota; kingdom Metazoa; phylum Chordata; class Mammalia; order Artiodactyla; family Delphinidae; genus Orcinus; species Orcinus orca. The sequence continues at coordinate 30,576,724 of NC_064569.1, read as the reverse complement.
GAACATTTTTGCAAAAGCATCAGAGTACACACAGAACTGTCTGTAAATGACCAAAGACTTAAAAATGACCATGGTTGAGGATTTGATGAAAGTTCATAATAATGCAATTGACAAGGAAATTCAGTTATTTCTGAGATATACATTTTAAAGTAATAACTAAAATTATGACATAACATTATACCAGAACGTATAAGATTTTTAGAAATTTCATGTAATGACTGAAACATTTATATTAGCATATTTACATACAAATAACTCAAAGAAAGTTAAGTATCAGTTGTTTTTTTTTTGTTTCCTTGTATTTTTATACTGCAGGTTCTTATTAGACATCAATTTTATAAACATCAGAGTATACATGTCAATCCAAATCACCCAATTCAGCACACCACCATCCCCACACCACCATGGTATTCCCCCCTGGGTGTCCACACGTTTGTTCTCTACATCTGTGTCTCAACTTCTGCCCTGCAAACCAGTTCATCTGTACCATTTTTCTAGGTTCCACATACAGGCGTTAATATATGATATTTGTTTTTCTCTTTCTGACTTACTTCACTCTGTATGACAGTCTCTAGATCCATCCACGCTCAACAAATGACTCAATTTCATTCCTTTTTATGGTTGAGTAATATTCCATGGTATATATGTACCACTACTTCTTTATCCATTCATCTGTCGATGGGCACTTAAGTTGCTTCCATGACCTAGCTATTGTAAATAGTGCTGCAATGAATATTGGGGTGCATGTGTCTTTATGAATTATGGTTTTCTCTGGGTATATGCACAGTAGTGGGATTGTTGGATCATATGGTAATTCTATTTTTAGTTTTTTAAGGAACCTCCATACTGTTCTCCATAATGGCTGTATCAATTTACATTCCCACAAACAGTGCAAGAGGGTTCCCTTTTTCCACACCCTCTCCAGCATTTGTTGTTTGTAGATTTTCTAATGATGCCCATTCTAACAGGAGTGAGGTGATACCTCATTGTAGTTTTGATTTGCATTTCTCTAATAATTAGTGATGTTGAGCAGCTTTTCATGTGCTTCTTGGTCATATATATGTCTTCTTTGGAGAAATGTCTATTTAGGTCTTCTGCCCATTTTTGGATTGGGTTGTTTGTTTCTTTAATATTGAGCTGCATAAGCTGTTTATATATTTTGGAGATTAATCCTTTGTCCATTGATTCGTTTGCAAATATTTTCTCCCATTCTAAGGATTGTCTTTTTGTCTTATCTACAGTTTCCTTTGCTGTGCAAAAGCTTTGTAGTTTCATTAGGTCCCATTTGTTTATTTTTGTTTTTATTTCTATTACTCTAGGAGGTGGATCAAAAAAGATGTTGCTGTGATTTACGTCAAAGAGTGTTCTTCCTATGTTTTCCTCTAAGAGTTTTATAGTGTCCAGTCTTACATTAAGGTCTCTAAGCCATTTTGAGTTTATTTTTGTGTATGGTGTTAGGGAGTGTTCTAATTTCATTCTTTTACATGTAACTGTCCAGTTTTCCAAGCACCACTTATTGAAGAGACTGTCTTTTCTCCATTGTATATCTTTGCCTCTTTGTCATACATTAGTTGACCATAGGTGTGTGGGTTTATTTCTGGGCTTTCTATCTTGTTCAATTGATCTATTTTTCTGTTTTTGTGCCAGTACCATATTGTCTTGATTACTGTAGCTTTGTAGTATAGTCTGAAGTCAGGGAGTCTGATTCCTCCAGCTCCGTTTATTTCACTCAAGACTGCTTTGGCTATTCAGGGTCTTTTGTGTCTCCAAACAAATTTTAAGATGATTTGTTCTAGTTCCATAAAAATGCCATTGGTAATTTGATAGGGATTGCATTGAATCTGTAGATTGCTTTGGGTAGTATAGTCACTTTCACAATATTTATTCTTCCAGTCCAAAAACATGGTATATCTCTCCATCTGTTGGTATCATCTTTAATTTCTTTCATCAGTGTCTTATAGTTTTCTGCGTACAGGTCACTTGTTTCCCTAGGTAGGTTTATTCCTAGGTCTTTTATTCTTTTTGTTACAATGGTAAATGGGAGTGTTTACATAATTTCTCTTTCAGATTTTTCATCATTAGTGTATAGGAATGCAAGAGATTTCTGTGCATTAATTTTGTATCCTGCAACATTACCAAATTCATTGATTAGCTCTAGTAGTTTTCTGGTGGCATCTTTAGGATTCTCTATGTATAGTATCATGTCATCTGCAAACAGTGACAGCTTTACTTTTTTCCAATGGTGTGTTTCTCCTTGGGTTTATCCTGTATGGGAGTTGCTGCGCTTCCTGGACTTGGGTGGCTATTTCCTTTCCCACATTAGGGAATTTTTCGACTCTAATCTCTTCAAATATTTTCTCTGGTCCTTTCTCTCTTCTCCTTCTGGAACCCCTATAAATCAAATGTTGTTGCGTTTGATGTTGTCCCTTAGCCTGTCTTCATTTCTTTTCATTCTTTTTTCTTTATTCTGTTCCACAGCAGTGAATTCCACCATTCTGTCTTCCAGGTCACTTATCTGTTCTTCTGCCTCAGTTATTCTGCTATTGTTTCCTTCTAGTGTAGTTTTCATTTCAGTTATTGTATTGTTCATTTCTGTTTGTTTGTTCTTTAATTCTTCTACGTCTTTGTTAAACATTTCTTGCGTCTTCTCAATCTTTGCCTCCATTCTTTTTCCGAAGTCCTGGATCATCTTCACTATCATTATTCTGAATTCTTTTTCTGGAAGGTTGCCTATCTCCACTTCATTTTATTGTTTTTTGTGGGTTTCATCTTGTTCCTTCATCTAGTATATAGCCCTCTGCCTTTTCATCTTGTCTGTCTTTCTGTGAATGTGTTTTTTGTTCCACAGGCTGCAGGATTGTAGTTCTTCTTGCTTCTGCTGTCTGCCCTCTAGTGAATGAGTCTTTCCACCCCCCTTAATAATCTGATTAAAAAGAGGAATGCAGATGTAAATACATTGTTTTATGATTTAAGCGGTTCTACTGACCCCTGATGCCCATTAATGGAGCCCAGATTTTAAAACTCTTGCATAAATTAGGTAGTATTTAAAAATACAATTGGCAGTATTCAACTCTTGCAAAGCTTCCTCATGTTGATCTTCCTGTCATGCTTGAACCCCACAGAATAAACTGCTCTTCTTTTTCTGTCTTTTAGGAAAGTCTAGTTAAGCATGAATACAATAACCCCTTCAATATTTTTTTCCATACAATGGCTGAAATGTTATAATTTTCACAAAGAACTTCACCACTCTAAGAATAATTTTTAAGACACTATAAAATGCACAGATTTTGTGTAACAATATTACTATTAATTATAAATGCCCTCTTCTATTTCCTACTCTGCCTAAAGAATGTATTACTGAGAAAATTTATTTTCCTTCTGTTCCTTGAAAAGGGATTAGTTAGGACTCACAGTGCCCTGGACAATCTAGATAAATTGTAGACTTTAAGGATGTTCTTAATCTTCACAAGGAACATATTCACATAGAGTAAAGCATCAACAAGTATACTAAATTTTCTTCTCCTCACAATTGGGTAGAGTTGTTTCTTCTTTCCTTAATTAGATATATAAAAATTGCTGTTCATTCTAATATGGTTTAAGTTCCATTTACTATGTCATCTCTTTTTTATCTCTCCACATACCTTCACTCCCTTTGCTTCTATCATATTTAACTGGTCACCATCTCCTGGATTTGGAATGTATTTCACCCTTCTTTGCTTTTTGTCAAACCTTTTTTTTTTTTACTCATTATTCTATCAGTGGAAGTATAGTCATCCTTCAAAACCCAACTCAGCATTATTTTGTCCATAAATTCTTTTCCTGATTAACTACAATCAGAATTATTTAGTGATTTAGAATTATTTAGTGATTTTTCAAAAGAGATAAATAATTTTATCTCTTTTATGGTTTTATTTGATTATGTCACATGTAGTTTATTGTATATTTAATGTATGCCTTTCACTAGACAGTAAACTCTTGGAGATCAGAGCTATCCCTTTTTCATATTTGGGTCCATGTCCCACAGGACACAGCACCATGCCTTGACTACATCTAAAATATCTCCCTTTTTATTTCTTTAACAACATACTATTCATTTCCCCTTCAGCAATTATCACAAGATGTAATTACTTTCTTTATTTACACATACATTTACTGCCTGAATCTTTCAATAGAACGTAAAGTCCATGAGGAAAGGGACCATGCCTATCCTAGATACCATTGTTTCTCCAGATGAAAAAGGAGTTAATCAATAACTACCTGTTTTTCCATAAATTTAGCCTCCAGATTGTCAACATCTTGAAGTTTTGGACTAATGTACAATTTATCTTCAGATTATTCCCTAATGTGTAGTAAGTAAATGCTAGTTAAAACCATACATGGAGAGAGGAGGTGGTCAATATGGTGGAGTAGGAAGACACTGAACTCCGTCCCTCCCATGGACACACCAAAATTACAACTATTTACCCCCCAAAAAAATCCCCAAAACAAAAACAAAAAATCCCAAATTATGGCTACTTACAGAGCAACTAGCTATGAGAGTAACCTGAGACTAGAAGAAAAGATTTTCTACAACTAAAGATATAGACAGGAACCACAATGAGACAGGTATGTGGGGTGAAGACACACTAGAGTCAAGACCCACACCCCTGGGTAGGCAGTGCACAAACAGAAGAAGAATCACAAATTGCAGAGGATCTCCCCAAGAAGCAAAGGGTCCAAGCCAAATCTAGGAAGCATAGAGAGTACCAAACTAGATGAACAAAAAGAGGTCCACATCAAGACACATTACAATAAAAATAGCAAAAACTAAAAAGAAAAAGAAAATCTTAAAGGCAGCAAGGGAAAAAGAATTTTTAAAGAAGCCCAAAGAATGCTCATAAGAACATCAGCTAACTTTTCAGGTGAAACTCTGCAGACCAGAAGGAAGTGGCATAATATTCAAAGTAATGAAAGGAAAAAAACACTACAATGAAGAATACTCTATCAGGCATGTTTATCATTCAGATTTGAAGAGGAAAAGATTTTTTCACAGACAAGCAAAATGTAGAAGAGTTTAGCATCAGTAAACAAGCTTTAAAAGAAATGTTAAAGGAATTCCTCTAAGCAGTCTAAAAAGGACCACAATTACAAACATAAAAATTATGAAAGGAAAAAATCTCATTGGTAAAGAAAAACATATAGTTAAGGTAGCAGATCAACCACTTATAAAACTAGTGGGAGAGTTAAAAAGCAAGCAACTATATTCACAATAGGTAGTTAAGGGATGCACAAAACAAAGATGCAAAAATGTAGAGTGGCTTGAATGTGTTCAAAATGAGATCATCAATTTAAAATATATAACAAACATAACAATAAAGAATAATAATCAAATCACAAGAAAGCAAAAGAAAAATAGAAGAAAGGATAAAAAAAATAACTACAGGGCTTCCCTGGTGGTGCGGTGGTTGAGAGTCCGCCTGCCAATGCAGTGGACATGGGTTCGTGCCCTGGTCCTGGAAGATCCCACATGCCGTGGAGTGGCTAGGCCTGTGAGTGGCTGAGCCTGCGTGTCTGGAGCCTGTGCTCTGCAACGGGAGAGGCCACAACAGTGAGAGGTCCATGTAACGCAAAAAAAAAACAAAACTACAAAACCAAAAAATGGCCATAGTACATACCCATCAATAATTAATTTAAATGTAAATGGATTAAATGCTCCAATCAAAAGATGTAGCCTGGCTGAATGGATTTAAGAAAAAAAAGAACAATATATATGCTACCTACAAGAGACTGACCTAAAGACACACATAAGCTGAAAATGAGGAGACAGAAAAATATATCGAATGCAAATGGAAATGAAAAGAAACCTGGAGTAGCAATACTTATATCAGACAAAACAAACTTTAAAACAGACTGTACCTAGAGACAAAGAAGGGCATTACATAATGATAAAGAGACTGACCCAACAGGAAGACATAACAATTATAAATATGTATGCATCCAACATGGGCACACCTAAATAAATAAAACAAATATTAAAAAACATAAAGAGAAAGATTTACAGTAATACAGTAAGAGTAGGGCACTTTAACACCTCAGTTACATCAATGGACAGATTTTTCAGACAGAAAATCAATAGGGAAACATTGGCCTTAAATGACACATTTGGCCAGATGGAATTAATAGATACATACAAAATATTTCACCCAAAACAGCAGAATACACATTCTTTTCAAATGCACATGGAATATTCTTCAGCATAGATCTCACACTAGGGCACAAAAGAAGTCTCAATACATTTAAGAAGATTGAAATCATATCAGACATCTTTTCCAACCACAAAGTATGAGACTAGAAATTACCCACATGAAAAAAAAATCTGTAAAAAACAGAAACACTTGGAGGCTACTCAACATTCTTCTACACAACCAATGGTCAATGAAGAAACAAAAGAGGAAATAAAAAAATACTTGAAGACATGAAAATGGAAACACAATTCTCCAAAATCTATGGCATACAGCAAAAGCAGTTCTAACAGGGAAGGTCATAGCAATGCAAAACTACCTCAGGAAACAATACAAAATCTTAAATAAACAATCTAAACTTTACAGCTAAATGAATTATAAAAAGAACAAACAAACCCAAAGTTAGTAGAAGGAAAGAAATAATGAATATCAAAGCAAGTATAAATAAAATAGAGACTAAAAATAGAAAACATCAATGAAACTAAGATGTAGTTCTTTGGAAAGAAAAACAAAATTGGTAAACTTTTAACCATATTCATGAAGAAAAAAGGAAAGGGTACAAATTAATAAAATCAGAAATGAAACTGACATCACTGAAATACAAAGGATCATAAAAGGTTACTATGAAGAGTTATACACCAATAAAATAGACAACATGGAAGAAATGGAAAAATTCCTAGAAATGTATAATCTCCCAAGACTGAATGAGGAAGAAATAGAAAATATGAACAGACCAATTACTAGTAATGAAATTGAGTCAGTAAAAAAAAGAAGTCCCAACAAAGAAAAGTCCAGGATGAGACAACTTCACAAGTGAATTTTACTAAACATTTAAAGAAGAAACACTATTCTTCTCAAACTATTTCAAAAAATTGAAGAGGAAATAATGCTTCTAAACTCATCCTACAAGGCAGAATCACCCTAATACCAAAACCAGACAACGACAATTTAAAAAAAGAAAATTACAGGCCAATAACACGGATGAGTATAGATGCAAAAATCCCCAACAAAATATTAGCAAACCAGTTAAACAGTAGGTTAAAAGAATCATACGCCATGGGATTTATCCTGGGGATACAGGATGGTTTAATATCTACAAATGAAACAGTGTGATACCCCACATTAACAACTTGATGCATAAAACTAATATGACCATCGCAATAGATGCAGAGAAAGTTTTTTTAAAAATTCAACATCCATTTATGAGAAAACCTCTCTACAAAGTGGGTATAGAAAGAATATACCTCAATATTATAAAGACTATATATGACCAACCTGCAACCAAAATCATACTTAATGTTGAAAAGCTATAAGCATTTCCTCTAAGATCAGGAACAAGGGTGCCCACTCTTGCCACTTTTATTCTACATATTATTGGAAGTCTAAGCCACAGCAATCAAACAAGAAAAAGAAATTAAAGGTATCCAAATTAGAAAGGAAAAAGGAAGTGTCATTGTTGCAGATGACATGATAATATATATAAAAACCATAAAGTTGCTACCAAAAAGCTATTAGAACCTATAAATGAAATCAAGGACAATTCAGGATACAAAATTAATATACAGAAATCTGTTGCACTTCTATATACTACTAACAAACTATTTAAGAAATTAAGAAAACAAGCCCATTTACAACTGCATCAAAAAGAATAATACCTAAGAACAAACCTAACCAAGGATGTTAAAGAGTTTAACTCTGCAAAGCATAAAACTTTGATGAAAGAGATCAAAGATGACACAAACAAATGGAAAGACATACCATGGTCATGGATTAGGAGAATTAATATTGTTAAAATAACCATACTACCCAAAGCAATCTACAGATTCAATGAAATCTCTACCAAAATAAAAATGGCATTTTTACAGAACTAGAACAAATAATCCTAAAATTTGTATGGTACCACAAAAGACCCCAGAGCCAAAGCAATTTTGAGAAAGAAGAAAAAAGCTAGAGATATCATGCTCTCTGATTTTAAAGTATATTACAAAGCTAAAATAATCATAGCAGTATGGAACTGGCATGAAAACAGACACATAGATCAATGGAACAGAAAGAGAATATAGCCATGCTTATACAGACAGTTAATCTGTGACAGAAGAGGCAAGGCTATACAATGGGGAAAAGACAGCTTCTTTAATAAATGGTTTTGGAAAAACTGGAAAGTTAAATACAAAAGAATCAAACTGGACTACTTTCTCACACAATATATAAAAACAACAACAAAAGCCACCTCAAAATGGACTAAAGACTTAAATGTAAGACCGGATACTATAAAACTCCTAGAAGAAAACATAAGCAGTACAGCCTTTGACATCGGTCTTAGCAATATTTTTTTGGATATGTTTTCTCAGGCAAGGTAAAAAAAGCAAAAATAAACAAATGGAACTTCATCAAAAAAATAGCTTTTGCACAGTGAAAGAAACCACAAATGGAATGAAAAGGCTGCCTACTGAATGGGAGAAGGTATTTTCAAATGATATATCTGATAAGGGGTTAAAATCCAAAATATACAAAGAACTCATACAACTCAACATCAAAAAAAAAAACCTAAAAAGAAAACTTGATTTAAAAATGGGCTGAGGGCTTCCCTGGTGGTGCAGTGGTTGAGGGTCCGCCTGCCGGTGCAGGAGGCAGGGGTTTGTGCCCCGGTCTGGGAGGATCCCACGTGCCGCAGAGTGGCTGGTCCCGTGGGCCATGGCCGCTGAGCCTGCGCGTCCGGAGCCTGTGCTCCGCAACGGGAGAGGCCACAGCGGTGAGAGGCCCGCGTACCGAAAAAAAAAAAAAAAAAAGGGCTGAGAATCTGAATAGACATTTTTCCAAAGAATACATAGTGATGGCCAACAGACATGTGTAATGATGCTCAACATCACTAATCATCAGGGAAATGCAAATCAAAATCACAGTGAGATGTTACCTCACACCTGTCAGAATGGCTATTATCAAAAATACAACAAATAAAAAGTGTTGGCAAAAATGTAGAGAGAAAGGAACAAGTGCACTGTTGGTGGTATTATAAATTAGTACCACCATATATAATACATCTGAAGAAAATGAAAGCACTAATTTGAAAAGATACATGCACCCCAATGTTCATAGCAGAATTATTTATAATAAACAAGATATATGGACGCAAGCTAAGTGTTCATTAAGAGCTGAATGGATAAAAAGTTCTGGTATATATAACAATGGGATATTACTCAGCTATAAAAAGGAATGAAATTTTGCTATTTGCAACAACATGGATGGACACACAAGGTATTATGCTTAGTGGAATGTCAGACATAGAGTGACAAATACTGTATATTATCACTTAGATGTGGAATCTAAAAAATAAAACAAATGAATGAATATAACAAAACAGAAATAGACTCACAGATATAGAGAAAAAAAAAACAACTAATGGTTACCATTGGGGAGAGGAAAACGGAGACAGGCAAGATAGGGGTACAAACTACTATGTATAAAACAGATAAGTGGCCTTCCCTGGTGGCGCAGTGGTTGAGAGTCCGCCTGCCGATGCAGGGACATGGGTTCGTGCCCCAGTCCGGGAAGATCCCACATGCCGCGGAGCGGCTGGGCCCGTGAGCCATGGCCGCTGAGCCTGCGCATCTGGAGCCTGTGCTCCGCAACGGGAGAGGCCACAACAGTGAGAGGCCCACACACCGCAAAAAAAAAAAACAAAAAAAAAACAGATAAACAACATGGATATATTGCATAGCACAGGAAATTATAGCCATTATCTTGTGATAACTTATGATGGAGTATAATAAATAAAAATTTGGAATCACTATAAAACACCTGAAACTAATATAATATTGTAAATAATATTTAAATCAACTATATCTAAAAATATTAGAATTGAAAAAAATAATTTTTAATTAGGCTTCTATAGGCAAAGTTGTATGAGATATGATAAATAATTTTGTGACTTCTATTGACCTAAAAGAAAAGACTAATAACCAATTCACCTCAAAGTGGTTTGCATTCATTATCCAGAAAATTGTTATATTCTTCACTGATAGTCACATTAATATTTACTATAATAGCTTCATACTTAAAAATTACTTTTGACATAAATTAATATTTAGATTAATTTGTGGAGTGTTTTCCTCACTAGTTGAAACAAAAGATTTATATAACTGCATCAGGTCACACATATCCTCATAAATGCTATTGAGTAGAGCAATAGTTTAAGTCAATTTATTTGTTTAATTTTACTGTAAATCCTGTCTTATTCTGTTTGGGCTGCTATAACAAAAATATCATAGACTGAGTGGCTTATAAACCATGGAAATTTATTTCTGACAATTCTCTAGGCTGAGAAGTTCAAGGTCTAGTTCCCCCCAGATTCGGTGTCTGGTGAGAACCCACTTTTCATTTCATAGACAGCTGTCTTCTTTCTGTGCCCTCACATGGCATAAGGGACAAGGGAGTTCTCTGAGAACTCTTTATAATGGTACTGTTCCCTTTCCCTTATGACCTAATCACCTCCCAGAGGCCTCACTTCCTAATACCATCACACTGGGGGGTGTGGGGTGGGTTGTAATTTCAACATATGAATTTTAGATGAGACCAAAACATTCAGTTCATTATAGTGTCCCAGAGCATTGGCTTTTATTATCATTCTTTATTTCAGCATGCATTACATTTAGTATAAAATAATCATATTTACTCACATTGTTGTAAAAGTATGTACTGTGGCTAGACTGAACAACCCATTTTAAAATGCACATCTTTGTCAGTCTCATATTTGATATAAAATACTAATTTGACAGTAGTAATTACACAAGAATCTTTCTTAAAATATCTTAATTATTCTAAGACCTCAAGAAAGGAATATATAAGTAGAAGGTCTTTTATTTTGTTTTTATTTCATATCAAAATGTATAGAAATTAGATTGCTTTCTTAATAAGATAACAGGACATCTGTTTTAAAATATTAAAGACCTGAGTTGGAGCTTTAATAGTGGCTGATAAATTTATCTGACTTCATTACCTTTTTGTTGGATCCCTAAATGAAGCATTTTTCATGAGAGAAAAACTGATTTATAACAGATTAAAGAGTACTAATAGCTCAGGCAAGCACATCCTTGGTATTCAAATGCCATTTCATGAGCACACTCTCCTAAACAAGGTCAGTAGCTTCATTTTAATGTATGAAAACAATCCATTTTTATGGACACTTAAGACAGAGATGACAAATCCAATAAAATACAAAATCTCCCACTAGAATGGAATGCCTGGAACTGGAGCTTGTTAGATGTTTGTTAAATGACTTAAATATGTGCTTTAAATGGAGCTTGAATATATCTTGTCAAAAAGGGAAATCTTTAGCTCACATTCATAAATCACTGGATTGTAGATATTATACTAACCATTAAATAGCCAGATAAAACTTTGCTTTAACTTTCCAAAGTGCTAAAAATACATTGCCAAGACTTTTAAAAGCACTAAGAAAAATGGACAATTAGACCTCAACAAATCATAAAAATCCTATTCTAAAGGAGGAGCTGGGCAGTAAGAAAAATATGAATTTTTCCTAATGTAGGGAAAACAGTTTGCTATATAAAAATATGAGATATTAAATTCTCTTTGTGTATTTTATTATGTTTTATTTATTTTTTTGAAGTATAGTTGATTTATAATAGTATATTAGTTTTAGGTGTACAGTATAGTGACTCAGTATTTTGTCAGATTATACTCCATCACAAGTTATTACAAGATAATGGCTATAATTCCCTGTGCTATACAATATATCCTTATTACTTATCTATACTACTTATAGAGAGTAGTTTGTATCTGTTGATCTCATACCCCTAATTTGTCCCTCCCCCCTTCCTTATCCCCTTATCCCCTTTGGTAACCATAAGTTTGTTTTCTATATCTGTGTGTCTGTTTCTGTTTTTCATAACATTCATTTGTATTATTTTTTAGATTCCACATATAAGTGAAAACATACAGTATTTGTCTTTCTCTGTCTGACTTATCTGACTAAGCATAATATTCTCTACATCCATCGACATTGTTGCAAATGGTAGTATTTCATTCTTTTTTTATGGTTGAGTAGTATTCCATAGTATATAAACACCACATTTTCTCTATCCATTCCTCTGTTGATGAGCACTTGGTTTGCTCCCATGTCTTGGTTATTGTAAACAGTGCTGCTATGAACATTGTGGTGTATGTATCTTTTTGAATCAGTGTTTTTGTCTTCTTCAGATATATATCCATGAGAGGAATTGCTGAATCATATGATAATTCTATCTTTAGCTTTTGGAGGAATCTCCATACTGTTTTCCATAGTGGCTGCACAAATTTACATTCTCACAAACAGCGTACAAGTGTTCCCTTTTATCTACATCCTCTGCAACATTTGTTATTGTGGTCTTTTGGATAATAGTCATTCTGACAGGTGTGAGGTGACATTTCATTGTGGTTTTGATTTGTATTTCTCTAAAAATTAGCAATGAGCATCATTTCATGTGCCTGTTGGCCATCTGTATGCCTTCTTTGCAAAAATGTTTAGTCAAATCTTCTGCCCATTTTTTTATTGTATTGTTTCCTCTTTGATACTGAATTGTACGCGCTATTTGTATATTCTGGATATTAACACTTGTCAGTCACATCATTTGCAAATCTTTTCTCCCATTCCGTAGTTTATCTTTGTCATTTTGTCCTTTGCTACTATTTGTTTCAAATATAGTTCTCCCTGTGTTCTCTTCTAGGAGTTTAATATTTTCATGTCTTACATTTGGTCTTTAAACCATTTTGAGTTTATTTTTGTATTTAGTGTGAGGGAATATTCAAATCTCATTGTTTTACACGTAGCTTTCCAGTTTTCCCAGCACCACTTATTGAAGAGACTCTCTTTTCTCCACTGTATATTCTTCCCTCCTCTGTCATAGATTAATTTACCACAGGAGCATGGGTTTATTTCGGGGCTCTCTATTTTGTTCTATTGATTTATATGTCTGTTATTGAGCCAGTACCTTGCTGTTCTGTTTACTGTTGCTATGTAGTGTAAAGTCTGGGAGAGTGATAACCTCTAATTTTTTCACAAAATCACTTGGGAAATCAACGGGGGTCTTGGAATGAATTTTAGGATTGTTTGTTCTAATTCTGTGAAAAATATAATAGGTATTTCGATAGGAATCTTGTTAAATTTGTAGATTGCTTTAGGTAGTATTGCCATTTTAACAATATTAATCCTTTCAATCCCAGAGCACAGGTTATCTCTCCATTTCTTTGTATTATCTTCAATTTCCTTCATCAATGTTTTATAGTTTTCAGAGTATAGGTCTTTCACTTTCTTGGTTCAGTTAATTCCTAGGTTTCTTTCTTTCTTTCTTCTGATGAAACTGGATTGGGGTTTTTTTTTTACTTTCTCTTTCTGATATCTCATTATTAATGTATAGAAACACAACTGATTTCTGTATATTACTCGTATCCTGCTACCTTGTTGAAATCATTTATTAGTTCTAGTAGTTTTTGTGTGGAGACTTTAGGGTTCACTATGTAGTGTGTAGTGTAGTGCAAATAGTGACAGTTTTGATTCTTCTCTTCCAATTTGGATACATTTTATTTCTTTTTCTTGTCTGACTGCTGTGGCTAGTACTTCCAATACTTTGTCAAATAGAAGCGGTGAGAGTGGGCATCCTTGTCTTGTTCCTGAATTTAGCAGGAAAGTTTTCAGCTTTTCATCATCAGAAGTCTGGGCTGCTTCTAGTGTACCACTTGAGTAAATGCCAACACCACTGCTGCCCCACCTGGGCTCTGCCTGAGGACCAGGTTACCTCTGTGCCCCAAGGTCATGTCTTTTCCCAGGTTCCAGTCACCCTAGATCCAGTGTTGCACTGTGGCATAGAGCGAGTGGGGTCTGGGCATTCACTCACCTCGGGCTGGGGAGCATGGTGAAGCAGTTTCTTGGGAATCCTAGCAGCTTCTAGGGCAGATCCCTCTCTGCCTTGCTTGAGGGCATCCAGCACCTGCACACTCCTCTCTAGTGGAGTCCCTGATTCTCCAGCATTTCTATCTGTTCCAGAAGTTCTCCAACCAGCCAAAGGGGCTTGTCTACTATGCATAGGGCCTCAGGACTGGGATGCCCAGTCTGTGGCTCAACCCTTTCACTCTCCAGAGCAGGTGTTCACTCATGCAATCTACCTATCACTCTGAGTCTCCTCCCAGGGGCACAGGTCTTCTCATTCCAATTACATGTGTATCTTTCTTTCAGCCTTTGTTGTATAAGAGTCCTTCTGCCAGTTTCCAGTTAGTTTTCAATGAGAATTGTTCCACATGTAGATGTATTTTTGGTGTGTTCATGGGAGGAAGTGACCTCCATATCCTTTTACCCCACCATCTTAATTTCTCCCTGTGGAAATTCTTAAATCTTAACTCTTAAATTCACTATCTAAATTATGCAGAAACACTGATAATAAAAGTCTTGCTATTGAATACCACAGTAAAACCCATAAAGAATGCATACTTTGGAAAGAAGAATGTTGTATAAGGAGTTTATTATAATGACTGAATTGTGATAAAATCAGGCTGAATTGGTTCTGAATTTTATACAGTTCTATTTTCTTCTAGTATAATGGAAGGTAAATGTTTCTAATGAAGAACAAATTGTCCACCAAAAATTGTAAAACAACTTAATGATTTTTTTAACATCTAACTAGTAATTAAACTTTTTAAACCAAATTTTCTAATATACTTATGGCATTTTCAGGCTTAAATTTTCAAAGACACACTGTGCCACTGATGAAGAAACTACTAGTTTCCTGACTAATGTTGCCTCTGTGGAAATGCTCTGTGGAGGATATTGAATTTGGAAAGGCGCACAAGATGGGGGTCAACTACCTCTGTTCTGTTTATCATCTTCTTACTGCCACCCAAAGAAGAAAGTAATCTGGAGAAAACATGGCAAAATTTAACATTTATCATATTTTGAGGCTTACTTTCTCTTTTTACAAAGTAGATAGTATTGTGACATGGTTAAGACCCAGACTGCAGAGTCAAGTGACCTGCATTCACATCCCAGTTCTGCTGTTTATTAGCTACCTTACATCAAACCTCACTTTTTTCACTTGTAAAATGAAGAGAATTGACGTATTTGCCTCAAAGTGTTACTGTGAAAATCTAATGACTCAATACATGTAAAATGCTTGAGAACCAAACCTGGTGCCACTATTTGCTACTATTATTACTTTTCGTAAGTTTGAAATCTCTCATAATTTGAAAAATAAAAGGAAAGGAAATGTCATATAAAGTTAAATTTTCTCCACTCATTCTGAAAATTGAAGACAGAAGTTAAATTCTCTGAGAGGATATTCTGTGGGAACAGACAAGCACTCAAGAGTGTGTTTTGCCTTTATTGTTGGAGATTTTAAACAAGGCATAATTTTTTTTTAATTAAGGAAAAGAATTTGTGTCCTGAATCTAGAAAATGCACATTTCTACTATAGACTTAAACAATATTACAGTTAAATTACATTCAAGTTTAGTTGAAATATATGCTCCATTAAAAAGCCAAGGGAATTGCAGTGATTGCTTACTATTTTCTAATCAACTGTCATAAGCATGATTTTGTGTCCCTTTCAGTTTTGATTTACTTCATACCATTTCACCTAACACTCTATAATCACTAATTAGATAATTAGTTTCATTTTACATATGAGGAAAATGATGGTCAAGGTGTTTCCCTAATGTTACCAGGTCTTTGAACTCCAAAACCAGTGCTCTTAAAATATATGCTGCCTTCTTTGGTTAGGTATCATTATCAGAAAAGTTTGCTGGAGCTAAAGGAGTATGCCAACAATAGAACAAAACCAAAAATGATTTGCTGTTGTATCTAGTTCAGGTTAAGAAAGTTGCTACCTCTTCTTTAGTTCATTTCTACAAATATTTTTTCATGCCACCCTTTCAGCTCCCAATGATTTCCATTTAAAATGGTTAGTAGTACATTCTGAGAGACTTTATGAATTACACAGGTTATGTATATGTGTGTATATGTGTGTTTTCACAATCTAGCATAGGTGCACACACACGCATTTGTATATGTATACATATCCTATAGTGTAAATCTATGCCTCTCCTCTATTCCCCTCCATACCTATCAGAAAATTAACACATGGCTACAGAATCATGACAGACGGCTTAATTAATGTCTAAGTTAAGTTCTTTAAATTAGTGAGAAGAAACAAGCTATAAATACAATGAAGTGGCATGATTTTTATAAAAACATTTAATCAGAAATGATTATTCTAAACCACAAAGATAATATTCACACTACTTTGTAGGGAAGATGTTTGAATTATCTAGTTAGAGATTATAGAGTGTTATTAAAACATTATGTAATTATTATTGGATCTGAGTCTCATTCTATGTAATTAATTCAATGAGAATTTTATTATTACCCTTTTAATTTTAGAATTTTATTCCTCATACAAGAATCTCTGCAATATATCTGTGTGCTTAATATGGTAGCTTTCTTTTTCTAACTATCTGTTGAGAAAGAATTGTTGAAACCAATGAAATTTCTATGTGGACACAGAGGATATTATGAAACACTATGAATTGTGATACGAAGTTATCTCCTAGTTGAGGATTCAATAAGTTAGCTCCTTGACCCAATTAGTAAAACCTCTGTAAAGGAACTATCATACTTAATTTTAGAATCAACACCAAAAGTTGATAAGCTAGTATTTCTTTACTACACACAAACCGTGATCATATAAACTTTTTACAATGCAAATATTGGACTTGAAGTCATGAACATCATTTAGTCAATAGAGCATTGAAACTAAAGATCCAACTCCAGCAGTTAATACCTGTATATTTGGGCAGGTAATTCCTTAATGTTGCTCTCTTTTCCTTTTCTTTTTGACTACAGAAATCAAACTAAATAAAATAAGTGTTCTCAAAACTCAAAATGTAAAACAGCATTTGCAAAGCCTTTTCTAAATTGTAAAGTGTTATACAAATGTTACAGTATTAATGTTATTGTCTTGTCTTTGATGCTCACCAAAAAGTGCTGCTAAAGCGTCATTGTCTAGTTCCCTCTCAATCTTCCAGAAGTCAGATTTATCCTTTTAAAATTATGTTTTAAAAGGACGTTTTTCCCTGAGTGGTAAACTTGAGTATATCACAGTAGGTAATGCTCCTATGTAGACTATATCTCAGAACATGTGACGGACTTGAGTTCAGAGAATACAAATTATTCCAAAAGTACCTAAAATAAATGCATTGCATGGACTCAAGATTGGGAGCAAATGCATGGACTTCAGTAAATCTTCACAGTCATTTAAAATAAGTGAAGCAATTTCATTTGCTTTATTTTACAGTCCAGTAAACATTCACTGATATCTCAGAGTTTAGTCCTTTCTTCCCAGCTTTATTGAGAAATAGATATATAACATTGTGTAAGGTTAGGTGTACAATGTGTTGATTTGATACATTTATATATTGCAAAATCTGTACCACTGTATCATTAGCTAACACCTTGGTCCTGTCACATATTTACTGTTTCTTTTTTGTGGTGAGAATTTTTAAGATGTCTCTTAGCAACTTCCAAGTATATAATACAGCAATATTAACTATAAGCATAGATTATAGATATTTTTCTGTGCATATAAAATCTTATATGCACAGAAAATCTTATATATTCTGAGGATTAAATATACAGCATAATATAAATATAATCCTGTATATTTAATATACAGGATTTAATATATTTAATTATGTAATTAAATATAATCCTGTATATTTAATCCTGTGTTAATCTTATAATTGGAAGTTTGTACCCTTTAACCAACATCTCCCCATTTTCCCCACCCCAAGCCATGGTAACCACTACTTTACTCTCTCTTTCTATGAATTTGGCTTTTTGAGATTCCACGTATAATGGATATTATACAGTATTTGTCTTTCTCTGTCTGACTTATTTCACTTAGCATAATGCCCTCAAGGTGCACACAAGTTGTTGCAAATGGCAGGATTTCCTTCTTTCTCACAGTTGAATAATATTTCATTGTATATATTTCAATGTATATACTACATATTCTTTTTTTTTTTTTTTTTTTTGCGATACACAGGCCTCTCACTGTTGTGGCCTCTCCCGTTGCAGAGCACAGGCTCTGGACATACAGGCTCAGCAGCCAAGGTTCACGGGCCCAGCTGCTCCACGGCATGTGGGATCTTCCCGGACCGGGGCACGAACTTGTGTCCCCTGCATTGGCAGGTGGACTCTCAACCACTGCGCCACCAGGGAAGCCCTACTACATATTCTTTATCCATCCATCTTTTGATGGACACTTATGTTGTTTCCATATATTGGCTATTGTGAATAATGTTGCAATAAATATGGGAGTACAGATATCTTTTTGAAATCCTAATTTTAATAACTTTGGATATATACCCAGAAGTGGGATTGCTGGAGTCTATCATACTGTTTTCCATAGTGGCTGCCCAAATTCTCACCAACAGTGCACAAGGGTTCCTTTTTCTCCACATCCTCACCAACACTTTTTACCCCCAGAGCTTGGTCTTATCCACTTAAGGATGCAGAGAAGTGTCCATGGGTCCACCTTATCTGTCAGAGAAGAAAACTATGGGGTCAGAATTAGGATTGCAGCCCCATGGTGACACTGAGCTTTCTAGAATAGGATTAGAGGACAACTATTAGGAATATGAAGGAAAATAGTGTTTGTAAACTCTGCCTCAGGTCTCACTTGAGTTCCAAACCACCCACAGCTGATACCTTCACTGGTCAGAGATATTATTTATGAATCAACATAGGCTTAGCTATTTGCTTTTTCAATGTGTTTATTGGTCTTAAGAATGTTAAGATCTGTTTACTTACTTATTTTTTAATTGAAGAGATTATTTAAGCTAACACACAAGCTTTGTGTGTAGCTGTAAGGTAGTTTCATATCACATCTAGAGATTCACATAGGTGTAAAGAAGTATGAGTTCTTTTCTTGGTTACAGTTTTCTTCACACCACAAAAGTCAATAAGATGCCAGCAACCTTTACTAAATTCCAGTGGTCGTCAAAGTTAGCCTATTAATACAGTCTCCAGGGGATTTTTTAAAATATATATTTTTAGGGTTTCCCTGGTGGCGCAGTGGTTGAGAGTCCGCCTGCCGATGCAGGGGACACGGGTTCATTCCCCAATTCAGAAAGATCCCACATGCCACAGAGCAGCTGGGTCCGTGAGCCACGGCCGTTGAACCTGTGCATCCGGAGCCTCTGCTCCCCAGCGAGAGAGGCCACAACAGTGAGGTCCGCATACCGCAAAAAAAAAAAAAAAATATATATATATATATATATATATATATATTTTAGGTCCCAAGCCCTGAAGTTCTGCTTTAGTAGGTCTATGTGCAGCATGAGAATTGACAAGCACATATAAAAAACACTGCCCTCCTCTTGCCTGCTTCCCTCAAAATAGCATTATCATTACCTTTATTATTACCACATCATCACCATTTATTATGGAGTTTATTACATTCCATGTACTATGCAAAGTACTTTTCATTTAACACTTAAAATCCTGAAGGGTAAGTGCATTTAATAATATGGAAACTGAAAAATAAAGAGATTAAATAACACAGAGACCAAATCTGTCCATCTCCAGAGTTTTGCTCTTTAATGCCACCATAAACTTGACTCTGTGCAGAAGTGTTTTACTTCAGCAGCCTGCTACCACCCTTCTTTTCCTTCCAGCTCCTTGCTTAAGAAACATTAGCTCAGCTTCTCTAAGTAGTTTTGCAAACATTTCAAAGACATTAGTTCAAAACAATTTTAAAAATGCCGTCTAACCCAGAAAACCTTGAAAATAGATAGTTTTTGAGTTGACAAGATGTATTTTACTTTATTTAATTATTTTCACTGTCAGCCTACTCCAGGTCAGAATTTTCAATCTATACTTTCCTCCCATTTTTCCAAATGTAATTAACAGTTACACTAATTTGATATGTACCTAAAAAGTCTCATGGTACACACAATGCTTTCATTCTGTGTATTGCAATGTTGAAGTCATTTTTCTTCATAAATAGCACCAAAACTCAGATTCTTTGCTCATGAGAGTTATAGTAGAAGTGGCTAATAAAAACTTAAACCATCATAATCATGATTAAAGTTCAAATGTTAGTCACTGATATTTACTCATCTGCTTATTGGGCCTTAGAAGACTTAAGCCTAATCTCAAAAACTCTTCCACTTAGCAAATTATAAGAAAAAGGTAATATGACAATTCCTAAATGATTAGCTTCATCTTTCAGAATTAAAAGTAGAAATAGTTTTAAAAAAGAAAACACACACACACACTAATGCATATTGAATAAAAACTTTAAAATTGTCTTTTCTGTGTAACATTTTAATGACCTGAATGTTTGGTTTTCACTATGCTCCTCCCAATATGTGAATTGAACAGAATTCTTGAAGCAATGGTGCAGCAAGTTTGGCTGTTGTGATTGTAAAGCCCATTGAATTAATGAAAATTGCATGACCTTCGGTTCTCCTTACTAAGCCATTTATTCTTTTAGTTAAAAGTATTTGTTGATCTCTATGTGCCAAGCAGTAGATTAAATTATACTTTTGTATTATTTATCAGATAGACTGGGTCAATACAAAAGTGAAAACAACTTTGAAATTTTTATTTTGCTTGTAATGTTCTATAGTTTAAAGACTATAATGAATGAATAAAAGGATGTCATTTTTTAATTTTTTATCTTCTTATCTACTTTATAACTCTTTTACTTTATTTCTTGTACACATGAACAGAATCCATTAATTAGTGTAAATTCAATAATACAATTTCTTCCTAGTAGAACAAAACATGAAAAAAAGTAGTCATTCCAGCAAATGTCAAAAGGAAGAGTTGACTTATATCTCAAGGCCTTCATCCTAGTCTTCAATAATTCACCTTTAAGAACTCTAACCAAACATCACTTATACAAATAACTAAAAGTTAAATAATAGATTTCCATCAGTTGTTCTCTGTCCTTCCCAAAAAGAAAATATACATAGGTAAGTATTAGATAACGTACATGGAAGAACCATCTGACATCACCGGTGGATTTTCCCATAGTTTGCCCACCTTTGTCTACATAATATGATTTGAAGGAAGACAGTAACTAACTGAAGTTTTTAGTCACAAACAACAAAACTCATTCTAACTAATTTAAACAGCAAGAAGTATGTTAACAGATACTAGAAATGGCACAGATTTCAGGTTTGTAAACAATGCAGCCAGAAACAAAGCCCCAATCACATTGCAGAACCACTACAGCCAAGATCTCATTGCTCTCCTACTGGGCACAGACAACCCAACTCACACCACTGACCTTGGGCATTAGATACCAAGGACTCTACGACTGCCCCCCTGAAAACTGTATGCCACTGCAACCACCTTCACTAGAAAAATGTATTTAATACAATGCCTGCCTCCTCACATACTCTCCTCCAACTGAAAGTCTCAACTGAATGCATGTGATTAGCAGAGCTAAGGTCACTTGTCTGTGGCTTAGATGTCTACCTTGGGGGAGGATGTCAAAAGATTACAAAGGTCAAAGCATGAGAAATATCCACTACAGATCTATTCCTGGTCTGTCACAGATTGGACTCATTTTTGTGTGCTAAAGATCTTTCTCAACAGTACTAGGTCCTCCTTTGAATGCAAATATCCATTGAAGAGGCAACACATAAAATCATGACAATTTACTGTATTTTTCCCCAGATTCCTTTGCTCAGATGAGAAGTTCTGGGCTGTATAGCAACAAAGAATATCCAAGAAAGGATGCAAATCCATGAACTGGTGCAGAATAAGAAGTCAGGATAAATTTTGACTTCCCAAACTGTTTAGAATCTTGAATTCTAGAAGGTCAAAGAAGGCACTACAGTCTCTTCCTTATGTTATTTGGAAGTATATTAATATATTTGATCATTCAGTTACCATAAATGTGGTTTATACAGATTAGTACCACTTTTGATAGGGAAAGAGTAGGATAGTTACACAGGTAGTTTTAGAAATCCCATTAGGGGATTATACATAGAGGGAACTTTGGGAAACCAGTGTACATTAATGATCACTCAAGAAAACTATCAGAACGTTGTGGAACAAAGCAGGCTTCCTTAATTATAAAGCCATCAATAAAAGCACAAGAAAGGCCCCAGGTCATTAAGTGAAAAAATGAGGCCTGCATTCTGCTAGTTCAGTCCAGCAAGATAATGATCCTTAGAACCAAGGATAGGAATAACCAAGGGAAAGGTGACATTCCAAAGTAGAAGGAAGACTCTCATTATACTGAAACCTGAGATGACTTAACATATTTTAGTATATAGTACCACCCTTCTGCTGATTTGAATAAGTGCCATGACAGTCCTAGTTTGACCTTATAGGGTCAAACACTCTCCTGCTCGTTGTTGAGAAGGAGCTAATGATGTAAGCCTGACATCTACTCAAAGAATGAGGAAGAAGTTGGTCTTCTTCCCCTCCTCACTTTCTTTTGATTATAAAAATGTAGCCTACTTAATTCTTGGGGCAGAGCCCCCTTGCCTGCTCACTTACATTTCTCACAAGCATCCTATATTAATAAATCTACTTCTTGCCTATCACTTTGCTTCTTGCTGAATTCATTCTGCAGTGAAACACAAAGAACCTGAGCCGCAGTAAGCCCTGACACCAGGTGAACAATTCTAATTAAAAGACCATGGGTTCAAGTCCCAATATGGATTTTGGCTGGGTTTGAGTCCCAGCCCTTGGGTTCAAATCCTAACCTGAGGTGTTTGGTTTCACTTTCACACCACAGAACAAGTACCAACAAATTGTAGATACCAACAGATAATAAGATCTTAAAGAGCTCAATGAGTTACACTGATCCTATACTCCTAAACTTTAGTAACTATAAAAGTTCTATCCACTACAACTGCTGAATGGGGTTCTGTGCTATATTTTAGTTTCCCCAGGGGAGCCAAAGGGAGCTAAAGACAGCCACAGAATGAATTGTGTCCTTTGATACTCTCATCTCCCTTTCTGCATTCTTAAAACCTAGGAATTTCCCTTTCAACTACTTGAAGCATCCAGTGCCCTTTCACAAATATCTTCTGCCACCATCAAAAACACATTTCAGAAGATCTAGTCTATGTGTTCACACTATCACAGTGAATTTCAAACTGATCAACCATGTCCTTCCATAAAGAATACATTTTACCTCATGTCCCGATACACACATATATAACTGAAGTTAAAGTATCCTGAAATAATACCTTCCTTTATTAGGAAGGATAAACTCAGATATTTTCTATTCTACTCCATTTAATTTATTTCATATTCAAGCTAAGATCTAATAAATTGATTTCACAGACATAGCTTAAAAAGCATTGGCCTCCTATCTGTATAAATGCTTAGTGGAATGAATGTTTTGCCTTTTAGATATATTTTCAATATAGATATTGAAAGATAGCAAAAGATAGTAAGAACAAAGAAATGAGTCTCTAAATTTAAATTTTAGACATCAATAAGCTTATTGCAGAGATAATTTTGAAGACAAGGGAGAAATTTCATTGCTCTTGAATTCCCAACAAATAGTTAATCTCCTCTTTTGCCTGTTCTATTTTTTTAAATTAATGCTTTAGTTAATATATTTTCAAATCAGAAACCTAGGAAAATGTCCCAAAACTAAAAAGTTATTAATGCTTACTATAATCTTACCACCCAAAGATAACCACTGTTAACATTTTACTTTTATCCTTCTAGGATTTTTTCATGTGCATATTTACATATGTAATAAAATAACTCAATAGTATGCATTTTAAAAGAATATATGATAATCAGGTTTTCATGATAATAAAAATGTTAATATGGCATCATGACTTGATTTTTAGTTGAAGGTATTTGATTGTATGGAGGTATCATAATTTACTAAACCAATTTCTAGTGTACAACTTTATTTAAGATTGTTTCCAGTTTTTTGACATTATAAATAATGAGAAATCAGTGTGAGCACATTTCTGAATATTTCCTTAGATTAAATTTCTAGAAGTGGAACTCAGCAGTGAAGGATTTGTACATTTAAAATACTCTGCCATAGCTATTGTCCTTAGTCTGTGTGGTCAGGGACACAGAACTCTCTGTAGCAGATGGACCATCTTGAGCAGGGTTCAGATTTCAGAACAAACTGTACATTTGCTGATATCTGAAATGTGAGTAATAAATGAATATCAAAGGCAGCTCTAAAAGGGAAAAAAGTGAGAAGTCACTGAGATGGGTATGTGCAAAAGAGTGTGGTTGCTGAGTAACCATCAACAATCCAATCTCCTTGCAGGGGGTGGGGAAGATATGAGTTGTCTCTGTGGTTGCATTTAGAAGTTCCCATCTATTTTCGCACCAGTTGGTATTATAACTCCGTCTTACTCTGCTTCCAATTCCTTTCCTAACTGAGTTCCAGTCTAGCTTCCCTAACTTTGAAATGGTGTGCCCCCTTTCAATGCTCAGGCCCCAGATAATCTGTTAATGAAGAATGTTAGTTTTGCTTACAGATTGGAATTCTGATTATTGTCCCTAATTAATATCCGATAATTTATTAGGCCATGCCAAATTATTATTTTGATATATGAAACCAGCATCTTCTACAAGCCTTGCAGTTTCCTACAATGTTGGACCATAGCAGAAAAGGGATAGTTCCTTTTGAGGTGGAGATGAAGAAAGGGAGCTGCGGTAGGGAAAGGGCAAAGAAACAATTATCACAGAAGAGAAAATTGGCCTTAATTAATGTATAATATCAATAGCATTATCTTTGTATGGGAGGGATTTGAAGCACATTCATTCATTTCTTATTTATTCATTCATTTATTGATTCATCATTTATTAAATACCCTTAAAACATCAGGCTTTTAGTCACTGGGAAGTCAAAGTTAAATACTCTATAGTCATTGTCCTTAAGGAACTCACAGTCTGAAAGATAAGCATGCAATGTTTTAGTTATATCTAAATTTAAAAGTAGGGAAAACGATATCTATAGTTTCCAATGTAAAGGTCTGGTTGGGATTGAAGAAGTGTCATGATCCAGAGCACAGGCTGCAGCTAAGTAATATTTTGTAGTACCTGTTGGGTGTCCTGGATACTGGAGAATCTGGAATTGCATATTGGAATTACGTTTGGGAAGCACTCATCACATGTGCTTACAGAGCTAGCACTTAACATAGATACATCATAGATATGTCATTGAACTAAATGCTTCAAAGTAAGAACAATTATGCATGGACTTCATGAAGTCTACATCTAAATCAGCTGGTCATTGGAGACCTAAGGAAGAGGAGAAGGGATCTATTTGATGTTTGGCAAATGAGTGTGAAGCAAAGCTGATATAAGACCTCTTAAGACAGGTTTTCAGAATGGGTTTGGTCCAGTTGGTTTATTCCAGAAGCCACCTACCTGGGTCAAGAAGAAGAGCTACAAAAAACAGAGAGTTAAGAGGCAATTACCTTAGATAAGCAGGTAATCTTCCTCAAGTTTCTCAGTAGTTTCTCTGAAGAAGCTGTACCATCTTGTTTGAAAACAGGGTGTGCGGGCTTCCCTGGTGGCACAGTGGTTAAGAATCCTCCTGCCAATGCAGGGGACATGGATTCGATCCCTGGTCCAGGAAGATCCTACATGCTGCAGAGCAACTAAGCCCGTGCACCACAACTACTGAGCCCGCGGGTCACAAATACTGAAGCCCACGTGCCTAGAACCCATGCTCCGCAACAAGAGAAGCCACCGCAGTGAGAAGCCCGTGAACTGCAAAGAAGAGTAGCTCCCACTCGCCACAACTAGAGAAAGCCCTCCTGCAGCAACGAAGACCCAAAACAGCCAAAAATAAATAAAATAAATAAATTAAATTAAAAAAAAGAAAACGATGTGCAATGGTTAGTCAATACTGGAAAGGATGACAATGACAAATCAAAGGAAATGCAAGAAAATGCAACATTTGAAATTGCATTGCAAATTTATGAAAAGAAACAGATCACCCAGGGGAGTAATTTTTTGTGCCAACAAAACCCAGACACTGAAGGAAAAAAATCTGGCATCAGTGAAGCTTGTGAATAAGCACAGCACAAATTGAATTTTTTTAAATTTCAATTAAATCCTATGCTTCTCTTTGGCAGTGATCCCACCCCGAGTTTTGTGATGACACAGGTGTCTCCAACTTATATTAAAAGATGTCATAAAATTTTGTAAACAAAATTAGTTTACTAAGATAAATAGTTAGGAAATATACTCAACTGGAACTCTAAATCCTATTCTAGTTAGCCAGTAACTAGTGTGAATTTGAGCAAATGAATTCTCTCACCCACAATTTCTTCACTTTTGAGTTAGGGAATCTGACTAGTTTGTACAGTACTATCTAACAGTATAATTTTGTCCTTTTACACACCTTGGGCCCCATATATGTGTGGGGATGGAGGCGGGTGCGGAGTAGTACTAGTGATTTGGAAATTAGAGCTTTCTACCTCTTCAAAACTGGGAATTCATTATTACATGCTAAAGAAGCTCACACTTTCTTTGGGAAGACTGGGGAAGAAAAATTATCTTGCAGCTGGGAAGACCCACAGAATACTCAACAGAGCACAAGGAGGGGAAATAGTAACTCCAGAATCTTGAGTCTGGCAGTGAAGACAGGGAATGGGCAAAGAAACAAATAATAAGGGATTTTCCTGAATATTTTATTATTTACTGGGAACCTCTGCTATTTTTTTATCTATCACATTAATAACTGGCTCCAGAAAGTGCCAGGTTGTTCCCTTCCTGGAATCTTGTAATCCCTGAAGTCATGGCCTTACTTTAGCCTTGGCAAAGTAGAAGGTACCATAGCCCTGGTTTTACTTGGTTTACAGCTAAACAAATCCTCTGTTTTCCTCTGCTCACTTCTTAATAGGGAAGAACAATTTTGGTTTCTTGTGCTTTGTTTTAATTTGAAGGAATAATTCTGAGCTGTAGCTAACACCCTTTCCAGGCATGTAGAGTCAAGTGTTTTGGCCAGTCAACACTTCAATGGATAGGGAAAGGTGGCTTATGGGTCAGGTATTAACCATGGAGAGACATACAGATATTTTACCTACTGGATTTTAAAAGAATTACTTGTGATGAAATACTTAAATATGAGACATTGTGACAAGAAGAGTGCAAATGTTTAGACTACCACCACTTGAAGTGGTTGCTGACAACACAACCAAGGTGTGCCATTTGTACCACACCAGTCCTATATTGCTGATTATTTATGGTAATTATACAGGAGGTAAGCACACAGAGCAAGCTGGAAAAAATAAAGAGAGATTATGAGCGCTAAGGGGAGGGGAGAAGAGGAGAGGAGAGAGGAAGTGATAGTGAATAAAAAGGATGAGGTATATGTTCTGGTTCTGAAACCTTAATGTCTATTAACAATGCAGTAGATACAAAGATCTCTGAAGCATTAAAACTGCTAAAAATCTTGTTTTAAGCTTTTATTCCTAACTGTTGTTTTTACAAGGCTCCCCATTAAGTATACATTAGAACTGTAAAGGAACTGTTTCCTAATTTAAAGCAAAATAAACTAAGTTGACATTTCCCTCATCTGAATCTTGTGCTTATCAGACACACTGGTGTATGTCGTAAAATCATTAGCTGATATTTAGGCATTTTTATTATTCTTCTGCTATGCCGCTGAGTAGTTTTTTCCATAAGCATCTAACATTTAAAAAACATACATTTCGGGCTTCCCTGGTGGCACAGTGGTTGAGAGTCCGCCTGCCGATGCAGGGGACACGGGTTCGTGCCCCGGTCCGGGAAGATCCCACATGCAGCAGAGTGGCTGGGCCTGTGAGCCATGGCCGCTGAGCCTGTGTGTCCGGAGCCTGTGCTCCACAACGGGAGAGGCCACAACAGTGAGAGGCCCACGTACTGCAAACAAACAAACAAACAAAACAAAAAAAAAAAAACAAAAACCATACATTTCAAAAAGTTTCTTGTTTAAAGGATTTCAAAACTTTTTATTCACCATACTGTGATTTTTTTTACAGCACTCAAACCAACAGAAAGACATAATTTATTTTAAAATGACATACAATTTATCTCAATAATGCATCAACTTCATTGCCAGGAGTTTTATAAAAAAGGGTTGATCAGGAAAAAACCAGGTAACTTGATCAACAGATTATATTTTGTAAAATATGTAACAACTAACTGTGTCTGATTAATTTTATACTACAATGAAAATTGACTTATTCTGTGACATTTAAATTTTTAGAAAAGTTGAAACTCAAAATACATATCTGCAAATTATGTTTTTGCTACTACACAGTACTTTGATTTTTAAAAAAAAATTAGACTGGGAAATATTTTATATTCTGCTTTTTTGTGACTTGTATTGGTATCTAGACTTTAGTTTTAGTGTTTATTTGGGAAATGTATTAAATTGTCCAAGCTTCAGTTTTCTCAGCAATAAAATAGGATTTGAATACTTCCTTAAGATTGTTGAAAATCATAAATAAATCTCATTTATTATTAAATGAGATAATGTAGACAAATCATCTAGAACAAACTCTGACAGTTGGTAATAAATTAAGGAATGTATATTGTTGGCCTGATAAACACAGTTAAATCTGCAAAATATGTATTACATAGATATCAAATGGTCCAAAGGATAATTTATAGATATGAATTTAGAGATCTTGAGAGTTTTATTGTTCAAAATTCTGCGTCTATTCCCATAATTTATTCCTTGTGGTTAAGAAGGGTTTCCCGGTGCACCCATGTTATAAGCTAAAATCTATAGGATGAGTAGGAGCTAGGCAGCTTGGGGAGGGGGAGAGAGAATAAACAAAGTGGGGATAGGGATTGGGTCAGGTAGAGGAAGAAAACATAAACAAGATGCAGAGGCTCGCAAACTTGGATGCACGTTGTAATCATCTGGGAAGCTTTAAAAACGTATTGATCCCTGGGTTCCTCCCCCAGAGGTTCTGATTTACTTGGCTTGGGATGACCAGGGTGATAGGATTTTTTAAAGTTCTCCAGGTGAGTTTTCTAATGTGCAGTCAAAGCTCAGAATCATTGCTCTAGAGGCAAGAAATCAGGGAGCTAAAAGAAAATAGAGAAAAAGGGTAATAAGGAAAGAAGATAGAGGCTAAGATGGAAGAAGATGGCAATTTGTGGAATGCCTAGCTGACTGAGCAATGCTATCCTGTGTCAGGCTCTGCTAGGGACTCCCGGTTTTATTCTGAAGAGAGAATAGTTGCAAGAAAAATTTTGTTGTCACTTGCTGCAGGGTTGAGAACTGATTGTAGGGAGCATGACTGGAAGCAATAGATAAGTTAGATGAGTTAGAGATTGCAGTTGTCCAGACTAGAGAATATGGTAGCCGAAACTAGCGCAGTGCCAATGGACTGGAGAAAAGTGGAGTGATTTGAGAGGCCGTAAAGGAAGAACTGACAGGAGTTGGTGACTGATTGGAAAGCAGAGTGAGGAAGGAGTTGTCTGGAGGTGCTATTAATTGAGGTAAGCCAGAACAAGTAGAAATCTGTGAAAAGAAGTTAATTCAGTGTTGGAAATGCTGATCTGAAGTATCCATTGTATGTCTAGATGAAGGTATTGGTAAGCAGTTGGACATGCAGGTTGGGAGCTAGACAAAGCAAATGGGGGAGGGTGTATTGGATACGGAAAGCAAGGATCTATGACTCAGGTCTCATACAGGCTTCCTTTCCCTCCTCTCATTGCTGCTCACAGGGCTGGCCTACTCTGAACCTGAATTTCAGGGCCTGTCACACAAATAATATTTTAATTTAGCACATGATATCAGTAAAACACTGAAGTAAAGGGAAAATATTAGGGGAGGACAACTTATTACAGAGAGATACTTTGTCACAACTCTTTCTATGGAGATGGTAAGACACTGGATAAACACCAGAAAGACAAAATTAAGACATAGGCTCTGCATCCCACCTCAGGTATTGGTTGTTGGCAGCCACGTTATTTTCTATGTGATCCTGACCCCTTGGTCAAACCTCATTGGAAAAAGTGTAGCACCTGACTTCAGCTAGACCAGCCCAATACTCTTCGAGGAATTTTACCTGAGAGACATAATAATCACACAGCTCTAGAAGGAATGTCAAAGGATTCCAGCTGCAGAGTTTCCTTGTTTCCTCTATTCTCCCTGATAGTTGTTTGACTTTACCTTGAATTTTGCATGAGATAGTCCCAGTATAATGTCCATAAATTCTTGTTTAAAACTGTAACTATATGTCAAACTACACAATGCAGCCATTACAAAATGAGGAATTCATCTAATTTACTCTTTAATAATGTCTTGGAATGTTGTTCATTAAATGAAAAAAAACATTGGAAGAGCAATATAAATGGTATCATCTCATGTGAAGAAAAAATTACCCATGGAGTATACGTAAAATTTGTGAATATCCAAAGCCAAATATTTTTCTTTTTATTGAAGTATAGTTGACCTGCAATATTATCTTAATTTTAGGTATACAGCAAAGTGATTTGACATTAAAACACATTACATAATGATGACCCTAATAAGTCTAGCTACCATCTATTACCATAAAAATTTATTAAACCCTGTGACATTATAACTGGAAGTTTGTACCTCTTAATTCCTTTCACCCATTTCTCCCAAACCCCTAACACCCTTCCCTCTGGCAATCACTAGTTTGTTCTCTGTCTCCATGAGTTTGTTTCTGTTTCAGTTTTGTTTGTTTTGTTTTCTACGTTCCACAAATAAGTGGAATGATATGGTATTTGTCTTTGTCTGATTAATTTAACTTGGCATAATACTATCTAGGTCCATCCATGTTGCTGAAAATGACAAGATTTCAAATTTTTATGGTTGAGTAATATTCCATTGTTTGTATGTATATATACCACATCTTCTTTATCCATTCATGTATCAATAGACACTTAGGTTGATTCCATATCCTGGCTATTGTAAATAGTGCTGCAATGAACACAGAGGTGCATATATCCTTTCTAATTAGTGTTTTTGTTTTCCTTGGGTAAATACTCAGAAGTGGATTTGCTGAATCACGTGATAGTTATATTTTTCTATTTTTTGAGGAACCTCCATACTGATTTCCATAATGGCGATACCAATTTACATTCCCACCGACAGTGCACAATGGTTCCCTTTTCTCCACATCTTCATCACTCTTGTTATTTGTTGTCTTTTTTTTTAACATCTTTATTTGAGTATAATTTCTCTACAATGGTGTGTTAGTTTCTGCTTTATAACAAAGTGAATCAGTTATACATATGTCCCCATATCTCTTCCCTCTTGCAACTCCCTCCCTCCCACCCTCCCTATCCCACCCCTCTAGGTGATCACAAAGCACCTAGCTGATCTCCCTGTGCTATGTGACTGCTTTCCACTAGCTATTTGGTAGTGTATATATGTCCATGCCACTCTCTCATTTTGTCCCAGCTTACCCTTCCCCCTCTCCATATCCTCAAGTCCATTCTCTAGTAGGTCTGCATCTTTATTCCCATCTTGCCCCTAGGCTCTTCTGACCACTTTTTTCTTTTCTTTTTTTTTTTTTTTGATGATAGCCATTCTGACAGGAGTGAGGTGGTATCTCATTGTGGTTTTCACTTGCACTTCCCTGAAAATTGATTAATGATGTTGAACTTCTTTTCATGTGTCTGTTGGCCAACTGTATGTCTTCTGGAAAAATGACTATTCAGGTCCTCTGCCCATTTTTTAATTGAATTGTTTGTTTTATTTTGAGTTGTATAAATTTTTAAAACAAATTTTAGATATTGTTCCCTTATCAGATATATCATTTGTAAATATCTTTTCCCATTCAGTAGGTTGCTTTTTTGTTATGTTCATAGTTTCCTACACTGTGCAAAAGCTTTTTCGTTTAAGGAGTTCCATTTATATATTTTTGCTTTTTGTTTCCCTTGCCTGAGGAGAGAGATTAAAAAAAAAAATACTACTAAGAATAATGTTAAAGGGTTTTCTATGTTTTATTCTAGGATAAATATTTTATGGTTTCATGTCTTATATTTTTAAGGTTTTAATCCACTTTGAGTTTATTTTTGTTATGGTGTAAGAAAGTGGTCTAGTTTGATTCTTTTGCATGTAGCTGTCCAGTTTTCCCAACAATACTTATTTAAGAGAGGTTGTCTTTTCCCCATCATATATTCTTGCCTCATTTTTCATAGTTTAAATGATCATATAAGCATGAGTTTATTTCTGGGCTCTCTATTTTGCTCCATTGATCTATGTGTCTGTTTTTGTGCCCATACCATACGAATTTGATTATTATAGCTTTAAAGTATGGTTTGAAATCAGGGATTGTGGTATTTCTAGATTTGTTTTTCTTTCTCAAGATTGTTTTGGCTATTTGGGGTCTTTTGTGTTTCCATACACATTTTAGAATTATTTTCTCTATTTCTTTAAAAAAAATGTCATGGGTGTTTTTATAAGGGTTGCATTGAATCTGTAGGTTGCTTTGGGTAGCATGGGTATTTCAGCAAAATTAATTTTTCCAATCTATGAGCACAATATATCTTTCAATTTATTTGCATCATCTTTAATTTAATTCATCAGTCTTAGAGTTTTCAGGTCTTCATACACCTTGGTTAAATTTATTCCTAGGTATTTTATTCTTTTGATGCAATTTATAAAAAAATGTATCTTGTTACAGATCATTGACAGTGTATAGAAAGGCAACATATTTTTATATAATAATTTTGCATTCTGTAACTTACTGAATTCATTTATTAGTTTTAATAGGTTGCATCTTTGGGGTATTCTATATATAGTTTTATGTTATCTGCAGACAGTGACAGTTTTACTTCTCCCTTTCCAATTTTGAATTCTTTTATTTCTTTTTCTTTTCTCATTATTATAGCTAGGACTTCCAATACTATATTGAATAAAAGTGGCAAGAGTAGGCATCCTTGTCCTCTCCCTGATCTTAGAGAAAATGCTTTCAGCTTTTCATGCTGAATATGCTGTTTGTTGTGTGTTTAGCTTATATGGCTTATATTATGTTACAGCATGTTTCCTCTATACCCACTTTGCTGAGAGTTTTTATCATAAATGGATATGAATTTATCAAATGCTTTTTCTGTATCTTGAGATGATCTTAAGATTTGTTACCTTTCACTTTAATGTGGTATATCACATTGATCAATTTGCAGATATTGAATCATCCTTGAGCCACTGGGATAAATCCCACTTGATCATGGTGTACGATATTTCTAAAGTATTGTTGAATTTGGTTTGCTAGTATTTTGTTGAGAACTTTTACATCTATGTTCATCAGTGATATTGGCCTGTAAATTTCTTTTACTTTTTCTTTTTTTTTTTTGTACTGTCTTTGTCTGGTTTAGGTATCAGGGTGATACTGGCCTCATAGAATGAGGCTGAGAGCATTCCTTTATCTTTAATTTTTTGAAATAGTTGGAGAAGATAGATATTAACTCTTTTTTAAATGTACAGTTCACCTGTGAAGCTGTCTGGTCCATGACTTTCTTTTGTTGAGAATTTTTGATTAATGATTCAATTTCATTATTAATGACTGGTCTGTTCAGATTTTTTATTTCTTCCTGATTCAGTCATCAAAGACTATATGTTTCTAGGAATTTACCCATTTCTTGCAGGTTGTCCAATTTGTTGACATATAATTGTTCATAGCAATCTCTTATGATCCTTTGCATTTCTGTGATGTCAGTTGCAACCTCTCTTTCATTTCTGAATTTATTTATTTGGGCCCTCTCTTTTTTCTTGATGAATGTAGCTAAAGGTTTGTCAATCTAGTTAATATTTTCAAAGAACCAGATCTTAGTTTTATTGATCTTTTCTGTTGTTTTTTAGTCTTTATTTCATTTATTTCTCTCTGATCTTTAATATTTTCTTTCTTCTACAAACATTTAGTTTTGTTCTTCTTCTTTTTCTAGTTCTGTTAGATGTAAGGTTATATAGTTATTTGAGATTTTTCTTATTTCCTGTGGTAAGCCTGTATTACATGAACTTTTCTCCTAGAACTGCTTTTGCTACATTCCAAAGATTTTGGACCATTGGGTTTCCATATTTATTTGTCACAAGGTATCGTTTTATTTCCTCAATGATATCTTTAGCAACCTATTCGTTGTTTAGTAGCAAGTTGTTTATACTCCAAATGATTGCGTGTTTTATCCTATTTTTTCCTGTATTTGATTTCTATTCTTATACTGTAGTAGTTGGATAAGATGCTTGATATGATTTCAGTCTTTTTAAATGTATTGAGACTTGTTTGTTGACCTAACATGTGATGTATTCTGGAGAATGTTCCATGTGCACTTGAAAAGAATGTGTATTCTTCTGCTTTGGGATGGAATGTTCTATACATATATATTAAGTCATATGCTCTAATGTGTCATTAAGGTCAATGTTTCCTTATAGATTTTCTGTCTAGATAACCTATCCATTGATATAAGTGGGATGTTAAAGTCTCCTACTACTATTTTATTATTGTCCATTTCATCTTTTAAGTCTGCTAATATTTGCTTTATGTATTTAGGTGCTCCTACAATGCATATACTTATAAGTAGTATATCTTTCTGTTGGTTGATTTATCATTGTGTAATATCCTTCTTTGTCTTTTGTTACAGTCTTTGTATCAAAGTCTATTTTGTCTGAAATAAATATTGCCACCCAGGTTTCTTTCTGGTTCCATTTGAATGAAATATCTTTTTTCATCCCCTACTTTCAGTCTGTGTGTGTCTTTAGCTCTGATGTGAATCTCCTGTAAGTAGCATATAGATGGGTGTTGTTTTTTATCCAATCAGCCACCCTATGTCTTTTGATTGGGACATTTAGTCCATAGACATTTGAAGTGATTATTAAGAGGTATATATTTATTGCCATTTTGTTACTTGTTTTCTGGTAGTTTTTGTAGTTCCCTATTCCTTTCTTTTTCTCTTGCTCTCTACACTTTCAATTTGATTACTTTCTTCAGTGCTATATTTGGATTCCTTTCTCTTTCATTTTTGTTTACCTATTATTGGTTCTTGGTTTGTGGTTACCATGAGGTTTTTATATAACAACCTATGTATGTGTCAGTCTATTTTAAGTTGATGGCTGCTTAAGCTTGAGTGAATTCTAAAAGCACTACATTTTTACTCCTCCCACTATGTTTTATGGTTTTCATGCTATATTTTACATCTTTTTGTTTGTGTATCCCTTAACTAATTATTGTGGATGTAGATAATTGTATTACTTTTTTCTTTTAGCCTTGTAGCTATATAGGTATTTGATCAATACCTTTACTATATGTTTGCCTTTATCAGTGAGATTTTTTCTTTCATACTTTTTTGTATATCTAGTTTTTGTTCTTCTTTTCAGTTTGAACAAGTACATTTAACATTTCTTGTAAGGGGGGTGGTTTGTGGTGATAAACTTTTTTTAGCTTTTGTTTGTCTGGGAAACACTTTTATCTCTCCTTCAGTTCTGAATGATAACCTTGCTGGATAGAGTATTCTCCTTTGTGAGTTTTTTTCTTTCAGCACTTTGAATATGTTGTGTCACTCCCATCTGGCTTATAAATTTTCTGCTGAAAATTCAGCTGATACTGTTTTGGTGTCTCCCCTTTATATAACTATACGTTTTTCTCTTGCTCCTTTTAAGATTCTCTGTCTCTAACTTTTGACATTTTAATTATAATGTGTCATAGTGTGAATCTCTTCAAGTTCATCTTGTTTGGGACTTCTTTGTTTCCTGATCTTGGATGTCTACTTCTTTCATCAGGTTAGGAAAGCTTTAAACCATTATGTCTTCAAATATGTTTTCTGTCCCTTTCTCTCTCTCTTCTCCTTGTGGGGTCCCTATAATATGAATGTTAGTACACTTGATGTTGTACTATAAATCCCTTAAGCTAGTCTCACTTTTCAAAAACCTATTTTCTTTGTGCTATTCTACTTGGGTGATTTCTACTACCCTGTCTTCCAGATTACTAATATGCTTTTCTTCATCATCTAATCTGCTATTGATTCCCTCTAGCATATTTTTTTAAATTTCAGTTATTGTATCCTTCAGCTGTCATTGATTCTTTCTTACATTTTCTATCTCTTTGTTGAAGTTCTCACTGTATTCCTCCATTCTTCTCCTGAGTTCAGCTACTATCCTTATGACCATTTTTAACTCTTTTTCTGGTAGCTTGTTTATCTTTGTCTTGTTTAGTTTTTTTTTTCTGAGGTTTTGGCTTGTCCTTTCTCTTGGAAATTATTCCTTTGTAGCCTCATTTTAGCTAGCTCTTTTTTGTGTTTGTTTCTCTATATTAGGTAGATTAGCTACATCTCCCAGTCTTGAAAGAGTGGCTTTATGTGGGACCCAGTAGCATGGTTTCCCTGGCCACCAGAACCAGGTACTCCAGAAGTGTCCCATGTTTGGGCTGCATGTACCCTCTTGTTGTGGCTGGGCTATGAATACTACATGTATGCTTGTGTGCTGGGCTGGCCCCCTAGTATGGCTGGCTGTAAGGCTCAACCACAACTGTTGCAGGTGTTTTTGCATGGGGTCAGTCCATGCGGTGGGAACCACATCATCAAATTTTAATAATATTTACTACTTCTGATTTGGAATTGTACAGTAAGTATTTAATATCTTTTTCAAACTTTTTTTTAAATTTACTTTCTCCTAACCTAGCTTGAATTGACTTTTCTAACATGTAACCAAAGGAATCTTCACACAACAGTTGAAGGCATGGAGATACAAAACATCAAGTAGCTTAATATTCATCAGCTCATAGTGGGAAGTATAGAGGAGCAAGGAATTAAGTTGGAAGAGTAGTTAGGCTCCAAATCATGGGTTCTTATATATATTCAGGTTTATCTCCTTATAAATAACCACCTCGGGTTATAGGAATAATTGAGTGCAAATCATCCTTCTTGCTGTACAATTATCTGAGGATGAAGCCTCCAAAGCCTTACATTTTATAGCACAAGAGATTATTTTGAATACGTGAAGCATTTTCAACTGAAAATTTTGAGTCTAATCTGGATTTAGTGATAGTAGGAGAATTTTTTGTGCTAACTTATTCTTAATTAATGCTTCCAACTGAATTAGTATCAACTTTTAAATCCATAAACACCTCAATTAATCTTTTATTTGACATGACATCTAGAAGAAAATGAAAGCAAACTTAGTAAAGATATTTAGAGCATCTAGATGCTTATAGAATAAAAATATGCCATCCAATTTATGTAAACCACCAGGGAACAAGAAATAACGTCTTATTTCTACTTAAGTATGTGTACCATAATCTACTGCCTACATTTTTTAAATGAAGGATTTCCTCTCATCACTAAAAGGTAACACTGTAGCTTGTATACTAAAAATCTGTACACTTCATGCAGTTATAAATAATCCCTCAGTGTATCAGTTTAAAAATTATTTTATATCTTCAAAAAAGTAGGCAGTTTCAACTAACTATGACAGTGGTTTTTAGCTTATTTTTACTGCAAAATATAACACATTCAAGAGAGTTTATAGAAAAACGCAGATGTTACTGCCACACAAGGTAGGAAATAGAACATTGCTGGCAACCTACAAGCCCACCCATGTATGCTTTCTAGAGTATATCCTCCTCCCTCTGCCTTCTGCCCATAACCATTATTAGGATTTTATAATAATTCCTTCCTTGATTTTGTTATAGTTGTTTTTACCAACTGTGTATACATCCCTCTTTCTGAACTTTATGTAAAGGGATATATACTAATAGTTTTCTTTTGTATCTTAAATCTTTTGCTCAATGTTACAATTATAAGTTTTATCCAGGGATTTCCCTGGTGGTCCAGTGGCTAAGACTCCACGCTCCCAATGTAGGGGGCCTGGATTAGATCCCTGATCAGGGAACTAGATCCCACATGCCACAGCTAAGAGTTTATATGCCACAACTAAAGATCCTGAATGCCGCCACAACTAAAAAACAAAAATCCCATATGCCACAATGAAGATCCTGCATGTGGCAACGAAGATCCCGTATGCCTCAAATAAGACCTGGTGCAACCAAATAAATAAATAAATAATTTTTTTTAAAAAAAAGATAAGGGCTTCCCTGGTGGCGCAGTGGTTGAGAGTCCGCCTGCCAATGCAGGGGACACAGGTTCGTGCCCTGGTCCGGGAAGATCCCACATGCCACAGAGCGGCTGGGCCCGTGAGCCATAGCCGCTGAGCCTGCGCGTCCGGAGCCTGTGCTCCGCAACGGGAGAGGCCACAACAGTGAGAGGCCCGTGTACCGCAAAAATAAATAAATAAATAAAATAAAAAATAAAAAGATAAGTTTTATCCATATTTGTGTGTACCTATAATTTGTTCATTTTTATTGCTCAGTAATATTCCAGTGTAAAAACATATCATGATTTTTGGGTTTTGTTCTATTTTTGATAGACAAATCTTAAGATCTAAGAGAAAATAAAACTGGGAATGAATCTAATAATTTTATCCAAAGCTCTATTTGAAACTGTATTTTTATAAAAAAGGAATCTCTCCAGAGCGATATTGTTCAATAGAACTTTCCATGATGATGGAAGTGGCTCAAAAATCACTTTCTCTGTTTTTCTCTCATTTTTCCCTTAAAATTTTTTTCATTCTATGAGCTCTTTTATGAAGTTATCCTATGAATACCTTTGGAAATCAGCTACTTTACTACTTTCCACAAATTAAAGATGAAAGGCAGAATAGACTCTCTCACAGAAAAATTCATTGAGGATATTGTTAGTCTCATGCTTTGCATGTGAATTCTTAAAACAACAAAGCATTTGCACCTCATGTGAAAGAAATAACTACTGAGCACACTCCCTCATTGCTTTGTCCCTCTTAGGCTGTCACTACAGCTGTGCAACAGGTGCATAAATTTTTTTTCTTTTTAAAAGCAATTGCAAATAGCCTTTCTAACTTCACCCACTCAGTAGGTGGTCCTGAGCCTTAAACAAAGCAAGGAAGTGAGGAAATAGTCTCCTTGTTACTGAATTCTGCTTATTAGGTAGGAATTATTACTTTCCAGAATTAACTCAGCAAAATAATTGCCATTTTCTATCATTGCAGAGTTGAAGCCACATGATCTACTACTTGGCAAAAGTAAATGAACAAATGCTCAAAACTTGGAAAGTATTAGTGTAATCTATTATTGAGAGCATTAATCAAACACTGCAGCAAGAAAACTTTACAAACTTAGTGGTAATAAAATAAAACACGTTTGGTTACCTAAAAATGTTAAATTCCATATTAACATAAGGTGCAAATATAACAATATGTTTCTTTCTAGTTTTGTTATGTAAGGAGGAAATTTGTTATCAATTTATAAAAACACTAAATAATAAATGATCACAGAAAATTCCCAAATTAGTTAATGCATCTAGTAAACAAATATCTCTGTACACATGTCCCTTCCCTGATTAAATTAGAAAAATCGTGGGGAATGCTTGCTATTAGCCTGGCTTGGTGCAATCACTGTAACTAGAGGTGACTGGGTAGTAACTGGCAGCTCTTACTAGAAAAAGGTGGTCAGAGGAAAATTTCTACAAAAAATATATATATATAATGCATTTACCAAAGGAAAGAAGGTTAGAGTGTTGGGTATACAAAGCAAATTATATTGTAAAAGTCGGGAGTAATATAAAATTTACATCAATTAATTTGCTTATTAATAACAGATTATATAGAAAACATGATTGGGAAAGTGGGTTACTGACTAAAATATGACCTCCAAAACTTTGAGTCTCTATCAATGTGAGTAGCCAAGAATTTCCTGTAACTATAAAATTACGTTTCATCTTACTAGAAGAGATTTCATAAGATTGATAGCATAAATTAAAATTTAAATTCTTTTGGTATGAAGATACTAATTATGAAAGAAGTAAAAAATCACTGAATATGAAAATGCAGATTTTCAATTTATAGGAAAAGAGCAAAATGGTTTTATATTTAGGAATCTAGTGAGTCTTACACGCTAAGCTTCAATTCCACTGAAATATTTGGAAGTCATTCTCACTGAGCTAGCCAATTCCCCTTTTAGAGGGCAAATAGAATCATCTTAGCTCTGAATGACTGGGCACAGTGGTTTCCAAAACAGGAAACAATCTGCCTGGGACCTAACAACACCTGACACAGCAATTTCCTTTTCTGAATGCATGTATTTGTATTAAACTGGAAAACATTTCTGAACATAGCTTACTAGCTAGAAAAACATGCTCTTGGTAATGTCTCAACAGTTTGATAGCATTAAATGAGAGCAAACATAAGTTTTTAAAAACTCTATTTCAGCTTAATACTTTTTTTCTCACCCTCTATATTTATGAATAATCAAGAAAAAAATTTATAGTACAATCTATCTTGAATTTTATCACAAAGAATAAACAGCCACAGGAATTCTGCATATTTGTTATTAAATATGTACCAATATTATGAACTAAAATTGTATATTAGGATAGGTAATTCAGAACCTCCAAATTGTTGAGGATGAACTGGGTTATTTTCAGATTAAATTCTCCTTATTCCAAACCTGCAGATAAACACTTTAGAGTGATTGACAGATTTTATAAAGCAAAAGTGCTCATCAGGCTGAAGATCTGAGGTAATAAATAATGATGGTTGAACAGGAGAGTATTTGGTTTATTTTTCTATTTATCTCCTCCATTTAAAAATTACACATTTAAACATAACTGAGCTTATACTGGGAGGGAAAATATTTTTAATTATTGAGGAGCCCAAATTCAAAATGCCAAGAAAATAATATGTAAACCCTCATAGGTATAGTATCTCCATAAGCAGTCTGTATCATAGGATTAAATTTTGCTTCAATTCAAAATTTACCTCAACAATGTATTTTATATACACACACACACATACACACACCTAGGTAATAGTTATATATATTATAAGTTACATAAATATTGCATTTGATAATTTTGATAATTTTTCTCTATTCAAATCTCTCTTCATCACTCATTAATAACATTCAACTATTAAAACATTAAATTCATAGTTTTAGAGATTGTCTATAAAGGATAATTCATTCTGGGCTTTGGCACAAAACTAAATTATTAATGTTTATAAAGGATAATTCATTCTGGGCTTTGGCACAAAACTGAATTATTAAAGTAAATCACATAAGCATTTATTAATTTAGGGTATATTTTCTCTTCCTTTCAGCCTCCATGAGGAAACAAACAAACAAACAAAAATCACTAAGTGCTGAAGAATATGGAGACATTTCCATTTATGTGCCAAGGGGAAATATATTGAAATTAGAGCCAGATTATTTATTATGCTAAGGATCTGGAAAATTAGACAAAATTAAGTTATCTAATAAAACTAAATTGGATTTGATAAATATTAGCTAGTTATTTCTAAGCAGAAAAACCCACACCATAAATATTCAGTGGTTAAGTAATACAGACGAAGTACTATTGCTGTAGGAAAGCTAGAAGTAAGTGCAATTATTAGTTAGGTTGACTTGCCATTCTTAAGTAGAGTGCTCAGCTTCCCATTTCTTCAGTTAAGGCCAATCCAGAATTGTCTGTGAGTGTGCGGATGCATCATATCGAAATACAGGAAGGTGCTCCTGTCTCTAGGCAGATTCTCACTAAGGTATTGTTGAAACCCCACAGAAGAAGAAATCAGTCAATGGAAGTGTTCTTTCAGTGTCACAAAGAGCTGGTAATCTAGCTTGTTGGCTTCCA
The DNA here is from genome assembly GCF_937001465.1 of Orcinus orca. Classification (NCBI taxonomy): domain Eukaryota; kingdom Metazoa; phylum Chordata; class Mammalia; order Artiodactyla; family Delphinidae; genus Orcinus; species Orcinus orca. The sequence goes on along the minus strand of NC_064569.1, from coordinate 30,534,811 downwards.
CATCCAGATTTGCCATTGATTTGCTGATAAAACAGCCCTCAGTTCAGCAGTCTAAAATAAAGGCAGCTTTGGTGCAGAAATGGTATCAGGTTTTGTTTGTTTGTTTTTGTTTTTATTGAAGTATAGTTGCAGGTGTACAACAGTGATTTGATATTTTAATACATTACACACCATGCAGTTATTACAATATTATTGACTATTTCCCCTGTGCTGTACATTACATTCCAGTATGACATTTATTTTATAACTGGTATCTTTTAATCCCCTTCACCTATTTCACCCAAAGTAAATATAAAGAAATCAGTTATATTTTTATATAAGAATAACTATCAGAAAGAGAAATTAAGAAAAAATTTCACTTACAATTGCATTAAAAAGAATAAAATACCTAAGAGTAAATTTAACCAAGGAGGTGAAAGACCCATATTCTGAAAACTATAAGACACTGATGAAAGAAATTGAAGATGGCACAAATAAATAGAAAGATATCCTGTGTTCTTGGGTTGGAAGAATTAATATTGTTAAAATGCCCATACTACCCAAAGCAATCTACAGATTCAGTGCAGCTCCTATTAAAATACCCATGGCATTTTTCACAGAACTAGAACAAGGAATTCTAAAAATTGTAGTGGAACCACAAAAGACCTCAAATATCCAAAGCAATCTTGAGAAAGAAGAACAAAGCTGAAGGTATCACATTCCATGACTTCAAACTATGCTGTAAAAGTATAGTCATCAAAACAGTATGGTATTGGCACAAACACAGACACATAGACCAATGGAAAAAATAGACAGCCCAGAAATAAACCCACGCACATAATGTCAATTAATTTATGACAAAGGTAGCAAGTTGAATTAATCTTCTTAAGGAGCTCCAAAATTCCTGGTTATGTGGCAAAGGGGAAGTACATAATTAAGGATTCTGGTCTTCCACAGAGGGAAAGCACTAGACTAAAAAGTCTTACCATAATGAGCACATGCCAGAAATGTGATCGCTAAGTGTTAAAAAGAAGATAAAATAGCCTAGAAAGAAATATTGAGAAAATATGGCCACCTAATGATCAGCATTAGTTTTGGTCATTTGAAATGTGAGGATCTTTAAGTACCTGAAGACTTAGAAGGCAGGGATTACTTGTTGTATAAAGGGTAATAATATAAGTCATAAAACTTATTCAGAACCAACTATGTTTTAGGCATTATCTGGCGGCAGATTATATATATTACTTTATGTACATACACCTTGAAAGGTAGGAATTATTGTCTTCTAAACACATTAGTAAACTGTGGCACTGCAAGATTCCTTAATTTTCCCACAGTGACACAGCTATTAAGTGGTAGGGTCAGCATTTAAACCCAGGTCTGTTCTGACTCCAAACCCTAGATATGTCACTCTAGGTTACAGGGGGATGATACAGTCTGGATTTGATACTATTCTAAGAGGAGAACTTATTTGATGATGGTAATAAAGAGGACAAATAATTCCCTGGATGTTTTAGCCAGTGAGATTTTTGTCCCTTGGGTTGAGGAGTCAGATGCTGTTCATAAAGGAAAAGCCTTATAGAATTCTGAGAGAAACAGAGTCATCTCAAGGGCTATGCTCCCTAAAGCAGTTAAGGGCATGTGACCCTCATGAATTTCATGCCATAAGAGTCACATGGAAAATATTTGACTCTATATGGACAATCTTAAGAATTTTAATGCCTAAGTTTTCACAGACTACTTAAGAGAAATGAAATTATAACTTCAAATTATATTTGCATTGCTAGTATAGTCACTGGAAAAGAATGGGATTGTTAGTTTACTACACAATGAAACAGTTACCTGCAATGTTGTAAAAACGTAGATATTCATTCATGTCCATATGTTTATACCTAAGTCTTACTTTAAAATATGGGTCCTAGGCTACATTCCCCAAATCAGTAACTGACATTTCACTGAGTAGCACTAATTTCACTTAGTTTTAGTATTTTAAAGAACTTAAATGTAATAAATTTTTATCAAATGACAATTTATCTGAAAGAGAAAAAATTCTAAATTTTTACATATTTTAAAAACTGAAGAGATACTATATCATCAAAAACATAAATATGAAATTGAAGAACGTTCTCATGTGAAAACAATTGCTTGGAAAATACATCCTTAATTATATTACAGAAGGAACAGAGTGATATAAATAAACTCACTTATTTTTACATTAAATAAATAGGAATCAGTGTCAGGGAGTGAAAAGAACAGAAAACCTGGGCTTTAGTTCCAGTTCTTCCACCAACTAGATCCTGGATAAGCTTCAAAAACAAGAGGATTGGACTTGATGATCACAAATGTTTTGTGTAGCTCGAAGAGTCAATGTGTCTCAATTTCCTAAGACCAAGATAAGTAGCTTACAAAATATTTTCTCAAGCAAGAGTAGAATCATTACTGCTTGAGTCATTGAAATATTCACTGGACAAGCTACTCATGGAGGTACCATACGAGAAGATCCTTTCTTGGTTCAGTGTGTACAGCATGATGTAATGTTTTAATGGGCTCCACTTTAGTCTGGTGGAGTCACTTTATCAGTTGAGTTATGGGCTGACAGCTCTAAGAGGGTACTCAAAGTGGACTATATATGAGATTTTAAATTCTTTTATTATGCTGCATAAGGAATTCAGAAAAATCAATTGTATTGAGAATTTTAAAATATCACTATCCCCACTTATGGCACTTAGTATGTGTTGTTTAAAACATGCAGTTGTGCAAATAAAGGTTGATTTGGCAAGGAATTCACAATTCATGAGTGGGGAAGAAGTTCTAATGAACTTACAACTCATTATTATCATGCATTTACACAGTGAGTTTCTTTAAGGAAACTTTCTTGAAACTTCTTCCAAGTAATGTGGAAAGATCTGCATCTAGCCATGGTGGAAGAATCACCTTGTGATAGTTTTCTATGTGGGTGGGGGAAATTGCTTTGCTACAAAGACAACTGGAATATTCCCTTAATGTAATAACAGGGTGAAATAAAGTAAATAAACACATTTCTCTAGCACTTCATCCTCTCTCTTCCTGATCATCTCTTACTTCACCTGTATTGCTTTTAAAACTAAGAAGTATATGCAAGGAAAAACAGATCATAGGCATGCAAGTATCCTTGCTTGGCTTTTGCTCAAATTTAAGTTTTCTCACTTTGATGTTATAAGGCAATTTCCACAGCTTTAAATATTGGGGAATTTAACTTTTAATTTAGAAATATAGATCAGGCAATCAGCCCTTATGGTTCAATAGGCCAAACTTATTGTTTTCTTCCTACACTTCCCCATCCAAGAGATCAGGAAAAAATGAAGAATATTTATTCTTCACATTTCTCTCTGTAGATCATAAGCATAGTTCAGTTCAACACACATGTACCAAATACTATGCTAGGTATGAAGCTTAAAAAATAATGGTTATTGCTCTCATGGAACTTACAGTTAAATAGACATATAATTGTAGTACTAGTAATAATAATGATAATATCTAATATTTATTGAGTGATTCCTTCGGTGCCAAGCAGCACTAAATGTTTTAGATGAATTATCTCATTTATCACCCTCTATAGCCTTCTGGGATAGGAATTATTACTATCCCCATTTTACAGGAAATCGAACATTGGGAGAGGTTTAGTAACATGCCCAATGTCACACTTGAAATGAGCAACAAAGCTGCCTTCAAAGTTTCTTCTATAAACTCTGGAACCTCATCCCCTAATCAGTAACTTAAAGCCTTCTAAGAGCACATCTAACAATAAAGGGAAGGGAAGCAGAGGCATTTCATAGAGGGATCCTGCAGTAATCCATGGCTCTGGAGATATCCTGCTAATTCTATAGAAGTGGCAGGGGCTTCCCTGGTGGCGCAGTGGTTGAGAGTCTGCCTACCGTTGCAGGGGACACAGGTTTGTGCCCCAGTCCGGGAAGATCCCACATGCGGCGGAGCGGCCAGGCCCGTGAGCCATGGCCGCTGAGCCTGCGCGTCCGGAGCCTTGCTCCGCAACGGGAGAGGCCACAACAGTGAGTGACCCACGTACTGCAAAAAAGAAGAGGCAGTAAAAGAAAGATAAAGGCAGTTTATGAATTCTAGGAGTTCATATATAATCAGACCAAGCTTCAAACAAAAAATAATATATTTCTTCCCTTTACTTCATTCTTTAATTTAGATATTTACAGAGCTCAGGATGAAATGCTGAGAGTTCGGCAGGGAAGAACATAACCTCCATCCTCATAAATCTTAATTCTAGCAGTCCATACATAATCCAGAAACTTCAGATTTCCAGAAATTTGTAAAAGCAAAAGCAAAGCAAAAACAAGCCAGCAAAACCCTGCAAATATCCAGGCAAAATTATTCTTTTTTTTAATGTACACTTTACTCTTTTTAAACAAAGTATAATTGATTTACAACATTGTGTTAGCTTCAGGTGTATTGCACAGTGACTTTATATATATATATATATATATATATATATATATATATATATATATATTCTTCAGAATTTTCCATTATAGGTTATTACAAAATATTGAGTCTACTTCCCTGTGCTATACCGTAGGTTCTTGTTGGTTATCTATTTTATATACAGTAATGTGTATATATTAATCCCAATCTCCTAATTTATCCCTCTCCCCCCTTCCCTTTTGGTAACCATAAATTTGTTTTCTATGTTTGTGGGTCTATTACATTTTGTAAATAAGTCTATTTGTATTTTTTTTATATTCCACATATAAGTGATATCATATGATATTTGTCATTCTCTGGCTTGCTTCACTTAGTATGATAATCTTTAGGTCCATCCATGTTGCTGTAAATGGTATTATTTCATTCTTTATTATGGCTGAGTAATATTCCATTATATATATATGGACTATTACCCTCATATATATATATATATATATGCCACATCTTCTTTATCCCTTCATCTGTCAATGGACATTTAGGTTGCTTCTAGGTCTTGGCTATTGTAAATAGTGTGGCAATAAATATTGGGGTGTGTGCATATTTTTGAATTACAGTTTTCTCTTGGTGTATGCCCAGCAGTGGGATTGCTGGATCATATGGTAGTTCTATTCTTAATTTTTTAAGGAACCTCCATGTTATTCTCCATTGTCGCTGTACCAATTTACATTCCCACCAACAGTGTAGGAGGGTTCCTTTTTCTCCACACCTTCTCCAGTGTTCAGTATTTGTAGACTTTTTGATGGCCATTCTGCATGGTGTGAAGTAAAACCTCATTGTAGTTTTGATTTACATTTCTCTAGTAATTAGAAATGTTGAGCTTTTTTTCTTCATGGAGACATAATAATTCTTGTTGCTACCTTTAGAATAAATTTTTAATTGGAGTGTTTGAGCACTTTGGAGAAAAGATACAGAGAATATGGCTATATAGCAAAATGAAGAGGTGAACTGAGGTATATCACAATACATCTTAACAGTTTTTATAACACTTAAAAATAATATGTAGATAGCCACATCCACCAGGGGGCAGAGAGCAGAAGCAAGAAGAACTACAATCCTGCAGCCTGTGGAACAAAAAACACATTCACAGAAAGATAGACAAGATGAAAAGGCAGAGGGCTATACACCAGATGAAGGAACAAGATAAAACCGCAGAAAAACAACTAAATGAAGTGGAGATAGGCCACCTTCCACAAAAAGAATTCAGAATAATGATAGTGAAGATGATCCAGGACCTCGGAAAAACAATGGAGGCAAAGATCGAGAAGATGCAAGAAATGTTTACCAAAGACCTAGAAGAATTAAAGAACAAACAAACAGAGATGAACAACACAATAACTGAAATGAAAACAACACTAGAAGGAATCAATAGCAGAATAACTGAGGCAGAAGAACGGATAAGTCACCTGGAAGACAAAATGGTGGAATTCACTGCTGTGGAACAGAATAAAGAAGAAAGAATGAAAAGAAATGAAGACAGGCTAAGAGACTTTTGGGACAACATTAAATGCAACAACGTTCACATTATAGGGGTCCCAGAAGGAGAAGAGAGAGAGAAAGGACCAGAGAAAATATTTGAAGAGATTATAGTTGAAAACTTCCCTAACATGGGAAAGGAAAGGGCCACCCAAGTCCAGGAAGCACAGTGAGTCCCATACAGGGTAAACCTAAGGAGAAACATGACAAGACACATAGTAGTCAAATTGGCAAAAATTAAAGACAAAGAAAATGTATTAAGAGCTGTAAGGGAAAAATGACAAAAAACATACAAGGGAACTCCCATAATGTTAACATATGATTTCTCAGCAGAAACTCTACAAGCCAGAAGGGAGAGCCACAATATACTTAAAGTGATGAAAGGGAAGAACCTACAACCAATGTTACTCTACCCGGCAAGGATCTCATTCAGATTTGATGGAGAAATCAAAAGCTTTACAGACAAGCAAAAGCTAAGAGAATTCAGCACCACCAAACCAGCTCTACAACAAATGCTAAAGGAAATTCTCTAAGTGGGAAACACAAGAGAAGAAAAGGATCTACAAAAACAAACCCAAAAACATTAAGGAAATGGTCATAGGAACATACATATCAATAATTACCGCAAACGTGAATGGATTAAATGCTCCAAGCAAAAGACATAGCCTTGCTGAATGGATACAAAAATAAGACCCATCTATATGCTGTCTAGAAGAGACCCACTTCAGACCTTGGGACACATAGAGACTGAAAGTGAAGGGATGGCAAAAGATATTCCATGCAAATGGAAACCAAAGGAAAGCTGGAGTAGCAATTCTCATATCAGACAAAATAGACTTTAAAATAAAGACTATTACAAGAGACAAAGAAGGACACTACATAATGATCAAGGGATAAATCCAAGAAGAAGATATAACAATTGTAAATATTTATGCACCCAACATAGGAGCACCTCAATACATAAGGCAAATACAGCCAAAAAAGGGGAAATCGACAGTAACACATTCATAGTAGGGGAATTTAACACCCCACTTTCACAAATGGACAGTTCATCCAAAATGAAAATAAATAAGGAAACACAAGCTTTAAATGATACATTAAACAAGATGGACTTAATTGATATTTATAGGACATTCCATCAAAAAACAACAGAATACACATTTTTATCAAGTGCTCATGGAATATTCTCCAGGATAGATCATATCTTGGGTCACAAATCAAGCCTTGGTAAATTAAAGAAAATTGAAATTTTATCAAGTATCTTTTCCAACCACAATGCTATGAGACTAGATATCAATTACAGGAAAAGATCTGTAAAAAATACAAACACATGGAGGCTAAACAATACACTTCTTAATAATGAAGTGATCACTGAAGAAATCAAAGAGGAAATCAAAAAAAACCTTGAAACAAATGACAATGGAGACACTACGACCCAAAACCTATGGGATGCAGCAAAAGCAGTTCTAAGAGGGAAGTTTATAGCAATACAATCCTACCTTAAGAAACAGGAAACATCTCAAATAAACAACCTAACCTTGCACCTAAAGCAATTAGGGAAAGAAGAGCAAAAAAAACCCAAAGTTAGCAGAAGGAAAGAAATCATAAAGATCAGATCAGAAATAAATGAAAGAGAAATGAAGGAAATGATAGCAAAGATAAATAAAATTAAAAGCTGGTTCTTTGAGAAGATAAACAAAATTGATAAACCATTAGCCAGACTCATCAAGAAAAACAGGGAGAAGACTCAAATCAATAGAATTAGAAATGAAAAAGGAGAAGTAGCAACTGACACTGCAGAAATACAAAAGTTCATGAGAGATTACTACAAGCAACTCTATGCCAATAAAATGGACAACCTGCCAAGGAAGAAATGGACAAATTCTTAGAAATGCACAACCTGCCAAGACTGAACCAGGAAGAAATAGAAAATTTGAACAGACAAATCACAAGCACTGAAATTGAGACTGTGATTAAAAATCTTCCAACAAACAAAAGCCCAGGACCAGATGGCTTCACAGGCGAATTCTATCAAACATTTAGAGAAGAGCTAACACCTATCCTTCTCAAACTGTTCCAAAATATAGCAGAGGGAGGAACACTCCCAAACTCGTTCTACGATGCCACAATCACCCTGATACCAAAACCAGACAAAGATGACACAAAGAAAGAAAACTACAGGCCAATATCACTGATGAAAATAGATGCAAAAATCCTCAACAAAATACTAGCAAACAGAATCCAACAGCACATTAAAAGGATCATACACCATGATCAAGTGGGGTTTATTACAAGAATGCAAGGATTCTTCAATATACATAAATCAATCAACGTGATACACCATATTAAAACTGAAGGAGAAAAACCATATGATCATCTCAATAGATGCAGAGACAGTATGGTACTGGCACAAAAACAGAAAGATCAATGGAAGAGGATAGAAAGCCTAGAGATAAACCCACACACATACGGTCACCTTATCTTTGATAAAAGAGGCAAGAATATACAGTGGAGAAAAGACAACCTGTTCAATAAGTGGTGTTGGGAAAACTGGACAGGTACATGTAAAAGTATGAGATTAGAACATTCCCTAACACCATACACAAACATAAGCTCAAAATGGATTAAAAATCTAAATGTGGGCTTCCCTGGTGGCGCAGTGGTTGAGAGTCCGCTTGCCAATGCAGGGGACACGGGTTCGTGCCCTGCTCCAGGAAGATCCCACATGCCATGGAGCGGCTGGGCCCATGAGCCATGGCCGCTGAGCCTGCGCATCCGGAGCCTGTACTCTGCAACGGGAGAGGCCACAGCAGTGAGAGGCCCGCGTAACAACAACAACAAAAAAAATCTAAATGTAAGGCCAGAAACTATCAAACTCTTAGAGGAAAACATAGACAAACACTCTATGACATAAGTCACAGCAAGATCTTTCTTGACCCACCTCCTAGAGAAATGGAAATAAAAACAAAAATTTGGGACCTAAACAAATGGGACCTAATGAAACTTCAAAGCTTTTGCACAGCAAAGGAAACTATAAACAAGACCAAAAGACAACCCTCAGAATGGGAGAAAATATTTGCGTATGAAGCAACTGACAAAGGATTAATCTCCAAAATTTACAAGCAATTCATGCAGCTCAATTACAAAAAAACAAAAAACCCTATCCAAAAATGGGCAGAAGACCTAAATAGACATTTCTCCAAAGAAGATATACAGATTGCCAACAAATACATGAAAGAATGCTCAACATCATTAATCATTAGAGAAATGCAAATCAAAACTACAATGAGATATCATCTCACACCGGTCAGAATGGCCATCATCAAAATATCTAGAAACAATAAATGCTGGAGGGGGTGTGGAGAAAAGGAACACTCTTGCACTGCTGGTGGGAATGTAAATTGATACAGCCACTATGGAGAACAGTATGGAGGTTCCTTAAAAATCTACAAATAGAACTACCATACAACCGAGCAATCCCTCTATTGAGCATATACCCTGAGAAAACCAGAATTCAAAAAGAGTCATGTACCAAAATGTTCATTGCAGCACTATTTACTATAGCCAGGAGATGGAAGCAACCTAAGTGTCCATCATCGGATGAATGGATAAAGATGTGGCACATATATACAATGGAATATTACTCAGCCATAAAAAGAAATGAAATTGAGTTATTTTTAGTGAGGTGGATGGACCTAGAGTCTGTCATACAGAGTGAAGTAAGTCAGAAAGAGAAAAACAAATACCATATGCTAACACATATATATGGAATCTAAGAAAAAAAAAAAAGGTCATGAAGAACCTAGGGGTAAGACGGGAATAAAGACACAGACCTACTAGAGAATGGACTTGAGGATATGGGGAGGTGAAGTGTAAGCTGTGACAAAGTGAGAGAGTGGCATGGACATATATACACTACCAAACGTAAAGTAGATAGCTAGTGGGAAGCAGCCTCATGGCACAGGGAGATCAGCAGTTTGTGACCACCTAGAGGTGTGGGATAGGGAGGGTGGGAGGGAGGGAGATGCAAAAGGGAAGAGATATGGGAACATATGTATATGTATAACTGATTCACTTTGTTATAGAGCAGAAACTAACACACCATTGTAAAGCAATTATACTCCAATAAAGATGTTTAAAAAAAAGAATTATTTAGATAATCTAGAATGGAAAAGTGTAAGATGAATATGAATTTGAAAGCGTTATTCAGTAATATTTCTTCAGTGGGCTTATGTACATGGCACTATTCTAGGCAGTATTTGTAATTAAGTTTTCAATGAATTGTGTGCAGTGTTTTTTATAATTAAATCAAGGGGGAAAAAGAGTCAATAACATCAGACTCTTCAGAGTTTGAAGTATAGGAAAAAACACCTAGAGAAAAATTAAGAGAAAAAGGGGAAAAAAAGGATTTGCTAAAATTCATTTTAAAGAAGTGATAAATTCAACTACAAAAGCACCTGAAACTTCTGCGCAACAAATAGTCTATAAGGAAACTAAAAATAAATAACCAAATAAAAATATTTACAGCATACATAACTGAGAAAAAGCAAATATTATTACCATACAAAAGGCTTTTAAAATTCAACAAAAGGACAAATAATCCACTAGAAAAATGGACAAAGATTATGAAGAAACACTTTATACCACAGGAAATACAAATGCTCAATAAACATATAAAAGATGGTCAACCTCAAACACATTAAAGAAGGCAAAACCAAACAAGATTTTTTTTCTTATCAGATTCATAAAGATTAAAAAATGTGATCATACCATGTGTTCACAAGACAGCTTCAAACACTATTAGAGGATAGTATATTAAAAATATATATATAACATCACTGGAGATAATTCGGTACTACCTGTCAAAATTTTAAATGCAAACACTCTTTAAGCCAACACTCCTACAATTAGAAACATACTGTGTGTACACACATATATATAAAGATATATACATTTTCAGGAATGTTTGCTGTGGCACTATAATAGCAATAAGTTGTAAAAACCTAAAAGTCTATCAGTAGAGAACTTGTTATTTACTGCCGTAAAGTAAGATAATATGCAGCCATTAAAAATATATATTATAGACAGATAGATAGATAGAGATGACAGAGATAGAGAGATGTGGAAAGATGCCCAAGAATTATTATTAAGACAAAACAGGTTGGGAATTATGGGTATCTTATGGTTGCACTTGTATTTTTTTTTTAAAAAGGTAGAGACAAGAGCACAAGCAACAAAAGAAGAAAAAAATAGAGACACAGAACTTCATCAAAATCAAGAAATTTTTTGTTTCAAAGGACATCATAAAGAAAGTAAAAAGACAACCCACAGAATGGGAGAAAATATGTGCAAATCATCTATATAATAAGGGATTTGTAACCAGAATATATAAAGAACTCATAATTCAATTATGAAGAAACCTAATTAAAAATGGGCAAAGGCTCTAAACAGACATTTCTCCAAAGAAGATATACAAATGGCTAATTAGCACATGAAAAGATGTTCAACATCATTAGTCATCAGAGAAATGCAAATCAAAATTATAATGAGATACTATTTTTACCCCCATTAGAATGGGTAAAATAAAAGATGGGCAACAAGTGTTTGTGAGGATGTGGATAATTGGAACTCTCAAACACTGCTGATGGGGTTGTAAGATTATGCAGTCACATGGAAAACAGTTTGTTTACCATCTGCTACAGCAATTCCACTCCTAGGTATATACCCAAGAGAATTGAAAGTAGCTGTTCACACAAAACCTGTACACAATTTTTCATAGCAGCATTATTCATAATAGCCAAAAGTGGAAACTGAAATGTCTATCAACAACAAAATATGATATAGCCATACAATGGAATACTTATATAACCATAAAAAGGATGGAACATGATGTATCTTCTACAACATAGATGAACCTTGAAAACACCTCGCTAAGTAAAAGAAGCCAGACACAAAAGGCCACATATTGCATGATTGGATTTATATGAAATGTCCAGAATAGATAAATCCATAGAGATGGAAAGTAGATTAGTGGTTGCCACTTGTGGGGATAGTGGGAGTGGGAATGACTGATAATTTGTATAGTGTCTTTTCTGGGAGTAATAAAATATTCTGGAATTAGTGATTATGGCTTTACAACCTTGTAGATATATTAAAAATCACTGATTTGTAAACTTTAAAAAATTGAATATTAAATTATTCAAATCATATCTCAGTAAACCTATTTTAAAAAGGTAATGGGATAGAGATTTATGTATAATCTGAATTTGTTAGTTTATTGAACTTGGTAAAGTGCAAGCAGGAAACTACTTATTCTTCCCCCTAGACCTCAAATAAGTTCTGTAAAGTCTTCCATTTTGGACACTATCTCAGGCCGAGCCCTTTAACTTTTCCCTGTCATTAACATGAATTACCAAAAACCCTCATTTGTAAGTGTCATAAAGTCCAGTCCAATCTAATATTAAGAATTTAATCTTATCCAGTTCAAAGCTTCCCTCCTCCCCCTTCATTCTTTACTCTTCTAACTTGTTTCTACCCTTTCATCCCTTCTCTCTCTACTACCTCTAGCTCCTGCTTCTGTGATGCCATTATCATCTGGCAGAAGTTCAGATGCTGGCTTTTCTTTCTTGGACTGCTTTTGTGAGCTCCCTGGACAGCTCTCCCCATTCCCACTGCCCAGCACCCTAATTTATACTATGTTCCCTCAGACAAACCTCAGTTTCTCAGATCCTACCCACTCATCCTCTTTCTGTTGGGGTTCCCTCGCCTTCCATGGCTGTCCTCTTGGGTAGGATTCTTTCAGGATGATTCAGTCTTCTTCGGCACAGGCTTAACTCACAGAAAAGTTCTGAAAGTACAGGTTTCTCTTCCACTACAGGGACTCTCTGTTCAGGGTCAACCCCTCTCTCTTTTTTTTTTTTTGCGGTACACGGGCCTATCACTGTTGTGGCCTCTCCCATTGCGGAGCACAGGCTCCAGACGCGCAGGCTCAGCGGCCATGGCTCATGGGCCCAGCCGCTCCGCGGCATGAGGGATCCTCCCGGACCGGGGCACGAACCCGTGTCCCCTGCATCGGCAGGCGGACTCTCAACCACTGGGCCACCAGGGAAGCCCCCCTCTCTTTTAACCTTTTTAAAAATTGAGAAATATAACATACCAAGAAATACCATGTATAATGTATATGTACACTTCAGAGAAAAGTAATAGTGATAATAAAATTGACAGCCATATACACACCTCCTAGATGCTCTCCTGAGAAAGAAAATGTTGCTAAGAGTTCTCATCACAAGGAAAAAATATTTGTGTTCTTTTCTTTTTTTCTTTTGTATATGTAAGAGATGATGGGTGTTAACCAAACTTACTGTGGTAATCATTTAATAATACATGTAAGTCAAGTTATTATGCTGTACATATTAAACAGTGCTGTATGTCAATTGTATCTCAATAAAACTAGGGTGGGAAAAGGAAAGAGAACATTGACAATTTCTTTGAATCCCTCTGTATTTTGTTTTTTGTTAATCTATTTTTAACATTAAAAAATGCACACACACACACACACACACACACATACAATATGCTGTATAGCTGTACCTGCTTTTGAAGTTTATGTGAATGGAATCATACTCTAGACCCTGGAACCAGATTGCCCATTCCTATTACTAGATGTGTGCCATTGGGCAGTTACTTAACCTTTCTATGCCTCAGTTTCTGCATCTTTAAACTGAAGCCAATAATAGTGTTTACATTGTTGAATTGTTTAGAGAATTAAGTGAATCAATAATCATCAAATACCTGGTCCAACACTGGTAATTATATTTTTTAAATGTTTGTTAAATAAAATAAAACCTGTGTGTATTCTACTGTATTTTTTTTTTTGGTGATACGTGGGCCTCTCACTGTTGTGGCCTCTCCCGTTGCGGAGCACAGGCCAGGCTCCGGACGCACAGGCCCAGCGGCCATGGCTCACGGGCCCAGCTGCTCCGCGGCATGTGGGATCTGCCCGGACCGGGCCACGAACCCGTGTCCCCTGCATCGGCAGGCAGACTCTCAACCACTGTGCCACCGGGGAAGCTCCTCTACTACATCTTTTTAGTTTTTTATTTGACATCATTTTTTTTAAAACATTTACATGTTATACCGAAGGCAGGGGTTCATTTTTAAATTTCTCTGTTTAACATTCTAGTGTACCATAATTTATCTATTCTACTCTCCATTGATATTTGAGATATTTCCAAATTGATACTATTTAAGACATTCATATCTTTAGATCATCTTTATATTTACCATTTTCTGGCTTTTGCTACATAAATAATGATACCTTATGTATTCCTATTATTGGAATGTGGCATCCTAATTGTCAATTTTATGTAAGCAAGTAACTTTTCCCAGGTTTTTGCTTACCTTTACTTTTTTTATAATGTGTTTGAATTTAACTAAGCAAAATTTTTAATATTTTATTTTGAGATAATTGTTGATTCACTGATTCTGTATTTTGATAGAGGTTCTTAATTATAATGTAGTCAAACTTATCAATATTTACCATTATGATTAGTGTTTTTTTCTTTTTTTTAGTCCTATTTAAGAAATCCTTCCCTATCTGAGATCATGAATACTGTCTCCTATATTATCTTCCAAAATGTTCAAAATTTTGCCTTTTATATTTACATCTTAAATGTGCCTGAATTTATTATATTTTTTAGTATATTGTGAAATTGGAGTCCAGTTTCATATTTTTTCTTATTCACAATCTATCTAATGCCATTTATGGGAAAGTTCGTCCTTTCTCCACTTAAAATGTCTACAAATTGTGGGTCTTTCTCTGAGGTTTGTAATCAAATCATTCTTTCTCCTTAATAAAATTTTATGTGTTACTAGTATTTAGAGATGTGACTGACTTCTCAATGATGATTTCTAGCTGCCGGTCTTGTTAATACTAATAATTTGTCTATAGATTATTTTATGTTCTCAATACTGGCAGTCAAACAAAAATAAAAATAAATTAAAAAAAAAATACTGGCAGTCAGCTACGAATAATGACAGCTTTTTTTCTTTCTTGCCAACCTTGATACATTTTATTTCTTTTTCTGGCCAGATTGCAGCTGCTAGGATCTTCAGGACAGTGTTGAAAACAAGAGCCACTGGGGGGAGTGGCCAAGATGGTAGAGTGTGAAGACCCCTCCCATGGGCACACCAAAATTTCAACTACTTGTAGAGCAACTACTGATGAGAAAAACTGGAACATCAGCAGAAAAGACCTTCTACAACTAAAGATATATAAAAGGAACCACAACGAGATGGGTAGGAGGTATGGAGATATGGTGTAGTCAAGACCAATACGCCCAAGTGGGCAACGCACAAACAGGAGGATAATTATAATTGCAGAGGTTGTACCCAAAGAGCAAGGAGTCCAAGCCCCAAAGTGGGCTCCCCAGCCCTAGAGTCCTGCACCAGGAAGATGAATACCCAGAACATTTGGCTTTGAAGGTCAGTGGGGCTTAATTTCAGGAGAGCCAGAGGGCTGTGGGAAATAAGAGACTTGACTCTTAAAGGACACACATAAAATCTCACACACTCCAGGACCCAGGGCAGAAGCAGTAATTTGAAAGGAGTCTGGGTCAGATCCACCTGCTTATCTTGGAAAGCCTCCTGGAGAGGCAGGAGGCAAAAATGATACAGGCAGCAGCTATTTTGGGAAGCTTGTTCTATCACATGGACACTGGTGCTGGCAAGTGCCATTGTGGAATCATCCCTCTAGTTTATTAGTGCCAGCCCCTTTCACTAGCTTGTGGGCACGAGTGCTTGGACACCTCAGCCCCACCCACCAGACCTGGTGCTTTAAGAACCCCTTAGCCTAGAGCTCCTGAGAACCAGCCCTGCACACCAGTGGCCTGGCACTAGCCCCAAGACAATACTCATCCACCAGTGACCTGGCACTAACCCTCAGAATACCTGGGCCTCAGCCCTGCCCACCAGTGGGCTGACACCAACTCCAGGACCCACCAGCTCTGGGACACCTTGGGACCCTCAGTCAGCCATGGCAGAATCCAGCCTCATCCACCTGCTGACTGACACCAGCTCCAGAACCCCCAGAACCCTGCAGCGAGAGACCTTGGAACAGGGTTGCAACCACCAATGAAACTACTCTAGCTATGGGACCTGCCAGGACTCAGCTCCACCAAAGAGCAGGCCAACACAAGGCTCATGACCCTCTGGAGCCCCAGGCCAACCCACCATCAGTCCATTCCCAGCTCTGAGACACCCTAGCTTCTCAGCCAGCCACTCCAGTATTCAGTCCCACTCACTAGCTGGCCAACACCAGCTTTGGGACACAACGGACACCATAGTCATTGGCCTCAGGAACCAGCCCTATGCACCAGCAGGCAAACAATATATCTGGGACCCCCAGCAATGCAGTCACCCACACCAGAATCTGGGTCTGCCCACCAGTGAGCCAGAAATAACCCTGGGATCCCTGAAACTTCTCAGCCAGCAGTCTCTTGGCCCAGCCCAGCCCATAAGCATATATGCCGATTAAGTGGACAATCTAAAATGGACAAATTCCTGGAAATGTACAGTGTTCCAAGACTGAACCAGGAAGAAATAGAAAATATGAACAGACAAATTACCACTAATGAAATTGAATTAATAATAAAACAAATTCTCCAAAAGGCCAAGAACAAACGGTTTCATAGGTGAATTTTAGCAAATTTTTAAAAAAATATAGACACCTTTTCCTCTCAAACTATTCAAAAAAATTGCAGAGCAGGGAATGCTTCCAAACTCATTCTGTAAGGCCAGCATCACCTTGATGCCCAAACCAGAGAAAGATATCACAAAAAAAGAAAATTACAGGCCAATATCACTGAAGAATATAGATGCAAAAATCTTCAACAAACTATTAGCAAACCAAATTTGACAATACATTAAAAGGATCATACACCATGATCAAGTGGGGTTTATCTCAGGGATGCAAATATGGTTCAATATCCACAAATCAATCAATGTAATACACTACATTAACAAATTGAAATATAAAAAACATATGATCATCTCAATAGATGTGGAAAAACCTTTAACAAAATTCAACATCTATTTGTTAAAAATACTCAACAAATTGGGTATAATGGAACACAACTTAACATTATAAAGGCCATACATTATAAAGGCCATACATGATAAGTCCACAACTGACATTATGTTAAATGAATGAATTTCCCCTCAGATCAGGAAAAAGGAAAGGATGCCCACCTTTGCCACTTTTACTCAGCATAGTATTGGAAGTCCTAGCCACAGCAATCAGAAAAGAAAAAGAAATAAAAGGAATCCAATTGGAAAGGAAGAAGTAATACTGTCACTGTTTGCAGATGACATGATATTATACATAGAAAATCCTCAAGATGCCACCAAAAAAAAAAAAAACAGACAAACTAGAGCTGATCAATGAATTCAGTAAACTTGCAGGATCTAAAATTAATATACAGAAATCTGTTGCATTTTGATACACTAAGAATGAACTATCAGAATGGTAAATTAAGAAAACAAGGCCATTTACAATTTTAAAAAAATAATAAAATACCTCAGAATAAATCTAACTAAGAAAGTAAAATACCTGTACTCAGAAAACTATGAGATGCTGTTGACAGAAATTGAAGAGGACACAAACAGATGGAAAGATGTACTTTGTTCATGGGTTGGAAGAATTAATATTGTTAAAATGACCACACTACTCAAGACAATCTGCAGTCAGTGCAATCCCCATCAAAATACCAATGGTATTTTTCACAGAACTAGAACAAATAATTCTAAAATTTGTATGGAAACACAAAAAACCCCAAATAGCCAAAACAATCTTGAGAAAGCAGAACAAAGGTGGAGGTGCCATGCTCACTGATTTCAAACTATACTACACAGCTACAGTAATCAAAACAGTATATTACTTGTACAAACACAAGACACATAGATCAATGGAACAGAATAGAGAGCCCAGAAATGAACCCACATTTATACACAAAGGAGGCAAGAATATACAATGGGATAAAGACAGCCTCTTCAATAAACAGTGTTGGGACAATTGGAGCGCTACATCCAAAATAATCAAATGGGACTACTCTCTCACACCATGCACAAAAACAAATTCAAAATGGATTAAAGACTTAAATGGAAGATCTGAAACTGTAAAACTCCTAGAAGAAAACATAGGCAGTATTCTCTTTGACATCAGTCTTAGTAATATATTTTTGGATATGTCTCTTCAGGCAAGGAAATCAAAAGCAAAAAAAAAAAAAAAAAAAAAACCCAAATGGAGCTACAACAAACTAAAAAGCTTTTGCACAGAAAAGGAAATCACCAACAAAATGAAAATGTTGCCTACAGAATGGGAGGAGATATTTGTAAATGACATATCTGATAAGGGGTTAATGCCATAAATATAAAAAGAACTCATACAACTAAACATAAAAAAAAAACAAAAACCTCATTAGAAAATGGACAGAGGATCTGAGCAGAAATTTTTCTAAAGAAGACATACAGATGGGGACTTCCCTGGTGGTCCAGCAGTTAAGATTCCTTGCTCCCAATGCAGGGGACCTGGGTTCGATCCCTGGTCTGGGAACTATATCCTGCATGCTGCAACGAAGATCCCACATGCCACAATGAAGACTCCAAGTGTTGCAACTAAGACCAGCACAGCCAAATAAATAAATTTTTTAAAAAGACATACAGATGGCCAACAGGCACAAAGAAAGATGCTCAACATCACTAATTATCAGGGAAATGCAAGTCAAAACCATAATGAGATACTACCTCACACCTGTCAGAATAGCTATAATCAAAAAGACACTAAGTAACAACTGTTGATGAAGATGTAGATAAAAGGGAACACTTCTGCACTGTTGGTTGTAATGTAAATTGGTGCAGCCACTATGGAAAACATAGTGGATATTCCTCAAAAAATTAAGAATAGAACTATCACATGATTCAGCAATTCCATTCCTGGGTATTTGTCCAAAGAAAACAAAAACACTAGTTCCAAAAGTTATATGCACCATTGTGTTCATTGCAGCACCATTTAGAATAGACAATGTGAAATCAATCTATGTGTTTATTGATAGATGAATGGACATAGAAGAGGTGATATACATATATACAATGGAATATTACTGAGCCATACAAAGAATGAATTTTTGCCATTTGTGATAACATGAATGAACATAGAGGGCATTACACTAAATGAAATAAATCAGACAAAGACAAATTCTGTATGATTTCACTTATATGTGGAATCTAAAAAATAAAACAAATGAACAAACATAACAAAGCAGAAACAGAATTATAGACACAGAGAAAAAACAGGTGGTTGCCTGAGGAGAGAGGGATGGAGGGAGGAAAGAAATAGGTGAGGGAGATTAAGAGGTACAAACTTCTAGTTGCAAAATAAATGAGTCACAGGTATGAAATGTACAGTGTGATGAATATAGTCAATAACTATGTAATGGGTTTGTATGCTGACACATCCTAACTAGACTTATCATGGTGATTATTTTGAAATGTACGGAAGTACCAAATCACTATGCTGTGTACCAGGAACTAACACAGTGTTGTAGGTCAATTCTACTTCAAAAATAAACAAACAAACTGATGGGAAAAGAGATCATATTTGTGGTTACCAGTCATGAGAGGTGAGAGGAGGGTGAACTGATTGAATGAAATCAGTCAAAAGGTACAAACTTCCAGTCATGAGATAAATAAGTATTAGGGATGTAATTTACAAAAAGATAAATATAATTAACACTGATGTATGTTAGATATGAAAGTTTTTAAGAGAGTAAATCCTAAGAGTTCTAATCAAAAGAAAACTTTTTTTCTTTTTCTTTAATTTTGTATCTATATGAGATGTTCACTAAACTTATTGAATGTGATAATCATTTTATGGTGTAAGTCAAATCATTATATTTTAAACTTATACAGTACTGTATATCAATTATATCTCAATAAAACTGGAAGATAAAAAAGAACCATTAATGGACACATTTTCTTGCTTCTGATGTTAAGTAGAATACTTGCTATGTTTTGTGTGTTTGTGTGTATGTGTGGATATATCTTTTGTAAAATTAAGAAAGTTTCTATTTCTATTTTACTAAGAGCTTTTATCAATAATTGTTAAATGTTATACAATGTTTTTTTCTGCAACTATTGCAATAATAGTAAGTTTTCTACATTAAAATTTTAATACAGACACTTAGATATTCTACTACTGAACAAACTTTCTATTCCTCTAATTAAACCAACTCTAACTTCATATATCACCTTAACAGTATGTTTGAGAGCTTAATTCAAGTGCATTTAGAATTGATTCTTTAGTCAGGAGGGAGATTCAGGCTACAATTACCTTGTTTTGTATTCTTGTCTGAATTTGGTATCAAGCGCATACCATTTTTATTAAAAAAGTTGGGGAATGTTCCCCTTTTTATATTTTCTGAAAATGCATTAAGGTCAAAATTATATGTTTCTTAAATTATTGGTGGGATTCATAAAATTATCTGGACCTAGGGTTTTCTTTATGATACTCTTTTGATCTAGTGATTCAATTTTTTTTATTGCTACATGAGCATATAAATGTATTTCTTGCTTTATAACAACACAGATTTCTATTTTGGATTGGTAATTTCTATTTTTCTAGAGCATTGTCTATTTTAAATATTTTTCAAGATTTTTGCCATAAGGTTTTTAGAATACTTAAAATATCTCCTGTGTTTTTATTTTGTTCATTTATTCATTCCTAATCTTTTTGTTGTGACGTTTAATGTTTTTGATTAGAGTCTGTCAATTGCATTAACCATTCCAATTTTTTTGTTTATACTCTCTATCTTGTTTTCTATTTTCATTTGTGCCTGCTCTTTCCTTTATTATATCCTTTCTTTCACTTTGAGTTCATTATGTTGTTCTTTTTCTAATTTGTTAAGAAATGCTTAACAAATTAGAAATTTGTTGAAATGCTTATTGAAATTAGAAATGCTTATTGAAATGCTTATTTCATCAATTTTCAACTTTATTTTAATAAGACTTTAAGGCTATAAGTTTACCTTCACAAGTTCTGACAAGTAATATTTATATATTTTTTGCTTTAATTATAATATTTCTAAATTTCCATTAGAACTGTGTTTTTTAATTTCTAAAAGTTTGGAATTATTTTAATTATATTTATGTTATTATTTTCAACTTAATTGCATTGTAATTAGAGAATGTGGCATAAGAATTTCTCTATCTTGGTTTTTTGAAATGCCAATAATTACACATTTTATTATTTCTTTAGCTTTATGTTTACTTTTTTTCTTTGCTCATCATTCCTCTTGCATCTCATACATTTCTGGGATTATTTCCCTCCCTCAAGTTTCTTTATTGAGTTTCTGTAGCACCCCAAACAGATGATATTAAAAGTAGAGGAAAGATAGACGGGGGTGGAGATGCTTCTGGAAGTAACATCACGATAGCAGCCCAAGGAGAACCCCAAGTTCAGTTTAAGTTTGTATTGGTTGATGATGGTGGTACTGGAAAAACTACAGTCCTGAAACGTCATCTGACTGGTGAATTTGAGAAGAAGTATGTAGCTACCTTGGATGTTGAGGTCCACCCCTTTGTGTTCCATAACAACAGAGGACTTATTAAGTTCAATGTTTGGGATACAGCTGGTCAGAAGAAATTTGTTGGACTGGGAGATGGCTATTATATCCAAGCTCAGTGTGCCGTTATGAATGTTTGATGTAACATCAAGAGTTACTTACAAGAACGTGCCTAATTGGCACAGAGATCTGGTACTACTATGTGAGAACATCCCCATTGTGTTGTGTAGAAATCAAATGGATATTAAGGACAGAAAAGTTAAGGTAAATTCAATTGTCTTCCACTGAAAGAATAATCTTCAGTACTATGACATTTCTGCCAAAAGTAACTACAACTTTGAAAAGCCCTTCCTCTGGCTTGCTAGAAATCTGATCGGAGACCCTAACTTGGAGTTCGTCGCCATGTCTGCTCTCACCCCGCCAGAGGCAGTCATGGACCCAGCCATGGCAGCGCAGTACGAGCATAATCTAGGGGTTGCTCAGACAACTGCTCTCCCGGATGAAGATGATGACTTGTGAGAAAGTGAAGCTGGATCCCAGCGTCAGAAGTCTAGTTTTATAGGCAACTGTCCTGTGATGTCAGTAGTGCAGCGTGTTTGCCACTTTGTTACATAGTTAAGCAGAACATGTGTTTAATCTTTGGGATGCTGAAGGAGATGAATGGGCTTCAGAGTGAATGTGGCAGTTAAAAAAATACCTTCATTTTTTGGACCTGCATATTTAGCTGTTTTGGAACACAGTGGTTTCCTCCTTGAATTTCAAGTATAAGACTGCTACAGTCACATCATAATATTCAGTGGTGGAATCTTGTTTGTTACTGTCGTTTCCATTCCTTTTTGTTTAGAATCAGAATAAAGTTGTATTTCAACTATCTTTAAAAAAAAAAAAAAGTAGAGGAAAGAAAATCCATCAAACCTACAATGGAATAACCATTAGGTTGACAGCTGCTCCAAGAACAATACTAGGTACCAAAAGATATTGAAATGGCATTTTCAAAATGTTGAGAAGAAATAACTAGCAAATTTAAAATTCTGTATCTCAGTGAAACTCTCTTTTAAAAGGAAGGAAAATAAAAATATTTTAAGCAAATAAAACCTGAAAAAATTTACTACCAACATAGGCAATATTTAAAAAGATGAAAAACTGATCATTTTCATGAATTATTGAAAGACATACAGATTCAGGGAGGCAAAAGATCATAAGCAAGATAAATAAAAGTCAATCCATAACTTTCTCATTCTCTTTAATCATTCTGGGCCCTAGAATGAAGAATATAAAAGGTCTTTTCACTTTATCCTTCATAGCCTTTTTTTTTTTTTTTTTTTTGTGGCACGTGGGTCTCTCACTGTTGTGGCCTCTCCCGTTGCGGAGCACAGGCTCCAGACGCACAGGCTCAGTGGCCATGGCCCACGGGCCCAGCCGCTCTGCGGCATGTGGAATCTTCTCAGACCAGGGCACGAACCCGTGTCCCCTGCATCGGCAGGTGGACTCTCAACCACTGAGCCACCAGGGAAGCCCCTTCATAGCTTTTAAGATCTCTTTAACTTTATTTCATTCTTTGTCTGTCTGTACTATAGTTGTATTCTTTTTTTAGATTTATTTTCAAGGTCCATCCTTTCTTCAGCTAGGTATAATTTACTGATCTATTGAGGTTTTAATTTTAATTATTAATATTCAGATTTCTAGAGCCTCTATTTGGTTCATTTTCAAATCTGATTAGCCAGTTTCAATAATCTTCTTTTATGTCCTCTTATTTTCATTTCCATTTACTATTTCTTGAAGTATATCATAGCTATTGAAGTATAAGCATAGTTATTTTGTATTCTGTTTCTCATAATTTCTGTAACTGCAATCCTTGCATATCTGACTCTAAATTTTTGACTTGGAGTTTTATGGGCCATACAGGTAGATCTCAGGCTTATGATTAGGAAATTTCAGGGTAGGTATATTTTTTTCTCTTCTATCTAGATCCAAAAACAAAACATGGTCATATAGTCACAATCTTATGTTGTGTGGTGGGGTTTTCCCCAGTTTACTCAGTGAGGGTATCACTCTTTGCAGATCTTGGTCTCATGCGAGTTTTCTTCTCTCTGATATCTCACTATACACACTCAAACCCCAGACTTTGTCTCTTGTTCATGATCCAGGTGATTTATTAAAACCCAGCTTCTGTCCACATTGATAGGTAGATAGTGCCAGGTCAAATGCCATCTCCAGTTCTCTTTTACTGCCATAGATTTATACCTCTTTGTTGTTTCTGGCCTCAACTCAGTCATGCATTTAAATATTCTATTTTATATATGTTTTATTAAAAAATACTATTTTTTAGAGCACTTTTAGATTCACAAGTAAATTAAGAGGAAGGTACAGAGATTTCCCATATACTCCCTGCCTCCATATGTGCATAGTCTCCACCAGAGTGGTACATTTGTTACAGTTGATGAACCTACACATCATAATCTCCTAAGGTCCATGATTTACATTAGGGTTCACTCTTGGTGTTGTACATTCTATGGGTTTGAACAAACATATAATGTAAAATATATAATCTCTAACATATAAAAAGTGCAATGACGTATATCCATCATTATAGTATCATACAGAACAAATTCACTGCCCTAAAATTCTCTGTGTTTCTCCTGTTCATCCTCCTTCTCCATCTTCCACCCCCTCACCACACACATGCATACCACTGATCTTTTCACCATCTCCATACTGTTGCCTTTTCCAGAATGTCACATAGTTGGAATCATAGAGTATGCAGCCTTTTCAAATTGGCTTCTTGTATTTAGTGATATGAATTTAAGTTTCCTCCATCTCTTTTCATGGCTTGATAGCTCACCTCTTTTTAGCACTGAATAATATTCTGTCATCTGGATATACCACAGTTATTTATGCATACACCTACTGAAAGACATCTTAGTTGTTTCCAAGTTTTGGCAATTATGAACAAAGCTGCTATAAACATCTGCATGCAGATATTTGTGTGCACATAAGTTTTCAGTTCTTTTAGTTAAATACCCAGGAGCATAACTGCTGGATTGCATGGTAAGAGTATTGTTTTGTAAAAAAACATCAAGCTGTCTTCTGAAGTGTCTGTACCACTTTGCATTCCCATGAGCAATGTACAAGAGTTCCTGCTGCTCCACATCCTCATTAGCATTTGGTGTTGTCAGTGTTCTGGATTTTGGCATTCTAAGAATTATGTAGTCGTATCTCGTTTTAATTTGCATTATCCTGATAACATTGATGTGAAGCATTTTTTCACATGTTTATTTGTCACCTGTATATCTTCTTTGGTGATGTGCCTGTTAAAGATCTTTGGCCCATATTTAATTGGGTTGTTTGTTTTCTTATCATTGAGTTTTAAGGGTCCTTTGTATATTTTGGATAACAGTATTTTATCAGATGTGTCTTTTGCAAATATTTTCTCCTAGTCTGTGGCTTGTCTGATCATTCTCTTTACACTGTCTTTTGCAGAGCAGAAGTTTTTAATTTTAATGAATTCCAGCTTCTCAATAATTTCTTTCGTGCATGATGTCTTTGGTATTTTATCTATATGTTTTTATCCAGAATGTTTGATGTATTGCTTCACAAGGGGTTCACTGAATCTCTAGTATACTGCACAGCTAGAAGCAGAAATCCTCTTCATTGGATTGTTCTAGGTAAGAGCTAAGCACTTGTCTCTGTCTACATTAATTCCAGTGGACATCAGTTGACCTCTCCTATATTCTGTCACCAAGTTCCACTCCTGCCTTGCAACACTTGTTCAGCAAGTTTCTGCAGCTCAGTAAGCATCTAGACAGGCAGAGTGGGAAGGAAAGGGAAAAAAGACTACATAACATGTAGGTCCCCCTCCTAGCAGACATTCTTATTCTGAATAAATACATTTCTTGATGCTATTCTTATTTGGGTTGTTATGAGGGAGAAGTATACACAATAATAATGATCTTAAAAGAAAGTCTCACTTTCCAATTTCTCTAGCCTTCTCATATATAGGCTGGAAATGGGAGATGGCCACAGAGCTATCTTAGCATAATCTGCATAGCACATCTCTTTGGATCAAAGGAGTGCTTATACTTTTCACCTATGGTTATCAGCGTTACAGCCTTAGTAACTAGAGCTCCTATTTAACTTCTTGTTAAATATATATGCATTCACACATTAATAGAAGTATACATGCATAGCAAGTTTCTGAAAGGCCAAGCACAAATCAGATAACCTTGGAAATGGAAATCATGAGATGATGAGGAAGGAGTATTGTTTTCCTTTATATTGTTTTATGTATATTTTTTCTTTTTTTACCATGAATATATTTTAAATTTATTATTTAAAATATCTTGAAAAAGCCTTGATTTTTAAAAAATTAATGTTTACAAAGAAGTGGATCAGTTTTATCGAGAATATATGAGAGGTTAAGGGAGCAAAAGGAGATTTTTAATACGTTTTATCCATAAAAGTTTATTTAGCAGACATCTGTTGTCCACTTACTAGCATATTAAGCACTGGGAAATGTAAAAATAAATAAACTCTTCAAAGATAATCTGTAATCTAGTAGGAGAAATGGACACGTACATAAATAATTGAAGGGAGTCAACCAAGGCATTGAAAATGGGAAAAATTGTGTGTCTGAGATTTCAAATTAGAAAAAAATGTCTGTTCTAAACTGACCATTCTATTTCACTGGTAAACCTCCTGTATCATAAAGATGTTGAAGGACACTTTCCACAACAAAAGGAAAATCTTTCCACTAATGGCATAGGTTTTCTGTAACAAAATAAAATTATCAAGTCCTTCTCCCTCATATATGTGCAACACAGATGTCAATATTTGCTTTTTATTCTGCACATAAGTAATTTCACTCAATATTCTCCACATCCATGATTCCATTCAACTATATATCCTTGTTCTTTGTGATGATATTGATGTTAAGTGACATCTACCTTTGTTATTCATAAAGTAATTTTCCAGTAGTTCAGTGTTTCTTGTAGCTGATTTTATAGGTTTCTCAGCCAAGGTGTGACATAAATGTTTTGCTTTAAAAAAGGCAACTTTATGGAAAAGGCAAAAATATGGAGACAGTTGTAAAAGACTCGTCATTGCCAGGGGCTTATATAGGGGAAAGAAGGGGAAGATGAATACGTGGAGTGCAGGGATTTTTAAGGCAGATAGACTACTCTGTATACTATAATGTGGATACACATCATTATACATTTATCAAAACGCATAGAATGTACAATACAGAGAATGAATCCTAATATAAACTCTGGACTTTAGTTAATAACAATGTATCCATACTGACTCATTGATTGTAACAAATGTGCCCCACTATCGCAAGATAGAGGAATCTGGGGAGGGTTGAGGAGGTGTGTGGGAACTCTGTACTTTCCACTCAGTTTTCCTGTAAACCTAAAACTGCTAAAAAGTCAATGAATTCAAAAAAATAAAAGGAAACTTTGAATTTGTTTCCTCTGAAGTTTTGCTCGCTTCCTCACCTTTAGATACAAATACTTCAGTTTAATAGTGGAAGGCATCAGTGTTGTCTTTTTTCTCTAAAACCTGGTTTGTTTGGGGTTTTTTTGTCTGCATTGGGTCTTAGTTGCTGCGTGCAGGCTTTCTCTAGTTGCGGTGAGCAGGGGCTATTCTTCAATGCCGTGTGCAGGCTTCTCATTGCAGTGGCTTCTCTTGTTGCAGAGCACCGGCTGTAGACGCGCGGGCTTCAGTAGTTGTGGCTCGCGGGCTCAGTAGTTGTCGCGCACAGGCTTAGTTCCTCTGTGGCATGTGGGATCTTCCCTGATCAGGGCTCGAACCCGTGTCCCCTGAATTGGCAGGAGGATTTTTAACCCCTGCGCCACCAGGGAAGTCCTGATTTTTTTTTTAAATCAGAGAGGCTGCCATCCTTTTTTTGAAAGTGTGACAAATTATAACAGCTTATGCACTGGCATCTAGATGTAAATGGATAGCTGGAGCAGTACAATTTTATTTTCATATATTATTCATCAAAATTCCTATTTTCACATTTAAATTTTGGCTACTGGTGCTGTCACCACATTCTCAGCTTCATTTGTCCCAACATGTAAAGATTCCCATTCTAAAAGAGAGTAGTATTTTGAAAAATATCATTTCTATTTTTTCTGTCTTACAGCATGTTTTAAGCACATTTCTTCTAGAAAATCTTTTCTGACAGTACATTTTACTGAATCACTGTTTGATTTTCTGAAGAGTGCTCATTTTTCTACTTTTATTTCTGACTACTCTTCGCAGCTAGAAATAATAGCACAGGCACTTACTTTTATGCATGACACTGTGTATAATAAGCATTTTACTTACATTAATTTAATCTTCAAGATAACCCTTCCTTGTAGGTGATGTGTTTTCTGTTTTAATGAAACTAAAGAGAGCCAGAATTATGAATTAGGTCTGAACTGACACCAAATATCCTTCTGCTTTCAAGAACTTTACTATAATTTTGTCTTTAGTTTGCATATTTTAATGTTAACTTTGTTACATGTTGCTATACTATTTTGTTAATGTTCTTGCCTTTGTGCATGTTCAGTAACCCCAAGGAAATAATAAATTCTGAAGGGAAAACATTGTGAGTCTCTTTCCCTGTTGTCTGCCACTTCCTGTCCCCAGTGAATTCTTATGCTAGTATTTAGTTTTGAACAAATAATGATTAGCAGCTCCAAAATTTAAAAAATAAAATTAACTACAGGGATCATAGAATTGAGAAAGACTACTAATTTTCCATGAAAATATTTTTATTCAGTAAACTCAAACACAAAGAAGAGATGCTTCCTTAAAGAACAAAAATTCAGTAAAATGATGAGACTATCTTACAGTGTTTTCAGTTTGAAAAATATTTTAATATACATTATGTATTTTAATTCTCACAACATGCTTACCTAGGGAAAGTTATATAACCATTTGAACGATGAAAATTCTGGGACCCAGAGATGTAAACTGACTTGTATAGTAATTAGTGGAGTTCAGATTCCAACCTAAGACTTTTAATTCCAGATCCCTGACTACTCAAGACCCAGCAGTTCGTGTATCCTTTAAAAATTTTTCATTACAGTCAAAATGCCATCCAGAGAGATTGCTATCAATTTATAGGCAGTATAGTCTAATGGTTAAAAGTGTTGACTTGAGAGTCACCTACTAACCTTGATATCTTGGTATAAGTCACTAAACCAGTCCCTCAGTTCAACTGTAAAATGCAAATGACAATATGACACCTGCCCACAAGGTTTTTATGAGAATTAAATGAGTTGATATATGTAAAGTACTAGAACGAGAGCTTGGTACATTGTAAGAAGTCCATAAGAGCACCAAACCTTTGCTGGCACTTGATATTCCATCAGAATGCCATTATTATTAATGAACTGAAGGCTAAAAAATGCTATTGGCTTATTGTTTTAGTTTGCATTTTCCTAATTATTAGTAAGGGTGAGCATCTTTTTGTGTGTGTGGTTCTTTTTGTTTTTGTTGGTAGTGTTTCTGTTGTTTTTGTCTGTTTGGGGTTTTGGGGGTTTTTTTGGTATTATTTCATCTGAAGGGTCAGTTCATATCCTTCGCTCATTTGTAAATTTTGTGTGTGTGTTTTTATAATGATTTATAGGAACTTTATATAACATAATCTGGATACTAATCCTTTGTAATATAGAGTAGTATTTTTCTTTAGTTGTTACTTATTTTTAAAATTTGTTTAAGTTGTCTTTTTTGTTGTAGTTTAAAACTTTTACGTACTCAAGTTTGTCAAGGTTTTTCTTCATGGCTTTTGATTTACTTCATATGTTTTACATTTTCATTTAATATCTACATACTTTTGGTTTTTCTATGTGGGTATTTATTACCCTAGAAATTTATTTTTGTCTACAGAATGAGAGATGGTTCTCCCTTTTTCTTCCCATATGAGTAGACATCTTCACAGGAATAACCTGGAATGTGGTCATCTGTCCAGGCTTGAGCACTTGTACTTCACATCCCCCAAGATCTGCCTCTTACCTCTATTGTGGCCTCTTAAAAAATAGGAGTAGATAATCTGATCAACTCTTTCTCAGCTTTAGTTTTCTACCCTGCATTTGGAAGCTGACAGTGGGGCGGGGCATGGACATCCGGGTGAGCACCATTGAAAGGCAGTGTGAGAAGGGAAAGTGGCAATCCAGTAGGCAAGCAGGTCCTAACAGTCACTTTCTTAGCTCAGCTGCCATAACAAAATGCCACAGACTGGGAGGCTTAAACAACAGCAATTTATTTCTCACAGTTCTGGAGTTTGGGAAGTCCAAGTTCAAGATGCTGGCTGACTTAGGTGCCTAGTGAGAACTCTCTTCCTGGATTCCATATGGCTGCCTTCTTGCATGCTCACATGATCTCTTCTTTGTGCACATTGGGAGAGAAAGAAAGCATGCTTTCTGGTGTCTTTTCTATAAGGTCACTAATCCTATCATGGGGGTCCTAACTTCGTGACCTCATGTAAACCTAAATATCTTCTAAAGGTCCCATCTCTGAATACTATCATACTGGGGGCTAGGACTTAATATATAAATTGGAGGGGGACACAAATATTCAGTTGATAACAGTCACTATTACTGGACAGTAAGTCGCTTTTTCATCCCAAACAAACTTCAGAGCTGGGCTGAGCTTCAAAAGAGGGAATGAAAATTCTCTTGACAATTCACAGCAACTGCATGCTGCCCAGAGGTTAGTCCATGGTAAAGCAGAAGTTGTGCCACTTCAGTGTGCCCACAGCAGTTGGCCCAGTGGAGACAATTGCACTCCAGTGTGTTTGGGCATACCACTTGGCTCCACTCTCTAGCATATAGCATAGTGCCAATTATGGCTGGGATGACATGGAGCATTGTGGCTACTGTCATTCAAGGTTATCAACTGGATTCTTCTCTCAAAGTCCATGTCCTCCAGCATCTGATGCATGTTGGATACCACAACTATGGTGATAGCAGCAGGGGTCTCATGCACATGGCCTTGGTACTGCTGTCCTGGCCTTGGCCTCACCTCAGGCTTGGAGTCCCACATGGGAGGTGCAGAGCCTGGGCTTGTAGAAACATGACATTTTTAAAGCACTCCACCCACCAGTTAAAAAAAAAATTGGTATTTAGATTAACTAAGAAATTAAAATTAAAATAAGTTTTAAATAATTAGACAATATTGTTATGTGTTACCAAATAAAAGCATCAAATATTCATTAATGAGTATTTTTTGTTGTGAGAAGCATCAAAAAGTACTAATGCATTATGGTACACATATGAGTGCTTTTTTCTATGTAGACCCATAAAATTTTATTTATATCTAGCATTTGCTTCTGAGTCTAAACTCCCAGTTCAGGATATGAGAGATATTTGGCATAATGAGAACTTCCACCTATTCTTTTGTATTTTCCTGAGCTGTTTCTCAAATTACAAAATAGCAGTATTAAAATAAAACCCATGGGCACATCTACATACCCTGTACATGCAGTAAAAGGTGCTACAACTTAATTGATAAAGCTATGTTCCATGGAGAGCAGCTTTTCCGTAAGTAAAATTTGTGTTAGTTAATGTTTGGGCTTGAAGAAAGTGGCATTCATTTATCCTTTTGTTGAGTAAATACTTATTGAGCATCTATTTTGTGCTATTGCACCATGGTAGACATTGGTCGCAGAAGAGTGAACAAGACACATGGCCCATGCTTTGCTGGATATTACAGTCAAGTGAGTAGAGTTTTCAGCCAAATAGTAAAGAAAGAACAGAATACATCAAGAAGAAATAGATTTGATAGAGAACAAGGATTATGGATATGATCAAGTGGAAGTTTAAACAAGGAGGCTTAAATGGTTAAGAGGGTAGAGAACTCTGAAAAGGGCAGGGAAATCTCAGGTATGGAGATGGCAAATAGTGTGTCTTAGAAACATACATATAAAACTATTCTTTGATTTTAATTTGGAAACCACACTATTCTGTGGAATCCTTATCAGGTTCATAGAAGTAGTAAAAACTGATTGTTTTGGGGAGTACTCTTTTATTTATTTATTTTTAACATCATTATTGGAATATAATTGCTTTACAATGGTGTATTAGTTTCTGCTGTATAACAAAGTGAGTCAGCTATACGTATACATATATCCCCATATCCCCTCCCTCTTGCGTCTGCCTCCCACCCTTCCTATCCCACCCCTCTAGGTGGTCACAAAGCACCGAGCTGATCTCCTTGTGCTATGCGGCTTCTTCCCACTAGCTATTTTACGTTTGGTAGTGTATATATGTCCATGCCACTCTCTCACTTCGTCCCAGCTTACACTTCCCCATCCCCGTGTCCTCAAGTCCATTTTCTACGTCTGCGACTTTATTCCTGTCCTGCCCCTAGGTTCTTCAGAACCTGTTTTTTACTTTAGATTCCATATAGATGTGTTAGCATACGGTATTTGTTTTTCTCTTTCTGACTTACTTCACTCTGTATGACAGACTCTAGGTCCATCCACCTCACTGCAAATAACTCAATTTTGTTTCTTTTTATGGCTAATATTCCATTGTATATATGTGCCACATCTTCTTTATCCATTCATCTGTCAATGGATATTTAGGTTGCTTCCATGTCCCAGCTATTGTAAATAGTGCTGCAGTGAACATTGTGCCACATGACTCTTTTTGAATTCTGGTTTTCTCAGGGTATATGCTCAGTAGTGGGATTGCTGGCTCATATGGCAGTTCTATTTTTAGTTTTTTAAGGAATCTCCATACTGTTCTCCATAGTGGCTGTATCAATTTACCTTCCCACCAACAGGGCAAGAGGGTTCCCTTTTCTCCACACCCTCTCCAGCATTTGTTGTTTGTGGATTTTTTGTTGATGGCCATTCTGACCAGTGTGAGGTGATAACCTCATTGGAGTTTTGATTTGCATTTCTCTAATGATTAGCGATGTTGAGCATCCTGTCATGTGTTTGTTGGCAATCTGTATGTCTTCTTTGGAGAAATGTCTATTTAGGTCTTCTGCCCATTTTTTGATTGAGGTGTTTGTTTTTTTGATATTGAGCTGCATGAGCTGTTTGTATATTTTGGAGATTAATCCTTTGTCAGTTGCTTTGTTTGCAAATATTTTCTCCCATTCTGAGGGTTGTCTTTTCATCTTGTTTATGGTTTCTTTTGCTGTGCAAAAGCTTTTGTTTCACTAGGCTCCATTTGCTTATTTTTGTTTTTATTTCCATTTTTCTAGGAGGTGGGTCAAAAAGTATCTTGCTGTGATTTATGTCATAGAGTGTTCTGCCTATGTTTTCCTCTAAGAGTTTTATAGTGTCTGGCCTTACACTTAGGTCTTTAATCCATTTTGAGTTTATTTTTGTGTATGGTGTTAGGGAGTGTTCTAATTTCATTCTTTTTTGTTGTTGTTGTTGTCGTTGTTGTTGTACGTGGCCCTCTCACTCTTGTGGACTCTCCCATTGCGGAGCACAGGCTCCGGACGCGCAGGCTCAGCAGCCACGGCTCATGGGCCCAGCTGCTCCACGGCATGTGGAATCTTCCCGGACTGGGGCACAAACCCGTGTCCCCTGCATCAGCAGGCAGACTCTCAACCACTGCGCCACCAGGGAAGCACTAATTTCATTCTTTTACTTGTAGTTGTCCAGTTTTCCCAGCACCAAGTATTCTTTTAGAAAAATGCACATGTATATAACACAGTACACTATTAGTATTTTGATTTTATGTGTTCACTAAATTTTTTTTTAACCAAACACTCAAATAAATATTTCCAAAATCTTAATGATATAAAAAGAATTTGAGGCTAATTTGACAGCTGTTCTGGTGCTCTGACACTGATGTGTGGAATGAATTGAAGTCAGACTGGAGTCAAAGTTGCTATTTGGGAAGAAAATGCGATAGTTTTGACAATTGCTTTAAGTTAGAGTTAATAGTTTTCTTTCATTTATGTCTTACAAATATATAATTTCTACCTCTATATTTTAATATTAGATAACCAAAGTATGTAGACACTTTAAAAATTTTATTGAAGTTTTATGTTCTTTTAAAAATTCTGCCTTATTTTTTAATAGAATATTTGCAGTATTTATATAATGTTGATGTTCTGGTTTGATAATTATATTTATATGTTATTAAATTAGGGGAGTTGAACGTATGGGAACTCTTTGTTCTATTTTTTGTAAGCCTAAAATTATTTCAAAATGAAAAATTAAATATAAATGAATGTACACACATACTCTTATGTATGTATGTGTGTGTGTATATCTCCAGAACCTGATCACTTCTCATTACCTCTATTGCTACTGGTCAGATCATTTACTGCTTAGATTACAGCAGTAGCCACCTAAACATCTCCCACATTCCACAGCTAGCTTCCCTCAGTTTATTTTCAACCCCCTGTTCAGACAGACCCTATTAAAACATAGGGAGCTATGTCATTACTTAGTTCAATGTGATCCAGTGGCATCCTATCTCACTCACCATTTCAGTGGCATACAAGATCTGCATAATAATTTGATGTTCATCTGGTTTTTTCTTCCATATACTATCACTATCCTCCACTTCTCTAATCTCATTTCACACTCTTTTCTCCCTGGCTCACTTTGCTCTGGCCATATTGGTCACTTCATTGTTCCTTAAACAAAGGTCAGACATGTTTTCACCTGAAGGTCTTTGCATTTACTGTTCCCTCTACCAGGGATGCTATTCTTCTAGTTTCCTCATGTCTCATTCCTTCGCTTCTTTCAGGTCTCTACTCAATGTCATCTTATTGAGAGTCTTTCTGATTATTTTCCTTAAAATACAAAACATTCCCACCACCTGAGCATTCTGTATACTCCTGTTTTTCTACAGCATTAAACACCACTAAACATGTATTACATTTTATTTATATTGCTTATTGTCTTTCTCTCTCCCAAAAATGCAAGCTGCATAGGGCAAAAGTTTTTGCCCATTTTGTTTTCTGCTGTATCTCCAGTGTCTGAAACCATGTTCTGCACACTGTAGACACTCAAAACATAGTTACTGAATAAATGTTTACATGAATTGGTAGTAATCACCGTACAGATTGAATTTAAGCAGTGGAATAAAGTATAAAAAGAAAGGGAAAAGGACCTTGGACCAAGACTTGAGAGCTTCAAAACTTACAAACTGGGAAGTGAAGGCCTGCAAAGAAGCCCAAACTACAGTCACCTGAATTGCTGGTCTAAATGTAGAGAGTATCTCAGGAAAAATAAAAGCACAGCCAACACTTAATTGCTATTTGGAATTCAAGAACAATAAAGAAGCATCTTCAGTCATCTGTGAATATTTACTAAGTATCAAATAACATGCATTGTATTTGGAGATGTAAATATAGTGAGCTTACAATATAGTGGGAGAGATTTTTAAACAGATAAATTCAAAGAAAATTAATAACCATTTTAATTATGCCCATGTACACTGTGAATATATAAAAGAGGTCTCTGCTCTAAGCTAAGTGTGAGGGCATAAAGAAAAGAGTCTAAGAACACTTTCAAGATCGGGTAGAATTTGGCCAAAGAAATAAGGGGTAGAATGGAGATAAGCTGATGAAAGTAGTTTTAAATAGGATGTCACTTAAGCACTAAAACACTTATTGAATTCATTTAATGACTTATAAGTAGGAATAAAATTTAGTTCAAATTCTTTTTTATGTTCATTATAAACTCCTCAAAGGAATAACTGTCCTCTTGCCTTCCTATCAACAATTCTTAGATCCCTGGACACCTAGCTTTCCTTTCCCCTGTCCTTTTAAAACTACTCTCTATGGTTACAATTAGCTGTGTTGAACTGATAGCTCCATTGATTCTTCCTCTGTCCTCATTCCCTTTGGTTCCTCCAGTGCCTTTATGCTTGTGTTCTACCCACCATTTGACACTGTCTCTACCTTTATTATTGTCACATTGCTTCAACCCAAGATCTCCTTCTACAATTCACTTTCTCTTTCCTCTTTCTTCTGCCAAATGAGCTCTCCCTTCCTTCCACCCAACTTGCTTGTTTTAGTTAGTAGCACTACAATTATTCTCTCAGCTGCCTATGATGAAATAAAAATCCAAATTTTAAGGCAAGACAAGAAAAATTTAAACATAAACCATTTTCTTTGCCCTTTGGCCTCCTCCCTCCCCTCTAGTGTGCATTGTGCACCTGCCTTGTGTCTTCACCAGACCTCCCCAATGGCAGAAATACATGCTCAACCTTAAAGATCGATTTTTCTACTTCTGGCACCAGTCATGTAACTCCTCAGAAGATAATATTCTTTTCTCGACCATATAAAGGGTCAGGACGACACATCTCTCGTCTTGTATGGGCAGACATCTTTGATGAATTTTATGTACAATGCCAATATGTCATTTCCTTTAAAAATATCAATTGGTGCAGAACAGACTGGTCAGATGACCTGGGGAAATACTGTGCTGCACCTAACAGAAGTTCTTAGCTTAAATATTTACTTTAGACCTTATTAATGTTACTAGCTATATTACTTGTATTCTGTCTAATTTACAAGATTGATGTTTATTGCATTACCAAATGTGTGACTGAGTCTCAAATAAAATTAACGATGATTAGGCAACTTGAAACTATTGATCAAATACATAGTTCTATAAGATCAGTGATTGTAATAGTGTAATTCTAGATATGGGAGGAAGAAATGAGAGGAAACCATTTCCTGGACCATAACGGACTAGTCCAGAGGCTTTTGGCTACTGGTAATAGGGCTTAGTCTAGGACTAGCACATGGAGTGGCCTATCAAAGAAATCCTCCCCTGATCTGGGAATTCTTAGCACAGTGGGACAAATTGGTCATGAGATGTCTCCCAAAGCTTGGTTGAAATTAAGATTGAAAGGGAGGGGACTGTAAAATAGAGAATGTTGCTCAACATCCAGTTCTACAAGAATCAAGTCATTAGCCACTGCTGTTGCTGACCTGCAATACACCCTGAAAGGAATTCAGGGTGAAGATCAGAATGAGACATTCTGTGCTCTGGGAAAACTGACAGAACTGGCCCTCAGATAGTTAGCTATTTCCAGGAGAAAATTTTATGAACTTGCGTCTTCCCAATACTTAGAAAAGCACTAAAACCATTAACTAAGATGTACGTTCCTTGCAAATAACAGTGACCTTGCACCAAGATGTGTGCTTGAATGCATGTATCCACTTGGCAAAAATCACATATACACTGGCTTCCCGCTTTACCACTTCAGAAGTTCCCAGAGCTCTCTGAAAGACTGTCTCCTGGGTTATAATACTCAGGTTGGCTTAAATAAAATTTTCCATTTCTTTCTTAAACTATTAATTTTTCATAAACACCTGTATTTAGCGATAGTTCTTAACACTATTTTATAAATTCACAATATTTAATTGAAGGACTCTCTGAGACCCTTTAATTGACATGTCTCCCTTGTTCTCCCAGTTGATGCTTGTATCTTTTTGGTGGACTCTTCATCCAGTGGTTTTCTAGTCTATGCTTGAACATTTTCAATGACAGTAAGTGTAATATCTAATCCCCTTTTATTCTTCTCCCATATTGCTAATTCCTGTTAATTCTTCCTTAAGGATGCCTTTCACTTGTAAGTCTTACTTCTCCATTTTCACCATAGTCTATTAAGATGCCTAGTTTAGGCCCTTACCATGTCATAATTAATTTATTATGATATGGTTGCCTAACTGAGTCTCCCAAATTCATCTCACAGACTTGGACCAGACTCATACTTCTTTTTAAAATTTTATTTTATTTTGCATATTTAAAAATACTGCTTCTGTCTTATTACTGTTATACTCACAAGATTTAAATGGTTTCCTATATTCTGCTTTTATCAGTCTAAACTCCTCTGCTTTCTAGGTTCTATCCACCTTACTTCTCATATTGAAACACACCTTCTTTTTCGTGGTGTATGCATAAGCAAGTGTGTTCAGGGGCTGCCCTTAGCTTGTTGCTAATTTGCTGCCCATTGACATCTTATTGTGTCCATATCTCTGTTTTTAATCTTTGTTGCCACCGTCAGAAACAGAAAGAAGTCCTTTAAATACTCATTTTGGGCTAAAAAGAAAGTTTAACCACAATTTTCCTATTAGAAATGGTTTTTCCCTTTTATACTTCTGCAAAAATTGAAGAGGTGGCTTGGGATCATAAAATAAATACAAATGTCACCAGTTTCTCCTGTCTGGGAGGGCTTTCTTGGTGGAGTCTACTGTGAAATAGCTGTTTTCAGATCAAATCAAGGAAATAAGAGCAGAGTTGGATACTGATTTAAGTAAAGCATCTTACAAGTTTAACTTGTGTGTTTTCCCTTAAAAAGCACTGATTCTACCAAATGGGTACCTTTATTGAGATAAAGCTAAGCGTACGTTTATTGCAAAAGTTGATGAAATATTTGTCATATAAATTATAATTAACCTTAACTTCATATTTTTAATTGCTGTAGGTCTTTTAAAAATAGAATAAGGATGAAAAATCCAGAACTTCATTAATCTTTTGGTTTCAGGGTATCCAGAACCATGAGAATTTGAAAAATACCCATTTGGAGGTAACAAGAAAAGAAAATGTTTAGAAAAAAGAAAACAAAGGCAGGAATTTCAATCAACAGATACAGGAAAAGAAAGGCGGTATTGATGAATAAATAAGAGGATGGGCTAGTGAATGGTGAAATGTTCTCAATTAGAAATAACTAATAAAATTATCTTTTGGTGATTCAGTTCTATAATATTCCAAAATTAAAAAAACAAAACCACACAAGCAATGAGGTTCTAATGAAAGACTATCCCAAACTGCTTATCAAGTTCAGTCCTACCCAGTTAGAAAAAAACACACTCCTCTTACTAGCTTGGCTCAAGATGTTGGCTAAAGACCAGCATGACTTAATAGCTGTAATTTGCATTTGAATGCAATTAACTGGGCCAGTACTTTGGGGTAATCAAGCTGCCTGCAAATACACATATGCTGCAAACTCAAAAAAAGTCCTAGTGCTGGAGAGAAGAGTATTCTTTGAATTCTTCTTAGATTTAGTACTCAGGTCCAAGACTTCATATGCAATTTTAGGTTTCAAACTCTGATTTTAAGTGTGAACAATGAAATTTAACCTTTATCTAGTTGTTTATTCTTAATAAAGAGAAGTTTAGCTCCCTGCCATTTTTTTCTCTTTAAAGAGTAATTTCACTGTTTCTGTAAAAGTGATTTGTTATTTTTAAATTTTCAAGAAAGATACAAAGAAAGAAAAAAATCATTCAAACCTTTATTTTCCACGCAGAAATAACTCTCACCAATATTTAAAATAAACGTAAATGAAAAAAAATGTATATAGGTAAAAGTTTGATTTTTTAGTAATGTTATGTCATTAAAAATAAATTTACAAGATGTTAAACTGCTTTCATCATGAGATAAACTACTACTATAAGTATTTAAGCTTGCCTTGCATTACTTTCCAGTTATATATTCTTCATATGCAAACACTTGTAGTGTAGGCTGAGATTTTCTAAGCCCAAAGAATAAAATATATAGTGAAACTAACAGTGAAGAGCAAAGAGGCCAGAACAGAGAGTCAAGATGCCTGGATTTTTATTTAGCTCTGCTACTAATTTACTGTGTAATATGTGTGTGTATTGGGAGGAGGGGAAACTGGTACGGTGGTCAGTTCTGTCAGGAACTGTCTCCTTATCTGTAAAATGAAAGGAGTGAACTAGAATTGTAAAATGTCCTCCATCTCCAAAATTAATGAAACCTTGCTTACATTTGCTGGGCTCAGGTGTTCTGGTTTCCTTCCTGATAGTTTGAACACCACTTTTCATAGACACCATG
This sequence comes from Orcinus orca, assembly GCF_937001465.1. Taxonomy (NCBI): domain Eukaryota; kingdom Metazoa; phylum Chordata; class Mammalia; order Artiodactyla; family Delphinidae; genus Orcinus; species Orcinus orca. Next base: position 30,495,472 of record NC_064569.1, on the reverse strand, counting down.
GTCAGGAAACAGTCTCTCAGAGAACCATAACCAATGGGCAGCAGATGATCTACAATGAAAACTTGTTCTGTATTGAAATAAAAGCATAGCATGCCCTTCTTCTGGTAATCGCTGACTTATACAAGTAAGCATTGGCTGCACTCTTGAATTTTCCACAAATTCTGCCCGTTAGGAATTTATGATGTAGTTGAGGAGTTAAAAAGTAATAATTATAACAAAACAAAGACATACATGAAGTACAACAGAGATTTGGCAGAAGAAAAATATCATACATCTGGCCCAGAGGAGGAGTGAAATCAGGAAAAGTCTGAAGAAAGAGGTAATTTTTGAGTTGGGCCTGAAATATAGACAAGATTTTAACAGTTAGAGTTGTTGGGGAGGCTTCTGTTTCCTCACATGTAAAATGGAGGTAGTAATTGTACCCACTTTCCAGAGTCATTGAAAGAATCAAGTGAAATAATGCATGCTAGCCACTTAGCACATTGCACTGGCAAGGTGGAAAAGCCCTATAAATGCTTTCCATTGTTATTAATAGGGAAAATGTATAAAACAAAATGAGTCATGAAGGAAAATTGATATTTCTGATTATGGTATTAAGGATTAGTTTTCTTAAGGTTTTTTCCCAAAAAGATTTCTGAGGAGATATTTGTCTAGGCATGCTCTTCCAAAGCCAGTTGTTTGCATATGGAGTTGTAATCAGTACTATTTCTTTTAGTCTTTCTGCTAGCAGCAAAAAGGAAGTAGCAAATAACTTTTAATGACTGATTAGAATGTGGACACCAGAGAAAACACAGGGTAGATAGCCTAGAGGGAAAAAAAACTGGTGATAGTTGCCCTCATGAATGTTGTAGCTTCCTTTTGGATGCTTGTTTAGGGTGTGCTAGAATGTATCTTTTGCCCAAATACACCTTAGACAGGTGCAGCTAAAGCATCAGTACCTGCTTTGTAAAACAATTCATATTTACAAATGTATTTATATTATATATTATATATGTATGTAGCTCTTTTTATAGCTAGCTTTATTGTGTACTTATTGTGAGTTAGTGCTGTGATTAACATATGATAAGCGAAGCTCTCAATCTACAAAACAACTCCATAAGGCAGAAAATACATTACTTGGGGCTTCCCTGGTGGCGCAGTGGTTAAGAGTCTGCCTCCTAATGCAGGGGACACGGGTTCGAGCCCTGGTCCGGGAGGATCCCGCATGCCGTGGAGCAACTAAGCCCATGAGCCACAACTGAAGCCCGCGCACCTAGAGCCCGTGCTTCGCAACCAGAGAGGCCACTGCGGTGAGAGGCCAGCGCACAGCTGCGAAGATTAGCCCCCGCTCACCGCAACTGGAGAAAGACCGTGTGCAGCAATGAAGACCTAATGCAGCCAAAAATAAATAAATAAAAATTAAAAAAAATTAACATACATTACTTACATACAAGAAGCATCTTGCCCAAACTCACATAGTCACTCAGCTAATATTTAATGTCCTGTACTGTGTGTCAGATACATGTTGTAGGAGCTACAGATACAACAGTGAATAAAACAGAGAAGATCCCTGCCATCTTAGAACTCAAATTCAAATGGAGGGAGGCAGACCATAAACGAGAAATAAACAAAAAGCAAGAAAATACCAGTTAGTGATAAGGGCTATGAAGAAATAAAATAGTGATGTGATAGTGAGTAACTGGGGGTACAGTGCTGGTTTCATGGGTAAGCAATCAGTGCAGCTACACAGGGCCCTGTGCTTAGAGGGACCCTACTTTTGTTTAATGCCCTGCTAGCACTGTCTTGAAATTCTTAATAATTTTATCTTTGAATTTGTTTTGTAAAGGAGGTCTGATAAGACAGTGGAGCAGGACATATGTGCAATACCCATAACCTCCATTCCTTGGTACACCATTCTCATAGCTTTTGTGATGCCCTGTGAGCACAGAATCTTGGTTGATGCACGATGTATGGAAGTTAAGTAAGATTCAAAGCCAGGACAAGTACGAGTTAAACGTGTTACATCTATGACTGACTAAGCAGGGAAGCTGACACCTTGAAAGACCATGCTTCCCCTCAAACCAGAACTTGCTTCAAATGCAAAAGAAGGCAATGGCATTCTAAGAAGCACATTGAACAAGAACCCTATCTTATTTCTTATTTACACTTCCCTGTAGCTGCCAACCACTGACTCTGAAAATGATGACATAAAAGGTAAAGAAAGACAGGGAAAGGTAGTTCCTCTTCCTTTCAGTTCTTCCTTATTCATCTGCAAGCCAAAGGTGAGAAATTGTTAGTAGAATGTGGGTATATCAAGAAGTAAAATAAAAACAGTTGAGTTAGTTTTGTGTAATGTTTCCATGGTTCAGTTAAGAATCAAATTCACATGCATGTATGAACTACACAACAGGAATTGTATAATTTATAATTCCACATATGCGTTAAGTGCTTTTCTATTCATACTTAAAGCTGGCATTGAACAATAAAAGATGAATGGTAAAATTATGCCAATAATTAAAAAATTTAATTTTTCTTTATGGAAAATGACATTAATAGTGTTTTTACTTACTATTTAATGGGAGAGCTCAGAAGAAAGGAAAAAGCTTTTTATTTTAATATCTTTAACTACATTATTATATTGCTTTCATAATAAGACACTGCATTTTTACTTTGCGCTGGGCCATGCAAATCATGTGAGCTGGCCTTATGGGAGTGCTACTTTAGATTGAATTATCAGGAGAGGTCCCTCTGAGGAGATTGCATTTAAACTGATACCTAAAAGACCAAAAGAAGCCAACTATGGGAAGATTCAGGGAAAGAACATTCCAGGTAGAGGGACTAGTTAGTGGGAATGTCCTAAGGCAGGAAAAAACTTTGTTTTCAAGAAACAGAAAGAAGGCCAGTTTCACTGAAAAGTAGCTGTTAAAACTTGGAGTGGCAAAAGATAAGGTTAGAGTTTGGAGAGGCCAGAGTGTGAAGAGCCTTAAAATCCAGAATTTATTCTACTTGTTTTAGTTAGCCATTGGAAAGTTTCAGGCAGAGTAATAACATAAATGACTTATGTTTTAAAAGATCACTTTTTTGCAGTGTGGATGCAAGAGTGGACTCAGGGAGATCATCCTGAGTGGTCTATATCTAAAGAATTCCTCACCCTTCCAGATGGAATTTATCATACTCTTGTCATAATTTCTATTATTGCACTTATGGATTTTCAAATTTGTCTCCCTGAACTAGACTGTAAGACACTCCTAATTCTCTTCATATCACTAGTGTCCAGCATTGTTTGCATATTGCAGCTGCTTATTAAATATTTATTGAGTGAATAATTGGGAAAGGATTTTTTGCTCTTATGGTAAAAGCTCTTTCCTCAGAATTTTCTTCAAGTTAAGATAATTAATTAATTAGGTGAGCCATAAGGAAAGGGGTTATAGCAGCCATAAGGAATCTGAAGTAAATACAAAATATACACTTGATTTATAAATTTTGAAATTTGGGAGAAAAATACTGACTGAGTCATCAATAGGAATTTGAATTTTTATACTAACTTCCTGAACCCACGTGCAACACGTACCCAAAGACACAGCTATTATTGGTGCTAATGTTTTGGCCAGATGTTCCAGACTGATGGCTTGGGATTGAAGTTGGCCTGAGACCTATTTTGATTGGTTTGCATGGTATGTAAATATGGTGCTGAATTAGTTATTGATATTTAAAACTAAGGAATTTTCACATAAAAGTCTGACTTTTCTCTATTTCTTTTTTGCCATACGTGGCCCTCTCACTGTTGTGGATGCTCCCATTGCGGAGCACAGGCTCCGGATGCTCAGGCTCAGCAGCCATGGCTCACGGGCCCAGCTGCTCCGCGGCATGTGGGATCTTCCCGGACCGGGTCACGAACCCGTGTCCTCTGCATCGGCAGGCAGACTCTCAACCACTGTGCCACCAGGGAAGCCCTCTCTATTTCTTGAGAAGTAACAAACATACAAGCAAACAAAAAGCTTGGAGGCATTGGGTCTGCATTCCAGCTGGCCACAGCCAAGGAGGGCCACTGCCTTTGCAAGAAGCCTATGTTCTCTATTTTTTCACAATCTGCCTGCTCCACTCACTTAAATTACCTGCCTGGATTCTGGTGGTATTTGTGTTTGTGACAGCTCCTACTGAAACATGTATGTACTGGTACTATTCTAAATGAGAATTTTTTTAATATAATAAGTTCTTAAATTATACATATTTCTCTTTAGTTTTCTTGCTAAGTTTGCTTGGCTTTACTTGCCTTCCTTGTAGCTTTTATCAATTCGAGAACCAAGGTGGCCAGTCCAGATCCACCCAGATGTGGGACTGCCAGGGAAGGAGGAAATGGTGTTTTGATTTGCTGATAGACAAATACTGAGGAAGAGGAGGTTCTCCAGAGGGCAGGAGAGCTTTGCCACCAATTTGATCTGCAGAGGGTATTCACCATCTCTGCCCTCTTTACCTCCTAGTTACGTCTGTTAAGACTCAGGAGTATTGAGGTTAAAGGATGGAATAAATTTAAAACTTCTATAATTATATATCACATAGGCCTTCACTTAAGATCATTAAATACTTCTTGTTTGTCCCAATCTGTGCTGCTGTTATCTCTGCTGATAAGGATGATTACGTGTGCCATTTTAGATTGTAGGTACTTGGGCAGTGTCTTTATTTGGATGGTGCCATTTAATGTATTATACTATTTTGTAGGAACCCACATGTTTATTTAGAGAAATGTATGGGGCAGCCCACAAAAGATACTCTGTGGCAAAGCTAATAAAAGCTGTTTCCACAGAGCTATCTAAAGGAATGGGGAAGCACAATAGCCACAAGCAGAAACCACAATGGGTCAATGTTGATAGAATCCCTGGATTGGGAGGTGCTTTTTGAAGGCCAGAAGGGAAAGAAAGTCCGTTGAGAAGGATTTACTACACAGCAGGTCTTGGTGGATATTCAGTTCTGGGAACTCTTGGCAGTACCAGGGTGCAGTTCATTTACCAGTGTACAAATGGTTTAACAGAAAGGCATTCAAGATTCCATCATTTCCATAGCCCACACGGGCTGGTAAATGGGCGATGGACTGCAGAATCCAGCTGCCCAGAGGCAGTGGCCAAATCCGGGATCCGGTTTAGTATGAATGACTGACTCCTGGGAAGGAGAACGTTCATAGGGGGCTGGGGATAGGGGTCAGAGTCCAAGCTGGAGAGAGGACAATAAGCTAAGGGTGGAAACAAAGGCGAACCAGAGCGGCAGCTGGCAGATTGCTGGCGCTCCGCTGGGGAATCAAGCTTTGCTTTTAGAAAAGAGGCAGGCTGCAGCAGGGCGGGCTCTAGCCGCAGCATTCTCAGAAGAGCCTGCAAGGGCGCAGAGCTCGTCGCCCTGGGGCGTGGGCAGCTCGCGGCCGGCATCCCTCCCCCCCGCGCGCCTCCGGGCCAGCAGCGCCTGGCAGTGCCCGCCTAGGGCAGGGCGGGGCGCAGGCCGGGCAGCGCTAGGTGGGGCCGGCAGCTAGGCCGCCGTTGACACAGTGCGGGGCCAGCAGCCCGGAGAGCCCGGGCGGGTGTGGCGCGTTCAGCCCGGCCGCCCGCAGGCCGCGTCCCCATCAGAGGGGGCAGGGCGCACTCGCCCGTCCAGCAGGAGGCCCCTGAGCGGCCTGCTGGCTCCGCCGCCGCCGCCGCGCTAGCCATTCAGCGCGCCGCGTCTCCGCCCCAGTGCTGGGGGCTGAGCTGGGGAGAAGGGGCGGGCACCCGCGAGCAGTGAATCACCTCCTCCTCCTTCTGCCTCAGCGCTGCTGCCGCCACCTTTCCATTCAGTCGCCCAACATGGCTGGAGCGCGGCGGAGGTGAGCCGTCCGCCCCCTGCAGCTCCAGCCTCCTGCGCGCGACCGCCGCGGCTCCGGCGGCGCCTCAGTTCTGCGGTGCAGAGGCCCAGGGGCCCGGTTGTCGCCTGCCGCCGGCATGTGGGGCGCCCCAGACGAGAGCTCTGTGCGGGTGGCTGTCAGGTGAGGACGGACGCGGCGGCGGGCGGGCTGCGGGCGCGGCGAGGATCTGCTCTGGCCCGGGTCACCGGCCGCCGCGCTGTGGAGATCTGAGAGGTGGCGCGGCGGGGGCCCGGCGGCTCTGGAAACCGAGGCGACGGGTCTCCTCCGGCCTGGCGCGCGCGGCCGAGTGCTGGCTGGGAAACCTCCCGCCCTCGGGCCCCGGGAGTTTGCAGGTGACTGGCAGCTGCGCGGCGCCCGGTCCCGGGGGCGCCTGACTCCTCTAGGGGGAGAAGCCGTCGCCGCCCGCACCAGCCGGGTCGCGCCCCCGAGGAACAGTTGCCTCAGGTTCGGCCGCCTTGGGCGATCGCCTGTCTGGCTTTGCCCGGAGGAGCTGCCCCTCTCCTGGGCTGTGGTTCTCTTCTTATATTTGTAGCGTGACTGTCTTGACGTGTACCTGCAACTCCGGCCTTCGGAGGCAGGAGACAAAGCCTTACAATGGTGGGGGTCTAGATTTCTGTGCAAATGGACGTCTCGTTAAGCATCGGCGGGGACTAGATAGCACCAGCGTGTGGGTATTGAAGACATTTCTGGCGCTGGAAGGGATATTATATTTAAGGGAAAATTCCCTGGTGCTAGGTCTGTAGAAGGAAGAAAACTCCTCAGCAAGTGTAAGGGTTAAATGGGCGACTGGGTGAGAAAGAAACATACTGAGGTTCAGCAGGGTGGTTACAATATAAAATTACATATGCCTGGGTGAGAGTTTTGAAATACTACATACATCAAAATTGTAATTTGGTCAAGGACAGATACACGAGTATTGAATGTAATTTGGATTGTTGATACATATCAAGAAGCAGAGCTCTGACAGTTGCTCATGGAAAATTGCAACATCATCGCTGAAATATTAATGAAGCATTCATGGTAGAGTAAGTGGCGTTGCTTTTATAGCGCTTATAGTCTGTGAATTCGTTTCTCTTTATGTATACATTAAAGATTTATAAAAATAATCTGTCCTCTGAGAAATTATTTTTTAAAATTTTCTACCCTTGTAGTCTTTCTGAAAAGTTATTCTTAAAATCCTATCATGTCAGTATTTCTATAGCTATTTTAGTGACAAATCTTGGTTAGGTATAGAAATGGTAGTTTTATGTATACTTTGTTTCTTTAATCATCTAAAGAATAAAATGAATTATATATATATTTTTCATTCCCTTTACAGACCAGGAGATGGCCACCCATGGAGGTGACTGTTTTATGACTGTTTAGAACCACCTGTTATAAAGCTTTTGAAGTTTTAATTTGGCCTTCTTGGTTATTCTAGGGCTACTTATCCAATTGCTGGATTAGTTTGTTTCTCCTGTTTACTGCTACTACCTCTCTTTTGGCCTTTTAATGCTTATTAGTGACTGTACATGGCAGATGAAGGGGAGAGAGAAAGAGGAAACCCAGTAAGATGCAGTTTTGTTAATTAGCAGGTTTGGTCAAGGAGGGTAAAGAAGAAGCATAAAATAGTAATGAAAACAAACAAAAAAGAAAATTGGCTGTCAGAGAAACTGTTGTTAGAGAGTTAATATTTTTTTAATCTGTGAATTCTCTAGAATATCACAGGGCAGTTTGTTGACCATGCTTTTAAAACTGACGCTGCTTGCAGTGGAGATTAACAGAGACATGAATCACCCTAAAGTGATGTTGACAGATAAATAACTTATACTTGGTTTTGGTATGCATGTTAGCACTTTTTTAAGGGAATATGTGTGGGTCTGTTTTTTGGGGAAAGACTTTATAAAAACACGTTGTGAAGTAAGCCACATTGTGAGGATCTTTTTTTTTTTCCATTAAATACATTGTCTGAATAGATTGACTCTCTAAACTTACTTTACATAGGATAAAAATAGCTTATATAGCACTTTGGCATTTATAAAGTGTATGGACATATGTTTTCATTTAAAACAAATATTTATTGAACATAAAATCCCGTCTCTGTTGTCCTAATTTCTGAGTTAAAAATAGCTATAATTATTGGACACATAGTATGTGCCAGGGTCAGTGCTGTGTGTTAAGATGTTTTACATCCTGTGAAATTGCATTTATTCATCATAACAATCTTTGACTTAGGTCCTGTTATTATTATGGCCATTTTATAGGTGAGACACAGAAAGATTAGGTAACCTTCCCCAAGTTAAACTGGTAGCAAGTGGCAGAAACAGAGCTCTAACCCAGACAGCTTGACTCTAGAGCTCAAGTTCTTAACCATTAAATCTACATAGGCGTGAGGCAAGAACATGCTTTGCAAAACTTTACTTGGCTTAAGGTCACTTGCCTCTTCCTGGTTCTGAACTAGTTTAATTACAAATGAATGACTTTGACAGGATATTCATACCTCGATATTCCTAGAAAAGTTAGAGCTCAGAAAGGAGGAAACTGAACTTACCTAAACTATTTCCTCCGATTTTTTAATCTTTCCTGTGACTTCCAGTCTTACCTTCCAGTTTGTGATAGTCTTCATCAGCAGGATAAATAAAGCAATACATAGACACAAATGATCAGGGCACTTGACTTACTTTTCCCCTTCAATGAATAATGTAATAACAAATAATAGAGTTGACTCTACTTATGTAAATGCACAGTGTCCTAGAGGTTCTTGTGTTTAATTAGATATGGAGACTTATCAGTATGTTAAAGCTGATGACTCTATTTTAGGTTTCTCAAATAAGTGCATGGGTAATATACAGCTTTGGGGAAAAGAAGTTAAACAGAAAGTTTCTCATTTAGGAAGAACATTTTAAATTCAATTTCTGAAAATGCCTTTTGGCAGAGTATATCTGAGGTGTTCTGTAGGGTATCTTTCATTGTGGTAGGTATGAATTCAGATCACCCTCCCTGCCCCGCTATCTAACCCCCTGTGGCTATCGAGCACTTGAATTATGATTAATACTGTAACTGAACCAAACCTGGTTCCACTTTCCCAGTGCACAGCAAAGCCAATTTACTGACACCAGGTTGTGGTGAAGTAAAGTACAGCTTATTGCAAGGCATACCCACTCTGGGACCAAGCAAGGAGAATGGGCAGCTCATGCTCAAAAGACCCAAAGTCCCTGATGGCTTTCAGGGGAGGGTGTTTAAAGGCAAGGTGAGGGAGAGGGTCTCAGGGTGTGTGATCAGTTGTGGATATCTTTCTGATTGGTTGGTGGTGAGGTAACAGGGTGGTATTTCAGGAGTTAACATCATCAACCTTCTGGTTCCAACCGGCCTGGGGTCTACCTGCTTGTGGTCAGCATGCAGTTAATTTCCTTCACCTGGTGGGGGTTTTAGTATCTGTAAAACTACTCAGGGATATGGCTCAGAATATTATCTATAGCCCTTGAGGAACTAAGGGCCCTTGACTTTGTTTTAATAAAAATAAAACTGTTATTATTTTGTCTTGCTTGACTCTTTTCCTTTGTATCTGCATTACTCTGATTAAATATGCTCTTTGGAACTTGGGGAAGGCCTAGGAGGCTAAAGCTTTTCTACAAACAAGAGGCCAGGGACATGGGGAGGGGTGTCTGTCCCTGGGAAGACCCTGCAGGGTCCTGCTTGGTTTCACCACAACTGAGAAACTAAATTTTAATTTTTATTTAATTTTAGTTAAATTTAAAAGCTGTCCTTCATTTAGTTTTTGGAAAACTTCTAGGTATGCTTGGAACAATGTGGCTATGTGGACCTATTTTTTATCTGTAAAGTTTATGAAATGTAAATACTTATAAAGTATTTCTGATGAAAATTTAGCCTCCTAATTGACATGTATTGTCTGTGTAATATATATATTCATAAATCATATATATATATATGACTTAAAAAACTTAGTGTGAAAAATATATCAATCTTTATATTACATGTTAAAATGATAGTGTTTTGATATGTTGAGTTAAATAAAATATTAAAATTAATTTCATCTATCTCTTTTTCCTTTTTTAAAATATGGCTACCAGAAATTTTAAAATTAAATATAATGTTGCTACCATTATATTTCTATTGGATAGTGCTGCTCTATAGTTTAAAAAAATGTGAGGAAGAAGTATAGAATAAAAATATTCATAGCCACCACATCATAGATCTGGTATTTTCTGTAGATCAAGAAAATACCAAAATATTGGGTGTCTGTTTTTAGAGTGGTTATATATACACATACACACATATCTATGCACGTATGTATGTGTAAGATTTGATTTAACAGCAACATTTTTTCCCTCTGGGTGCATAGGTGTAGAAAGTTATTGATAATAGACTGATGGTAGCTGACTTCCTAGAAAATGTAGTAAGTTCATAAATGTCACCTACAAAAGTGAGCAATTTTTAGTGTATATTCTATTTTTATTATCTAAGTAGTATACTGAATTGAACCATTCAGTTAAGTTAAAATAGTAAACTCAAACATTTTGAATTCTAAATCTAAGACTTTATGAAATGATGTGGTGAAGGAAAGTACAGTGTTTGTTGCAAGGCGCCAACCATGGGGCCAAGTGAGGGGAATGGGCAGCTCACGCTTTCCCTTTTTCCCACTATGTCTGAATGCTGACATAACATATAAAACATTTTCCCCAAGAATTTTATCTTGCAAAATATGTCAAGAGCTGAAAGAAAATGGAGATACAGAAAGGACCATTGTGTTTTCATGTTATTGTCTATATGTGGTTGTGAGCTACAATTTTTTTCTTGGCTTTGGCAGAGAGCAGAACATATCCTTGACACTGAGTTTGGATTAGTGTGTAATGTTGTCTAATTTGCTGTGTTTTTACCTTACTACAGCACTTTTAAGAAGTGGCATTGCTCAGCTAGCTTAAGTGCTGATTGGATAGTTAAAAGCTCTGTTTTGGGTCTGCCACTGGCACTGATTTGCAATGTGACCTCCCTGAACTTTTCTTTTCCCTCATGCTGAGATGGCAGTGTAAAGGTATTAAGGGTTATAAGAGCCTTTCCATATGCAGTCTGTTAAATATGTGATTTTTTTGTTGTTAGCCAAACTGTTGGTACTAACGGTGCCTCTATATTGCCAGAAAGGACCTATTTTGACATTTCAAACTTGTCTTTCCCACAATATGTTTATCGTGGGTACTGTTGTTACTTAAGAGGAAACATTTAGACTTTTGTGATCTCTTTGTCCAATTCTGGCTGTAATACAAATATGCAGTATTTTATTTAATCTACATTAAAACCCTATGAGGTAGGCTGGATAGATACTATCCCTCTTATACAGATGAAAAAGTGAGTCTCAAAGATACTAGGTGACCTGTTCAAGGTTTCTCAGCCACTAAATACCAGAATTGGAACTCAAACTCAAGCTTCCGGTACCTGTTTCTCTGTTCTTAAAAATATTTCCAAATGTTTTCAAAATATTGGGTTGGCCAAACAGTTCATTTGGGTTTTTCCATAAGATGTTATGGGAAAACCCGAGCAAACTGTTTGGCCAACCCAATATTTCACATACTAGTTTCAATGTAATAAGGATCTTTCAAGCTGAAACACGAATATACATGAGGTAAATTATTTGAAACAATTTAATGTTTAGAGAATGTAGAGGCAGATGAGCAAGGCTTTCAGAAATATTTCATGGAAACAGGTGGTTATCTGCTGTTGGTCATTTGTTTATTCCTTTCTTCATGCATCAGACATGTATCATGTGCCTACTATGTGCTGGATACTTTCCTACCACGGAGGATACATGACATACATGACAGACATGGTCCCTGCTTTCATGGAGCTTAGACCTAGCAGTGTGAAGCTCTTTTTAAATGCACAAACTATGTAGGACCTAACACTAAACATATCAACAGCACAATTAGAAATTAAAGACAATTGTTGCAGTTTAGTTTTTATTTGTCTCTTATTTTTTATAGCATTTTTTAGTTCATATATTCCCCAAGAACAGTGATTTAAAAAACAAAAATTATGTCCTACTTCCAAGCATATTTCATACAAAAATTGAACTCCAAAGCCTGTGCATTAGAAGGATATTATTTCTATCTTTGTATGTATGATATAACATGTATGCCCTACTTGTATTGTCTTCACATTTGGATCATAAAGTAAGGGAAATGAAAGAGAGGAGACTAAAGAGCTTGTAGATTATGTGAGCTGAAAGTCAATGAAGTTATTTATTTAAATATGAGTTGATACTTTTTCTTCAGACAAGGTTTATTACATTTATAGTGTGGTAGGTCTGATTGTCATTTGGAACTCCACAGAAGTTCAGATTTCATGTCTATTTATTACTACCCCTTGAGCTCTTACCTGCTAATTAGTTAATATTTTGGTGCATAATTATGGGGTAGTAAATGATGCACTAGAAATTCCAGTTTAGTGAAGCCATGAAAACAGAAATTATCTTGGTAGTTAATTTCATAATCTGCCCAATCTTCCACTTCTCATCCATTTCTCCTCAAAGAAGTGAACTTGGAATATCCCTTATTATGGATGTTTTCCTGTAAGACATGTTACAGCTTCCCTGTGTGACCCTGACTTATAAATGGTTATTTTCTGTCAACATTAGACATGACTTTTATCTAAGTTTCAGATTAGGAAGGAAAATACATCAATGAAAATGCATGCTAGATGACATAATTTGTATTCAGTGTATCATTAGAATAATTTTATTAAAAATAAAATGGATGTTTGTTAGTTTCAGTGCTTCTCTCTGGAGAGCGGATTTGTGAATTCTGTCTTTGAACTTGGTTTCCCAGTGGATTAACTATTTAATCTTCTCAGGGTGTTAAAATAGTTTTCTTGTGGCTCAGGCTTTATTTGAAGCAAATGACAGACAAGCCAAAGGGGACCATTTTGATGACATCCTACAATTATTATATTTCTTAATGTTTAGGAATTATATTTGAGGTTCCTTTGTTCTTAGTTTTTTTGAAATTATTAGACATTTATATATTGAACATAAGTTTTAGTACCTCTATAATTATTGGATTTAAAATAGATTTTAAAACTGAAAGGGACCTTGAAGGGACTAGCTGGTTGAGGCCCCTTCTTTAAGATGATTGAGGTAATAGAGACACTGAGCAGTTGAGGGAATTGCTTGAAGTTCCACAACTAGCAGCTCAAGTCTTCCGTTGACTGTTGCTGTGGATTTTCTAGGACTTCATGTTTTGCTGGCAGACATCTCAGAAATAGAATAAATTTATATTTTATAAACTACAGTTTTAATCCCTTAAGTGCTCCCTTTAAAAGTTTAATTTGGTATTTCAGTGAGTGCTCCCAATCTCAGTGCCCATTATTTTGGCTTTGTGATTGCTTCAATTCTAGAAACTAGACCAGTGATTCTAAAAAGGACCTCTTAAGAGGTAAAGAGAGAGGGATCCCTGGAGTAGAAATCCAGGTCTACATTTTGAGGATCCTATTATATTAAAATGTGAAGAAATGCCAGAACTAGGTTATAAAAATAATATAGACTGTTTTCAACATATACATATAACATATTAATGCTTTAACAACCACCATGGAAATGCAATGTCTGTGTAGCTTAATTTGGGAATAGTATTAATCATGTAAATAGGAGGATTTTGTCAATGCTAGGCCTGGGACATGTGGCCTTCTCCCTCTCCCCTCACCTTGGTTCTTAAATTTTTTTTTTTTTCCTACCCCAACAGATTTGAGGATTATAGCACATTCCAATAATAATGGCAGCCTCACTATGGAGGGATGGCTGGAGGGTGGGGAAAGGTAGAGGTAGGGTAGGGTCAGTGTGGTATATTTATTGGGATCTGGAATTGGAGCTGGAGGTAGAAATCTGAGTGGTTTAAAAAAAAACACTTTTGAGTATTACTTTACTAGAAAGGTGGTTCTTAAACTTTTAAATAACGTCTCAGTCCCTCCTATCCTTATTTTAGAAGGAAGTAAAGGATACAATACATTTTGGCCATACTGGAGGCCTGTCATCCAAAAAATATCCTAAATCCTACCTCTACTTGAAGCTTTTCTAGACTTCATGCAGGGAAATTTCTGCGTTTTGGGGCCGCAGACCTTCTTTATGTGATTCTCTCTCTCTCAAATTCCAGTGAGAGAGGTATACACAATATTATGATTTTCACTGTTCAGCTTGAAATGTCCCTCAAACTGAGAGAATATTTGACATTTTTGTAAAAGAATGTGCTAATATACTGACAGCACTATTACAATAGAACATTTGAAGGACATTGGGGTTATTGAATGGAAACAAGCTGATATCTACATGTCCAGATTTGGAATGAAGGTCATTCAGGATTTAGCCCCAGGCTAACTTTACTTGGGTACTGTTTAGAGCAAGGAAACCAAGAAATTTTTCAAACTTGGTTTTAGAGAGGTGGGCATCCTGAACCCACCCAGGGGCTAAATCAAGGACAGCTTAAAGTTTATTCCCTACTCTTTGGATCTCTTAGTATGTAGTAAAATTTTAGTTTTCGAGATTGGATTTGACCTTATTCTCAATTTGGGGGAGCTATGTCTATCACTTAGGCACAACAATATCAGTTCTTCTGAGTAGGATGAATGAATTATATTTTTTCAGAGTAGATATTCACATTATTTGACACAGCTACATAGAATAAATAAGAGGCTTTTTCTTTCAGCAAACAGGAATAAGAAACCTTGGAGAGGGTCAAGCTGTAGTTAATTATTATGATGTGGTATATTGATCACATGGTGTACTAATGAGGCATAGGGCACCTCTACTCTCAGTTGTATGCCTTATAATGTTAATTTACTTTTTTAGATCAAAATTCATTCATTTATGACATAATTATTGAATGTCTATTGTGTACTGGAATCACATAAGTTGGAGGCATTAAAGCAATTGGAAACGATGTGATATAATAGAATGAACATTGGATGATTAGAAAACTGTTTTCGTCTAACCAATGATAAACTTGGCTTTGTGTATAGATAGTTATCCACCTACCTCAGTGGACTCGGGAAAAGAACAACAGAGACAACCGTGGGAAAGCATATGGAAAATGGTTTTTACACAAACACAGGCAGTAATACTATTAGAGATGAGTTTGATATATAACCAACGATGAATATATTCGTTATATTCCAAACTCTAGCAATTAGATTAGTCATTCTCTAATATGTAAGCCATAACTTGAATTTTCAAAGTACTTTTATAGGTGTTGTGTCTGTTCTCTTGCTTTTTGAGTGCCTATTACTTACACCACTATGAATGTAACAAAAATGCATATAAATATTTCCAAAAACCTTACTTTACCCAGTCTCCTAATTTTCATTTTGCTTCCAACATGTAAATCACATACTATCCTTCTCTATCTTACCAAATTGCTTTTTAAATAGTTTACTAAAATCCACCATTTTTATTCTTTTCTTTCTCTTCTCACACAAGGCTTTCAGTTGGTATGGTTTATAGTGTTTGTAAAGTGACTACTATATTCTTTGTGAGATTAACAATAATATTGTTATATTTTCCATTAGTTGCTTAACCTGATGTAAGACAATGATGACTAAGTTGGTTAATAATAGTGTGAATTTTCCTTCTGAATTGGCTTGCACCAATGTTGAAAATGTTGCTAATGCTTTCCTTGCTGCATCTATCTCATCAACCTTGGCAACAATACACTAAACCAAGTTGCGGGTTAAAGAGCGTTGTAAGGAGTAAACTGAGTAAAAAGACTAGAAGTAATAAAAACACAGAATTTAAAAAATATATTTACATTTTCTGTAAAATTTTTTTCTGGCACCTGGAGCTGATGGGCAATGTTCCTGCAGAGTTCATTGATAGATGTATATGAAGACTTAGCTGAAAGCATTTTAAAAGAAGGCTGATACTTAGAAGCAGAAAATAGACCTTGCAAGCGCAGTCTGTCTCCAAAATCAGCTTTTAATTTCATAAGTTTTATTTGATATTTTTTCTGTTATTGAAATAATGTAATCAAATTAGAAAAAGTATCTGGGAAAAGAGAAAAGCAATCAATCAATGTTTACCACCATGATATAATTACTACTAGCATTTTGTATATTTATTTTTAATCTTTGCATATGTGTACATATATATATATATTTTTAAAGAGCGTCTTCTAATTAATTTATGTATTTATTTTTGTCTGTGTTGGGTCTTTGTTTCTGTGTGAGGGCTTTCTCTAGTTGTGGCAAGTGGGGGCCACTCATCGTGGTGCATGGGCCTCTCACTGTCGCGGCCTCTCCCGTTGCGGAGCACAGGCTCCAGACGTGCAGGCTCAGTAGTTGTGGCTCATGGGCCTAGTTGCTCTGCGGCATGTGGGATCCTCCGAGACCAGGGCTTGAACCCTGTGTCCCCTGCATTAGCAGGCAGATTTTCCACCACTGCGCCACAAGGGAAGCCCTACTTATATTTTTTTTAAATTGCTGCAATGTGTATACACTTTTATAGCCTGATATTTACCACTTTATAGAGTAAAGCATAAGAATTTTTCCATGTCTTTATATTAAAGAAGGGCATTTTGAGTTAACATGCTAAATGTTACACATCATCTGCCTTATTTCATTAATTCAATTCAGTTTCTATTAAATTCCATATATCAAACAGTAATTTAATTGTCAAGCCTTTACTGTCTAATAAGGATGTTAATTTCATTTTCTAAGAGTTGTGCAGTGTCTTACGTTTCTTGGTAACGCTTTCACTTCCACTGATGAGCAAAAAGTCTACAAATGACTATTTCTTGGAATTGAAAGGGGAGGGTAGTGCTTCTTACCCAGAATATATGATTAAATGTTATGGTACTGAGGATGCTTTTCAGAAAAAGATGTACTGATAATAAAATTTTTAATTTTTCAGCTATATCTATAGCAACATAAATAATGTATTAGTATAATACACTTTCACTCAACACATTAGTCTAAGCCACTGATGGTAAAGTAAATCAAACACAGATCTATAACCATGAAACTTGAACTTGAAAATCAGTGCATATCTAAAGTGTTTTATTTTGCTTGTGTTCACCTAATTCAACACAAAACAATTTTGTTTGAGCAGCCTGTTGGTAATGTAGTCTGCATCTGTCCTGCCATAAAATGGAAGTTGTCCACTGCTGATAAAACATGAGATTACAGATTTCATTCCTAGTTATTTGGACTGCCACTTAAGGTTAATTCAGATGTGACATCTGTGACATTTTCAAGTCTCAATTTACAAAATGATGCTTTTGAATTTTAGTTTGCCAACTTGGCATTAGATTGGGAACATTCCATCTGTCCTTGATTATATTCTTACCTATTTTGTTACATAAGTGTAATTGGACTGTTAACTTTGTAGCAGATTCAGTTCCTGTCTTTGAGTATAGGGTTTCCTTAGTTTTCTCTGGTTCTTAATTTTGTACTAACTTAGTATAACTCATCATAATTTTATTTACCTTTGCATGTGTTCTGTGACTGCAGCTCTCAACATAGAGTAAGTCAAAGACTGTTCATGATTTTGCAGTTTTAAATTTCAGCACATTTTGACATCAGTTTTTGTGGTTTCATTTTATATGTTTCAATATTAGGAGTCTACCTTGTTCTATTTAAAAATAGGTGTAATGAAATTGTGTTATTGTGTGCTGTGTATACTGATGATCTGTAAGTCCAGTTGATTTCAGTGTAATGGTAATAAGGCCAAGATTACGAATTTGATCTTTAATTTTTAAATTTTTTGGCTGCGTTGGGTCTTTGTTGCTGCGCCTGGGCTTTCTCTAGTTGCAGTGAGTGGGGGCTACTCTTTGTTGCGGTCAGGCTTCTCATTGTCATGGCTTCTCTTGTTGCGGAGCACGGGCTCTAGGCACGCGGGCTTCAGTAGTTGCAGCACGTGGGGTCAGTAGTTGTGGCTCGCGGGCTCTAGGGTGCAGGCTCAGTAGTTGTGGCGTATGGGCTGAGCTGCTCCGCGGCATGTGGGATCCTTCCGGACCAAGGCTCAAACCCATGTCCCCTGCATTGGCAGGCGGATTCTTAACCACTGTGCCAGCAGGGAAGTCCCTTTGCTGCTTTTTTTTTTTTTTTTTTTGCGGTACGCGGGCCTGTCACTGTTGTGGCCTCTCCCGTTTGCGGAGCACAGGCTCCGGATGCGCAGGCTCAGTGGCCGTGGCTCACGGGCCCAGCCGCGCCGCGGCATGTGGGATCCTCCCAGACCGGGGCCCGAACCCGCGTCCCCTGCATTGGCAGGCGGACTCTCAACCACTGCACCACCCAGCAAGCCCCCTTTGCTGCTTTTTAATGTAACCTTTAGAATTATAATAAATACTGCATCTCAGAAGTAGCAGCTGGATATTAGTGAGGATGACTCAGTACAAATTAGCTAATGCCGGTGAAAAATACGCCAACCATGTTCCAGAATTTTCATCCCCTTCCTTAGATTATTATGACTGAAAATATTTTATATTCAATGTCTATAGGAAGTCTAGGAAATATTGTTATATTCAAAGTCTACAGGGGCTTGATAAGAGAAAATGATCTACCTCATATGTTTGTTGTGAGAATTAAGATAATATATGTAAACCCTTATACTACTGGTACTTAGTAAGTGTTTTGTAAAAAGTCGTAGTATTGTCATTTTAGTTTCATTATTTTTCTCTCCTCAGTACCTCTGAGCTTCTTGGTCAGTTCCAAATAAAGCCACAAGTAAATCAGAGCAGTGTTATTTGCCCCACCTGCCCATTAGTTTGAAATTTGTTTTGCTGCTCCAAACTTAAATGTCTATGTTTTTTGGGTCATAGCTTTCCCTGTAACCTCCTATTTTATTTGTCCAGACTTGGCTTCTGTCTTGGTTTCCTGATTTATATCCCCTTTCTCATATCTTGGATCCAAATCCACTCAATTAAGTGAAATTATTGGAAGCCCCATTTCTGTGGAGGGGAAACATCCCTTTTTTTTTCCAACTGGAGTGTCCTTCAGCTCATGTGGGCCACTCAGAATGGGAAGTCACCACCAGGTTGAATCTACTTTTGTACATGTGCTGGCACTGATCAAGCCTGAGTCACCCTGGACCTCACTTCACTTCCACGTCACCTAGGCCCCTGGCCAGGCTAGCTGTCCAACTTTCTTCCTTAACCCATGCCAGCCTGGAGGCCCCAGTATGTTTTGAGACAGATTTTACCTGAGATCAAGAAGCTGCGATTTTGGTAGGGGACTGACATGAAACACATACGCACACAGATACACACGACCCCCACCCCCCAAAAAAGATAAAATCCACTAGAAGTTGATAAATCTGGCCAATATAGTATAAAATATATTAATGTTAATAAACAAATTATTGAATAAATTGATATTTGTTTTTTAATCTCAGTTGATGGAAAAGATTCTCAACTTGTACCCATGATATTTTGGTCAAAAATGATATATTGGAATTATCAGGAAACTTTGAAGTTTTGAGACATCATTTATGGCTCTCCTCATTGTCATTCTGAAATGTAAAATTATGGTCACTCCTGAACTGTGCCTACCTTCACATTGATATGAAAATGTTCTCTTGGCTTCTGCTGTGGCCATATAACATATATACAGTGATGGACTGGCATCTCAGTTTGAGTAAAGCTGTCCATAGACTGTGTGTTGAGCTAGGCCAGGCCACTTGTATGCACTCTGCAATTGCTCAGTATGGGACTGGCACATCTAGGTGAGTTGGCCATTGCTTTTTCTCATAGCAGCTTCGCTGACAATGAGATGGGATAGGCAAGAAGAGTAATGTTGAGGGATCAAGGGCACTGATTCTTGAAAACAAGTAGCCATTCTGGCTCCTGACAGCCCTGCATTGGAGATTAAAAGCATCATGGCTCCCAGTATCCAGTATCCATCAAGGAACTTCCAAAAACTGGTACATCTCTCTTTTTTCTGGGTTCACATTCTTTATTATCCCTTTACCCCATCCCTGCCTTACTTTTATTTTCCCTTGCAGCATGGCTTATTGAAAAGAGCATAGACTTTAGAGTCACAAAGATTGGAGTTCAGAATTTTAGGACAGCCACTCAACCTTTATGACCCTTAGTTTTCTCCTGTGTAAAATAGAGTTAATGCCTTCTTTATAGGGCTTTTAAAATTATATGACTGTTGTAAATGCATTGCATTTAGAAGTGCTTGGGAGATGTCAGATTCTTTTTTCCTTTTTTAGTTATTGTTCCTTCCTTCTTCTTACCACCTCTATCCTCTCTCTCTCTCTCTCTCTCTCTATATATATATATATGTAAATAATATATTTAAATCTCTTCCTCTTCTGGATAAGACTTGTAGTGACTAACCACTATTTCTTTCTAATCACTTCGAGGTATGGATAATTCCTTTAGTGAACTCTTGTCCTCCTTCTTAGTTTCTCTGTGAAGTGGAGATCATAAGAATACTAATTTCATGTGATAGTTATGAGAATTAACTGGCATATTTATAAAGCACTCAGAATAATGCTTGGCATATATAGGCCCTCAACAGATATCAATTGTAGTCATTCACTTGCAAAAATTTCTTTCTTTAGCAGGGATTCTTTCAAGTCTTTACTTGGGGACCCTTTTACAATTTATTATGTCTCTTTCTAACGATGAAGGAAAGGGATAATGCGTGGTGGGAGCCATAGGGAGAGACACAAACTTTGAGTTATAAGATGAATAAGTCCTGGGGCCCTAATGTATACCATGGTAACTAAAGTTGATAACGCTGTATTGTATAGTTGAAATTTGCTGGGAGAACTTAAGCATTCTTACCAAAAAGAAAAAAAAAAAAAAAGGCAAATATGTGAGGTAATGAATGTGTAAATTGATGGGAGGAACCCCTTCACATGTTTATGTATATCAAAATCATCATAATTATGCACATAATTATGTGCATAAATGCACATAATTTTATTTGTCAATTATATCTCAATAAAGCTGTAAAAAAGGATGATAATAGTGCATTTATGTTAGATAATATATGACGTCATGTTAACCAGCTGATGTTATTAGCATTGTATTTATATGGTAGAATGGATGTCTTGGTTTGTTGAATACATTGAGTTGTGAAAGTCAAGACAGATCATCATGCTTTCTTGACCAGGTTGAATAAAATATTTTCTTAGTCTTTGTCCTCTGTTGTAAGTAAGGAATTACATTCCTTTCTTGTTTATCTTTAAGGACATGGAAATACTTGTTGATTTCCAGCTGCTTACCTGGAAAGGCGAGCTGACCGACATGTTAATCCTTAAACTGCTTAAGTATATTGCTTGTTATATCATTAACCTGAGCACACTCTACATATGCCAAGAGTTTTTACTAAGACCCCAAAAGTGACCAGAAATACACACATACTCACACCCTCATGCATATGTATATATGCACACAGCCTCACAATGTACATATACATACATGCTCACATACATGTATACACACATACATACACACTCATTTTATATATAAGCTGTGGGAGAACATCTTACTATTTCCACACCTGATGTGAGGTAATTGAAAGATTTGATTGAGGTGACAGAGTTCTTTTGCTAACTTAAGACATTTGATTAATTTTGGCATTCCTTTTTTAGTAGTTCATATTATGAGACGTCATTTTGCAAATTTTTAGTTTAATTACTCTGATTAGAGAAGAATAAAATCAATTTGTGACTCTTTTATTCCTTAGAACCTTATTCAATAATCAGGTCTTCCATTTTTATGCAGTATTAGCTGCTGAAATTTGACTAGATGACTAGTTTTGTTTGCATTGAAAAATAAGTTTCTGATACAGTATCAACAAAGTCAGAAACACAAATGACCCTGAAAACAAGTTTCACTTTTTAAAACAAACCTGTTTAGAAAACAAACTTGATTGAACTGGTAAAATAAATACCTTTTGTGTCCTTCACAAATTGGTTTACTGTGAAATGAAACACTGTGATAACAAATGAAGTTAAAAAATATGTGGTAGAAAGTTAAGTGAACTACTGAAGATGACTTAAGACAGCCTTAAAACTTAAGACAAGCCCCACTTGCTGTCTTTGACAAGCAGAAAAATACTCCAAATATCAGTTATCAAAATAATAAACGCAGCAGTAGAGATAGAGTAATGTAACTGAGGATGGATATTCTTCAAAATCATGTTAGATTCCCTACCCTTGCTTATATATTTGTTTTCTGTACATTCAAACAACCATGCTCTCTATGTGAAAAAAGGATGCAATAACAGGAATTTCTGTTGCCAAAAGCAGTCATCTTTGTGCCTTTTTTTGACTATCAAATATGTTTATTTGTACATTACATAATTTTCCTTTTATGATTGAATCTTTTAAGATGAACTTTGGTGATGAAAGTAATGCATTTGGACTTTGAGTTCAGATCTCTTCTGTTCCACTGACTCACTTTTAGGTGGCAGTGATGTAAGAGTAACCCTGTGAAAAAATAACGTGATGCTTCTCTATGACTCAGGTTCATCTATGTGTAAAGTAGTGGATTATACTTCTGCTATGTACATTACAGCCTCTTTGTAAAGTGCAGACAGTAAAAGTGTAAAAAGAAGGCTATTACTCCAAGCTCACTGTAAGCAAAACAGAAGTTACTTAAGTATATTTTGATATCTAAAATGGAGGAATAAAAGTGATTTGTGAGGATAATTAGTAGCTCCCATCCCAACCATTCTAATTCAATTTGACCAAATAAATTTAATATACTTCAATTTAGTCCAGTTCAAATTCATTAGTTATTGAACCCCACTAAAATTGTGCACTCAATTTTGCACACTAAAATTTTTCACTCAATAAAACCCCACTAAAATTGTGCACTCAATAAAAAGTGCACTCAAAACACTTTGTTAGGCACTGGGAAATGCAAGATGAATCAGATGTGGATTTTGCCCTTGACAAACTCAGTCCAGTTGGGAGAGTCTTGCATGTCATTACAAGATGGCTTTCCCATGAAACATGACAACAATTAAGTTTAAACACATTATGTTCAAGTTATTAGAGTAGTTTACCTCTATAGCCATTGTGACCACATTAGCACACTTTCTAAAACAGAAAAGTGACTCCTTATTTTCCAAAATAGTAATATAAACTCTTCTTAATAAATTTAAGTCCCATGACATCTAATCTTTCCCTTCTCCTAATCTTTAACATAGCCCTGTTCATCTATTTGCTTATTTCCCCTCTGTGCTTATCCTTTGTAATCTTTCCTAATTTTCATGCTCATTCCATTAAAAAAGTCCGTTTCCATAAATTTCATCCTATTTTCATAAGATATTAATAGCAAAAATGTATTGATAACAGCTCATTCCCACATACAAATACATGAATACATGCACATACATGCACGTCTGTGCATACTCACATGTAAACACACATCCTTTTCCCATACAGTTAATTAATAACTAATTCATTCAGAGTGGCTAGCTTGGATCTGAGTGAGGCAGGAAGCTTCTATGGAAAGTTTCCTAAAATATTCCATTTCTAAGAATACTTTGAATAAAATTTAAAAATCCCTTTGTTAATTGCATATCTTTTTCTTATGTACATTACTTCATCAGTCCTAGTGTCCTGTGGGTAATAGGCTGTGTTTTTTTCAGGGGACTGATGATCTGTTTTATCTTTCAAGACCCAAAGACCGAAGCACTTTGAGCATTTAATATTGGTAGAGTTATAGTCTTCTAGATGTCCTTGGCAGATATTATTCAGTCTTACTTCTGTTAGATGTACCTTTCATAGTTGCCAGCTCTTCTTATAAGGAAGTGGCAGAAACAGGTTCCTAAGAGAAGAATGGGCTTTGACATCAAGAGACTTGTTTGAACCTGACTCCTTTCCTAGTTTTTAACCTTGGGTGAATTGTTTAAGCTGCCTGAACCTCAGTTTCCTCATCTGTAAAATGATACATACCTCATGGAATTATTCTTCTCTAAGGGTTCCTCTCCTGCCTAATTCTCCTGTGTTTACATATGTAAGCCTAATGTATGATACATGATAGTTTGCTTTGTAAACAGGGGTTAGAGGTGCTGACCCTCCCCTCCACGCAGTCAAAAATCCTTTTATAACTTTACAGTCATCCTTCTTTTTCTGCAATTCTGCATCCATGGTTTCAACCGACCTTGGATTGTGTAGTACAGTAGTACATGCTTATTTAAAAAAATCCACATATAAGTCAACAGGCGTAGTTAAAACCCGTGTTATTCAAGGGTCAAGTGTAGTTGTCTTTAGTATCTTGGGTTAGAAGTGTAGTTTTCTGTAGTATCTTGGGTTAGTTTCTCTTCTTCCTCAAATGGATTTTGAATTATTTAAGAGTAACAGTACTTTTATTTCTTCTTTGTCCTTCTCTGTGAAGTGCTTAACACATCAGTAGGCATGTCAGACTTGGTCCTCAACACCGGAGGAGAAAAATATAGTATACTCCTGATTATTTTGAGACTTTAGTCAGTCTGTCAAAAATATTTGACTGCCATTGATGTTCCAGGAAGAGTGTTCTGGGTGTGGAGGATATATTGATAGATGCGAGCAAGACAAGTGTTTCTACTTTCAAGGAGTTAACATTGGATAAGGATAGAGACAGTTAAAAAAAAAAAAAAAAAAGTTCAGCTGCTGATAAGTGCTGTGGAGACGATGAGACAATATGCTTGAGGGTAATTGGCCTTGGCTGGGAAGGAGACACTTGAGTTAAAATGTGAATTTTGAAAGGTGAGCCATGAGAAGATCTGAGAGAAGAGCATTGTAAGCAAAAGCAAGTGCAGAAGCCATGAAAAATAAGCTGACATGTTAGTGGAATGGTAAGAAGCAGGATAGCCAGATACAGCAAATGAAAAAGAGGTTGGAGATAATAACAGAGAGGTAGGCAGGAGCCAGATTGTTTAGGGCCTTGTAGTCTAGAATGGAAATTTTGGACTTAATTTTAGTCAGAAGGCTTTAGAGAGAGCTTTAAGTGGAGATATGACATGATATGATTTACATTTTAGAAAGATAACTGGTTGCTATATAGAAGATGGACTGTGCTATAAGAGTTAAAAATAGAGGTGGGAGACTAGTGAGAAAACTGTTATTTTGTTCCGGGAGAGAGATGGAGGCAGCTTGGACTAAACAGTAGCATCACAGGTGGTGAACAGTAGATCTGAGGTATATTTTGGAGATAGAGCTGTAAGGACTTGCTGACAAAAGGTGTGAGGGAAAGAGAAGAATCAAGTAGATTCTTTAGATTGATGGTGTAAGAAAGAGAGATTTTTTTTAGAAGTGAAGTCCTAGAGAAGGAGACTAGGGATGAGACTGAGAGAGAAAGTGGAGAGAGTGGCCTTAGATAGAAGCAGTGACACTTCTAATTTAACAGAACCCCCCCACCCCCACAGAATTTGTGGGTATAGATGCAATATAGTTTGGATCTGGGAGCATGAAGATGAAGTAGTTTTCTTCTTCTTCTTCTTCTTCTTCTTCTTCTTCTTCTCCTCCCCCTCCTCCTCCTCCCCCCTCCTCCTCCCCTCCCCTCCCCCTCCTCCTCCCCCTCCCCTCCTCCCCCCTCCTCCCCTCCCCCTCCTCCCCTCCCCCCTCCTCCCTTCCCCTCCCCCTCCCCCTCCCCTCCCTCTCCCCTCCCCTCCTCCCCCTCCCCCTCCTCCCCTCCTCCTCCCCCTCCTCCTTCTCCCCTCCTCCCCTCCCCCTCCTCCCCTCCCCCTCCTCCCCTCCCCCTCCCCCTCCTCCCCTCCCCCTCCTCCCCTCCCCCTCCCCGTCCTCCCCCTCCCCCTCCTCCCCTCCCCTCCTCCCCTCCCCCTCCCCTCCCCTCCCCTCCTCCCCTCCCCCTCCCCCTCCCCCTCCTCCTCCCCCTCCCCTCTCCCTCTTCTCCTTCCTTTTAACAAAAATGAGACTGGTTTTAAGTAGGCCAAAGAACTGTGAGATAATGTTGTTGGGTGTATTACCTAAGGGATTTGAAGTTGCCAAGAATGCTGATCGAAGTGGTGGTGAAGGGAATATTTTAGCCTGTGAGTGACATCAGTGGATGAGGCAGTGTGACTGGGGCAGCTTGTGGCAAGATATGATGACATGTGCTTCAAGGAAGATGGGATCTTTGGAAGAGGAATGAGGGGAGATAGGTTGGAAACTGCACTAGGGAGCAAGAAGAAACCTCACTTCCATGCAATGTCTTATACACATGTGGTGTGGAAGAAAAAATAGCCTTACTTGGGAGCACTTCAGTAAGAGCCATGTCCTCAGGGGATGAGCAGGTAAGGTTTTAGTTTGAGACTATAGGTGAGTTTTCTAATCAAAATCAATGAACTATCAAATGCTCATTATGTGGCAGAAGCAAACGTTCTAAACTCTAAAACACGATTAACTCACATGGGCCTCACAATAATCTTATAGGTACTATTATTAATCCCACTTTATGAATGAGGAAATTGAGAAGTTAAGCAGTTTGCCTGCGGTCACACAGCTGTTAGTGACAGGGCTGGCAAACTTGGTTTCAGCCAGTGTTCCAAGCTTAACCATTGGTCTCTACCACTGCTGATGGAGCATGATTTCCAACACATAGTGTTTAGGAGGGAAGTGAGGGATAGATGGTGGGACCAAGTTAGAGGCTATGCAGTGTAGTATCAAATGAGTATTTTTATGTTGAAGGATGATTTGAGAAGCTTGGACTTATGATAGCGAGTTTGGTGAACAGGAGTTTGATGAGCTTTTTCTATATTTTAGACCAAAGACTTGGGGCTGGTTTTGCTAACTGGAAGAAACCGGGTAATGAAAATATTGAGGTAGCTGGTGACACCACTGAGAGGAGGTAGAAGGGCAATTGATTATCTATATTCTGGTAGCAGTGGCCTGCCATGTTATAATCTTGTAGAGAGCTCATTTGACAGTCTTGGGTGAACATAATATTGACCAGTTATCTCCCCAGCCCTGAAATTCAAGCATTGTTGTTAGTTCTCAACATCTGATGTTATTACGGCAACTGCTTTTGGCTGCAAGATTCAGAACAGTACTAATGACACTTTTTTTGATTTTAATATTAAAAAATTTCACATTTTTTTCACAAGGTTACTTGCAAACATTTTTAACAGTGTTTTTTTCCTGATTATAAAAGTATTTTCTGTTCATTTTAGAAAATTTATAAGAATTTCACCACCCAGATAAATAAGAACATATATTTTTGCTTATATATTTTAATATACTCTCATATTATTTATATAAAATAATAAAAAATTATATCCTATTGCATATAGTTTTCCATCTTTTTTTTTTTTCACTTCACAGCTTTAAATTTCATGATTATTTCCCTAGGTCATTAAGTGGTACTCTCAAATCTGATTCTTAAAGCCTGTGTAACTGGTTTGTTGAGTGGGCTGAATTTGGTAGCTTACATCTAGGAAACTTTGCTTTATGCTTCAATCAAAATTTGTCTTTCAGGGATGAATGTCTGAATTAACTCTTAAAAAATGTCTCATTTTTCTTTCCAACCTCCTTGTTAGGTCCCATTACTTTCAGGTTATTTTAAGCTGTAAGAATGGTCTCATTTTCAGGAATTAAAGTCCTGCCCAATCTAAACCAAAAACATCCAATTCACTGTTCTGTTTTCATCCAGCTCAGTCCTGACTCCAGGCTTAATTCCCTACAGTGGAAAATGTGGACTCCCTTTGTTCACCTTACTCTGCCTCAATTTGCTCTTCATTTTTCCTTCCTTTGCCTTTCTCTGCCTCTTCTGGGCCTTCCAAAGAGGGAGTGGGGAGACATTTAAAGAAGAAGAACTGTTTTTTTTAACTTAATGTTCTTTGTACTTCTTTTCTTGGGGCTCTTTGTAGTTCTTTCTTGGCTTCCGCTAGCTGGCCATTATGCACTTGGGTTCTTTGTAGAGCCTCTTGAAGACAGCCTCCTTGCTACATCTGTAATGAGAGTTGCACTCTCTGCCTGACCTTTTGGGGATGCTCTAGCTCCTTTTCCCTCCTACTCTCCTCATATGCCTATATCCTGTAACACTGAATGTCCATTTGCCTTGGAGGTAGTCAACTTTCCTTGGCGAAATTCCTACGAAATGGCTTGTTGTTTGGCTGCTCTCTTTTTTGTCCACTTGGGCAATGAGAAATATCATATATCTGTGACTTGTTCAACAGCAGATGTGCAGCTTCCTTGCTCAGTTACTACCCTCTTTTTTTTTTTTTTTTTGACCTCCTATTTTCAGACTTTTCCAGGTATATATATAACAGTAACTAGACTTCAAAGGACATGCATCAGATTTCCCCAGGAACTCTCTCACCCCTCCTCTCTGGATGGACACTCTGAGATAGGCCTGAACTTTATGAGATGGGCATTTTGAGATGGGGCACTCTGCATTCTGCAGAAGCGAATTGCTGCAATCCCCTTCTTATAGCTCTTTAATCTCTGTAAGCAAAGAAAACCTTGGACTGCCCACTCACTTGGCTTAATAGAGAAGAAACGTTTTCTTCACTATACTTAGGAGAGGAAAAGAGAAAACAGTGTTCTCTATCTGTGAATTCTCTTCAGAGTATCCCCACCATGAATGTTTAGTCTTATCTTAAATAGCCTGAAGATAAAAGGTAAGGACTGATAGTTGAAGGGCCAGTTTGGTCAGCTCTTTGTAAATGCTGTAGGGATGTGTCAAGAAACTTTTCTCAAGGCTTATAGTTGAAATTATGAGACAACAAGAAAAATTCCATTCTTTATCTTGTTATAACTGCCAGCATTTTATTATATGAATTAGTAGAGTGATTTCATAGTAAATATTGCTGGTCAGTATGGCTTCTTCACAAAGGAACTCCAATTAACTCCCAAGGGAGTGCTAAAAAAGAGGAACTGTTTATACTACAGGAATGAAAGTTAGAAGACCTGGGGTTCAGCCCTGCTTCCCTCAGTAACTACATGAGTTATATTAGGCAAATCACATATTTTCTTTTGGTCTCATATTTAAAATGAAAGTTAGACTAAAGGATTTCCTCCAGGTTCCTTCTGGCTCTAAAACTAATGAATCAGTTTCCAAAGTATTCCTACTACTACACCACTCTAGGAACTTGTCAACAGATTATGCATGGAAGTGGAACTTTCAGAATAGAGCCATTACCATCTCATCCCATCCCATTACCATCCCATCCCATCCCATCCCACTACCATCCATCACCATCCCATCACCATACCATGCCATCCCATCTCATCCCATCCCATCCAATTACCATATCATACCATACCATTACCTTACCATTACCATCCCATCCCATTACCATACCATATCATACCATTACCATTCCATTCCATACCATACCATAGCATATCATTCCCATTCCCATACCTTACCTTTCCTTTTCTTTCTTTTCCTTTCCATTAATTTATTTTTTCATCAATTGATTCATTTAACAAATACTACTCTATTTACTCATATGAATCCATTCATCGCACCAATTTCACATACAAGGTAGGTAACATACCTTTTTCTCTAAAGAGAGGAGAAAATAACCACAGTTTGAGAAACTAGTTGTGCAAATAGCAAATAAAGTAACAGATGTAGATTCTAAGTATAGTTCCTGGTACATACTAGTTGCTTAACAAGTATTAAGGACAATTAAGCCAGTTGAACATATCCTTGGAGTTCCACTAATTATGCTATATTATTGCTAAATTCTTGGTGATTCATGGGTACTCTAGTACTTTATTAATAAAATATAATTATGAAATATTATCATCATCATAGACATTAAGCAACTAGCTCTTGTTTCAAAACCGGACCTTTCTTTTACTTATTAATGGCTAATTCTCACTGTTGCTACTGTTGATGCTTGAGTATTCACTGTTCATTGGAGAACATTCTGAATTAAATGGCTTTGGTTCATAGTTTTTGTTGCCTCTGTAGTTTCCAGTATTTCCCAAATGCCCTCATGTTTATGTGTTCAGGTGAGGTATTATAATAAGATATTAGGATCAACAATGAATTTATAGAATACCCCAGGAAACCCTATACTGTTTTCATATATCAGATATCCAAGTTAAGGGAAGTAGTACTTGCATCATTGGAGGACTAATCATCACTGATGATCATCATTGATCATCAACATCATCATTGACTGATCATCAATATGTGCTATGCTTTTCATTACTCAGTGTGCCACTACAAGTATGTGTGTTATTCCTACTGAATTAGTAACTAGGTAGGCCTCAAAACTATTACTAATTATCTTTGTTCAGATATAGACTAGACCAGGCGCCCCCAACCGGTTACCAGTACTGGTCCGCGGCCTGTTAGGAGCCAGGTTGCACAGCAGGAGGAGAGCTGTAGGCAAAGCAAGCGAAGCTTCATCTGCCACTCCCCATCACTTCCCATCACTCGCATTACTGCCTGAACCATTGCTTGCATTACAGCCTGAATCATCCCTGCCCACCAACTCCTGTCCTTGGAAAAATTGTCTGCCATGGAACCGGTACCTGGTGCCAAAAAGGTTGGGGACTGCTGATTAGACCTTTTCTGGATGCTATTTTCTGGATGCTATTCTGTCTACAGCTACCTTTTGCTCATTTCTTTCTTTCTTTATTTAAAAATATATTTATTTATTTGGCTGTGTCATGTCTTAGTGGCGGTGCATGGGCTCTTCGTTGTGGTGCGTGGGCTTCTCTAGTTGTGGCCCGTGGGCTTTAGTGCATGTAGGCTCAGTAGTTGCAGTGCATGGGCTCACTAGTTGTGGTGCGCGGGCTCAGTAGTTGCATCACACGGGCTCTCTACTTGTGGCATGCAGGCTCTAGAGCGCGTGTGCTTAGTTGCCCTGCGGCGTGTGGGATCTTAGTTCCCCGACCAGGGATCAAACCCACGTCCCCTGCATTGGAAGGTGGATTCTTAACCACTGGACCACCTGGGAAGTCCCCCCTTGGCTCATTTAAATGATAGAATTAGACATTGCACAGAAGAGGGACCTAACTGGATTCCAGGCAGTGTTTGTCATTCCATGTTCATGTATAGATGTGTTGTTTCCAGTGTCTTATATCTATACTATTTTTTCCATCCCTTTGCCACCAACCTAGTGTTCAGGTTTTAAATTATTTAATGCCTGAATGATTATAATGGTGTTTTAATTAATGTTGTGGACCAGTGTGATATGACCATTCTGAAGAGCAAAACTTCCTTCCATGATGATCTATCAAATCTAGAGTTATTAAGGATTGTTTTGTTGGATGTAGCCTTTCCAGAACTCAGACAGGTGACAAGTTGAAGGAAACAATACCTTTACATTTGCAAAGTAATACGAAGAAGCATCACAGCACTTTCCCCTTACAAGTTAAAAAATAGCCAGCTGGTACATTTTTTCATTCTTTGTTTTGTAATATAATAAAAATAGATCAAAATTTTGTAAAATCTGAAAAACTACAAGTGCAAGTATCATTAATATTAGAAAGTATAATCATAACTGAATAAAATTGTATCCACTTGAGAATTTTGTGCACTCTTTACATGGTTTTAGTATTATTAGATGTTATATACATGCTTAATATTTTTTCCACAATTTAATACTGTAATATTTTTTCATTACTCTGCCCCTTAACACAGTGTCTTCTGGTACTTATGTTTTTAAAATTTCTCTTCTTTTCACCTACCCCTGGTTGTTGCCAAATCCTGCTGCTTCTTTCTCACTGATGTCTCTTATATTGTACCTTTTTCCTCGCACGTCCCTAGTAATTCACATTGTCTTTACTCTAGTTCTTTACTATTTACATGGTCTTTACTATTTAATGACTGACCTTTTGCTATAGTTTCTTCTCTAATGGTAGTAATAACATTTGTATGGTTCTTTGCAGATTGGGAGTAAATCCTCATTAGGAGCCTTCAATCAGCTTGTTACTATTTTAAAGATGACAAAACATAGACTCTGTGTCAGAGAATAATAAGTAAAAGAGCAGGGACTAGAACCAGGTATTCTGACTTCCAATCACACGCTCTTTCTATTATGCCCTCTGCCTTATTTATGTTCCTTTCTAATCTATTTCATTGCTATCAGACTATTCTTTCCTAAAGAACTGCTTTGAACACATTTATGTCTCTACTCTTTGAAGTTAGGCTGCTTAACACTTGCATATTATCATTACCTCAGACTCTAGGACAGATCCTGTTCTTAAACACCAGGCGGCTCAGAAGATCGTATCTTTTTAATTTTTCATTTCTAATATTTAGTATAGACATAAACTTTTTTTGCTGAATGAATTGAACCTTTATTACTAGGCTTTTAGTAGCTTGATTCCAGGAACTGAACCCTGCCTTGATCACTATTCCAGTAGTTTGTACTCTGTCTTGTTGATCCATGTGTCTTAGTTACTGCCTTTGTTTACTGCTTAGTTCATCATTAAACTGTCTCTTGAGCTAATATCAATGACAAAAGCAACACTTGTATTCACAGAATGTTTAGCACAGACTCCTGTAAGCAGTTGTTTTTGTTTTATTCATAACTGGAACAGTGTCTAGAACAGTGATTAATTCAGGAGAGAACTCCAATAACTATTTATTGACTGACTCTATAACCTTTTGTTATAAAATAACTCTTTGTGATTGACTCTGATACCTGCCAACATAAGCAGACTATGTCTGCTTAGACTTCTGCCTGTTGCTTGCCCTCATATTCTTGCTGTTGTTCTGTGCCTCCTGCTAGGCCTACCTATTATCACTTGCTTACATGCATGGATTTTTTCCTATTTTGTGGTACTGCCAACACCCCCTGATTATCAAGTCCTCATGTATCTATTTGGTCTTTAGGTCGTATATTTAACTGCATTAGATGTTTACCAAGCCTGTGTAGAATTCTTTAAGAGCTGTTTAGAAGCTTTTTAAATTGTTTCTTAAAAAATGATTTTCTGTGTTTGGAATACATCGTTGTTAACCAAATACCAGCTAGATCTTTTGACAATAAAGTACCAGAGACAGTGATGTAATAGCAGTTAGCAGTTTCCTAGTGATCTTTTTTGGTCTGCTTACTGCACAGCTGCACTTCTCTCACTGAATAAACTGTGAGGGAAGACAGAATAAAAAGGACAGTTGAGTGAAGCATAAGCTTTATATTACTATCCCCGGCAATAGGAAGAATAATTATGTCTAAATCTTCAAGTAAAATATATTAAGTCTATAGAATGATTTAGAATGTTTCTGCTAATATGTAAAGAAAAAATCAATTCAAATATCCATGATTTTTATTTTAAAGGTTGAGCCATCCAAACCAGGCCGCAAAAGTGATGCCAAATTTTAATATAAGATGGTCCAAAATGATAATCTTATAAATTTTAGTCAACCTGTTATGTATACCATGTTTTCTTTTAAGGTTCTAGAGTAGAGATTTAATTAAACTCGAGTACATCTGAACCCTTTGTGAAATCAAGCATATAATATGTTTATGTCCATTTTGTGGGTGTTGATGCAATAGTTTTCTTAGCTTCAACAAATAGGTTTATTATTTTCGTTGTATGGCATTTTGTTGATCTTATCTGTCAGGACTGTCAAATTTACATCTTCCTATGGGAAAATAATTCTGAGATATTTACATTTTAATATAGCTTTAATTCTGTATGTCACATTTAATGGTCTTATTTATCATTATGACAATAAAAAGGACATGGCCTGAATATATTTTTGTATCCTATGTTATGTATATGATTTTTTTCAGTTCCTATTTTATCACCAGTTTTGAAGTAATCTGAATTAGTGATTCCTTGTAGGACTTCAAAATGATTATCCATTAGAACTGATTTTGTTCTCTTAGATCAAAGAAGTGAGGTATGACAGTAGGCATCTGTTTGGACACACTTTCTTCTTGTCCTGAAGAACCTGTCTGTTCAAAGGGACTCAAGGATTAGATGTTGATGTTTTGTTTAGTGGAATAGCACTGAATAGGCAGGAGCAGGAGGGAAGAATTAACCAATTGTTTCCAAAATTGGGGTAAGAAACTGGGCATGCAATATAAACTACTAATTTATCTGTTTAAACTAGAAATGAAGATTTTTAGATACTACTGTGTCAAGACAATGAAATTTTACTTATTCTTTATGATGTATTCTCAGGTGCCATATTAATTTTTTTAAGAAGTTCAGAGAGGTCAAGATTGATGTTTGCCCTGAAAAATAGAGGAAGCATTCCTAAAAGATTTCCTGACCTTAAATTTATTGTGTGCTTTTTGTATGCTAAAAATGTAAAAGCATGCATATGTTTTTAGATCATTTTGAATGGTATTTATTGAATTGCTTCTATATACAATTTATTGTGATGGATTAAAAAGAATCACTGTAAGGCATAACATTTCAAATATCAGTATGCATTCCAGTCACTTGGATCAGTTAAAATGCAGATTTTAATTTAGTAGTGGTGCAAGGCCTGAGACTCTGCATTTCTAACAAACTCCCCCAGTTGACAATCATGTTGCTGGTGCATGAGTAGCAAGTCAGAAGGTATAGATTATGTCATTAAATACCTGACATTGTTATTGAAAAATTAGTGTTTATACATGTGAAATATTTAAAAAGTACTTCAAGATAAGAGGTGATTGAAAGCTAAAGGAGACATGGACAATATTTAGTCTAAAAGTTGAGGGGAAGTTGAGATCTAATTAGGGACTACTCCATGGTAAAGCCAAGGTTAAAAGCTGGGACTTGAAGGGAGACAGGAATTGGTGTAAAGGCGAAAGGGAAGGCTTTACATAGAACACAGCAGTGTTACGGATGAAGATGAGTCTGAATGAGGGCAGTGACTTTTCAGAGCAGGGAGAAGCATTTTTCCTCTTTTTCTCTCTCCCCCTAGCTTCTAAGGTATGAGAATTTGGTGTGAGGGGAGGGAGGAGAGGGAGCTCTGTAATTTGTTTAATTTTCCAATATTCAGGAGTTTTAAAGTTATGTGTTGTTTATTTCTAGTTTAATTCCACTCCGGTCAGAGAATATACTTAGTATGATTACAGTTCTCTGAAATTTGTAGACTTGCTTTATGACCCAGCAGATGGTCTGTTTTGGTAAATGTTACATGCACACATAACAAATGTTTATTCTACAATATTTGCCGTTAGTGTTTTATAATTATCACCTAGGTCAATATAACTAACAGTATTGCTTAAATCTTCTAATTCTTTACTGTTTAAAATCTGCTTGTTCTGTTAGTTACTAAGAGATGTGAATTAACATTCTCCAACTATGATAATGAATTTATTGATTTTCCTTTTCTGTCAATTTTTGCTTTTTATATTTAAAGCCATATTATTGGGTGGAGACATTCAGGATTATTATATTTTCTGGTTTTATTGATCTTTTTATTAGTTTTTTGCTGCTGTAACAAGTTGCCACAAACTTAGCAGCTTAAAACAATGCAAATTAATATTCTTACTCTTCTGAGGGTCAGAAGTCCAAAATAGGTTTCACTGGGTGGAAACCAGGGTGCTCCAGAAGCTCTAGAGGAGAATTCCTTTCCTTGCTTTTTCTAGCTTCTACTGCTGCAATCCTTATTTTCTTTGGCTCCTTGCCCTTTCTCCATCTTCAAAGCCAGCAGAATAGCATCTTCTATCTCTGTTTTCATCTTCACATTGCCTTTTCTCTGAAGACTCTTGTGATTAGATTATGCCTACATGATGTAATGCAGGACATCTGATACCTGGTAATGTACCTGGAAAATCTTTGGTCTCAAGATCCTTAATTTAGTCACATTTGCAGAGTCCCTTTTTGCCACATAAGGTAACATTTTCACAGGTTCCAGAAATTAGGAAATGGACATTTTGGTGTGGGCATTGTTCTATCACAGTCCTATAATCATTATGAAATATTCCTCTGTATCTTTAGTACTATTTCTTGCCATACACTCTACTTTATTTGCTTAGGGTTCACTGAGTTCCTTAAATCTCTGAGCTTATGTCTTTTAACAGTTTTGGAAATTTCTTGGCGATTATCTTCTCCATATTGTCTCATTTTCTTGCTCTTCCCCTTCTGGGACTCCAATTACATGTATGTTATATATTGAGAGTGTTCCATATCTCCTTTATGCTCTGTTCTCTTCTCACTCTGTTTTCTTTCAGTGCTTCAGATGGATATTTTCTATTGATCTGTTTTTGAGCTAGCCAAACATGTCTTCTTTGTCCAAGCTGCTATTAAACCTATTTAATTAGTTTCTGATTTCAGATATTGTATTTTTCAATTATAGATTATTCATCTATTTTTTAAAATTCAGATTCTCTCTTGAAATTCTCTCTTTTAATCTATTTAGTTTATCTTTTCTTCTCTTTTCTTTAATATATATGTAATAGTTACTTTAAGATCCTCCTAGCTAACTACAACATCTTGATCATCTGTTGATTTGTTTCCATTATCCATTTTTTCTCTTGATTAATGGTTACATTTTCCTTCCTCTATTCATGTCTTGACATCATTGATTGTATGTCAGATATAATGTGTAAAAGACCAGTAGAAGATTTTTGTTTGTTTTTTTGAAATGGGCCATGGATTAAGAAAGATTGAGAATCATTGTGAATAGTATAGTGTAGGGACGTAAGGACACTGGCCTATTGCTTGTGAAGGAACTGAGTAGGGAATATTTGTTAAAATGAATAGTTGAGTAGAGCCAGATTGTGGGATTTTCTCTAGAACTGAGAGATTGAGTAAACCGTGACCTCGAGTAAGTTACTCAACTTCATGATGCTTTGGTTTCCTCTTTAAAATGAGATAATTACAGTATTATCCCACAGAGTTATTGTGAGGGTTAAATGAGTATGTCTGGCAGCACAGTAAGTGTTCGATATGTGTTCTTTGAGAACTGAGGATAGAGTATCGGATTTGGTTACATGGTAGTCATTAGTGTATTTGGTTACCTGATAGTCATTAGTGTATTTGTCAAGTGGGTTTTCAGTGCTTGATGGTGACAAATGCCTGAATAGAGGAGGTTCAGGAGAGAATGAGGAATTAGAGACAGTAAGGATTGGCAACTGTTTTGAGATTGCTGTAATGGGGATTAGAAAAATGTGGTAGGCAGAGGAAGATATGAAGGTAAGGGATGGATTTAAGGTATGATAATAATTATGATCATAATAATCTTCACAGAAACTCTGTAAAGTAGGTACTATTTTTACTGCCATTGAGTCTGAGGCATAAAGATAGGAATGAAATTATAAAATATTTGTATGCTGAAAATGATCTAGTAGGGAGGGAAGAATGCAGGATTTGAAGGGATATTTCCAGGAATAAAGTTTTCAAGTAAGTGAGAAATGATGGAATGCAGCTGTAAGTGGAGGAATTGACCTTTGATAGAAACAGGGAATGTGCATTCATTTTAACAGCAAAGTATATGTTTAGATTTGGGAGTGGGAAAATACTTAAGATTTATTCTGACAGTTTGTACTTTCTCACTGAAATAAGAAACAAGAAACAAGGGGATCAGCTTAGAGTATGGTTGGAAATGTTGGAGGAGAAGAAATAGTTATTTTGGAGACTGGGTGAGTGAATTAACTTGGGTATAGATGAGCCCTTCGGTAGTGCTGAAGGGCTCATTTGAAGATTGTGATCATAAATTTAAAGTGGGGATTGTGGAGACTATAGAGAAAAGGGAGATAGGGAGCTCAACATCTTTGAGAAGGAATAAAAGACGAATTAACCTGATGAAGCCAAGAAAGGAATAAGACAGTCTTTTCCCTTGAAAAGCTTAAAGTCTACCTACCAAGTTAAGTGATCCACACCTAAAAAGAACACATAAATAAGCAAAAGATAAATGCCAGATAGATTACCTAGACCTCAGGCTTTGTCCCTTCAAGGGAGAGAGCGAACACTTTGGGCAGCAATGGGTGGCTTTAGTGGGAAATGATCATTGTTTGGTTGTTAAAGTGTGTGTAGATGCTAATAGCATAAGCATTTAGCATCTCTTTGGTTTTAGTATTGTGCTTTATTCACCCAGAGTCTTTGAATTACTTATCTATGGATTCTACTTCCTGTGTAGTTGGGTGGATAGAAACACTGATTTGTCCATTTCCTTCTGAAGATAATACAACATTACAGTCATCCTTAAAGGAAATATCATCATACTGTAATGACCTTGAATTATCTTCATTTTCATTTTATGTACCAAATATATTGCTTGAAAAATTGTTGAAACTTGGAAATATTATTTTTTAGAGGTTTTTTTTGGGGGGTGATGTTAGGGAGTAAAGGAATAATTTTTTTTAACAGGCTATGTTCTGTAACTTCAGACTTCTGTTAAAATTTACAGGAGTGTTTTTTGAGTATTCTAAGCTTTCTTTGACTTGAACAAGAAGGGTGGCCAGGAAGGAAATATATAGAAACATACTTTACATATGAAATAAAGAAAATGTTTTTTTTATACAAAATAAAATATTAATTAGTCACATAATTAATATAATGATAGGTTTATAATTATCTTGTTACTATTTTATCCATTATTTGAGTGAATTTATTATTTTTCTTATTGCACAGTTTTTTTTTCCTTATGGCCTAGTTAAGAATGACCAACTCCATGTTTTCAGTCATTTCAGTGAACAGGAGGCCTTCTGTTTCAAACAGAGAAACTTCTGTTAGTAACAGACATGCAACAATAATGTGGGGCTTTTCTTAGTAGTTTGTTTTGGAACTTTATATACACTTTTATAAAGCAGCTGCAAGGAAAAGTGTGTGTAGGTTTTTATTTCTTAAATGTTAATGTAAGGACTATTTAAAGAACTGTATGAAGCTTTTCAGCAGTGCTTTTATTTGACTATTTAAATTTTTTTGCATTTCAGTTTTACTAGATGGCTACAATTTTACAAAAGATCCTAGATATTTTTATTATATAAACAAATGTATGTTTTATACAGATATCCTTAAAAATGTTGTAATTATTTTGGTAAAGATATATTTTTTGGACAATAAATTCTATATATTTTTCTAATTTATCTTTTAAAATAACATTTAATATTAAGACAATTTAAAAAGTAAATTCTCAACTATAATTTTATTACCTAAATAGCTTTAAATTATCCATTATATATTTTAATAGCATCCACTATCTATTTTTTAATTTAAAAAAACCTTTTGAAACATTAGTTCACATAAGCAGAATTTAACACTGTGCATTTGAAATTTGTGTTGACTAAGTAAGAAATATGTGATATTTGGAATAGTATAGATTTTGCTCAAATAGCATGTTGGTATTAGTAATTTTATATTTAATTTGCCAAGAAGAACTCTTAAAATTCCATTATTTTCTTTGTATTGTATTTATATAAAATTCAATTTAGAAATGTAAGAATTCTCATTATTGAAATTATAGAAAGCATACTTGCAGAACTATTGACTACAGATTTTTATCTTGTTATCTGTATCATGAACCATGATGGTAGTATTACATTGCAAGGAGTTGGTGGCATTTATCCTAAATTGTTTTCTTTCAACAGAAAAGAGGATTTTTATATTAATGGCCCAAAATGCTTACTGCATATTTCCCAATTGCTTTTGGATGTGGTTTTTAGTTATGATAAAGAGTAACAACTAAGATTATTTTTAGCACTACATAAGTTGTGAAACTAATTTATTCTTTTTTAATTAAGCATGTTATTTAACAGGTTATCTTTCTTAATTAAAAAATATTTTTAAAGGAGCTGGAAAATGCAGTTATTATTTTATGTGATGTTTTATTTTCTAATCAAAACACCTTTTTTTCCTAATCTTATTTGCTAGTAAAGTCAGAAGGATAAGGTGATCTTTTGCCATAGGTTAGTGGCTCTTATATTTTAATGTGTGTAAAAATCTCCCA
This sequence comes from Orcinus orca, assembly GCF_937001465.1. NCBI lineage: Eukaryota > Metazoa > Chordata > Mammalia > Artiodactyla > Delphinidae > Orcinus > Orcinus orca. Next base: position 30,455,884 of record NC_064569.1, on the reverse strand, counting down.
TGTGCCTGACAAATTTGTAGATTCCTGAACTCATCCCTCTAGAAATCAGATTTACAAGTCAGTATGTTTAACATGCTCTTAAGTGATTAGGATATATCTGCTTCTTTGAGAAACTTTGGCCAGGTGGTGTTCTGCAGCATTAACTCAATTCTCATTACATCTTCAACACTAGTCTGCAAAGGAGTAAGACTTTGCTATTAAGCTGAGATTGCCTGAAAACCTTACATGGATAGAAGGCATTTTAGCTATTTTAAAAGCTTTGGAAGTTGAAATAAGAAGTTCTTATTTTTTGTAACAAAACTTCTTTTGTAAGAACTTATTGTAATGGATTACAATACATTATGCATTCGTATAGAGTTCTACAATTGAATAGACACTATTACATTTTTTGCCATTTAGTCTTCATAACAAGCCTGTGAAGTAGGTAAAACAGGTATTTTTGTCTTAATTTTTGTGTTGGGAAACAGGCTAGTAAAAGTTAAGTGACCTGCCCTAGGTAGCTAAGAAACAGTTGAGCTTGACTAGAATGTAGGTCTTGACCCCTAGACCAGGGCTCTTTCCATGATATCACACCATATAAGCTATATAGAATTGAAGAGTTAAAAAAAAAAAATGTGTTTATATGTGTGTGTATACACACTTACGTGTACAGGCATATCATTTTATTGCAATTTGCTTTATTGTATTCACAGATATTGTGTTTTTTATAAATTGAAGATCTGTGGTAACACTGCATCAAGCAAGTCTATCAGCACTATTTTTCCAACAGCATTTGCTCACTTCGTGTTCCTTTGTCACATTTTGGTAATTTTCACAATATTTCAAACTTATGCATTACTATATTTGTAATGGTGGTCTGTGATTAGTGATCTTTAATGTTACTACTACAACTGGCTGAAAACTAAAATGATGGTTAGCATTTTTTAGCAATAAAATATTTTTTAATTGAGGTATTTACATTGTTTTTTAAAAAATGTCCATGGGTTTTATTTTTTTATTAACATTTTTATATTTATTTATTTATTTGGCTGTGTCAGGTCTTAGTTGTGGCACATGGGATCTTTAGTTGCAGCATACGGGATCTTTAGTTGTGGCATGTGAATTCTTAGTTGTGGCATGTGGGACCTAGTTCCCTGACCAGGGATTGAACCCGGACCCCCTGCATTGGGAGCGCAGAGTCTTAGCCACTGGAACACCACGTTAGTCCTTACACTGTTTATTTATTTATTTATATTTTTTTAATGAAAAGTTTTTTAAAAAAATATTTGTTTTATTATTCTTTTTTTTTTCATTTTTGGCTGCATCAGGTCTTAGTTGAGGCACGCGGGATCTTTCATTGTGATGCATGGGCTCTTTGCTGCGGTGCACGGGCTTCTCTCTAGTTGTGACGAATGAGCTACAGAGCACGTGGGCTCTGTAGTTTGCAGCACGTGGGCTCTCTAGTTGAGGCATGTGGGCTCAGTATCTATGGCAGTGGGCTTAGTTGCCCCATGACATGTTGGACCTTAGTTCCCTGACCAGGGATCGAACCTGCGTCCCCTGCATTGGAAAGTGGATTCTTTACCACTGGACCACCAGGGAAGTCCCCTTACATTGTTGTTTTTTTTTTTCTTTTTTAATTTTTAATCTCTTTTTTATTAATTGTTATATATTTCATACATATTTGTGTATATATGTCAATCCCAATGTCCCCGTTCGTCCCACCACCCCCCTGCCCCTTACATTGTTTTTTTAAACATAATACTATTGCAAACTTAACAGACTATAGAATAGTGTAAACATAACTTTTATGTGCACTAGAAAACAGAAAAATTTGTGTGATGTGCTTTATTGGCTTTATTGTGGTGGTCTGGAGCCAAACCTGCAATATGTCTGAGGTATGCCTGTATACCTATTGCACAACTATGTATATACACATACATTACATCATCAGACATGGTTGAAGTTCTCTAATTAGAAAAGTTAACATGCTGATTAGATTTTAGCACGATTTTAGACAGTAAATATGCTTTATCTTACAAACTCTAGACTGGTCTGTATAAGGGCATGGATTGTGTATTTTATGTCTTTGTATTCTAATTGCCTACCTTACTCATTTTTTTTTTTTTAACTTAAAATTTACTTTTATTTTTACCATCTTTATTGGAGTATAAATGCTTTACATTCTTGTGCTAGTTGCTGCTGTATAACAAAGTGAACCAGCTATATGTATACATATATCCCCATATCCCCTCCCTCTTGCGTATGCTTCCCACCCTCCCTATCCCACCCCTCTAGGTGGTCACAAAGCACTGAGCTGATCTCCCTGTGCTATGCAGCTGCTTCCCACTAGCTATCTGTTTTACATTTGGTAGTGTATATATGTCCATGCCACTCTCTCACTTTGTCCCAGCTTACCCTTCCCCCTCCCTGTGTCCTCAAGTCCATTCTCTACGCCTGCATCTTTATCGCTGTCCTGCTCCTAGGTTCTTCAGAACTTTTTTTTTTTTTTTTTTTTTAGATTCCATATATATGGGTTAGCATACAGTATTTGTTTTTCTCTTTCTGACTTACTTCACTCTATATGACACACTCTAGGTCCATCCACCTCACTACAAATAACTCAGTTTCGTTTCCTTTTATGGCTGAGTAATATTCCATTGTATATATGTGCCACATCTTCTTTATCCATTCATCTGTCAGTGGACCCTTAGGTTGCTTCTATGTCCTGGCTATTGTAAATAGAGCTGCAATGAACATTGTGATACATGACTCTTTTTGAATTATGGTTTTCTCAGGGTATATGCCCAGTAGTGGGATTGCTGGGTCACATGGTAGTTCTAGTTTTAGTTTTTTAAGGAACCTCCATACTGCTCTCCATAGTGGCTGTATGAATTTACATTCCCACCAACAGTTCAAGAGAGTTCCCTTTTCTCCACACCCTCTCCAGCATTTATTGTATGTAGATTTTTTGATGATGGTCATTCAGACCAGTGTGAGGTGATACCTCACTGTAGTTTTGATTTGCATTTCTCTAATGATTAGTGATGTTGAGCATCCTTTCATGTTTGTTCTCCATCTGTATATCTTCTTTGAAGAAATGTCTATTTAGGTCTTCTGCCCATTGTTGGATTGTGTTGTTTGTTTTTTTGATATTGAGCTGCATGAACTGCTTGTAAATTTTGGAGGTTAATCCTTTGTCAGTTGATTTGTTTCAAATATTTTCTCCCATTCTGAGGGTTGTCTTTTCATCATGTTTATGGTCTCCTTTGCTGTGCAAAAGCCTTTAAGTTTCATTAGGTCCCATTTGTTTATTTTTGTTTTTATTTCTATTCTCTAGGAGGTGGGTCAAAAAGTATCTTGCTGTGATTTATGTCATAGGGTGTTCTGTGTATGTTTTCCTCTCAGAGTTTTATAGTGTCTGGCCATTTAGGTCTTTGATCCATTTTGAATTTATTTTTGTGTATGGTGTTAGGGAGTGTTCCAATTTTATTCTTTTACATGTAGCTGTCCAGTTTTCCCAGCACCACTTATTGAAGAGGCTGTCTTTTCTCCATTGTATATTCTTGCCTTCTTTATCAAAGATAAGTTGACCATATGTGTGTGGGTTTATCTCAGGGCTTTCTATCCTGTTCCATTGATCTGTATTTCTGTTATTGTGCCAGTCCCATACTGTCTTAATTACTGTAGCTTTGTAGTATAGTCTGAAGTCAGAGTGCCTGATTCCTCCAGCTCCATTTTATTTCCTTAAGATTGCTTTGGCTATTGGGGGTCTTTTGTGTTTCCATACAAATTGTGAAAGTTTTTGTATTAGTTCTGTGAGAAATGCCATTGGTAGTTTGATAGGAATTGCATTGAATCTGTAGATTGCTCTGTGTAGTGTAGTCATTTTCACAATGTTGATTCTTCCAATCCAAGAACATGGCATATCTCTCCATCTGTTTGTATCATCTTTAATTTCTTTCATCAGTGTCTTACAGTTTTCTGCATACAGGTCTTTTTCTCCTTAAGTAGGTTTATTCCTAGGTATCTTATTCTCTTCGTTGCAATGGTAAATGGGAGTGTTTCCTTAATTTCTCTTTCAGATATTTCATCATTAGTGTATAGGAATGCAAGAGAGTTCTGTGCATTAATTTTGTATCTTGCTACTTTACCAAATTCAGTGTGATACACCATATTAACAAATTGAAGGATATAAACCATATGATAATCTCAATAGATGCAGAAAAAGGTTTCAACAAAATTCAACACCTATTTATGATAAAAACTCTCCAGAAAGTAGGCATAGAGGGAATTTACCTCAACATAATAAAGGCTATATATAACAAACCCACAGCCAGCATCATTCTCAATGGTGAAAAATTGGAACCATTTCCACTAAGATCAGGACAAGACAAGGTTGCCCACTCTCACCACTATTAATCAACATAGTTTTGGTAGTTTTAACCACAGCTATCAGAGATGAAAAAGAAATAAAAGGAATCCAAATCGGAAAATAATAAGTAAAACTGTGACTGTTTGCAGATGACATGATACTATACATAGAGATCCTGAAGATGCTACCAGAAAACTATTAGGACTAATCAGTGAATTTGATGAAGTAGCACGATACCTTATTCATTTGCAGAGAGAATCCAGGTGTTCAACAAATGTTTGATGAATGAACGGTTGGGTAAATGAAAGACATTTAGGTGTTTGTGTCAAGAGGGAGCGTTTGAAGGATTTTGGTGTATATTCCTTTTTGTTTGTTTGTTTGTTTTGTTTGTTTTTTGAGGTACACGGGCCTCTCACTGTTGTGGCCTCTCCCTTTGCAGAGCACAGGCTCCAGGCGCGCAGGCTCAGCGGCCATGGCTCACGGGCCCAGCTGCTCCACGGCATGTGGGATCTTCCCAGACCAGGGCACGAACCCGTGTCCCCTGCATCGGCAGGTGGACTCTCCACCACTGCGCCACCAGGGAAGCCCGGATATTGGTGTATATTCTTGTCTTAAAATGGGAATGGCTCACTGTTGGGCTCTTGATTTTTAATTTGGGATGACACACATTCTTGAATCATGAATACATATATAAAGCCAGTTCTCACAAGCAGATGTCAAATAGTGCTTCATGAAGCACAACAATCATATGATAGTAGAATTTTTTTTTTTTTTTGTAATTAATCATAGAGTATTTTATAGTTTTCAAGTCATAAGCACACATTTTTTAGTAATGTAATGTGTGTTACCACAGTAGAACTAAACTTTCATTTGAGGTGAAAGGGACTCCTTTTATTCTAGAAGTCTCAGAACCCCTGAGAGAACATCTAAAGACAATGTTTTTAAACCTAACAAACCTTTAAATTACCATTATAACTCTCTAGTTGCCTTTCTTTCTGGAAAGAGATTGCCCAACCTCCTGCTCTACCCAGATGGTTTCAGTAGTTCAGGAAGATTTCCAATATTCTCATATATGTCTACTAGAGATTCTTTTGTGTTATATAAAATAAAATGTATCCAGTGTTCCTTCCTAAGTGTATAAAGTCTCCTAAGAGACATAATCACCTTTCTTTTCCTAGAACCAGATTATTCCTTATGCCAATTATTCAGAATCTCCAAATACACAGTTTTTGTGGGCCACTAGCTTTGTTTGATTTTGTTTTACCAATATACATATAATTTTCTTTTCATAGCAGGAGTAGGAAGAATGAATGAATCAAATATACTGCCTATGTCTGTGCACATTTGTGTATTTGCAATTCGTAACTAGCTTGGCAAGAAAGTATACTGAATCATTGGTTCAGAAGATGTTCTGGATCAACTGTAATTTTCATGTATTTGTACAGTTCTCCTTTTTTATATTACATATAATTGATAAGTACATTCATTACTAATCCTGAAATCCCATTTCAAAAGGTAAATGTCTACCAAAATACCTTTTCTTGAAGAAAATTGAGAAGAATTTAAGAGGAAACACTTTACACACTTCTTTTGCTTTTTTTTTTTTTGCGGTATGCGAGCTTCTCACTGTTGTGGCCTCTCCCATTGCGGAGCACAGGCTCAGCGGCCATGGCTCACGGGCCCAGCTGCTCCGTGGCATGTGGAATCTTCCCGGACTGGGGCACGAACCCGCGTCCCCTGCATCAGCAGGCAGACTCTCAACCACTGCGCCACCAGGGAAGCCCTCTTTTGCTTTTGATTGGTATCCTGGTCACTGGTTTTGATTTAGTGTCTGGCGCTTAGGCAAGTGTTCCTCTCATGCATGCTCAAGTTCTTTGAGTTGCTTTAGTAAGTATCTGTAGAATCATGGGAACTTGGCTGTTACTGTTGTTGATAACATTTCATTATGAACACCTTTTGATCCTTGGCATATTAAACTTTCATCTAAAGCATTTTTTACAGTATAATAAATGTTTTTCAAAAATTATCTTTATAAATAGGGCAACTGGGCAAAGAATTTACCTTGAAAAATTTGTTTTTTTAAACACTCTACTTTCCCACCTGTTATTCTTGTTTCTTTCCACCTAGAAACAAGTTCATTTTCCCATATTATTCTCAAATCTTTTAGCTCTTCTGAAAGCTACAGCTTCCTTACTGTAGCAAATATTCTTAACAAATGTTCCATTTTTCCTTTTGTACTATGGTCTCTGACCTTTTCTTGGTTTCCTTTTCTCTCACACTTTTAAAAAATTTAATTAATTATTTTTGGCATTATTGGATCTTCATTGCTGCGCACAGGCTTTCTCTGGTTGCGGCAAGTGGGGGCTACTGTTCATTGAGTTGTGTGGGCTTCTCACTGCAGTGGCTTCTCTTGTTGCAGAGCATGGGCTTTATTTAGGCACGTGGGCTTCAGTAGCTGTGGCACATGGGATTAGTTGATCTGGGGCACATGGGATCTTCCTGGCCCAGGGATCGAACTTGTGTCCCCTGCATTGGCAGGCAGATTCTTAACCACTGTGCCACCAGAGATGTCCAACCCCCCACTTTTATAGTTTAGAAAATTTAGGTTTTGGGACTTCCCTGGTGATCCAGTGGCTAAGACACCATGCTCCCAATGCAGGGGGTCCAAGTTCAATCCCTGTTCAGGGAACTGGATCCCACATGCTGCAACTAAAAATCCCACATGCCACAATGAAGATCCCATGTGCCGCAACTAAGACCCAGCACAGCCGAATAAATAAATATTTTTTTTAAAATTTAGGTTTTTAAAAATTATTTTTATTTATGTATTTTTCTTGAGATATAGTTGTTTTACAATATTATATTAGTTTCTGCTGTACAACATAGTGATTCAAAAATTTTATAGGGCTTCCCTGGTGGCACAGTGGTTGAGAGTCTGCCTGCCGATGCAGGGGACACAGGTTCGTGCTCTGGTCCGGGAAGATCCCACATGCCGCGGAGCGGCTAGGCCCGTGAGCCATGGCCGCTGAGCCTGCGTGTCCGGAGCCTGTGCTCCGCAATGGGAGAGGCCACAACAGTGAGCGGCCCGCATACCGCAAAAAAGAAAAAATATGGATTATACTTCATTTAAAGTTGTTATAAAATATTGGCTCCTGTTTTCCTTTTTACAGTAATTCCCCTTAGATTCATAGAACATTTTTTGATTTTCCTTTTTAGTATTTATCATTTTATCTTATTGTTTTTTAAGGACTGTGTCTTTGTTCTCTGAATTGCATGCTCTGTGAGGGTAAACTCTTGTCTTACCTTTATTTCTCACCAGTGCCAAACAGGACTTTTCAAAAAGTGGATGATCAATAAATATTTATTCTCTTGGTTTAAATTAATCTTTTAGTCTGGTTTCCATTAATATAATTCTATAAAGCCACTTGTCTTCAGGAACCTTTATAAAACTTATACAGAAGATGTTTTACTCCTTTGGTATAATTAGCCATTTTCTGCTTTAGATTTTTTGGTCCTGATTTCTAATGTGTCATCTTTGTACATATCTTTGGTGGTACATTTCTCTTTTGTTTTCCTTTAGAGATAAGATAGTCTTCAGAGTTTTGGAGAATAATTATATTGCAGAGCCTCTCCCACAGGAGTGAGAATTCTGAGCCCCATGTCAGGCTCTCCAGCCCAGAGGTCTGGCATTGGGAAGAGGAGCCCCCAGAGCATTTGGCTTTGAAGGCTAGTGGGACTTAATTGAAGGAGCTCCACAGGTTTGGGGAAAACAGAGACTTCACTCTTAAAAGGTGCACACAATATCTCATGTGCACTGAGACCAAGGGCAAAAGCAGTAACTTCACAGGAGCCTGGACCAGACCTACATACTGATCTTGGAGGGTCTCTTGGGGAGGCCGGGGGTGAGGAGGTGCCTGTGATTCAGTCTGGGGTCATAAAAGCTGGTGGTAGACATATCAGGGAGTATTCATCTGCATGAACTCTCCTGGAGGTAGACATCTTGCTTGGGTCATTAACACCAAGACCAGGCCCCACCCAACAGCTCCAGTGCTGGGATGCCTCAGGCCAAACAACTAAGCAGGCTGGAACACAGCCGCACCCATCAGCACCCAGGCTGCCTAAAGACTTCCTGAGCCCACAGCTGCTTCTAGACACACCCCTATCCATGGCCCTGCCCACCAGAGGGCCAGGATCCAGCTCCACCCACCAGGGGGCAGGCACCAGCCCCTCCCACCAGGAAGCCTGTGCAGCCTCTAGACCAGCCTCACCCACCAGGGGACAGCCACCAAAAGCAAGAAACCTACAGTCTTGCAGGCCAGACACTACCCTGGAACCAGCTGGCCCCTGGACCTTGGGTGATGAGAGGGAAGTGCACTGCTGGGACACATAGGACATCACCTACAGAGGGCCACTTCTCCAAGGTTGAGAAATGTAACTATCCCCAAAATACAAATGGAAATTTAGACAAAATGAGATGGCAAAGGAATATGTTTCAGATGGAGGAATAAGGTAAATCCCCAGAAGAACAGAGTTTCATTCTAAACCATCCTTTCTCTATTGTTGTACCCAGTGATAGTATTTGACACTGTTAGCAATCAGCTGTAGTTAGCAAGAAAGTAGCAGCAGTTGAAGACCCTCCTGTTCTAGTGTTTAAAATATCCTGGACTTTATTTTCCTTCTGCATTACCTAAAGTAAGTGCTGAGCATTCAGCTATGGGTAAAGACAGTGGTGAACAGAGAAAAATAACTTTATAGCCTTGGGACTGGGGATTTTCACTATAACTAAGAAGAGCACTTTGTATCACATCAACTCTTCTTTGTTTCTATGTTACTGTTTTCACTAATTAGCAAAAGAGCCTTATGTCACTACTGTACATGGGAAGCACAAATGGTAAATGCAATAAATAAATAGTGAAAAATGATGATAATTAATCCCTGTTCTTCACCTTTGATTCCAGTAAGATTAAGAATAAATTAATTGGGGAGGGATCACATAAGAATATGTTTAAATTCCTTTAACTTTTACTGAATAAATGCTTTTTACCTTTGGTTGTCAGGTATGTGAAATCCATCTTTTCAGAAAGGCCAGTTAATGTCTGATAGATGGTTGTTGAGAAAACAGTATGATTCCCCTTGCATTTTAGACATCAAGCGTCAGCCTAATTCTGTCCTAATGGAAAATTTGAGTTTTTATTGCTGAAGTTATTGTACTTTTCATGAAGTGTATTTCCATATCACAGATGAAATTCTTGCTAGCCATGTGGTTTGGGATAAATTACTTGGGATAAATCTCTCAGAGGTTCAGTGTCCTCAGTGAATTGGGGCACCCAGCTCAGGCTCTTAAAGCGTCTGCCTTCTTTTCCTAGCTTAGATTGATTTCCCTCTCATTTGACTTCAGGGATGCCTCCAAGTCTGTTTCTATAACTTGTCCCATTCCCATCTTGTCCAGGACAGGTTAGGATTAAATCATCCTATAACTGCTAAGCTCCCCTGGAATCCTCCTATGGAGTCTGAATTAGGACTGAGCCTGGCTGCCTTTGCAGTAGAAGGTTTCATCATTCCTTATTTTCCTCTGCTGCTTTGTATGTTGGGTAGGCTGCTCCTGATCCAGGACCCTGAATCCAAGCCTGCTAAATACTGAATATGCACATATAACCAATCCTGTTAACAACTAAAGGAGGTAGGTAACTATATCCTTATTTTGGAGACAAGGAAACTGAGGCATAGGGAGATTCAGTTACTTGCCCATGTGCGTGGAACTATGGATTACAGAGCCAGGATTCAAATCCTGATCATTTAATCGAACACCAGAGTCCATTTTCTTCACAAAACCCACATCTGCTAATATTTTGTTGAGGATTTTTATGTCTATATTCATCAACGATATTGGGCTGTAATATTCTCTTTTGTAGTGTCTTGGTCTGGTTTTTATATCAGGATAATGGAGGCCTCATCAGATGAACTTGGGAGTGTTCCCTTCTTTCAATCTTCTGGAATAGTTTGAGAAAAAAATAGCTGTAAGTTCTTTATATCTTTGGTAGAATTCCCCAGTGAAGCTGTCCAGTCTTGGACTTCTGTTTGCAGGAGTTTTTAAGTTACAGTTTATATTTGCTTCTAGTGATTGGTCTGTTCAAATTGTTTGTTTTTCTTGACTCAGTCGTGGCAGGTAATCCATTTCTAGAAATTTGTCCATTTCTTCTAAATTGTCCAATTTGTTTGCATATACCTATTCAAAGTATTCTCTTATGTATTTCTCTGGTATTGGTTCTTATTTCTCCTCTTTCATTTCTTATTTTATTTGGGTCCTCTTTCTTTTCTTCTTGGTGAGCCTGGCTATCGGTTTGTCAATTTTGTTTATCTTTTCAAAAAACCATCTCTCGGGGCTTCCCTGGTGGCGCAGTGGCTGAGAGTCCGCCTGCCGATGCAGGGGACACGGGTTCGTGCCCCGGTCTGGGAGGATCCCACATGCCGCGGAGCGGCTGGGCCCGTGAGCCATGACCGCTGAGCCTGCGCGTCCGGAGCCTGTGCTCCGCAACGGGAGAGGCCACAGCGGTGAGAGGCCCGCGTACCGCAAAAAAAAAAAAAAAAAAAAAAAAAACCATCTCTCGGTTTATTTGATCTTTTCTATTGATTTTTTAATCTCTATTTTATTTATTTCCTCTTTGATCTTTATTATTTCCTGTCTTCTGCAGACTTTGGGCTTTGTTTGTTGTCTTTTTATAATTCTTCTTGCTTGTAGGTTCAGTTGTTTATTTGAGATTTTTCTTATTTTTTTTGAAGTAGGCCTGTATTGCTATGAAGTTTCCTTTTGGAACTCCTTTTGCTGCATCCCATACATTTCATAAAGCTGTGTTTTCATTTTTGTTTGTCTCAAGGTGTTTTCTGATTTCTTCTTTATTTCATTGTTGACCCATTTTTTATTTTAAAAATTATTTATTTATTTATGGCTGCATAAATAAATGCACTTAGTTGTGGCACTGGGATTTTTCGTCACAGCGTGCAGGCCCTTCATTGCAGCGCATGGGCTTCTCTCTAGTTGTGGTGTGGGGGCTCCAGAATGCATAGGATCTGTGGTTGTGGTGTGCGGAACACAGAAGACCCCAAATAGCCAAAGTAATCTTGAGAAAGAAAAACAGAGCTGGATGAATCAGGCTCTGTGACTTCAGACTATACTACAAAGCTACAGTAATCAAGACAGTATGGTACTGGCACAAAAACAGAAATATAGATCAATGGAACAGGATAGAAAGCCCAGAAGTAAACCCACGGACATATGGTCACCTTATCTTTGATAAAGGGGGCAGGAATGTACAGTGGAGAAAGGACAGCCTCTTCAATAAGTGGTGCTGGGAAAACTGGAAAGCTACATGTTAAAGAATGAAATTAGAACACTCCCTAACACCATACACAAAAATAAACTCAAAATGCATTAAAGACCTAAATGTAAGGCCAGACAGTATAAAACTCTTAGTGGAAAACATAGGCAGAACACTCTATGACATAAATTACAGCAAGATCCTTTTCACCTTATGTCTTTATCAGAGCATTTAGTGCATTGACATTTAAATTAATTATTGATAGGTATGTACTTATTGCCATTTTATTCCTTGTTTTCCAGTTGATTTTGTAGTTCTTCTTTGTTCCTTTCTTTTTGTTTTTCCTTTTGTGGTTTGACAATTTTATTTTGTAGTATGTTTGAGTTCCTTCCTTTTTGGTTTTTGTAATCTGTTGTAGGTTTTATTTATGGTTACCATGGGGTTCATGTATGTTGACCCATAACTATATCTACTTGCTTTAAACTGATAGTCATTCAAGTTCAAACACATTCTAAAAGATCTACATTTTTACCCCCCACATCACATTTTGTGATTTTGATGTCTTAATTTACATCTTCATGCCTATCCTTTTGCTGTCTATTGTAGTTAAAATCACTTTTACAATTTTTTGTTTGTTTTCTAACCTACATACTGACTTATTTAAGTGATCTTCAATCCTTACTATATATTTGTCTTTCTTAATGAGATTTTCTCTTTTTTATTTATTCTTGCTTTTCCATTTAGAGAAGACCCTTAAACATTTATTTTGGGGTATGTTTAGTATTGCTGAATTCTTTTAGTTTTTGCTTGTCTGAGAAATTATCTCTCTTCTTCTAAATGATAATTCGGCTGGGTAGAATATCCTAGAATAATTCTGCAGGTTTTTCCTTTTCAGGATTTTGAATATATCATGCCACTCCCCTCTGGACTGAAAAGTTTCTGCACAGAAATCTACTGATAGCCTTATAGGGGTTTCCTTGTAAATGGTTCTTTGTTTTTCTGCCTTTAGAATCCTCTCTTCATCTTTAACTTTTGCCAGTTTAATTATGATAGGTCTTGGTCTGAGTTTGATTGGGTTTATCTTTCTTAAAACCCTCTGTGGGGCTTCCCTGGTGGCACAGTGGTTGAGAGTCCACCTGCCGATGCAGGGGACACGGGTTCGTGCCCTGGTCCAGGAAGATCCCACATGCCGCAGAGCGGCTAGACCCATAAGCCATGGCCGCTGAGCCAGCATGTCCGGAGCCTGTGCTCTGCAACGAGAGAGGCCACGACAGTGAGAGGCCCACATAACGCAAAAAAAAAAAAAAACCCTCTGTGCTTTCTGTACCTGGATCTGTTTCCTTCTTTAGGTTTGGGAAGTTTTCAGGTATAATTTCTTCAAATACATTTTGATCTCCTTCTCTCTTTCCTCTCTTTTGGAACCCATCTTATGTATATATTGGGATGTTTTATATTAATCCATAGATCTTGTATGTTGCTTTCATTTTTCTTCATTTGTCTTTCTGTCTGCTGCTGTGAAAAATTGCAAGCTAATGTTTTATTTATACCTAATTGTTTGTAAATAGGTTTGCCAAAAACAGTCATGGAGATTGCTTTGATAGAAACACAAGTTGTTTCTTTAAAGACCCTGTTAAAGAAAATGAAGTTGAAGTAGCTGAAGTTCAACAGATTCTGTCCTTAAAAAAGGCAGATAGACAAAGACTGTGACATTTGACATGAAGATGACATCTGTGTTGCATGCTTTGCCAAATTTACAGAAGAATTCGTTTAGGAAAAGTGCTTTTTGGCTGCTACTGAGCTTTGATTATCATCTGAATAGTGAAATGAAAAAGATGAAACCAAGCATTCAGAATGAGGGGGAAAAGAGGGCTAAAGGATTTCCTGCAGTTTGGTTTAGCATTATAGATTCTCAATTTCTGGAATATACCTGGACTCATCTGGCTCACTAGTATAATGAATCCAAGCTGTGATGCCTATACTGCTGTGCTGAACTTAGTGTTATACAAGTTAAAAACTTAACCACTTTTCTTTTATTTCCTTGTTTTTCAATGATAATGTTAGATGGTGTATTGTGAGGATTAAATGAGATTACATGAAATAACGTGAAAATCCAGTATAGTGCCAGGTACATTGTAAATGCTCAACCCATATTAATTCCCTTTCTCCTTACTCCACTGCAAGCACAACAATAGTTAAAATGCTATTTCTCTTGTTCATTTGGGGAAAGTATCAAAAAGATGCCTCAGTTAGTTTAATGCTGCTTATTTTACCCTGAGTTTCCTAGAAAACAGAGCTGAGGCAAAGCCTAGGAGCATGCTAATGCTTTGCCAGGAGTACAGTCCCAGGGTAGCAAAAGTGAGGGAAAAATTAAGCAAGGCGTTGAAAATGGGATAGTAAATACAAAGTACACATATTGAGTTGTAAACATAGCCATGTTGTCAGAAATGTCTCTGGATAAGCCATGTGGAAACACTCATTTCACAACAGTCTTTGGGAGGGAGGAAAATGGAACAATTTATCTGTGTCTTCTTCCTGTCTCTTGTCATTTATTGGTCAGTGTTTGCCTCTTAGTCTATAAGCAGTGGCAGGTGCCAGGGCCTCTGTGAGTTTAGTCAGAGCAAGTTTGGTGCCAAACTGTTGCAGTTCCAGGGCAGCACCAGGAGCCCAGCCCTCTCTCCAGGTAAGCCTGAGATAGCTGAAAGTGTTAGGAGATGCTAGTGGGGCTGAAACATCTGCAGAGATCAAAAACTGGGTTCAATGCACAGCAGGTTCTTTATAATGCTATTTGTTTCTGAGACATTTTCTTTTAAAATGATAATCCTTGCATATGTAACATCCAGTATAGTTTCCTTATAGTATATATTTTTCTCATGATCTGAATTTTATTTTATGCTGTTTACCAGTGAGAGCCAAGTCAGCAGACGGTGGTGCATTGTTCCTTGAATGTGAAGCACTGTGCTGCAAGTGCTGTCAGCTAATGAGAGCGCCAACTGCCTCCTTGAGCTGAGGGAGCTGTGCCAAGTGTCACGCACTTTACTTTGGCCTCTCTACTGCCATTTATTTCACTTTCTGGCAAACTAAATGATTGATAAAAAGTGTACAAGTGCTGGGTTTTTCACAGAGAAACAAAGGAATAACCGTTGGATTGTAATGCAAGTTTTCAGTGAGATAATTCAAGGAAATGCTGAGCAAACCTAGGGTTACCTTCTTTATGCACAACAAAAGGCATCAGTGCTCATCACTGTAACCTGAGAGGACTGGCTAGCGGTTGTATGAACAGGAGCTGGAGAAATGATGGTAGAGGCATGCTGTGGCTGCAGGCACAAAATATTATATGTAAAGTGACTGGCATATGTAGTTGACACTTGATGGATGACAAATATTATTGTTATCACCATCAATATTATTAATCATCCCATTCAGTCCTTACAAATTATGTTTTCCCCTTCTTTAAAGCAAACAGTCAGCTATTTATTGACTAACTTCCATGAAAATGTGGGAGGAATGATCTGAATACCCATACTGTGTAAAGGTTGTACCATGGGTAGATTGCACAGCTGGGAGAGAGCTCATTATTTGCCATTTGAATTGTTTCCATAGTCTTCCCTCTCCCACCCCTCTAAGAACTTACAAGGTGGAAAGCATAGTTCTGAATTGGAGAAGAGATACAACTAGATGAATCAGAGATATTTTTACAGTTTTTGCCATCCCCTAAAGCACAATTTGGGTGGAAATGTGCATGGGAGAGAGACAGATGTACCATGTGAAGGTAAGGTGTGTAGTGGGGGTGGATGGTGTAAGGGGGGAAGAAGAAGGTGTTAAGCCTTTAAATCGCAAATTGCATGACATCCCACCAGATCTAGGGACAGAGGGATAGGCTGCATGGTGGAAACCACTTATAAATGTTTACAACATGTAATCATCAATGAGAATGGAATTAAATTATTTAAACTTCTGAGAATGTAAAATTTAAAGGCTTTTTATCTCTATAAAAGTAGATACCTCAGAAAAAGTACCTTGCTCTCCAAGAAAATAATGGGTGAGGATGTGCCAGTAATGATTTGCTCCTAGCAAGAGGTTGGTTATTTTCCTAATACCCCCAGAATGTTGGCATGCCCTGAAGGCTAATGGAAGACACCCAATTATGGTCTGTGTCTGCCCTAAAATTCTTTCATGGTTTAAATTCTTACTGGCTTATTATTTGGCTTATAAGTGTTCTTCATTGGTGGCTATGTCATTCAGACCCAGGGAAAATAGATCTGTGTGGAGCCTGTATTTTAGTTGCCAATTAGGGCAGCCAGCTAGTGCACCATGAAACATAGTGTCTATCAGTTTATATCACATGTTGCTCTTTTGAAACTATTATAGATGATATATTATATTTTATTATTATCTAACGTTCAAATGAACAAAGCAAATTTCTGTATGTAAAAGATACATGAAAAGCATTATGTGAACTGTGACACGTTAAACACATATGTTATTTTCCTAACTATTTTTCTTTGTTCTTGGACTTTTAGGCAATGTCAATATGTATATAAGCTTTTATTGAATACATATTAAGTAAATATTAAGTTAATATTAATTTGTATGACAGATTTCTTTCACATGAAGTTATTTTTTTTAATTGAGATGAGCTGATGAAAAATTTCAGTTCTAATAAACTCTAAAACACGTATGTGCTAATACAAAAATTATATATTGAGAAATGACACCTTGACAAATTAGTGTCTAAATTTTATAATTCAGGGCATTCTTATTTTGTTTACAAATTTCTATTGCAGAATGCATTTCATTTCAGTGAGATTTCAGAATATTTAGAGTTTTCTTAATTAAAAATTTTCTTAAATTTTTAAAGTAAGTGGTAATTTATCACTGTATTTTAAATACTATTATTATCTTGTAGCAAATGGTTTTATAAAACATAGAATTACCATAGTGAGTCATGATCTAAATTACCCAACAGTTTAGTTGGAATAGGCTTTTAAGGCTATTCTCTGTGTCTCTACTCATATCTATACATTAGGTTGAAAAGTTCCTTGGTATAGTTTTATAAGCATGTGTAAGTTAGAATATAGGCTTGACTGCCATAACAGAGATCCAAAACATCTGTTGCTTAGATAAGACAGAAATTATTATGCTAGTCCAGGGTTAGCAAGGAATCTGCACAGTGTAGAGGACCCAATCACCTTCTGTGTTTTCACTTTGCTGTCCCTTGGATGTTGATTTTGTTTATGGATGGAGACCACCATGTTTGCCTCCCAGCAAGAAACTGAAAAGGGAGGACATGCTCCTTTCTTCTTCAGGGATTAACCTGGAAGTAGCACACATCACTTTTCTTGCATCTTACTAGTCAGAATTCAGTCATACCACCATATATAGCAGCAAAGGAAGCTAGGAAATGTAAGATGCTGTATACCTAGCTAAAATTCCTATTACTATAAAGGAAAGAGAACATGGGTTTGGGGAGACATCTAACAGTTTCTGCTATTTGCACTCTTATCTCCCAGCCTTGAAACTTATCTACTCCCTCTCTAGGTCTCATTCATCTCATAGTTTATTATATCTGTGTGATGCGAAGTCTATTCTTTCTCTCAAGCCCTGATATTACTTCTTATGGTTGGCACATCTGATCTGAAAGCCAAGTTATCTTCCATCTGCTCCCCCCTCCCCCCAAATGTACATCCAATATACACATCCAATATGCACATCCAATGGTAAATGCAAGGCAGGTTAACATATACAAAAGACAGTGGTAGAGGAGAAGCAGGATAAGATACTCCCATTTGGAAAAGGGAAGATCAGAAACCCAATAGTCACTCAGCAATGGTCAAATCCTGTGTGTAGGAATCATGAAGATTTTTATCCTGGTAGTAGAAAAGTTTCTTTGTTAGCCCTCCTGGCAAGCTTGTCCCCTTGCCCTTGTTCTCTGTGGCTCCTGGCTTTGTCCTTTGGGAGATTCTTTATTGTCTGTTACTCTCCATGTGCAGATCTAAAGTGGGCATTAAAAAAGCATACTCTTTGTAGGCGTTAGATAGCTTTCAAAGTCGGCTTCCTGCTAGTGCAGGTAAGAGAGCCTAGGGGTTGTCTTTGGGTTGAACAATTATAGGCTTTTATAGTCCAAGTGTGTGTGTGTAATACATCCCCTCAAAAACTTACTGGGTTTTCTGCCTATTTGTTCTGATTAGTTTCAAGTGCAAGTAACCATAGCCAAATATTAATCAAGACATAATTTTTTTCCCTAGATAAATAACTGAATTTTAATTGTTGTCCTTTGTGCTCAGCAAATCTCCCAGTTTCTAAATCAAGGTCAGTTACCTTGAGGCTTAGGTGAGAAGGAAGTGCCCTTAATATCTTCCTGATTGCTGGGCTGGATCCCATTGTCTGGCTGTTGAACTCGTGGAGTCTCAGGCTTATATCAGCTTAGGCAGTGCCTTGTGAACCTCTTGTTTTAACTATGTGTGATTAGAATATAGAAGAATTAGGTTTAAAACCCAATGAAGCCATACTTCACCAGACATTCAGTCAATTTAGGTTTCAAGCTATAGGTGGGGTGAGTTTTCTTTAGTAGAGCTGAGTTCTCTTCCATATCTGTTGAGAATTCTTCATTTAGGCTGAGTTTATATCTCTTGAAAGATATTGTTGGAAGCATCAAGAAGTAACCAATGCATACTAACAGTCTTACTTTTTCTCAAGCTAGAGGCTTGGTTAGTTCTTTTAAAATACTAACTTTCAAAGTGACAGTTTGAATAAACATTTTGCTGTGGCATAGCAGGAGTCAGCAACGTTTCGTCTTGCTCTCCATTCATCATCACCTACTGCTCAGTCTCCAAGTCAGTACCACATATTATATAGGTTCTGATAGGGCAGCTATCAAATTCTGTGTTAGTTAGGACGTGGGTTCAGCCACTGTAACAATGACCCTAAATTACAAGGGCTTAATCAAAATAGAGATTTACCTCTCTTCCACCTTACAGCCCAGGCATACACAGCCCAGAGCTAAGTTCCATTATGTTGGGGATCCAGGATCCTTCTGTTTTGTTGCTCCACCATCCTTTGAGTGTTACTCCTGTCTACATGTTCCAAGATGGTGCACCACCACCACTTCTGCATTTCAGCCAGTGAGAAGAGAAAAAAAAAAGGGAAGGCCCATCCCTTCCCTTTAAGGCTCTGTACTGTTCACATTAACCTGAACTTAACCACATGGCTATATCTAGCTACAAGAGGCTTGAAATATACAGGGTATTCAGATAAAAATTTTGTTAATAGTAAAAGTGTTATTAAAGACAAAGTGTAGAATAGATTTTGGACTATTGTTAACAATTTATGTCACAAACATGGGATACACACTTGGATCTTTAAGAACAAGAACAAAACCAAAACCAACCAATAACCAAACAAAAAGCCTTTATCATCACACTGAAACTAGATAGGATAATTGTGAAGTACAGTACCTAAGACTTCAATGCTAGGGTGACTGCATGATATATAAATTTAACTGTCTTTATAACAATTTAGTCTGCAGTTTGCCTTGCAGAGACTGCAGTGAATATGCTCATGTGCATTACATTTGAGATTATGTGCTTAAAAATTTATTTCTTCACTTGAGAGTTGTGTTTTTTCCTCATTAATACTTAATGAGGTATGAAATAGAGAGTAGAAGCATAATAACATTGTGTGTCAAGCATTTCCACCAAAGTTCCCCTAATTGCAGAGAGAGAAAATGTGTATTGTACTCTCAAGTTGGAAATTTCTTGGTGGGAGGCCTCAAGTTTTATCTTAAAAATTAGTACAAATTTTGTATTGTACTCCATTTTGTATACTCATTCTATAAATATGTTTGTTTTTAATATGAAAATATTTACATTACTTATTTTACCAAATATAAAGTTCGTACTCCAGGAAGACATACATCATTTATACTGTGTCTCTTACATTAATACATACCTCTTGGGGTATGCATGAAATCATTGAGAACTTGGGTAGTTAGATTCATAAAACTCACACTATATACTTTATTTACATTCATTAGCAACCAGTGATGAAATGAAAAGATAACTGATATGGCTACTGCTGGGAGTTATTTTCAGGTCTATCTCCTTCCTTATCCCATGTCCCCTTCCCTATATTCCCAGTGGTTGCCTCCTCAGCCCATTGCTTTCACATGGTTGATTCCTCATTCTTGAAGTGTCTAATCAAATGTCACATTTTTGAGAAATAACTTCCTTGACCATGGCAGAGAGACTCTAAGGTGACATTCAATGATCCTTGCATCCTGGTGTTCATGCCTTTCTGAAATCCCCTCTGCTTCAGTTTGGGCAGTATCTGTGACTTGCTTCTAATCAGTAGAACTTGGCACGAGTGATGGGAAGTCACTCCATGACTGCGTTATGT
Organism: Orcinus orca; assembly: GCF_937001465.1. Lineage (NCBI taxonomy): Eukaryota > Metazoa > Chordata > Mammalia > Artiodactyla > Delphinidae > Orcinus > Orcinus orca. The sequence goes on along the minus strand of NC_064569.1, from coordinate 30,435,820 downwards.
TATTTAAGACTCAGTTTTAGCAGACTGGAGCAAGAAATTTTCTTGGTAGTTTTGAAGCAATAAGCTGTCATGTTTTCAGAGGGCCATACAGGTAGGACCTGACAATGGAATGAGGGAGTTGAGAGCTTCTCATCCGCCAGCAAGGAAAAAAGAACCTCAGTCCTACAACTGCAAGCAACTGAATTTTGCCACTAACTTGAATGAGCTTGGAACAGAATCCTGAAACTCTAGCTGAGAACGCTGCCCAGCTTATGGCTTGATATCAGCCTGGTGAGACTTTGAGCAGAGGTCTCAGCCTGGATTTCTTTTCTACAGAAACTGTGAGATAATAAATGTGTATTGTCTTAGGCCCTAAGCTTGTAGAAATTTAATACACAGCAAAATAAAATGAATTTAGATATTAGGAATCCTATGTTGCTTGAGGGGGAAAAAATCCACATACCACATCCTACTTTCCTTCCTCGTAGTTGTATCTGTCCACAGTTGGGGCAGCCTTGTCCAAGGATTGTGGAGTGGGGAATGCAATCCAGAATAAGGTTTACAAACTTCAACTTCTGTCAACTTGCATTGAGCTTTCTTGTCTGAGCTCATCCTGTGAACCACTGATTATACTACTATAGTGTGAAGCAGCTTAACTTTGCAATGACTAGAAACCCAAGTTATTAGGAATAGCACTTTAGTAGAGTTCTGTTATATCTCTACAGGTAATATAAGGTTGCTATAAAATAAAGATCTAATAATAATCACTATTAGGCTTTATTTTAAATGAAAAATACTCCATTAGTAAAAAATCGTGTTCCTTTGTTTTTCTGTGTGTGTGAAGTGTAGTTGACGAGTTGACATACAATATTATGTTAGTTTTAGTTGTACAGCATACTGATTCAACATTTGAATGCATTATAAAATGATCACCGTGATAAGTCTAGTAACCGTCTGTCCTCACACAAAGTTATTACAGTATTATTGCCTATATTTTTATGCTGTATATTACATCCTTGTGACTTGTTTATTTTATAACTGTAAATTTGTACCTCTTAATCCCCTTCATCTATTTTGCCCAGTCCCTCATTCTGCCTCCTCTCTGACAACTGCCACTTTGTTCCCTGTATCTATGAGTCTCTTTTCATTTTGTTTTGCTTGTTTGTTTAGATACCTCATGTAAGTGAGATCATATGGCATTTATCTTTCTCAGTCTAATTTATTTCACTTAGCATAATACCCTCTAGATCCACCCATGCTGTTGCAAATGGCAAGATTTCATTCTTTTTTATGGCTAAGTTTTTTTTTCTAGATGATTTCTAATCTCATACCATTGTGTTTGGAAAAGACGCTTGATATGATTTCAGTCTTCTTAAATTTACTGAGACTTGTTTTGTGGCCTAGCGTGAGATCTATCCTGGGTAATGTTCCATGTGCTCTTGAAAAGAATGTGTATTCTGCTGTTTTTGAATGAAATATTCTTTGTATATCTATTAATTCCATCTGATCTAATGTGTAATTTAAGGGCTGTGTTTCCTTATTGATTTTCTGTCTGGATTATCTGTTCATTGATGTAATTGGTGCTAAAGTCCCCTACTATTATTGTGTTACTGTCAACTTCTCCCTTTATGCTTGTTAACATTTGCTGTATGTATTTTGGTGCTCCTATGTTGAGTGTGTATATATTTACAATTGTTATATTTTTAAGTTGGATTGATCCCTTTATTTTATAATACCCTTCTTTGTCTCTTGTTACAGTCTTTGTTTTAAAGTCTATTTTGTCTGATATAAGTATTGCTACCCTGACTTTCTTTTGATTTCCATTTGTATGGAATACCTTTTTCTATCCCCTCACTTTCAGTCTGTGTATGCCTTTAGATCTGAAGTGAATCTCTTGTAGGCAGCATATAGATAGGTCTTTTTTTTTTAAAAATCAATTTAGCCATCCTATCTCTTTTGATTGGAGCATTTAGTCCACTTACATTTAAAGTAAATATTGATAGGTAGGTATTTATTGCCACTTTTTAAATTGTTTTCTGATAGTTTTTGTAATTCTTCTCTGTTCATTTCTTCTCTTGCTCTTTTCCCTTGTGATTTGATGACTGTCTTTAGAGTTATATTTGGATTCTTTTCTCTTTATTTTTTGTGTATCTTTATAGGTTTTTGATTTGTGGTTACCACAACCTATGTATATAGATGTCTATTTTAAGTTGATAGTCTCTTAGTTTGAATACATTATAACAGCTCTTCATCTTTACCATCCCCACCCATCCCAACATTGTATGTTTTTGACATCACATTTTATATTGTTTTGTTTTGTGAATCCTTTAACTACAGATTGTGGGTATCAATGATTTTACTTTTAGAAGTAGTACTTTTACTTCTTTTGTCTTCTAACCTTCCTACTAGCTTTATAAGTGGTTGATTACGATATGTTTGCCTTTACCATTAGATTTTTCCTTTCATAATTTCCGTATTTCTAGTTGTGGCCTTCTTTTCCACTTAGAGAAGTTTCTTTAACATTTCTTATAAGGCCAGTTTATTGGTGATAAACTCTTAAGTTTTTGCTTGTCTGTAAAAGCTTTATCTCCATCAATTCTGAATGATAACCTTGCTGGATAGAATATCCTTATAATATTGGTTGTACATTTTTTCCTTTCATCACTTTGAATATATTGTGCCATTCTCTTCTGGCCTGAAAAATTTCTGCTGAAAATTCAGCTAACTCTCTTATAGGAGTTTCCTTGTTGGTAACTAGTCGCTTTTCTCTTGTTGCTTTTAAGATAGTCTCTTTAATTTTTACCATTTACTTACTATGTATCTTGATGTGGACCTCTTTGGGTTCTTCTTGTTTGGAACTCTGCTTCCTGTACTTGGATGTTTGTTTCCTTCTCCAAGTCAGGGAAGTTTTCACCTATTATTTCACCTATTATTTCTTCAAATAGGTTCTCTGCCCTTTTCTCTTTCTTCTCCTTCTGGGACCCTTATAATGCGAATGTTGGTATGCTTGATATTGCCACAGAGGTCCTCATTTTTTAAAAATCGCCTTTTTTCCCTTTCAGCTTGGTTGATTTCCACTACTTTGTCTTCCAGATTGCTGGTCTGTTCTTTTTTTTTTTTTTAAGAAGCAAATGGGAGACTTGTCTTTCCCTGCATTAAGTCTTATTTTCAATGTGCAACATAATAGATTTAGTAAGGAGCCTCTAGTATAACCACACTTAATGACATTCTTGATCCAGTGATTTTCTCAGAAACAGGCAAAGAATTTAAATAAGTTGACCAATTTGGAAGCCATTTGGTATGCCAGGGTCATGTAATCTACTGTTGTTTCCCGTTTTTCATTTCAGTATTGTATTCTTCAGCTCCGATTGCTTTTTTTTTTAATATTTTCTAATTCTTTGTTGAAGTTTTCACTTTGTTCATCTATTCTTCTCCATAGTTCAGTGATCATCTTTATGATCATTATCTTGAACTTGCTTATCTCCATTTCGTTTAGTTCTTTTTCTGAGGTATTGTCTTGCTCCTTCATTTGTAACATATTCCTTAGCCTTCTCATTTCTTTCTAATCTCTGTGGGTTTTTTTCTATGTATTAGGTAGGTTGGTTATGTTTCCTGAGCTAGGAGAAGTGGCCTTATACATGAGATGTCTTATGTGGCCCAGCAGCATGCTCCCTTCTCACCACCAGAGGTTGGTGCCCCAGGGGTGTCTTCTGTGTGAGCAGCATGCACCCTTTGGTTGTGGTAGGCTCAACTACTGTGGATTCCTAGTAGGTGGGTCTGGGCCCTAGTCTGTTTGGCTGTGAGTCCCTGCCTCATGCAGTTTCTGCATGTGCACTAGTGGCTGAATCAGGCCTCCTGGGCAGCTTGCTGTGAGTAGAACACCCAGTGCTCTTCTACTGCTATGGATGCGCTGTTGGGCAAGGCAGGCCCCTGGTGTGGCTGACAGAGGCCTGGCTGCTTGAGTGTGATGAGGTCATCCTGATGGTTGGGGTAGGCCCCTGGCATGGCTGGCTGTGAGACCTGGTGTCATGTGATTGCTGTGGGCCCACTGGTAGGTGGGATAGGCCCCTGGCACAGCTGATTGTAAGCCCTAGCATCATGCAACTGGTGAGTGTGTGCTGGTGTGTGGGGCAGACAGGCTGGTGGTAGTAGGCCTGAGGGAGGAATCTAAAATGGTGCTTGTCAGCTCTGATGTCAGCACAGTAGAATGAGTTCATAAAAATGGTTGCCACCAGTGTTTCATTCCCTCAGGGGAGTCCCAGTTGCCTCCTGACTCTCTGGGAGGCCCTCCAAGATAGGCACGTGGGTCTGACCCAGACACCTTTCAAACTGCTGCCCCAGTGTTGGGACTTGGAGTGTGTGAGATTTTGTACACACCCTTTAAGAGTGGAGTCTCAGTTTCCTACAGCCTTCCTGGCTCTCCTTCAGGTTTTTAAAGTCAGAATTTCTGGGAACTCATCTTCCTAGTGCAGTATACATGGGCTGGGGAGACTGATGTGGATCTTGGACCTCTTGCTACCCAGGGAGGACCTTCACAGTTGTGACATTTCTCCTGCTTGTGGATCACTGAACTGGGAGTGTGGGGTTTGACTTAACTGTGCATTTGCCCCTCCTAACCTTCTTGTGGCTCCCTCTTTATATCTTTAACTGTGGAACATCATTTTTTCTGCTAGTGTTAAGGTCATTCTCAGAGATAGTTGCTCTGTAAGTAGCTGTGATTCATTTATACATTTAATTTCTTTTTCCTCAAAATCCTAGCTATTCAGGAATCCTATGAAATGTCATCTTCTCCCTTCTTGTCATGATTATACTTTTTTGCCTTTTCTAACTTGGGGTGATACCTTTCACCTGTTTTATCATAAAGCTTTGACTCGAGTGCTGCATCAGCATGATGTATAGCTTATTAGAAATGCAGATTCACAGCTGTCACCCACACTCTAAACATCAGAATCTGTATTTTTATAAACCCCCCATGTAATTCATATATACATTAAAGTTTGAGAAGTTTTGCTCTAAGCCTCTTTTACACTATTTAATAGTATAATATATTATATTGAATTACACTTATTTTTGTATTTGCCTCATTTTCTTCATTTAAATAAAAAATTCCTAGGTGTTGGAAACTAGACGTTTATTCATTTTATTTCTCCTTCAGTGCCTAGCATGGTGTCTTACATATAGAGGTATCAAAAGTAACCTACACAATATATTATTTGTTAAGTTGACTCAACTCTAGGACAATTTATTTCTATTCTCTGGAAACCTCTAATTCTTATAGTTAGCTTAAAATATCTGATACTTGGGACATCATTTTGTTGATAAAGCAGGAACTTTCATAATCTACTTACAGTTAGACTTCTGCCAGAAAGGGAAAGCTAATGGATTAGAGAGTTCACTGTGGTTCACAAATCTCTAATGACATTTTTATTCAATTCCTAACACTCAGATTGTTTTTTCAGAATGTGCAAATGTAGATTGTACTAACTCTTTTGGTATCCATGCTAATGTATGAGATTACTTAAGCTTAATTAAGATTTGACTTTATTCTGTGTGATTCCTTAACACTCTTTACGCCGTGTCTCTATTAGCTAATGTATGAGATTTATCTATTTTCTCTGACCTTCAATTCAAGAAGAGGAGAAAGTGCATTTTATGCATTTATCAAAGATACTTTGTTCTCTGATATTTATCTATTACATTCATGGGCTAAAATGTCTGCAAGACAGCCAGCTTCCTTAGATACCTCCTCTTGCCCACCTCTTGCCAGGGGTATTTTCAATTCCTTCTTATCTTATTTTATGTACTCTCAAATTTTTTTCCATTGGAAAAAAAATTGGTAATAGACCAAATTAAACTGGTGAGAATTGTTTGGGAAATGCTATTTGCATGTTCCATTCCTGATACTTCATGAAATAAAATGATATCCATAAATGATATTCAGCTGGCTTTCTAAAAAACAATCTGTAAAAAGTGAAGGAATTTAACTATTGGAAGATTAATTTTATTGATTTAATTGAAATTAAATGTATAAATGAATCAACCAAAGAAACATGTGCTTTGGAGGAGGTGGATCAAGATGGAGGAGTAGGAAGACCCTGGGCTCATCTCCTCCCTCAGGCACACCAACATCAATTTTATTGAGAGGTAATTTCATTCTACATGGTATTGTATGGGGTGTGTCTATCTGTGTGTGTGACTATGTGTGTGTTTGTGTTTAGAAAAGTATTTGTTACCTATTTGTTTTGGGAGGGGGCTTCTAAAATTAGTTTAAAAATTCTATTTGAGTGAGACTCTTTCATGGTCAGTCCTGCCTCATAGCATTTAGCAAACATGATAGTATGAGATATTAGAATTGTGTCACAGAGGGAGTCCAGTGTGTTAGTCAGCTTAGGCTGTTATAACAAAATATGGTAGACTGGGTGGCTGTAGTACAAATTACTCAGTTTTGGAGGCTGGGTAGTCCAAGATCAGGGTACTGGCAGTTTCAGTTCATGGTGAGGATCCACTTCCTGGCTTGCAAATGGCCATCTTCTCTCTGTGTTCACATGGTGGGGAGAGAGTAAGAGAGGGAAAGGTCTCGTCTCTTTTCCTCTTCTTATTAAGGTCATTAATCCCATGACAGGAGCCCCAGAGTCATGACCTTGTCAAAATATAATTACCTTTCCAAAGGCCCCACCTCCAAATACCATCACACTGGGGATTAGGGCTTCAACATATGAATTTTGGGAAGATACTTTCAATTCATTGATATAGTATGAAAATAATTTTAAAAATCCAAGGCTGCTGAATCTGTTAAAAATGCCCCATTGGAGTGCAATCTATTTTATTAAATACAGAGTGTCCTTGGAAGTTAAGAGATATGGGCAGCCTTGCCCTCACAAACATGGTTAATGCTTTTATTTTATTGGCAACCAGATTACCTATAATTGTTCTTAGAATTATCGCAATATGAAGTTTTTAGAATTTTAGAGCTGACACTGAAGGGAACTTTAAGATCATCTAGTTCATCTCTCACCATATACAGGAATTTCCTCTACAACAATGGTTTTCAAACTTCTTTTATGAACCCCAAAATCCATTTCCTAAAATAAAATCATACAAATAAATAAGAAGCTGAATCTGCCATGCTTTAAAGAGAGTGATGAAAAATATGTTCTTCACCCTCCACCACACCCCAATTTGAAGTACCCTCAGGCAGAGGAGCTGAAAACCAAAGAAAGGTAATTTATTCCAAAATTGAATAACAAAGCCCAAACTTAATATATTACAGACAAACTCCAAATACGTAATTTTAAAAGACAGCTGCATCTCTGAGTATTTACAACAGACTATGGACATCTTGAAGGTGCCTGTCTCTAATAGTATGGACACTTGGCTTTTATAGGCCTGTTCTCAGAGGAGCCCTGGATTTCATGCAGAAGCCTTAGGGGCTGCTGTGTGTGGAGAGCCTAGTGGCAAGGAATTCCTGGGATACCTCCAGTAGGAATGATTTTGTTTTTATATTTTTTGCATATTGGGCTTCAGGACTAAGATTGTGTTTGGGAGGAAAGCAGGTAGTAGAAGTATTGACTGTGTGTGTGTATGAGGACCCTAGAGTAGGAGGGTCCATTACTAAAATAAAGTAAAAGTATCATTGCTCACCACTGCTTCTAAAGTTTGGTGCTGGGCTGACACTGTGTTAGAATCACTTGGAGAACTAATTAAAAATTTAAGTTCTGGGCCCCACATCTGGAAATTCTGATTCAATAGGTCTGGTGTGGGACCTGGCAATATGAATTAACAATATAACAAAACAAAAGAAATAAAAACACTGAAACATATCAGGTGATTCTCCCATGCAACCAGGTTTGAGGACTTGTACTACCTATCTGTTGTCAGTAGCTAATGTGCATACCTCCTTACCTCCTAAGGCAATCCATCTGTTTATTGATGGATTAATTTTTAAAAAGCTTTTTCCTTATTTTAAGCTGAAATGTACACCTCTATAATTTGACTGAATTCTCTGCTATGAGTGTACCTTGAGTAGGCTGATTATACGTCTCAGTTTTCCTAGGACTGTCCTAATTTATGACTGTTGTCCTAATATGGTGGTTAATAGTACTACTTTCCCTTTCAAAAGTATCCTGGTTTGGACAGTAAAATTTTATGGTCGTTCTAACTGACCTATGTTTTTACAAACAGATTGTTAATATGAAGTTAATTAGTTTCATGTTGCTGCTGTAACAAATTAACTATAAATTTAGTGGCTTAAAATAACCCACAAATGTAGTATATAGTTCTGGAGGTCAGAAGTCCTAAAATGGTTTGGTAGGACTACATTCCTTCGGGAAGTTCTAGGGGAGAATCCCTTTCTTTGACTTTCCTAGCTTCTAGAAGTTTCTTGCAGTCTTTGGCTTTTGGCCCTTTATTCCATATTCAAAGCCAGCAATGACTTTCTCATATTGTATCATTTTGACATTCCTCTGCTATAACAAATCTCCCTCTTCCTGCCTCTTATAAGGACACTGGTGATGACATTGGGCCACCTGGATAATCTGAGATAATCTCAAAATTCTTAATTTAATCATATCTGTAGAGTCTCTTTTACCATGTAAGATTCCAGGAATTTGGGACCATTATTCAGCCTGCTGTAAGGTACAACCTATTGTTATATTGAGCTTCTTTGACTTATTTATTACTGTCATTGCAGTATTACACATGTCACCCGTCTGACTATTCTGTGTTCAGAATTAGCGTAAACAGTAGTTTTAATCGTTATGGTCTTAAAATAGTAGGATTCAGTGTAATAAAGAGTAATAAGGTATCCTCCTGTATTAGTTTACTATTGCTTTATAAAAAATTATCAGAGATTTAGTGACTTTAATAGCACACATTTATTATATCTCAGTTTCTATGGATCAAGAGTCCAGGCACAGCTTAGCTGAATTATCTGCTCAGATCTCACAAGGTTGTAATCAAGGTGTCAGTCAGGGCTATACTTCACATGTAGTTCTCACTGGCTTCCGCTAAGCTCATTCAGGTTGGTGGCAGAGTTCAGATCCTTGTGATTTTGTGACTGAGGTCTCCATTTCTTGCTAACTATTGTTAGGGGATTGCTTTCATCTCCTAAAGACATCCACTTCTTTAGGCCGTTTGAGACATGATTATTAGCCCTTTTCTTGCAATCCAGCAGGAGCTTGTCTCTCTGATGCTTCATCTTCTTTTAAAGGTGCACCTGCCTGATTAGGTCAGGGCCACCCAGGGTGATTTCTCTATGGTTAACTCCAAATCAACTGGTTAGTAACAGAATTGGAAGTGATATCCCATCATATTTACAGGTTCTATCACAGTTAAGGGGCAAAAATTAAATATGGGTGTGGATCATTGCAGATCATCTTAAAACTCTATACCACATTTTCTTGAGAAAAATAGGTTTTCCTTACCTTGGTTTTGACCTTTACTTTGGATTTCTTGAGAGATGACAGAATTATGACTTATTTTAGTGTTTATGGTAGATAATTATTTTTTCTTCATGGTAAAAATTGGTTATCAGTAATGTATGTTCGTTTGTTTATAATCAGAATCTTCATCTACACAATATCATACTTATAAAATATTATTTCCACTTCTAAGAAGCAGAGCTGAAATGACAAGTCTTTTTCCCTTCCAAAGAATGATTATAAACACAAGTAATATACACTTGGGATGAAGGATGTACTATTGTCATTATATAAAGTCATAATACCAGTTTTTCTCATGATGAGATAGTTTAATAAACATATAGTAATTATTAAGCATAGAAAGAGACCTCCCCTTTTCCTCAAGAACACAAATAGTTTCATCTTGAAAAAACTTTATAGGAATATTTTTGAAAATTCTGTATATAACTAGGATGGAGTATAATAAGAATAATAGATGGTATTAGAAACCTATTGATCTCAGAGTTGAAATATCATCTAGTTATCACAATACTCTCATTCTGAGATGATTTTTCTCTCCTTACTCTTCCCCTCTTGCTGCTTCTTCCACCATTCCTTCAAGTTTTAAAAACAAAACTGAAGTGTTAATTAAATCTTTTAAATTGTAAGTATTAAAAATACTAATTCTATTGACCAAGAGAGATGACGCTTTTTAAACTTTGCTATTACCTATTACACAGTTAACAGTAACATCCATTACTTATATCCCAAACTCCAGCTCTTCTCAGGAAAGAGAATGGGTTAATGACTTGCTTGTGAAGGGCTGGAGAATTGTAGGGACCTTGGAAGCTCTCTGTTTTAGATCAATATTTATATCAGGAATCGGAGTGAAAGGGATTGATGACAGTGGTAGTGCTAAAAAAGGGTTGTTGCCCTTTTCTGAGATTAATCCTGATTTGGTTGGGATATTGGCAGGAAACAGATGATACATTCAGACAAGATGATTGGGGAGAGTGTTGTAGAGGATGGGCAGCATGAAGGGAAGCTACAAAGGATGAGGCAGTACTCTGATCTTAGCAATAGTAGGGGGACACCTATTGTTGTGGTGTCCTGATCGGAGGTGTGGCTTTTGTTAGAGGGATGCAGCCCATACCAGGACCTGGCAGGGAAGGAACCAGGAGAATTAATATCCTGACCTCATTCCTCTCCTACCCTACCATGTCCTACTCGTGAGTCCTACTGGAAGCTGAGAGCAAGGAAACTCATTGTCGTAGCTCATGACGGTTAGTCTTCTAGGGCACAGGGTAAGGTGAAGATGAGTGAAGAATACATCTGGAGGGGAAAACTAAAAAGTGTTTGGCAGAGATCTCTAAAATGGCTTGTGACATCTTTCATCCTGCAAGACTAGGGTGTTCATTTAGAGGATAATGTCTTAGTTGGGAGGCCTACTTAGGTCGTGTCATAACATTAATAAAATATTCCTAAATTCTAGTAACTCATTATCCTCGTGCTTCTACTCCAAAAGACTGTGTTACAACAAGGAACAAATATACTTTAAATATCTTTGTCTTTGTTTTGCCTTTTCTCCCTTCTCAGCCTGGAAACTTCTAATCGCCATTCAAAACCTAGGTCAAATATAATTTCCTGTTGAAGCTTTTCCTGTACCTATGCATTATCCTCTGGCTAATCTTTATTCCATTTCTCCTTTGTATATAATATTCAATTGAGCACATATTTAATTTTCTTCTAGCTCTTTGTTTTTTTTTCCTCTCCCTTGGCTACCCTCTTCAAGTTTTTTGTTTATGTCTTTAAGGTCCTTGCTTTATACACTATTTGACATATAGTAGGTACTCCACAAGGATTTGTTGACTCAATGAAGTTTTCTGATGGCCTAGGATTATAGATATGCTACCACATACAGTCACCAGCAACAACAGAAATTTTATGAGCACTTTGGACATTAGGCAGGTGGAACATGTCATCATTTAAAGTACCCCCTTTCCTTATTCCCTTAGCTTTTTGGAGTAGAAGATTTTATATTTCTGGGAGAGCTGCCAAAGAAGAAAGGCCCAGAGTTTCTAAAAGGATTAATTATAGGATCCAGAGGATTAGACTTTTCTCCAAATCTAGAAATTGGCTACTTTTTCCTTTATATTGTTAGCTGATGTGCACTATTTCAATGTAGTTCTCTGAACATCTGATACTCAAACCCTGTGAAAGATACTAGTTTTGTCACTTAAGAGAGAGCTTCTCTCAACGTGCAGTATCCTTAGTTGAAACATGGGGATAAAAATGTATGATACTTGGGAGTGAAATTCAGAGGAAGATGACACAATGTCTCATCATCCTATTTCCCCCCACTTTTTCTCCGTAATTAGCCAATGCAGAACTGCACTTGAGGGAAATAAATCTTTGCTCTTCCAACTGGTTTGCAAGCCAGAGACTGAGTAGCTTAGTTTAAGAATCACAGTCTCAAATATTAACTATATGCACTGTGCTTTAAGCATTTTAATTGAAAATAGATGTGTCTAAGCATATCTTTTGCTGTTCCTGAATAAGAAAAATCTTGAGTAAGGTGGACCACAGAGAGATGAGGCAGTAGGACACATAGCTAATTACACAGGTGAGGATAAGATTTCTGAGTAATTTAAAAAACTGATTTATCATTAATGGATTAAAAAGTGAAGTTCTTCTCACCATCTCTATTATTCACAAAAGTGTATACTTACTGGTCCCTTGTACACACTGCTGTTCTTTATTGTTCTTAGGCTTTTTACATACTTACTCTCTTTAGTGGAATTACTGAGGTGTGTTTCTTTCTTTCTTTTTTAATACAGCAGGTTCTTATTAGTCTTCAATTTTATACACATCAGTGTATACATGTCAATCCCAATCGCCCAATTTATCACACCACCATCCCCACCCCACCCCCACAGCTTTCCCCCTTGGTGTCCATGCGTTTGTTCTCTACATCTGTGTCTCAACTTCTGCCCTGCAAACCAGTTCATCTGTACCATTTTTCTAGGTTCCACATACATGCGTTAATATACAATATTTGTTTTCCTCTGACTTACTTCACTCTGTACGACAGTCTCTAGATCCATCCACGTCTCAACAAATGACCCAATTTCGTCCCTTTTTATGGCTGAGTAATATTCCATTGTATATATGTACCACAGCTTCTTTATCCATTTGTCTGTTGATGGGCATGTAGGTTGCTTCCATGACCTGGCTATTGTAAATAGTGCTGCAATGAACATTGGGGTGCATGTGTCTTTTTGAATTAAGGTTTTCTGTGGGTATATGCCCAGTAGTGGGATTGCTGGATCATATGGTAATTCTATTTTTAGTTTTTTTTTTTTTTTTTTTTTTTTGCGGTACGCAGGCCTCTCACTGCTGTGGCCTCTTCTGCTGCGGATCACAGGCTCTGGACGTGCAGGCTCAACGGCCATGGCTCACGGGCCCAGCCGCTCCATGGCATGTGGGATCTTCCCGGACCGGGGCACGAACCCGTGTCCCCTGCATCCGCAGGCGGACTCCCAACCACTGCGCCACCAGAGAAGCCCTATTTTTAGTTTTTTAAGGAACCTCCATGCTGTTCTCCATAGTGGCTATATCAATTTACATTCCCACCAACAGTGCAAGAGGGTTCCTTTATTCTCCACACCCTCTCCAGCGTTTGTTGTTTGTAGATTTTCTGATGATGCCCATTCTAACTGGTGTGAGGTGATACCTCTTTGTAGTTTTGATTTGCATTTCCCTAATAATTAGTGATGTTGATCAGCTTTTCATGTGCTTCTTGGCCATCTGTATGTCTTCTTTGGAGAAATGTCTATTTAGGTCTTCTGCCCATTTTTGGATTGGGTTGTTTGTTTTTTAATATTGAGCTGCGTGAGCTGTTTATATATTTTGGAGATTAATCCTTGTCTGTTGATTCGTTTGCAAATATCTTCTCCCATTCTGAGGGTTGTATTTTCATCTTGTTTATGTTTTCCTTTGCTGTGCAAAAGCTTTTAAGTTTCATTAGGTCCCATTTGTTTATTTTTGTTTTTATTGCCATTACTCTAGGAGGTGGATCAAAAAAGATGTTGCTGTGATTTACGTCAAAGAGTGTTCTTCCTCTGTTTTCCTCTAAGAGTTTTATAGTGTCCAGTCTTACATTTAGGTCTCTAAGCCATTTTGAGTTTATTTTTGTGTATGGTGTTGGGGAGTGTTCTAATTTCATTCTTTTACATGTAGCTGTCCAGTTTTCCCAGCACCACTTATTGAAGAGACTGTCTTTTCTCCATTGTATATCCTTGCCTCCTTTGTCATAGATTAGTTGACCATAGGTGCATGGGTTTATCTCTGGGCTTTCTATCTTTTTCCATTGATCTATTTTTCTGTTTTTGTGCCACTACCGTATTGTCGTGATTACTGTAGTTTTGTAGTGTAGTCTGAAGTCAGGGAGTCTGATTCCTCCAGCTCCGATTTTTTCCCTCAAGACTGCTTTCGCTATTCGGGTTCTTTTGTGTCTCCATACAAATTTTAAGATTTTTTGTTCTAGTTCTGTAAAAAATGCCAGTGGTAATTTGATAGGGATTGCATTGAATCTATAGATTGCTTTGGGTAGTATAGTCATTTTCACAATGTTGATTCTTCCAATCCAAGAACATGGTATATCTCTCCATCTGTTGGTATTGTCTTTAATTTCTTTCATCAGTGTCTTATAGTTTTCTGCATACAGGTCTTTTGTCTCCCTAGGTAGATTTATTCCTAGGTATTTTATTCTTTTTGTGGCAATGGTAAATGAGAGTGTTTTCTTAATTTCTCTTTCAGATTTTTCATCATTAGTGTATAGAAATGCAAGAAATTTCTGTGTATTAATTTTGTAACCTGCAACTTTACCAAATTCATTGATTAGCTCTTGTAGTTTTCTGGTGGCATCTTTAGGATTCTCTATGTATAGTATCATGTCATCTGCAAACAGCGACAATTTTACTTCTTTTCCAATTTGTATTTCTTTTATTTCTTTTTCTTCTCTGATTGCTGTGGCTAGGACTTCCAAAACTGTGTTGAATAATAGTGGTAAGAGTGGACATCTTTGTTTTCTTCCTGATCTTAGAGGAAATGCTTTCAGTTTCTCACCATTGAGAATGATGTTTGCTATGGGTTTCTCATATATGGCTTTTATTATGTTGAGGAAGGTTCCTTCTATTCCCACTTTCTGGAGAGTTTTTATCATAAATGGGTGTTGAATTTTGTCAAAAGCTTTTTCTGCATCTATTGAGATGATCATATGGTTTTTCTTCTTCAATTTGTTAATATGGTGTATCACATTGATTGATTTGCGTATATTGAAGAATCCTTGCATCCCTGGGATAAATCCCACTTGATCATGGTGTATGATCCTTTTAATGTGTTGTTGAAATCTGTTTGCAAGTATTTTGTTGAGGATTTTTGCATCTATATTCATCAGTGACATTGGTCTGTAATTTTCTTTTTTTGTAGTTTCTTTGTCTGGTTTTGATATCAGGGTGATGGCAGCCTCATAGAATGAGTTTGGGAGTGTTCCTTCCTCTGCAGTTTTTTGGAAGAGTTTGAGACGGATGGCTGTTAGCTCTTCTCTAAATGTTTGATAGAGCTCACCTGTTAAGCCATCTGGTCCTGGACTTTTGTTTGTTGGAAGATTTGTAATCACAGTTTCAATTTCATTACTTGTGATTGGTTTCTTCATATTTTCTATTTCTCCTGGCTCAGTCTTGGAAAGGAAAGTTATACCTTTCTAAGAATTTGTCCATTTCTTCCAGGTTGTCCATTTTATTGGCATAGAGTTGCTTGTAGTAGTCTCTTACGATGCTTTGTATTTCTGTGGTGTCCATTGTAACTTCTCCTTTTTCATTTCTAATTTTATTGATTTGAGTCCTCTCCCTCTTTTTCTTGATTAGTCTGGCTAATGGTTTATCAATTTTGGTTTTCTTCTCAAAGAACCAGCTTTTAGTTTTATTGATCTTTGCTATTGTTTTCTTTGTTTCGTTTTCATTGATTTCTGCTCTGATCTTTATGATTTCTTTCCTTCTGCTAACGTTGTGTTTTGTTCGTTCTTCTTTCTCTAGTTCCTTTAGTTGTAGGGTTAGATTGTTTATTTGAGATTTTTCTTCTTTCTTAGGTAGGCTTGTATAGCTATAAACTTCCCTCTTAGAACTGCTTTTCCTGCATCCCATAGGTTTTGAATCATCGTGTTTTCATTGTCATTTGTCTCTAGGTATTTTTTGATTTCCTCTTTGATTTCTTCAGTGATCTCTTGGTTATATAGTAACGTATTGTTTAGCCTCCATGTGTTTGTGTTTTTTATGTTTTTTCTCACTGTAATTGATTTCTAATCTCATAGCGTTGTGGTCAGAAAAGATGCTTGATATGATTTCAATTTTCTTAAATTTCGTGAGGCTTGATTTGTGACCCAAGTAGTGATCTATCCTGTAGAATGTTCCATGAGCACTTGAGAAGAAAGTGTAATCTGCTGTTTTGGTGTGGAATGTCCTATAAATATCAATTAAATCTATCTGGTCTATTGTGTCATTTAAAGCTTGTGTTTCCTTATTAATTTTCTGTTTGGATGATCTGTCCATTGGTGTAAGGGAGATGCTAAAGTCCCCCACTATTTTTGTTACTGGCGATTTCCTCTTTTATACCTGTTAGCAGTTGCCTTATGTATTGAGGTGCTCCTATGTTGGGTGCATATATATTTATAATTGTTATATCTTCTTCTTGGATTGATCCCTTGATCATTATGTAGTGTCCTTCCTTGTGTCTTGTAACATTCTTTATTTTAAAGTCTATTTTATCTGATATGAGTATTGCTACTCCAGCTTTCTTTTGATTTCCTTTTGCATGGAATATCTTTTCCCATGCCCTCACCTTCAGTCTGTATGTGTCCCTAGGTCTGAAGTTGGTCTCTTGTAGACAGCATGTATATGGGTCTTGTTTTTGTATCCATTCAGCAAGCCTGTGTCTTTTGGTTGGAGCATTTAATCCATTCACGTTTAAGGTAATTTGTATATGTATGTTCCTATGACCATTTTCTAAATTGTTTTGGGTTTGTTTTTGTAGGTTTGTTTCTTCTCTTGTGTTTCCCACTTAGAGAAGTTCCTTTAGCATTTGTTGTAGAGCTGGTTTGGTGGTGCTGACTTCTCTTAGCTTTTGCTTGTCTGTAAAGTTTTTGCTTTCTCTGTCAAATCTGAATGAGATGCCGGGTAGAGTAATCTTGGTTGTAGGTTCTTCCCTTTCCTCACTTTAAGTATATCATGCCAGTCCCTTCTGGCTTGTAGAGTTTTTGCTGAGAAATCAGCTGTTAACCTTATGGGAGTTCCCTTGTATGTTTTTTGTCATTTTTCCCTTGCTGCTTTTAATACTTTTTCTTTGTCTTTAATTTTTGCCAGTTTGATTACTATGTGTTTCGGCATATTTCTCCTTGGGTTTATCCTGTATGGGGCTCTCTCCGCTTCCTGGACTTGTGTGGCTGTTTCCTTTCCCATGTTAGGGAAGTTTTCGACTATAATCTCTTCAAATCTTTTCTCGGATCCTTTCTCTCTCTTTCTTCTCCTTCTGGGACCCGTATAAAGCAAATGTTGTTGCCTTTAATGTTGTCCCAGAGGTCTCTTAGGCTGTCTTCATTTCTTTTCATTCTTTTTTCTTTATTTTGTTCCACAGCAGTGAATTCCACCATTCTGTTTTCCAGGTCACTTATCCGTTCTTCTGCCTCAGTTATTCTGCTATTGTTTCCTTCTAGTGTAGTTTTCATTTCAGTTATAATATTGTTCATCTCTGTTTGTTTGTCCTTTAATTCTTCTAGGTCTTTGTTAAACATTTCTTGCATCTTCTCGATCTTTGCCTCCATTGTTTTTCTGAAGTCCTGGATCATCTTCACTATCATTATTCTGAATTCTTTTTCTGGAAGGTTGCCTATCTCCACTTCATTTAGTTGTTTTCTGGAGTTTTACCTTGTTCCTTCATCTGGTACATAGCCCTCTGCCTTTTCATCTTGTCTATCTTTCTGTGAATATGTTTTTTTTTTTTTCCACAGGCTACAGGATTGTAGTTCTTCTTAATTCTGCTCTCTGCCATCTGGTGGATGAGGCTTTCTAAGAGGCTTGTGCAAGTTTCCTGGTGCTAGGGTTTGATGGTGGGTAGAACTGACTGTTGCTCTGGTGGGCAGAGCTCAGTAAAACTTTAATCCACTTGACTGCTGATGGGTGGGGCTGGGTTCCCTCCCTGTTGGTTGTTTGGCTTGAGGAAACCCAACACTGGAGCCTACTTGGGCTCTTTGGTGAGACTAATGGCAGACTCTGGGAGGGCTCATGCCAAAGAGTACTTCCCAGAACTTCTGCTGACAGTGTCCTTTTCCCCATGGTGAGCCACAGCCGCCCCCACCCCCGCCCCCCGCAGGATACTCTCCAACACTAGCAGGTAGGTCTGGTTCAGTCTCCCCTGGGGTCACTGCTCCTTCCCCTAGGTCCCAATGTGCACACTACTTTGTGTGTGCCTCCAAGAGTGGAGTCTCTGTTTTCCCCAGTCCTGTCAAAGTCCTGCAATCAAATCCCACTAGCCTCAAACTCTGATTCTCTAGGAATTCCTCCTCCTGTTGCCGGACCCCCTGGTTGGGAAGCCTGACATGGGGCTCAGAACCTTCACTCCAGTGGGTGGACTACTGTGGTATAAGTGTTCTCCAGTCTGTTAGTCACCCACCCAGCAGTTATGGGATTTGATTTTACTGTGATTGTGCCCCTCCTACCATCTCATTGTGGCTTCTCCTTTGTTTTTGGATGTGGGGTATCGTTTTTGGTGAGTTCCAGTGTCTTCCTGTTGATGATTGTCCAGCAGCTAGTTCTGTTTCTTTCTTGAATGTTTTGAAGAAATATGTTTCTTCCCATCAACCATCATTGTAATTAAAGATCCACTTGGGGGAATTTCTTTTTGTGGACTTGTGTTACATATTATTTACGCAGTGCCTGATCTTTTAGGAAAATAATTCAGCAAGGCCACAAATGGTCTAGCAAGTTCCTCTAGCATGTCAGGATTTCTCTTCTAGAATAGAAGGTAGAGGGTTAAAGTAGTGCAGATTCTTAATGTGTGTCTACTAACTGGAATGAACTAGGAGAGAATCAAACAAGGGATAGAAATTTCAGCCACTTATTTGTGGTGACAGAGTGCCCTAACTTTAGAAATGGAAGGGAGGAAATTAGTACAATATAATTAACTTTAAGATCAAGTTGAATACTAATATGTGTTGTCCAGTATAATGGTCATCTACTGACAAATGAGATAAAGGCAAAAGATCTGTTCAGGGAACAGATTTATTGGTGTCCTGTAAGAAGAACAAAGGTGTTAACAAGGTGCCAAGTGTGCTAGTTACAGATAGCTGTAGGTGAAAGAGCCACACAAAGTGGGAATCAGGTCAGATTATTGAGTAAACTAGAAAACTACCACAATCATGTGGGGATGAGATCAGAATAACTCAAGCAAAAAAAGAAGAGACAGTTTACAAAGACATTTAGGTAATGGAAAATTTTGTCATGTTTATGAAATTGTAGATTAAGGACAGCGATGTTCTAACAGGGCAAGAGATTAGCAATGACCAACGGCAAAAAGGAAGATATTTTGTGTCTTATTCTTTTTTTGTTTGTAGGGAAAAATAAAAATAACTTGACCAATCCCCTAGCAAAAGAAAGGCTATGTCTTGTGATACTTTTAATAAAACAGGAAACAGAGAGATAGGAGAGATGAGGGTATATGAAAAAGTCTGGTAAAACAAACAAAACTGCATGTGTTTAATTTAGAAATATAGGTTGGATTGCATGAATCTTTGTACTTAGGTTAATGAATGATATTAGTGCTACTTTTCTAATTAAAAAAATTATGGGTGTCTGCACAAGTCCTGGGAGGTTATAAATTGTATTTATATGCATTTATTTATTTTCCTTAAAGCAACATCACTTCAGTAACTACAAGTCATTGATTAGTTATTAGTCAAAATTCTCGTCACTAGCGTTTAATCAAATTTAGTATAGTATGAGGACAAAATATGCCATAACAATTTAATTCTGCTTAATTCAGGCTAAGAGAGTGACTTGCCAAAGGTCACAGTATGTGTTAAGACCTGTGCAGAGTCTGAGATTTTACCCTATTTACAAGTTAACAAGCTAGTCTTTCACTGTTTCATGTGTAGTGGCAGAAGACACAGGACTCCTGAGTTGGAGGCAAAGGACTTTTATTACTCACAGTACAGTAAGCATCATGAGTCTCATGTTGATTTGAACTGCTTCCTCATCCCCGCCCCCTTAATCCAAAGTAGGCAATGCAGGTAGAACTATTACATGGTTGCTGTGCAAGCAGTGACATATCAAGAAACACCAACCTTCTCATCACATGGAAAAATATATATTTTTTATTTAATATCTATTGATATATCTTTAGTATCTATATGAGATGATGGAAGGTCACTGAACTATTGTGGTTATCATTTCATGATGTATGTAAGTCAAATCATTATACTGTACAACTTAAACTTCTATACAGTGCTGTATGGCATTTATATCTCAATGAAACTGTAAGAAATAAAAAGAAACACTGGACTTGGGGATTCATTGTTTTTATTGTTTATTCACTGTTTCCATTGCTTTGCTGAAGCAAGCCAGCTCTTGGTCAGGTGGAAGACACTATCCCTAAAGGTTGCTTGCTGCAAATGCAACCTTGAGAAGTGATCCATGAAAAGAGTAGTTGGGGTTTTGCATTCTTGGCATACTCAGCAAGGATGTACAGGGATGCTCAGGTCTCATGGTGGGATGCTTCTTCCAATAATATGTGGCAGAATTAGACCTTAAATATAGTTTTACTGTATCATGACTTAAATTCTAGCTGAAAAGGAAGCCCTTTTCCCCCAGATATACTTATCTTATTTTTCTGTCTTCTCCAGGACATCTTGCAACTAGTCCTCGTAGCTTATTTGATATACTCAGTTACTAAATCCAGTTATGGTTATTATGAAGGCAGAGAACAGATAACAGGGCCCAGTTTAAGGAAACTTACTGGTCTTAGTCTCAGACTCTCCTCTAGTTTTCACTAGATACTGGCACTGCAAAGAGCCATAATAATGTTTTCATAAAGGAAGTTCCTTGTCCCTATGGCCACAGTAACATTGGCTATAAAAACTGGAGAGAATAATAGGAACTATAAGGAAATGTGGATGAGTGGTGTAATTAATGGTGGATATAAGGTGTGACAGAAGAAAAAGGTTGTTTATTAATACCTCTTTTAAGTCAGGGTTTTGCTTTTCCTAAGGGAATAATTAAAATAGAGTTTGAGGTTCGAAAGAACTTAAGGAATATTAAATCCAGGCTCCTATATTTATTTTACAGAGTAGAAAATTAAGACATAAAATTGTTAAATGGTTGCTCAAGATCAAGTTTCTAGTAACAAAGTAAGGTGATGGGGCAAAAGTTAGATTATAGTGATAATCACATGCCCAGTATTGGATTGTTACTCCCCTTTAACTAGAGCAGTCTATAGGAGTCAGTCAGTAACATTTGTTGAATTACTTTTATGATTGAATAAGATATATTCTCAGTCCTCAAATAATTCATTTACTAGTGATCAATAAGAATTCAATTTGATATCTATTATTCTAAAATCTTGTACAAATTGCATAGATTAATTCAAGTTGGTGGGGGGGAAGGGACAGCTTTATAAATATACAGATATTTGAGCTAGGTCTTGAAGAATTACAATGAAGTTTCTATGAGAGAAGTGGAAGTCCAGCATTCCACGCAGAGAGAGAACCACTTACATTGGCATGGTGAATGAAAATATATAAGTTGATCAGGAAATGATCAGTGGTTTGATGTAGCTGAGTGTAACTAGATTTGAGAGTGGAATTGCAGGCAGAATCCAAATTAGGAAAATCTTAGATACCATGCTAAATACTCTGGACATTTTTGGGGGGAAACACTGACATTTTAAGGCAACTTGGTATATGAGGTATAAGAGGAAAAGGTGAGTTCAGAAATCAGAATCAGTTAAAAAGAAGAAAAAAGGAATGTCACAAAAGCCAACTGCTGAGAAATAAATGTCACAAAAGCCAACTGCTGAGAAATACGGTATTTGAAGGGTAGCAGAAAATGCCACCCCATAGTATGCCAATTTGATGTAAGGATTGTTTTGAGCTGAAGGCAATTAAAAGAAGCAGATATTTGCCTAAAGGCCCGTAGCTTTTATAAAGGTATTCTGCCTCTGTTCTCAACCAGGAAGGACAGAAGTTAATTACCAGAGACTGCATGAAAGTATCCTACACAACAAACCTTACTTAATTAGCCCCTATCTTCCATTAGTTCCTACATATATTTATATTCCCACAATTTGCTGTCCTAGAAACTCAAAGTCCTTCTTCTTTTTGTTAAGATGCTATATAAATCCAAGTTGCCACTCTTTCATTTACTCATCACTGAATATTCCCATGTGTATGCCTGGTACGCAAGTTCATAAACTTCTATTTGTTTTTATTTTGTTAATCTGCCTTGTCAATCTAATTAACAAGGTCCCAAACAGGAAAATCTAGAAGGATAGAGGGAAGAAGTTTTTTCCTCCCCTACAAGTTGTAAATAGGATCAAATGTGTCAGGTAGAATGAAGACTGAAAAGGGTCCATTGTATTTGGAAATAAAAAGGTCATTGGTGCCTTCTGTCTAAGAAGTTTCAATAGAGTGTGAGAACAGAAGTAAAATGGCTGCTTTCTGCTGATGGAAAGATTCAGAAAATGGATACAACATTTGTTCATGTCCTTTTATCTTAAATCTGAATAATTGACAGTTTGTATCATATTCTGTTTCAAACCTTCAACCTTCTTAAACTAGTTATAACAAATTACATTTATTTCTGTATGACTCTTCATGGGTTTTCCCTTTCAGATCCCACCCTATTGGTCAATGGCCCACAAAGGATAAAAGGTTACATACCTTATGCTAAGGAAAAAAGCACATTATCTAGTGGAACTGTCACTATTTTCCATAACAGCCTCATCCTATCTACATTCATTTCCATTGTAACATTTTAAAAAAACCCATCTCCATTAGCAAATTACTATTGTAGATAGAACCCACATCGTTATTGGCTTTTATAATATAATACTGCTGTGTAATATTAGAATATCTTATCCTAAATATTTATGACATAAGTTTTATGCATAATTTTTCTTTAAGAAGTACTTTCAAATATATCTAGTTGTATGATTACACATTTTTAAAAGCCTGCAAGGCTTTGTTACTATTTCTTAGTGTTAACTGAAATGTTAACCTCATTATTTCTTAGTGTTGGGATTAGATGAGTATGTTTAATGGTCTTATTTTTATATAAAAATACTAAGAAGATAGTTCTAAATTTTTAAAGTAATGTCAGATTTTAGTTTTAGTCTTCTTTTTCCCTGGAGGTTGTTATATTTTGTCTATATATAACATCAAATTATAGTTTTTAAATTGAAGTTTGTAACTATGTAAATTTCAAACTCTTTACATCATTAAAGCAGGTTAATTGGCTTAGGTTAAGACTTCATCTGAGAATTCTTGATTTTAGTATAAATTTAAGGATTTGGAGAGTTTAAAATCTGAATTTTTGAAGGGGAATTGAGACTGTGAATATGTCTCTAAACTTTGAAGTGTAGTCAGCTTCCAATTATCTGCATGTGCCAGAGACCATCCCCTCCTAGGTGGGAATTTCTTAGTCCTGCTGGGAAATTGCCCTTGCCTGCATCCAGTAGAAAAGGGTTCCACCCATCTTGTTGGTTTTTAAAGCCAGTTTGTCTCCCCACCCATGCAGATGGTGTGATTGCATATCACCCGTCTTTCAAATGCACTCCTCCTTAGAAGTTAGGAGATTAAGTTCTGAGTGACATTGGCATTCTAAAATTGGCTGTCATATCTGCAATTCAAATAGTACTTATTCTCTATGTAGAAATTAAATTAGAAGTATTTTAATAGCCAAATAAATTAGCTTAGTATTTTAATAGCCCATGGTTATAATCATTTACTTAAAATTAGTGAGGCACTGATTTCAAACAGTTGTCATTTTCATTTAGATAGTTGTTTTTATGTTTTTCTTTATTATTACATGGAATTTATTAAACTTCACAGTGCAGCTATAAATCAGGGAGAGAGCAGAATCCTGGTGTAAATGAGGTAGCTTTCAGGAGACAGAACAGCCTGGGCTCAGATATGACGTTATGGTGGAATGCAAAGGGTTAGGTGAGAGCTTCTGAAAGGAGTGAAATCTAAACAGAGGTCGAAAACATGAGATGTTCAGGCTGGAAAAGGAGTTGCGAATTGAGAAGGAAGAGTGTCCAGGAGAAGAGAAAGCATATTTGAAGGCATAGAGGCTAGAGAGAGCACACGTTGTTAGTGAAACTTGTTAAAAATAAACCATCACCACCACCACCATCACTAACTGAAGTCCTTTGATGCAAAGATGGAGCATGGCAAGAGGAGATTGTAGAGCGATTTAAGGATATACTAAAGGGTTTTAGGCAAGGTAGTGATCAACTTCATATTTTACGAGTATCACTGATATTGCAATCTGTGGAACAGATTGGTGGGGGCAAGACTTGATGCAGGTTGACTGATGATGAGACTTTTACAATAATCCAAGTAAGAGATAATGGTGACTTGATTAGTGTGTTATTGATGAGGAAAGAAGGAAAATGATGAGCTATTTCCAAGATAATTAATAGTTCTTAGAGATAGATTAGGTGGATAGAATAGGGAGAGGGAATAACTGAGGTTGACTCTCTCGTTTCTAGCTTGCCAACAGACAGGATGGTGATTCTTCCAAGGAGGATGGGGGATTTGGTTTTCTCCCCATGACTCTCCTGAGGATGATGGATTTATGATTTTTATCCCCATGAATGGATGAAGTGAGACAGGAGAAGGGAAGATTGGAAAGAAGGGAATATTAACTTTGAGAAAGACCACTCATCAAGAAAATGTGGAGCCAGAAAGCCAAAGCTGCTTACCACCATGGGGCTGTTTTTATAGTCCATGGATGTAGCTTCTTGTAAGAAACCCATTTGTTTTACTTGTTGTAATATAATTTTATCTTTATAACAATATATAAATATTATTTTTCTCTTCCCATTTTGTAATATAGTGTTCTTCTCTCAGCATTAGATCTGAAAGGAACCTTGGAAATGATAGTTTCTGTCAATAGGTGAGGAAATTGGAGCTCTGAGAGAAGGCCACATGATATCTGTGGAGTGAGAGAAGTAGTGGAATCCAAGTCTCCTAAAGGCCACTTCATCACTCTTTCCGTAGTACCTAGCCAGCTCCACATTGATTATTGCATTCCATTAAAACAAATAAATGAAGTTGAAGACTTTGTGGAAGAAAAACATCATTATCACAGAAGAAGGGAAAATTGCATAAATAAATATATTCTTTACTTAACACTTCTTTGCTAGTACAGAATGCTGTTTCAGGTAACCAGGGTTACAGAAATTCAGTCGCTTCTCAGTATTGCCTTTCCTATCCTTCCATTGACCTTCCACCCTGAAGAACTGGCAAGGGTTAAAACTCGGGTGATCTGGACTTAGGCTTAGCTTTATCTCTAACAAATAGATGAACTTGTTCCACTTCTATAGATCTCTGTTTCTGTATCTCAGAAAATAAGATCCCTTTAAAATCCTTTCTATTTTCTCTCTGTACCGTTTTATATTTTCCATTACTGGTTGTCTTTACTTTCTTCCCTAAACTGCTTCTCCTTCTCCATGGCAAATAGAAACCTCTAAAAAACCTAAGTACTGTTAAGTCAGTGACGTGTAAGTCTAGGATGGTCCTGCTTATGGAGTGAGTAGAATAGGGCCAGATTTTGCTTTGTTCTGTTAGTAACATATCACCATATTTACTTTCCTTCTTTGAAAAACAGGCCTTGAAATCAGGAAGATAAGGCAAAAGAGGAAGGTCCTAGAATCTGAAGTAGATGAGGGTTGGGTGTAGGGCAGGTATAGTGCTGTGGTCTTCCAAGTGGACAAAGGACACCCTAGGAGATGTAAATGATGATTCAGTGGTTTTGGAGAGAAAATATTAGAAGTTTTATTTGTTTTTTTTTTTTTTAATTTTTTTTTTTAAGCAGATGTTTGGGGTAGGAGTTTATTAATTCATTAATTTATTTTTGCTGTGTTGAGTCTTCGTTTCTGTGTGAGGGCTTTCTCTAGTTGTGGCAAGCGGGGGCCACTCTTCATCGCAGTGCACGGGCCTCTCACTATCGTGGCCTCTCTTGTCGCGGAGCACAGGCTCCAGACGCACAGGCTTAGTAGTTGTGGTTCACCAGCCTAGTTGCTCCGCGGCATGTGGGATCCTCCGAGACCAGGGCTTGAACCCGTGTCCCCTGCATCAGCAGGCAGATTCTCAACCACTGCGCCACCAGGGAAACCCCTGTTTTTATTTTTAATTTCTTTATTTTCACAATTCTGCTTTTGTGTATGTCATAATATATGACAAATCAATATAGTACATGCATATATTTACAAATGAATATATATATTCATTCATATTGTATGTTGTGTGATTATGCTTAAACATGTTAAGCTAACAGAAGGTTATGGTCAAATAAGTTTGGGAACCATTAGTGAAGAGTTTGCAAAAAAGGTGAGTCAAGGGTATCAAGATAAATACCATGTACTTAATTTCTCATTTTTGGATATCATCCTGTCTGGAAATAAAGAGAAGAAATCTAAAATAAAGATAACAACAAATAGCATTTTGGTAGTTTAATTTATTTAACTGAGTCTTTTATAGAGTTGAGGAAAGGTATTCACCCACAAAAATATTTAATTTTAAGATTAATTTTACTCTTGTTCATGATTTTTTTGGGGGGATTAAGTAACTCATATTGAAATTGACAGTATAATTTAACTTATTTAAACTTTTCAACTCAAGGAGTAAGTACTAGATTACATTAGTGATTTTAAAAGATTTGCTAGGAATTTCAAAATCCTATTTCTTCAGTTTTTTCCATTTATTTTGTCTTATTTTATTTTATTTTTTCCTGATTTTTTTCTCACAGAATAAGACCACAGCTTGCCAAAGAAAGGATTGAAGGTTGCCATATTTGTACATCTGTCACACCAGGAGAACCTCAGGTCTTCCTAGGCAAAGATAAAGCTTTCACTTTTGATTATGTGTTTGACATTGACTCCCAGCAAGAGCAGATCTACACTCAGTGTATAGAAAAACTAATTGAAGGTTGTTTTGAAGGATATAATGCTACAGTTTTTGCTTATGGACAAGTAAGTACCAAATTATTTTCATAGAAGCTGTAACTTTTCAGAAGTGTCAATTCAATTGCACTTTCACTTCTGTCACTTGAGATTATGTTATTAAGGTCAAGCATTCATTTTTCTCTGTTCTTTTATTCAGACTGGAGCTGGCAAAACATACACAATGGGAACAGGATTTGATGTTAACATCATTGAGGAAGAACAGGGTATTATTTCTCGTGCTGTTAAACACCTTTTCAAGAGTATCGAAGAAAAAAAACACACTTCCATTAAAAATGGACTTCCTCCTCCAGATTTTAAAGTGAATGCCCAATTCTTAGAGGTAATAGTCTAATTGTGTCATTAGTTTCCTTTAAATCTTATTCTTAAGACCATAGCTCTATGATTTTATACTCCCGCTTCCATTTTAGTGCTTGGCATATAGTGTTCAGTAAATGTTGACTAAATTAGCATTAGGTTATAGGCGATAGCAACAAGAGATAATAGGTTATAAGTATTCCTTACTTGTTGGCATTTAAGATTATAAACATTTGACCAGTGTCCACAGAGTAAAACAATTAATATTGTTTATTTCAGATTTTTTCTTTATCTGAGAATTACTGTTGTAATGTAAGCAGGCTCACAAAGTACTGGGAACACAGTGACTGAGACCAAAAGGGAGGGGGAGATTGTGAGGAATAATAGGATTGATGCTGTAGCACTAATCTGGTGGCAGAAGCTGGTATTCCTACAAGGATAGGCAGATGTTTTGATGCAATGTGCAAAGGTTGGGGCAGGTATGGATTTAGGGCAGTCTAGGCTGGTGGGAGGGACATACCAGTAAGAGGACATCTAGGATTTGAGCAATGTTACACTTGGGTGGACAGTGCCATTATAATTCTGTATACTTGGTCCAAAGAGTGTTCTAGTCTAATTGTAATCTCAATCACAAGAGCTAATCATTTTGATAATCGATGAAACATTTTATTCAGCATTATATAGCACAAAATAGAATACTTAATTCAAATTAACATCAGTTATCTTACTGCTGGTTTTAATGGACATTCCAATTTAGTAAAAACCAAGAATATAATTATGTGTTTCTACCAAAAGAAAGGTAACTAGTGATGGAAAAAGGAAAGAAACGGTGTCTTCAGTCTTCTCCTTCTCCCTCCAAATGTTATTAGGCATTGTGACTTTAAGCATATTGATAGAAAAATAGTTGTATGTATCCTCTTCTAAGGTGGTAGCACAATCTTGTCAGCCTCTATTGATACAGAAACTACATTGCTGACCTTGCAAAAATACTATTTATTTTTAGGTACACTAAGAAGGGTTGTAGGGCAAAAGAAAATATATTTTTAGTTCAAGTAGTAAAAATTATTAAGAACTTCCCTAAGCTTAGGATTTGTTTACATTAGATACATATTTTTTTAGTATTTGCTTGTATTTATATTTATATATCTCTTGCAAAGGATTAGTGGATGATTTTAGCTAGTCTTTAACTCATTAGTCATGATTAGGTCTTTTACTGTTCTTACTCTTGTAAAGAAATCTGGTATTTGTTTGTATTTGTGATCATTTTATGTTTTATTTTGAAGAAATATATGTATTTGGAAGAACTTTTAAGATATGTTTGAAAGATAACATGCAATATGTGTTATTACATCCATGAGGCAATTTCTGCTAACATTAAACTTATAATATTTCTTTTTGTTAGCTGTATAACGAAGAGGTTCTTGACTTATTTGATACCACTCGTGATATTGATGCAAAAAATAAAAAATCAAATATAAAGATTCATGAAGATTCAGCTGGAGGAATTTATACCGTGGGCGTCACAACACGTACAGTGATTACAGAATCCGAGGTGACATTTATGTTGTAGTTAAAATAGAGCGTGTTTGGGAAATTCCGTAGTGGTCCAGGGGTTAGGGCTCCACACTTCCACTGCAGAGGGCATGGGTTCCATCCCTTGTTGGGGAACTAAGATCCCGCAAGCTGCGCGGCACAGCCACAGGAAAAAAAATAGAGCGTGTTTGGCTTTATTTAATAGTCAGCTCTGCTGCTCATGATATTTGTATCATTGAGTGTAACATGGAGTTAAAATCTTCTTCATTTTTTACCAGGATTTTATTATTAAAAATGTAACAGTTATGATAAAGTCAGTGCATTTATTGTAA
Source organism: Orcinus orca (assembly GCF_937001465.1). NCBI lineage: Eukaryota > Metazoa > Chordata > Mammalia > Artiodactyla > Delphinidae > Orcinus > Orcinus orca. The sequence goes on along the minus strand of NC_064569.1, from coordinate 30,406,989 downwards.
CATCAAAAGAATTTAAGGCATTGTATGTATAGTTTTCTTTCACACCTAGAAAAGAGGGTTAGATAATTTTAAGTGAAGGATGAGGCCACAGTCCTTTTGTACTTTTTGCTGTAACATACGTAGGCCTGTATCATGGCTCCTAAAGAGAGACTTAAGAAAAGTTACAATGGGGAGTTCCCTGCGAGGCCAGTGGTTAGGCCTCCACACTTTCACTGCCATGGCGCTGGGTTCAATTCCTGGTCAGGGAACAAAGATCCGCAAGCCACGTGGAGTGGCCAAAAAAAAAAAAGTTACAGGGCTTCCCTGGTGGCACAGTGGTTGAGGGTCCGCCTGCTGATGCAGGGGACGCGGGTTCATTCCCCGGTTCGGGAGGATCCCACGTGCCGTGGAGCGGCTGGGCCCGTGAGCCGTGGCCGCTGGGCCTGCACGTCCGGAGCCTGTGCCCCGCAGCGGGAGGGGCCACAGCAGTGAGAGGCCCGCGTACCGCAAAACAAAACAAAACAAAAAAAGTTACAAAAAATAAGATACAGAAGAGCCTGAGTAATTCCAGTTATTGCTTAGTTTGTTCCGAAGTGTTCTACTGTAATAGTTTTGAAATAGAAGCTGCAAATGTCAGCGAATGGCAAACGGTTGAATCTCAGTATTTTCTCCTATTAAAAAAACAACAACAACAAAAAAACTGTTATACTGAGAAATTCAGCTCAAAAAGTGCCTGTAAATAAAATAATAAGAGGGCTTCCCTGGTGGCGCAGTGGTTGAGAGTCCGCCTGCCGATGCAGGGGACACAGGTTCATGCCCCGGTCCGGGAAGATCCCACATGCCGCGGAGCGGCTAGGCCCGTGAGCCATGGCTGCTGAGCTTGCGCGTCTGGAGCCTGTGCTCCGCAACGGGAGAGGCCACAACAGTGAGAGGCCCGCGTACCGCAAAAAAGTAAGAAGAAGAAGAAGAAAATCTGTCTTTCACATCCTTTAATATGTTGGATTTTAACCAGTAGCTCAGATTTCTGATTATATGGACCTAGTCTAAGTATTGTTCAAGTAAAACCCCTCTTTCTTTCCCTTTTCTAGATGATGCAGTGTTTGAAGCTGGGTGCTTTATCCCGGACCACTGCTAGTACCCAAATGAATGTTCAGAGCTCTCGTTCACATGCCATTTTTACCATTCACTTGTGTCAAACCAGAATGTGTCCCCAAATAGATGCTGTGAGTTATTGGTTCTAATTTTTTAAGATTTCATATTTCATTTCTGTAAAATCCATGAAAATATTCAAAGAGAACATTTGTGCCAAGGTTAGTTTGTTTAATCATTCCTTTTCCAATTGAGATGTCCCTGATCTTGTTTAAGCTAAAGCTGGCCAACCATGTAAAATTAAAAATTGAATATATATGTCTGCAATAGCCAGAAAGTATGTTGTGGCCATATGGTAATGGATGTCATTACTTGGGACCCTTTGCTTTTGAGGGCTATATGCTACAAGTTTCTCTTCAACACAGGCAAAGCCTCAGTTGATAACAGTTAGGTTTTGACCTTCTTTGACCTAACTTTGTCTAAGCTTCTAATTGCAGCAGGCATTTTTGTACTTATATTTATTTGGCCACATGCCTATACTTGGCTATATGTATACTGAGGGCAAGGTGGGATTGAAGGATATTTAGTGTCATATTAATAAAATATTTTCAATTATCTTCCTCAATTGCAGGAAAGTGCAACTGATAATAAGGTGATTTCTGAATCATCACAGATGAATGAATTTGAAACTCTGACTGCAAAGTTCCATTTTGTTGATCTGGCAGGATCAGAAAGACTGAAGCGTACTGGAGCTACAGGCGAGAGGGCAAAAGAAGGCATTTCCATCAACTGTGGACTTGTAAGACTAAGACTAAGGCTTTGTGCTGAGAATATAACAGGGCTATTTTATTGTCCTTTTCCCTTTTGTAATACATAATACCCAAGTGGAAATCCTTCATTCACTGAGCTGAGAAATGACAGTTGCTGTAAACTTAGGAGTAATGCATTGAATTTTGATCTCCTCAGACTGTCAGCATTTTTCTCCTTTTCACATTGCAAATTTTCTTCATGTGTAAAAATTTAGTTGGATTAAATTTTATGATGTGTGCATAAAATAATCTATGCATATATATAATAGAAATGATTTTAAAATTCTTCTCACAAACTTACTGTTTTAATATTAAACATTTTATGGGATTACTTTCAAAGTAGCTTTTTTGCTAACATTTTGTGATAGACTTTATTTTGGAAATTACAATCAAATGTTATTTAGTAATGATTGTTTCAAAATGAGAACTTTTCTAGATTGTATTAGGAATTAACTTTAATACCATGCCATCTAGTGGTGTTTTTGATTGGAAAACACCTTGTGTTTGAGTTAGCCTAAAGCTTCTATTATATGGAAGAAAACGTTTTAGAACCAAATTTTTATGTAATTAATCTTTTCTTCCTATTGATTTCATTAAAAAGTTGGTTCTTTGTTCCTGCTTAAAAGTAACGGCATCCTAAATTTCTGTGATGCTGACAGCATCAGGACAGGTGTTTTCTGCTTTGCTTCCCTCCCTTTCTTCCTAGAGCAGGGGCTCCAAGCATATGGTCATTTTTTTGTTTATTGCCCAATATTTACTTTTATATGATTGCAACCCTTCTGTGGGGGAATTATCAACTGAGACCGATTAGAGAGAGCCAGCCTTCCCAACTACCCATCTTGATGCTCCCACCATACAGTTGAACATGTGTTAAAAGGAGTGAGCGACCAGGATCCTCGACTTTGTGTATTGTTTTGAGTTTCTTAGGAGATAAAATCATGGTGGTATTTACATTTGTGCTGTCCGGAAAAGACAAAAGCCATTGCTCTATTTTCCAGTTCAGGCTATTGAAGCATGTTCAGACACGTGGTAGAGGTTCATTCAGTGTGGCCAGTGGTTAAAACTGCAGACTCTGGAAAAGGGGGACTAAGACACAGTGTGATGCTGATGCACTCGCTGCAGGATCCATTGGCTCTAACAAAGACATGGTTTTGCATTACTGAAGGCGAGTGCGACCAGCATTTAGGAAAATGCTTATGCTGTAGGTGCTGGTTCAGTGACAGTAGGAAAAGCAGTAGGGGGTGGCAGGAGGAGTGACTAAATAGTTCCGTAATTTGACTTAGTTTTTTAAAATATTGGATGCTTAGCACATAGATTCATTGAATTTCTAAGTGCGGCTATACTTGCATTAGGAATGCCATGATCAGAGATATCATACTGATATTTTTATTGTGGTTAAAGGAAATTTTGTTTTCCCATGAGGAAGCTATAGTACAACAAGAAAGTTTATGCAACTGTTAAACTAGTGAACAATTTGTTTCTTCAATGAATTGAGGAGAAGAATTTGCAACATGAATTGGCAGTTTTGTGGGGTGTACAACATGATGCTCTGGTAATACTAGGACTGGTCAGAAGTCATCAATCTTATAACATTTCTATTTCTAAAGAAAATCTCTGCATAGAAGTTTAAGTATTTGTGAATTATGGGTATATATATGGCATTAAATTTTGAGTGGTGTCAGTTTTTAGTAGTTATGTGGAAAGCTCCAAGTTTACTTTATATTTGAAAATACAAATGTAAAACAAAACCAAACACAAATGTTTTCAATTCTGCCATGGCTTCATATTATTTTCTATAAGGTTTCATTATTTAAAAGTGTTATAATTAGGATATTTTTATAATTTTTTTTCTCTCTCTTTCTTTTAGTTGGCACTTGGCAATGTAATAAGTGCATTGGGAGACAAGAGCAAGAGGGCCACACATGTTCCCTATAGAGATTCTAAGCTGACAAGACTACTACAGGATTCTCTTGGGGGTAATAGGTATGCATAAGTGTTTATCCTCCATATTCCTGAATTTCAGTTATTCATTATTTTTAAAATAAGTTTGTAAAGTGATTTATAAAAACTGTTTTTACTGTAAAGCAAATTAATAGGATAAGGAACTAATAATTATTAAGTGCCTCAAATGTGTGAGTGCTTTTGCATGTTGTTATTTCATATATTTCTTATAACACCTCTTGAGGTAGGTGTTATTATTCCTATTTTATAGATAAGGAAATTGAAATCCAGAGAGGTTAAGTAATTTATTCAGTCACTTAGCTTATAAATGAAATCCTTGGCATGTGCTCTTTCTCTATACCATTTTTTCAGTTTTAAGTGCTTGGCACATAGTTGATGCCTAATAAAATTTTGTTGAAAAGTAAATGCTGTCTTCTAAGTAATTAAAAAGCAATTTAAATATTATTCATTTTCTTTACAAAGTCTCCTAAAAATTAAACATTTTTTTACATTTGAGAAAAAGTTTAAAAATGTTAATTGAATGAAATATAGGGTGATTGATGGTTATTAAGTTTGCCAGAATCACTGATATTCCTCCTTTTCTGTACTTTGCATCATCCTGATATGTTTCATCAGCTAAATGTATTCTTTTGGTAATGCATTCCTTTTTATAAGCATCAGAATGTTGGCTTTAAAAATGGTAACTTTTTTGGCATTTAAATTCAATCATAGAACAGTTCAACAAGTTACACACAACTACAGTGAATCTATTTTACAGTGTTTTCAACGGTCTAACATGTTTACTGATGCTATAAAATGATCATTAGGTGCTGTAAAATGATCATTAGATGCTGTAAAATTAAACTTGCAAACTTTCTTTTTGAACAACTATTATTCAAAGAATTTTGATAATGTTAAGTTTATTTAGGTCTGAAGTTGGATGGATTTAGAAATAAAGTTTTGTTTTATAGAATTCAAGAGTATCATTTTTATATTCCTTCTTTTCATATAATATTGCCATTGTCTTAACTCAGCTGTCTTCTAGCATATCCTTTGTATTGCTTCCACTGTTACATATTTCTTACTTCTGGTCTATATTTTCATTCTGACCTTCAATATCAATCTGGGTCTTATTATAACAGGACAAAAATTTTTGTTTTTTAAGCCAAATGTAAATTTTTAAAGTTTGCTAAATTGTAGCCTTTTCCTGTGTTTATTTCTTAGCTTTATAATACAGCTTTGTCTTATAAACAAAGCAGAGATAGTAAACATCTTTCCTTTACAAGTGTCAATACTTTTGAATAATTCAGTACTTCTGAGAGTTTGCTTGCCCTGTAACAATCTAAGATATTTGCACTGTGGGTTTTGCATTCCTCTTGAGTTTTATCTAAGCTATAGCTAAAGAGTCTCAGATGTTCCTCACCCATTTCCTATCTAGTGGTAACGCCTCTTATTCTCAGTGACCCTCAATTCCTGCTTAAAATTGTGAGATTGAACGCCTAGTTCAAAAGCATTAAACTTTGTATAAGCATTGGAAAACAAAATTCCTTCATGTTGTGATGTTTGTACAAATTTCTCTTAAAAGAAAAATTAAATCAAAAGTATTTGTGGAAACAAGCTGCATATATTTATGTGTACAGTTTGGTGATTTTTTAAGAAACAAAGCTGGCTTTTATACATTTATAATGTTTAATGTAACATTTTAAAAAGTTTATAGCAAAAATATGGAAAAATACAGAAAATATAAAACATGATAAAAATCAACTGTATTTCTATTACTTGTAAGTAACTATTGTTAACATTGTGATGTATTTCCTCCCTAATGTGTAATATAATATGATATAACAATATATAAGATAAATAACTTCATTTATTTGTTTGTTTATTTTGGCCATACCGCATGGCTTGTGGGATCTCAGTTCCCCAACCAGGGACTGAACCCGGGCCACAGCAGTGAAAGTGCTGAATCCTAACTGTTAGACCACCAGGGAACTCCCTAATATATTTAAATTATATGGTTTCCTTTAAGATAGAGTTATGGTTTTATATAAAAATAAACAACTTTCATTAAAAATCTTTTTCATAAACATAACTATTTTTTTTTAATAACTTTATTTATTTATTTTTGGCTGTGTTGGGTCTTCGTTTCTGTGCAAGGGCTTTCTCTAGTTGTGGCAAGCGGGGGCCACTCTTCATCGCGGTGCGCGGGGCTCTCACTGTCGCGGCCTCTCTTGCTGCACAGCACAGGCTCCAGATGTGCAGGCTAGTAGCCGTGGCTCACGGGCCCAGCCGCTGCGCAGCATCCTCCCGGACCAGGGCTCGAACATGGACCAGGGCTGGAACCCGTGTCCGCTGCATCGGCAGGCAGACTTTCAACCACTGCACCACCAGGGAAGCCCCATAACTGTTCTTGAAATTTGTATCATTTGGGTTTTAATATGTGACCTTTTTCCTATACAGTAGGTCTTAGCTCCTCTCATTCCTGATTTCACTATTCTTCTTAAGCACTTGATCCCAATACTTCTCAAAATATTTTTAGTAAGGGAGAGTTCTCCTCCTTCCCACTTCCCAGTTGTAGTGGGTTGATATTGAACATGACTATACTCAGCTTGTCCCATTATGTGAGTTTGAAAATACTTGAACTGGTCTATACTGTATTCAGTGAAATGAGTTCATTGATTACAGCAAGCTCAAATGTTGTAAAAGTTGCCAAAATGCTTACTGTCAATTTCTATACTTGTCATGAATCTTCCAGACTGGCACTGGACTGGGGATAACATTTTGAGTAGTCCTATCCTCTAATCAGTATCCATAATCATCACTCTCACTGGATTACCTTATCTTCTTCATCAACAGAGATGCATGAATTATCTTAACTTCTGACTTCAAATAAATAAATATAATATACGCATGACATACAAACAATTATTAGGGATCTAATATGTTCTAAGTAACACAAACAAATAGTAATGACCTAATATGTTCCAAATACTGTGTTGTACAAAGTAGTCTGATGAATAAAAAATATTTGATGATCCTTGTCCTCTAGGAGTTTAGTATCTAAGAGTTTGGATCTATAAAATTTCAATATAATCATAATCAACAAAAAAGAGGTATGCAAAGGGTATGAGGAAGCAGAGAGAAAGGAGTACAGCCAAACTCAGTGTTGGATTCTTGGACTAGATGATCTCTGAGTTGAATCTTGAATAATAGTAAAAGTAAGGGTAAATAAGGATGAGCAAGAGTTCACAAAGGAATAAAGATAGGTGGAATGGGACCCCTTTTAAAAGGGTTGCTATGAAGGGCATTATGCTAAGTGAAATAAGTTAGACAGAGAAAGACAAATACTGTATGATATCACTTGTATGTGGAATCTAAAAAATACAACAAACTGTGAATATAACAAAAAAGAAGCAGACTCACAGGTATAGAGAACAAACTAGTGGTTACCAGTGGCGGGGAGGGGCAATATAGAGGTGGGGGAGTGGGAGGTACAAACCGTTGGATGTAAGATAGGCTCAAGGATATATTGTACAACATGAGGAATATAGCCAATATTTTGTAATAACTGTAAATGGAAAGTAACCTTTAAAAATTGTGTAAAAATTTAAAAAATTTAAAAAAATGAGACATTACTACACATCTAAAATGAGTAAAAATAAAGCTTGACAATACTAAAAAAAAATAAGAAGAAGAAAATAAAAGTGTTACTATGAGTGCCGTGTTGAGATTATTGGGAGAAGGCAGGAGTGGAAGCAGGAAGCTAGGAGGCTATAGATTAGAATTGATAGGTATAAATTTCCTACCAGGGTGGGTAAATTAGCTCCTTAACTGTTAGTGTGCAAGTGCCCATTAGACTCTCCACATCTTTTTCATTGACAGAAATAGCTTAGGCATAATAAGCATTTTATTATCCTATTCTTTGGTTGGTAAAGCAATTCATCATGACGATAAAATAATGTTTCCCAGTTTTCCTATGTAATCTAGCCAGAAACTCTGGAACTTTGACCACTCAATCACAAATGACGTTTCATATTGTGAAACATATGGGTATACTAAATACTTCTTTTGATCAGGTGATAGGATTTTGTGTAAAACTTTTTGCTGAAATAAAAAATCAGGATGCAAGTGATTAAATAAAAAGAAAAAATTTAAATCCTAAAATAGGGACTTCCCTGGGGGCACAGTGGTTAAGAATCCGCCTGCCAGTGCAGAGGACACAGGTTAAAGCCCTTGTCCAGGAAGATCCCACATGCTGTGGAGCAACTACCCATGTGCCACAACTACTGAGCCTGCGTGCTACAACTACGGAAGCCCTTATGCCTAGAGCCCGTGCTCTGCAACAAGAGAAGCCACCGCAATGAGAAGCCTGTGCACGAATGGAAGAGTAGCCCCCGGCTCGGCACAACTAGAGAAAGCCTGTGCACAGCAACGAAGAACCAAAGCAGCCAAAAATAAATAAAAGTTAAAAAAAAAAATCCTGAAATATTAAGTAGATAATGAAAGCAATGATTTTTGAATTTCAACATGTCATATTATAGATAGATTAAATTTTAGAATTATTCTGTGTATATTGCTTCAAAAAATTTTTTAAAGAGGTGAGAAATATATGCACTTGTATTATGAGTATATGGTATTATGAGTCAAAAAAGTATAATATAAATTAATTTTCCCCAATTTTAGCCAAGCAAACAAAATCTTTTTCCTTAAGATAGTCTTAAAGCATTGGGGCTTATAAATTTGCTTTTATTTTTAAGTTAGTAATGTCAATCTTTTGGTATCTCGAAGGAGAGATATTATTCAAAAGGTGGGAATTTTAAAATGATTATTTCAGTGTTTTATTTGCTTTTATCTGTAAACCTAATTATTTTTTGTAACTTTCAGCCAAACAATCATGATAGCATGTGTCAGCCCTTCAGACAGAGATTTTATGGAAACTTTAAATACCCTGAAATATGCCAATCGAGCTAGAAATATCAAGAACAAGGTGATGGTCAATCAGGACAGAGCTAGTCAGCAGATCAATGCGCTCCGTAGTGAGATCACACGACTTCAGATGGAGCTTATGGAGTACAAAACAGTAAGCTAATGGTTTTGACTTTGCATTTTGTGATACATTTTGTGTACACAGTGATACTTTTTTGTGATGGCTTGCACATATATGTTTCTGGAGTCTCTTTGTCATAGTGGTGGCATCTTTCCTTTTGGAGGTAGAATTCTCTAGTTTTATGTGTGGGTAGCCTTTAATAATGTTCAGTCTAACAACCTGACCAGCCTCTTGTTTCAAAATACTTCCTTCCCAGTCAGATTCTTTAGTGACAAATGCTCAAAGGAGAGATGTAGTAGAGGGAAAAGGATCTCTTGCCTTGAGGCTGTTAAGACAAAAGTGCTCTTGGTTGTAGAATTGCATAATCCTGCAGTATCCTTTAACAAAACTCTTGTGTATTTAAAACTTCTCAATCAATAGGGAAATATTTTTCTTTTCTAGGGTAAAAGAATAATCGACGAGGAGGGTGTGGAAAGCATCAATGATATGTTTCATGAGAATGCTATGCTACAGACTGAAAATAACAACCTGCGTGTAAGAATTAAAGCCATGCAAGAGACGGTTGATGTATTGAGGACCAGAATCACACAGCTTGTTAGTGATCAGGCCAACCAAGTTCTTGCCAGAGCAGGTATGTATGTCGGGTGGGATGAGTGAGGGATTACTTTTGGAGAGCAGGAAATATTCTTCATATTTGTTAACTCTGTGGAATATTTGAAGTGAAAAAGTCAATCTCTGTGTATACAATCTGTGATTTTAAGTTAATACTTAATTTGTAAATAATACATTCTTACAGAAACAAAATATGCCCTATGCTTCATCATATTATCTTACTTTCTGCTCATGTAATTAAGGGCAGGAAATTTGCTGTTTAAATTATGTTTCAAAGCATTATTGTTTGTTTCTATAACTTTGTTTTTTCTCTCATTCTGTTCTGTTGAATTTTAAAGGAAATTCTTTTTTTAGTTAATTTTTATTGGAGTATAGTTGATTTACAATGTTACTTTCTGCTGTACAGCAAAGTGAATCAGTTATACATATACATATATTCACTCTTTTTTAGGTTCTTGTCCCATATAGGTCATTACAGAGTATTGAGTAGAGTTCCCTGTGCTATACAGTAGGTTCTTAGTAGTTATCTATTTTTATATATAGTAGTGTGTGTATGTCAGTCCCAATCTCCCAATTTATCCCTCTCCCCCTTTCCTTATTTTATCCTGCAGGTGAAGGGAATGAGGAGATTAGTAATATGATTCACAATTATATTAAAGAAATTGAAGATCTCAGGTACAGTTCACGTTCTGTAATATATAATGCACGTATTTTGGGTTTTGCAGTGAAGTATTATTGCTATTTTTTGGGCTTATTTTGTAGTAACTATTCACAGTGATATTTCAGCCCTTTGGTCAGGTTAACTTTAGGGGAATAGGTACTTGCCTATAACGGAACATATGGGAACATAACGTCACAAACTACTTTCCTCTTCCCACATTATCTTCCTGGGTTATCCTCCTGCTCTTGTTGTTATACCCTTAATTGGAAGCTTACCTAACCTCATATAACAACAGGCATAATTGGTGTAGATGAAGTTACCTCCCTGTGCCTCTTCACCCACCATTTGGGAATGGTCAACATCAATAAGTCATCTCTAATTTTTAAAATCTCCCATTACTCCTGTTCCCTTATACTTCTTCAGCTATTCTATATGTGTGAGTCATTGCATCCCTACCAATTTGCCTGCCTCTGTGGTATATACAAAGGCTCATTCATCACCCACATTTCACACACATATTGCAAATACTCACAGTATGCCAAGCATCATGCCATGGACTGAACAAGTATGACATAAACAAAGAGTTCACAGTCTAGGTGGGTCAACTTACATAAATAGTCACATGTAGTAAATGGAATGACAGAAATCAGTAAATAGAACACCCATGCCAGGTGTGGGAATGTGGAGGGGACCACTGAGCACAGACTGGAAGAATTGGGGTCAGAAAGTAGATCAAGGACACTAATCATTTCTATAATATTTTCAGGTTCCATGGTTTGCCCTGATGGCTGAGCTGCTTTCTCTTTAAGTAGAACTACAGTCAGCTCCATTGGGAGCACCTAAATAGCTCAGATCTCACTTTTGTTATCCATTTGCAGAAAATAACCAAGTGAGAGATTATCTTTCACAGCTACCCTAACAATTCTCTGTCTTGTATTTGTGTTCTATTTCCCTCTCTCTTCCTCTGGTTATTCTAGAGATTCTTAAACAGAGATGAGTAGTGTTTCTACTGTTTCTGCCTCCGTAAGGCACACCAGGTCCCTTAAAAGCTTCAAAAAATAAAAACCAGTGAGAAAACATCTGATGTAGCAATAGATAAAGTTACTCAAATAACTATTACTTTTATTCTGTTTATATATTTCCAAACTTTACCTTTTTGATGGAGACCTTTGGGACCTTAGGTTGTAGTTCTGGTCAGCTGCCAAACTGGACTTGCAGTTTCCATCTTGTGTTGGCAGTGCTCTTTCCTGCCTACTGCCAAAAACTTGTCCTCTGACCAGTCTCCTGTGTTTCCTGACTCTGTAGACCCCATCTTTACCATTCCTTCAGACAAAACTAGTATCTCTGTCTTTTAGTTCCTAAAGATTCTTTTCCTGCTCCTAGTCTGCTTCTTTTTATCTTTTTTTATTTTCTTGGCACTGGTCAATTGTTAAGGCTGATTCCATACTCTGGTTCTTGGGCTTGATTTCCTCTCTTCCATCATGTATTCTAAGACCATATCTAAGCTTGATCTCATTATTTGGTGAATGGCTTGACTAGTGTCATTATTTCCTAGAAAACTGACTGAATCATTTCCATTCCTTCTAGTAGCTAAAAGGAGCATCTAATATCTTTCTTCTTCAAGTTCTTGAGTTAAGACTATTCTTTAAGCCATCTAGAGAACAATGATGACTCTTAGGCCTTGAGTTCAGTCAGTGATCAAATCTTTCGTGGTATAGGTTAATAGCTTTTTGGCTCTTTTATTCAGTTTGTCCCATTCATAAAGTGTAGTCTTCTCAGATCTCGGGACTGTAATTTATAATATAAAAATAATTTACATATGAGATAAACATAAATGATCTTTGAATTTAAATTGAATTACCTGCATTGAAATTTTTAAGCTTCTGTTTATTAAGTATATGACCTTGGGCAAATTACCTAACTCTTTGATCTTTAGTGTTTATCTGTAAGAATGAGGTAATAACCTGCTAGTCTCAAAGAGTTATTATGGGGCTCAAATAAAAGAACAGGATGTAAAAATTATTAAATTGAAAAATACTGTAAAGGTCTAACATATTATTATTTAGGTCCAAGTTCTCACATTCTGTTTCATCTACAAAATTCTACTCCAATCCATATTTTAATCAATACTTTCTCTTAGGAAGACATTCATTCACAGCTACTTAAACTTAATGTAAATTATGTAAATGTATTGCTACATGGGAATGTTTATATTTTAAGTCTTATCATTTTAATTATAAAATAATACTAGTTACCTTTTAATAAATTTACACATCACATTATTTGTTGTGAAATGATAATAGTCATAATTAATCTTAGTTTTCTGGAGTTCAAAATTTTTGTAGAAATTTCTGAAAATATAGGAAAGTTTTTAAAAAGTTAAAATCACCCATATTCTCACCATTCCAAGAACTGATGTTAACATTTTGGTGTATCTCTTCAATAATTTTTCAATGCATACTTTAGCAAAATTTGTATCGGGGTGTATGTATTGCTTTGCTATCTATTCTTTGAAATGTGACAAGATATTAGGATCATTTTTTAATGTTATTAAATATTTTTCTAACATGGTTTTTGCATGGCTCCATGAGTACTGTCTCATGGGTTGTAATTGATTTATTTATCTAATCCCCTACTGTTAGATAATTATATTGTTTCCAACTTTTTGATAAGAATAGTTATTATTTGTTAAAAACATTATTAGGTGAGTTTTAAATTCATTGTATCATCATCCTCATAACCGTCCTAGGGAAGTATATATTTTCATCTCCATTTAATGAAGGATTTAGAGATTCTGTGAGTGAAAAAGCTGAGATGATATTCAGTAAGTGAAAAGGCTGAGATGCAAGCCTCAGTTTATTCCTTCCCAAGGAAGTCTGTGTACTTCCCCTCATGCCTCACTGCTTGGTCTCCTATTAAATGAAATGCAGACAGCAACAAGTGTGTGATTGGGTGAGTAGGAAGAGAAGGAGAGGCAAAGAGAGAGATGTTATCTCTACAGCCCATACAAAAAGCAGGATCTACTAATGTAGTGTGGGGTTGGTGGAGTTGGAGGTGAGCCCTAAAGGTTTCAGCCTTTATTAGCACCAGGACGGAAGAAGCATTAAAAATATGCCCCTACCAAACGCAGATTTTTAAAATCAGGTAATAATCAAACACAAATTGTCTGATTATTATATAAATGAGCCAATTAAAAACAGGTCATTAATTGATAGCTAATTTATATTTTCATTCATTTTTTAAAAGGGTCTTTTTTTTTTTTTTTTTTAAATGTATTTATTTATGGCTGTGTTGGGTCTTCATTTCTGTGCGTGGACTTTCTCTAGTTGTGGCAAGCGGGGGCCACTCTTCATCGCGGTGCGCGAGCCTCTCACTATTGCAGCCTCTGTTGTTGCGGAGCACAGGCTCCAGACGCGCAGGCTCAGGAGTTGTGGTTCACGGGCCCAGTTGCTCCGCGGCATGTGGGATCTTCCCAGACCAGGGCTCAAACCCGAGTCCCCTGCATTGGCAGGCAGATTCTCAACCACTGCGCCACCAGGGAAGCCCAAAAAAGGTCTTTTTAAAAAAATTAATTTATTTATTTGTTATTTGTATTTTTGGCTGCGTTTGGTTTTCGTTGCTGCGCGCAGGATTTTCTCTAGTTGTGGCGAGCGAGGCTACTCTTCATTGCGGTGCGCGGGCTGCTCATTGCAGTGGCTTCTCTTGCTGTGGAGCACGGGCTCTAGGCACGTGGGCTTCAGTAGTTGTGGCATGTAGCCTCAATAGTTGTGGTGTGCGGGCTCTAGAGCTCAGGCTCCGTAGTTGTGGCTCATGGGCTTAGTTGCTCCGCAGCATGTGGGATCTTCCCGGACCAGGGATCGAACCCGTGTCCCCTGCATTGGCAGGTAGATTCCTAACCACTGTGCCACCAGGGAAGTCCCCTTCATTCATTATTAACATTCATTATTATGTACCCAGGCTTTGTGCTAGATATTGAAAATATAGAAAAGTGTAAATTTTTACTGAGTTTTTATCATTAAGCTGCGTTTTTATACTTAGGTTGTCCTCTTATTAAAAAATGACAGCATTATATTCAGAATTTTCTTTAAAATAATTTTGAAATCATTTAACTTAAAAGTTTGTACGCAGCTATTTAACCATTTTAAAACATTGTAACTGTTGCAACACCAAATATAAAGTAAAACAATTTCATTAAAGAATATATAGGACACTTATTTGTAACATATTCACTGATTTGTGTATATTCTGTCTCTAGTTGATTTCAACAGTGTCATGAATAATTTTGGTAGGCAGTGTAAAAACACAGCTGACTGTGCCTTCTAGAGCTCAGTAGTTGCAAATAATCTAGCACCTTCCTCTGAAACATTTGAACATATGGCAAAAGTGCTTAGTAATGTAGTTTTGAGACAGAGATAGTGGGTAGTATTTTCTCCTTATAACCTTGTCTCAATCACCCTTGTGCCAAATTGACCTGGGAAATTTATTATACTGAAGTAGATAATTGTGTTCTTTTATGGTTTAGATCAAATGGTCTAAAGGAACTGGCCTAGAGGACTCTCTGAATCCCTTGTAGTCTCAAGAATCCAGGCTCTTTTAGGATCTTATCATTCAGTGTTATTACTGACAGCACATACATTATTTTCCTGTCATTATGAGGACCGCTTGAGCAAACAAAAGAATGTTTTTAATTATCAAACTCGGGTTTCCTTGGAGATTTCATCTTTTCCCATGCCATATTCAGGAGCCAGATATCTTTCAGCCAGTTAGAGGCAAGTTTGGCTAACTATTCCTTACAAAGATTTGGAAATGTTATTATAGCATGATGAATGAGGAACAGGAAGGAAGGGAACCATGCTGCTTGCACATTTTAAGTTTCAAAGATGAGTTTACAAAGCAAGGATAACTAGTGCCTATTGACCAGAATGCAAGTAATCTAATTATCACTGGCACTTTTGAGCACTAAGAGTGTTACTTCAAATTTACAGTTATTTGATCAGGAAATTTTAAAAATATCTTAAACACTAATGTTTGTGAACACATATGTTAAAAAAGCCATACCTTGTAGCAATGTTGAAATACATTTTGGGAAACTTTTTAGCTTGCAAAACAACTCATTTAAAATGTTCCCTGTTTATTCTTAGAGTTGTCAAGTTTGCAGAGATGGAAGGTAGAATGGTGGTTGCTAGGGAGGAGAGGGGAATGAGGAGTTAGTGTTTAATGGGTACAGAGTTTTAATTGGAGAAGATGAAAAAGTTCTGAAGGTAGATGGTGGCAATGGTTGCACAACAGTGTGGGTGTACTTTTTGCTGTAGAACTTAGAGATGGTTAGGGAGGTAAATTTTATGTTAAGTATTATTTACCACAATAATAAAATGTTTCCAACTTAAGTGTATTTTTATTCATTAGGGCAAAATTATTAGAAAGTGAAGCAGTGAATGAGAACCTTCGAAAAAACTTGACAAGAGCCACAGCAAGATCACCGTACTTCAGTGGATCATCAGCTTTCTCTCCTACTATAGTATCCTCAGACAAAGAGACCATTGAGATTATAGATCTAGCTAAGAAGGATTTAGAGAAGCTGAAAAGGAAAGAAAAGAAGAAGAAAAAAAGGTAGTGCTATAAAATCACTGCTATACTGCTAATTACTTTTCAGGCTATTTTAATTTGCAATTGCAATGAGTATACATAGTCTCATAAGTATATTAATAAATAAAATGTCATTTAACATAGGTGACAATTATAATTATATACTTTTAAAGATTTATCTCTACTTGTATGTAAAAAAATTAATTTATTTATAATAATATGGTAGTGAATTTTATTTAGACTATAAGGTAAAATTACTATTAGAAATTATTTTATTATCTTTTCAAATAGCTGCTTTTGCATTCCATTCATCTTTTCTGCAAAGCTTGTTCTACCATTACTCAATATTTTCATTTTTTTTCCATTTTCTAATACAATTAAATAGTCTCATTGATATATTCTGCTTCCTGTCTAGATTAGTTTAACTAAAGGCTAAACTAATTCATCAGACTGTCATTTAATATCATTTGGTCTCTTAAGTATTTTCTGTGGGCTCTAATTTGATTATGTGAAAGTTATTTATGTTATTTCAGGCTTTCTGACTCTTCCAACAATGAGTTACTCAGCTTTTCACCACTGTTCTAGGCTTCCTTTTCCTTGCATCCTGGTAATATCTCCCTCTGAAATCAACTGGATGCAAAGAAGAGGAGGAAAATTAAAATATGACCACTTGTAATCTATGAGTGGTTAAAACCTCATAAATTGTTTACATGTTTACATATTGATTCTATGGTGCAGTCAAATTACTTACATAGAATATATTTTGAACGTGCCAGTCAAATTAATTTTAAGCATTTTTGGCTAGATATTCCAAAGGGGGAAAAGATATCTTATTTGTCAAATAGCTTGTTATGGAGGTGCACTTTTTAGAATTACTATTGACATTTAGTCTAGCTGCTGCTTTGCTCAGTTTATTTAGAAATTTATTTTGACAACCAAGCATTTCTTCTTTGAATAGTCAGTTGACCAAAGTTATTAGAGGTTTAAACTCTCCAAATTAATTCTGCTGTTTGTCCTTGAGTTAAAAAGGACTGATTAGAATAATTAAAACAAGGAGTTGCACATCTATGGTTAGGAGGCATTGCAATTGAAATTGCATTCTTAAGATACTAATGTCTTAAAAGATGTTGCTCATGGATGGCTGATTATGGCAGCATTAAGAAATATATAATGGTTAGTTCTTATGCAGGGCAATTAAAACTGTAACAGTGTTCACAGAATTATCAAAACTGGTTTGACCCAACATGCTGTGGAAATGAAAATGAGACTTCTGCACATGACTTAACATTTATTTGTAAAATTCAGTTGTGTAGTTGGTCAAAATGTGAAATGGTATGACTTGTTTTTAATGGTGTAGGTGGTTTGTGTTCATGAATAATAAGTAAGGATAAGCAAGGGTATATTTCTTAAGGTCATGAACTGATTCTGCTCTTTCCTTTTGAGGTAAATTTAGAGATGTTACCATAATCACCTGTTGGGTATGAATAATAAAAAACAGATAGGGATCCCAATAGAAACCTAGGCACTTTTGACGTTTTTATAGTGATCATAGGTACCCTAAATTTATACCTCTGATGCAGGTTATTTCTGTGACAATGCAGGGTTGTAAGGTTTTTGACTGATAAATAGTTCTATTTTACTCAGCTTGATAAAGCATTTCATTTATCACCAATAACTTTTAGCTGCATGTAATGTAAATTCCTTTCTTAAAAATATTGGTAAGCTCTCATTTTAGCCAAAGGGTTTGCTAAAGTTGAAACAAAAAATAATAAAGAGTTGTTGTTGAAACAAAAAATAATAAAGAGTTGTTGTTGAAACAAAACATAATAAAGTGTTTAGAATGACAGCAGCTTTACTGAAGTTAGTGATTAGTCTTCTACAGGAACTCTGGAGGGAGTAGCTTCTGTTTGGATATATTGATTCTGGTTAAGTTGTATTACATGCCTCATATTTACTTATTTTATTTATCAAAGAGAACATTGCAAAATTTGGTTCTACCTCAACCTTGCATATATAGTAAGTAAGTTCAATTTAAAATCGTTTGGAACTTGGAACTAATTTTTCTCTAGAAAGTGTTACAAGTACATAATGTCCAGGTTTCCCAACTCACTCACATGAAATGATATTTACTCATTCTATAGTGTGGTAAGAGCAATTCAAAAGGGAATAGGAAAAGGAAAATAGGGGAAAGAAACTTTGTTTCCCTTCCATGAATGTAGACCAACCTTTGGGGGAAAATATGAATTTCCGCCTTAGCCATTCTCTCTTATTCCTACCTACTGACCTTCTGTGTCCCCATGCTACCTTGATTCATTCCTCCCTTATGAGGTCAGTTCTCATGTAATTCTTCCCTAGCCCGAAGCACTCCCAGTTTCAAAATCATCTACTTTCTTCTCTCATCTCCTTAAATTCAAAGTTGGAAACAAAGCCATCTGACTAGAGAAAGGAACTCATTCCAGTGGAAATGACTTATAACTAATAAAATTCCTCTAGGGATATTTGTAATTTTGAAAGAGGAAGCATTAATCCAACTATCGAAAATTTGGGCAGTAACCTCATTAAGAAAAAAAATTAAATAGTGTAGGGAAGATTTTTGTTACCCCTTTTGGTTGACAGTTTCCAAAACCTATCTGGGGATTGGCCTTTGGGTTCAGCTTTGCTCAGCTGTCCCAGTTCTCATAGCTACTTCTGTTTCTCCCACTGAATGCACAAATTCTTTAGAAGCTCCATGTCTTTTAATTTACTTTGTTTTTGTGCTGTTAGCCTTTGGTTGTAGTGACTTCAGGGCCTCTGACACTAAGTGTTGGTTGGTGGAGTGGCAACTGTATCATTTTTATGTCAGAAGCTACATTTGTGTTCAAGGAGGATGCCATAAGTCCTGTTTTACATGAAATTTTCACCCTCTTGTCAAAGTCTTTATCTAAACTACAACCAATTGCTAAGATGTGTGGTTTAAAGGTTGGCTCTTCTTCCTGTGCTTATTTTCTGTTGAGATGTAAAATAATCCATAAGTGTAGGTAGTAAGAAAATAAGGAAGAATAATCGAATAGACTACATTGACTATTTTCTTTAGTTACACAAATGTTAGAATGGTTAGCAAGATTTGTCATCCCCCCCCCATTTAACTGTGGAAGAGGTATTATAAATGGAACTAAATGAAATAAAGACTGAACTCCTTTAAATTATGGAGAAGTATCAGATTATTAGTTTATATCTCTGCCCCTCTACTGTCATTTGGAACTATTGATTGTAGTGATTTTTTAAAGAGACAATTGGGAAGGCATCTAAAGTTTATCCACTTATTAGCTCACATTATCCATATGTTTTAATATAGCTCTCTAGTGTAAGGTAAACAAAATTTCATGCTGAAAATAGAAAATTTGGGTTTTTTGCTAGGGAACCATATCCTTTGAGTCATTATAGCTCATTATCATCAGTATAAGCCTAGATTAGACTTTTTTTTTTTTTTTTTACTTTTTTTGCTGTATATGGATAAAGAAAATTTACCATTCATACATTGATCCCCATATTTTTGAATATCTAGCTTTAAATGACTTGCATTATAAAAAATTCACTCATTCATCAGACTGCATTATATTTGTATTTAGTGGTGTCAGGTTGAAACTCTAGAAACACAGAGATTTCTTAGGCGATGGCTTTTCTTACCCTTTTCTAGACATTATACTGGACATTTTGATCTCTGGTGACTATCACTCTGCAGAATTTTTTTCTCAGAAAGATTGCTAGTCTCTTCTTGCAATAGCAGTATATAAGTTGATTGTGAAAAACAATCACAGGCCAGCAAATAAAAATCATGTTATAAAATTAAAATGAGAACTGCCTTGATGAAATAATTCATAACTAAGACTCAATCTCTTCATTTTAAATTACTGATGATTCTGAAAAAATATTTTTTTTTGGAATTCAGGCAGAAGTGTACTATATCAAGATTGCTATATGCTTAATCAGAGCCTAGCACATCTATCTTTTTGTCTACATGAGAGATACTGGTATTCAGTACACTCCACTGAGTAAAGATTCCCAATTCTGTGTATTGAATATTCTTTAAATGTCAAAGCTTTTAAATACATATTTATAGTTTTTCTCATACTTTGCTGGTTGAAAAATAATCTTACTAATGGAATGTACTACATTTCCCATTTTATTGCTACCTTTGCCTTAGATATATCTTTTTGGTAGTCTAGTAATTAGTACAGTGATATTAATTTTCAGTTAATAAAATTACAGTTTTCCACTGATATCATAATAGTCATATTCATTTGACCATAATACCATTTCATGTATAATTTTGAAATAGAATTTTTTTTAGATTTAGTGATGTTCACATGTAGTATATTGAAATAGAAAACAAGTTTAAAAATTAGTATCCTAGTATGTAGTATTAATGGTATTTTCATATTATGGTATAAAGGCATTACTTTTTGAAGTTCTTTTAATGATGCCATAAAAAGGTATTTTGTAAAGGTTTACAAGGAAGAGAGGATATCATTGGAAGTAGGTTTTTTTTTTTGGAATCTGAGAAAATTGATCCATTTCAGGTTAAAAAAAGCAATGGCATCCAAATACTCTTACTGTTTATCAACTTTATAAATTGAGACTGTACATTTTACTGCTGAATAATTTCAACTGATAGTCTATATATACTCTTCTTAGATATAATGCTGCTTGTTTTTCTTACTTTTTATTCATACAAAATGTATTGCCTTTTTACTGTGTATTGTCCTTTGATGATATCTTTTAAAATTTATTTTAAAGTCTTCAAGCTCATGTATCATTTTTACCTTCTTATCACTTTCGCTTTTTACTGTCTGGTTTGTCCTTCATTGGCTTGGCCTTCCAATACTGTGCCTCGTGATTTTGAAGGCTACAGAAACTTGAGGAAAGCAATCGAGAAGAAAGAAGGTTGGAATATTTCCCAGGTTTTTTATTAAAATGTCATTTAAATACTTAGTTGCCATTCAAAAGGATATATGCTGTAGAATTATAGATTGTTTCAGACTAGATTAGCTTGGTGCTCCTAAAAATAATGATGATTTTATAAAATTAACAAAAACACTGAAAATATAAAAAAATACTTTTTAAGAATAAAAGCCAGTGGTTATATGAATTAAAATTCAAGAATTTCATGTGAATTTAGAATAGATTATCATAATTTTGATGGCTAAAAATGGCCCAAGAACCCCACCCTTTAACTTTCAGAATATCCCTTTTGGAAACTTGTGAACAGACAGGGAATTATTAATTCGGTGGGAATTCGCATTTTGTTGCAGCACATGCTAAGTCATGGGTGGGTTCATTCTCATCTCTTCCTTATTTTGTGTAATCTTTGTTAGGAAAACAACGTTAAAATGGCAACAAAGTAAAAGGAAACTGTGGCCTTACTACAGATAAGATTTATAAGGCATATTTAAGGAGGAATTAGAAAAACAAGTTTTGCTTTTAAAATGTACCTGAAGTCAGCATCAAAAACAGGATCTTCTTGGGCTTCCCTGGTGGCGCAGTGGTTGAGAGTCCGCCTGCCGATGCAGGGCACACGGGTTCGTGCCCCGGTCCGGGAAGATCCCACATGCCGCGGAGCGGCTGGGCCGGTGAGCCATGGCCGCTGAGCCTGCACGTCCGGAGCCTGTGCTCCGCAACGGGGGAGGCCACAGTAGTGAGGCCCGCGTACCGCCAAAAAAACAAAAAACAAAAAAACCCCCCAGGATCTTCTCTTTTTTTTTTCCATTTGAAATTTGAGCAAAATTTAGAAGCACTGCTTCTGAACTCCCAATATAATAAAAATTTGCATTTTACTCATTCAATATTATGATTATTTAACCAAGTATCAAGTAGTATTTTACTTCTTATTAGAACTTCTCTTTATAGATTTTTCTAAACGTCTCATGATTACAATATCAAAATAATTAAGAAAATAAACTGGTTTCAAAATAATATTAACTATTTTAGAAGCACCACTTTATATATATATATATATATATATATCTTACTAAAAATAAGCCTTGGGGCTTCCCTGGTGGCGCAGTGGTTGGGAGTCCGCCTGCTGATGCAGGGGGCGCGGGTTCGTGCCCCGGTCCGGGAGGATCCCACGTGCCCCGGAGCGGCTGGGCCCGTGAGCCGTGGCCGCTGGGCCTGCGCGTCTTGAGCCTGTGCTCCGCTGCGGCAGAAGCCGCAGCGGTGAGAGGCCCGTGTACCGCAAAAATAACCAACCAACTAACCAAACAGAAAATAAGCCTTGAGAACTTTTACTGTGCAACAATTAAACTAATCTGTTACTTTAAATAGATGAAACCGTAAATTATATTTTCTTTAAGTTATTTAATAATTTACATTCCACAATTATACCCTACATATTACATAGTATTCTAAAGTTTCTATAATTTATTCTAGAATTATATTTTAATTATATAGTTAAATTAAAATATAATTCTATAATTAAAATATAATTCTATCTGTAGGTCATCTTAGGACTCACCTAATTAGTTTATATTTAGGACATTATGTTTATCATTGGAATTAAATTAGAGCATTAAAATGTGAAAAATTTTCTCTTTCGAAAGGTCAGAATAAAATGCATAGTTAAAGTAGTGTAATGGAAACATTTTCCCACCTTAAAATAGTTAAGTCCTTTAAATATACTTAATGAATAGCATTTGCCTCCAATTTTTATATGATGCCTAATAGATAACAAAAGCAGAATTGTTTGGTGTTCTAGGACAGGGCTTCTTAAATATGAATGTGCATATAGATAACCTGGGGTGTTGATAAAATGAAGATTCTCACTCAGTAGGACTGACATGGAGCCTGAGATTCTACGTATCTGACAAGCTCCTGGGTGATGCTGATGCTTCTCTGTCTGTGAACTGAACTTTGAGGCAATATTCCAGAATACTGGCTTTGGAGTCATGACACCTGGTTTTAAGTCCCCTTGAGTTGATAAGCTTCACCAGGCCACAGTTTCTTTTTTGGTTGTCAACAAAAATGTTGACATTGCTTGTTAAATGTCAAAGGGTTTAAATTACTTGATTACTAGTGTTCCTTCCAGCTCCAAGATTCTGATTCTATGTAAAGTGCAAACTTACATATTTTTCATTGCTGCTTAGATAGTTATTTTAGATATGAAATTTCCCCACTTTATTGAAGAAAACTTGAATGTTTGCTGTACAATAATCATAAAGTATCAAATTGTGTACTTTAAAAGCTTAAGCCTTACATGATTTATAAAGGTAAATTAATATGAAGTTAACAACTGCTGATTTTTCTGCATCAGAATTGGCACAAACAGCTTATAATACATGAGTTAACTTCATATATAAGTGAAAATAACATTTGTTAAGCTGGATTCTGGTGACTTGGAGGGTGTAGGAGGGTGTGTTAGGTCAAGTATTTGAAACAAGGTGGTTGTATGGCTATAAACCTGAATAAAAGGGAATTTGTGTTGGAGCTTGAAGTAATGAAGGAACTGACAATAACAAAAATTGTATGCTGCAAGAGTTGCAGGTGAGGAAGGGAGACTGCATAGGGGAGGGGATGAGAAATGCTGATGGGAGATATCTTTCCTAACACATGCTCCTTTCCTAGTCTTAAGCCTTAGGCCGGTCTCAAGTATAGCACTACTTGAGTACATGGTGCTGGCCTTTAAATCAGATGATTGGATGAAGGGGGAGTTTCTTTCTAGATTTTCATCTTGAAATGTATGATGATGGAAAATGAACAGTCCTATTATGATACAAGTGATGTAAGATAGGCATTCAGTATATTCAACATTTTTCTCTAACAAGTGATTTAACAAACTCATGGAACCTTGTTATAGTTTACTTGATTCCTCTCCAGTTAAGAGGATTTTATTGATATTCCTACTGGTAGTTTCTTCTCACTCTAGAGATATGCTGTCTTCCATGCATCTTTATGCATCTTTCAATTTGTACTATTCTACTCCAACATAATTAGTGTGTGAGACACATAGGCAGAGGTTCCAAACAGAGGTGCTCATGCACAATCATAGAGATTAATATATTTAGCAAATACTTCATGCACATTTATTATGCACATCCCTTGGGTACTGGGCATGTAATGCTGAGCCAAACAGACATGATCCCTTCCCTCATGAGGCTTACAGTCTAGTGGGGAAGACAGAAATTACAGAAATAACTACCTAAATAAACATAAATTAAGAACTCTGAAAAGTGCTTACAAAGGAAAAGTATTTGTGTTCATCTTGTTCTGAGTTCAAAAATGTCTTTGAGAATTGGGACCTACAGTTAAACATTAGAGTTTAATAATAATACCAGCACCTAAATGAGATTAATTTTTTAGCCTAGAAGCTAAAAATAAGTCCATGTATTAGGGCAATTATTTAATGTAGCAGAATATTTGAAAGAAATGATAGCTGTTATAAAGTTATTCTGATAAAAATTTTAAGCTCTTTCTAGAAGAATTTTATTTGGATAATATTGCTTTATTCAAGTATTCTTAATGATTTAAAAAGTTAACTATAGCACAAGAAGAAAATTTTCATATGTAAATTCATTTAAAATTCACTTTCTTAATATTATTTAGGATAAAATGTAGGAGTCTAATGAACAGAAGTGTAACTTCTGTGCATAATTGATGGTGGTTGCTAAACCCTGAAGGGTCAGAGTGATTTAACTATGTAAAAACTTTGCTCACTATAGAGTCTTCTTTTTCTCATGGCCACTAGGGCTGAAGCAATTAGTTTAGCTATAACATTATGTGACATTAGTATATATCAATAGTTAGGGCTGCTTTACTGATACCTGAAGAGGAAGCTTTTATTTGTATGGTGAATCTTGTGGCAGATCCTGGAATTTCCTATTCAATCAGGGGTCAGGCAGAACTTCAGACAATTCTGATGTGCAGAGACCCATTTCTGTGAGAACATTATGAGAAATAGCCCTGTGCTACAGGTATGACCTAGGAGAAAAGAACCTGTACTATTCTATTACCAGGGGAGACCTGAACATTGTGATGGATGCAGCCGGTATAGACAAACTTACTGTGGGCAGATGTATTCTGATCTTTAAATTTATTCTTAAATGTATTAGGACATTAATAAAAAATGCAGTTTCTATATCTTTGTATTAAGATGAGAAAAATTTATATATTTAGATGAGAAAACAAAAATATTTTTTATTTCCATTAAATTTAATTTGCCTACATTCTAGTTGATTGAATGCTATGGTGACTAGTTCTTAGCTGTCTCATCAGGTGTCATGCTCCAGGGTATAATCTATTCCTCAGTGTTTCTAGAAAATAAGATTTTCTCCATTGATATAAATCACTGTACTATGAGTTGAATGGCAGTTTCAATTTTCCTCTGAAGCATCAGACATGATAACTTTGCTGAGTTAAATGATGAACTCTTCTAGTTTGTTTTCAAAAATAATTGATGGTTTTTAAAAATCTGGGAGAAAAAAGTGAACAATTTTCCTCTCTACTTTAGCATCATACACTTTTGCTTCTTTTTTTTTTTTTAGTGTGGCTGGTAAAGAGGATAATACAGACACTGACCAAGAGAAGAAAGAAGAAAAGGGTATTTCAGAAAGAGAAAGCAATGAATTAGAAGTTGTAAGTATGAGAGAATAAACTTGTAATTTTGAGTCCCTGGATTAGGTTGTTCTTGGTTGCTGATAACTGTACTAACTTATATGTAGAAAAGAGAATCGGTTATCATACATCCATTTTAAATTGTGTCCTTGAGGACTTCTTTTCTTCAGAAATGTGAGCTATTAAATATTAGCAACTCACAGTCTTGTGCACTGTGAAAGCATTGTGTATGGGGTGATAGAATACTAAGAGAGATGAAGTACTCTTTGATTTAAGACAGAATTATTGTAAAATAACCTTAAAATTGTGGATTGATATTTTTAACTTATGAAAAGTGAAATTTTTGTGCTCTTGTACTTTATACTCACAGTCTCTTTTTTTTTTGTATTTATTCATTGAGACTATATTGTGCATATTAAATATAAAGCACCATAATAGAAGCTGGGGCAAAATTAAGTCATATGGCTAGGCACACTTCATAATATTAAGGGAGGAAGAAAAATTCTAACTCTGATTCTGGTTCTTTGTTTGTTTTTTATTGTTTATTTTTTAAATGAGTATAGTTGCTTTACAATGTTGTGTTAGTTTCTGCTGTACAGCAAAGTGAATCAGTTATATGTATACATATACATCCACTCTTTTTTAGATTTCCTTTCCATTTAGGTCAACATAGATCATTGAGTAGAGTTCCCTGTGCTATACAGTAGGTTCTCATTAGTTATCTATTTTATACGTAAGTGTATATATGTTAATCCCAATCTCCCAATTCGTCCCACCTCTCCCCTTTCCTCCGTGGTAACCGTAAGTTTGTTCTCTACATCTGTGACTATTTCTGCTTTGCAAATAAGTTCATCTGCACCATTTTTCTAGATTCCACATATAAGCGATATTATACGATATTTGTTTTTCTCCTTCTGACTTACTTCACTCTATGGTTGTTTCCATGTCCTGGCTATTGTAAATAGCACTGAAATGGACATTGGGGTGCATGCATCCTTTCAAATTTTGGTCTTCTACGGAAAGATGCCTAGGAGTGGGATTGCTGGGTCATGTGGTAGCTTTAGTTTTAGTTTTTTAAGGAACCTCCATACTGTTCTCCATAGTGGCTGTATCAATTTATATTCCCACCAACAGTGTAGGAGGGTTCCCTTTTCTCCACACCCTCTCCAGCATTTATTGTTTGTAGATTTTTTGATGATGGCCATTCTGACCAGTGTGAGGTGACTTGCTTTTCTCTAATAATTAGTGATGTTGAGCATCTTTTCATGTGTTTGTTTGCCATCTGTATGTCTTCTTTGGTGAAATGTCTGTTTAGGTCTTCCACCCATTTTTTGATTGGATTGTTTGTATTTTTGATATTTAGCTGCATGAGCTGTTTGTATATTTTGGAGATTAATCCCTTGTCAGTTGCTTCATTTGCAAATATTTTCTCCCATCCTGAGGGTTATCTTTTTGTTTTGTTTATGGTTTCCTTTGCCGTGCAAAAACTTTTAAGTTTGTTTATATTTGTTTTTATTTTCATTACCCTAGGTGGTAGATCAAAAGCAAGCTTGCTGTGATTTATGTCAAAGAGTGTTCTGCCTATATTTTTGCTTAAGAGTTTTATAGTACCTGGCCTTACATTTAGGTCTTTAATCTATTTTGAGTTTATTTTTGTGTGTGATGTTAGGGAGTGTTCTAATTTCATTCTTTTACATGTAGCTGTCCAGTTTTCCCAGCACCACTTATTGAAGAGATTGTCTTTTCTCATCATATATTCTTGCCTCCTTTGTCATAGATTAGGTGGCCATAGGTGCGTGGGTTTATTTCTGGACTTTCTATCCTGTTCCACTGATCTATATTTTTGTTTTTGTGCCAGTACCATACTGTTTTGATGACTGTAGCTTTGCAGTGTAGTCTGAAGTTCAGGAGCCTGTTTTCTCCAGCTCCGTTCTTCTTTCTCAAGATTGCTTTTGCTATTTGGGATCTTTTGTGTTTCCACACAAAATGTAAAAATTTTTGTTCTAATTCTGTCACACAGTCTCCCTTAATGAGGTAATCAGTTTGCCTTGCCAATATTGTGCTATTAATGGACACAAATCACATTTTAGGAAGAAAGTCAAGAAGTGAGTGATCATGAAGATGAGGAAGAGGAAGAGGAGGAGGAAGAAGATGACATTGAAGGGGGTGAAAGCTCTGATGAATCAGATTCTGAGTCAGATGAAAAAGGTACTTGTCCTTTGGTACAAGGACAAAAATTTATTTTGGGCACTTGTTTAAAACATGGCAGAAAACTCTTAACCTTCTCCAGTTCGTCCTTGATGAAAGCACCTTTTATAATTGCTGGCCTATGTATGCCCTCCAAGGCTCATGTTCTTCTCTTATTGGATTTTGTCATTGTGTAACTTCCATTCTTATTTGCTACAAATGGTATCTCTTGTCCTTGACCAAAGTGAACACTCTATCTTTTTGCCCTTTTTTAATTTTTGGTATATTCAGGATATTTTCCTTACAGCTGCCAAGTGAATACTTGGATACGGATGATGGTTTTCATGCTCTTATTATGGCCTATCCCAGAATTTTTATTTTCCTCTTTTATAATAGCCAATTATCAGGCAGACTTAGCAAACATTACTTGTGAAATTGCAATCAAGCAAAAGCTGATTGATGAACTAGAAAACAGCCAGAAAAGACTGCAGACACTGAAAAAGCAGTATGAAGAGAAGCTAATGATGCTGCAACATAAAATTCGGGACACTCAGCTTGAAAGAGACCAGGTGCTTCAAAACTTAGGTAAGAATTATATTTAATTCAAATTAAAGTTCAAACTAAATTGTCAAAATAGATTTTTATCCTGTCTTCCTTTACAAGAAAAAAATAATATTAAAAGTCACATTAAATGTTAATTTGTCCCATTATGTTAAATATTACTGTTTATTTTGTTTTTTCATGCTGGTACCTGTCTAGGCTATTTAGTAATTTTTTTCCCAAAGTTGTGGCTAATTGTTTTAATGCCTTGATTTATGCTGGGTACTTTTTTTAAATTAAAATGATAAAAACTTCAATAATTGTTAAATAAGAGTAGATATTAAAAGGCAGAGTGATTGAAAGGCATCCTGGCCTCCTGAGGTTTGTATTTAGGAGGTAGTTCTTGTCTAAGGTCATGAGTTGTAAATCTGTGAAATAAAAATCTGTGTCTCACACAAACAAATACAAGTATTTTTTGGTCATTTAGGCTCAGTGGAATCTTACTCAGAAGAAAAAGCAAAAAAAGTTAGGTCTGAATATGAAAAGAAACTGCAAGCCATGAATAAAGAACTGCAGAGACTTCAGACAGCTCAAAAAGAGCATGCAAGGTTGCTTAAAAATCAGTCCCAATATGAAAAGCAATTGAAGAAATTACAGCAGGATGTGATGGAAATGAAAAAAACAAAGGTATTGATTATATTTTCCATTAACGGTAGATGCTGGTGATGCTTGTGTCTTTTGGGACCAAAAAAAAATTATTGTGGTTCTTCCTGTATTCAATAAAAGGTAACCAGTCTTAGAAATGATGCACTTCCTTTTGGCAGTTAAAAGTTGTTTTCCTATAGTCATCCATAGTCAAAGTCTTTCTTTGGAGTAGCTGAAAATCATGTGGTCAGCAGGGCTTCTCTGACTTTAAAAACAAAACAAAACAAAACTCTTATACAAACTTAATAAAAGTATAAAATATTTCAAACATGCAAGAAAGCACAGATAATAACATAATGAACAATATATCCACTGTCTAGTTTACGGTATTAAACATTGCCGATATGCACAAAGCTTCCTATATATCTCTTCCTGATCATATTCTCTTTTCCCTGAGAGGTAACAACTATCTTGAATTTGGTGGTTATCATTCCCATGCATAGAAAAGTACAAGTTTTTTTCCCTTGACCAGAGAGAGTATGTGAATTCTAATCCGTTACTGTTTTTGTGGTGGAACGGATTATTCTTAACTTTTGGCATGAAAATCAATGTTGTTTCCTTAAAATAGGAAATGTGGAAATGATTTAAGAAGTAGATTATTATGTTGTGTAGTTGCTGATGACAGCAAAAATAGCTAAAATAGCTAGGTGCTTACTATGTGCCAGGCACTGTTATAAGCATAGTGCAGGTATTAACTTATTGAATTCTCAGAGGAATCCAATCCCATAGAGCTATTACCTCCATTTTATAGATGAGAAAACCAGTCTAGAGTTGTTAAGTAACTTGTTCAAGGTCACACAGCTACTGATAATAAGTTAGATACCAAAAAATCATTCAAGTTGTAGAACAGCTGGACATTGAATATAAAAAGCATAGAACACTAAGCAGTTTGATAGAAGTATGTTAGAAATGTATTAGAAATATAAATATATTAATCTTACAAAAATACGAATTGACCATTTAATGTGTAGCAAAACTCCACATTTTTTTCTTGTTAAATATTCAGAATCCTAAGAACATTTTTCCATACATGTGATTTATTTAATGAATATTGCGATAGGGTAATCACAATAGATGTATTTACCTAATATTTTAGGTTCGCTTAATGAAACAAATGAAAGAAGAACAAGAAAAAGCCAGATTGACAGAGTCTAGAAGAAACAGAGAGATTGCTCAATTGAAAAAGGATCAACGTAAAAGAGATGTGAGTGGACTTTAACTCTCAGTTATGTAAGAATATTGTATATCAACAAGATTGTTCAATAAATGAAAGAAATATTTTGATAACTTTATTAAATACAGGTTAAGGACAGTAAATAAGCATTTTATAATTTGGCATTTATTATAGTATGTGGATTATAGTAATTCCATATAAAAGTTTATGAAAAACACTATAATATTATTATAAATTTTATTGGAGGCGTATTTCCTAGATGATCAGATGGAAGAAAATGGCAAATAATGACTGGTTATTTCTAGGGAGACCAAGGAAGTAGTTGCAGTATTATATAAGATAGTAATTTTAAGATGGTTCCAAAGGCAGCTTCCACTAGAGATTTTTATAAATGTTCCTGGAATAATAACCAGGCTTCACTAGAAGAGGCTTTACTAAGGGCTATAAAAATTTTCATATTCTTTGACCCAAGAATTCTGCTTCCATGAACTCAGACTAAGTAAATAATTTAAACTAAGACAAATTACTTTACAGTGTGTTAAAATCTTCACTTTAGGGTTATTTGTAGTAATGAAAACTGTAAAATCAACTAAGATGTGTGTCAGTAAGGGTAACAGTTAAATAAATTATGGTTCATCCCATTTAAAAGGTGGTTATTCATCCATTAAAAATTAGGATTTGGAAACTGCATAATAAAATGAAAAATGACTATGACTTCACATTAAGTGTAAAGTAACATTTTATATATGCGTGCTTGTTTACAATGAGGGAAAAATTTGAAGGATACATATCAATATGCTAAATGTGGTTGTATTAGGGTTATAGGTTATAGTTGTTTGGATTTTTTTCTTTCCAAAGTTTTGGCAATATAGTTATTTCTTATGACATTTTTTTCTTAAAAACAGAAGCCATCACCTTCCTTTCCACAATATCAGTTAGGTTTCAGCCCTTGTTCTTTTTTTCTCACCAACTTTTTCTAAATTCTCCCTGAAGAAAACATAAACATACAGGGTATTTTAGAAAATAGAAATCTACTTTGGGGGGTAAAGAGGAAATTAAGGGGATAGAGAAGAGTGAGCAATGAGATAGAAAAGTAGATATTTTAGCCAGATGACTCCCATATTTATGACTGTATTTATTTATTTTCCCAGGATATTAATGTATTTTAATAATCAGTCTATTTTATCACTTTCAATTCCTGGGCATTTTAGATCTTGTTTATACCAATACATTCCTACTGAAATCGAGTAGAAGCACATTTTAACATATTGTCTAGTCTTTTTTTCTGCTTTTTTAAAAAAACTGAGAAAATTTATATGCCATAAAGTTCACTGTTTTAAACTATACAATTCATGATTTTAGTATATTCACAAATTTGTGCAACAGTCACCACTCTAATTCCAGAACATTTTCATCGCTCCAAAAAGAAACCCCATACCCATTAGCAATCACTGTCCATTCCTTCCTGGCTCCTAATCTACTTTCTGTCTATGGATTTGCTTATTCTAGACATTTTATATAAATGGAATCATACAATACGTAGCCTTTTGTGTCTGGCTTCTTTCATTTTAGCATGTTTTCAAGGTTCATCCATGTTATAGCATGTATCAGTAGTTCATTCCTTTATTTTTTTTTTTTTTGCGGTACGCGGGCCTCTCACTGTTGTGGCCTCTCCCGTTGCGGAGCGCAGGCTCAGCGGCCATGGCTCACGGGCCCAGCCGCTCCGCGGCATGTGGGATTTTCCCAGACCGGGGCACAAACCTGCGTCCCCTGCATTGGCAGGTGGACTCTCAACCACTGCGCCACCAGGGAAGCCCAGTAGTTCATTCCTTTTTATGGCTATATGTATAGAGCACATTTTCCTAATCCATTCCTCGATTGGCTGGCATTTAGGTTGTTTTGACTTTTGGCCTATTTATTTTGTTTTTAATGAAAACTTTTGGGTAACAGGAATAATTTCCTTACAATGTATGCTACCTATTTCTTTATTACTAATTAATATGATGTATAGAGAGATCAATATTGAACAGTTAACTCCTGGGACTGAACTTTTGAATCTTATCCACAACATATGGTGTCTCTATTCTATTATAAAGATCTGAGGCTGGCTAATCACATACAAAGCTACCATTTCAGATGTTCTCCTACCTTTAATTTGTTGCTTTGTGTGCATATTCAACTCCTGTCTATATTGTTTCTTGTAATATTCAACTTTGAACGCTTAGAGAACCAAATATGTACATCATACAAAAAAAATGAATGAGCTTGAGATTTTATTTTTAATATGAAGAAATTAAATGTAGTGAGAAGCTTAAAACTATATTTAATTTTAGTTTTTGATAGCTCATTCATTTAAAAAAAGATTTATTAACTTTGCTTCTATGTCTATTATTGTGTAGGCAATTAAGATATGTCAGTGATAAGATAGATGCTTTTTATCAAAGAATTCCCATCTGATAACATAAGAATGTGTATAAACTTGAGATGTATCATCTCTTTGAATTTGGGATACAGAACATGGAGAGTTATTTGTTACATCACAGAATTAAAGTCCTAGAAGAGACATTTGTGATCAAGGCTATCTGTGATCAAGCCTATTGTGATCAAGATTATTTCCTAAATTATATCCCTAGAAAGTGGCTTAAAATAATTAATAATAATTGTCTTTATCATATAGACTACCTAAAATACAAATTGGTAGCCAGTTTGTTTTATTGTCCAACAATAAAACATTTATTTCCAATGTTATTTGGAAATAACATTTCCAAAATTACTATAAAGTGCTAATACAATTAATATACATTCTCCCTATGTTTAAAATAGTTTATAGCTACTGTATATATTGTAAGATGCCTCTGTTGAAAATATTCTAAGCTGTGTTTCTCCCTAATCATGCCTTAGCCAGCAACCAAAACAAAATGTCCTGCAAAAATGAAATGAGACAATATTTGTAAAGCGTTTAGAAAAGTATTTGTATATAGTAAGCCCTATATTAGTGTTTGTTAAATAAAAGTATGTGTCACAGAGATAAGTTTTTATTTTCAGAGAGAAATGGCTATATAAGTATGCCTTTGTGTTTACTGAAATAAAATATCTATATCTGTAGTAATGGATGCAAGCTGAGTGTTAGCTCAGATACTGCTAAGAACCCTTACAGTTCCCAGTGGAATGGGGAAACATGTTAATGCAGGAGTAGGAAGTATTATATCTTTCAGTTTCCTATTTTAACTTATTCAATATTATTTTATAGCATCAACTTAGACTTCTAGAAGCCCAAAAAAGAAACCAAGAAGTGGTTCTTCGTCGCAAAACAGAAGAGGCAAGTTGACCATTTGGAGGAAACATTCTGGCTTTGAGATAAATGATGTATTTCTATAGACTAAGAGCATGAGTCAATCTCTATTGCTATTTCAGGTTACAGCTCTTCGTCGGCAAGTAAGGCCCATGTCAGATAAAGTGGCTGGGAAAGTCACTCGGAAGCTGAGCTCAACTGATACCCCTGTTCAGGACACAGGTTCCAGTGCAACTACCATAGAAACAGATGCATCAAGGGCTGGAGCCCAGCAGAAAATGAGAATTCCTGTGGCAAGAGTCCAGGCCTTACCAACACCCACGACAAATGGAACCAGGTCAACATGATTCTTCTGTTCCTCCTGACATAATCTTTGCATTACTGAATGTTGGACTTAAATGAAAAACAGCTCATTATTTGGCAGTACATAATCAAATAAGCACATAAGTAACTATGTTTGTTTTTTTATGATTCTAGAAAAAAATATCAGAGGAAAGGATTGACAGGCCGAGTGTTTACTTCTAAGACAGCTCGCATGAAGTGGCAGCTTCTTGAACGCAGGGTCACAGACATCATCATGCAGAAAATGACTATTTCCAATATGGAGGCTGATATGAATAGGCTCCTAAAGGTGTGGAAAATAGAAAGTAGATATGCTCTCCCTTAGCTGTTAATTTTAGTTTTCTAAATTTGTTCCCTGGGTAAATTGAATGCTTGCCAAGTTTTCTTGTGTGTGGGGGGGGTGGGTGGTTGCATTGTATATGAATAGATGAATACCATTTCTTTCTTTTTTTTAATTTATTTTTTATAGAGCAGATTCTTATTAGTCATCAGTTTTATACATATCAGTGTATACATGTCAATTACAATCGCCCAATTCATCACACCACCATCCCCAACCACCCTGTGGCTTTCCCCTGTTGGTGTCCATGTGTTTGCTCTCTACATCTGTGTCTCAACTTCTGCCCTGCAAACTGGTTCATCTGTACCATTTTTCTAGGTTCCACATACATGCGTTAATATACGATATTTGTTTTTCTCTTTCTGACTTACTTCACTCTGTATGACAGTCTCTAGATCCATCCACGTCTCAACAAATGACCCAATTTCATTCCTTTTTATGGCTGAGTAATATTCCATTGTATATATGTACCACATCTTCTTTATCCATTCATCTGTTGATGGGCATGTAGGTTGCTTCCATGACCTGGCTATTGTAAATAGTGCTGCAATGAACATTGGTGCATGTGTCTTTTTGAATTAAGGTTTTCTGTGGGTATATGCCCAGTAGTGGGATTGCTGGATCATATGGTAATTCTATTTTTGGTTTTTTAAGGAACCTCCATACTGTTCTCCATAGTGGCTGTATCAATTTACATTCACACCAACAGTGCAAGAGGATTCCCTTTTCTCCACACCCTCTCCAGCGTTGGTTGTTTGTAGATTTTCTGATGATGCCCATTCTAACTGGTGTGAGGTGATACCTCATTGTACTTTTGATTTGCATTTCTCTAATAATTAGTGATGTTGAGCAGCTTTTCATGTGCTTCTTGGCCATCTGTATGTCTTCTTTGGAGAAATGTTTATTTAGGTCTTCTGCCCATTTTTGGATTGGGTTGTTTGTTTCTTTAATATTGAGCTGCATGAGCTCTTTATATATTTTGGAGATTAATCCTTTGTTGATTCGCTTGCAAATATTTTCTCCCATTCCAAGGGTTGTCTTTTCGTCTTGTTTATGGTTTCCTTTGCTGTGCAAAACCTTTTTTTTCTTTTTTTTTCGCTACGCGGGCCTCTCACTGTTGTGGCCTCTCCTGTTGCAGAGCACAGGCTCTGGATGCACAGGCTCAGCAGCCATGGCTCACGGGCCCAGTTGCTCCACAGCATGTGGTATCTTCCCGGACCGGGGCATGAACCCGTGTCCCCTGCATCGGCAGGCGGACTCACAACCACTGCGCCACCAGGGAAGCCCTGTGCAAAAGCTTTTAAGTTTCATTAGGTCCCATTTGTTTATTTTTGTTTTTATTTCCATTACTCTAGGAAGTGGATCAAAAAAGTTGTTGCTGTGATTTATGTCAAAGAGTGTTCATTCCTATGTTTTCCTCTAAGAGTTTTATAGTGTTCAGTCTTACATTTAGGTCTTGAATCCACTTTGAGTTTATTTTTGTGTATGGTGTTAGGGAGTGTTCTAATTTCATTCTTTTACATGTAACTGTCCAGTTTTCCCAGTGCCACTTATTGAAGAGACTGTCTTTTCTCCATTTTATATCCTTGCCTCCTTTGTCATAGATCGTTGACCATGGGTTCGTGGGTTTATCTCTGGGCTTTCTCTCTTGTTCCATTGATCTATGTTTCTGTTTTTGTGCCACTACCATTTTGTCTTGATTACTGTAGCTTTGTAGTATAGTCTGAAGTCAGGGAGTCTGATTCTTCCCGCTCCGTTATTTTCCCCTCAAGACTGCTTTGGCTCTTTGGGGTCTTTTGTGTCTCCATACAACTTTTAAGATTTTTTGTTCTAGTTCTGTAAAAAATGCCAGTGGTAATTTGATAGGGATTGCATTGAATCTATAGATTGCTTTGGGTAGTATAGTCATTTTCACAATATTGATTCTTCCAATCCAAGAACATGGTATATCTCTCCATCTGTTGGTATCATCTTTAATTTCTTTCATCAGTGTCTTATAGTTTTCTGCATACAGGTCTCTTTGTCTCCCTAGGTAGGTATATTCCTAGGTATTTCATTCTTTTTGTTGCAATGGTAAATGGGATTGTTTCCTTAATTTCTCTTTCAGATTTTTCATCATTAGTGTTTAGGAATGGAAGAGATTTCTGTGCATTAATTTTGTATCCTACAACTTTACCAAATTCATTGATTAGCTCTAGGAGTTTTCTGGTGGCATTTTTAGGATTCTGTATGTATAGTATCTTGTCATCTGCAAATAGTGACAGTTTTACTTCTTCTTTTCCAATTTGTATTCCTTTTATTTCTTTTTCTTCTCTGATTGCTGTGTCTAGGACTTCCAAAACTATGTTGAATAATAGTGGTGAGAGTGGACATCCTTGTCTTGTTCCTGACCTTAGAGGAAATGCTTTCAGTTTTTCACCATTGAGAATGATATTTGCTGTTGGTTTCTCGTATATGGCCTTTATTATGTTGAGATAGATTCCCTCTATGCCCACTTTCTGGAGAGTTTTTATCATAAATGGGTGTTGAATTTTGTCAAAAGCTTTTTTCTGCATCTATTGAGATGATCATATGGTTTTTCTTCTTCAATTTGTTAATATGGTGTATCACATTGATTGATTTGCGTATATTGAAGAATCCTTGCATCCCTGGGATAAATCCCACTTGATCATGGTGTATGATCCTTTTAATGTGTTGTTGGATTCTGTTTGCAAGTATTTTCTTGAGGATTTTTGCATCTATATTCATCAGTGATATTGGTCTGTAATTTTATTTTTTTGTAGTATCTTTGTTTGGTTTTGATATCAGGGTGATGGTGGCCTCATAGAATGAGTTTGGGAGTGTTCCTTCCTCTGCAATTTTTTGGAAGAGTTTGAGAAGGATGGGTGTTGGCTCTTCTCTAAATGTTTGGTAGAATTCACCTGTTAAGCCATCTGGTCCTGGACTTTTGTCTGTTGGAAGGTTTTTAATCACAGTTTCAATTTCATTAGTTGTGATTGGTTTGTTCAAATTTTCTATTTCTTCCTGGTTCAGTCTTGGAAGGTTATACCTTTCTAAGAATTTGTCCATTTCTTTCAGGTTGTCCATTTTATTGGCATAGAGTTGCTTGTAGTAGTCTCTTATGATGCTTTGTATTTCTGCGGTGTCTGTTGTAACTTCTCCTTTTTCATTTCTAATTTTATTGATTTGAGTCCTCTCCCTCTTTTTCTTGATGAGTCTGGCTAATGGTTTATCAATTTTGTTTTTTCCAAAGAACCAGCTTTTAGTTTTATTGATCTTTGCTATTGTTTTCTTTGTTTCTATTTCATTGATTTCTGCTCTGATCTTTATGATTTCTTTCCTTCTGCTAACTTTGTGTTTTGTTTGTTCTTTTTGCTCTAGTTCCTTTATGTGTAAGGTTAGATTGCTTACTTGAGATTTTTCTTGTTTCTTGATGTAGGCTTTCTATAGCTATAAACTTCCCTCTTAGAACTGCTTTTGCTGCATCCCATCGGTTTTGGATTGTTGTGTGTTCATTGTCATTTGTCTCTAGGTATTTTTTGATTTCCTCTTTGATTTCTTCAGTGATCTCTTGGTTATTTAGTAATGTATTGTTTAGCCTCCATGTGTTTGTGTTTTTTACTTTTTTTTCCCTATAATTCATTTCTAGTCTTATAGTGTTGTGGTCAGAAAAGATGCTTGATATGATTTCAATTTTCTTAAATTTACTGAGGCTTGATTTGTGACCCAAGATGTGATCAATCCTGGAGAATGTTCTGTGCACACTTGAGAAGAAATGTAATCTGCTGTTTTTGTATGGAATGTCCTATAAATATCAATTAAATCTATCTGGTCTATTGTGTAATTTAAAGCTTCTGTTTCCTTATTTGTTTTCATTTTGGATGATCTGTCCATTGGTGGAAGCGAGGTGTTAAAGTCCCCCACTATTACTGTCGATTTCCTCTTTTATAGCTGTTAGCAGTTACCTTATGTATTCTGGTGCTCCTATGTTGGGTGCATATATATTTATAATTGTTATATCTTCTTCTTGGATTGATCCCTTGATCATTATGTAGTGTCCTTCCTTGTCTCTTGTAACATTCTTTATTTTAAAGTCTATTTTATCTGTTAAGAATATTGCTACTCCAACTTTCTTTTATTTCCATTTG
This sequence comes from Orcinus orca, assembly GCF_937001465.1. NCBI lineage: Eukaryota > Metazoa > Chordata > Mammalia > Artiodactyla > Delphinidae > Orcinus > Orcinus orca. Next base: position 30,368,952 of record NC_064569.1, on the reverse strand, counting down.
CTTGGAATATCTTTTTCCATCCCCTCACTTTCAGTCTGTATGTGTCCCTAGATCTGAAGTGGGTCTCTTGTAGACAGCATACATATAGGTCTTGTTTTTGTATCCATTCAGCAAGGCTGTGTCTTTTGGTTGGAGCAATTAATCCATTCACGTTTAAGGTAATTATCGATATGTATGTTCCTATTCCCATTTTCTTAATTGTTTTGGGTTTGTTTTTGTAGGTCCTTTTCTTGTCTTGTCTTTCCCACTTAGAGAAGTTCCTTTTTCATTTGTGGTAGAGCTGGTTTTGTGGTGCTGAATTCTCTTAGCTTTTGCTTGTCTGTAAAGCTTTTGATTTCTCCATCGAATCTGAATGAGATCCTTGTGGTAGAGTAATCTTGGTTGTAGGTTCTTCCCTTTCCTCACTTTAAGTATATCATGCCACCCCCTTCTCGCTTGTAGTTTCTGCTGAGAAATCAGCTGTTAACCTTATGGGAGTTCCCTTGTATGTTATTTGTTGGTTTTCCCTTGCTGCCTTTCAATACTTTTCCTTTGCCTAATTTTTGCCAATTTGATTACTATGTGTCTCGGTGTGTTTCTCCTTGGGTTTATCCTGTATGGGACTCTCTGTGCACCTGGACTTGGGTAGCTATTTCCTTTCCCATGTTAGGGAAGTTTTCGACTATAATCTCTTCAAATATTTTCTCGGGTCCTTTCACTCTTTCTTCTTCTTCTGGGATCCCTATAATGCGAATGTTCTTGCGTTTAATGTTGTCCCAGAGGTCTGTTAGGCTGTCTTCATTTCTTTTCATTCTTTTTTCTTTATTCTGTTCCTCAGCAGTGAATTCCACCATTCTGTCTTCCAGGTCACTTATCTGTTCTTCTGCTTCAGTTATTCTGCTACTCATTCCTTCTAGTGTAGTTTTCATTTCAGTTATTGTATTGTTCATCTCTGTTTGTTTGTTCTTTAATTCTTCTAGGTCTTTGTTAAACATTTCTTGCATCTTCTCAATCTTTGCCTCCATTCTTTTTCAGAGGTCCTGCATCATCTTCACTATCATTATTCTGAATTCTTTTTGTGGAAGGTTGCCTATCTCCACTTCATTTAGTTGTTTTTCTGCAGTTTTATCTTGTTCCTTCATCTGGTACATAGCCCTCTGCTTTTCATCTTCTCTATCTTTCTGTGAATGTGATTTTTGTTCCACAGGCTACAGGATTGTAGTTCTTCTTGCTTCTGCTGTCTGCCCTCTGGTGGTTGAGGCTATCTCCATTTCTTTTTTTTAATTGTGGTAAGATCAGATACCATGAGAGCTACCCTCTTAACACATTTTTAAATGTACAGCACAGTGTTGTTAGCTATAAGCACAATGTTGTAAAGAAGAGTTCTATAACTTATTCCTCTTGCATAACTGAAACTTTATATCCACTGAACAGGAGATCCCCATTTCCTCCTCCCCCCAGCCCTTGGTAGCCACCATTCTATTTACTGCTTCTACGAGTGTGACTATTTTAGTTGCCTCATATAAGTGGAATCCTGCAGTATTTGCCCTTCTGTTAACTCATTTCATTTGGCATAATGTTCTCAAGGTCCTAGATGAAAATAATTTCTTAAAATCAAATCTGTTTTCTCAATAGCAAAGGGAAGAACTCACAAAAAGACGAGAGAAGCTTTCAAAAAGAAGGGAAAAGATAGTCAAGGAAAATGGAGAGGGCGATAAAAATGTGGTTACCATCAATGAGGAGATGGAGTCATTAACTGCTAATATAGATTATATCAATGACAGTATTTCTGATTGTCAAGCCAACATCATGCAGATGGAAGAAGCAAAGGTTTGTAACTAAAAAGGTGTTTAATGACTTAATAAGAAGTATTTTTGTATTTTTTGTCATTAAAAACACTTTGAATTTTTATATGAAGGTATTTTCTATCTATGGTTTAATGTGATTCTTAGGTTTTGCATGTATACCACTCCCTGCCTGCTTTCCATTTCTGTGCCTATTTTGTGATATTATTATTGTTTACACAAGGCATATATAATGTATTAATCAACCTTGAGTTCTTAACTGCTCAAATGTCTTGTCTTTTAAACTAGACCATATGTTTCTTGGAGTAGGGATCATATTTTATACTTTTCTGTGGAGTCACATTAGTTAATCCAATGATATCAAATAAATGCATGAAACAATGGCTTTGTCTTCTGTTAAATACATTCAGGTCAAGGTAATGATACATCATATGTTGGTTTGATGTAGGAAGAAGGAGAAACGTTGGATGTCACTGCAGTCATTAATGCTTGTACACTTACAGAAGCCAGATACCTGCTAGATCACTTCCTGTCAATGGGCATCAATAAGGTAAGTTCTAACTACACTATTATTGAAAACCTAAGCTTTGGTTAATTCATTGCAATTTTGCTTATCTTTCTCTATTGACCCTTTCCTTTGTAATAAGGAGGAAGATTCTTTTCCTTAGAGTTAAGAAAACTCAGCAGTATTTACATCAATTCCATTAGCTTCTCATCTTTGTGCTTGTGTATTAGAACAGGTAAACAACTTAAAGAATAATTTCTTTTTCACTTTAACAAAGGAAAAGTTAAAAGAAAAATCTCTTAGGGTGCTCAAAAAAAATCAGAAAGGAAAAAATACAGTTGCACTCTCCTTGTCTTCAGAAACTTCTGCCTAAATATTAAAGGTGATAATTTCTGACTCACCTTTTTTCCCACGTTGAGACTGTGCTAGACCTTTAATGGTTTGTTCTCTCACTTAATCCTCACAACGTGGAAGGAAGTAAGAATCATTCATATCATTTGAATATTTGGAAACTGAGAATCGGGAAGATAAGGTAACTTGCTTAGGGTCAACGAGCTTGCAAGTGCAGAAGCTGGGATGAATCGAGATCTATTTAATGTAAAAGTCCATACATCATATGCATTTGCTATTTGATACAGATCTTTGTGTGGTAGATTCTGTTTTGTATGATCTAAGATAAATTTTTTTTGGGGGGGTTGTTGTTATAGGGTCTTCAGGCTGCCCAGAAAGAGGCTCAAATTAAAGTACTTGAAGGTCGGCTTAAACAAACTGAAATAACCAGTGCTACACAAAACCAGCTCTTATTTCATATGTTGAAAGAGAAAGCAGAATTAAATCCTGAGCTAGATGCTTTACTAGGTCATGCTTTACAAGGTAATTTGGATTAAATTTTAGTTAAATAAATTGCATGGTAACTTTGCTCTTTGAGTATGCTATACTCTACCTTTTTTCCCTATAGCTTGACTGAATAGATGCTATATTTACTTATGCTTTTGATAATTATTCCTGCTTTAATTTGCATGTATAAATTTTGGGGGATGTAATTATTGTCATTGCAAGAAATGATTAGCAACTTAAAAAGGCTTCCTTAGCATTATTAAGTAATTAGTTTTTATGAATAAATAAGATCAACCATGCTTCTGAATTGGTTGTTTAAATTATTTAAAGTATTAACCAAGTTTCATTACTTTACATATCTAACTGCCTTAAAAAATAAATTTATAAGTGTTTGCTATGGCATCTATTCTACATATCTTATAAATGATACATAATCTTGTTTTATATGAGAGTTAACATTGGATTTGTTTTGATTGGAGTATTGCTTTTTGTTTCCTTTTTGCTGTTATTTACACAGATCTAGATAGCATACCATTAGGTAAGTATGTTTAGCTTTCTGTGTACCCTACAGCTGCATGAATTACTAATTGTTCATGTACACTAATTGTGGTACATCTTATTTAAAAATTTTTATTGGCAGCGAGCTGGTTTTTGCATGATCTTTTATGAAATGTATCTGTGACCACAAACATACTAAGTCTTTTGTCTTTCTTACACATTTCCTGATTTTTAAGTTCTTAGATGTTTAAAGAAGTATGTTTACTTTTCTATTTTATTATTTGAACTCCAGATTTGGTTCCAGTTTCATAAGCCCCTCTTTCTTGTAGTAAAAAATGGAACATATATTCCTTTTTAATTTTTAAATCTATCTGTTAACTTGAATCTGTTGTTTTACCCTCATAAATAACTTTCTGTGTTATTTATCTTTTATATATATTTGTTTTTGGTTTATATTTGCTAGATTCTCAGTTGTTCTTAAGTTTTATAAAATTAAGCCACGTATATTTTAATATTGTAACTTGAATAAAACTATCCAAAGGATTTTAATGAACAGATTAAAACATTATTTATAATTATAATATTTTCAAGTTAGAGCTTTAGATATCACTGAGTATTGAGATTTTTGACATTTTCCCTTGCCAGTACAACATTCATGTGAACTACACCCACTCATGAGTAGTATCTATACTCCTCCTAGTGGTTATATACATGAAGGATCAGAAGCATCAGTGTAATTTTATTACTTGCAATTTTCGTGAATGATTATTTTGGACCAGTTTTTATTTCAAATTATTTCAAAATCTGATCTTAACTTTTTTCTAATCACGCAGCTGTCAAAATTTTCTAATACTTGATGGAGAGGAATGTAACTGAAAGATTAAATGTAATTTCCTCTCTGGGTTATTAAAATAAACATAACCTATGAATCTGAATTTATTTTAAACGATGCAAATAAAATACATGAACTATTTGGTTCTTTTTTTTTTTTCCGGTACGCGGGCCTCTCACTGTTGTGGCCTTTCCCATTGTGGAGCACAGGCTCCGGACGCGCAGGCTCAGCGGTCATGGCTCACGGGCCTAGCCTGTTCGCGGCATGTGGGATCTTCCCAGACCGGGGCACAAACCCGTGTCCCCTGCATTGGCAGGCGGACTCTCAACCACTGAGCCACCAGGGAAGCCCTGTTTGATTTTTTTAGACGTTTACCCTGTGTGTTAAATCTCAAAATAGTATTTCCTTGAGATCAATTCCATAATACAGATATGGACAGGCTACAACTTTTATCCTGCTCAAGCTATAACAAAGACAGGTAGAAAAAGGATTGGTTATATTAAGGAACCATGTTAGGCTGCCCAAATTTCTGAATTATAACCAGAATTTTTGCCATTCCATGTGTTATTAAGCATGTTTCTTTTCCTCTTCCTCTTCCTCCTCCTTCCTCTTATCCTTCTCCCCCTCCTCCTCCTCTGACTTTTCTTTGTTCTTCTTCATCTTAGTGGCTCAATTTATAGTAATAAGTAAATTCTTATTTAAGTCCATTATCTCTTTTAACTTGGAAGAAAAATGCAATGCCCTCTTTGATGTCCTTTTGTGCAGAAAATATTAAACTGCTATTTGATGTGCATTGTTACTTTTTCACAGCTTTCAAGCAACTTTTAATTATCTGTAGCTTAAAGCAGGGTCAAAAACAGAGAGGGGAAACACATTCAGCTGATATAACCTGTGACTCATGGCATAAATTTTCCCTAAGGCCATAATCTAGACCAGAGGTGCTTAGAAGAAAAGCACGGAAGGAGAAAAACATGGAAGTTAAATACACAGAAACTAGATGGTCATATTCATTGCTTTAAAAAATATTTATTTAGTTTCAATTTATCTCAACTTTGGGCTGGGTGCTGGGATTCAAAGATAAATAAGACACAGAATCTTGCCCTCATGGACTTGATACCTTGCTGAGGGTGACAGACCATGAACAGATTATGATACATTGCAGACAGGGCAGAGATTGAGATATGTACAGGGAATTATGGGAACACAGAATGGGGCTACCCAACAAGAATGGAGGAGTTGATGGAGGCCTTCTGGAGGGGGTGAAATTTGAGCTGAAACATAAATGAAGAAAAAGATTTAGCCAGGCAAGAGACAAGGTGGAAAGGGGCTGGGCAGAAGAGTCACTCTGAGCAGGGAGTAAGTTAAAAGTTGGACATTTAGCCAAAATATTGTATGAATGAGGACTTCAAGCAGGTTGGTGCTCTGGAGCAACAAGTATGTGGTGTAGGATGATGAATATAAGGCTAGAGGGGGAGCAAGGGCCAGTACTCCATGCTGATAGGCTTGTATTGTTGTAGCCTTTGAAGAACATCTTTATTTTCCCCTTCTTTTTTCCCTACCTATGTTGGTGTTCCTAAGATCTTCTCCTATGTTTGGGGATTTGCTAGAAGACTCAGGGGGCTCAGTATATAGTTGTATTCATGGCAAAGATTCATGAGAGCAATGTAGGAAGGATACACAACAAGATTGTAAAGGAAAAAGACTCAGATGGAGTCAGGAGAAATCCATGTCCAGGCTGCCTTATGCTCTCTCCCTCCCAGGAAACATCACACAGAATGCACTTTTCCCCCGGAATGAAAATGCAACAACATGTGTGCATAGTGTACACCCAAGGAAGTCCATTAGACACTCAGCACCTGAGGTTTTTACTGGGAACTAGTCACATAGGCACGCTTTGTCTAGTATATACGAGAATTTTAGACTCCAGAAGGAAAGCAGGAGTTCTCAGCATAAGCCATATTGTTTGCACAAATGTTCTAGGTATAATGAACTTCCCTCACTAGTTAACTGATGACTAGGGATACTCTGAGAGCCAAGTTTCAGATGACAGACAAAATCCAACCTTGCAAGGAGGCCTTTCTAAGGATAGTAGTCTCTGGGCTGCTATGTTAACTCTTTTCCATACACTACATATATATATATATGTATATATACATATATATATATATATACAGACACACACACATATACATACATATATACATATCTATATACCTATATAAACTTTAAAAAAGACTTTAATAGTAACTGTTTGGTTAACTTCTAGTGATGTGAGATTATGCAGCTGTGTACCGATATGTATGAACTTTAAAGCATTTTGCAGTTTTAAGTCTCTGCTTTTAGCTTTAATGCTCAGTGATGAGAAGAGAAGCTGGTGTTGGGCTGGAATTATGTTCTTAGAGTTGAGAGTAGAGCAGTGAGGTGATGGCATGTCCTGCTGCCCAGATGGCTGTAGTGCTACAGACAAAGCTCAGTCCTGAAGAGGTGTCTATTTTGGTGAATGTCTGGGTGGAGGGTTGTATCCTCTGGCTGGGTTGGTTATGTCAAACTGTAATTATCTCTAAATAAGGCATATATGCATATGCAAGAGCTAAGTAGCTTTTACTGAGCACTCATATGATGTTTAATATACTAACTTGTTTCATCACTCCCTACAAGAAAATTACTAGTCAATCTTAGCCTGCTTTTATACATGGAAAAATAAAGACTAGATTTGTCATTTCTTTACATTTTCTATGTTATTGACTAATTCAGTCACCTTAGCACTCAATTATCCTTTCTTTGAAGCACATCCTCCAGCCTGCAAGCGTGGGCTTTGAGATACACATTGCCTTCAAGACCACCATTTTGCTCATTTCGGAAAGTAAACTCCCTTTGTGTGGGTCCTAGATGGGCTCCATTTTAGATAATGCTATCAAGTATTACTGAATTTCTATCGAAGTGTCTGCTAAACAGTGAGGAAGAATGGGAGCATCTGAGAAAGGAATTAGTTGACTTATGAGCATAATCCACCTGTATGATATAAATGTAAAAGTTAAAGGGGGATGAATACTGTATATTTTTCACTGACATATATATAATTATTTTTAAATATTCTATTTATTTATTTTCCTTAATTTTTTGCCTGCATCGGGTCTTAGTTGCGGCACACAGGATCTTATTGAGGCACAAGTGATCTTTTCATTACAGTGCACGGTCTGCTCAGGCTTCTCTCTAGTTGCGGTGCCTGGGCTTTTCTAGTTGTGGTGTGTGGGTTTTTTCTCTCTAGTTGTGGCACACGGACTCTAGGGCACGTGGGCTCTGTAGTTGTGGTGCATGGGTTCCAGAGCACATGAGCTCTATAGTTTGCGGCAGGCGGGCTCTCTTGTTGAGGCGTGCGAGCTTGGTAGTTGTGGCGCAAGGGCTTAGTTGCCCTGCGGCATGTGGGATCTTAGTTGCCTGACCAGGGATCGAACCCACATCCCCTGCATTGGAAGTGGATTTTTTACCACTGGACCACGAGCGAAGTCCCCAACATATATATTGTTGATAGTATTGCCTTTAGTTTTGTGGAATGGCTTTATAATAAAATGTATAAGTTTTGAAAACTTGCACCTGTGTTAGGGGCTCACTGACATTTTAAATAATTTACTTTCAGTGGCTGTTTTATTTACTGACTTCCTACTAGTTTTATATGTTTGCTTTTTCCTCTCTTTTTATTAGTGTGCTACAGTTGTTCTGAAATAGCAGTGGTTTGTTTGTATTTATCTACAAAACTGTTGCATGGAAACCCGTAGTTTTAGTCCTTTATGTACATGTGAATGAGCTGCATGCTGGTATGTAACTCCTGAATACCTTGACACACACACATGCTCTCTCTCTACTTGAAAACAAAAATAAAAATAAAGGAAAATATATAAGTTGGAATACTGATAAAGTACAACTATGTTTATACCTATGTAGTTTTTGAAGTTGGCTCAGTACATTAAAGGGAGCGCATGCAGCATTTACTTTAATCTTGTGTTTTACTCAGTGGTTTTTCATACATGGGATAAATGGATGGTGTGGGATAAATACATACTCTGAAAAATATATAAATAATTCTACATACTCTGATAAATACATGATCTCATTTCCATCCTGTGAATGCTGTTCTATCATTCAACTCATAGCTTTCCTATTTTGAACATATTTTTCTCATCCTAGGGCATATAATCAAAGGAGTTTCTTAGAAATATTTTTTTACATTTCTAATTTGATTCAGTTACTAAAACCAAAGTGCCCATATTGAGAGAACTTGGGCTGTTGCTTATTATAGCATAGGGATTACAGTCATCATTCAAATTGTGACATGTGGATAATACTTACATTTTGGACATTTTTTTAGAAAATGTAGAGGACAGCACTGATGAGGATGTACCTTTAAACAGCCCAGGATCAGAAGGAAGGTAAGAGAGGCTTTAGAAACTTAATAGATTTGACTTATTTCTGTAATATTTTTAATAATTTTATCCTGTGCATCAAAGAATTACCATAAAACAAATAATTTTGGATTTTATGGCTAAGGGAAGAGAACTAGAAACAGTAATATGGAAGCCCAACTAAGTAATGTTTAACCATCAAAAACTTTAAAATAAAAATACTGGGATATTTAAGGAAGGAAAATGGACTATTTTAATTAGTTTATTTTGATTTTAAATATTGTCTTTCTGTGTTTTCTGTAGGCATATAAATTTTTTTCCATACTTGTACTCATTAGAGGACATACAGTTTTCTATAAGTTCCCTTTTAATCATGTGGTTAATTACTTATTTGCACATAGCTCACTCTCTTCAGACCTTATGAAGCTTTGTGGTGAAGTGAAACCTAAAAACAAGGTAAGGAGAATTGAAAATACCAGGTAAACATTTTTTCTGCCGTTCTTTATTGTTACTATTAATCACATAGGCCTCAGGTTTGACTCTTAATAGGTCAGCAAGTAGGCATGCTTTTACCAAAGATTTCATGTGTAAGAAATTTAGTTCTTTATCATATTCCCCCTTGAAAAAAATTTATATTGAAAAATTGCTCCTTTGTGAAACTTGTGATTTACTGTATTCTTGTACTTTTTCTACTAGATAACATATGATTATGGAAAACAATCCTTAAAAATAATTTAGATTGACAGGAGATTTTTGAAATTTTAACATTCTAGTATGTCCTCAAGTATTCCTTATTTATTTTGTTTAACTGTGTCTTGAGGTGGTTTGAATAGGCCAACTCTTAATCATCATTTTGTATTGAAAATTGATGCTATAATGTATATTTGTGAAGCTTAAAAAAATAAAGAATACATACTGTTAAATGTGTAAGAAACACATGGTCTATTTCAGATTGAGTGTTGGTAACATTGGTACTAGATGAATTAACTAACTATCTTAAGATGTTTGAAAACAAAGAATTCTTGTAGTGCTTAGTAAATATTTGTTGAATGAATGGATGAAATCAGGACTCAAAATAGTACTGTGCTAATGGACAGGATGGATTTAAGGCCCACAGTGGTTAGCCAGGTAATATAAATGAGTAATTTGGCTGAATATAAGGTAATTAATAGGGATTATTATGATTACCTGAAGTGGACATGCTGCATCTAAAGCAAATAGCCACCACTCAACTACTGCTTATTTTTGCCATGATGGAATATGGGCCTAAGGCTACCAGATCCTCAACTTTTTAAAGAGAAGCTTTAAATATGGATTTTAATGGAGAATTTCCTTATCTTTAAAATACTGGGCTAGCCAACTGAAAAACATCTCCAGTCTTTATGTATGGTCCTTGAGGTACTGGCTTGGTGACATGTGGTTTGTGTCTTATTATTCTAAGTGACTAAGTAGAAGTTACCCAAACTCAAAGAAAGCATTTGAGTATAGTTTGGATCCAGTCTTAAGTGGAGGAGAGAATCTCCTAAGGTAACTTGGTCTTTCAGGCCTTGTGAAAGCCAGAGAGAAATGTGAAGTGGTAGCCTAAAGGTCATCTCCTAATAAAACCCACCGTGGTTCGGAATTCCCAAGAAAATGACTCAATTTGCAGTAGGGAGAACTGACAGGGTAAAAGGTTAACCTGCAGGGCTTTCTCTTTCCAAAAGTTTTCAGGTATTATCTACCACTCCTTTTGAACTGCAAAGATGCCTAAAAGGTTCTCATATTATTTATTTTTCACTCATTGAAAAAGTGAAGTTGAGTATATATTTTAAATAGATATTTACCAGCACTATGTTAAATGCAGGGGATACAAAGTTGAATAAAACAGGTTGTCTGCCCTTTAGAGGTTTCTAATCTGGTAAACACCTTGATTATCTGTTAATACATTAGCGATAGCAGCCAACTCTAAGCGTTAACAACAAGGTAGTCCCATTGGTTTTTCAGGAGTATGGAAGGGAATGCTTATGGTAAATTTAGATTCTAGGAAAATAACCTTCACCTGCCTCACCATGCTGACAAAAGCTGGTATGGACTGGTGGTAGATATCCAGCAGGCAGATTAAACACCCAGTTAAAGCGTCAGGGGGCAGGGTCATAAAAAAGGAGAAACAGATGTAAAAATTTATAGTAAAATGAAATTAAAATTTATATTAAATAAATCATCTAAGCCTGGGAAACATCAGAATTTAGTTGAATGTCCCTGCAACTATCTTTTGGTTTAATTTCTTTCTTCTTTCTTTCTTTCTTTTTTTTTTTTAATGATATGTTGAGGGAGCTGGCGATGAATGGCAGTATAGCACAATAATATTGGAGGCAGATTGCCTGGTTTTGAATCTGGCTTTGCCACTTACTAGCTGTGTGACTTTGGACTTTTAGCTTCTCTGTGCCTCAGTTCTCTCATTTGTGAATTGGGATAATGATAGTATATACTAATATAGTAAAGTATTTATAACAATTTCTGGCATCCAACAGAAATGTTGGCTATTATTACAGCCTCTAAAGGTCTTATCTGGCTGTAGCTCTGGCTTGTCACTATCTTACATGTTATGTTTGACACACTTGCTAGGAAAAGACATGCTAAATGTTTTACCTATTTCAAATGAATATTAAATATCGCCTAGTCATCTTCCCTGCGAAAATTTGCACATGATTGTTTTTCCTTCCATTCTCTGACTAGGCCCGAAGGAGAACCACCACTCAAATGGAATTGCTGTATGCAGATAGCAGTGAACTAGCTTCAGACACTAGTACAGGAGATGCCTCCTTGCCTGGCCCTCTTACACCTGTTGCAGAAGGGCAAGAGATTGGAATGAATACAGAGACAAGTACTTCTGCTAGGGAAAAAATGCTCCCTCCCCCATCTGGCTTCCCTTCTAAGATAGGCAGCATGTAAGTCTGGCCCAGCTACACTAACTTCCTTTCTTTTGGCTTTCTTTTTTAAAAAAAAAAATGCATGTTGCTAATTTCTTATTTCTATTTTTTAAAATTTATGTAAATAAGATCTCTAGTTTTCAAAGTAATTTCTGTTAGGTGTTGTGTCTCCTAATTTTGGGACATTCAAAATAATTTAAATGAGATGTTCTTTGTTGAATTGCTTTGTCTTATTTCTAAGTTTTAGGGTCTTTCTTAAAGATTATAATTTTTATAAAGGCTGAGTTGTGAATTACAGAAAAAATTTATTTAGAAACACCTAAACTAGATTAAAGTTATACCTATAAAACCATTATATAAAACAGAAGCTTTAAAGATTCTTAAATTTACTCTAAATTACATTATATCCTAGTTCTAAGAGCCTGGTCAAGATAGTAAACCTTTGCTGACACTTTTAAAGAAAAATACAAATGTCAGTTACAAATAATACATTTTGAATTTTCCTAATTCTTTGCCTTGAAGCACATTGCACGTCTGGGAGTGTACACACAAAGTATAAATATTGTATTATTAAAGATTTGAAGGAGGAAATATTACCTCTCCTCTCTATGATAATCTTAACAAAAAACATTCCATTCAAAACAAATCTTATTTAAAAATTTTTCATTATTATCTTGAGAACAAAGATTTCCCTACACAGGCCAGTGTGTGTGTGTGTGTGTGTGTGTGTGTGTGTGTGTGTGTGTGTGTGTGTTGTTAGTTATATTAAAATTACATCAGTCATTCACTGGTAAAGATTTTTAATGGCTTTTTTCCAAACTAACTCTCACGTGTGATCTAGCAGATGATCTATTGAATGAACACATCATTGCATTGGGAAATATTGCCCAAAAAATGGTTCATACTATATGACTCTGTATGTCATACTCCCCACCCTAATTTGAACATCTGTTTCCCATAACTTTCTTCATCTTATAAAGATATTTTCACTGTCTTCCATTCAGTAAGCCCATCTGCTACCTTTAGTTCCAAAATTAATTTTAATGACAGAACTATCTTGCATGTGCTTGAGGTGACTTATGTAATTAACTATTAGATTTGCTCTTAGAGATTGCTAACCAGTATAGCTTATGGCTTCAGTGCTTTTTTGGTAAGATAACAGTGGAAGAATTGCTTTTGGTGAAGGTAGTGATATAGAACTGAGAACAGATTTTAGAGACTCCTATGTGTTCAGCATTTAGTCTATCAGATGAATAGAGACTTTTGGAACTTCAAGACTAAATCTATGACCTGGAATCCAGAATTCAGGTAATACCTTCCTTTTGCCCTTTTGTTTTTCATTTTAAAAATATATCATTCATGACAGGTTGTAGAAAATGTCTTTTAGACACTGTCTCTTCACATGACTTATTATCTAAGTTTTCATAAATTAAGATGTTTGTGTAATTCTGTACAAATTTAAAAGTTGGTCATGTGCTTGGTGCAGTAACTCTTATATCCCATTACTACATGACTTCCATTGCATAAAGTAAAAGAATTTACTCAAGTGGGCCTTATGATTTAAATGATGCAGAACTTCGAAAATGTGATTTCCTCTAATTAGAAAAATCAGGCACGTGAAGTTTAATTATATTTAGTTTTCACTTTCAAATAGGAATCACTGTAAGCCCATTCTGGGGATCCTGCTTGCTAATTCCTTAGTGGTTTTTTTCCTTATTAATAAAGCTAGTCAAGGATAGCAAAAAATTCAGTTTTTTCAATTAAAATTCATTACCACTGTACACAACAATCATAGTCTTAAATTATTAATTACATAGCCACTATTGAACATTTAAAGTCTATAATAAAACAAAAATATTTTTAGTACTAAAATAGATATAGCTAACTAATACTTAAATACTAGTTAAGTAAAATGATTGTAGTTTTTTGTGATTACCTGTAGTATTCTTTTGTGACTGTGTAAGTATTAATTCATTAAGTCTCATTGTTTCTCATATTCTGATATTCTAATATTTTTGTTCTTGCAAGACTATAAAGACAATTTTTCTTCAACTGAAGCAATTCTAATCAAACTTAAACACTTAATGTTTAAAATTAAAAAATTATTTTAGCTATTTGGCAGTATAGCATTGATGTTTACATTCAAAGATAATGGGCATGTATGTATTTGACAAAATTGCCAATTTAAAAATTAAATATATAGTTATCAAGCTCCCATTAATTAAAATAACTCATGTGATATTTTCCTGTCCTAGTTCTATTTCTTATTTCCAAATAATCTTTCTCAAGTTCCAGTTATTAATCTATTAAATATTTAGGTTGAGTGCCAAAGTTATACGTATATATTTAAAATTAGATGATTATAGAACCTTTCTCTCTCTTAGTTCCAGACAGTCATCTGTATCAGAAAAAAAGTTACCAGAGCCTTCCCCTGTAACAAGGAGAAAGGCATATGAGAAAGGGGAAAAATCAAAGGCCAAGGAACAAAAACAGTAAGTTACCCATGCTTTTTATCTACTAGATAGTATAAAATGTCTGATGCACTTAGATGCTAAAGCACAATAGTGAAATTATTTTCCATATTCAGACTGACTCTGGGATTGTGACTGATTTGACTAATCAAGACAATCAAGTGTGCTGTTGGCTTGTATAAGTAGTCTAACTTTCTTGTTAACACATACTTGTAAATAAATTTGAGCACTTGTCCCCATTCATATAGTCTGATTTATTTTTCAATTATTTGTGCATATCATTTTGGAGTTAATATACCTTTCAGGAGAAGTTTATTAAAACTACAGATAGTCTTCTAGAAAGTTTTGAAATTAATTTTGACTGTCATCTGATAAAACTGACATTGATTTCACCTCTTTAAAATGGTTAACAAAAATCTAGTGTTAGAAGATGTGTGACTTGTGCCATTTTCTTGCTGTTCTTTTATGTTTAAATTGGTATTATCCTTAATTGTTTTTTTTGTTGAAATAGTTTAAAAGCTATTTGTGTGTTTTGTGAGGGTTAGTTTACTTAATAGTACACAATATAATCTGATGGTCCACTTACGTGGACATTTGTAAATTGCAACACCACAACACACAGAAAGTTATAAATGGGTTAGAGCCACTGTTACCTTTCTACCCTGTGGCACACTGAGATCTCCCTCAGGTCTCCTAAGGAGCTGCATATAGCAGGTAGATCTCTGACATGCTCTTGAGTAGGAATATCAATGCTAATCTATATTTAAGTATTGGTAAAGACAATTTCTTTAACATAAAAATAATTATGAAAGAAGTTTTCATATATTTTCTGTACCCAAGTGGATGATCTTATACCATCCTCCTCCCTTGTACCACCATGCACACTCTCTACTTTGACCACTGGTTTAGCTGACGTGAATGTCATGGAGGTTGCTCTTCTAATCATCCTTGTTTCCTGTATTTAAAGATGTAATTTACCTGTTTCTACTGAATCGAATGTCTTAAGAATAAGTAGGAGATAGGGGATGGAGCAAATAAGTAATTTAAAAATAAATGAATGAATCAATTGAATAGGCAAATTCCTCTTAAACTCTCAGGGTCTGTCTCCTCATCTATAAAGTGAACAACTTGCTCTCAACTCTAAAACTGTATAATTTTAAATTTGGCTTGCTTTATTTATACTGACTTTAGATTTTAGCAGACAGAACTTTTTCTTTAGTGCCATCTTGTGGCCAATGTAACAAGATTCAGTGGAAAAAAAAATTTTTTTTTTTTTAACATCTTTATTGGGGTATAATTGCTTTACAATGGTGTGTTAGTTTCTGCTTTATAACAAAGTGAATCAGTTATACCTATGTTCCCATATGTCTTCCCTCTTGCGTCTCCCTCCCTCCCACCCTCCCTATCCCACCCCTCCAGGCTGTCACAAAGCACCGAGCCAATATCAGTGGAAAAAATTTTTAATTAAATTGTTCAGAGTGCATTTTATCTTATGAAAAAGGAACAGAGGAAGAAAGGAAGCAAGGAAGGAATTGTATAATGAAAAGCTTTTATAAAAAAACATGTTTCTTACAACATTTCTAACAAATCAAAGCCAATTAAAGCCACCTATTTAATGTTCTTTTTTTCTTGTAGCTCAGATTCTGGAACCTCAGAGGCTAGTCTTTCACCTCCTTCTTCCCCACCAAGCCGGCCCCGTAATGAACTGAATGTTTTTAATCGTCTTACTGTTTCTCAGGGAAACACATCAGTTCAGCAGGATAAGTAAGTCATTATGTAAAAGAGCCCCAATTATTCATTATAATATTCTGAACCTTTCAATACAGTCTGTAGAAAACATTTAGCCTTCTCTCTGTGTGGGAGATGGAGTCTGACTTGTGAACTCTTGCCATATTTCATGTGTTTTTCCAATGGGAAATGAACCATATAGACAAAATTAGAGAAATTAATTTTCCTGCTGAACATTATTCCCTGCTATAGATTTGCATTGCTATACTGAGCACTTATCTTACCTTTTCTTCTACAAGTAAATTGGAATTGAAAAATCTTTGAGACCACTTGAAGTTAAATTTCTTGGGATTTTTCAGCTTCATTGAGCCTATAAAAGCCTCTAATCCAGACAGCCTGCATTGAAAAGAGGCAAATTATTTTACCTTTGGTGGATATAACAGCTTACAAAAGCATTGCCATATGTGTAACATGTTGTTATCATTTGGTTGTTCTAAATCCACCACAAAACTTGAGTAATTGTATTCTTGGGATAGAAGAGTACCTTTATGGGTGGAGGGGGTAGAACTCAGGGTGGGTTGTTGGGGAAGAGAAGTTGGAGGGGTATGGAAAATATAATTTTCATTAAATTTGAAGTGAAAAAATATTCCCACACTGAGCCAGAATCTCTCTTGCAAGAATTTCATACTAACAGTGTTACCATAAGGTGTTTATTAACTGACTTGTCTGCTTTGATTTTGAATGATAACATATTGGATAGTATATGTACTTGATATTCAGTATCCCACACCAGTTCTTTGTTTTCTATGCTATAATCTCCCTGTATATATCAACGATTTCTGAAATTTACAGGGTATTGTTTAAGATCTGTCTGGCATGTTTAGATCATGCTAAATGGCTCTATAGACTTAGAGAGACACACCATCATTTTGAAAGATTCTTTAATCTACTTAATTTATGGATAACATTTTTGATTAGATTTTAATATAGTTTAATCAGTTAGATTAAACTATATTAAAATTAGGTTTTAATATAGTTTAATCAGATGACATGTCCTTTCAAATGATCTAGATAGGTATTTTTTTAAAATATATTTTAAAAAAGACTCTTGAACATTGTTAAATCATACCTCTCATTTAATTGAGAAAGAGTAGAAGAACATTAAGAATGTCTTTAGGAAGTCCATTTTCACTAGCAATGATGAAGAATTACTAAATTTTGTCTCCCTTGCATTCACAGTCATAAAATTTTTCTCTTGGTCTTTTGATAATCTTGACAATCTAATTATAGTTCTGTACTTTTTACTGAAATAGTTTATGAGCTACCTACCAATCATTTGACTCTGTTGTAGTCTCTATAAACTAAAACTTGGAATAACTGACTACACTTTCAAAAAACTCACCTACCTTTTTAATGACTTTCTTTGGGCTCCTTTTTGAGTCTAGCATATTTCACCAGCTAGAAGTAGGTCCCACACATTGTTTCTGATTACATAATATGCCAGCACTCACTCTATCCTCATTCTTCCCAAGGATATTGTATAATAATACAAGCTAAATAGATTTTCACGATAACCAGACTTATTGTCAGTCCTGGAGGTTTCCGGTTAAGGCTGACAGGAGTGGCTCACCTGTATTTAAAATCCCAGTAAAACCTCCCAACTATTACTGAGGGACTGCCTAATCAGAAGAGCTCCATGTTTTTGAGATGAATTAAAATCACAGGTTGGGGCTTCCCTGGTGGCGCAGTGGTTGAGAGTCCACCTGCCGATGCAGGGAACACGGGTTCGTGCCCCGGTCCGGGAAGATCCCACATGCCGCAGAGCGGCTGGGCCCGTGAGCCACGACCGCTGAGCCTGTGCATCCGGAGCCTGTGCTCCGCAATGGGAGAGGCTGTGGCGGTGAGAGGCCCGCGTACCGCAAAAAAAAAAAAAAAAAAAACACAAAGGTTATTAAATTTTGAATGATTTGCTTTCCATGCAAACATATAATGTATTTGTGCAACTTCCACATGAGAGTCTAAATCTAAAGTAATTATCAAGAGGAATAAAGTTCATTAATGACTACTGAAACTGAAAATTTTTTCTAGTACTAGTCAAATTAAATAGAGTCTTGAAGTGATGTATTTCACTTGCTTGATGTTTTTCCTCTTCAGGGCCTACATTTTAGAAAGTGAGGATAGATGGGTTCTGTGGATCAGTAATAGAAAGTTTTTCCCCCCAAATCTTGGTAGAAAACATAAGCACAAAATTTTAACTAATTTAGCTGTCACTGAATTTGCTGATATCCAGTGCAAATAGAAAAGCAGGGCACTGTAAAGGAAATGTTTGCTGTATTTCTGTTATTCATACTGTTGAATCAGTTCAATCTCAGTGTCTTTACCTGTTGACATCTGTATTCTTTTCCCTCATAATTCTAACTCTTTCACTGTAGGTCTGATGAAAGTGATTCCTCTCTGTCGGAGGTACACAGGTACTTTCTCTCTTTCCTACGTTCTGGCATTTCATTGATGTTCTAAAATGCCTTCCTAGACACTTTAAACAAATCTCATTTTTGTTGCATTCATAACTTGTAAACCATATAAATGCACTGATGTTTTTAAACATTAATTTTAATATATTTTTGTGATCATACCTTTCAAAGTAGTGGTAAACTTTTTTATATGATAGCATTAAAATTTGTGCTATTTGTATTCTGTCTATAACCTAAAACTTTCCTTTAAAGAAATTAAGTTCTTTGAAAATTAATGTAAAGGTTTGCTCCTCAATGGGTTTTTCCACCTCAAGGCATGGGAAGTGAATAAGGTATTTTTTCATGTTGATTTATCGATTTTAAATAAAAAGTTTATGGCAGGATTTGTGATTTTAAAAAAAGGTATACTAGGGGAAAAAAGGATGCTATGGTACCTAAAATATAGAAAGATACAGAAAGTAAAAGAATTTTAAAAACATAATAAATTGTTTTAACTGGTAGATGCTGTTTTTCAAATAACAATGTGGCATTTTTTTCATGTTTATGGGTTTTTTGGACCCCTAATTTCTTTTTTTTCCTTTCATTTCCTCTTCCCACTAATCAGTTTGTCTCCTCTCTCTTTGCACTTCTTTCCCATGTTTTATGGCCATTTTCCTGATCATCAGTAGATCCTCCAGAAGGTAGGCAGGGGAAGGGAGAGGAAATTAATCTTATTCACAGTATTACAAGACTTTACTGGTTTTGCATGGATCAGAAATAAGCATTTTTTCCCTTCACATCAGATCTGTTGTATAAGTTTGCAATATTTAAACTTAACTTAAACTATTTTAAAGTTGATTTATATACTTCACAATGTGGATAGATTAATTTTAATAGAGAAAGAAATACCATGGGTTTATGTTTCCAATTTCTGTACTTTTTCTGTTACCTTTTGTATAAGGTAATCTCTATAAAATATTAACTCTAACATTCTGAATATTTGAGAGTATCTTTCAGTATCTAATAAATATGATGCTATATTTAATGTTGAAATTATTTTTCTTCAGAAATCTAAATAAATAAAACACATAAGAATGAAAAAGAGACATCCTGGTCTCTAGGGCTATGCCATACATAAGTTACTGGAGGCAAATATTCACTTTTGTAATATTACAACCTTTGACATGACAGAATTGTGTTGCACATTATATCATCAGGAAACATTAATAGATTCTTAGGATAAAGATAGTAATCTGAAGGAAGGAACTCTTTTGGAGACATAGTGCTAAATAACCAAGTGCTAAATAACCAAGGGTACTGTTTAGCTTTTTTCTTAGGATGATTTGTGTCATTAAATGCAGATCAAAACAGCTCTTAGGTTATTAACATTAATTCTTTTCTTTATAATCAGGTTGTTAGAATATACATACATATATATTTAATGTTTTAGAAGAGCAGCAATTGACTATGCATTAGATCATAACTTTTCAACATTTGAAGCAATAGTTATAATTTGATGGCTTCAGTTCATAGCTATAAACCCCACATAATAGTGATAGGATTTCAAAATGACAGTTTTAGACTTTTGAGGAGGTTTTGCTACCATTTCAGTTTTAATCTGGTTAAGTTCTTACATTGCCAACAAGTTACTGAGCATTAATTTCAAGAATCTCAAATTGATGTGTGAATGCAAATAATACTTTGGATTTTGTAATTATACACCCAGGTGGTAACAATTCCTGGTCTTATTTCTGGTAATGGGGAACTCCCTTCACTTTTTGAAATCATTATAACTAAATCCCAAAAATAAAGTTTTTTTTTTTAAATCCTAAGCCTAATTTACCTCCTTTAAGTTTTTATTCATTGGTCTGTCATCAGCCCTCTTGAGCTATGCTAGATTTAATCCAGTATACCTTTTTTGTGTGTATGTGCCAGCTCTTTAAATATTCAGCTATTTAACTGTGCTTTTGTATGCTCTCTCCGATGAAGGTTCTCTTATCAGCTCAATAGTTTTAGATTCATCTGTTCCTAATATGATATAGTCTGCAGATCCTTCTTTCTGCTTCCACTGTTTTGGAAAATCTCTGATTTTTCAAAGCTGTTTTTAAAATGTGGCAACTGGAACTCAGCCTCATTCCAGATGTGGCCTTGGCAGAATATAGTAGCTCTATTGCTTTCTTTCTCCTGAAATACTTACTTCTGTTGCACATGTCATTGAAAGTGTTGGTAGAAGAATCATAAATTGTTGATCCATTGATCTTGTATTCAATAAACAAATTTCTTTAGCTTTTAAAATCTAATTAAGCTCCTTTCCTACTTGGAGCGTTCTGTTCTATCTTCAACTTAAATTTTATGTTTAAATTTTATCCAATGAATATTTTAGTGCTAAGTACATACTTAAATGGATTTTTTGGGGTAATTTTTCTAGACAATGCAGCTCTTTAATATATCAATTTAATAAACATGCCATATCTGTCTTGAGTTCTGGGGAAAGACTGACTAGATATTGAAGACCTTTTTCCAGACTGAGAGGAACATTGACTCTTTAGGGGTGACTCTTCAGCCATTGATGGAACTACCTTACTACAACAGTTTCATACTTACCCACCATGTCCATAGGGATATCATTTGAAAAGCTTTTTGTATGGACTTTATTGGAATCAACATATATTGTGAATATGACATTCCCCTAATTTCCTGCCTATTAATTCTACAAGGACCTTCCCCTGTGAGATGTTATCTCTTACTGATGAGCATTTAAGTGTTTGTAATTATTTGTTTAATATTTTCCTCTTTGATACTCAACAAGAAGTTTTACTCATCTGTAATTTCTGAAATCCACTTTTTTTTCTCCTTTCTGGAAAATTGGGTCTACATGTTTTATCCCCTTTATTGATCCTCTTAGTATACCAACAATGATTTTGCCTCTGCAATGGTATATACTTTCACAACCCTGTGATCTAACGATTTAAAAACAGAAATACTTGAACTCACTGAATAACTCTTCATTGTCAGATCTAATGTATCTTGGGCTTACATTTCTTCTTAATTATTTCTGTCCATCGCATCTTAAAGGTTGTTCTCCTTCATCAGGAAGATGGAAACAGACAGCTTTGTTTTATTGCTGAATCTGTCCTAACATTATGCCATCTGTCTTATATAATGGACATATTTCAACATAATTTTTCTTCCTGCTCTGAGAATAGATACATCCAACTTATATATTTATCATTTCTTAATTCACTCTCATTTTTAGTCTTCCCAATACAATTATTTCAGTTCAGATCCTGTCTTAACCTCCTTTGGGATAGGGACAGTGTTTTGATAAATTTTATATTTTCATAGTTCATAGTCCAGTGGCATAAAGCAGAAATTCCAGAAATATTAAAATTATGAGAAATCTCCCTAAAGAGCATCACTATTCTTTTAAAATCTTACTCTTTTTTAAAAATCATCTTTGAGATTGTTAGAGTTTTAAAAGTTTTTGTTATTTTTGAGCCATTCTCCCTTTAGAATTTCAGGCTATGCAGTCATTCTTGTATTTATTCAAATTTGTTTGAAATTTGCTTCCTTAGTATTTTAGGTGGTATGTATTATACTTTCTTTAGAATGTCTTTTTTGACAGAGTCTCATTCCAGGCTGATAGTCACACCTTCCAGTTATCCATCATTTATGCTTTCTCATTTTTCATAATTCACTATATTTGAAGAGCTCCCAATATTACTTCATTAAATTTTGAAGAGATGAAATTGTTAATAAGAAAATCCAATTTATCATGACTTTGCTCTTTGCAGAATGCACCTGCTAGCTGATGCCTAATTAGTTGATGCACTCCAACACTACTATTATAATTTCACGCTTTGTCTCTGTCCTTTTGCTTAAAAAAGAGACAAGGGAGCAATCTGGATTTTATTACAATACTAATTATTTAGAAAGACTTCTTAAAGCCAAAGAAAAACATAAAAAGTAGTTTCATGATATAGCTACTAAAGTAAATCTTATTTTTTTCCCCCACCTCAGGGGCATAATCAACCCATTTCCAGCTTTGAAAGGAATCAGAGCTTCTCCACTTCAGTGTATTCACATAGCTGAAGGGCATACAAAAGCTGTGCTCTGTGTGGATTCTACTGATGATCTTCTCTTCACTGGATCAAAAGGTGCTAGTAGTTGTGCCATGTGGATATTTAACATATTTTTTTTTAATGATTACATTTTAACATGTTTTTAAAAATGTCAAACTGCTTAAGACACATAAGAATCTGAGAGATAATCTCATTCAACTCCTGAATTACATAAAATATAAAATCATTGCATAGTTGGGAAGAAAGTAAAACTTGTGTTGATGTTAGATGAATAGAATGGTGAGGGAATACATCTCCTTTTGGTAATTGAGCATCTAATACATACAAAGCACTGAGCTTAGTAATGCAGGCTATATAAAAATCTACAAAAGGCCATTACAGTGTACAGTGTGGTAAAGAGAATAAGATGGGTAGCAACCACCATTTCTTGAGCACTTACTCTATGTCAGAGACTATGCAAATTTTATCTCATTTAATTCTCACAATAAACCCAATGAAATACATGTTGCATCCTAATTTTACAGATGAAGAAGCTGAAGATTCAAGAAATTAAATAATTTTCCCAGATAAACTTAACTAGTAAGTGAAAGAGCCAGGATTAGAAACCTAGGTCTACTCATCTCCAGACCTGCACTCTTAACCCCTTTGGTGAAATTGCAGGCAACTAGAAATTAACTGTAAACGATTTGAAGAGTTATAGACAAAGAGTTTCAAGGTTTCAGAAAAGGGAGAGATTATGCTAAATTGTGAAAAATAAGGAAGGCTTTGATAAGGAGGCATTTAGGATGAACCTTACAGTATTGTTTGGATTTGACAGGTAAGAATGGGCAACCAAGATTAGAGAACAGTGTAAGCAGAGACTTGGAGGTAGAAGTGGGTTTGGAAACTAAATTCAGTTGGATTGAAAAGTAGAGTATATTTAGGGGCAGTGGTGGACAGTGAGGTTAGAAAAGTGAGAAGGAAGCATGTACAGGAATTTGGGAAGCTAGTCAAAGCTTTTTAGCATTTAGGGATGTTACAAGGTGAGGGGAAAGTCTAGCTAGAACTTGTGAATTGTGAATAATGGCAAGTAATTCCCCAATTTAAAAAATTTGCTCTGTAAAAGAATTTTCTAATGATTCAAATTAAATTTATTAGTCCAGGATAATTAGATATTTAGCATGTCAAAAAAATAGAATAGTTTTATGATTATGTTTTTGGGTCAAAAATGAAATCAATCAGTGACCCCTGGAAAAGAAAGGTGTGTGTATTCCTACATGTGGAGTGTGGTAAGTACGCAAAAGAGTGATCAAAGCAAAATGTCTCAAAGAGGCTGATTTGGGATTGCCATTTTAAATTCAGGAGCAATTTGAAACAAGATTCTCTTGATATGTCTATTTCAAAATTTTGTATAATTATTTTTTAATACCACATAATGCATACACCAGATATCCTGGCTTTCATCTAATCCTTTATACCTACTTTGCCCTTCAACCTGCTGAAAAGTGTCAAGGATAGAGTTAGGATGCCTGCTGCAAGTTAATTAAATAATTACTGTTTTCTTATCTCATTTTTTTTCTCATAGAAGAGAAATTGTTATTGTTAAGAGAATCTAATTTAGCTCATATTGACAGTATTTCCTCTTTTTTATTTGTTTGTTTTTAGATCGTACTTGTAAAGTATGGAATCTGGTGACTGGGCAGGAGATAATGTCACTGGGAGGTCATCACAACAATGTAGTATCTGTAAAATACTGTAATTATACAAGTTTGGTCTTCACTGTGTCAACATCTTATATTAAGGTGTGGGATATCAGAGATTCAGCAAAGTGCATTCGAACGCTAACGTAAGTAACTTAAAGACAAACAGCATAAGGGGCAAATAGTTCTTGTTTACAAAATGTAAGAAAAGATAGGCCTATTTATGCATTCTTGTTTATTTATACCTATCCACTTGCAAAGAATATGAAAGTGTTTATAATAAGAACACAGATAAAATAAGGTGAAAAAAAACTGTTGAGAAAATAAAATACAATAGCTCAATATTAAACAGGAAAGGAGAAGTCATATTTGATCTGTGACTAAATACACATTTCATATTTCCTCCCTCCCAAATAACTAAGGAATTAAATTTTCATAGTATTCATTAATTGATGTAGTTAAATGATTTACATTACTTGCTTCAAATGAGTACCACTATTTAGAAAATGGCTGAAATCACCATTATAGACTGTTAAGAAGTACTTGCAAAATTTAATTAGCATGTATTGAATAATACATGCTAATTAATTGAGGAGTTTTTTTAAGACTTACACTGCTTTGGTGCTAGCCTATATTTAATAACTGTAGGTTATGTTGGACAATTGGAGGATGAATTTGTTTTCTACGTCTGTTATCATATGTCTTTAAAATATAGAGCAAATAGTGATCCTTTTTGCCATAAGATTGATGAACTGTTTTACATAATTAAAATTAAGGTGAACTCTGTTGGTTTATATAAGAGAAGGGAGCATAGGAATGGTTAATTTTTACTAATTTGTAGAGTGAGGATTATTAATATTTAAGTGCTATTTTATATTTTGAGAATTACTAATTATTTACTGTACTGAATACAGGTCTCTTGTGGAGAATTTTGTAGAAAAAAAACACTGTATCTTATGTTAGAAATTTACCAATCCAGTTGACTCATTAAAATCAAAATCAAATTTGAAAAGATTGATTATAACTTGGTATTTTAGAAGTTTGCTAATAAAATGTTTCAAAATTTAAAAATATACTTACCATTTAGAATTTAGCTGAGGAAATAGAAATAAATCATATTTAAGTCTTTCGCATATAGTAAGTAATCCTTATATGATTGGGTTAAAATAAACAAAAACTGAAAATAAAAAGTCCTTAGTGTCTTTAATTCATAAGGGCAAATCTTATATATGAAAGGAATACTGGTAGGCTTGTTCCTCAGGGAACTTCTGGAAACTGCAGGAAAATGAATTAATTTTGTGACACTGTATCATTTGTTGAGTTTTTGTCTTTGTCATCTAATCTTTTCTGAATCATATTTAAGTCATCTCTAACAGGGCCCAGAATTCCTAGTGTTATAATAACTTGCAAATTAAGAGTTTTAAGCCATGTCATCTTGTTTTCTTCATTCATTTATCTATCAAAATGTTTATTTATTAGTGTGTATGAGGTGTTGTGCTAGGCACAGTGCATACAGTGACCAAAGAACACAGATCTTCTTGTTGTCTACAGCCAGTTTCCTAGGAATGTAAGGAATTCTAAGACTAACTCTTGTCCAGAAATGTGACTTATTTTGTTTTACTTTGTCTCTGTTAAGGTCTTCAGGTCAAGTTACTCTTGGAGATGCTTGTTCTGCCACCACCAGCCGGACAGTTACTATTCCTTCTGGGGAAAACCAAGTCAATCAAATTGCACTGAACCCAACTGGCACCTTTCTCTATGCAGCTTCTGGAAATGCTGTCAGAATGTGGGATCTTAAAAGGTAGAATTTTAAAGAAAATGTACTTCCTGTATATGGCAAATTATTAATACCATTAATACATTAATAGCATTATACACACATTAATAGCATTAGTGTGTGTGAAATCTAATTTGTATAACCCCAGAAGTTAATATAAAAACCTAGACTTTTCTGTTTGATTCAGCACCGCTGAACGCCTATGTCCTCGTTAGCAAACTCACAATTTTCCTTTCTTTTAATCTCCATTGCTGGGAAAAAAATATATGAAGGAAAATAGCCTTTCTTAACATTTGTCTATAGGTTGTGTTGTTTACCAGGAAGAGAACAAAATTCTCATGCTAGTTGCATCAGTACCTTTGAAAGAATTATTTTTTGTAACATCACTTATGCATCATTATCTCAAAATTTTCAGTTTACAAACCATATAACTTTAAGCGTAAATATTCACAGGATTTTTATAAATATAGAATTATATATATATACACATATATATGATGAAGTATTAAGAAGATGAAGTGAGTACAAAGAGAAAAATGATAAATTGAAATATAAGGCATTACATCTTTGATTTGATTTCTTTTTGCCATGAAGTATAAGCTTTTATCCTTCATTTGAGTGTTTATTTTAGCTTTTTTCTAGTTCTTAAAAATTTGGCAGCAAGGGAATATTTATTTATTAGTTAATAAATGTTTATTCAATATCAATTATGGCAAGCACTATACCAACACTTGTGGTAAGGTACTGGGGATAAAGACTGAGCAAGACAAATTTGGTGTCCATCTTCTTAGAACTCATCTTGTAATGGAGGATAAAGGCCATTAAAAGGCAATTACAAGATTCTGAGTAAAGTTTGTAATTCAGGTAATATAGGTAATTCAGTTAATAATCCCATCTAGAAGGGCTTTGTCAGTAGTAAATCAAAGGGAAATTTATTTTAGAAATTCTGAGGAAAATTGGTTATAACTTGTAACATTTTAATGCATGACTGAGAAAGTATTATAAGCATAATTTATAGATAAATAAATGAGAGAGAAAGAGAAATAAGAAACACAGTCCTGAGAACAGTTTTAGAAAAAAAAAGTAGAAAATTGAAAACAGTGCTTGTTTAAGAAAATTAGGAACGAGATGAGGACTGGGTTTATTCTTGAAGACATTAAACTTGATTTGTAGTTGTAGTACCATGAAGGAAGATACTCAAAGTCATGACATGAGGCAGAAAAGATACCAGCTTTTGAAAATCTTTACATTCTTCTCTGCTGAAAAGTTAGATCCTTTTTCAAGTTGCTTGATTTCAGCAACCTGATTAAATACAGATTCATCTTAACAAAGTAACTAAGAAAAGAGTTACAAGAAATAATAATATTCTAGAGGGCAAATACACCTCTGTATTCCAGCAGCTTGATTTGAGGTAGGACTATGAAACAAAGGTTCATTGTCACCCCCTGACAATGGGCATCACATGTTTTTCTACCAGTCAGATATATTCCTGGTCATTTTCATGTCTTTGTAATAATTGATGAAATGGACTACCTATTTTCTGACATGCATGTATATACACATATGTGTGCATACATGTATGTGTATATATGATGGGTGTACATATATGTGTATATGTGAGAATATATGTTAGTGTAGTAAAATAATTTTACTTTCTTCATATTGTTATTTTCTAGTTATATCAGTGACATAGTTGTTTTAATCAAATTTCAAATTGGCCCTAATAACATCAATCATATGTCTATATCATGTTGAGAATTTAACTGATTAAGGTTTACCTGGACTTAGGTTAGAGTTAAAATTAGCCTTTAGCAAGTTTTTGGAGTTTTGATTTTTTTTTTTTTTTTAACTACCTGAATGATATTAGTTGCTTTGGAATAACTTATTTAGGACTCCTCACACTTCCATCAGAGAATTGATTACTTTGGCCATTATTTTTACTCTTAATTTGAACAGAGTTGCATAGAGGTGGAGTTAAATCAAAAAGAACAGTTTTAGCAAAGACTGTTGATTATTTTTGCTGAGGCTTAGGCTCAACATGCTAAGAAATATTTTCAAACAAAATTATTTTTCTCTCTTTTTAAAGGTTTCAGTCCACAGGAAAGTTAACGGGACACCTAGGCCCTGTTATGTGTCTTACTGTAGATCAGATTTCTAGTGGACAAGATTTAATCATCACTGGCTCCAAGGATCATTATATCAGAGTGTGTATAATAAAGTTGTTTAATTACATTTTCCTATTAAATGATAGATTAGAAGTATTGAGATGCACCTGGGACCCTTTTCTCTAAATCAGTTTTCTTTTTTCTCATTTCTAACCTTTGCTTTTTCTTCCTGATCTTTTCCTCACTCGGTTCCTGGTTGTGTTGTGTTATTATTTAAACATGTATTCTCACTTTTCATAGAAGATAGGTTGGGAGGGATTTTAAAGATTTTTTTGGCTCAGTCATCCAACTAATGCTTAAGTCTCATCATCACCACCTTTAATGCTGAACATGTTATAGTCTTCATATTTTATGCAAGTAGCAGATAAGATGAAGAGAGAAGCATAGTTTGATTCTGGAGATGTTAAATTTGAGATGCTAATAGAGGACCTTCTCATGTAGTCCAGCAGGCCATTTGAAAGGCAAGTCCAGAGCTCAAGATAAGTTATGACTAGACATGTATGTTTCAGAGCTGTTCAAATAGAAGCAGATGGTTAAGGAGTTAGAGTAGTTGACATGGCCAAAGGAGAGGGGTTGATATGACTCAGCCTTGGGGAATCCTATAAGAACCAATGGGAATAAAAAAGAGGAAACAGTAATAAAGAGAGATAGGAAGAGTATAAGTACTATTTTTTAGAAACTTTGATTAAGAGATGAGAAATCGGTTAGTGACTTGACAATAGAATGGTTAAGGTGAGAGGATTTTATATTTGGTAGACTTGAGCATGTTTATATGCTCAGGAAATGGGCTCAGTGGAGAGGGAAAGTGTGAAGAGTGAAGTGGTAGCAATTGGTGAATCAGATCAAAGATGTGAACCTTGGGAAAAAGTAGGTACACTTTAGCGTCTGAAAAGAAGGGAAGGGTAAGAGAATGTTTGAGAATAAAAGAAAACTTTTGTAACTGGGAGGATGGTCCAGAAAGTTTATTTTTGGTCATACTAACCTTTTTAGGAAATCACAAGTTCAACAGTTAAGAGAGATGAGAGCAACTGAGGGGAGTAAAAGGCTTTGAATAGCAGCTTTGGAGAATTTGAGATGACCACCAAGATTGCAGAGCTACCTAATAGTGTTTAAATAACAATCATATCATTTATTTGAATTTCAACTGGATTGATATGTAGCATTTTTATTATTTAACATATCGTTTGTACACTCACACATGAGAAAATTGGTTGCCTTTCTTAAGAGCTTACAGACATGTAAACATGTGACATGTAAGCAAAAGTAGTGTGAAGATAGGGCTCAGGTTCATCCTGAGTCATTCATAGCAGGTTATTTTAGTTACCTTAGTAAAATAAAACAAATCATATCTGGTTAATATACGTGTGTGTGTTTCTATGCATGAATGCATATAGGTGCTTATTTGTCAGATAAATCGGATGACTGCTTCCTTTCTGCTTTTATTTAGATGTTTGATGTAACTGAAGGGGCTCTTGGAGCTGTGAGTCCCACCCACAATTTCGAGCCCCCTCATTATGATGGCATTGAAGCATTAACCATACAAGGGGATAACCTATTTAGTGGTTCCAGAGATAATGGAATCAAGAAATGGGATTTAGCTCAAAAAGACCTTCTACAGGTAATGCAAAACCTTTTCATGGGATGGAGTGGGTATTTCAAAGTCACCAGTATTCTATATAAGAACGCGAAGAGCCTCTATGTAGATTTTCATTGTTTAGGGATGGTATCAAACAGGGCTTCCTCTTAAAGAGTGTTTCATCATCACCCACCAGAGTTACTAATTATGAAAAGGGCAACATTCAACATTTAATGATATCTCCTAAATAAAAGGGGAATAGACTCTGATAAGAGTTGGAAGATCTGGGATAGCACCATGCTTGTGTTTACTAAATGAAATCAGTCTTGGAGTAAAGCAGTCAGTTTCTCATTTTGTTTTTGTTTTATGTACACATATTCCAAAGAGTACCAAGTTTCACTAAGGTCAAAGCAGTCTAAATGATTCCTCATCTCATTTTCATACATTCAACAGTGGTGGTTCTCTCATTTCCTATAGAATGATAGTTGGATTGAAGTGTCCTGTCAATACAATCAAACATTGGTGGCTTTTCCTAATTCCGAGAGGAAGAAGTTAGTTAACAGATAAAATTGTACTCAATTTCAGGCTTTTCCATATAAATGTATGCGTGTGTATGTATTGCAATTATTCCTACTTTCCTGCTTACAACCAGATGAAAACAAAATGAACAAGTAGCATGAACGTTAATAGCAAAAACCTGGCAACAGATGCATATATTGCACTCAAAAGCTTTTCTTTTATAGATATACATTCTTGGATGTGACTTTTATGTTATGTATATAAATATATTTATGCATAAAATATGGTATATAGTCTGAGCTTATAATTATTGTTTACTCATTGTGAAATATATAGGTTAGCTCCAGCCTTCAACAAAAAGCTTTAGGCCTCTATGTTCTCTTCCAAAATTTAAGGCAGTGATTTTATGAGACAATCCTTATAGTCTACACACCAGGTTGTAGTTTTCAAACTAGTTGCGTGAGATACATTTTGGAGAAAGGTGAAATAGTTACTCCTTTGAAGAGAAAGTGATGTTTGAAAAATTCTGTATACTTTCCAGGTGTTTTAGATTCTATAGATTTTTCTTTTTTAACATTCTAGGCCTTTAATACTGATAACACTGATGATAACTAGTGAGGCAAATTTAGGAGCAAATTACAGATTTATTTCTTTAAATCATGAAGAGTGACTTCATAGAAAATGATTTTTATGGTTTCCAGGCCAATTCAATGTTCCAAATTTTGAATTTTGTCAATAAAAACTTTTGTAACTTATTTTGGTATGAAAATGTCAGTTTGGACTACTCCCCTTAAACTGCTGATTTTTCTTTTTTTTCTCAGCAAGTTCCAAATGCACATAAGGATTGGGTCTGTGCCCTTGGAGTGATGCCAGGCCACCCAGTTTTGCTCAGTGGCTGCAGAGGGGGCATTCTGAAACTCTGGAACATAGATACCTTTGTGCCAGTTGGAGAGATGAAAGGTCATGAGAGTCCTATCAATGCCATATGTGTTAATTCCACCCACATTTTTACTGCAGCTGAGTAAGTTTCTGCTATGTGATCTTTCTCTATATTGTTTACTTGTATTCAGATTTAATAAATCCTGTAAGTTGTAAATATCTGGAAATGTAGAATATATGAATCCTTTTATTACAGTTATTCTAATGTCTATTTATGATGTCTTATTTATATTTTCTGAGAAACACTGTGGGCACTGAGTTTGGGCTCCCCTGGTTACATGGTAATAGTGTTACTCCTATATCGGCTCTCTGATTAGACTAAGAAGTCTTCTGCCAGATCTTCCCCTGGTGATTTTAATTTTTAAAAAATCATTCATAAGTGACTAGTTTCTAAAAGTTTTTTTCCAGAAAGGCAACAAACTTGTCATTCTTCAAATTTAGACCATTTCATTTAAAAAAAAAAAACTTTGTGCATCTTCTACCTCCTTTAAAGTTTAAGTACATAGTAATAATATCTACTTCCCTGTTAAGATGACTGGATTGATTAATTTATTTGCTCATTTGCTTATTCATGATGAATCTCCTATGTGCCAGGCACTGTTCCGGACCCTTGGGAATAGAGAAGTGAACAAAGTAGATACAAACTGTAGTTTCATTCTAAGGAGGAGAAAAGAAAATAAATAAGTAAAATATGTTACATGGTGAGAGGTGCTATGGAGAAAAATAAAGCAGGGAAGGGGGATGAGAGCATCACTGGGGGGCAGGGGTTACACAATAGAGTGATCAGTGAAGGCCTTACTGAAAAAGTGACATTTAAGAAGATGTTTGAAGGAGGTGTAGAGATGTGACCATAAAAGTGACATAATATGTATATAAGTACTTTGAAAAGGAAAGCATATATACTAACTGTAATGTGAGGTGTTCATCTCAATCAAATAAAATGTAATTTCTCATGAATATCTTGAAAATCTCCCTATGTCATTTGTGTACCAATTATGTTACTTAATTTGACCAACTGCTTGATTCGTCTGTCCTAAATGCACGATTACCCTGATTTTATTTTGAAACCTCTGCTATATTTCTCTGGTGTCTCTTATTATTTGTGCTGTTTCCATTGAATCCCTCTTCTCATTTAGATTTACTTTCTCTCATCTCTAAAGTACATCAAAGCCAATTTCTTTTGTGTTTTTCTAAGGTGTTTACCTTTGGTGCTTCATTGATGCTATTTCCAAGATGCATACTTTCTTAAGAGTCATCACTTTTATTTGTTCCCTTGGAAATTTGTTTTGTCCTTGACAATTTATGGGAAATAAATTAATATCCCTCAAAGCTGTGGGACACACAAGATAAGACTATAAAAGTATTATGTATCACTGAGGTCTGGTCGGTGAGGTATGATATAATACTTTTCTTCCATGATACAGTTTTATTTTTGAAGAATTGAAATTTTTCTCAGTTTACCCATGGAGCATCAGATGCAGATGTATTTACCATGTAACATAAAATCAGGAAAATCGCCAATAAAATCAGAAGGCCTATTTTCAAATTAGTGCTACTTATTTGTTATCTAATGAGTGTTTGTATAGGGCTTAGTATCTACCAGGCATTGTCCTAAGTGTTTTCAGGCTTTTACTCATTTAGTCTTCATAAGAACTCTAGAAGGTGAGTATTATTATAATCCCTATTTTATAGGTGGGACTTTATAATTCAAAGTCCTTGTATAAGTAATTCTATCATATCTGATTTCTGGATCTGATGTCACTGATTGATTTTTCTTATGATTATGGGTCTTATTTTTTCTGCTTTTATGTCAAGTAACATTTTATAGAATGTTGAACATTAATTATAGTATTGTGTTTTGAGTATCTGGATTTTGTTGTATTCCTTTAAAGAGTATTGGGCTTTGTTTGTCAGGCACATAAGTTACTTGTGGTTCAGCTCATATTTTTGAGACTTGTTTTTAACTCTTCTTGGATTTCTATTGAATGTCTTGAATGTTTGATGCTGTTCTCCACTGGTCAGAACCTGAACATCTCACAGCGCTTTGTGAACTCTGGGATTTGTTTGACTTATACTCACTAGTAGTTTTTTGGTGTGGCCTTATAGTCTGATTCTACTCATGTGCAACTTAGCCTTCAGTCAAAAGCATTAGGGGACCCCTATGTAGATTGATGGAATTCTTTTCCTATAGCTCCATAGTTCTTTTTGCATAGCTCTCTCCTCTTCTCTATCTGGTTCTACAAATTCCAACTATTTCACACTTACCAGATTTTTATTACTATCTCTTCAACTCTGATTCTGTGATTTTTCTGCTTGGTTTCCCACATTGCTGTAGTCTGGAAAGTGCTGCCAGACTGAGAGCCAGGGCCATCACAGAGCTCACCTTCTCTGTTTCCCTTTTCTCAGGGATTACAGGCCTGAACTACCTATTGCCCAGTTTCTGAAAATAGTTGTTCCATATATTCTGTCAAGTTTTCACTTTGTTTACAAGAGGAGCACTAACCTAGCACAGGTTACTCTGTCATGACTAGTAGTGTAAGTTTGTTCATCTTAGGCTTCATATGTCCAAAAGTGAACTCCTGACCTTCCTAAGAAACCTGCTCATCCTAAAGCCTTCTCCATCTCAGTTGATGGCTTGTCTGTCTTCTCTGTTGCTTAGTTTAGAAACCTTCATTCCTCTCTTTCTCTCACACTCCACATCCAATGCATCAGCAAACTCTGTTGGTGTTCTACCTTTAAATTATATCTAGAATCTGATCACTTCTCACCATGCCTTTTGCTGCCTCTCTGACCCTAGTCACCTTCAGCTCTTGGATTACTACAGTAGCCTCCTAAACAAGGTCCGTTGCCCATGTGTAGTCTATTCTCAATACAGACACCAGAGTAATTTTTAAAAAATACAAGTCAGATCTTGTTCCTTCTCTGCTCAAAACCTTGCATTGATCATCCATTTTATCTAAAGTAGAGGCCGTTACTTGATCTGACCCTTTGAGCATTTATCGCTCACCTTACCTTCTAGTACCCTCTGGTGTGCTCCTTCTCTTAAAACACCAATAACATCTTTGCTGATTCTTGAACATATCAGGCTCACTCCAACCTTAGGACATTTGCCCAAAGTGCCTTCAGAGATCCTGATCTTCTTCTAATGTCTTTCTTTCTCGATAAGAATAACCTTGCCATTTTATTTAAAATTGTGATCTCTCTTATCAACTACCACTCCTGATCCTGATCCCCTTTGCCATACTCTTTAATTTCTCTATAACATTTATTACTTTCTAATAAACTTTATAATTTAATTATTTATTAAGTTTTATTGTCTGTCTCCTTTTGCTAGAATATATGATCTACAAAGGCCTAGGATTGTGTTTTTTATTTATTTGTTTATTTTTAATTGATCCCGAGCACCTAGAATAATGCCTAGAACACTGCAAGTTCCCAAGAAACATTTGTTGAATGGATGGTTGTATAAATGAATGGATAAATGGGTGGATGTGTGAACATATCCCCTTCTGTTTTCAGTTACATGTGCTGTGTGGGATAGGGAGAGATTATTATTTCCCTCCAGTTTTATTGAGATATAATTGACATACAGCACTGTGTAAGTTTAAGGTATACAGCATAATGATTTGACTTAAATATATAATGAAATGATTATCACAATAAGCTTAGTTAGCATCCATCGTCTCATGTAGATACAAAAAAAAAAGTGATTTTTTTTACCTTGTGGTAAGAACTCTTAGGGATGAGAAGATTGTTGATTAAAAATTAGAAAGCCTGGATTCTAGGCTCAGCTCTGTACTCTACTATGTTACATTGAACAAGTCACTAAACTTTCTTTATCCTCGAAATGGACTACATAATCTTTGAAATACTTTTTAACTATACAATTCTATGGTAACTTGTTCTTTTTGGCTTTGGGTTTGTTAGGAAATGGGAGAAAAGCAACACTCTCTTTTTAGAGCCATGAGAGACATGGTAAGAAATGTGATTGTCTAATGACTAGTCCCCAGAACCCACATGTTAAGTGAATAAAAATAAGTTTTCTCAGAAAAGCTTTGAATTGTCTATGTTCTACGATAGGCAGAATGTTAGACTACTTCTTAGTAGCCTCCTGCTTTTTCTGTGGGCTTACCTGAACATAATTCTTCCTGAATATCAACAGATTCACCAACTCCCTGGAATTCCTGCCCTGGCCCCCTCACTGTGATCTTACTGTGGGCTCTTATGCCTGAAGACCTCTGACCATGTCATATTAGTAAAGTCTTTAAGAGATGGAGCCAGACTGCCTGGTTTCAAATCTTGGCACTATCACTTACTTTGTGATCTTCGGCAATATATATATATATTTTTTGGCCGCACCTTGAGACATGCGGAACTTCTCCGACCAGGGATCAAACCTACGCTCCCTGCAGTGGAAGGGTGGAGTCAACCGCTGGACCACCAGGGAAGCCCGATCTTGGGCAAATTAATTAACTTCTTTGGACCTCAATTTGCTCATCAATAAATAGGGGAGAATAGCATTATCTATATCTTATGATATGTAAAGAGAATTAAATGCATTAGTGTATGTGAGGGGAACATAGTAATAATACCTGGCATATAGTAGGCCCTTGATAATATGAACTATTTTTAATTTCATTATTATGGGTACCTGTTTGGTATACCTATGGGACAATGTATATTTTTACTTACATCTATTAGAGATCTTTTCAGAAAATGTTTCCATGATAAGTAATTCTACAAACTACTTCTTTATCTTTCCACCTCTTTTCACATGTTCATTTTTAATTTATTATTGTGTAGTGATCGAACTGTGAGAATTTGGAAGACTCGAAATTTGCAAGATGGTCAGCTCTTTGACACAGGAGATCCAGTGGAAGATATTGCCAGTAATTAAACATGAATGAAGTTAGTCATAAACTGAATACTGTGATTATACTCTATGTTCTTTATGGAAAATGTTGTCCTGCATTTATTAGGCAAAAACTTGTGAATGGAATTAACTGGAAAATATATCTGAATCCAACTGCTGAATATAAATGGTATTCTAATAAAATTGTGTACTATCCTATGTGCTTAATTTTAATATCTACCAATGCATATATAACCTATAATTGATATGCTGCTTGATTTGCACTTATATAGTGGCTGGATTTTTATGCCTGGCTATAAAGAACATCTTCAAATTATTTGAAGTACAACATGTCTGCTTTTGTGACAGAAAATACACTTGGAATACAAAGCAACCCATTGTTAACTCATTCATATAGTCTGTTCAGATGATTTACATATTTGAAACATATTGGGAATGTTAATCAAACATTGGTTTGTCTGGTATTTATATCAGTCTACAGAGGGCTCCCAAATTTAAAAGCTCTTTTAATGTAATGGAAAAAAGATATGAGAATATTACTGATGGTGATTTTTCATAAAATGGAACTAACTTTAATCTACTAACAAAGAAGGTTAAACAGATTGTGTTAGATGTCGATATTTACTTGTATTGACCAAAGTTTTGCAGCTGTGCTATATTCTGTGCTCAGGACTAAAATGCTGTTAAATTGTTTTATTAGTGCTGTGCATACATTCTGTGATGGGAAACATTTTTGATGTCCTAACAGAAATATATTTTGATCTATTTTCCTATGGAGTTGTTTCTATTATCACCCTTTAATTTCATTTTTATTTAATAGTAGTATTTCTTTCCCTTTTTATCTAATTTTTTATGTGCTGCTAAATACATTTTAAATGTACTATGTTTGCAAACCTTGGTAGCTATGATGAGAACTATATCACCTGCAGTGAGGAAAGCTATGTAAATAGGTAGATTGTAAAGAGAGAATGTCTTATGTTGTAACTATGAATTTTTAAATATTGTAGATTGGATTTTGCAAAAGGATGTATAATTTATCTGTCTGCTCAGAATATTAATTTGTAAATTCTGCAAGTTTAATTTTTATGTGGATGGTATGACACTTGAAAATATTGTCTTGTGATCTTTTTCCCAAAAACTATTTGTTTGTAAATGAAAGCTTAGCTAAGGCTTAAATAAACATGTCGCTGTGAATTATTTTTATTCTCTTGTTCTTTTCCTAATATGAAAATGGCCAGTGTTTGTAAAACTTTATTTTATCTGTGTGATATAAGGAAAGACATTTTCTTGTTATCCAGTGCTACATATGCATTCCTTTTTTTGCTCACTAGACATGAAATATTCTTGAAAAATATAAACCATAACTTAATCTTGAGGAACCAAGGAAACTCGCTATTTAAAGGAATTAAATCAAACCATATAGTTTAGGGATTTGAACGTAGATGGTTGAACAAGTGAAAAATATTCCCATAACAGTTAGGACAATAATGACCTTGGTTACTTGGAGAGGAAATGGAAGGCATGGTGACTGGCAGGTGTTGCAGGAGGTGAGTTGGGAGTGTAGAGGGGTATGGAGGTCCTAGAAATGTTCTATTTTGTGACCTGAGTCCTAAGTGACATATTCATATTAAACTGTAATATATTTCTTTCCTATTTTATATACGTATGCTGTATTTCACAGTGAGATATATATATATATATATATCCCTTCTTTATAAGTTTTATATATATATATATATATATATATATATATATATATATAAACTTAAAGAAGGGATTTTCCTATAAAGAGAAACTCAGCTACTTTGTAATTTTGCCTCCTTCCCTGGAGGAAGATACTATGCCAAGACTTGAGAGAGATTGTCCGGACGACTTTGAATTTAAATACTCTTGGGATGTTTCTTTTCATGGGACTATTGCTCAACAATTCATTTTCTGGACAATTTATTCAATAAATGTTTATTGAGCATATACTGGGCCAGGTACTGGAGATGGAAAAAATAACAAAACTGAGATGATGCTTGCCCTCTGGGTGGAGAGAGATGATTACACAACAGCTTAGTAAGTGCTCTGATAAGGAAAATCCAGGTGCTCAATACCTATTAAAGGCATTCGATCCTGATTGTGAGTTCAATTAGAGGTCTTTTATGTGGTCCTGAGCACTGTGTTTGCTTATGCAGAACACAAAGCCCAGTGTCTATTTTACCTTTTAAAATGCTGGAGGCTCAGATAGAGTTAATCTGATTCAAGTAATTTAAATGAATATGTAAACGAAGCAGTTCTCTTAAAGATTTACATTTTGAAAAATGTTGGAGGAGTTCATCAAGAGGACATGGCCACCGATTGATTCTCAATCTGGACCTAGGCAATTAGAGGTTTCTCACCCGTTTCCCTGTCCTTCTAATGTATATTCCACTCATGTAACTTCCACTCACCATTCCCATAGCCAGAGCTCTTTCAAGGATGCAGCCTTGAGAGAGCAATGTGTTATTTGAGACCATCTGTACGGTATATGTTACTGAACACAGTTAAGACCTCTATATATACTTTTAAAATTCTGGCGGGCCGGGGGGTGGAGATCTCACCTTGTGGCCACCAGGTTTAGCCTTGTTTGCAAATTCCCTTGCTTATTAAACCTGCCACATACCAATCTGGAGTAGTCTGCCTCTTTCTTCAGTCTCTCCTTGCCCTCCATGTACAGGGGCTGGTTTATGAACCAACAAAAGATAGTGTTAACCCCTAAAGATCCCATCCAGAATTGTTAACAATAACTCTTAAAATAGTTAAGAGTTAACTAAAACTTAACTATGATTAAGTATGATTTATTCCTCACTGTATTAAATATATGCCTTGTTCTCCCAGAATAGCATCTTTCTTTGGAAGATACTATTTCTTCTTTCAAATCAAAATTTCTGCATTTTAATTAAAGAGTAACAGCAAAGTTTTGCATATTAATTATGTCCACATTTATTTATTTAATTCCCAGCTGATGTGGGGTCTTTTATAAAAATTTAAATTAACATAATCAGCAGGTAACAAGTGTTCCATGCTGCTGTTTGTAATTTTTTCCTAAGCATTGCCTATACTTTAACTCAGAATTCTGTTTTCAGCCTCAGAATAGACTGTGTTCTTGCTATGTTGTTGAGGATTTGATTTACCAACTATCACGCAGATGTTGATAGTTGGGATTTTGTATTTGCAAATTACAGATATAAAATGTACAGATAGCTCTATATGAGCATCACAAAAATAAGTTATCTATCCATCTAGTTTCTAACCATAATGAAATGCTCAACTAACTTTAAAATGTTACAGCTGCCATTAATTTCCCCCTTTTTTTTTTTGAGATGAAGTTAATAATTGTAATAGCCAACATTTACTGAGCATTTATTTTCCCCTTTGTTTGTGCATCCCTGAAATGGGGGGAATCTAAGGTGCCTTAAGGGTCAGGAACACCTGATTTCAGAATTGTTTAACTGTGAAAAAAAAACACACATCCTAGAATTGGTGAAATCCAGTATTGGTGAAATATATCCTAGAATTGATGAAGTATAGTACTATAGGGGATTCTGCCAAACAGACAAAAATAGTGACAAATGTCCACTACATCATGTATGGCAGATAGTATGATTTCAAACCCCTTCTAATATGTTTTTGTCTATGTTAGATTTAGGAAAAGGGAAGACTACATTTCTCAGACTTTCTTTCCACATGGGTTCTACATTTAACCTGGCTTCCACCACGCACATGAACCCAGGCACAGTGAACTGAGTGGAATCAGTGCCTCTGCAGCAAGTTGGAAAGGCCTTTGTTTCTCCAGTGGAAGCAATGCCAGGGCCCCAGCTTTTGGCACAAGGTATGGGTGTTGAGAGGCAAGGCATAGGGCACACTTTCTGTTGGCACCCGGCTGAGGCGGTAGTCCTGAAGTCTGCAGTCAGGGCCGTGGTTCCCTCACTCCATCACCCATCTTCCTAATTGTGGTGGAAATGATAACTTGGTGGGCTAGTTCTGGGGGTTAACCTAACACCTACTTACAATTTTGGAAGCACCTGTTGCCCTCTATGAAATTCCTTGCTGCTTAAATCAGATGAAATGTTTTCTGTATTTGCAATTGAACTAAAAGATGCACTTCTTTGTGACCTGTGTTTTAAGATACTGTATTTCTTCCATTATTTTTTTCTGGACACTAATTCAGCTCTCAAGAATGACTATACTCTTTTCTCATTAACCTATTTAATTGTTTTTAAGCTACTTAATTTTTGAAAACAGTACTTTTAGTTGCCCAGAGTCTTTTTATGTCCCCTTTTAGTCTTTTAGTCCTCTTTCCTCCCATTTGGCAGTTCTGTTTTGCTAGGAAACCCCACCAGTTATTCTGTCTTCGATTCTCCAGTTGCTTAGTCCCCCTTAGGTATAGTTGCTCTTAGTTTTCTTTGCCCACTCATGATTCTGTTGACCCTGGGTGGTCAGGACAGTCTGGTGGTGGGGACACAGCACTCTGCTCTAGTAGGGCTTCAATTTGCAGCAGATGTCAGTCTTCTCTTGGAGCCCTGGGTTATCCCCTCTGCTCTCTCTGTCTCCCAATCTGCAGGTGTTAGCCTTCTGCCATATGTGCAGTTGTCTCACAGCTCTACTGGGCCTAGAAGATTTTGCATGTCTCCCAGGACGACAGGCATTCAGAGGTGCTGCTCTTCCTCTGTCTTCTTTCCTAATGTCTCTGACAACCCTATTAGACAGAGAGACTCTTCAGGCTTTCAGAACTGTCTGGTGTTTTATTCAACAGCTGAAGCAGACAGTATCAGAGATACAGTTTCATGCTTCCTTACCCACTGAAACTATTTAACACTGTCACTGAAAAATATCCAAAAATTAAAAACAGGATGATGAGAAGCCCAATATCAGTTAGGACTGGATTCACCTGCATGAACCAGAAAACTGTCTAGTGTTTATTACCCTCTGGTTAGACTATTATACAGTTTTTATAAGGTAGGCAACGAGGAGTGCTTTCCACAAGCCTCCTCAGGAAAGGCATTAAGTGGCCAAGGACATTAGTAATGTCATTTTCAGCTACTTTGGCCATTAAGTAAAGGATCCTAAAATACCTCCCTTCTTGTCTTACCCCATCCTGTTCCCTGTTCCCACTTCCTTTTCCTTACTCCCTCTTCTCTCAGCTTTTTGCTTGCTTTTATTAAAAGCTCTTTTCGCTGTTGACAGGAATGCCCACAGAGGAAAAACACTTCATGAAAATTATCCTTATATGTGGGGTGGGCAAAGGATGAGAGATTTTAATTGTTTGAAACAACTAAACACCCACTGAGGAAATCAGGAGGATTTTGTGTAGTACTTGGAGCAGTTACCAGTTACCACTACAAGTTACTACCTCACTTACTTTTAGTAATGGAAGTCTAAGGATTTTTGCTGAGCACATGGCTGCCCAGACAGAGATTACATTTCCCACCTTAACTTGCAGTTCGCCATGGCAATATGCTATGGTTCTGGCCATGCAGTTTAAGGGAAAGTGATGTGTGCAACCTCTGGTCTTACTTTTAAAAAAGAAGTCATTGACATTTACTTTAACTGTACCCTTTGAACTAACTAAGATGTCGAAACTGTGGTGATGAGCCAAACGTGAACATACAGATGAAGACTAGATAGTTTCACAGGTGAATTCTATCAAACATTTAGAGAAGAGCTAACACCCATCCTTCTCAAACTCTCAAAAAATTGCAGAGGAAGGAACACTCCCAAGCTCATTCTACAAAGCCACCATCACCCTGATACAAAACCAGACAAAGATATCACAAAAAAAGAAAATTACAGACCAATATCCCAGATGAACATAGACACAAAAATCCTCAACAAAATACTAGGAAACAGATTTCGACAACACATTAAAAAATACAACACAATCAAGTGGGATTTATCCCAGGGATGCAAGGATTCTTCAATATATACAAATCAACCAGTGTGACACACCATATTAATAAATTAAAAAATAAAAACCATATGATCATCTCAATAGATAAAGAAAAAGCTTTTGACAAAATTCAACACCCATTTATGATAAAAATCTCTCCAGAAAGTGGGCATAAAGGGAAACTACCTCAACATAATAATGGTCATATATGACAAACCCACAGCAAACATCATTCTCAATGGTGAAAAACTGAAAGTATTTCCTCTAAGATCAGGAAAAAGACAAGGATGTCCAGTCTCACCACTATTATTCAACATAGTCTTGGAAGTCCTAACCATGGCAATCAGAGAAGAAAAAGAAATAAAAGTAATCCAAATTGGAAAAAAAGAAGTAAAATTGTCACTGTTTGCAGATGACATGATACTATACATAGAAAACCCTAAAGATGCCACCAGAAAACTACTAGAGCTAATCAATGAATTTGGTAAAGTTGCAGGGTACAAAATTAACACACAGAAATCTCTTGCATTCCTATACACTCACAACAAAATATCAGTAAGAGAAATTAAGGAAACACTCCCATTTACCACTGCAGCAAAAAGAATAAAATACCTAGGAATAAACCTACGTAAGGAGGTAAAAACCTGTACTCAGAAAACTATAAGACACTGATGAAAGAAAACAAAAATGAAACAAACAGATGGAAAGATATACCATGTTCCTGTATTGGAAGAATCAACTTTGTGAAAATGAGTGTACTACCCAGAACAATCTACAGATTCAATGCAATCCCCATCAAATTACCAATGGCATTTTTCACAGAATGAGAACAAATATTTTGCAATTTATATGGAAACACAAAAGACCCTGAATAGCCAAAGCAATCTTGAGAAAGAAAAATGGAGCTGGAGGAATCAGGCTCCCTGACTTCATCCCAGACACTAAACTCCTAGAGGAAAACATAGGCAGAACACTCTGACACAAATCACAGCAAGATATTTTTTGACCCACCTCCTAGAGTAATGAAAATAAACAAATGGGACCTAATTGAACCTAAAAGCTTTTTCACAGCAAAGAAAACCATAAATGAGACAAAGACAACCCTCAGAATGGGAGAAAATATTTGCAAATGAAGCAATTGACAAGGGATTTATCTCCAAAATATACAAACAGCTCATGCAGCTCAATATCAAAAAAACAACCCAATCAAAAAATGGGGGGAAGACCTAAATAGACATTTCTCCAAAGAAGACATACAGATGGCCAAGAGGCACATTAAAAGATGCTCAACACCACTAATTATTAGAGAAATCAAAACTACAGATCAAAACTATAATGAGGTATCAGCTCACACCAGTCAGAATGGCCATCGTCAAAAAATCTACAAACAGTAAATGCTGGAGAGGGTGTGGAGAAAAGGTTGCACTGTTGATGGGAATGTAAATTGATACAGCCACTATGGAGAACAGTACGGAGATTCTTAAAAAACCAGAAATAGAATTACCATATGACCCAGCAATCTCACTACTGGGCATATACCTTGAGAAAACCATAATTCGGAAAGGCACATGCACCCCAATGTTCATTGCAGCACTATTTACAATAACCAGGACATAGAAGCAACCTAAATGCCCATCGACAGAGGAACGGATAAAGGAGATGTAGTAAATATATACAATGGAATATTAGCCATAAAAAGAAACGAAATTAGGTCATTTGTAGAGACATGATGGACCTGGAGGCTGTCATACAGAGTGAAGCAAGTCAGAAAGAGGAAAACAATTATCGTATATTAATGCATGTATGTGGAATCTAGAAAAATGGTTCTGATGAATTTATTTGCAGGGCAGGAATAGAGATGAAGATGTAAATAATGGATGTATGGACATGGGGTGGAGGAAGAGGGGTAGGATGAATTTGGAGGTTGGGATTGACATATATACACTACCATGTGTAAAACAGATGGTTAGTGGAAACATGCTATATATCGCAGGGAGCTCAGCGTGGGTGGGATGTGGGGGAGGGGAGGGAGGTCCAAGAAGGAGAGAGTATATATATAGCTGATTAATTTCATCATACAGCAGAAACTAACACAACATAGTAAAGCAGCTATACCCCAATTAAAAAAAATAATTAGGGTGGATGATAGTAAGTCATTTTGTTCTTAAAAATAAAAGAATATAATGATAATTTCAACATATGGAAAAAATGTCTATTCAGAAAGGCATTTTTTTCTAATTTGAACAAGTGTGCCTATGGATGGATTAGTGACCATTGATCTCCATTCCTTGTTATGTAAGATCAGTTACAAAATAATGAATTTCTTTCCTTAAAAAATATTGCTTGCTCAGGAAACTCTGGCTTCATGTAATTTTTACTAAAAATTTAAGGATCACAATATTTTCTTTCACATGCTTTTTAAAAAATAATGTGATAAAAATAGCTATTTAAATGGAAAGATTTGAATAGATGGTATATTAATAGTTCATCTACAACTAATAACCAATTATTCTGTGAATAACTGAAATTTTTGCAAAGAATTTTATTTAATACAGATTCTCTTATGTTGTCTCTGGATCCCATGGGGTAACATGGCAGCCACTGGG
Source organism: Orcinus orca (assembly GCF_937001465.1). Lineage (NCBI taxonomy): Eukaryota > Metazoa > Chordata > Mammalia > Artiodactyla > Delphinidae > Orcinus > Orcinus orca. Next base: position 30,324,408 of record NC_064569.1, on the reverse strand, counting down.
CAGGGCATTCTTAAGGCATTTGCTTTCTTTTTTTTTTTTTTTTTTTCTTTTTTAGCTTTGTTTTAGTTTATTTTCTCTCTCTCTCTTTTTTTTTAACATCTTTATTGGAGTATAGTTGCTTTACAATGGTGTGTTAGTTTCTGCTTTATAACAAAGTGAATCAGCTATACATATACATATATCCCCATATCTCTTCCCTCTTGCATCTCCCTCCCACGCTCCCTATCCCACCCCTCTAGGTGGTCACAAAGCACAGAGCTGATCTCCCTGTGCTATGTGGCTGCTTCCCACTAGCTATTGGTTTTATATTTGGTATTGTATATATGTCCATACCACTCTCTCACTTTGTCCCAGCTTACCCTTCCCCCTCCCGGTGTCCTCATGTCCATTCTCTATGCCAGCATCTTTATTCCTGTCCTGCCCCTATGTTCTTTATGACCTTTTTATTATTTTTTTTAGATTTCATATATATGTGTTAGCATACAGTATTTGTTTTTCTCTTTCTGACTTACTTCACTCTGTATGACAGACTGTAGGTCCATCCACCTCACTACAAATAAATCAATTTCATTTCTTTATCCGTTCATCTGTTGATAGACACTTAGGTTGATAGACACTTAGGTGGCTATTGTAAATGAAGCTGCAATGAACATTGATGGCACTTGCTTTCTAACATCTCCACTAAGATGCTAAAAAGTCCACAAATGTGCCCTTGGACAATGTGTAACTTCTGTACTTGTTTGTCTCCTCCATACATAACTTGAGGGCAAAAAGGAAAATGAAAGCTGAGTGTAAACGCATAAAAGATCCTAAGTCTGGATCTAGTAGATAGTTATCACTCTTTTTTTATTCTCCCAATTTAATTGAGATATAATTGACATAGAGCTCTATATAAGTTTTTGGTGTACAGCATAATTGTTTTATATATAATGAAGTGGTCATGACAATAAGTTTAGTGAGCATCCATCATCTCATATAGATACAAAATTAAATGAATGTGAAAAATCTTTTTCCTTGTGATGAGAACTCTTAGGCTTTGCTATCTTAATAATTTTCATACGTAACATACAGCAGTGTTAAATATTTATCATATTGTACATTACACTCCTAGTTCTTATTTATCTTATAACTGGAAGTTTGTACATTTTGATGGCTTTCATCCAATTCCTCCTCCCCCAACACCCCACCTCTGGTAACCACAAAACTGATCTCTCTTCTATAAGTTTTCTGTGTTTTTGGTTTTGAAGTATTATTGACCTACAACACTATAATAAATCCTGTTACATAACATAGAGATTTGATATTTCTATACTTTCAAAATGGTCACCATGATATGTCTAGGTTCATTTGGTCATCATACAAAGATATTACATAATTATTGACTATATTCCCCACACGGTATATTTCATAAGCATTACTTTGCAACTGGAAGATTGTACTTCTTAATCTCCATCACCTATTTCTTTTCCCCCGATCCACCTCCCCTCTGAACACCACCTGTTTCACCTCGGTATCTGTAACTCTGTTTCTGATTTGTTTTGCTTGTTCACTTTTGTTCTTTTATATGTATCACATATAAGCAAAATCATACAGTGTTTGCTTCCTCTGTCTGATTTGTTTCTCGTAGCATAATACATTCTAGCTCAACCCATGTTCTTGCAAATGGCAAGATTTCATTCTTGTTTTATGGCTGAGTCATAGTCAATCATATATATATGATTGTATATAATACATATAATTATATATACAATATATATACAATATATAATTATATATAATATATAATTATATATATAATATATATTATATAATTATATATATTTTTATAATATAAAAATATATATTATATATATAATATACACAATATATATTATATATATATAATTATATATATATAATATATATAATTTTGGACATGGGGTGGAGGAAGAGGGGTAGGATGAATTTGGAGGTTGGGATTGACATATATACACTACCATGTGTAAAACAGATGGTTAGTGGAAACATGCTATATATCGCAGGGAGCTCAGCACGGTACTCTGTGGTGACCTAGATGGGTGGGATGTGGGTGAGGGGAGGGATGTCCAAGAAGGAGAGAGTATATATATAGCTGATTAATTTCATTATACAGCAGAAACTAACACAACATACTAAAGCAGCTATACCCCAATTAAAAAAAATAATTAGGGTGGATGGTAGTAAGTCATTTTGTTCTTAAAAATAAAAGAATATAATGATAATTTCAACATATGGGAAAAATGTCTATATACATTATTACATTATTATTATTATTATCATTATTAATAATATACATTATACATACATACATGTATGTATATACATTATTATCATTATTATTATTACATATTAATGTCTATATACATTATTATATACAATATTATAATATATAATATTGTATATATAATTATAATATATAATTATATATAATATATATAATATATATAATATATATATTATATATATAATATATAATTATATATAATTATATATACAATATATAATTATATATAAATAAATAAATGAATATATTATATATTTACATAGATATATATGAATTTATATATATTTAATTTATATATAACATACATTATATATATTTCTGTATATTTACATTTATAAATATATTTATATTTTATATTATTTGTATGTTTTTATATATTTATAAAAATAAAATATTATATAAATATAATATATACAAAAGAAAATTATATAATATATAATTATTATATATAATATATTATAAATAAAATAATATACATAATATAATTATATACTCTATGATTATATAGTATATATAATGTAAAGGTACATACATATAATAAATATTTATAAACAATATTTAAATATTTATAATATTTATATATTTATAAATAATATATATTTATTTATGTATAAATTTTATTATTATATATAATAATGAATATATATAATTATAATCTAATCTAATATTATATTTTATATACATAATTATATATAATTATAATTCATTAATATATACAATTACATTCTAATTTTTATAATAAATATGATATATAGTATACTATAAATTATAGCATAAAACTCTATATAGTATATAGATTATATACAATAAATATAGAATATGTAGAATATATGAAATAATATATATTTATATTATATAAATATTATATAAATTAAATACATATTTTAATATATAATCTGTATAGTATATATAATATATAATTTATATATGATATTTGAATATAATTTATATTCATAAATTATATTATTATATATTAAAATATATACTATAACAAATATATATATTAATATATCATTAACAATTATATATAATATATAATTAATTTTAATTATGTATCATATTACATTATATATAATACATATAAATTATAAATAATATAATATATATTCATATAAATTATATATAATATATTAATTATATTAATAATAAAATTATTAAGAATATAATATAATATTATAATATATTAATTACATAATTAATTATAATATAAATTTTACATATGATATATAATATATAGTTAATATATTATATATTACATATATAATATATTGATGTATATTAATTATATTTATATATCCTATATTAACATATCATATATTCATATATAATATCTATTATTAATATATAATCAATTACATTAATTATAATGATATACATTAATAACCTATATTATTATATATAATTTATTTCATTATAATAATATAGAGTATTAATATCTAAATATAATAATATATTAATCTATATTATATTAATGTAATTTTAAAATTATATACTAAAATATTTATATAAATTATAATTATATAAATTAAAATATATATAATTTAATGATATATTAAAATTAGTATACTATTAATATATGTTAGTAATATATACTATATAAGTCAATATATAATAATGTATAATTATATTATATAAAATAATATTATATAAATATAAAAAATATATTCTTAAGTATGTATAAATTTATTTATATATTTATTATAATATTTAAAATTTTATAACATCTCTTTATACCTATTATTTATAAATATATAATTTATAAATTTATATTTATTTAATAATGTATAAATTATAGATAAAAATATAAATAATTATATATATAATTTAAAATATACATTTATAAATTATGCCTCAAATTTTTTTTTTTTCAGTACGCAGGCCTTTCATTGTTGTGGCCTCTCCCGTTGCGGAGCGCAGGCTTCAGACACACAGGCTCAGTGGCATGGCTCACGGACTTTTCCCCATTGCATATTCTTGCCCACTTTGTCATATATAAATTGCCTATAGAGTGTGGGTTCATTTCAGTGTTCTCAATTCTGTTCCATTGATCTATGTGTCTATTTTTCTGCCAGTACCATATTGTTTTGATTTCTGTAGCTTTGCAGTATAGTTTGAATTCATGGAGTGTTATCCTCCAGCTTTGTTCTTTCTCAAGATCGTTTTGGCTATTTTGGTCCTTTGTGTTTCTATACAAAGTTTAGAATTACTTGTTTTAATCCTGTGAAAAATGCTATGTCTATTTTGATAGGGATTGTATTGAATCTGTATCTTACCTTGGGTAGTATGGTCGTTTTAACAATATTAATTTTCCAGTTGATGAACACAATATGTCTTTCCATCTGTTTGTGTCACCTTCAATTTTTTTCATCAATTTGTTTCATACCTTTCCAAGTACAGGTCTTTTACCTCCTTAGAGTTATTCCCAGGTATTTTATTCTTTTTGATATGATTGTGAAAGGGATTGTGTTCTTAATTTCTTTCTGGTAGTTTGTTGTTAATGTATAGAAATGCAGCATATTTCTGTATATAAATTTTGTATCCTGAAAGATTACCAAATTTATTAAGGTCAAGTAGTTTTTTGGTAGCACCTTTAGGATTTTCTGTGTATAGTACCATGTCATCTGAAAACAGTGACTGTTTTTCTTCTTCCTTTCCAATTTGGATTCCTTTTATTTCTTTTCCTTGTCTAATTGCTTTGGTTAGAACTTTCAATACTATGTTGAATGAAAGTGGCGAGAATGTGTGTCCTTGCCTTGTTCCTGAACTTAGAGGAAATACTTTCAGCTTTTCACTGTTGACTATATTCACTGTAGGCTTGTCTTATATAGCTCTTATTAGGTTGTCATGTGTTTCCTCTATACCCACTTTGTGAGGAGTTTTTAATCATAAATGTATGTTGAATTTTGTCAAAAGCTTTTTCTGCATGTATCAACATGAGCATATGGCTCTTATTCTTTGATTTGTTAATGCAGTGTATCACATTAAATAATATGTGGACATTGAAACATTCTTGCATCCTTGGAGATAAATCTTAATCAGAGTGTGTGATCCTTTCAATGTATTCTTGAATTCAGTTTGCTAATATTTTGTTGAGGATTTTTTTTGCATCTATGTTCATCAGTGATATTGACCTGTAATTTTCTTTCTTTCTTTCTTTCTTTTTTTTTTTGTGATACATGGGCCACTCACTGTTGTGGCCTCTCCCATTGTGGAGCACAGGCTCCGGACATGCAGGCTCAGCAGCCATGGCTCATGGGCCTAGCCACTCTGCGGCATGTGGGATCTTCCTGGACTGGGGCACGAACCCACATCCCCTGCATCGGCAGGTGGACTCTCAATGACTGCGCCACCAGGGAAGCCCTGTATTTTTCTTTTTTGTGGTATCTTTGTCTGGTTTTTGTATCAGGGTGATGCTGGCTTTGTAAAATGAGTTTGGAAACATTCATCCCTCTGCAATTTTGTGGAGTAGTTTGGGAAAGGGAGGTATTAACTGCTTTCTGAATGTTTGCTAGAACTCAGTTGTGAATCTATCTGGTCATTGCCTTTAGTTTGTTGGGAGTTGTTTTATTAAGTGATTCAATTTTATCTACTGGTAATTGATCTGTTCACATTTTCTGTTTCTTCCTAGTTTAGTCTTGGGAGAGTGTACATTTCTAGGAATTTTTCCATATCCTCTATTTTGTCCATTTTTTTGGAGTATAATTGTTCAGAGCAATCTCTTATGATCTCTTATGATCCTTTGTATCCGATGTGTTGGTTATAATATCTCCTTTTTTCAGTTATGATTTGCCCCCTCTCTCTTTCTCTCTTGATGCGTCTGGCTAAAAGTTTATCAATTTTGTTGATCTTTCAAAGAACCAGCTCTTAGTTTCATTGATCTCTTCTATTGTTTCTTAGTACCTATTTCATATATTTCTGCTCGTTCTTCTTACTCCAATTTATTTAGCTGTGAGGTTTGATTCTTATTTGAGATTTCTCTTGCTTCCCGATGTAAGTTTGTATCACTATAAAAATTCCCACTTAGAACTGCTTTTGTTGCTTCCCATAGATTCTGGGTAGTTATTTTTTTTTTCATTTGTCTCCAGGTATTTTTTAATTTCTTCTTTGTATTCTTCAGTAACCCACTGGGTGTTTACTAGCATATTGTTTAGCCTCCATGGGCTTCGATTTTTTGTTGTATTTGTTCTTTTGTGTGTGTGTGTGGTTGATTTCTATCTTTTTGTATTGTGGTGGGAAAAGATGCATGATATGATTACAATTTTCATAAATTTACTGAGACTTGTTTTGTGGCCTAGCATATGACTTATCCTGGAATTAGCCTGGAGAATGTTCCATGTTTACTTGAAAAGAATGTGTATTCCTCTGTTTTTGGTGAAATATTTTGTATATATCTATTAAGTCTACTTGGTCTTTAAGGCCAGTGTTTCCTTATTGATTTTCTATCTGGATGATTTCTCCATTGATGTAAGTGAGGTGTTAAAGTCCCCTATTACTATTGTGTTACTGCCAAGTTCTCCCTTTATATCTGTTAATATTTGCTTTATATATTTAGGTGCTCCTATGTTGGGTGCTTATATATTTACAATTGTTCTATCTTTTTCTTGGATATATCCCTTGATCTTTATGTTATGGCCTTCTTTGTTTCTTGTTACAGTCTGTATTTTAAAGTTTATTTTGTCTAAGTCTGACTTTCTTTTCATTTCCATTTGCATGAAATAACTTTTTTCGTCTCTTCACTTTGTCTCTTGTGTGTCTTCAAGCCTGAAGTGAGTCTCCTGTAGGCAGCATATGCATGAGTCTTCTCTTTGTATCATTTCAGCCACTCTATGTCTTTTTATTGGAGAATTTTGTCCATTTACATTTAAAGTAATTATTAAGTAGATACTGCCATTTTGTTAATTGTTTTTGGGTTGTTTTTGTATTTCTTTTTCTTTCTTTCTTTCTTCTTTTGATCTCTTTACTTGTGATTTGATGACTGTTTTTAGTATTATGTTTGGATTCCTTTCTCATTTTTGTGCATGTCCTATAATCTATTATAGATTTTAGGTTTGTGGTTACCATGAGGTGTGTATGTATATATATATTTCTTTAAGTTGTTGACCTCTTAAGCTCAAATGAATTTTAACAGTCCTTCATTTGTACGCCCCCCCAACAGTCACTGTTTTTGACATCATATTTTATGTCTTTTGTTTTGTATATCTCTCAACTACTTATTGTAGATATAGACAATTTTATTACTTTTGTCTTTTAACCTTCCTACTAGCTTTATATATGTTTGATTTACTACCTTTATTGTATATTTTCCTTTACCAATGAGATTTTTCCTTTCATAATTTTCATATTTATAGTAGTGAACTTTATTTTTGGCTTAGAGAAGTCCCTTTAACATTTGTTGTAAAGCTGATTTGGTGGTGCTGAACTCTTTTAGCTTTTGTTTGTCTGTAAAACTTTTTATCTCCCCATCAAGTCTTAATGAAAACCTTGCCATGTAGAATATTTTTGGTTGTACACTTTTCCCTTACATCATTTAAATGTATCATACAGTACATTAAATGTATCATACAGTACAACTCTTCTGTTCTGCAGACTTTCTACTGAAAAGTCAGCTGATAGCCTTATGGGAGTTTCCTTTTATATAACTTGTTGCTTTTCCTTTGCTGCAGTTAAGATTCTCTCTGTATACTTAATATTTTTCCATTTTAATTACAGTGTGCTTTTGTGTGCTCCTCTTTAGGTTTATCTTGTTTGGGACTCTCTGTGATTCCTGGACCTGGATTTCTGTTTTCTTTCCCAGGTTAGGAAAGTGTTCAGCTATTATTCATCTTCAACTATGTTCTCTGTCCCTTTCTCTCTGTCTTCTTTTTCTGGATCCCTATAATATGATTGTTAGTACACTTGATGTTGTCCCACAGATCTCTTAAACTGTCCTCATTTCTTTTTATTCCTTTTTCTGTTCAGCTTGTGTGATTTCCACTATTTCTTCCAGCTCGGTGATCCATTCCTCTGTATCATCTAATGTACTTTGACTCCTTCTAGTATATTTTTTATTTCATTTATTGTATTCTTCAGCTCTGTTTGGTTCTTCTTTATATTTTCTAACTCTTTGTTATAAACTTCTAACTTATCACTCTGTTCATCTAATCTTTTCTTGAGTTCTTTGAACATCTATGATTATTACCTTGAACACTTTATTGGGTAGATCGCTTATCTCCCCTTCACTTAGTTACCCTGGGGTTTTATTTTGTTCCTTCATTTGGAACCTACTTTTCTCTTTACTCAATTTGCCTAATTTGCTGTTTTTATTTCTATGTATTTGTTTGGTTAGTTGTGTTTCCTGACCTTGGAGAAGTGGCCTTTTTTAGGAGTAGGAGACTTTCTATGTGTCCCAGCAACATATTCTCCTCTGGTCACCAGAACTATATGTGCTAGAGGTGCCCTTGTGTAGGCTGTATGTGTCCTTCTGTTGTGGTGGGATAACTACTGTTGGTCTTCTGGTAAGTGTTTCTTGCCTCCAGTCTGGTTGATTGCCAGGCCCTGCTTTGTACCAAGGCTCCCGGCCACTGGTTGGCAAGACTTGGTCATAAGGTGGCTTTTTGCAGAGCCTCAGTGTGTCCCAGGGCTAGCGTCGGCCCACTGGTGGCCAGAGACATGTTCTGGGGTGGGTGACTGCAGGACTGGACCTCCTGGGTCTAGTGTCAGCCTGCTTGTGAGTGAGACCAATTTCTGACCTGCTGGCTATAGGGTCTAGGGTATCCCAATGCTGGTTTTGGCTTGCTGGTGAGTGGGGCTGGATCCTTGGGCACCTGCTGAATGGTCCAACATGTTTCATAGCTGGTGTTGGCCTGCTGGTGGGTCGGGCCAAGGCCTGGATGGGTATTGGGGGTTGGTGTTGACCCACTGGTGGGCAGAGCCAGATCCTGAGGGTGCTGGCTGCAGGGCCCTGGGGGTCCAAGAGCTGGTGTTTGTTTGGTGGTGGGTGGGATGGATTCTGACATGGCAGGTGCAGGGCTGTTGTGGTCTTGAGGCTGGTGTTTGCCTCTGGTGGGCAGGGCCGGCACCCAAGGGGTCCCAGGGCTGGTGGCTGCCCAATGGTGGCTAAAGCTGATCTAGTGGCTATTTCTGACTCACTGGTAGGTAAAGTCATGTCCTGGGGTCTTGATGCATGTCCCTGTGTGTTCTGAAGTTGGTTTCAGCCTGTTGGTGGGTGGGGCCAGGTCCTAAATCCTCTGGTGAACTGGGCTAGGTCCCTGGGTGGCTGTAAGCATAGGAGGTCTTAAGGCAGCTGCCCTGTTGGTGGGTGGAACTGTGTCCCTGCCTGCTTGGCCTGAGGCCTTTAAGTACTGGTGCCAAGAGACTGGTGGGCAGGGCTGGATACCAGCACTAATAAGTTAGAGAGAGGATTCCAAAATGGTGCTTACCAGTACCAGCATCCATATGGTAGAATGAGCTCCCCCAAATGGCTGCCACCTGTGTCTTTGACACTTGGTGAGCTCCAGTTGTCTCCTGCCTCTCTGGGAGGCCCTTTAATATCAGCAGGTGGGTCTGACCCAGGCTCCTTTCAACTTACTGCTTCTGCCCTGGGCCCTGGAGCGTGTTAGATTTTGTGTGTCCTGTAAGAGTCCTCTGGCCCTCCTGAAAGTATAGCCTGCTGGCCTTCAAAGCCAAATGTTCTGGGAACTCTTCTTTCTGGTTCAAGACCCCCAGGCTGGGGAGACCAAAGTGAGGCTCAGACCCCTCACTCTTTGGGAAGAACCTCTGCAATTGTAATTATCCCCCTGTTTGTATGTCACCAGAACAGGGGAATGGGTCTTGTCTATACCACATCTCTGCCCCTCTCACCTGTCTCATTTTGGTTCCTTCCTTCATGTCTTTAGTTGTAGATCTTTTCTGCTAGTCTTCTGGGATTTCTCATCAAGAGTTGCTCTGTAAATAGTTGTAATTTTGATGTGCGCATGGGAGGGGTTGAGCTCAGTGTCTTCCTACACTGTCATCTTGATCACTCTCCTATTTGCCACACTTTTGGATTCCTTTCTTTGAACAATTGTCTATGCTAAGGGTATTCCCACCTTATTGTTTCTCACTATAGGTGAGAAGCATTGATTCATTTTCCCCACTTCATCCTGTGGCCAGGGTGGCATGTGACATAGACTTGGCTTATTAGAGCCACTGACAGCAGACTTTGAATTGGAAACTAGTGATACAAAATGTTGGCATACCACTGAATCCCATGATGAAGGAAGTGGGAGCTAATGTCATTTTCCATGAAAGCAATGGCAGAAGTTTGAGTGTCAGTATCAATGGTGCAAACTGTGGAGACTGTGCCTAGTAGAGAAGAAGTAACTGGTTGTGAGAGGGCAGACAGGAGAAAGAAGAAGAACTACAATCCTGAAGCCTGTGGAACAAAAACCACATTCACAGAAAGATAGTCAAGATGAAAAGACAAAGAGCTATGTACCAGATGAAGGAACAATATAAAACCCCTGAAAACCAACTAAACGAAGTGGAGATAAGCAACTTTCCAGAAAAAGAATTCAGAATAATGATAGTGAAGATGATCCAGGACCTTGGAAAAAGAATGGAGGCAAAGCTCGAGAAGATGCAAGAAACGTTTAAAAAAGACTTAGAAGAATTAAAGAACAAACAAACAGAGGTGAACAATACAATAAATGAAATGAAAAAATACACTAGAAGGACTCAATAGCAGAATAACTGAGGCAGAAGAATGGATAAGTGACCTGGAAGACAGAATGGTGGAATTCACTGCTGAGGAACAGAATAAAAAAAAAAAGAATGAAAAGAAATGAAGACAGCCTAAGAGACCTCTGGGACAACATTAAACACAAGATCATTCACATTATAGGGATCCCAGAAGGAGAAGAGAGAGTGAAAGGACCTGAGAAAATATTTGAAGAGATTATAGTCGAAAACTTCCCTAACATGGGAAAGGAAATAGCCACCCAAGTCCAGGAAGTGCAGAGAGTCCCATACAGGATAAACCCAAGGAGAAACACACTGAGACACATAGTAATCAAATGGGCAAAAATTAAAGACAAAGAAAAATTATTGAGAGCAGCAAGGGGAAAACGACAAATAACATACAGGGAACTCCCATAAGTTTAACAACTGATTTCTCAGCAGAAACTCTACAGCCATAAGGGAGTGCCACGACATATTTAAAGTGATGAAAGGGAAGAACCTACAACCAAGATTACTCTACCCGACAAGGATCTCATTCAAATTCAATGGAGAAATCAAAAGCTTTACAGAGAAGCAGAAGCTAAGAGATTCAGCACCACAAAAGCAGCTGTAAAACAAATGCTAAAGGAACTTCTCTAAGTAGGAAACACAAGAGGAAAAAAAAATCTACAAAAACAAACCCAAAACAATTAAGAAAATGGTAATAGGAATTTATATATCAATAATTACCTTAAACATGAATGGATTAAATGCTCCAACCAAAAGGCACTGGCTTGCAAAAGCAAGACCCATATATATGCTGTCTACAAGAGACCGACTTCAGACCTAAAGACATGTACAGACTGAAAGTGAGGGGATGGAAAAAGATATTCCATGCAAAGAGACATCAAAAGAAAGCTGGAGTAGCAATACTCGTATGAGATAAAATAGACTTTAAAATAAACAATGTTACAAGAGACAAGGAAGGACACTACATAATGATCAAGAGATCAATCCAAGAAGAAGATAAAACATTTATACATATATATGCACCAAACATGGGAGCACCTCAATACATAAGGCAACTGCTAACAGCTATAAAAGGGGAAATTGACAGTAACACAGTAATAGTGGGGGACTTTAGCACCTCCCTTACACCAGTGGACAGATCATCCAAACAGAAAATTAATAAGGAAACACATGCTTTAAATGACACAATAGACCAGATAGATTTAATTGATATTTATAGGACATTCCATACAAAAACAGCAGATTACACTTTCTTCTCAAGTGCACAAGGAACATTCTGCAGGATAGATCACATCTTGGGTCAAAAATCAAACCTCAGTAAATTTAAGAAAATTGAAATCATATCAAGCATCTTTTCTGACCAAAACACTATTAGATTAGAAATCAAATACAGGGGAAAAAAGTAAAAAACATAAACACATGGAGGCTAAATAATAGGTTACTAAATAACCAAGAGATCACTGAAGAAATAAAGAGGAAATCATAAAATACCTTGAGACAAATGACAATAAAAACACAATGATCCAAAATCTATGGGATGCAGATAAAGCAGTTCTAAGAGGGAAGTTTATAGCAATACAAGCCTACCTCAAGACACAAGAAAAATCTCAAAAAAAAACAATCTAACCTTACACCTAAAGGAACTAGAGAAAGAAGAACAAACAAAACCCAAAGTTAGCAGAAGGAAAGAAATCATAAAGATCAGAGCAGAAATCAATGAAATAGAAACAAAGAAAACAACAAAGATCAATAAATCTAAAAGCTTGTTCTTCGAGAAGATAAACAAAATTGATAAATCATTAGCCAGACTAATCAAGAAAAAGAGGGAGAGGACTCAAATCAATAAAATTAGAAATGAAAAAGGAGAAGTTACAACAGACACTGCAGAAATACAAAGCACCCTAAAGAGACTACTACAAGCAACTCTATGCCAATAAAATGGACAACCTGGAAGAAATGGACAAATTCATAGAGAGGCATAACCTTCCAAGACTGAACAAGGAAGAAATAGAAAATATGTACAGACCAATCACAAGTAATGAAATTGAAACTGTGATTACAAATCTTCCAACAAACAAAAGTCCAGGACCAGATGGCTTAACAGGTGAGCTCTATCAAACATTTAGAGAAGAGCTAACAGCCATCCGTCTCAAACTCTTCCAAAAAACTGCAGAGGAAGGAACACTCCCAAACTCATTCTATGAGGCCGCCATCACCCTGATATCAAAACCAGACAAAGAAACTACAAAAAAAGAAAATTACAGACCAATGTCACTGATGAATATAGATGCAAAAATCCTCAACAAAATGCTTGCAAACAGATTTCAACAACACATTAAAAGGATCATACACCATGATTGAGTGGGATTTATCCCAGGGATGCAAGGATTCTTCAATATACGCAAATCAATCAATGTGATACACCATATTAACAAATTGAAGAAGAAAAACCATATGATCATCTCAATAGATGCAGAAAAAGCTTTTGACAAAATTCAACACCCATTTATGATAAAAACTCTCCAGAAAGTGGGAATAGAAGGAACCTTCCTCAACATAATAAAAGCCATATATGAGAAACCCATAGCAAACATCATTCTCAATGGTGAGAAACTGAAAGCATTTCCTCTAAGATCAGGAAGAAAACAAAGATGTCCACTCTTACCACTATTATTCAACACAGTTTTGGAAGTCCTAGCCACAGCAATCAGAGAAGAAAAAGAAATAAAAGAAATACAAATTGGAAAAGAAGAAGTAAAATTGTCGCTGCTTGCAGATGACATGATACTATACATAGAGAATCTTAAAGATGCCACCAGAAAACTACAAGAGCTAATCAATGAATTTGGTAAAGTTGCAGGTTACAAAATTAATACACAGAAATTTCTTGCATTTCTATACAGTAATGATGAAAAATCTGAAAGAGAAATTAAGAAAACACTCCCATTTACCATTGCCACAAAAAGAATAAAATACCTAGGAATAAATCTACCTAGGGAGACAAAAGACCTGTATGCAGAAAACTATAAGACACTGATGAAAGAAATTAAAGGTGACACAAACAGATGGCGAGATATACCATGTTCTTGGACTGGAAGAATCAATATTGTGAAAATGACTATACTACCCAAAGCAATCTAAAGATTCAATGAAATCCCTATCAAATTACCAATGGCATTCTTTACAGAACTAGAACAAAAAATCTTAAAATTTGTATGGAGTCACAAAAGACCCAGAATACCCAAAGCAAGATTGAGGGGAAAAAACGGAGCTCAGGAATCAGACTCCCTGACTTCAGACTATACTACAAAGCTACAGTAATCAAGACAATATGGTACTGGCACAAAAACAGAAATATAGATCAATGGAACAGGATAGAAAGGCCAGAGATAAACCCACACACCTATGGTCAACTAATCTATGACAAAGGAGGCAAGGATATACAATGGGGAAAAGACAATCTCTTCAATAAGTGGTGCTGGGAAAACTGGACAGGTACATGTAAAAGAATGAAATTAGAACACTGCCTGACACCATACACAAAAATAAACTCAAAGTGGATTACAGACCTAAATGTAAGACTGAACACTATAAAACTCTTAGAGGAAAACATAGGAAGAACACACTTTGGCTTAAATCACTGCAAGATCTTTTTTGATCCAACTCCTAGAGTAATGGAAATAAAGCAAAAATAAACAAATGGGACCTAATGAAACTTAAAAGCTTTTGCACAGCAAAGGAAACCATAAACAAGATGAAAAGACAATCCTCAGAATGGGAGAAAATATTTACAAATGAAAAACAGACAAAGGATTAACCTCCAAAATATATAAACTGCTCATGCAGCTCAATATCAAAAAAACAAACAACCCAATCCAAAAATGGGCAGAAGACCTAAATAGACATTTCTCCAAAAAAGACATAAAGATGGGCAAGAAGCACATGAAAAGCTGCTCAACATCACTAATTATTAGAGAAATGCAAATCAAAACTACAATGTGGTATCACCTCACACAGTTAGAATGGGCATCATCAGAAAATCTATAAAAAACAAATACTGGAGAGGGTGTGGAAAAAAGGGAACCCTCTTGCACTGTTGGTGGGAACGTAAATTGATACATCCACTATGGAGAACAGTATGGAGCTTACTTAAAAAACTAAAAATAGAATTACCATATGACCCACCAATCCTACTACTGGGCATATACCCAGAGAAAACCATAATTCAAAAAGACACATGCGCCCCAATGTTCAATGCAGCACTATTTACAATAGGCAGGTCATGGAAGCAACCTAAATGCCCATCAACAGCCGAATAGATAAAGAAGTAGTGGTACATATATACAATGGAATATTACTCAGCCATAAAAAGGAATGAAATTGGGTCATCTGTATAAGTGGATGAATCTAGAGACTGTCATACAGAGTGAAGTAAGTCAGAAAAGGAAAAACAAATATCGTATATTAACGCATATATGTGGAACCTAGAAAAATGGTACAGATGAAACGGTTTGCAGGGCAGAAATTGAGACACAGATGTAGAGAACAAACGTATGGACCCCAAGGGGGGAAAGTGGGGGGGGGAGGTGGTAGTGGTGTGATGAATTGGGAGATTGAGATTGACATATATACACTAATACGTATAAAATGGATAACTAATAAGAACCTGCTGTAGAAACAAATATTTAAAAAAAAAAGAAAGAAAGAACCAGTTGTGAGGTTGACTCTGGACATTGTTCCTGGTTATATAGCCTCCTAACCTCATTTTCTGGCCCCTCTGGATGTTGTGCACGTTACCTAATTACCTCTGGTAAATTTTTTTGTTTGTTTGAACTAGCAGAGTAGGTTGCAGTTATTTGCAGCTAAGAACCCATATGTATAAACTGGATCAATGGCTAAGACAAAGGATGAAGATCTGTTGGAAACTGAGTTTCCACTCCCTGGAAGTGACACAAATGTCAGCAACAGAGAACAAATGAATATAGGTCATTTTCATTTTTCTGATATGTTCACTTTAAACATCTTCCTGAATTAAAGTAGCCTTATCTATTTCACATTCCTGTGAGAGACTCACAGAAAAATCTCCAGAAGGGATCTGAGATTATAGGTTCTTCCATAATAAACATTTTTCTATCTCAAGAATTATTAATATGTTTTGACTATTTTCCTTAAGCAAGGCATGCCAAGATCACTGTCCTTTGCTAGATGACTAGTTACTTGCATTGAGAATAAATGCCTCTGCAATCCCTTGCTTAAAGCAACTTTATTTAGTATTGTTGCTTAGTTGCTATATTTGATATTCAGTTTTCCATAAGTAGGAAATCTTGTCCTTTTGTGTCCCAAATTTGCCAAAAGTTGTAGTTGGATTTCTCCTTCAGCCCATCATTTTTGCCTTAAGGAACACACTTCATAGACCAGGAACACTGCTGTTTCTTGGAACAAGTTCTGGTAGTCCCTCCAGAGACTAAATATAGGGTGTGGGGGGGTAAGAAATGGCCAACTGCCCCTATCACTGTATGAGCAATAATATCTTGGCAACTCTTTTGAATAATTAAAGACTCCCACCTTCAGATAGAAAAAGTGTAATATCTAAAAATTGTTGTGCATTGCATTTGGTACGGAATAATGGGCACATGAAAATCGTTTAGTTGATCTCTCTTAGTGTTCTGAAATGTTTGTCTTATTACAATAAAAACAAAGTACAGCCAACCTTGAAGAGGAGAAGTAGTCTCAAATTGGGCAGACTCTAAGATGCATACATATTACATTTTTCTTAAGCTCTAAATCAGGAGTTCATTCTACATTTGCATAGTCTATGTGATTCAGGGAAACCCTGAATTTTAAACCAGGGCTTTTCCTTTAGCATGTGTGAGTCAGAATCATCTGGAGGGATTGTTAAGGCACAAATTACCTGATCGCACCCCCAGATTACTGGTTCAAAAAAAATTACATTTCTAACAAGTTCAAAGGTGATATTGCTGCTGGTGAAGGGCACACTTTTTGAAAATCACTGGTCTAAGTTGATTCTATTCCTGTTTGCTCAGGAAACTGGTTTAGACCAATCAAGATCAGCAGTCCCCTGGGGAAGGCTATTAGTCTAACTAAGGACTCCTGATCTAGTTCCTGGGTCTGTTGAGGAGAAGGACTACTATACCATGACTGGAGAAGCTGACTGCACACTCCCTCTGCAGCAATTTAGTAAGCATGTAGCTCCAACTTCTACTGAAAGCCATCTATAAGCACAAAGGAATCCAGCAGGCTGACTTCAGATCTACCCAAACCTGGGAGTCCCACTATGTGAGATGATAAATATTCTTATTGATAAAATATCTGAGCTGGGGTTTCTTTCCCAGCCCTTGAAAACATCCTATTGAAACAATGTTACCAGGAGAGATGTATCTATACATGCAGTTAAATAAGATGCAGTTTGAAGGAATTTGATGAGTGGGTTAAGTAGAAGTTTTCTTTAATTTGGTTAAAAGTCTTAGGCTAGATTTGATCTACCTTTATCTCAGGTAAAGAGAAAAATAAAGATTGTTCTCGCTTTTTTTTTCTCTGAGGGATGATGCTTGAGTTTCAATTGGTAGAGGTAGCAGTAAAGAATGAAAAGAGGAAGGAGAAGGCAAAAGAGAATTCCAGACAGAATAACGAGTTATAAATCAGGGGGAATAATGAGTTATAAATCAGGGGCCAGATCATAACAAACTTCATGTGCTGAGTTAAGAAGTTTGAGCTTTGATGCACGATGGTGAAGCCAACAAAAGTTTCTAAGTACAGTAATGACAAATTACTCTGGTGGTGCTATGGAGAATGGATTGAAGCAGATATTGTACACAGGAAAACTCCAGGGAGGCTATGGGAATAACCCAGGTGAGATGTTTCAAGGGCATGAAGTAGGGCAGCAATCTTGAAAATGGAGAGAAAACTATAAGGGCCTCTTTAAAAGGATGATTGGGATGTTGAAGTAAAGGAGATGAAGGATCACAGGGATCTCTTCTGAGTTAGTTGGATGGATGTAGTGTCAGGATAGGAAGGAGACAGAAGCCAAAGCCTAGAAGTCATCTCTGACACCTTCTTCTCCCTCAGGTATTATGTCAGATCTTGCACCAAATTCCTCACATCTCTACTGCCACTACCCACCATCAGCTCTCTGACATGTGCTTCTGTTGTATTCACATTCCGGTTTCTTCTCCTCCATTCACATCACTTCTCCAAACTGTTTTCCAAATGAAAATTTATTTCAGTCAACTTCTGCTTAGAACAGTACAGAGGATTTCCATGGTTCTCTGGCCAAAGACCAAGGGCTTTGGGGCTCAGCTCTCTGTGACCAGGCCTCCATTCAGATCAGCTTTTGTTCAGCTACTCACTGAGTCTTTGCACGTGGTATGTCCTGCATTTAATAGATTAATTCCAGTCCATCCGTCATATCTTATTTCAAGCCTGACTTCCTCAGGAAGTCATAATTTCTGAATGTAGAAAAATTCCTTTTCAACAAAGAGCTATGTTCCTTTCTTCACATAACTTATGTCAATTTGTAATTACTTATTGTGCTTATTTGATTTGTGTGTCTTCCTTACTTGACTGCCAACTCCTTGAGAGAAAGGTCTATTTAATCTTGTTCACCCTCCACATTTAACACAGTGCCTGTCACATAAAAAGACCTCAATAAATATTTGTTGGATGAAAGATTGAATTTGTTTTGGGAGCAAGATCATGAGTTTCTTTTGAATATCAGAGACTAAGATGCTTGCAGGAAACCCAAAGGAGTATCTAGCAGCAAGTTTTACAGAGGGCAGGTTCAAAACGTCCAAAATGAAGAAAAAGGTTGATAATACTCAATGGAATATTTGAGACAGAGTTTAATAGCTTTGCTCACAAGTGAGAAGTTTCCAGTGTTAGCCTAAAGTGCCAATGATATTTTTTTATTATAGCACTGAAAATGTCAAAATTAATGGAATATTTTACAAATCAACATGCAGATAATATTGGCAGATATTTCATATTTCTGAAATTTAAAGGGAAAATTTAAAGTGTACTCCTGTCATTGAAATGTTTAAAAATATAAGGAAAAAATCATTTTGCCAAAGAATTACACAAATTATTTCAAAATGTGATAAGCCAACAATAAAGAAGAAAAAATTAACATTATCCTCTGTACTAGAAGTTATTAGTGCTATGATGGAAAGAACCTCAAATGAATTAATTTATTCTATTCCATTAAATTATAATATGGTTTTGAGAATAGTCAGTGAGATGAAGAAGATATAAAAAATCAAAATAATGATCACCACAGGAGGATAAAAGGATCATAAAAGGATGTTTTCCTGTTCACTCATGTAATATTCATAAGAATTGAAAAAGCCTGGGAGGAAATGTTATTTTAATGTTACTGACAATGGATACAAAAAGGTTGTCAACATTGAGAGTTTTTAAAGTTATTTTATGAGAAAAAGTATTTTCTTTGCCAAACCTATTGCTTGCACAAACACAGGGAGCACTGAGTGAGGCTGGCAACGGGATGAGGGCATACTAAATTTAGAAAAGTAGTACTGGATGCTTTATCCAGTGTCAACACTTAATCATCAAAGATCTTAGAGAAATTTCCCCAAATCAGTGAATGTCATTTTAGCAGTGCTATTAATAAGTTTCAGAGTAACCCCTTGAATAATAGCTTATTTCTAAGCTTTACAATAACAATGAAGAGGAAATGATATTCCCACATATGCACTGAGTGTTTATTAGTATCAAAATAGTTTCCTATATTATAAAATAGAATGGGGTAAAGAAAGAGTATAGAAAACATAGCTATCATATGGAAGTCTTATCATATGGAAGTGTATATTCAGTATGAAGTTCTTAAAAACTTTTGCAGATCATATCTTTGCTAAACAATGGGGAATAGAAGATGGATTGGAAAAAAGAAATAAGACAATGCAGAGAAGATATGGTAGATCTCTAATGACTGAAAGATTAATAACTAACCAGTAACTAAAATTTTTCTTAAATCAATATGTAATTTTCACAAGACACAGTCATGTAATTCTACCTAAAAATGTACATACACACAAGATGTCAATTCTAAAAAGTGTTTGAAAGTGACATTTATGGGGCTTCCCTGGTGGCGCAGTGATTAAGAATCTGCCTGCCAATGCAAGGGTCGCGGGTTCGAGCCCTGGCTGGGGAAGATCCCACATGCCACGGAGCAACTAACTCGTGCACCACAACTACTGAGCCTGAGCTCTAGAGCCTTCAAGCCACAACTACTGAGCCCATGTGCCACAACTACTGAAGCCTGCATACCTAGAACCCATACTCCGCAACAAAAGAAACCACGACAATGAGAAGCCCACTCACCGCAACAGAGAGTAGCCCTCACTCACCGCAACTAGATAAAGCCTGTGCACAGCAACGGAGACCCAACACAGCCAAAAATAAATAAATAAATAAATAAGAAAGTGACATTTATCAATAAAATTCAACATGATTACTGTGTTCCAAGTGTCTCAGATAATTTAATAATACAGGAGTTTCTGCTATAATACCATAATATAATAATATAATTATAATATAATACCATAATATAATATATGGATTTTAATATATTTCAGCTATAATCCATAATAAAATATATGGATTTTTAAAAATTGTGGTAAAAATCACTTAACATAGACTTTACCATCTTAACCATTTATAAGTATAGAGTACAGTAGTGTTAAGTATACTCATGTGCAACAGATCTCTAGAAGATTTTCATCTTGCAAAACTGAAATTCTATACCTCTTGAACAACAGCTCCCCTTTTCTCCTTATCCTTACCCCTGGCAACCACAATTCTACTTTCTGTTTATATGAGTTTGACTGCTTTAGATACATCATATGCGATTATATGGTATTTGTCTTTTTGTAACTAGCTCATTTCACTTAGCATAATGTCCTCAAGACTCATCCATGTTGTAGCATGTGACAGGATTTCCTCCTTTTTAAAGGCTGAATAATATTTCATTGCATATATGTACCTTTTCTTTATTCATCTGTCAATAAACATTTGGGTTACTTCCAGCTCTAGGCTATTTTGAATAATGCTGCAATGAACATGGGTGTGCAGATGCTTTCAACTCTTTTGGCAGAAGTGGGATGCTGGAAAATAAGGTAATTCTGTTTTTAGTTTTATGAGGAACCTCCATACTGTTTTCCATAGTGACTGAACCATTTTGCATCCCCACCAACAGTATACAAAGGGTCCAATTTCTCTGCACTCTCACCAACACTCGTTAGTTTCTGTTTTTTAGTGGCCATAATATACGCATTTTTGAAGTCCTACAAAATTGCACAGTGAAAATAATAAGGCTTAAGGGGGAAATAGACTGCTCCAGATGTTTGGGAGTTTAACCAAAGCAATAACAGAAAGAACCATAATCCTAGTAACCAACAGAAACCCAAAGGCTTCCTTTCAGCATTGCCCTCCAGCATCCCACTTAAACAAATATTTGTGACTTTATGTTCTGGGGCTCTTGTCTCTTTCTTTGAACTTAAGGGCTTTTGCTTTTAATAGAGAGCAGTTTCATGAAAACAAGACTAATTCACAGTGTTAACTTCCTCAACATGTTTTATAGCAACATGGAAAATGTCTCAGTAACATATTTTATGCCTGCAGATTTAGCCAATGAAAAGGTTTCCAATTCTTGAAGCCACTAAATCAGCCACTATTTACACCAAAGGAAGGCTCTGCAGCTCTTAAGTCTTCATATTTTGCTAATTTTTTTCTTTAATTGTGGGAAATTAATTGTAAAACATATGCATAAACGAACATCACTTCCTTGGTATACTGTCACCATTCCCTGTAGTGGTCCACTTGATATAAGACAATGCACATTTAGAGAACACAAGTTATAGAAGAGCAGATTGCAGTTGGTATTTTCAGTTGGTTTTCTTGCTTTTCTCATAAATGCACTACTTTGCTGGAAAACTTTTCAACTACAGTATGTAGTTGTAAATGCTGTAAAAAGTAATTTGACTTCTTTCCAAACAAGTGGTTATGGAAATCTAAATTAGATGCAAAATTTTATACTGAAAAAATTGCTCCTTGACTTAAAGATTATTAACCTTTCCTGAATACATTGGTCAATATATTTAATATCCATTTCAATGAGTTTATCATGCTATTGAGTTTTTAGGTTTATAAATAACTTCAAATCAAATCATCCTATCATATTTAATATAATACAAATGAGAGTGATAGATTTCTAAAACAGTGTCTTTGAACCAAAACTTGGCTAAATACTGCAAAGATGAAAACTAAAATCCTTAGTGAACAATTTTTTAAAAAATTACCTAGATTTGTGGTCTTTCCCTTCACTTTACTGTGATTGATTTCATTTCTTTGCAGTTTAAGAAAGAACTCATTTAAAGTTTCAAATATATCTGAAAGAAACATGCCATATCATGTGGTTATAATGTAAATTTTCATTTTTCATTTATTGAAAAGACTAATAATAGTACCAAATAGTGAACAAGGTATATTTTTTAAAAATATTCTTTGGAGAGCCATCTTACTCTCGTATTCAAAAATTCTCTTGACTATTAATGTAGTTCAGCAGAAACTAGTGTTGTATTTTTCTAACAGTGGGTTCCAACACTTAGTGTATTCTGAAATCAATTCAGTGGCTTGAAACCAATTTACTTTAAAAAGAATGGATAACAAATAATAATACAGAAAACATCAGAAAGCATCTTTCTTGGTAAGGGTAATATTTTTGGTGAAGAACATATTTGGTTTTATGTATGTGTGTGTCTGAGCAGAGGTGATATGTTAGAGGTATTTCTTACAGTGGGTCATGATCAAAAATTTTGTCAAACTCTGGGCTAGAGGATACTGTGAATAGAACCAAGACAGAGATCAGAGCACCTGGGAGAAGAGGAAACCTAATCAGAGAAATTACCGATGATGTAGCTGGCAAAATGAAATTTCTCAGCTGTCTGGCTTAGCGATTTACGGACCCTAGTCATGGATCACTGCCATATTTGTGGGAGTTGAGGTGAGACCACTTTCTCTTATAGGATTTTCCTACTATAATCTGCTCCAATGAGGATATGAACACAAAGTCACATAATATCTGTACCACCAGGCAGTAAGGAAAATACTCTAATTAAACCAAAACTTTTAAGTGGTTTGTTAATTTACAGTCTTGTACAACAAGGAGCCTATTCAGAGGCAAAAGTAATAAAACTTTGATTTATGAAGTCATCAAAATATTAAAATGTCAACATGCAAGGAAATTATCAGTGACATAATTTGATGAATGTTGCCTAGGGAATATACTTGACATTCACCTGTGAATTTTGATACTCTTGACAATTGTCCAGCAAAGAAAGGAAAATATATATTCCTATCATTTTTCTTCTTATCAAAACTGTCCCTTAGGAAACAGTCCCTTAGGAAAATATAACAATTACATACATTTTGTAGTTTCTTAAGACAGGAAAGAATGCTGGTGTTTTGCTGCTGAATAAAGATTATGACACAAGATTACTAGAGTGATACAATGGCACCTCTGCATAGAGGACAAAATTTATTATTAATTTAGGGTTTGCATATTCTCTTATTTGATGTTATCATTTGAGAATACCAAGTATTTGCCTATTAAATTCTGCTGCTAAGACGATTTAGGCATTGCATTATTGTATCTGTGGGAAATATGACCAGACACATTTATCAGGGCTAGTTATTTTACTTGAGGCATCTTACTTTTTTCACTCTTGTAGCCTTGCTACTTATATCAGGTAATGACCTTAACTGTATGTGTAAACATATTAGGAGAGCCCTGTGATGTTGATGGGAAACTGAGAACAAATACAGATCTGATCTCTGTATGGAGAGGTCTTCCGCTGGGGTAGGGTCAGGTGACGAAGTAAGTGAAGCGTGAGAGGGGTCTGGTTCAACTCATTTTATGGAGAATTCTTCTAAGCCAATGCTATCTGATAGAAATATTATGTGAGTCACCTATGTAATTTAAATTTTTTTAATAGCTACATGAAAAGAAAGTAAAAAAAGACAGGTAAAATTGATTTTAATAATATATTTTATTCAGCACAATCTATCTAAAATATTATTTCAGCATTCAATCAATATAAAAGGTTAATGAGATATTTTGTATTCCTTTCTTCACTGTTTTCAAAATCTAGGGTATATTAACACTGATAGCACATCTCAATTCAGACACTAAATTTTCACTGGAAATATTTTATCTGCATTTAGATTTTATAGAATTTAGAGTTAAAAAAGGAAATTCACATATTTAAGTTGTTCAACACATACTTAAAATCTTTCCATTGGCTGAATTCATCATTTTTTTCAGTTTAAATTTTAATTAACTAAAATTAGCTAAAATAAAAAGTTCCTTTCCTCAGCTGCACTTGTCAAATTTCAAGCACTCAACAGCCATATGTAGCTAGTGGCTATTGTATCAGGACAGCACATTTGTAAGCAATTGATCTTGAATTGTCTCCTCCAGGAGTGAATTCCTCAATTATGAGCTCAGAATTGGGGATTTATGTTTTTATGAATTTTTCTCCCAGAAACTAACCTAAAAAATGGGAGACGAAGATTCCTAATCTTTTTTTTTTTTTTTTTTTTTTTTTTTGCTTGTGCTGGGTCTTAGTTGCAGCAGGTGGGCTTGAACCTGGGCTCCCTGCATTGGGAGCACAGAGTCTTAATAACTGGTTCCCTAGGGAATTCCCCCAAAGCTTCCTACTCTTGAAATGAGGAAGGAAGTGAAATTAGAATTTGGTCTGACCTCGGTCACTGGGGCATTTAGTCAACATATATGTAGAGGCCTTGGAAACTCTGCTGTTTCCTCCACTGTAATGGAGATTTATAAGTGTTTCTATCTCCCAGGAGGTTGTCCAGGTTGACAGAGGTTATGTTCATATTCAGTTTCTTGTTTGTATTGTTTTGTTTGCTTTTACTTTTTTAATTAAAGGGATGGTTTTATGCTTCAAAGTCAATTAATTTGACATATCAATGTTATTCCTTCTTCCCTGTTTACACTTTTTCTTCTTTGTAATTGAAATCTAGATCTAGCTGTATCATAGAAGGAAGAAATTATTTGATTTACCGCAAAAGTTATCTTAGGAATAGACAAATCAGAGAACTATTCCAGTTGTGGATGAAGACCAATAATTGCATTTTCTGCCTGTTGATACATTTGTCTTTTCTTTTTCCTCCCTCTTTTCAAACCTAGGGAGAGCAGGCTATAAAACTATGGTTGATCCACTTTTCAATTATTGCAATATATGTCACTGCCAAAGACTGATTATCTAAAGGAGGAATAACTCAATTTATCTATTTAATAATGATTATACATGTATGCAGTTGTATGTCAATATAAATGCATTCTGTTCCCATGTATTTATGAGCCTGGAGGGCAATGTTTATTATTAGTAGTATTACTACTTAGTAGTAGTAGTATAATTATTTGATGTTAAAAAGAATGCTCAAAAATTTCTGTCATTTTGATTCTTAACAATTCTTCATTAGAGGAGTATAGGTTTACAAATAAAATTGATTTACCCATCATAAGGCTATGTGATAGTTATAATTAAACATAGCAAAATGCAAGCATAGTTATGATACAATTAAAGTGATATCCTGATGAGTTATTAATTAATATGATTAAATATTACTCAGAGCTTGAACTGAATCAAACTCTTACAGAATCTGTGGAAGTGGGGGGCATTCTTACATAATCTGGGGCGGAGCAGTGGCCACTTTCATGGTCTAGCTCCTCTATCTGTGTTGATTACTCCCATTTGGATGTGGAGTCCACATTGTGACCTGTCCAGTGAAGTTGCTGTTTTCACCTTCCACCTAAGGAGGGTCTCTTGAATGCTGAGTTTAATCCGGTCTGTTCAATCATATGACTTTACATCAGGTTTTTCTTCATCCATTTATCAATGTAGAAATGATAAATTGAGAGTCAAAGCTGAAATCGTGCACGTATTAGGCATTTCTATTCATTCATTTATTAATTCACTCAATAGTAAATTGTTGTAGAGATATAAAAATGATTCAGATATAATTCTTTCATTCTCATAGAAGGTATAGTTTACCAGAGGGAGATGAACAAGAAATTGCAGTAAAGCATTATAGGTACTCTGACCAACTCATTTTTGGAAGAGGAAAAATGTCAGAAAAATGCTCTATAAAAGAAGGTCCTTAATAATCTTGAAACATTATAAATGTTAGTCCTGTAGAAAGGGATGGGGAAAAGGCAGTCCAAGAAGAACCTTCAGCAAAAGCCTAGAGGCTTGAATGGTGTGGTGTGTTCAGAGGAACTGTAAGTTGTTGGTCATGATTGAAGCATAGCTCTTGCATGTCATGCAAAGAAATAAGAATTTTACCATACACCTAATGGAGAGCAAACAGAAGGTTTTATGTAGAGAAATAATTGAATTGGTCTCTAGAAATATCACTCTGAAAGTAGTGTAGAGGATAGGTGGACTGTATATCTGTTCTCATAATATACTGTACCCATTGCAATAACCCAGGCACAAGATGATGGTGATGTATGAATGAAAGTGCTGGCAATTAGGAAAGAGAAAAGAGAATTAATTGTCATGGCATTAGTTATGTAAGAAATACAAAAGAAATGCTTCTCTCATGAAGTTTAAAGTTTACTTAGGGACTCATTCATTCATGAAAACAATTTGGTTTTGCATTCTCTGACATCCTGATTCAGTAAGTAAGGATGATGCCTGGGAATCTATATTAAATAATAACAACAGTAACAAAACAACAAAGTCTCCAGATGATTCTGCTGAGTAATCAGAATTGGCATCCACAGGCTTAGAAAATAAGAATTCTGGAGTGCAAAGAAGGAATCAAGTTGGGGATGTTTACTTGAAAATTTTCTTATTCCTCTGGTAGGCTTGTATGACTATACAATTCTCTCTTAGGACTGATTTTGCTGTATTCCACAGATTTTGGATTTTTGTGTTTCCATTTTTACGTCTCCAGGTGTATTTTTTTTTTACATCTTTATTGGAGTATAATTGCTTTACAATGGTGTGTTAGTTTCTGCTTTATAACAAAGTGAATCAGTTATACATATACATATGTTCCCATATCTCTTCCCTCTTGCATCTCCCTCCTTCCCACCCTCCCTATCCCACCCCTCCAGGCAGTCACAAAGCACCGAGCTGATCTCCCTTTGCTATGAGGCTGCTTCCCACTAGCTATCTACCTTACGTTTGGTAGTGTATACTTGTCCATGCCTCTCTCTCGATTTGTCACAGCTTACCCTTTCCCCTCCCCATATCCTCAAGTCCATTCTCTAGTAGGTCTGTGTCTTTATCACTGTCTTACCCCTAGGTTATTCATGACATTTTTTTCCTTAAATTCCATATATATGTGTTAGCGCACGGTATTTGTCTTTCTCTTTATGACTTACTTCACTCTGTATGACAGACTCTAGGTCTATCCACCTCATTACAAATAGCTCAATTTCGTTTCTTTTTATGGCTGAGTAATATTCCATTGTATATATGTACCACAACTTCTTTATCCATTCATCCGATGATGAACACTTAGGTTGTTTCCATCTCCAGCCTATTGTAAATAGAGCTGCAATGTACATTGTGGTACATGACTCTTTTTGAATTATGGTTTCCTCACGGTATATGCCCAGTAGTGGGATTGCTGGGTCATATGGCAGTTCTATTTGTAGTTTTTTAAGGAACCTCCATACTGTTCTCCATAGTGGCTGAACCAATTCACATTCCCACCAGCAGTGCAAGAGTGTTCCCTTTTCTCCACACCCTCTCCAGCATTTACTGTTTCTAGATTTTTTGATGATGGTCATTCTGACTGGTGTGAGATGATATCTCATTGGAGTTTTGATTTGCATTTCTCTAATGATTGATGATGTTGAGCATTCTTTCATGTGTTTGTTGGAAGTCTGTATATCTTCTTTGGAGAAATGTCTATTTAGGTCTTATGCCCATTTTTGGATTGGGTTGTTTGTTTTTTTGTTATTGAGCTGCATGAGCTGCTTGTAAATTTTGGAGATTAATCCTTTGTCAGTTGCTTCATTTGCAAATATTTTCTCCCATTCTGAGGGTTGTCTTTTGGTCTTGTTTATGGTTTCCTTTGCTGTGCAAAAGCTTTGAAGTTTCATTAGGTCCCTTTTGTTTATTTTTGTTTTTATTTCCATTTCTCTAGGAGGTGGATCAAAAAGGAACATGCTGTGATTTATGTCATAGAGTGTTCTGCCTATGATTTCCTCTAAGAGTTTGATAGTTTCTGGCCTTACATTTAGATCTTTAATACATTTTGAGCTTATTTTTGTGTATGGTGTTAGGGAGTGATCTAATCTCATACTTTTACATGTACCTGTCCAGTTTTCCCAGCACCACTTATTGAAGAGGCTGTCCTTTCTCCACTGTACATTCCTGCCTTCTTTATCAAAGATAAGGTGACCATATGTGCGTGGGTTTATCTCTGGGCTTTGTATCCTGTTCCATTGATCTATCTTTCTGTTTTTGTGCCAGTACCATACTGTCTTGATTACTGTAGCTTTGTAGTGTAGTCTGAAATCAGGGAGCCTGATTCCTCCAGCTCCGTTTTTCGTTCTCAAGATTGCTTTGTCTATTCAGGGTCTTTTGTGTTTCCATACAAATTGTGAACTTTTTTGTTCTAGTTCTGTGAAAAATGCCGGTGGTAGTTTGATAGGGATTGCATTGAATCTGTAGATTGCTTTGGGTACTGGAGTCATTTTCACAATGTTGATTCTTCCAATCCAAGAACATGGTATATCTCTCCTTGTATCATCTTTAAATTCTTTCACCAGTGTCTTATATTTTTCTGCATACAGGTCTTTAGTCTCCTTAGGTTGGTTTATTTCTAGATATTTTATTCTTTCTGTTGCAGTGGTAAATGGGAGTGTTTTCTTAATTTCACTTTCAGATTTTTCATCATTAGTATATAGGAATGCCAGAGATTTCTGTGCATTAATTTTGTATCCTGCTACGTTACCAAATTCATTGATTAGCTCTAGTAGTTTTCTGGTAGCATCTTTAGGATTCTCTATGTATAGTATCATGTCATCTGCAAACAGTGACAGCTTTACTTCTTCTTTTCTGATTTGGATTCCTTTTATTTCCTTTTCTTTTCTGATTGCTGTGGCTAAAACTTCCAAAACTATGTTGAATAAGAGTGGTGAGAGTGGGCAAACTTGTCTTGTTCCTGATCTTAGTGGAAATGCTTTCAGTTTTTCACCATTGAGGACGATGTTGGCTGTGGGTTTGTCATATATGGACTTTATGTGTTGAGGGAAGTTCCCTTTATGCCTACTTGCTGCAGGGTTTTTATCATAAATGGGTGTTGAATTTTGTCGAAAGCTTTCTCTGCATCTATTGAGATGATCATATGTTTTTTTCCTTCAATTTGTTAATATGGTGTATCACTTTGATTGATTTGCGTATATTGAAGAATCCTTGCATTCCTGGAATAAACCCCACTTGATCATGGTGTATGATCCTTTCAATGTGCTGTTGGATTCTGTTTGCTAGTATTTTGTTGAGGATTTTTGCCTCTATGTTCATCAGTGATATTGGCCTGTAGTTTTTTTTCTTTGTGACATCCTTGTCTGGTTGTGATATCAAGGTGATGGTGGCCTCCTAGAATGAGTTTGCTAGTGTTCCTCCCTCTGCTATATTTTGGAAGACTTTGAGAAAGATAGGTGATAGATCTTCTGTAAATGTTTGATAGAATTTGCCTGTGAAGCCATCTGGTCCTTGTCTTTTGTTTGTTGGAAGATTTTTAATCACAGTTTCAATTTCAGTGCTTGTGATTGGTCTGTTCATATTTTCTATTTCCTCCTGATTCAGTCTTGGCAGGTTGTGCATTTCTAAGAATTTGTCCATTTCTTCCAGGTTGTCCATTCTATTGGCATAGAGTTGCTTGTAGTAATCTCTCATGATCTTTTGTATTTCTGCAGTGTCAGTTGCTACTTCTTTTTCATTTCTAATTCTATTGATTTGAGTCTTCTCCCTTTTTTTCTGGATGAGTCTGGCTAATGGTTTATCAATTTTGTTTATCTTCTCAAAGAACCAGCTTTTAGTTTTATGGATCTTTGCTATTGTTTCCTTCATTTCTTTTTCATTTATTTCTGACCTGATCTTTATGATTTCTTTCCTTCTGCTAACTTTGGGGTTTTTTTGTTCTTCTTTCTCTAATTGCTTGAGGTGCAAGGTTAGGTTGTTTATTTGAGATGTTTCCTGTTTCTTAAAGTAGGATTGTATTCCTATAAACTTCCCTCTTAGAACTGCTTTTGCTGCATCCCATAGGTTTTGGGTCGTCCTGTCTCCAGTGTCATTTCTTTCTAGGTATTTTTTTAGTTCCTCTTTGATTTCTTCAGTGATCACTTCGTTATTAAGTAGTGTATTGTTTAACCTCCATGTGTTTGTATTTTTTACAGATCTTTTCCTGTAATTGATATCTAGTCTCATAGCATTGTGGTCGGAAAAGATACTTGATACAATTTCAATTTTTTTAAATGTACCAAGGCTTGATTTGTGACCCAAGATATGATCTATCCTGCAGAATGTTCCACGAGCACTTGAGAAAAATGTGTATTCTGTTGTTTTTTGATGGAATGTCCTATAAATATCAATTAAGTCCATCTTGTTTAATGTATTATTTAAAGCTTGTGTTTCCTTATTTATTTTCATTTTGGATGATCTGTCCATTGGTGAAAGTGGGGTGTTAAAGTCCCCTACTATGAATGTGTTACTGTCGATTTCCCCTTTTATGGCTGTTAGTATTTACCTTATGTATTGAGATGCTCCTATGCCGGGTGCATAAATATTTACAATTGTTTTATCTTCTTCTTGGATTGATCCCTTGATCATTATGTAGTGTCCTTCTTTGTCTCTTCTAATAGTCTTTATTTTAAAGTCTACTTTGTCTGATATGAGAATTGCTACTCCAGCTTTCTTTTGGTTTCCATTTGCATGGAATATCTTTTTCCATCCCCCTACTTTCAGTCTGTATGTGTCTCTAGGTCTGAAGTGGGTCTCTTGTAGACAGCATATATATGGGTCTTGTTTTTGTATCCATTCAGCCAATCTGTGTCTTTTGGTGGGAGCATTTAGTCCATTTACATTTAAGGTAATTATCGATATGTATGTTCCTATTCCTATTTTCTTAACTGTTTTGGGTTTGTTATTGTAGGTCTTTTCCTTCTCTTGTGTTTCTTGCCTAGAGAAGTTCCTTTAGCAATTGTTGTAAAGTTGGTTTGCTGGTGCTGAACTCTCTCAGCTTTTGCTTGTCTGTAAAGGTTTTAATTTCTCCATCAAATCTGAATGAGATCCTTGCTGAGTAGAGTAGTCTTGGTTGCAGGTTTTTCTCCTTCATGACTTTAAATATGTCCTGCCAGTCCCTTCTGGCTTGCAGAGTTTCTGCTGAGAGATCAGCTGTTAACCTTATGGGGATTCCCTTGTGTGTTATGTATCGTTTTTCATGTGCTGCTTTTATAATGTTTTCTTTGTATTTAATTTTTGACAGTTTGATTAATATGTGTCTTGGTGTATATCTCCTTGGATTTATCCTGTATTGAGCTCTCTATGCTTCCTGGACTTGATTAACTATTTCCTTTCCCATATTAGGGAAGTTTTCATCTATAATCTCTTCAAATATTTTCTCAGTCCCTTTCTTTTTCTCTTCTTCTTCTGGAACCCCTATAATTCGAATGTTGGTGCGTTTAATGTTGTTTCAGAGTTCTCTGAGACTGTCCTCAGTTCTTTTCATTCTTTTTTCTTTATTCTGCTCTGCAGTGGTTATTTCCACTATTTTATCTTCCAGGTCACTTTTCCGTTTTCTGCCTCAGTTATTCTGCTATTGATCCCATCTAGAGTATTTTTAATTTCATTTATTGTGTTATTCATCGTTGCTTGTTTCATCTTTAGTTCTTCTAGGTCCTTGTTAAATGTTTCTTGCATTTTGTCTATTCTATTTCCAAGATTTTGGATCATCTTTACTATCATTATTCTGAATTCTTTTTCAAGTAGGCTGCCTATTTCCTCTTCATTTGTTAGGTCTGGTGCGTTTTTATCTTGCTCCTTCATCTGCTGTGTATTTTTCTGTCTTCTCATTTTGCTTATCTTACTGTGTTTGGGGTCTCCTTTTCACAACCAGCAGGTTCATAGTTCCCATTGTTTTTGGTGTCTGTTCCCAGTGGCTAAGGTTGGTTCAGTGGGTTGTGTAGGCTTCCTGGTGGAGGGGACCAGTGCCTGTGTTCTGGTGGATGAGGCTGGATCTTGTCTTTCTGGTGGGCAGTTCCACATCTGGTGGTGTGTTTTGGGGTGTCTGTGGACTTATTATGATTTTGGGCAGCCTCTCTGCTAATGGGTGGTGTTGTGTTCCTGTCTTGCTAGTTGTTTGGCATAGGGTGTCCAGCACTGTAGCTTGCTGGTCGTTGAGTGAAACTGGGTGCTGGTGTTGAGATGGAGATCTCTGGGAGATTTTCGCCATTTGATATTATGTGGAGCTGGGAGGTCTCTTATGGACCAGTGTCCTGAAGTTGGCTCTCCCACCTCAGAGGCACAGCACTGACTCCTGGCTGCAGCACCAAGAGCGTTTCATCCACATGGCTCAGAATAAAAGGGAGAAAAAGTAGAAAGAAAGAATTAGTGGAAGAAAAAAGAAAGAAAGAAAGAGAGAGAGAAAGAAAAAGAAAGAAAGAAGGAAGGAAAGAAAAAAGAAAGGAGGGAGGGAGGGAGGGATGAAGGAAAGAAGGAAGGAAGGAAGGAAGGAGGGAACAAGGAAAAAAGAAAGAAGATAAAGTAAAATGAAATAAAGTAAGATAAAATATAATAAAGTTATTAAAATAAAAAATAATTATTAAGAAAAAAATTTAAAACACACAAATAAACGGACGGAGAGAACCCTTGGACACATGGTGGAAGAAAAGCTATACAAACAAAATCTTACAGAGAAGCATACACATACACACTCACAAAAAGAGGAAAAGGGGAAAAAATCATAAATCTTGCTCTCAAAGTCCACCTCCTCAATTTGGGATGATTCATTGTCTATTCATGTATTCCACAGATGCAGGGTACATCAAGTTGTTTATGGAGCTTTAATCCGCTGCTTCTGAGGCTGCTGGGAGAGATTTCCCTTTCTCTTCTTTGTTCTCACAGCTCCCAGGGGCTCAGCTTTGGATTTGGCCCCGCCTCTGCGTGTAGGTCACCTGAGGGCGTCTGTTCTTCACTCAGACTGGACGGGGTTAAAGGAGCAGCTGCTTCGGGGACTCTGGCTCACTCAGGCCGGGGGGAGGGAGGGGCACGGAGTGCAGGGCGAGCCTGTGGCAGCAGAGGCGGTGTGACATTGCACCAGCCTGAGGCGTGCCGTGCGTTCTCCCGGGGAAGTTTTCCCTGGATCCCGGGACCCTGGCAGTGGTGGGCTGGACAGGCTCCTGGGAGGGGAGGTGTGGATAGTGACCTGTGCTCACACACAGGCTTTTTGGTGGCGGCAGCAGCAGTCTTAGCGTCTCATGCATGTCTCTGGAGTCCACGTTTTTAGCCGCAGCTCGTGCTCGTCTCTGGAACTCCTTTAAGCAGCGCTCTGAATCCCCTCTCCTCGCGCACCAGAAAACAAAGAGGGAAGAAAAAGTCTCTTGTCTCTTCGGCAGGTCCAGACATTTTCCTGGACTCCCTCCCATCTAGCTGTGGTGCACTAACCCCCTGTAGGCTGTGTTCACGCCGCCAACCCCAGTCCTCTCCCTGCGCTCTGACCGAAGCCCGAGCCTCACCTCCCAGCCCAGACCGCCCCGGCGGAGGAGCAGACAAGCCTCTCGGGCTGGTGAGTGTCGGTCGGCATCCATCCTCTGTGCGGGATTCTCTCTGCTTTGCCCTCCACACCCCTGTTGCTGTGCTCTCATCCACGGCTCCGAAGCTTTCCCCCTCCGCCACCACAGTCTCCGCCCACGAAGGGGCTTCCTAGTGTGTGGAAACCTTTCCTCCTTCACAGCTCCCTCCCACTGGTGCAGGTCCCGTCCGTATCCTTTTGTCTCTGTTTATTCGTTCTTCTTTTGCCCTACCCAGTTATGTGGGGAGTTTCTTGCCTTTTGGGAGGTCTGAGGCCAGCGTTCAATAGGTGTTCTGTAGGAGTTGTTCCACGTGTAGATGTATTTCTGGTGTATCTGTGGGTAGGAAGGTGACCTCTGCATCTTACTCTTCCGCCATCTTCCCCTCATCCCCCCAAAAGCTTTCAGTATGTTTTATTCTAGTAGTCTTACAGTTTCAGGTCTTATGTTTAAGCCTTTCATCCATTTTGTGTATATTTTTATCTATAGTTTAAGATAAGGGTCCAATTTTATTCTTTTGCCTGTGGATGTCTAGTTTTCTGAGCACCATTTATTGAAGAGACTATTCTTTCCTTATTGTATAGCTCTTCTGGTCACAGCAAGTTGCCTCCAACTCATGTTAGTTCTCAGTGGCCCCTAGATTTCCAAACTATGCCAGTTCTACCAGTGCTCTGAATGAGGCAAGAAAGAAACCAGTCCCTTAAGCAGCTCTTCAAAAAGCTGAGATATGGATATAAGCTCCCCTCTTTACTTTCCCCTCTGAGTGAGAAGTGAGGGAATTCTCTCTTGGTGCTGAGCTATGGCAGCTTTGGGAAGGGGCTGGTATTGGTAAAATGAAATTGCTTTTCTTACCCATTTCAATCTGAGTGTTCTTAGCTTTTTGCCCCTGTGCGACACTGTAACTTCTTAACTGGATTCTAGAAATCTCATAAAGGTATTTCTGGAGGTCTATCTTTGTTAAATCAGTGTTTCCATGGGGGAACAAAGGCTGAGGCTTTCTATTCTGCTGTCTTGCTGATGTCTGTTTTTAATGTTTATATTACCTAGGAATTTCTATTACAAAGGTGAGTAAATGGAGCAATTCCCTTATGTCCAATAGAGTTTCTCTCACTTAATCATAAAGTTGACAGATGAAGGGATGCTAAGTTAATGTGTTAAATAGGGCTTTACTTCATATGGCCATTAAGTTACTATCAGATAACTGAAAACCCTTTAAGATATTTCTGAATAGACATTTAAAGTTTACTTAATAAGGTTTTTAGACCCCCAGTATTTTAGACCCCCAGTATTAATGTAAGATGGGAAGTCTTTCTTATCAAGTATACTGATTAAGTACAGGACTCTGGAAACAAACTATCTGAATTTGAATCCTAATGACATTTGTTAGCTTTTCAAATTTGGACTAGTTACTTAAACTGTTTCTTAGTTTTTTTAACTTGTAAAATGAGGATAGTAAAACTACTTACCTTACATGGTCTTGGGGATATTCTATATATATATATATACTATTACATATTATATATGTAAAAATTTAGAGTAGTGTGTAGCATATAATAAATGCCATGAGTGAGTTATGGTTATTATCAGAATTTAATTAAATAAATTTTAATTAAAAAAATACATTTAGGGCTTCCCTGATGACACAGTGGTTAAGAATCTGCCTGCCAATGCAGGGGACATGGGTTCGAGCCCTGGTCCGGGAAGATCCCACATGCCGTGGAGCAACTAGGCCCGTGCACCACAACCACTGAGCCTGTGCTCTAGAGCACGCTAGCCACAACTACTGAAGCCCACGTGCCTAGAGCCCATGCTCTGCAACAAGATAAACCACCACAATGTGAAACCCATGCACCACAATGAAGAGTAGCCCCCTCCCGCTGCAATTAGAGAAAGCCCATGCATAGCAACAAAGACCCAATGCAGCCAAAAATAAATAAATTTATAAAAAAATATACCTTTACCTTTTGTTTTGAGGCAAGGAAGTCAGTTCGGAATCACGCATATTTTTGTTAGACAAAATCCTTTTATAATATATGAAAATACTTAAATTTCTGTGAACAAGTAAAGCATAACAAAAGATATGCAAGATAATAATAAGGCAATTTAAAAAGATGAAAACCTATTCATTTGGAGGTAGGAACTTATAATTTGTTTAACAAACTGAAGGAGTTGTTCCATGTGTAGATGTATTTCTGGTGTATCTGTGGGTAGGAATGACAGAATAACAAATCAGCAATGAAGACTACAAATAGAAAAAAGTGATCACTGATTTAGAAACATGGGTAAAGATCTGTTAAACTCTGTACCTGAGAGTTTACATTGTATCAACAAAGATTGTATCAACAAAGATTGAAAGAAAAGCAGGATTATTTTTTTAAAAAAACGCAGGATTATTCATTTGTCATTAAAATTTCTAAAATGTTTGATTTTTTAACTTTATTTTATATTGGAGTATAGCCAATTAACAATGTTGTGATAGTTTCAGGTGCACAGCAAAGTGACTCAGCCATACATATACGTGTATCCATTCTCCCCCATGCTCCCCTCCCATCCAGGCTGCCACATAACATTGAGCAGATTTCCCTGTGCTATACAGTAGGTCCTTGTTGGTTATCCATTTTAAATATAAAATGTTTGATATTGACATTTAAGCAATCTACAGAATTTTCCTTTCTTCATTTAAAATGGAAAATTTATGGCACATTGAGATAATTAAAATGATTTAAATTTTCCTCCATTTGACCTCTCATAAACATTGCTAATGCTAACTTACATGAGTGACTCTGTTGGGGTTGAGAAATGTAGCAGACACTGTTGATTTCCTATGCAGCTACTACCTCTATACTCAACCATCTTTCTTCTTAATGAAACCCTGTTGTTTTTCAGGTATCAGGGAGCCATGCACTTCAGAGGAAACTGAGCCACCTTTCATTCCAAGGGGTTAATCTTATGTTTTATCCAATTTTTTTATTCTGGTAAAATACACAAAACAAAAAGTTTACCATCTTTAAGTGTAAAGTGGAATTAAATACATTCATAATGTTGTGTTACCATCACTACCATGGAGGGATGAATCTTGATTAATCTAATGCATTTGTGGAAATTCCAAACCCCTTTGCCAGAGATTGGTTTAATTATGGGCATGTGATGCAATTCTGGCCAATGAGATATGAAAAGACGTACTCTTAGAGAGCTTCAGAAAAAGATTTCCTCATCCTAAAAATGAGACACAAAGAGGTATTCTCTCTTATGGCTTTCAACATAATTGAATAGGACATATTGCTCACATCCTGGCAACATCAACCATAAGAAGAAATGTCTGAGGATAAAACTCAGCAAACCAAGGTTGGCAGAGATAAAAGATGGAAAGGACAGGGGTCCCTGATGAGGTTGTAGGGTTGCTGAACTACACTACTCTGGAATCGCCTAACTTAAGAATTTTTCTTTTTATGACCTAATAATTTACCTTATTGTTTAAGCCATTTTTAGTAGGTTTTCCATAACTTGACACTGAAAATTGACTCAAGAAGAAAGGGGGAAAAGAGTATACTACATGTAATAAACAGGGAGCGTCTACAAACAGAAGAAAACTTGTCATGTTGAGAAAGAAAATTTCTCACCTTTATAAAATAAAGATGGTTTGTTGGTGAAAAAACAACAAAACAACCACAAAACTTTTCAGGGGCTTCTTGGTGGGAAAATCTGGGGCTTTTATTTTACAGTATTCAATCTTATGGGAGCATGCACTGAAGCCTTGGATATAAATAGTGACTGCACTACTTACTTGATGTATGGCTTTGGGTCAATCACTTGACTTCTCTGTCTCAACATCTGGAGTTACTTTTTAGGGGTTACCAGACACTGGAAGTAGAGGCAATACAATACAAATTGTGTGCTAAACTATTTATGTTCTAGGCAAATCCTTTTTAGGATATTTCCTGTCTAAAACTTTGGCTACAGAGTCACAGAGCAAGGAACTCAATTAGGCTATACAAGCAGCTCAATTAATTGAGTGCTAAAAACAGTAGTGCTGTGTAGTGCTCTGTCTGGTCTCATCTTGGAATTTATCATAAGGTAAGATTGGATTTACTAAAAGATAGAAGGCTCCTATGGTTTCTTTTTTGGGTGTCATAATGTATGCCCAGTTTCTACTGTAGATCCAAGACTCAGAATGACAGCAGAGTCAGCCATAAAGACATTGATATCCTAGGAGGAGCTTTCCACTGAGAAAGAAGAGACAGAATAACACACTAGGTCTAAAGTTAAAGCATCTGAATTTGAACCCTGCCTCCACTACTTAATAACTGTAATTTTGGGAAAGTCACTTAAATTCTTTATTCCTCAGTTTCCCTGTCTAAAATAATGGACCCTATTAAAATAATAAGCCCATATGCTATGATGCTGGAATTTTTATCCCTCATAGCCAAATGTTTCCTCTCTTACCTCTTTCAAATCTTTCATAAAATATACCTTTCATAAAATATCTTTCTTACATGTATCACCATATTTAAAATATCACCATATTTAATCCCCTCCTCACAACAATTCCCTTTTCTATGCTCTATTTTAAAAATAAACTTGTTAATAAAAGTATTATATATACACAGAATACTGCCCCAAAGTGAGCACATTCATAAAACAATCACCCAGAACAAGAAATAAAGTGTAACCAGCACCTCATAAATTCTCCTTGTATACTTCCTGTCCAAAAGGAACCACTATCCCGACTTCTAACCCTTTTTTAAATTTATATGAATGAAATCATATTGTTGACCAACATGGCCTTAACTTTTCCTTCAGCTTGATTGAACTTGAGACAAGCTTCTTTCTGACTCTAGGCCTCTGACCATCCTTAGAGCATTTACTTTGTAAAATTTGCAATTGCACATTTTTCTTTGCCCCCTTGAGATATATACAAATCTTCTCTCAGCCCCTGACCAACTTTACAATACAGGAATGTCTTTCTCAATGACCTGGGAAGCATCCCTTTGAAATGTACTCATTTACTACAGATAGTCTAATCACAGAAAAACACATTTGCACACTCAATATATTGGACACATCCCATTGATTAACTTCTCTCCTTACTTCTTCTTTGTCCCATTGAGCTGGTTGGAACTGCCAGAAAAATGTAAGATACAAGTGGTGAGATTAGGCACCTTTGCTAATTCCCAACGTCAGTGAGAAAGATATAAATATTTCACTATTACATTTTATGTTTATTGTAGCCTTTTCATAGTACTCCTATCAGAATGAAGTTCCATTCTATTCTTAATTTGTTAAGAATTTTTTCATCTGTGCATATTCATTTCTTTTCAAATTTTTTTTATTTGCAACATCTATTCATGTGATTTTTTTCTCCTTTATTCTGCTAATATGGTGGATTATAATAATTGATCTCAAACCTTAATATATTGCATATCTAGAATTAATACAACTTAGTTGTGATGTATTATTTTATTTACATAACTCTGGATTCATTTGATAATATTTTTGCTCAGTATTTTGTGTATGTTTATGAGAGATAATGGCCTGTAATTTTCTTATAATTAAAAAAATTTTTGATATCACTTTATGCTGGCTTGGGATAAACAAAATCAACTAGGAAATGTCCATTTTTCATTCCAGAAAAAGTCTGTGTAATATTTGCTGGGAAGCCATTTGGGTCTTTAGATTTCCTTGTGGGACAATCATAGATTAAACTTCTGTAATATATACAGGACAGTTCTGGTATTCCATTTCTTCTGTCCATTTTGGTAATTATATTTTTCAAGAAGTTTATTTCATGTAAATTTTAATATTTACTGCTATAAAGTTGTTTATAATTTCTTCTTATAGTCTTTCTAATGTCTTTAAGACATGTAATGTTAGATTGGCAATGTTGGAAAAGCCATTTCTTTCTCATAGAATTGTCTTGGGACCCTTGTTAAAATTAACCATAAATGTAAGAGTTTTTCTTCATTCTATTTCATTGATCAATGTGGCTAGCCTTATGTCAGTACCACTATCTTGGTTACTTAGCTTTGAAATAAGTTTTGAAATCAAGTGTATCTCCTTCAACTTTGTTCTTTTTCAAGACTTTTGGGCTATTCTGGATTCCTTGTATTTCCATATAAAGTTTAGGAGCAGCTTTTCCATTTTGCAAGAAAGGCAGCTGAGAATTTGATAGAGATTATGTTTAATCTATAGATCAATTTGAAGATTATTTCCATTTTAACAATATTAAGTCTTCTGATTCATAAGTATATTTTGATCTGTTTATTTTGATCTTTAATTTCTTTCAACAATTTTTTGAGATTTTCAGTGTATAAAAGTTTTGCACTTTTTTATTAAAGTTATATCTAAATATTTTATTCTGTTAATGCTAATTGTAAAGGAATTGCCTTAATTTTATTCTCAGAATGTTCATTTATAGTGTACAATATTTTTGTATTGATCTTCTATCCTGCAATTTAGGACATGTCCCATAGCATTAACAGAAAACTGGTGACGAAAGGAAATCCTTGAGCTTGTCTTACAAAACAGCAGATAAGTGAATAGCTTATTTAAAAGCTCCTCTGCTTATAGTCTGCCTTCACTAAGCAAGTTCATCTTAATTATTTTGTTGCAAATTGCATACCCTCCAAGCTTCACGTAGCCCAGATAATATATCACGAGATTCCTTAACCACCCCCTATAGATAACACTTCTGATGTATGGGTTGCTACAGTAATGGGAGCTGAAGGGTTTTTCAGGAATTTGGAGTCAGCTCTTTCCAGTTCAAACTGGCTAAGATTGGTGGTTGGGACCACCGAGCCTAAAATGGGGTCTATGCATGTGTCTGATGAATGACCTTTTCATGCCAGAGGGTCCAAAGCTCCAAACTCAGATCATGCTAAATGGCTCCATTTTTTGAACATACATCCTATAAAGAAGCATGTCTTTCAGATATGCCTGTGAAGAACAATGATTACCTCATCTTTTTCTTACCTCCAATAAACTTTCACCACACCTATGACCACCCTATACTTTTCACCCACAAATACCCAAAGTTTCCTTCCTTTTTTTTTTTTTTTTTCCCTTCCTTTTGAGGAGGTTAATTTGGATATTTCTCCCATCTCCTCACTTGGCTGCCTTGTGAATTAACCCTTTGTCTGCTGCAAACCTCAGTGTCTCAGTGTTTGGTTTGCTGCACAGCAGTCAAATAAACCTGGTTTGGTAACAAATTTGGTGAGTCAACCAGGAGGTAAGTCCGGATGGACTTTTTGCGTGTGGTTTGTTGGCTCTTTGCCAGTATTAAGAGCCTGTGGATGAGTCACAGCAGCTGCCTATGTTATTTGTTCCAGAGACTCTACCCCAGATTTTCCCCAGCACGGCACTGCCAATTTTAGGCACATAATTTCACTTTGCAGATGAGAAATGGTTTCTGGGTCTGAAAGATGTCTTTGGAGTGAGTAACCTCTTTAAAAAGTGCCTGTACTAAATTATCTGACTTCATCCAGATGATGGGTTTGAGGTCCACCTGGTGAAATCTGGTAGTCTCATCCAGATTGTGAGTTCAAGGTCCACCTGGGTGGGGGGTGGTTTGGTAAGAATTGTGGGTTTGAGACACACCTTAAGAGGACAGTAAAAACGGTTACAGTTGTTGAAGTACTCCAAACCTGGATGTGAGTCCCAAGTTTCTGGTTTCTGGTCTGGTTTACCTTTTGACCTTGTTTGCCTCATCTGTTTATATCTCATTGTCTTTATCTGTTAAGAATTGGCTATCTGGGGCTGAGTTTTTTGGTGGCCATAGAAAAACTCCCCTAGGAATCAACTTTATAAGGGTATTTTGATTCCAAAGAAAAGAGGCACTGTTCCTTCTGGTCCTTTAGGATGTTCCCAGGCAAGTGGGGGGTTTAAGAATATTAACCTTAGTAGATATATGAGATATAAAACATCTACTAACCATTATTAGATATTAACCTCAATTCTGACTTGAACTGGAAGCTTTTAAAAAGTCTTCTCTTGCTTTTCTACCAAATTCCAGCTACTGTTGTCTTTGCTGCTACTTTTTCTGCCTAGATCTCATATTCAAAGCTGCCTATGGGTTTAATTATATGCCAATTGCAGGTTGTTGTTTTTAGAGACACAGACACACAGCATGGAGGGTGGGTGGGGCCCTCTAGGTGCTGAATTTTGATCCTTTGCAAGATGACAGCAGTGGGGTCTTCTGGACTTTCTTTATACGGTTATTCTCATAAAGCGATAAAAGTGACATACTATATGTTTATATAGCAAGGTCTGTTTTTAATACCAAATAGTTTATATCTCTATGCATTTATATCTCTGTGCCTTTATATTTCTAATAATACAGTTCTTGTTGGTATATGTTGAGACTTTGAGAATTTGTTAGGATCCCTGACCTTGTGCATTAGAGTGTTACGTTCTCAACAGTTGTGTGCCTCCCCTTCCCCCTCCCCTCTCCCTTTTTAAGCTGCTTCACAAGATTTGGAAGCCCCCTGATTCACTTTTACTTTCCTTTCAGTGGGTAGAAGACCGGTTGGTTGGTTGGTTGGTTGGTTTGTTGGTTGGTTTTGTTTTTCAGTTATGCTGTTAAACTAAAAATCTGTGTTAAATTCCCTTACTGTTTCTTCATGTGACTGTTCTCTTTCTGGTGTTTGACCAGTGATGCCGTCAGTTCGGGAAGATCTTTGCTGAAGAGTCTTTTCCCCTATTGTTCATCCATTGTCAGTGTTTTATGTTGACCATGTGAAGGACATTAAAGTCCTAAAACATTTAAACCTTTGTCAATGAATTTCTTTACATGCTTTTTAGACAGATTGTTCTTTTAAAAACTTTATGCTGGGAAAACTTGAGTCTAAAAATAACATCTGTGAAGGGTATTTTGTGCAGAAAGGTGTAAGACTTGAGTCCTGTACATTCATGTTTTTAATGATTCAGCA
The DNA here is from genome assembly GCF_937001465.1 of Orcinus orca. Lineage (NCBI taxonomy): Eukaryota > Metazoa > Chordata > Mammalia > Artiodactyla > Delphinidae > Orcinus > Orcinus orca. The sequence continues at coordinate 30,281,612 of NC_064569.1, read as the reverse complement.
TACTGGTAGCTTTCCGTTGGCTTTTGGAATGGACATTATCAACAAACCACATTACAACACAGCTCACGGTATAAAGTTGTATGAACTTTGTCCCCCTTAGGCTGGAAACATGCCACTAGGACAGTTTTGAGCTATATTCGTGGATTGTGTAATGAGGACTATACTGATCTTTCGTCCCAGCTCTGCACCAATTAGTTGGGTTAGCTGGATTTCCTGCTTAGGGCTAAACCTTGCCAGTCTTGGGTCTCTCATCTGTAAAAAAGGAGGATTGAAATAACTCCCCCACTTATCTCAGGGATGTTTGAAGAGCTTAAAACAAGGGCTCAGTGCAGGATGTGTCTGTTTAAACACAGTAAATGTTTCAAAAGCAAATGCCAGTCAGTCCATGGACACCATCCAAGTGTTCACATATAATAGTGCTCAGAGTCTATTTTGCCTACTTCCTCATCCATTCATATGATGGTTACAAGTTCCTGTGGTTTGTACCGGCCCCAAATCTCTTGAATCTCCACTTATTTCCATTCCCATTGCCACAGCCAGCTCTGTCAGCCCTCAGCAGATCATTTCAGCAGCTTCATCTGCCCCCACCTGCCCCTACCAGCACAGCCAGTTGGACCATCACTTCCCCTTCATGCTCCTCCTTGGTTCATAAAAATCTCAGACTTCTGAGCCCAACGGTCATAGCTTTGTGGTGTCTGGTCTGGCTTCTTCTTTCTTGTGTTTCTGTTTCTTGGAATGTGGCGAGCATATATGCCCATGCTATGTCGGGTAAGCCTGGAGTTTCTGCCCCCACTCAGCAAGACTGACGTTCCTTCAAGACACCTGCCAACCTTCTGACCTTGTTTGTGTCTCCTGCTTTGGAAGGATGTGCTTTTCCTTTGTTCTTATGAGCGTGACCCTTTTATCCCATCACAGCACCTCCATTCTGTGTTTTCCTGTGCCGAGGGTGTCTGCTTATGTGCCTTCCCCATCAGAGCAAGGAACAAGCCCTGTTTCTCCACCTCCATCACCTGGCATCCTGCCTTGCCCTTAGGAGGTGCTCAACGACTGTCTGTTTAATGAATGGAAAAGCAGTGCTTCCTGAATTTCACAAACAGCCTGCAGTAAAGGCAGAGGTACAATCTCACATACGTGGATGTTTTAACTTTTCAAAAGCTTACTATATAATTTCATTTTTAACTAAAACTTAAAATCTTGGAGGGCCCCAAGACTCTTCTTTACATATGTGTGAAAGTGTTTGGAAAACGGTGAGCAACTGCATTCATACCAGGACAAAGGTTAGTCACTGTTGTCTGGAGCACAGATCGCTGGAAGATACTCACTGAGCGCAAACCTTGACCTTTGAATGTCTCAAGTGAGTGAACAGACATCAGTCTGGTGACCACGTGGAGAGAGGGGAAGGGGAGATAAGGATGCAGGCCCCGGTCTACAGGCTGCGGGAGCCACAACTGGCCAGTCTTTAAGGTAAAAAGCAAAGTGGACAGACAGGTGTCTTTCAGGCCTTGGGAAATCTGTGTAAGCCTTGGTGGCCTCATGTTCCTTCAGATCCTCCGGAGTGTCCTCCTTCTTCTCCCAAACTGTTTTTGTTTATTTTTCTCTTTCCAAATTTGACAACACATAATCATGTTAATACCACCTAAGTGAGAAAAAACAGATTTGTTCCCACGTTGCTTATGTTTACCTGCACACACTGCTTCATCCCCAGCACTGTGGCTCTGTTCTTTGCCTGCACAAGAAACAAAATTTTTCTGTTGTGCGCTAGCCTATGTTTATCTAAACATCTAAGGCTGTCTCGTCACAACTTAGCAGATGCTGGAAGGTTTGGCAAGCCCTTACGTGAAGTATGTGATGTAACAAACAATTAGTCCCTTTTTTCCCCTTTAGAGCTTAAGGAGCCACTAAGACCCCATAAAATGGACAAGACCCATTGATAGATGTCCATCTCTGCCTAAGGCCCTTGCAGGTCTGGCCTTGTATCACTCTGGGATTAATGTTTGTTGTATCGTGCTCTTTGGAAGGAAAATAAAATGAGGAAGAATTTTCTCACATTTGATCCGAATGAACATAATTAAAAAGTGAAATGCTTCTGCGTCTGCAAAGAAATCAATCACTTTAATTGCAAAGAAGATTCCCTGCCTCTGTTAGTAATTGGGCTGTTGGTAATATAGAATCAGAATCCATGACAGCTTGTGATGAATTGGCTCCTTTTGGGCTAAAGAAGGTAAGAAGTTCTAATTACCCCTGGATTATTCCAGAGTGAGTGGAAAAGCTTGATAAAAGAGATATTGGGAGAGATCTAGAAAAGCTAGGAGTGAACAAAGATTCATTGAATTTCTTTTTAAGAATCTAAAGAATAAAATATTTCATTTATTGTGACAAAAACAAGAGCCTGTGGTATTTGAAATCTCAGAGCAAATTGGATTTTCTAAGAAAATAGGGAACTGGGCATATGAGAAAAAGTTTACGTACCCAGAAGTCCTATAGTTAGGTTATAGAAATTGGCCTTGTTTACTTGTTAGCACACGAGAATACTGACAGCCTTGCGCCTCACTTGGGGAAAAGTATGGAATTCATACTTTGAGTGTTTAAATGTATAAGTAATTGGCACTAAGTTTAAGGCAGTCCAAAATGTTTTATTCAAATGAAAGCATAATTTAAGTTAGTAGAAATGTACTCAGGGTCCTAATGAATGAATCTACTGACCCAATCCCTTTTGGTACCTTAGCCTTTGTTTCTCTTCAGATTGCCAACAATACCTGAAGAATAGGCTGGATTTTAGGTTGATGCATTTTATTTTGAATGGTGTGTGTTGATTTTATATATCTATATAGATGTAGATATATAATTATAGATATAATTTCAAACTTAAAGAAAAGTTGCAAGATTAGTACAAAGAACTCCTGTATGTGCTTTACCTAGATTCACCAATTATTAATATTTAGCTTTATTTGCTTTGGCATTCACTGTCTCTCCATATATACATGTTTTTTTTTTCTCCTGAACCCGTTAAGTGTAGGGAGACATTGTGCCCTTTTCCCTGGAAATAGTGATTACTTCCTAAGTGAAACAATATTTTCTTACCAAACCACAGCACAGTCATCTAAGTCAGAAATTAAACATTGCTACTGTTGACTGATCTACCATCCATATTCAAATTTTGCCACTTATTCCAGTGACATCCTGAATGGTTAATTTTTTCAGGCCAGGAACCAGTCTACAATCATGCATTTCACTTAGTTCTCATGTCACTTTGGTCTAAGTATGAAATAATTCTTCAGCCTCTTTGTTCTTCATATTATTGAGAGTTTGTGACGAGTATAGGCTGGTTGTTGTGTAGAATGATCCTCATTCTGGGTTTGTCCTCTTGTTTCCTCATGGTTCTTTCATGTTATGTGCATTGGATGCGGTTCCACAGAGGTGACGGTGTGTCCCTCTGTGCATCCTTACAGGAGCCCCCGATGGTCACCTGTCTCATTACCGTCTTGGTTAAGGTGGTGCCCACGAACTTTCTCCACTGTCAAGTTATTATTTGGCCCTTTGTAGTTAATAAGTAATTTATGGAGAGATATTTTGAGACTCAGAGTATTCTGTTCTTCATCAAACATTTGAATTACATACTGGTTCATAGAACCCGTAATTCAGGTGGATTTATTTGGTGAAGAAGGTGAAGTGATTCTTAATGCTTACTTTCCACTAGTAGTTTCACAAGCCACTCTTCTCTCTCCCAAAGGGAAAAAAAATCCTAAAATATAAGCAGCGGAGGTGTGCAGAACAGTTCATTGACAAAAGGCAACCGTTGGAGGATATATATTCCAGGAGCTCTTAGAGTAACAAACATATTTTGAGAATGTGAACAGTATGGGCAACTGTGATTTTTGCTGAATCAGGGAAGGAGGAAAAGAATCCCCTGATCAGGATATACGGACCAACTTGCAGACTTTTCCTTCCCTGTCTAGTGAAGGTTGTTTATTTCTCAATAGTTGTAGAAGTACAGCCTTTTCGCCACACAGACCTTTAATCTAATAACCAGGTCATGAACCACATAGCCTGATTATGCTTTAAAAGATGTGATATATATAACAACCTGAGGTTAAAGTTGCTTCTAATGACTCTAGCCCAGCAGAATATACCCCAAGAGAAAAGTAAAATCTTGGCTTCCATCTAGCCAGGTGAAAATCTGTAGGCATCCCGAGAAATGAAACTTGAAGTTGAAATGTAAGAAATGTAGGAAGTTACAGGTCATTCTGGGGCAAAAAAATAATTATCTTATCCAGCAGAGTAAAAAGAGGCTAAAGGCTGAATCATTATTTCCTGTTCCCTTCCCCCAGTTTAAAACCATAGGTTCTTTAGGTTGAAAGTCCAGGAGTTGAAGCAGAAATCTTTAGGAGTTTTTAGGAAATGACAGGTGAGCAGGTTAATAACCTCAGGTAGGAATAATTCTGCTGTAAAACACACCGGGGAAAATACTCCTGAATTTCTGATGAATTTAAATCTAGGGCAGTCTAACATATTTGCTAAAGAACTATGTTCAAATTAAGCCTCCAGCTGATGTTACCCAGTCGCCTCTCCCGTTAAGCCATCTCCAGTTCTCCCAATGGCATATTGTTCAAGATATTGTGTCTTCCATGATCAAGGTGCTTGTGGATTCAGAGGCAAGATGTATCAGTTAGGATTTTGTTGGTCACAATACACAGAAACCTTGGTCCTAACTGCCTAAAGCAAAAAAAAAAAATTATTTGTTGATGTAACTGAACAGTCCAAAGACAAGGGCCAACCCAGATCTGGTTTACTCCAGAGGCCCATGGTGTGTATTCTTTGGAGCCACCTTTCTGGGACTCTGCATCTCTGTCCCCCTTCATGTCATGCTTCATGATAACCACATTGGTGATATTGCCTCTTCAGAACAGGTCTGTAGCTCTGCTTTCGTCGCCAAAGTGTCCAGCCTCACTCTGCTTGGGCTGCCTTAGGTCAGGTTCTCATTCCTGTGCCAATGAGTAGGACCTGGAGGAAGGGACATGCTAACTGGCTGGAATACAACAGGACCCATCCTTGGAGCTGGGTAGGTGGCCAATCCCACGTAAATCATATAGAAGCCTGTGCAGTTTGCCAAATCAGTTCTGCTTTTTGTTGCCCTTATAGAGCTTACAGCTTCATCAGGGAGGCAGACAAACAAATAAGCAAATGGATACAAGATATGAAGTGAAAGAACAGAACTGTGAGAGTAAATGTCAGGGAGACACAGTCCAGATGGCGAAATGGGAAGTGACATTTGAGTTGAGATCTGAATGGTTGAACAGGAGTTAATCAAGAAAAGAGGTTAGGGAGAGACAAAAGCCACATGAGCATTTGGGGGAACATTTATCACTTTACTTTCTCTTAGGAGAGTTGGTGTGTGATGCTCAAAATATTGAACAACTAGTATGGTACCCTAAAGAGGGCAAAAGTACAAGTGGCCAAAGGAGGATGACTACAGGAAAGCACCAGCTTGCCGTAGGTGGCCACAGATGAGTGGCCCACTGCTGGGGTCTGAGGCCCACAGGGCTAGGGCTGGGGCAGAGACTGTTAACCAACTAGGATGGAAATAGTAGATAAGTATATAAATAATTGGTATGGCAGCAGAGACGTGTACCTGCTGGATTTCAAGCCTGAGTGTACCCCCTTTTTTTCTGGGCCTCTCTCCACTGTTTACTGACCACCAAACCTTCCTTATGCGATATTCAATAAATGTTGACTGAACATATAGATGACTATATTGATAGCATGGGAAAATTATCTACATTCATGCCTGATTGATATTGATAGATATTTCGCCCCAGAGCAAATAAGCAAAAGCTTCCCTAGATTCTGCAGAGCATCTCAGACGTTGATTTTCAACTAGAGGCTTCTGGGATTTGAATCAGCATCTGCCTGAGGTTTGCAAGTTGAGGGGAATCTCAGCCTGGAGACACATGTTGATTCCACGGTACAGTGTTGGAAGCCCGCACGGAGTAATAAACTTATAGTTGTGTTCTTTTTGAACCATTTAATACTTATTGACTTAATGGGCACATGAAAAAAAATCATGAGATGAAGCATTAACATCTTGATTCTTGTCTTTTTTGAAGGGGGAGAAAATTTGGGCCTGCATTTCAGCATGGAGGTTTGTCTGCAGCCAGTAGAGGCTGCCTCTTTAGATGGTGTGCTCTAACTTGCCTTCCTTCCACCTTTCTCACTTTTCTCATATTTGTTATGTACTTGCCCTTGGGTACCAGGTCTGAAAATAGCAAGATTTAAGCTTTCTATTAGGAAACCATCGCAAGGTAAAAATAGTATGATGATCCTTGGTATCACCCTTCTGGCCTTTTCCACTGTTTTAACCCCAGCAGCAGAAGCATAAACTTTCCAGCTGTGTAAAGGACTCAGAACTGAGCCAGAGCAATCCCCAAACCAGCTGAAGTTAGTCTGTTAGCATTGTGCAGGCTGAAAGCTTTAAATAATCATTTCCAGTCATACCTTCTGGTCATTTCCCTTTAGTGTACAGTTTCCACCTCCAAGTTCTTCTCTTACACCCTGAGAGGCTGGCCCAGAACTAACCTAGGAGACTCCACTTGGGTGAGTAATTGTCATTAGCCTCCCTTTAGTCTCTTAAGCATCTCTCCTGTTTAGGGCTGAAGTCTAGTTCTATACGATTTCAAGTAAAACTCCCATCCGCAAGTCACTCATCCATTCATCCAACCTTATCTAGTTAGTTAGGAAAATGGGGAATCGTATTGACAAGATCATTATCCTTAAGCGATTTGGAGCCTAGTAGGGAAATTAAAATGTCCACATGCAATTGTCATACTCTAAGACAAGTGCCTATCAGGTAGGGTTGCAGATAAAATACAGGACACCTGGTTAAACTTGCATGGTTTATTTGTTAAATCTGATAACCCTACCACTGGGGAAAGTGTTGGGTGCAAGGGAACACAGATAAGGAGGACCAGGGAAGTCTTCCTAGAAGCACTGCAATTGAGGCCAACACGAGAGGGGTTAAGTCAGAAGAGTTGCAGGATAGGGGAGGGCTCTGTGAAGACAGAGAATAGCACGTGTGAAGGCCCTGACTTGAGAGCCGCCCCAGGAAATTCAGGGGCCTGAGGTTCAGGATGTGGGAATGTGGAGGGTGGAGGAGTATGTCAGGGGAGGGGAGACTGGAGACGTGATGAAGTCCTGCCATGGAATGTGGACGGTATCCCAAGCACAACGGGCCAGCCATTGTAGGACTTGAAGTGGCAGAGTGACATAAGATACACATTTGAGAAAAATCCTTCTGGCTGGAGTGTAGTGACTGATTAGAAGAGGGAGTCTGGAGACAGGAGAAGGTGGAGCGGTGTTTGCTGCAGTAAAGGTAGTGAGTGATGGCGGTGGCTGTGAGGAAGAGAGAGGAATGGATGAGCTACTTAGAGGATGGATGGGTAGATGTGGGAGATGAGGGAAGAGAAAGGTCGCACATGAAGATGGTTCCACTCAGTGGGACAGGAGAGGCAGGGAGAAGTGGGTACTGCGATGCCATTTGCCTGTTTGCCTCAGACCGGCTCCCTGCATTTCCACTGTTCTGCTCCATGTCACAGGACTGATCCTGCAAACCCCATTCCTCGCCAACTCTTTTCCAGGTAGGTTCAGCCAATGGAAAACATTGGCCAGAGGTTGGAGGGCAGGGGGATGGGAGAAGGCAATGTACTTTCCCCTCGCCCTCCGCTCTCTGTTCGGGCAGCTGCAGCAGGGCTGGTGGCCGCTTTGCTCTGAGTGGCTGCCCCACCAGGAAGCCACTCCCTCTGTGCCTCCAGCTCCTGCCTGGCAGCTGTGGCAACACCACTTCCTTCTTTGCCCCCCAGCCCAGCAGTGGGGTGGGTGTGATTTCCTCCGCTGTGACTCTCTGGGATGTCTCACCATCCCATTTGGCCTTTTAGCTTTTTCATCACCATATGAAATTTGTCGTATTGAACTACCTGTCACTGGCTGTTTTTCTGAGTGGACATTAAGTAATATGGACATGTTGGATATGAGGTGCCTTATGAGACATTTAAATGGAGACGTTTTACAGGGAGTCATATATAGATTGAAAGGTGCAGAGAGTGGTCTTAGATGGAGACAGACTTAGCTGGTAATTGAAACTAGGAGAGAGGATGAGGTCCTTCAGGGAGATGGCATAGAGGATGAAGAGCAGACAGCCTAATACAGAGCCCCAAGAAATACCCCAAGGAAAATCAGCTCAGCAAGACACTGGGAGGGTGCCGAGAGACAGAAAGCTGTCAGGAGGGTTGGGTGGCGCAGAAGCAAAGGGAAGAGATTTTCAAGACAGAGACGTTGTTGAAGATCTAACTCGGCTTGGTGGTCACATAGATAAGGATTGAGGAGTAGTCCCCTGGACTTGTCAATGGAGAAACCATAGGGGGCTTCAAGGAGATCAGTTTCATGAGAGTAGTTGGACAGAAACCAGATCGCAGTGTAGATAGGAGGGGAGCAATGCGGGGCAAGTCAGGAAATTGATGACAAAGGGAAAGAAGGAAGGAGTGGATGAAGGACAGGAGAATAGAATGGAAGAGGGCATTTCCTTGTGGCTCTTTATCTCTGGCTGGGAGGGGCCAACAGAGAAGGAGAGCGTGAAGATGTAGGAAGAGAGGGTGACATCCCGAGCCCAAGGAGGACTGGCCCCTGTCTTCAGCTCCCACCAGCTAGATGTTCCTTTTCTCTAGCTTTCCACATAGGCTGTGGAAGTTGCCCCTTGCCTCCTTGGATCAGCTGCCATTGATTCGTTCGTCCTTTTCTTATTTCTCAGCACATCTGGGTAATAAGTTATGTGAAGACAAACAAATCAGCACTGATGGTTAATTTTCTTGAAAAATCCCCCAGGCAGGTACCATTTTGGAGAACTACATATTGTGCCTCAAAAAGCCAAAGTAGCCCATTTTTCCTCTCTCATTGGGAGAGATTGCTGTTTCTTGGAGAACCCAATGAAGAGGGTGACTCGCACTTAGGAATAACGTTGCTTGAAAAGTGCAAAAGGTGAGGTAGTTTGGCTATGTGGGGTCTCTGAGGCCTGAGACTTCCTGAGAGATGGCAGACTCACAGCTCCCATTTCCCTCTGAACCTGGGCTATGAGCTCATCAAATGAGATGGTAAATAAAGTCACTGACATGGTTTAAAGCATAATTTTGTTCTCTCTTTTTCACTCAGAGCAAATTTAATGGAATTTGTATACAACATATGGATGAAATATCCATACAATGGGGCTTGACCGTATCCTCATGATTCCCCTTCCCTTTTCTACATCTGACCCCTTTAGCTCTGCAGACTTAAACCCACACCATCAATCCACTCAGTCGGTCCACTGAGCATCTCTTCCTCCTTCGCATCTGGTTGTTGTCGTCACCTTGTTCTCCACTACCGCCTCCTGCAGTAGCTGTTAGGTCCAGGGAGCTTGGTTCATGGTGAGCAAGTAACTGTCAACTCCATGGACAGGTGGAAGTGACTTGGCAGCTGGAATGAGCCCACCCTGAGTTAATTATACCAGTGAGGGTCAAGAAGAATGGGGATGCAGATGGTCTGCAGAGTCCCGGCAGTTCTGAGACACATGCTCCTGGATCCACATGTTGCTCCATATCGAGCCTTGCCTTTCTTCCTTCTCTCTCTTGACTGCATCCACGTTTCTGCTCTCCTTGTCCCTTTAGGGGAGGGAGGCCAGTACCAGCCCAGGTGTAGTCCCCAAATGCTTCCTACTTCCAGGCCCTTCACAGACTTGTATATCCACTTGCTTGGGTTGTCCTGGCATTCGTGATAACAAGTTGAGTGGTTTCTGCCCTAGGCTCTCTTTTCTGGCATCCTTCCTTGCTGAAATGTCAGAGGAGGCCATTTAGAGTGCATAACCGCCAGTTGACCCGAGAGCTGGACCCGGGCAATCAGAGACTCCTCACCCCCTCCCCTGACCTTGGAATATACATTCTGCCCACCGTTCCCACAGTAGGAACCATGTTCAAGGACTCAGCCTTGAGAGAGTAATGTGTTCTTGAAACGATGTGGACAGTATAGTGACTGAACCCTGTTAAGGTCTCTGTGTAAACTCAAGATTCTGGTGGATGGGTGCTGAGATCTATTCGTCTTTCAGCTGACCAAGGCAAGCCTTGTAAGCAGGTTCTCTTGCTTGTTAAAACTGCCACTGACTAGTCTGGAGCGGGCTGCCTCTTTCTTCAGTCTCTCGTTGCCCTCTGTGTATAGGGGCCAGTTTTCACACCAGCATATAATCTTAATGCTTTGTTTTCTTCCAAGTATGTACAAATCAAATAATGCTTTTGTGATGAAAATTATACAACATTATGCAGAGAACCAAACATACTTTCAATTACATCTTTGATGTACTTACTAGTTGGTGTTAAATTGACATATTTCTTCACCCGTGTTCTTTGGACTGTTTTCTTCATTCATGTCTGTTTTTCTTCAGATGATTTTCTAGTAATTTATACAAATATGTGGATCTGGATAAACTAATATATTTTACTCTCAATTTCCGGTTGCATCCTTTGCTGTCCAACAATCATTGGAGTGCTGTTTTCAATATGTCCATGCAGGGATTCAAAATAACAAAAATGTTTTTGAAAAATAATGTCATAGGTTGACAGAGTGGTTTATAAATTATAGAATATGCTTATGCTCTTAATTATTCATCACAACCCTGCTTATCATGGCTGGAATTGCTGCTACACCTGTGGGGTGAGCTGGGGGCTGGCTGTAGCCAGGCCAGGGTCCTGACTGGGCCACATACCTTTTATGCCCCAGCTAGTAACAGGGGCTTGTGTTCATGGGGGTAGCAGGGCTCCAAGAGGGAGAGTAGAATCATCATGGGACCTAGCTCTGAACTGGCACACCACTGTTTCTGCTGCCTTCTATTGGCAGTGGCATGTCACCTAACTTCAAGGGTGGGGAAATCAACTCTGCCTCTTGATGAGAGAAGTTGGAATGTCACATTGCAAAGAGTGAGGACACAAGGAGTCAACCTGGAGCCATTTTTGCAATTTGGGATGTGGCTTGGTGCCTTCCTCAAGGAGGTCGTCCAAAACCATTTTTCAAACATCCAAGGTTCCTATAAATCTCCACCTCTGGTTTGGCGGCCCCTAAAAATTCCCAGTCAGTTTTGGTAAGGGGACACTTGGTGACAGTATTGTCTTTCGAAATGAGTAGTTCTGTTATCGACATTACGTTGCTCCCCATACATTATTTATAAGGTTTCCCTGTTTGTATGTGCAAAATATTTCTGTGTATATTTTGAGAAATAAATTGTACAGGCCTCTTTTTTATCTTTCACACACCCTAGAGATGTTATAGAGGCAGTCAAAATGTCCAAATATTTGAGAAATTGGAACAATCAAGAGTTCCCTGTATGGAATGCTGTTAACGATGGCAATTCCTGCTACAGTACCTTTCATCTGAGACACTCAGGGTCTGTTAACAGATTAAAAGTAGTAAAAGATGCCGGTCGAGAGAATTTTTTTTTTCATCAGACCAATAAAATAATATTTATTATTCATCAAGAGATTTATATAAAAATCTAGTTCTTTAGGTAAGCAGAAATGTTTTAAAAAGTAGAATGCACCAACTGGCCTCAGCAGATATTTTCATCCTCAAAGTGACCATCACCTCATTTCAACCTAACAAACTAAAACATTTTGGAAAATTACAAGCCAGATGATTGTATCATTTCCATCTTTAAGAATGAAGAGAAATTAATATATGCCACACACATGCATTCATCCTAAGGAACTGGTCAGAATTACTGCTACTGAAGAGAAGACAGGAAATGAAGACTTCTTGGAGAGGGTGGTGGACTTCCATACCTCTTAAATAGACTTTGATGAATTGATCTTGTTTCGACAATAGTTGATGCTTTCAGCAGTTCCTTTATCCTCTCACTCAAATCGATCTAAATTTCTGAGGAGTTCAGAATGAATATTTTCATGGGTTAGCTTTCCAAAGTGTTGACTGGATGAGCAAATACAAAGGCAATCCTCAAGTTTCTTCTGAACAACTTCAGGCAGTATCAAGCAAATCAAAGCACAAAGCCATGGTAGTTGAAGCTCCCCACTCCCTTCTTTCGATTTCCCCTTATAAAAGGCATACTGGACATGCTGAAAAGTCTAACTCAACAGGTCCTCAGAGTCCTCTGACACTTTATATTTGCATGTGTTGTTCAGAATATGTTGAGAGTTAGTTCATTCCTTCCGGTACCCAAATTTCTCTTACAAGCAAAGTTTTGATAGTTTTACTACCTGAAGCTACGTTTTAAGAAATGATGTTTTAGGTGTTCCAATTTTAGGAGAAGTTACAATTAAAAACACTATCCATGTAAACATCATAGTCAGGAAGCAATTTGTATGGAACAGTATATCCTCTGATTTGATTTACTTTTTCCCATTGCCTTATTTGGAAGATGTTAGTAAATCTCCATATCAAAAAAATCTGGAGTTTCTTGCATTTCCCAGAAGATCAGAATTGAAATGACAGGTAGTAGAAGCATAGAAAAAAATGCCATCCTTGAGATTCCATTACGATTACTTAAAATCACAGATAATTCAGATTATCCTGAAAGACATTCTTTCTGCTTGATTTTTCTTTGGCCCATTCAATATATGCCCCACACAAATCCACACTTTCTGGTTTGTGCCCAGTTTTCATATTAGACAGAGCCTGCTGCTTGGATTCTTTGTAAAATTCAATTTTTCGACTAGAAAGAACAATCCAGGAAGTAGACCAGTTTTTCCTTAGTTTCTTTCCTCCATCTGCAATTTTAGCTTTTTGAAGATAACCTTCTTTTTCAACCATCAGTTGTTCCAGTGGAGGAATGACATCTTTCAAGACATGCTGTGAATGATTCCTTCTGTGCCGGGATACAGGTTCAGTGACCTTCCCAACATCGGTGAGGATCATGGATTTACTTTGGCTCAGCCTGCTGTGATGGCTGCTGGCATTTTTGATTCTCATTTGCACAGCTCCAGTGCCTTGGCGGGTGGGATTCAGTGTTTCCACAGAGGTATCAGAATTTGTAGACTTCTGCATATTACAATGTTATCCACACATTACAGCCATAACTTCTGCAGTTCGAGGTGCCACAACAAAACGGACAGAGATTTATTTTTCCTTCTTCACAATCTCACGGATAGAAAATTCAGGTTCGTCCGTACGGTACATCTGGGCAACCTCGGACTACTGAATTTTTTTTCTGGCACCCTATTGCTTAGAGGAAGCACTGCAAGGTTATGCCTTAGCATGTCCGATTGGCCGGAAGCACTACTCCGAGAGAATTTTCATTATCTTGTGCTCTGTAAACTTGGATTGTCATTGGTTTGAATGGGCCTGAAAATGCATTTTTATTACTAGGGGCATAGAAGCCTCTAGCGGTATTCTTAATAAAGCAAGGTGAGTTATAAGAAATCTGAGTTATAAGCAATCATCTGATGGAGGGTCAATGTACCACACTCCATTTGAAGCAAAATACAATGTAAAAGTCTTACCATGGAAGAATATCTTTATATGATCTTTAAAAAATATATACTTCAAGAAAAATAAAGACATGACACCATATTCAGTTTAAAGTCAGTGACTTATAAGCAAAACAAAGCAAAGCAAAGACAGTCTGATTAAGGCCGTTGCATTGTTCTGGCATTTTTTAGGTCTCACCCATTTGTGTGGCCTTTTTAGAACCTAAAATTCTAGGGCACAGAGAACTTCATCTTGACATAGGACTGAGCAAATGCACGGAGCGTTTCTCAATAAATAGGCATTAAATTCTAAGTCCAGAAGGAGCCTTGAGATGCCCTCTCTTTACTCCTTGGTAGAACTGTTTTAACCAGCCCCCCAAAAACAGATTTTTTTTCTTTAAACCTCAAAATTCACAGATTCCACAATCAGAACTTACTTCTCATATTGCCTTGTGGTCTGCTCTGGGCATCTGTCGAATGGTGTAAACTCTGCGTGGGAACCCTGGCCTACCCTCCAGGCCCACCGTTTGGGCTGCTGTGGTGCCATGCTGTGCTCAGGGGCCTTCTTCTTTGGAGGTCTGGGCTCCAGTGAGCCTTGTTCATGTTCTTTTATGGAACCTTGGGTGCTTGACCACTCTGACCCTCAGTCTCATTTGCAGGCTCTCGGGAGGATTAAAAGACCTCATGTGATACCCAAGTGACTGAGGCAGAGTAGGCTCGGGATGAATCTTTGCCTCGTTTTCATTAGCTGCGGAGAAGAGGATGACCCTAGGGATGAGCTACGTGGACTCCAGCTTGGTGCCTCTCCAACTTTAATATGGGTATGCCTCTCTTGTGGATCTTGTTAAATGCAGGCTGTAATTCAGTAGTTCTGGGTGGGGCCTGGATTCTGTGCTTCTAACGAGCTCCTAGGTGACGGTGACCCTGAGAGCAAGGGTCCAGCTCCTGCCTTTCTCCCTTCTTTCTGGAAGAGCAGGACGTCTGCCCCCCCAGGAGGAGAAAACATCCGCAACGTGACTACTAGTAACCAGCTTCCCTCACAGGCAAGGGACCTTTACCACTGCTCCCTACCATTTTGTCTGAGGCGCGGCAAGCCAAAACACTGACATGCTGAGGTTTGCAGCAAAGAGGAGGTTTATTCACAAGGCAGCCAAGCGAGGAAGTGACGTGACAATAGGTCTCAAATCCGCCTCCCCAAAGGCAAGGGGCTTGGGGTATCTATGGGATAAAGAATAAAGAAGCAGGGCAGTATGAGGCATGGGGAGCATGAGGAAAGGTGATTGGAAAAAGGTGTGCTCATCATTGTTCTGAGCTGGCGTAACTAGGCTACGGGGCTCAGCACATTCTCAGGCTGTAGTTTTCGGCCCTCTGATGGCAGGAGGTCAAAAGGCACTGGCCCAGGTGGAAGATCGGTGGTCCTCTCCAGTCTTAACCAGCTCAGCCTAACTAGACACAGCTGATTCCAAGTTCCTGGACAATACCCGGGGCAAACATCTTATTGCTTATGCTACATGCTATTTGGAGGACGTGCAAGTGTTCAAGCTACCTTGAGGAGTGAAGACAGGATTTGACTAATCCTTACACATGGTTTCACCTCCAGATGAGCAGAAGAGGCCTGTAGGCTGAATCTGGCTCCTGGCACCTGGAATTGGAGGCAGATGGTTTAAAAACAGGCTCTCCCACCCTCTGTGTTATCTTAGGTAGATAGACTATTGAACCTTCCTGTGCCTGTTTCTCCACCAGCAGCATGGGGACACTCAGAGTCCCTCTCTTGGGGGCTGTTATGAGGGTTCAGTGAGATACAGATGCATGCACAGGCACACGGGAGACACCCAGTGTGTGTTAGCTTCGTGCTTCCTTTTATTAGGAGACCAGTATTGTTAGAAGATTTCTGGTTTGGACCACAAATTAGATAGGTGGTCATTACTATAGTTTATGCAACAGCAATTCACATTACCATTTACAAAAAAGCAGTTGGTTGTCCAGTGGGGATTATAAACATCCATTTACCATGAGCTACTGAACAGATACTTTACACAGTAACTACTTCAAGTACTATTTAAGATCAATTCTCTATGTTGTCTTAAGCAGTTGTTAACCCCCAATTTCATGAATAGTACCAAGTAAGTCACTTGAACATCAGCTAGAGCAATCTGTTTCACTTAGCAAGCCTAAAGCTATAGTTCAACAATTTTATTTACTGTTCTATGACAAAAATTACTCTCAACAGCTATGCCCTGGATAAGTAATCAGCTAAAGCTAGTTTGACTGACCAAATCTGATTTACTGAGTTAATAAGCCAGTTGATTTAGAAAGGTCTAATGTATATTTCTCATCCATTCAGCATTAAACTGTTTCCCATGCCTAAAATGTCTTTTTTCCCATTCGTACATATCCAAATTCCTACTTCTGTGCCATAGGGCTTGGCTGAACTACACCTGCCTTTAGTGAAACTTTTCTCACCTGCACAATTGGAGATAATTTTAGTCTCCTCAAGACTCCCACGGGGTTACCTCTGTTGTGACACTTGACGATTTGGTGGCATATTTTATTTTATTTTATTTTATTTTAAATAGCCTCCAGTTACTCTGTGCACATCAAACAGTAAATGCTTTCTCCTAGTAAAGGTGCATAACAATTTTCTGAACTCTTCTGCTCTGGGCAAGATTCATAAATACACCAGGCAAACATAGTGAAAGAGGAGACAGTACTTGTGTTATATTCAGTTGGGTCTTGATACCTAAGTGTGACTCTTAACCAAGGATTATGCAGTAATTAAGGACACAGGTTAAAGTTGTTTAGAGTGTGTCCTAAAGTCTCACTGGCAGAATTTAAATCTCTACTCTGGAAATTGTAGACCTGAGACAAATTACTTCCCTAAACTTCATTTCCTACATCTGAGAAAGATAATAGTATCTACCTTGTAGTAGACTGAATAGTACCATTGCCCCCAAATATCCACCTTCTAATCCCCAGAACCTGTGAATGTCACCTTAAATGGCAGAAGGGATTTTGCCAATGGGATGAAAGTAAGGGTTTTGAGATGGGGAGATTCCTCTGGACTACCTGGATGGACCTAGATGTAACCACTGGTGTTCTCGTAAGAGAGAGGCAGAGGGAGTTTTTACTCCAAAGAGAATGTGATGATGAAGTTGGGGTTGGATTGATGTGGCCAGAAGTCAAGGAATGCTGTCAAGGAAACAGATTCTCCCTTAGAGCCTCTAGAAGGTGGATGGACGGCCTTGTCAACTCCTGGTTCCAGCCCAGGGAAACTGGTTTTGGACCTCTGTCTTCCAGAACCATAAGAGAATGAGTGTGTTTTGTTTTACGCAAGCTCATTGGTAGTAATTTGTTACAGCAGCCATAGGGAACTAATGCGTACCTCATAGGAACTATTTCTCCAATTAAAATGTGTGACTGGAAACACACTTGGTGGCATGTCTGACACACGGTAGGTATGCTACCATGGGTAGTTCTTGGAAACTAAAGCCTTGGTTTTTGAGGAATCATCAAAACCAGTACAATGGTTGCCATGTTCCTCCTTGTTCATCCTGGTGACAAACCTGTAGAGAGAGCTCCATCCTTTCCCACAGGACGCCCACCCCTAGTACTTACAGGGAAGAGGTTATGTCTCACTTCAGGCACCTTCCTCTTTTCCTTTATACTTTTTTTCATTAATCTTCATCCAACTGGCCTTTCTAAGTTAAAAAACAAACAAACAAAACAAAACCATTTCTCAATGGATTCAGATACTACCCAAGTGAGTATTCCAACCATGTTCTTGTTCTTCCGGGTCTCATCACCAGAAATTTCTGAGATGAAATCCTCTCTAGTTTCTAGGATAAGTCATTTTCTAATTTCTCCCTTCTCTAGTTCACAGTCTTGTCAGTTTAGTCCCTTCCCTAACCACAACATCTATTAAGGTGACACAGCAAAGTGATGAAAGTCTCGACGGTCTGGTTTTCATCCTGGGTTTCTGCCCGCTACTTACTGTGTGGCATTAGACAAGCTATTCAACCCCTCTGGGCCTTAGTTTCCCCCAAAAAAGGTGAATATTATGAACATTACCTACCTATAGGGTTGCCATTATGAGGATTAAGTGAGTTAATATTTGCTAAGCACTTAGAATATTACTTGTTACAGTCTAAGCACTACAGTTGTGCTTGTTAATAATAATAAATGCAATTCCAAGCGTATAACTTACTCAACTTTCTGTCATAACTTTGAAGTGTTGGTCTATCTGTTGGCCAGCATTGCAGGTAAATGAGTCGAGGCATGGGCTGAGGCATTGCTACCAGTGAGTGTTGTGTTCCCAGAACTAGGAAGAGCCGTGTGAAATAGGTAGTGGTTCTACTTGGAGACGGGGCAGACTGGAAAATGACAGCCCTGGGAAGCAGGTGTGGTGTCCATAGGTTTGGTGTCAGAGCTGCTGCCTGCTGAAGCACCGATGCCGGCCTAAGCCGTAAATGAGGGGGGTTGGGACAAACAGGAGCAGAATGGAAAGGGAAAACAGGGGAAGAACGGAAAAAGATAGCCTGGGAAGGAGGTGTGGTGTCCATAGCTTCGGGGTCAGAGGTGCTGCCTGCTGCAGCACCGATGACACCCGAAGCCGTAAATGGGGTGCTGGGGAAAAGAGGGGCAGAATGGAAAGGGAAAACAGGGGCAGAACGGAAAACGGTAGCCTGGGAAGGAGGTGTGGTGTCCATAGCTTTGGGGTGAGATGGGCTGCCTGCCTGATCTGAGAAAAGCGAGTGACAGTGGGAGAGCTTCTCCCTAGCTGCTAACTCTTCTCAAGGTCTAGCAGGCACTGAACACTGGCCGGCTCAGCCTGGGTGTTGACATTGCATTGTACGTGTCACAGAGCAAGGGCGGGTGGGTCAGGGGGTGGGCTGGGGGCCCCACGCAAGCCCAGCCCCTGGAGAAACCCGGCCCGAGGGCAAAGAGCCCGACCCCTTCTGGACTTTCTAGCGGCTGGGACTTGTCGCTGTGGGTGGCAGGTGTTTGGCACCGGATGGGCCACCATGCAGAGACTGTTGGGGACTGTGGAAGCCTTCTCCTCCAGAGCTCACCCTGCCTGGGCACCAGCTCTGCAGGCCCCTCAGCCCTGGGTATGTATCGGCCAGCCCTTCCCCGCAACGGGGTCCAGAGGCCAGAGCCTGCCCAGAGCTGAGTGCAGGAGGCACCCAGAACGTGCCAGGCTGTGGCCCGCCTCCTCCGTGGACCTCCCCAGCTTGTCCGCGAGCCCTGGAGACAGGAGCACCTTCTCCAGGGCTGCTGAGCTGCCAGCATCACCATGAGCCAGGCGGTGAAGGTTTCTGAGCAGGGGATGCAGAGCCCTGACCCGACTGGATGCTGCACCCCACGATGTCCCTTCCTGGCAGGTAGGTTCTTTTTCTTCACTTGTTTTTCGAAATTTGGTGAAAGAACATTTAAACCTTCGACTGTTCTTCAGGGTATACAGGTGGTAGTGGCTTAGCCGGGATTCGAAGCAAGCCTGTGTGATTCCAGAGCTCGTGCTCTGGACTCTGGTGCCTCCTTGTCATATATGCTTCATGTGTTACTTTTTCTTTTTTTTCTTGAAGTCCTTATGATACTTAGCCCTAAGTGCCATACCTGTAATGAACACATACACTGCCCTGTAGGAGGTGTTCTTTTTGTTCAACGCGTGAATTGGTCATCCACCACACTGGGTTCTAATCTCAGAAGATAGGTCAGGGACCACCAGTTGTCAGCATAGCACCATCCCACATTTCTAATTGAGGCTTGCAGCCTAGATTTTTCCCTTTGGTCTAGTTTGAAGGATCCAGGTATGTAAAGCTTATATTCTAGATAAATCAGGGGCTATCCTGAAAGGAATTCATCAATGAATTATTCTGTATGGATTAGAAGCCGGTTTCTCTGGCCTTCCTGGAGTATATCCAGTAAGGCATCTCATTCATGTTTAGAAAGCAAATATATCATTTATTGCAACTTCAGCATGGAGCGATGTATTGGTTTAAAATAAAGTAACGATCAACACAATTTGGTCATTGTGAGTATGCCGGCTGGGTCCACTCTTTACTACACATATGTAACTCTAGAGCTTCTTACGCCCCATAGAGGAGACATACTCTTGTGTGTCTAGGACAAGGGAAACATGTGTTTTTATTCAGGAGCTGGAAGCTACAGCATGACAGGAAAGAATTGAAAAATCCTGGTCTTGGTCTACACATCACTTTACCTTGTTCAAATCTTGTTTCTTTGGCTTGCTTCATTGGAGTGTTTTCTCTCTTCTGGGACTGACATTGTGTGTTATATATCAGGCATGTAACATGTAGAAGTTTCAGAACCCAGAATCATATAGATCAGTAAAAATTGATATATTTTTGTTTATTTAAAATCACACTGGGCATAATTCATGTATTCCAAAAGTAGTTTGACCCTCTGCTCATGAGATTCTTTTTATGGTATGTCAAAGCAAATTTGGACTTCCATCCCCAATAAACTTTGAGGTTGGAGGACACAAAAGCTTTTGCTCAGACCTAAATTCTGTCTGAAAAAAAAGGGTAACTATTATAAGCCCTTTCTAACCTCTCCAGGAGCAGAAATGATTTACAGCTATGGCATTGAACCCTAATTTCTTGATCTCATTTGAGAAGAGTTCAGTAAGAAACAGTGTCTTGATTTTTGTTTGTTGGTTCCCTTTTTTCTTGTCTTGCTTACCAACAATCCACTGTAATACATGAGTGAGTATGGCAGCAGGCTGAGTGTTCCCTGGAGCTCATTAAGTGAACGTTTTTTCCTAAAATGACTTTTGTCTCCTTGTTTTCAGCCCCTCTTCTTTCCTCTGTCCTTTACTATAACCAGGGCTCAGCAAAAGCTGACTGGCTTTGTGCAGACCCTACTTAGGGTAGTCTTTTCTTCATTATTTTATTCATGGCCCCTCCATTTCATTGTTTGCCTTCTCGAAATGTGTTGAAATCTTTCTGTGGTTGATGACTTCCACAATGTCTTGGCTTTTATTGGTTGATTAATTTTGGTATTTCTGCAGTTTTATTTAAACATGGTTTCAGGAGGACCAGAAAGTAAATATATTTCCTAGTCTGCCATCTTGAGCTGAAAATCCCTGTGGATTTTAGCATCCAATGTTCCCATGGGTAAAAAACCCAACCTTGGCATTAATAGATGTACACTCAAGATTTCAGCTTTTCTTGAGCAATCACTAAGGATTTAATAGGCGGTCACTTCTAATGGGAAAATAATAACTATCTCATGGCGTTGATTTGAGGATTAACTTAGATAATGGACAAGAAAATGCTTTGTAAGGTTTTAAAATCTATAAAAAATGTTTTTTGTTATTATTTGATTTGTTGCTATCTCAACTTTAGCTGACAGTTGTTTGTGACCTTGCTTATGTGAGAAAATGCCTTCTGGTTTATTGTTTTGAAAGCCAGATTATATTTTTCAATAGCTCAATGGAAATGGCATCATTTGTGAAGTTGAAGGGTGAAGGCATAAATGTTTCTTGACATTTGAATCAACTATTGGTCTTCTGGGGCTTGTCCTTATTCTCCTGCAGTCTCTGATCAACATGGCATCCAGAGAGATCCTGTTAAAACATAAGTCAGATCATGTCACTCAAGTCTCTTCAATGGCTTCTTCACAGGAAAAGCAAAGTCCTCAAAGTGCCTCCACAGCCCTAGAAATGTGGGCCTCTGTTTCCTCTCTGACTGTTTTCTTCTCCTCTCCACTTTGCTCCCTCTGTTTTCCACACACTGACATCCTTTCTGCTCCTTGGATACTCCAAGCCCACTCTTGCCTCATCGCCTTTCCATCTGACTGTTCCCTCTGCTTGTACTATTCACTTCCCAGATATGCACCTTGCTCCCTCTCACAACCTTAGGTTCCCTCGTAAATTTTATCTTCCCCAGAAAGCCCTCAGTGATCACTTAGTTTCAGATCGCAGCCTCCTCCTACCAGCTAACAATCTCCATCTCCCTTCCCTGCTTGCTGTTTTTCTCCAGCACTTACCTGATATACTAGTTATTCTACCCATTTATTCAATTTTTATTTACGTATTTACACTTATGATTTTATATTTCCTTCTTTACTTTTGTCTCTCCCCTCAGCTCGAGAGAGGCTATATTCATCTGTGTTAATCACTGCTGTGTTTCCTGAACATGCCTAGAAAACATACTGAAGAAGGGTGCCTGAAATTTGGTAAGGGATCCATCAATTTTCTTGGCTGAATGAAGAAATATGTTCATAAATTAATGGACAAATCTCTGGGGTTTCTGAATTAAGGACTAATGGGAAGAGGAAGGCAAATGGTTGGGACAGGGTACTGCAAGAAGTAGTATTTGGAGTACTCTGATAGCTATCCTAATAGATAACATTTTGTTCATTTAAATAGTTTTAACGAGAGAGCTGGGAACTAGGGACACACAGCATCGAGGTTTTATAATGCATTCTGTAGAGTTCTTTTCAAGTGTGTTCAAATATCATTGAAAATATATGCATGCATATAAACCTCTGTTACTTTATTTAGTGCTTTACAAGAGCCCCTCAAGGAAGGGGTAGTAGCAACTATCAGTATCCTTCCTTTATGATGAGCTTAATTTATTCAAAATTACATCATAATTTATTTGTAACTGTGAAACTAGACTTAGTTATTTAGTAGACTCCCCCTAGAAACCTATGACATTAATAAAACCAACAAAAATGTGTTCAGTTTCCAGTGATACACACACTACAGACTCAATTATGTGTCATCCATTTTAATGAAGGGAAGAAGTGACTTAACAAACACAGAGCAAACAGAATATGAAGTTTTGTCCTCCATTAATATTAGTAATGGATAAAGTGGGCTCCAACGCCTTCAAGGTAGCTTGAGACCCATCATCTCTGTCATGGACAGGGGGATGCTCGGCCAGGATGTCTTTCTCTGTCACTGAGAAAAATTTCCATAATATATAATGATACTTACTGAAACAGATATGGGGCATTTGGGTAATTAGGAATCCGTTAGCATATTTTTCCGGAATCCTTGACTACAAAACGAAGATAGTAGATTTGGATACTTCCAGCTATGCAGAAGTTGTTTGGGTATTCATCTTTATGCCACATGAAGTAAGCTTATTTCATCTCTGCAGCTTCCCATATACCATTTTCCCACCTGTTTTGTGTTTGGAAAGACTTTTAGAAATTAAAACTCAAGTTAAAAAGTGAGTGACGGGCTTCCCTGGTGGCTCAGTGGTTGAGAGTCCGCCTGCCGATGCAGGGGACACAGGTTTGTGCCCCGGTCCGGGAAGATCCCACATGCCGCGGAGCGGCTAGGCCTGTGAACCATGGCCGCTGAGCCTGCGCGTCCGGAGCCTGTGCTCCACAACGAGAGAGGCCACAGCAGTGAGAGGCCCGTGTACCGCAAAAAAAGGAAAAGAAAGTGAGTGACAACTTAAATGATATATGGACTATTTTGCTGACTTACAAGAGCATGCAGAATTAAATATGACCCAGTTGAAATGTTAATTTTATTTTAATGTGTATATTGGGGTGGAGTCTTAAAGGTGCCAGAAAACAAGCATTCACCCATCCTGTTTGGAGCTGCAGCACACAGGCACCTTCAGTTACCAGTTCTGTTCATTCCACAGAATCATCTTGGGAAAACATAACTGTTTTTTATGTACCTGGTATATATCTTAATTAGTTTGAAGAATTTCCCAAATACCTGTTAATATGTAGTTCTCCAATTCCAATCTTGCCACGTCCTGTACCAGTGACACAGCACATAGGAGTTTTATTTCTCTTTCTTTCTCTGGGTTGTTGAGAACCCAACGAAAGAACAATGGAATGGCATCAAAGAGATCAGGGTTCTTGACTCAGATTTGCCATCAAATAATAGTGTCCTCTTGGGAAAATTATAGTTATTCTAGGCCCCTTTCCTTTTCTTTACTTTGACAGAGCTGCACTAGATGACCCCAAGTAACACTGCATTCTTTGCAGTAGTAGCTTAGACGTTATTGGTTTTCTGAAACAAATGAAGACAGTGACACAGGAAGCTGTGCAACATCTCTGTAACTATGTTTTCTTAGAGTTGCCTCCATTTTACAGATGATAAGATGGCTGAGCACAGAAGTAGGTGTTTTGACCAGAGGTTCCAGAGTAGATGGAACTGAACCACAAGTTTCCTTCATTCCTGAAGCTCACTTAACCAAAACATAGGCTTCTGAATATTAAGCTGTAAAGCATATTATCAGTATGCTTTAAAAGAAGCGGTTCTTCTAGGATTTCTAATTAATAGCAGGCGGTTTTGAAATTCTTAGAAGATCATCTAATTTTGTGAGATTTACACTCTATTTTCCTGTCAAGCAAGTTGTATTAGTGCCAGACAATCACCTGAGCTTCTGGATGCTTCTCTGAACCTCTTGAATTTTTCTTCTTGCTATCTGAAATTCATGCCAGATAAGCCTTTTTGTAGAGAGCATGTACAGACTTGTCTATTTTCATATAAGAAAGCGATGCAGTGAGCCAGGTCGGGGGTTAAGCCCTCATTCTCAGAGTGGTGTTGAGCTCCTGGTGAGATATTATCATCATTTCCTCAGAATAGAAAAGCAGTTATCTCAAGTTTTTAATGCCATTAACTATTTATACATTTATGTATAATACATATATTTATTGTACCTACGAGGTGTGCTCTCTTTGGGAAGTACAAAGCTATTTGAGACGTAAGTTGTTCGTTTTTTTGTTTTCCCACAAATACTGTGACCCTTTGAGCAGGAAGGTCTATGGTTTACTAACATCTAGAACAAGCAGCTAACACGGTGTCTAAGATGTAGTCAATAAATATGAAATAGGTAAATGAACACATTTTTAAGGAAGGGCCAGGACATGAACAAATAGAAAATTTTCATTTTCAGTCACAAAGCCACAACAGACATAAAAATGATACAGACAACAAGTGCTACGGTCATTCAAAGAAGGCATAGAACTGATACAACAAGGATCTCCTCTATGGCACAGGGAACTGTACTCAATATTTTGTAATAACTTATAAGGGAAAAGAATCTGAAAACGGAATCACTGTGCTGTACACCTGAAACGGACACGACATTGTAAATCAACTATATTTCAATTAAAAACCAAACAAACAGACAACAGCAACAACAAAAAACCAGAGAGGTCATAGAAGTTCTTATGAGATTCCAGAAGAGAAGAGAAGAGAAGCCAAATGAGGACGGGAGAGGAGGCTTTTGAATCAGTTCAGAGGAGCAGTCACAGAGGAACTAGTCTTTGATCTGAACTTGAGATTAAGATTAAGATGAATTAATCTGAATTAATTAAGCTTGCAACACAGGGATATTACAGATGAAGGTAATCACATAAACTTACTATACTGAAACTTGCAGAGGTTATGAGTGTTGTTCAAGATCCCAAAGCAAGTGCATTGTGGAATCAGAATTTTAAGTGAGGCCTAATGAACTAAAAACAAAGAAACACAGAAACAAGCCCTTCCTGTGACACCACGTTGCCTTTGAAGTCGTTTTTTTTTGGCGGGTTGGCAGAAACTGGTTCCAGTGTTTCTTGCAGGAATGACTGGCCATAGGACTGGGCGTCGTAGCTTCCTGCCAGGCGGCCGAAGGTCGCAGGCAGGTGGGTCACTGGGACACACGCGGAGGGGCTCCTGCCCGGCTCCCTGGCCGCTCAGTGCCCCTGCCCCAGAGCGGGGGTGGGGGCCCCAAAGCAGCCTTGTCTGAGTCCCCTGCCACTAGAGAGAGTATTGGCCCAACACTTGTAGAAAACGGGGACCTCGCTGGCAGTTCAGTGGAGGGACACAAATAAATCTTTGCCGACTTTCTGCTGAAGCTCACGAGGGTTCACTCCTAAGCCTCTTACAAGGTCAGCTGCCGAGGCTGCGAGAGATGAGTCAGGGCTCGCCCTCCACCACGGGGAGATCGCTGGTTAAAGCGCTCACGAGGGAGTGAACCGCGTGTCCGCACCGACACGCATGGGCAGACCTCGTCGATGCCTTCTGTTCGGGGTATGAAGCCCTCTCGTGCCTCTTCCAGGCTCTCTAGAAAGCATGTGCAGAGCCTCCCACCCCACCCTCGGACTCCGCGGGCCACAGCTGGAGGGACCAGCCAAGGAACCGTGGCAGGAAGAGGCCAGAGGTCAGCGGGCCTCGGCCGGAGCCCGTCAGTCGGTCCCCATTCACACACCGCCAGACGAGCCTCTTGACCTGGGCAGTAGCCGCCAACCGACCGCTGAGGTGAGCCCGGTGCGCGCTTGGCTACCTGGCATGGCTGGGAACCCCAGGATCTCCTGGCAGAGGCAGGCATTCTCCTGGGCCGGGTCCGCGGGCGTCTGCGTGTGCAGGGCCTGAACCACCTTGGCCAGGACGATCTGGCACAGGTTGAAGAGGCCTGGGGGGCGGGAGGAAGGAGACGGGGGGCTGGCACCGTGTCCAGGCCGCGCTTTCCAGCCGGGCAGACCGGAAGCCCCCTTCCCTTCCCTCGGTCCGGCCGCATCTGGGTTGGCCTCCCGGGACTTGATGAGCTTGTCCAGCAGCTCCTGAGGGACGGTGCTGCCCGTGCCCCACCAAGACTGGCAGCAGCGCCAGGGCCTCACAGGGCACGGCGCCCCCGGCCCCAGAGCCTTCCCTCTGGTTCTCATCACCGGCTGTCACCAGACTTGCATGCAACGTTCTTTTCTTTTCTCTTGTCTTCTTTACGTCCCTCAGCCACGCAATGAGGTGAAGCCCTGACGCTCGCTGCCGCGTCGATACACCCTGAGAACACGATGCTCAGCGAGAGAAGTCATACACAGAAGGACACACAGGGCGTGACCCCACTGAGGAGAAACGTCCAGAGCAGGTAGATCCACAGAGTCAGCGAGTGGGTTCCTGGTTGTCAGGGGCTGGCGAGGGGACGGAGTGATAGCTAAGGGCGTGAGGGACATTTTCGGGGTGACGGAAATGGTCCAAAGCAGTAGTGACGTCTGTACAGCTCAGTAAACTGTCCCCACATGCCCCGGTGCAGCCTGTGAGAGCATCGCTCTCAGGCTGAAGGGCTGACCACAGGAAGACTGAACGAGCAGTGGGTCCTGGGCCCAGACGCTCAGCTGGCGCCCCCCACGTGGGGAAGTCACTGGGACTTGCTGAGCCTCCACGGAGACTGGCAGCAGCCCCCGAGCTCACAGGGCACTGCGCCCCCGGCCCCAGAGCCTTCCCTCTGGTTCTCATCACCGGCTGTCAGCAGACTTGCAGGCAACGTTCCTTTCTTTTCTTTTGTCTTTTTTCAAGGCAACTCTTGAGTACATGTATTTAACATGCAGGGAACCAGCCCTGACTCCTTGATCTGGGTCTTCCAGCCTCTAGAGCCTCGAGGACATCCATTTCCGTTATTTACGCGCCCAGTGCCTGGGGTTTGGTGATGGAAGCTGACACCGAGGGCGTCACCACGTGCGGGGTGATGTCAGTGAAAGAATCCCATGGCGAGGGCCTGCCTGAGGACCACGCACGCCCGGGCCCTCCCCGCCCGCTGCCTGCAGCCCTGCGCCTGGGAGCGGAGCTGGTGCATCGCGTGCCCGACGTCGTGGAAGTTGGTCTCCCGCTCATCATGCTGCAGCAGGGAGGGCAGGTTGGGCGTAGGCTTGGTGAAGTTGGCCACCATGGCCACGATGGCGATCTGGCAGCTCCCATCGTGCTGTAGGCAGCCCGGCTGCAGGCCGAAGCAGGCCGCGTGCCCGGACTTCCCCACCCTGCGGAGGGACGTGGATGGGGCCCCGCTTCCACAGAGGAGCCCCGGCCCACGGCCGACAGGTTCCCCCACGCACGCACCGAGGATAGAGGTCA
The DNA here is from genome assembly GCF_937001465.1 of Orcinus orca. NCBI lineage: Eukaryota > Metazoa > Chordata > Mammalia > Artiodactyla > Delphinidae > Orcinus > Orcinus orca. Next base: position 30,254,297 of record NC_064569.1, on the reverse strand, counting down.
GGTAGAACTTGCCGATGGATGACCTTGCCCGAGGCCGCGTCCCAGACCGTTTAGAGCCTCACGTCTTCGTGACACATGCTGGTGCCCTCCTCCAGGTCGAAGGTCAGCCCCAGCACCTCCTGGGAGATGCCCAGCAGCCCGTGTGTGAGCGCCTGCATGGGGAAAGACTCATTGAGCAGGTACTGGTTCACGTGGTAGCGCGTCTCCTCCCCCTGGTTCATGTAGTAGCGCAGGTCCCAGGCGTTGATGGGGCCGTCAGAGTGCAGGCCCCGCCTCTGGCACTCGGCCTTCTTTAGCTCCAGGATCACGGCCGCTCCTGCTCCCCGAGGGGCTTCAGCTTCTGGGCCAGCTCACCTGCGGGCGGAGGGGAGAGGCTCGGCTACGTCCCTGGGGCGGCCCCCCAGCCACCCCCGACCCTGTGCCCCTCGAGGCAGAATGAAGGGTCTGGGAAGGTGACCCCCAAGGGCTGACACAGTGGGGTCTCAGGCAGCACCACGTCCGGTCAAGGTCCGCCTGACCCCGTCCCCACTGGGACTCAGGGGGAGGCGGTGTTACCTAGGACAGTGGCCACCATCTGGCTGGTCTTGTCCATGTTCATCTCCAGCACGGAGTCGGCATGCGTGCGGAACCCCAGCAGGCGGGACTTCAGGGCCTGCAGCCTCACCAGCTCCCTGAGGATCACGCAGTTCTCCTGGAACCCAGAGACGGAAGGCGCTGGGGACCGAGGGCCATGCCCTCCCCGCGGGCCCCGGGCCAGGTCTCTGCAGGCGGGCAGGGCTCCCAGGCCACTGGTGGGCACAGCCAATCCCCCTCCCTCCTCCTCCTGGCCCGGATTTCTAGACACTTTGGTGCTGTCCTAACACGTGGTCTTTATTAACACAGGTCCTTTTGGAACTGGAAACGGCATGAACGTGATGGGCTCTAAGGCCAAGGGCAGGAAGAAATGCGGCCAGTCTTTCCAGGAGCCACCAAGGGGCCTCCCCGGGCTCAACAAGACAAACACGGCTGCCGTGCAGACAGTAGCTCAACCCCACGGCACCCGAACACCCAGCCCCTGGACAGTGAGACACCTGTTGCTGCAGGTGACCCGTGGCTCACTGATGAGGCCCGGCCCCAGGCGTACGCCACCTTCTCTGGGGCCACCTCTCTGGTCTGCAGTGGGGTTCTCCTGGGAGCCCCCAGTCACCACAGGACCAGCGTGGCCTGTCTGTAGCCCAAGAAGGTGGGGACACAAGACTGTCCCCCATGCCCCCCGCATCACCCGCGAGGCCGAGCGAGCACCAGTGGTGTCTGCGGGGAAGATGAAGGGCTCACGCACAGCCCCCATCTACAGAAGCACAGACTGCAGCCACATGCGCTATGGAACAAACACAAGTGTCCATGCAGGACCCGATGTCTGAATGTCAAGGCCATGCCCGGGCCACAGTGAGAAGGTGCATCCCCCATGCAAGCCACAGAGAGGGGATGGGGGGGCCATCTGCGATTCTGAGCTCATCGGGTATCACCCCAGAGGGAGAGGGAGAGGGAGAGAGGTAGACAGAAGTACAGAGGGAGAGAAAGAGAGAGGGAGGGAGACACGTCTCTCCCTTCCCTGGGGGTTCTCTAGTGCAGCCAAGGCTGAAAACCACTGCATTTTGGGAGATGGGTCCTCGTGGAAGAGTTAAATAGTAGCTCATGGCATTATCGACACATATTAAAAAGGCCCCAAATCTTGGGGAGTCAGGGAGGGGAGTGTCGGCTGCCTCGTAAACGAGGAGAGATTGGGCATCAGGGGAGGTGCCTGTGCAGCCTGCGCCCAGGGCCCCACAGACTTCATCTCCCAGCGGTGGTCCTGGGTTGGAAGTCAGCGGGGAGGTCAGGCTGTCCAAGCATCAACGTTGACTTCAGGGCTGATCTAAAAGGCGCCTGGTGTTTGTTGAAGCAGAAAAAAGAGAAAGCAGTAGGGAGAGGATGGGAGTGGGAGGGGGAGGGAGCCCCCCTCCTCAGCACTTCTACCGCTCTCCCTCTCTCTCTCCCTTTCTCCCTCTCTCCCTCTACCTCGCTGCCTCTCCCTCTCCCTCTCCCTCCATCTCTCCCCCTGCCTCTCTCCCTCCCTCTCTCCCTGTCTCTTTCCCTGTCCCTCTCTCTCTCTCCCTCTTTCCTTCCCCCTCTCCCTCTCCCCCTTTCCCTCTCCCTCTCCCCCTCTCCCCCTCTCCCTTCCTCTCTCCCTGTCCCTGTTTCCCTGTTCCGCACGCTCTGGCTCTATCTCTTTCCCTCTCCCTCTCCCTCCACCTCCTTCCCTCTCTGGAGAGGGAAGGAGGTGGAGGGAGAGGGAGAGAGAGATGGAGAGGGAGGGGGAGAGGGAGAGAGAGATGGAGAGGGAGGGGGGAGAGGGAGAGAGAGGGGGGAGAGGGAGAGAGTGATAGAGGGAGGGAGCGAAAGATGTCTCTCCCTCCCTCCCTCTCTCCCTCCCTCTCTCCCTCTCCCTCCCTCCTTCTCCTCCCTCTCCCTCTCGCTCCAACTCTCCTTCTCCCTCCGTCTCTCCATCTCCCTCACTCCCTCCCAGAGAGGCAGAGATAAGGCAGAGGGAGAGAGGGAGAGGGAGAGATGGAGGGAGAGGAAGAGGGAGGGAGAGGGAGGGAGAGGGAGAGGGAGAGAGGGAGGGAGAAAGAGGTCTCTTCCTCCCTCCCTCTCCCTCTCTCCTCCTTCTCTCCCTCTCTCCCTCTCCCTCTCTCTCTCCCTGTCCCTGTTTCCCTGTTCCGGTCTCCCTCTCCCTCTGTCCCTCTCCCTTGTCTCTGCCTCTCCCTCCATCTCTCCCTCTCTGAGAGGGAGTGAGGGCGAGGGAGAGATGGAGGGAGAGGGAGTGACAGAGGGAGGAAGAGGGAGAGAGGAAGGGAAAGGGCGAGGGAAGGAGAAGGGGAGACGGAGGGAGGGTGAGAGGGAGAGTCGGAGGAGAGAGGGAGAGGAGGGAGGGAAGAAGAGACCATTTTCCCTCTCCCGCTCTCCCTCTCTCTCTCTCTCTCTCTCCCTCTCTCTCTCTCTCTCTCCCTCTGTCCCTCTCTCTCTTCCTCTCTCCCTCTCCCTCCATCTCTCCCTCTCCCTTATCTCTGCCTCTCCCTCCATCTCTCCCTATGTGGGAAGGAGTGAGGGAGATGGAGACATGGAGGGAGAGGGAGAGTTGGTGGAAGAGGGAGAGGGAGGAGAAGGAGAGAGGGAGGGAGAGAGGGAGAGACGTCTTCGCTCCCTCCCTCTATCCCTCTCTCCCTTTCCCCTCTCTCCCTTCCTCTCCCCCCTCCCTCTCCTGCTCTCCCTCTCCCTCTTTCCCTCTCCCTCTCCCTCCACCTCGTTCCATCTCTGGAGAGGGAAGGAGGTGGAGGGAGAGGGAGAGGGAAAGAGGGAGAGGGAGAGCGGAACAGGGAAACAGGGACAGGGAGAGAGGGAGGGAGAGGGAGAGAAGGAGGACAGAGGGAGGGAGAGGGAGAGAAGGAGGACAGAGGGAGAGGGAGGGAGGAAGAGACCTCTTTCCCTCTCCCTCTCCCCCCCTCTCTCTCCCTCTCCTCTCCATATCTCTCTCCCTCTCTTCCTCTCCCTCCCTCTCCCTCCATCTCTCCCTCTCCCTTGTCTCTGCCTCTCCATCTCTCCCTCTCTGGGAGGGAGTGAGGGAGATGGAGAGACGGAGGGAGCGGGAGAGTTGGAGGGAGAGGGAGAGGGAGGAGAAGGAGGGAGGGAGAGGGAGAGGGAGGGAGAGAGGGAGAGAGGGAGAGAGGGAGGGAGGGAGAGAGGGATAAAGGGAGGGAGGGAGAGAAGGAGGGAGGGAGGGAGGGAGAGACGTCTTTCACTCCCTCCCTCTATCCCTCTCTCCCTCTCCCCCCTCTCTCTCCCTCTCCCCCGCCTCCTGCTCTCTCTCCCTGTCCCTCCACCTCCTTCCCTCTCCAGAGAGGGAAGGAGGTGGAGGGACAGGGAGAGGGAAAGAGGTAGAGGGAGGGCGTGCGGAACAGGGAAACAGGGACAGGGAGAGAGGAAGGGAGAGAGAGACAGGGAAGAGGGACGGGGGAGGCGGGAAGAGGGAGCGGGGAGGCAGGAGAGAGACGGGGGAGAGGGAGGAGGTAGAGGGAGGGGGTGGGGAGAGGGAGAGGGATGTGGGAGAGCGAGGGGGAGACGGAGGTGGAGAGGGAGTTGGGAGAGGGACGGGGAGAGGGACGGGGAGGGGGGAGAGGGAGGGGGCGAGGGACGAGAGGAAGCAGGGAGAAAAGAGAGAAAGAACACACCATCTACATTTCTGTCAAATGACACCGGGGATCCTTACACAACCAGGAGAAAATAACACAGCGAGGCTCTTTCTCAGCTGGAACTGGAACTGCAGATGGGGCCAAACACCACCAGGGTGGCCACACATGTCCAGCTGCCGCCCCAGCCCCCTGAGTCTGGTCACCAGGGCTCTGAGTGTTTGCTCCAGGGACCTGGGGTTCACACTGTCACCCTGGAGGTCGGGCCTAGACAGCAGGGCCCTGGGCTGGACACACAGGGGGAAAAGCATCCCCACAGGACAGCTTGTGCGAGCCGATTCAGCTGCGAGATTCTAGAGGCCCGGGATCACCCTGTGGCCCATGAAACCCAGGAGCCAGGAGGGTCTTGCATCGGGATTCCTGTCCGTTGGACTGTAACGTTTATGTAAGGAATCTTGGAAACAGTGGTAACAAGACTGAATTCGAACGAGCTTTAGGATATTATGGACCACTCCGAAGTGTGTGGGTTGCTAAAAACCCTCCCGGCTTCGCTCTTGTTGAAAATGAAGATCCCCGAGATGCAGCGGATGCTGTCTGAGAACTAGACGGGAGAACACTCTGTGGCTGCCAAGTAGAGTGAACCTGTCGAATGGGGAAAGGAGAAGTCGAAATCATGGCCGCCTCCTTCTTGGGGTCGTCGCCCTCGAGATGATTATCGGAGGAGGAATCCTCCCCCTCACCACACATCTCCAAGACGGAGAAGCTTCTCTCGCAGCCGGAGCAGGTCCCTTTAGTAGATATAGGAGAAGAGAGAGATCACTGTCCCAGGAGAGAAATCGCAAGCCGTCCCGATCTTTCTCTAGGTCTCCTAGCCGATCCAGGTCAAATGAAAAGAAATAGCAGACCACTTTGCAAGAGGAGTGGTGCACAGGAAATAACTTCATTTGACAGGAGTATGTACAGAAAATTCAAGTTTCGTTTGAGACTTCTGAAGCTTGATGCACTTTTTAAATGTTTTAGCTGTTCACATTTGTTTGTCTCTTGGGACAGTGACACATAAAGGTGTCATTCTCTATGGTTTGAAATGGGTCATATGAGGCATGTAATATGAAGAATTGTTTCTTTACAATGTTCTCTTAAGCAAAATTGAATTTGCTTTGAATTTTTGGTCTTGCCTAGACTGATAATAAAACTCTAACTCCTGCCCACCTAAAGTGTGATGTTTATTATTATGGAAACAACACTGGCAAACATTGAAAAGACTTTCTGTAGCTGGGATATGGTATGCAGCTGTAGTTAAGCAAGCAGTCTTTAAAAGGTGCTGTGAACACAAGCCAGCAGGTAGAAATGAAAGCCGCACACTTACCCTAGATTAGAGGGTTAAGAATTCCACTAGTCTTCACACTGGACAAGAGGTTGTCCAGTGAGTTTAGAATCTAAGAAGTTTCAAGGAAGTTAGTTTCCCTTTGAGTTAGGTCATAAGTCCCCTCTGTGATTGCTGTACATGAATACATAGCTCTTTGTAGTGTTTTTTGGAAGTTGAGATTATCAAGATACCTGTCTTGCCAGATGAGTATATTGTAGAGCTGAACTTTGAGTTACTGTGCAATTTTTTTTTTCATGCTGTCATTTGTAATATGTTTTGTGAGACTCCTTGAGATTAAAGTTTTGGTTCCAAAAGGAACAAAGAAAAAAAAAAAAGGATCCACCTGCCGATGCAGGGGACACGGGTCCGAGCCTTGGTCCAGGAAGATCCCATGTGCCGCAGATCAACTAAGCCCGTGGGCCACAACTATTGAGCCTGCGCTCTAGATCCTGGGAGCCACAACTACTGAGCCCCCATGCCACAACTACAGAAGCCCGCACAGCTAGAGCCCATGCTCCGAAACAAAAGAAGCCACTGTAATGAGAAGCACGTGCCCGCAACAAAGAGGAGCCCCTGCTCGCCGCAACTAGAGAAAGCCCGTGTGCAGCAATGAAGACCCAACGCAGCAAAAAAAAAAAAAAAAAAAAAAAAAAAAAAAGACGATACTGGTCAGGTGATCAAGGGTAAAATTGTTTGTCACAAGTCCCGTTGATGGTGTGTATCCTTGATGTGTGTATCCTTGATGGTGTGTATCCTTGATGATGTGACCTGAGGAGAATGACATTTTTATCTCTGTCTGGATCTTCCGCCCCAAACCCCATAACTCCAGCCCAACCATAAGAAAAACATCAGAAAACCAACAGACAAACAAATTGAGGGACAAAATACCTGACCAGTCCTCCTCAAAACTTTCAAGGTATCAAAACCCAGGGATGTCTGAGAAATGTCACAGCCCAGAGGAGACTGGGACAGAAAAAGGCTGTTAGGGGAAAGCTAGGGAAATTCTAGTAAAGTGTGGACTTTAGTTAATAATAACCTATCCATCTCGGTTCCTTAGTTGGATAAGCATGTCGTACTAACGTGTTGGAAATAGGGTTACTGGGTCGGGGGTCCACAGCACTCTGTACACTCTGTACAGATCTTTGCAACTTCTTTGTAACTCTAAGCTGTTCTAAAATTAAGCAACTACTAAACAGAGATAAGAATGTTATTTCCCTGATTTGAACATGCCTGAGTTTGTTTTCATGGTCACATTTGTGCTATCTGGATGTGTCTTGGAATCAGTAGCAAAGGAGAGTTGCCAGCCCCTGGGAAGATGCGGCTGGTTTGCAGGTGGCTTGCTCTGGAGCTGAAGACCACGGTGGGAAGTCTGCAGCCTCGGGCTGCACTTAGAACCATGGGAGGGGATGGGCCAGCTCAGTTAGGGATGGAACCTATAAATAAAACTCTTTTTCTTTTCCATTATGGCTTATCACAGGATATTGAATATAGTTCCCTGTGCTAGACAGTAGGACCTTGTAGCTTATCCATCCTATATTTAATAGTTTGTGTCTGCTAACCCCAAACTCCCAATCCAACCCTTCCTCCCTCTTTCTCCCCCTTGGCAACCACAAGTCTGTTCTCTATGTCTGTGAGTCTGTTTTTGTTTCGTAGACAAGTTCATTTGTGTCGTATTTTAGATTTCACATATAAGAGAGATCATATATGTGTCTTTCTCTTCTGACTTACTTCACTTAGTATGATAATCTCTAGGTCCATCCACGACGTTGCTGCAAATAGCATTATTTCATTCTTTTTATGGCTGAATATATTCCATTGTATATATGTACCACATCTTCTTTATCCATTCATCCATCAGTGGACATTTAGGTAGCTTCCACATCTTGCTTATTATAAATAGTGATGCAATGAACATTGGGGTGCATGTATCTTTTCTTTCTTTCTTTCTTCTTTCTTTCTTTCTTTTTCTTTCCTTCTCTCTTTATTTTTTTGTCACACAGCATGTGGGATCTTAGTTCCCTGGCCAGAGATGGAACCCATGCTCCCTGCACCAGAAGCACAGAGTCTTAACCACTAGACCACCAGGGAAATCCCAGGGGTGTATGTATATTTTTGAATTAGAGTTTTCTCCAGATCTATGCCCAGGAGTGGAATTGCAGGACCCTATGGCAGCTGTATCTGTTCTCTGCACGTCTCACATCAACCACCTGCACTCCAATCCTTGCTCTCAACGTCATCTTCGGGGAACATAACCTGCGACAGGGACCTTGACAAGAAGAAATGGCTCAGGGAAAAGCTACCTGCACAGGGAGGAGATAGAGGTCATCGACCCTGGGGTGCGGCGGGGAGAGTGGGCACAGAGATTTGTCATTTTCATCCCTGATACTCAGCCCTCCTGGCTGCCCCACTCTAGGTCACCTCGGGAAACAGAGGTGACCCGGTTAGAGTCCCAGCCTGTGCAGGAATCTAGGGGCACCAGCGGGTCTGAATAATATTAGTGCAGGGTCTCCCCCATGGCACTGGGGTTATTTGGGGGGTGTCATTCTCTGCTGGGGGCCCCTCCTGGGCACTGTGTGGGGTTTAGCAGCATCCCTGTCCCCACCCATTTGATTCCAGGGGCCCCTCCCCCCCAGTTGTGACAACCACAGATTTTCCCCAGACATCACCGAAGAACTGGGTGAGGCGGAAGCAGGATGGACCTGGGTGAGGACAGCTGTGTTGAAGCAACCAGCCTGGCTTAGGGCAAGGTCTGCCCCAGTCCCGTCAGAGCCTGCATTTAGAACTGCCCCTTCCCTCTCCCACCTCCCATGCCCTGCAGTGGTCTCCGAGACATCATCCCCATGTAACAAATCATACCTTCTCAGTTTACTGTCCCCAGCACCTAGAAGAGTGTCTGCTATGTAGTAGATGCTTCATAAATACTTGCTGAATAAAGGAGTTGAATAAAGGGATGAGTGGATGAATGAATGAAGGTTACCATGGAAGGAGGGGGGAGATTCCCTTTCTGGCTCTCGGGGGTTGGGATCTCAAGTGAAAGATCCATCCTAAATAGGCTGACCAGCCTTCTGGGGTTCCCCAGAAATGAGGGTTTCCCCACAGTTCCAGTGCTCAAACCTGAGCGGTCCTGGGCAAACTGGGGGCGGGTGTTGGTCACCCTGTGTAAACACAGTAACAATTCCAACTGCAATAGCAATGGCCAAGGACCTCTACGGTCTTATTGACCAGGCCCAGTTCTTTACCTGGCGGGGAAGGGTGGGCCGGGATTGGAATTCCGGTGATCCAGGGTGGGCGGGTGAGGGCACACCCCGGGCTTGTGTAGGGGAGTCCAGGAAGGTTCTGGAGGAAGTGACAGTGACACAGGAGGGAGGGAGAGAGGAGCCTAAGGAAGAACATCCCACACGACAACGTGTGCCAATGGCCCTGGGCCCAAGGTCACACCTGACCAGGGCTTGCTTTTTTTTTTTTTCTAATTTACTTTTTCCCACATGGATATGCAATTGTCCTAATGCCATTTATTGAAAACTCCTTAATTTCCCCACTTTCTGTCATATCAAGTTCTCATCTATCTGTTTCTGGACCTTTATTCTCTACCATAGAGCTATACGTCCCATCCTTGCACCACTAGGGCTGTTTCATCACTATAACTTTATTTTTTATTCATTTATTTCTTTGGCCGTGCCGGGCGGCATGTGGGATCTTATTTCCCTGACCAGGGATCGAACCCGCACCCCTTGCAGTGGAAGCTCAGAGTCTTAATCGCTGGGCCTCCAGGGAAGTCCCCAGGGCTTGCTTTGACATCCATCGAATGGTGGCGGGTGGGCACGGGGAGCAGCTGTCTGTGAGCCATCCTGTGTAGAAATGCAGGGTGGAGGGCAGGACAGCTGGAGCGGGAGAGGAAGAGGCGGGGGAGGGAGGGAAGGATGGCGGGCGGGCGAGAGACAGAGAGTTTCCGGAGACACTAGCTCTGGCCTTGTCCTAGGGCATGAAAGCTGAAAATAGCTCCTAGTGCCGGGAGCCTTGGAGCTGGAGCCTGGGATCCAGGGTGACTGGCTCTCCTCCCTGGTGTGTGTGTGGGAGGGGGGGTGGGCTCTGGACTTCTCAGGCTGGGAATGGGGTGCACGGAGCAGGGACGGAGCAGGGACCCTTCTCTCTGGGACCTCGCGGGCCATCCTTAGCTCACAAAGCTGAGCCACTCCTGGCCTTATGAGTGGGGGGCTTATCCTCCCTGTCCCCTGGATCACACCCCCTCACACACAACTTCCCCTTGTGTGCTCCCAGCAACCAAGAGAATCTGTTTTTAAAAGATTTGGGGGAGGGGGGGTAAACATACAAACAAGAGCAGAATGGATACTTTTTCAGAATGGGAATGGCTCTGTGTAACCCCATCCCCAGGGTAACCAGAGTCCTGACCTCTAACACCCTTGACGAGTCAGCCTTGGTCTGGACTTGCAGACCCACGGAAGCTTCCTCATCCCCTCCTTCAGACCCCGTCTCTCCCTCAGCGTCTTTGTGAGAGGCACCCGGGGAAGTGGGACTGCTAGGTTGTACTGCTGCTAGAACTCCACCTGGGCTCCACCAGGTTCCAGCCCCCCGCCCTGTGCACCTCTCTGACCCTGAGGCACCTCAACTGGTAGGAGCGGCATCACCTTCCCTCCCGGGACCTGTGACACTTAAGGGAGACACAGAAAGGACAAGCGTTTGGCTCCCTGGCTGGCAAAGAGCAGGTGCTCAATTGTCATAAGTGTCCGTATCAGTGAGGGTTCTCCAGACAAACAGAATCCATAGGGTGTGTGTGTATATACACACACACGTACATATGTACACGCATACAAAAATATACAGCTGTGTATATATGCAGTACGCATACAGACATATACACATATAGTATATGCAATACGCAAATACATATATACACACATATACATAAAATGCATAGTTTGTATATATACAGTATGTCTACACACATATACACATAATATATACAATAGACACATACATATACACTATACATACACACATATGAAATGCATAGTTTGTATATATATACAGTATGTACACATACGTATAAGATATGCAATATACACACCTAGGTACGTCTATATCATACATATATACACACATACAAAGATATTTAGGTGTGTATATATACAGTATACATACATACACATAATATATGCAATACATACACGTACATACATATAGACACACATATACACCTACATATAAAAGCATGTAGAATAAAAATATATATGTACTGCCATCTATAAATTCGTCGTATATATACATACACATATCATATGTAGGATACATACACATACATATATACAATGTATACACACACATACACACCTATATGTAAATATGTGCATGTACATACACATATAAATACATAGGCAAGTGTGTATCATTTCCTCTAAGATCAGGAACAAGACAAGGATGTCCACTCTTGCCACTTTTATACAACATAGTTTTGGAAGTCCTAGCCACAGCAATCAGAAAAGAAAAAGCAAATAAATGGACCCAAATTATAAAAGAAGAAGTAAAACTATCACTGTTTGCAGATGACATGATACTATACATAGAAAATTGTAAAGATGCTACCAGAAAACTACTAGAGCTTATCAATGACTCAGTAAAGTTGCAGGATACCCAGAAGTCTGTTGCATTTCTACATACTAACAATGAAAGATTGAAAAGAGAAATTAAAGAAACAATCCCATTTACCATCACCTCAAAAAGAATAAAATACCTAGGAATAAACCTACCTAAGAAGACAAAAGACCTGTAGTCCAAAAACTATAAGACACTGATGAAAGAAATCAAAGGTGACACAAACAGATGGAAAGATATTCCATGTTCTTGGATTGGAAGAATATTATCAAAATGACTATATTACCCAAGGCAATCTGCAGATTCAATGTAATCCCTATCAAATTACCAATGGCACTTTTCACAGAGCTAGAACAAAAAAGTCTTAAAATCTGTATGGAGACACAAAAGGTCCTGAATAACCCAAGCAATCTTGAGAAAGACAAACAGAGTTGGAGCAATCAGGCTCCCTGATTTCTAACTATACTACAAAGCCACAGTCATGAAAACAGTATGGTAGTGGCACAAAAACAGAAATATAGATCAGTGGAACAGGATAGAAAGTCCAGAGATAAACCCACACACCTATGGTCACCTAATCTATGACAAAGAGGCAAGACTATACAATGGAGAAAAGACAGTCTCTTCAATAAATGGTGCTGGGAAAACTGGACAGCTTCATGTAAATAAAAAAAAACCTCAACATGGATAAAAGACCTAAATGTAGGACCAGATACTATATAACTCTTAGGGGAAAACATAGGCAGAATGCTTTGCGACATAAATTTCAGTAATATTTTTCCTTATCTCCTAGAGTAATGGAAATAAAAACAAAAATTAAAAAATGGGGCCTAATTAGACTCAAAAGCTTTTGCACATCAATGGAAACCATAAACAAAATGAACAGACAACCCATAGAATGGGAGAAAATATTTGCAAACAATGTGACCAACAAGGGATTAATCTCCAGAATTTACAAGCAGCTCGTGTGGCTCAAAATCAAAAAGTAAACAACCCAATCAAAAAATGGGCATAAGACCTAAATTGACATTTCTGCAAAGAAGGCATGCAGATGGACAAGAGTCACATGAAATTTGCTCAACATTGCTAAGTATTAGAAAAAGGCAAAGCAAACTACAGTGAGATATCACCTCACACCAGTCAGAAAGGCCATCATCAAAAAATCTGCAAACAATAAATGCTGGAGAGGGTGTGGAGAAAAGGGAACACTCTTGCACTGCTGGTGGGAATGTGAATTGGTTCAGCCACTATGGAGAACAGTATGGAGGTTCCTTAAAAAACTACAAATAGAACTACCATATGACCCAGCAATCCCACTACTGGGCATATACCCTGAGAAAACCAAAATTCAAAAAGAGTCATGTACCAAAATGTTCATTGCAGCTCTATTTACAATAGCCCAGAGATGGAAACAACCTAAGTGCCCATCATCAGATGAATGGATAAAGAAGATGTGGCACATATATACAATGGAATATTACTCAGCCATAAAAAGAAACGAAATTGAGCTATTTGTAATGAGGTGGATAGACCTAGAGTCTGTCATACAGAGTGAAGTAAGTCAGAAAGAAAAAGACAAATACCGTATGCTAACACATAAATATGGAATTTAAGAAAAAAAATGTCATGAAGAACCTAGGGGTAAAGCAGGAATAAAGACGCAGACCTCCTAGAGAACGGACTTGAGGTTATGGGGAGGGGGAAGGGTGAGCTGTGACAGGGTGAGAGAGAGTCATGGACATATACACACTAACAAACGTAGTAAGGTAGATAGCTAGTGGGAAGCAGCTGCATGGCACAGGGATATTGGCTCGGTGCTTTGTGACAGCCTGGAGGGGTGGGATAGGGAGGGTGAGAGGGAGGGAGACGCAAGAGGGAAGACATATGGGAACATATATTTATGTATGACTGATTCACTTTGTTATAAAGCAGAAACTAGCACACCATTGTAAAGCAATTATACCCCAATAAAGATGTTAAAAAAATAAATAAATAAATAAATGTTGGAGAGGGTGTGAAGAAAAGGGAACCTTCTACACTGTTGGTGGGAATGTAAATTGGTACAGCCACTATGGAGAACAGTATGGAGGTTCCTTAAGAAACTAAAAATGGAGCTACCATATGATCCAGCAATCCCACTCCTGGGCATATGTCTGGAGAAAAACATGGTTCGAAATTATACATGCACCCAATGTTCATGGCAGCACTGTCCACAATATCCAAGACATGGAAGCAACCTAAATGTCCACCAAAAGAGGAATGGATAAAGATGAAGTGGTACATATATACAATGGTATATTACCCAGCCATAAAAAAAGAATGAAATAATGCCATTTGCAGCAATATAGATGGACCTGTAGATTATCATACTAAATGAAGTAAGTCAGACAAAGTCAAATATAATATGATATCACTTATATGTGGAATCTTAAAATAATGATACAAATGAACTTATTTACAAAACAAACAGACTGACAGACTTAGAGCATGAACTTTTGGTTACTGGGGAGGGAGGGGTGGGGGGAGGGATAGATAGGGAGTTTGAGATTGACACGTACACACTGCTGTATTTAAAATACATAACTAACAAGGACCTACTGTATAGCACAGGGAACTCTGCTCAATATTCCGTAATAACCTAAATGGGAAAGGAATTTGAATAAGTACTTATACATGTATATGTATAACTGAGTCACTTTGCTGTACACCTGAAACTAACACCACATTGTTAATCAATGATACTCCAATATAAATAAAAATTTAAAAAATAAAGATAATGAGATTCCTTTAAAAAAATAAAACATACACATCTTGACATTAAAATACCGAAAAAAACCCCATGTTCCAGAAGGATATCAACAATATATTATTCATATAAAGTTTATAAATTAATAGAAGCCTATTATGTATTTTAATTAACATTATTTATATATGAGTTCATTAAGTTACTCTTTATTAATATTTATATACATTTATATATATTTATAGTAATAACAATATATAAATGGTCTGGGTGAATTCCCAAGAAGATGAAAAACATGGAAATTTATAGAAATGAGGGGAGTTGTAGAGGAGTAGTTATCTAAAATCTGAGAGTGAAAGGAACTGTAATTGCTAACTCTAATTTTTCTTCCTTTTCTTTTTACAGGCATATAAATGCCAATCATTTTTAAAATCTCATAGTTGGTATGTGCCTGAAAGTTACCAGCCATACCTTTTATTTATTTGAATATTATTTTATAAGATTGGAATTAACATTAAAATGGAAACAAAAAAATGTGTAGACATAGATTTTTATAGAGCGAGTTCCATGGAGGCCAATGCAAGGAGGGGAGACATTTTGAGAAAGAATTACTTTGAACTTGACTTGCAGGTTGATAACTGTTGGGGAAGGGAGTTTAATGCAACATAAACTAAGAAATGTTATTTTATTTCCTTCTAGCCTTTGAAATGTTTCAACTGAATTTAGTAGTCTAAAACTTGGCACTGAAGAGCTAGTAAATATATTCATTAAATTCAGCAAATAAGTGGAACCCCTTTTCCACTTGATGACAAGGTAGATAATCTTCATGCTTCCTGAATTCTCCCTTAGGATTGATATTACTGGAGGTGTGTGTATGTTGGTGTTATGGCCCCACTGGGTCATTACTTTTCTAGTTTCATTACTTCATTTGTTAGATCTGCTCTCAAAGGGTCAGTTTACTGGTTGAGTTTTGTCTCAATGCAATGCCAGCTTTAGTATGTCAGAGCTGTTACAATCCCTGAGATTGGTTTTAACCCCAGCTCTGACTTTGTCTGTCTCTGTGCCATTTTTTTCTATCTGCAAAATGGGGACAACTACTGTAGAAGGTTAATGCATGCAAAGGTGTTAATACAAGTAATATCCTTATAAGAGTGAGTGGCATGCTCAATAAAAGTAAAAAGAAAACAATAATATTCGTGGGGGTTCTCTCAGTCATTCTGTATTTCTGTCTGCAGCTTCTTTTTCTAATGACTGGAGCAAAGCCAGGTTTTCAATACAATATCCTCTTTAACTTTATCATATTACTATTATAAATAGAGAGCTTATCCTTTTTGGTTCAAATCCTTCAGTGTTTCTTAGAAATATTTATGACAATGATAAAACTCACAACATTTCACTGGGCAAGCTGCCTCTGATATATTTTGTTTTCTAGACTTAAACCTACTGCAAGTTTGAATCCTCTTTGGTATGAGCTGTGCTTTTCTTTCTCAAAGGGCAAGAATACATCACTGTATTATTTCTAAGAATATCTTTTATATTAAATCTGACACCAGCCTTTCCTTTACTCATACTGAATGATGTCACTTCAGAAAGCATTTGAAGACTTGCATAAGAAACATTTCAGGGAGGAAGATACATAGCAAAATTGTGGAGGTAAGAATGGATGTAGGTATTTTCTGCTTTTTACAATACTGGAATAGCTTGTAACAGATTAATTCAACTGCTGGAAAAAAAATAGGTAAGTTCGTTAAATTAAAAGAATATTATTTGTGGGCATCAGAGAGACACAAAGCTAGAGTAGATGTGATGGACTAAGTCCTAAAAGAAGGAAATGCATCATTGTGAGTCTGATACTCTGCACCACTTTTTCACTTAGGTAACTGCCAATTCATAAGCCAAATTATCAAAACACAGTAATATAGATCTATCTCACCACCATAGCCAATTAAATGTTGGCCAAAGAAGCTAGAGAAAAAAGAACACATAAGGCATGAGTACACTTATATAAATTTAAAGGATTTTTTGTTGGTAGGAGTAATTATTTTAAAGAGAATGAGGTTTAGTTCACAGGAGGGTTCATATGAGAAGAATCTGGTATGCTAGTTATGACCAATTTCTCCATCTACTGATAGCTAGATGGGTGTCCTTCCTTGTGAAAATATACAATTTGTGAACTCTGTATGTCTGACTTTAGTAAATATGCCACTAATAGTTAAAATTTTCCATTTGTCAATGTTAGGAAACAAAATCTTGTGTCCTAACTAGTGCTTGGTTCAATGCAATGACAATATGCACATTCAGTCACAGTAATTAATAGAAAAAGAGACTTACTTTTACTTAAAAGGAAATAAACTTTATCTTCTGATGGGAAAATTAGGAAATTAGCTTCATTAATTCTTCCTCTCCTTCACCTGTCTGCCTGCCTGCCTTCCTTATTTTTTCTTTTACTCTTTCAACAAATATTTCTCATCTATACTCTGCCAGATGCTGTACATAATATCTGGGCATTCTGTCAACATTGAACTATTTTTGGTGAGATGAGAATCTCAATTTACAAAATAAGATCATGGAGAAGAAATCTATCAGATAGAAAATTCAGACAAAATATTTGTAGGAGAAGTGAGAGGCTCTAGTGCTATATAAGTCAAGGGAAGAAAGGATTGAAAGAGGGAGCAATTATTTGAAGGAAGGGATGTAGATATCTTAATTGGAGAGATGGGGGAAAATGGAGAGGAGGGTGGAACTACTAAATGGGAGGTTAGGCAGTCGGCAGTCAGAACCCTAAATGGAAACAATGCTTTCAGCAAGTTAGATTTGAGCTAAAGATGTATATGTGGTTCTGCGGTTTAGAGTTTGTGATTGCTTGTCTTTAGATCAAAGAGAATGGAACATGTACAGGCATACCTCGGAGGTATTGTTGTTTGGTTTCAGACCACTGCAATAAAGAAAATACCACAATAAAGTGAGTCCCAAATTTTAAAAAATTTCCCAGTTCATATAAAAGTTATTTTTACACTATAATCTGTTAAATTGCAGTAGCATTATGTCTAAAAAGACAATGTACATACCTTAATTGAAAAATACTTTATTGCTAAGAAATGCTAAACATAATCTGAGTCTTCAACAAGTAAACAAAGTAATCTTTTTGCTAGTGGAGGGTCTTGCCTTGATGTTGATGGCTACCAACTGACCAGGGTGGTGGTTGTTGAAGGTTGGGATGGCTGTGGCATTCCTTAAAATAAGACACCAATGAAGTTTCCCATATCAACTGACTCTTCCTTTCATGAACAATTTCTCGATAACATGCAATGCTGTTTGACAGCATTTTACCGACAGTAGACTTCTTTCAAAATTGGAGTCAATCCTCTGAAACCCTGCCACTGCTTTATCAACTAAATTTATCTAATATTCTAAATCCTTCGTTGTCATTTGAACAATCTTCAGAGCATCTTTACCAGGAGGAGATTCCACCTCAAGAAAACACTATCATTGCTCATCCATAAGAAGCAACTCCTTATCTGTTAAAGATTTATCCTGAGATTACAGCAATTCAGTCACATCTTCAGGCTCCACTTCTAATTCCAGTTCTCCTGCTACTTTCAAAGTCACCCATTAGGGTTGGGATCAACTTCTTTCAAACCCATGTTGATATTTTGACCTTTTCTCATAAATCACAAATGTTCTTAATGGCATCTAGAATGTGGAGAATTTTTTCCAGAAGGTTTTCAATTTATTTTGCCCAGGTCCATAAAAGGAATCACTATCTATGTCAGCTATAGCTTTATGAAGTGTATTTTTTAAATAAGACTTGAAAGTCAAAACTTCTCTTTAATCCATTGGCTACAGAATACATGTTGTGTTAGCAGGCATGAAAACAACACGAATCTCATTGTATATCTCCATCAGAGCTCTTCGGTGACCAGATGCATTGTCAATGAACAGTAGTATTTTGAAAAGAATCTTTTTCTGAGCAATAGGCTTCAAAGGTGGGCTTAAAATATTCAGCAAACCATGCTATAAACAGATGTGTTGTCATCCAAGCTTTGGTGTTCTATTTATAGAGCACAGGCAGAGTAGATTGAGCATAATTCTTAAGGACCCTAGGATTTTCAGAATGGTAAATTATTGGCTTCAACTTCAAGTCACCAGCTGCCTTAGACCCTAGCTAGATAGTCAGCCTGTTCTTTGAAACCAGGCATTGACTTCTCCTCTTTAGCTATGAAAGTCCTAGATGGCATCTTCTTCCAGTATAAGGTTGTTTTGTCTACATTGAAAATCTGTTGTTTAGGGTAGCCACCTTCATTAAGGACCTCAGCTAGATCTTCTTGATAACTTGCTGCAGCTTCTAAATCAGCACTTGCTGCTTCATCTTGCATGCACTTAACATTAATGGAGACAACTTATTTCCTTAAGCCTCATGAACCAGTCTCTGCTAGCTTCAAACTTTCCTTCTGCAGCTTCCTCACCTCTCTCAACCTTCATGGAATTGAAGAGATTTAGGACCTTCCTCTGAAGAGATTTAGGGCCTTCCTCTGGATTAGTCTTTAGCTTAAGGGAATGTTGTGACTGGTTTGATTTTTTGATGCAGACCACTAAAACTTTTTCCATATCAACAATAAGGCTGCTTTGCTTTCTTGTGTTCACTGGAGTAGCATTTGTAGTTTCTTCCAAGAACTTTCCCTTTGCATTCACAAGTTGATTAACTGGCAGCACAAGAGGCCTAGTTTTCAGTCTATCTGCTTTTAACGTGCCTTCCTCACCCAGCTGCATCATTTCTAGAGTTTGATTTAAAGTAAGAGACATGTAACTCTTCCTTTCACTTGAAAACCTAGAGGTCATTGAAGGGTTATTTACTGACCTAATTTCAGTATTGTTGTGTCTCAAGAATAGGGAGGCCCAAGGAGAGGGAGAGATGGAGAATGGCCCATCGGTGGAACAGTCAGAACACACACATTTATTGATTAAATTTGCTGTCATATAGGTGTGGTTTGTGGCACCTCAAAACAATTATAATAGTAACGTCAAAGATCATTATTCGCAGATCACCATAACAAATAATAAAACATTTTGAAATAAGCAAGAATTACCAAACTGTGATGCAGAGGCTCAAAGTGAGCAAATACTGTTGAAAAATGGTGCCAATAGACTTGCTTGATGGAGGCTTGCCACAAACCTTCAATTTGTAAAACATGCAATATCTGCAAAGGGCAATAAAGCGAAGCACAAGAAAACAAGGTATGCCTGTATACATGCTAATGGAAATGGTAGAGAAGGAAAAGGTAGCAATACCAAAGAAAAGAAAGAAAAAATAATGGCATAACTTTGTTGAGATGTCAGGTACAATGGGATCCAGAGCCAGGGAGTGGAAGTGGAGGGGAAGACAGGAAAGTGTTTGGTAAGAAGACAGACGTCCCCTCCTGTTCAATAAGTAATAAAGAAAAAATAAGAGCATGTGCTGTGGGGATTGAGGGTAGGAAATTGAGGTAGTTCTGTCTTTTGGGCCTTTTAAGTTTTTGTGATATATCTGAAACATTAGTAAGAGAAAAGTATCTACATGTTCATAGAAATGTACATCTTTAAAGGATGAAATTTACTTTAGGTATATTAAATCACAATAATCCTGCCTTTAAAACGAGAAAAAATGAGTTACATTGACCTACCTCCCCTTTTTTTTTGCTTCATCATGTAACGATACAATGATAATAAAAGCTATTCAGTCTCGGGAAAAGAAGAATGCAAAAATTATAAAATTATTTGTACAAATTAAGAAAAAATTATAATTTAGATGGTGAACAACTTGTTACTGTTTTTGATGATAATCAATGTATTTATATCACACTTCATGATTTCTAGTTCCTTAGAAATTGGGTAGACTGGCACATTTTTCTCTATTAAAATGATAAATGATCTTAAGTGATAGTAATGGATATGTTTATCAAATAATAAAAGCAATAAATAAGCTAAGAGTAGTAGCTTCAGTACATACTTATTAAATGTAGGATATATTGTATTTTTATTACTAGTGATGTGGCTGTTTAAGAGAAGTAATTGTCGTGTATGATTCTTTTTACAGTTAGTTATAAATTATTTCCTTATCATGCTTTAAAGATGTCTCAAATATTATGGTTTCAGAATTAGGAAAGATCAAATGATTTTTTTTTTACAACTCATATATTTTTAAATTATCTTTATGAATCATAGCTAACCAAAAACTTCAAAATTCTGGGCCCAATAAATATTACTGACAGAATAATCATCTTAATTTAGTAATAAAGGTACTATTTTTTTAAATTTATTTATTTTTTTGCGGTACGCGGGCCTCTCACCGCTGTGGCCTCTCCCGTTGTGGAGCACAGGCTCCGGACGCGCTGGCTCAGCGGCCATGGCTCACGGACCCAGCTGCTCCGTGGCATGTGGGATCTTCCTGGACCTGGGCACGAACCCGTGTCCCCTGCATCGGCAGGTGGACTCTCAACCACTGCGCCATCAGGGAAGCCCTAAAGGTACATTTTTAGTACTATATAGCACACTAATACATACCTTTTTAAGAATATCAATCACAAATTTGCAGTATTTTTCCTGTTTGTGAAGAAGCTGCTTGTAACACTTTTTTTCCAGAGAAAGCCTTAGGCTGTGCTAAAGGATGAGGGCATGTTTCATATAGTGATAAATAACAACAAAAAATGAAACATCAAAAGTAGTGTGAACTACAACATACATGGAAATTTATTGAGATACTATTTCTAAGATTTTAAAAATCTTTAGAATTTATTCATTTTAAAAATTATTTTTAAGCAGTATCCCATATATAACAAACTCTTTTGTTAAGCCCTTTGTAATGTAGGAGTTTGAGAGGCTAATGTTCCTTTTCTAGAAGGATTATATCTATAGTGTCAGGAAGCAGCATAATCTACTTTTGATACCATTCAAGTACCACAGGGGTATAAGCTTACATTGTAAAATTTTTACTGGAACATTTGACCACTTGATTGTTGTAAAAAGTTCAAACAAAAATGAATGTTTTTTGACATTCTATTACATTAAATATTACTTTCCTCTATGTCTGATATATCTTGCTGTATTTCCTACCAAGCATATATGAAGAACTCTGAATTTATTTTCTACCATAATTATTTATCCTATATTGTGTGTTTATTTGTTTCTGTGGTATGTTAGAGAAATAAGTCTTGACTACCTTCTGGCTTTCTAATTCTTTTTCTGGATTGTGCATTCTGTTATTCACACTACATGTAGATTTTTTGTTTTCATTTTTGTCTTTATTAGGACTTCCCTGGCAGTCCAGTGATTAAGACTTTGCCTTCCAATGCAGGGGGTGTGGGTTCAATCCCCTGTCAGGGAGCTAAGATACCACATGCCTCGTGGCCAAAAACAAAAAACAAACAAACCAAAAAAACCATAAAACAGAAGCAATGCTATAACAAATTCAATAAAAGACTTTAAAAATGGTCCACATCAAAAAACATTTGGCTTTATCATCTGAAACCTCTACTTGCCTCTTTCCAAAATAAATGCTTATTCATCTATTTTTGCTTTTCTGTTTATAATACAATATAGATAATAATACTGTATGTACTTTTCAAAAATTCTTTTCTCTAAAAGATATTTTGAGTATTGCTCATGTCTTTAAGTATGATACTTTGTTTCTTTGATAGTTATGCTACCTCAGATATATGTTTTTCTTATTGTAATCCAGACCTTTGCTTGATCAGCACAGATATCTAGAGGGATATCACTCTAGTTAGTTTCCTTAGTTAAAGGA
This sequence comes from Orcinus orca, assembly GCF_937001465.1. NCBI lineage: Eukaryota > Metazoa > Chordata > Mammalia > Artiodactyla > Delphinidae > Orcinus > Orcinus orca. The sequence continues at coordinate 30,232,593 of NC_064569.1, read as the reverse complement.
GGGATGTTTTCCTGAGTGTGGAGACAATTCTGATAAGAAATAAAATGTCTTTGCTCCATGATTCTACATGAGAGTTGAGAGGACTCACATTTGAACAGGTTCTTCCATTGAATTCTCTCTCCCTTTTGTTTAAAGAGGGGGAGCTACTTTTTAATCCTACTCTCACATTCATTATATCAGAGTGGTTTCATTGTTCTTTAGTCAATTGTTTGGGAATGAAAATCCAAGGCTCATTCCATCGCCCAGCTCTCAACTCTCCCACATATATTTTGCTAATAATGAGGAATTATACTAAGAGTATTTTTTTTGATGGACTTATTCTTATTGGTGTTGAGTGGTAGATTTTATAGGTCTTTGGATTTGAACACCTTCTGATCCAATTTGCTGTAGAACTTAACAGAAATGAAATACTGCTAAAAGCAAGAACAAACGGGTTCTGATTTTTAATTCTAGAACTATTGCAGATTTAATATTTTTATATTTGTTCTGCCATTTGAAATGGATTCTGATAGGGAGAGATAAATTCCTGTATATAATAAAATTCCTTGGGTAAAGCTCACTGGTTTCTTTAATAAAGCCTTTTTCTTTGCTCCTTCCAACATCTGTCAATAAAAATGTAATTACTATTTTTGTCAAGAGAAAAGGAAAATACTTGTTTTGTTTTTCAAGTGTCAGAAACAAAACCCTTACCTCACTAAAGAATAAGACAAAGATGTTCACTATGACTAGTACAGTTTTACTCAGCATTCGAGGTATTAACTAATGCAATTAGGTAAGAAAATTCAGTTCTAATCTAAATAATTAGAAAGGAAATAAAACTACATTCATCATCAGAGTATATGACTGAATATTAGGATAAAACCAATATCAACACAATAACTACCAGAAATGTGACAATAAAAGTAAAACAGTAAATATGGGATATAATGAGAGAGAAGATTCAATTTGAGTTAACAACAAAAAACAGTTACAGAAAAGTGCCTCAGTACAAACCTAAACAGTAATGTGCAAAACTGGAATGCACAGAGTATATATTATTAAACAGAAAGAAATATCTATGCTCTTGAATAGAAAGTTGTAACTTCATAAACTGTCAATTTTCCATAACCTAATTTATAGATTTAATTAAATTCATATAAAATAAAATTTCCAACAATTGCTTTTCATGGAGCCAGCTAACTTGATTATGATGTTCATTTGGAAAACATGAGTAAGCAAAATAAATAGACAAAGAAAAAGTAGAAAAGCAATATTAGGGGTTGTTCTTCCAGCTATTTAAATGTATAGCTTCTATAATTAATTGTGTGTGGTATTAATGCACAAATATAAGAGCAACGTATCAAAATTTAAAATACCAGGAATATACACAGAAGATAGTAAAATTTGCTAGCTGATAAACTTGGCATCACATTACAATGAAAGAAGGTTAACTTTTTAAATAAATTATTTAATAGATATTCAGATGAGTATAGAATTGAACCTGTATGGTATTGTATAAAGGATAAATTCCAGATGGAGGAGTGATCTAAATAGTAAACAGTGAAATAATACAGATGTTAAAAATGGTTAAATTCCTTTGTAATCTTGGAATGCGTAATACCATTGTAAAATTCCAAAGCAATAGTAATAGTGATTGATAAATACAACTCATTTAAAAAGCAAACAAACAAACCAAATCAGACTTTACATGCATTAAAAATAAAAATCAAAAAGGAAATCACAAATAGGAAACAAAGGAAAAGTATTTGTAATTTATGTCACACACTTAGAATCTGTAATATCAATAAAGAAAATGAGATTATGTAAATTAAGTATATATTTAGAACTGAATATAGAATTTAAAAATATTAAACTCATATAAATATTAAATTTACTTACCTATCTGACTGGAAAAATCCAAGTTTGAGAATATACTGTAATGACAGGACTATGGGAAAATAGGAATTTTTCCACAATAAAATGAAAAATGTTATATTCCTTTGATGATATCAACAATATATACATTTACCCTTTCACCTAGCAATTTCAGTTCTAAGAATCTACTCATTCTGCTTTTTATAATGAGATATATATTTGTGCAACAGTTTCTTCATCTTTTCTTGAAAACTTCCTTTTATAAAATTAAGAATTCACTAAATACAATCTTGTAAGTGATTTAGTGCATAGGGAATTTCTGGACTCAACAACATGACCTCATTCTTCTTATGTTAGGGCATTTAATGCTTACTTTTGGAGTGTCTTTGGCAATTGAACACTGTATAACTTCTATCTTTGGACTAGTTATTCTATGGTACTTATACTCACTATATGACTATTATATGGGTACTTCTACTCAATATATGAATACTACAGTGTAACAATGGAGACACAAGTCTAATGCAAGAAAAGCATTATCACAGTGTCCACCTAAATATTGGACCTCCAACTTAACCTAGGCTGCAAGAGATAAAATCAGCCTGTTAACCATTTTTGTCTGTACACACTGACCTCAAATACATAAATTTTATTTTCTCTTCTCAAACCTAAAATAAATTAAAAATTTTAAGCTGTAAAAGATAATACTGATCTCTTCTCCAAGAATGACTTATACACAAATATGTTCATTTTGGCATTATTTATGACATTAAAATTTTAAAACAACCCCAAATTAATGGAAGGGCTTGAATGAATAAGTTTTGTTATACCTGCCCAATTGAATACAAAGAATCCATAAAAATGAATGGGGAAAATTTTTATACATTGGTATGGAGTCATACCTTCATGCAAATATTCTTAAGAAGACAAGGAAAAGGTGCAAGAGAGTTTGTATGTGTATGTACACATATTAGCTGCATTTTATGAAAGAAATGAAGGAAAATATGCAAATACATATTTGAAAAAGGAAACACTGAAATAACCACAATTATAATACAAATTGTTTCTTTTAAGGAGTGAAAAGCATAGGTTGGAGAGAATAGGAAGAGAAATATGGTGTTTGTTTTTCTAAATATTTATCATTTTATAGTTTTGCCTTTGGAATGGTATAATTTTACATATTTAAAAACCAAATTATGGTATCACACTTTCTGATTTCAAACTATACTATAAAGCTATAGTGATTATAATAGTATGATGCTGACATAAAAATAGACATAGACAAATAAACAGAACAGAGAGCCCAGAATTAAACCCCCATATATATAGTCAACTCATATATGACAAGAGAACCAAGAACACCCATTGTGGAATGGATAGTCTCTTCCTCAAATGGTGCTGGGAAAACTGGATAAACACATGCAGAAAAATGAAATTGGACCCCTGTATTACACCACTCACAAAAATTAACTTGAAATTTCAAAAACTTAAACATAACACCTGATACCACAAAACTCCTACAAGAAAATAATTGATCTTGGCAATGAGTTTTTGGATATGACACCAAAAACACAAACAAAAGCAAAATTCAACAAATGGGACTATATAAAACCAAAAACTTCTGCACAGCAAAAGAAACAATAAAATAAAAAGGCAACATACAGAATGGAAGAAAATGTTTGTAAACTGTATATCCAATAAGGAATTAATATCCAAAATATAAAAAGAACTCATACACCTCTATAACAACAAAAAAAATTTTAATGCCCTGAAGAACTAAATAGACATTTTCCAAAGAAGACATCCAAATGACCAACAGGTACATGAAAGTATGCTCAGCATCACTAATCATCAGGGAAATGCAAATCAAAACCCAATAAGATATCACCTCACACCTGTTAGAATGGTTATCATCAAAATGACAAGAGATAACAGATGTTGGCAAGGATATAGAGAAAATGAAACCCTTCTGCACTGTTGGAGGGAATATAAAGTGGTTCAACCACTATGGAAAACAATATGGAGGTTTATCCAAAAATTAAATAGATCTACCATATGATCCAGCAATTCCACTCCTGGGTAAATACCCAAATAAAAACATGACATTGAAGAGATATATGCATTCCCATGTTATTGCAGCAGTATTCACAATAGCCAAGATACAGAAACTACCTATGTGTCCATCGATGGAAGAATGAATAAAGAAGATGTGGTGTGTGTGTGTGTGTGTGTGTGTGTGTGTGTGTGTGTGTGTGTAATATTATTCAGCCATGAGAAATAAGAATATTCTGCCATGTGTGACATGGATAGACTTTGAGAATGTTATGCTAAGTGAAACAAGTCAAAGATAAATACCATATGATATCACTTATATGTGGAATCTAAAAAAGCCAAACTTGTAAAAACAGAGAGTGAAATGGTGGTTACCAGGGGATGGGGCTAAGAATGGAGGTGGGAGGGATAGGATAGATGTTGTTGAAAGGTACAAACTTGCAACCAGCAGTAGATAAGCCCTAGAGATCTAGTGCACAGTATAGTCAATATAGACAACAATACTGTATTATAATCATCAAACTTATCTTAATTATTCCAACTAAAGAAATACTTATGTGATGTGAAAGAGCTACTAATTATCACTACAATGTCAGTCATATTACAATACATATTTAACATGTAGTACATCTTAAACAATGTATGTCAAATGTATTTCAATTAAAAAAATAAAAACCAAATTAATTACAAAAGCAATTTCCTCTAATTGAAAACTAACTAAAATAAATTAATCCAACCACATATCGTATTGGGGACCTAAACACACATGCACAAAAGATAATTATTTCAAATGACTTTAGAATACAACATTTTAACTCTGTGTCTTTAGTGTAATATATACTAAAACCAAATAGAGCTTCTAAGAAATCCCAAATATTATTCAGGTGGCTAATACTGAATAGTAAACCAATAAGTATTATTGTACAGCTGTGTTTAAGTGCATGGAGCCCTGCTGCCTTTCTATAACATAGATTTGGGAAATGGGAATAGATATTCTGTTACTAAGACAAGTTGAAACACTGATTTTGAATAGGATATTAAAGACAATGTTCTGTAAAGCATTTGATAACTTTTAATTCTCTTCCAAGTTACATAGGTAATATGAGCAGACGGGGTCACTATTTCACTGTTTGCTTAACCTCTGCCTTCTTCCCACAGTTTATCAGGATATATTCATGTCCCTCACCATGTGGTAAGATTTTATTTTGCATCAGTCTTTTACTGAACTTCTTAGGCATATGAGTATCTCTTCCACAATATGGGAAAAATTAAACCTGTCTGATTTGAACTAGCCAGGTTTGGCTCTAGATATTGGAGCTGGAAGCAGGAATTTAGGATTCCAGATGATAAAAATTCATGGTTTTTATGTCACATGATTTTTGATTAAATGCCTTTTCCAACTCTTAAATCATTTTTCATTTGATATTATTTTCAGATCCTGAGGCATCCAGGTTACTCTTTTTTGGGCAAATTGACCTGTCAAATTTTAACACAAATAACAAATAGGTGGATTACTCGAAATATCTTACAGACACAAATTAGAAGATAAAATGTATTTAATGGTTTTCCCTGTATCATTTATGGAAATAATTAGAAATGGAATAATCAATCAATAGAAATTAATGCCACTCAAAGCAGGGTACAAGAGACAGAAATGTATTTCCTTGGACACAGAAAAGCCAAAGTGAGATATAATTGGAAGGCATGCTTGGGCATTAATTCTGCCTCCTTTCTTAAGGAGGTAGCCTTGACATTGTAGAGCTTGGTGAGGTCACAGGAAAATCTATTATTTGCAAATATACAGTTAAATAGAAGAGTTCAGATTGTTATTTTAACATCATACTGAATGGTGGCCTGACTGTATTATAAAAAATAGTGTTTCAGGAAGCTTAGTCTTTTTGGATCAGATAGGACTTTACCTTCTTTCAACAGTCATTCATAACTTCTTTCCTTTGCAAATAAAGCTCAGAGAAATCAGACCAAGATGCTCTACAACTATTATTTTTCTTGTGAAATCACTTGTTTTTCCAGAAATTTCTGAAATCATTCCTAAATTGAGATTATGTATTAATTGTGTGTTTGGTCTCCTTCTGCCTATATTAGAGCCAATTATAAAGATGTTTTTATGTTAAACAGTCTTTATTTCAAGATTTAGGAGCCAGAAAATGAAATTTCTTTAGCCAGGGAGAGTTTCACATTGGTCAAATAGTCATAAAACGTTCAGTTCATGTTCTCCACACATCTTTCTATACTTAAAAAGTTCATTATTGATCACATATATTGTTAAATTCACTTAGTATAAATAATAAATATTTAAAAGGTAAAGATTAAATTCATGGATAACAGTAAAGCATATTTTCTTCTATAAGATTCCCTTTCTTAACCCTGTAGAATTTAAAGTTTTCCATTTCTTTAAAGTGCTTAACAAACCAGAACCAACTCACAGCAACATATACTGATGAACAAAGGTAAAAGATCTCTGACATGCCCAAGAATATCCATGGAGAACTTTAAAATCATAAAAGCTTAGATTAGTTCAAACGGAAGCAAAGTGGACATATTCCAGGCTCACATTTTTTCTAGGAAAATAATTGTATCCATTTGAATCTGGCAGAGATAGGTTTTTGGATGAAATTTAATGGCAGACATAGTATGAAGCTCAATTAAAAAAAATCATAGTAGAAACATCAAGTTAAAAACATACAGTTAAATTACTATGGAAGTGAAAAATACTGTAGTTTAATAGCACTGACAGGTGATGAAAAGCATACCTATTTTCACATTCAATGGCCAGATTACACCTTTAGATACGTTAATGACATCCAATAATGGATATGGGCTCACATTTTGTGCAAAATGTTAAAACTGACCTAATAATATCACTGAAATTAACTTGAAGGCTAGATAGTAATAAATGTCCACTCAATGAAGTGGAAATTGTGTTATATTGTAATAAATCAATAAATACTACTATATGGGATATAGTATTTTAAAAGCCTGGGAATTGTGTATTTTTCCACGGCGTGCAAAGGGACTTTCATTTTCTAACATAAAGAGAAAAGTAGGGGCTTCCCTGGTGGCGCAGTGATTGAGAGTCCGCCTGCCAATGCAGGGGACACGGGTTTGTGCCCCGGTCCGGGAGGATCCCACATGCCGCGGAGCGGCTGGGCCCGTGAGCCATGGCCACTGAGCCTGCACGTCCGGAGCCTGTGCTCCGCAACGGGAGAGGCCACAGCAGTGAGAGGTCCGCATACCGCAAAAAAAAAAAAAAAAAAAAAAAAAAAAAGAGAGAAAAGTATATCCAAGTCTCAGATTTAGGAGCTGGTCAAATTTAATCTCAGAAATATATATGTGTGTGTGTGTATACACACACACACACAGTATTTAGCAGCCTCAAAAATGTATATTGTAGAAAATATTAGAATAAATATATTAAGACAAATGGGTTATCATTTTCTAAGTTTATTAAAGGTTGTCAAAGTTGGGATTCTTGATCTATGGAGTCCATTTATGTTTTTTGGGAAGTCCAATTGTTTTTGTTAGGAATGGGTATGTAGCTTTTTTATTTTTTCAATAAGAATTAGAGTCACTAAAATGAGTAATGGTAATATGAAAATCCAAAACAAGAACCAGTGGAATGGGACTTCCCTGGTGGCACAGTGGTTAAGAATCTGCCTGCCAATGCAGGGGACATGGGTTTGAGCCCTGGTCTGGGAAGATCTCCCATGCCACAGAGCAACTAAGCCCATGTGCCACAACTACTGAGCCCCCATGCCACAATTACTGAAGCCCGCATGCCTAGAGCCCATGGTCTGCAACAAGAGAAGCCACTGGAATGAGAAGCCTGCGGACCACAACAAAGAGTAGCCTCCGCTCGCTGCAACTAGAGAAAGCCCACGCGCAACAACAAAGACCCAACGCAGCCAAAAATAAAGATTTAAAAAAAAAAAAAAGAACCAGTGGCGCATCATTTGGAAGATAGGAAAAACAAGAATGTTCAAGAAAATATACAAAAATAATTAGAAACATAGTCCTAAATTTGAGAAGTGCAGATTACTTCAAAAATATTTTGTACCTATTCTTGTGAGAGTAATTGTACCATTTACGTTTAATTAGTACCATTTTAATTAGTATCATTTAAAACTTAAATTCAGATAGAGTTTTCAAGAGGGTAGTTATATGTTCATGCCCCTAAAGTCATATGACAAAGGGGGCTTCATGTGACCACTGAGGTACAGCCAGTCTGCTTAGAGACAGCTTGGGAGCCTCATATAAAGGTGATAGGTTTCTGCAGGTTTTTACTCTTTTTCTAAATACTTCTAAATGAATAGCACAATACCAATTATTATCACATTAACTCATCAAATGCTAGTGGGTTTATCTTTCCTTTTTTAATGTGTCAATGTTGTTGATACCACTTTCCAGAAGAGATTGAGGAAAGATCAGTGATCGCAGCATAACTTTATGTAGGATGACTATGAGGGTCATGATTTAATACCATTTATCCTAAAGTAGAAAGTTTAAATATTTCCATTATGCCCTTTTTAGGAGTTTTCATAATCTTATGATGAACCATCATTTTAGTTTACAGATTTGTCAGAATTTGTTAAAGCTGTCTATTAACAGTGACCTTTCCCTCCTCCAACCCCTAAATAAACAAAAAACATATTTAAAAGCATTTCAAGGTAAGGCTTATTTTTCTTACAGATTAAATCACTTGACTAGGGTTTTACTGCTGAATATGTTCTATATTCTTCCTAATACCAAAACAAAAGTAAAACTGCAAATGATGAACATGGGTTTTTTAACCAATCAGAGCCTATGTCAAAACTCACTAAAATAATGAATCTTACTGCTGGAAGGAAGCTAAAACGACCTGCTTCACTAAATGTAAAGTGGCAGAAGCATTTACATGTTGAAAGCAGTCTTCTTTCTACGGAATCTCAAAACTCACAAAAGAAAATCAAGCCCTAGGGTAAAAGAATCAGAACAGGACACTTTAAACACACACAAACACATGCATGCATACACACACATACATACATACATACATACATACACACACACACACACACACACACACACCATAAGAATAAAAAAAGAATTCTCAGGCACAATGTGAGGCAGAAAAAAAATTAAGCTAAAACAACACAACTGTTCTCATTAGTGAATTTATATAGAACCTCACTAAAAAATATTATATTTGAATCTTGTTAGAATGACACTTGGAAATGAAAAACTGGAACCATATTGCCATATTGGATACTGTGTTTAATTCTGGTGAATATAATAAAAGGTTTTTTTGTTTGTCTCTTAAAAAGTTTATATATTTGCTAAGTAAAATGCACAATGGTTAAAAGCCTGACCATCAAAAAACAAGTAGCTTGATCTGGAACCCAAGATTGCTTTGAAAGTAATTCTGACATATGTGTTCTGACATAATTTTATCTGATTAAACCTAATACTATTAATTTTAATATAAAAATAAAGGTAATAATTATTATATGCCCACCATGTACTTCTTATGATCTCTGACTTTAAGTCAAGCTTCAAAGTAAATATTAATAATGGGGGCTTACACATAAGCAAACAGGTTTGAATAGTTTAAGTAATTTGCCCAAAATAATAAAACTATGACACAGCAAAGCTAGGTTGTAAACTAAGGAATGTCTTTGTTCCAAATTTTGCAATCTCTTCTATTAAATCATAATAACAGGTTAAATTATTAATATTTGGTTTTCTGAGGTATAAGTATAAATTAGATAATCATTAGGTATAAAAGACTATTAATAAATGGCACTGTTTCAAAACTTTTTTACTTATCAGTGTCGGGAAAAGAAAATCACACGCTCTATTCAGTCAATATGGTTTGTACTCTAGGGGATTAGGGGCCATTTCTGTCTGGTTCAAAATCGTATCTGCAATGTAAAACAGTGCTTCGTACCTAAGAGGTGCTGAGTATGTTTTTGAATAAATGAATGAATATTGGTGGGTTTTATTTAACACTAAAGTTAATTTTGCTGTATTAGAAATTAATTCCTCTATGACCTGCCTTATATTATTGTGATATTTTAAGAACTTAGTAAACAAAGCAGAAAACAAATTGTTCAATAAGGAAACTAACTCTTTTATGTGGAGGGCGGCAGGGTTTTCGTTTGCTTTGAAAGTATTAAAACTCTATCTATATATATCTATATATAGAGAGAGAATTTTTAAAATATATATATATATATTTTTTTTTACTGATTAATATAATCAAATTGTAAAATGTAAATTCAGGACATACAAAAGGAATAAACTAGTGATATCATTAGTCATGTTGGACATCTACATTTTCATAATATTTAACTGGAGGAAACTCAAGAGCATGATCAAATGTGCACCATGCCAGTAATATTGAACTACTATGATTCTTGGGCAAAACAGCCCATCTTACTATTTCCTAAGAAGAAAAATGTGCTATGTGATTGAAAAACTACTTTTCACATGAGCATTGACTCGTAAAATGCATAAAGTATTAGTCAACATTCCAAAATGTTAAGGTTAATGCTTACTATTTGTATTAGTTTGCAAGGGCTGCCATAATAACATACCACCGACTAGGTGGCTTAAAGAAGACTAATTTATTTTTTCACTATCCTGGAGGCCAGAAGTCCATGATCAATATATGGTCAGGTGTTATTTCTTCTGAGGTCTCTTTCCTTGGCTTGCAAATAGCCACCTTCTCTCTGTGTCTTCCCCTGGTCTTCCCTTTGTGCACATGTGCCCCTGGTGTCTCTCTGTATGTTATAATCTCCTCTTTTTATAAAGACACAAGTCAGAATAGATTAGGGCCCACCAAACCAGCCTCATTTTTAACTTAACTACCTCTTTAAAGACCCTACCTCCATATATAGTCATTTTCTGAGGTACTGGAGGTTAGGACTTGAACATATGAATTTGGAGGAACACAGTTCAGCTTATAACACTAATACAAATGTTACAATTAATTAAGTATAACTTGTTTAGGTAATCAAGATTGGTTCATCTAGGAGATGACAACTGAATCCAGGTAAAAAGAAAAAGTCAAAAGTAGGCAAGACATAAAGGAGTGAAGACAATAAAACCAAAAATTTTTTTAAAAAGCAGAAAATAAAACTTTTAATTCTAATCAATGTGTTATTTTCTAAGCAATTCTAAAATTTTGCTTTCCTGCATTGCCTGTATCATGAAACAACATTTTCAACCATCATTATTATTCTCTTTTAGAGAAAATTATTTAAGAAAATTGTCTGACAGCATTCAAAAATGTTGTTTATATATATTTTTTTACTTCAATCATATTTTAATCTTAGATTTATTTTTAGAGCCCACAATTATACATTTTAGGCAAAATGTAATATAAGATATGATGATCCTAAGACTACTGAATACTGGATTGTTACCAGATAAGACAACACTCCTTCTCCTGAGATTCTCAACAGAGAAAAACATCAAACATGAACAAAAACAAAAAGCAAAAGCATTTGTTTATTAATTGGCCTTACACTCCTACTTCTCAATTCAGTAGGCTCTGTTAATAGGGTGCAACTTAAAAGGGATACCTGAATTGTCTCCGTGTGACCCTAAGTATAGAGCCAACTGAAGACTAAGAGTGATAAGATAACAGAGTGGGTAAAAAAAATGGGGAGGGAGGGCTTCTCTGGTGGAGCAGTGGTTAAGAATCCTCCTACCAATGCAGGGGACACGGGTTCAAGCCCTGGTCCAGGAAGATCCCACATGCCACGGAGCAACTAAGCCCGTGCACCACAACTGCTGAGCCTGCGCCCTAGAGCCCGCGAGCCACAACTACTGAGCCCACGTGCCACAACTACTGAAGCCTGTGCACCTACAGCCTGTGCTCCACAACAAGAGAAGTCACCGCAATGAGAAGCCCGTGCACCGCAACGAACAGTAGCCCCCTCTTGCTGCAAGTAGAGAAAACCTGCGTGCAGCAATGAAGACCCAACGCAGCCAAAAATAAATAAATAAATATTTTTTAAAAAATGGGGAGGGAGGTTCATATCTCCTACTATAAAGCATGGAATCCTCCACTGCTGACATCCAGCATCATGAAAGTACAGAGCCAACTACTTTTACCCTCCACGATGGTGACTGTTAGAAAACAAGGGCCACGAATTTTATGGTATTTGACATCTCAATAAACACATTGAAAATCACTTTGGGAATAGAATAATTCTCAGTGGCATATTTGAAAGATGCCTAGAAAATAAATATGAAAGGAGTTTTGATATAATTATAGTCAATATTAAGAAAACTAACACAGTACTGGACAAATAATTTCCCTGTCCACAAATATTATTATTCCATCCTCAACCTATTCTCACCATGCTTTTTCTTTCCTTTCTGTTCAGGAAATGCTTTGCACACATACATTTGATGTTGGATATTACTGTTAAGTTTGTCCCTTAAATTTTCAGACCTTTGTAAAAGTATTGACTTACTATTCTTGTTAGTTTTCCTTCAGGATGCTACATGTAACTTAAAAATCAATGGAATTATGGGTGTGTGTCTGTGTGTGTACAGAATGTCTTATTTTAGAGTCATTTTCTAATTACTATATGTGTCAACCTACTCACAGTTATTAGGGACACTTAGTCCACTATGATACATGTTTTTATTTCTTTACAAAATAGTTTTTTTCACGTTTAATCAAAATTGCCAATTATCTGCATTTGCCTAATGATCTCCTGGTATGTGATGTGTTACCAGGAGGACAATGTAGAAGGTTAAGAAGGATGAAAAGCTATGAAACATTCTGTGCTTTTTAGGATATCCTTCTTTTGGCCCTGAAACCTGAAATTATGGCTAATATAATAGCCACAGTAAGAAAAACTTTTAAACATTTTACTTGCCATTCAACGTAATATCATATATTAAGTTAAATATTATGCCCCAAATATTTTTCATTATTCAAAGAAAGAAGCTTGTAAAAATAAAAAGTGAAATATATAAATTAAAACAATAAACATATGCTTATCTCGTCAGCAAAGCACATTGCCAAAAATAACACATTTTGATAGTTCAGTATTTAACTATATAAACTCTTATGAAAAATGTTTCAACATATAAGGAGCATAACAGAAATATTCTTTGCTAAAACTTTTTCCTTTACTATCAGTGCCATTTTTATGTGACTCAGGAAGATTATATTCCATATATTTACAATTAAATTCTATTCAATAAGAGAAAAATAATACTTAATGCATTTCATACAGACTATTGTTGCTAGAGTTTCTCAAGACCTAGACCTATGGGGTCATAATCCATGGATTCTAAAGTAAAATTACATTTTTATATGCTATATCGCCATCTAGCTCACTGCCTAGGTATTTACTCATTTACACGTATTTGGAGGGGGTCGTACATGAGATTTTATATATCTCTGTGTGTTAAATGCATGACGTTATATATGCACAAAAACATATCGTGAGTATGCACCATGTATTTAAAAAATCAAGACATATACATATATTCAAATAGTACTTCATTTACTGCTGCTGCTGTTAAATTTCTTTTTAAACAATTATCACTTATATCAGCAAAATACATTTCAATATTCGCAGAGAGAGAGAGCCCCTAATATATGAGTCCATTCCAACATTCATAATTTACTGGATTACACCAGTTTACAAATGGCATGACTGTGAAATTGGACTGGGTCTCTTCACAAAATCTTGAATAAAAAAACCATGTAACTATGATGAACTAAAATTATTTCCTAAATAAAAGACTATAATCAAAGTATGTCAGTTACATATGGTTTTACTGATTTATTGAATACTAGTTAAAATAGTATTATACACTTAGCTGGCATTTTCCCAGTAGAACAAGTTTTTTAGAAATTTGACTTGTGCTCATACTGAACACACACATACACAATTAATAGGGATGAACATACATTACAGCAAAGAGCAACGGTCATCTCCATGAAGATTTGTGTTACACACTAAATTATTCTGCTATTGTTGCAATAAACTAACAGGCCACCAGAAAATTCAGTGGCCTATCTAGCAAGCATTTATTCTTCTACTCATGGTCTGTTTAACAACTGGGTGACACTGCATCATATTTCAGTGAGCTCAACTTGGCTCTGGGATTTGAGTAGGGTTCAGATATATTCCACATGTGTTCACATTCTCCGTGGGCAAGCACTACCCAGGGATATGACTTTCATGGTCGACCCAGGAGTAAAAGAGTTCAAGCCAAACCACACAAGAACCAAAACCACTCATAGATCATTGAACAAACCAAGTCAAAGGCAAATCCATAATCTGTGCAGAAGAAAAACATACTATACCCCAAGGGATATGGAATAGTGGGTGAAAGCAAAAAATATTATGAACTAATACATATACACAAAAATATGCTTTAAGGACTGATATAAATATAATTTTTCTGGTAAATTGAGTTATTTGTGTTAATAAACTTAGAACAATTTTAGATTTACAGAATTATTGTGAAGATAAAGAGTTCCCATATACCCCATGCCCAGTCCCCCATATTATTAAAATCTTATATTAGTATGATACATTTGTCACAATTAATATTGATATATTTTATTAACTGAAGTTCATGCTTTATTATGATTTCCTCATTTTTTTCTTAATGCCCCATTTCAGTTTCAGGATTTCATCCAGGATACCATCTTGCATCTAACAGTGTTGTTTCTTTAGACTCCTCTTGTCTATGACAGTTTCTCAGACATTCCTTGGTTTTGATGATCTTAACAGTTTTTATTACTGTTCACCATTTTGTAGAATGTCTCTCAATTGGGATTTGTCTGATTTTTGTCCCATGATTAGACTGGGGTTGTGTATTTTTTGGAGGAAGATCTCAGAAGTAAAATGCCATTCTTAGCACATTGCTTCATGAGTATATACTGTCAATATGACACCATTTTTGATGCTAACCTTGTTCATGTAACTTGAGGTAGTGTTTATTAGGTTTCTCCACTGTCAAGTAACTTTATTCCCTTTCCATACTGTACTCCTGAAAACAGTCACTATGCACAGCTCACACTTAAGGTGTGGGGAGTTAATCTGTACCTTCTGAAGGATAGCATATCTACATAAATGGTTTTAAATTCTTCTGTGCAGGAAATTTGTCTACTATTCCTCATTTATTCAATCATTTCTTTATATCGACATGAATGCATGGATATTTTATACCTTATAATCTAAAAGTATTCTATTTTGTTTCTCAAATTGTGTCAGGTCTTTTGGCTGGCCCCTGTATCACTTTTGTATTTCTTCATCATTGTGTGTGTGTGTGTGTGTGTGTGTGTCACTTCCTTACTTTCTGGCACTACAAAATACTCTACAATCATCATACACATTTTCTGTCCCAGTCCTAGAAACAGCCATTTCTCCAAAGAGTACTGGTTGCATTTTGGAGAATGGTATTACGAAACAAGATCTGGCCATCAACTGTAGTTTTTGCTACTGGGTTTTGTTGACTTGAACTATTTTTGAGTATACAAACATAAGCATCCATAGGAAGTTAGACATTTAAAGATAAAAATTACTTATTAATGCAATATCTTCTCTTCCAACAGATTACATGCTTCTAAGAGTCAAAGAAAACTAACTTGGGGTACTATACACTTAGGAGAAGCACAGGGATAGATATTTTGGGATATATTTCTAGAAAATGTGCATCTTTGCATATATGTGTGTGTATATAGACACACATATGGATATATTTTATATATGTACATATATGTATATAAACATATACACATTAAAATAAAGATATACATATGTATATATTACTATATAGGAGAGTGCAAAAGATAAAAGTTAAAATTGTTTCCAGATTCAACCCTGATCATTCCTTTATATAACAAAAGTTTTTGGTCATTTTAACATGTAAATAACTTATAGAAAAGGGGATAAATATAGATTAATATATATATATATCTGATTTCAATCTTTGTTGATAACTTCTCAGCAACCAATATAGACAATTTTGATAAAGATTATATGTGACCTTGAAAACCACATAAATTCAAGTTTCCAATTTCATCAGCTTTGCCCTGTATTTCAGCTAACTACTTTCTGGTTTCTCCTTCTGTCTTCCTTGGCCATGCTCTGATTCTCAGCCAAATCTATATACCTTAGATTGAAGATGATCAGTCAGATTTGTTTTTTCTGAGTATTTGTGTGTGGCTATGACAAATACACGTTCATATATAAAGACATTATGTCTGAAGCCGGGCTTAGCCTCCGTTGGTGAGTCAATTTGGGTATAACAAGAGGAGTGGTCAAATGAAAATTACAACGAGGTATCACCTCACACCGGTCAGAATGGCCATCATCAAAAGTTCTACAAACAAAAAATAAATGCTGGAGAGGGTGTGGAGAAAAGGGAATCCTCCTATACTGTTGGTGGGAATGTAAATTGGTACAACCACTATGGAGAACAGTATGGAAGTTCCTTAAAAGACTAAAAATAGAGCTAATGTGTGAGCCAGCAATCCCACTCTTGGGCATATATCTGGAGAAAAACATCATTCGAAAAGATACATGCACCCCAGTGTTCACTGCAGCACTATTTACAATAGTCAAGACATGGAAGCAACTTAAATGTCCACTGACAGAAGAATGGATAAAGAAGATGTGGTATATATATACAATGGAATATTAGCCATAGAATAGAACAAAATTATGCCATTTGCAGCAACATGGATGGACCTAGAGATTATCATATTAAGTGAAGTCAGTCAGATAAAGACAAATATCATATGATATCACTTATATGTGGAATCTTAAAAAAATGATACAAATTAACTTATTTACAAAACAGAAACAGACTCACAGGCTTTGAAAACTTATGCTTACCAAAGGAGAAACATGGTGGGGTAGGGATAAATTAGGAGTTTGGGATTAACATATACACACTACTATATATAAAATAGATAACCAACAAGGACCTCCTGTATAGCACAGGGAACTCTACTCAATATTTTGTAATAACCTATATGGGAAAAGAATCTGAAAAAGAATGGATATATGTATTTGTATAACTGAATATGTATACACCTGAGACTAATGCAACATTGTAAATCAACTATACTCCAGTATAAAAAAATAATTTTAAAAAAGAGGGGTAGTGAGGAATAGTTGGGGCTAGTGTTTAGCAAGGGTCAGTGGGAAATGTTCAGCTCTTCAGCATCTATTATATTACACGGTAGTTATGTTTGGAGTAAGTGGAGAAAAATATGAGCTTATTTTAGGGACTTAGATGTTTATTCCTCAATAACAAGGTCATTGCTTTATCAAATAACAAAAGCATAACCCCAGGTTGTGGGCAGCATTGAATTCAAGAAACAAAAGTGTGAGCCATCACTAGGAATGACTTAGGCCAGTGAAAGTAGCACCAGTGAAATTTAATTTACCTACCAAGACTCAGACTATTTGGAAAAACAGTGTGTTAGAACACTATGTTTCATATATAAAAAATAATATGTACCTAGAGATTGTAAATTAAGGAAAACATGAACTTTCCACAGATAATTCATGTCTAATCCCACTTACATAGCATTTAAATATGTTCCACGCCTTTTATATGCATTATGTTCCCTATGTGTTACATTTGGTGTTATGCTATAAATTGTTAGCGAGAATTTTTCCTAAGTGCCTGGACAAATTAGAAAAAAAACTACTGATTTTTGACTTGTCATTCAGATATTATTTAGTAAACCCTATATCTTAGTAAATAAATAGTTATTTACAAAGCAATCTGTGAGGGATACAAAAAAAAATAAGATATGGTTCCTGTTCTGTGAATTTGAAGTCTAGAATTTCAATACCCAAGATACATTTTGGGGGGACTCTTAAAGCACAAACGTCTAAAATCATAACATATCAAGAAGTGTGAAATCTTGCTGATACACAAAAATGAGAAAACCTAGATATGATGTTGCTAACCTAAAAATCCTTAAAATCTAAAATCAAAACTTGGAAAGAAAGGAAAGACCAACACAAATAGCAACTGTTTGCCAATAATTCTTTACTACATTGCCTTTAACTTTACATTCTTTTTATAATATTAAGTATCTTCTCTTTCCTATATGTTGATTGGTTTCTGCTAGAGACAGAGGATTTTTTATGGTATGATATAAGAACTTGTCAACTTTATGGGAAAAGGAATTGAAACTTAATATCTTACATAGCACATGATGTGTCCAAGACAGCCTACATTGTTTTATTTAACAGACTTGCAATCAAGGAGTGGGGAGTGTCATCAATCAAACTGTTAGCCTTGCTCCTTGATACCAATGCAGATCTGTGTGGATACTCATCACTCTACTCTCAGGAAAGCCTAAGTGTTCCCACCTAGTGTCACTATACTTAGGCTCTCCATTTATTTAGTGTTTTGTAGCCAAGCTGTCCACAACATGAAACCTATAGTTGTCATACATTTGAAAGTACTTGTCACAAGATTAGTATTCAGAATTCAGTGGATTTGTACTTTCTTAATAGCACCAGGCAAACTGGAAAAAAAGACTGCAATTCTTTCTGGAGGTGACATCTAATATACACACCAAAATCTCCACCCTGATGTGTTCTGTCTTCATAATTCTGTGGGTAATGAGGTACTACAGACTGCAGCCCTCTTCCGTACTCAAGTTGTAGAACTCCATCATCTACTATGGTATCTAGTTACTTCCTTCACCATAGTAATTGTGCTTCATTTATCTTTATTTTGCCAGCATCTGGCATGGAGTGTGACAAGAAGTGATTTTTCACAAATATTTATAGAATGCAATTGAATCAATAAACTTGAAAACAATGACCCAAATGCCCACAAAAGGAATTACTTTAATTGGCCTGAGTTAACAGAAACAAGAAAAATCATAAAATCTTAAAACAACAGTAAGAGCACAAAAAGTATGGATACAGTATATATGAAACTCTCTTAGCCAACATTGACAGTTTTTAAATTTTCTTATTTACAGGAGACAATAGTCCAGATAAGAAAAAATTAGAATTTACATATTTAATATTGGCAGATTTTACTTTTGTGTTTATTCTTGTGATACCCACAAGATACCCCCCAAATTCACTATACAGAGTAACTTGTTGAATAACTAAGGCACAGATCTGAATCATGATTATTCATCTACATGTTCCGCTCAGTGAGTGGATAGAGCCAGCCATCTATCACCTGCATGTCAGCCAAGCTTTGTTACCTGTATAAGCAGGATGAATGGTGACTTCAGTAAGATCTACTGGATTCCTGTTACCTGACTTCATCCTGTCACACACTGTATTTTATTGTCATTCTTATTTACCCACTACCTGAAGTTGGAGCAGTGAAACACTGTGTATATCACTTTAGCTTTTATTATTTTTAACATCTTTATTGGAATATGATTGCTTTACAATGGTGTGTTAGTTTCTGCTGTATAACAAAGTGAATCAGCTATACATATACATATATCCCTATATCTTCTCCCTCTTGCACCTCCCTCCCACCCTCCCTATCCCACCCCTCAGAGGCAAATATAGTTTTGGTCATTGTTGATAAGATGATAAGCACTGGTTTTATAGAATCATAAAAGTCATTTTTTTGGATCGATTTCATTTTGTGGTGAAAATAAATGTGTTAGTATTGTTTGGGAAACTGGGGCTTCTCAGGAATCTTAAAACTTGTCTATAAATGTGAATGTGTAAATAAATTAATTTTGAATTAAATTTAAAGTTTCTTCTTTAAAATGTTTCTGAAAATTCTTCCAAAAAAATAGCCATGAAATATGAATGTCTCCATTTTTAAAAAGCAATGAAACAAAAAGAAAAAAACTCCAAAGTTAAACTTTAAAACATATAAATTTTATTGAACATATTTTTGGAATAGTGCTTTAAACTCAGTAGATGACAGGTTGCTTATTTTATTTCAAAGGGAGTGAAACTAGTTTGGTTGGCTTTCAGAGCTTTTCAAATCCAGCACAAGAATTTGAAAACCTTTGTGTGTGTGTCTGCACATGTATATGTGACAGAAAGGGAAAAGGAGGCATTCTATCACAAAGAAAAATAAAATCATTAGGAAGGCACAGATTCACACAATTTAAAATGACGTAATCAGTTTACTGAGAGATTACAATTTAACATGCAATTGTAATGTGCTCACAAGTTTTCTGGGACCAAGCTTAACTAGCCCTTTTTAAAAATCCTTAGCCTGTTCTTACTAGTGTTATACAAAATACTTAAAGGCTTTTGATTCATTTTCCTGATTAGTAAGTTAACTTTTCTTAAATGAAGCAGTAAATCCTACAATGTATATAAGCAAAAATAAAATTTCCCATGGATCTAAGAATTTGAAAAGTAAACAGCTTTATAATACAGTGGTTTTAGAAATAATGCTGTAAAAGTTAAAATTGAATGGTCTTTGCTTCAGTTGAGGATTCACCTGATCTCTAAAATATGGGATATATCAAATTTTGGACATGGCTTAAGTATTGAAAGAATAGACTGAAGATGTATTTTAATAGAGTAGTATCTGAAAGAAGATGCAAAATGTATAAGATCGATAAGTGAGTTAGGGCAAATAATGCGAGGAACAATGTTGGAAAGAGTAAAAGATCATGAGAGTAAAGGCCTACATCGTTCAAGCTTAAAGTCGTTTGCAACATTTCCTTGCCTTCAACTCACTTCAAGAATCATAAACTTGAAAGTGTCCTAATGGCTTCTGATTTTTGTGGAGTTCAAGAACAATAACCAAAAAAAAAAGTAGTGTATGATAAACCCCCTCAGAGTTTATCACAACTGAACCAGCAAAAGATTCAAACAGCTCCAGTCAGCAGCCCCTGGAGGTGCTGGAAGAGGAGTTAATGTTATGAACAGGATCATTGCCTTGTGGTTGCACTTGAAGTATAGCTTCTGCCTTTCATTTGGGTTAAGCAAGTGACCCTAAGTTCTGAAAAAAAATAACTACAGTTAGAATTAGAGACAGAGACAAAGAAGAAATATATACCAAGGCAGAGGAGAAAGAATGAGAAAATGAGAACGAATAAGGGGTATAAAGCTGCACTGTCCTATATGGTAACCATTAGCCATGTGAAGTTATTCAAATTTCAAGTGCTCAGTATTTACACATGGCTACTCATTACCATATTGAACAGTGCAGATGGAGGGCATTTCCATTTTCTCAGAAAGTTATGGTTCAAAGGGCTAATATGGACAGAGGGAGAAATAAAAAGACAGCAGGGACATAATTAGAGGCTAAAATTGAGTGATAATAGAGAGAGAATGGGTTACAGTTAGAGGCAGATGTGGGAGAGAGAATACAAAAAGATGATACAAAGAATTCCTTTTATAACTTAAAAAAAAATTAAGACAGGGTAGAATATAGGAATAATAGGTGCAGAAAAAGTATAGAAGCCCACAATCACCTGAGTGGTTTATGATTTTTAAAAAATCCATAACTATCAACTCAGCATACATGATATTCAGACTTTAAGAAACTAACCACCAAAAAGACCAAAATAGGGTCACTGAATTTATAGTCTAAGCATCAAGATCATTTAAGGGTTTTTGTTTGACTTTTTAAAGCACATACAATTAAAATTTCAGATTTGCTCATCCTTCCTCTCTTCATTTGTATATGAAATAGAATAGCTGCCTTACTAGGTCAGGAAGTAAGTGGGTACATGTAAAGAAAAAAACAATAGATTATGAAAAAATCATAGCAAAGATAAACATTTTAAAATGTATATGTAAATTTTTACAATTTGAAGTCCTAATACTCAATTTTTTCTTTATTCTGAAAAATTGAATATGAATTTTATACAGAATATAGGTTATTAATTTTTAAATGAAAAATTTTTCAAAGATTAAGAAATTTAATGCAGAAATGAATGATAATGACCTGAATTTTATATAGGAAAAATGCACAATTTGGAAGAAAAATTCCATTAAAATCCAACTAGAGAATTTATCAAATAGGAGAGTTTGAGCAAAGAACTTAAAAGGAATATCTTCATTTTTCAGAAAATATTTAGATTTAATAACAATTTTTAAAAATTTACATTTACATTTTCATATTTAGAAACATGAAATAGAAAAAATATAGAAACAGGCTTTTAAATTGCATGTGGTCAATATTTAGTGATAATATTGACTGATAATCCAAATGGAAAAATTTACCTATATGTTCTCTTTTTATCTTGTGTTTTGAGAGAGTAGTTTACATTTACTATACTGAAATAATCTATAAAATAATCTTACTGAAATAATCTACTGAAATTTTCTAATTTTAAAGTCTCTGGAGAGAGGATAAAAAGAAAGAAAAACAGGATGATAATTGTCAGGTCCTTTACTTGGCAATAATAAACCAACCTTCTATGCATATAATTAGATCAGTTTTTGTGAATGCCATATCTTACACTTTCCTCCACTGTTTTGTATTTTCCACTACACAGGCCATTCAGTCTCTACACTTTTTTGTCCAAAGAGATTTGATGCTTTTATATTCATCATTATGGAATTTCTACAAAGAAGACATATAGATGGCCAAAAAGTACATGAAAAGATGATCAACATCACTAATTATCAGAGAAACGTAAAATCAACAGCCATCACCAAAAAGTCTACAAACAATAAATGCTGGAGAGGGTGTGGAGAAAAGGGAATCCTCCTACATTGTTGGTGGGAACGTAAGTTGGTACAACTACTATGGAGAACAGTATGGAAGTTCCTTAAAAAACTAAAAATAGAACTAATGTGTGAGCCAGGAATCCCACTCTTGGGCATATATCTGAAGAAAACCATAACTCGAAAAGATACATGCACCTCAGTGTTCGTTGCAGCACTATTTACACTAGTCAAGACAGGGAAGCAATTTAAATGCCCATTGACAGAGGAATGGATAAAGAAGATGTGGTACATGTATGCAATGAAATATTGCTCAGCTATAAAAAGGAACAAAATAATGCCATTTGCAGCAACATGGATGGACATAGAGATTATCATACTAAGTGAAGTATGTCAGACAAAGACAAATATCATGTGATATCACTTATATAAGGAATCTAATTTTTTAAAAATGACACAAAATAACTTATTTACAAAGCAGAAACAGACTTACAGATATTGAAAACAGACTTATGTTTACCAAAGGGGAAAAATGGGGGGGGGGGATAAATCAGGAGCCTGGGATTATCATACACACACTACTAAATATAAAATAGATAACTAACAAGGACCTCCTGTATAGCACAAGGAGCTCTACTCAATATTTTGTGATAACCTATATGAGAAAAGAATTTGAAAAAGAATGAACATACGTATAACTGAATCACTCTGCTGTATACCTGAAACCAACACAACACTGTAAATTAACTATACTCCAATAAAATTTTTTAAAATTACTACTAAAAAAATGAAGTCTCTGGGGAACTTCTAATTCTAAATCTGAAAAGGTTTTCAATCCTTATATAAATCGACTGACCTTTTTGCAAAATTTTTTGCTCCTCAGTTCTTATGCATTTGGAAACTTTATACCCATCATGTAGTTTTCTTGTTTGTTTGTTGTTTGTTTTTTGTTTTGCAGTACGCAGGCCTCTCACTGTTGTGGTCTCTCCCATTGCGGAGCACAGGCTCCGGACGCGCAGGCTCAGCGGCCATGGCTCACGGGCGCAGCCGCTCCGCAGCATGTGGGATCTTCCCGGACCAGGGCACAAACCCGTGTCCCCAGCATCGGTAGTCGGACTCTCAACCACTGTGCCACCAGGGAAGCCCCATCATGTAGTTTTGAGACAGCTCTGGCTGCCTCCTCTCACTCTTCAAGAGTTCCTCTCCATGCTCCTTAAAGGCTAGGGTTCCCTAGCATTCCCTTCGCTAGCCACTAACTGGCTGTTTCACTCTACTTGCTCTCCTCCCCTGATGCTATTATTCACTCTAGATGTTGATTACATCTCCATCTTCATGCTTAGAATAATTCTCTAGATTCTGACATGTATCTCAACTGCTTTCTAGATTTCTCTATTTACATCAGCGATTTTAGTGGTCACCACATTTTCATCCTATGTACCTGCTTTTCTTGTTCTTTCCTACCAATCCCAATTCTTCTCCTTCCTTTCCCTCTAGTTCTCTAACTGGGATCAATGCCCCTTCTTTGTGTGCCCATACACATGGAATGGCATACTTTGGGACTGCAGATAATTCCACTTCTGACATTCAACATATTGTATTGTGTCATCATCTTAAACGCCTATGATACCCAGGGAGCACCATGAAGTAGAGAATGTTTTATTATATATATATATATTTTTAAATTTCCAACCATTATGCAGTTCTTGGCATGAAAAGTTATCCAAAAAGATTTCATGAATGAATGAATGAAATCAGGATATGAAAATAAAACTAGATTTAATAAATACTTAACTACATGTTAGGCAATACTTCACACATTTAGTTGTTTAATATTATGACTCATTTTCCATAACCTTTTGAGGCAAGTATTATTATCTCTACATTAGTGGTGGTAGTAGGGAATAAGCCATTACAATATTAAGTAAAAGGCCTAAAATTATATGGTTGAGAAATGGCAAGTCTTTCAACACACCAACGGGAATCAACTAGATAACTTTTAAAAGAAAGAAAACACAAGGTATCACAGAAAGTACACAAACTCTAAGTAAATTCAGACACATAATTTGGCTCGTAGTTTGTAGCACCCTATTGCTATAGAACGTAAAATGACAAAGCATAGAAAAATTAAAGCATTTTTTAAAATGTATTTTTATAAATAAATTAGCAAACATTCATATATATACAAGTGATATTAAAGGTAGTAAAAACTGAACTTATCTATTCAGAGATGATATAATAAATTATTTCCTTTGGTAAGTACATATATTTTTAAAATAATAGATGATTTTTGTGATGAGTTGAATCACACAAGTATACTGAGGTTTTTAGGAGACAACTCTATAATATTTCAATGAATCACTTAGCTCCCTTCTCAGAGGTAAATTCAGTTCTGACAAAAACTATAAGATCGACCAGGATGATTTCTGATTCCTGCACTTCAAATAGGTTTGATCATGCAGAAGAAGATTTTTTTAAACTAAATTTATGATTGACTTGAAATAGTCAAAGACTAGGTGTTTATACAGAGTGGAAACAAAATACAGAAAGAAAAAGTAGATAAGGACAGCAGAGTAGCCCTATTTAATGTGGGATAAAAAAAAGTGGTAAGTAAAAGCACAGATGACTCTACTTAACAAAGTCTAATTAAACTGTATGGAGAAAGACTTATGTTGCACCATCTTGACAAGCTTGGTTCACAGGTTTAGACTTCTAAAAAAATTAAATGAACTGACATTTGCATCATTTTGAAACTAGTAAATATTGTCTATTTCAGCCTCAGATGCCAGGAAACTCAACTAATTTGAAATAGGATTTAGTCTTTCAGGATCATATGAAGCTGTTTAAGACCTTTGGAACAATTATAATCTCCATGGCAACAAAATATTTTGCTAGTTTTTTGTTTAATACTGCTTTCACTGTATCTAGATCATGCCCAGTACATAGCAGATGTTCAATAAAATTTGATAATGTGTTCATCCTATCATTTATTATTCAACCATAGTTTATTGAGTAAGAATTCTTACCTAAGGATGTGCTTGGGTTGCAAAGTATAAATAAGGTCAAGGAGCTTAGTGTGATGAAGCCAAAAAACAGGAAATACAACACATCTTGTTGCAACCTAGAGGAAACTGCTGAGTTTTATAGGAGTATCAAGGAATTCCTTTTCAATCTGCTTATAAGACAAGTTGGGGAGAAGCAGATTTGGGAGCTGGACATGGAAATGTGGATGAGTGTGAAGGTAGAGGAGCAGGGGTCAGACTGCCCAGGTTTTGATCCTAACCTTGTCCTTACTAGCCGGATGACCTTGGGCAAATTATTTGCTTTCCTCCCAATGACTCCTCATCTCTAGAGGATGGATACCAATCAATAATACCTTTCTAATTTATTTTGCTCTTTTATTTTAGAATTAAATGATCTAATGTATGTAAAAGACATAGAAATATTCTGACACATAGTAAGCACTCAGTAAAACATTGCCGTTGCTACTTTTCCATAACATTATTCTCATGATAGAAACCAGTAATATATTATATTGGCATCATGTTTTATATATTGTTTGCTGATGATGCACATTATATTAGGGTTAAGTACTGAGATGATGGACTATTTCTCTTTGATTAAATAAGATCATACTCTGGAAGGAAGGAATCCTGGGGGAAATAATCGAAACATAAGAATACACAAAAAGTCTCCCATATATTCAAACTGTAGCCTACTAAAAGCAAATTAAATGACAATATCAATAGATGCAATTAGAAGTATAGACTTTAAAAACTGGATCTATATTTTATCCAAATATGTTTCAAAAAAAGCAGTTGGTCTCATTTTATTCTTAAGACAGAGAGGCAAGAGTAGATGTTTCAGAAAAGCCCAAATGAACTTTTTGGCCAACCCAATAGAAATGACAACAACCTCTGCAATCCCGTTTTCTTTCTTTCACCAGGGCAAGCTATTAAAATCTCACTAGTCTCTAGTTTCTTTATGTTTAAAATGTGGCTAGTAACACTTAGTTTATCTCAGAGCATTGAGTAAGAATCAAATGAGATAAAAGACATATTTTAAATACACTTGAAAAATGATAAATTAAGGCACACAAAGGCACAGATATAATGAAAAGTGTTAAACATTTTTTCAAGGTTTCATAGATAAATACATTTTATAGGCAATAAATAAAGGATACAATTGACTAATTAATCTATACAGAAATTTTGCTGCTTGGAAAAAAAAAAGCTTTTCTACTGCCTTCAAGCTGGTTACAAACCCAAATAGCCACACCTCTCTTGCAATTGCTGCTATAGGCAGCCACACTTTTCTTCAAAAATGGATTTTGTACCTATCCTTTATTAGTAGATCTTTTATTTTATGTCCCTGTGTGGTGACACTTTAAGAAACAAGACAGGATGTGAGTGAGAGGGGCCAATAATGTAACATTGCATTCTGGGAGGTTGATCCACCTGAGAAATACTGAATGTAGAGATAAATGCAGTCAAAACTTTAGTATCGTAAGAATGATGACGATTTTAGATTGTCAAGTAGATCAGCTGGTAGTTATGGAGAGTGCAATTAAGTAAGGGTGGGCAATACTAGTGTCACATTTCAACAGAATCCAATAAGTGGACACTAATGGACTTAAGAAAACAAACTTGAAATTTTGGGACCCATCTCTCATCTTGGATATGAGTAAATCAGAAGGTACTAAACCAGACATATTTTGAAGAAAATTTTCAGAAAGCTATGAGAGTTTTGCTTTTATTTTGCTATTGTGCTTCCCTTCCCCTTGTTTATTATCAACTATTTAAAATGCACTTTAATTAAACAAAAAACCAAAAAAATAAGATTGGTTCCAACCTGCTTCACTTTTCATTAACTTTCCCTGGAACAAAATACTGGCAGCCTGGACATTGCTCCTCAACATTTCACTTCCCTGAAAACGAATGGTCCCTTTCAATTCACATAATCTCATCACTTTTTAAAGTTGGGATAGTTAAAAATATAAAGTGGTAGAATAATTGTTTCTATTCCCTTTATACAGCTATCTTCTTTGTATATTAGTTCTCTGTTAATTTATCTTTGTCTGCTTTAAATTCATTTTATCAACCCATTCATCTACTTGGCACATTAATTTAAAAATTTCAAACTTGTCTACCCTGACATTCAATTCCTTGTCAAGTACACTTTTTTCCCCTTAATCCCCATATCTGACTGGGATCATTTTTCCTTCACTCTACAGAATTGTGTTGTAGTATAGGAATGCTGATGAAACATTACTTTTATTTTTGTTTGTTTTAAAGTATAAAATATCTTAATTTTTGAAGATTACTACTTGTAGAATTTTATATTTATTGCACTGCTTTAATGATATAATTCCACTGTCTTCTGGATTCCACTGATTTTGCTGAGAAGTCAGATGTCAGTTTTACTGGTTCTTAATTTAAAATACTGTCTTTAAAAAATTGTTTTCTTGAATATTTTCCCTGTTTTTCCCAAATATTTTACTATGATGTTTATAGATGTCATTTTATTTTCATTTATACTACTTGGCATTCACAATGCTTTATGAATCTGTGTTTTGGTATCTTTCTTCAGTTTTAGAAAATTCATGGTGAATATATCTTCAGATATTACTTCTACTCCATTTTCTTCTCTCCTTTTCCCCTATAAATCAAATTGTATGCAGGCTAAACTTTTTCACCACTTTGCACTTGTCTATAATGCTCCTTTCTGTGCTGCTTTATTCTTTCCTCTCTGTGTTTCATTTTGAATATTTTCCACTAGATAGCCTTAACTTCAGACTGGATTTGAAATAGGAAGGCCAGAAAACTTGAAGACAGGTTGAAAATAACTAGTCAAAGTGGAACAGAAAGAGAAAAAAGAGTGAGAAACAAAGAAGAATAGAGCATGGCTGATATGTGTTACATTAGCAAATGAAAAACTTGTATCTAGTATCTAACTAGTATCCAAGAAGGAGAGGAAAGATAGGATATATCAGAAGAACTTTTTGAAGAAATAAAGAGTTGGGGATTTCCAGATTGACGAAAGATATTATTGTATATGTGCAAGAAATTCAGCAAAACTCCAAGCAAATAATATACAAATAAAACCACACCCAGCATGTTATAAATTAATTATTTAAAACCAAAGAAGGATAAATCTTAAGGGACAAGGCTAAAAATACTCATTACATATAGTAGAACAACAAAACGAGTGACTAATGAGGTCAACATCCCATCAGGGAAAACATAAATAAATAAAAAATAAAACATAAATAAATAGAAAATAAATACTAATTTTTAGCTACACTTTTATATTCAGTAAAAATATTGCTTAAATTTTAATGGATTTTAAAGGACATTTCCAGACAAAGCCTGAAAGTATTTGCATCTAGTAAATGTACTATAATAAATGGTTAAACTAAATTCTTCAAGTGGAATGGAAAACTAACAGATAAAAAGCCAGATTTATATATGTGATGAAGACCCAGAAAAAGAATATCTCTAGGGAAATAACAGAACATCATTGTTTTAGTATTTGTATTTTTATATTTAGATTTTTTAAATTGTTAAAAACCTAGTGACTCTTTAGAGTAAAATATGTTAGAGGGTTTATAATACAGAAGGAAGTAAAATATAAGATGTCCACAAATATTTGAAGGGAAGTAAATATATTTTACTGTGATATGATTTGATGTTTTGTAAAATGATTATGAAATATCATATTATTATGTATTAATATCTCTAGCATAGCAAACTCAAAAATATATAGATAATAAGTCAATAAAGTGTACACTCACCACAAATAGGCAGAGGACAAAAACCAAAGAAATAAAAACAAAAACACTAATTTGAAGAGATACATGTACCCCAATGTTCATAGCAGCATTATTTACAATTGCCAAGATATGGTAGCAGCCTAAGTGTCCATCAACAGATGAATGGATAAAGAAGATATGGTATATATATACACACAATGGAATACTACTGAGCCATAAAAATGATCAGAATTTTGTCATTTGCAGCAACATGGATGGACTTGGAGAGCATTATGCTAAGTAAAACAAGTGAGACAGAGAGACAAATATGGTATGAGATGACTTATATGTGGAATCTAAAAGATACAACAAACTGGTGAATATTAAAAAAATAAGCAGACTCACAGATAAAGAGAATAAACTAGTGGCTACCAGTGGGAGAGGTGAAGGGTAATGTAGGGATAGGGGAGTGGGAGGTACAAACTATTGGGTGTAAGATAGGATCAAAGAGGTATTGTACAACATGGGGAATATAGCCAATATTTTGTAATAACTGTAAATGGAAAGTAACTTTTAAAAATTTTATAAAAAAATAAATTTTTTTTAAAAAAAAGGTATTGCCAGGAAAATAAGAGACAAGATTGTTAATGAAGAAGAATAAAATGTTTAACCAGGAAACTTGTATAAAATTGTTCAAGAGGATGAACAAAAAAAAATCAAAAACAAAAACAAATGGGATAAATTAAAACCAAATACCAAGACAGGAGTCTTAACCCAGATAAATCCATTATTAATTTTATATGTTTGAATTAAGGTTCTTCATGAAAAGGCAAAGATTGTCATACCAGATGATGAAGTAAGACCACATTATATGTTGCTTATAAGAAACACATTAAAAAAAAAAGACATAGTGGCTGAAACTAAAATGTTGAAAATTACATACTATGAAAACACTAAGCTAAAGTAGGCTGTAGTGGCTATAATAATACCTGACAAGGTAGATTTCAAGTCAAATGTATTACCAGAGTTAAAAAGGGTATTTTATAATTAAAGGAGGATCAATTATTCAAGAAGATCTAACAATCCTAAGTGTTTACCCACTAACAGAGCTATAAGATACTTGAAGAAAAATTGACAAAGCTAAAAATAGTAGACAAATCCATAATAAATGTTAAATATTTCAATAATACTCTCTTAGTAATTGATAGAGAAAGTGTAAAAAAATGAGTAAAGATACAGATATTTGATTAGTACTATCAACCAACTTAAGTTCTGTGGATCTAATTGACCTAACTGACATCTAAAGGACAAATACAACTTACCACTGAAGCTTAAATATTCCTCTCAAGTGTACATAGTAATTAACTAAGGTAATTAATAAGATGGACCATAAAAACAACTCTAAATTAGTATAATTTAAGCAGAGTCTATTTTCTGACCCATGTTTATTCCAAGTACTCTTTATTCTTTTGTGTAGATCCCTATTTCCATTTGGTTGTTACTTTCTTTTTGTCTGAAGAACAACATTTAACATTTTTTATATGGATCTCCTGGAGATAATTATCTCATATTTCATGTTATAAAATATTTATTTTGTTTCCATTTTAAATGATATTTAACTAGGTATAGAATTCTACACTGGGGAGCATAGAGAAAAATGGAGCAGTAGTGGAAAAATGGAGCATAGAGAAAAATGGACCCTCAAACCTAAACGCAGGGAGAGAAGAAAAGGAGGGATAGAAAGAGCTTCAGCCTGTAATGCAGCTCTGACAAAGTGTTGGCCAGGATGATCAGAGCCTCAGGACAAAGATGTCCCATTTAAGGAATCACATATTAGGCAGGAATATGTATCATAGCTCAAGTACCTGAACCATGTTCAGTCATTGGCTGGGAGTAGTCTGGGAAGAGTGTGGTTTGATAAAACGTTCTGGAAGATCCTTAAGTTATGGCAATTGGAGGCTCTCAAGTAACTTTACTCTTTCCAACACAGATTCTCTCTTGAAGAGAGTTCTGAGTGGAGCACTCCCCTGGCTGCCACAGAGACATCCTTATCCTGATATAGAACATATTTGATAAGGCTACAACAAATATCTTCCTTACGATGGAAGATCGAATACTTTCCCCTTGAGCTCAGGAACAAGACTGTCTGCTTTCTATTCAGCATTGTATCAGAAGTGTGTATATATATATATATATATATATATACACACACACACATATATATTTATGCCATATATATGTATTATATATTAATATAAATGTATATTACATCTGACTTTTGAAGGATGCAGTATTCTCTCATATCTTTAAGGATAATAGTAGTATTTCTTCCCCATAAATAAATTGATTCTCTCAAGTTGCTTTGGTTTGTTTTCATATTATTTTGTTTCCTGGTTATCTTGATCGATCATCTTATGTATAAGATAGGGATACTAAAAAGCAAGGTCAACTAACAGGTGTGTGAGAATACTTGGCCTCTCTATCCTTACTGTAGATTGATCTTGCTGGCACTTATTGTAGAAATCACTGGTGATAATATTTTTTATTTATTTATTTTTTCATTTGCTTGGACTTCCCATATATTGTAGAGAAGATAATGTCCATCTCCTGCCTTAAGTGTGAACACCTTTGTCCCAGTTAGAATACCAAATAGCAGAAAAATCCCCTGGGTGTTCCTTAATCCTCATGTGATCATCTCCCAAGCTTCAACTTTTCCTCCAAGAAAAATAATTTATATTTTACACTCTAGAGTATAATTCTGAGTCTTCTCTTAAGTAGGGAAGTTACAATCTCCTGCCTGCTTGGAATGGGGGGAGGATACTTGGGTATAATTTCTTCTCAATTAGACTTTCAACCAGTCCACCTGCTGTAAAGGTCACCTTCCTTTACCTTTCAGAGTTTACTGCCACCAATTAGTATGGCTTCTGGAAGCTCTATGGGGATAGGTTTACTTCATTCTTAAATTTCCCCACTGCTAAATTAAGGTTCTGTCTTCCCAAGCTTACTGCATGTAAGCAGAAGGCACTGCTATCTCTTTAATCCTTTTAGACATTTAGGCTATATGTATGTATACATGTGTGTGCAGTTTTTCTGTCATCCCATGATCTCATGCTCTTGGGTTTTACTTTGAGGTTTTAAATCCAATAGCTTGAGTTCTCCTGGTGCTTGTGACTGATGACTTTCACTTACTATGAACTTTGTAATTTCTGATTTTGAGCTTGTGAGCTCATCTTAATCTGGCCTCTTTTGATTTTCCCCTTTATAAATCCTACATGGACCAATGTGTCCCTCCAGAGAAATTTTGCATTTGATTTCTAGACTCCCTAGGATTTTCATGACACCAGGATCATTTTTTAATTGCTACTTTCTCAGCTTAGGATATCCCCATATTATGAGCATAGTGTAAAGTCATGTTCAAACACATCAAAGTTGCAGGGCTACTCTTTTGATTTCTTGTGAGAATTGTTGCCCCACACAGAGTTATGACAAAGGCAAGCTTAATTTTCTCTGGTGGCAGATTTAGTTAGTTCCCTTACCACTAATACTAAAGGCCTTTGACAGAATCTACTCTATAGGAATTTTGTAGGCCTGAAAGCACGGTACTCAAACCATCACTATTTCAGTAATCTCACAGAACTGTTGCTGTATCATCTTATTTACCTCTGTCTAGTGCTCAGTGCATTCTTCACTTCTGGCATTTAGAATCACCCCCCCCTTTTTTTTTTTTGCAAACTATTGCATAAATTTTTAAATCATTTTATCTATAATCTAGTTTTTCAGAATAAAAATAAATAATTGCAATTCTATTACTGAAGTCCACCACACAATTTAAGTAACGTTATAAAGAAACCATAATTTATATTTCTTGATAGTGATATGTGTTCATCAAGATAAAGAACTTACTAAATAGGACTGGGGTGTATTTCCTTTTTCAGTATCCTTTATGAAAATCTCTAAGCTTTTAGTGCTACTATATTTGTTCACATCTCAATCAATCCTTTAGAACTATATTTACATTGGTTATTGGTTTGCTGCACTAGGCAAAGATTTTCTCAGTCCTCAAAATAAACTGTTTTTTTCTATCTTCTCATCTACCAGGTGGAAATATTCTAATGTGTCTTAAGTTATATCTTTTTGCTTGACATTGTGCTCCCAGCTTATCCTTTAGCGGATTCTCTGTAATAAACCAAGAAACAATTTCTAGCTTTACCTACTTTCATGCACCTCCTTAGGAATTCAGCATTAGAGGTCTGGTTGATTTGTGAGGCTGTCTTTTTCAGTCGATGGTGAGGATGGCTCATAGTGACACTTTGAAGCTACTCAAGAAGCTGACTATGACATCCATGGCAAGTCTGTGTTCACAGCAGGAGAGATCTTGTGCTCAGCTCTGCTCTATTGACCCTTCACTCAATTTGTCCTTTCATGCTATAAGCCATAATTCAGAAATAGATACTGGCTTTCTCTGTTTTTCAAGTATCTACCACTTGCCAAATAACATACACAAGACAAGTTTGCCCAGGAAGAAACTTGTATAATTTAATGACTGATTCATAACAGAAGTCACTATATTGTTAAGGGTTTTCTTCCAGGTGTATATTATAAAACACATCAGTTCATCAATTATGTTCAAGAAAGTGTGTGTGTATATATCTCCTTAGGAAATTACATATATATATATATATATATATATAGCATGTGTGTGCATGTCGATTTACTCCGTGAATTCATATAGTTTCATGGGTTAAATATCATCAATATTCTGACATTTAAGAATTTATATTTCAAGCCTTATTCCCTCTCCACTCATATAATCCAACTGTCTATTCAATATTTATATCCAACTGTCCAATCAGTATGTGATAGAAAGCTCAAATTTTCTACTTTCAAAACTTACTGGCTTTATATCTCATTTTTTGTTCTATACCACTCTTCTCCATTTCAGGTGGTCCCATCATTTCTGTTGCTCAGGTGAAAAATACTGAAGTTTTCCTTGACTCTTGTTTATCATAGTCCCATATCCAATCATTCATTAACTCCTGTTTACATTTTGTCAACATATGTCTAAAATCTAAAACTTCTCAATACCCCCACAAATTGAGACAATTGACAAACCTCAATTGTCTCTCACATGAATTATTGTAATAGCTTCCTAAGTGTTCTTAGTTTTACTTTTTCATGCTTCCTTCCTACTGCATATTATCAATACTTGAACCAGAGTAAATTTTTAATAAGTCAGATTATATTGCTCCTCTGCTAAAAAGTCTATGGCTCCCTATGTCTCTAGTATAAAATGATAGCTAAGAACAATCTTATTATGTTGGCAGCATTATCACAATTTTACAAATGGAGTAACTAAAGCACAAAAGGGTCATTTTCTTGACCCATACTCTCTGGCTAATAATGGTAGTATATGATTTGAGGCCAGGAAGTCTTTTTGCAGAGTCTACGCTTCCAACCATGATAATATGTTATCTCTCAGTAGCAGGTACCTAAGAAGCCCTAAATGTTTGCACCCATTCTCTCCCTACTTCCCACTGACTTCTCTTACTTCATTCTCCTTTTAGTTTCCCATTTGTTCAAACTGAACTTGATATTCCCCAAAGATTCCAGGCATAATTCTGCATCAGGCCCTCCTCCTGCACTGGCTCTTCCCTCCTACTAGAGCTTTCCTGTACCAGAAACTCATTTGGATCACACTCTTATTACATAACTTCACTCAAATGTTGCCTTCTCACTCAGATCTATCTTGCCTTTATTGAAAATTTCAACATCCCCCTCCCCTGGCCTTACACCACTATAGATCCACACAAAACCTATCACCATAGGTTTTGTCCATAAACCTATCACCCTCTAATTAGTTGCACTTAGTTTATTTTGGTGTCATGTAGAAAAAAACAGAGAGGAAAATAAAATTACTAATTTAGGAAATAATAAAAGTTAAATTTTATGTATCTTAATCACTCTTTAATTTATGGGTAGCCTTTTCCTCGAGTTTACTGTGAAATATTTACTAAGAATTCTAAATTGTGATAAGTGAAAGCACTTGAATTTGTACTGCAAAGCTAAGGATAGACTGAGGTAGAAATTTCCAATTTTTTAAGGCTGACTTTGGCGACAAAATAAACTAAATATAATGAACATTAACAATTGACATCTTTATTACCATTATCAGGCTCATTGTTATTTCTCCTCCAAACAGTTTTTACCATATATAATTCCTTTCATAAAAGATGAAAGCATTTTGAAAATAGGCTATTAACAAATATTTATTGAGCACTTCCTAAATCTTAATATGTTAAATAAGATCTCAGTCATCACAAATGTTTGAGGTTTTTTATCCCATATTTTTATAAATAAGTAATTCAATTTACAGAGTTTAAATGTCTCACTGAAGTTTATCCAGTTAGTAAGTGACTTATCCAGAATATAAATTCAATATTTTCTTCCACTAGAGAATGAGCTCATTGCCCACTGACATTCCCAAATTTCTCCCACCCATTCTCTTTACTGAGAAATGAAAACCCATGTATACATATCAGTTAACCTAAGAATATTTATTACTGTGGCTAGTGTCATTTCACAATGTCCATTTTCCTAAATGTTTTAAAATATTAGCCTAAGTCTAATATAATTATTACCTTTTCTACTGATTTAATTGCTTCCCAGGAAGTCAAATGTGTTTTTATGTACACTGGTATAATTTATAAAGAAGAGATCAAATGCAGGGCAGTCTGTGCTGGTAGTCACACACACAATTACAGAAATGTAATTAATTCCTGCTCATTTTTATACACTTCTTATGCTCTGAAATTCTTTTGAGGTTGGCTTTTCCCCAGGTATATAGTTTATGGTCTCTGATATTCAAGGATGTTCTTTGTCAAACTATATTGTCTCAAGTAAGTTTACTTATGTGGATTGAAGTTTGTAAAGCAGAATGACTTTCAGCTTCCACATCATTTCTTGAATGCTACCATAAATTAGTTTGTAATAGAGTTAAATATTTCTTGAATGGACTAATATCTAGACATTCATTTTTAGCATAAAAGAGACTCTCCATCCTTCCCTTGTACATTCTCTACTGATAGTTTGCATTTGAATTTACTTTATAACATCTGTGTAAATAAGATTTTTTAAATAAAATTTGAAGAAAACAGAGAATTGAGATTTAAGATTAACATGTTTCAACTACTTTTTAAAGTAGTTGAATAAGAAAGAAGCTGTAATATCTTCTTAAAAAATAATATTGAGAAACAGGCTAAAACATGTTGGATAACATTACAGGGAATGATATTCAGAACCAAATCAATATAAGGCAGTTGTAATGCCTCAAAAATGTTTTTGTTAATTTTTTTAAAAATTGTGAAAAAAGAAATAGTAAAACTCGAATATTAAATTAGCCATACAACTGCCTAACTTCAACTGACCTGTAATTTGCTTTTTTGTAACATGGAAATAATAATGCCTGCCTGTCCTTCCTCACAAAAATGTTACAACATCAAAGCTGTTGACAAATATGAAAATATAAACTACTATGGAGAAATCAAACCTCCTTAAGCTATCTGTGCTGCCCTTCTTGATTTGGCCTACCCCTATATTACCATCCTCACCTCCAAACACATTCTATTCAACGAAGTAGGCTATTGTAATTTTATTATATTATGTACTGTTACCACAACCAGTTGGAAACTTTCACACCTTCTAGCCTGTACTCCTATTTCCCCATTGAAGGTGTTTCTTCATCTGAATTTATCTCTCTTCTACTCATTTCTGTAGCCTATTCTGTATCAGTCAGTGTACAGACAAGAGAACTAAAACATCTTCTGGATGTTTCAAGCACATAAACATTTAGTCACAAATTATTTTAGATGGCCTAAAATTGCAAAAAGGAAAAACAAAGATTTCATAGAAATGTGGAAGATGTTACCATCCTAGCTGGAGCCCACTAGTCTACCTTTTCATCTGGAGCCTCCCCTGTTGTACTGCCAATGGTGTTGCAGCCCACAGTTTCCTGGAGGTACCCAAATCTGCTGATTTTTCTACTGCAGTCAGAGTGAGAAATGACCCTTTCTCTTTTATATTCCCTTATTTCCTATCAGGGAATCCCAATAACAGCAACTGAGTAGAAAACAGCTGTTGAGGGAGTCTAGGCAGTGTGGTTTTTAGGTCCCCTGTGAAACTGTGGAGAGCTAAGGAGGATGGGAACAGAACTTGGAACCAATATACAATATTTGTCAGAGTGCCTGTACTAATTGTCTAGGGCTGTTGTTACAAAGTATTACAGACTGTATGGCCTTAAACAACAGAAATTTATTTTCTCACCATCCTGAAGACCAAAATTTCAAAGCCAAAGTGTCGGCAGGGTTAGTTCTTTCTGAGAGCTGTGAGGGAAATTTCTGTTCTAGAGCTTTCTCCTTGACCTGTAGATGGCTGTCTTCTTCCTATGTCTCTTCACATTATCTCCCCTCTATGTGTGTATGTCCAACTTTTCCCTTCTATATTGGATTAGGGCCCATCCTAATGACCTCATTTTAATTTTATTAAGTCTATAAAGATCTTATCTCCAGATCAAGTCACATTCTGAGATACTGGAGTTTAGGACTTCAACATATGAATTTTAGGGAAACATAATTCAACCCATAAGAGTGTCCTAATATGGCAACTATATAAATGACTCGTAGCCCATATGGGAATTTATTGAACTTTTCTATTTGTATGTTTTTTTCCCACTACTCTAGGAGGAATCTTGTTTTCTCTTTTAACTTTGCCTAGTAGCTAGCTGCTTGGCACATCAGAGTCTCAATATATGTCAGCTGGTCAATCGTTATAGATTAATGGAGCTAAACATTTAATGTTACATTAAAGGCTTCCAAAACTACAAGTCAGTTTGCATTTCAAAATTATTCAACATTGCTTTCCTATGTTGACTCTTCCATTAATTTGCTCACTATCAATCTATTGATATTCTATACATCAGACACTGATTTTACAAGACACTGAAATGTTACACACTGAAGATAGAAATTCAGATAAATGTGTTACTCCTTCGGAAAGCTGATGTTCAACAGGAAGACAGAACTAAATCAACAATATTCTCAAAGTTTAATAACTGCTCTTAGAAAAATCCCATGCTCTGGGAGTAAAGGTGCACTGATTAGAGAGCTGATCTTTCTACAGTACTCATTTCAACTCCCAAATATTGATCATGATGCTCATCCCACCACTAATACCCTTCACATTACTCTCTACCTATCTAATATATATCCATCAATACTTAAGTTATTTGTCCCTCCGTCTCTATAAACTAATACATGCTAAGTTCCCTACCACAGTGCCTGGAACTTTCTTTCTACATTTCTCTCCATTCCTCTCTCCTGTCTTCCATTCTGCTTCATCCTCTCTTCCTCTATTTCTTTCATTTATCACTTCATTTCAGCAAATTCATAACAATTACATCCAGCTTTGCTAAAACATGACATACATGTTGATTAAAATTAATATGCTATCCAAAATAATGCCATCAAAACCACAAGCCTTTGGGGAAAATGGAATTTAGATTTATATCTGAATATTTATAATCAGAATTTTATAGTGTATTTTCTTTTATGCCTTGTATAGTAAGATTTGCATATATACACTTATTTTTAATGTCAGT
Organism: Orcinus orca; assembly: GCF_937001465.1. Taxonomy (NCBI): domain Eukaryota; kingdom Metazoa; phylum Chordata; class Mammalia; order Artiodactyla; family Delphinidae; genus Orcinus; species Orcinus orca. Next base: position 30,193,652 of record NC_064569.1, on the reverse strand, counting down.
AATTAATTCATTGAGTCCTTTTCTTGCATTTTTTAAAAAATTTTTTCAGTACTTGGGCCTCTCACTGCTGCGGCCTCTCCCGTTGAGGAGCACAGGCTCCGGACGCAAAGGCCCAGCGGCCACGGCCCCAGCCGCTCCGTGGCAGGCGGGACCCTCCTGGACCGGGGCACGAACCCGCATTCCCTGCATCGGCAGGTGGACTCTCAACCACTGCGCCACTAGGGAAGCCCTTCTTGCATTATTTAATCAATCTTTTTTAATACGAATACTAATTTAAAAATTCTATAACCATATATGTCCATTACATTACATTAAATTGTAGTGTTCTGAAATGCTCTTTTTGTACAGATTTGAGAAAACTCATTTCTGGTCACAATTCTTTCCTCCCAGAGTAAGCCACCTAGAATGCACTATGCTCATATTAATTTGTCCATGTGCTATTATCTTTCTTATATGCATATTGGATAAATCTGAAAGCAAAGTATGAATAAATTGAGAAAAAGTAAATTATGTTTGTTAAGAGGATTAGCATTCATAACTGCTGTCATCACCATCACTGTTATATAGTTATCCAGACAGACAGAATCCACCTAAAATTTGTAAGGATGCAAGACACAGAGAAGATATCATAGATTCCAATACCTTTGTGAAACACTGAAAAGGGTAGCCAAATATCATAAAGCATGCCCTTTACTTTATGCCAATGGGGGCAGAAATATTCTAATATACATGATTTACTTGTGGAAAAGTTTCAGACTACATATAAAAACAATTGATTAGGGCTTCCCTGGTGGTACAGTGGTTGAGAGTCTGCCTGCTGATGCAGGGGACACGGGTTCGTGCCCCAGTCTGGGAAGATCCCACATGCCGCAGAGCGGCTGGGCCCATGAGCCATGGCTGCTGAGCCTGCGCATCCGGAGCCTGTGCTCTGCAACAGGAGAGGCCCCAACAGTGAGAGGCCCGTGTACTGCCAAAAAAAAAACAAAACAAAAAACAAATGACTAATTTATTTTAAAAAAACTGAGACATTGGATTTGAAATCATGAATAAAATCACAAAAATATCCATTAAAACATAAACATAGTAATATGTTGTCTTTCAGATAGAGATGGAGATAGATGACCAATATCAAGGCTAAATGTAAACACATATGATCTTTTGAATTAATATAATGTGATATTGAATTAATCATAATATTTGAATAGTATAACATTGAACTCCATTATGAATAAATATTTAACTAAATTATTGAGAAATTTGGAATGCCAATTGTTGAATTGTTTTCTTGTGTCATGTGTTTATGCTACATATGAGAGGGCTTTGCATTTAGGTATGAAAAAATGACTTGAAAAATGCCCACTAAGATTTTACAAAAAAATATATTGTACTTAGGTCCCTGTGCATGAATCTCTGTGTAGGCCTGTGTGTGTGTATGTGTGCACATGCCCATACACTTACACACTTGTCTGGCATTTCCTATTATGTCAGAATTCAGAGTAACCCAAACATCTAATAGAACAATTTGTTACCTTGGTAGAATATAAAAGCATTAATGCTCATTCTTAGCTTTTTTGTTTGTATTACTGCTTATTCTAAATATTTATATTAAACTTTTATAGCATTTTTCTACTCTTTAAATGGCTAAAATATAGCCAATTAATACTTTACACAGAATGAAAAATTTATAATATTTAATATAGTCTAGTATTTGTACCCTGTGTTTTTATTTTATAGGCATCTGTTATTTTCTCATTTTGTTCAAATATTATTTTGATTCATATTTATTCTTTAAAATTTGAAAGCAATACCCAATTACATTTGTTGAAATATATACTTCTCATAATTTTTAATAATTTTGATTAATTTTGAGTTACTTCAGAGCTAAGTAAGATTTTTTATATACAGTCCTGTTACTCTTTTAAGTTTCCATTCAATAATTAGAATTCTCCAGTTTTGATATCAACTCAATGTATAACAAAGACACACCGCTGGTAAAATAAAGTTTTGTTTGTTTCCAACTGACCATTCCTCTCTTTGACATCCTGAGGAGTTATACTTCTATATCCTCTGGCTATTGCTCCTCAAAGATTTTACCCACACCTGGATGCCAATAGTGTAAAATTTACCATGAATCTACATCATGTTAGGATTTTCTAAATTTCAGTACTCAAATACATTTAGAATAATAAATCACTGTTAGGTATGTGATATATATGAGACATAAGCTAACTTATCCTTCTTTTCTTAAAAGGAGTGCTTGCAAAAACAAATATAGATCAATGGAACAGGACAGAAAGCCCAGAGATAAACCCATGCACATATGGTCACCTTATCTTTGATAAAGAAGTCAGGAATGTACAGTAGAGAAAGGACAGCCTCTTCAATAAGTGGTGCTGGGAAAACTGGACAGGTACATGTAAAAGTATGAGATTAGATCACTCCCTAACACCATACACAAAAATAAACTCAAAATGGATTAAAGACCTAAATGTAAGGCCAGACACTATCAAACTCTTAGAGGAAAACATAGGCAGAACACTCTATGACATAAATCACAGCAAGATCCTTTTTGATCCACCTCCTAGGGAAATGGTAAAAACAAAAATAAACAAATGAGACCTAATGAAACTTAAAAGCTTTTGCACAGCAAAGGAAACGATAAACAAGACCAAAAGACAACCCTCAGAATGGGAGAAAATATTTGCAAATGAAGGAACTGACAAAGGATTAATCTCCAAAATTTACAAGCAGCCCATGCAGCTCAATATCAAGAAAACAAACAACCCAATCCAAAAATGGGCAGAAGACCTAAATAGACGTTTCTCCAAAGAAGATATACAGATTGCCAACAAACACATGCAAGAATGCTCAACATCATTAATCATTAGAGAAATGCAAGTCAAAACTACAATGCGATATCATCTCACACTGGTCAGAATGGCCAACATCAAAAAATCTACAAACAATAAATGCTGGAGAGGGTGTGGAGAAAAGGGAACCCTCATACACTGTTGGTGGGAATGTAAATTGATACAGCCACTATGGAGAACAGTATGGAGGTTCCTTAAAAAACTACAAATAGGGCTTCCCTGGTGGCACAGTGGTTGAGAGTCTGCCTGCCGACGCAGGGGACACGGGTTTGTGCCCCAGTCTGGGAAGATCCCACATGCGGCGGAGCGGCTAGGCCCGTGAGCCATGGCCGCTGAGCCTGCGTGTCCAGAGCCTGTGCTCCGCAACAGGAGAGGCCACAACAGTGAGAGGCCCGCGTACCGCAAAACAAACAAACAAACAAAAAAACTACAAATAGAACTACCATACGACCCAGCAATCCCACTACTGTGCCTATACCCTGAGAAAACCATAATTCAAAAAGAGTCATGTACCACAATGTTCATCGCAGCTCTATTTACAATAGCCAGGTCATGGAAGCAACCTAAGTGTCCATCAACAGATGAATGGATAAAGAAGATGTGGCACATATATACAATGGAATATTACTCAGCCATATAAAAACGAAATTGAGTTATTTGTAGTGAGGTGGATGGACCTAGAGTCTGTCATATAGAGTGAAGTAAGTCAGAAAGAGAAAAACAAATACCGTATGTTAACACATATATATAAAACGTCATGAAGAACCTAGGGGCAAGATGGGAATAAAGACGCAGACCTACTAGAGAATGGACTTGAGGACACGGGGAGGGGGAAGGGTAAGCTGGGACAAAGTGAGAGAGTGGTAGCGTATATATGGACATATACACTACCAAATGTAAAATAGATAGCTAGTGGGAAGCAGTCACATAGCACAGGGAGATCCGCTCGGTGCTTTGTGACCAGCTAGAAGGGTGGGATAGGGAGGGTGGGAGGGAGGGAGACAGAAGAGGGAAGAGATATGGGGATATATGTATATGTATAACTGATTCACTTTGTTATAAAGCAGAAACTAACACACCATTGTAAAGCAATTATACTCCAATAAAAATGTTTAAAAAAGGAAAAACAAAAAAGGAGTGCTTGTAATATCTAATTATGCTCTTTAAAGAAAGAGGAATCAATCTGCCACAAGTAGTATAGTTGCAAGGCTTAGCTTTTTAAAAACATTAATGTGAAATAACATAATTCTTTCAAACTGAGCTTTTCTTACTTTTACCAGCATGCTACACAAAATGATTTCTTACTTTTACCAGCGTGTTAGACAAATTTAACAAATAAATGACATTTTAATGCAAAAAGAAGAAATGTATTGGTTTAAATTATCATATTTATAAAACCATCAGAACAAATAAATACACTCACTTAAAATTATTTGAGGGATTAAGTAAGAACCTTAAATATGTTATTAAGTAGGAAACCAATATTTTAACAATAAAGAATAATGTAGTTTGCCTACTGTGTACTGTTCTGGGTTATTCTGACATTTCAACTATACATGCATATATTTATGTATATATATATGTTTCTGTTTGACTGCAGTGTAAAATCTATGAATTAACATGAAGATTTTTGAAAAGAATGATTACTTTTTAACCAATGTTATGCTTATTTTTTCTTGACTTTATTAAAATATAATATGTGATGGGAAATGATATAGTTTCTCTTCACATGAAGATCACATAAAACAGTGATATTTCATTAAAAAAAATTTTTTTCCACCAAGTTACTCACAGGTTTGTCACTAGTTACAATAAAAACCATAAAAAATTAATATGCCTCAGGTATTATTTATTTACTTAGGTGACATGCCAATTGCCAAAATTCTGTCATGCTAACTTTTAAGAGAATTAATAACATTTATGTTGAGAATAATGACTGCATTGCACTTGTATTTATAAAATATAAAATACCGTGAAGCCATACTTTTAATTCTCATTTTATTTGTCTACATTTAAGGTAATTTATCCAATTACATCATGATTAAGTAACAAGAACAAGACATACTTATGCCCTAAAAATAACTATAGTAAAAACAAACAAAACAAGCTTGACAAGAGACAGACGAATGTTTCAGACACTAGACACTAAAGTATGATTTTGATTACAGACGTAAAGAAAACAAATGTTATCTTTGATATTAACTCAGATTTTCTGCCTATTACATTTTTTTTTTATTCTAAGATCAGGTATGGGAAACCAAGCAGAGTCCAAAGCCTTACTGAGATGAGGAGGTAGAGACTAGAAATCTGGAGAGGCTGAGATGGCTGAAACTTACAAAGCTAGGTTCTAGAAAAAGGGAACTACGAAGAAAAATAAATCCAGAAATATGCTTAGTGTCCCAATTGATATTTGCTGAGTATGAAATTATGCAAGTGTGGAGAATAATTCTAAAAGCCCAGGAAAAGAAAAAGTGAAAAATTGTAAACTTAAAACTATTTTCACTAATCACGCAGGACAAATAGCTATTGGAGGTATTTACAGGCCAAATGAATAGTTTTTGGTGACCACCTGGGCCCTTTAGTGGAGACACCAGAAGCCTCATGTCTTAGTAATAGGACTGAACTATCCCTGGAGTAAATGTTACAGTTTATATTCTCTACAACAGCTAGTATCACATTGACTTGCGAATAATTTAACAGCCAGACAAAACAAACTACAGCACTCCTTAAGAAAGAAAACAAAATCCAGTCACTCAACAAGAAAATACCATGACCAGTATCCTACCAAAATATGACAAGAGGCAGAAAATTTCCCAAAAGTGTATCAGTAAATGTAAAGGCATAGCAAGATAATAAAATAGAAGTATTTTTTAAAAAGTACCAGAGCCTCTGTAATCCATGAGGAAATTTCCATTTGTCCAACATATGTGTGATTGCAGACCAAGAAACAGAGGACAGTGTGGGGATGAGAAGAAAAATTAAAGTAATAATAACCATTTTTTCCAAATGTGTGTGTGTACATATGCACACATATATAACATACATTTATACATTATACATATATATAAAACATTACATATATATTTCTTCCACTTTTATTCTTTGCCCTTTTTATTATTTTTTTCTGTATGCCTTTTGATGCACCAAAATTCTTAAAATTTTTTAATGGAATTCATTTATCTTTTTTTACAGCAAGAAATTTGAGTCCTTTTAAAGAAATACTTGCCCATCTGAACTTGAGGAAGCTATACTATTGCTTTCTAGAATCTTTGGTACACCATTCACTGTTTCCATATGGAAATCGAATGTATCAGTACCATCCCTTTCACAATGTAGTGTAGTGCCACTTTATGTGTACTGATCTCTATATTCGGTGTCTTTGATCTAATTAGCTATTCCTGTGACAATAACCACACTATCTTAAATAGATATTAACAATTTTCAAAAAGCCACCCTAAGTCCTCAAATTTGTTCTTTCAAACATGTTTAGGTTATCATGGGATGCTCGCAATTTGATATGTAATTTGGATTGTGAATTTACACACACCTGCTAAGACTTTTACTGGGACTAAACTAATTATTCATGTTTGAAGAAAATTAAAGTTGTTTCCATTTAAAAGCTTCAGCTTTATGAACTTCATATATTCCATTTACTTAGCTATTCCTAATGTCTTATTTAGGTTCCTGAGGTTCTTTTAGGTTCCTTAAGTTCTTGGAAACTAGAGTTGTCATGGCATAGTGTCCTATGTATCAATAAGTTTGATATGTTAATATTTTGCTTAGGATTTTTATATCATGTTCATGACAGAAATTGAGCTATTAATCAAAATGATCTACCTTTTTCAGGGTTGTCTTTTGTTTATTTTATTTGTTTAGTTTTAGCAAAGTTATTGGGTTTTCATAAAATTTGTTGGAAAATGCTTCATTTTCCATATTTCATTGTTTTGTGTTATTTGCTTATTAAATATTTGACACAATTCACCCTTAAATCATTTAAATAATTTTGGTCTGGAATTATATACATGTGTGTGGGTGTGCACACATGCACATGTGTGTTAAATTTATTATTTTGTTGGTTTTAAGTTCTCTTTTTTTCTGGATTTGTAATTTTATTTAATTTTTAAATTGATTTACTTACACACGTTTATTATTTTTTTTATCTTTTTAGTATCAGTAGAATCTGGAGGAATAAAACCTGCATTCCTGAGTTTGGTATTTTGACAATCCTTTTTAGTTTAATTTTTAATTCTTATTTCAAATTTATTGGTATTTTTAAAGAATTTCTAATGTTTTTGATTGTTTTTTCTATTAATTCTTCTTTTCAAATTCTTTAATTTTTAGTCATATAATTATTTTCAATTTTCTACTTCCCTGGGATTTGCTTATCATTTGCTTATATCATCCAAATTCATAAAATTATAATTAACAATTTATTTCAAATTTTACCTTTTTTGAATATGTTTTTAATACTAAGCCTGTGGAAAAAATATAGGAACAGGTCTTAAAGGAGTTGTATCAGGATCTAAGGAATGTAGTGTTGGATCAGCTTGAAATGTGCTGATTTATGCAGAAAAAGGAGAAATTCTGGTTTCCATGTGTTGACTCAAGTGCCTCGGAATGATTAGCGTTTTGCTTGGTTGGCTGATGTAATCATAAACCCAAAGGTGATTTAACAAAATATAGTTGAAACTCCTGAACTTCCTTGCTATTCTGTAGAAAAAGATGTCAAGAGAAAAAGAGGGAGTGAGAGAAATCAGAAATTTAAAGTAGATCTATCATACAAAACTTATTTAATCATTCTCTACCCCTGTTCTCTAGAAGGAAAAAAGAATTCTTTATAAAGACTGTGATTGAGATTTCTCAGCATTTTCAAACAATATGGGGCTACTATCTGCAGGCAGAGAATGCCAGTGGAAGTGATGCCATGAAACTGAGCTCACTGAAATGAATGGAGATGACAGAATCTGTGGTGGCTGTGGCCAAATGGCATGGTTACCATAATGGACAGCAGAGTCAAAGAATTAGAATTGTTTGGGTCACAGAGATTTTTGATGTGGCTGGTTGACCAAGATCCCAACAATGGAAACAGATGGGCAGCCTACAGAAGTTATATTTGTTTTGCATATGCAGGAAATATCCATATCTGTTAAACAGAATTGACTAGAATCACCATATTGGTTACAATTATAGTACTTAATCAATTCCAAGACTTGAGCCAGCTAACAGAGTCAAAGAACTTTAAATAAAGGTGAAGTTATATCCTCTTACAGAAGTATCCTGCTACTTAACCGTGTGTCACCCTGTAATTTTCCCTTTAGTAGACCTTAAAAGAAAATCCAGCCATAGATAGCAACACAGATGAACCCTGAGGACATTATGCTAAGAGAAATTAGCCAGTCACAGAAGGAAAAATATTGCATAATTCATTTATACGAGGTATCTAAAGTAATCAAAATAATAGAAACAGTGTAGAATGGTTGTTGTTAGGGGCTAAGGGGAGTAAAAATACAGAGTTGCTATTCAACACATATAAAATTCCTATGCAAGGTGAATGTTTTAGAGATCTGCTGTGCAACATTGTGCCTATAGTTAACAATACTGTATCATACACTTAAATTTTTTTTAATAGGATAGATTTCATACCCAATGTTCTTACCACAGTAACAAAAGAGGCACCTGAGGACAGTTTACAAGGGTAATTGTACATTAGCGAAGGGGAAATAAACAGAGTTTATGAAATGCTGGCTTTAAACTGAAACTAGTATCTGGAGACCAAAACTGTCATTGTATTCAACCAGTCAGAGAATAGCTTTACGAATATCTGGTAATCAATAGAGTTTCAACTGGGGTTCATTTTACAGTTGGCCCAGGTCTTCCTCAAACCTCTCTGTGGTTATTTCCCCAGTTCCAGAATGTATTGTTTCAATAGACATACTAAACAACTGGCAGCAATTTCTCATTGGTTTTTATGATCCATGGAATGATGATTTATACTGTAGGGAAGGCCAAATGCCTTTTTCTACACAAGTAGTAAGTTAAAGGCAAATATAGAGGGACTCCAAAGAGTAATGCTGCCTTCAAGGACTTGAAAGATGCAACAGTAGTGATTTCTACCACAGCCATATTCAATTTGACTATTATCCTATACACAAAATATGTGTCTTGAAAAATGATGGCTTTTCATTAACTTAAAAAAAAAAAAACCTTCATTATCTACTGCTACATAATAAACCACCCCAAAACTCTGGTATAAAACAATTTTATTATTCTAACAGATGTGGATCTTCGAATTTTTTTGTTCAGTAGTCATTTTTAAGCATCTAAACATCTAAGAATGTTTATCATTGAGTATGTATTCAATATATATTTTGAATGGTTATAAATTATCTATCAATGTTGAACTACTTTAAAATTTTTAAACTGGGCAAACATTTTCACATATCTCTGTTCTTAGACTCTTGGCAATATTTTTCTCCTTGAATGCTTGCATTTATTTAATAAAATATTAAGCATTTATTAAAACATAAAATATTGTAACTATCAGAGCCCAAAGTATCTGAAAACGAAAGCACTTTTTGTAAGTGGGTCATTGGATGTAATCTTAAGAGATTTCCCCCTATTTATGTTTCTTTGTTCCATACCTAAATATTCTGATAATGGAAGAAAAGAAATCTTGTGTGTTGGGTCAGAGCATAGCATAGATTTGTATATCTCAACTTCACAAAATACTGTCTCCAAGATACCAATTAATGGAATTTTTTAATTGGACGCTTTACATATCTTTGGTCAGGGAAACGTTATATAGGAAAATATATTTTGTATTAGTGATATTTAGTATGCTCACAGATGGTAGAATTAATGCACAGATGGAAATCACACCTTAGTTTAGAGTAAGTGTCTCTTTCAGTAAGAGTAAATAATACCCCATTTCACAATGGGAGGAGTTTGGTATTGTCAATTTGCTGGTAGGTAAATGGTTGGCATTTCCAAGGTATGATTAAGTATAGAAACCAATGAATTGTCCTTCTGCCAGCAAATGAAACATTTAACAGTAAAATTAAGTACAAGTTAAATGTACTAAATCCATGCATATTATTCAGTTTTCATTTTTACCATCATGACAATTTGATCATGAGCTCATTGGACAAGACTATCTAGAACTGGGATAAAAGCTTACTAACATTCAGACAGTAAGTCATTTTGCTAACCTTTCTATTCAAGGTATCTTCACTATAGAAGTCCTAAGGGGCAAACCCTTAACTTATTCTGAGCTGTCCCCAAACTCCACCTTCCTATGAATTCATTTGTTCTTTATATACAGAAGCTCACACTCTAAGCAGAGTAGAGATGTACTGTTTAAAGATAAATCTTTGTATTTGACAACTTTGTGGTGCTTCAGAGATTCTAATGAGCTGGGATATAAATTTGTAGCAGGTCACTCTGGCTGATGGGAATAAATTAAATAACTCTCCATTTACCAAACTCCAATTGTTTTTTTACCCTCAGCAGGCGACTAGTTAAAAATAACCCCCATTGCAGCACACGTATAGGATATTTCAGCAGGAAAAGTCACTGTGGGAAGGTGAAGAATCTGCTTACACAGTATACATATGGCTTCAGGACATGTTTGGGCCCAATCTCTTTTGTACACTTTAATTGGCATTGTTAATTAGATTTACCTAATGTAACGGCTAGGTGGGTCAGACTAAGTTTGGAAGAGGCAGCCCGGATTTCATGTTCACTTGGGCTTCATGTTATATTAGGGCCAGTGGAAAACCACTGGCCCTAATATAAATGAGAAGATTTAAAAATAAGATTTAAAAATAAATGAGAAGATTTATTGACCAAAAACAGTAAAGCACAGTTGTATGATTGCTATGGGTCCCATGCTGCAACAGAATTTGCCTTAGACACTGAATTAATCATGTCTCCACAACTAGTCCATATAGTCCACGTAGTCAAATGCTTCTACCACTGTGTGAAAAGCTGGAAACCCTTCTGAATGCATTCAGAGCTGGAAACTTCTTTAGTTACTTACTAAATAGGTAAAAATAGCATATCTAAATAGAATATATTTTTCCTCAAAGGCAGTCCAACTAAAACTTAGTCCTCTTAGTGCTGGAAGGGATAGAGTATAACTTTTTCCTTCAATTATAAGGTAATATTTTACCCTGTCTACACCACTGGTTGGACAAGAAACTTTAAAGAAGTGTCAGACCACTGAATTATCCCTAAAGCATCTCTCTCTTTTGTGACAATTGACTTAATCATAGCTCTCTTAGAAGGTCCAGATACTTGCCCTTCAGGTCGTGAGGGATGATGTCATCAACATGTTGAACAGCATATCTGCGATGATGAGCAATTATCCTTCCTAGAGACTCAATTTTGGTACAAAACTAGAGGGGTAATTCATTCCCTAAGAGTAGAATGAAATATGTACTTTTGTCACTGTCTTTTGAGAACATTTCCTCCTCTTATTAATTCTTATCACAAGGGTGGGAAAAATACTAATCTCATCAATAGATATATAATACAAGATAAAAGTAGCTTTATTAATTTGCTCAAGTAGGGAGACTACCTCTGGAAAGCATCTGTAAGCAGATTCATCACCCAATTAAACTGATGATTATCTGTCATTCTCTAATTCCCATCAGTCTATTGAGCCAGTTGAAGTGGATAATTTAATGAGAATGTGTTAGCAATCATCATTTTCATGTATTTCAAGGTTTTAATGTGGACAGATCTCTGCAGTTCCACCAAGAATGATCCATTTGTAGAGGGTTGTATGTGTGTTGTTTGTTTTGATTTGTTGTTTTTTTAAATGGACTGTAAACTCTAGGGATTTCCATCTGACTCTTCTTCCAAAATACAGATTCCAAAATAAGCTATATATATTTATATTTATATATGTTTACAATTACAAAGTCCCAAAAATTACAGTGAGAATATATGTGGTGATCTATTTGGACATACTGAGGCATTTCTTCTTCTTTTTTTTTTTTAAAAGCATCAAAAATTAGCTCTTGGGGCTTCCCTGGTGGTGCAGTGGTTGAGAGTCCACCTGCCGATGCAGGGGACACGGGTTTGTGCCCCGGTCCAGGAAGATCCCACATGCCACAGAGCGGCTAGGCCCATGAGCCATGCCCACTGAGCCTACGCGTCCGGAGCCTGTGCTCTGCAATGGGAGAGGCCACAACAGTGAAAGGCCCGTGTACCGCAAAAAAAAAAAAAAAAAAAAAAAAATTAGCTCTTAACTTTCAGTACACAATTGAGTGTATATAGAAAAATCTAAAGAGTTGATAGTTTCCACTTAAATCAGATGAAATATTATCATAAAAATGGAAAATCTGAATAGTTGTGTATGGCTACAGTTTTTTTTTTAATTTTTATTAGAGTATAGTTGATTTACAACATACTGAGGCATTTCTCTCAAAATTGTAATTATCACCTTAGTCCCATATGCTCTCAAACTTAGTTATAAACTACAAATTTTCTTTAGTTCACAAGAATTTATAATAGCTCAGATTCAGGTCTAATATTTTCTCAAAGTGCTGAATTTTTTTTCCATATCCAATGACTTTGACAGTTGTCTAGAGTCCCTTGGTAATAATTAAGAGAAATAACCTTAGTATATATTTATAGTGTTATTGTGTGGTCTCCTTCAGGTGTGTCTAAACTTCCATTTCTCAATTGATTTTAGGTCTATTAACTTATCTAGAGCTAGAAATTGGCTTAGGGGTCAAGGGTCTGTTGTGGTGGCTTAGGATATACCTTACAAACATGGAAATTTGAGGTTATATAAGCTAAGTTGAAACTTAATTGGCCATTCATAACTTTTGATTCTGGAAACTCCACAATTAATTAAGACCAACAAAATATTTCTGGTTCAGACTACTGTGACTCTACTGGCTCTTTGGTATCTACATTCACTTTATCACTAGGAGTTAGTTCTTACTAACAGATGTCTGTCACTATGAAATTCTTCTATCTTCTGAAATATGGAGACATTTTAACTTTACTATTTCAAACTTGTATCACCAACTGTAGCACTCAGAATGGGCTAGCGTATGCTGAAGTATAATAAACACCCCCAAATCTCAGTGGCAACACAAAAAAGTTACACTTTACTTATGCTATATAAGGTCAGCAATGGTTGGAGGACCCAGAGACCCAGAATTAACTGTGATCTACCTGCACACATACTCCATAATGTCTGAGTGAACTATGCATTGTCCTCTAAAACTTTTACTCAGAGGCAGCTGTTCAAGACAGGGGTGTAGGAAGATCCTGAACTCCTCCCATGGACACACCAAATCTAGTTATATATGGAAAAATTCCCTTTGAAAAGACCTGAAAACTAGCTGAATAGTTTTTCCAGAACAAAGGAGAAAAGAGCCACATTGAGACAGGTAAGAGAGGTAGATTGCCAAAACCCCACCCCCAGCACAGTGACCTACAACCAGGAGGAATCTCACAAGTAAAGAGCTTTTCCCTGAGGAGTGAGGGATTTTTTCCCCATGTCAGGCAAGGAGATTCATTTACTAATCTTAAAGTGTGTGCTGAAGGGGCAAGGGCCTGTTGGGGTTCTCTCTAGGGATGGAGGTGGTGGTGGGTGCCAGTTTTGCACTCTCCTTCTACCTTGTTAACAGCAGCAGGCACACCCTGCCTCCATATTCTCCTGCAGCCCTGTTAAGCCAGGGGGCATGCCCTCCCCCCATACTCTTTTGCAGCCTTGCCAAAACCAGCAGGCAGGCTGTACCTCCACATTCTCCTGTGTCACTGCTAAAGCTGGCAGGCACACACAGTCCACACAGGGAATGTCCCTTGAGCATCTGGCACTAGTAGCCAGCAGAGTTAGTGTTTCTGAGCCCTACAGGACTGAAACAGTTGGAGAGAGAGTTCTTGGCAGGCTACCACCCCACAGGGCATACCACAGAAAGCAAAATGAGACATAATCCCAGTCTTCCTATGAAAAAGGAATTTATTTACTTGTCCTGGAGTTTCAACCTGAGGGGCAGGCTTCAGGTTTACCACACATCTAGAGGCTACAGAAGAGGTCTCAGGAAACATAGCCCAGGGAACATGATCTTTGCGCTCTCCCTTGGCCTTGCTACAGCTCACTGGTACCTCCCAGAAACGAGCTTTTACACTTGTCTAAAACCCTGATTTTTGCAACCACTGTCAAGGAAATACTTCTGGATCAACTGGTCTGGAGGTCAGCAGGGTTTAAAATTGAGGTCCCAGAGGACTGTATATATTTGCATAATTTAGAAGCTGCTGCCTGAGAAACTGGCTCCCAAACAGACTGAAATTAAGTACAGACTAAAAAAAGAAATTTTTTTGAACACTGACAGATGTTGCACATCCTTAACTACTGGAATCTATGAAGAATAAATCAGGAAGCTTGGACAATCACATAGATTTCAGAGACAACCAAGAGTAAGAACAGGGTTGAATGACAAGTTTCATCTCCTACACAAAGCCACTCCTTCAAGTCTGGGAAAGGTAGCGCTTCCACCTAATACACAGAAACAAACACAGAAAGTAAAGCAAAATGAAGAAACAAAGCAATATGTTCCAGATGAAAGAACCAGATAAAACTCTAGAAAAAAACCTTAATGAAACAGAGATAAGTAATTCATCTGATAAAGAATTCAAAGTTATAGACATAAAGATGCTCACTTAATAGAGAGAATAGATGAACATAGTAAGAACATGAACAAAGAGATGGAAAATATAAGAAAGTATCAAACAGAAGTCACAGAGCTGAAAAATGTAATAATTAAACTGAAAAACACACTAAAAGGGTTCAAGAGCAGACTAGATGAAACTGGAGAAAGCACCAGTCATCTCAAAGACAAGGCAGTAGAACTCACCCTGTCAGAGCAGAAAAAGAGAAAAGAATTTTTTAAAAAAAGTAAAGATAGCTCAAAGGACATATTGCGCCACTTAAAACAGACTACCATTCACATCATAGGGCTCCCAGAAGGAGAAGAGAGAGGGAAAGGGGTAGAAATATTATTTGGAGAAATAATGACTGAAAACTACCCTAACCTGGGAAAGAAGACAAACATTCATATCCAGGAACCGGAAAGTTCCAAATAAGATAAACCCAAAGAGACACAAGCCAAGACATATTATAATTAAAGTGTCAAAAGATAAAGACAAGAGAGAATATTAAAAACAACAGGAGAAAAACTTCTTGTTACGTACAAGGAAACTCCCATAAGCCTATGAGCAGATTTTTTCAGCAGAACTTTGTATATCAGAGGAAGTGGCACAATATATTCAAAATGCTGAAAGAAAAACCTTCCAACCAAGAATATTCTACTCAGCAAACTTCTTATTCAGAATTGGAGAGCAAAGAGTTTTCCATAAAGGAAAAGCTAAAGGAGTTCATCACCACTGAACAAGACTTTAATAAGAAATGTTAAAGTGACTTTTTAAACTGGAAAAAAAGAGCACTAATTAGTAACAACAACAAGAAAAGTAAAAATCTCACTGGTAAAGGTAAATTTATAGTAAAGATAGTGGATTAACTATAAAGCTAGTAGGAAGGTTCAAAGACAAAAGTAAAAAAAAACTGTAACTAAGTAATTAGTTAAGGGATACACAAAATAAAAAGATATAAAAATGACATCAAAAACATAAAACACAGGGATAGGGAGTAAAAATGTAAAGTTTTAGAATGTGTTCATACTTAACTTGCTATCAATTTAAAATAGATTGTTAAATGAAAGCTGTTATGTGAGCCTCAGGGTATCCACAAAGCAAAAACCTATAGTAGAAACAAAAAAGATAATGAGAAAGAAATCTAAGCACAACACTAAAAAAAAGGCATCAAACAAAAAGGAAGAGAGCAAGAGAAGAAACAAGAATTATGAAACAGCCAGAAAATAATTAACAAAATGGCAATAAGTACATAACTAACAAAAACTACTTGAAATAAAAATGGAATAATTCTTGAATCAAAAGATACAGTGGCTAAATTAATTTTTAAAAGAGCCATCTGTAGCTGCCTACAAGGGACTTACTTCAGATATAAGGACACACAGACTTAAAGTGAAAAGATGGAAAAAGATGTTTCATGCAAATTGAAACTAAAAGAAATCTGGGATAGCTGTATTTATATCAGAGACAAAATTCACTTTAAAACAAAGATTGTAATTAAAAACAAAGATTTGCATTACATAATAATAAAGGGATCAATCCAACAAGAAATATAACATTTGTAAATTTTCATGCACCCAGTATTGATGTACATATATATAAAGCTAATATTAACAGACAAAGGGAGAAATTGACAGCAAATCTTTAAAACCCAACTTGGGTTTATCAATGGATAGGACACCCAGACTGAAAAGTCAACAAGGAAACACAGGCCTTAAATGACAAATTAGACTAGAGAGACTTAATAGATATATACAGAATATTCCATCCTAAAGCAGAATACACATTCTTTTCACATACACATGGAACATTCTTTAGGATAGATCACATGTTAGACCACAAAAAAAGTCTCAGCAAATTTAAGATGACTGAAATCATATCAAGCATTTTTCCATCCATAAAGGTAATAAACTAGAAATCAATAACAAGAAAAAACTTGAAAAAAAAAATAAATATGTGGTTAAACATGCTACTGAAAAAGCAATGAGTCAAAGAAATCAAAGAGAAGTCAAGCTATAACTTGAGAGAAATAAAAATGAAAATACAGTATACCGAAATCTATGTGATGCAGCAAAAGCAATTCTAAGAGGGACAGGCATAGTGATACAGACTACCTCAAATGACCAGAAAAGTCTCAAAAAAAACAATTGAACATTACAACCCAAGAAACTAGAAAAGGAAGAAAAAATGAAGCCAGAGTTAGTATAAGAAAGGAAATAATAAAGGTAAGAAGATAATAAAAAGAGAAAATAAATGAAATAGAGTCTTAAAGAGTAGAAAAAAATTTAAAAATTAAGAGCTGATTCTCTGAAAGATAAAATTGACAAGGCTTTAACTAGACTCACTAAAACAAAAAAAAAAGAGGATAAAATTAGAAATGAAAAAGGAAAAATTATGACTGATAACCAAAATATTCAAAGACTCATAAGAGACTAATATGAATAATTACACACCAACAGATTGGACAATGCAGAAGAAATAGATAAATTCCCAAAACATACAATCTTCCAAGACTGAATTCTGAAGAAACAGAAAATCTAAATAGACCAGTTACTAGTAAGGAGATTGAATCAGTAAGAAAAAGACCCCCATCAAACAAAGTTCAGGATCAAACAGTTTCACAGGTGAATTCTACCAAACATTCAAAGAAGAGTTAATACCTATCCCTCACAAACAATCCCAAAAAATTGTAGTGGGAATGCTCCCAAACTCATTTTATGGGTCCAGCATTACCATGATACCAAAACTTGACAAGGACACCACACACAAAAAAGATTATAGGAAAATACTGCTGATGAATATAGATGTAAAAATCCTCAATAAAAATATTAGCAACCAAAACAATACATTAAAAAGATCATACACCAAAATCAAGTGGGATTTATTCCAGGGATACAAGGATGGTTCAACACCCACAAATCAAGATGATAGTCCACATTAACAAAATGAAAGGTAAAAATCATATGATCATCTCAATAGATGAAGAAAAAGGCTTTGACATTCATTTATGATAAAAAAACCTCTAAACAAAGTGGGTATAGAAGAAACATAACTCAACAATAATAAAGGCCATATATGCCAAGTACACAGCTAACATCATACTCAACAAAGAAACGCTGAAAGCTTTTCCTCTAAGATCAGAAACCAACAAAAATGTCCACTCTTGCCACTTTTATTCAACTTAGTATCAGAAGTCCTAAGACAGAGCAATTAGACAAGAAAAAGAAATAAAAGTTATCCAAATCAGAAAGAAGGGAGTAATACTGTCACTATCTGCAGACAATATAATTTTATATACAGCAAAATAATAAAGACTTCACCAAAAAAACTATTAGAATAAACAAATTCACTAACACCACAGGGAACAAAATCAATATCCAAAAATCTGTTGTATTTTTATACACTAAAAACAAACTATCAAAGAGAAATGAAGAAAATGATCCCATTTACAACTGCATCAAAAAGAACGAAATACCTAGGAAAAAATTTAACCAAGGAGATCATAGACTTGCATATTGAAAACAAGTCCTTAATGAAATAAATTGAAAAAGATACAAATAAATGGAAAGATATTCTGTGCTCTTGGATTGAAAGAATCAATATTGATAAAATATGTGTACTCCAAAGCAATCTACAGATTCAGTGCAATTTCTATCAAAACTCAAATGGCATTTTTCAGAGAAACAGAACATATATTCCTAAAACTTGTAAGAAACCACAAAAGACCTCAAAGAGATAAAGAAATCTTGAGAAAGAGGCACAAAGATGAAGGCATCTTGCTCCCTGATTTCAAACTATATTACAAAGCTATAGTAATTAAAACAGTATGGTATTGGCATAAAAACAGACACATAGATAGATGGAACAGAATGGACAGCTCAGAAATAAACCCATGCATATGTGATCAATTAATTTATGACAAAGGAGCCAAGATTATACAATGTGCAAAGGACAATCTCTTCAATAAATGGTGCTGAGAAAATTGATAAACAACATGAAAAAGAATGAAACTTGACCACTACTTTACACTATACATGGAAATTAACTCAAAATGGATTAAAGATTTGAATGTAAGACCTGAAACCATAGAACTTGTAGAAGAAAACATAGATGGTAAGCTACTTGACATAAGCCTTGGTAAAGATTTTTCAATCTGACAACCAAAAGGAAAAACAAACAAATGGACTATATCATACTAAAAATCTTTTGCAAGGCAAAGGGAACCATGAACAAAATGAAAAGCCAACCTACTAAAAGGAAGAAAATATTTGCTAATCCTGTATCTGGTAAGGGGCTAATATCTACAATATATAAACAACTCATACAACTCAATAGAAAAAATCCCAAACAATTTGTTTAAAAACTGGGCAGATCTAAACAGACTTTTCAAAGATGACACACAGATGTGCCAATATATACAAGAAAAGATGCTCAAAATATTAATCTTCATGGAAATGCAAATCAAAACTATGAGATGTCACCTCACACCTGTTAGAATAGCTATTATCAAAATGACAAGAAATAAGTGTTGGCCAGGATGTGGAAAAAGGGAACCCTCATACACTGTTGGTGGGAACATAAATTAGTACAGCCAATATGGAAAACAGTTCCTTGAAAAACTGAAAATAGAGTCAGCAATTCTACTTCTGGGTATCTATCCAGTGAAAATGAAAACATTAACTCAGAAAGATATACAAGCCCAGTATTCATTGCAGCATTATTTACAATAGCCAAGGTATGGAAACAACCTAGATGTCCATCAATGGATGAATGGTTAAAGAAGAAGTGGTATACATACATACACATACACATACACACACACACACACGCACACACACACACACACGAGATACTACTCAGCTATTAAAAAGAATGAAATCTTGCCATCTGCAACAACACACATGGTCTTTGAGGGTATTATGCTAAATGACAGAGAAAGACCAATGCCAAGTGACCTCAGTTATATCTGGAATTTAAAACGAATGAATGAATAAACAACAACTAAAACAAGCTCATAGATACAGAGAACAGATTGGTGGTTGCCAGAGACAGTGGGTGGGAGATATGTGAAATGAGTGAAGGGGATCAAAGGTACAAACTTCCAGTTATAAAATAAATAAGTCATGGGGATGTACAGCATGGTGACTATAGTTAATAATACTGTATTGCATATTGGAAAGTTGCTAAGAGCATACATACAGTAAGTCCCCTACATACGAACAAGTTCCATTCCAAGAGCACATTCATAAGTCCATTTTGTTCATAAGTCCACCAAGTTAGTCTAGGTACACAACTAACACAATCGGCTATACAGTACTGTACCGTAATAGGTTTATAATATTTTCACACAAATAATACATAAAAAACAAACACAAAATATAAACACTTTTAATCTTACAGTACAGTACCTTGGAAAGTACAGTAGTACAGTACAACAGCTGGCATACAGGGGCTGGCATTGAGTGAACAGGCAAGAAGAGTTACTGACTGAAGGAAGGAGAGGAGGTGGGAGATGGTAGAGCTGAAGGATCGTCAGCAATAGGAGACGGAGGGCAGGCTGCAATTTCACTCACGCCTGACGTTGATGGCACAGGTTCTGGTTCCTTGCTGGATTCAATTCTATCTACCCTCTTGGAAAAACAATCCAGTGATGTCTGAATACTAGGCTCTTTTTTTCCCATCATAGATGACACGGTAGCACTGTATTACATTCCAAACAGTGGCTTCAGCCTTCGTGTACCATTCTACATTTAGGTCCTGTGCCTCAAAAACTAACAGTGCCTCCACAAATAGAACTCACATGATTGGACATGTGAACACATGTCTGCATCTTTGAAGGTTCGCAACTTGAAGGTTCATATGTAGGGGACTTACTGTAAATCTTAAATGTCCTCATCTCAAGAAAAAGACTTTTGTAACTATGTATGGTGATGGATATAAACTAGACTTATTGTGATAATCCTTCACACAATATATCAAATATTGAATCATTATGTTGTACACCAGGAACATGTATATGTCAATTATATATATATTATTACATGCATGTAATATTATTATATACATTATTATATTATTATAAATATATATATATTATTACATTCTACAACATTCAATGGCTACTTCAACTTCCAACATACCAAATAATAACAGTCAACTAAAAATGTACCTCTGCATGCAATCCAGATTTATTTTTTAGAACCATTTTCCCTAATCAAATTTTAGGTCAATAAATAATAACACAATATAAAATATACCCCATTAGTTAAATGATTCCTTATTATTATTTACAAACTAACATTTGCTTAAGTTAAACTTTCAAATAATAATTCCACATTATATATAAATATTTGGATAAGTAATAAAAAATTTCCTGTCTATTCTCTCATATTTTATGGTACATAATTACATTTACTCTCTGCCACTTTCTTTCAGGATGCCCATTTATAACTTTAGTACATCTGACATAAAATGATGTCCACAGAAATTCCCTGGAAGGGTCATTCATGATGGGAGGGAAGTTTAGTTCCTTACTGCCAAAATGATTTCAAATCCTATAGATCAAATGAGAGCTATAAATAACCTGAAACTGTGATTTATATTTTGAAATAATATGAGAGGTGTTACATTGAATTTTCCTTTTTATTCACTGAACTTATAATTCTCCATGTGATCATATAGTGTTAACATAGGAAAGTCAAGTGTTTAGGAAAATAGCAATGTAGAGGAGGTAATAGCCTTTACCTCCTTTAGGCTTAGAATTCTTTAAAATATCTAATTAGTACTGATGTGTCTATTTTTTTTAAAGTCAACAAAATTAGTCCATATAATTAGTGTAACTCCAAAGAGCTAATGAAGATAACATAATTATTCTTCAATATATGCTATTCTTTTCTCCAATATATTATCTGCATTTTCTACTCCTAGAAAAAAACTTTTTTTTTAAGCCTGCTCTTTTGTTAACAATGTAATTAATGGGCTTTTAGATTACATTTTCTGAACAAATGCTGAAAGCACAACATCAATGCCAAATAATCTTACCTTTATATCTTTGTCATCTTGTTACAGACTGCAATGTTGATGCTATGTTTTAACATGGCTTGTGACTTATCACTTACCATAAATTAGGAAGTGTCAAGCAATAAAAATGAGTACACAGTGTTTTATTTTATAAATTATCAGCTTTGAGTAAAGAAAGCCTTTTAGCAATACATGCCTAGAAAATTTAAAATACCATGAACTATTACCTTATATTTACATTTTTAAGGCTAAGTTGACTAATAATAATTTCTATTTAATGTCATTTTATCAATTTACTGTATTTGAAAACAGAAAAGAAATACAAAACTAAAATTATGAGTGATTAATTTCAACTATAGAGAAATTTTATGATATTAGAGAAAGGCTATTTGAACTCTTTTTATTGGTTATATTTTTATAACAATATGATTTTCCAACCCATAAATTAATACTGACTAGTTATCACTTTATAGATTGTTATATTCTCAATTTTTAAATCTATCTTTTTAACCAATTTAAATTCACTATAATTATGTAACACAAAGTTATGATTATATAAGTCATATACATATATGTGTGTGTGTACAAATTAAATATATTTTAAAATTAAAATGTGATAGTGAAAATAATGGCCTCCTGAAACGGCCTATATATTAAATCTTGTAATTGTGAATACTTTAGGCTACATTACAAAATAATTCAGGTTTCAAATGAAATTAAGGTTGATAATCAATTGACCTTGAAATAGGGAGATTTTTGCAGATTATTCAGATAAACATAATATAATTACAAGGTTGTTTAAAAGTGGAAGAGGGAAACAGAAGAGTGACTATGGAAGAAAGGCAGAGAATGATGCAATATTTCTGGTTTCAAAAATGGAAGAAGGGGGTTCTAGGAGCTAGAAAAGACAGGGAAACAGATTTTTCCCCAGAAACTCTAGGAAGGAATGCAGCCCTGCAGACACCTTGTTTATAGCCCAGTGAGACTCATATCAGACTTATTACCTATGGAACAGTAAGATAATAAATTTGTGTTTTTTAAGACACTAAGTTTGTGAAAATTTATTAAGACAGCAGATAAACTAATACACCAAATAGACTTATTTTTTAAAACACATTCTGGAAAAACAGATTAAATGTGCAGTCAAGACACCCTTTTTCTGCCAATTACCTTTATGGATGTAATACCATAAATAAGGGGACAGTGGCAGAAAATTGAGTGGGCTTTCTAAGGCATCAAGAATCAACATATCCAGGAACTCAAGGGTAAGAAAGCTGATACAGGACCAAAATTTTGGTGACATGATAGGTAATAGAATGCATGGTGGTTTAAGAAACCTTTTTCTAATCAAGTGTACAGGATTTGTTGGGGGTGGGGAAAGGGAAAGCACTCAATCTTCCTAGCATGGATAAACCAAAACTTGCATTGGTAATGTAAATTCTTCACAAACGTTTAAGTTTTGAATGAACTGTCTTTTGCATCTGGATGAACCTGAGAAAAGAGAACATGCTGGAGGAATACAATACACTGGTTAATTTTTTCCCAGCCTATAAGAGCAGAAGCTTCTATTCCTCTTACTCCTGCTGCTTGGCTGTTGCTCCATAATGTCAACAAATTGAGTTCTACAGGTATTAAGAAACCATGTCATCCTGAGTAAGTAGAGAAAAATCTTATCTATTGTAACCTAATGGAGAAAGGCCAAAATGAAATAATTAAAGAGACAGAAAAATGAAATAAAGAATTATCAAGAAAATACAATTAGAGCAAAAACAAAAGCAAACACCCAGAACTAAAAAAAAAAAAAAAAGTATTTCCAAATTTCAAATAAAAACATAACTGAGGGCTTCACTGGTGGCGCAGTGGTTGAGAGTCCACCTGCCGATGCAGGGGACACAGAGTCGTGCCCCAGTCCAGGGAGATCCCACATGCCGCGGAATGGCTAGGCCCGTGAGCCATGGCTGCTGAGCCTGAGCGTCCGGAGCCTGTGCTCCGCAACGGGAGGGGCCACAACAGTGAGAGGCCCACGTACCACAAAAAAAAAAAAAAACAAAAAACCATAACTGAGAAAAAGGAATGGCTATTTCTGAAAAACAAATTTATTTCCAAGCATATAAACTGAAAAAAAAATTTATAATTTAGAATTATGTCACGAAGAATGACAAATCATTTGTTAAAAATCAAAGAAACATGGGATGTGGCAAAATCAGTACTTAATTGGGAATTTAAAGCACTGAATACACATATTGGAGAAGAAGAAAGAAATGAAATTAATAATCTAAGCTTCTACCTAAGGCAACTGAAAAATGAAGAGCAATTAACTCCAAAGTAAGCAGAAGAATTAATAAAATTAGAGCAGAAATGAATAAAATTAAAAACAGGAAACCAGTTGAGAAAGATCAATGAAACCAAAAGCTGGTTCTCTGAAAAGATGAATAAAATCAATAAGCCTCCAGCCAAGTAACTAAGACAAAAAGGGAGAGGACACAACTTATTAATATCAGAAATAAAAGGGGACATCACTACAGATTCCATGGACATTAAAGGATAATAAATATTATGAACAATTCAGTGACAAAAAATTTAATAACCTTGATAAAGTGGATTAATTTCTTGAAAGACAATCTGACAAACTCACATAAAATTAGACAATATGAATAGGCCTATAACATTAAAGAAACTGAGTCAATAATTAATAAACTTCCAAAACAGAAAGCACCAGGTCCAGATGGATTCACTGATGAATTCTACCAAACACTTAAGGAAGAAATTATACCAGTTCTCTTACCTCTTTAAAAAGATAGAAGCAGAAAAAATACTGACTCATTTGATGAGGTCAGCGTTACACTAATACCTAAACTAGACAAAGATATTACAATGAAATTAACATAGATGCAAAAAATCCTCAACAAAATTTTAGCAAATAAAATCCAACAATATGTAAAAAGAATTATACACTACAAACAAGTGGGGTTTATTCCAGGTATGCAAGACTGGTTTAATGTTTGAAAATGAATTAATGTAATCCATCATATCAACACACTAAAGAAGAAAAATCACATGATCATATCAAC
The DNA here is from genome assembly GCF_937001465.1 of Orcinus orca. Taxonomy (NCBI): domain Eukaryota; kingdom Metazoa; phylum Chordata; class Mammalia; order Artiodactyla; family Delphinidae; genus Orcinus; species Orcinus orca. Next base: position 30,169,021 of record NC_064569.1, on the reverse strand, counting down.
AGATGGAGAAACAGAAGTTGACAAAATCCAACACTCATTCATAAAAACTCTTAGTAAACATCCTTAACTTGACAAAACATCTGCCAAAACTTACAGCTAAAATCCTACTTAGTGATGAAAAATTTCAAGCTTTCCCACTAATATCAGGAACAAGACAAGGATATCCCCTCTCATTACTGTCCTTCAACATCATACTGGAATAACTAGCTAATGCAGAAAGACAAGAAAAGGAAATAAAAGTTATACATATTGGGACGAAATGAAGTTGTCTTTGTTCACAAATGACTTGATTATCTATGTAGAAAATTTGAAAGAATCAACAAACAACTTCTGGAACTAATAAGCAATTATAGGAAGGTTGCAAGACACAAGGTTAATTTACAAAACTCAATGACCTACCTATATATGAGACATAAACAAGTGGAGTTTGAAGTTAAAAACATGATACCAGTTGTATTAGCAGCCCTCTCAAATGAAATACTTATATAAAAATCTAACAATATAGATACAAGATCTATTTGAGGAAAACTGCACAACTACTGAAATAAATGAAAAGAACTAAATAAATGGAGAGATACTCTATGTTTATGAATACGATGACTCAATACTGCCAAGATGTCAGTTCTTCTGAAGTTGACCTATAGCTTCAATATATCTCAATCAAAATGCCATCAAGTTATTTTGTTAATATTCATAAATTGATACTAAAGTTTATATGGAAAAGCAAGAGACCCAGAATAGACTAAGAAAAACAACAAAGTTAGAAGGCCGATAGTACCCATCTTCAAGACTCCAAGACACCAAGACAAGTGTGGTGTTGGCAAAAGAATATACAAACAGATCAACTGAACAAAATAGAGAGCCCAGAAATAAACCCCTATTAATATAGTTAACTTATCTTTGACAAAGGAAAAAAAGGCAACACAATGGTTCAAAGATAATTTTTCAACAATGGTGCTGAAACAACATGACATCGACATCCAAAAAATGGATCTAGATACAGAACTTAAGACTGTCCCCAAAATTAACTCAAAATGGGTCATGGACCTCAAAGTAAAATGCACAACTATAAAACTCCTAGAAGGTAACTTAGAAAATCTAGAGAACCTTGGGTATGGAGATGACTTTTTAGATATGACACCAGAAGTACAATCTATGAAAGAAAGGATAAACTAAACTTCATTATGATTAAAAGCTTCTGTTCTATAAAATACAATGTAAAGAAAATGTCAAGACAAGCCACAGACTGGGCAAAAATATGTGCAGCACATCTTATAGACTCTTATTCCAAATATACAAAGAACTCTTAAAACCAACGATAGGAAAACAAACTACTGCATTTAAAAATGGGCCCAATACTTTAACAGGCACCTCACCAAAGAAGATATACAGATGGAAAATAAGCACATTGAAAGATACTCCACATCATACGTCATTACAGAAATGCAAATTAAAACAATGAGATACCACTACACACCTATTAGATGGCCCAAATCCAGAACACTGACATCAAATGCTGGCAAGGATTTGGAGCAACAGGAATTCTCTCTCATTCACTGCTAGTGGAAATGCAAAATGGCACAGCCAATTTTGAAGATAGTTGGGTAGTTTCTACAAAAATAAATATTTGCAAACTGTCTTAGTCAGCTTGGATTCCTAATCATCATCTTCCTGGACTTCAACTATATGTTAGATTATTTGATGTTGTTCCACAGCTCTTGGATGTTCTTTATTTATTTTTTTGTCTTTTCCCTCTCTTTTGCTTTGTGTTTTTGTAATTTCTGTTGTCCTGTTTTCAAGTATACAGATTTTCTCTGAGGTATCCAAAGTAGTCCATGGTAGGAATTCACCTCTGAAATAGTGCTTTTAAAAAATTGTGTTTTCATTTTATTCTTTATCTACAATTTCCATTTGTCTTAAAATTCCTCATCTCTTTTTTCTCCTATCATTCCCACTTGGCACTTTAACATAGTTCAGAGTTATTTTAATTTTCTCATCTGTTACTTCCAAAATCTTTTTCTTCTATGGCTCTAGAGCTATTAATGGCTTTATGTCTTAATAAGTCAGTTTTGATGTTGTTTTCTTTTTCAGTGTTTCAATTTTTGAATAAATGCCAAAAATGTGTATAAAATTAGAGAGGCTGAGAAAAATATTATACTTGGTAATGTGCACACCCATCTCTCCTTTGATGGAACTTTTTCGTGAAGTGCAAGGTCAATATAGTCAATTAAGCTTCTTATTTGGGGGGAGATGGCATGAGCTACAATTGCTTTGAGATTACTGCTATTTAAAAATTCCACTTTATATTGCATTTTGTGGAGTTTTAGAGATCCAGAGGATTTTTCTCACTTTTCCTTTCCTACCCTCAGCTTTCAGCAGGTCTAACACACATGCACCAGAGAGTGATTCTCTTGCATTCTTCTACCTGAACCAACAGTAGATAATGGTTTCTTCTTATTAACTGAAGGCTCATGGTGAGACAGGAGTAGTTTCTTGGTTTTCTGTCTCCGGCCTTAGGCAGGCTCATTATCTACCAAAGTGAAAAGGCTTATGTGCCTTATCTTTGAGGAGACTCAACACCCTCTGGAATTTATTTTACTTGTTTGCCTTGAAATATCAGTTCTCTACAGGTTCAAGGAAACATGATTCTGTAGATTAACTGACTTTTTCTCACTGTTAGAATGTGAACAATTTTTCTTCTGGGTTCTTTCACCTTCAAAAGGATGAGATTCTCATTGTTCTCATAAGTCTGCTTAATAACTAGTAAGTTCAAAGCATACATCACTAAATCATGGCTGAATGTTGGCCAATTCAAATAATTTTGTGACAAAATAGTAAATGTATACTGATTTCCATTTTATAGCGATATTTATTCTGCCTTGCTGAACTCTAAAACTGAGATTATGAAGAAGGTATTAGCCAGGCTACAAAGAGTAGATTACCAGTTCCTCTTGGTTTGTTGCATTTCCTGAAAAAGCTTTTTACATAAAAGGTAAAACTGAAGCAATCAAATAGTCTATATTAACTTTTCAGATCATCTTGCTTGTGTACTGGCCGTAGTGTTCTTGAAATGTCAGTTACTGGAAATCAAAACTTCTTTTTCCAATATTTAGAGAAATAATGTGTGTTGCCCCTGGGATTCTTTATCATTCAGTGTTTTTTTTTTTTTTTTTTTTTTTTTTTTTTGTGGTACGCAGGCCTCTCACTGCTGTGGCCTCTCCCGTTGCGGCGGAGCACAGGCTCCGGATGCGCAGGCTCAGCGGCCATGGCTCACGGGCCCAGCCGCTCCACGGCATGTGGGATCTTCCCGTACTGGGGCACGAACCCGTATCCCCTGCATTGGCAGGCGGACTCTCAACCACTGCACCACCAGGGAAGCCCTCATTCAGTGTTTTTAAAGGAGTAGTGCATGGTTGTAGTGTAAGCCTTGGCAGGTTGTTTTGGGGGGTTTTTTGGGGTAATGCAAGTGCCTGACTTATGCTTTGATTGCTAAGGCACCCAATTCAAAGAGGCATCCACTTCAAGGATGGCTATCTCAAATAAACCCATGACTAGATAAAGGTTAGGATGCAATACCTTAAAGGCTGTATAGTAGGAAAAGACATATTTATAAAGCATTTAAAGAGTATACGAGAAGGGAGATGAATTCAAATGGGTCACAGATTAACTGTAAAGATTGACAATCCATTCTAGCTTGCAGGTGTGCTGGAGGATGTGATACCTGAGCTATGTCTTGAAAGATAAGTAATATTTCATAAAGTATAAGGTGGGGTCAGCTTGGAAAAAACAGGAGTTTGTAAAGGGCTTTGCATGTTCTGGTAGTAAAATTTAAACAGTAGACATGCCAATTTATATGGATTCAAAGAATTTGAACACCTTTAAACAGAATTACAGAATGCATAAATCCATATTCACTTAAGTGTTTCTTTATGTAAATATTTTCTCTCCAGTGATGCTGTAACAGAAATACCCTAATATAAACTTTCCTGTACACTATAGTCCAATAGCTCTGACACTCAAACTAGTGGATTAAGCATCCATTATTCTTTTTGAAGTGGTTTTTGCTTGTTTGTTTTTTTCGGTATGTGGGCCTCTCACTGTTGTGGCCTCTCCTGTTGCAGAGCACAGGCTCTGGAGTGCAGGCTCAACGGCCATGGCTCACTGGCCTAGCCGCTCCGCGGCGTGTGGTATCTTCCCGGACCGGGCACGAACCCGTGTCCCCTGCATCAGCAGGCGGATTCTCAACCACTGCGCCACCAGGGAAGCCCTGAAGTGTGTTTTTATACGGTGATTTCTAAGACAGTCTTTTAGTAAAATTAGGTATTTTTTACTGACTTGACCTACTCATTCACTGAATTGAAATGAATGGCCAACCTGGGAAACTGGAACAAAACAAATTCATGTTGCTTTCATTTTGTTTACATGATTCATTAGCAGAGAAAGGTACAAAGTGGAAAATAAAAGACAGGGAAGCGAAGAAATAATAGCAGATGTGGGATATACAATCACTGCCTAAATCTTCCAACAGAGGAATTTGAATTGACATTGAAAAATTAGCTTCTGGAAAGCTTTTACTTACTGGTTTCCTATACTATATTACCTACCTAACTTTAAGAATGGTCAACACCTAGGAAAAGTAGGAAAAAACAATCAGGTGAATCAAGTCAATTTGACAAATACCTGGCTTTACTTTCTTCCTCACCAGGGCTGGGAATACACATGTTGCAAACAAAAGATAAATCACTAGGTGTGTGGTCTCCTAAAATTTAGTCCTATCCAATCCGTGAATACTCTAAAAGAGAGAAAGAAAAGCTCTGAAGTTGTTGAAGAAATGAAATGGAGCAGGACCGTATGGGGCCCTCCTGGGTACAAATCCTTTCCAGGTCTCCCATTTTCTTGTCTGTAGAGAAAAAGTTTCACCCTCCTTGACCTTCCTTGAGTTCCAAAGAGAATATTCAAATAGTTGCTTATCAGGGAAGGGAAGGAATGCAGAAACAAAGTAGCAGCAGTAAAGAAACAATAGTTCAGTCATGGGGCAGGGTCCTGGTTCCTCTTCAAGGAATATACATAACAATATCTTTAAGTTCTTCTGTGGGAACAAAGGTCCCAGCCCAGGTGGAGGATGATAACTTCTGACTGAGCACAAGATTCCTGGAGCACTGCCCTCTTACCTCACCACAAACCAATCAAAAGAAAGTCTGCAAACAGTGGAAGATAAGGAAGACTCTGATCCCCCCCCCCCCCGCCCCCCGCAAATGATTCTCCCTGTAAAAACATTCATGGTTCAGCAGAATCTTTGGAGTTGATTTTTGTTTTTTAGTTTGTTTGTTTTTAACCTTTTATTTTATGTTGGAGTACAGCCTATTAATAAAGTTGTGATAGTTTCAGGTGCACAGCAAAGCGACTCAGCCATACATATACATGTATCCATTCTCCTCCAAACTCGGCTCCCATCCAGGCTGCCACATAACATCGAGCAGAATTCCCTGTGCTATACAGTGGGTCCTTGTTGGCTATCCACTTTAAATACAGCAGTCGATCCCAAACTCCCTAACTATCCTTTCCCCCACTCCATCCCCCCAGTAACCATAAGTTTGTTCTCTAAGTCTGTGAGTCTGTTTCTATTTGTAAATAAATTCCTTAGTATCATTTCTTTTTAGATTCCACATATAAGGGATATCATACAATATTTCTCTTTCTCTGACTTACTTCAGTCAGTATAACAGTCTCTAGGTCCATCCATGTAGCTGCAAATGGCATTTCATTCTTTTTAATGGCTGAGTAATAGTCCATTATATGTATGTACCACATCTTCACCTTCTTTATCCATTCCTCTGTTGATGGACATTTAGGTTGCTTCCATGTCTTGGCTATTTGTAAAAAGTGCTGCAATGAACACTGGGGTGCATATATCCTTTCAGACCATGTTTTTCTCCAGGTATATGCCCAGGAGTGGGATTGCAGTGTCATATGGTAGCTCTATTTTTAGTTTCTTAAGGAACCCCCATACTGTTCTCCATAGTGGCTGTACCAATTTACATTCCCACCAACAGTGTAGGAGGGTTCCCTTCTGTCTACACACTCTCCAGCATTTATTGTTTGTGAATTTTTTGATGATAGCCATTTTGACTGGTTAAGGTGATACCTCATTGTAGTTTTGATTTGCACGTCTCTAATAATTAGTGACGTTGAACATCTTTTCATGTGTCTCTTGGCCATCTGTATGTCTTCTTTGGAGAAATGTCTATTTAGGTCTTCTGCCCAGTTGCTGATTGGGTTGTTTGTTTTGATGATATTAAGCCTCTTACCAATGGCATTTTTCATAGAACTAGAACAAAAATATCTTAAAATTTGTATGGAGACTCCAAAGAGCTAAAGCAATCTTTAGCTCCAAAGAGCTAAAGCAATCTTAAGAAAAATGGAGCTGGAGGAATCAGGCTCCCTGACTTCAGAGTATACTACAAAGCTACAGTCATAAAAACAGTATGGTGCTGGCACAAAAAATAGAAATATAGATCAATGGAACAGGATAGAAAGCCCAGAAATAAACCCATGCACCTATGGTCAATTAATCTACAACAAAGGAGACAAGACTACACAGTGGTAGAAAGGCAGTCTCTTCAACAAATTATTTTGGGGAAACTGGACAGCTACATCTAAAAAAATGAAATTAGATTATTCTTTAACACCATACACAAAAATAAGCTCAAAATGGTTTAAAGACCTAAATGTGAGATTGGACACTATAAAACTCCTAGAGGAAAACATAGGCAGAACACTCTCTGACATGAATCGCAACAATATCTTTTTTGATCCATTTCCCAGAATAATAGAAATAAAAGCAAAAATAAACAAATGGGACCTAATTAAACTCAAAAGCTTTTGCATGGCCAAAAGGAGACCATGAACAAAATGAAAAGACAACCCACAGATTGGGAGAAAATATTTGCAAATGATCTGACAAGGGATTAGTCTCCAAAATTTACAAACAGCTCATGGAGTTGATTTTTGGACATGAGTCTGCCTTCTCTCCAGGTTGCCAGCCTCCTGAATAAAGCAAACTTTTGTTTCCAACCAACACTTGTCTTTCCGAGTATTGGCTTTCAAGCAGTGAGCAGCTGAACCTGAGTTCGGTAACAGAAACGCAGACAGGGAACTCCGATTACTTTCAGCTTGACCTGCCATTAGTCTTGCCCTTCAAAATCCTTCAAAATTTCTAGAAAGGTAATGTTGGGGAGAAAGAAATTTTCTTTTACCCTTCTGGATTCTTCTGGCAGGTCTAAGACTTAAATTGATGTGACAGAGTTTAACAGGAGAAAGTCAAACAAAAGCTTAATAACATACATACTTTGGAGAGACCCAGAAAAATTCCAGAGTAACTCACCAAAATGACTGAAATACTCACCTTAAATACCATCTTGAGCTAAAGACAAAAGATGTTGGGGGTAGTGGTTTGGGAAGGAAGGGAATTCACAGGGAGATGGAAAAGCAAATATTTCATAAGCAAGTGTTCCGTAAATAAGCGTTTGGTGGGCCATACAAAGACAATGGGACATAGGAATTTTAAATAAATTTTGATAGACTCTTCCCTGTCTAAACACCTAGCTCATCCTATACTTATGTACGGTGTTAGCTCCCTTCCTGGAACAAGTCCTCTATCTACATTCTTTAGGCAGTTAGGGGAAAGGTCAAAGTCTCTTCCTGAGTCTGTTTGGCCTTGGTTTCAGCTCAAAATAATTCACATGCCAAACAGACATTTTGGGGTGCCAAATTTTCTCTGCTATAGTAATTACCTAGGTTATTCTGAAAATAACAAATTGATCTAGTAAAAGTTTTCAAACAAAAGAGATAACTATTCTCTGAAATTTAACCAGTAGGTTAATGAATATTTTAGGGTTGAGTCTTCCCTTGATTTTCAAGTGCCAGTGATACCTTTTACAAGCAATTTTCTCAAGAAGTTGGCATAACTGGAGCTAAAATTAAGTGTATATATATATAAATAATTGGCAGATGTTAGACTTAAACTATATGCAAAAGGCAGTGTTTCTTCTTACAGTGATTTAAAAACAAACATTAATTAATTGGGATTACATATGAACCAGTAAAAAAACTTTAAAAATATTAGTTAAAATGACAAAATAAAAAGAAGTTCCACCTGAAGACATACATGTGCCTATATAATTATTTTAGATGATTCAAATATCATTAGCTTCTTGGAGTTATATCTATAAATTATGTTAAATCTGTTCTTATATTACTATATAAATATTACATTAACATGTGAATTGTATTGCAATACTATTTGCTGATTCTGAGACTCCGATATATTAATTTCTTAAAATGAAATTTGCAAACATTGTAATAAAACAACAGGTTATTGAGCTGGCTAGCTGTAATTAAACTTCAGGTGGTGTAACAAAAATTAAATTTTTTAACAGGTAGTCTCCCAATGCCCCTGAAAAATAGGTAATTGATGAAAATAACCATAATTCAATATAATTAGTACAAGAAATTCTCATACCCATATTAAAATATAACTGTTTAAAATACAACATAAAATGTTATCCATTTCAAACTTCACAACTTTTAACTTTAGTTAAAAACTGGAAACATTTTAGTGCAGGATAATAGTTTTCTGACTTCTCTTGCAGACAGGGATTGTTGCCTGCCATTCCAGTAAAGAAAGAATGTTGCCTATGTTTCTTCTACAAGGATCAAGCCATCAGCCACTACAGCTGCTCCCTTCCACCCATGGTATGCCCTGAAAGGAATTCAGGATGGAGACAAACAGAAGTGTTCTGGACTTTGGATACTGGCCCTAGATAGTTAAGCTTCATATCTAAGGAATAGTTCCAATGAGTCCAGAATCTTGCATCTTTCTCTACATAGAAAAGCACTAAAATTATTAACTTGAGATGTCTGTTCTTTGTGATTAGCAGTAATCTTTTGATCTTCAACTACATGTTATTTCCCCCCAGCAAAAAACTCCTGGCTCCTCCCTTAACGCTAAGGAACTGCTCCAAAGAGATACCTGAGAGGCCATCTCCCAGGCTATAGTATTCAGTAAGACATCCAAATAAAACTTAATATGCAACTTTTAGGTTGTGTTTTTTCTTCAGTTGACATTCTTCTTCTTGCTTTTTGACTACTACATTTGTACTTATGAGTTTAAAACACCCTTGTGTCCTGAGTGAAAAATTCTAGGTTGTTAGACATGTTTTATCAAATCTTAGATACCATCATTTTAAAATACACAATTATTTTATGTAGGGCTAAGATTATTGAAAAAAGGGACAAAAATGACAATTATCTATAACATGGTGTTTTCTTATGACTTATTTACAAAAGAACTCATTTATATTTAGACATAGATTTCTATAATATAATCAACTCATATATTTTTTCACTTATAGAATCCAACTCTTCCAAATAATTTTTCTCCTAAAGTTTTTAACATCCATTCCATATCCTCCTCTGTGCTGTCAGTACTGTTAGTGGTATGGCATTAAAAAAAATGTTTTATAATAGCTGAGATTTTTTCTCCCCAATACATTTATATCTGTCCCCTAATTTTTGAGATCCTGATTTTTACCTCCTCTAAATGTGACAATGAAACGTTTGCAGGACAGTAGGCAAGACTCATGTTTTCTCTTCAAATAATCCTTAAATTATTGTTGATTGAAATTTCAAATGGCTGAGGGTGTCTAGTCACACTAAATAAGTGTAAAAATAGTAAGATTTCCCCCATATGCAGGCTGTGACACTGGTGTCATTGTGACTATCACCTGCCAATGACAATTTTAATATGCCATTGAACTTAAGATGTGTCCTACCTACAGATACATAAAGATATGGGAAAATGTGCATCTTACAATTGAGGAAATATGTAATTAATATTGCAGAAGGATACAATATTTAATAATATTTTATTATGAATTAGTGAATAGCTCTTTCCATTTGCCTTGTCCTTAAGATCCCTCATTATGTTTATAAAATTAATATATTTATGACATTTTCAATTTATACTATGTATATATATTTTCATATTTGTGTATGTACACAGGTATGTATGTAAAATAATTCTTTATTCTCCATAGGAAATAATGTGTATTTGCCCCATGTTTTCCAGTTTCATTATGAGGATTTGGGTAAGAGTATAGAAATATATCTTTAGGTGTACAAATTTATTTCTTGCAACCTTTTTTCAATTTTTATCACCATCAGTAAACTGTTATTTTGGTTCCAGTCTACGTCTCTGCTCTCATGAAACAATTTGTTTCAAAAGGCTATAGCTCTGTTCAACAGGAAATTCCAACATAGTATAGCACTTAAGAACATGACATTGAAAAACCAATAAGTGCACCATTAAGGAAATGTGATTACCTAGATTTGTGTTTGGTGTTACCAGAAGGTAGATGGTAAGGTGTTATTCACATTCAGTGGTGAATTTATTCTATGGTTTATGAAGGACAACTGAAAACAGACACCAACGATAATGACATTTTTCAAGTCCTATCACTTCACTTTCAACCTGGTATTCCACCCCATGAACCATATATTTTTGGTTTTTCTGTTTTTTTAATGCTTACCTGCCTAGGTTTATGATTGACCCCTCTTCTATTTCTTCTGAAAACTATTTCCCTCATTTCTTTATTTTTTTAATTTCTATTCTATCTTCCAGTAAATACACATATTCTTTACTAGAACTGTATTCCACCATTTCTTTCTTCTATCTGTGGATTCTATCTAATAAATAAAAGAGTGTCTCCAAGAGTCCAAATAGTACAACACTTTATGTGAATGACAGCCAACTCTACTTTCAGTTTTCTGACCTCTACTTTCATAGGTCAAACTGATTGCAGACATATGTATATGGATAGTGTTGTTTTTTTGTTTTTGTTATTTTTTATGAATACTTTACTTGTGTTTTATATCATCAAGTCTGAATAATATTGCAAATAATATTTCAACTAAGTTCCTGAAAATAGTAGACATTTTTCAGTGACTAAAGTGACCACACTCATAGCTACATAAAAGATCACTCAAGATGAACTGACTTAGGAAACTGGAAGATTAGACAATGTAGTCTTTGCATAATTGTGGTAATGTGGCTACACACAAAGCCATATTGCCTAATGCTATCACCAAGACCTCAGATCATATCACTGATGGGGAGTTATAAAATCAAGTATAATATTCATGAAATTAAGGATTGACCTCCAAAGGGAGGATTTTAATGCTGCAAAATAGCTTTGACATGAAATTCTCCTTTCCCATAATCTGGCTAATGATACCTACATTCATTGGCAAAATTAAAAACATTTTGTTACTCAGTTCCTAATTACAAAATATTTTATAATGAGTAAATGGATTACAATTATAGATATTCTGCCTTCTGTTAAAAAAAGCATTTTATACACAGAAAAAATTTTTACTCCTGTCATCTCATGATGAAGACATTTCCACCGCCTGCACCACTGTCCTTACCATGCTCAATTCAGACTCAGCAATTGGAGAATCTACCCTGAAGAAGGTTTTGTCGGCTAGGGAGATGGAAGATACATTGGTATGGGCCTGTGTGTATGTGTGTGGTGGCCATGGCTGTGGCAAAGGAAGACACAACTGGAAAGCGCCCCCTCTGTGCAGCCTGCAACTCATTTTATAGGCAATGAATTTGGCAAGGGGATGCAAACCAAGTAGCAAATTGTTGGCATTTAGTTTTAAAATCAAATATGAGTAATTCTGGTGGAAAAGAATCCATTGTTGAAAAGTACCATTTCTGTTAAAGCACAACATGTAAACATATGTAATCATATATGTACACACATATTTACTTTTTCTGTTCTGATACGACATTCATTCTACCAAGGGGGTCAGAGCTTTTAGGTAAGATGCTTTACTGCTATCACCAGTGGTTTCTCAAACCTCACACCTCTGCTTCCATATCAACCCTGTGCAAAATGTCATCAGTATTATCTGGGGGTGTTTAAGAACTTATTCTCTTTATTCATAGATTTGCTAGAACACCTTTTCATTCTCAATACAATATTATATTTATAAAGTTCTTAGAAGGTCACACGAGGTCAGATTTAATGGTTTGCTCGATTATACGGGAGAGAACTAGGTGAGGACATTTGGACACGATTGGCTTCTAAGTTTAATTTTCTCTCTTAAAATTCCATGAAATCTGTGCTCATTATTCAACACTTTCATTGCTCAAAAGAAGACGTCACTTGAAGGGGAAACCTGTTATACAAAGATGTCCTAACATTTCCACATAATTCGTCTCTGTACCCGAAGCGATATATCACTTTTCTTGATTAATGCCCACCAGAACAAAATAACCTGGGATGGTTTCTTGTAGTTTGCATTAATATTATCTGGCCTACATACCTTGAGGTTACTGGTCTATTGAGTAGTAGTTAATAGCTAGCTGTAGAATGCTTATTTAATTTTTCAATTTAAATGCCTAGATAATGCTGGGGGCAGTGCAGATATATAAACAACTTGTTCTTGGCCTTAAGAGGTGTGATTATTGCTTAGGATGAGCAATTATTCAAGATATCCTCAGGGGATGTGAGATGTGACAGATGACACACTGACACTATTTAGAAGGAGCCTGCCAGATGGTCAGAACCTGCAGTTGTGGAATGAGGACAGTATGAAGGGACCTGGGGCAAAAAAACAGTTTCTGTAGCAATCTGGTAGCAGCAACATTTGGAAACCTGAGAGACCCGGTCCAAGGGTATGGGAGAAAAACTTCACAAAGTACCTGAGTTAAATAAGAACTGAAAGTAGACTCATTTCACAATTCAGTCTTTTCCTGATTAAATCATCTTCTATGGCCTGAGAGGTTGGCTGTTTCTACTTCATCTTGATATAACATACAAGTTACAGTAAAATTTAAAATTTTACTTTAAAAAGTGAATTTTTTCCCCCCTCGGGCTACAGAGAAAAGAGTTGGTTATTGCTCTGGCCACAGTTTCAGCACGTTCTTTAAGTCACCCTGTTATCAAAATATTTAGCTCTCTTCACAGTCTCCATATGCTGTTTACAGCTTGTAGTGCTGAGGATCATTAATTCTTTGTCCAACCGGTATATCATTGGTGGATGAGTACACAAGGAAGTATGAACTACAAATGAATGTTTGGAGGACAGGAAGGCAAGAGTCTCTGTCAGCCTCATTTTTAGTGTTATATTAGAGAAGCAAAATACAATGGTGGGAAAATAGTTATTAAAGGGAAACATCAAAATTTACCCATCCCAGCAAGAATATGCCCTTCAGATGAAACATAATATTTCTGACATGTTTTAAATGTAAGGAATGATAATTTGCTAGATTATAGGAGAGAGAAGCTGTCACTGTAATTACACATCACTATTCTTTAGATTTTTTTTTTTTTTGAGGTACGCGGGCCTCTCACTGTTGTGGCCTCTCCCGTTGTGGAGCACAGGCTCCGGACGCACAGGCTCAGCGGCCATGGCTCACGGGCCCAGCTGCTCCGCGGCATGTGGGATCTTCCCAGACCGGGGCACGAACCCGTGTCCCCTGCATCGGCAGGCGGACTCTCAACCACTGCGCCACCAGGGAAGCCCATATTCTTTAGATTTTTAATTAAATATTTTAATATAAGTCAAATACAATAAAATGCTCTCATGCCAATGCCATGATTACTACAGTTTTATAGTAAGTCTTGAAAGTGAAAAGGTAAGTGTCTGACCACCTTTAAATTATTTTTCAAAATACATCTGGCTATTCTAGGTAAATGGCATTTCCAATAAATTGTAAAGTTTGTCAAGTTTACAAAATTTCTTGCTGAGATTATGACTGGGATTGAAACGAAGCTATAAAGTCTTCCAAGCTATGTATGTAGTTCAATAATCTGTTTATTTAAATTTTAATTTTTCAAGGTTACTGGTCTATTGAGTAGTAAGTAGTTAATAGCTGGCTGTAATTTATAGTTTAGTTATCTTGTCAAATTCATTCCTAAGTATTTTGATTTTGATACTACTGTAAATGATGTCATTATGTTAATTTTATATTGAAATATTTTGTCCATGGTGTCTAAAACTGCAATTTAAAAATATCTATTGCTCTTTTATTTTGAATCTTGCCATGATCACTTTAGTTTATTGTATATATTTAGATTTCTTTCAGTTTGATTTTGTTTTTTTTTTTTTTTTTTTTACAAAGATTATCATATGGTTTGAAGACAGTTTTAAAGTGGGGCATCTTTGCCCTGTTGCAAAACTTAGAATGAAATTGTTCAGTCCTTCAACATTAAATATATACTAGTTCTAGGTTTTTCATAAATGACTTATCAAATTGAAAGGTAGTGCTCCACTCAAGACAGTGGAGTCGTAGGACGTGGAACTCACCTCCTCCCACACATACATCAAAAATACACCTACAAATGGAACAATTCTCACAGAACACCTACTGAACACCAGCAGAAGACCTCAAACACCTGAAAGGACAAGAAAGAGCTCTACATAACCAGGTAGGATGACAGGAAAAAAAAGAGGAAGCAGGACGGGACCTGCACACTTGGGAGGGAGCTGAAAAAGAGGGAAGGTTACCGCACTCTGGGAAGCCCCCTCACTGGCAGGGAGATCAGCCAGGACAGAAAGGGAGCTTCAGAGGCTCCTTTTGCTCCTTCTGCAGAATGCAGCCCCCTATCTATGGCAGGCAGAAAAGAGAGAGACCTACATGGATGCACATGTCACTGCCCTGTGCATCCCAGCTGCCTCCTAGGAGGGTTCCTGTTCCAACCACCACCTCAGCGGGCCCTGGGAGCAGGCATCAGTGGGTTGCCCACTCACAGAGGTGGGGTTGAAACCACAGTTGAGCCCCAGGGGCTGTGTGACTCAGGAAGCAGGGCTGAAATCTCTCAACATGGCTGCGTGCACCATGGATTTACACCTCTGCCTCTGGCTTTGTAAATTCATCACCTGTGGGACAACCAAATAGACAATGGGTGCTCCTGAAGCTGGGACAGATCTGGCCTTAGCAGCTGTGGGCTTTGTGGGTGCATGCACACGGGGGGCTGGCCTGGGCCTGGGTCTGAGTTGCCTCCATAGCTCCCAGAGTGGGTCCAGGTTCGTAACTACTGCAGTCCATGGACCTGTCTTCAGTGCACTGCACTGGTAGCCTTGTGGAAGCAGTGCCTGAGAGACATGAGGCACTGTGTGATCCAATCCTGCCTACCTCACACTGCAGCTCACAAACACAGCTCAGAAACAGATCTGGGGTTTCTACTCCAACACCTCAGGAGCAGATCCTGCCCCTGACAAGGCAGTGACAACCACAGAGCTAAGGGGAGGACCTGCTCAACCTCCAGTGCAGGACCTGGCCACCACAACACCAGTCACACCTCCTATCAATGGCCAGCATATACTGAGGAAAGAGGTGGCAGGCATCTATACTAAAAACGGCCCTCACCCCAAATATATTAAACCCATGCAGGTGACACAGGGATGTTCCCACATAAAAATAGTCTCCCAAGATCACAGTAGATAACTGTTTCTCCTCAACTCATAGAGCAAGAGAAAAAAAGTAAAATGAAGAATCAGAGGAATGATTCTCAATTAAAACATCAAGAGAATTCTCTTGAAAAAATAAACAATGAAACAGACCTCTTCAGTCTAATAGACATTGATTTCAAAAAGGAGATAATAAAAATACTGAAGGAATTTAGAAAGGCTATTATCAGAAATGCAAATTACTGTAAAAAGGAACTATAAACTATAAGGACGAGTCAAGAAAAGTTAGAAAATTTATTTCCAGAGATGAAAGCTGAACTAAAGGCAATGAATGCAGAATGAATAATGCAGAAGAAGGAATAAGTGATCTGGAAGATAGAATAATGGAAACCACCCAATCAGAACAGCAGACAGAAAGCCAAATGATAAAAAATGAAAGCAATATAACAGACTTTTGGGATAATATAAAGCAGGACAATCTACTGATAATAGGGATCCCAGAAGGAAAAGAAAGAGAAAAGAGGATTGAAAATGTATTTGAAGAAATTATGGCTGAAAACTTCCCAAACCTAAAGAAGGAAACAGCTATCCAAGTACAGGAAGCACAGAGGGTCCCATACAAGGGAAACCCAAACAGACCTACACCAAGACATATTATAATAAAAATGGCAAAATTTAAAGAGGATTCTAAGGCAGCAAGAGAAAAAGAGTTAATTACAAGAGAACAATAAAGCAATCAGCTGATTTCTCTACAGAAATGTTGCAGGCCAGAAGGGAGTGGCAAGATATATTCAAAGTACTGAAAGGGAAAAATCTGCAACCTAGGATGTTCTACCCAGCAAGATTATCATTTAGAATAGAAGGAGAGATAAAGAATTTTTCAGACAAGCAAAAAGTAAAAGAATACAGCAATATTAAACCTATCTTAAAGGAAATATTGAAAAGTCTTCTCTAAATAGAAAAGAAGTAGGAATCTATAGGAAAGAGAAAATCACAATTGAAAAGTAAGTAACTTAAATAAGCCAGTACACAGATTAAAAAATATCAAAAAAATTCTGTGAAAGCAATGATAACCACAATGAAGAGCAAAAGGATATACAAGAAGATGTAAAAGAAGACATCAAAATTATAAAATGTGGGGGAGAAGAGTAACAAAATATAGATTTTTTTTTCTAGAATATGTTTGAGTCTATATGACTACCAGTCTAAGGCATGTAGATGTAGGAAGGGAATATTATACTTGAAAAATAGCGTAAGCACAGATCAAAAACATACAATAGATTTACAGAAACCAAAAAGAAGAGAACATAATTATAATACAAATTGAAGCACAAAAGGAAAAACAAGAAGGGACAAAGAAGAAATATAAAATCAATGGAAAAACAAGATTAAAGGGGAAATAAATATATATCTATCAATAATTACCTTAAATGCCAATAGAATCAATGCTCCAATCAAAAGACACAGAGTGGCAGAGTGGATAAAAAAACAAGAGCCTACAATATACTCCCTACAAGAGACCCACTTTAGGGCAAAGGACACACATAGACTGAAAGTGAGGGAATGGAGAAAGATATTTCATGCAAACAGAAATGAAAAAAAAGTGGGAGTCATAATACTCATATCAAACAAAACAGGCTTTAAAACAAAGGCTATAAAGAAAGATAAAGGACACTATAATGCCCAAAGGATCAATACAAGGAGAGGATATTACACTCATCAACATATATACACCCAATATAGGAGCACCAAAATACATAAAACAAATACTAACAGACATAAAGGGAGAAACTGACAGGAATACAATAATAGTAGGATACTTTAACACCCCACTCACATCAATGGACAGATCTTTGAGACAGAAAATCAGTAAGGCAACAGAGAACATAAATGATACAATAGAACAGTAATGTAATTGAAATTTCAGGACATTACATCCAAAAAAAGAATATACATTCTTTTCAAGTGCACATGGAACATTGTCTAGGATTGACCACATACTAGGGCACAGAAACAAGCCTCAACACATTTAAGAGTATAGAAATCATTTCAACCATCTTTTCTGACCAAAATGGCATGAAACTAGAAGTCAACCACAGAAAAAGAAATGAGAAAAAAACAATTATATGGAAATTAAACCACTAAACAACATGCTACTAAAAAAACACAGTGGGTCAACAATGAAATCAAAGTAAAAAAAAAGCACCTTGAGGCAAATGACAATGAAAACACAATCATGCAAAAATCTATAGGATGCAGCAAAAGCACTGTATAGAGGGAAGTTCATAGCAATACAGACCTTCTTTAAGAAACAAGAAAAATCTCAAACAATGTAACCTACCACTTAAAAGAAGTAGAAAAAGTAGAACAAACAAAACCTAAAGTCAACAGAAGGAAGGAGATAATAAGAGAGGAAAAAATAAAATAGAGATTAAAAAGTAGAAAAAAATCAATGAAAGAAAGAGCTGGTTCTTTGAAAGGGTAAACAAAATTGACAAACCTCTGGCCAGTCTCACCAAGAAGAGAGAAGTCCCAAATAAACAAAATAAGAAATGAAAGAGGAGAAATCACAACTGATATCACAGAAATACCAAAAGCCATAAGAGAACACTATGAACAATTGTATGCCAACATATTTGACAACCTAGAAGAAATGGACAACTTTTGAGAAATATAGAGCCCACCAAAACAGAATCAAGAAGAAATAGATAATTTGAACAGACAGATCACTAGAAGTGAAATAGAATCTGTGATTTAAAAAAAAAAAATCCCTACAAATAAAAGTCCAGGGCCAGATGGAGTCATAGGTAAATTCTACGAAACATACAAAGAAGAACTTATGCTGATCCTTCTGAAACTCTTCCAAAATATTAAAGAGGAAGGAACACTCCCAAAGACATTTTTTGAAGCCATCATCACCCTGATACCAAAACCAAAGACACTACCAAAAAACAAAATTACAGGCCAATAACTTTGATGAATATAGATGCAAATATTTTCAACTGAATATTAGCAAACCAAATCCAACAACACATACAAATGATCATATACTACAACCAAGCTGGATTTATCCCAGGGTCACAAGGATGGTTCAACATATGCAAATCAAACAATGTGATACACCACATCATGAAAAGATAAAAACCATATGATCATCTCAATAGATGCAGAAAAATCATTTGATAAAATTCAACATCAGTTCATGATAAAAACCCTTATGAAAGTAGATATAGAGGGAACATATCTCAACATAATAAAAGCTATTTATGATAAACCCACAGCCAATATAATACTCAATGCTGAAAAGCTGAAAGCCTTCTTGCTAACATCTGGAACAAGACAAGGATGCCCACTCTCACCACTTCTCTTCAACATAGTATTGGAAGTCCTAAGCACAGCAATCAGACAAGTAAAAGAAATAAACTGTATTCAGATTGGCAGGGAAGAGGTAAACTTGTCATTATATGCAGATGACCTGATACTCTATATAGAAAACCCCAAAAACTCAACACAAACTACTAGAATTGATAAATGAATTCAGCAATGTAGCAGGATACAAGATTAACATACAGAAATAAGTTGCATTTCTTTACACGAACAATGAAATATCAGAAAGGGAACATAAAATCACATAAAAAAAGATTATTTAGGAGTAAATCTCACCAAGGAGGTGAAACACTTATATGCTGAGAACTACAAAACATTAATAAAGGAAATTGAAGATGCCACAAAGAAATGGAAAGATATCCCATGCTCTTGAATTGGAAGAATTAATACTGTTAAAATGGCCATACTACCCAAAGAAATCTACAGATTTAATGCAATACCTACCAAAATACTCATGACATTTTTCACAGAACTAGAGTAATCTTAATATTTATATGGAACCATAAAAGACCCAGAATTGTCAAAGCAGTCCTGAGGAAAAAGAAAGCAGAAGGCATAACTCTCCCAGACTTCAGACAATACTACAAAACTACAGTAATCAAAACAGCATGGTCCTGGCACAAAAACAAATGCATCAATGCAATAGAATAGAGTCCAGAGATAAACCCATACACCTATGGACAATTAATCCTCAACAAAGAAGGCAAGAATATACAAAGGAGAAAAGACAGTCTCTTCAGCAAGTGGTGTGGAGAATGTCAGAGAGCTGCATGTACATCAATGAAGCTAGAACACACCCTCACACCATACACAAAGATAAACTCAACATGGCTTAAAGACTTAAATATAAGACACGACACCATAAATCTCCTAGAAGACATCACAGGCAAAACATTCTCTGAAATAAATCATACCAATATTTTCTTAGGTCAGTCTTCCAAGGCAATAGAAATAAAATCATACATAAAGAAAGGGGACCTAATCAAACTTACAAGCTTTTGCACAGCGAAGAAAACCATAAACAAAATGAAAATACAACCTATGGACTGGGAGAAAATATTTGCAAATGATGTGACCAACAAGGGTTTAATTTCCAAAATGTTCAAACAGCTTCTACAATTCAGTAACAAAAAAACCCAAACAGCCCAGTCGAAAAATGGGCAGAAGACCTAAATAGACATTTCTCCAAAGAAGGCATACAGATGGCTTATAGGCACATGAAAAGATGTTCATCATTGCTAATTATTATAGAAATGCAAATCAAAACTACAATGAGGCACCACTTCACACCAATCAGAATGGCCATTACTAAAAAGTCTACAAATAATAAATGCTGGAGAGGGTGTGGAGAAAAGGTAAACCTCCTAGAGTGTTGGTAGGAATGTAAATTGGTGCATCCTCTATGGAGAATGGTATGGAGGTTCCTCAAAAAAGTAAAAATAGAGTTGCCACATGATCCAGAAATTCCACTCCTGGGCATATACCCAGACAAAAGTATAGTTTGAAAAGATAATGCACCCCTATGTTCATTGCAGCACTATTTACGATAGCCAAGACATGGAAACAAGCTAAATATCCATCAACAGATGAATGAAGATGATGTGTTATATACTTACAAAGAAATATTACTCAGCCATTATAAAGAATGAAATAATGCCATTTGCAGCAACATGGATGGACCTAGGGTTTATCATACTAAGCAAAGTCAGTCAGAAAAAGAAAGACAAATGCCATATCATATCCCTTATATGTGGAATCTAAAATATGACACAAATGAACGTATCTACGAAACAAAAACAGACTCATAGATATAGACAACAGACTTGTGGTTGCCAAGGTGGGGGTAGGGGAGGGAAGAATTGGGAGTTTGGAATTAGCAGATGCAAATTATTATATATAGGATGGAGAAACAACAAGGTCCTATTGTATAGCACAGGAAACTATATTCAATATCCTGTGATAAAACATAATGGAAAAGAATATAAAAAAGAATATACATATGTATAACTGAGTCACTTTGCTATACAGCAGAAATTAAACACAACATTGTAAATCAACTATACTTCAATAAAATTTTTTTAAAAAGTAGTTGTTCTATTCATAGTTGACTGATTTTTAAAACTCATGAATATGTTTTTAGTATTGCAAATGCTTTCTTTGCACCTATTGAGATGGCTTTGTGAGTTACTTTTCCTTTATTCTGTTACTGTGGTGAATCATGCTGCTTCTCAAATACTGAAGAAATATTGCATTCCTGAGTATACATTTAACTGAACAATGATACATTGCCATATATGATGCTGTTTTGTGGAGGATCTTTGTATTTGTCTTCAAATACGATATTGGTCTGTAATTTTCTTGCAACATCTATGTCAGACTTGGGTGTCAGAGATATGCTGTCCTCAAAAATGAGTTAAGTATTCTCTCATTTAGAATTAAATCTGTAAAGTCATTTTAATATACTCTTTGTAGGAAGGTTTATGGATAAAAATTAAATGTCTAATAGGTATAAGTTTAATCAGAAATTCTAGTTTTTTGAATCAGTTTTGGAACATTGTTTTTCTAAAGTTTTTGAAATTATTTCTCAAATTTTATAAATTCATCCATTAAATATGTTATCTATTTTATTGATTTAATGTTGTTCAGAAATCCCCATTATTCTCCTTTTAATGTCTGAACATCTGTCTAATGATGTTCTCTCATTTATTCCTGCTATTGATAACTTGTGTGTGTTATCACTTGTTTACCTAGTAGTCTTGTAAAGAATTTGCCAACTTTATTTCCCTCTCCAAATAACAACCATTTGCCTCTGTTTTCACTTAAAAAAATTCTTCCTTCTATTCTCTTTATGACTGCTTTCATCATTATTATTTCTTTCCTTGCATTTACTATGGGGTAAATTGCTCTTTTAAAAACTTTCTTAATGTAGAAACATCTATCATTGCTTTTAAACATTTTCTTTTTCCAATATGGGGATTTTGTAGTAAAAATTTTCATCTAAGCAATGCTTAATCTGGTCTCACAAATTCAGATAGGCTGTATTTTCATTATTCAACATGAAATGTTTTAAAATTTCTCTGGTGTTTTATTTTTTGATTCACTGTTCGTATATGTGTGTTGATTAATTGAAAAATTCAATGATATACTAATATATTATCATTACTGATATGCAACTTAACTAGATAGTAATCAGAGCACGGACTGTTATATTTCAATCATTTAAAGTTTAATGGAGTTACTGATTTGTTATTTGATTATTGTTTGGCCCAGCAGCTAGTCTACCTTGGTGAATATCAGTCTGTAGAAACAAAAAATATACTCTTTAACAGTTGCTTATACTGTTCCATGAATGTCAATTTGGCCAGTTCAGTTGACAGTTCTGCTCACATTGTCTATATTGTTACTGACATTTATCAGTTTTATCAGTTACTGTAAGAAGTACTTTTAAAACTTTAAACCATCATCTTGATCTGTTTTACCTCTTAATTCTGCCAATTTTGCTTTCAAAAATGTTGAAACACTTTTGTCACATAGATATTTAGGGATTTTCATGTTAAAATTGAGAAAAGATGCATACATTGTTCTATAAAATGTTGCTTTATAATGTGTGTAAAACACTTCAGATTTGTTGAATCTATTTGACCTATGTCAGATTTCTAAACTAATAAAATGTAGAGATGTACATATTTTGAAAATTCTATAGTAAAAACATGTTCATATTCAACTTTTTTCTTGCTTAATTAAGATTTTCTTGATAGTAGTAAACTGTTACAATATTTTAATCAAGAAAAATGGTCTAGCCTTTATGGGTACTCTAAATTGATAGCAACAATCCTGCCTTGGAAAGTAATTTGCTGGGAGTAATCAGTTCCAACTCTTACCACGTTCTATGTGTATGACCTCATTTATTTGTACTTAGATCCCTGGTCTATAAATTTGGCTTGTTGAGGTAATTGAATGAGTTCGTCCATGTAAATATATATCTTTTTAAATGGCAGCTACACATTAAGATCCCAAGTGTTGCCTAATGGAATGATCAGTAGCTTTATAAATGTAATGATTAATATTGCATAAGTTTAATTCAAGTCATACAGATAAAGTTAGATAGAGGCAAGTTTTTTTAAAGATGGTATTAAGAAAAAACTTTCTATACCAAATATGAAAATATAGCTGATACATATTTTAAGAAAGTGGATATTCTTTGATAATATTAAGGCTAATATTTTCCATGACAAACAGTGGTATTCAATTAGATCTACATGCTAGCAATAGAAAACACATCTAGTAATACTACCCACTTAAAGCAGCAGCAGGTGGAAGCTTTGAAAATACACCTTTATATTTTAGCAACAAGTTTCTCTTCTGGACACTATGGATATATAAGTATTTATAGGCTCTTAATTATTGATAATAGGTTTACAAATAGTATCTATATAATTTTATCTCCCTATTTACCCACCAATGTCAGTACCTATCTATCTATATCCACCTACATATATAAAGACAGAGATCAATATATCCATACATAAATGTATATATAGAGAGATCAAGACATAGAGATTATCTATGTAGATTTATAGAGAGATACCTGTATATCTGTATCTCTGGAGAGAGATAGCTATCTATCAGTTTGGGGTGGTAGAGATAGAGAGAAAATGTATTATCAGTTACTGAACTTTATTTTCTCAATATCTTGATTAGATGGGGAAAATAAAATTATTATATCTACTCTGTAGAATAAACACTATTCATCTGGTTGCGGTGACCCAACTTACAATCCAAAGGTCATGACAAATATAGTCTCTCTTGAACTTTGTGGAATATCTCATCCTTGTAAGAGCAAGGAAAAGAAAATATAGCCTTTACTATATTCTTTGAAAGCATTATTTAATTCTGTTACTGGCCAATCTTTATTTCCAGGAATAATTATAAATAAGTCAAAATAAATAAAATTAGCTATCTTAAAGTTTTGAGAGTCATTTCCCTCTTTACCCAATTTTTTTGTGATCATGTTAATAACCAAGAATAGAAAAAAGGAAAATGTAAACTAGAAAAAAGTTGAATTTGGAAGAGATTACAAAAACCTTTAAATCAAAAGAAGAAAATTCATGTTACCTTTATTTAAGCATGCCCCAATAAAGAAACTATGGAAAGAGCTTTAAGAAAACAATTTTGACACCTTAACTGTGTAGAAGATCATGTAGACTGAATTCAAGCTTCATGTAAGTAATATGACCGTAATAAGGAAACTATGTCCTATTGCAATTTGGTCTATAAATATTCTGCCCATGTCATTGTAAGATTACTGACAAAATTCTTCTGGGAAACATATGGTTTACTGAGTTATAACAATGTTAATACCACCTGTGTCCCTAATTAGAACGTTTCGATTTAGTTAATCCTTAAAGATCAAAGTCATGCTCATTACTTGTTACCAGGGCTAAGTTAATCACATAATAATGAGTAATATCAAGATGTCAAAATCACTAGAACTTCTGAGGCTAACTGCATATAAAAAGGATCAAATAAATATACTTATCATGGTCCGCTAAAGCACAATAAGTACATATTTCTATTTTTCCCCATAGTATATTGCCAGTTCCAGGCCCAATGCCTAGAACCCTCTGGGCACATAGCAGGCATTTAAAACTTAATGTATAAATAAATGACTGAATGTAGTATGAGGTTCCACCTATACAAGAAGCAATAAAGTCAGAGGATCAGTGAAGTGGACAGATGAAATTACAGAATATACTGATGAGATGAGTCATATTTCAAAAACAAGAAATGATTTTTTTTTTACCCCTGCTCCTAGGTTTTCTGTAATTTGGTGGAAAAAAGCAAATCCAGTGAATCTAGTATACAGACTGAAAGCAATGAGTGACCCCCATGGAGTTGAGTAATGCCTAGGTCTATTTCAGTTTAGTTATACTAGTATTTTCCAACCCTGCACATATGAGAATCACCTAGAGAGAAGTAGAAATGAAAACCCCAATACCAGCGCTTCATCTCTAAATAATTTTGTTATTTATTTTGGGGTATGTCACATGCATGAGTATTTTTAGAAGCACCTCATCTCAGATCATTTGGAAGTATAGCTTGGGTGAGAAATAAAATTTAGCCAGTTGAAGGAAATAAGAATTTCTAACCAGATGTGGGGAATAGTGTGAAGAAAAAAATACAAACATGAAACTTTACAATATAAGTATTGCAGCATCATGGTGGTGGAGGAAAGTGGAGAGTTCCCAGAGATGAAGCTGAGAAAGAAGAGCACAGAGGAATTTGTTTTAAATATTTAGAGGCCAGGCTTTTACTGTAGACACCAGAAAGGAATATAAGGATTTCCGTTAAAAGAATGGCAGAGTTATTAGGCTGCACTTTCTCGTAGATGTTGTGGCTGCATTTGGTAAGTTAGTACCTCACTTGGGAGTTTTATAATACTATAAATAAGAGACAATATTACCTGAATTCAGAATAAGGATAAAGACAGTGAGAAATGAATAAAACTATATATGTATGTGTACATATTTTTATTAAGTTAAATTGGTAAATTCAACTTAATTTATCTGGAGAGACTAGTTTCTAATTTGAATGAGTGAGCATATAATATTATAATTAACTGAGTATTCCTACTAATATTAATGGTAATTTACTGATGTCAAGTTTCAGAGGCTATAAATGTTCGAGCTTCAGTCTTTATAAATCTGAAATGCAGGTTGTTAACCATTATCTTATTTACTTTTAAAAATTATCTCCTTTTGTCAGAGAAAGGGGGGATAATATATTGATAGAAGGACATGGAAATGCCAAGTGTATTAGTTTTCTATTGCTGCACAGCAAATTAACTTAAACAGTGGCTTAAACAAATCTATTACCTCACAGCTAACCCATGAACAACAGGGGTTTGAACAGAGCTGGTCCACTTATATGCTGATGTTTTTCAATAGTAAATACTGCAGTACTACACAATCCCTGGTTGATTAAATCTGCTAATACAGAACTGTAGCTAGGGAGGAATCACATATATGGAGGGTCCACACTAAGTTAAACGTGGATTTAATTTAGAGTGGACCCTCTTTGCACCTCACTAACTCCTGCATTGTTCAAGTGCATTGTTAAGTGGTTTAGAAGTCTAGGCCCAAGTGGCTGGATTGGGTCTTATATGTCCCCAAATTAATGTGTACCCAGCTGAGCTCTTACCTGAAAGATCTGAGGAAGAATCAGATTACAAGCTCATTCCTCCTGCTGATTTAATTCTGTTTCTTGTGACTGTAGTTCTTAGGTACCTGTCTCATTGCTATTGGGTGAGAGCTTCTCTATGCTCAGATGCTGCCTGTACTCCTTTTCATGTGTCATCCCCATATTCAAAGGCAGCAATATGTACCAAGTCCATCTCGTGTTTCAAATCTCTTTAAATTCTGCGGTTGCTACTGCATCTGACTTCCTTTTCTGCTACAAGCCAGAGAAAAGTCTCTGCTTTTATGGGCTCATGTTAGACCAGACCAAACCAGTTAATCTGTATTTTAAGATTGACTTTGGAATTTAATTATACCTGTAAAATCCCTTCACAGCAGTACCTAGATTAGTGTTTAGCTGAATAACCAAGGGATAGGAATCTTGGAAGTGGTGGGGGCCATTTATTAAATTATGCCTATAAGATACAATTATACACACAAGTATACACAGAGTTAAGATTCATCAGCTTTTAGTCAGTGATATAAATTTTTGGAGTAAATAAATTTGTACAAGATGACTATTCAGATGGTCAAAAGAGATAGAATTGTGCCAGCCCAAGGAACACTAATTGCAGGTATAGCAACAGAGTTAACAAAGAGTCTAAATAAAGATAGTTGATCAAGGAGGGCATGTTTATTTTCATCCTGGAAGCTAAGGTGGAGAGCATTTTTTAAAGGTTAGATCAATTTCCTATGTCAAATGCTGAAAAAACATTAAATAAGAATTCACAAGCAAATGCTGGATTTGGTCATTAATTATTCCAGTGATAGCTGAGTAACAGACATAATGAAATTCAGAAGCTGAACATTAGGAGGTCAAGAATATAGATTTGATAGGATTTGAAGTGGACTAATTTTTGAGAACCTTAAATAAGATGGGGAAGTCTTAAAGCAGTATTTAGATTCAATCCTGAATCTAATTCCAAGTGAGGGCCCGATAATATACCTGACATGTCTCCCTTTTGAAATAAAAGGTTTCTTAAGAAGTCAAAAGAATCTGCCCATCTACCCACTCACCTATCCACTCATCCACTCCCTATCTACCCTTTAGCCATGCATGCATCAAGCTCTAAGAAATAGAGAACGATTCTTTTATTTCATTAAATATTTTAAAAATACAGTGACTGGTACTGAATTATGAGAATTCTTCATAATTTATAATGGTAAATGATGGATCTAATCTAAATAAGATTTTAAACAATTTTTTTATGCAGATAGACTTTGTAAAATTAAAATGATACTTTCTAGAAGCACTAGGAGGGGAGCTGAAGGCGGCTATTTCTCACCAATGGTGTAAAGGGTACAGGAGAAAAGTTATCTTTCATACTGTGCTTCCATGTCACTCTTTTATAAAAATGTTTACGTGCATTATTTCTATAAGTTGGAAAATAATCCACAAAGGGTAAAGTTGGGGAGAAAAGCATTAAATTATATACATTCCATTGAGTTGACTTAATTTTGTTTGAAAGAGTATTTTACTATTTTCTTACATTATAATTAACAATATAATCATTATCTCTGTGGTAAATTTGAGTTATCTTGTTCTTGTCAGATCATGGTTGCAACTGTCCTTTTATGTTATTACTGGGCATGAAGCACCATGAGACACTCTGGTAAAATCTTTGAATTTTCATATAAGTCTCCCTTTCTAGTGCAAATTAGTAGCAGCAAATATAATTTTTCATGATAATAAGAGTGTATTTTCTCATAAGGATAACAGCTCATCTACTGGTATGAGTACTTAAAATATGACCAGAAAGTAGGGGGTAACTAGAAGGTTAGAAGTAACTATTTCCTACTAGAAACATCTACTCTTGGGAATCAGAATCTCTAGTCCACCAGCACAGTAACAAGGATGGAAGTACAAATTTCCCATGTTACTCAACGGTGTGATGGTGGGATCAGCTACTCCTGCTGTAGCCTTTAGTTCCTAAACTTTTTTTTTTTTTTTTAAAACGTACTGTGGTCACAGGACCATGTGATGGCCAACAGTTAAAAGTTTATTCCTCATCTTGAGAACAGCAGTCAAAACTTTCAGGGTGTCTTCATAATACCTTGGTTGTGTCTTAGGGTAATTCCAGTGTTCTATTAATCTGTCAGCTTCTAGGCAATAAAGTATACAGTAGGACCAGAGTATCCCATGGACATATGTCATTGTCATATCTCATGCACCCTTAGTCTGAAGTAATATTATGCAGGATGTCATGATGTTAGTTGGATGCTTTCTGAGTCCTAAGTTGGAAGTACTAAGGCTCTCTCTGATGCTATCAGGTCCAATATACTGCAGTAGTGATATAGACAGTCTATATGCTTGTTTTCTTCAATAGCCCATCTGACTCTAGTTAATGCTCTTTGGAACAATTTACTGATATCCCCTGGACCTTTTTCATGCCTATCCCAAATGTACCATTTCCATTTTATAATGGATTGGTACTATTTTTAATCAATCTCATGACTTGGGTCTGACTATACAGTTCATAATGGAACCTCTGGTCGTATAATAATTTTCAGTCATATTATCAAGTCTTTAGTTTTTACATGGGCCTTGTGGCAGGCTTAAAGCTGCTTTACAGGGAGTAATTATCAATTGCAGATGGCAGGATCTCACTCCAGAACCCTAGGTAGCTTTATGAAGGCTATGAGAGACTCTACACTACATTTTTATCTGTCTTAGATACTTCCAGCACCACGGACTATAGTGACTTAAGTAATCAAACGGTGATTGTATACTGAGGCATTAATGTGCTGCATACCCCTTTTGTTCTGGTTCCATTTAAAACTGAGAAGTAACCAAATCACTTGCTGAATGGGTCCAATCTATATTCCAAAATTTACTATGAGCTCTCTCCAAAACTTAGTAGGCTTAAGTGTTGTTCTTTGTTTGTAGAAGGTACAAAGCACAATATCTTTACCTTGGATGTTTCAGCATGCCCCAAATAAACCCTCTCCCCCAAATTACCCAAAATGATAGCCCTCTGAATCTTTGTAAGATTTATTTCCCCTCTTCTCATGTACAGGTATTGTATGAGGACATCCAGACAATTTGTCACTTCTTGCTTACCAGGTCCAATTCATATCATATCATCAATAGAGTGGATTAATGTGTTCACCTGTGGGATGTCTACAATGAAGGTCCATTTGTACTATACTGAGTAAATATGTCCATGGGGGCACTATCATAAACCTAAACTACCGATGTCAGATGAATGCAAAATACTCCTGCTTCTCCTTCTCAATAGGGATTGGAAGGAATGTATTTGCAAGTCAATAGCAACATGCCATGTGCTAGAAGTTGCACTGAATTTTTCTAGTTAATCACACTACCTGCAGCAGAAAGCAAATCTTGTGACTAAGGTTTGATTACTCTTATGGTAGCCAGACAACTCCATGATCCATCTAAGAGCATTCCTTACATCTCTTAAGTGCTTACATTATTTATGAAGCTAGTTGATACTTTTCCACCAATATCATAAATCACACTGTTTATAAAGTCTTAGAAAGTGGAGTACTTCAGTAAGCCAGGGGTTTTCAATACCTCATTTTACTATCAATAATGCAGTGTTTACTTTCATCTGGCCAGCAAGTGATATGATTTCCCCCAACCCTATCCTCAGAGTTTACTTCCTAAGACCTCTTCTGTTTCCAACTCACTTGATTTGGGTTCTCCTGCAAGCAGACCCGAGACAACAAGCATCTGAGCATTGTTTCTTTAGAAAGTGATACAATAAAATATTGGTACGGTAGCAGGAAATAACAATGGGAAGGGAAAAAAATGGAGAAATAAAGTATGCATTATCGAACCAGTTACCACAGTGTGCACTGAAAGGTCAGTTTCTCTGTGGTAGTCTAGGGACAATCAAATATATGCCTCAGTTCTCCCAACTAAGGAACAAGAATTATGTGGTATTTATCCACCAAATTACTAATGTCATTGGATGAGGGTCTCTTCTGGGGGACTTATGCTCTATCACTCTGGTTTGCCTTGAATTTGGACCAGTGTACTTCTCAGCCCAGGAAAAAAGAAAAACACCTTTAGAAAAGGATTACAGGTATTTTTCAACAGGCTGCCTTCCTCCTGTAAAGCATGGACCTGATACCGACAGTTTGTACTACTACCAGAGAATCTAGAAATTTGTACCAGGATAGCACACAGACTGATCAGGTTTAGGGTTTGCTAGCAATAAAATAATTGACTAATTTGTATCATAAAAGGAAATGAAGGCCAGAAAGAATTAGAAAATCAGGGTAAGAAGAGATCGTGTGACTAGATGCTATGATGTGAATAAAGGGACAGGAGTAATGGGAGGAATACTACAAAGAGAAGGTTATTATCACCCTCCAAATCACACAGAAAAATAGATACTTTGGGGCTTCGAGTATATGTGACATCAGTATTATATAGCTTTACAAATAACATTAGAGAATTGATAGAAATACAGGCTTTGCCTCCACAACCCCAGTTACTTTTAATGTAACAATGTCAGCTATGAAACTCTATAAGACTGCTGGGGAAGCAGTATCCATCAGAGAGCACCAGGTTTATGCTTAGCAATCAGAGGCAGCTTTGTCAGGCAGAATTAATGAAGAGCAGATTTTGGAGAAAGAACATTTTTATGTGATTACTTGTCTAGATTTATTTTTTCACATATTTTTTATTGCTTTATTTTAAGTCAACATTCCAGAAAGCACGATTAAATCCAGGAGGGAAGTGGTCAGATACTGGATTAATAGCTGGTAACTCTGTCAGAGAATATGTGAAATCACCTAAGAGAGGGCTGAATGAATCAAAAGACACATGGTTATTCTTTTAATCTAAATCCCTAGGCAAGAGGCAATGTTGTAATTCCTCCTACAGCTGTTCCATCAAATATCTGTTCTATTCCTACATATTTCCAGCGAAAGGGAACAAATGACCTACCCACCACTGTAAGCATTTGATGTGTAGGTCCATAACAAAAACGATATAAAAATAGACTATATGAAATTGAAGAAATTGAATGTTAGGGCGACTTTAAAAAGTTCACAGACAAGCCATTGCATATGATATGGATGTAGCATAGTAAATAGCATTTACTTTTACAGATTTAGTGAAGGCACTGCATGCCATTAGGAAGGAAAATAGAAATAGAACCATAGACCCAGAAAAGCATAGACTGGGCTAAAAGAATAGCTATTTGTTCAGTGCTATTGAGGAAGAAAGCTCCTAATAGGGAATCAACTATATAAGCAGCCTGGGGTCAGAATGCAAATGGTTTTGAAAATCTAAGTGGTTTAGAATTCACTCTGTAGGAAATGAGGAGTCACTGGTGGCTTTTAAATAGAGGGATGGCATGGTTAGAAGTAAGAGTGATGTTTAGGCTTAAGAGAAAAGAGAGAGAAGATGCAATGAGAGCAGGTAATCACAAAATTATTTAGCGGTAGAATAAAGAGAGGAGGGCAGTCTGAATGAGACAAGGCAGAACCTTTTGGAATAATTGTTTTGAACTTGTTATTTTCATTATGATTTTTTAAATTATGAAATAAAGTCCACAAGGGACATTATGAATGTTATCCCATCATAGTCTACATACCATCTCTGACCTATGAAGATGGAATGATGGATGGTGGGGGGTTGGTACAGTGTAACTGAAAATTTCTTTCCCTGAAATCCATCACTGTATTCTACCCCTGAAACATCCCAACCCTGATCATCATCCCTGCACTGTTAGTTGTAATATTAAAAGGCATATTTTTAAATATTCATAAAGGGAATATATTAAATATACTTTATTTCCCATGAATATGTTCTTCAGTCCAAAGCCTATTTCAATGCAGTTACCTCAAAAAGAGGGATAAGAAGACAATAACAAAAAGAGTAAGTGACTATCTGGAGTTAAACTACTAAAGGCAAAAATTTTTTGATTTAGAAAATGCTGTGTATAAGACTCTTTAATAAATGCTTTTCAAGGGTGACATCAGCATCAAGACAATGTGAGATGTTCCCTTTGTCTTTTCCATTCCATCTACAAATGGTAAAACAGGCATAACTCAAATGTGTCTTTGTCCAACATGCATGGGCAGCAGAGAATTCCATATATCTGTACACCTAAAATGTGGGTGGACTAGAAGATAGGAGGCAAAACCAGGGAAACAACAGATGCAGTGCCTGTAATCTTGGACCCCCATTTGCAGCAGCTGAACCTACAGCTCCACAGAACCAGGAAGCATCAGGGGAGGGAGCATACACAACACTGGCCTCCTGGCTGCAGGGGTATTTGTGGTCACAGGGAACCAGATGGCAGTGGGATCTGCAGTCTCATCCCTTGAGGCACCTGCAAATCCAACCTCCCCCATCTGCAGTGGTGGTGCCCACAAACCTGACAACCTTGGTCAAAGCAGAGACACCCCTACCCTGGCTTTCCCTCCACATTCTCCCTTTTCTTGCAGTGGTGGAGCCTGTTACCCAGGAGACCCCAGATGGAGTGAAGGTGTCCACCATCCCGGTGCCCCAGGTGGCAACACCAGTAACACTAGCAGCAGCAAGACAATATGATTTCAGAGGTATAAGCAGTGACAAGGGTTCCAGACAACACCTCTGACAAAGACGGTAGGTGGTGGAAAGTACCCATTCTGAATTATGGCCAGGGGCAACTCAGGTAAGACAAACTTAATTTGTGCTATACCGCTGCCTACTGAAAAACAAAAGAAAGACCTCTAATTACTAGCATGATAAATTCTTAGAATTAAAAAAAAAAAGGGCTTCCCTGGTGGCACAGTGGTTGAGAGTCCGCCTGCTGATGCAGGGGACACGGGTTCGTGCCGTGGTCCAGGAAGATCCAACATGCTGTGGAGCGTCTAGGCCCGTGAGCCATGGCCGCTGAGCCTGCGTGTCCGGAGCCTGTGCTCCGCAACGGGAGAGGCCACAACAGTGAGAGGCCCGTGTACCACACCAAAAAAAAAAAAAAAAAAAAGGTTTACCCTAAGAAGAAATGTGATTGCTACTTCATATGTGCCAGCAGAGGAACAACTCATCAAGCATGAAGAGCCACAATAACATGGTATTACAAAAGGAAAATGACAATTCTCCAGAAACCAAACAAAGTCATGGAATATGATGATCTAACTAACCAAGAATTCAAAATAGCTGTCATATGGAAACTCAAAGAGCTACAAGAAAACTCAGAAAGGCAGTTCAATGAGCTCAGGAATAAAATTAATGAACAGAAGAAATACTTTACTAAAGATATTGAAACTCTAAAAATAACCAAATAAATTCTGGAGCTGGAGAACTCAATGAGATGGAAGAATGCATTAAAAAGCACTGGAAATAAAGCAGACCATATAGAAGAGAAAATTCATGAGCTCTATGAAAACTATTCCACTCTGTTAGGAAGAGCAATATTAGAATAATGGATACCCAGAAGGAAAAGAGAGGGAGAAAGTAACAGTATATTTAAAGAAATAGTTTGATAGTTTGATAATTTGATAAAACTATAAAGGAAGAGGAAAAACATGGGAATTGTTATGGCAAATGAAGATAAAATAGTTATTTTCTGCTGATACCATCTTTTCTATGAGAGGTTTTATACAAATCTCATGGTAACCACAAAACATAAATCTAGAGAAGAGACATGAAACATAAGAGGAAACAGAAAAATCAGTTGAAAAAAACTGAGAAAAATCATAGAAAACCATCAAACTAAATGGCAGACAAACACAAGGAAAAATGGACAATGCAGATATAGAGCACCAGAAGATAAAATGAAATACTACGACCTCATCTATCAGTAATCACCCGAAATGTAAAGGGAGTGAATTAGCCAATCAAAAGACACAGAGTGACTGAATGGATTAAAAAAAGACTCAATTATATGTTGCTTCCAGGAGACTCACACCAGCTCTAAAGAAAAACATAGGCTCACATTTAATGGATGAAAGATAGCACTCCAAGCAAATGGCAGTCAAAATAAAGTGAGTGTAGCCATACTCATTAGACAAAATAGACTTCAAGCCAAACAAGGTAACAAGAGACAAAGATGAACATTATATAATAAGAAAGGAGACAATTCATCAAGAAGATATAACAGTTAATATATATGCACCAAACATAAAATCACTAAAATATATAAAGCAATTATTAACAGAAATAAAGGGAGAAATTGACAGTGACACACTAATTGTAGGGGACTTTTTGCAACCCACTTACATCAATGGATGGATCATCCAGATGGAAGGTCCACAGAAAACAGTGGCCTTAAATGAAAGATTAGATCAGATAGTTTTAAGAGATTTATACAGAAAATTTTATCCAAATGCAATAGAATACACATTCTTCTCAAGTGCACATGAAACATTATCAAGGATAGATCATATGCTGGAACACAAAACAAAGAAGACAAATTATATAAAGCATGTTTTCAGATCATAATGAAATGAAATTAAAAATCATCTACAGGAAGAAAACTGGAAAAGTCACAAATAGGTGGAGACTGAACAACTATTGGGTTAAGAAAAAAATCAAAGGAGAAATAAAAAAATGCCTGACGACAAATGAAAATATGACATCAAAATCTATAGGATGCATCAACAGCAGTACTAAGATGGAAGTTTATTGTAATACAGACCAACCTCAAGAAATAAGAAAAATCTCAAACAATCTTACCTTACACCTAAAGGAACTAGAAAGAGAAGAACAAATGAAGCCCAAAGTCAGTAGAAGGAAGGAAACAATAAAGATCAGAGTGCAATTGAACACACACACACACACACACACAAACACACACACACATTGCAGGCCAATATCTTGTATGACATAGGTATAAACATCCTCAATAAAGTATAGGAAAACAGAATTCAGCAATACATTAAAAGGATCATACACCATGATCAAATGGGATTTATCCCAGGGATGCAAGGATAGTTCAACATCTGCAAAGTCAATCAACATGATACACCACATTAACAAAATTAAGGATAAAAACAATATCACTTCAACCGATGCAGAAAAAGCATTTGACCAGATTCAAATGCCCATTTATGATACTCAATAAAATGGGTATAAAAGGAACTTAACATAATAAAGGTCATATATGAAAAACACACAGCCAACATCACACTTAGTGCAAAACTGAAAGCTATCCATCCAAGATCAGGAAGGAGACAAGAATGCCCACTCTTGCCACTTTCATTAAACATAGTATTGGAAGTCCTAACCAGAGCAATTAGGCAAGAAAAATAAAGGGCATTTCAGTCAGAAAGTTGACTGTCACTATTTGCAAGTGACATGATTTTATATATAGAAAACTTTAAAGACTCCACCAAAAATACTATCAGAAATAATAAACAAATACAGTAAAATTTCAGGGTAAAGAAACCAATATACTAATACCTGTTTCATTTCTATACACTAATAAACCAGCAGAAGGAAGTTAACAATCCCATTGCAACAAAAAGAATACCTTGGAGTAAATATAACCAAGGAGGTAAAAGACCTGTACACAGAAAACTATAAGACATTGCTGAAAGAAACTGAAGATGACACAAAGAAATGTAAAGATATATCGTGCTCATGGATTAGAAGAATATTGTTTAAATGTTCATATTACCTAAAGCAATATATAGATTCAATGCAATCCCTATCAAATTTCAAAGACAACTTTCACAGAACCAGAACAAAAAAACTTAAAATTTATATGGAACCACAAGAGAACCCAAATAGTCAAAGCAATCCTGAGGGGAAAAAAGCCAGAGGTATAACACACCCTGATTTCAAATTATATTACAGAGTTATACTAATCAAAAGAGCATGGTATTGGCAGACACATAGATCAGTGAAACAAAATTGAGGGCCCAGAAATAAACCTAGATATATATATGAACAACTTATAACAAAGGAGCAAAATACACACAAGGAGAAATGATAGTCTCTTTAATAAATGATTGGGAAAGCTGGACAGCCATGTTCAAAAGAATGGAACTGGACCACTATCCCATACTACACAAAAAATTTAACTCAAAGTGAATTAAAGACTTGAATGTAAGACCTGTAACCATAAAGCTCCTAGAAGAAAACATAGGCAGTACACTATGACATTGATCTAGCAATATCATTCTGGGTATGTCTTCTCTGGCAAGGAAAACAAAAGCAAAAATAAATAAATGAGACTACAAACTGCAAAGCTTGTGCACAGCAAAGAAAACCATCAACAAAATGAATCGACAACCTAATTAAAAGATATTTGGGAAAAGATATTTGCAAATCATATCTGAAAGGGACTTGATAGCCTAAATATATAAATAACACATACCAAAAACATTTTTTTAATGGGTAGAGAAACTGAATAGATATTTTTCCAAGAAGACATACAGGTGGCCAACCCTACAGATGCTGGACATCACAAATTTTTAGGGAAACTCAAATCAAAACCATAATGAAATATCCCCTTACCCACTTTAGAATGACTATTATCAAAAAGGCCAGAAATAACAGTGTTGGAGAAGATGTGGAGAAAAGTTAATCCTCATACACTGCTGGTGGTAATGTAAATTGGTGTAGCCGCTATAAAAAACACTGTGGAGTTTCCTCACAAAATTAAGAATAGAGCCACCATATTACCCAGCTCTTTCACTTCTGGATATTTATCCAAATAATACAAGAACACAAATTCAAAAACAATACGCACTCTTACGTTCATTGCAGCACTATTTACAATAACCAAGATGTGAAAACAACCTAAGTGGGTGACAGATGAATGGATAAAATAGATGTGGTATATGTACACAATGTAACACTACTCAGCCATAAGAAAGATGAAATCTTGCCATTTGTGACAACATGGATAGGCCTCAGGCTAAATGAAGTAAGTCAGATGAAGAAAGATAAATACCACATGATTTCACTCATAGGTGAAATTTGTTCTTAAAAAAAAGATGAACAAACCAAAACAAAAACAGATACCGAGAACAAAGTAGTGGTTACCAGAGGAAAAGGTGGTAGGGGGAAGGTGAAATGGGTAAAGGGGGTCAACAGTATGGGAAGGGATGGAGACTAAATCGTTGGTGGTGAGCACATTGTAATTTATACAGAGGTCAAAATATAATATCGTACACATGAAACTTATATAATGTTATAAACCAAAAAAATCTGAAAACAAAAATAAACTAATGCTTTTGACCATGTTAGATTGTGGTCATTGTGATTTTGCGTGTTTAGGCACATGGTTATTTAAGTCAATTAGTCAACTCATGGACTATGCCATGAGTATGCAGTAAGCTATTTTATCTGAGAATGATTTTTCATGTATTTATCATAACAGTAATTGCACATGCTATTTCAATATCTTAATGATTCTAATTTATGTATCCTGTAATATACTATATTACATATATATACTATATAATATATTATATAGTATACTATTATACCACTATATATACTATACTAATTGCTTTGATTTGTGATTTGATACTATGATAATCCTGTGTTTTGAAAATTGGGTCTGTTGGCATAGTATAATATAAAAAATTTTTTTATTCATGTTTTTCCCCAGACACTAAAGAGTTTATGACCAAGACCAAAAACAAACTGCAAATGAAATATAATACATATTTTCAATAAATATAACTTGTACTTTGTAATATAACCATAGAAGTTATACCAATTCAGCAGCCTATGTGTCTAATAAAGTAACTGTTTAGCATTATCACTGTCTTTTGAAACATTGTATGTATGCCAGTAAACATTGTCAACTCTTTCATCAATGCAAAAGGTTATATAACTGTAGCTTTAAACAGAATTTATGCAAGGAAACTATGAAAATCCTCTGATCTGACTCCTGGTTGATTTGTCCTCGGTACAAGATGCAGTCCCAATATCCTGGTTTTATCCCCACATTTTCTTTTAGTTCCTCTCCCTCTCTTCCCCCATCCATAATCTCTCTCAAGATAAAGATATTGCAAACATGGAAGAGTGAACACTAGTTATTAAATTTTTATCTACTAAGCAGGATAAGGTTATACAGAAGGGTATATTTTTAGGTGAGGTGATAAAAGGAAGATCTCTCTGAAGAGGTGAAGTTAAGAGACATGTAACTAAGGAGGAATACTATGGGAGTGTCCTAGAATAGACTATTTTCAGCAGTCTGAAGAACAAATGCAAAGACTCTAATGACAGGGCATGACTTGTCTGTTTACGGAGCTGCAAGATGGCTGGTTAGTCTGGAAAAAAGTAACCCAGTGGCAGAGTTAAAGGATGAGAAGCTAGATTATGTAGGGTGCAGTACAATAGGAAGGACTTTTTATTCCCAGTGTGCTGGAAGTTTGGGAGGCAGGACTAAGGAGGAGAATAACATGATCTAATTGACATTTGAAAAGATGTATTCTGGTTGTGTGAAAAACTGATTGATTGTAAAGAACTGAAGTGGGAGCATGGAGATCAATTAAAATGTTATTGCTCAAGCCTGCATGAGATGCTTTGGGTGGTTAGGTTGGTAGGATATGACATGTGGAGAAAGAATTAGATTTAAGATTTATTGTAAAATTTAATGAAACAAGATTTACTAATAGGCTATGCTAAGACATGAGAAAAAGATGACAATAACTCCAAGTTCTGAGGTGTGAGCAGCTTGAAAAATGACAGTGCCATTTACTGAGTTAGGAAACACTGGGAAAGTACATACAGGTTAAGTTCATGATGTCTCTTCAACATCCAAGACAGTTAGATGTATGATTCTGGAGTGCAGGGAGGAGACTTCCACAATAGATGTTTGAGGGATAGCAACATATCTGGGATAGACTGAGGAGATATTGCAACAAGGGCCTTAAATGGAGAACGGAGAGAAGAGAAAGGAGGTGAGGACTGAATTCTGGGAGATGCTGAACTTAATAGGTGGGGGGGGGTGTCTTAAAGATGGGAAGGGCTTATCAGGGAAGGATGAGAATAAAATCTCAGTGAGATACGAGAAAAATCAAGAGCATTTTGTATCCCAGTGTTTCAATATTCATTTCACCCTTACAGCCACTCTGGATGAGAGAATAGATAGCTATTTTATTTTTACCTATTGGGTAAACACTTGAGATTCAGAAAGGTTAGACATATCCATTATTACAAAGTTAGTAAGTAGTAAAAACATGCCAAGAACAACATGTCTTCTGAGGCCTAGACCAAAAACCTCAACTAAAAAGAAAAATGTCTTAAAATAAAATTTAAAATCTTATGAGTAGTTTTTTTTTAAACAGAGAAAATTATTTTATCAGCAGACCTCAGTAAAAGCTTAAATTTATAGGCTTTGAAGAAAGTACTTAAATTTTATCGATGACAGATGCCTTTCCCAGAAGGTAGAAGGAAGCCTATACCTCATCTTTTTATTCCAGGGTCAATGTGTCTGAAACATTCCAGTATAAAAAGTGGCTGTCCTATAATATAAACTAGCATAATTAATAGAGTAGACAAAAGCAGGATTACTTCTTTCATAGAGGAAATTCCACAGGGGCCTAGAAGACAGAATAGTAATGTTAAATATTTCTTAAAGTATGTGTAGGTCAATAGATTTCCCAACATATATATCCAGATTTGATAAAGATCAAAAGGAGAATTTAACTACCAAACAAAATCAACTAAAAAAAGAGTAAAATTAAGTAACATTTTTTTCTTGGCATCATTAGTCTCTTCTAAAATATCAAAATATGAAAAATAGAGTTCTCTTTTATTATGGTTTTGAATTATATTCAAAATTTAATCAGATACTTAATTCTTTAATATGAATAATGGAACAATTAGAAATATAATAATTCACTACCACTTATCTCATCTGCAAATCTGTTAGTGTTGTTTCATATTTTGTATTATTATGCCTATAATGTTTATATTTTTAAAATATAACTTTGATTTTTCTATAATTAAATGAATATGGTATTTATACCACTGTTTCAAAGTTTATGCATTCCTGACTTTATCTTAGATTGTCTGCATTTTGCTAAGGAGAACAAAAAATGCTGTTGTACTTAGTTTCTGCAGTTTTAGAATTTCTAAACGTTGTGTCAGTATTTGAGCAAAAATGATTTGTTTTTCGTAGGCAACACATTTATTCTTTCAACAGCTGTAAAACTGGGTTCATTTTTCTCTGTGCTTTGAATGGTATATATGAGAAGCCCAAATCTAGTGTTTTGAGTTTTTTTTTTCTCCAGCTGGGATGTCTCTACAATTTCTTTTTCTTTAAAGGTCAAAAAATTAGCTCTATATGTCAGAGTTTTTAGACCTCAATTAATTTTTTTTGTTATAGAAAGTGCTATTTCCCACTGTAAATGAAAATGTTTCCTCATTAGAGGCAAATACTTCTAGCAGCTTAGGGTTTAATCCTTCCTGATTCCTAATATATTATTTCTACAATTTGTCAGTACCCCAACTCCTTATATTGTATTGGTATTTTCTGTCTTTGCTAGCTATCTTATTTAAATTGTTATTTTATTCTGAATTCTTTGTAATTTTTATTAAGATGTCCTGGGTACCACTTCTGGAAATGCGTTGCAAGTACATAGTTCAGAGTGAATTAGTTTACAGCATACCCTTCTAAAATTAGATACTAAAAAGTCAGTAGGGTCATCATTGGACAAAGTGTACACCAGTGGTCAATCAATAAATATCATGTTAAGCTTCAAAGTTAGTGAGCAAAGAAAAAAACAGGGTTTTCGTTCCTGGTTATTGTTGCACTATTTCAAAGAATAACTAATTTACATATCTAAACATGCACATGGAAAACAATTGTGAATTTCTACAATATTCCCAATTTTGGAAAGGAAAGTAAATAATTATAATTCTCTTTTGCTGTCTTACAACAGTATGAGTTTAAGTTATGTATGTGTGTTAGCATGTGTGTGTGAACACTTATCTATGCATACTCAGTGAAAATGGGATATGGACAGTGGAAACTTGGGGAAAAAACTAAATTAAATTACTTCCAGAACCATCGGCTCCAGATCCCTAAATTGAGTAAGCAGAGCAAGTTCATAACACAGGTGAAATTCTCACAGATACAGCTTCTACTAAAGTGTAAAAAAACTAGAATATATAATCATAGTTTTTATTACCTTTTCTCTATAAATTAATTGGTTCCTTTAGGATCATTTTGTGTGTGTATGTTTGTATTGTCTTCATTCTTCCTTTGTTCTGGTAACCCTAAATATTTCTACATCAGATTAGTCAATTATAATCGATAGCATCTCTTTTTTTTTTTTTTTTTTTTACTATAATTGAACTCTACCCTGGATGAATGGGAAGGAGTATAAGCTTGAAGGCTTCCTCATAACGTTCAGACAGGCTGCCCACACATCAGATTCCAGATGAAGAAAAATCCTATAACCCTCACTCACAGAACCTCAAGCTCCTAATGTTTAGGTTGATCATGTTCATGAGAAGGTATTTTTACAGATTCAACCATTATTGCTAGTATAGGTACCAGACACTATTGCTTTATGTAAAGGAGTTATGGAATTGATGAGACTGAACCTTACAACATATCTATAGGAAGTTCATTTATTCTCTCAATGCTATGGTGAATGAAACTGTTTTAATTTTCTTTTCAGGTTGTTTATTGCTAGCATGTAGAAACAATTTTGTATTGATTTTCACCATGAAACATTCCTCAAATTGTTTCAGTTCTTAGTTTTGTTGTGAATTCCTTTGGATTTCCTACATCAAGAATCATGCAGTTTGACAATAAAGACAGGATTACTTATTTTCTCAAGCAGGTAACATTAATTTCTTTCTTAATTTCTCTCTTTTTGATTTCCTTCCTTATTTCATTTGATCAAATTTCTAGGACACTGTAGAGTAGAAGTAGTGAAAAGTCTTCAAGAAAACGCTTTCAAGATTTTACCATTAAGTTTCATGTAAACTGTATGTTTATGGTAGGTTTTTTTCTTTATTGGGTTTAGGGAGTTGATTTCTAGTCTTCATTTGGTGAGAATGTTTATCATTAATGGATGTGGATTTTGTCAATTTCTTTTGTTGCATCTATTGAAATGATTGTGTGGTTTTTATGTTTATCCTATTAATGTAAAGTATTGCATTAATTTTCAGATGTTAATTTGCATTCCTGGACTAAACTGTTTGATCATGCTGTTTAACCTTTTATATATTGCTGAATTATTTGTTCTTACTTTGAGAATACTTGTGTCCATGCTCATGAGATACTGATCAATAATTTGTGTAATATCTTTGTCTAGTTTTTGGTATCAGATTAATACTGGCTTTGAGGAATGAATTGGAAAACACTTTCCTCCTCTATTTCCTAAAGAATATGTGAAGGATTCTGTTTGTGCTTTTGGTAGAACTCAACAGAAAGACCATCTGCTTTCAGCCTTTTGTAAAAAAAAAAACAAAAAATAAACAAAAACAAAAAATTGATTCTTTTTACTTTTAATAGGTCTATTTAAGTTCTTTCATCAGTTTTGTAATTTGCATTGTTCTATATTTCTTTCATCTAATTTCTTTCATCTAATTTTTGGCAAAATGTTATTGACAAAAATCCTCCAATTTACGTAACATTAGTACTGATACCCCCCACCCCTCAATTCCTGATTTTGGCATTTGTTTCATTTGCCTTATTTACTTGGTAAGCAGAGAATTTGTTGAATCTCTCACTACTTCATTATATAAATCAGCTTAACTATGTAACATTTTAAAAGTTTCATGATAGTGGTATAAGATTCAGTGAAGGAATGTAGGGCAGATGACTATCTCAATGCTGGTAGTACATAGAGTAGGGGTAAATCTTAACCAGATGGGTATATAGTATGAGGAGAAGTAAAGACCAGAGAAGAGGTCTCTAACGTAGATTGAGAAAATACATATAACCTTGGGTAACGTATTTATTTAAAACTAAGCAATTTTTCCCCAAAGTTCATTCCCACTGCTGGTGGGGGAAAATAGACTTAAAGTTAATTCACTATCATCCAACTAAAATAACACAGTATATTTATAAATAAATACCACTTTAATCAATTTAAAATCTAATCTGTCTCTATAAAAAGACTGTTCATCTCTTTCCTATGGTGTTCAGGCCATTTCTTATGCCAAGGATACAAGGATAAAATTACATATTCTCATTGCACTGGTCCTGGGTTCCTCTTGTATATATTGCCTCTTTATGCTATCTTTTAATTGAAAAATCTTTTGAGATATTAACTTTAAACATCAGCCTCTGTATCCAATACACTGATTTCTGAAGTATCCAGAGTGGGTGCACCTCATGAAAAGGTATCTTAGTCATTAAAAAAGAAACCACTAGGATCTGAACTTTATCTAAACTTAGATCCCATTAGCACTACTAATAATTTGAGTCTCTATTCTGGCCCTTGGCTTAGGTTTTCACTTGCCATTTATACTAGTAGAGTATGTTACTCTTTCTCACATTTGTGCAACCAGGTTAGCTGACCTCCAATCCAGATACCTGCTACAACATACACTGGGTTTATGCAAGTTTTCTGAATTCTTTCTAAACCATATAACAAAGAGTGAGTTTCATCACTTCTATTCAACATAGTATTAAGAAGTGTTAGGCAGTGCACCTAGGCAAGTAAAAGGCATCCAAATTGGAAAGGAAGAAGTAAAACTCACTATTTGCAGATGATATTATATATAGAAAACTCTAAAGACTCCATCAAAAGACTCATAACTAATAAAATAATTCAGTAAAGACAGGTGGTAGCCAAAATGGTGGAGAAAGACCCTGAACTCATCTCCTCCCACAGACACATCAAAATTACAACTACTTACAAAGCAATTATCTATGATAATAACCTGAAGACTAACAGAAAAGACCTTCCACAATCATACATGAAGGGGGAACCACAGTGATATGGGTAAGGGGCAGAGACACAATATAGTCAGGTCCTACAACCCCAGGGTAAGCAACCCACAGAGAGTAGGAATATCACAATTGTAGAGGTCCTCCTCAAAGAGTGAGGTGTCTGAGTTCCACATCAGGCTCGCCCTGTTCTGGGAAGATGTGCTCTCAGAAAGTCTGGCTTTGAAAACCAGTGGAGCTTATGTTTGGGAGAGCAGGCAGGCAATAGGAAACAGAGAGACTGCTTTTAAAGGATATGCACAAAATCTCATACACTCTGTGTCCTGGCAGAGATGGAGTAGTTTAAAATGAGCGTAGGTTAGATTCATTTCATCTTGGAGGGCCTCCTGGAGAGGCAGGAGGCAACTGGGAATCCCTCTGGGAACAGAGATACTAGTGGCAGCCATTTTGAGAAACTCATTCTACTGCTATAACAGTGGTTCTTGTAAGTACCATTCTGGAATCCTCCCTCTACTTTCTTAGCTCTGGAGGCTCATTCATCACTAGTGTTGGTATCAGCCCTAAAACTCCTGAGCCATGCAGACAGCCACACAAGGACCTGACATCAGCAGGCTGGCACCAGCCTTGAGCCACCTGGGCTGTGTAGCCAGCTAAACAGGGATCTGGCTCTGCCCTTCAGTGGGCCAGCAGCCACCCTGGGACTCCCTGTAATGTACAGCCAGCCATGTGAGAAGCCTACCCTGCACTCCCAGAGGGCTCTCTGCCACCACAACAGGCACAGACTTACAGCCA
Organism: Orcinus orca; assembly: GCF_937001465.1. NCBI lineage: Eukaryota > Metazoa > Chordata > Mammalia > Artiodactyla > Delphinidae > Orcinus > Orcinus orca. The sequence continues at coordinate 30,124,341 of NC_064569.1, read as the reverse complement.
TCTGGGCTTGGAACCAGTTCTGCCTACCAGTTCACCCACAGTAGTCAGTCCACCACAACTGAGGGCTGCACAAGCCCACATATGGGGCATCCCTAGAGCAAACGGCTCTGGTGACCAGAGGGGAGTGTGCTGCTGGGCCCTTTGGACATCTCCTACATAAGGCCAATTCTCCAAGATTGGGAAATGTAACCAATCTACTTAACATATACAAATAAATACAGAGAATTAGGCACAATGAGCAAACAATGTTCCAAATTAAGGAAAAGATAAAACCTCAGGTAACGAATTAAGTGGAGGAAAGCAATCCATCTGATAAAGAGTTCAAGGTAATCATCACAAAGATGCTCACTGAACTCAGGAGAAGAATGGATGAAAACAGTGAGAATTTTTAACAGAGTTAGAAAATATAAAGAACTGCCAAACAGAGCTGAAGAACTGAAATAAAAAATACACTAAGAGGAATCAGTGGTAGATTAGATGATACAGAGAAACTGGTTAGTGATCTGGAAGACACAACCTGTTCACTCAGCTTGTTCACTCAAGCAGAACAGAAAAGAATTTTTAAAAATGAAGATAGTTTAAGAGACATCTGGGACAACATCAAGCCTAATAGCATTTGTATTATAGGAGGAAAGAGAAGAGAGAGAGAAAGGGGCAGAGAACTTATCTGAAGAAATAATAGCTGAAAAATTCCCAAACCTGAAGAAAAAGACATCCAAGTCCAAGAAGCAGAGAGTCCCAAACAACATGAATCCAAATTAGGCCACACCAAGACACATTGTAATTAAAATGCCAAAAATTAGAATCTTAAAAGAGTAAAATAATGAGTTAAATATAAGGGAACTCCCATAAGGCTACTAGCTGACTTTTCAGCAGAAACTTTGCAGGTCAGAAAGGGGTGGCACAATATATTCAAAGTGATGAAAGGGAAAATCCTACAACCAAGAATATTCTACCCACCAAGGTTATTATTCAGATTTGAAGTAGAGATAAACAGTTTTATGGATAAGCAAAAGCTAAAAGAGTTTAGCACTACTAAAATGGCCTTACAAGAAATGATAAAAGGATTTCTCTAAGTGGAAAAAATTTACATCTAGAAATATGAAAGTTATAAAAAGCAATCTCACTGGTAAAGACAAACATGCAGTAAAGGTGGAAGACCAGCTAATTATAAAACTAATAGGAAGGTTAAAGGACAAAAGTATTACAATTATCTATATTTCCACTGAGTACATAAAGAATGCACATACACAAAAAGATGTAAAATACGACATCAAAAAACAGACTTGGGTGGAGTAAAACTGTAAGGTGGTTAGAATGTGTTCAAACTTGAAATCATTAACTTAAAATAATCATATCTATTTTTTTGTACCCATACCTCATGGTAACCACCATCCAAAACCTATAATAGATATGTACACACAACAAGAGAAAGGAATCCAAATGTAACACTAAAGGTAGCCATTAAATCACAAGAACAAAAGAAGAAACAAAATAACCTACAAAAACCCCTCAGAAAATAATGAACAAAATGGCAATAAGTATATACTCTCAATAAATAAACATAAATGGATTAAGTCTAATCAAAAGATAGTGACTGACTGAATAAAAAAGACCCATATATATGCTGCCTTAAGAGAATCACTTCAGATCTAAAGACGCACAGACTGAAAGAGAGTGGATAAAAAGAGGTATTGCATGCCAAAGGAAATGAAAACTGGGTAGCAAAACTTCTATAAAAATATTCTTTAAAACAAAGGCTCATAAAGGACAAAGGATATTACATAATGATAAAGGATCAATACAACAAGGAGATATGACAATTATAAATATGTAATGCACCCACATAGGAACATCTACATACATAAAGCAAATATGAACATAAAGGGAGAAATTGACAATACAGTGATAGTAAGGGGCTTTAACATCTTACTTACATCAATAGACAGATCATGCAGACAAAAAAGAAATCAGTGAGGAAACATTGGCCTTAAATGAGGTAGTAGGTCAGATATAAATATACAATTAATAGGTAAAATTAATACGTATATTTCACCAAAGACAGGAGAATACACATTATGTTCAAGTGCACATGGAACATTATTCAGGATAGATCATATGTTAGGCTACAAGATATGTCTCAATAAATTTAAGAAGATTGAAATGTCAAGCATATCTTCTAACCACAACAGTATTAGACTACATATTAACTACATGGATAAAAACTGCAAAAAACACAAACATATGGTATCTAAACAACATGCTACTAAAGAACCAATGGGTCACTGAAGAAACAAAAGTTAATAAATACCTGGAGACAAATGAAGACAAAACCACAACAATCCAAAACCTATGGGACACAGCAAAAGCAGTTCTAAGAGGGAAGTTTATAGTGATACAAGCATACCTCAGGAAACAAAAATCTGAAACTATTTTACCTCTAAAGAAACTAGAAAAAGGACAAATAAAACCCAATGTTAGAAGAAGGAAAGAAATAAAGATCAGAGTGGAAATAAGAGACTTAATAAAATAGAGAAAAAATTAAAACTAAGAACTGTTGGGCTTCCCTGGTGGCGCAGTGGTTGAGAGTCCGCCTGCTGATGCAGGGGACACGGGTTCGTGCCCCGGTCAGGAAGATCCCACATGCCGTGGAGCGGCTGGGCCCGTGAGCCATGGCCGCTGAGCCTGCGCATCCAGAACCTGTGCTCCGCAATGGGAGAGGCCACAACAGTGAGAGGCCCGCATACCGCAGAAAAAAACAAAACAAAAAACTAAGAACTGTTACTTTGGAAAAACTAATAAAGCTTTATGAAAACCCATTAAGAAAAAAGAGGTTTAACTAAAATCAGAAATAAGTTACAACACTACAGAAAAACAAATGATAAGAGATTACTAAGAACAATTATATGCTAATTAAATGAACAATCTAGAAGAAATAGATACATTCCTAGAAACATAAAATCTCCCAAAAGTGAATCAGGAAGAAATAGTAAATATAAACAAATTTACCAGTAATGAAATTGAACCAGTTAAAACAAACAAACAAAAAAACTCCCAAACCAAAGTCCAGGACCAGATGACTTCACAGGTGAATTCTACGAAACATTTAAAGAAAAGTTAATACCTGTCTCTCTCAAACTATTCCAAAATAATCTAAGAAGGAATCCTTCCAAACTCATTCTACTAGGACAGCATAATGCTCATCCCAAAACCAGACACCACCCACCCACACAAATTACACGCCAATATCCCTGATGAACAGAGATGCAAAAATCTTCAACAAAATATTAGTAAACTGAATTCAACAATACATTAAAAGGATCATCCACACTGTGTTCAAGTAGAATTTATCCCAGAGAGACAAGGAAGGTTCAATATGTGCAAATCAACCTGATATACCACATTCACAAACGGAATAAAATTTATATGACCATCTCAATAGATGCAGAAAAAGTTTGAAAAAATACTTCATTTATGGTAAGAACTCTCAACAAGGTGGGTGTAGAGGAAACACACCTCAGCATAACAAAAGCCACATATGTCATTCTCACAGCTCACATCACATTCGACAGTGAAAACCTGAAAGCATTTTCTCTAAGGTCAGGAACAAGACAAGGATGGCCATTCTTGCCACTTTTATTCAACATAGTATTGGAAGTCTTAGCCAGAGCACCTCGGCAAGGAAAAGACATAAAATGCATCCTAGGAAAAAGAAATAAAAATTGGAAAAGGGAAGTAAAACTGTAATCTGTGAACAACACGATTTTATATATATAGAAAACCCTGAAGTCTCCATCCCAAAACTGCTAGAACTCAAATTCAGTAAAGTTGCAGAGTACAAAGTTAATAATGCAAAAATCTGTTGCATTTTATATACTAACAACAAACTATCAGAGAAATTGAGAAAACAATCCCATTTACAATTACATCAAGAAGAATAAAATACCTAGGAATAAATCTAACCAAAGAGGTAAAACACTTGTGCTTGGAAAACTGATACTGGTGAAAGAAAATAGAGATGACACAAACAAATGTAAAGATATACTGTACTCATGGATTAAAAGAATACGGGTAAGATGACCATACTCCTCAAGGCAATCTACAAATTCAGTGCAATCCCTATCAAAATACCAAAGGCATTTCTCACAGAACTAGAATTCTAAGATTTATATACAAACACAGGAGACCCCAAAAAGCCAAAGCAATCTTAAGAACAAATCTGCTCCCCAATTTCAAACTATATTAAAAATCTCCAGTAATCAAAACAGTAGGGTAGTGACAAAAAAGGAACAGAACAGAGGGTTTAGAAATAAGCCCATACTTTTATGGTCAATTAATTTACAACAAAGGAGGCAAGATTATACAATGGGGAAAAGACGGACATTTCAATTAATGGTGCTGGGAAAATGAACAGCTACATGCAAAATAATCAAGCTAGACTAGTTTCTCACAGTGTTTACAAAAATAAACTCAAAATAGATTAAAAAGATAAATGTAAGACCTGAAACCATAAAACTCCTGTAGAAAACCTAGGCAGTATGCTCTTTGACACTGATCTTAGCAATAATTTTTTTTGGATTTGTCTCCTCTGCCAAGGGACAAAAGCAAAAATAAGACATGGGCCATGTCAAACTAGGAAGCTTTTGTACAGTAAAGGAAACTGAACAAAATTAAAAGGCCCCCTACTGAATAGGAGAAGATATTTGTGAACAATATATTCTATAAGAGGTTAATACTCGAAATATACAAAGAACTTATACAAATAAAAGGATTAAAAAAAACGGCAGGAGACCTGAATAGACAGTTTTCTAAAGATAACATACAGATGTCCAACAGCAATATGAAAAACATGCTCAACATCACTAATCATCAAGGAAATGTAAATCAAAACCACAATGAGAGGGCTTCCCTGGTGGCACAGTGGTTGAGAGTCTGCCTGCCGATGCAGGGGACACGGGTTCGTGCCCCGGTCCGGGAAGATCCCACATGCCGCAGAGCAACTGGGCCCGTGAGCAATGGCCGCTGAGCCTGCACGTCCAACAAGTGTTGGCAAGGAGGTATAGAAAAAGGAACCATCACATACTGTTTGTGGTATTGTAAATTGGTGCAGCCACTATAAAAAACAGTAAGGTGTTTCCTCAAAAAAACTAAAAATAGACCTAACATATAATCTAGCAATTTCACTTATGGGTATTTACCCCAAGAAAACAAAAACATTAATTCAAAAAGATATGCACATGCAAATGTTTATTGTGGCTTTATTTACAACAGCCAAGTTATGGAAGCAACCTGTGTTCATCTACAGATGAATGGATATATATACGCAATGGAATACATTCAGTCATAAAAAAAGAATGAAATCTTGCCATTTGTGACAACATGGATGGACCGCAAAGGTATTATGCTATGTAAAATAAGTCAGAAAGACAAATACCAAATGATCTCAGTTATATGTAGAATATAAAACAAAAACAAAACAACCAAGCTCATAGATACTGAGAACAGCTTGGCGATTGGAAAGGGATGGGGGTAGAAGAAATGGGTGAAGGGGGTCAAAAGGTACAAACTTCCAGTCATAAAATGTCATGGGAATATAATGTACAATATGGTGACTACAGTTAATAATACCATAGTGCATATTTGAAAGTTGCTAAGAAAGTTGATCTTAAAGTTTTCATCACAAGAAAAAAAGTGTAACTATGTAAGGTGATGTTAACTGGACTTAGTGATCATATCAAAGTGTATACAAATATTGAATCATTATGTTGTACACATAAAATGTAATGTTATGTCATTTATAACTCAATTTGAAATTTTAAAAATTAAAATATAAAAAAATAGGGTGAGTTTGGGGAGGGTAGAAGGTTCTTATTTCTGATTGCTTATCTTCCTAAACATACTAGGTCACTTTCTAAACATGACATACAGCCAGTTCAAGTGATTTACTTCTACACATGCTTTGCCATCATTTTTAGTTTTTATTATCAACATAACATATATATATTGGTTCATCATTTCCCTGAAGAGTTTTAAAGGTCTAGTAGGGGAAGCATTCACTCTTTTGAAATTTTACCTTAGTCTACATCATGTACTATGATCCCTCGATATCCAGGAGGGATTTGTTCTAGGACCCCCCACCATCAGATATCAAAATCCACAGATGCTCTAGTCCCTTGTATAAAATGGTTTCTCTAGGTTATTTATAATACCTAATACAATGTAAATGCTAGGTAAATGGTCCAATGTGCAGCAAATTCAAATTTTGCTTTTTGGAACTTTCTAGAATTTTAAAAAATATTTTCAATCAGTGGTTGCTTGAATTCATGGATGCAGAGCCCACAGATATGAAGGGTTGACTGTATCTGTATTTGACCACTTCCTTCTCCCTGGGACTTATCCTTAGTAGGTGGGCATTAGTTTCCTCAAGGGAAATAAGATTTACCTTCTCCTCAGTTCTCAATTTCATTCCCTACTTAAAAAAAAAAAAAGGTTAATTTTCTTCCTTTTATTTGAGGTGCAACTGGCATAATTTTCCCTGGAACACTAAGATAAAAGTTCTAAATGAGGGCAAAGCTCTCAGAGAAATAAAAACAAAATATTCCCAGAGAAAAACATCAGTTTAGAGGTATTTCAAAATATTCTTATTTAAAAAAAACCTAACCATCGTATGAAATAAAAATCACCATTTTTTGAGAGCTTATTCTTAGCTACACTCTAATAGAGGGATTTACATAAACTTTAATTTCCATTCTCAGGTAAAACATTAACTCTTAAACATTCTTAGTAAATTTGTAGCTATGCTATTATGGGATATACAATCAAAGTTTATGCACCTATTCACTATTAAAGATGAAAGCTACCGTGGTACACAACACACACGCACCCACCCCAAGGGCAAGAACCATTTTCCAGAAGTTAATGGTCAGATGTTTTGGGGGTTTTTTTTTTTGCAGTACGCGGGCCTCTCACTGCTGTGGCCTCTCCCGTTGCGGAGCACAGGCTTGCGACGCGCAGGCTCAGCGGCCGTGGCCCGCGGCCCAGCCCCTCCGCGGCATGTGGGATCTTCCCGGACCGGGGCACGAACCCGCGTCCCCTGCATCGGCAGGCGGACTCTCAACCACTGCGCCACCAGGGAAGCCCTGGTCAGATGTTTTAACAATAAAGTAGAATTCAAAAGGGAGATTATATTATTTCACAAAGTGTTCTGAATATTTGGCAAAGGGTAATACATTTTTTCCCTTAAGTCATTGCTTTTCTACTGTGCTTTTGCAAGTAACTTCATCTTCATATATAATCTAGAGCTGATTGGAGCTGTTATGACCTTCTCTCATGTACTTTGAATCTACTGAGATTTGAGTTATAAACAAAAAGATTGAATTGTATTTAATACATGGGAATTTATATGTAACCTAAATCCTAAAGATCAGTGCTCACTGACTGAGAAAATCATAGGGCATGGTTGCTTTAGTAAGAGTGACTTCCAGGGAGTGCTGGAGAAAAAAAGAGGTCCAATGAATTAGGCATTGAAGGTGTTCAGAGAATCAGCAAGTCTGATGGTGGTTTGAAGGGAAGGAGGGAGATCGGGAAGTAACTGAAGAGTCATTTCTTTTCTTTTGAGGTAAATGAACGGTTTCCTTATGACATATTTGTATAGTGAAGAAATGGAACCATATATACAATGAAGATCAAATAAAGAAATGTGAAAAGTAAACTGGTAGAAAATATCCTGTGTGTTTCTATGGCAATTTTCACAAATGTAGTCAAAAGATTGTATTTTAATGTTGGTTTCCCCTACTAGAATATATAGACTGCATTATATCTGTCTTGTAAACTTTTATATACTTGTTGTCTAACATGGTAGTGGCAATAAATACTTGAAGAAATTTATGTAAGCTTTGTAAAGAAATATAAACAAAGGGCTAAGGACCATAAAATAAATGGATATTAATACACTTCTTTCACTAAAAGTCAAGACCAGGATGGGGAGAGTTCAGATAATTAGGGATTGTGATTGGTCTTCTTATATGTTAGGCATTTCAAAGCTGATGCACTGTTTTCACTGTAACTTAGAATACATAAAACTGTTGAGGAAGGTTGAGAAGTTGCAAAGGTAATGTAATTTAATTTTTAAAGCAGATATAAGCAATGCAAGGCCGAGTCCAACAAGAATACATGCCTTTGAAATCAGATTAACTAATACTGTGCCAATATTAAGGGATTAGAGCATTGTTCTCTGCTTTTATGATTCACATTCATTTACTAAATCTGTTACACTGAATAATAACAATCTACTCATGTAACTGTCTTCCAGAATGGATTGGATTTCCCTCCAAAGCAGAGACCATTTTCTGGTCTTCTTTATAGACTAGTCTTCTTTATAGATCAAAAACCATAGTAATAAACACTCTTAGGAAATGCTCACATAATAAACATTTTATGTTACTAAACCAATTTGATAAGTACTAGGTAGTATTCAAATTACCTTAAACTTTTTTTTTTTGAGAAATGCAAAGACTTTATTCAGAGCTTGCTATAGCCAGGGAGTCAGCCGTGATCACTTGTGTTTTGGCAGAGACTCAAGGGCAGGTAGAGGAGTGGGAAAAGGGGAAGGTGTCAGGTATGCCATGATTATTAGAGGCTGTTGACAAATATTTAAGGTAAGATACAAGTATGCCATTTTCAGTTTTCTAATTAGTTATTCCCTTCAGCTTGAAGAGTGGAATGCATTAAGTTCTTTAGGTAGTTAATATTTCCTAGTGACATCCTTGAGGCATAGGCAAGAATCTTAATATTAAATTTGTGAGGTATGCTGACTTCCCCCCACCCCCCAAGTAAAAATATCACAGGTTATCCTTGTAGAAACTTAGATTCAAGTGTGACTTTGCAGTTGGCTTTTATCACAAACAAATGGAGAAAATTAAGTAAAAACATTTATAGAAGTGCATTTCGAATCAGGTGGTAGTAATTACAACTAGCACTTACTGAGTCTTTAAAGTCACTGTGCTAATCCCATACAGTCTTACTGCATATACCTCTCTTAAGACCCTGTGAATTGGGTCCAGGTATGCTCCCTGTGTCTCCTCATTCCCCTGGGAGCAGCATCTACCCAAGACATTGTCTTAGCGTCCATAGATAACAGAAGCACAAGAGAGTAAGTAAACACACTAGAATATTTAAAAGTTCTGGTTTCATCACAGGTGCTGATCCTTCTTTTGCTCTATCTTGCTATGTGATTAAACCCAGATAGTGGGCTATACACTATGCATGGAGGTATACATTGTCCAAAGAGGTATTATTGCTGTGGGGAGAGAGAGTGACTATTTACTGAGTAATAATCCATTACACACTGGAATGCATGAAAGTATATAGTGATGGATAATACTGGACTAGAATATGGAATAGCTTTAAATGTTTTTCTGAAGGAAAGTCAAAGTGATTCCATAATTAAGTTATTTTCAATTACAGTGTGGGTATCAGGTAGGGTTCCTACAGGAAACAGATGGCATGGGGAAATTTTGTAATTTAGAAGAGTTTAATAAAGGAAAAATTTACAAGATAAAGCCAGGGTGTAGAAAACCCACAGAAATAGTTCAGTAGTTTGGAGCTGGCAAAAGCAGGGCTCTGTTAACACCCCTGGTTCTCAAGAGACAAGTAGGGGGGCCATGACTGGAACACAGTCACGAACTGTATCAAAACAACTGACTGACAGAAGCTGTGCTCTTGGATCCAGGCAGTAATCAGCCTGTGGTAACCCCATAGGTAGTAAGTCAAGTAGATAAATAACCAGACTTACCATTCTTGTTCCCTCCTATAGGCATCTGCTGCTTCCCATTGGTCAAACCTAGAAAAACTGCCATAAGATAACAGAGCCAGTCTCATTGATGAATTCCATATAGGATGGGGAATTGTTTTTAGGGACACTAAATATATCCTGTACAATATGGCAAATAATTTATATTTCAATATAACTTTCAGGTGATGTATAGTTATCTCTATAATACTGCCCCCCTCATGTACTTCTAGTATACTACTATTATACTTTACATATACTACTTTATATATACTACTTCTTATTGAAGGAAAGACAGAGTTGCAACTAGTAAACTCATAATTACATTAGGGCAGCTTTAGAGGCTGTTTTGTCACAGCCAGTAATGAGCTGATATAGTATTAAGAATGGTCAAGATTAAAAATTTTTGTACTACTGATCTACCTGCCTGAAATTTTGGGTGTTTTTCAAAACAGGTATATACATGTATATAATATATATGTGTGTTATACTTGTGAACATTAAAACATCATGAGTTTAAGGATCTCTGACATAACAAAACATAGATCACCTGGCTGTGAATCTTATAACATTTAACTACATATTTGACCTTAAGAAAGACATTCAGATTCTCCATGTGTCATTTTCTTCATTTGTGAGGATCTATATAAAATGGTAAGAATTAAACAAGGTAATACAGGGAAAATCTTTAGAGTGATGCTTTTACACAATAAACATTCAATAAAATTTGCTGTTATTGAGAATAAGTTAAGTAAGACCACAATATTTGATGAAATTTCTAACATAATTTTTAGAATAAAAATGAGGGAAAGACATGACAAAGGCATTATAAATATTATTAGATGTTTAAGAGTTCAGTATGTTAAGCAAAAATTTAAGTGTGGAGGTAATGAAAATGAGGCTTATGTATTTACTTTAAATATTACATGATTTCATTAGGCTTTCACTGATATTACTACTTTTTAATTTTTAGTAATTTTTAGTAATTTTAAAAATTTAAAAAGTTTTTAATTTTTAGTAATTTTCCCTCAATATCCTTTTGTATTTTTTTTTTTATCGCTTCATGGATTTCACTAGGTAATGCTCAATTTATGGTAACATGCCTTTATTATAGAAAATGGTATGCTTATAACTTGGATTGTGTCTACAATGCTATTTTATGCTTTGAAAGTCCAGGAAAAAATATGATTAACTTCCTGCGGCCTTAAGAGTGGTACAATTTTGCAAGCTTCTTGTTTTGCTTATTTCCTAGTTTTCAATACATCTCTATATGTCTATCTCCATCTTTTTACCTCCACAGTGGAACTAGCCTCCAAGAAATAAAACCACCCATTTCAAGAGATTATCTCATATTGTTTCCAAGTTAGGGACCACCAACTCAAGTTCATTTTCTGAGCTGAGAGATATGGACCACCCCTTGGGTTTGACCCATGGAATGATCAACTTCAGAGGATTTTTTTTTATCTTCTACATATGCTCCAAAATAAGTCCACAAATATATGTCCCACAATTATAACAGCCATTAAACTAGAATTATGCACAGACATATGACATAAGTTATTACTCATACCTTCTGCTTCTATATATGGAAAAGCTGCCAGTTTCTAAATTATCTACCAAGCAATGCAGAAGACCATTTATAGGAAGAGGTGACAGTATTTCGGCTTTAGTGTTTAACATATTTTAAGTACTTAATATTATACATGTGTTGGATGGAAATGATTATTCAGAAGTTACACTATTCAGTCCCAAAGACCGTCATTCTTTAGAAAATCTCCTAATTTCCTATTGCATGAAACAGACATTTTTCAAATTTCCCAGCTAGCTTTAGCAATATTTGACATGAACAAGTTCATGAAGTGTTTTGCATAAATAAACTTCTCCTAAAGTTGATCCATTTTCTTACCATTTAAAAATAGAATATTCCTTTTTCATTTGTTTTTTTTTTTAAAGGACTATGGATTTTCTTTTGTTCAAAATTCCCTAATAATAATCTCATGGGATATGATTACATACAAATTACATATCTTCTACACATAACTTCTGAATTGGAATTTCTAAGGGGCAAAACCTGACCTTTTTAAAAATAATTTAGTTGATTTTTTTTTACAATTATACAAATATATGAAATACAATTTATGTTTGTTTTGCTTATATTTGTTCATCTTGAAAAGTTTGGCTAAGTTTATTGTAGAAGGATATTTTTATATTACTTTAATAAAACCCAACATTTTATGTTTCTCATAAATTGTTTTTATACAGTTTTTTGTCATCTAAGTTATAATGGGTAAAACACTTTACTCACTTGCCCTTACCTTACAGTTATTACTCCTTTCATAAAATTCCACTTATATACATTATAAGGCATCAAAAATAGCTTTCAGTTTTACAGTGGAATTTATACTCTTCTATTATAAAACTTCTTCAGTTTGACCTATTAATCATATTTCAAGAATCAAAAATATTTTAGAAATATTTGTCTTCCTTTTCAGTTATTAGTGAGTTACACATCCATGTGTTTTGAGCTGAACTGTGTTCCCACCAAATATGTTGAAGTTCTAACTTTAATAACTCAGAATGTGAGGGTATTTGGAAAGAGGATCTTTATGTGGGGATTAAATTTAAAATGTTGTCTCTAGGGTGGGCTTTCACTTAAGAGGGACATAACAGTTCTGCTTAGCTTGACTAAACTTCAGACAGGTTTCTTCCTGACACTTGGCCCCTGACCTCTCTCTTTTTAGACATTAAAAAAGCTTGCAATTGTAAGTTCTTTCTCTGCCTCATTAAGATGTAAGTCCTCTCTCAGCCACTTGCCAGGCTTTTTAACCTTGATATAACCTTGCTTTATAACCAAGAATGTCTTTCTCAAAGACCTGGGAGCCATCCCCTTGAAATGTAATCATTAAGAAAGATAGAGGCCCTATCTCCTAGTCTCTGTTGGGAGGGTAGGAACCTGACTTCAATAAGCCTCAATTAGCAAACACAGGTAGCCAGTCTACTCCACTAACATCCCCTTCAGTACTTTTCCACTAGCTCACCCTAGAGCTTAAAAATTCTCTTGTCATTTGTCTCAGCTGAGTTGAGTTCAATCTCTTTATTATAATAGTCTAGACATCTCTTGCAATATCCTTGAATAAAATTTTCTTTGGCTGTTCATCTTGTCTGGTGCAGTTTTAATTTAACAGCTCTAATCCAATTTAATTAGAATCTTTAAAAAGGGGGAAAGTTGGGCACGGAGGCAGACATGCTCACCAAGAGAATGTCACATGAAGATGAAGGTAGAGATCTGAATGATTCAGAAGCCAAGGAATGTGAAGAATTCCCAGCATACTACTCATACCAAGTTATGAGAGAGGAATGGAATAGATTTCCCCTCACAGCCTTCAGAAGGAACCAACCCTGTTTATAGCTTGATCTTGGACTTCTAGCCTCCAGAACTGTGAAAGAAAACATTTCTTTTGCTTAAGCCACACAGTTGGTAGTATATTGTTTCGGCAGCCCTAGGAAACTAATACATCATATCATGCAGTGACAAGATTACCGATTTGTAGCCGAGAAAGCTAGTCTTGGAGACCAACTCTGCTGCTTCCTAGGTTTGGGGGCTGGGGTAAATCAATAAAGTTTCTAAGTTTCCACATCTTCACAGGCAACTCAATGACCTAACATTTTGAGAGGGGTTGGCTCATATTAGGGATAAATAAAATAAAATAAAAAACATTATTTCTCAATCAAAAGAATTTCTAAAGTTAAGATAGCAATAGCAAAAAGTTTCTTAAAAACAAACAAAAACATGCAACCAGAACTAAGCACTCAGAAGCAGTTTATCTTATGAGGAGAGAAAAATCTGGAATTTCAAACCCTTCACTTCTGAATTTACTACTTATTAGCATTTTCCATGGAAACCATATTGTGTTAAGTTTTACCCAAAGTACAGAACCTTAAAAGTGCCTATATATTTTCACTCCAAAATAGCTTATTTCACTGATATGTAACACCATCCCAACCTCAGTATAGATGTAGATGTCTTCTGTCATCTTCACAACCACCTCACAGAGGATGGAATCTCCAAATTCCCTAAGTAGAAACACTTTTTTCTCTTTCCCTTTTTTTAAAGGGAGCATACGCAGAGTGGCTTAGAAAACTTACATTTCCATTATAAACCTCAGCTTTTTTATCATCAGCATGTGCCTTTTTAATACTACTTTATATTAATGTTGGTGCTTAGTAAAGTAATATGAAAGATAGTATAATACTTCTTGGGACAGTATAATTTATAAAAGGAGAGGTTTTATAACAACAAGGCAACAATTTTATAACACCATTGTGCTTTTCTAGCCCTCACAAAGAGCTGAGGGAAAATAAACAAGGATCCATTTAATGTCTGGGTGAGTGCCAGTTTGACCAGGTTCCATGCAAATGAAAACAAAATAAAATTAAACTTAGACAAGAAAAAATAATGGCCTGTTGGAATAATCAGGTGTGGAACAATGTTTAAGGACAGAAACAAATGGTGAACTGCTTTGTTGTACTTTTCCTACTTTTTTACCCCAGGGAATACTCTTTTAAAGGTGAGTTAATGTCAGCTTAAGAATTTGGATAACGTTCTGATTAGTAGATCATATCAATATCTGCATTCATAGATTGGGTGAACCTATTACTTTCAATAAAAATACTAAAAATTATCTATTGGACTAAAGATATAGGGAAGTTGTTGGACAGTGGGTGTATTTTTTATGTACTAATTTCAATCTCCTTTGTCCTAGGTTAATTAACAATAGCCTCTTAAAATAATTATCAGTCTTTTAATACATAGATCAAATTTGAGTTTGTCAAAATGGCTTGGATGTAGTAACCAAGCAGGTGATGGTGATTAAAGCAATTTCAGCTGCAGGAGGAAAAGATTCCTTTTCCTCCTCTGTCAGTGGACTACCAGCAAAGATGATATAATCTCTCTGATCCATTACTATTGCATGGGCTGGCTTCAACTATTTTGACCTTTATTTATTTACACATATTATTTGACACGAAGTTTTCCAAGCTCTTTATTAGACATTACAGTAAGAACATGACTAGAACATGAGTAGATCATGACTATGTGACTTGTAGAGGAGGGGTGGCTGTGGCTTAGGGTCAATAGGGAGCAGAAATAAAGTGATGACTGCCAACAAATTAATATCAGAAGCAGGATTTTGTAAGGGAAGCTTCACAAGAGCATGAAGATGTCTGGATGGGAAATAGAATGGTAACAGAGAGAGCAACTATAATGTTATTGCAATAGTCCAGGTGAGAAATGATGAGAATAAGATTGTGGCAAAGGTAAAGGAAAGCATAAAGCCAGATTCAAGAGACTTGTACACCAGATGGACATGGCAGAAGAAAGTTTTTAGTAAAGGATAACCTCAAGGTTTTAAATTCAACGGCTGTGTAAATAACAAAAACATTATTAACAAGGATTGGTGCCAAAACAGGTTGGAAGGGAATGCAATTTGCTCAGTATCAGAGATAATTAGTTTCAGAAACCAGTTGGATATCCAAGATCAGTAAGAAATTGCTTTTCAGATTTAAAATTTTAAAAAAAAAGCCTGGAGATAAAAGATAACAGGAGTAGAACTTATAAAGTGGGTAGATTTTGAAGGGAACAAATGAAATATATCATTTTTTCAAAGTTATAAGAAAAACAAATTACATTAGGCACTTGAAAAGATTTATCAGGAAACATAAATTTAGTCGTCTCTCCATCTTTGAGAACTGTTTGGCAGAGCTGCAAGTATACTCACACATTTCTTTCTAGTACTCTATAATTGAGTTGATTTTTTTTCCCCATAAACACCCCCTCACTGAATACAGAGAAAAAGAAGCAAAGAAATAAAAGCATAAAGCAAAAATTTGGTTTAATCTCACTGTTCTAGTTTTCTAGGGCTGCTGTAACAAATTACCACATATTTAGTGGATTAAAAGAACACAAACTTTCTTACCTTTCTGTAGCTTGGACTTTTCCTGGGCTAAATCCAAGGTACTAGCGGGGCTGTGTTCCTTTCTGGAGATTCTAGGGGAGAGACCTTTTAGGGTTGGTGGAGTTCTCACCTCACATCACTCTGATCTTTCTTCTGCCGCCCACGTCCACTTTTAAAACACTTGTAATTACATTAGGCACACCTGGCTCATTCAAGCCATTCTCCCTAATTCCAGCTACAAATTAAATTCCTCTTTACCATGTAATGTAACATTTCCACCTGTACTGGGAATTAGGACATGGATATCTTTGGGGGGGGGCTATTAGTTTGCTTTTGACACTGATAAATCTAGCTCAATGAAATTATTTTGTCTTTCTGATTAGATAAATATCATCTCTAACAATGTTCCAATATAAGTGGGATTGCGGCTCTGTGGCTTATGTAAATTTACATTTTGTGGGTGGAGGGCAGGACGCCTGAGATCCCAGCTGTACCCGCTAAATTCTCTCTACTTTCTGATGCAAATCTGTGCTTTGTCTTCCCTTGATTGGAGAGCTTTCTGGTATAATTAATCACATCTGTTTTCAACTGTGCCTTGCTATCACCAAAACCGCTTTAATCTAGCTCACTGTGTTAAAGACTTCATTGCTAGTGACAGTTTTGTCCTGATATTTTAGCCTTTGCCTTTCAATGGTGCACTGGTACTTTGTCCACAAACAGGAATTAAAGAAAATGCTAGATCCACTAAATAATGTACAGATCACATGGATGTAATAGTGCTGTTTCAAGGTCAACTGGCTATTCTTTCCCTTTGCCAAACCTAACATCTCTCTGCACCGAATCTATCCTCCTGGACCCTCTGTGTTTCAGGCTCTTGATTGTGTAGCTTCAGGTTTCTCCATTTGTTTGAGGCCTCTCATAGAACTCCAAACCCCACCTTATGGTTTCATTGTGAGGAAGCAGAAATATGAGTAATGGGCTCTCATACTTTACTCTCTTTCTCCTTCAATTTCTCACTTTTCTCCTTGCTATATCCTCCATCTTAAGGTGGCAAACATATTAAAGAGTTATTGGAAACATTATGTAAGGGATATTGAAAAATTCTGCCTTATGTACAAAACTCTATAATCTCAGTTTCTCCATGGTATAATTTTTACTGGGGGTCAATGTACATTTTTTAAATAAGGATTGCAGATGATAAAATATTTATTTAATACACTAAAATATTCACCCTATTGCATATGAATGTCAAGTAAATAGCTCTCTCTACCATTTCAAAGCAATTCAGTCTTTACTCTCTCATCACTATTCTACTAATATTTTTAAAAATTTCAAGACATTCATAATTTCCTGAAGAAGCAAATGATTTCCTGAATTCATTAATACACCATAGCATATTACTTATTATCATTCAGTAACTACTTCCTGCAAGTATACTTATAAAATCCTAATTCAGAGAAATGGAAATGATATGCCTCTTCCTTCTTCAAAAGGGATTGAAAATTTTACTGCAAGGTGCATAATATAAAAACATTGTTTAAAAAAGGTTATATGTACTGGTATAATATTTATTACTCTTAAATTTGAGAGGAAATGACTTGCTTTATAATAAGCATAACATTTTCCATTAGTAAACGTTACACTTTCCACCACCATGATGAGTTTCTACTGCTTAAAAGAATGCTGATTAATAAATATTTCCCTTTTATCATCATATCTTAGAAAAATAAGGGTAGGTCTTGAGATGGAGGTACCACTCTAAAACAAAACCGTGCAAAAATATTTTCACCTTCCATAGCAAAAGAGTGTTCACTGTTTTAAACTAAATCTTTAATATTTACTATTTATATCTCAATTTTTAGAAGGATGAACTTTTTGTTTATGAAATTACATCATAACAGGAGACATAGTCTATAATTACTTAATATTTTTGGTTTATTTTGTTTAAATGTGAAACTGTGATCATTTAAATATTTATTTTCCAGCCTTTTTTCTTTTTATATCTATTGGTTTGAGTAATTTTAATACCTGTGGCTTTTTAATTATTTTAAAATGATATATTGACTTAGGAGTGCTTGGGTTATGTTTGAGACAAATAGACAAACTTTTGCAAGATAAATAAAGATAAAGAGAATATACAAATGAACTGTAACAGGAATAAAGATGTAAATAAAAGTACAAAAGTAGGATATTAAAACTTAAATATTAGGTGCCAAAATTGAATATTTGTATGCTAGTAGTTTTGAAAACTTATTAAGTGGATAAATTCCCTGAATAATTTAATTTGACTAAGATGTAAAGAAATAGAAAATTTAAATGGAAATTTAACAGATTCAGAGAATCTGAATCAGTAATAAATTCTGAATTTTCCACACAATAGTCAAATAGCTTTAGAATAGATTTTTTTTTTTTTTTTTTTTTTTTTTTGCGGTACGCGGGCCTCTCACTGTTGTGGCCTCTCCCGTTGCAGAGCACAGGATCCAGACGCGCAGGCTCAGCGGCCATGGCTCACGGGCCCAGCCGCTCTGCGGCATGTGGGATCTTCCCAGACCGGGCCACGAACCCGTGTCCCCTGCATCAGCAGGTGGACTCTCAACCACTGCGCCACCAGGGAAGCCCCTAGAATAGATTCTTTTCCCTAAACATTCATCTAGAGATAAGTCGTGTCTCACACATATACTTGCAGAGAGTTGAAGAAACAAAAAAATGTTACGCTCCTAAAAATGAAAAGTAGTAAAAGCAAAAATATAAAGACAATAAAATAATATATGTTAAAAGATAATACATAATAAACCATTTGTTTGTTTCCCAGAAATTCTAGATTTTTTTTTAAATTTATTTTTGTTTATTTATTTTTGCCTGTGTTGAGTCTTCGTTGCTGCGCACAGGCGTTCTCTAGTTACAGTGAGCAGGGGCTACTCTCCGTTGCGGTGCCTGGGCTTCTAACTGGGTGGCCTCTTGTTTCAGAGCACGGGCTCTAGGCATATGGGCTTCAGTAGTTGTGGCCGGTGGGCTTCAGCAGTTGTGGCTCCCGGGCTCCAGAGCACAGACTCAGAAGTTGTGGTGCACGGGCTTAGCTGCTCTGTGGCATGTGGGATCTTCCCTGAGCAGGGGCCGAACCGGTATCCCCTGCATTGGCAGGTGGGTTCTCAACCTCTGCGCCACCAGGGTAGCCCCTAGATTAAGTTAACAACAGAAAACTGATCAATATGTTTTTAAACATTAACAAATTAAAGAAAGGAAGCTATATGGCTGTGACAATACCTGCAGAAAAAGGGGCAATACAATTATATATCATCTTATGATTAGAAAGTCTTAGTAAATTAGGAAAGTAAACTTTTAGCTTAATATTGAGACAGTGCAAAAAAATTTAATGACATATACCAGAAGTAATATATAAAGTACGTTTTATCAAATATAACAAAATGATCTTTACTGGAAAAATAAAACCTTAAAACCTTAGAGAAGACCTATAAAATTGATAGAAATATTATTTTTATAGACTGGCTAAAGGTTGCAAATTTCTGGGGAAAAAACAAATGGTTCATTATATATTATCTTTTAATATATATTCTTGCATTGTCTTTGTATATATATATATATTTTGTGTGTGTGTGTGGTAAGTGGGCCTCTCACTGCCGCGGCCTCTCCCGTTGCGGAGCACAGGCTCTGGATGCGCAGGCCCAGCGGCTATGGCCCATGGGCCCAGCCGCTCTGCGGCACGCGGGATCCTCCCGGACCGGGACACGAACCCGCGTCCCCTGCATCGACAGGCGGACACCCAACCACTGCGCCACCAGGGAAGCCCTGTCTTTGTATTTTTGCTTTACTACTTTTCATTTTTAGGAGCTTAACATTTTTTGTGTGTTTCTTCAATTATACTTTCCAAACTGATCTATGTATTTATATAATTGAAATCTCAACCCAAATGGAAATATAGTCATTTATATGTGGTAATCAAATTTATCACAGAGCTTATACATTCTTGGGGGATAAGGTGGACTAATAAATAAATGGGTATACAAAAATAATTATCATTATGTAAAAAGGAGATGAATGCTTATCTTACAACACAAACAACAGTTGATTCCAGATATGTCATTGGCTTAAATGCATAAGTGAAATTTATATATAGTTTTTGAAGATGATATAAGAGAATAACTTTATGGCTTTGGGTAGGGAATAATTTCTTAATATTCACAAGTTATAAAAAAGAAGAACATTATAAATTTAAGAACTTCTGTTGGTCTAGAGAAAAGAAATGATAAGCCAAAGTGGAAAATACTTTCCACAAATATAACTCACAAAGAATTAGTGTTCTAAGAGAATATTTATGATATATAAGTGAGTAAATTGTGTGTGTGTGTGTGTGTAAGAGAAAGACCACTAACAAAATTTTAAAATGGTAAAAATATATGAACAAAGATTTCACAGATAAAACATGAATAATAAAGGGACATTAGAGAGCAGAGAAATGTGAATCAAAACCACAGTGACCAATTTGGAAAACATTCCAAAGTTGGACAAAACCAATTATTGCCAAAGATATGAGCAAGGGGCACATTTATTAACTACCTAGCAACTGCTCGTCTTACAGTAAATCGCTGCAGCCACTTTGGAAAATAATTTGGCGTTATTTAATACAGTTGACAAGTGCATGTTTTATGACCCAGCAATCCCACTACTCGGTATACATCCTAGAGACAATCCTACACATATGCTTCTGCAGACATGAAACCAGAATTTTCCTTGCAGCCCTGTTCATAAGAGTAAAACACTGCAAACTACCCAGATGTCCATCAACCATGGAATAGACTGCAGCTGCATGAATCAAATTGGGTGAATCTCAAAAGCATAACATTAACTGAGAATAGCAAGCTGCAAAAGAATATATACTAATTTCATTTATATAAATTGACAAATGCACTAGAAATGAATGAACGAACGAACTAAATGTATATACATACGTATTATATATCTTACATGGATAGTAAAACTCTAAAGAAAAAGAGAGATTTAATAACACATAACTTGGAATAAGTGGTTATTACTCCTGAGGGAATGAAGTTGACAGGGAACAAACAGGGGCTTTTAAGGTATTACCCTGACTTCTGAATATAGTTTGGTTTATCATGATGATTTAATTGTACATCTAAGTTATATGCAGCAGTTGTATGTATATTTAATGACTTAAAAACACTTTTTAAATGCAATGCTAATAATACATTATGTGCACAAACACTAGAGACGCAGCCCATTCAAAGGGCAGAGAGTTTGGAATCAGAGGAAATCAAGGTTGAATAGTTATTGCACCACTTACTATGTTTGTGACCTGGACATTTTTTAAAAGGGAGGCAATAATATCCATTCCATAGGGCTGCCATGAGAACTAAATGAAATAATGAATGCAAACTGCAGGCAGAATGCCTAGCACATAGATGCTCAAATTGAGAATCAGCAAGAAGGAAATTAACTCTCCTTTACTGACAGCAGTTACAACAGAAAAGATGTGTTCGCTGCAGCAACTACATTGTAGGAGGAAGTGTCAAATTGTGAGTGAAAAAGGCAACGGAGTAACAGCTTCCAATAAATAACACTGTAAGAAAGCAGAGTTTCGTCCTGCTCAGGCATGCATATACATAGGCAGAGGGGAGGTGTGATAGAAATGGCTCTCTTCTCACTGAGACTCTTTCACCCTCAGATGATCTGTCATTGTATGCAGAACACAGTGGCAGATTTATCCCCACATTTCAGGTTGCTCAGTAATGGTTCAGGTGAAAGCATTCAGGAGTGACATAAAGTGGGAACTCATAAATGACAGAGTCTATTACTGGGTGACAAGCTCCAGCCTAGTGACTTTGTATAGACTCTGCAGAAATGCTTTCATTGTCATGAGATTTAGGAGGAAAGGAAAATTCAGTGATAACACTGGTCAGCACATTTAATGGCCTGATACTATTAGAAAAACAAAACCCTCCTATGGACAGAAGGTTAAACAGTTTAAAGTAATTGCTGTAATACAGAGCAATTACATTTACTGATGCAACTTGTAATTGTGGTGAAACCTAGGTGTACTTTACATTTTCCTTAATATTTCAAGGAATATTGCTGTTTCCATATTCTGAATAAAGATATTAGATTTTCACTCTGCTTTTATTTTATATTATAATCAGAATGATGATTAATGGTGTCCTTCTCTACAATTAAATGATCGGTCAAAAGAAAAATATGTATCAATAGCTTATACGTGTAACTAGTATTCCCTGTAAAAATTGCTTTGAGGGAAGTAGTGGGAATAAGCTGGCACTTGGGCTCATGTAATTGTGCCTCATGCAATCTACCCTTCAGTGGTCAGTCATAATGGGACCTGGTTACTTCATAAGTTACTGTATTTAAATTTTGAATCATTTAAAAAATTTTAATGTTGGGGAAGTAATAATGCTGATGTCTATCCAATTATTAGTTTTACAGGGAACATTAGAATCTTTTAAAATTACCTATACATACTTTAATTCTGTTCCTGTTAATATTTCATAGGATTCCTCTTTGATGTTAACCTAAAATGTACAGATGACATCCTTCGTCTCATGTTTTCTGTGATATGCAAGCAAACTTCAACTAATTGAAAAATTAATTTTAAATATTATTTCTTATTTTTGCAATAAATATATCATTATTTTACTTTTTTTCTGTCAAAGTGTTAATCAGTTTAGGTAAAAGCAGGAGTCAAAACCATAGGTCCAACACCTGTAAATTACTAGCAATTTGCCTTGATAACCTAGAAATAATGATCATCATTTATACAGGCATTTTTACACACATTAAATCATACTTAAATGATGAGGCATAAATACAACAACACAGAAAAAAACCAATTGTGGAGAATTTTAAAGGAATTGGATAAAAAAGGATTTCTTAGGATTAACGCTGGATATAGCTCTACTTTATTGCTCTTTCAATTTTGTCACATTCAGATCTAAAGAAGATAAGCAGCTTTTGAGTAGGGTATCTCAGTAAATTGAAAAGCCTTAAAAAAAAGCAACATACAACTCATTAAAAGTGATTAAAAAAAAGAACAGAGGTTTTATATAGTCCTATAACCAATGAATAAATTGAATATCTGATTAAATTTCCACAGGAAGACCAATGAATTTCTCTGATGAATTCTTTGAAACTTACAGTGAAAAACAGAACATAAATCCTACACAAACTCTGCCAAGATCAGAAAAAGAAGAAATACTTGCTAAAGTCAGGTCAGTCTCTCACTTAAATGAGTATGCCTAAATCCTAAATAAAATATTTTGAACAATATATATGAACAACAATTCATCATGGACACATTGAGTTTTGTCCAAGAATGAGGAGTCCTTTGCAATTCAAAACTCTGTCAGTATAATTCCATTATGACTGAATCAGGAGAAAACATATGTGATTATAACACTAAATACCAATGAAAGCATCAGGTAAAATTAGTTACCAATCTTAATAAACTAGTAATAGAAAAGAATTTCCATAACCTGATAGAGTATATTTACGAACTCCAGCAAAAAAATTACAATAAAATTGAAAAAAAGTTTTTAAAGTTTTCTCTCTGAACAAAGGAAGAAGACAAGGAAGCCTGTTGTTATCTCTAGTAGACTTATTTTTTAGAACTCTTGGAATAAGGCAAACAGAAGAAAGCATAAAGCTATTATTATTGAGAAATATAATATTGATGAATAATTCAGTAAGTTGCTGATATACCATTATATTTATAAAATAAACTTATCAAGTTTTCTGAATATAAGACAAATGTGCAACAATTGATTGAATATCTATATACCAGATATAAGCCATATGGAAAGAAAATGGTAACATCGACAGCGAAATCAAAAAGCATGAAATATATCCATATTAAATGTACAAGTCCTTTGCATTAAAGGCTTTAAAACTTATTTATGTACATTTGAAAAGAACTAAATAAATGCAGCATGATATCCTATTCCTGCAATCAATGATTCAGTATTGTTAAATGTTAATCTGCTCAGATCATTCTAAACATGCAACACAATCACAGACAAAATTACAATCGGGTTTTTTTGTGGATATTGTAAAATACATATTAAAATATGAAGTATAAGTAATGCAAAAGCAATTTAATTAAAAAGAATTAAAGAGTTGGTGATTATTCTAATGACGATCACATTTATTGGAAAATAAATTAGGAAGCTATGTTTTGGATTAAGGATAAGCAAAAAAATCAATGGTACAGATTTGGGAGTCCAGAAACACACTCACACATATATGGACACTTGATATATGACAATAGGGAAAGGATGGTCTGTTCAATAAATAGTGTTTTGTCAATTTGTTAAATATACACACACTCACACACATACAATAATGTACTAGTTAATATAATACTATATATATTAGAGTAAATATTCAAGTCACAAGCTGAGAAACAATATTTGCAAAACATATAACTGACAAAAACTCATTTCTAGAAAAATATATAAAGTCCCACAAATCAATAAGATAATACAGAGAATCTCATAAGCAATCGACAGGATGGTTGATGAGGCACTTAAATAAAAAGGACATCCGAATGGCCAATTACTGTATGAAAATGTTCCCATTAATCACAAGGGCAATACAAGACATAGTTACCATGAGGAAAAATAAATAAACAAGATAACACTACACACCCACCAGGTCGCTACAATTAATAGGATTGACAATAAAATATATCACTGATGGAGCTACAATGTGGCAGGTAAAAATGGAAAACTGGCACTATCTATTGTTGACACCCATGCGCCAACAATTTTATCCAATTATATGTACCAAATAGAAATGCAGAATATCAATATGTTCATCAAGAGACAAAACAAAAATACACATGGGAGCTTTATCTGTACTTGTTCTAAACTGGAAGCAAATCAAATATCTATCAACAATGTAATGAATAAATCAATTGTAATATATTCCTGTAACATGAAATTATAAATCAAAGTAAATTAATGAACTATTGCTATAAGCAACATCCCTGATGAATCTCATCAACCCATAAGTGGGCTAAAGGAGACCCTCACATACTTGCATGCACACACATACATACACAACGACCCCCACCATGCACAATGCATTCACACACACACAACCAGACAAAACTATCTAAGCTATTAGAAATAAAGGTAATGGTTATTTGGAAGGAGAGGCGGGAGAACATTTTTGAAGTACTGTTCTATGACCTGTATAGGTGTTACTTAAGTGTTCTCACTATGTGCAAATTAATTAAACTATATACTTATAATTTGTGCATTTTTGTATATACATTATATTTCGATTAACACATTTTAAGATAGTGCTATATGGAAGATGTATACATTGTACATGGGTATATTTTTTTCTAATTTAGAATGATATTACACATCCCCCAGAGACAAAGATAAAGCTAGCCAAGAATCTCTGCACACATAAAAGGAAAGGCTCAGTGCAGATGTATATAGGAATATCTATTGTTTATCTAATGGAGTTGGTATAAAATCATTTTCACACTGAAAAATCATTACTAGATTCTTAAAATTCAATTTGAGCAGGAAATTTTCAAAGAAAACTTTGAAATACAAAATTGTCATTTTAAAAAGAATTTAATCATATAATATTTCAAACATGCATAAAAGTACATAAAATATAGAGCACCATTTATCTAGATTTATCAGGTATAAATACTTCACAATAGTTGCTGCAAGTGTCGTTTTTGTTTAGAAATAAATGTGGAAGGTGTAACAGGCTCATACGACAAGCCCTTCCTTTCTTTATATAACCAGTGAAAAACTATTGTTCTAATTTTGATATTTATCTTTTCTTTGTTAACTCAACATTCATTTTTACTGTTGTTCATTTTCATTTAAGTAACTCTCATTGTTTCTAGTGTATGACTGCATCAAAATGTAATAGTGCATTCCCCTACTGATGGACAGTAAACTTATTTTTAGTGCTATATATCACATATATACAACTTTAAAAATCACCTAGTACCTAACCAATTAAAATGATAGGTAACATAAATGCTGTGAAATTAAGGCAAACAATTTGTTCTTTTTAAAAATATCAAAGACAATAGAATGATTGATATGAAATTATCACCTGATTTCTCTTTATCTGAAATCAGAATGCTGTGATGAGCAATTTATTTATATATGTTTTTAATCATTGTAGATTCTATGGCCATCTACCTTATGGTAATGGATTTTTAAGATATAAACTATCAAGGAATAAACATATCTACCTTTCTGTTTTATTTCTTATTTCACATATATCTGAGAGAATATTGGATCTATTTACTCTTTATCATCATTCGCAATCTTATACTATAAGATAACTTCCCAGTAAAATGAAAAGTTTTTATTTCTCACAGAAAGTAGCAGGGCTTTGAAAGTGACTAATGTCAACCTCAAAAAGTAACGTAGCCAGTTACTTTACCAGCAAAATGGGTGTAATCTGGAGAGCAGGGAATTGCAGCTCTGGGGCAGGCAAGATATAGTGAATCATTGGCAAGTGTGAAGAGACAAAAGGAAGGTCAATTTCTACTAGGTTTTAGGAGGAAATTGGGGAAGGTTGTTTTGAATAAAATTTCACTGGAGAAGAACAGGAGTTCGAGGTTGTGGCAGTTTCTTACTGGTGGTTAGCGCATTGTTGCTGGGGCAGGGAGGGATCTTCCTTTTCTGCTTCTTTTTTTAATAGATCTTTATTAGAATATAATTGATTCACAATAGTGTGTTAGCTTCTGTTGGACAACAAAGTGAATCAGCCATATGCATACATATATCCCCATATCCCCTCCCTCTTGAGCTTCCCTCCCACCCTCCCTATCCCACCTCTCTAGGTCGCAAAGCACAATCTCCCTGTGCTATGCAGCTGCTTCCCACTAGCTATTTTACATTTGGTAGTGTATATATATCAATGCTACTCTCACTTTGCCCCAGCTTCCCCACTCACCCTGTGTCCTCAAGTCCATTCTTTATGTCTACATCTTTATTCCTGCCCTGCCACTAGATTCATTAGTACCATTTTTTTTTTTTAGATTCCATATATATGCATTAGCATACGGTGTTTGTTTTTCTCTTTCTGACTTACTTCACTCTGTATGACAGATTCCAGGTCCATCCACCTCACTATAAATAACTCAATTTCATTTCTTTTTATGGCTAATATTCCTCGTATATATGTGCCACATCTTCTTTATCCATTCATCTGTTGGTGGACATTTAGGTTGCTTCCACATCCTGGCTATTGTAAATAGAGCTGCAATGAACATTGTGGTACATGTCTCTTTTTGAATTATGGTTTTCTCAGGGTATATGCCCAGTAGTGGGATTGCTGGTCATATGGTAGTTCTATTTTTAGTTTTTTAAGGAACCTCCATACTGTTCTCCATAGTGGCTGTATCAATTTCCATTCCCACCACCAGTGCAGGACTGTACCCTTTTCACCACACCCTTTCCAGCATTTATTGTTTCTAGAGTTTTTGATAATAGCCATTCTGACTGGTGTGAGGTAATACCTCATTGTACTTTTGACTTGCATTTCTGTAATAATTAGTGATTTTTAGCATCTTTTCATGTGTCTCTTGGCCATTTGTATGTCTTCTTTTGTGAAATATTTATTTAGGTCTTCCGCTTGCAAGATACAAAATTAATGCACAGAAATCTCTGGCATTCCTATACACTAACAACAAAAAATCAGAAAGAGAAATTAAGGAAACAATCCCATTTACCATCGCAACAAAAAGAATAAAATACCTAGGAATAAACCTACCTAAGGAGGCAAAAGACTTGTACTCAAACTATAAAACATTGATGAAAGAAATCAAAGATGACATAAACAGATGGAGAAATATACCATGTTCTTGGATTGGAAGAATCAATATTGTGAAAATGACTATATTACCCAAAGCAGGCTACAGATTCAATGGAATCCCTATCAAACTACCACTGGCATTCTTCACAGAATTAGAACAAAAAATTTTACAATTCGTATGGAAACACAAAAGACACTGAATAGTCAAAGTAATCTTGAGAAAGAAAAGCAGGCCAGAGGAATAAGGCTTCCCAACTTCAAACTATACTACAAAGCTACAGTAATCAAGACAGTATGGTACTGGCACAAAAACAGAAATATAGATCAATAGTACAAGATAGAAAGCCCAGAGATAAACCCATGCACATATGGTCACATAATTTATGACAAAGGAGGCAAGAACATACAGTGGAGAAAAGACAGCCTCTTCAATAAGTGGTGCTGGGGAAACTGGACAGCTACATGTAAAAGAATGAAATGAGAACACTCCTTAACACCATACACAAAAATACACTCCAAATGGATTAAAGACCTAAATGTAAGACCAGACACTATAAAACTCTTAGAGGAAAACACAGGAAAAACACTCTTTGACATAAACTACAGCAAGATCTTTTTTGACCCACCTCCTAGAGTAATGAAAATAAAAACAAAAATAAACAAATGGGACGTATTGAAACTTAAAAGCTTTTGCACAGCAAAGGAAACCATAAACAAGATGAAAAGACAACCTTCAGGATGGGAGAAAATATTTGCAAATGAAACAATGGACAAAGGATTAATCTCCAATATATACAAACAGCTCATGGAGCTCAATATCATAAAAACAATCAATCCAGTTAAAAAATGGCCAGAAGACCTAAATAGACATTCCTTCCTTTTCTTAAAAGCAGGAGATGAAATTCCCATGTAAAAAATATCCTCCCTCATACCAGAAGAAAAACAACATTCTTAACATCATGGATAAAAAGTTGAAACCCAGAGAATGTTACACAAAGAATTCTATACAAAAAGACCCTTTAAAAGTCGCTTCTCTTCCTTCTTATTATTTAGGCTGGTATGTGCATGAGAGCTCTCCCTTCTAAACTTCCTGATAATGTTTTAAATGAAGTTATCTTTTATTTATTTTCACACCTTATAAAATTTAGTATAGTATAGTATAGAGTAGATTAAAATATTAGAATAAAGGAATGTAAAATAAATAATTCTTTTTCCTGTTTTTTTCACAATGTCTATTTTAGACTGTTCCTAGTCTAGTCTTGCTTTTATTCAAGACAGAGTCAGCTTTAGATAATTCCACCGACATACCACATATTTGTTTTCTTCTTGAACGTAAGCTCTCCCATGTTTCTGCTTTTTTGGGGTATTCACTGTTCTTCTGTAATGCTCTCGTGCATGTGATATTAAAAATTAATAAACTTATGTATCTTTCCTCCTGTTAGTCTGCCTCTTATCAGTTTATTTCATAGAGACAGCTGTTGAACCTAGGAGGGTAGAAAGAAAGTCTTTCCTCCCCTACATCAGCTAGGGCTGCCATAACAAAATACCACAGAATGGTAGCTTAAACAACAGGAATTTATTTTCTCAGAGTTCAGAAAGCTGAAAGACCACAGTCAAGGTGCTGGCAGCATTGGTGTCTCTCCTTGGCGTGAAGACAGCCACCTCCTTGCTGTGTCCTCACATAGCCTTTTCTTTGTGTGCCTGTACCCCTGGAGTCTCTTCCTCTTCTAATAAGGACATAGTCTTATTAGATTAGGGCCCCACCCTTATGATCTCTTTTAACCTTAATTACCTCTTTAAAGACACTATTCCAAATAGTCTCACATTCTACGGTACTAGGGATTAGGGTTTCAACATATGAATTTGGGGGGGGGGACATAATTCAGATCATAACAATACATTATAAAGAAATGGACAAAGAAGGATAGTAATGAACTTGGAAAGTTAGGGAGTGATAATTCATATAAAATGGGAAAGATTTATAGGAATATAAGAATGATATTATTTTACACAGTTTGGTTATAATGTTTTCTGTTTTGCCAAGGTGTGTATGTGCGTGTATACATGTCCATGTCTTTTGCTTTTTTGTGTGTGTGTGTGGTACGCGGGCCTCTCACTGTTGTGGCCTCTCCCATTGCGGAGCACAGGCTCCAGACGCGCAGGCTCAGCGGCCATGGCTCACGGGCCCAGCCGCTCCGCGGCACGTGGGATCTTCCTGGATCGGGGCACGAATCCATGTCCCCTGCCTCGGCAGGCGGACTCTCAACCACTGCACCACCAGGGAAGCCCCCTTTGCATTATTTTTAAAATCAGAAACAAGAGCTGAATTTTTATCGAATGACTTTTCATTCATGTAATATGAGGTTTTATTCTAGATTGCCTATTTTCTTAGTAGTTATAGATATAAATTTAACTATTCACTGAACTTCATTTAATATTTAACTCAACATGTCATCATCTGTATTTATAGGTGTTTTCATTTTTATAATTTTTGGTTTTATTTTTATGATAAATACTACTTCACAAAATAAATCATTTTCCATCTGCTATTATCAAAAATAGTTTACACAAAATAGCAATTGCTTCCTTTACCTATTACTGCATCACAAATCACCACAGCCTGAAGTGACTTAGAACAACAATTTACTATTTCTCATAATGCTGTGGGTTGTCAGTATGGATAGGTCTTCTGTGGGTCATGCCTGATGTTGCTCATATGGCCATAGTCGCACGATGACTTCACTAGGATTGGAGTGTCTCAGATGGCCTGATTCACAGGTCTGGAATTTGAGACTGATTGTTGGCTGTGGTACCTCTCTTCATCTCCATCTTCCAGGAGGCTCTTCAGTTCATCTCCAGATGAATTCTGTTTTCTACCAGGCACTTAGTGACAAATGCAATTCTTTGCCCTCTCTCAAAAAACTTACAGTCCAGTTTGGGATAATTATATGTATTTAGATAAATTGTTTTATATGTTATGATAGAAGAATGCATGGTAATATTTTAGTGAAGATAGGAATTTATTTTTTAACTGTTTCACAAAGAAGACACATTTAAAGTGAATTATGAATAATGGGTAGGTTTCCAACAAAGAAACAATGGGCATAAAATTAGTTTTTTTACTTCTTTCCTCTTAAATTTTAGCTTTTCTTGTCATTCTATCATTGGCCTACTTATTTCTACTTCTGAATTCCTTATAATAGGAGCAATTATTGGAATTCAAAACTATAAACCACTGCTAAATGCTAATTACATATATATACAGACATATAAACAGGTGAACTTATAGACAGAGAGATTTTTTTCCAGCCAGGACCTGCCTATTAAATATAGGTACAATGATATCTATACCAAATCAAACTCCAGAATATAATAACCTCCACTAGATTTCTATAAACTTTAGAGGACTTACACAGTGAATAACCTTACTTGCACTAACTTATTCTTTTCTGTTACTTTCTTACTATCTGATATGTGGTTTTTTGTTTTTTTTTTAATTATCGATGTCTGGGGGTCAACCCATCTTGAGCCTTTTATTTAAAAGAATCATTGTTCAATTAATTTCCATAAGTTTGTATTTAGTTTAATATTATATCAAATTATTAATACCTAATCATGGTTTTGAATGCTAAACAAAGTATTTCAGGTAGTAAGTAAACTTTAAAAGTTGCCAGATGCACAGTCAATATGATTAAATTAAGTATATTTCTGAATAGTAGCATCAAACAATTTAAAAGTAAAATTTTAAATACCATTAATAACATCAAAAATATAAAATCAGCAGAATACATTTCAGAAGATTTCTAAAACCTACAATAAAGAGTACAAAACATTGCTGTAAAAACATTAAAGAAGTTCTAAATAATTGAACAGATACCAAATTTGTGAAAACATTGTAAAAGTATCAATTTTCCTCATATTCTTATATAGTCACTAAAATCTCAATGAAAATGTCTAAGATTTTTTTAACTTTTGTAGAAAGTGAGAAGCTGATTCTAAGATTTAGTTTGAAATGCAAAGAACCTACTGTAGTCAGTATATTCTTGAGGAAAAATAAAATTGGAGGACATACATCCCAGATTTGACAAATTACTGAAAAAGCTAGTTATTAGCATCATAGTGTACTGGCATAAGAATAGACAAACAATATCAATAGTACTAAAATAGATCCATATATTTGGGCACTTGACTTATATCGAAGATTAAAGAGGTGAAATTATGTTGAAGCAATAAATTAATGAAAGATAATTGAATCAAGTAATTTTATCTCTATAATGGTAAAAAATAAATAAAACTTGACAACTATCTTATACCATTCTATGAAATTGACAAAACTTAGTTCATAGGCATAACTGTGAAAAGAAATCTAAAGTCTCTATAAGAAAACACAGAGGGATATCTATATGACCCTGCAATAGGTAAAGATCTCTAATATAGGAATCAAAAACACTGAAGAACTAGTCATAAAACAAAAAATTAAAAATTGGCTTTATAATAAAGATTTTTTCCTTTGTCAATAAACCTCATGAAGAAAGTGAAAACACCAAAGAAATAGTAGAAGAAAATATATATTTGTTATATGTATGTGCTGTAGGACTCATATTCAGAATATAGAAAAGACTTCTCCAAATCAATAAGGAAAAAAATAAAAATAATGGGAAATGTCCCTTGAAAAGAATTTTCATATAAATTATATTTAAATAGCTAATAAGCATAATAAATATAGTCAACATCACTATTCATCAGGAAAACACAAATTAAAAATACAAAGAAATACTGTTACATAAATACAAATTAAAAGTACAAATAAATACAGCTACTAGGACAACTATAATTAACTAAGAAAGAAATTACCAAATATGTGGAATAGGTGGAAAAATTGAATACATGGCTGGTAGGGATGTAAAATTATAAAACTGCTTCAGGATAGCTGGCCGTTTCCATTATTTCCACTCCTAAATGTATACACAAGAGAAGTGAGTCCACACAAAGACAAAAATATTTATAACATATTTATTCATAATAACAAGCATCTGGGAAAAACCCATATGCTTAACAACAGAGAATGGGTAAATTGTGGTAAATCTTATGAAGGAATATTACAGAGAAGTACAAAAGAATACACTTCGAATATATGCAACATGAATAAACCTAACAGACATAATACTGAGTGAAATCAACTCAAGACAAAAGTAGTAACTGCTATATGATTCCATTTATGGCAAGTTCTAGGATAGTCAAATCTAATTGATGAGGAGAGAATTCAGAATAGTAGTTAAATCTAGGGGCTAGTTTAGACTGAGAAAGGGCAAGGAAGTGCCTTCATGGGTGCTGAAACAGTTCTGTATCTTGTTCTGGGTGGTGATTACATGGGAGAATACACATGTAAACATCATCATGCTGTATTTGTAGATTTAGTTCACTTCATTCATTTTACCATATGTATTTTGCCCCTTGATTTTCATAAGACAAGTAAATACTTACATATGTGGAAAATGTATCTCAGGCAACTACTGTTATAAACAAACTCATTTTTTCCCCTAAGAAATGTAATTTTCAAAAAGAAGAAACAGTCTGATTGCTTCATTATCAAAACAATAAATCCTTATTCTTGTCCCTAACAATTGATATAAAATTGGTTCATCTTGTTGCTAATAATCAATTTGGAGATAATATTATATAATAGAAATGGTATCGTGTATAGTCTCCTAGAGAATTTGCTATATGAATGCTGGCAGAAGGGTGGACTTAAGTATGTTAAAAATACGAAGAAAATAAGAGTATTTCCACAACGATATTTGAACACTAAAGAGTAGCCAGATGATCTCGAACTTTAAGTAATTATGCCAATTCAAAGTTATGTTCAAAGAGAAATACACAGTTAAGCAAGTCAGGTTCATTATCAGAAAACGGCCTGTCTGTTCAGACATAGCATGTAGTTTCACACATTTTTGTTTCACCTTTTAAAAATTTCAGTCACTAATAGAGTCTTCTCAAAAAGCTTTAATCCATTGTGAGATTCTTTTCCTGATAAAAAGAGTATTATAATTACAAACTTTGATGTGGAAATTAAAAAAGCAAATGGCAGACATAGTTCCAAAGTGTGTCTTCTAATTAGTCATTAGGGATGTTTTGGCTAATACTTCCTCACTAATGGTCTGTCTTTCTACAAAGTTTCAGACTTTATGGAAGGAACTCTTCCCCATAATGAGAACCTGCCAGCACATTAGTAGTATTTACCCTATCCTTTTCGAAATTCATAATTAACACATATATTGTCCTCTACATTTAATTGTTTCATTCTTTATGTAATATTAAAGAAACCCAAAGGATAATTATTTTACTTATAATATTTTAAAATGGGGAAACTGAGGGTCACAGAGGTCAAAAGTTCAGGATTACAGTTAATAGGAAGTGGCAGTAAGGCTTGAAATCGTTTAGATTATGTTTCCAGAAGCTAAGTTTTATGGGAATGAGAAGATATTGTTGCTAAATTTTCTCAAATCATTATGGAATGTTAAAAGACAGTCTTATATATCAATTTTCCACCATAAGCCCGTGAATCAGTTCTCAGCATGCTGAAAAGAATTGATTTAGGGTCAAAAGTCACAGATTGGATGTGACCTATATTTTTCATTTGAGTTCTTTAGTTACTGTCTCATTTATTGTGATCATCTACCATGAAAGACATTAAATGTGTTCTTGAAGTACTAACGATAACCCCTGAAAGGTGCTGTTATAATTTAAGCAATGTTTTAATATTCATAGAAGGAATAAGTGATATGTAGCAAGAGAAGAAAGGCACCTTCACTGTGAAGGATCTTACTTATTGTCTCAAACTACATTATTTAAGAGACAAGACTATAAATCACACAGAGGGAGGCTAATGAAATTTACCAATCCACATTTTTTTTGGAGCACTTGACTTAACTATATTGAGGTTAATTCTGAAATAAAAAGACTTTACTATCTAGTACACCGATTAATAAAAAAAATCACAGTCTAATGATGACAATTAAATACTGAATGTAAAAAGAAGAAATACAATGTCATTTTGAGTAAGGTGGTAGAGATGTTAAGAAAAAATCAAATGGAAAGAATTAATGATTTTTTACCGTTCCATAACAGTGAAATTGTGCTAAGTACTTAAATACCAACATTAACAAAGTTTTCTTTCACCAAATTAAAGATTTTCAAAGATATTGATAGTGACAAAATACTAAAATAATAATAGTAATAATAATGATCTTAATATTATTTCAATGTCAAATAAAACACAATATTATTCATTTAAAATCATGCTCAACTACTAATGTATTTTCTATTCTCCATGTTTCTATATCTTATTACCTGAACATGAAATAAACATTTAATATTTAATGCAAGACAAAAATTGGTATTTTGGACTTAAGGAACAAAAGCTAAGACATGGAAATTTAAAACCGTGTATACTATTAGAACTTAGTATTAAGACATTAATTTATTTGACTTTATGTATATGATTTTTTTATTTCCAAAAAGCCAAAAATTAAATTAAGAAAATATTTTAATTGAATGTAATCATAAATATATATGAATATATTGAATTATTTATAACTTGAATTGAAAGTTAGGAACATCATAAATTACTTAAATATATATTCATGTCTGTCTGAATGAGCTTTTGCAAAAAATTATACTTCATGGATTTAGCTGTATTATTTTCTTAAAGGGGTTTATTTTTAAAAACGTATTTTCACAGTGAATTTTCTCTCCAATTGTTTTACATCTATCTCATTTATCTTGAAGAATATTGGGAACAAGTCAAAACTGGAAATGCTTTATACTTTTTCATTACACATTTATATTTACCTTATACATTATTCACTAATTCTACGCAATAAAGTCGATTAAAGTGACATGAACAGGGTACAAACATCTGTCAACTTACTTGGGTGATAGATATCATTCCTGCACTACTGCTGGGAGCTTTTATATCCCAGCCCTTCTAAATCAATCTCTCTCTCAACTCTCTCTCTTTCATTCTCTTTTCCACATATAACACATAAAATTCTTAATCTTCCCTTCCATTCACACATAAACTAAATTTGATCAACAAACCTAGTTGTACCTTTTGTATATTAAAAAAAAATCTTAATAAGATCATTTTATTGGCATGTGCTTTCATAAGCTTAACCTTAATTTTCATGAAGCAAATTTTAAAATGTAAAACGAATTTTAAAAACTCAAAAACGGGAAAATATAAGAACTTTCTCTAAAGGGATCTGCTTATTTTGTTAATAACTGGATCTTTGTAATAGCTGTTTAATCTTCTGCTAAGCACTTATTATGATTTGTATTTACTTACCTTTAATATTGTTTTTCCTATTTTCTCCCAGAATTGTGAGCTCAGTGAGAGCAGGAATTTTTTTTTTTTTGGCTTTTTAATCACCATAATTCCATTATCTAGAACAGTGATTGACAAATAGTAGGCACTTTGGAAATCATTGACCAGATAACAGGAGATAGCTAATAATTATTTGTTGGATAATAAATAAGTAAACACACAAATAAACCTAAAATTAGAACTGGAATTCCTACTAAAATATAATCTATAGAAACTAAGGAACTCTCTTTTGAAAATTGTCTTGAGTAACATTGAAAATTTAGAATTTGAAAGACCTATCCTTTTTTTCTGTCATTACAAATCTGAATTGATATTCTGAAATAAATATGGATCTATCATTTACATATTCTTAAACTTGCTGAAGTTTTTAAAGAGCTTTCTGTGTTTTGCTCTAATTTGAAATGAATCATGCTACTGGAAATAACCAATAATCTTTATTAAAATAAAATTATTTAAATTAAATTTCTATTGTTTCATTACTTATGTTTGTAAATAATAATTGTGAGTAAAATCACATGCAAATTTATTATGTCAATAAAAATTCCATTCTTCTTAGATGAAGAATAGAAAAGTATCTAGATTGAAAATTCACTGAATTGAGACTTATAACAAGGATTAATGTTTTACTTCTGCATTCCCAATGTTTTATGCTCCTTCTAATACTAAATTAGAGTGACTGGAGTATTAAACTACCAATTGGGACACCTTAATTCCAGCTATAAATTCCCACAATTTATTCACAAATCTGTAACAGAAATAAACAAAAAAACTTCTCCTCCCTAAAAATAAAAAATGGAAAGATACTATAGTAGCTATGAATATATGTATTCTTAAGTTACATTTTATTTTATCAATACTATAGTATATATCATTTGACATTAATATGCTATATTTATAATGACATTGTTTTACAGCATTCTTAAAATATAGGGTTTCATTTTTTCATTTCCTTATTCTTAATCATCAATAAGGTATTAAATTAGATGCTGGAGTAAAATGTCAAAAAATCCTAAACACTTTAGAAGGAGATAATTTTGTTATAGTTGCAAAACTAGTCTCTTTAATGCATCATATTAGGTTCTGACATTTCAATCTATTACAAGAATCCTTTGTTGACTGGATTTATCTCTTTAAATCCAATTTATCTCCACCTAAGTGCTACTTTTCTTGACACATAACATGATTTACCTGGATATTAGAGATAAAGTCTAATAATATTTCATCACTTGCTTAAATATTTGCTACATGATATTAAATTTTCCTTTATTACTTTGGAAAAAAACATTATATATAAATTTTATACTGAGTAAGGAAAAGATACATAGTAAGTACCTAATATATTTTCCTTTCCCTTCATATTTTAAAAATTTAATTACCCTCCTCACTAAGTTTCTCAAAAATCACATGGTTCAATTTAGTACTATCAAGTTTTCACTTTTCAAAATACAGAACATTATTTAAGTAATCACCAAAAGAAGGAAGAAGTAAAAATAGAAACTATTAAAAGTATTTGTCTCTAGGAAATTGGGCTACTTTCAGGGAATGGTGAAGTAGGGGATTATTGCTTTCATTATAAATTGATTTTGGCCTTATAACTTAAAATACCTGGTACAAATTCTATTTACAATAACAATTATAAAAATACGAATTCTCAAATATCTGGAATTCAAAAGCATTTTTAAATTTTGTATTATGTGGCTCATGGAAACAGACTATGAAAAACATGTGCAAAAAATAAAATGAACAGAATTATTTTAGAAAGGTATAAATGCTAAGAAAGCAACAAAATAGCACATATTCCTGAGAGTGATAAAGGATCAGGAGTTCGATGGTCAAGAAAAACTGAACAACAATTCTCTATTTTCTCCTTCCCCTGGCCTTTGGTAACCACAATTCTACTCTCTACTTCTATGAGCTTGACTATTTAGGTACCTTATATAAGTAGAATCATGCAGTATTTGTCCTTCTGTGACCAGCTTATCTCACTTACCATAATGTCCTCCAGGTTCATTCATGCTGTCACATATGGCAGAATTTCCTTCTTTTTTTAAGCCTGAATAGTTTGATTCATGCAAGATGAATAAGTTCTAGAGATCTGTTGTACAACAAGTTGCCTATAGTTCGCAATACTCTCTTGTGCACTTAAAAATTTAAGTGGGTTGATCTCACATTAAGTGTCCTTACCACACTTAAGAAAAAAAAAGGGTTTCCCTGGTGGCACGGTGGTTGAGAGTCCGCCTGCCGATGCAGAGGACACAGGTTCGTGCCCCAGTCCGGGAAGATCCCACATGCCGCGGAGTGGCTGGGTCCGTGAGCCATGGCTGCTGAGCATGCGCGTCTGGAGCCTGTGCTCCGCAACGGGAGAGGCCACAACAGTGAGAGGCCCGCGTACCGCAAAAAAAAAAGAAAAAAGAAAAAGAAAAGACGTGTTGGAAAGGTGAAAAGGAGCAAATACATAAATGAGGGAGTCAGCCTTCAGAAGATCTGGTGGCAGAATATTCCATAAGAAGGAAAGGGAAAATATATCTTTAAAGTGGAATAATAATAAAAAGACAAGTGAGGGCTTCCCTGGTGGCGCAGTGGTTGAGAGTCCGCCTGCCGATGCAGGGGACACAGGTTTGTGCCCTGGTCTTGGAAGATCCCACATGCCGCGGAGTGGCTGGGCCCGTGCGCCATGGCCGCTGAGCCTGCGCGTCCGGAGACTGTGCTCCGCAATGGGAGAAGCCACAGCAGTGCGAGGACCACGTACCACAATGCGAGTCCCGCGTACCGCAAAAAAAAAAAAAAAAAAAAAGTGATTATGGGAAAAGGGGAAATGAAAGTGAGAACAGGGAAGTAAACCAGGTCGGACTGGGCCTTGGAAGACGTGTTTAAAATTTAATCTCTTCGAGAATTCTAATAGGGTTCTAATTCCAATGGGAGTTCACTGTAGTGTTTGAAAATGAGAATGATGTTACCTAATACATATATTAAAACTACAAAAATATTCTCAAAAAAAAAATGAAGAAAAATTCTAGAGGAAAAAAAGTTGTACATGGACATGTGATTGATTACTTCATGGGTCTTTATAGATTTCACCAGCCAGAAATTTTCAAGGATTCTCTATAAATGGGGTTCAATTAATTATGTCTTTTCTGTCTTGGATGGTGTCCTTGGTTGATCATCTTATTCCTGGATGGTGACATTGAATTCCTAAATAAAATCTGTCACTCTATTAAGGGCATTTAGTTATTGTCAAAATAATTGTGAATAATTCCTCACATCTAACCCAAGCTCCAATAAAGTTTCTAGATAAAACAAAAAATATCTGAGTTCAGAGCTGCTTTCCAGACCATTAAAAAAAACCCATGAATCATTAATATAATTTTTTTCTAAGATTCCCTCAGAGATAAATGACACATAGTCAATTGTTCCAAATGACATAAACCTAACTAAGAAAATAGAAGAAAGAATTTGAGAAACGACTTGAGTTGAGAGTCAGGGGCTAAATAGCAGAATAACACTTTGGAAGCCAACTCTAGAGCTGTAGATGCAAATGATGGAGAATAGTCTCAAGGCTGAACTAAGAGATTTGAAAATCCACTCCCAAGATAGAAGGGTACATTCCGTCTGTCATGTTTTGTGCTTCCTGTTCATAGTAAATTGTGAAGAGAGAGAGAGAAGAGGGGAGAGAGGAAGAAAGAAAGACAGAAAGAAAGGAAGGGGAAGGGTAAGAATGGGAAGGGATGGGAAGGAGGAAGGAGGGAAGGAAGGAAGGAAGGGAAGGTGGAAGTTAAAAAAAGAAAATTAAATAAAGAGAAAATGGGCACAAGTATTTTTCTTCAAGAATTAGTCTTCCTGATTAAAGGAAAATTTTAAAGTATTTATTTAAGATTTATCCTAAGATAAGAACAGTGCAATTACCTGGAAGTATAAGGTTTTGGACTAAATATTTGAATTTTTTACTTTTCTGTAAGTTCTTGAAAGGTTTCACCTCACTTCTATTCATATACTAATACTAACGCCAATTCATGCTAATTAAAAAGAACAACAGTAAATAGAGTAAGAGTGAGTTTCACCAGAACTTTAACTAAGATTAGGATGTAAGCTCATAAGTTAAAATGTAGATATTTGTCTATGATATCACTATCTGAAGTTTTACTGCTGAATATGTGTGCTTTAAACTGACTATAACTCTACTAAAAAAAAATAATTGGAGGCTTGGGTTTGTGAAATCTCCCACAAAGAGAATACTCTGACGCTTTCATAAATTTTCATTATCTGCTCCTTCACGCTGCTCTGTTCTACCTGGCTGTCTCCAACCATGATACGATTTTTGAGGCCCAGTTTAAAATGCATCTCCCATGTAGTAATCATTTAGTTCCATTGCTTTCATAGTAGACAACTATAAATTAATATACCCTCTTTCCTTAAATATATTTATACCATTTTACCTCATACTGTAATCATCTTTGGCATGTTTTTCTAAACCCCACCTTCCTTCCTAGTGCACACTGATCTGAACCAGGTCAAATAACAAGGTTCTTTGTGGTAGATGATACCACTGATATAGTTGGATGAAAGCTGTAGGTTTCCTCTCTCCCCTAAACATTACCAGGTGGATGCTAAAATTAAAGCAAGTACCAGAAAAAAATCCACCACCACACACACCTATATTTATGAGTAAAAAGACACAAAAACTCGTACAATCTTTTCTTAAAGATCCAGTAAATTCCTAGCTTTCTAGCCTTTATCCACCTTCATACAACTTATGTAGGGTTTGTTTCTGACAGAAGTAAAATTATTTGAGTGTAAGATGAAATTAATTTCAACTGGAAAAATCCTCTGAATCTAAGCCCTAGGACAATAACACCACTCAAAAGTGTGTATTATATTAGGTTTTTCTGTAAATTCAAAGTCAGAGATGTTATAATATTTCTAAGAAATCAATATATCTTGAACGTCATTTATTAAAACAAATAAAAAATGTATTTCTTGTAAAATTTTATTCTGATTAATAAATCTCTAATATTTATCTAGGAAATCTAGAATTTCTAGAGCATAGATACAACTGACACTTTTCCTCTCTTCCTCTCTGCCCCTCACCCCACACTCACATCCAGCTTTCATTCTTGAATAGGACACTTAAAAGTAATACATTTTGGAAGATTTATAGGGGGACTTCCGGGAAGATGGCGGAAGAGTAAGAGGCGGAGATCACCTTCCTCTCCACAGATACACCAGAAATACATCTACGCGTGGAACAACTCCTACGGAGCACCTACTGAACGCTGGCAGAAGACCTCAGACCTCCCAAAAGGCAAGGAACCCCCCACGTACCTGGTTAGGGCAAAAGAAAAAACTAAACAGAGACAAAAGGATAGGGACGGGTCCTGCACCAGCGGGAGAGAGCTGTGAAGGAGGAAAAGTGTCCACACACTAGGAAGCCCCTTCGCGGGTGGAGACTTCGGGAGGCGGAGTGGGGGAGCTTGGGAGCCGCGGAGGAGAGCACAGCAACAGGGGTGCGGAGGGCAAAGCGGACAGATTCCAGCGCAGAGGATCGGGCCGACCGGCACTCACCAGCCGAGAGGCTTGTCTGCTCGCCCGCCGGGGCGGGCGGGACTGGGAGCTGAGGCTCCGGCTTTTGTCGGAGCGCCGGGAGAGGACTGAGGTTGGCGGCGTGAACACAGCCTGCAGGGCGTTGGTGCGCCGCGGCTGGCCGGGAGAGAGTCCGGGGAGGGGTCTGGACCTGCCGAAGAGGCAAGAGACTTTTACGTCCCTCTTTGTTTCCTGGTGCACGAGGAGAGGGGATTAAGAACGCTGCTTGAGAGAGCTCCA
Source organism: Orcinus orca (assembly GCF_937001465.1). Classification (NCBI taxonomy): domain Eukaryota; kingdom Metazoa; phylum Chordata; class Mammalia; order Artiodactyla; family Delphinidae; genus Orcinus; species Orcinus orca. The sequence goes on along the minus strand of NC_064569.1, from coordinate 30,082,550 downwards.
GGGACGGGCGCGAGCCGTGGCTAAGAGTGCGGAGCCCAGAGACGGACATGGGACGCTAAGGCCGCTGCTGCCGCAGCCAGGAGGCCTGTGTGCGAACACAGGTCACTAGCCACACGCCCTTCCGGGGAGCCTGTGCAGCCCGCCACTGCCAGGGTCCCGGGATCCAGGGACGGCTCCCCCGGGAGAGCGCTCGGCGCGCCTCAGGCTGCAGCGTCACGCCGGCCTCTGCCGCTGCAGGCCCGCCCCGCACTCCGTGACCCTCCCTACCCCCCGGCCTGGGTGAGCCAGAGCCTCCGAATCAGCGGCTCCTTTAACCCCGTCCTGTCTGAGCAAAGAACAGACGCCCTCCGGCGACCTACACGCACAGGCGGGGCCAAATCCAAAGCTGAGCCCCTGGGAACTATGAGAACAAAGAAGAGAAAGGGAAATCTCTCCCAGCAGCCTCAGAAGCAGCGGATTAAAGCTCCACAATCAACTTGATATACCCTGCATCTGTGGAATACCTGAATAGACAACGAATCATCCCAAATTAAGGAGCCCTGTGGATGAAAGGCTCTTGGTGCTGCAGCCAGGAGCCAGTGCTGTGCCTCTGAGGTGGGAGAGCCAACTTCAGGACACTGGTCCACAAGAGGCCTCCCAGCTGCACATAATATCAAACAGCAAAAATCTCCGAGAGATCTCCATCTCAACGCCAGCACCCAGCTTCACTCAACGACCAGCAAGCTACAGTGCTGGACATCCTATGCCAAACAACTAGCAAGACAGGAACACAACCCCACCCATTAGCAGAGAGGCTGCCCAAAATCATAATAAGTCTACAGACACCCCAAAACACACCACCAGACGTGGACCTGCCCACCAGAAAGACAAGATCCAGCCTCATCCACCAGAACACAGGCACTAGTACCCTCCGCCAGGAAGCCTACACAACCCACTGAACCAACCTTAGCCACTGGGGACAGACACGAAAAACAACAGGAACTACGAACCTTCAGCCTGCAAAAAAGGAGACCCCAAAAACAGTAAGATAAGCAAAATGAAAAGACAGAAAAACACACAGCAGATGAAGGAGCAAGATAAAAACCCACCAGACCTAACAAATGAAGAGGAAATAGGCAGTCTACCTGAAAAAGAATTCAGAATAATGATAGTAAGGTTGATCCGAAATCTTGGAGATAGAATGAACAATAGAATGGACAAATTGCAAGAATCAGTTAACGAGGACCTAGAAGAACTAAAGATGAAACAAGCAACGATGAACAACACAATAAATGAAATTAAAAGTACTCTAGATGGGATCAATAGCAGAATAACTGAGGCAGAAGAACGGATAAGTGACCTGGAAGATAAAATAGTGGAAATAACTACTGCAGAGCAGAATAAAGAAAAAAGAATGAAAAGAACTGAGGACAGTCTCAGAGACCTCTGGGACAACATTAAACGCACCAACATTCGAATTATAGGGGTTCCAGAAGAAGAAGAGAAAAAGAAAGGGACTGAGAAAATATTTGAAGAGATTATAGTTGAAAACTTCCCTAATATGGGAAAGGAAATAGTTAATCAAGTCCAGGAAGCACAGAGAGTCCCATACAGGATAAATCCAAGGAGAAATACGCCAAGACACATATTAATCAAACTGTCAAAAATTAAATACAAAGAAAACATATTAAAAGCAGCAAGGGAAAAACAACAAATAACACACAAGGGAATCCCCATAAGGTTAACAGCTGATCTTTCAGCAGAAACTCTGCAAGCCAGAAGGGAGTGGCAGGACATATTGAAAGTGTTGAAGGAGAAAAACCTGCAACCAAGATTACTCTACCCAGCAAGGATCTCATTCAGATTTGATGGAGAAATTAAAACCTTTACAGACAAGCAAAAGCTGAGAGAGTTCAGCACCACCAAACCAGCTCTACAACAACTGCTAAAGGAACTTCTCTAGGCAAGAAACACAAAAGAAGGAAAGGACCTACAATAACGAACCCAAAACAATTAAGAAAATGGGAATAGGAACACACATATCGATAATTACCTTAAATGTAAATGGACTAAATGCTCCCACCAAAAGACACAGATTGGCTGAATGGATACAAAAACAAGACCCATGTATTTGCTGTCTACAAGAGACCCACTTCAGACCTAGAGACACATACAGACTGAAAGTAAGGGGATGGAAAAAGGTATTTCATGCAAATGGAAACCAAAAGAAAGCTGGAGTAGCAATTCTCATATCAGACAAAATAGACTTTAAAACAAAGACTATTAGAAGAGACAAAGAAGGACACTACATAATGATCAAGGGATCGATCCAAGAGGAAGATATAACAATTGTAAATATTTATGCACCCAACATAGGTGCACCTCAATACATAAGGCAAATACTGACAACCATAAAAGGGGAAATCGACAGTAACACATTCATAGTAGGGGACTTTAACACCCCACTTTCACCAATGGACAGATCAGCCAAAATGAAAATAAATAAGGAAACACAAGCTTTAAATGATACATTAAACGAGATGGAGTTAATTGATATTTATAGGACATTCCATCCAAAAACAACAGAATACACATTTTTCTCAAGTGCTCATGGAACATTCTCCAGGATAGATCATATCTTGGGTCACAAATCAAGCCTTGGTAAATTTAAGAAAATTGAAATTGTATCAAGTATCTTTTCTGACCACAACGCCATGAGACTAGATATCAATTACAGGAAAAGATCTGTAAAAAATACAAACACATGGAGGCTAAACAATACACTACTTAATAATGAAGTGATCACTGAAGAAATCAAAGAGGAAATCAAAAAATACCTAGAAACAAATGACAATGGAGACACAACGACCCAAAACCTGTGGGATGCAGCAAAAGCAGTTCTAAGGGGGAAGTTTATAGCAATACAAGCCCACCTTAAGAAGCAGGAAACATCTTGAATAAACAACCTAACCTTGCACCTCAAGCAATTAGAGAAAGAAGAACAAAAAAACCCCAAAGCTAGCAGAAGGAAAGAAATCATAAAAATCAGATCAGAAATAAATGAAAAAGAAATGAAGGAAACAATAGCAAAGATCAATAAAACTAAAAGCTGGTTCTTTGAGAAGATAAACAAAATAGATAAACCACTAGCCAGACTCATCAAGAAAAAAAGGAAGAAGACTCAAATCAATAGAATTAGAAATGAAAAAGGAGAGGTAACAACTGACACTGCAGAAATAAAAGAGATCATGAGAGATTACTACAAGCAACTCTATGCCAATAAAATGGACAATCTGGAAGAAATGGACAAATTCTTAGAAATGCACAACCTGCCAAGACTGAATCAGGAAGAAATAGAAAATATGAACAGACCAATCACAAGCACTGAAATTGAAACTGTGATTAAAAATCTTCCAACAAAGAAAAGCCCAGGACCAGATGGCTTCACAGGCAAATTCTATCAAACATTTAGAGAAGAGCTAACACCTATCCTTCTCAAACTCTTCCAAAATATAGCAGAGGGAGGAACACTCCCAAACTCCTTCTACGAGGCCACCATCACCTTGATACCAAAACCAGACAAGGATGTCACAAAGAAAGAAAACTACAGGCCAATATCACTGATGAACATAGATGCAAAAATCCTCAACAAAATACTAGCAAACAGAATCCAACAGCACATTAAAAGGATCATACACCATGATCAAGTGGGGTTTATTCCAGGAATGCAAGGATTCTTCAATATACGCAAATCTATCAATGTGATAAACCATATTAACAAACTGAAGGAGAAAAACCATATGATCATCTCAATAGATGCAGAGAAAGCTTTTGACAAAATTCAACACCCATTTATGATAAAAACCCTGCAGAAAGTAGGCATAGAGGGAACTTTCCTCAACATAATAAAGGCCATATATGACAAGCCCACAGCAAACATCATCCTCAATGGTGAAAAACTGAAAGCATTTCCACTAAGATCAGGAACAAGACAAGGTTGCCCACTCTCACCACTCTTATTCAACATAGTTTTGGAAGTTTTAGCCACAGCAATCAGAGAAGAAAAGGAAATAAAAGGAATCCAAATCGGAAAAGAAGAAGTAAAGCTGTCACTGTTTGCAGATGACATGATCCTATACATAGAGAACCCTAAAGATGCTACCAGAAAACTACTAGAGCTAATCAATGAATTTGGTAAAGTGGCAGGATGCAAAATTAATGCACAGAAATCTCTGGCATTCCTATATACTAATGATGAAAAATCTGAAAGTGAAATCAAGAAAACACTCCCATTTACCATTGCAACAAAAAGAATAAAATATCTAGGAATAAACCTACCTAAGGAGACAAAAGATCTGTATGCAGAAAATTATAAGACACTGATGAAAGAAATTAAAGATGATACAAATAGATGGAGAGATATACCATGTTCTTGGAGTGGAAGAATGAACATTGTGAAAATGACTCTACTACCCAAAGCAATCTATAGATTCAATGCAATCCCTATCAAACTACCACTGGCATTTTTCACAGAACTAGAACAAAAAATTTTGCAATTTGTATGGAAACACAAAAGACCCCGAATAGCCAAAGCAATCTTGAGAACGAAAGAAGGAACTGGAGGAATCAGGCTCCCAGACTTCAGACTATACTACAAAGCTACAGTTATCAAGACGGTATGGTACTGGCACAAAAACAGAAAGATAGATCAATGGAACAGGATAGAAAGCCCAGAGATAAACCCACGCACATACGGTCACCTTATCTTTGACAAAGGAGGCAGAAATGTACAGTGGAGAAAGGACAGCCTATTCAATAAGTGGTGCTGGGAAAACTGGACAGCTACATGTAAAAGTATGAGATTAGATCACTCCCTAACACCATACACAAAAATAAGCTCAAAATGGATTAAAGACCTAAATGTAAGGCCAGAAACTATCAAACTCTTAGAGGAAAACATAGGCAGAACACTCTATGACATAAATCACAGCAAGGTCCTTTTTGACCCACCTCCTAGAGAAATGGAAATAAAAACAAAATTAAAGAAATGGGACCTAATGAAACTTAAAAGCTTTTGCGCAGCAAAGGAAACCATAAAGAAGACCAAAAGACAACCCTCAGAATGGGAGAAAATATTTGCAAATGAAGCAACGGACAAAGGATTAATCTCCAAAATTTATAAGCAGCTCATGCAGCTTAATAACAGAAAAACAAACAACCCAATCCAAAAATGGGCAGAAGACCTAAATAGACATTTCTCCAAAGAAGATATACAGAGTGCCAACAAACACATGAAAGAATGCTCAACATCACTAATCATTAGAGAAATGCAAATCAAAACTACAATGAGATATCATCTCACACCAGTCAGAATGGCCATCATCAAAAAATCTAGAAACAATAAATGCTGGAGAGGGTGTGGAGAAAAGGGAACCCTCTTACACTGTTGGTGGGAATGTAAATTGATACAGCCACTGTGGAGAACAGTATGGAGGTTCCTTAAAAACTACAAATAGAACTACCATATGACCCAGCAATCCCACTACTGGGCATATACCCTGAGAAAACCATAATTCAAAAAGAGTCATGTACCAAAATGTTCATTGCAGCTCTATTTACAATAGCCCAGAGATGGAAACAACCTAAGTGTCCAACATCGGATGAATGGATAAAGAAGATGTGGCACATATATACAATGGAATATTACTCAGCCATAAAAAGAGACGAAATTGAGCTATTTGTAATGAGGTGGATAGACCTAGAGTCTGTCATACAGAGTAAAGTAAATCAGAAAGAGAGAGACAAATACCGTATGCTAACACATATATATGGAATTTAAAAAAAAAAATGTCATGAAAAACCTAGGGGTGAAACAGGAATAAAGACACAGACTTACTAGAGAATGGACTTGAGGCTATGGGGAGGGGGAAGGGTAAACGGTGACAAAGCGATAAAGAGGCATGGACATATATACACTACCAAAAGTAAGGTAGTTAGCTAGTGGGAAGCAGCCGCATAGCACAGGGAGATCAGCTCGGTGCTTTGTGACCGCCTGGAGGGGTGGGATAGGGAGGGTGGGAGGGAGGGAGACGCAAGCGGGAAGAGATATGGGAATGTATGTGTATATATAACTGATTCATTTTGTTGTGAAGCTGAAACTAACATACCATTGTAAAGCAATTATACTCCAATAAAGATGTTAAAAAAAAAAGAAAAAAAAAAAGTAATACATTTTGCATGTTGATTAAAATTCACTAAGAGATTTATCTATAATTTTAATTGCATTTCTGCTAGAATACGTGAAAATAAATTTTAGATAGCATATTTCACAAACATCATATTTAAAATTTCTTCAAGTCAGTATTGTACAAATTTATGATTGTAAAATCCTACAATTTTAGGATTGTATTAGTTTACAAAATATTTGTTTTCTCTTCACTATGAGAGGACTTACATTCCTATCTCATTAACTCCAGGCTTGACTATTGTACTTACACTGAATTTGACCAATAAAATATGAACAGAAGAGGGATGAGGCACTTCCAAGGAAAATCTTTAAGAACCTTTGATGGTTCCATCATTTTATCTTTTCCATTTCCTATGAAAACAGAAATATATTTAACTGGGACTGGTCATCTAGCTCAGTTCCTTTAATAAAAATGAGAAGCACATCCACAGACAAACCATCATGAACATGTCACAATAATAGGAAATGCATCATTTTTATTTCCTTTTTTGTATGTGTCCCTGAAACTTTGTGGTTTATAACTTAAGCATAACTTAGCTAAGACTGACCAATGTGAGTACACAATTTTTTGTTTATTTGTTTGTTTTGCATATATATTGCTCCAAAAAAGAGCAATGTTATTTTTCAAATTTTAGGTGCTTAATAATTATTTTTCCTGTGACTGAATTTTGCTGTCATGTATTAAGTATAAACTCGCCATAGAATACTTAAATATATTGTTTTTCTCTATTTTGGTATTTAGGTTAAAACACAGTTACTCACATCTCTCAAACCTTATTATATCCCTAAGGAGCGTGTGGATGCATAGATAGATAGAGCAGCTCTATTTTGAAAATTGAATCAAAATCTCTGAAAGAGGGACCAGATATTTGCATATTCATCTTACTCAGATAAGTATAATGCACACCAAAGTTGTAGAACTGTTGTTAAATGCGATGATACCTAAATCTTTTAACCATTCATAAACATAAAAATACAATATGTCAGAAATAATTTTAGTTACTTGCCATGAAAAGCAAAGAAAATTAAAATGTATACGCAACGTATAGGTGTTTTTTATTCAGGACTATTTATCAAATATATATAATTTTATGTGATTTTATACATAAATTTCAAAATTTATGCATTCTATATATAAAATTTTAGAATCTATAAGTAAATTCTGGTATTCTCCACATTAATGCATTTATCACTTGAATCTTTCAGAATTGTTTGTCAGAGTTTCTCTTCCATATCCTGTTTTTTCACTTGGAGTCATCTTCATTTCTTTCAACTAACAATTACAGATTATTTAAGAACAAGTTTTGTCTTCTCATTAAGGAGAAAAAATAAAAATTTATTAATTACAAATTCCTCCTAATAAAAATGTGGGGAAATTTACAAGGAGATATCAATGTTTTTCCTTCTCTTGTTTAACTGTCCACTACTACTGTCCAAATAAGAATGACATATTAATTAAGCAAAATCAAGATGTTACCTATGAATCTCACATTTTGATAAAGATTGCTGTTCTTTTGATTACATTCCTCCTCAGCTTACCATTAACTTATCATTCACCTTCTCTCTTAACCAGATATGACATATTATGGAGATACTACTACAAAGAAATGATACAATTTAGAAGAAAATGCTGGATAGGTTTTAGGATAGGTTCTGCTGCTAACAAGAACAAAAATGTTATATACATTTGAAAAATTGTCAAAATAGCAAAAATTGTCAGGTCAAGATTTGAGTAAAATAAGAAAGCCACAGAGGTAACATACAAAAAGATAACATACAAAATATGCAGTAGAGTTTTAAAATTATATTGAGACATATCACAAAACACTTTAGACCAAGGTTCCTCAACCTTGGCACTATTAACATTTTGGATCAAATAAGGTTTGGTTGATGGGAAGGTTGTCCTCTATATTGCAGGATAGTTCACAGCATCCTAGTTTCTACCTACTAAATGTCAATAGAAAAAATCCTGTTGTGACCCAAAAAGAATTTAAAAAATGTCCCATTGAGGGCAAATTAGCCCTCATTTAAGAACCAATGCTCTAGGTCAGTAAATAAAATTGAGGTTAAAAAAATGTTTTTTAATTTCTGGAAATACATAACCTACAAAAATTGACACAAGAAGATAATGAAAACTTAAACAATCCTTTACTCATAGTAACAAATTAAATAGTACTGAAGCCACTATCCTCATCCACAAAAATTCTCCCCCCCCAAAATAATATTTCTAGATGGACCACTGCATAGAGGATTTCTACTGGGCCAACACAGCTAGACTGATGCTGTCTTTTTACAGAATTCTCTTTCCTACATAATTACAGGTTAGCATGACCAAATGAAGTACTTTGCAAGAAATTTGGAAGGGAGAACTATGTAGCAGACACATTAACTTTACATTAGGAAGGTTTTTTGTTTGTTTCTGTTTCTTTGCTTTTATGGCTTCCAAATGGGCTGTGAAATTTGGAGCAAAAAAATGATGAGTTCACAACACTAATTTTCCTGCCCAAATCTCTTATAAGGGAGCTGACTACCATAAAATAAAACCTCATCTTCTATAGACATAGTGCTCATATTTATAAAAATCATACCTGTGTCAAAGAGTGTTTTTCCTATGTTTTCCTCTATGAGTTTTACAGTGTCTGGTCTTACATTTAGGTCTTTAATCCATTTGGAGTGTATTTTTGTGTATGGTGTTAGGTAGTGTTCTCATTTTATTCTTTTACATGTAGCTGTCCAGTTTCCCCAGCACCACTTATTGAAGAGGCTGTCTTTTCTCCACTGTATGTTCTTGCCTCCTTTGTCATAAATTAGGCAACCATATGTGTGTGGGTCTATCCCTGGTCTTTCTATCTTGTTCCATTGATCTATATTTCTGTTTTTGTGCCAGTACCATATTGTCTTGATTACTGTAGCTTTGTAGTATAGTTTGAAGTTGGGGAGCCTGATTCCTCCAGCTCCACTTTTCTTTGCAGTATTATTTTGGCTATTCAGGGTCTTTTGTATTCCCATATGAATGTGGTACTGATGAACATAGTGGCAGGGCAGGAATAAAGATATAGATATAGGGAATGGAGTTGAAGACACGGGATGGAGGGGCAAGCTGGCGTGAAGTAAGAGTAGCATTGATATATATACACTACCAAATGGTAAATATTTAGCTAGTGGGAAGCAGCAGCATAGCACAGGGAGATCAGCTCTGTACTTTGTGACGACCTAGAGGGGTGGAAGAGAGAGGGTGGGAGAGAGGCTCAAGAGGGAGGAGATATGGGGATATATGTATGTATATGGCTGATTCACTTTGTTGTACAACAGAAACTAACACAGTATTGTGAAGCAATTATACTCCAATAAAGATCTATAAAAAAATCATACCTAAATTATAAGATTACAGAATTGAATTCTCAAGCTTGCAAGGCTTTTTATGATAAATTTACGGTATTGATTGGGAAGGATTGGGGTCCTAAATATTAGGGAGGCATATGGAAAAATTCCAAATAAGATTGGAAAGTTGAACTTTTAAACTCTGCTAAACTGCCTTTCTTTTAGAATTATCTCTTCAACCTCTTGTTTTAAAGACGTTAGTTTCCTCTTGTTTGAAGAAACTATAATTTCCTCCCCACTGAGACAGTTCTCTTGCAAGAAGAGACTGCTAATCCTCTCCATATCCTATCTCCAACAATTCTTAATGCTCCTACATCTATAACCAGAGTCAAGTTCCAACAGGGCCAGAAGGTAATGTACAAAGTGTGACATGGAAAGTATTACATATACCAAAAATTTTTCACATATGATTTTAACATTCTACATTTACCAAAACCTAGGTAAACAAGTGAGAATTAATCCTAAGGTTTTTAGATTAAGGTAGAAGAAATACAAATTTGTCTCAGGCTGAGGAGAGCAATAAGGTCTCACTTAGCCAAGGTTCTGGATTCAATATGTTAAATCAAGAAGATAGGAGTAGCTTTAACATTTTCCTTTGCAAATGACTAAAATCTGGGACCAAAAAGTGCTTACATTTAATTAAATTAAATGCTAGAAATTCCCTGTCATATTACTGAGGGATACAACCAAAGTCTTAGTGAGATCGGAACGGTAGAATGTATTTATGATGTCCTATTTGTTTATTTATCTCCTAATACACCCCTCAGGTGGATCAGAATACACTCCCTTCATTAAGTCTGGAAGAAATATATTCATGGGGAGTCCACAGTGTCCTTAATGAGCTCCTTTGTGATTACATATGTTTTTCTTTTTAAATATTTATTTATTTATTTAGCTACATCGGGTCTTGGTTGGGGCAGGTGGGACCTTTGCTGCGCCCTGAGGGATCTTTCATTGTGGTGCATGGGCTCTTCATTACGACCAGCAGGCTTCTCTCTAGTTGTGGTGCACAGGCTCCAGAGCACACAGGCTCAGTAGATGCGATGTGCAGGCTTCTCTCTAGTTGTGGCTCATGGGCTCCACAGTGCACAGGCTCTGTAGTTTGCAGCACGTGGGCTATATAGTTGTGGTGCTCAGTAGTCGCGACACACCGGCTCAGTTGCCCTGTGGCATGTGGGATCTTAGTTCTCCAGCCAGGGATGGAACTCGCGTCCCCTGCATTCTTAACCACTGGACCACCAGGGAAGTCCCTGTGACTACTTTCTATTGTTCAGAAATATAAGCAGAAACTACTGTCATGGATCTGGGCTCCCAGAAATCAATGGGGATAATGGAATTCCAGGGTGGCAGATGGCAAATAGAGGCACTTAATCTCCAGAGATAAAATAGTAATGGTAACTCCACTGCACAGCAGAGCTGAAGCAGGAATCAGAATGTCTATGCTGCAAAGATTTTGGTGTTGAATAGTTCATCGTTATGTACCTAGAACTAAAATAAATGAGTAGTCCGTTAAATTTGTAAAAGTAAAAATTCCCAAATGTGTTAACCGTGATCTGTTTTAGAACACAATACAGTCACAGACATCCCTCAACCAGTTTACAGTAACCAGAGTCATTTTAATGAAAAGAAGACTGAGTCCTCTTGAGGAAAGACCTAGCTATATAGCCCAAAATGGATATTGTTAATATTTCTCCTAGCTTTTCCCTAAAGACCTGCAAATATTTACCATGGTTACTATGAACTGGTGAAGGTGAAATCATCAGACTTTTCAAGGACATTTGACATTGACTCTGACCTCCCACTGATGCCTGGAGATAAAAATAGAACTGTAATGTACTAGTCAGAAGAGAGGCTTATGAAGGTCACATAATCAATGGAGTGTGTCCATTTCATAGTAGACCCAATGGACACCTAAACCCACACCGTGACTATCTTCTGAGTTCCAAAATACATCATCAGATAGCACATGCTCATCAGCGGACTTGGTTCTTTAACCCGTGGAAAGGGCTTTGTTATGGTAGGGAAAGCCTAGTGAAAACCCCTAGATCTTCCTTTACACATAAAATATTAAACCGGAAACAACACCACATCCCAAGAGGGATTTCAGAGATTAATGTCACTATCAAGCCCCTAAAAGTGCTGGAGTTTATTCCTACCACAGCTAATTCAACTTACCTATTTTTTTTTTTTTTTTTTTTTTTGCGGTATGCGGGCCTCTCACTGTTGTGGCCTCTCCCGTTGCGGAGCACAGGCTCCGGACACGCAGGCTCAGCGTCCATGGCTCACGGGCCCAGGCGCTCCGCGGCATGTGGGATCTTCCCGGACCGGGGCACGAACCCATGTCCCCTGCATCGGCAGGCGGACTCTCAACCACTGCGCCACCAGGGAAGCCCTCAACTTACCTATTTTGCTTGTGCAGAGGACAGATGTAAATAACCATTATGAAATGAGATTATTGAAAATATAATCATGCAGTGATTCCAATTGCATCTGCTAATCTAGATGTAGTTTCATTGCTGGAGCAAATCATTACATCTCCTGTCAACTGATAGGCAATGATAGATGTGGACAATGCTTTTCTTCTCTAAACTTTTGAGCAAAGAGGTAGTTTGCTTTCAGCAGGTAGAGCCAGAAACACAATTGTACTATTCTAGCTCAGGGGTATATCAACTGTTAAGCTTTCTGTCATAGTCTAGTCTGTAATGACCTGAAACACCTCTAAGTTCAAAAGGATGTCATGTTTATACATTACATTTATGATGCGGTGATTTTGCATCTGATGAACAGGAAGTATCAGCAACTCTAGAGACTTTGACATGCATGTTAGAATTTGGGAACGCATCCCACAAAATTCAGGGACTTGCCACCTTGGTGACATTTCTAGGGGCTCCATCTCATAGGAATGTTGAAATATCCTTTCCAAGATGAGAGATAAATTGCTGCATCTTGTCCCTCTACTATTGAGAAAAGTTTTAACAGTCTATGGGTCTCTTTAGATTTGGGGTGCCACATATATCTCACTTTGCTGTATTATTCTTACTCATTTATTTAGTATCCTGAAAAGCTGCCAGTTTTGAGTGAGACTAAGTTTCTGCAATATGTCCATCTGCCAAGAAAGCTGTTCTGCTTGGACCATATGACTCAACGGATCCAATTTTGTTTTAAGTGTTTATGGCAGAAAACAAATGTATTGAACCTTTTGCAGGCTGGTATAAATGATTCACAGAATGGAGTTTTGGAATTTTGGAGAAAGCTATAACAGTTCTTACATATAACTTTCCTTCTGAGACATCACTTCTTTTTGATACCTTGCCTTAGCAGAGATGAAGTGCTTTATTTAACACAGGGCAGCCAGTTATCATAAAGCCTGAGACGCCCATCATGACCTGGGTTTATCTCAAGGAAATCAATTGCTGCTAAGAAAGTACATGGATACAAAACTTCAAATTTACAAAGTTCTATACAGGATGGAGGCTGACTTTTGCAAATAATACTTTAATTTTTTTTTTGGTTAAAGGAAAATAATTTTTATATTCAAATGCATATAAGTCTTAAGCAACTTACAGAATTTACTGTTGGAGTAAAAATGATTTTGGGAGCAAGACAAGCACCTCAAAGAGGAGAAGCAAAGATTAAAGAATTGGAGGCTTCCCTGGTGGTGCAGTGGTTGAGAGTCCGCCTGCCAATGCAGGGGACGCGGGTTCGTGCCCTGCTCCGGGAAGATCCCACATGCCGCGGAGCGCCTGGGCCCGTGAGCCATGGCCGCTGAGCCTGCGCGTCCGGAGCCTGTGCTCCGCAACGGGAGAGGCCACAACAGTGAGAGGCCCACGTACAGAAAAAAAAGAAAAAAAAGAATTGGGAGCCGCTGTAATCAAGGCAGGCTCTGCCTCCCAGATACCCTGCTCCTGAGCTGTGTTCTTTCCCAACAAAGCCTGCTGCCTGACAGCACCAGACCCTGTGCAGAAAAAAAAAAAAATTGGTTTATTTGTTTTGTTTAAGTAAATCAATAAACGACAAATGGTCTTGAATAAGGAGGGAAGGGGGCAAGGCACAACCTTTAAAAGAATGATATAGCCATAGGACATGACAAAAACTGTTTAGAACCAACCTGGTCCAAGATGGCGGAAGATTTGACTCCCAGTGGACCTTGGGCTTCATTATATGCTCATTGTAATACATTAGCATGCTAAATGACACACCCACCAGCACCATGACAGTTACGAGGCTAACTATAAAAGACCAAAAAGTGGGCGGTGGCCCAATTCCTGGAAATCCCCATCCCTTCCCCCAAATAGTTGGAATAATCCTCCCACTCATTAGTCTATGAAATTACTCACCCCTATAAAAACTGACAACCCTGTACCCTGGGGCCTCTTACCTTCAGAGATGGCCCACACTCTGTCTGTGGAGTATGTATCTCCCTGAATAAACCTTCTTTCACTTTACTATAGCTCTCTCTTGAACTCTTTCCTGTGCGAAGCCAAGAATCCACACTTGGCAGCCGTCCCAGGGACTCGCCTGAGACCTGGGACGTGACCATCTTCTCGCACTCCACTTTATCTCCTGCAAGTCTGAATTGAAATAATAAATATTAAATTAGCTTTCTTCTAAAGGGATTTTTACATTTTCTTTAGTTTATGATAAGCCTAGAATGTGTGGTAACTTGGAATAAGACAAAAAAAGATTTGAACGGAAAAGGCTGTGATGAACTACAAGGGGATGATTGGGTTCTATGGATAAACTGAGGAAGATAAGGATGCCAAAGATTCCACAGTTAAGTCATTTGCTGTTTTTTGTTTGGTTATGAGTTCTCTCCTGTGTGGTCAGGTCACTGGAAGTTGCTGTTCTCTTGCTCTCTGTACATCCCCAGCTAGACCAGTGCCTGGGGTCTAGTTACACCCTACTCACATGACTGACCTTCCTACATACTGTCCCCAGGCCCCAGCTAGAGATTGTTCTTATCAAAGAGGAGGTGAGGGGCCTGCCCGCTGCTAGTTTCCCTGGTAACCAAAGAGCTAACCTGACTTCAATTCCCCCTATAACTGGCAATCTCCTCTTCCCCCAGGAGCAAAGACTGGCACCGTGTGCTGCCCACCATCTGCTGCACATGGTGGGGTGTTGCTTCAGAAGTATAAGATCCCGCTATCCATTAAACCATTGATGTCTCTGTCACTGACTCCGGGCTCTTTCTTTGTCTTGAAGCTGGGCAACTACAGGCCTTGAAGGCCAGTGGGGTGCAACCCAACACCTCCTTAATGCCCATATTTTGTTTACTGCGTACAATCAAAGTTGTTATTGACAATTTGGAGAGTAATGCAAAAGACACATTAGTGGTAGGATGTTAGCAGTTGCAAAAAATAAGCCTCAATTTTGGTGATTTCAGATTGAGCTGGAATAGAACTCCCTTGGAAAAATTTAAAGTATATTTATAATAATAAAACCAACAACAATAGTGGTAGTTGTAATAATATAAACAATGATAATGACTGCCAACATTAATGCACACTATCTGCCTCAGGTATTGTTGAAGTGCTTTACCTGGATTATCACTTAATTATCACTATAATATATGAGGTAAAACTGTTGTTCCCTCTGTTTTCAGTGAAGAATTTGAGTCACCAAACATTTAAGAAACTTGCCAAAGATCAAACTTCTTACAAATGAAAGTCGCAGAGAGTCAGAGTTGGTAGACTTAGCTAATCACCCGTACACTAGTATACTCTCCATTTACAGAAATGAGGGGAGAGGGAATTTAGCCTTTGATTTATATTAATTGATAGAGTAATTCTAGAACACTGAGCTTCTTTGGGTTATGAATGCTATATTTGTGTTTATTTTGTATGTATTTCCTACCTTTTAAGATTATTTTTCATTTTATTTATGTGCGACACAATTGTGTCATGAAATAAATATCACTAGAAATATATTTCTCATACTGTCAACTGGTTGCGAAGTCACGTACTTATAACTGTTTAAAACTGAGCAAGTACTATTATGTAAACAGATGTTTCATCCTCCATAAGACTGGTGATTTATGAAATACATTTTGTAATAAGTTAAGAAGACTGTAGAAATATCACTTCCCCAAATGAAACAAAAGAATCAATTTATTACACAGAAAATGGGTAATGTGCAAATTGGATTCTGTGACAACTCATTGAACAATCATGAGCAAACACAATAAAATGTAATTTCCTTTACCTTAAATTCTTTAAAGTTAGCAGTTAAAGCTGGATTCTCATATATGCCATTCCATATCTTCCAAGAAAATGATTTTGTGTGTCAAATATCTGTAGCAAGGATAATTCATGAGCTGAGATTTTAAGGGTGAAGAAACCAATGAAAAGTTGCACTGGTGTTCCTTTGCTTCAGACTTATAACTGCACAATGTTAATTTTTTTTTCAGTTTTGTGTGAGCTCATGTAGTGACAGGAAAGCATAATATAATCAAGACAGCAGGGAGCTTCTCTCTACAACTCGAATGAATTTACATTTGTCCATTATGTAAATGATTCTTCACCATTTGCCTATTTGAAGTAGTGGCAGAGTGAATTTCCATGTGCACTTATGAAAGTGTTTTCAAAGGCTTTCTACAATGATACAAAAATACTCATTTTTTCATTAATATTAAGATAAGTTACTGGTGTATTTCTATCAGAAATAAGAAATTGGTCAAATGTGTTCTTATTTTCTTTATTTATCTTGTATATGATTTATCCTGCAAAGCTAAGTCTGTTAATAGATTTATTTCATAACCTGAATTAGCCATGATTATAGTTTTAATAGTTGGAGGTCATTAAATACTTTTTATAATGTTTTTATAATAATTAGTAAATCCTCTAAAGTTTTCACTTAAAAGGGTGTGAAAACTATGTGTTAAATAAGAACAAAAATAAAATAAAAATATTATCACATCTATGACAGATATCTTTAATCAATAAATTCTAGAAATTTATCAAATAGAAAGTTTCCAGCCTCTGCAAGTTTTGAATTATATCCCTCTGGTTTTATTCTCTTGTAAGATAAATATAGTTGAATGAATTTTGCTGTAAATATGAAAAATACTTTCATCCCCAGAAGTTAAAGTGCATTTTAAAATGAATGCTTTTCAACATATTTCATTTAATAGTCAACGTTACTTTTGACTCAATGAATGCCATATATTTTTTATTCCTGAAATTTAGTTCACTTTATAGCAGTTGCACAAGTAGTCACTCACTCAGTCAGTGCAATTAATAACATACGGCAGGCAAGTAGTAAAAGTGTTTAAACCATTTATTTTCTTTAGTGCAGACTTGGGGAGGTTTGCTATGGCACAGATTTTTCACTAGTAAGCAAGTTTCTGTTCAGTAGTGTATATGACATTTTTTTCTGAGTTTATTGTCCAAAGAATAGTCTAAGCTCACAGCTCCATCCTCCTCAATGAATACTTCTCCCAAATTGCTCATCTACTTTTATGCTTTAACTATCACGTTTGTGGCCACAAACCTCATATTAACAACAAGTGCTCTAATTTTTTGTTTCTCTAATTATCTATTCAAAGCTACCTTCAAGGTATCTCCACTTTTATTTTCTCCCAACCACACAAATTTAATAGTCATAAACAAAAAGCTGTTTTTCTATTGCTCTTGTGCCTCTTCTTACCCTAGACTTTTCTTTTGCATCTGTAGATCATGCCCAGTCTGCCCTCTGCCCAGACTTGAAGGCTTCAATTTCTACTTCAGTGTCCACTTACATCCAGTACCTTCCATCGCTCTACTCTGGGCTTGTGTTCCTGCTTTAATTTGTTTCACAAAATGCCTTTATTTTGTAGTACCTCTGTCATCAAACTAAATCCCTTAGGCATCTAAGACTTTTCTGTAACTAGCAGAATGAGTTCTTTTCAGAGTCATACTTATTTCTTATAACCATGCAAACCAACACCTTTAGTTAAGTCATCTTTATGAATACTACTTCTCCCCTTGTATCTCCTTCTACACACACACACACACACACACACACACACACACACTATTCATATTGGCAACTGTTCCTTTCCTCATTTTATGCCTCACATGGGCAACCGTTTCTAATATGCTCAACTAATTCAAACCATATATTTTACTCTAAAGGTTGCCTAAGAATTTTCTTGCAAATTCTGAATTGCTTATGCTTAAATATTTCAATTCTTGATATTCTCTTTTTACTACCTCATCCACTGTGTGATGCATGGTGACCTGGAATTTAAGGAAAAATTCTAGAAGGATTTTCTAGAGGGTGGATGTTTTCTTTCATTTAAATTTTGATTAAATATATTGACATTATTTTAACACAATAGCACTTGTTTAAAAATGTTTCCTTATTTATAAATCAGTTAGATATAATAGTAAAGGTCATAAAAACCAATTGTAATAAAACTATAAATTTCAGGATTTCTATGGGAACCTAATGCAAAATGTAATTCAGAAGAGGATATACGAAAGCAGATTCTGTAGAAATTCTCTGAGTTCAAATATGTCATCGTAGATTTTCACTCTGCTTCCAAATGACACAAGCGTGATATAAAGTAAACCTCTTTAAGTTTTTTATCATTTAAATTTGTGAATTTATTATCCATTCCAGCTTTTTAGTGTTTTTTAAAGACGTGGGTGGGATGCAGGCATTACTTCTTGCACCATTTTGGCTTCATACCACTAGATTTAAGCATTTAACAGTTGGAAGCCTCTTACGTGTTCATTTGTAGAAAATGAACTAGGGAGGATGGTTTCACAGTGACTCTCCTGCCTTCTCTCTGCTCCAAGTGGAACATCTGCTGGAGGTATGTGCATTCTTTCTGCAAAGACATGATGTCCTTGTACCCATTTTCAATTTCGTAATGATTGTCAGTGAGAACTGGTGAAGCGTGAAGTAGAGAGTGCAAGTTTGGTTGTCAGGAACAGCAATGATCTGTGCTAGATAGGAAGGTTAGATAGGAAGATAGAGGTTAGATAGGAAGAAAGGAGTTGATGTATTAAAAACTATGCTGGATTGAGGTCCTCTGGAAACCAAATCAGAGACATTTATTTGCATGAGATGTAACAGACGGTGCTCTTAGTCACAATTGCCATAAAGGAAAGGAAACAATGACAGTTTGAACCTTGATGTAGTTGAAATAGAGGTTTCATTCACTCCTATGAGAAGCTCTAGAGTTTGTATGGCCAAATAGACTACAAGATCAAAATGAAAAATTGCAATAATGACATAGTCAGAAAATTAAAAAGAGGAAAGAAAGAAAGAACAAATGAAAGGGAGAAAGACTGAGAAGAGACTAGTGAATAGCTGTAAAACTAATCAAATTGAAAAGGAAAAATGTTTTAAATGAATAAAAAATCATAAATATCATGAAAAATAAATTAAAAATCATAAACTGCATATATTGGCAGAGCATAACAGGAAATATCTCATAAAACTTTGTGCACTGCACTAAATTTGGGTATCTTCACATAGTAGAAATCTATTTTAGTATTAACATAAAATTTCATGTTGTAAAGCCTCCTAAATAACCATTAACAAGATACAAGGACACATTTTTAACAGAATTAACTTGTAATTTTTAATGCCTGGATTTAGGAATAGTAAAATAAATACTGGGTTTTGATAAGCCCAGTGGAACACCAGGATATTTGAAAAGATAAAAAATTATTAATTTTAGTCATGAATTAAATTAATCAATACATAAAATATCTACTATGACATTAATAACACTCAAATACAACTGATTTTTTTCAGGCAGTATAGACCTTTCTTCTTTCTTATTTTCCCTATTTTGCAACTTTTTGCTCTTTTTCAATTTTTTAAATTTATTCTCTTGTTTTTTCCATCTGCCTCTTTCTAATGTTTATTATTGAAGCTAGATTTATGGATGTCAAAGGAACATATTAAACCCCACAAAATTTAGTAATAATGACTCCTCTGAAAATACGAAGTAAAGGCCAAATGCTGTTGAGTGGCATGTAGATGGAAACTCAAGAAAAAATAATATTTATTATAAAATTAAGCTTATCATCAAATTTGTAAACATGTAAATGGTGTTAGAGACTAGATTTTTCTGTCAGTTTCTCTATATCAGTAGAAAAGGCAACAAGTGCAGAAAAATAAACAAGCAACAACGATGACCTTCCACATGCTATCTGCACTCTCAATATTTTTGTACTTATTTGACATAGCAAACTCTTAATGAAATGCATGCTGGGGTAAGGAATGGCGCTGGGGCAGATCGTTGTAACACTCTGCTGGTAAATAACATTGCTCCCCTCCTAATTCTAAGAATCATTCAGTTTCTCTAAGGAAATATATATATTTTGTTGTTGTTGTATTGTTTGTGGGAGGAGGATGAGATGTCAATTTTGAAGCAATGGAAAAGAAGGAAAGATGTAAAGATAAAAACTGGAAAGACTAATTCCAGAACTGATTTTCAAAATTGCCTGAGAGAAATAATCTATATTGTCAGAAATCAGGATAGTGATTTCCTTTGGGAGTTGCTACTAGAAGCAAAGATGAAGGAGGCTTCTAGACTAAAATGTTTAACAAAATTAGTGTACCCCCTAAAACAGTAGCTCTTTTTTTTTTTTTTTTTTTTCAGTACACGGACCTCTCACTGCTGGGGCCTCTCCCGTTGCAGAGCACAGGCTCCGGACGCGCAGGCTCAGCGGCCATGGCTCACAGGCCCAGCCGCTCCGTGACATGTGGGATCTTCCCGGACTGGGGCACAAACCCGCGTCCCCTGCATCAGCAGGCGGACTCTCAACCACTGCACCACCAGAGAAGCCCAGTAGCTCATTTTTAATGCTTCAAGAATACTTAAAAATAATTTTTTTAATGATTAATGTAAACTATGGAAATAGCACACAAAATAAGTACACAACTAATCATGGTAATTCATACCTGTTTTTTTTGTTGTTGTTGTTTTTGTTTTTTTTCGGCTGTGCCATGCGGCTGTCAGGATTTTAGTTCCCTGACCAGGGATTGAACCCAGGCCCGCTGCAGTGGAAGCCCAGAGTCCTAACCACTGGACCACCAGGGAATTCCCTCAGGTCTGTATACTCTAATCATGTGATAGAGAAGATTCTAAGATATTCCCCTAAGATCCCTGCACTGTAGTGTAAATGACTTATATAATCTCCTTCTCTTGAGTGTGGGTGTAGTCTGGAATATAATGGGATATCACTTCTGTGATTAGTTTACTAATAAGCTAACTGTGTGTTATGCAGAAGGGAGATTATTCTTGTGTGGCTGACCTAATTACGTAAGCTTTTAAAAGAAGGTGAAACATCAGAGATGGAAGAACACAAATGAAGATGAGAATTCCATCAATAGTCTATCATAGAAATCAATTAATGAAATTTATTTTGAGTTCATAGATTTTTATTTTATTGCATTTTCTCTTTAAAATTTTAATCTAATTATTATTGTTAATTATTATAGGTACAATTATCTTATTTTATTAATTTCAACTCTCACCTTTCTAATTTTCTCTCTTCTACTTTTTTTGGGTTTAATTTGATTTTCTTTTTCCAGCATCTTAAGGGAATAATTTAAGTCATTGTATTCATAATTCTTTTTTTTCCTAATATAAATACTTAAAGACACATATCTCAAGACTGTTTTAGCTATATTGAACAAATTTTGATTTACTGTGTTTCCATATTTACTCATTAAAATATTTTCTATTTTCCTGAGTATTTTTTTGTCCCAAGTGTTATTTGTAAGTGAATTGTTTAGTTTCTGTACACTTGAATATTTTAATATGCCCCTTTTTGTGAATTACTAATTTAATTATGCTGTATAAATGGACTCATACAATATGTCGTATCTGTGGATGTCTTTTTATATCTGGAATAAAATTTACAAGGTTTTTCTATATTGTAGCATGTATCATTACTTAATTCTTACAATGAATAATATTTCATTGTATGGATATAACACATTTTATTTGCTCATTTATCAGTTGATGGACATTTAGATTATTTCTACTTTTTGTCTATTAATAAACCATGCTGCTGTGAAAAAGTGAAGAGAAGTTATGGTAGACATATGTTTTTATTATTCATAGGTATATACATATGAAAATACCAAGGAGGGGAATTTCTGGATTATATGGTATCTCTATTTTTAACATTTTGAGAAACAGCTGAACTATTTCCCATGGAGTCTATATCATTTTACATTCCTACCACCAATTTCTCAACATCCTGGCCAGCTAGTTTTATGATCTGTCCTTTTGACTTTAGTCATCCTAGTAGGCATTAAATAGTGAATATACTGTGAATATCCTACTATATCAGTATCAGAGATGATCATGTGCTGTGTGTCATTTAATCTATTAATAGAGTATATTATATCGATAGTTTTTACGTATAAAACTGCCAATGCATTCTCTGGATGAAGCCCATTTAGCCGTATATACTTATTTTTATATATTGTTGGATTCATTTTTTCCGAGTATTTTTTGAACATTCTTTGTCTATATTCATTAAGAATATTGGTCTATAGATTGCTCTTATAATGTCCTTATACTAGATGGAAAATAGCCACCTGTCTTATTTCTATAGCAAGGAAACATTTTTTCACACTAATTCATGAACTCATTCTGTTCTATCATGATACATGCAGAAATAATGCAAATTTATATTAACATAGGAAAATTAATCATCATTATCATGAGGTGTTTCTTTTCAATGAAAGAGAAGCATGTAATTTCCATGTGCAGATGCACATTTAATGGGATCAGCTGTATGGTGACGGACAGAAACTACATTTTTGGTGGTGAACATGTTGAAAAGTATGCAGAAGTAGATAATATCATGTTGTACACATGGAACTTACATAATGTCATAAACTGACATTACCTCAATAAAAAACAAATCTAAAAAAAGCACACTTAAGAAGGAAATTACTGTCTTGCTTTATGGTGCTTTTAAAAATGATTTTCCTCCTTCAGTGTTGTTACTTCAAATCTAATAAATTTAAGATGTATATGTAGGGTAGTGTTTATATCTCATATGTGGTTGGCCCATAAATATTATTTAAAATATGCACAGTTTTACATTAGGGTATTATTTCCTGACCTCTCAACTAAAGTTTATAAATAACTGATTCTGACATTCTGTACATTGTAATATAAATGAGCATGGGGTACAATATCAACCTCTTACCATGACTGATCACTAACACTCAAGAATGTTTTATGTTGGAGTGGAAAAGACTTGACTATCATTGAATGGAAAACAGAAACATGATTATACTTAGAAAATAAAGGCAGTAAATGGTTCATTTGCTCTCTTTCCATTTGCAGAATTGTAATAAAAATGCCAACTAGATTGATATTTAGGCAAAAGTACATTGCAATGAAGTTCAGATTATAAGAGGAGCTGCATTAATATACAACATTCTTGTTTGAGCCTGCTTTTCTATTTCAATTTCAAGAGTACTTGGGTATTTTAATTTCAGTTATAGATACCCATTTAGCAACTCTCTTTTCTATAAAATAAATGTTAACACTTCTAAGTTATTCCATTTTACCATGTTTTCTTAGATTTTAATCTTAATATTAAAAAAAATCACAACATTTGAAAGAAGTTACAGTCCTGTATATCACACAGAGTACTGAATGCCTTCTAGTTCACACATTATTAGGCTGCTGTAGCAGCAGCTGCATAGGATTTAGCACAACATATGGTGTTGATTCTTTCTCTTTTTTAATGAAAATCTGATGTATAAATCTCTTGCAACAAACTGGTGGTGAAATGTTTAGCAAAGCTATAACACATATTACTTGATACTTAAAAATGCCACCTTTTTTTCTCGTGAGCAAAATGATGACAGACGTATGAAGGTATGCTAAAAGAAGAGCGGAAATAAAATGGAAGGGAAGAATGAGAAAAAATGTAGAATTACAAGATAATAACTAATACTCCCTAAAATGAGTCTCATAAAATAATGTTATTTTTATTGGTTAAATAATTATTTGAGCGTAATTTTAGAGTTTTTTAAAAAATTTTAAAGTATTAAGGTTGTAGTATGGTGTTTTGTGTGTTTTATTGAGGGAGGGTAGAGAGGTAGTACAGCAGCTAAAGAAAAACTACACTGTTTCAGGATGTGTTAGAATGCTAGGTAAGACATTTCAAATAAATGTTCTTAATATGAACAATATCAATTTTTAAAATATAGAAAAATTGTATTAGCAATTAAAATAAAACGAAAAGTGTCATACAGGTTCTAGCTATACATATTCCAAGAAACAAACCTTGATGAAGATTGCCTTTCTTATTCATCAGTTCCTATTTTTCTATGCCCATGGCATTTATTCTTTCTAGAAATTAACTAGTGACTTGATATCATCTCATGTAAGAACTGATTCTGACTAAAATATTTTCCTTATATTCTTGAAGATTCCCTGTTATGGTACCTGTAATCTTTCCACTTAGATGAGGAACTACTTAAAACATCTTCCAATGAAAATATATTTATCAAGAGGAGATTTAAGAAGGGAGAAAACCATCCTTTACCTCTAAAGTGATACAATGCAGGTGTTTTAAGGAAAAATAGATTTTCCTTATACATACATATATGCAGAGAAGCTTGATTCTCAATCTAAGTTTTAATCCTCATTACAACTCAAAACTAATATTTTGTTTATTAAGATGCTATCATAAGCTGTACTAGCAGCCCTTCTCGAAAACAACACTTACATCATCACCAGTGGTGGTATCTTATTTTTTAATGTCACTGGTAGATTACAGACTGGGAATTAGATGTGTTTTTTTATAACCATTTACTTAGTGCCAAGTATTCATATGTTCATGTAGTCTGAGCTTGAGAATGTTGGGAATGACAGTTTCTATTTTCAGGCTAATCTTTTCTCTCTGTTGACCAAGTAACCTTTCCAGTCTTCACTTCCTCTTTATTCAGAATAAGTCCCCATCCCCCATTCCTGACAAAAGAGAGCCTCGATATTCTGGAATAATCTTCCTCACCCTAATTTAGATGTGTCAAACCATGTCTGAATACTAGAGTGAGCGTGATTCAGCCACAAGCTGGTAACTCCACTAAGACTAGTGAAGTCAATATTAGACCCCTAAGAAATAAAGCACTTAGGGCTAGCAAAGAAGAGATTTTTAAAAAAGAAAAATACTAATATCTATTGCTGACTAGTGAATTTTTATTCATTTTATTTATAATAAACAACTTAGATCTTATCATGCCAATTGATCTTATTAAGCCAATTAATAACGCTGGTACAATATTTATAGCTGTTTCTAACAGAATTCATTTTATGTATAAATGGCCAGTCACTATTCTTGTTCTCATTATTACTACCGTTATGCCCATCCTCACTGAACACAAATAATTTACAGTAATCTGTGATCTCTCTAGAAAAGGAAATGGCATTAAGGGAAATGGCATTAAGGAAATGGCATTAAGGGAAATCACAGATCGGCAGAGAGGAAATTAATTAAATATTAAATTAAATCTTGACAGCAAGCTTTCAGAGGCAGCAAAAAATCTCCATTGATGATACAAAGCAAATACACTTAACATCTTTCCTCATCTGTAGTATCTCAATAGATACTCTACAGATCTAATACAGACCTGGATAACAGATCTAATGATCTGTCACATGAAACACCTGCTCCAAAGTTTCTTTTCTCCCAACTCCTAAAAACATGAGTTCTACAACCCAAGCTAGGAGGTAGATTTTTGCCCCTTTTTTCTTCTCTCACATTGCTTAAGAGGCTTTCTACTTCAGTTGTCTGTAACTCCAGAGTAGTTTAAGTTATTCAACTTTTTCTGAATTTCATTTTAGTGCATCTCAAGAGGCTGACATTGATCAGACTCAGAGAATCTATCTTTTAATTCAAAGACTGAGTAAAAATCTGTAAATGCCTGTGCGTGAATGCATAGTTAGGGTCAATATTACTTTTTCAGTACCCATACCTTTACACTGCACCTGACGTGTTGCACTGATAAACACTATCAGGTATTCTAGTTTGCAAAAACTGTAAGGACCACTTCAAATGCATCTCTGGGAAACTAGCTGTTGGAACTGTCCTCAAATTTATCCTGCTGAGGCTAAAGTTTTCTTATCTATAAAATACTCTTCAGGGACTTACTTGGGGGTCCAGTGGTGAAGACTCCATACTTCTACTTCAGGGAGCACAGGTTCAATCCCTGGTCAGGGAGAAAAGATCATGTATGCCATGCCATGCAGCCAAAAATAATAATAATAATAAAATACTATTCATTACTTAATTAAAAAAATAATGGGGGAAGCAGTAAAAGCCCTCAATTCCAAAGGGTGAGAAAGGTTGGGGATAGAGAGCTGTGAAGTTCTTTTAATTCGTCCAGCACAGAAAGACTGATTTACCTAGAAATACCATTTGCTTAGTTTTCATGAAGTGCTTACTTCTGCGTCTATGACCCTTTCTTCCAACCCCAGGCCCTCTTTGCCCCCCTTTGACAGCTGAGTCCTCTTCACTTGGTTCTGGATTCCAAGGCCAGGCCAGTCTAGATGGGATCTCTCTCACCTGAATATGAAAGTGATGATGATTCATATTGGACCTAACTCAGTATACATGAAGACACCGCTGGTAGAATCTATGCTTGGCCATAGTTTGGCACTTCCGGTAGAACAATACTCAGTAGCCATCCAGATTGCACTGGCCATTGTGCAGGATTTTTGTTCCAGAAGGTTGGAAAACTTACAGCGACAGTAGGCTGCTGGCCATCTTCTTCAGATTTACCAGTCAAAGTAACTATGTGCAAATGAACTGGGACAGAGTTGAAAAAAGATATAAAGAAAGCAGGAAGACCTGATTCAGAAATGAGCAAATAAAGCAGCACCTGAAATCAGCAATATAATTGAAGCAGCAACAGAATTTATCAAATAGGACATTGTGATGTTCAGTGGATTTGTGAGAGGCTATTTGCTAGGCCTTGCCTCTTAAGGACATGAGTGTTCTGTCACAGTGGATTCAACCTGAGAGGAGAAGGGGTGGTAACATGATGATGTCTCTACAGTTCCAGACACCAGATTCTCCAGGGTGTGAAGAAAAAAGTAGTTGGGCAAAATGGAACTCACAACTTACTGTTTGTCTTCTGACAAATCCTGCAGCGCAGCCAAAAAATAAATAAAGTGAATCCACTTTAAAAAATATATATGTTTGCAATAAACTAAAAGGATTGTAATGCCCTTTTGTGGAAGGTCTTAGAAATAATAGAATTATTGAATATATTAAATAGATTCTACTGATATAAAATAATAATAATGGGGGGAAAATCACTGCTGTTCTAGTCTCTGTGACATAATTAATGCAGCTTGTATCTCCCAAATCTTACCATTCTGTTTCTCTTGCAGGACCAGAATACGGTGCTGCCCTTTGCATTCTCTGCTTCCCAGCACAGAAAACACTGGCAAAGAACAGGCAAGGAAGCTGGACATTTAAGCCACTCTAAACTACAGATTATTCTTGAAGGAGAATCTTTTAAGGAACTGAGTTTTTGGTTTTACATATATAGTAATGAATATATACAACTGAATTTTACAGTTATTTTTAAAGAGTTGTATAAATGTTTTCTTAACTGAGAGATGACTGATTTTACTTTTCCTGTTTTCACTTGCATTCATTATGACGTTTTTAAAATTATAAGCCTTGAATCAATATACTTATGTGAGTGTTGATAAAAGTAATCATTTCTAAGCTTGTTTGTCTCATGCCATAATATATACACATATTTCAAGATATTGAATTTATAGAAAATATATAGAAAAATATATGGAAGTGAATATTCAGAGAAAAAATCACTACTGATCACACCTCGTCATATTATAAGATATGACAATTTCTCCTAACTATTGTCAATACAAATGCTATTAATGCATTTGTATATGCAATGAAACTTTTGAAAATTCATGTAGGAAAATTATATCAGACAGCTCACAGATTAGATTGTACAAATATTGAGTACATTAATGATTATTCATTAAAAACAATCCTAGGTAAAAACAGTAATAAGATGTATTAAGCCAATCCTTTGAAGTAAAAAGTAATGGCATATAGGGTGTTAATAGACATTAGAGACATAAATTAAAGTGATTGGGCTAACTAAGGCTATAATGCCACACTAGCAATTCAGATTATTATGAGTGTTTTGTAGTGTCAGCCTGGGAATGCTCAAGGAAGTATATTCCAAACTTCCTTAATGATAATGTCACCAGACGAGATAGCTAAACGTAATGATTATGAGAACTCTGCCCCAAGAGATTCTCATTCAGTAGATGTATTGTGACATTGTTATCTATAGTGTACCTGTAGTCCTCCTGGGGACTCTTCAGGCAAGCTTGAAAATCACCAAGGCTAAGAGGTCTGTGACCTTGGCGCACTCTGAGCCTTTTAATCTTCCTCATTTGTACTTAAAGTTTGTGAAATAGGTTATAATTGTCAGATTATATAAACTATTTGTTTTATTTTACAGCATTTGCTCACCTGGTCTTATTTGTGACTAACAACTCTGTGAACTACTTGATATATATTTCATATATTCTTTACTTGGATTTAAGGATGCACATGCGTTCTCAAACTTAATGTGCATGAGGATCACTTGGACAAATCATTAAAATGCAAATGCATGCTCTGCCACCTAGATTTTGATTCATTTGGTCTCTGATGGGACCTAGGAATTCACATTTGAAATAAGCACTCCTGCTGATTCTGACGAAAGTGCTGTACAGATTATATATTCAGAAATCCCACTGTAGAGGACTGATGAATTAAAATCACAGTAACTGTTGGAAATCCACCTAAATCTAAACAAACCCTGTGGAAATACTTCTGTGTTTGGAGCTTCCTACCAGCTGCCAACGGATTACCTGAATTTTACTATAAATGGTGCACTTGAATGTCATAAGACATTATCTTTATTCATTGGAATTATTTTGAGATTCATTCTATTTAAAAGACACTACAAGGAGGGCTTCCCTGGTGGCGCAGTGGTTGACAGTCCGCTTGCCAATGCAGGGGACACGAGCTCGTGCCCCGGTCCGGGAAGATCCCACATGCCGCGGGGCGGCTAGGCCCGTGAGCCATGGCCGCTGAGCCTGCGCGTCCGGAGCCTGTGACCCGCAACGGGAGAGGCCACAACAGTGAGAGGCCTGCGTACCACAAAAAAAAAAAAAAAAAAAAAGACACTACAAGGACAGAACTTCTAGGTGATTTAATTAAGACAAAACTCCTATTATTTGCTATTTAGGTAAACTATTTTATTTTTAATGTCCAAGCAAAATAATTGTTTGCAATTATACTCTTTACCAATGTATCAAAAACTCCACAAAGAAACTGGTATTATATTTTCCTACAGGAAATCTTGCAATTTTGCAGTTCACATTTTTAGTTAGGTAAAACACAACTTTCATTACTATGCACAGTGAGAATTTAAATGTTTCTGATCCTTTCTGCAATAAAATGTTATGTACATGCTTTAAGACAGTTGAATTACTATGCTTCTCACTAATGATGGAGTAAAATTTTACATGAATGTGTTATAATATTTCTGAATCTCATTAAATAAATTCATAAATAAATTCATAAATAAATTCATAGAATTTTATTTTAGAACAATAGCTATCATCTCTTAATTGTTATGATCCTGAAACACACCAAATGCATTTCACTTGGTCAAATTTGCATTGTAACTTATTTTAAATGTTTAATCTTAGACATCTGAGTTATTAGAAGGGTTGATTCAAAAATCGAATGTGTCTGGCTTGCAGAAGAAGAAACTGTCAATCCTATAATGATTAAAATAATGGATTAACAAATGTGCTAACCATATAAACAGTGGCTTTTTATATTGGTGTATCAGTGTTTTAAATTAGGTAAAATTTGTCAATGTGATCAGCTTTGTCTTTTTTACTTTCAGATGATATAGTCCAGTTTAATGAGGAATAATAACACTGGCTTTCTCACAGAGTTATTACCACAATGCAATCAGCAAAGTATGTTAACAATTTGGATAAACAGTCCTTGTGTGTGTGTGTGTGTGTGTGTGTGTGTGTATGAAAGTGCACATATGCCTGTGTGCACACAGAGTACATGTTTAATTATAATATTGATATTTTAAAATACAGTTATATTTATCTGTGTGAACACATTTTATTTCTATTTTGAACAGAGTGTTATTAATTCAACCACGCTATTGACCATCTATTTCTGATTTCCTAAATAATTATTTTAAACAGAAGTCATGTTCCTTTATCTAGGTTGGTTTTCCTCATCGAAATTGTGTGTAGAAGAATAATATCTTGATGAGAAAAAGAAGAAAGACTGCACAGTCTAACCCTAATTTTAGAGGGATAGCTTTTTATATTCATCCCTGACATCAAAAGAGGAGGTATCATAACATTTTAAAGCTTGAGTTTTTTATTTGACCGAGATTAGAAAATAAGGAACTCTGGATTTTGTACTTGTTTACCTGAAAACATCAAATTTAATACAACTCAAAAGATATATTATATTCTAGTTTACTTTTCATATGTCATTGTTATAGTCAAATGTTCTCTTTTTTCCAAGAAGATAAAGTTTTCCTTTGTGAATATATTTTTTTAACTTTTCATTTTATATTGGAGTATAGTTGTTTTGTTTTGTTTTGTTTTGTTGCCACACCGTGCGGCTTGTGGGATTTTAGTTCCCTGACAAGGGATCGAACCCAGGCCCTAGTCAGTGAAAGTGCAGAGCCCTAACCACTGGACCATGAGGGAATTCCCTGGAGTGTAGTTGATTAACAATGTTGTGTTAGTTTCAGGTGTACAGCAAAGTGGTTCAGTTATACATATACATGTATCTATTCTTTTTCAAATTCTTTTCCCTTTTAGGTTGTTACATAATATTGAGCAGATTTTCCTGTGCTATACAGTAGGTCCTTGTTGGTTATCCATTTTAAATACAGCAGTGTGTACATGTCAATCCCACACTCCCTAACCATTCCTTCCCCCCACCCTTCCCCCCTGGTAACCATAAGTTTGCTCTCTAAGTCTGTGAGTCTGTTTCTATTTTATAAATAAGTTCATTTGTCTCATTTGTTTTTCGATTTCACATATAAGGTATATAATACAATATTTCTCTTTGTCTGACTTACTTCACTCAGTATGACAATCTCTAGGTCCATCCATGTTGTTGCAAATGGCATGATTTCATTCTTTTTAATGGCTGAGTAATATTCCATTGTATATACGTACAACATCTTCTTTATCCATTCCTCTGTCGATGGACATTTAGGTTGTTTCCATGTCTTGGCTATTGCAAACAGTGCTGCAATGAACATTAGGGTGCATATATCCTTTCAGACCATGTTCTTCTCTGGATATATGCCCAGGAGTGAGATTGCAGGATCATATGGTAGCTCTATTTTTAGTTTTTTAAGGAAACTTCATATTGTTTTCCATAGTGGCTGTACCAATTCACATTCCCACCAAAAGTGTAGGACGGTTCCCTTCTCTCCACACCCTCTCCAGCATTTATTGTTTGTGGATTTTAAAATTTGTATGGAGACACAAAAGACCCTGAATAGCCAAAGCAATCTAGAGAAAGAAAAACAGTGCTGGAGGAATCAGGCTCCCTGACTTCAGATTATACTACAAATCTATAGTCATCAAAACAGTATGGTACTGGCACAAAAATAGACATATAGGACAATGGAATAGGATAGAAAGTCCAGAAATAAACCCACACACCTATGGTCAATTAATCTACGACAAAGGAGGCAAGACTATACAATGGGGGAAAGACAGTGTCTTCAATAAATGGTGCTAGGAAAACTGGCCAGCTACATGTAAAAAAATGAAATTAGAACATTCTTTAATGCCATACACAAAAATAAGGTCAAAATAGATTAAAGACCTAAATGTGAGACCATAAACTATAAAACTCTTAAAGGAAAACATAGGCAGAACACTCTCTGACATA
Source organism: Orcinus orca (assembly GCF_937001465.1). Classification (NCBI taxonomy): domain Eukaryota; kingdom Metazoa; phylum Chordata; class Mammalia; order Artiodactyla; family Delphinidae; genus Orcinus; species Orcinus orca. The sequence continues at coordinate 30,050,966 of NC_064569.1, read as the reverse complement.
AATTGCAGCAATATCTTTTTCGATCCATCTCCCAGAGTAATGGAAATAAAAACAAAAATAAAGAAATGGGACCTAATTAAATTCAAAAGTTTTTGCACAGCAAAGGAAACCATAAACAAAATGAAAAGACAACTCACAGAATGGGAGAAAATATTTGCAAATGATGTGACCAACAAGGGATTAGTCTGCAAAATTTACAAACAGCTGATGTGGTTTAATATCATCAAAACAAACAACCCAAACAAAAAATGCGCAGAAGACCTAAATAGATATTTCTCCAAAGAAGATATACAGATGGCCAAGAGGCACATGAAAAGATATTCAACATTGCTAATTAGTAGAGAAATGCAGATCAAAACTATTGGTACAATGAGATATTACCTCACACCAGTCAAAATAGCTATCATCAAAAAATCCACAAACAATAAATACTGGTAAATATTATTTTTATTTTGTATTATAAGTAATTGTTTTTAATAGCTAAGAATTAATACATTTATAACAATGTCTTAAAAACAGAGAAAAATCACAATTTGTGAGAATTTAAAGCCAAAATAGATCTATTTATTTCTAAAACATAAAATTGAAAAATGATTATTATTACAAGTATTCAAGTGCGGCATGAGCAGTGTTTAAAAAGATTTATAGACTTGTATTTCATTTAATATAGGAAATCATTCTAGATACTTATTTGTCCAGGGGATTAGTTAAACAAATGTCCCTAACCTATTTAAATTTGTCATCTCAATTGAAGACAGGTCTCAAGAAGTGAATTAGTGGACTCTGAAACACATGGACACACTTTGTGACCGTCCTATTATTAGAAGCTAAAAGGTAATTACAAATCGCAGAGGTGGCAGCGGCTCGAAGGGGTCAGGTTAGAAAGACGAGGAGAAAAATTATGGTCTAATTTTTTTAAAAAAGGATGTGTGTTTAAACCCAATTGAGTTATTTAATGAGTAGATTTAGAGAAAAGATGGTACCCTGTCACACCACTTTAGCATACTGAATAGCTCAAGGGGAAAACGTTGCTAGGAAGCTTTAATTAATTTCCTTCATCTAATTCTCTGTTAACACTAAACAAGCCACTGTCACATGCATCATATGAATTCCAAGGACAAAGTAAAAGCCATTTAAAAGTAGTCATATCCCAATAAGGTTATTAAGAGACCATTTCTAAGTTCCTCATTGAAGTTAATGCATTTAACACTAATACTGTTCAAAATCCATATTACAGTCCAGCAATTTCATAAAATATTGACTGCTTTGGTGTGTCCTTATATACTAATGTATTATATTTTTAAGTAACTTAGTGAGGCAAAAGTCCAGGTTATTTAGTTTCAGCTTGTTGTGAGAGATTGCAACTCCTGTAACAGCTTTAAATTGCAATAGCTCAAGCCTTTGGGTATATCAGTTTCTGTCTCTAAAATTGAGTGCCAGCATCACAGCCTCTGTATTTTGTCTAGAGCTTTTCTCTCTCAGGGTTATGCAAAACAATAGGAGATTAATGGGGTAACATAGTAAAAAGTTTTATGAATGATAAATATTATCCCTATTTTTCTGTAGGAGAAATGGAGTCATATGTAGGTTAAGTAACCATTAAAAGTGTTATAGAAAAGGATCCATTTATGCTGCATTTAACTGCATTCCAAGCACTTATTCTTTGCTAATCTCCTTAACTGTCACTTTGCGTGCCAAAGGTGAGGTACGTATCCTGTGTAAACATATGCAAATTTTGAATCATTTAAGCTGTCTTTTCAAATATTGATCAATATATCAAGTTTGATGATCAAAAACCAGAATTTTCCTTACTCTTTGCCAAAAAGCCCCTTTTAGTGAGATTTTCTTTAATGTAATGAGGCGGGGCTGGGGGGAGGCATAGGTTTGCATATAAATGTATTTCCCATCAGTAAACTTACTTCCCCAAACATCTAGTACTATCTAGTACTGAAAACCTGGTGTAGAAAGAATGTCAAAGTCCATGCTGGAGAATAAAATCCTTCCCCACTGAAAACTGTAGAGCAGGTCTGAAGGGAATGACATCTCTCACTATCTTAAGGAAATTCTTTTTCTTTTCTTTTTTCCTGTCAAAATGCAGCTTAATTCAGTATGAAGACTATGTATAGTGGCTTGTTGCTTAAGGTCCTACAATGTTTTTTGCATAATGGTAATAAAGTGTTTTATGATACATTTTTCCATTAAGACTTTGGAAGAATATATTGTTGGCATAATGGGTAGAATGAGAGAGTATCTTACAGCATACGGCAAGATGACGTGGGAAAGTTAAAGTAAAAGAAATAAAAATATCATTGTATATTATTTTACATGAAATAAAATTTAATTAATAACAATAATTTGTAAAGTGATGAGCATAGCCAAACATAAATGTGAGTGAAATGAAACTAATATCAGAGACTAAAGAGAACTCTTCATAGATTCACTCTTCTGTAGAAATTGAAGACAGATAAAGGGAAGAGGGCATGGAGAGAATCAAGTTTTTAATTTTCATACAAAACATTAAAAATCCATTGATATCAGATAAGTTCTTTGTATTTAGACCTCCAATGTGTGTGGTGGGAGCTATTTCAATGTTCCTAAATTCTTTCTCAATGAATTTCAGATTTCCTCTACATATATTGAAGAGAAATGTCATGAATTTTTTAAAGAAATTAGCTCAAATGGAAAATAAGAAGAAATGGAGAAGAAAGAGAAGACAGAGGAGGTGAAGGATGAAGAGAAGAACAAGGGAAAGCACATCATTAATATCTATGAAAACATATGGTCAAGAGAAAAATACACTCCCCCTACAAAGCACTGGGGAGATCAGTGTTCGGCCCTCTTTCTGCCAGTTTACTTTGAAATTGTTTTGTCCAATTTACCTTAGGCTAGCCATGTATTTCCTCCCTACTTTACATACGCATGGAAATTGCACATTTTCTAGGATTGGGCTGAAACAAGTTGTGTCTTGAACACGTGGCAAATTTCCTACTCTCTTCTAAGCAAAGTCAAAATATGCCAAGAAAATATACCACATGGAGGTATAACACAACACAGGGTAAGGTGCATTTGGAAGCAAGCAAAGACTTTCCTAACAGATGAAAAACTTTCTAGAGCCCAGGCCTCCTGAAAAAGAAAGTTCAACATGAATATAAAGAGAGGAAGAGGCTGCTATGGAATGAGCTTAAAAGAGTAGGAAGGGATCATATCAAGAAAAAAAAAAAACCTGAAATTATTCTTAGTTTGCAGTTTTATTAAGTAGAAAAGAGAAACTGTGGAAATACCTTACATGTGATAACAGTAGGATGAGTTCGTGTTTCTGTAAACTGTTTCCTTTGCAGTCTGAATACTGGATTGGAAAGCAAGAAAAAAAAAAAAGGAATTCAGATCAACAAGTTAAGGGTCATTTCAGCAGTTAACAGAAAGATAGTGGCAGCTGGAAAGAGGTGACAGTAGAAATGGAGAAAATAAATAATGTAGGAGGGAGAATAAAGAATTTTTGGTGCTTTGTGACAGGTGGGCAAAGGTGTCTTGCGTGATAACTGTATTAATGGAATGTCAATCCATTTACTAAGAAAGAGATTCAGGAATAGGAGAGATTTTGATGGAATAATATCACAAGTTAAGTTTGGGACAAGTAAAATTTGAGTGGAGCTGTCCAACTGTCTGCAAGATATTACCAAGTAGAAAAAATAAGATTTCTGGGCTATAAAGAAAGTATGTGAGTACAATGGGCTTATAGACAAGCAGAGGTACTGGATAAATTGGGTTTAAAACCTTGACCATTTACAAACAATTTTCCTAATCAAAGGATTATACCTCAGTTTCTTCACCTGCAAAAGTGGGATTGCAGTGGCACCTCTTGACATTGATCTTAGAGGATTATTGTGGAAATTCAATGAGATATTATATGCAAGACACTTGTCATACGTCTAGAGTTTTATACATATTCACGAATGTTAGCTATTATTGCCATCACTGTCATCACCATTTAAACATCTGGGGATGTATGACTTTCTTAAGAAGAAGAGATGTCTCGAGATTAAACGAGCAACCTCAGCATTGGAATACAGTTAGGGGAGGAGAATCCAGAACACAAAACTGAGTAATATGGGCAGCATTGGAAGTACATGTATAACTATGAAAATGTTATGCAATAGATATGAAAAATTTTCAGAGTCCAAAGAAAATGAGGGTTGAAAAATGTCCACTTTATTTAACAATAAGGACATATTGAATACACTTGCAAAGCAAATTAAAAAAATATATAAATGTATCATTGGCATGGCTTAGGCATGAAATTTTTGGAGAGTAGCTATGCATAAGTAGCCACCAGTAGTAGATAACTAATATTAGCAAAATTTTTTGTGCATAGCAGATGGCACAGTTTTGGGAATTGAAGAGAACAAAAGGAGAAGAAAAAGAGAGAAGCTGACAAATTTATCAATTAATTAATTGGAGAAATAATCTTGCCATTTTTTGGAAGAGAGCAAGCTTAGGGTTATAAGAGAGGCATATGGTCACATAATCCTTTAGATAGGCAAATATTGGCAATGGCTTTCTTCAGTGGAGTAGAGATGAGTAATATGATCTCTATGAACTGGTAGGACTAAGAAAAATTTCTGTTTAAAGTTGGAACAACTTATTTGGTCAATGATCCATACTGTTCCACACATGGAAATGTTGTAAAATATCAGTCAGATATCAATCATATAGATCCAACATCATTCCTTAAAGAGAGACATTTTACAATGACTCAATCTTGGAATATTTATTCCTCCATATTTCAGAAATTCCTCCATATTTCTACTTCAAAAAGAATCCTCCTCATCAGCAGTTGTTCATGTTTGTCTCATCAAATTAACCAAAATCCTGCTTATTAGCAAACCTCACATGAATTATCATACTATTTCTCTCCTTTTCTTCATTAACAAACATCTTGAGAAAACTTCCTACTTTAAATTTCTTCTACTCTTTCTTTTTCACCTTTGTTAATTTTTCTCCATTTGCCTCTTAAATGTGAACATTCCAGTAGATTTTTTTTTCTAGCTTATAGTCTCTCCTCATTCTACATATTCTCATGCAGCAATTTGATCTTCAGCCATGTTTTCAGTCTGGATGATATGCAGACACGTTCAGCTCAGACTCAAATCCAACTGCTAACATTTTTAGTTCCAAACCAGGAGGTAGGAGGCTGACAGTGAAAATAAGTGGAAAGTCAGACAAGTAAACTGCCCCTGAAACCAAGGCTTCCCTGAAGGCCTATGATGGTATATTTATCCCAGATCCCAAGGTTGAATAGCCTTAGAGGGAATAGGAGACAATATTTTGTACTGACACAAGATGGTCAGCTGGAATCGATATTTTGGATGAAACTGGGACTTTGAAAGTGTTATACCTTTATGGAAAAATCAGCAGGAAATAAAAAGTACACGTGTTTACATGACAGAAATCTTCCAAAATGGCCTGAATGCTAGATGGAGAATGCAAAGCAAGCTCTCGTGAAAAATCATATACGGTAATTCTGCTCTTTTTCAGGATTTGGGTTTTAAATTTACGTTACTCATAGAGTCAAGGAAATACAAACTCAAAAAGTTAAAGATATGACTAATTGGTATCACTCCAGAAACTTAATAGAAACAAAAGAAAATATTTTCCAGATTAGCCATTCTGATTGGTATAAAGTGTTATTTTGCCTTTTCCCCAACATCTAGGGAAGTTAAGCACCTTTTCATATATGTATTGGTTATTTGGATATCTTTGTTTGTAAAAGCCCTGTTCAAGTGTTTTGTTCATTTTTTCTATGATTTATTCATAGAAATTTATTTGAATAAATTCAAATTTATTCAATTTCTTAGTAAATATTTATGTGTATCTTACAAATATATGAATTGCAAATATAGTTTCCCATGCTGAAGCTTGCCTTTTTAGACTCTTAAAGGTGTCTCTTGATAAGTAGAACATCTTTATTTTATGTAGGTAAACTTGTATTTTTTTTCCTCTATGCTTAGTGGTTTCTGAATTTAAGAAATCTTTCACACTCAACAGAATAGGTAAAATGAAAAGAAAAACAGTATCAAGTGTTGGCAATTTTATGGAACAACTGAACATCTAGTGTTCATTGACCCAACTATTTTGGAAAACTGTCAGTATTGTACTAAAACTGAACAATATTATTCAATATTACCCAAAAATTCCACTGTTAGTTAAGTAACCTATTTATAGAAATTGCTATACATATTTACCTAAAACTTTGAACAAAACTATTGGTATCAACACTACATATAATGTAGCCAAAAAATGGAAACAACCCTAATGTCCATCAGTAATAGAATGAATACACAGATTTTGCTACAGTCACACAATGGAATGATAAGGAATAAACTGGGTACACACACATAGTAGTTCAATAAATTATTATTATTTTGTCTTGAGTATGCTAAGACTCTTTCTTTATTCAAAAGGTCTAATAATTTCACTTTGGATATAGCTTGGCATTGATTATGACTACATTTACTAGGCAGCTTTAGATATTTCTTTATTTCAATAAATAGTTACAGGAGTACACAGGTTTGAGAATATTTTTGTTGTTGTTGTTGATTTATTTTTTAACCACTATGGGAAATACTTAAGTATTTTTATACATACAGAGAAAAGAGCACCTGATAAGAGAACTAAAAATGTAGAAGAGAGAAAGTCCTAAATATAGGGCAATATTTCAGTACTGAAACAGATGGAAGAAGATAGAATCCAATGCAGAGACAGTTGATATAACCTTGCAAAAGAAATGAGCACCCAGCCTTTGGAACTGAGGAAAAGGAAGCATGTAGTTGAGTTTCTGAATAAAAAATACTATGTGGTTGACAAAGAAAATACCTATCTTATGTCTTCTGACCCTAATAATTCTAGTGAAGTACAAGGCAAGGTCAAGAGCTGAGAAAGAGGATAGAAGTGACATAGAGGTTACTCTATATTAATGACATCTTTCAATAGCTAATTCATGGGAAGCTTTAAGGTATGAGCAATTTGAACAGAAGCGTAGTTCAAATGATTGGTGAGGGTTTAATAGAGAGCTGTGATCAAAAAACAAGTATCGAATCAGAATGAATGGGTTTGAAACCCACTTCTACCACTTCCGTATTTTGTGACTTTGAGTGTCAGCTTATTCATCTGTAAAATGAGAGTAAAAAAAATGATATTCCTATAGGATTACTATGAAGATACAAAGAAATAATAAGAGGTAAAATGATAGACACACTATCTTAATTACTTGCATTTTTTTTTTTTTTTTTTTTTTTTTTTTTTTTTGGTTAGTCAGTGGATCTATAGTGACAGGATAAGAAAGTAGAGAGATTAATAGAGTAAGAAAATGGCAATGGGTCAAGCCTCATGATATATTCACTTTTATTTTTTTAGATCAAAAGTCAGTGAAGTAAGGAGTGAAGGAGATAAAAGGGTAAATGGTTTTAGTAAAACAAAAAAGAAGTAGATTAGCAGTCATCATTTAAGATATGGCAAAATTATGCTTGATGGCAATGTAAAAAAAATTGCTAGAAAATGGAAAATTGTTTGTAAAGATTCTTAGTGGATTCAGGATGCCTTCACCTACATACCTACTCACTTTTTAACCAACCTCTATGTGTGCTTTGCACCTAACACTCAAATGACTTCACTTTGCTAAGATCTGATATCTAATTTTATTTGATCTAGCAACAACATTCAATAGAGTTGAACTCTTTTTCCTTTTTAAAATACTCACATTTCTTGACTGGCCTCCAAGTTTGTACATTTTTTTCACAGTCCTCCTACATCCTTGTCTGCTCCATCACTATCTTCTATGAAAATACGGCCGCCTTTCCAATGATCCCAAATACTGAATTTGGGGGTCTTCAGTGTATAGGTGGTATAGTTTACTTAGTTCTTGGGAAAAAGTGTGAATTGAGAACAGGAGAGCCCAAATCTATATCCAGAGCAAATTTAATATTCAGAATTGCTTAGAATGGAAGATTCTATCTTTCTCTACTATAATGCTGGCTGCTTGAATCAGTAAGAATAGCCATCGATCTCCAAGGCTTCCTCTTTCCCATGGTAGGGAGAATAATCATGATTTACTCTTTCTGTAGTCTCCAACCCAGCCCTTACTAAAGTGTTCTAAATAATCCATATGTATTTTCCCTAGAACTCCTTAGCCCTAAGCTTCTTGCATTATTCTTTTCAGGCCATTGATCTCATGGCAGAGTTCTCTACCACAGCACAGAATTTAGAGTATTTCCACACATCAGACATACATATTGAATATCTAAGTGTATTGCTTGTATCTTTGCCTATTAGGAGTATTTCCCATCACCAAAACCCTGGTCATCCCAGGGAGAGAGGGGGCACTGCAATGAGATAGTAGTTAATTTTCCATAGTGGCGCTAGACCATGCCAAACTTTCAACCAGGCCTTTGTCTTTTCCACCTCTATCTATACAACTTCTGGTTGTAGAGAATCCCTTAAAACTCTGCCTAGCATCCTTACCTACCTCAGATATATTTATTACCATCAGATCTGCTGGATTGTATACCTAAGTGGTAGGCTGCAATATCATGTAGCACCCTCTCTATGTTTCACTCAAATCAAGTTATCTTCTAAAATACCACATAAAAACACCAGAACAGTAACCACAAGCCCTCTAAAATTCAAGTGGTCCACTAAAAACCACACCTCATTTTTTATAGGCTGGAAGTTCAAAGTATAACAAGTATCATAAATTAGGAGAATTTCCTCTAATGTCACAGAGCACTAGACTCACAAAAACGTCACAAATAACTGCAGATGGATGAATCTTTGAAATTTTATCTCTCACCCTCTGGTTTGCCTGTGTCTTAGTAGATAAGACTACATGCTACTTACTGCTTCCCTGGTCTAATGAGTATATCACTAATATAGTGAATCAGCATGTTGTTTTCTGGAACATCAAAATGGTCTAGGTCCTAGTGAACTACAGAGCAAGAGACTTAACAGGGTCTGGTGAAAGTTAAAGGTTTGAAAACTGAGTGGAAGAAGTAGGAAAATTCTTATCAACAGTCTTATGCCTCAAGAGATGAAATTCTCATCACTCCATCAGACAAATGAGTGAGAATAAAAATGTTGTCCAAAGGTGACTGAAATCTAGAATGAATGGTAAAGGAAGTATAAGATAAATATCAACTTTGATTCTAGGATCACCTGTAACATCAAGGAATATATTGAAGGATATTGACATTGACCTCTACTCTGAGGGATTGTAGTTGCTCCTTCTTTCTTGAGATAGAATTCAGGGCTTCTTTTACTAATAACAGATCTGTATATCATAAGAGTGTATGCTATTTAATTGGCATGAAGGGTAAACTGTTACAGACCGAGTCAATACACCACTCATAGTTACTTGGGTCTCATTCATTTCCCTCACTTCCAGAGTGAAGGCAATGATTTTAAAATCCTGGCTCCAGTGACTGCCTCTCATCTCTGAACACCGTAAGTTGTCCCAGGGTGCCAAAGGACCAGGGATGGATATTAGACATGACCACCTGTGTGCCCTCCAAGGCATGAGCTACAGCAGCTCCAGCATCCAGTCCACCTGAGCTGGACTCATGTCCAACTGAAAATTCCTGCCTTCCTAGTGGCCCAGTTTAGGTGAATTAATGCCTCACAAAGATTTTTGATTACAAGAGACAGGAGGTGGAAAGCAACTAACAGAAATGTCTTTACTTTCTTCCGTCAAGGAACTGCTCTATGTGGTGCTGTGTAATCTCATGGAGATGTTCCATAACTGAGCAATCGTACTTGTTTTTTTGAAACTATGTTCAGTTTGATAAAACATGACATTTTATTTCCTATGCCTCTTTTTCTACACTTTTGCTTTCAGTTGATTACCACTCCTCCAACAATAATTGAATATGTAAGATTTTCCTCATGTTCTGATTTCTAGGAAACCAAGGCTAAGACATGATGCTTATCAGACAGGTAGGTAAGATAAAATTGAGGGCAAAGTAGAAACTATTTAAGCATTCTATAATCCTATGATTATCTGAGGCACAGAATTTGTGCCTTTAGTTACACTTGCATTCCAAGCCCCACAATATTATTGAGACTATAGGCCATACCTAAAACAGCAGAACTATGAGTCTTTACTACAGGAAAGACTTTTACAATTATGTTTTCCAAAAACAGTTTTTCTAGTGTGAACAGGTGCAACAAATTAATTTTTCTTCTTGTAAATTTATAAAAATATTGCAAATAACCTGTCAGTTATGACCTTTAGAATGATATTGACCTTTTAATCTCATAATGGTGAAAAAGTCATAAAGTATAGCTGCACATAAATTGTATTTCAACCCTACCCACCCGTGAGAATTGATAAAACAATAAGCAGAAAAATACAGAGTTGTTCAGTACAATCACATACCGGGAGTAATGGACACTGAGAGTGTTTAATGGACAATTAATTATTTTTCACATCCAGAAAAGAAACATGTGTGTGAGAATCTTGCTGCTCTTGTCTGTATATAAACTAGGTTTCTACACAATGTTCGGCAACATGCAGACCTAAGTTCAAGAGGCCTGTACTACTGTTAGAATGAATGTGAAGAAGACAGTGTTATAATGAAAAATATATGAAACAGTGAAAAGTTCATGCCTACTTAAAGGCAACCTTATATTACATTGAAGTTTATGTACCAGTACTAATGAAAAGGGGCAATAAAAGAGGTTCTTTTATGCTAAATTAAAGAATAGATGTATATCAGAGACTCTTTCTTGTTAAAGCTTTAGCAGAGGATCACCAAAATGATCTCTCTTTCAAGAGAATACCTGCATTACACATAGTCAGCAACTGGATACCTGTATATCTATGCTAAAACTCCAGACATGTTTCCCTCAAGTTCTCTGGCAGGGATAGAGGCTCCAAAGCCACCTGTTTGAGCTACTAAACCTCCTTTATGTCGCACCAGGTTCAAGGCTCTTGATCAAGTAGCCAGTTACTTCTGGAAGGTAAAGGAATTGTGCAACGATGTAAAGGGTGCTTATACCTTTCTGCTCCCAGCCTCTTAAACTTCAGAATTTTTTTTTTTTTTGCCACACCTCGTAACATATGGGATCTTCCGCAACCAGGAATCAAACTTGTGCCCCCTGTAGTAGAAGTGTGGAGTCTCAACCACTAGACAACCAGGGAAGTCCCCAATTTCAGAATTAAAGCCTTGTTCCAACCCACAGTCCTGTCTCTAGCATAGTTGACTCAATTCATAGATATTTTAACCAGTGAGTCAGGGAATTTTTAAGAAATAGCCTTATAGACTTTGGGGTAAAAGACCTGGAATCAATGAGATATGTGGCGTTAAGTCTTTTCTGGATGGAAAGGTAGGTAGGGGCAACTCAGTTTGAACTCTTGGACATGTTAGAGTGTGATACGGAAATAGATGAGCCAGACAACATTCAGGGGTTACCAACTAGTAAGGAGCCCTGTAATATAAATAAAATAATCTAATGTGATATCAGTGAACTGATATCATTTACTCTTATAAAAATGACAAACTGTAACTTAGGCCCACTCTAACCTAAACAGAGCACGTCATTAAAGACAATTAATGTTCTTTGCTAACTCCTATTTCTTCTGTTGGCCTTTCACATTTCCCAGTCTCAATCTGCATAGTCATGCAGAGCCTGATTCCTACACCAGCCACTAACAGAAAACAGGAGCCAATGGGCACAGTCATTTTTAATTCCCAAACATGTTTAACAAGAATGAATGGTATATTTAATTATTTACATTTAAACCATTACTATGTTTTTTGAGAAAAATGTATCAAATAAAATGCAAAGAAAAATTAAGAGAATATGGAAACTGCAGTCAAGTTTAAAACATTTTCCTACTGAGGTAAGTCCAATTACAATTACAAAAGAAAAGAAAAATGGCAAAAGCAAAGTTTCAAACTTACCAGTAGAATAAAATTTGGAACCCTGCCTATGTACGTTACCTCTAACTTTAATGAGTATGGGTGTTTTCTGACTCATGCGTTCCATGTATTAATAATGGATAAATGCAAAATTATAAGCAGTACCAAATAAGCAAAAATGCTAGGATACACTTAAATCTCTTAAGTATTTATAAAGGAATTGTTATAGTAATTTCATTAACTGAAAGTCAATTTATCCATACTCCCACCAAATGAATTTTCAACACTATCAAAAGATTATGAGTTTGAATTAGGATTTTTAAACTATTGTGCTATGACAAAGTTAACTCATAGTATGTAATCCAGGAAGCTCATTGTTTCTATGAAATATTTCTTGCCTACAGCTCCCACATTATAATGAGAACTACAATTGCAATATTCCTCTTACTTATCCCTTTTCATCTATACATGCTTATTTTTTCCCTACGAAAGTGATGACTTCTGCTGGCCTAATCTTTTAGTTTGTTTAATTTGATATGAATGTATCTTTCCTTATTAGATTGCTCTAAAAGACGATATTTTATGTTACATTTCCAAATTGTGTGTGTGTGTGTGTGTGTGTGTGTGTGTGTCTGTGTATGTCCTCAATTATCCACATAATTTCTAAGGCCAGCAAACAAACCCTTGAGTCATCATCTGACCCAAATTCTAGAAACACCTCATTGTCATTTGATGGATCATAATATTTTATACCAATGACTATAGGTTGTTTTGTTGTATATGTTTTATTTGTTATATACATCATGTGAAGTATGATAATGATTATAAGAAGGCATGATAATTTTTTTATTAAATGGACTTTTCCAAATGTCATCATTAATAAATCAATCTATAGATTTAACACAATCTAAATTAATACTGCAGAAAAATATTTATTATTTTTGTAGCAATTGACAAGTGATTTTAAATATTTTATGAAAATGCAGAGGACCCGGAAAAGCCCAAATGACTTTCAAAGAGAAAAAAAAAGTTGGAACACATGTACTACCTGATTCCGAGATTTACTCTAAACATACTTTATCACATTGGTATGGTATTGGTGTAAGTATAGAAATATAGATTAATGTAACAGAATATCAAGAAATAGATACACTCATACATGGTTAATTAATTTTCAACAAAAATGCCAGTGGAGAAAAGGATGCTTTTAGAACAAATCCTTTTGGAACAAGTAGATATCCGTATGAAACAACAGGTAAATAACCTCAACTTTTACCTAATCAAACAGAAAATTAGTTCAGAATGGATCATAGACCTAAACAGTAAACACTAGGAATAACAAGTAACTTTCTAAACTGGATAAGCAACTGCTAATATTTTTTTTTAACATCTTTATTGGGGTATAATTGCTTGCTAATATTTTATGTAATGGTGAAATTATAAAATTTACTCTTATGTTTGGGCACAAGAAGGTTTTTCCACTCTCACTAATTCTATTCAAAAATAAACTAGAAATACTAGTTGGTGGAATTAGGCAAGGGAAAGAAATAAAGACTGTGTAGATTGGATAGAAAGAAATACAACTCTCTTCATTCACAGCTGACCTGTTTGCGTACATTGACTATCTTAAGGAATCTATTTTAAAAGCTACTAGAGCTTGCAAATTTGTTTAGCAAGGAAACAGAGTACAATATTAATATACAAAAGTCAATTGTTTTTCTATATACTAGCAAGGAAAAATGGGAAATTGAACATTTTAAAAATACCATTTAGAGTAGCATCAACAAACATGAACACTTTGTGATACATTTGATAAAATATATGTAAGTGCTGAGGACTAGAAATTATAAAACATTGCTGAGATACACTAGAGAAAACTAAAATAAATGGAGAAACAATATTATGAAGTTATCTCCAAGTTGCTCTATAGACTTAATGTAGTCTTTTTACAAAGAAATAATCAAACTGATTCTAAAATGTATATATAAATACAAAAGATCTAAGTTAGCTAAAACCATTTTGGAAGAGAACATACCCTACATAATTTCAAGATTTATTATAAAGCTACTATAATTAAAATAGTGTAGTATTAGCATAAGGATAAACAACAGAATAGGGAGTCTAGATATAAACTCATACATATATGGTCAAAAATGCTGAGATTGTTCAGGGAGCAAAATATGATGCTCTAGCACATGTGATGATGGAAGATAGGAAAATGCAAAACACACATAAAATAGGAACTACTTTGAAGCTGGTAAGATATTAACATACATTTTCGGGAGTGAGCTTTCCAGATCTTTATGTAGGTGTCAATGCGGCAGGCTGGAGGGATTCGTAGGAGGAGAAGCACATGAAGGACATGGAGTAACAGAAGAGTTAGAATAAGCTGCCTTTCAAAAAGGAACAATACTCTGTGTCAGACCAAAGGCACTAAAGGCATGGTTTGATTATTTCACAACTTTGCGTAGGATTGATACTCTGTAAAGGTTAAAATCTTTAGGAAGAAATCCGATAAGCAGCGTTGCAAATACCACACCAGTCTACAATTTACTGACTACAAGCTCTGTGTTTGTGGAAGCGTGTGTGCGTGTGTGTGTGTGTGTGTGTGTGTGTGTGTGTGTGTGTGTGATTGAGAGAGAGAGGTTATCTCTGATATTCCCTTCTAGCTACTTAGAAGACATCTTAGAAACTTTGGGTCATCTCTTAGGAGTATATATACCGTGGCATTGGCAGCTAGAGGATAATGTGAAAAAGAGGTCTGAAAGATGAAGCTTTCTCCTGAGAGCTAACATTTTCAGAACAAATTGGGCAGCTGAGAAATATTCACTCTCCAGACCTCAGAAGATAGTTAAAATCAGTGATCTCAGGGTGGCCAAAGAAAACAAATACCAAAGGCTGACTCAGAACCCAAACATTTGTTGTGACTCTCTTCAAAGAACTCTTGGGTGATATTTTTATTTAAATCAATGTTTACAGATTTTGTCAAGTTTTCTGAATTTGTCTGCCAAGTACACTCATGTACTTTTTCAATAAATAATTGGAAAATTATTTATTTTCAATGTAAATGAACAAAAATAGTCCAAGATAAAAATAGAAAGAATAAAGCGTGATTTGAATCAAATCCATATATTCTTTAGTACCTGGCATGTATAGTATATATAGTTCAGATTGTTTATTCTTATTCATATATTTTGTTTTATTTTATTTCACTGAATTCTTGCAACAACCACTCTGCTCTTTATCAATAATTATTTTCCATTTAATAGGAGAAGGAATGATGAATTTCTAAATATAATCTTATTTATCTGCATGTTCCCTACTCTTCAAAGAAAGGAGTTTGTCATTTTTCCACTCATGTTACGTATTCAGGTTTAAGAACACAACAGAGAGGGTACTGAGAATAAATATTTAAGAATATTTATAAGATTTCTAGTAAGTATGATACTCTTGGAAAAATAAATTTTTATACCAAATGGCATAGCTTGAATTCATAAGTGGAAGAACAATGAGAATTTGAAGTGTTGTTATATTTGTTCAAGGACATTGCTCTTAAAAATTTGAGAAACAGTATTTAGTGTAATTGTTAAGAGCACAGATTTGAGGTCAGACTATTTGGGTAAAATAAATACATCTGCCTTTTATTGGTTGTGTTTACTTGAGCAAGCTATTTAATGTCTCTGGGTCTTTGTTCCTCATCTGTAAAATGGAGATAATATATTCATATCTGTTGTCAAGAATAAATAAATACACAAAAGACATGAGTCCTAAACTCACTTCAAATGCAGCCTTATCTACATTAAAGTACTGTGTGTTAGTGATTACATTTAGTCTATTTTCCTATCCAGTGATAAAAATTTTCATTTCACATTTAATTTCCTAGGGGCATTTTATAACAACTAGAAACCACAATAAAAACAAAAAAGTTCTCAACACAATTATTTTCACTTCTGCAACATGCTTTCCATATGTATGTGTTTCCCCCTTGATTGATCTACATTCTATAGTTGTTTAACCTACTTTACCGAAATTTCTCCCTGATGATATTGTCCTCTCAAATTTCATTTCAGACATTCCCTCCTTCATCCTAAAGCCCAACTAAATCCCCTGATATAAATGATCATCTCTCCATCTTAAGTCCCATAATAATTATCACCTCGGTTGTAGCAAAGATTGTATTCTGCTTTGACTTTTTTTCATCCTCATCCAGATCTTAAATAACTTATCTATGAGCTTTGAATTGAATCATTCTCCATCACATGTATCACTTGAGCTTTTTCTTTGTTATTTCATAGGTAATTTTTAAGTTATAAAACTAATGACTTTAGAATATTCAATGTAACTTAATACTTTATATGTATATGTAATACCTTATGCAATGTATAGTTAGAATTAAGATTCAATTATTTTCCAAATAGTTTTATTTGTGGGTATCTATATAAATATTTGCCTTTGCTCTGATTTCTAATTTTAACTTTAAGAAAAGGTAGTACTTTTCCTCTGTATTTACTAGTGGTTTTACAATATTTTAAAATGTATTTTTCTCACATAGTGCTCATCCATAATATTACAAACATTGGGTATTGCATTAATACAACTAAGTTGCTGTAACTTAGTTTGTTAACAAGAATATATTTCAAGAAGTATACTGTCCAATTAGTTTTCTATTTGAATAATTTACAAACCTTCTGAAAATGGATAATAGTGAATAATAAAAATGTCATACAAATTAGAAGACCTCTCTAATTATATAACTATATGATATATTCTAAATCTTTGGGCCTTAAACACAAGATAAATCTAAAAAACCTTATAATTTAGATAAAATACGTAATAACAAAAACAATAGCAAAGACAAACATTCCTATAGTTCCTACTATTTAATCACACAATTTAAGAACTTTACTAATGCATCTATTTGACGGCAAACAAAAGCTTAACACTGACTATTTCTAGTGCTATTACATGTGATTATTTCTCCTTATACTTTTTTGTTTTGTGCAATAATTTTGTTAACAAATATGTAACTTTGGGGCTGAAAATTTTTGCCTTTTATGCCTTTTTTCTTTATTTTATTTTTAAGAAGTTACTTTCTGTTTTTCCAAATAATTGTACCAGAGTGGGTTTTTCATACATTCTGATATTCAGTGGAGGAGATTCTCATACACAAATGTTTTTTAATGATTTTATCTTAAAAAATCTTATAGGATTTTTAAAAATTTGAAATATAGTTATTTATTTCTAAGTTAATCTCAAGAGAAAGTCAAAATAACTGCAACTATAAGATGTAAGAAATAGGTATACATGAAATGAAAGAGAAAAAGAAATTCTTAAAATCAGCAACTATCAAAAAATCTTATATATTTACTTATACCATTTTCAACATACATATAATCATATGCCTCATTTTATGGAAAAAGTTGGCAATATTATATATAGTAAAAATGTAAAAGCAGCAGCGAGTTCAATGTGAGTCTTCTTTATTTATAGAAAAATTTCAATGAAATGATTTCAATCTCATGATCTATCCCTTTAAAGAGGTTCTCTGGTACCACCTTATCCCCACCCCCATCTGTATATGTGTGTGTATTTGAAAAAGTTTTAGATTTTTATTTGGAAAAATTAAAATGGTGTGATGTGTCTCTCTAATATGGGTCTCATTTTTCAGACTTTTTTATACTTCAGTCTGAATGCAAGAATTAAGGTCACTGGTTTTATACTTTAAGGGTTTGGGGGCTTATTTTTGGATAACTGTGAGACTGGGCCCATTTTCACATTAGCAGTGACTTGAAAATTATTCCACTGGGTAACAGATATATTCAAAAACCACAATCAATAAAATTAATATTTTAGATACGATCATAATAAAATCTTATTAATAAGTGATTAGGTGTGGGGGGAAATATTTTATGTGCATTTTGTTAATAAACAAAATATAACATGCATTCACTTTTAAGTGAATAACCGATAGCTCAAAGTACTGCCAGTATTGCAGTTTTGAAAGAAGAATTTCCCTTCACCAAATAAATGTTAGTCCTGATATATTTCCTGAAACAATCTAACTTTTTATTCTCCAAGTTAGGTTTTTAGCCTATGAACTTCAGCATATTTTTGAATGTTTCTTTCTTTTTTTTAAAAAATTTTATTTATTTAATTTATTTATTTTTGGCTGCATTGGGTCTTCGTTACTGTGCGCGGGCTTTCTCCAGTTGTGAGGAGCGGGGACTACTCTTCCTTGTGGTGCGAGGGCTTCTCATTGTGGTGGCTTCTCTTGTTGAGGAGCACAGGCTCTAGGCACGCGAGCTTCAGTAGTTGTGGCTCGCGGTCTCTAGAGCGCAGGCTCAGTAGTTGTGGCCACGGGCTTAGTTCCTCCACGGCATGTGGGATCTTCCCGGACCAGGGCATGAACCCATGTCCCCTGCATTGGCAGGAAGATTCTTAACCACTGCGCCACCAGGGAAGCCCAAATGTTTCTAATAATGGTGTACCGTGAACTAATTCAACACCAATCATTTTCACATACTGGATTTTGTTGTTTCAAGCAATGAAAGCCACTTAAGCACAAGGACATTCTTTATTGAGAAATAGGATACCACTTAGAAATGCATCACAATAGTTGCAGAATATATATTATCTAATATTCACTGGGTTCACTGTGAAACAGACTTGAGCTAGCAATAAAACAACCTATTTTATTAATTCATTTACTTAAGGGTCATTTAGTCCAAACTAAATATAAATTATCATTAATTCATTCAACAATATTTATGGAGCACTGATTTAGGGGCAGGTCCTTCTCCAAGCTATGGAATTTCTGTAAGTTTCCAAAAGACATGAGTCCTAAACTCATGGAGCTCAGTCCTATAAATCTTAATTATATTAAAAAGTCTTTTGTAGGGCTTCCCTGGTGGCGCAGTGGTTGAGAGTCCGCCTGCCGATGCAGGGGACACGGGTTCGTGCCACGGTCCGGGAAGATCCCACATGTTGCGGAGCGGCTGGGCCCGTGAGCCACGGCCGCTGAGCGTGCGCGTCCGGAGCCTGTGCTCCGCAACGGGAGAGGCCACAACAGTGAGAGGCCCGCGTACCGCAAAAAAAAAAAAAAAAAAAAAAAAAAAGTCTTTTGTAAAGAACTTTTGTTGTTGTTTCTAAAACAGACTCAATTCAAAGAATTAAAGATAAATTATATACTCATATAAAATTTCAGGTTGATTTAAGTTAAGAAAAAAAACAAGAGAGAGAAAGTATATCTTTCAAATTTCAAAAAAAAATTATCCATTTCTCATTAAAGCATTTACCTTGTGTAAAATAAGGATGCTTCAGCTTTTTCTCTCACTTCCATAGGAAGAGATATTTCTTCTTTTAAGAGAGAATTTCCTGGCATTTTCCTTTTTTTACTAAAAAGAAACTATTCTTATATGTTTTACCGGATTTTCACAGCACCAGGACCCGGGGTAATCAAAGTCATTCACCAGAATGACCGTGCATTGTAACAAGGCCTTCTACTGCTGCCGTCTGTCAAGAATGGAATCTTTTTTTTAATGTAGAGAAGCCAGGAAGAAATAAAATGAAATGTCTGCCCTTTAACATTTCAGAACTGGGAAACTGATTCACTCTGCCCTATTCCAGTTAACTGTAATAGATGTATTTTTGTACTTGTTCAAACCACAGAGCTTCTGATGGGCATTCTTTTAAAATACTCCTATAGATAGAATATATTCTTCCTCTCTGTTTGTTTTCTTTGGAATGGCAGCTGCCTCAACTTAATGAGATTGAGACCATTTCTCTGAGGATCAGGTGCTAGTTCAGTGAGATTAATGAACAGTATGAAAGCTTAGTTTGATATTTGAAAAACTTATTTGTTTACTTATTTATGACCACTACTCATGGAATTCTGCTCCATAACCAGTGAATTCTAGTTCCTCAGGCCTGATTCAGGGTAACGTGTAGACTTTAAAATATGACCGATACTATCCTGATGATATTTTGACATCCTTGACTCTCTAGTAGAATCAGTAGATTTTTAGCAACATTTATTATTTGTTCAGAGATTTAGAGTTCATTCATTTGCATTATCTGTCTTATCACAGTGCCTGAGTGAAGAATGATGGTGATGGTTTCTATAAATACACATTCTCAGTTGAAGGAAACATTTTTCTAATCCTTTCCTATGGTCATTAAAAATATTTTGAAAGTAAATATTAAATATTTTCAATACCAGTTAAAATTAAAGTATTATATCTCTGTGTATCTATTAATATTGTAATTGCATCGTAGTAAGCTGAAAAATGTCTTCCCCCAAAATATTCACAACCTAATCCCTGGAACCTGTGAATGTTACCTTATATTGTAAAAAAACAGGGGTATTTGCAGATGTGATTAAATTGAGATCTTAAGATAGAAAATTATGTTGGATTATCCTAAATGCCATCACATGTATCCCTATAAAAAGGGACTCAGATTTTACACAGATGGGGGAGAAGGCAACGTGAAGATGGAGCAGAGAGATACTTAAAGACACTGGAATGATGGGGCCACATTTGACGGGATGCCTGCAGCCATCAGAAACTGGAAAAGTCAAGGAAAAAATTCTCCTATAGAGCCTCTGGGGGGGCCATGGCCCTGCCGCCACTGTGACTCAGATTAAGTAATACTGACAGAACTGTGAGAGAATAAATGGGACACATTTTGCTTGTTTTAAGCCAAGTATCTGCTGAATTGTTACAGAAACTTTTTATGACTTGGAAAAATTATTCTTATGTTATCTTCTTGATTGAGGGCTTAGCTAATTTATTTCTTGGTTTTTAGTTAATTCTTGAAACATCAATGTCTTTCTGAGAACTATTTTTATCATATTATATATTCATCAGCCCATAATCCATATGGTTGCCATTTAAGCAAATTTAGTGAGATTTTTCTTAGTGCCCATATTCTATGTCTGTAAAACATTATAGATGTTTGAATCGATTGAATGTTATTCATATCGTAGACACATATATTATAGGTTAATATATAGAGGGGTATGGATAGATACTTTTTAATATCAAGTAAAACCAAGTTTTATTATGATATAATTCCTTCTTTGTTTTCTCCTCTTAGTTTTTTGCTTGCTTTGCTATATTTGAACAAAACTGTTTTCTATTGACTTATTACTTACACATGTCATACAGTTTGTAATGATTTCCTGTGAATTTAAAATATACATTGTTATATCTTTAATAGACCTTTAGTTAACCAGTTTCTACCTATAGGTGATATGTTGTTTCACCTGTCATATAAGGTCTTTAAAACTGGCCTTAAAATGCCCTAAGGCCAACATTGTCACTGTTTTTTTAGCTAAAGACTTTTGTCTTGTGGTGGAAATAAAGGGGAAGCATCAGGATGCATATACTTGTCCCACCCACATGGCTGTGTTCCCCTCTCCAGTCTGCATCACTAGTAAGCATTTCTAGTTGATCTTTCAGACCTTTACTGTGAGAGACCAATGGATTTAATGAAGAAAGAGTCCTCCAGGGCATGCAGGCTCCCCCAGTTTCTTCAGTGCAGGGTTGTTTCACATGGCATTCCCAGCCTGCAATTAACCTTCCTCAAATGTCTGTCCTTCTAACTAAATTCTTCTTCCCAGCTTCCTGCTGTGTCTACCAATTTTGTTTACTTTTGTGTTGTTTTAAGAACTTGTTTTATCTGTATGTAGCAGTACTATTGTAACAGTGAAGAGCTAAATTGGACTCCAGGTTAGATCTGTTTCTTTGAATTTAACCTTTGCTTTTCGTTGCTTTTCTTATTATATCATACATAATGGCCTGCCTCAAGGAACACTGCCCCCTCTGCCTGAATGTTAAACTAAACTGCCTTTGTTCAGCTCACAGGGAGCCGATCTGACCCTGCCCGCTTGTGAATGGCTGCAGTTAAGAAGAAATTAACACATCTCCTCCTATTTTGCAAGATAAATGGCCTTTTGTACTTTACTTCTTCACCTTCTCTCCCTCTCTGTTCTGTAAAAGAAACTGGCATCCAGACCCCGATAAGATGGTTTTTGGGGAACATCTTCTCGGTCTGCCGGCTTTCTGAATGAAATCGCTCTTCCTTGCCTCACCACTTCCTGTCCCGATTTATTGGCCTGCCGTGCGGCGAGCAGAGCGAGCTTGGACTCGGTAACACTATTGCATTATTTGGAACATTAGTTACCTCTTAGATGTCATTTTCTAAGAAAGACAGCGTCACATCTGAGTCTAACAAATTGTAAATTCTTAAGTATGTCTTAACTGCTAGAATTTTCTATTTCTTATTCCACTTTTTAGAGTATTTCCCTCATTCACATGTGTGTTATATTGTGCAAGTTTTACACACTTGTGATGTTTCTCTGTTCTTGTTTATCATAATTTTTACTGATATAAAGCAAACCCCTTGATTTTTAAAGCATTTTTACCGTAAATTCTATTTTGACTGAGATTTACATTGAAAATCTTGTTTTAATCTTGCTTAAAATTTCCAGGTCTATAAATGGAGATACTTTTAAATGTCTTAAATTTTGGTTTTGATTTGTCTACTATAAATAATATAGTGATAGAATTTTAAGTAGTCTGTGGGACTCGAGGGACATTGTTCCAGCTAATGATTAAGAACTCTCCAGACAATAGGGGCTTCTTAGACAATGGGTGAATTACCAGGATGTCCGGCCCCCTTCCGAGAAGGAGGGAGATAAACAAAATGTAAAAAAGGTGTCTGTCAAAGACCAATCAGGAAGCTGGGGACAAGTTCCCTCTCTGGTCCGAGCCTAAGCCGGGACCAATCAGCAGGAAAACACAACCAAATCTATAATTTACATACGGGGAAGTGGGAACCTATAAAACTGACATATTCGCGCCCAAAAGGGGTTCCTTCTTCGACCTCCTGCGTGAGGACCAAGGAACGCCGGTGCACCGGCCTTCAATAAACCTCTTGCGTTTTGCATCGGCTTCCGACTCTTGTTGTTTCCTGGGCGAGTCGAAACTCCTAGGAGACCGCGAAGGTCTAACAGTCAGTCTAGGAAAATTTGTCTTTTAATGCAAGCTTTATATCAATTCACAATTATTATGATCCATAATATACTTCATCTTATATCTGGTTTTCAATGAAATTCTTTTGCTTTTTCCCTTGTTTCTGCATTTTCTTGTATTCCAATTTAAAAACTTTTCTAGAAATAGTTTGTATTTTATATTTATGGTTCTTATTTTTCTCTAATACTTAAAAATGTCTATCCTCTCTTTATAAATGGTACATGTGAAACCGAGCAGGGCCCTTTTGAGGCTCCCAGGCACGGAGGTCTCTTTTTTATCCCCTATTTCTTGTCGGCGAGATTCCAGCCTCCTTGACCTTCCCTGAGTTCCAAAGGGCAGATTCAAACAGTTGCTAATCAAGGGAGGAGGAGCCAAAAAACCACTTGAGGCAAGATTAAAGGGAGCAGAGAAGCTCATCTAGATTAGGAGACCCGCCACTGAGACCCTGCACACACCCTAATCTTGTCAGCAACCCCACCCTTGGGAAGCATTGTTATAAAACTCCTTATCAGATCCTCCTGGGTGGGGACACACAGTTTTTTGAGGCAGAAGCCCCCTGTGTCCCCCTTTGCCTGGCAAAGTTATAAAGCTATCCTCTTCTATCTCATCCAAAGCTCTGTCTCCGAGGTTCGATTCAGCACTGGTGTACAGAGAAGCTGAGCTTTCGACATCACAGGTAACTGAAATGACCGGATCTAAATGTAAAACAACTTTAACTGCAGCATAAACATCTATGTATATATCCCTGGTAAAACAAACAAATAACAAAAATATCACTATGCATAACTTCTCCTATAACATAGCAATACATTTTGCATGGAATTTCTTGATCTTTCTCCCCTCCCTACCTCTAAACCCAAGGGTTGGTCCTGCCATCTAAAATATCTCTTCTTGTTTATAAGTTTTTATATATACAAACAAAAACAGCAAACAACATGAACGTTCTTAAATGGTAAAAATGCTGAATAAATGATAGTACATATAAATACAGAAATATTACCGTTTTTATATGTGACTTGTATGTCTGTCCTCACATGATATCTTGATTGATGTTTAAGTGGGAAATGTGGGTTTCAGAGTACTGTGCATAGTTTGCTTCCATTCTTTATAGAAGTAAACAGCAAACACATCTACATATGTGTTTGTGTGTATGTATGTTTTTGTATGGGTGCGTGGTATTGAAGCCGAATCCAGCCTCTGTACCCTGACACCGAATTGAATCTCAGAGACAGAGTTTTGGGTGAAGTAGAAAAGAATAGCTTTATTACTTTGCCAGGCAAAGGGGGACACAGCGGTATAATGTCCGCAAAACTGTGTGTCCAAAAAGGGAGGGGGGGTTGTGAAGAGTCTTATAGTCAAGGGGGCAGGGTTGCTGATAAGGATCAGGCTGTGCATTCCTTCAATCCAAATATCATCTGGCATCAGGTGGTGATGGGCAAACTGTTACCTTATCTGGAATGAAGAGTGCTTCATCAAGTAGTTAACATCTTCCATTTGGTGAGGGTTTTAGTTCTGCAGAAGAGCTCAAAGATATTGTTATGAATATCCTTTGTGGGGGGTGGGGGTGGGGGTGGGGACCAGGACCCTGCCCTCAAGGCTGTACTATTGTTTCTAGACTGCTCCTCCCTTGTCTCTGCATCCGCCCCCTTCTCCTGATTAGCAACTGTTTGAACCTGGCCTTTGGAACTCAGAGAAGGGGATACAGAAAGGCTTTTGTGCCCAGGAGCCCCATAGGGTCCTGCTGGGTTTCAGTATCTTTTTAAATTCATGAGGAAAGATGTAATAAGTTATACATAAAAAAAAAACCTCATTGCTTGAAGGAGCTAGAAAATGTTTTATTTCTGTGATTGCATTGAACTTGTATTATTTTGCAATACAAATATTTAGTACTTAAATTGCATTACATTCCAAAGTAGTGTTGTCAAAAAGTATTTATGTTTTAGTCAGTTTTCTCCAGAAAAACAGAGCTGCAGCAGATATAAAGATATGCAGAGAGAATTTTTTTATGAAGGTGACGTGATTATGGAGGCTGAGAAGTTCCGCGATCTGCAGTTGGCTTGCTGGAGGCCCAGAACACTGGTGACGTAGTTCCTCTTCAAACCCAAAGGCTAAGTGGAGGGGAGCCAGTGGTGTAGGTCCCAGTCTGAGTCTGAAGGCCTGAGAACCGAAATCATTGATATCTAAGGGCAGAAGAGGGACCTCCTGGCTCCAACAGAGAGTAAATTCACCCTTCCTCTGCCTTCTTGTTCTATTCAGGCCCTCAGTGGATTGCGTGATGCCCCCCTCCATTGGTGAGGGCCATCTTCTTGACTCAGTCTACTGATTCAGATGCTAATCTCTTCCAGAAACACCCTCACAGACATACCCAGAAATAATGTTTCACAAGGTATCTGGGCATCCCTCAGCCCAGTCAAGCAAGTTGACACATAAAATTGTCTATCACAATTTAGCATAAGCTGTGTTTTGCTATTTACATATATATGTACATACATATATAGTTTTTTTATATATAAATTTATTATCAGTTTTACTGACCTTTTCTATGTGATTAATTTTCTTTTTCTGAAAAAAATATGTATGTACTTTTAATTTTTATATTTCTTCAATATATTTGTATTTTTATAATTGCATAATTAGTTACAGAGTTGTTTTTGCAATATCTTTTTTTGACCACACTTGCACACGTCGCTATATTGTTTTGGAGAATGGGGTCATCTCTCAATACATGTTTTATTACCTCATCAGATAATAAAGAAAATGGGACTGTTTTAAAGTGTAAATATTCCTTTTCTCTAGGAGTTTGTAGCAATTTATTATTATTTTGTTTGTTCATTAATTTTGTCTGAATGTTTCAGATGAAAGCATCATCAATCTTAACAGGGTTTTGGGGGGTTGTTTTTAATTCAGTGATATGTTGTACTATTTATTTATCTAAATACCTTTTTCTCTTATATTCTCTCTATCCCTTAGTAGGATATATGTTACTGAGGTTGCATATGCATTTATTTTAAATTCCTAAGCTCCCTTAAAGAAAAGTTTCATATTCATATTTTGCAGGAATGCTATCTTCTCAAACATTACTAAGCATATTTATTAAGTTATTTGTGTTTATTTTTCCATTAATTTCTTTCCTTAATAGATAGTTCTTTCATTAGCTCCAGCCAGTGTTCCTCTTCTATGTTCCCCTCAGATATTTGGTCATTATGGATTTTTCTGTGTAAATTTATAACAGTAGTTAGCATTGATCAATAGTAGTTGTTTAAGTGGCTTCTTTTTATTCACTCAGCACAACACTAAATATTTTTCTTTTCCAAACAGCAGATGCACTTTTACTTTATGTGATTTCTAGCTGTGATTGTAATTATGAACTTGAGTCTGGTCTGGTTTTTCTGTTGAACAGGAAGAAATAGCCTTTTCTATGGTGATGACCAGAAGTTTTCCTCAGCACACCTCTCAGCTTCTCCTTCCAGCTTCAACACTCTGGGAACCTGCCATACTTGATCTCTTTGGAGAGGTATTCTGGGACAAATCGTCTAGATACAGAAAATGTTAAGAGGTAACTGGCACAGAATTAACAGCTTTCATACTTGGCTACAAGACAGTCTTCTCTAGTTTCCCATATATTTCTTGACCTGATGTATTTAAGGACGTTTGAAATCACATTATTTTGAAGTGTCTTAATTTTGCTTATATTGGGTTGTGGAAGTTTCAGATTAGGTTTATCCTCTCAAGGCATCTGATCTTATTGGCTCTGTATCCTTCAGAAATAACTGAATAATTGATTTACTAGGGACTTCTCTTGGTTTTTTAGGACCTCCAAGTCTTTAACTGTTTATTTACTATATTTTGTGACTTCTATAATCTCAGTGGGATTTTTGAAGGAAGAAGAGATTAAAACATGCCCTTAGTCAGCCATTTTGAAACCCCAAGTCTCTCTTTTTTTTTAGGTAATATTATCACAGTGAGGGAACAGAAAAAACAGTTAATACCAATCAGAGTTTAATACAGAGTACGGTTCTATGAGTTATACATGGACATATAAACAGCAGTTGAAATCTAATCCCTATTAGAAGGAAATGCACATTCTTAAATGTGATTATTTTAACTTCATTATGATTAATTTTAATAAAATTACATACAGTTTTCTGGAATCCAGTTTATCATTAATTAAAATGAAAGGTATGATTAATACATCCACATTAAAAGTGTTTTTAAAAATTAAGCAAGAAAAAAATACACTAATAAAGTAAATGTGTATTTTATTACTAAATAAGGAAAGTTAATTGGTTTGAAATAATTAGACATATCCTAGATTTAAATTGGGTGTAGAATAGAAATCCCACAGAGAATGTAACTTTAATTCAAAAGGTAATACAGTGAATTTTACAAATCATAACTTGAGTGTGGGTGGAAAATCACTTCAGTTTCTTTTTTTGTTTTTGTTCTTTTTTTGCGGTACACGGGCCTCTCACTCTTGTGGCCTCTCCCGTTGCGGAGCACAGGCTCTGGACGCGCAGACTCGGCGGCCATGGCTCACGGGCCCAGCCGCTCCGCGGCATGTGGGATCTTCCTGGACCGGGGCACGAACCTGTGTCCCCTGCATCGGCAGGCGGGCTCTCAACCACTGCGCCACCAGGGAAGCCCTCGGTTTCTTTTTAAAGTGTGCATTCCTGGTCCTCATTTCCAAATATCCTAATGAGATTCACAAGAAACTAAATTCCTAACAAGAATCCCCAGGTAATTCTAATGAGAGACACTGTTCCAAGAGAGTATGTACTCATTTTACCACTCAATAAAAGAGCTCAACAGAAATAGTTAATCAGATTTGATAATGCTGCAGCAATGCTAACTATGAGAGTAATAGTAATAATTACAATTACAAGAGCAAACAAATTAATAGCTTTATAGTTGTCAGTCTGCTATGAACTTTCTTTTAATGGTTTCTACCAATCCTTATAAAAATCTGAGTTCCTACAAATTAAGTTTATACTTCTGATAAAGAATTTAGTCTAAGAAAAGAGAAGCTATTTGTCTATGTCCTGTAAGTAGCAAGCATCAGCACTCTCTCACAGCAGAGACTTCTCCCATAATCCTCCCTGCTAGGCACTTCTATTTAAAATCATAATTTTAATAGTGCAAGTTGAAAACAACATATATTTATATAATTACTATGTACCATGTTAATGTATCACATGACTAATAGAAAGACACCTTTCTGATGTTGATTCTTCCCATACAAGAACAAGGTATTTACTTCCATTAGTCATATCTTTTTTGAAGACTCTCCATAATGCTTCACTATTTTATCTATTGAATTTCTAAAATGTATTGAATGAGTTATTTCTAAATATGTAAATTTTTGTTCTATTGTAACAGAGTTTTTTTTTTTCTTTCTATGATGTTTCTTATCAATTTTTATTAGGAGAAGTAATTTTGGTAGATGATTAGATCACCAATTTAACACATTGCTTATTTTAATTTTTTGTTACATTACTAAAATTTTCTAGGTAATGTATCTGTAAATTGTTAAAATTTTATACCACTTATGCCTCTCATATAATCATATGATAATTGAAAAAATGCATATTAATCAAGAACTGTGTCAAGCACTGCATTGAGTGTTGGAGTGAAAAAAACAAAAAGCAAAACCTTGCCTCATTAAACTTACAATTTACTGGTAATCTCAGGCATTTGCCAAATAATCATACAGAAATATAATTCCAAATTGGATAGGTTCCATTAAGAAAATACAGAAAGTTTTTTTTTCAATAAATTTATTATTTTATTTATTTAGTTTTGGCTGCATTGGGTATTCGTTGCTGCACACAGGCTTTCGCTAGTTGCACGCAGGCTTTCTGTAGTTGTGGCGAGCGGGGACTACTCTTTGTTGCGGTGCGAGGGCTTCTCATTGCAGCGGCTTCTCTTGTTGTGGAGCACTGGCTCTAGGAACGCGGGCTTCAGTAGTTGTGGCTTGCGGGCTCTAGAACGCAGGCTCAGTAGTTGTGGTCCACAGGTTTATTTGCTCTGCATGTAGGA
Organism: Orcinus orca; assembly: GCF_937001465.1. NCBI lineage: Eukaryota > Metazoa > Chordata > Mammalia > Artiodactyla > Delphinidae > Orcinus > Orcinus orca. The sequence continues at coordinate 30,021,982 of NC_064569.1, read as the reverse complement.
TCTTCCCGAACCAGGGCTCAAACCCGTGTCCCCTGTATTGGCAGGCAGACTCTTAACCACTGCGCCACCAGGGAAGCCCAAGAAAATACAGAAATCTTTTAATGTATGCCACGGGCATGTGATTAGCAGTTCAGATTTTAGAGAAATGCTGCAGTTAACTAGAAGTGTTACGGAATATTATTTTACATGGGTGGCACTATTTGAAAGCTCCAGGCATGAGGGAAAACAGGGCACAATGGAGAGCCTAGGGCCTGGTGACTGAGGCAGAGACCACAAAGGGGAATGAGATACGAGAGTGTATTATCTACTGCTGTGTAAGAAATTACCTAATTTTAATGGTTTCTAACAATAAAAATGTATTTTCTAACAGTTTTTGGGAGTCAGGGATCAGAGTGTGACTTAGTTAAGTGCCTTTGTCTAACATCAATACTGAAATTAGAGTCTGTAGGCCACCTGGGGCTCTGGTCACACCTATAGACTCAAAGTGAGGAGGGATAAATCCAGTTACAAGTCCATTCATGTGGTTGTTGGTAAGTCTCTGTCCCTCGACACATGAGCCTCCTACAGGGCTGCTCGACAAGGTGGCCTAACATGGTGATCAAATCCAAGAAAGCATGAGAGAAAGCAGCCAAAAGGGAAGCCAGTCTTTTTACAGTCTAATCTTGGAAATGACAAGTCACCCCTTCTGCTATTCTATGTTACAAAGGACTCCATAAGTCCAGCCTCCACCACCCACAGCCCCTCCCTCCATGACCCACACCACCACACACACACATGCACACTCCATCCTTCCAATCTTCTCCATCTCACTGTCTATTGTTTCTGTTCCCAGGGTGACCATAAGCTGTGGCTGAACCATAAAAATCTTCACGTACGCACAAGCTGATAGTGCTTTGCAAAACGCCCATACTGTGCCCCTCTTACTCCCTGTCTGACGACTTCTTTGTTTGAGCCGTTACAGGACCTCTTTTGGCACGTTCCTTTGCACAACCTGAAAGTATGTGGGAGTTAATCTCCCAAGGGATAAACTTTGAACAGTAGGATTCAGTAATTTGTTGGTAAATTCAGTCCTATTTATCCCTTGCAATAGAAGGACCCCAAATGAAGCTAGTATGGATTTTTGAGAGTGATCATGGTATTCTGTAATTTGTCTTACTTAGTGGTAGGAAGTTCAATAATCTATACTTGTGTCATCTCTCCCTTCCTCCTTGCCACTTTGTCTTTCACTTCTCCCTAGAAATGAACATAACTCCTCTGCCTCAGGCTCAGCTTTCTGGAAAGACTAAGCTACCAGTTTGTACTTAGAATGCTAATCTTCAGGGTAGAATTTCAGAACTGAATTTTACCCTCAACTGAAAGCAATAAGAACACCATGTAACAGCACAATCACTAAAGATTTTATGTGTCATTTGGATGAGGTATAGGTGGAAGGTGAAGAGTTCAGATTTATAATGGCTAAGGCACTTGAGCAGTATGACAGCAAAAAATAATTATAAGAACTGTGAAGTGGGTTGGCTTTTTATAAACTACTAACCATAAGAATGCACTGTAAACTGTTGTTATTTTTAACCCAAATTTTAGTATAAAAATATGTGACCTTCAAAAATTAGAAGTTTGCATTCCTATATCCCTTACCTAGAGTTTCCAGGTTTCATTATTTGCTATATATCTTTTATCTCTCACCCTCGGTCTACCTAAACATACACTCACAACAATACACATTTTGATTACATATTTATCAATTATTTAAAACTAAGTTTCTGATACTTCACACAAATATTTTAGCTTGTATTTCATTTTTTTTAAAAGATATTTTATCTAATTGTAATGATCACATCCAGAAAATTTAAGCCTGATATACAAAATGTTCTTTAATATTTATGTCATGTGTTCAATATAACAATTTTCCCCAAATATGCCACTGAATATTTTTCTAGTTGTTTTTATTTCTTAGTTCTGATCCAAGATCTAATAAAAGACCACATATTGAATTTTCTGGTCATCTAGAACAACCCATATTCCTTTTATTTTTATAACGACGTTTTCACAGTTGTGACTGAGAATTTTCTTCACTTACTTCCAAATACCAGGAATGAACTTGACTAAGGGCTCCAAATCCACCACTCTGAAATCCAACTCTGTGATAACACTGAGGTCACAGGCTATCTACGGGACTCCTCTTAGAGCCGATGTTGCCAGTAACAATGTCCCTTTATTTTCCATTCTTGATATTGAAATTTTTCATTCTTATAGGAAGCTCTTCTCCCTTTTTTCTTGGTCACTGTAACTAGAAGTTTGTCAATTTTATTGAACTTTTCAAAGAATATGCTTTTATTTGCATTGATTTTTTTTATTTTTCTATTTTCAATTTCATTAAATTCTTCTCCATTCTTTATTACTTCTTTCTACTTGCTTTGGGTTTAGTTTGCTCTATTTTTCTTTAAAAATTTCTTAAGATGGGGCTTCCCTGGTGGCGCAGTGATTGAGAGTCTGCCTGCCGATGCAGGGGACACGGGTTCGTGCCCTGGTCCGGGAAGATCCCACATGCTGCGGAGCGGCTGGTCCCGTGACCCATGGCCACTGAGCCTGCACGTCCAGAGCCTGTGCTCCGCAACGGGAGAGGCCACAACAGTGAGAGGGCCGCGTACCACAAAAAAAAAAAAAAATTTCTTTAGATGAAAAATTAAATTATTGATCTGAGTCATTTCTTCTTTCCTAATATAAGTATTCAATACTATAAATGACCTGAAAGCACTGCTATAACTGTATCCCTCATATTTTGATGTGTTGTATTTTTATCTGTATTTCATACAGACTATTTTTTCATTGGTTTTAGACTTCCCCTTTAACCCTGGGTTATTTAGAAAGGGGATGTTTAATATCTAAAGATTTGAGAATTTTTTAGATTTATTCCTGTTTGACTTATAGCTAAATTCTATTATGCTATTAAAATGTAACTATGATTTCTACTCTTTTAAATTGTTTGAGATATTTTTATTGGCTTATTATATGGTCTATCTTGTTGAATATTCATATGTCTTTGAAAATAATGTGTATTCTACTGTTGGGTGAATTGTTCTATAAATGTCAATTAGGACTATTTGGTTGATAGTGTTCAAATCTTCTATACTCTTACTGTATTTCTGCCTATTTGTTCTATCAATTACTGGGAAAGGATTTTTGATGTCTCAATTATAATTTTAGAACTGCCAACTTGTTTTACTAACTTCCATTTTTGTCTCATTTACTTTGATGCTCTGTTATCAGTAACATATATATATATTTGTATTTATGGTCATTATGTCTTATTGGAGAATTGACCCTTAATGATGATATACTGTCCCATTTTATTCTGGATAGTATTCCTTGTTCCGAAGCTGGCTTTTTCTGATATTAACATAGCTATTCAAGGTTTTGGGGGATATTTTCATGGCATATCTTTCTCCATCTTTTTACTTTTAACTTATCTTTATCAGTATATATTAACTGCATTTCTAATAGACACAGTAGAATTGGATCTTGCTGTCTGATCCAATCTGACAATTGCATTCTTAAGAAAGTTATATTTAAGCCATTTATAAGTAACGTGATTATGGATGTCGTTGGATAAAAACTTTACTAAATTGCTAGCTGTTTTGTATTTATTTAATTTATTATATACTCTTGCTCTGCCTTCTTTTGCATTAAATAAACATTATATAGTATATCATTTTACCTCCACTATTGACTTATTACTTATACATCTCTTATAAAGTTTGTAGTAATTTTCTGCTAATTTAAAATATACATTGTTATATTTTTAATGAATATACCTTTAATTAATCAGGTTCTACCCTCAAATGATTGTTTCACCTATCATATAAGCTCATTAAAACTGGCCTTAATATACCCTAAGGCAAGTAGTGTCACTGTTCTTTCTGATTAAAGCTTTTGTCTTGTGGAAATAAAGAGGAAGCATCAGGATGCATATACTTGTCCCACCCACATGACTGTGTTCCCCTCTCCAGTCTGTATCACCATAGGCACTTCTTAGTTGATTTTTCAGACCCTTTGCTGTGAGAGGTCAATGGGGTTCATGAAGAAAGAGTCCTTCAGGGCATGCAGACTCCTCCAGTTTCTTCAGTGCAGTGTTGTTTCACATGGCATTGCCAGCCTGCAATCATCCTTCTTCAAGTATCTGCTCTTCTAGCATCCTACCAATTTTGTTTTGTTGTGTGTTGTTTTAAGAACGTGTTTTTTTCTGTATATAGCAGTACTATTGTATTATTTGGAACATTAGTCTTCTCTTAGATGTCACTTTCTAAGAAAGACAACTTCACATCTGACTCTGACAAACTGTAAATTTTTAAGTATGTATTACCTGCTTGAATTGTCACATAATAGTAAATGTTACACTGAAAACATTTTATGATGAAAGACCTTTGGAATAAAATACACTTGGAATATTGTAAACAAAGTTTTAACATATTAAACAGGGAACTTTTTAAACAGAAGTACTTAGTAAGTTTCTCACAACTTGACATAACCTTAAATGCATACCTTACTTAGAATGATTGCTTCTATCATAGAACAGTCCTATGCTGAGATCTATACCATTATTGAAATAGCTGAAAATCAATGTGTTATTGGGAGATATATAGCCAGGTGTATATTCACATTGTCAGTATGCTTTATAATAAATGCTCAAGGACTTAAAATTATTATAGCTAAGTGATTTGCCCTTGAAATTCAGGGATTACTGTTATGTATTTTGATTCTTGCATTTTATATAATACTAAGTTCATTTGGTTCAGAGCCCTAAATGTTTCCAAATGACTACAATTTTTTCAATGCCAGCAGTTTGGAAAATAATTGCTTTGAATCTCATTTTTTTTTATTACCCATCATCTACACTATGCCACCCAGACAAGAGAACAGTGAAGTAAAAAAACATTGTTGATTTTTTTGTTACATTACAAAGTCTTCCCATTAACATATATTGATATGGAGTTTTTTTAAGTGCAAGGATTAAGATCACTGAAAGTACAAAATAACATGCCTTAAATTTTGTTGTTTCTGGTAGATAGGCTCTGCTATAGAAATGCTGATTTGAAGGATAGTCACAAAAAGTCACAAAACCAGATATGTAAATTTTACATGGATTAGAATATATTAGCTCAAATTTAACTGAATCCTAATTTTAGAAAAGCTACAGAACTTAACAGATAGTCAAGTTGAAAGCTTATTTATTATAATTTGTGATAAGACAAAAGATCATATATTCATACCATTCCACACTTCACAATATATAAGGCATGGAATTTCTAACACTCTTGATATCTTTGGCTTAATCCCATAAAGTTAACATTAAAAACTTCAATATTTTTTGAGAAAGATTAACAATTTAAACAAATGTTACATATGGTTTAGGATTTACTAAATGAAAATTGAAATTCCATTCTGAAATTTAGTGATTATTGATTTCTTCAATCCACATAAAATTAATTTCAGGACACCAAGACACAGTTCAGTCAGATGAGCACAAATTTCCTTATTTTCTCTGTTCAATGTTAGACAAGAAATATTCAAATATAAACCATGCTATCTTCTGTCTGATGATAGTGTGTCAGATACAATGGTGTTCATCAACCCAATCTATTCAGCCCCACTGTTTTCCTAGTCTTCTTTCATCTAAGGAAAGCAATGTAGCATGGTTCCAACAATTAGATGGAAACAAGTCACTGAGTTGAGCTTTTGGGAATGTTTTGAAGAATGGTGAGGCTCCATAGGCAGGCAGTTATGCTTTTGCCCTTAGGCACTTTATGTTTTTTCCACCCTTTCTTCTTATTTATGCTTGGAATAATGGCAGGTTGTTAGAAGATTATCAACCATACTATGAATGGGAGAATGGAATCCACATGCTAAAAATGGCAAAGCAGGAAGATAGAATGTACCTGGGCCTTCAATGGCATTGGTCAGAAGCTGCATGTTTAAGAAAAACTTATAACAGCAACAAAACAACTAAGAGAGAAGAGGAGGTTGAGAGAGAATGAGAGAGAGAGAGAGACTTAGAATGAAGAATGTTCTTTTATGTTTTTCTTCCTTGTTTGTATTCTTTCTTTGAAAAAGGAAACCATCATAGGATAAAGTGCTAAAAAGTGCTCAATATTTACTTAGTTAACTTATTCAATATGCTTTCCAGAAGAAAAAAAAAATCATTACATGAAGTGGTTGACAGAATTGTAAAAATATCTCCCCAAGATTTTTTGTTTCCTAGCTGTTCAGTAAAGCACTGATACGGGTACTGCTGAGAAGAGTCTTTCACATGGAATTAAGGTTACTAATCAATTGCTTTATATTAGGAAGGTTATCCTGGATTACCTGAGTGGACCTAATGTAATCATATGAGCCCTTAAAAGCTAAAGAGGAAGACAGAATCATCAGTCAAAGAGATGAAGCTTAAGGGACTTGACCCACTCTTGTTGGTTTGAAGATGGAGGAATGGGGCCAGGAGCCAAGGAAGGCTAGCAGCCTCTAGAAGCTGAGAAAGATCCCTGATGTCTAGCCAACTGGTAATACCAGCAAGAAAACAGGGACCTTAGCCCTACAACCACAAAGAAGTGAATCCTACCAATCACTCACACAAACCAGGATGTGGATTCTGCCTTAAAGCATCAAGAAAGGAACACAGCCATGTAGACACGTTGATTTTAGCCTTCTGAGACCCAAGGAAGCTAGACTTCAGACTGTGAAGGCACTGTGAGATAATGCCTGTGTTAAGTCTCTGAATTTGTGGCAATTTGTTATGGCAACATTATGAAACTAATAATCATAGTAATACAAGAGAACCTGTTTAGGACATTTGCAAAAAATGTCCTGACATATTAACCTTTCAAAAATTACTTTCATCAAATTATAAGGCACAGATCAGAGATCAAAACCCTGAAAAATTACTACTAAGAACTCAGTGTTTGAGTGGAGGCAGGGAAGTAAGGATCATGAGATGCAATCAGGGTAGATAGTGTGTGGCTCTGTGGATGGGCCTTTGTGATTGAGTTTCCAATTGGAAGTTTGAAAAATAAATGCCAAAAAACTACACTACTTCAGAGTTTTCACTAGTGTCAGTTTCTAACAAATCTTGCATGAATTACTATAATTTCAACAAAACATTGATTTTACTAACATTTTATATTGTTGTAACTCTAAGGTTTGAACAATAATGTTTACTGTGAAATATAGGAAATTTATAATTATGTGTTTTTCAATTTTTTGCATGTAAAAAGCAGGTTGATTGAGACTATGCAGTCCCATCTATTCACTCTTTGTGATTATACTGAAGTGCCATTCTCTTCAAAAAAGAAGAAAATATAGAGAGCTCAACTGAAATAAAAGGATTATAGTAGTATGAATTACTCATTCATATTAGTGATATATTCAATCAATCCAAAATATTAATTGAATAACCATTATATCCAATGATTTTTATACATAAATTTACCTATATTGCCACAACACAATGCATATTTTGAATGCATTTAAATTATTTACACACATATACAAAATAAGACTGCTGATGATTAAATTTCACCTCGAAGTATCTTATTAGGTGATTAAATAGTAGGTGGCACAGAGTACAGTGAATAGTACCAACTATTATTTCATCACTCACTTATAATAAGAAAACATTGAATAAAGAGTCAGTGTTGTATTTATCTGAGTTTCCCAAGCAAACAACAAAATACCTAATCCGTAGGAACATAAAAATGCTGTTGGAGTGAACTGTATGTTAATAGTTACACGATTTAAGCAAGAACATGACCAAGGATAAATGTATAACTGAATAGTTATGTTGTGTCATTTTGATAAAAAATTTCAAAATAACACTAAAAAGTCAAGTTTTGTTCTCAATTATTTGCTATCTTTCATTCTCTAAACAAATATTACATGAGTACTTGCCATGTAGCAAGTATCCAAGATATTTAGGGAATGGAAACGAACAAAGAGAGTCTCTGGCTTTAAGAATTTCCTGGACATGTTAGAATGTTTGCCACATGCAATCCCTGAAGATGTTTATTAGAGCTTTATTCAGCATGCAGCAAAGGGCAGAGGAGGAAGTGTTTAACTCAAGGTAAGTTGTTTATCTGCTGGGGGAAAATCAGTGAAATCAGCTGAGAAAAACTGTCATGTGATATTATGGTTTAGTTATTCTGAAATGGGAAATAAAAGAATACTTTATACAGAAATATTAAATTATTTTATGGTGTGCAAATTAAATTTTTTGCATTGAGGTTTTTTAAATGGCAATGTTAATCATGAACTTAAGAAAAAATATAGGTGAAAAAAGAGAAATGAGTTACATTTTTCAGGATTGGGCTGAGGGGAATATACTCCAGGCAGTGGCAATGGAAGATGCAGCTTGCAGGGCTGTGAAAACTCATGGAACTTTTGAATGATGACAGGGAGTTCAGAGCCAGAGCAGAGAGGTTTTGTAGGAAGACAGGGATGAGTCTGAGAAGCAAGCAGGAGTAAGATCAAAAAAGTTCTCAAATATATTGCCAACAAGTATTTGACTTCAAGCTAGGCTCTGGGAACTCAATGACAGATGTGAATTGCAGAGGAATGACCATATTTCCATTTCAGAACAATCACACTGGCAACAATGTGGAGAGTCAGAAGGGAGGCCAGAATGTGGGCACTCAAATGAAGAAAAAATGAGCATGAGCCCAATACCAGCAGAAATAGGGTGGAGGAGAGGGCTTCAAGAAAGGTTTAGGACGTAGAGTCTGTAAGACTTTCTGATTGATTTGAAATGAAGGGGAGGAACTGCCAAAGGAAGATTCAAGGACCACCCCAATTTACTGGTTAGCAAAACTTAACTTATCACACATACTTGTGATAACTATAAACTGAGATTTAAAAAAATCTTATTTATACTTGAATTTCAGAGTTAACCTAAACATTTCCTAATAAAACTTGCCTATAATTATGATTCCTTCTATTTTTTTCCTAATACTCAAAAGCAGTGATTTTACATTTCATGTAATCATGGTATAAGTGGCATGAGAAATACTAATTGCAGAATATTTACTTCAATAAGCCTTTTTCTCATGTGTTTGAATATTTCAAAACATAGTTCGTGACATTAAAGAAAAAATAAAAAAGATATAGTTAATTCTAAAAGGCACCATGAAATGCAAAAGTGCAACCTATACTTAAAAAAACATTAAAACATTGAGTATTTGTCCACATACATTGCCCACTGATTTGCAGCAGCAGTAATTCATGTAAAAGCTATCATGTAATATACATGAGATTGCTTTTCTACAATCTTGCAGAAAGGATACTTGGAAGTATCCTTTTGTACCAAAACTGGAATCATTTTTCTGATGATAGGGTAAAGTAAGGTGAAGCTTTGCATTTCATGAGTAGTCAGTAAATGTAGGTGGGTGAAATCATTTATTCCTTTCAAACAGATCACAAAATGTGTTATTCTTGATGATTTCCAACAATATTATAAGTCCTTGAAGTAGCACATGTATTTGCAGAAAAAAAAAATACACATAAGCAAAGCAGGGTGAAAGAAACAAATATTTACCCATGATCCCAATTGCGATTATATATATATTTGAAAGAGAGAGAGAGAGAGGATGCTAGCTAACTGACTAGTAATCAGACTCCCTAAGCAAAGTCTACCATTACAGGGATTCTAGGAATCTAGGGGTGGGCAGGAATATAGTGATTCTAGTACATCATAGTGCTTAGTCACTGGGGAAGCAGTCTGGCAAGAACACATTGGCCAATCTTGGGGCAGCTGGAGGCTGTCAACCAGCTATCCTTCCTGCAGAAGTCTTCCTTGAATAGAGATGTAAGCAAGACACCTCCCATCCATCCCTTGCTTCATACAGATTCTCTTCTCTGTGCATGAGGTTTGGAAAACAGCTCCTTCATCATTTTTTTTAAGCTTTGTATATGCATTTTTCTTTTGAACCAGAATCATTTTTTTATTTAATTTTTTTAAAAATTTTTGGCCGTGTCCAGTCTTTGTTGCTGTGTGCAGGCTTTCTCTAGATGCGGCGAGTGGGGGCTGGTCTTCATTGTGATGAGCGGGCTTCTCATTGCAGTGGCTTCTCTTGTTGTGGAGCACAGATTCTAGGCACGCGGGCTTCAGTAGTTGAGGCATGAGGGCTCAGTAGCTGTCGCTCACGGGCTCTAGAGTGCAGGCTCAGTAGTTGTGGCACACGGGCTTAGTTGCTCCGCGGCATGTGGGATCTTTCCGGACCAGGGCTCAAACCCGTGTACCCTGCATTGGCTGGCGGATTCTTAACCACTGTGCCACCAGGCAAGTCCCTCCTCCGTAGTCCTTGTCCGTGTTTCTGAGGAGAAACTTATGAGAGGTTAGTGGGAAGAGGTACAGACACCATTGCTGCAGGTAGGTTCAGGGTACCATTAATACTCATCCTCTCCCTCCTCAAACACCTATACTAATTTCCTCCTACCCTTAATTATTACCACAGGATTTGGTAGCTTACATGACTTTATGATCCAGGATTAGCTATATAATTTTCTGTGTTCAGTGCAAAATGAAATGTAGGACTCCTTGTTCAAAAATTACTAAGAATTTCAAAACAGTGACAGCAGAGCAATAGACCAAGCATGAGGTTCTTTTAAGTATGGGGCTCTTCATTTGACCTGTGGGACTGCCCAGGTCAAATGCCCATGAATCTGGCCCTGTTGTGGCCCAAACTTAAATTTCTAAAGGGACTGAGACCGTGGTAATCACCCCTCTGTCTGGCTGGGGTTGCTGCATCCATCCACTCACAGGTACAACTGGGTAAGTTCCAAATTTCATAATGAGAATGCATAATCATTACTGAACTGAGCATGAGGAATTGGATTAATATCATGATTTTAGGTGTGGAAATGGTAAATAGGAGCTTAGAATTCACTAAATTATAAAACTGAAGAATGTTTCAATGTTTATGCCAGTTGAATGGTATTCTTTTAACAATGTTACTTTATTTTCATATGTGATGGGAACCTCCTAATTCCCGAAAAGACCTTGACTTCTGAAAAAATAAACAATATCTTGAAGTTTTGTGACTTCACACCTACTTTATAAACTAATTGAGCTGAAGATTGGTGTTTAAAATTCTTGTGTTCTCGAGTGGACAGCTTGTGAAAAAAATTGAGGAAAAAATAATACTTACTGGAAAATAAGAAATTTATTTGGTAAAGTATAAAAATATTCTATTGGAGAAGTGAATATGGCCTGTGCATTGCTTATTAATAATAATAAATATTTACAAAGCACCTTCTAGGCACTAGGAAAAGTTCTAATTGCTTTACTTTTTTTTATAATATGATAAATGCCCCCATTTTATGGATAAGGAAACAGAATAAGTAAATATAGGTAAAAATTTAAGAGTTACAGTCTTAATCAGTTTTTTTTTTTTAACATCTTTATTGGGGTATAATTGCTTTACAATGGTGTGTTAGTTTCTGCTTTATAACAAACAGTTTTTAAAATTAATTACAAATTAATAAAATTCATGTCCTGGTATAAATTAAATTGTGTTTTGAATCATTTACTTTTAAAAATTTTGTTTTAATTTTACTCAAAGAGAAAAAATATACTCCTGAGTTTGATTAGAGAGAAAAGTGGTCACATTTCAGGAACTAGGTAATATATGATCGTTATATACAATGCCAGCACCCAGGAAGAGACTGCCTATCATAAGCTGTTTTTTCTCAAAATAACAGCTTTATGGAAATATAGTTTACTTACCATACATTTTACCACTTTAAAGTGTGCAATGTTTAGCATTAGTGGTTAAGTGTTCATTGTTTGGTGTATTCACAGAGTTCTGCAAGCATCACCACTATCTCATTTTGGAATATTTGCATCACCCCAGGAAGAAATCCTTTAGCAATCTCTCCCCTGTCCTTCCTCTTCTTAACTCCTATTAAACTCATAAGTTTTTCAAAATTGAAAAAAGTCACATTGAATCCTAACCTGAGGCCCCATTTTTTGTTTGTTTGTTTTTAAGCTGTGAGAGACTTATTTGTTTGAAGTTTATGATAATTTTGTGTTTAAGAGATTTACAATGCCAAATTACTGAGTGTTTGATAGTAATGTTAATTTAAATGTGTTACACTAGATATAACAAAATTCAGATTTTTCCTTATGTAGTATGTTTAAGATGGGTTGCTTGTATATTTTAACCCCTTAACATGACTCTGCATTGAATTTCTATGGTAACAGCATTTCTGCAAAAACATAAAAACATTCAGAGGCTGTGTCCTCTCTCCTTTTCCTGTTGCCTTTCAAATCAGGAGAACATGTCTCTCCAGAAGTCACTGGAATGCCCTACATACATTTATTATTATTGCTATTTCCATCCCCCAAATTAATATCAAAACTACCATGATAGATTTGTAAAGAAACCATTTAGGACTACTCATGAGAAAGAAAATTATCTTGGATAATGACAGAAAAGAAAAAAAAATACAGTTAGAAGATAGGAAGTCAAATTCAAACTGTTTGGCCTAATCCTGAATGTATCATTTTCATTATATAGTCAACTTCTGCTGTGCCCCCTTGACTTTATGGCTTAATGATATGATTATGCCCAGTTGATGATGAGTAGCTCTGGTCATAGGATCACCCGAAATCCTAGTCATGTTTAAATAGAACATAGTGGTATGTGAGAAGCTCTTACTCAAACTAAGAGTAATTTACTGTCACAGCAACCAAGACTTTGTCCCCCAACTTCAATTAGGCTATGATGTTTTATCATAATATTTCATTCCTCTCAGATTTCCTATCTTTGGTTATAAGACCAGATGGTTTCACTGGTGAATTCTACCAAATATTATAAGAAGTCATACCATTCCCTCTCAAACTTCTCCAAAACATAGATGAGGAAAGAACACTTTGAAATTCATCTTACAAGGCCATCATTACCTGATACAAAAGCCAGACAAGGATATACAAAAAAATTAAATTACAGGTCAATATATGTGATGAACATAAATGCAAAATTACCCAATAAAATATTAGTAAATCAAATTCAACAGTATATTAAAAGGATCATACACCATGATCAAGTGGGCTTTGCTTCTGGGATGCAAGGATGGGTCAACACTTGCAAATTAATCAATGTGATTCACCACATTACAAAATAAAGGATAAAATCCTGTGATTATCTTAATAGATGCAGAAAAAGCATTTGACAAATTCAACATCTTTTCCTAATAAAAAACTCTTAACAAAGTGGATATAGAAGAAATTTATCTCAACATAATAAAGGCCCTATATAACAAGCCCACAGCTAACATCATAATCAGTGATGAAAAGCTGAAAGCTATTGCTCTAAGATCAGGAACATGACAAGAATGCCTGTTCTCACTATTATTTAACACAGTACTGGCAGTCCTAGTCAGAGCAATTAGTCAAGAAAAAGAAATAAAAAGCATTCAAATCAGAAAATAATAATTTAAATTGTCTCTGCTTGCAGATGATATGATATAATATTTATAATAGACTTCACCAAAAGATTGTCATAACTAATAAACAGTTTCAGTAAAGTTGCAAGATACAAAATAAATATACAAAGGTCAGTTGTGTTTCTATACACTAATAATACCTATCAGAAAGAGAAATTAAGAAAATTATCTCATTTACAATTGCATTAAAAAGAATAAAATACTTGGTAATAAGTTTGATCAAGGAGGTGAAGGATTTGTACACTCAAGAATTTTTCCAGATTGAATGTTGAGCATCTTTTCATGTACCTGTTGGCCACTTGAGTGTCTTCTTAGGAAAATGTCTACTTAGTTCTTCTACCCATTTTTTAGTTGGATTATTTTGTATTGAGTTGTATGAGTTCCTTATATATTTTGGACATTAACCCTTTACTCTGTATATGGTTTGCAAAAATTTTCTCCCATTCTGTAGGTAGCCTTTTCATTTTGTTGATTGTTTCTTTAGCTGTGAAGAAGCTTTTTAGTTTGATATAGTCCCACTTGTTGATTTCTGCTTTTGTTGCTTGTGTTTTTGGTGTCAAATCCAAAAAATCATTGCCAAGATCAATGTTAAGGAGCTTTCCCTACATGTTTTCTTCCAGACGTTTCATAGTATCAGGTCATATGTTGAAGTGTTTAATCCATTTTGAGTTAATTTTTATGAGGAGTATAAGATAGAGGTACAATTTCATTTTTCTCCATGTGGTTATCCAGTTTTCCAGACACCATTTGTCGAAGAGAGTATTCTTTTCCCAGCAAAATAAGGTATCAAAGAAGTATCAGCACTTCTGTCATTATTGCAACTTTACTCAGAATAACCAAGATATGAAAAAACTGAAGTGTCCATCAATGGATGAATAAATAAGATGTAAAATATATATGTATGTATATATATATTTATATTATATTATAATTAATATTATAATATATATATATATATAATTCAGCCATGAAAAAAATGAAATTCTGCCATTTACAACAACATGGATGGACCCTGATTTATTATGCTAAATGAGCTAAGTCAGACAGAGGAAGATTAAATGCTGTATGATATTACTTATTTGTGGATTCTAACAAAGATAAACTTGTAAAAACAGAGAGTAGAATAGTGAGTACCAGGGGCTGAAGGTTGGGGGATTGGGGAGATGTTGTTTAAGGATACAAACTTAAAACTAGTAGATAAATAAATCCTGAAGTTCTAATGTAGAGCATAGTAATTACAGTCACCAATACTGTATTATGAACTTCAAATTTACCAAGAGACTAGATCTTCATTGTTCTCATCACAAAGAAAGAAGTGATAATTATATGACACATTAAAGGTATTAGGTAACACTATGGTGATAATCATATTGCAATATATAAATGCATCAAATCAACACATTGTACACCTTAAAATTACACAGTGTTATATGTCAATAGTATCTCAATTTAAAAAAGAAAAAAAAGTAATTGGTTGAATAATTTAGTTATTAGAATTGATGTATGTGTAACTTTACCACCTCAACGTGAAGCCCTGATTTCTGTCTAGTCTAAGCTTCAGAATTCAGTTTTACAGTTGTAAATTAGAAATGAGGATTTTGAAAAGTCCTACACATAAATCCATGTAGATACATATAGCACGTGCACACACACATCATACTTTGTATATTTATTTTGAATAGAAAATGGAATAAGCAGGTGAGTAGTTTCAAAGTTGAAGATTTATTCATTTTTGGAAATTTTTAGGTAATTTTAGTCAGTTTGATATAAATATCAATATACTATATGTTGGCTGCCATTGGTCTAAAAATCTACCAGATCTTCCAGCTCCATGCTACTAATAATATCTACTACTGTTGTGAGCTGAATTGTGTCCCCCCAAAAGATATATTGAAGTCCTGAACCCAGGCACCTGTGAATGTGACCTTATTTGGAAACGGGGTCTCTGTGATTTAACCAACTTAAGGTAAGGTCATATTGGATTGAGGTGGGCCCTAAGTCCAATGACTAGTGTCCTTATAAGGAGAAAGAGACACAGAGAGGTAGACATGCAGGGTAAAGGGCCATATGATGGTGGAGACAGAGGTTGGAGGGATGAAACTTCGAGTCAAGGCACGCCAAGTATTTGCCAATGATCATCAGAAGTTAGGGAGAGGCAATGAAGGATTCTTCCCAAGAGTCTCCAGAGGGAGCCTGGCACTGCTGACACATCAATTCCAGACTTCTAGCCACCAGAACTGTGAGAAAATAAATTTCTGTTGCTTTAAGTCATATACTTGTAGTATTTTGCTATAGCAGCACTAGGATATTAATACACATACTATATACAGTAGTAGATAGTAGATTGGCCAGTGATATTCCAACTGGGTAAACATTTCTTTGACAGGTTCTTACACAGATGGGCATTCACCATACCTTAATGACTTGCAATTTATAATTTTGCTTCTGTGACAGACCCATGATATGAACTTTGGAACAACAACAACAAACAAAAAGTACTGGGTGAAAGAACAGTATTGTTTCTCCTGAGAGACAATTAGAAATTGGTTTCAGACAGGCTGGAAGCAGAGAATGCAAATTTTCTGTTAAAAATCAGTGGAATAAAAGCATTTTATTTCAATCTCATCTTTTCGACCCCTGGCAAATGCTTAAAAGAACAAAAGAATAGTAGAGCTTTTCTGCCTCCGCTGTGGCGATGGCGCCAGTGAAAAAGCTTGTGGTGAAGGGGGGCAAAAAAAAGAAGCAGGTCCTGAAGTTTACTCTTGACTGTACCCATCCTGTAGAAGATGGAATCATGGATGCGGCCAATTTTGAGCAGTTTCTTCAGGAAAGAATCAAAGTGAATGGAAAAGCTGGGAATCTCGGAGGAGGTGTTGTAACAATCGAAAGAAGCAAAAGCAAGATCACTGTAACTTCCGAGGTGCCTTTTTCCAAAAGGTATTTGAAATATCTCACCAAAAAATATTTGAAGAAGAATAATCTCCGTGATTGGTTACGCGTAGTTGCTAACAGCAAAGAAAGTTACGAATTACGTTACTTCCAGATTAATCAAGATGAAGAAGAGGAGGAAGATGAGGATTGAAACTCAGTTATCTGGAGTATTTTGTATGAATTCTTAAATAAAATTTAGGAAACAAAATGGTGGCTTTCCTTGTATCTCTGCAGTGCGGATTGAACAGAAAATTGGAAATCATAGTAAAAGGGCTTCACTTGGGCTGCCACTCACTTACTTGTAATTAAACTTTTTTTCTGCTTGAAAATTTCAATTCTTTTGGTAGAAATACCAAAATGTGTAAGTCTCCTTCAAGGGAACTGACTACTGTTTGTCATTGAACAGGTGGATGAGGGCGTGGAGATGTGAGTTCAGTTAGTTACTATTTTACACAAAAAGGGGTGGGTCAGTTTCATCTGGTACTTTTCTCAAAGATTGAGGAATACAAATGTGGGAACTCCTGATTCACTGAAAGCAGATCCAGTGACTTGTTTCTGAGGTTCTTTTTTTGGAAAGTGGCAGTGTCGATAAAACGCAGGCTTCTGGGGCATTTGTCTTCATTTTCTGATTACAAATTACTCTTGATGGACACAGTTATTACTATGTATGTTAATCCTTTTTCTTCCTGTAGAAATAAAATGTCCTTTTGCTTCCCATATTCTACTACACCTCTGGAAAGGGTCTGGAGAGCGACTGTAAAAGTCACAGGTGTTCAATTAAGGAAAGGTCTACAAAATACGAATTTGTAAATAAGCATTGTTTCTACAAGTCCTTGCACCAAACTGTCACTTTGAACCCCACCAGGGGGAGCTGGAGATGAGGAATAGTGGAGCTTCCAAAGGTGGGTGTCGGTGAGGTTGCCTGGGGTCAGGCTCAGAATCCCAGAGTTCTGGAGTCTTACCCCGGGGGCAGGTGTGGAAGAGAGGGGCCTGAGAGACAGCTCAGGCTGAAGAGAAGTCTTGAGACGCCCAGGAAGTAGTCCCTTTCACACCATTTAGGCCACGGCTGGGCTTAAAAGTCATTCTACAAACACGTTAAGCAGGGCCAAACTGAAATGGTTTCCCACGATATTGGGGGTTCTGCTGTACGTGTACAGGCTAGAGATCTGTGAAAGGTCATTAATGAGATCATAAAGATGTGATTGTTGCTGACAATATCAAGAGTGACTTTGAGAAGAGATCCTGATGCCTTATGGTGCCCTCTAAAATTTAAATTTTACAGGAATGTCTGCATTGATTTAAGGTTACGTTGTATCAAATTCATGTCTTTCAAGAGCTTGCCTAGGGTGCCTTTCCACACCTGAAATTCTTGTGATCTTGCTAGTTGCATAGCTGGAAATTAAATGTTTTGAGTCATACCTTGGCTCCAGTTTAACATTTGGTGCTCCTTGGGTTGAATTTAACATGTTGAGGCTTTGTAATTTCATTTGTGGTAAAGGCTCTAGCATTTTCTATTTCTATGCAAATTTCTTGAAGCAGAATTGTTTGCATGTTTCTCTGCCCTAGAGAAGGCATTGTTTCTTTCAAAGTTAACTGAGGCATCAGTTGCTCTTTGGTGCTGTCCATTACCATGATTATTAACTTTGTTAGCAAGTTTGTGACTTGGGTTTGCAAATTTTACTTGTTTGTTGCATTGATGTTCCCTTGTAGTAATTCTTAGTTTGGTTGTAAAAAAATTAGCCCAGGGCTGAAATTAGCATATAAGTTTTTTTTTTTTAACTATTTCCAGAATCTAAAACTTGTAATAAAATTGAAACTTTTTGGTTTTTCTATGCCTTTTGAACTCTTGTATTTTGACTTTTGATCACATTTTATATTAAAGTGGCTAACGCATGGCTACTATTATTGTACAAGGCTTTTTTTTTTTTAAAGGATTGGCATGCTAATCTGTTTAGCAACAATAAATTGGTTGTTTGTCCTCACTGATGAATTGCTGTACCAACAATGACCTTGGACTTCATTAAAAAAAAAAAAAGAATAGTAGAAAATTCAAGATTTAATATAATAGAAAAAAAACCTTCAATATACAAATAGAATTATACTAGCCAAAAAATGTGAAATATTAACCTAAACAAGAGTGCATGATATTTATTTTCACAAACTTCCTCAGTCTCCAAGATATTTGTACATTTCCAAAAACAAATTAAGTATCTTATTCTGCAGAACCTCTACAAAATGACAGTTAAGACATCAAGAGTTATAGGAAGGCTCTGGGTACTGTGGAATATATCCTGTTGGGACCCAGATATTTGCGACAGAAAAGCAGATACCTGGCAAATAAAAAACAAATAAATAATAAAAATAAATAAAACCATCTGTACACTTTCTTTCCTAGCCTGAAAGTTACTTCACTGAGAGCTGAATAGAGGAGAGAAGGAAAAGCATTGCCATAGACTAAATGTTAGTGCCCCCATTCATATGTTAAAACTTAATTTACAGTGGGATGTCATTTGGAGGTGGGGCCTTTGGTTGGTGATCAGGTCATAAGGGCAGATCCCTCATGAATGAATGACACCAAACCTGCTGGCACCTGATCTTGAATTTCCCAGCCTCCAGAAGGGTGAGAAATAAGTTTCTGTTGTTTATAAGTCACACAGTCTACGGTAATTTGTTATAGCTGCCTGAATGGGCTAAGACAGGAATAGAGGAGGCAATCCATGATTTTATAAGTTGAGGGGTGCTCTGGATACTCTAGCTTTCAATATGATGGGCTCTCAATATTACACTTTCCTTTCTGCACTTTCTTCTGTACTTTTGAGGGATAAACATGCAAGCCACATATTTCAGACAACCTAGCTTTCTGAATTTCTCTTGGTTTCTGCCAATTGGAGGCACTAGATGGAATTTAGAAGGAAGAAAGAAGAAACAGAATATTACTTTGCTATTTCAGTTTCTTTCAGCACCTAGGAGCTGTGACAGTAGCAGGACCATAACGACAAAAGAAGGCATCTTGCTCATGGTCTTCTTGGCATGGAACCTCCATTCTAGGAGAAGAGCATGCAGGAGTGGAGGCAAAGAAAGGCAGACCAGCTCTACAATATACAAAAATTTATTGAATTAAATGCTCATGAAATGGGTGAATTTTATAATATTTAACCTATATTTTATAAAGCCATTTTTTTAAAGGTGATTTTAGGCAGCAGTGAATGTCAGCAACTTTGAGAGTAATTTAGCAGCAATGGTAGAGTGGGCTCCTGGTTTTTGCTTAATAGCAAAATACATTTCTAACAGTAGCAGACACAGACAGAGAGCTTACCCCTCATACTGTCAGCAGCTCTGGGGCAAAAATGGTCACATGAGCTGTAGTCTAAGGCAGTGACAGTTTCTTGATCTATGAAGAACAACCCTCCTCTTCCCTTAATGCCTTTAGCCATTCTATCACTCTAGTCACCCATGATCAGCTATAAATTTCCCCATCCTTAAATACTGAATGGTTTTCACATCTGCCAAATGTACGCTGAATACCAAAGAAGATTTTTCTGTCACCCAAGCAATTTGTTGAGCAAGAGTTTGGAGTCAACACCTCTGAATCCACGCCCCAGATAGTCCCAGTTACCATAGTTGTCAACATCTCTGGCAAGCAGCAAAAATAATTCAAAGATGGATCATACTTAGAAAGGAAATGATATGTGCTCTATGCGCAAAACATTTTTCTTTAAATCAGTAAACGGTCATTTCTGATAAAAAGATGGTTACAGTAAAACAAAGGAATGAAAGAAATGCTTCTCATTATTCTCACAGAATTTATAGATAATATCATCTTTATAAGTAATAAGTGAAATTTGAACAATGAGAAAAAAGTATTCCAAAGAGACTTTATAGGATGTCCAAAGAATATAGAATTGAGTTGCAAAATGTCACAATATGACAAAAAATGAAAAGCCAGTGTAGAGAATAATGCCCGTTATAGGTGGAAAAAGTTAGATGTTTATAAGTAGTTATGAGGGTGACTCAGAGAGAAAGAAAGAGAGGGAGGGAGGGAGGTGGAGCAGGGAGAGAGAAAGGGGAATGTAAACATGATCACAGAAGGAACGCTAGACTTTAAAAAGGTATATCTAACATGCATTATTGATATTTTTAAGAAGAACTAAGCAAATGAAAATATAGAAAGAGTCTAAAGTATAATTTTTTCAACATTTTTTCTGAAATAAAAACAAGTTGAATGTGTAGACTGAAGGGGCTCATAGATTTCCAAGAAATAATGAAACCTAACATTCATACCTACCATTCCAAATCAAAGCATATTCTGGTAAGGATGTTAAAATTCAGGTACAAAGAAAGAATCCTAGGAGTAGGAGGGGAAAAAATCATGCCCCCTACTAGTGTGAAATATCAAGATGGATTCGACATCTTCACAGTAATATTCATGCAAGGAGACAGTTTGATCAGTATCTAAAATATACTGAGAGGAAGAATACGTGATGCAAGAATTTTATAATCAGCCAAGTAATCCTTTGATTTTAGAGAAAACTTTTGAGTAAAAAGGAAAAGGGTGCACGAAGTTATGCCATTTATGAATAACAAGGTCTGAAACTCCTAGGGGACAAGGTTAGGCAGTGATAAAGAAAGAAAAGGGAGAAAATGGAGCTGAAATCAACTGATTAGGTGATGAGAACTAAAGGATATTTTTTATCCTTGACAGAGTAGACACCCATGCCAACCCACCCCCACTCCTGCCCAAATATGTTAAGATTAATTTTTATTTAATGAAAGTGACAGAAGCGTGAGATGGTCACATGATCAGAGCAAAGGTAGTGGGAATATTCAGCCAGCCTCCTTTGGGTTGCAGAGTCTGTTAATTGTGACTCTGTTCCCATGTGAGGACTCTTGTCAATACGCAAAGCTCATTTTTTCTAAGCTCAAAGCTTTTTCAGAATCAAGTCACCTAACACCATTCAGAAAGAACTTTAAGCAGCATCTATGTCCTTCCTGTGAAATATTTATGAGCAACTTGGATTCTGACTTTCCTGTCAAACCCACCAAAGCCTAGTCTACATTCTCTTTTAAGGACATGATGGATGTTGGAAGTGGAAATCCTGTTTATCTCCAGCCCACATCTATCTTTCTATTTTTTTCTATTTCTATAGATGATAGAGAATAGAGATACAGTTAATTTCTCACCGAGCTTATTAAAAAATCTATGTTCTTACAAGCTGTTATTTATGTTATTTCATTTGAGTTCCCCAATACTGTTAATAGTTGGCATCATAATTCCCATTTTACAGCATAGAAATTTCAATTCCATTAGGTTAAATCAATTTGTTCTAAATTACACAGAAATTCAGTTTTGTGTCTGGTATTAGAAGAATCTCTTTGTACTTCCCCACCACCCCTTACTGTAGTTGTAAAATTCACCTATTGGCAATCACATATGATAAATGATCATATGATTCCAGAGAATAAATTACAAGTGTTAAACTTAAAAATAATGGCTTGTTAGTTCCCTATCCCCACATCTTTAATGACAGAAATCACAGATCTTGTTCATGAGGATCACAGTTTTTGAAGTAAAATACTGGATTTTTATTTCTATTGCTATGATGGTATTATTATAGTAATACCAAAACAAGAAAAAGACAATACACAAAAAGAAAACTACACACCAATTTCCATCATAAAATAAATGTAGAAATCCTTAGCAAAATATTAATAAATAGAATTAGCAATATATAAAAATAATTATACACCATTACCAATTGATATTCATTCTCAGCATGTAAAGCCAGTTCAATATTCAAGAATTATCAATGTAATTGATCCAATCCTAAAGAAAAAAAAATTGCATGGTCATATAATTCAATGCAGAAAAAGGGTTTGACAAATTTCACAACCATTCATGTTGTAAAAACAACAAACGAACAAAAAGCTCTCAGAAAAATAGGAATAGAGAATAACTTCTTCCACTTGATAAACAGCATCTATGGAAATCAAAAACAAAAAGAAAACCAAAACCAAAAATCCCAAAGTTAACATTATACTTAATGATGAAAGACTGAATTATTTCCCTCCTCAAGATCAGGAACAAGGCAAGGATATTCACTCTCACCGCACTCATTTAACATAGTATGAGGTGTTCTAGCAAGTTCAGTAAGGCAAGAAAAATAATTAAAAGACAGATATGTAGGTAAGAAAGAAATAAACTTGTCTCTATTCACAGATGATATGATTGTATACAAACTGAAGTCTAGGAATACACATATACTCAAAAAAATACCCTTTTAGAATTAATAAGTTAAGCACGGATACAGGATATAAAACAAACATAAAATATTAATTGTAAACCTATTTGCTAGGAATTAACTATGGGCAGTGAGATTTTTATAATCACTCAAAAATGAAATATAGAAATATATCCAAATAATCAAATATTTACAAGACTTTTCATCAAAAGACTATAAAATGCTCATGAAAAAAATCAAAGAGGTTCTAAATAAATGGAAGACATTCAGTGTTTATAGATTGGAAGCTTCAGCTTGGTAACTGTTAGTTTTGCAAGGGCCATCATAACAAAATATCAAAGGCTGGGTAGCATAAATGAAATAAATATATTTTCTCACAATCCTGGAGGCTTATTAAAGTCCATGATCAAGATGTCAGCAGGGTTTTATTTTGCCTAAGGCTTCTCTTCTTTGCTCCTAAATGGCCATCTCTTCTCTGTACCTTCAGAGTCTTCCTCTATGTGTGTCTGTCCTAATTGCAAATCAGGTTAGATTAGAGCCCATCTTAATTACCTCATTTTAATTTAAATACCTCTTTAAAGACCATATCCCAAATATAGTCACATTATCATATTGTTAAGTCTGGGGTGTTAAGACTTCTACACATAAATTTTGGGGAGAGTCAATTTAACTCATAACAGTAAGGATTTCAATTATGCCAAAATTGATATACAATTTTAAAACTATTCTCATCAAGACATCAGCAAGAATTTTTGTATAGACCAGATTATTTAAAAATATATATGGAAAAGAACAAAGGAACTAGAAGAAAAAAAAGAATTTGGAAAATGAAGAATATAGTAGAAGAAACCAGTCTACCCAATTTTAAGCCTTATTTTTTTTCTTTATCTTTTTTTTATTACTGCTTTATTTATTTATTTATTTATTTTGGAGTATAGTCACTTTACAATAGTTTGTTAGTTTCTACTGTACAGCAAAGTGAATCAGCTATACGTATACATATATCCTCTCTTTTTTGGATTTCCTTCCCATTTAGGTCACCACAGAGCACTGAGTAGAGTTCCCTGTGCTATACAGTAGGTTCTCATTAGTTATCCATTTTATACGTAGTATCAATAGTGTATATATGTCAATTCCAATCTCCCAATTCATCCTTATACTATCTTTAGTAATCAAGACTGTGTGGTGTGAGTGGAGGAATAGACACATAGGGCAATAGAAGAGAACAGAAAATTCAGAAATAAACTCACAAATATGCCCAAATGATTTTTGACAAAAGTGAAAGGAACAATTCAATGGAGAAAAGATAGCCTTTTAAACCAATGGTACTAGAGCAATGTGATAGGTTAAAAAAAACTGGGCCTTGACTTGTCACACATCTTACATAAAAATTAATATTGTGGTTGTGATATTGTACTATAATCTAAGATGTCGCCATTGAGAGAAACTGGGAAATGAGTACATGAGACCCCTCTGCAGTATTTCTTATTACTGCTAATAGACCTACAATTACTTCAAAATGAAACTTTTTAAAAAATTTAAATAAAACATTTAAATCCTAAATAAGATCAATAGTCTGAATGTTGATTCATAGTAAAGCCTTTGTCAGTTTGGTGCTTGTGCTATCAACAGCAAGGCAGACTGCTATGATCAGGTGAAAAAAAGAGATTACTGTGTGTAGCCTCTCATCCTATAATACCCCACTTGAGTACAGACCTAAATAGAAGACAGTCCTATTTACCAGTCAGCTGGGGGAACACATACTGTCTATATATATGTATATATTTCATTTTTAGGAGATTAAAGAAATTCCTAAGCTTAAAATCAACACTATAGTGCTTAGGACTCAGAAATGTTATCTGCTAACTTCATAGTTTATGAAGATCTTTCATTATGAGCTTAAGGGAAGAAAATAAACTAATATGTAAATTAAGCAAAAGAAAGTTATAATAAAAGAAAAACAAAGAGAAAACCCAAAAGAGAAGGTAATAAAATTCCAGTGGAAATTATTTTCCAAATATAATTTTAAATGGTTTTTTACCAACTGAGGAAATTCTTTCAGCCTAACATTCTCCCTCACGGGGCATTTGGATTTGAACTCCTAGAGATGGGAAGATAATTGGTATTTTATTGCTCAATATGTTTGCAACCATAATGATGAAAATATTGTTTATTTACTTTCAATTCTGAGTCGATCTTCAGGCCACGGAAAGAAGATGCTATGTTTAAGGATGGAATGAAAATCCAAGAGCTATGATAAAAATGTAACTTACACAAAGCAGATTGTGAAGAAAATTGGGTAGAGAAACAAGGGTATTAAAATTGTCATATAAAGTATGAAAACTGAATTAAAGGACTATAGAAAAATGATTGAGTTTAATTACATTGTTTATACTAAAGATAATTGACAGAAAAACCAAAACAATAACATAATTGACTAAAACAGTTGGAGAAGAGGACCTGAGTGAGTTAAATATTTATATTTGATATTGGGGGAATAATAAATGTTATCTGATATTAATAAATTCAGAAAATATATATTGTTTGAGAAGGGAAATAACCAAAATATAAGCAATTGTGAAGAACTTGTCTGGAGAGTAGACTTAGAAGTGAAGAAGTGATCTGACTCTGTTGATATTTAATATAAAACATTCTTTAACATGTGATTTTTTTAATGAGCATATATTACTTGATAAAACCAAAAAGTTTAAAACTACAACCCTACTTACTTATAGGTGATAGTGATTTATATGATAGGAAGGTGCTTATTGTTGAATTGATATGAAAAAATTTAGAATAGAAGCAATTACCAAACTAGAATCATGCATGTAAACATTTTTTCCAGCATTTTTTATGTGTTAAAATGTGTTATTTTTCTTTGCTTTATACTGTTGAATTTGAAATATCACCCACCCAAGGCTCTTTGTTTCTACCTAGTTACTTGGCTAGCGGCTGCTTCTATTTGCAAGGACATATCATGTGAATTACAAGGAAGTAAAATAATTGGCCTTCAACTAGACTAAATTTTCACCAAGTGGATTATTGTGCCCTGATAATGCCCACAGTCTAAATGACAACACTCAAAACTCAAATGTGTTCTTAATTTAATTAATTATAATTTCCAAGTTAGGAAAATTGTGTTTTGTATAAAATATTATTTCATTAAATTAGCCACAATAAAAAATAAGAATCACCTTTCATTGGGAATATACAAGAGTAAGTTTCAAATAATTTTATCATGGAAAGTATTATAATAATCATTTCTACTATTTACAGTTAAGAATCTTAAAATCCTTCTGGCTTTACTTTCAAGAAAAGTCATCAGCAACATTTAAAAATGTATGCTTATGAAATAAATCATCCAATTACTCTATTTCTATGTTTAAATTCCCCAGTTCTTCTGGCAATAGAATATAAGTCACTGAAGCTTTGTTTCCAGTGGAAAGTGGCTGGTACCTCCAATCCTACCCCAGAAACCCACATTTATATAATCTGCAATAATTATCCAGGTATTTTTAGATCACTTCCATGGCTTTAATATTTACTTGTCATGTTACTTATTTTCACAGCTAGGCATCACATCACCCATCTTTACAAATAAATTTATTACAAATTAAAGGATATAATCCTTCTTCTCTGACTACTTTTCTACAATTTCTTTTTCCCAGCAACAAATATAATTAAAAATAATAATTGATCATTTGTTTTAACTTGTCAGTAGAACTTACCATTTCCTGGTAAGGACATCTTTGTTAAAATTGGATGATTTTTAAATGTGTCAAAATGATCAAGATAATAAAGGTCTTGGAATATTTGCCTTTTTGAATTTAGAAATGTAAGCTATGACAGAATACAATTTCTTTCTGTAAAACACATACAAACATGAATAGCACATTTCAAATAGTTAACTGTTATTTCACAAGGATCATAAAAATTAAATAATTAGATGAGGAACTCTGTTCCATTATTCAACAGGACAATTAGTTCTATCAACATTTACAAGTTTTAAATATAGATTTATAATGCAAATATATTTATAATGTATTTTTATTTTTTATAGTATATTTCTAAAATCTTCAATTAAAATCAGTAATCAAAAGAATTTAACATTAATGATAATAAAGCATTTATTATAATGTTTCTTTTATTCTTCAGTTATACTATTTCAATACTTTAAATACATGTTCAAATTTATTACCATATTTATGAATTAAAAATCTTAGTTTTGCTTAATGTCCTCCACTAGCAAGAAAACAAAAATTGAATGATACATTTCCATTTACTTATAACTTGAATTCTTTATAAATAATTTTATTTATCAAATATAAATAACTATGATTACAAATATAAGTTTCAAAAAATGAGAAAAACGAAGATACAGTTCATGAATTTGTGCTAATGACAGTTAATTATGCTTAAAATTTATTGTCAATTTGAACAAAAAACTATCACAAAAACAAAGTAGGACATTATATAATGATAAAAGGTCAAATCACTAGGAAGATATAACAATTACAAATATATATTCATGCAACATCAGAGCACCTAAATATATAAAACAAACACTGACAGAATTGACTAGAAAAATAGACAGAAGTGCAATAATAGTAGATGATTTCAACGTCTCACTTTTCAGAATGGAGAGACAGTTACCTTATAGGGAACAATTTTTATGAGTTTTTCTTCTCTCCTTCCCTTATTTATTTTTGCAAATATAAAAAAAGCACAAACTGTGAAATAATAAAGAAAAGAAACAGAGATGAAAGAGAGAGAAAGGGGTGGAAGGAAGGATGGAAAGAAGGAAGGAAGGGAGGGAGGGTTTCTTACACAAAAGGTGACATACTATACACAGTTTTCTGCAACTTCCTTTTATCACTTAACAATTTATACTCCAAAATATACAATATATAATCCATTTAATCCATTTTGTAGAGATCTTCCCAACTGCTTTGCACAAGTACATAGTAATCCACTGTGTAGATATATTGCAGTTTATATAACTGTTGGATTTTGGTGTTAGAATTTTGGATTTTGGGGGTGATTTCAATTTTGTTACTAGTACCAATAATGTTACATTGAAGAACATTTGATACATGTCATTTCAAACTAATGTCAGTGTACTTTTGGATCTTTGGAACAGATTCCTGGAAGAGGGATTGATAGATCAAAGGCCAAATACAGCTATGATTTTGTTAGATATTGATAAAATCTTCTCCATGGATGTTGTCCCATTTTACATTTTGAAAAACAAAATATTAGACTGCTTTTTCCTCCTTAGCCTCACCAACAGAGTGTTATCAAACTTTTCATATATTTCAAATCTTACAGGTGACTAATGGTTTTGGTTTTAATTAGCATTTTTCTCATTATAAAGATTATAATATGAAATATATTTTCTAACAAACATTGTTCCATTGAAAATATGAAATCTACATTTGGATCTGAGTAGCCCAGGGACATATCCTGGGTTAATGACATAAGTGGCTATTTAGTTGTAATTAATTAGGTTAATCTGAAACCATCCATTTTACTCAGGACTGCAGTTTAAAGAGATAGGAGAAAGAAAGGCAGAACAGAAGAAAGGGAAGGAAAGATGGAAGGAAGGAAGGAAGGAAGGAAGGAAGGAAGGGAGAGAGGGAGGAAAGGAGGGAGGGAGGGAGGGAGGGGTGAATTAAGCTAGGTCTGAATTAAGACAAAAAAATATATGAATAAATGGGAAAGAACTGCTTAAATCAATGTAATTACCCTTGTTTGCTTGAAATCTGTGTTATAGTTTGAAGTCTGTGCCATACATACCTTGTTAAAAAAACGCTAAATTTACCTATTTTGCTCATATTCATGTTTCTCATAAACTCTGACCAGAAATTACAAATTTTAAAGTTTTACCGCATTTCAGCAGTAAACTATGTGCATAACCTCAGAAATGGATTGATGTCTCTTGTTAATACATATTTTGTTCATCATATGCTGGGTAGGAGCTACATATTAGTATATATGCTCAAATTTTTATTGCATTTAACACACCAGAAGGGACATTATACAACTAATAAGAAGTGAAGTCCATGTTAAGTTATTTGATCAAATATGTTTCATGAAAACTGCCTAAGAACATCAAAACAATTAGTCAAACCCAAAATTCAATCTGAGTTAGCATTCATATTCAAAGATTTGAATTCAAAAGTAAGTTCAGAGACCAAATATTATATTTTGATTTGTTCTGAAATGGCCATCTGCCCATATGAAAAAGCTACTGCAACAGTTTGGCAGGCAGTTTAAAGAACCAAAATAACTACTCTGTGCAGGTCAGGTTCACAGGCATCTGGGTGTTGACTTGGAAAGCACAAAATGTAATAATCACAGCATGTGGTACTTTACCGAGTAGCCAGCCAAAAGTGTCTGTCTAAATAGGCAAAAATTTTAGCTGTCATAAGAATCCTTTGAGGAAACTTTATAAATACCTATCAAGTTTCAAATATCAGTGGCCAACATTTTTAAAAACACAATAAAGATCTAATAAAATGTTATAGAAAAGTTATAATAATCCTGAGGTACCCATAATTTATATCCTGGCACATTTAAAAATGTTCCTTTTGTTTAAAAATGGGCTTCAAAGATATCAACAGTTTTATTTGTATATTTTATAAATATTTGTGTGCTAGTCAATAGTCTGATTTTTAATTGTTTAAAGCAAATCCAATGCCACAAAGAGCTACTTTAGTCATGCCTTGCAGGAGTTCAAGGGGAATACCCTCTATCTTCACCCCTCTGCCCCTCCCCTACCTTCAGGTCTTCTCCTCACAGGTCTCTGCCTGGGAACTGTGGACCTTTGCTGCTCCTTTTCTTGGAAGAGTGGCTGTTGAAAGGAGTTAAATATGGCTCTTGGGTAAGTAAGTCTGGGTTGGAAGGCCATGAAGAAGGGTCAGCAAGAGGACAATCTCCCTTGGTGTCCGGAACTTGTAGAATAGCCTGCAATAGAGTGGACCACCAGCTGAGCTCCTTGAAGTGAGAGCTACAGGCTGGCAGGGAGAAGGGTGACCCCAGTGTCAACCAAGAAAAGTTAGATATGGCTGCACTTCAGAGAGCTCACCAACCAGGTGATGGTCACCAATAACAGCAGAAGGATGTTCCCAGTGCTGAAATTGAGTATGTCTGGCCTGGACCCGAACACCATGTGTTGTTTTATCTTGGATTTTGTGATGGAGAGCAACCACTTCTGGAAGTGTGTGAACAGAGAGTGGGTGCCTGGGGGGTCAGTCCAATTCATATGTGCATATTGAACTCCTTACATAAATAAAAGCTCTAAATTCATATAGTATGAGTTGAGGGTCTACAGGGGATGACTACCAGCCACGGCATTCTCAAGACTCGATGCATATCTGTCAAGGCTTACCAGAAAGAGATTACAGCTCTTAAAACTAAATAAAACTGATTTGCAAGGGCTTGCTGTGATGCAAAAAGAAGCAGGGATCACAAAGATAAGATGGAAGAACCCAGAGACAAACAGCAACCTGGGTATTACTAATGGAAGTAGCTTATCCCTGGACTCAGTTCCTTCTACCTGCTGTCAACCCCCATCCTCAGTTTGGAGGTCCTGTCTCACTTTTCTCCACCCATGGCTGTGAAAAATACTCTATGCTGAGGAACCACAGTTCACACATCCCTGGCCCTGTCCTCAAAGCTGTGCCTAGGACTCCTCCCCACTTGGACAAGCTCATACTTAGCCCATACACTCATTGGAAAAATTCTCCAACCTATTCTGACAATTCATTTGCAAGTTGTCCATGATCTGATCCCATGAACTTAGCCCAGCCTCAGCATGTGTGTACATACTATCATGTTACTCCTGAGCACAACAGGACTGCATCAGTACCCCAACCTGTGGTCAGCTAGCAGAGCACCTTCACACCAGGGTCTCAGACAGCATAGCTACCTAATGGGCTGGGAGTCCAGACCTTCCCAGTGAACACTATCTTACCCAAATAATCTCAGGTCCCTTCTCCTCAGGATTCTCACTCTATAAGAACCATGTCATGGCCACAGATATTCCTGACAGCCAATATCACACCGTGGCCTCATAACCTCATGGATATCCCTGTCACCACCTTCCATGTAAACCAAAGCCTTTCCTTAAAATATACACTATTTTTTTTTTTATGTCTACCAGTTTTACTCAGGATTTGATCTAGGTACAAAATGACAGTCTCATAGGTCAAGAAAGAAAAAAAAATCTTATTAACTTCACTTTAAAATATGAAAAGGGGGGCTTCCCTGGTGGCACAGTGGTTGGGAGTCCACCTGCCGATGCAGGGGACACGGGTTTGTGCCCTGGTCCGGGAAGATCCCACATGCCGCGGAGCGGCTGGTCCCGTGAGCCATGGCCGCTGAGGCTGCGTGTCCGGAGCCTGTGCTCCGCAACGGGAGAGGCCACAGCAGTGAGGGGCCCAAGTACTAAAAAAAAAAAGAAAAGAAAAGAAAAAAAAATATGAAAAGGAATATATGTCCTGTTGTTCATCAAAAAAATAACCCCACCCATCATCTGCAACACAAGTGTAGTCCTATGTTGTGTTTATATGCCACAGATGAATTTAAGTATGGAAACAAAACTCAGTTGGACTGTTAAATCACCATTACTTGATCATAATAAAATTTTGTTTGTTAAGATCCAGAAACTTATTTTTTTGTGTCTCTTACAGAATATAGAAGATTTGACACACTAGAATTAATAAACTCAACTCGTCTTATTTAGTGAAATAAAAAGCATACTTTCAATTGCATTCCTTGTTTCTTCAGAGTAGTTTTCAGGTCACTTTTGTGACAGCTATCATACTTATAGTTAAGCTGTTAGGGACAAAATAATAAATTCATAGTTGAGGACAACAGACTTTAACTAAAATGGAAATTTCACTGTTCTGCCCAATAGAATGTGTTTATTTTGAGCATATGTAATTTCCTCTTGTATTGTTAAACATACAATGGCAATATTTTTCTTCTGAAAAAAATAGCCAAAGACAATGAGCAAAACATTTTCTGCAAAATAAAGGCAATATGCAAAAAAAAAAAAAAAAGAAACAACAACAGCAAAAAACTAAATACAGTTCTAAAAAGATCTAGTGAGAGGATTCAGTACTAGAAATTAGTGACAAACATAATCCACTAAAATTTTCAAAATTTACATACTCAAATTCTCGTCTTTTGCTAACTTACTGTGCATCTAGAAATATTTATTTTGGAAAATATTGAGCAAACTTCTTTTGCCCAGAATGAAAAATTTTAAGGTTTAAGATGGATTACACAAAAGAACACATGCTTTCCTTCTCAAAGGAGAGTGATTTTTTTTTTTGGCGGTACACAGGCCTCTCACTGTTGCAGCTTCTCCCGTTGTGGAGCACAGGCTCTGGACACGCAGGCTCAACGGCCATGGCTCACGGACCTAGCCACTCCGCGGCATGTGGGATCTTCCCGGACCGTGGCATGAACCTGTGTTCCCTGCATCGGCAGGCGGACTGTCAACCACTGTGCCACCAGAAAAGCCCTAAAGGAAAGTGATCTTAAGAGCTTATAATTACTTAGTAAAGGTTTTCTGAAGATCAATGCTTTTTAAATGCCCCTTTTTTGGTAATCTCTAAATTAATTGGAAGCATGTAAAACTGTTCTAAATTAATGATAAAAAATCAACTTCATATTTTTTAACTGGCTTTTTAAGTTTTATATTAACAAATTGTAGTTCATGATATACCTTAAAATATTGTGATAAAGTATCCAGATTAAGTTCATCCAAAGAAGAGATAATGCATTTCTACATTTGTTTGTGATAATTGGAGCAAAGACTGTATTAAACTAAATAATGATACTTTGACAGTGTAAAGATGCAAATGTACATGAAAGTAATATTTTTCCAATGGTGAGAAGATGTATTTTATACTAGACCTGACTTAAGTCTTTTGCACAGGATATTTCTTTGTCTGGAAATGGCTTTCCCCACATAATCGCCTGGCTTACTCCTTCAATTTCATTCCTCACAGAGGCCACATCTGACCACTCCACATCAACTGCCCCAATGTACTATGAAAACTCTTGGTCTGTTAGATTTTTTTCATAACACGAATTTTTATCTACTATGTTTATTCTTTTATTTTCCAAATATTTTATTGATTGCCCCCCTTGCCCCTGTCAGAATTCAAGTTCCTCAAGTGTAAGAACTCAAGTTTTTCTTGCTAGTTGATCAGTCCCCAAGACCTAGAATCATTTTTGGAAAATAGGAGCCCAGTACATATGTGTCAAAACAACACTCAATGACCTAGGAGGAATTTCAGGAAAACTTTTGTTGTCATAATCACATAAAAATACATAATGTCTATAAAACAGCAATAACTAATTAGATGGGAAGAACAGGCTGGAATGAGAAAGGAATAATGAGGCAAAAATGGGTTTAGGTGAGATTAAAAAATACTGCTAAGAAAGTAAAAAACAAAATCTAAAAATTACAGCCACACTAGAGGCCCTAAGACAACAAGAAACATTAATATGATTATAAATGTCACAGCAATAATCCTTTTTTTGGTTAAATTCCTGAATCAAAAGCAAAGTATGAAGTCTGAGTTTTAAAGATGCAATAACTACATGTACACAGAGAGAAACAAATTACCCAAATGTTTGATAAAAATGTTAAAAAAAATAATTATATACAAAAACTATTTAAAAAGTGATGAAGAATGAAAGAAATGTCAATTGATATTTACAAATATACCAGTCTAAATTAGGGATATGATTAGTCTGAAACCATTGAGTGTTAGAAAAAAATGATAAGAAGGTAAAAAAGAAGTTAATAAGAAATCAATGATAGTATGAAAAAGGAAAAAATTTCAACATAACAAGAAGATAATAGAAAAAGGAAATTGAGGTCATTTAACTACTAAACTGTAGACTGTTCTTTCTATGTAACTATGTTCTCACTCTATCCACTTTCTGTCTCCTATTTTTCCAACATACTTTGGACATTTTAAAATAAATTGCAACACACTTGAAAACAGATAAATTATAAGGGTTTACATCACATTTTCTTACCACAATGTTATAAAACTAGTAATTATAACAAAATGTGATAAAATATTTTGAAGTTAAAACACACATTTCTGAAAGTTTGTGTAAATAGGAAAATAAAAGCTGAGTTTTTAGATTTCTTATAAATATCAAAGTAAATTATGTACCTCAAAACTCAAGCACAGGGGAGGAGTCAAGATGGCGGTGTGGGAACACACAGAGTTAGCTTCTCCCCACAACTAGGGTGCCTGTCAGCCACTGGTAGGGGACTCTGACCCCCAAGGAGACAGGAGGAACCTCAGAGTGAACGAGTAGGATGTAGGCAGACCGATGGGGGAGAAGTGGAGCCCAGACAGCATAGGCGTCCCTTGGGCTGGGGAGCTTGCTGAGTTCCCAAGCCAATTCCCCCTCCCCTCAAAGCCCCATCCAGGCCGCATGGGTCCTGGGGACATAGGAGGGAGGCTGGGGAGATCAGGAGTGGCAGATAGGAGAGGCCATCCAGGAGGATCAGGAGA
Organism: Orcinus orca; assembly: GCF_937001465.1. Taxonomy (NCBI): domain Eukaryota; kingdom Metazoa; phylum Chordata; class Mammalia; order Artiodactyla; family Delphinidae; genus Orcinus; species Orcinus orca. The sequence goes on along the minus strand of NC_064569.1, from coordinate 29,987,772 downwards.
GGAGCAGAGGGTGATTACCCTACTCACTTGGGCACAGGGAGCCTGCTGAGCTCCCAGGCTGGTCCCCTGCCCTCCAAGGCCCCCTTTTCCCCCTACCATATTGGTCCTGGGGACATAGGAGAGAGGCCTGGGAGATCAGAGAGGCAGGCAGGAGGGACCCTCCCAGACCCCAGACCAGAGGAGCAGGAGAGGAGAGGAGGGCATTTGCTCTGCCCCTGCTGGGCTCCCAGGTGAGGTCCCTTACCCTCTGAGACCAGGGATGGGTGGCACACCTGGGTTCCTACTGTTCCTTGAGTATAAGCCCCATCCCCCACAGCTCTCAGGACATTTTCCAGCCTTGTGGGTCCTGAGCATCGGCCCCATACACCACCCAAACCTCACCCTTGCTTAGGTCTCGCTCTCCACAGTCAAGGCCTTCCCTCCCTCACCTTTTTTTTTTCCTTTTCCCTCCTCCTCTTTTTTACTATAGGGTACTGATGTACACTCCAGTTGTTGATTCATATATCTTTTTATTTTTACATTCTTTCTAATAAGTCTGTTAGTTTCCTAGTCTAATTTTATTTTTACTTTGTTACTCTTCTTTTTTTTTCTCTTTTTTTTGCTGCCCCACATGGCTTGTGGGATCTTGATTCATGACCTCGGGGTCGGGCGGAAGCTCTTGCAATGGGAGCTCCGAGTCTGAACCACTGGACTAACAGAGAACCTCAGACTCCAGGGAATATTCTTCAGAGTGAGGTCTCCCAGAGGTCCTCATCTCAGCACAAAGACCATCTCTACTCAATAGTCTACAAACTCTAGTGTTGGAAGCCTCGGGCCAAACAACCAGTAAAACAGGAACACAACCTACTCATTAAAAAAAAAAAAATGAGATGGCAAAAAAATATGTCACAGTTGAAGGAGCAAGGTAAAAACCTACAAGACCAAGTAAATGAAAAGGAAATAGGCAATCTACCTGAAAAAGAATTCAGAGTAATGATAGCAAAGATGATTCAGAATCTCAGAAATAGAATGGAAGCACGGATTGAGAAAATACAAGAAGTGTTTAACAAAGACCTAGAAGAACTAAAGAACAAACAGAGATGAACAACACAATAACTGAAATGAAAAATACACTAGAAGGAATCAGTAAAAGAATAGCGGAAGCAGAAGAACGAATAAGTGAGCTGGAAGGCAAAATGGTGGAAATAACTGCTGAGGAGAAAAATAAAGAAAAAAAGAATGAAAAGAATTGAAGACAATCTCAGAGGCCACTGGGACAATACTAAATGCACCAACATTCAAATTATAGGCGTCCCAGAAGAAGAGAAAAACAAATGGTCTGAGAAAATATTTGAAGAGATTATAGTGGAAAACTTCCTTAACATGGGAAAGGAAAGAGTCACCCAAATCCGGGAAGCACAGAGAGTCCCAATACAGGATAAAACCTAGGAAAAATGCACCAGTACACATATTCATCAAATTAACAAAAATTAAATGCAAAGAAAAATATTAAAAACAGCAAGAGAAAAACAAAAAAATAATATACAAAGAAATTCCCGTAAGGGTATCAGCTGATTTTTCAGTGGAAACCCTGCAAGCTAGAAGGGAGTGGCAGGATATACTTAAAGTGATGAAAGAAAAAAACCTACAACCAAGATTACTGTACCCAGCAAGGATTTAATTCAGGTTTGATGGAGAAGTCAAAAACTTTTCAGACAAACCAAAGCTAAGAGAATTCAGCACCATGAAAACAGTTTACAACAAATGCTAAAGAAACTTCCCTAAGCAGGAAACACAAAGAGAAGAAAAAGACCCACAAAAACAAACCGAAAACAATTAAGAAAATGGTAATAGGAACATACATATCGATAATAACCTTGAAAGTAAATAAACTAAATGCCGCAACCAAATGACACAGACTGGCTGAATGGATACAAAAAAAGACCCATATATATGCTGTCTACAAGAGACCTAATTCAGTCCTAGGGACACATACAGACTGAAAGTGAAGGGTTGGAAATAGATATTCCATGTAAATGGAAATCAAAAGAAAGCTGGAGTAGCAATACTTGTATCAGATAAAATAGACTTTAAAATAAAGACTTTTACAAGAGATAAGGAGGGACATCACATAATAATCAAAGGATCAGTCCAAAAAGAAGATATAACAATTATAAATGTTTATGCACCTAACATAGGAGCACTTCAATACATAAGGCAAATGCTAACAACCATGAAAGGAAAAATCGACAGTAACAAAAGAATAGTAGGGAACTTTAACACCTCACTTACACCAATGGACAGATTATCCAGACAGAAAATTAATAAGGAAACACAAACTTTAAATGACATAATAGACCACATAGATCTAATTGATATTTATAGAACATTCCACCCAAGAGTGATGGAATACACTTTATTCTCAAGTACTCATGGAACATTCTCCAGGATAGATCACATCTTGGGTCACAAATCAAGCCTCAGTAAATTTAAGAAAATTGAAACCTATTAAGCATTTTTTCTGACCACAACACTATGAGATTGGAAATCAATTACAGGAAAAAACCTGTAAAAAACACAAAAAAACATGGAAGTTAAACAGTGCGCTCCTAAATAACCAAGAGATCACTGAAGAAATCAAAGAAGAAATAAAAAATACATAGAAACAAATGACAATGAAAACACAATGACCCAAAACCTATGCATCACAGCAAAAGCAGTTCTAAGAGGGAAGTTTACAGCAATTCAATCTCACCTCAAGAAACAAAAAAAATCTCACATAAACAATCTAATGTTACTTTTAAGACAACTAAAGAAAGAAGAGCAAAGAAAACCCAAAGTCAGAGGAAGGAAAGAAATCATAAAGATCAGAGCAGAAATCAATGAAATAGAAATGAAGAAAACAATAGCAAAGATCAATAAAACTAAAAGCTGGTTCTTTGAGAAGATAAACAAAATTGATAAACCCTTAGACAGAATCATCAAGAAAAAGAGGGAGAGGACACAAATCAATAAAATTAGAAATGAAAAAGGAGAAATCACAACAGACACAGCAGAAATACAAAGGATTATAAGAGACTACTACAAACAACCATATGCCAGTAAAATGGACAACCATGAAGAAATGGACAAATTCTTTGAAAGGTACAATTTTCCAAGACTGAACCAAGAAGAATTAGAAAATATGAACAGACCTATCACAAGTAATGAAATTGAAACCATAATTAAAAATCTTCCAACAAAAAAATGTCCAGGACAAGATGGCTTCTCAGGCAAATTCTATCAAACATTTAGAGAAGAGCACATTTAGAGAAGAGCAAACACCAATCCTTCTCAAACTCTTCTAAAAAATTGCCGAGGGAGAAACACTCCCAAATTCATTATACGAAGCCACCAGCACCCTGATACCAAAACCAGAAAAAGGTATCACAAAAAATGAAAACTACAGGCCAATATCACTGATGTCAGAGATGTAAAAATCCTGAACAAAACACTAGCAAACAGAATCCAACAGCACATTAAAAGGATCACACATCATGATCAAGTGGAATTTATCCCAGGGATGCAAGGATTCTTCAATATACGCAAATCAATCAATGTGATACACCATATTAACAAATTGAAGAATAAAAACAATATGATCATGTCAGTAGATGCAGAAAAAACTTCGGACAAAATTCAACACCAATTTATTATAAAAACCCTCCAGAAAGTGGGCATAGAGGGAACCTACCTCAACATAATAAAGTCCATATATGACAAACCCACAGCAAGCATCATACTCAATGGTGAAAAACTGAAAGCATTTCCACTAGGATCAAGAACAAGAGAAGGATGTCCACTCTCATCACTCTTATTCAACATAGTTTTGGAAGTCCTAGCCATGGCAATCAGAGAAAAAAAAGAAATAAAAGGAATACAAATTGGAAAAATAAGGATTAAAACCATCATTATTTGCTGATGACATGATGCTATACATAGAAAATCCTAAAGATACCACCAGGAAACTACTAGAACTAATCAATGAGTTTGATAAAGTTGCAGGATACAAAATTAATGCACAGAAATCTCTGTCATTCCTACACACCACCAACAAAAAATCAGAAAGAGAAATTAAGGAAACACTCCCATTTACCATTGCAGCAAAAAGAATAAAATACCTAGGAATAAACCTGCCTAAGGAGGCAAAAGACTTGTACTCAGATTCTAACTATAAAACACTGATGAAAGAAACCAAAGATGACAAAAAACAGATGGAGAAATATACCATGTTCTTGGATTGGAAGAATCAATATTGTGAAAATGACTATATAGCCTAAAGCAATCTACAGATTCAGTGTAATCCCTATCAAACTACCAATGGCATTCTTCACAGAATTGGAACAAAAAATCTTACAATTCATATGGAAACACAAAAGACCCTAAATAGCCAAAGCAATCTTGAGAAAAAAAAAAAGGAGCTGGAAGAATTAGCCTCCCTGACTTCAAACTATACCACAAAGCTACAGTAATCAAGACAGCAAGGTACTGGAACAAAAACAAATATAGATCAATGGTACAGGACAGAATGACCAGAGATAAATCCATGCACATATGGACACCTGTTTTATGACAAAGGAGGCAAGAACATACAATGGAGAAAAGACAGCCTCTTCAATAAGTGGTGCTGGGAAAACTGGAGAACTACATGTAAAAGAATGAAATTAGAACACTACTTAACACCATACACAAAAATAAACTCCAAATGGATTAATGACTTAAATGTAAGACCAGACACTATAAAACTTTTGGAGGAAAACATAGGAAAAACACTCTGACATAAACCACAGGAAGAACTTTTTTGACCCACCTCCTAGAGTAACAGAAATAAAAACAAAAATAAACAAATGGGACTTAATTAAACTTAAAAGCTTTTGCACAACAAAGGAAACCATAAACAAGACAAAAAGACAAACCTCCAAATGGGAGAAAATATTTGCAAATAAAACAACAGACAAAGGATTAATCTCCAAAATATACAAATAGCTCATGCAGCTCAATATCAAACAAACAAACAATTCAGTTAAAAAGTGGGCAGAAGACCTAAATAGACATTTCACCAAGGAAGACATACAGTTGGCCAAAAGGCACATGAAAAGATGCTCAACATCACTAATTATTAGAGAAATGCAAATCAAAACTACAATGAGGTATCACCTCACGCCAGTCAGAATGGCCATTATCAAAAAATCTAGAAACAATAAATGCTAGAAAGGGTGTGGTGAAAAGGGAGCCCTCCTGCACTGTTGGTGGGAATGTAAATTGATCCAACCACTATGGAAAACAGTATGGAGGGTCCTTAAAGAACTAAAAAAAGAACTACCATATGACCTAGCAATCCCACTACTGGGCATATACTCTGAGAGAACCATAATTCAAAAAGAGACATGCACCCCAATGTTCATTGCAGCACTATTTACAATAACCAGGACATGGAACCAACCTAAGTGTCCATCGACAGAAGAATGGATAAAGAAGATGTGGCACATATATACAATGGAATATTACTCAGCCATAAAAAGGAACTAAATTGAGTTATTTGTAGTGAGGTGGGTGGACCTAGAGTCTGTCATACAGAGTGAAGTATGTCACCATATGTTAATGCATATATATGGAATCTAAAAAAAAAATGGTACTGATGAACCTAGTTGCAGGGCAGGAATAAAGAGGTAGACATAGAAAATGGACTTGATGACATGGGGTGGGAGGGGGAAGCTGGGGCAAAGTGAGAGTAGCATTGATGTATATACACTCCCAAATGTAAAATAGTTGGCTGGTGGGAAGAAGCAGCATAGCACAGGGAGATCAGCTCGGTGCTTTGAGGTGACCTAGAAGGGTGGGATAGGGAGGATGGGAGGGAGGCTTAAGAGGGAGGGGATATGGGGACATGTGTATGCATACGGCTGATTTGCTTTGTTGTGCAACAGAAACTAACATGGTATTGTGAAGCAATTATACTCCAATAGAGATGTACTAAAAAAAAATGGTATCAATAGAAAAAAAAAACCTCAAGCATAAGGACAGTTTGAAAAACTGCAGTATTTACAAAAGCTGAAGATACACAGTTCCAAAGATAATCAGCTCCACTCCTATATATATACCTAAACCCAACAGGAGTGCATTCATAAGTTCACTGAAAGGCATGCACTAGAATATTCATTATAGCATTATTTGTAAGCCCAAACTGGGTGGTACCCACATAAATATCCACTCATAGGAGAAGCCGTAAAAATTGTGGAATACTCACACAATGGGAATTGATCGTCTATAATGTGCATAATGCATAATTTGTCAATACTAAGTACAAAAAAAGACAGGACGAATCTCTGGTTTTAGAAGTCATGAGAGCAGTTAACTGGAACAATTTTTACTGAGATGAGAATGTGCTAGGTTATTGGTATTCTGTTTTTGATCTGAGTCTGACTAAGCAGGTATCTTCTGACATGTGAAATCAATCCATTGAGCTGAACTCTTTTGATGTGGTTACTAGTCTTTACCGATACTATGTTCAATAAACACTTAAAAGTACATAGAAATTAGAAATATCATTCCCATGATATTTTTATTTATTAATTCATTAAAATAAGTAGAAACACATTTTAATCATGACATGCTTTGCAAAACAAAAGAAAAAAAAAGACCCCTAACTTTCAAAGACTTTTATGATCACTCAAGAAAGCAAAATTACAGTGACAAAGAAGCATCAGGAAATCAGTAAGGAAAAATAAATGACAAATTTAAAAAAATGATTTAAACATCAGGAAGTGTTATTTATACTGGTTCTGTGGTCTCCGTGACTATGAATTCTTCTGTGAAGTGGATGAAGACCCCATCCAGGACAAATTTAATCTCAGTCAACTCAATGAGCAGGTGCCTCACTGTAGACAAGCTCTAGACATGATCTTGGACCTGGAGCCTGATGAAGAGCTGGAAGACAACCCCAACCAGAGAACCCTGATTAAGCAGTCAGCCAAGACGCTGTATGGATTCACCCAGACCACCTATATCCTCACAAACCATGGCACCACCCAGATGTTGGAAAAGTACCAGCAGGGAGAGTTCGGCTACTGCCCCACGTGCAGTGTGAGAACAAGCCAATGCTTTCCAATAGCCTTTCTGACACCCCAGGTGAGGCCCTGGTGAAGCTCTACTGCCCCAAGTGCATGGACAATTCCACACCTAAGACACCATCGAGGCAGCACCACACAGAAGGCCCCTACTTGGGTACCAGTTTCCCTCACATTGCTCTTCATGGTGCATGCTGAATGCCGGCCCAAGCAGCCCACTAACCAGTTTATGTCCAAAGTGTGCAGTTGCAAGATCCATCCACTGTCCTACCAGGTGCAGTTCCAAGCTGCCAGCAACTTTGAGTCTGTCAAGACCGTTCACTTATTCCCAACCCCACCTGTCACTCTGTCTTTGACAGTTCCAGTCCTCCCCTGCCACCTTTAAGGAAATCTCTATGGTTTATAGTTTAAATTAGAAGAGTCATTATTGTGGTGTGAATATGAAATAAAGTAGAAAAAAGGCAAAAATAAGCATTTACTCAAAATTTATATAAAATCTTGCCAGATCTCTTCAGGAAAAATATTTTAAAGCTTGATGACTCCTAATATAAATGTTGTAAAATCATAAGGTATTTTGAAAATAATTCTATGGTAATTTATTTAATTACTAAATAAAATTGATTATTTATATTAAGATACATTAGCATCATTGATTAATGTATGAGAAGAATACTGAATAGTACCATAATAATGAAGAAAAGTTTTAAAAGATCTACAAGAACTACCATGTTGAAAGGTACAAAAATCACAGGTCTTTAGAAAGGAAATTTTCATATACCTAAAATCAACTAATTCTCATATTATTTAAATAGTTCTGGGCTATAAGTTGAAATGGACTTTGCTGTGTCAAACCACAGACTGACTCGCATTATTTTAAAAAAAGCAAATCTCAAATATCACTAGTAAATAGCAATTAAATCTTAAGAGAGAATATATTTTTATACTTGATAAAATCAATTCAATGTTTAATAAAATTCAAAGAAAGCATAAGTACCAACAGACGTATCTAAACATGACAAGAATGTGTATCTCAATCCACCTATATTTCAAAATGTTCTGGAAATTATTTTAGTAGATTTATGATTATAAATGTGAAAAGAAGCTAAAATTTATGTATATGATCTAGCAACTACTATAATGTACTATAAAACCTTTTATTTTGCCCTTGGAATAAAGAGTCAAGTCAAAAATAATGAATAATCCAATGAAATCAGAGTGTATACAAAATTTATGAACATCAGTGGGGAGAGATTGGATGACACATTAAATTGAGAATTGGCTAATTATGTCAAGTTGGGTTGATATAAAACATCTCTTAGTTGGAGAACTGAAATTCCAATCCCATCTCAGTGGAAAAAATCAAGATGCCTATTTGGAGAGTGTTCTTAGCCATCAAAATCTAGTTAGGCTAATTCAATGACTAATGATAACACCATACTTCTATGTGAGTGACAACAAATATAGACATTGTAATATTCATATTCTTCTCAGTATATTATTTTGTTAAGCACTGCATGTTGTTCTAGGTTTTTTTTTTTTTCATATTGTAAGTGTTAGTTTTTGTTAACTTGATCTTTCTACACCTATCTATCCTTGAGGTGCTTGGATTTATCCTGCAGATACTGTGTTGGAATCATGTTAGCCACCTCAGGGTCAGATATTATGAAACATTTTTGTAATCCACAATGGAGATTTTGTAACAAGCTACAGCAGTGGGGAGAAGCAATTTATTTAAGTATAAGGTATAAATGGGGCAGCAAAATAATAACATTAAAATTCAAACAAGACCCTTTCAAATAAGCATATTTGTTGAAAATATTTAATCTAAGAGGGAAGTAGACAGATGAGTAAGGACAAGGAGCAGAAAACTATGGTGTCTTGGAAAACCATATCCATGTGAAAACTGAATACTGTCAGCACCAAGTTCTTTCATGTAGTCTTGAATTCAACTGTAATTGAAGCACAGATCATAAATGAGAAAGGTTTTTCAATCTGACACCCTTAGAGGAAAAAAGTGACAAATGTAATTTTCAGATTGCAAAGCATTAGTTTATCATTGTACTTTGTTGTGAAGATATAGAACAAAGTTGGAGAATATTTATATACCACATCCTAATGACACATGGAATAAGAAAGTTGAGCTCATCATTCTGAAACTTAATATCTCTTTTGTTTACTAAAAAAAGCAAAACTGTGATAATCGATATTTTTCACTTATATCTAGGGATAGTTATATTAAGCATGGTGTTTGTAATAAGAAGCTGCTGTTGCTCAAATGGATATTGCAACATATTTTTCTTGTCTACTCAAATTTATAATCTATGTTAGACAGAATATTTAGCTTACCAACTTACTCTAATTATCCACACGTGTACCCCAGTTACCATGTTTTAATTAATGTGAACATTATATAAATTATATAAATCATCTTGAATTATGAAAAACTTTTAAAACTATCTTTCTAGCATAGTTAAGATAAAATTAAAATTTTATTTACAGTCAATTCACTTAAAAACATTTTATCTGAAGCTTTTGGGTGGAAAGAAAAAGCGTTTACCGTTACCTGTACCCTCAGAAGGATTGACTGAGTCTCTTAGTATCAAATAACATATACATAAAGTATGAGATAACTTGTTTCTTAATCATATGCATTAGGAAGTATATACTGCCTTGCTAAATAAGGGTTTGAAAACTCTTATTCTGATGCTTTCTAGTTTCATAATCTTGAGAAAACATACCTAATCTGTATTAAACTCAATTTATTAATCTGTGACGTAGACAAACATTGAGTGACTCCTCATAGATTAATTGAAGAGATTAAATAACATAAGCCACATAAAGTATACTACTATACATAGAAAATGATCAAAGTGTATTGACTATTATTGATATTAATTTAATGTAAGTAAGTGTATTTGGTAATTCCACCCAAACAATCTCTCTATAGTGCTCCTGGCTTCTGGGATATTATGGAGCTATTTTCACTAAAGATGGGAGATGATTCCACTTCAAATACAGCATATTTCTTTCAAACATATCTTCGATCCTGTTTCTATTTAGCATCCTTTGAAGTACAAATAAATTTCCAAAGGGAGCCAACCCTCTTTTGCTGAATGTTGTAAACAGATCCTTTTTTCTTATTTATTTATTTATTTTTTGTAAACAGATTTTAATCTCAGTACCTGACAGGACAACACAGCTCTTCTCTTCAGCACACCATGTATTTGTCACTCTACTCAGTGTATCCAGTTTTCTGTGCACTGTAGATCAGTAGCTGTATCTCCATCTCCAGGCATATTTATTTCTGCACTTTTTGTATCACCAAATAATCCTAAGTATGCATTGATTGTTTCCTGAATTTTATATTTCAAAGGCACTAGTTATTGATTGGACAGCTCCGGAAACCTAGATTTGTGCCCTTGTCTCCAGTCCCCATTCAGGGACAGCTAGAGCAGTGGCCCATATGTCATTCTTCTCAAAACCCTAATTGCTTCAGGTGACTATCCCTACTATTTTCTGAAACCTCTGAGACTGAATTCAGAGAGTTGAATTCCGTTCTTTTTTGACATGTTCTAACTACATTCATGGAAGGAAACTTGTACAAATTTTCAATTTTAAAAATTACCTAAAATAGTAAGACTTTAACTCCCCCTGGATGCCATGCCTCACAATCATGGTTGTTTATTTGGGACATCAGTCTGGGCAGGAATCTCCTCCTCCTTCTTTGTCAGGAGGTGAAGTCATAACTTTGTGCTTGCATTTGTTCAGTTTCTCCACACTAAGTTTGGAAAGGCTGTTTTGATTATTTTACAATCCTGACATTCAATTGTGATCATGACTAACTTATTGCAACAAAAACTATTAAGAATCCAGGAATAAATCATCATCTTTCTGTTCTCAGAAGGACAAAGCATGCCACACTTGAAAGGAAAATTGTTTTTAGTAGACCTATTCAATTTTTCTGAAAGGATGCAATTCAAATGTAGACTACAAACACACATTGTACATATTTTACTGCATTGTGTAAGGAAACAAAAACACAGGTAAATAAAAGTAAAATTTCCTTCAGAGTTTTGCAATTCACTAAAATAGCGCTATAAAATTTCTGTGTAAAAGAAGATAATAGGTCTGTTGTTGGTTTCAAAACAGTTCTAGTAGGGTAAAAGTATCTTGAACTGTCAACAAATGTGGCATCCATCTTATCTATTAATGGTCTTGGGAAGACCGTTTTCAGAATGCAAAAGTTTAAAACTGAAATTCACTTCATGGGGTTAGAGCTTTTAATGGACTGTCAGTGATAAGGAAATGATGGAGAACACAATGTTTCTGCAATCTCATTAGCTGGATGTGTTGTGTGAAGTTGAATTTCCCAATCTCCAGAATACGAACATATACTACCAGTGAGGAGAGAAGAAAAGCAATTCAAAGTTCTATATTTAACTTTTATTCTTTTGAATACAGCATTAAAATAACAATTTCCATGGCATTGTATTTTCCTTAGTTCTTTAGTGGGCAATAAAAATAAATCTCATATTATTTTAGCATAATATCATCCTTCCAAAGGAAATCTATTTTGAAATGACATCTCATGTGGTCAGAGAACTTCCCTTAGTTCATATAAAGTTGGCAACTACACTGTTTTCTTCATTAGAAAGAGACAAGATAATATATTCAATCATCAGTGTCACGGGGCATGCTTCACGAGTATTTGCTTAAAACTTTTAATGCTGTGCAAATGTGACATTTAAGAAATATTTATTTAGAGTAAGCCAAATAAATTTGTTGACTCATTCATGATGCCCATGGAATATGATTTTCTATTGATCATTTATATTAAAATGTCAATGTGTAAAACTAGATCTCAAAATGCAGGAATATCTGTATATGAATGCAAACTATGTCAATCGTGTAGAATTGGTTGACAGGTACACAGATGTTTGGCATACTGCAGCTTAATTGACAAAATTTCCCTATAAAAATAATGGTTTTCTCTTGTTAATGTAGCCTTTTCTTTCCAATTTAATGGAGAAAGTCTATGAATTAAGGCATTCAAATTTTTTAATATTTATAATTTCAACTTAAATATATTTAGATAGAAATATATAATGAAAGCAAAACAAAGAAACACAATTTTAGTCCCAGTTCTGCCACTTTCTTATTTATTTATCCCAGGCAAATCACTCAGTCTCTCTGAGTTCCCATGTATTGATACTTTTGTGTCTAGTAACTAGATAATTGTCAAAGACACTTATAATTTTATGATAACTTTATAAAGACCAGAAACGGGGTAGAGTGATCTCACAAATACATTAAATATGTGCAGCAGTGAATAAAAATTCTGTTTTCCTCTATGAAGATGGTTGCTACAAATGTGCAATGTTTCAGGTGGGAGAAAAATGTGTCTTCTGACATCTGCAGCAGTATTTCCATGTAAACCAGGAAAAAAGAATGACTTCAAAGGACATAATGATAACTAAGATGTATGGAACACTTTCTATCACTGATAGCTTTAAAGATTTCCTTACAAAATCCTCATAGTAAGCCTCTGAAGTTGATCCCAAAATGACCATTATTTTCTAGATGAGGAACCTGGGACTCAAGAAATTTGGGTAAGACACACAAGGTGAAGTAGCTAGCAACATCAGAACTGGATTCAGAATATGAGAGTCTGGCTATAGACGTGATATAATTTAACCATGCTTACAGCAACAATTTTGAAAAAACGTGAGAATTCGTTCAGAGATTTGGAAGAGATATGGAAAGAGACCATCTATTTTAGGCAAAAAATGTATTGAAAGCAATATCCCTTTGTTTCAAAAAATACCTGTATTGCTGTAATTTAAAAATAACCTTTTAAATACTCTTCCCCTTTATCAACTGAGAACAATTATTTGATTATTGGGAAATATATAAACAATCATATTAGCCAAATGATTAGAGTTGCTTGGTCTTCAACCAATGGCTTTTGGAAGGAAATACATTTTTCTCTTGATGCTCCTCAAGGAAAAATTGACATAAGAAATAATTGTCACTTAAATATTTTCTAAATGCTTTTAAGGACTTTGATTAAAATTGGGGAGGGGCAAGACCAAGGTCAAGTACATAATGCTTTTTCATTTAACAAGGAGGAACTTCCTGACTTATTTGATTCAGCTCATAAGGACTTTTTTTGGTTAACATCAATACTCAAAAATTTAGAGAGCTCACATTAAAATATGAATTTCTTTCTTTTCCACAAACACTGGAATATCTGCCAAACCTGGTTCTGAATTCCAATGTGGCAATGATCCATGGTTGCTGGGTAGCAGCTGCCACCTTTAGGCGGGCCATGCACTTTGCAATGCTTCCAACCACCCGGGGCCTGCTTCACTCAATTACATTTCCAATCTGGCATTAAAAAAAAGAATATTCAGTGCTTTACAGTCTCCTTCTTAATGCCACCATTTAATACTTTTTTTTCCTTCCCAATACTCATTAGGGTCTTGTGAAATGCCCTGAGTCCAAAGCAGTGAATAATTTTTGTTACCAGTGGAAAGAAGGATGGATTAATTTGATTAATTTCCTCTGAATGCTTTGAAGTAAGGCATCAAAGAATCACTGTTTACCTCTTGAAATGCTCAGATTTGATTCTATAGTAAAGAAAATGTGATTCAACTTTCATCCAAAGGACAATTGGAGAGCTTTGGAACTTTGTTTAACATAGTCCATTTTATTCTTTTCTTAAAAGGTATGCATTTAGCATTAATATTATTTACCCCCTGGCATGTATCAGTAAAAATAGTTTCCCTTTAATATGATTTTTAAGTGTAGATTTATAATTAAAATACATTTGCACTGTAAAAGAAGCTTTCGTCCAAGGAAAATAAAATTTGAAACTATTTTAACATACTCAAATTTGTGCTTTCAGAAAACTTCCCGAATTATTGCATTACAATTAGTTGCTATGAAATCATCTAGTCCTTGCTGTTCTGAAAAGAACCTTGCATAGTAGCCCTATAATTATATGTGCATTATCTGAGTGAATTGAGAATAAAAATAATAAATTATATTAAGTTTATGAATTATAATTTGTATCATTTAGGGCATAATTTTGATTTTTCAGAATATAATTAGTACTTTGATTCTTTATATAGCTAAAAACTGAAAATGAGATAGAGTTGTGCCACCTTTACAATCCTTAGTATCTCTCTGTCTTTGTCTCTGTCTCTCTTGCTCTCACAAGCACAGAAAACACACACACACACACACACACAACTGCAATATCTTTTCTACTCAAAGTCTGAAAAATTATACTTACATGATGTTTTGAAACAATAAAAAAGAAAACTTAATGCTAAGGCATACTCTCAGAGATAGTCTGTGGTATACTCACACATACTGATGGTTAAAATGGAAAATATTTTTAAATGATACACAAGACAGCAATTTTCTATGAGCTTTGATAATGCATGACTTTTGCCTCTCAGTTCAACTTTATAGACACTATATTGAAGAATCTTAAAAACAGTTCAGATCACCTTTATGCATAGAACTGTTCATCATAGTTCTACAAAATGAAAACATGGAAACAGAATTTCAAAACTAGGAATTAGTAATTTTTTATTTCACAAAGTATATTATTCTAATGCTATTAAAGTAATATATAAGGAGTGTGTAAAAAAACAAAGTCCATCAAAAGTATTTCCTTTAATGTTAAATGGCCAAAAAGTGCCAGACATTTCAAAATCCAGTTGTGTTTGCGTGTTGGTATGTATGAAAACTGACAAGTAGAATATAATATTTATATTAAAAATCAAGTAGGTGAACATAGCCAAGACTACTTTATTAAATAGAAAAAAATGGAATGACTTACATTATTGAATATAAACACATATCGTGTTACCATCCTCTAAAATACAATTTTTGTACAATCTATACAATGTACATGTAGGATATATATACTCTGTAAAAGTTGCTTTTTAAATGCTTTTGAGAGCTGTGGTTTTCCCTATTTTATCCTATTCTGATTCCACATTTTTCTAATATTGACCTCATATTGCATTTGTAATCAGAAATTTTTAAATAATAAAGTTGGAGTGAGCCTTAGTGCATCCTGCAGGCAGTTTCCCAGCAAGTACTGTGGACCTCAGTTAAGCAACATCCCAATGGGTGTTCCAGCCACTTCCCTGCGAGTTCAGGACCCACTCCACCTACCCCAAATGTAGCAACCCATGAATTTCCTCTACATATAGGAGGCAGTTCTCTGCTTGCTGGCATCCTCCTGTGGAACTTCAGTGAACTTCTCCACTATCTGCTGGGCTACAGCAATGTGCCACCAGGGGGTTCTGAGCCTCAGTTTGGGGTGGGGAGTGGTGTTTTGGGGGTGGGAGTGAGGGAGGAACTTTTGCACTGATATCACCCCTAAGAGTAGTGGCTGCTTTCTCTATTAGGTATTACTGCATTCTTTACTCCATTCACCTGTTACTAGGTATGAATTCTTTTGATAAACTGCACCCATTCCACGTACCGCATGGTTTATCTCCTGACTGAACCATGACTGAAAAATCAGCATTATTTACAGAAGAAGACAGATTGAAAGAATCCAACTGGTAAAATGTAAGGGTAATATTTAGGTCAAATGTGAGACACAGGGTAACATGAAAAAACTGTAAATGAAACCTTCCTCATTTGAGAAGAGAGTGAAAAAAATGTGACTTTGGATCTAATGACTAAGCTTCTAAAGAGGAAGAAAAAAAATTATCTTACTGAACTAATTATACAAATCATTGCAACAGTTAGGCATAAAGGTAGTTTTTTCTTTTTTTGGGGGGGTATAGTTGATTTACAATATTGTATCAGTTTAGTTTCAGGTATACAGAAAAGTGATTCAGTTATACAGATACACATATCTACTATTTTTCATATTCTTTTCTCATATAGCTTATTAGAGAATATTGAGTAGAGTTCCCTGTGCAATACAGTAGGTCCTTGTTGATTATCCATTTTATATATAGTAGTGTGTATATGTTAATCCCTACCTTAAAGGCAGTTTTTGAATCTACTTTTTTTTAATGTTTGTCTTTTTTAACATCTTTACTAGAGTATAATTGTTTACAGTGTTGTGTTAGTTTCTGCTGTATAACAAAGTGAATCAGCTATATACATACATATATCCCCTCTTGCGTCTCCCTCCCAACCTCCTTATTCCACTTCTCTAGGTGGTCGCAAAGCACCAAGCTGATCTGCCTGTGCCATGCAGCTGCTTCACACTAGCTATCTATTTTACATTTGGTAGTGTATATATGTCAGTGCTACTCTCTCACTTCGTCCCAGTTTACCCTTCCCCCACACCGTGTCCTCAGGACCATACTCTACGTCTGTGTCTTGATTCCTGGTCTGCCCCTAGGTTCATCAGAACCTTTTTTTTTTAGATTCCATATATATGTGTTAGCATATGGTCCTTGTTTTTCTCTTTCGGACTTACTTCGCTCTGTATGACAGACTCTAGGTCCATCCACCTCACTACAAATAACTCAATTTTGTTTCTTTTTATGGCTGAGTAATATTCCATTGTAAATATGTGCCACATCTTTTTTATCCATTCATCTGTCTATGGACACTTAGGTTGCTTCCACGTCCTGGCTATTGTAAATAGTGCTGCAATGAACATTGTGGTACATGACTCTTTTTGAATTATGGTTTTCTCAGGGTATATGCCCAGTAGTGGGATTGCTGGGTCATATGATAGTTCTATTTTTAGCTTTTTAAGGAACCTCCACAGTGTTCTCCATAGTGGCTGTATCAATTCACATTCCCACCAACAGTGCAAGAGGGTTCCCTTTTCTCCACACCCTCTCCAGCATTTATTGTTTGTAGATTTTTTGACAATGGCCATTCTGACCAGGGTGGGGTGATACCTCACTGTAGTTTTGATTTGCATTTCTCTGATGATTAGTGATGTTGAGCATCCTTTCATGTGTTTGTTGGCAACCTGTATAACTTCTTTGGAGAAATGTTTGTTTAGGTCTTCTGCCCATTTTTGGATTCAGTTGTTTGTTTTTTTGATATTCAGCTACATGAGTTGCTTGTATATTTTGGAGATTAATCCTTTGTCAGTTGCTTCATTGGCATATATTTTCTCCCATTCTGAGGGTTGTCTTTTCATCTTGTTTATGGTTTCCTTTGCTGTTCAAAAGCTTTGAAGTTTCAATAGGTCCCATTTGTTTAGTTTTGTTGTTATTTCCATTTCTCTAGGAGGTGGGTCAAAAAGGATCTTGCTGTGATTTATGTCATAGAGTGTTCTTCCTATGTTTTCCTTTAAGAGTTTTATAGTGTCTGGCCTTACATTTATGTCTTTAATCCATTTAGAGTTTATTTTTGTGTATGGTGTTTGGGAGTGTTCTAATTTCATTCTTTTAAATGTAGCTGTCCAGTTTTCCCAGCACCATTATTGAAGAGGCTGTCTTTTCTCCATTGCATATTCTTGCCTCCTTTATCAAAGATAAGGTGATCATAGGTGCGTGGGTTTGTCTCAGGGCTTTCTATCTTGTTCCATTGATCTATATTTCTGTTTTTGTGCCAGTACCATACTGTCTTGATTACTGCAGCTTTGTAGTATAGTCTGAAGTCAGGAAGCCTGATTCCTCCAGCTCCATTTATCTTTCTCAAGATTGCTTTTGCTATTCGGGGTCTTTTGTGTTTCTATACAAATTGTGAATTTTTTTTCTAGTTCTGTGAAGAATGTCATTGGTAGTTTCATAGGGATTGCATTGAATCTGTAGATTGCTTTGGATAGTATAGTCATTTTCACAATGTTGATTCTTCCAATCCAAGAACATGGTATATCTCTCCATCTGTTTGTATCATCTTTCTTTCATCAGTGCCTTATAGTTTTCTGCATACAGGTCCTTTGTCTCCTTAGGTAGCTTTATTCATAGGTATTTTATTCTTTTTGTTGCAGTGGTAAATGGGAGTGTTTCCTTAATTTATCTCTCGATTTTTCATCATTAGTGTATAGGAATGCAAGAGATTTCTGTGCATTTATTTTATATCCTACTACTCTACCAAATTCATTGATTAGCTGTAGTAGTTTTCTGGTAGCATCTTTAGGATTCTCTATGCATAGTATCATGTCATCTGCAAATAGTGACAGCTTTACTTCTTCTTTTCCAATTTGGATTCCTTTTATTTCTTTTTTTTTCTCTGATTGCTGTGGCTAAAACTTCTAAAACTATGTTGAATAATAGTGGTGAGAGTGGGCAACCTTGTCTTGTTCCTAATCTTAGTGGAAATGGTTTCAGTTTTTCACCATTGAGAATGATGTTGGCTGTGGGTTTTTCATACTTGGCCTTTATTATTTTGAGGTAGGTTCCCTCTATGCCCACTTTATGGAGATTTTTTATCATAAATAGGTGTTGAATTTTGTCAAAACCTTTGTCTGCATCTACTGAGATGATCATATGGTTTTTTATTACTCAATTTAGTAACATGGTTTATCACATTGATTGATTTGTGTATATTGAAGAATCCTTGAATTCCTGGGATAAATCCCATGGGATCATGGTGTATGATACTTTTAATGTGCCGTTGGATTCTGTTTGCTAGTATTTTGTTGAAGATTTTTGCATCTATGTTCATCAGTGATATTGGCCTGTAGTTTTCTTTTTTTGTAACATCTTTGTCTGGTTTTGGTATCAGGGTGATGGTGGCCTCATAGAATCAGTTTGGGAGTGTTATTCCCTCTGCTATATTTTGGAAGAGTTTGAGAAGGATAGGTGTTAATTCTTCTCTAATTGTTTGGTAGAATTCATCTCTGCAGCCATCTGGTACTGAGATTTTGTTTGTTGGAAGATTTTAAATCACAGTTTCAATTTCAGTGCTTGTGATTTGTCTGTTTATATTTTCTATTTCTTCCTGGTTCAGTCTCAGAAGGTTGTGATTTTTTAAAGAATTTGTCCACTTCTTCCAGATTGTCCATTTTATTGGTATATCGTTGCTTGTAGTAATCTCTCATGATCCTTTGTATTTCTGCAGTGTCATTTGTTACTTCTTCTTTTTCATTTCTAATTCTATTGATTTGGGTCCTCTTCCTTTTTCCTTGATGAGTCTGGCTAATGGTTTATCAATTTGTTTATCTTCTCAAACAACAAGCTTTTAGTTTTATTGATCTTTGCTATTGTTTCCTTCATTTCTTTTTCATTTATTTCTGATCTGATCTGTATGATTCTTTCTTTCTGCTAACTTTGGGACTTTTTGTGTGTGTGTTCTTCTTCCTCTAATTGCTTTACATGTAAGGTTAGGTTGTTTACTTGAGATTTTTCTTGTTTCCTGAGGTAGGACTCTATTGCTATAAACTTTCCTCATAGAACTGCTTTTGCTGCATCCCATAGGTTTTGGGTCATTGTGTTTTCATTGTCATTTGTTTTTAAGTAGTTTTTGATTTCTTCTTTGATATCTTCAGTGATCCCTTGGTTATTTAGTAGCGTATTGTTTAGTCTCCATGTGCTTGTATTTTTTACAGTTTTTCTACTGTAATTGATATATTGTCTTATAGGGTTGTGGTAGGAAAAAATACTTGATATGATTTCAATTCTCTTAAATTTAGCAACATTTGAGTTGTCACTCATGATATGGTCTATTCTGGAGAATGTTCCATGAGCACTTGAGAAGAAAGTGTGTTCTGTTGTTTTGGGATGGAATGTCCAATAAATATCAACTAAGTCTAATTTGTCTAATGTGTCCTTTAAAGCTTGTGTTTCCTTATTGATTTTCATTTTGGATGACCTGTTCATTGGTGAATGTGGGGTGTTAAAGTCCCCAACTATTTTTGTGTTACTGTCAATTTCCTGTTTTATGGCTGTTAGCATGTGCCTTATGTATTGGATTGATCCCTTGATCATTATGTAGTGTCCTTCTTTGTCTCTTGTAATAGTCTTTATTTTAAAGTCTATTTTGTGTGATATGAGAATTGCTACTCCAGCTTTCTTTTGAATTCCATTTGCATGGAATATCTTTTTCCATCCCCTCACTTTCAGTCTGTATGTTTCCCTAGGTCTGAGGTGGGTCTCTTGTAGATAGCATATGTACAGGCCTTGTTTTTGTAACCCTTCAGCCAGTATACGTCTTTAGGTTGGAGCATGTAATCCATTTATTTGTTATTGTCAATATGTATGTTCCTATTACCCTTTTCTTAATTGTTTTGTTTTTGTTTTTGTGGGTCTTTACTTTTTCTAGTGTTTCCTGCCTAGAGAAGTTCCTTTAGCATTTGTTGTAAAGCTGGTTTGGTGTTGCTGAATTCTATTAACTTTTGCTTATCTGTAAAGATTTTTATTTCTCCATAGAATCTGAATGAGATCCTTGCTGCATAGAGTAATCTTGGTTGTAGGTTTTCCTCTTTCATCACTTTAAATATGTCCTGCCACTTCCTTCTGGTTTGCAGAGTTTCTGCTGAAAAATTTGTTGTTTCTGTTGAAAAATTTCTTTGTTTCTGCTGAAAATTTGTTGCTTTTCCCTTGCTGCTTTTAATATTTTTTCTTTGTATTTAAGTTTTGATAGTTTGATTAATATATGTCTTGCTGTGTTTCTCTTTGGGTTTATCCTATATGGTACTCTCTGCTTCCTCGATTTAATTGACTATTTCCTTTCCCATGTTAGGGAAGTTTCGACTATAATTTCTTCAAAGTGTTTCTCAGACCCTTTCCTTTTCTCTCTTCTTCTTCTGGGACCCATATAATTCGGTCTGTTTAATGTTGTCCCAGAGGTCTCTGAGACTGTCCTCAATTCTTTTCATTCTTTTTTCTTTATCCTGCTCTGTGGCAGTTATTTCCACCATTTTATCTTCCAGCTCACTTTCCCATCTTCTGCCTCGGTTATTCTGTTATTGATTCCTTCTAGAGTATTTGTAATTTCAGTAACTGTGTTGATCATCAGTGTTTGTTTGCTCTTTAGTTCTTCTAGGTCCTCATTATGTTTCTTGTATTTTCTCCCTTCTGTTTCCTGGATTTTGGATCACCTTTACTATCATTACTCTGAATTCTTTTCAGGTAGGTTGCCTATTTCATCTTCATTTATTTGGTCTTGTAGGTTTTTACCTTGCTCCTTCAACAACATATTTTTTTGTTGTTTCTTTTTTTTGGGGGGGTGCTTTTGTATTCCTGTCTTACAGGTTGTTTGTCATGAGTCATCCAGCACTGGAGTTTGTAGGCACTTGGATAGAGCTGGGTCTTGGTGCTGAGATGAGGACTTCCGGGAGGCCTCACTCCGATTGATATTCCCTGGGCTCTGGGGTTCTCTGTTAGTCCAGCGGTTTTGACTCAGAGCTCCCACCACTGGAGCTCGGGCCTGACATCCAGCCGGGGAACCAAGATCCTGCAAGCTTCATGGCACAGTAAAAAAAAAAAAAAAAAAAAAGAAGAAAGAAAATAAGGAGCAGTACAATATCAAAGAATAAAAAACAAAATAAAATTAGAAAGATAAAAAATCTATTAGGATAAATAAAACTGTAATTGAAACAACTGCAACAAGGTAAAATAAATACACAACAGAAAAAAGAAAAAAAAATTGGGGGGGGGGAACAAGCCAAAAGGAAAAATCACTAACAAAATATAAAGAATAAAATAAAATTAGAAAAATAAAAGATTTATTATGAAAAATAAAAATATAAAAGAATCAACAATAATGAATCAACAAGGTAAAACATAACCCCAATCTGACAGAGCAAAAAGAAATAGAAGAAAATAAAAGAAAAACAGCCTTGGCTATGTGGGTGGAGTTTGGGGGGGGAACTTAGGCTGGGGCGGTGTTTAGGGTGGGTGGGTGACTTTTGAGTGTGGGGCGGGACCTACATGGGGCGATCTCCAAGTGTGGGACGGGGCCTAGGTGCGTGGGTGGGGGGTGACTTTCAAGTGCGGGGTGGGGCCTCTGCTTAGGACCTGAGCAGAAGGGGAGAGGCAGCACGTGGAAAGGAGGGCCTCTGGACTGTGGGCTTCCGGAGTTTGGAGGTAGGACCCTGCGTGAGGGTGTGTGGGTGGGGTTTAGGCCAAGCTAATTGGAGGGGGTCTCTGAGTGTAGAGGTATGGCCCTGGGTGGGGGTGTAGGGGCGGGGCTTGGGCTCTGTGCTGCAGGAGGGAGGCTCCGAATGCAGAGCATTAGGCCTGGGAGCCCAACAGGCTTCCTGGTGCTTAAGTGTACAGGGAAAGCACCAGCCGTGTTCCCTTCCCTTCCTTCGTGACCCTCCCCCATGGTCTCCCCCCATCGCTGCTGGACCCCTATCTGTGAGTGGGTCTCGCTGGGTGTAGGAACTCCTCCCCTCCACCAGCCGCCCCTCAGGGGTGCCAGTCCCAGAGGTCTGGCCTTTACTTTTGATCACCCTTCCCTCCCTCCCACTCCCTCAGGACATGCGTGGCTGGAGGGGCCCAGGTGGTGGGCAGGGGAAACCTGGCCATGCTCCCTTTTGATCTTCTTCCCTCCCAGTGGTCCTCCAATTTCCCCCTTCTGGCATGGGATCCCTTCCCCTCCCCCAGCCACCCCTCAGGGGGGCCAGTCCTGACTCGCCTCCACTTCTCCTCCTCCCTCGCTCCCCCCATGCCCCACATCCTACCCAGTCACTGGGGGTTCCTCCCATCCCCTTAGGTGTCCGTGGCCCCCACCATTGCCTGGTAGGTACCCTAGTTGTGAGGAGATGCAAATTTTGTGTCCTCCTAGTACACCATCTTGACTCCACCCTTCTCTCATAGCTACTTGATCAATCTGTCCTGCATGAAAAAAAATCACAACTCCATAAAAATCAAACTAACAGAAGAAGAAATTAATATTGAATTAGAGTAAAATGGTTGAAACACCAGCTCCAGTTCCAGGGGTCAGGGATCACCAAGGCACGTGATGCTCTGGTGTTGAGGCCACGTGTGCATTTACTTGACAACCAACAGCTTTCAAGATCTTTCCGCACCGTTCATCCCTAAGTCTACCAACCAATTCCACTGCCCTTCGTGGGGCAAAAACTGTCTCTTAACATATTTTTTTTTTTTTTTTTTTTGCGGTACGCGGGCCTCTCACCGTTGCGGCCTCTCCCGTTGTGGAGCACAGGCTCTGGACGTGCAGGCTCAGCGGCCATGGCTCACGGGCCCAGCCACTCCGCGGCATGTGGTATCCTCCCAGACCGGGGCACGAACCCATGTCTCCTGCACCGACAGGCGGACTCTCAACCACTGCGCCACCAGGGAAGCCCACACATTACATTTTAAGGCACAAATTATTCATTATAAACTGGAAGCCACTTTAAGAAATCTATCAAAAGATAGATTTTATGGTTGAAAATATGTCTGTGAATTTATATTAGGTCTCCAAAGTAATCAAAAGGAAAGAGGATGTCAAGTGAGTTCTCAAAGAAACAATTTTTCTTGTCATTCAAATTTTCAAAATTCATGTGTGTGTTCTTCTGAGCCAGTAAAATAAGTAAAATGAATTCTCCTGTTCCATTTATGAAATCTCTTCCTCAAATTTTGACATAATGAATTAATTTAATTCATCCTCAAGGCAATTTCAAGGTTTTCACTGTAAATTCCTTAAAGCAGAACTCAAATTTCATGGATTTCTATAAAACAAGGACTTTTTTTGGATCAAAATACTCCTAGAGCTATATACTAGTACAAAGCATTACACATTATTTGTTTATATACACTTTCTATACAGTGTCACTAAAGAACTTTGAAATCGTGGTTTCCATATTTCCCATTTTATTTAATTTTTCCACAGTTTCACTGTTTGTTTTTTCCCTGAGTGTGAATTTTACATAAATTTTATTGAAAAATTATTTTAAAAGGAATTTAGAATTCATTCATGCACCTCCCACTCCCAACTGTACAAAGAAAAAATTTCTTTCTCTTGATTTGATTCTAAGAAATGGCATGATAATCTTAAACTTTTCCTTTCAAATCCAGTCCTTGTGCAAATTCAAGCTCAATATATTTACAACATGAAGCAAGATATGAACTAACTTCACATTTTCAAAACAGATAATCTTTTCTGCACGGTTTTTTTCTCTGTAAGGATTTAGAGTTAGTACCCATGATCATTAAAAAATATATATATATATTTGTGTGTATATATATATACAAATTTTGTATATATATACAAAAATATATATATTTGTATGTGTGTGTGTATATATATATATATATATATATATATATATGAAACTCAGCATTCTTATTCAAAAAAGTGTTCATACAAAAACCTGCCACTCAACTAGATGACAGTTTTGTAAGTCGCTTCTTTCTTTTTTTGACAACCTATTTATCCTACTATTTAAAATCCTTGAAGGAAGGCTTGCCATAAATGATAGTGTATTTCAAAGGTCATGTAATTTGTAATTTGTCATTCTTCATTTTGCAGGACATGGTTCATGATGTAAACAACACATGAGCAATATATTAACATGTTTTGCTGTCTTTCGGCGTGAATAGATTTTTCTCTTAATTTTGATGACAGTCAAGGCAAACTATACATTGTTCTGGTCAACTATGGGTTGTAAAGAAGAAGATATGTATTAAATTGTATATGTTGTTATGCTTTGGTATCTCTAATTGCTGTGCCTTGTTTGTTTGGTAGAGGTAGACTCTAAACTTCTAGAAAGAAACATACTTTTGATTATTCATTCATTCATTCATTCTTTTAAATACTCATCAATTCTGTCAAAGTGCTTATATTAAATGCCTAATAAATTCAAGAAAGAAATGATTTAGGTAACAGATGATGAAAACTGTGGAATAGTTTCTACTTTTGTGAAACTCATGGAAAAGCAAGAGAAGCAAACAAGCAATCATGTGAATGTGAGTTTTTTTTGTATGTGTGCTGTCAGGATGGCCTGCTTGCCAGACAGTCCTCTATTACCCTGTTTGTGGTGCTGACAGAGGAGGATTCCCATGCCCATTATATATTTCTCACCTTAGTGCCTCATATGAAGTAGAGAGGGCAGATCCTTCTTTGCGGGCTATGGTCAGACATGTGACTCAAGCTTAACCAAATGCACATTCACCCTTTCTATGTGGCTTTTCAAAGTGGGACATTTGGCTCAAGAATTGGGAGAGTTTTGTTTTGTTGTGTCATTACTATCATGACAGCAGTAATTGCCCTGGTAGCTCTAGCATGGCACCTGTGATCTTGGCAGAGGGACTGCTGGTGACATCTTGAATAGTATAAAGCTGTTGCATGTCCTTACCCTTAATTTCTGCTTTCCAGCATCCATGGACATGTGCCTTGTTATAATTTCAGTATTGCTGTCTCTCATTGATTCTATGAGGCTTTAATTTATATCTACTCCTAATGTATCTCCCTCTCCCACCTGCCAAAACACAAACAAACAAACACACACAGCTAGGGTCAGAAAGAACAGCTCAAATGTCCTTCACAGCTTAAAATAAAACTTATTGAACAATAGTTTATGTCCCCAAAGAGTGAAATTAAGATAAAAAGAACAGAATTTCTGTCCATGTGGGTACAGCATAACAGTCAAATGCACTTTGATTTCATATTTTTTTGACCTATTTTGTCTTTCATTAAAACATGTAAAACACTCAGAGTAGGGCTTGGTGAGTAGTAATCATATGTCAGTATGAGCTATTTTATTATACAAAGGGGTGGAGCATAGAGGTTAAGAGCCCAGGTTATGGTTCTACACTGACTTTATTCATAAACTAGCTCTTCCATTTACACATCTGTGTGACCTTGGGCAAGTTACTTGGAAAGGTTACTTAACATCTCTGTGCCTGAGTTTCTTCATAGGTGAAATAAGGCTCATAATAGTATCATTCAAGACTGAGATTGATAATCCCAGCAATATTTATAGAAAAGTCTTATCATATATTAAGCTCTCATGGAGTGTTATCTGTTTCTAGCTTCATCTAATTTCATGTCCATTTTCACAATAAATCCACTGAAATTTAATAATTATGTTTTATATATATATATATATATATATACACTCTCTTCTTAATAATGAAAGGATTTATAGCTTTTCATGTTCTCTTTGAGTAAAGGTTTAGTATATTTTATATACTTTGTTATGTTTGGTTCTGTAAGTACTTAATTTCTAAATAGGCATTGTAATTTTGCTTTCTTTCAGAGTAATTAGAGCTATTTAAATGAGTTCTATATTATAATTTCCTACTTGTTATTGTGTTATTAAGCTTATTAATTTCTCAAGTTATTGCACTGAGGCCAGAAACTGGTTTTTTTCTATTTTTAATAACTGATTAAAGTTTATTGCTTTGAGAACATAAATTTTGAACGTTTTTCAGATATTTGGGAGCTCTTTGCATGTCTATTTAGTCTAATTTTAAATTTCAGTATAAACCTATTAATTCAGACTTGTACTTATACTCTTCAAAATCGATATCATTTTTAAAGTTTTCTATGGACTTGCTTAAAATCATTTTGAGAGATGAGTCAAAGATTTCCACTTACATTATAAGACCAATATTAATCATCTTCTCATTATTCTAAAAGTGTTTGCTATTCATATTATTATATATTCTTTGTGGATCATGAATTTGTCCATTTTAATATTGATATTGCCCATCCTCCTTTTTTCTGGTTATTGTTGGTATTTATTTGTTTGCTTTTATCAAGTAAAGAAGGGTCTCTTCACTATTTGCCAGTCAAAATCTCTTCAGAACAGACAAGCTGTACTGGAAAGGAATAAAACCCAGGGTCATAGGCTTATTCCAAGTTTCAGAGAATAGTCATGTTCTCTCCAAGTATTCTTTTCTTTAATTGAAGTATATTTGATTTACAATATTGTGTTAGTTTCAGGTGTACAGCAAAGTGATTCCGTTATACATTTGTATGAATAAATTAATATATATTCTTTTTTCTCAGTTCTTTTCCATTATAGGTTATTATGTGATACTGAATATATTTCCCTATGCTAGACAGTAAATCTTTGTTGTTTATCTATTTTATATATGGTCTCTCCAAGTATTCATTTAAGCACATGCCTGGCAGCCATGCCCAGTCAGTCTCTCCTTGACCCAGATAGGAGTTTTCCAGATTGACATCACCAACAGGTTTGACTTTATTTATGGCTATGCATACTCAGTGAAAAATGAAAATGCAGTGCTGCTTATTCAAAAATTCTTCAGAATTTCAAGATGGCAACAATAGAGCATTAAACCAAGTGTGTAGTCCTTCTGTCTGGGTCTGAGTGGATGCACTAGGTGCATGCCCATAAATCTGGCTCTTCTTGTACCTTCTTTTTCAATGGTAATGTTTCCATCTCCTACTTCAGCCACTTTGGGAGAAACATGGGGGGAAAAACAGGAATTAATTTTTTTCTTGCAATCACTGATTTTCAATTTTAACATAGAATGGAATAAAATCCATGGAGCTAAAGACACAGTTGAAGTTCAGCAGTCATAATAAACCACTAAGGTATTATATACTTCTGATTTTATAGTGTATACAGGATTATTTTTTGTAACGCATCTCCAGATTAAGGAATTTAAATAATTTAATAGTCAAAATTATGTTTGGGATTTAAAGAATATATTTAAGAATGCATAAAATTTGCCTTTTATCCTTATCTGTAATTTTATTCTATTTTTACTCTCAATATTAACTTACAAGGTTTTTTCTTAGTTATATAATTTTTTACATTTTAGTAATGTGATATTCCTTATTGTTATTCATTTGAGTTTTATTCCAAAAACTCTGTTGTATTGATGACAATGATAGTGATTGATGATGGGGGAATAAAATGTACTTTATCCATGAATTATTTGTCTTAAGATTATCTATATGTAAACATCAATGACTCTAAGAGTTAGTTATGAAGTTCATAAATTAATCATTTACCGTTTACTCATTATGTTATTTTTGTTGATATAATTCTATTGATAAATGAATCTGTTGCAATTTCAAAGCTAGAAAAAATGTATTGCCACTTCTTCTCAATGTAAGTGTATTACTTAATTTTTAAATCCAAATGCATCATAATTCAAAGTTAATTGCAGAGACTTTTTGTTAAATTATCCCAACTTATCTTGCTCTTTGTATTTATAAGCTCTTTAATATTGCATGTACTCAAGATATCAAAGTAGCCTTAAAAACTTATTACAAATGATAGCTTTTTTACTTAGATTAATCTGCTACTATGATACAAAGGGTGTTTTATTAAATATTCATTTTCTTCTATCAGCACTGATACTAGTAATTTAAGTTTGGCTATAGAGTAATCAATTAAAGTAAAGCATGCTGTGTGAACACTAAACCTAACACATTAATTTAGTCTATTTTGACTACTCCTGCTGTCTTGCAAATCATTCCTATGGTTACAACACATTTATCAAAGTTTCTAATAGAAAAACATTCCATGATGGCAAGACCTATACTAAATAAATATAAGATTTATGGATAATAAAAATATTTAGATTTAATTTCGTAAATTAAGTGACATTTTCCTAATATCACAGAACACATACAATAAAAATGAGCTAAATACACTAAAATTTTGTTTAAATTATTGTGGAAAAATGACTGTGTAAGGTTAATCATAGAAGGTGTACAAATGATTATACAAGAAGAGCATAAAATTTAATTAACTCTGTGATAAATTAAGGATAGTGAACAGGCAAGTGACATCTTAGAGCTGGCATATAAGTGAAATTGTGTCCAAGTGTCACCTTGGTTGGAGCTTTTTCATATTCCTAGTAAGCAGGTGTCATTATTTCAACAGAATAAAAGGACAAGAAACTTTACAATGTTGTCTGAACTTTGGAATCACTATTGCAAATCCTTAAAATGATAGCATAAATGTGACTTTGATAAATGTACTTGTAGGGAATTTAACTTTACCCTAAAGAGGTCTGGCCTTTGCCTTTGCTCTCAGGGAGATATATCCTTTGGAAGGTCATGCCTGACAGGAGCATCTTTGTATAGGGGTCTGACCACACCAGATTAAGGTAGGGGTTGACCAGGATAGAAAGACCAACAATGTGATACAGAGTAGGGCTTTGGGTCATACAATATCACTTGAAATGGAGACTGAGATCAACCAGGGGGCAAGTGGAACCCCAGTAGCGACTGAATACTGAAGCTGAATACTGGGGTGAGCTTCCCTGGTTCATAGTGCTGAAACCTTAGGGTACTGTCGCACAAGGATACCAGGAAAGCAACACCTCCTGATTCCACAGAGAGTCAATCAAGTCCAGGAAGCACAGAGAGTCCAATAGGATACTATCAGAGAAACACACCAAGACACATATTAATCAAACTATCAAAAATTAAATACAAAGAAAATATATTAAAAGCAGGAAGGGAAAAGCAACAAATAAATACAAGGGAATCCCCAAAAGGTTAACAGCTGATCTTTCAGCAGAAACTCTGCAGGCCAGATGGGAATGGTATGACATTTAAAGTGATGAAAGGGAAAAACATACAACGAAGATTACTCTACCCAGCAAGGATCTCATTCAGATTTGATAGAGAAATTAAAACCTTTACAGACAACCAAAAGCTAAGAGAATTCAGCAACAACAAACCAGCTTTACAAAAAATGCGAAAGGAACTTCTCTAGGCAAGAAACACAAGAGAAGGAAAATACCTACAATAACAAACCCCAAACAATTAAGAAACTGGTAATAGGAACATACATATCGATAACTACCTTAAATGTAAATGGTTTAGATGCTCCAACCAAAAGACTTAGACTGGCTGAATGTATACAAAAACAGGACCCATATATGCTGTCTACAAGAGACCCACTTCAGACTGAGGGACACATACAGACTGAAAGTGAGGGGATGGAAAAAGATATTCCATGCAAATGGAAATCAAAAGAAAGCTGGAGTAGCAATTCTCATATCAGACAAAATAGACTTTAAAATAAAGACTATTACAAGAGAGAAAGAAGGACACTACAAATGAGCAAGGGATGAATCTAACAGGAAGATATAAAAATTGTAAATATTTATGCACCCAACATAGGAGCACCTCAATACATAAGGCAAATGCAAACAGCCATAAAAGGGAAAATCGACAGTAACAGAATAATAGTAGGGCACTTTAACACCCCACTTTTACAAATGGACAGATGATCCAAAATGAAAATAAATAATGAAGGAAACACAAGCCTTAAATGATACATTAAACAAGATGGACTTAATTGATATTTATAGGACATTCCATCCAGAAACCACAGAATACACTTTCTTCTCAAATGCTCATGGAACATTCTCCAGGATAGATTATATCTTGGGTCACAAATCAAGCATTTGTAAATTTAAGAAAATTGAAATCATATCAAGTATCTTTTCTAACCACAATGCTATGAGACTAGATATCAATTACAGGAAAAAAATCTATAAAAAATACAAACACATGGAGGCTAAACAATACACTACTAAATAACCAATAGATCACTGAAGAAATCAAAGAGGAAATCAAAAAATACCTAGAAACAAATGACAATGAAAACACGATGACCCAAAACCTATGGGATGTAGCAAAAGCAGCTCTAAGAGGGAAGTATATAGCGATACAATCCTACCACAAGAAAGAAGAAACATCTCAAGTAAGAAACCTAACCTTACACCTAAAGAAATTAGACAAAGAACCAAAAAAACCCCAAAGTTAGCAGAAGGAAAGAAATCATAAAGATCAAATCAGAAATAAATGAAAAAAAAAATGAAGGAAACAATAGCAAAGATCAATAAAACGAAAACCTTGTTCTTTGTGAAGATAAAATTGATAAACAATAGCCAGACTCATGAAGAAAAAAAGGGAAGAGATTCAAAATATAGAATTAGAAATGAAAAAGGAGAAGTAACAACTGACACTGCAGAAATATAAAGGATCATCAGAGATTACTAGAAGCTACTCTATGCCAATAAAATGGACAACCTGGAAGAAATGGACAAATTCTTAGAAAAGCACAACCTTCCGAGACTGAACCAGGAAGAAATAGAAAATATAAACAGACCAATCACAAATACTGAAATTGAAACTGTGATTAAAAATCTTCCAACAAACAAAAGCCCAAGACCAGATGGCTTCAGAGGCGAATTCTATCAAACATTTAGAGAAGAATTAACACCTGTCTTTCTCAAACTCTTCCAAAATATAGCAGAAGGAGGAACACTCCTAAACTCATTCTATGAGGCCACCATCACCCTGATACCAAAACCAGACAAAGATTTCACAAAAAAAGAAAACTACAGGCCAATACCACTAAGAAATTTAGATGCAAAAATCCTCAACAAAATACTAGCAATCAGAATCCAACAGCATACTAAAAGGATCATAAAGCATGATCGAGTGGGGTGCAAGGATTCTTCAATATACGCAAATCAATCAATGTGATAAATCATATTAACAAAATGAAGGAGAAAAACCGTAGGATCATCTCAATAGATGCAGAAAAGCCTTTGGCAAAATTCAACACCCATTTATGAAAAAAACCCGGCAGAAAGGAGGCATAGAGGGAACTTACCTCAACATAATAAAGGCCATATATGAAAAACCCACAGCCAACATCGTTCTCAATGGTGAAAAACTGAAATCATTTCCACTAAGATCAGGAAAAAGACAAGGTTGCCCACTCTCACCACTATTATTCAACATAGTTTTGGAAGTTTTAACCAGAGCAATCTAAGAAGAAAAAGAACTAAAAGGAATCCAAATCGGAAAAGAGGCAGTAAAACTGTCACTGTTTGCAGATGACATTACACTATACACAGAGAATCCTAAAGATGCTACCAGAAAACTACTAGAGCTAATCAATGAATTTGGTAAAGTAGCAGGATACAAAATTAATGCTCAGAAATCTCTTGCATTCCTATACACTAATGATATAAAATCTGAAAGTGAAATGAAGGAAACACTCCCATTTACCATTGCAACAAAAAGAATAAAATACCTAGGAAAAAACCTAAGGAAACAAAAGAGTTGTATGCAGAAAACTATAAGACACTGATGAAAGAAATTAAAGATGATACAAACTGTTGGAGAGATAAACCATGTTCTTAGATTGGAAGAATCAACATTGCAAAAATGACTCTACTACCCAAAGCAATCTACAGATTCAATGCAATCCCTATCAAACTACCAATGGTATTTTTCACAGAACTAGAACAAAAAATTTCACAATTTATATGGAAACACAAAAGACCCCAAATAGCCAAAGCAACCTTGAGAAAGAAAAATGGAGCTGGAGGAATCAGGCTCCCTTCTTCAGACTACACTCAAAGTTACAGTAGTCAAGACAGTATGGTACTGGCACAAAAACAGAAATCAAGATCAATGGAACAGGATAGAAAGCCCAGAGGTGACCCACGCACATATGGTCACCTTATTTCTGATAAAGGAGGCAAGGATACACAATGGAGAAAAGACAGCCTCTTCAATAAGTAGTGCTGGGAAAACTGGACAGCTACATGTAAAAGAATGAAATTAGAAAACTACCTTAAACCATACACAAAAATAAACTCAAAATGGATTAAAGACCTAAATGTAAGGCCAGACACTATAAAACCCTTAGAGGTAAACATAGGGAGAACAGTCTATGACATAAATCACAGCAAGATCCTTTTAGACCCACCTCCTAGAGTAATGGAAATAAAAAGAAAAATAAACAAATGGGATCTAATGAAACTTAAAATATTTTGCACAGCAAAAGAAACCATAAAGAAGATGAAAAGACAACCCTGAGAATGGGAGAAAATATGTGCAATTGAAGCAACTGACAAAGGAGTAATCTCCAAAATTTACAAGCAGCTCATGCAGCTCAATACCAATTAAACAAACAACCCAACCCCAAAATGAGCAGAAGACCTAAAGAGACATTTCTCCAAAGAAAATATACAGATTTCCAATAAACATATGAAAGGATGCTCAACATCACTAATCATTAGAGAAATGCAAATCAAAACTACAATGAGGTATCACTTCACACTGGTCAGAATGGCCATCATCAAAAAATCTACAAACAACAAATGTTGGAGAGGGTGTGGAGAAAAGGGAACCCTCTTGCACTGTTGGTGGGAATGTAAATTGATACAGCCACTATGGGGAACAATATGGAGCTTCCTTAAAAAAGTAAAACTGGAACTACCATACGACCCAGCAATCCCACTACTGGGCATATACCCTGAGAAAACCATAATTCAGAAAGAGTCATGTACCACAATGTTCACTGCATCTCTATTTACAATAGCCAGGACACGGAAGCAACCTAAGTGTCCATCGACAGATGAATGGATAAAGAAGATGTGGCACATATATACAATGGAATATTACTCAGCCATAAAAAGAAACAAAATTGAGTTATTTGTAGTGAGGTGGATGGACCTAGAGACTGTCATACAGAGTGAAGTAAGTCAGAAAGAGAAAAACAAATACCATATGCTAACACATTTATATGGAATCTAAAAAAAAATATGGTTCTGAAGAACTTAGGGGCAGGACAGGAATAAAGACGCAAACGTAGATAATGGACTTGAGGACATGGGGAGGGGGAAAGGGTAAGTTGGGACGAAGTGAGAGTGGCATGGACATATATACACCACCAAATATAAAATAGATAGCTAGTGGGGAAAGCAGCTGCATAGCACAGGGACATCAGCTCGGTGCTTTGTGTCCACCTAGAGGGCTGGGATAGGGAGGGTGCGAAGGAGACTCGAGGAGGAGGAGATATGGGGATAAATGTATATGTATAGCTGATTCACTTTGTTATAAAGGAGAAACTAACACACCTTTGTAAGCAATTATACTCCAATAAAGATGTTAAAAAGAAAAAAACAAACAAACAAAAAAAAGAAACATTCTCACAGATACACCCAGAGTAATGTTTGACCAAATATCTGGCCACCCTGTGGCCCAGTCAAGTTGAGGCATAAAATAAACCATCACACCTTCCATAAAACTCATCTCTTTGAAAAACAATTAGCAGAACAGGAATGTTTTTGAAACCCATATACACTGGCAGAAATATATAATAATAATTTATTCTAGTGACAAGACCAGTGATATTCTCAGGATGGAAGCTATTCAAAATAGTTAACTTGTTACCAGGTAGATAGTAAATCTCAAGAAATTATGTAATTTTGGAGCTTGGTTTTGGTCTCTTTTTCTTACAGGTTGGACATTTGGCAGTAGCAGTAGCTAGATTAGCCTTAGTGGGAATCCATGCTGTTGGTCTCTCTCTCTGCCATCATGACCACTCCATCCTCTAAACAGTGTCTCATGAAGGCCTTCATAGTACTATTTGAAGAGATTAACATGCTATCCTGAAAACAATGGATTCATGTGCTGCGCTCTGCAATGTTTAGATAGTCCGAGATCCCTTTGGACTACATTATAGCAGAGGAAAAGGAATTACAGCTCAACAGCAAAATTTGCAAGTGTTTATTACACATTTGAAGTGAGCAAAAACTCTCCCTGATCCTCTTTTCTTACTGAAATAGAAAAGAATGCATATGCCAAAACAATGTCCATATACCAGAACCTGAGGCTCTATCTGTTCTAACAAAGTTACCACATCCATCATGGCAACTTCAATCAGGGCAACTACTGGGTTGAGCTTGCAGCGGTCTACAGTCACCTTCCAGGATCCATCTGGTTTTTGCAAGATCATTGCTAGGTAACTTAACTGGGGATGTGATAAGGACCACCATCCTTGCTTCTGTTAGAAACTCATAGCTGATATAAATCTCCTAAACTCTATATAATACATATATGATACAATTTTTATTTATATATTTTCACTTACTTTCTCATGACAGGAACAGTTTCAGAGGCTTCCATGTGGCTTTCCCTATTTTGGTAGTTATCTACAACCAAGGACCCGATCTGGAAGTTGTACTAACTTCCAAGTATGTTAATGCCAATTAAACATTCAGGGTCCAGGGAAATGACCATCAGGTGGTCTATGTAAGTGATTTATTACCTGTCTCCCATATGCCCCCATACATATAGGAAGGCCACAATAATGTTTCAAAGTATTCGTAGTTCAATATCACAGAAACCCTATAACCTATACCAACAGTGCTAAAAATATGAGTAATCCCCATCTCCCAATTTATAGTCAAGTGAGTAAATGGCCATAATTTTCTTGAGGAAAAATGCAGCAAATCATTGCTCTGTATACATGCTATGGTACTGCAATTGTTCCACTTGGAACCACTGTTTAGTGGGCTCTGATTCTGAACAATGGTCCCCAGTCTGAAACCTATGCAAGGAATCATGACATATTTATTAGGGTGGCTATCCTCAGACGCCCAATCACCAAACCTTGATTTCTTCTGCTGGTTCAAGCTGAGTAGTGACTTTGTCAGACACCAATCTATTTTGCCCCTAGGGAGGTCATATTCTATTAACCATCCTTGTAAGTCCCTGTGTATCTGGTTCCCAGGGCTATTACTCCAACTTTGCTAGTGATCACAACATATGTGGTTAAGTACCACCTGGTTACTGACAGTTAACTGCTGCCACCTAGACTCTACTATTTTAAAGTCCATTCATGGACATTGTTTTCAGCTAGATAAATTCTGTAACAGTATTTTCTATCTCCAGCCCTAAAATGAAAAGTAGAGACACTACTGAATTTATTTATTTTTTTTCCTGTAAACGGGCCTCTCACTGTTGTGGCCTCTCCCGTTGCGGAGCACAGGCTCTGGACGCACAGGCCCAGCGGCCATGGCTCACGGGCCCAGCTGCTCCGCGGCATGTGGGATCCTCCCGGACCGGGGCACGAACCCGCGTCCCCTGCATCGGCAGGCGGACTCTCAACCACTGTGCCACCAGGGAAGCCCCTGAACTTTTTAATGATGCTGCTTCCTGTCTCACCAGGCCATTCATATGGCCTTGATAAATTTTGTGTCCTTGGGCCTTCCCAAGGAACATAACCATCATGCTTATCTTCTGACTGTACATATTACATCCATTCTAGCACGTCTACTTCTCTGAACTTTTTAATTTCTTTATCCATCATCTGACATTGCAGTTCATGCATTTCAGTTTTGCTCAGCTTGGCCACTGTGTGTACCATGCCATGTACTGGGAGCCACCTTATTAGTTTGTACAATGTCCTGAGGTTCTTTCCAGGACACTAAATCCTTTATCTCCAAAGAATATTCTCAGGTAAATAAATTCTTCCCTTTCCAATTCTATGTTCCAGTCCCTTTGATAAAGAATCTTCTAACACAGTGCCACTCATACATCCCAGATGGCTACTGATACATGTCAGATAGATTTGCAGCATCTTTAAATTACAGTACTTTGTTTATGAAGCCAAGTGCATCCTCAGTTGCTTGATATTCTGACTTAAAACCTAGGTATAAGCCAAGTGGCCAGGAGGGAAAGTGAGGGCAGATCTTGAGTGGTATATCTGCTGCCTTTCAGGATTATTGAGATGACTGCTCTTAGCAAAAAGGAATGGAACACTTCTGCAGGCTTAGAAGAGTCAGAGGAATCAAAAGAATCAAAATCTTCAGAAGCAATCATCCGCATGTCTAGATTCTGTGTGTTAAAGCTTCAGATTTTCCCAATGGGGGCAATGCCCTTGGTATAACAAATCTGCCAAGTTTAACCTCCTTTGAAGTTAGTCGCACAGACTAATAAATCTCAGGCCTCATGTTTGGCTTTCTCTGCACTCCTGCTGCAAAACGAGGGCTTCTTTGCCTCTACCAAGGAGTCCCTTTGGCTTTCACATCTCATTTTTAATTCATTCTTATTTTCTTTATCATTCTATTATCATTCTGTAGAGAAATTATAGCCCATAAGAGTGTGACAGAGAGGGGACTGGAATTATAGAAATTGAGGAAGGTATTAATGGTCTAATGGTCTCCTTGCTCCTGGATGAATTCATGTCCATGTTCATAAGAGTGCACTCTCACTTGTGAATCCCATCATATCACTTCCTTTCCCAAATCTCTTCAGGATAAACCATATATATATATATAACAAGACTGTATTATCTATTCCCCACCAAAATAGTAAACTCATTTCCTGTTGCTCCCTTTTGTGGCATTTTAAATTCTCAAAAAATATGTAAATATAGAGAAGATCAATAATTATCAACATATGTCCAATCGTGTTTTGGCTCTGCCCAAAACACGATTACTTTAAGGTTACTTTAGGATTACTTCAGAGTTACTTTAACCCCTGAATAGTATAGATGAAAATCCTAAGCATAACATTTCATCGGGGAAAAAATAGCATAAGGACTAAAAAATACAAAATAAGACAAAAGCTTTTCCAGCTATCCACCCACAAATTTAACAATAAACCCTTTATATTAAAAAACCTAGTCAGTGTATATATCGGCATGATGTATCATAATTTATTTCCAAAGTTGTTTTATTGAAATCAGAATCCCAACAGGGCTCAGAATATTGATAGCTTGGTTGATTATTCTCTTGTCTTTAAATCTATAGGTTGTCCCTCTCTCTTTTTTCCATGACGTTTATTCTTCCTTGTGGGTGGTCATTTGCCTTGTAGAGTTAACAAAATTTTGCATTTTTCTGTGTGTATTCCTGTTTTATTTTTAACATATTTCTCCGATTTTCATGTTTTTCTTTTTTAATAAATTAGTGATTGGGAACTACAGTTTTGATTCAGATTTGATTGGTAAGAGTTCTTCATAGTTGATGTGCTACACTTCTTATTTCTTCACATTAGGGAGCACATAATATCTGGTTGTCTCAAGTTTTATGTTCTTAAAATTAATCACTAGGTTCATTCACTTAAAATCCCCCTCGATGTGTTATGATTCTGAAACACTAATACATTTAGATGTACTGTTTTCTCTATGGTTTTGAGTGCCCACAGCATACTTTACTTATATAGCATTATAAGAATTATTTTAAAGAAATAAAGCAATTAACAAGGATTAATGTGCAAGAATGCTTTTATAGAATGTTTGGGGATAGAAACACATTTAATATCAAGTAATAAAGGCACAGATAAATTATGTGGTACTTGCATAAGATGGAATGTTTTGTAGGTATTAACATGCTTTCAAAAAATATTTAATAACATGGAAAATGTTCTTCATGTAATGCTACATCAAAAAGTGCTGAAGACACAGATTGTTCCTTAAGAAAATACAAAAGCTTATCAAATGTAATTTCAAGAGCAAAGAAATAATATGTAATTTTAACTTCCTAGTGTTTCTGAGCGTCTGTAAATATACTAAATTTTAATTTAGGATAATGGATAATAAGAACCAATATTACTAAATATCAACAAACTGATTTGTAATTATACATGGCTGAATAAAGTTGTTTCTTTTGCCCTTTACTCAGTAATTTGGTGCCAACAACAAAAGTAAAAATTAATGAAAAATATTTTAAGTGCATCTTCAGTAAGAATAAAAAATATTTTTTTACCTCTCAAAAGAAGATTTTGTTAGCATAAGGAAATATGACCAAACTGAGGAAGAACCGTGAGATCGTACGATTAACAATACAGATCTCAATAACACAAAACAAAGTTCTAAAATTAGGTGACCATCCTTGTGTTTCCTGAATTAAAGTCTGGGAAAAGGAGCAGGTTTCTTCAGGAGAATTAATGAGTGCTAAGAAAACACATCGAAACCAAATTGTATGGATAAGGTTTTCTCGTATAGAATTGCTGGCATAGCAACCAAGTGAGGACAACTTGAAATCCCCATAAGAATGACAAATAAATTCTGAAGAATCCAGAATATGTGCTATGAAGGTATTTTGAAAAAGTTATAAATCTATAAACAGACATGAAAAAGTCTCTAAATCTTACCATCAAATAGAAAGCAAAATCCAAAACAATACAGAATATTAGTCCAATGTTTATATTTCCATCAATTTGAATAGTTTACATTTAACAAATTTCATGAATTAAACATATAGACAAAACATTCATATTATTTTTATTTTAAATTTTGTTTTGTTGAACACTGGTTAGTTTGAGCATTTCATTGTATTTATCACATTTTTTACATTTGCTTTCCTGAATTTCTTCTTCCTGGCATTTATTCAATATAATATTTACCTTTATTTTTTAATGAAATCTCTTGCCCCTATATTGATTATTTTACATTGCAGAAGTTATTTCTCTATTTTGAGATTTGTTTAAACTTTTTGAAGCTTTTGGTGTTTAACCAAATCATTATGTCTGCTTTTACAGCTCAGAGTTTATTATCTCCTGTATTATTTCAGTAATTTTATGCTCTATATATTTAAGTCCTTATTCCATCTGAATTTTATTTTGATTTGTATTTTAAAATCTATATAAGGAGACCAACCATCTGCTAACTAAAATGTACATATGTATTTTGCATTATCATATCATGATATTTGTGCCCTACAGAAATCTCTGGATAAAGCATACTACTGTAGTTGAGGGGACGGGCAGGGGGACAGCGTGTCCTTAAAGAGAATAACTTACCATCAAGAGAAGAGTAGGTCCTTTGAGAGAAAACAGAAACCTAACAGAAAATGTTAACTTGCTGGACAAGAGAAAACACATTTCAAGTTTCTCCTTAACCACTATTCTACAGAATGCCAAGCACTTGAGTGTATTCACTTTTGACAGTAGGGGATAGAGTGTATTAAATAATTTTGATACTCACTAGCTGATCCCATGAAGATGGGCTGCTGCTTCGGTTGCTTTGGAAAACCATAAATATCTATTTAAAACTCAGTTTGTGAACATCTGTGGTTAAGTTAATCAAATATTTTATCAACGTTTCTTCATGCATTCTCAGTTCCACGAGGTGAAAACGTGCTTCATTTCCCCCCCCCTCAGTCCACCATTCACCAGAGGAAAGTTCTCCTTCATTTGCAGCATTATGTTTTTATCAGATCAAATATTGGGCAATTATCAGCTTCATCTTGACTTGTGTCTTCAGAAATGTTGAAAGGAATCTGAAACTAGTAACTGATAAATAACTATGTCACTTTCTGGATTAAAAAAAATCTTGTAATTTGTAAAAGTGACTGTTTCATGAAGTTACAATTTTCTGTAGATTGGATTTTATTTTCCACCTTCTTTCACTTAACTCTTTTCTCATCACACCTAGTTTCTATTATTTTCTTCTGAATTCTGAGAAAAATTGAGTATGTATGTATGCCGAGTATGTATTTCATTGCATTGATTTTCTAAGGAATATAACTTGCTGCTTACTGCTATCACAATGATTTTAAATTTGATAATTCTGTTTTTAATCAGGAATAATAATTTCTTTATAAATCTCTAGAATAATAAAGAGGCAATGATAGCTTTGAATCAGGTCGAAAATGGAGTGGTGGCTAGACTCTGGGTTTCTGGGGTTCTAGGTATGTCCCAACCACATCTGGGGCTTCCCATGTCTAGAGGTGCCTCAAGCAAGGAGGGCTTAGCTCACACTTGGAAGGCCCCTATTTACTTTGTCATGTTCCCCAGGGTGGGAGTCAGCTTGCTGAACGCCTTCCTGTTTGCACCAGAGAAAACATAAGAACCCAAGTTTTTGTCTATCCCCATCTCTGTGTCAGGTCCAAGCCCTTTTCCTAGAGATATGGTAACCATTCTTTATTCTATAACCCTCATTTGAAGCCACTTCTGACCTGCAATGAAGATGAATAAAGAAAACCTGGACCATTGTTCTACATCATGGACCACAGCTCAGATTTGGACTATTCTTGCACATGGACCAGTAAAATGTATAGGACCTTAAGCCCATGTTTGTTATTTGTATCAAATGATGACCAGTAGACTGATTTTGCATCACTTTTCTTGTAGCAGGAGATGAATTAAATAAATAACTTAGGTAAAAAAAGAAAAGGAGAGAAAAAAAGGTAAAGTTAAGAGGAAGACCATGTATCACTCCCCCCTTTCTTGTTGCCCTAGATTCCATCCTTCCAAGCAAGGAATCATAACATTTATATATATATATATATATATATATATATACACACACACACACACACACACACACACACATATATAACATATACATGCACATATATATACACACGTTATTTATGTTTTGTGCAAATAAACTTTCTGCACACTACCTAAAATACAAAAATCGATCAGTTACAATTAAAGTTCCCACTACTCAGCACTGTGCAAAGAGAAAATTGGAAATATCAGTTCGAGATTAGTTCTCACTTGGATGCAATGGTCTCAGCAGAGGTGGATCTAGAGGAAGTGTAAGGTGGCAGGTCTTCTATGATGAATGGCTTATTAGAGGAGAGTATGAATTGGTAATAAAAAACATGGGATTTCAGTTCACAATACTGATATAATTTGTGAGGTGAAAATAGCTAAGAATTTTTCAAAAATAATGACAGACACCAAACCATAGATCAAGGACTCAGAGGAGTCCAAGTGGGATAAATAATAAAAAAACTTTCACCTGGCATGTTGTGTTCAAACTACAGAAAATCAAAGAAAAACTCTTGAAACACACACACAGAAAAACAACACCTTACCTATGAAGAA
This sequence comes from Orcinus orca, assembly GCF_937001465.1. Taxonomy (NCBI): domain Eukaryota; kingdom Metazoa; phylum Chordata; class Mammalia; order Artiodactyla; family Delphinidae; genus Orcinus; species Orcinus orca. The sequence goes on along the minus strand of NC_064569.1, from coordinate 29,946,256 downwards.
AGAAGTATAAGATTTATAGCAGACTTCTTGTCATCAACAATGCAAGCAAAAAGAGAGTGGAGAGAAATATTTAAAATGTTGAAATAAAGGAATCACCAAGCTAGAATTCTGTATTAAGGAAAATTGTTCCTCAAAAATGAAGGAGAAATAAAGACTTTCTCAAATGAACAAAAATGAGGAATTTTTCACCAGTAGATCTGCCTTTCAAAAAATGTTTAAAGAAGTTTAATTTTTTTAAAGTTTAGAGAAAGAAAATGATGCAGGTTAGAAACTGAGATCTATGTAAAGAAATGAAGGGCATTAGAGAGGGAACACATAAAGGTAAAATAAACCCTTTTACTTTTCTTTTTCTTACTTGATTTAATATAAGTGTTCAAACTAACAACAGCAACAATATATTGGATGAGTATAGCTTATTGATAAGTGAAATGAGTGACATCAATGTTAGAAGGGATGAATACGAAATATTTTAAGGTACCTACACACTCATAAAATAATATAGACCTATTTAGAAGTGGACTTGTAAATACATGTTGTAAATACATGTTGCCATCCTTAGGGCAACCACTAAAATCATTTTTTAAAAAGAAGTATAACTGATTTGTTAAGAAATGAGAGAAAACAGAATCATATAAAATGCCTAATTAAACCAGATAAGGCAGAAAAGGGTAGAATATTAAAAAATAAGAAGTGCAATGAATAGAGAACAGTACAGAAAGGGGAGAGATTAATCCAACTATACTCATAATCACTTTAAATGTGAATGGATTAAATGCAGCTATAAAAATTAAAAACAGAAAATGACAGAGGGGATAAAAAAAACAACTGACTATATGTTGTCTGCAAGAAACCCACTTTAAAAAGAAAGACATAGATTATAAGTAAAGTGATGAAGAAAACTATACCACACTAACACTAATGAAGGGAAAGCTGGAGTAGCTATATTAATGTCAGGCAAAGCAGACTTCAAACAAGGAAAATTATCAGGGATAGAGAGAGCATTACATAACGAAAAGGGAGTCAATTTTCTAAGAAGACTTAATCCTTAATGTGTATGTGCATAACAGCAAAGTACCAAAATAAGTGAGGCAAAAACAGATAGAATGGCAAGATGAAATAAACAGCTCTATTATTATAGTTGGAGACCTCAACAGACCTCTATCAGTAATTGACAGATTCTGCTTACAGAAAATCAGTGAGCACACAGTTGAACTGAACCACCATCATTATCAACTGTATCTCATTGACATTTATAAAGTACTTATCCAACAGCAGAAGATTACAGTCATCCCTTGGTACCTGAGGGGGATTGGTCCCAGGAGCCCCTGCATATACCAAAATCTGCTGATGCTCAAGTCCCTCATATAAAATGTAGTAGTAAAATGAATGGAAATTTCAATCCAAGTTGATTGAATCCACAGACGCGAAACCCAAGAATTTGAAGGGCTATTAAAACCACAATAAATACATTAAATGTAAGATTTAATTTAGCTAAATAGACAATTATTATTTATTTATGACATACCCAATTTAACAGGACATAGAAAGTCTGAAGTATGAGTGACAAAGAATCTAAGGGGAGAATACTGATCAAAAAGAAATGGATTTAGTTATAATAATATCAGAAAAAGAAGTCAAAAATACTTTCAGGGATTAAAAGATATTTACTATGATAAAATGTATGAATCATTAAGACCTAGTAACTCCAGCTTCTCAAGCTTCTATAAATATAGCAACTCAGTCTTCACAAGGGAAAATTGAAAATCCACAAACTGGGAAATGTTCTCACACTTCTTTCACTTAATGCTATGTCAAAAAATATTTATAGATATAGATAGGTAGATGACAGATAGATGAATGAATGGATGTGTGTGTGTGTGCACATGCACATGCATATGTGTATCTTATAAGAGTCTTGAATCAGCAACTGAATTATTGAATCTGACACTGACCTGGGGTAACATTCAGACACTTCAAAAACATCTAGATAAGTGGTCTGAGGTATCAATACCATCTATTAAACAGAAATGATACCCTCTCAAGTTGTTAGCATGAGAGATATGGAGGCCAGGTGATAAGCTGAGTTCTGACCCAAGCCCAACTCACAGTGTGCTCACTGGTTCATAATGAAATTTGTGGATATTTATCCCGTTCCTGATATATAAGTGGAAAAAACACAGTTAGTGATAGAACACCCCTTGTCTTGCTTTTCAAATTTGTGTAGGAAAGCCAAATGAAACTGAACTGAACTTGTCTCCCATTCCAACAAGCTTGAAATCAACAGCAATACTGCATTTCTGGAATTATTGAAGAGATGTGTATTACTGTCAAAGATATGGAAAATGTAGTAGTTGTGATTCCTAGATATCCCCATTTAATTTGCTTACATGGCTTTAGCACAACAGTGATGGATCATGGCACATAAACATGGACTCCTGTATATTTAACAGGTGGTAGCCTGATTTTGAATTGAAACTGCTATGTCTACATATGATACCCTGACTAAAAAAGCTTATCATAGACATTACCATTGGAGATTTAGGTGTGCATCTATTGGTTTGGAAAATAATAAATAAGTAAATTTTCAATCTCCATTAAGTGTGTGTGTGTCTATGTGTGTGTGTTTATATGGTAAGGACCAAGGACGATAGTTCCACCTTCACGGTTTTATATAAGTATTATATCAACTCTCTTGCTTTCTACATAATACTGTATATAGGGCATTTATGATCTCAATAATCCATAGAAGATACCAGTAATTTGCTATATTGATTACATCAGAGTGCTCATTTAACCCCTTTGGGCCCCCACGGGAGTGGAGGAAGACTGGACAGAGAGGGAGAAGGGGCCATTGAAGGTACACTATTTACTATGGGATTTAACTCCTCAAAGGCCTCCCAGTAGCTTCAGATCTGCTCAAGAATCCTTCATGTCCTGCTGGTTTGCAGCGAGTGGCTCACAGCTTCAAGGCCTCCTCTGCCAGATGGAGAACTATTTCAAACATCCTGCCTCTATTTTGTACTGTAGCAATGCAGACAGGAGACCTGACCCCATTTTCAGGTTCTAAAGAGAAATTCTAAGTACCTGAAAGACTGAGGAACATGGTGGCTTTTATTTAAGATGTGGAGATAGAGAGCACATACCTGGACTTGGGCCTGCAGCAGCACCAAATTGCACCAAGAGTTCCCTTTATTTTCTCTCGCATCTCTGTTTCTCCTTTTCTCTCTGCTGGACTAGCCACAGGGACTCCAAGTTCTTCATTGTGTGGTCCTGGTACCAAGATTCTCCTGGGAATTATAAAGCTATTCACCTTCTACATCGAGCACTTCTTATTTTTTCCCCAGCAACATAAGTCATCCTTAAGAGGGGTCAGGGTGCTAGCTCTTAAATATATTTTAGTCATCCCTTTGTACATTAAATTCTCTTTCTTGGAGACTGCTCCTGACATGGTGTTCACCGTGCTCTCAGCTGGCCTCCTGAAGTTCTGCCCTGCCTTCCCCACCAGGTACAGTTCAGGAGCTGCCTACCTCAGGGTGATAGGTTATCTTCTAGTTGCTTTCTTCCTTTCCGTTTTACATTTAGAGAGTATAATTGGAATACATAAACTTCTCTGTGACCACAGCTTTATTTGCAACCCACAGGTTTTGTTATGGCATATTTTCATTATCATTCAATTAATAAAATTCTAATTCCCATTGCGACTTTATCTTTGACCTACATAATGATCAGAAGTATGTTTTTAATATCCAACTATTTGGTAAAATATTGGTTATACAGGTTTAAATTTCTTGCTTATTCAGAGCCTTGTTTTATAACCAGAATATAGTCAATTTTATAAATGTGCCATGTGCACCTAAAAATTTCTGCATAATATATATATTCCATCATTGTCGGTGCAGTGTTTTATGTAAATTTAGGCCAAAGTTTTTAATGATGGTATTCAGATCTTCTATAATCTGCTGATTTGTTGTTGTGGTTCTATGTTACTGATCTAGGTAATTTAGATTTTTCTATTTCTACTTAGATTTTTGGAATTTCCCTTCATATATTGCATTGAAGTTTAGACTTATAATATATTCCTTGTAAAGTAACAGTGGGTTTTATTATCCTGCCTTATCGCCAGTGATACTTTTTGCTTTCAAATCTATGTTAACATTAAAAAATCTTCTGCAATTTTACTTATTGTTGTTATGACATAATTTTTGAATCCTTTCATTTTCAATCTGACTCTTGTCTCTTGTAGGTGGCATAGAATTAGGTTTTTGGTTTGTTTCAATAATCCTTGTCCTTTAATTTCAGTATTTACAGTTAATGTATTTTCTTATAGACCGTTTACTCCTTGCTTACTATTTGTCCCACCTTGTTATGTTCCTTTAGCTCTTCTTTCTTCCTTTGAGATTTCTTCAAATCCCATTTTCCCTTGTATTAGCTTGTTATTTTTACATAAGTAGCAGTTACACATGTACCATGACTTATTAGCTCTTTTACTTCTTCTCAAGCAATGCTGAGATCTTAAATTTCTTTTACTACTTTTTCCTCTTCCTTTTGTTGTAATGAATTCTAATGTTTGATATATTTTATTATTACTTTTTTGCTGTTAGATTTTATTTAGGTTTATCCACTTATTTATCCTTTCTGTTATACATAATTCTTTATAAAGTCCTTATTTTCATCTGTGATAATCTTCCTTCTGCCTGCAGGTCTCCCTTTAGAATTTAATTCAGTCAGTTCTGATGAGAACATATTTTCTAAATTTTGTTTGTCTGCAAATTTCCTTATTTCATCTTTCCTTCCAAACAACATTTTCTCTGCCTCTAGAATTCCCAATGCGCAGTTCTTTTCTTTAGCACTTAAAAATGTCATTCCATTATTTTCTAGTATCCAGTCAGTTTCGCTGAGAAGTAAGCTGTAATCTCAATCCTTTGAGAGTAATCTCTCTCTTTTTCCTCGGGCTGCTTTTAAGATGTCATGTTTTTCTTTGCTGTTCATGAATTGTACTGTGGTGATCTTAGGTGTGGTTTTCTTTGTATTTGTTCTTGTTGCTTTTTTTTAGTGCTTATTGAATTTAAGGCTCCATATATTCTTTTTAGTTTTAGAGAACTCTCAGCTGTTAATATTGTTTTCATCCCAATCTCTCTCTCCTTTTTTCTTTGGACTCCAGTTTACACATATGATAAAAATGTTTATTGTGGCCCATATGTCTCAAATGCGCTTTTGTGTACTTTTTATTCTTTTCGTTTCCCATGCTTTAGTCTTAATATTGTTACTACTCTATCTTCCAGTTCACTTACCTCTGTTTACCTGTGTCCAATCCACTACCGAGTTTTAAATTTCGTATAATTTTTAATTCTATCAGTTCAACTTCAATCAGTTTATAGTTTCTAGTTGTCAAGTTAAATTCTTCACCTTGTCATCTATTTTCTTGAACTTGATAATATTTACCAAAATATGTATGAACTTGAACGTTTAGGTCATCTATGATTGATTCTTTTTTGTTTTTTATTCTAATTCTCCTTTTCTTGGTAGTCTTGGTGGTTCTTCAGTGAATACCAGACTTGGGATATGACAAGTTGTAGAGAATCTGAATGACATTACAGTTGTCCTTTGAACAACCTGGGTTTGAACTGCACAGATCCACTTATGCATGGATTTTTTTTCAATAAGTAATACAGTACTACACGATCTGTGGTTGGTTGAATCCTCAGATTCAGAACCACAGATAAGAAGGGCCGACCATAAAGTTATATGGGGATTTTTGACTGCACAGGGAGTCAGCGTCTCTAACCCCTACATTGTTCCAGGGTCAACTGTATTTTCTTGAGGAGAGAATTTCCTATTCTTAGGTAGGGAGCAGAGGGGAAGATCACCTCAGTCACTGGACCAACTTCATACTCATTTTCCTTCTTTATGAGGTTCAATGTAGATGTTGCATCAACCTTCCTAACACATAGACACACAGACACACACACACACACACACACACACACACACACATATGTAGAGACTTCCAATGTCCTAATTCATATCATTAGTTTTCCATTGGGCCACAAATCTTTCATAGGTTCTGAACCCCAATTTTATCTCTTCAGCATTATGAGCCAACTAAGTCTTTGCTTTGACTTCAGTTAGCTTTTGTTTGACTTCTTAGCATCTTGTCTTGTCTACCTATTATACATGGAAAATACTGCAAGGAAACACTGTTGCTGAATCCAGCTCCGTTCTCTGAATCTTTACTCTCTCTGTGATTTTGGTCCTTAAAATTCTAGCTGCCTTGTTATTTCTCAATTCCAACTCTGGTTTCCTTAGTCCTATGACACTGTCCTAAGATCTACTGGCTTTTCTACCTCTTAGGAGTCACATTTGGTTTCTCAGACTTTTGCTCTTCATCAGTAGTTTCTAAATGACTGGGCTAGAAACGCATGTGCAGAATATTGTTCTCACTTCAGTGAGTTTCTTTCTCTATTTTACTTTTCTAGGTCATGGCTACCTCAGTAGCTTTCTAACACTCACAGTCAAATGTTTCGTATGATTTATCTGGCCTTTCTAGTTCTGGGGTAAACATTTTCATACCTTCCAATCCAATTTAAGTAATGTATTGTTTTTACAGTGCATTAGTGGAAATTAAATGGTAAATTCAGTCAGTCATTTCATACATCAAAAAGGAAAATCAGTCAACACAACTGTCTGACTGAAATGAATGAAGAAAACAATTCAAGGTAAACAACTGTCCCAGTAGACTTGTATAAATACAGTAGTGGTGTCATGTGCAGAATTAATCTTTCCTCACCCTTAACTGCAGAACACTCTGCCAGCCAATTCAGTCACTCAAATGATACTGAATTATAATATTCCAGTTTCATTTACTCTCAGTTACTGGTGACTGCCCTTCCTTCTCCTTCATCTGTCCACCAGTGGAGAATGTCAGAGCAGGAGAATAGTAATATTGGCATATTGTAATGCACTGTCTTGAATTCTACAGCTTCAAAATTCTTAGGCTAACCCAATGATCTTAAAGAGCCTGGTGCAGAAAGGATATGTGAATTAAATCCCAGACCACTGGCTGACCCTTCCAGCACTAACATCCCTTATTCCTGGTTCTAATATATCACAGAATACTCAAGAGGAAAGTTTTGAGTGGTCAGCAGAAATATGGCTCCAAAGCAGGCACATGGAAAAGAAATGTTGTCATCTGTGAACCACTTTAAAGTTGACTTGTCTTTTACTCATAAACCAGATTCAGTGTGAGTTCTGTTCTGCTATATGTTAGAGAATCTGTTGGAGGAGTGTGGGCAATTCTTTTGAATTTTTTACTAACTTTTTGGTTTTTTAACATCTTTATTGGAGTATAATTGCTTTACAGTGCTGTGTTAGTTTCTGCTTATAACAAAGTGAATCAGCTATACATATACATATATCCCCATATCTCTTCCCTCTTGCGTCTCCCTCCCTCCCACCCTCCCTACCCCACCCCTCTAGGTGGTCACAGAGCACGGAGCTGATCTCCCTGTGCTATGTGGCTGCTTCCCACTAGTATCTATTTTACATTTGGTAGTGTATATATGTCCAAGCCACTCTGTCACTTCATCCCAGCTTACCCTTCCCCCTCCCCGTGTCCTCAAGTCCGTTCTCTATGTCTGCGTCTTTATTCCTGTCCTGCCCCTAGGTTCTTCAGAACAATTTTTTTTTTTCAGATTCCATATATCTGCGTTAGCGTACGGTATTTTTCTCTTTCTGACTTACTTCACTCTGTATGACAGTCTCTAGGCCCATCCACCTCACTGCAAATAACTCAATTTCATTTCTTTTTATGGCTGAGTAATATTCCATTGTATATATGTGCCACATCTTCTTCATCATTCATCTGTCGATGGACACTTAGGTTGCTTCCATGTCCTGGCGATTGTAAATAGTGCTGCAGTGAACATGGTGGTACATGTCTCTTTTCGAATTATGGTTTTTTTAGGGTATATGCCCAGTAGTGGGATTGCTGGGTCGTATGGTAGTTTTATTTTTAGTTTTTTAGGGAACCTCCATACTGTACTCCATAGTGGCTGTATCAATGTACATTCCCACCAACAGTGCAAGAGGGTTCCCTTTTCTCCACACCCTCTCTAGCATTTATTGTTTGTAGATTTTTTAATGATGGCCATTCTGACTGGTCACACAAAAAACTTTGGCATGGTGTTCATCATCTAGCTAATCCTAACATGCAGACATTTATGAGAGTAAAGTCAGGTCTTTGCCAGAGTGGGTTGCGTATTTGGGCAACTGGGTCAAATCAAGAAGGGCAAATGTAGGCTGCCAGAGTAAATAAGGAGAGGAAAAACAAAAAGAGCGAGACATATCATTCATCAGTGATTTCCCCCCCAATATTCTTAGCCTCCACCTATCTCCATCTTACTGGTAACACAGGAAATAGACTGAAGAATCAGGTAAAAGGTCTCTACAGAAACTGAGGTAATATAGAAAATAAAAAACTAAAACATAAAATTGTAAATTTTCTTCCTAGGGATAATTGAGATGATACTTCAATAATAACATAAGATCAGGTGAAGTCTAAAGAAATTTTAGAAAACCCAGATAAAGTAAGAAAACATCTCTTCGCCAGCATCCGAATGTTAGACACACACCGAGACATGTGGGCCAAGTTCTGGAGAGAAGGGAAACACAGACGCAAGCTTGACATTTGGTGCAGCTTTTCTCCTTGGGGCATTTGCTGATTCAACTCATACAGCCTAGGAGCTGAAAAGCCAAGGAGTTCAAAAGACTCTAACCACAGAAGCCAAACGGCAAGAGCTCAAGCTAAAGGCAACAACTAATGGAATGACAAGCTACACGTATCCTTAGTCTCACAGGGCTGGGGGAATCATTACATTTAAAGCCTAACAAATACAAGGGTAGTTGGGAATAGGGAGAATCTAAACGTTCACATGGTAATCCCAAAGGGCAACACCCGTAGAGGAAGGACAAGACAGAAATAGAGCAACCTTCACACAGAGTGAAAAACGGCTTTGAATGAGCTCAAACTGAGAATGGACTAAGATTTCCAGTCCCTATAGTAACTGTCTGCCATGGGCAAAAGGAAATCTTTTCAAGAGAACGATAACAACATCCTGAATGTGGAGGTATCTTTATAGTTTCCTAAAATAAGTTAAGCCCAATTTTAATATAAAAATAATTGGACATACCAGGAAAAAGACTAAATGATCAAAAGATAAAAAAAAAAAAGAAAGAAGGAAAAAAGAAAATTTAAATAGACACAGGAGGACAAGAGTGAGTAGGCCTTGGTTAAAAAACAAAACAACTATGATTAAACAAAGAAAATAGACACACGGCAAATAAGCATATGAAAAGATGCTACACATTCCACGTCATCAGGGAATTTTAAATTAGAACAATAATGAGATACCACTACACACCTATTCAAATGTCTAAAATCCAAATACTGAAATACCAAAGTTGTTGACGATGCAGAACAACTGGAACTCTCATTTGTTGCTAAGAGGATACTTGGCAATTTCTTACAAAACTAAACATACTTTTACCATACAGTGATCTAGTAATCATGCTATTTGGTATTTACCCATAGGAACTGAAAAGTTACATCCACATAAAAACCTGCACGTGGATGTTTATAACAGCTTCTTTCATAATTGCCAAAACTTGAAATCAACCAAGATGTTTTTCAATAGGTGAATGGATAAACGAACTATGGTATATCGGTACAAAGGAATAGCGTTCAGCAATAAAGAGAAAAGGCTATGTAGCCATGAAAAGACATGGAAGAAGCTTAAATGCATATTGCTAAGTGAAAAAAAGCCAATCTGCAAAGGCTACATGCATATTATATGATTGCAGCTATATGAAATTTAGGAAAAGGCAGAAGTGTGGAGACAGTCAAAAGATCAGTGGTTGCCAGAGGTTGTGGGGAGGGAGAAAAGGATGGGTGAAGCCCGGAATTTTAAAGGCAGAGAAACTCCTGTGTATGGTTCTGTAATGGTGGATACAGGCTCTTGCACATTTGTCAAAAATCATATAATGTACAAAACAAAGAGTGAAGTCTAAAGTAAACCATGGACATTAGTTAGTAATAATGTGTCAATATTGGTTCATTAACTATAACAAATGTATTACGCTAATGTAAGATATTAATAATAGGGGAAACTGGGTAGAGAGGTAAGGAGGTATGAGAACTCTGTCCTTTCTGCTTAATTTTTCTGTAAACCAGAAACGGCTCCAAAATAGTCTGTTAATTTAAAAAACAAATCTAGACCTGCATACAAAACTTGCACGTAAATCCAACCACAGCAGCATTATTCATAAGAGCCCCAAAGTGGAAATACCCCAAATGGCCATTTACTGTGAATGGATAGATGAAACATAGTAATATCTACACCATGGAATATTATTCAGCCATAAAAAGAAATCAAGTACTGATGCATGCTACAACATGGATGAACCTTGAAAACATGCTAAGTAATTGTATGATTCCATTTGTATGCAATGTCCAGTCTAGACAAATCTGTAGAGACAAAGTATATTAGTGGCTGCCTAGGGTTTGGAGAAATGGGGGAGTGAGTGACCTATAATAGATTCTTTTTCTTTTGTGGGTGTGGATGAAAGTTCTAAAATTGATTGTGGTGGTAGATGCATAACACATTAAATTGTACACTTTAAATAATATGGAAAGTAAATTATATCTCAATGACACTATTATTTAAAATTATGATTAATGTATTAAAAAAAGGACAACATGTACAATTTACGCAAAAATTGTCTGTGAAATGCAACCAAAAGAAACTTCTAGAATTAAAAATGCTGAAATAAAGCACTCAGAAGATCGGTTGAACAGTACTTTAGTCAAACAAAAGAAAGGATTACAAATGTCAATTAAAAAATAACTACACTAAAATGTGGAGGGAAAATGACGGAAAACAGAAATGAGTACTTAAGACATATAGAGTATATATAAAACACTGTGTCTAGCCAGCCCCAAGTCACACAGCCTAGGGAGGAGACACACAGCCTACCTGAATCACAAGGACTTCTCCAAAGGAAAAATGAGGTTCTGATGCCAGAAGTGGATGGAATGAATTGCAAAGAAAAAGAACAATGGTAAAGTATAATCTAGATATACATCGGTAAATACATAGGTTCCCTGGGGTTGTGATCTGGTACAAACACTAAAAAAAAAAAGATAAGACTCATAGTAGAGGCTGCTAGATTCTGCTGAGGAAAATGTCCAGGGAGGGAAGAGTTGATTTATTTCATTATTTTTTTAGAGTCCACATATAAGTGACATCATGCACTATTTGTCTTTGTCTTATTTCACTTAGCATAGTGTCCTCCAGTTTTATCCATGTTGACTTAAATGACAGGATTTTCTTCTTTTTTAAGGTTGAATAATATTCCATTGTGTATATATATACCATATTTCCTTTATCCATTAATCTACTATGGACACTTAGGTTGTTTCCATACCTTGGCTCTTGTGAATAACGCTACAATGAACATGGGAGTACAGATATCTCTTCTAATAATGATGATGTTTCCTTTGGATATATACTCAGAAGTGGGAGTGAGGAAGAACTTATGACACAAATCGACCATGTGTAAAAGATGTTGTAGGAATGAAAAAGTCTGAACACCTAGGCAGAGTGTGGAGTATTTGGAAAGGTCATTGTTCAAGGTCATACATAGTTTAAAATTATGACATTTCAGTGAGGCTGTGTGCATGAAGGCTTGCTTATATTTTGGGATTTGAATATAGTGCAAAGAAGTGTTGCTAAATATTCGATCAACATCAAAAACAGGGTGGAAATGTTTTTTCTTTTATTATGAAACTGCAGGAAAGGCAAGCCTAGAATTCTAGGCCCACTAGAATCTTCCCTGATGATAGTGCTAATTTAGGAGAAGAAGGAGGATCCAAGGCCATAGAACAATTTTGAAAGCAAAATAAGACTGCTGAGTCTTCACCCAGTGTATGAGATTAAGTTTTAATGGCATATGATGAAGTGGCCATGACACAGCCGGCAGAGCTCGTTGAGTTGTTGAAAATGGCTCTTGAAGCTACAGGAAATGAACAGTAGACATAGAAAAAGAACAAGGTAAATCCCAAAGAGTGGAAGGACAAAATTAATCAAGAGAAAAGTCAAAAATAGAGAAGAAAAGCAGTAAACTTGACAAATAAAACCAAAAGCTTGTTCTTTAGAAAGACCAATAAAATAAGCAATATTTGGCAAATATGATAGTGATGGGACTAGCTATAAAACAGAGTTTTTTTTTTTTAATTACAAAAGAATACCATGGTAGCTTTATACCAACACATTTGAAAATCTGGACAAAATGACTGATTATTGATTAGTTATGTGCAGCCATTATTTACTCCTGTTTTGAGTAGAGAATACAAGTAGCTTTATGAAAATAGAAAATATAAACAAAGATATACACCTTAGAAAGACATCAGTTATTTTCCAATGTATTAAAAAATTAGAAGAGTCCTAATACAAAAATCAGATATGGAAAATTTACCCAAAAGTAACTAGAAGCACATTTCTTTTAAGATCTTAAGTTCTACCTCATATTAGCAAATAGATTCCAGCAACGTATTTTTAAAAAGTCATTATGATCAAGAGGGATTTATCACCATAAAGCAGATTTTTTCCCTAATTGGGATTCGGGCAGATGAGCTATGGGACTTTTCAAATCTCCAGAAATAGTGACAAGAATAGTGACAGAAAAATAGGAGGCTGCAAGCAAAAACATTCAGGAAATGAGGAGAAATGAATGAGATTTAATAGATGATTATGACAGCCAGGATAGTACAGTTTGTTGGCACATACTTCATACAAGCTGAGGCTTTGGTTTTTTTGTTGTTGTTTTGTTTTTGTTTTTTTTAATTAGGAGAAATGTCTTAGAAGCAGCACTGTGGGGGGGGGGGAAGAGAATGACAATCTAGTCTCTAAGCTCTACAACAGAGAGTTGTCCTTCTCTGAGGAGACAGTAAGGAAAGCTGTGTCATCAGGGGAAGTCAGTTTTTTTTTTTTTTTTTTTTTTTTTGCGGTACGCGGGCCTCTCACTGTTGTGGCCTCTCCCGTTGCGGAGCACAGGCTCCGGATGCGCAGGCTCAGCGGCCATGGCTCACGGGCCCAGCCGCTCCGCGGCATGTGGGATCTTCCCGGACCAGGGCACGAACCCGTGTCCCCTGCATCGGCAGGCGGACTCTCAATCACTGCGCCACCAGGGAAGGTCGGAAATCAGTTTTTTATTCAAGTCAGAAGATAAAGGAAACATTAAAGGAAAATACTGAAGATTGGGAATTTTGGTAATGACAGACTATATATTCTAAAGGATACACAGAAACTATTTGGGGAGTGAGGGATTGGAAAGAGACGGGAGATTAGATCAGATCAAGAGATGTAAGACGTTATGGGGGGGGGGGACCTTGAAGATGGCGGAAGAGTAAGACGCGGAGATCACCTTCCTCCCCACAGATACACCAGAAATACATCTACACGTGGAACAACTCCTACAGAACACCTACTGAACGCTGGCAGAAGACCTCAGACCTCCCAAAAGGCAAGAAACTCCCCACGTACCTGAGTAGGGCAAAAGAAAAAACAGAGACAAAAGAATAGGTACGGCACCTGTACCAGTGGGAGTTTCACACACTAGGAAGCCCCTTCGCGGGCGGAGACTGCGGGGGGCGGAGGGGGGAGCTTCGCAGCCGCGGAGGAGTGCACAGCAACGGGTGCGGAAGGCAAAGCGGGGAGATTCCCGCACAGAGGATCGGTGCCGACCGGCACTCACCAGCCCGAGAGGCTTGTCTGCTCACCCGCCGGGCCGGGCGGGGCTGCGAGCTGAGGCTCTGAGGCTCGGGTTTCGGTTTCGGACAGAGCGCAGGGAGAGGACTGGGGTTGGCGGCTTGAACATAGCCTGAAGGGGTTAGTGCACCACGGCTAGCCGGGAGGGAGTCCGGGTAAAAGTCTGCACCTGCCGAAGAGGCAAGCGACTTTTTCTTCCCTCTTTGTTTCCTGGTGCGTGAGGAGAGGGGTTTAAGAACACTGCTTGAGGGAACTCCGGAGACGGGCGCGAGCCGCGGCTGAAAGCGCGGACCCCAGAGACGGGCGGGAGACGCTAAGGCTGCTGCTGCCGCCACCGAGGGGCCTGTGTGCGAGCACAGGTCACTCTCCACACCCCTCTTCCGCGGAGCCTGTGCAGCCCGCCACTGCCAGGTTCCCGGGATCCAGGGACAACTTCCCCGGGAGAACGCACAGCGCGCCTCAGGCTGGTGCAAAGTCATGCCGGCCTTTGCCGCCGCAGGCCCGCCCCGCACTCCGGGCCCCTCCCTCCCCGCCGGCCTGAGTGCGCCAGAGCCCCCGAATCAGCGGCTCTTTTAACCCCGTCCTGTCTGAGCAAAAAACAGACGCCCTCCAGCGACCTACACGAAGTGGCAGGGCCAAATCCAAAGCTGAGCCACTGGGAGCTGTGAGAACAAAGAAGAGAAAGGGAAATCTCTCCCAGCAGCCTCAGAAGCAGCGGATTAAAGCTCCACAATCAACTTGATATACCCTGCATCTGTGGAATACCTGAATAGACAACCAATCATCCCAAATTAAGGAAGTGGACTTTAGGAGCAAGATCTATGATTTTTTTCCCTTTTCCTCTTTTTGTGAATGTATATGTGTATGCTTCTGTGTGAGATCTTGTCTGTATAGTCTTGCTTCCACCATTTGTCCTAGGGTTCTATCCGTCCATGGTTTTTTTTTTAAATTTTTTCTTAATAATCAATTTTAATTTTAATAACGTTATTATACTTTACCTTCGTTCTTTCTCTTTCTTTCCTTCCTTCCTTCCCTCCTTTAGACAACGAATCATCCCAAATTGAGGAGGTGGTCTCTGACAGCAAGATTTATGATTTTTCCCCATTTACCTCTTTTAGTGAGGGTGTATGTGTATGCTTCTGTGTAAGATTTTGTCTGTATAGCTTTGCTTCCAACATTTGTCCTAAGGTTCTATCCGTCCCTTTTTTTTCCTAAATAAGAATTTTTTAATTCAATAACTTTATTATACTTTATTTTATTTTTACTGTATCTTCTGTCTTTTTTCCTTCTTTCCCTCCTTCCTTCCTTCCTCCCTCCCTCCTTTCTTTCCTTCTTGCCTTCTTTCCTTCTTTGCTTCTTCCTTTCTTTCTTCCTTCCTTCCTTCCCTCCTTTCCTTCTTTCTTTCCTCACACTTCTACTAATTCCCTCTACTTTTTCTCCCTTTTATTCTGAGCCGTGTGGATGAAAAGCTCTTGGTGCTCCAGCCAGGAGTCAGGGCTCTGCCTCTGAGGTAGGAGAGCCAACTTCAGGACACTGGTCAACAAGAGACCTCCCAGCTCCACATAATATCAAACGGCGAAAATCTCCCAGAGACCTCCATCTTAACACCAGCACCCAGCTTCACTCAACGACCAGCAAGCCACAGTGCTGGACAACCTATGCCAAACAACTAGCAAAACAGGAACACAACCCCACCCATTAGCAGAGAGGCTGCCTAAAATCATAATAAGGCCACAGACACCCCAAAACACAGCACCAGACGTGAACCTGCCCACTAGAGAGACAAGATCCAGCCTCATCCACCACAACACAGGCACTAGTCCCCTCCACCAGGAAACCTACACAACCCACTGAACCAACCTTAGCCACTGGAGACAGACATCAAAAACAGCAGAAACTACGAACCTGCAGCCTGCAAAAAGGAGACCCCAAACACAGTAAGATAAGCAAAATGAGAAGACAGAAAAACACACAGCAGATAAAGGAGCAAGATAAAAATGCACCAGACCTAACAAATGAAGAGGAAATAGGCAGTCTACCTGAAAAAGAATTCAGAATAATGATAGTAAGGATGATCCGAAATCTTGGAGATAGAATGGACAAAATGCAAGAATCAGTTAACAAGGACCTAGAAGAACTAAAGATGAAACAAGCAACGATGAACACCACAATAAATGAAATTAAAAGTACTCTAGATGGGATCAATAGCAGAATAACTGAGGCAGAAGAACGGATAAGTGACCTGGAAGATAAAATAGTGGAAATAACTACTGCAGAGCAGAATAAAGAAAAAAGAATGAAAAGAACTGAGGACAGTCTCAGAGACCTCTGGGACAACATTAAACGCACCAACATTCGAATTATAGGGGTTCCAGAAGAAGAAGAGAAAAAGAAAGGGACTGAGAAAATATTTGAAGAGATTATAGTTGAAAACTTCCCTAATATGGGAAAGGAAATAGTTAATCAAGTCCAGGAAGCACAGAGAGTCCCATACAGGATAAATACAAGGAGAAATACGCCAAGACACATATTAATCAAACTGTCAAAAATTAAATACAAAGAAAGCATATTAAAAGCAGCAAGGGAAAAACAACAAATAACACATAAGGGAATCCCCATAAGGTTAACAGCTGATCTCTCAGCAGAAACCCTACAAGCCAGAAGGGAGTGGCAGGACATACTGAAAGTGATGAAGGAGAAAAACCTGCAGCCAAGACTACTCTACCCAGCAAGGATCTCATTCAGATTTGATGGAGAAATTAAAACCTTTACAGACAAGCAAAAGCTGAGAGAGTTCAGCACCACCAAACCAGCTTTACAACAAATGCTAAAGGATCTTCTCTAGGCAAGAAACACAAGAGAAGGAAAAGACCTATAATAATGAACCCAAAACAATTTAGAAAATGGGAACAGGAACACACATATCGATAATTACCTTAAATGTAAATGGACTAAATGCTCCCACCAAAAGACACAGATTAGCTGAATGGATACAAAAACAAGACCCTTATATATGCTGTCTACAAGAGACCCACTTCAGACCTAGAGACACATACAGACTGAAAGTAAGGGGATGGAAAAAGATATTCCATGCAAATGGAAACCAAAAGAAAGCTGGAGTAGCAATTCTCATATCAGACAAAACAGACTTTAAAATAAGGACTATTAAAAGAGACAAAGAAGGACACTACATAATGATCAAGGGATCGATCCAAGAAGAAGATATAACAATTGTAAATATTTATGCACCCAACATAGGAGCGCCTCAATACATAAGGCAAATACTGACAGCCATAAAAGGGGAAATCGACAGTAACACATTCATAGTAGGGGACTTAAACACTCCACTTTCACCCATGGACAGATCATCCAAAATGAAAATAAATAAGGAAACACAAGCTTTAAATGATACATTAAACAAGATGGACTTAATTGATATTTATAGGACACTCCATCCAAAAACAACAGAATACACATTTTTCTCAAGTGCTCATGGAATATTCTCCAGGATAGATCATATCTTGGGTCACAAATCAAGCCTTGGTAAATTTAAGAAAATTGAAATTGTATCAAGTATCTTTTCTGACCACAACGCCATGAGACTAGATATCAATTACAGGAAAAGATCTGTAAAAAATACAAACACATGGAGGCTAAACAATACACTACTTAATAATGAAGTGATCACTGAAGAAATCAAAGAGGAAATCAAAAAATACCTAGAAACAAATGACAATGGAGACACAACGACCCAAAACTTGTGGGATGCAGCAAAAGCAGTTCTAAGGGGGAAGTTTATAGCAATACAAGCCCACCTTAAGAAGCAGGAAACATCTCGAATAAACAACCTAACCTTGCACCTCAAGCAATTAGAGAAAGAAGAACAAAAAAACCCCAAAGCTAGCAGAAGGAAAGAAATCATAAAAATCAGATCAGAAATAAATGAAAAAGAAATGAAGGAAACAATAGCAAAGATCAATAAAACTAAAAGCTGGTTCTTTGGGAAGATAAACAATATAGATAAACCACTAGCCAGACTCATCAAGAAAAAAAGGAAGAAGACTCAAATCAATAGAATTAGAAATGAAAAAGGAGAGGTAACAACTGACACTGCAGAAATAAAAGAGATCATGAGAGATTACTACAAGCAACTCTATGCCAATAAAATGGACAATCTGGAAGAAATGGACAAATTCTTAGAAATGCACAACCTGCCAAGACTGAATCAGGAAGAAATAGAAAATATGAACAGACCAATCACAAGCACTGAAATTGAAACTGTGATTAAAAATCTTCCAACAAAGAAAAGCCCAGGACCAGATGGCTTCACAGGCAAATTCTATCAAACATTTAGAGAAGAGCTAACACCTATCCTTCTCAAACTCTTCCAAAATATAGCAGAGGGAGGAACACTCCCAAACTCCTTCTACGAGGCCACCATCACCTTGATACCAAAACCAGACAAGGATGTCACAAAGAAAGAAAACTACAGGCCAATATCACTGATGAACATAGATGCAAAAATCCTCAACAAAATACTAGCAAACAGAATCCAACAGCACATTAAAAGGATCATACACCATGATCAAGTGGGGTTTATTCCAGGAATGCAAGGATTCTTCAATATACGCAAATCTATCAATGTGATAAACCATATTAACAAACTGAAGGAGAAAAACCATATGATCATCTCAATAGATGCAGAGAAAGCTTTTGACAAAATTCAACACCCATTTATGATAAAAACCCTGCAGAAAGTAGGCATAGAGGGAACTTTCCTCAACATAATAAAGGCCATATATGACAAGCCCACAGCAAACATCATCCTCAATGGTGAAAAACTGAAAGCATTTCCACTAAGATCAGGAACAAGACAAGGTTGCCCACTCTCACCACTCTTATTCAACATAGTTTTGGAAGTTTTAGCCACAGCAATCAGAGAAGAAAAGGAAATAAAAGGAATCCAAATCGGAAAAGAAGAAGTAAAGCTGTCACTGTTGGCAGATGACATGATCCTATACATAGAGAATCCTAAAGATGCTACCAGAAAACTACTAGAGCTAATCAATGAATTTGGTAAAGTGACAGGATACAAAATTAATGCACAGAAATCTCTGGCATTCCTATATACTAATGATGAAAAATCTGAAAGTGAAATCAAGAAAACACTCCCATTTACCATTGCAACAAAAAGAATAAAATATCTAGGAATAAACCTACCTAAGGAGACAAAAGACCTGTATGCAGAAAATTATAAGACACTGATGAAAGAAATTAAAGATGATACAAATAGATGGAGAGATATACCATGTTCTTGGATTGGAAGAATCAACATTGTGAAAATGACTCTACTACCCAAAGCAATCTATAGATTCAATGCAATCCCTATCAAACTACCACTGGCATTTTTCACAGAACTAGAACAAAAAATTTTGCAATTTGTATGGAAACACAAAAGACCCCGAATAGCCAAAGCAATCATGAGAACGAAAAAAGGAACTGGAGGAATCAGGCTCCCTGACTTCAGACTATACTACAAAGCTACAGTTATCAAGACGGTATGGTACTGGCACAAAAACAGAAAGATAGATCAATGGAACAGGATAGAAAGCCCAGAGATAAACCCATGCACATATGGACACCTTATCTTTGATAAAGGTGGCAGCAATGTACAGTGGAGAAAGGACAGCCTCTTCAATAAGTGGTGCTGGGAAAACTGGACAGCTACATATAAAAGTATGAGATTAGATCACTCCCTAACACCATACACAAAAATAAGCTCAAAATGGATTAAAGACCTAAATATAAGGCCAGAAACTATCAAACTCTTAGAGGAAAACATAGGCAGAACACTCTATGACATAAATCACAGCAAGATCCTTTCTGACCCACCTCCTAGAGTAATGGAAATAAAAACAAAAATAAACAAATGGGACCTAATGAAACTTCAAAGCTTTTGCACAGCAAAGGAAACCATAAACAAGACCAAAAGACAACCCTCAGAATGGGAGAAAATATTTGCAAATGAAGCAACCGACAAAGGATTAATCTCCAAAATTTACAAGCAGCTCATACAGCTCAATAACAAAAAAACAAACAACCCAATCCAAAAATGGGCAGAAGACCTAAATAGACATTTCTCCAAAGAAGATATACAGACTGCCAACAAACACATGAAAGAATGCTCAACATCATTAATCATTAGAGAAATGCAAATCAAAACTACAATGAGATATCATCTCACACCAGTCAGAATGGCCATCATCAAAAAATCTAGAAACAATAAATGCTGGAGAGGGTGTGAAGAAAAGGGAACACTCTTGCACTGCTGGTGGGAATGTGAATTGGTTCAGCCACTATGGAGAACAGTATGGAGGTTCCTTAAAAAACTACACATAGAACTACCATATGACCCAGCAATCCCACTACTGGGCATATACCCTGAGAAAACCGAAATTCAAAAAGAGTCATGTACCAAAATGTTCATTGCAGCTCTATTTACAATAGCCCGGAGATGGAAACAACCTAAGTGCCCATCATCGGATGAATGGATAAAGAAGATGTGGCACATATATACAATGGAATATTACTCAGCCATAAAAAGAAACAAAATTGAGCTATTTGTAATGAGGTGGATAGACCTAGAGTCTGTCATACAGAGTGAAGTAAGTCAGAAAGAAAAAGACAAATACCGTATGCTAACACATATATATGGAATTTAAGAAAAAAAAATGTCATGAAGAACCTGGGTAAGGCAGGAATAAAGATGCAGACCTCCTAGAGAACGGACTTGAGGTTATGGGGAGGGGGAAGGGTGAGCTGTGACAGGGCGAGAGAGAGTCATGGACATATACACACTAACAAACGTAGTAAGGTAGATAGCTAGTGGGAAGCAGCCGCATGGCACAGGGATATTGGCTCGGTGCTTTGTGACAGCCTGGAGGGGTGGGATAGGGAGGGTGGGAGGGAGGGAGACGCAAGAGGGAAGACATATGGGAACATATGTATATGTATAACTGATTCACTTTGTTATAAAGCAGAAACTAACACACCATTGTAAAGCAATTATACCCCAATAAAGATGTTTAAAAAAAAAAAAAAGAGGTTATGGGGATAAAAATTAGTATTTAAATATCTTGAATGCTTGGACTTTTGGTAGTTACAGAGTAAAATGGGAATAAAAGCATGATGAGATTAATCCTGCTGGTCTTCTGGGGGAAGGTAAGTGGTGAAAACAGAGATATGGAGACACGCTGACTACACTGGTGGGGAGTACTGGTTATACACCATACTGGTGGGCTTTCAAAATGCTAAATGGAGGTGGGGTTCTGGCTAGGGAAGGGGAAGTCTATATCGACTTGGACAACAGAATTTCGGGGGGTGGCGATTTATTAAATCCAAGAGAGTAAAATATATCAAAAACAGTGGAGGTCGGGAATCAGACAATGTGAAGAAGTTGGGGAGAGAGGAGGAATTGATTGGGGCTGGGCTGTCCCTGAGTCATTACCTGGTGGTGAGCACTCCTTAAAAGACAGAGCTGGGGAGTAGAGGTTTACCTAATGCAGCGCTGGAATTAATTAGTTGAGGTAAAAAATGTTTAGGAACATAGGAGTCTATCACTCACAAGTGTGGAAAAAAATTTCATCTCCCAGTAGAGACACTGCATTTTACACTTGCCATAAGAAAGATGAGTGTTGATGGGGGTCTGTATGATCCTGGGCTGATGATCCATAACACATATAGTCATAAAGATAAATGGGTTCTAAGTGGATCTGGTGATAGATTCTATTCACACTTCTGGTACTTCTTATTAAAATGACTACAAACTCACTTCAGGGATATATGTTCTTTGCAATTAAAGATGAAAACCAGGCCCCTTAATGAGCCCGTATAGGGTAATACATTGTCTAGTATTAGCATCATGCTATTGCCACTTTTCAGGAAGCACTGTTCGCTAGAGTCTTTTCGTAATTTTACAGATAATCATGAAGTGTAATTAATCATGGGAAAGCATTTACAGGAAAACTTCATTTATTTGGCATGATTGGGAAATAAATGTTCCTACCTTATTATTTTAGATAACTCAAACATCCTCCTGGAGAATCCAAAATTTAAAGAAAAAAATCTGTTTTCAATGAACTTCTTTTACAATTTGTTGTTTCTTTAAATACGGTAAAAGAACATAATTTAATCCTTTCTTGACTACTTAGACTAAGCAGGCTAGAGTCATATCTGAAAGCTAGGTAGCCAAGGCCAAGATATTTAACTTCTCTCAACTTTCCTTTTCTCTTCTATAAAGTCAATACCAATTTTATAGGGTCATTATGAGAATTTAATGAGATAATGCAAAGAGAGCTTAGCTCCATTTCTGTCACACAGAACACAATCAAGGGTACCTATGATTATCAGTAGCCTCATCAGATCAGCACCTTAATTAGTAACATCAAAATCTGCCTCCACTCCAATCAAATGATGGCATCAGATCATATGACCCTCGACAAAATGACCCTAGACTACTGAGGTTTTGAATTCCAGTTCCGTGTTTTTCAGTATCTTCACTCTTTGCTGCAGTGTGTGTGCCTATACACAACTGCATTAATTTTTCTCTTCAACCACTGGATTTTCTGTTTCTAATATATTCTGGTATAACAAACTTGATACCTGAATTTACTAGGACTGTGTAGACTAAGTATAAAATTAATTTTGAATGAGAGCCAGAGGGCCTCTGTCATAAGCAAAGTCATGGATATTAGTGTATGAAATTGGTGACATCCACGTTGGTTATTGAGAAACATTTCTTGAATTCATCTCAACTTTTCAAATATTTGTCAGGCATCTGTTATATAAAGTCTAGATCACTGTCATAGCCTTTTATTTCATGATCAAATGCATTAGAGCACTTAATATGTTCAAGATGTGCTGCTGTACTAGGTATTAGGAATGCAAAAGTGATGAGCTAGGCCCTACTTTTAATTAGGGAGGCTGACCAGAATCTTCGCCATTGTAATATCTTAAGATTGGTACGGAGGATCAGGCTTAAGTTATTTTACCTAGACCTGAGTTTTCTAGGGGAAATGATATTTAACTTGGTTAAGTAAGAGTCAGACAAATAAGTGAAGAGAAAGGCAGGGACATTGGAAGTGTAAAAGTCCAGAGGTAATAAAGAACTTGGAAAAGTTGATGACCTGAATAAAGCTCACTGTAGACGAAACATAAAATGGAACCGGAGGATAATACTGAGTTGTAACGCTGAGTACGTACATTAAGCAGGGACACGGATATGCAGACTGTGTAAACCATGGTAAAGATTTTGGGCTTTTTTCCAAGGATTATGAAGGGCTGTTTAAAGGTTTAATCTGTGAAGTGATATACTCAGGCTTATGCTGAGTATATCATGTTTCAAAGGTCATTTTATGTTAACCACAGATAATGGATGGAGAGTACAAGTCAAGGGATGGGGGACGGTGAGCATGCTGCCCAGTGGTCCGGGGTGGGGGGGAGACTGCAGTGATCCACACTAGAGCGTGGGCAGTACAAATGGTAGGGATTTTCACGAGGGAGAAACAGTAGGACTTGAAGACCAATAGAATAAAGGGAATGAAAGAGAGGTAGGTGTCAAGGCTGACTTTGTGTTGCCCAACTTCACAGATGGTGGTACAATTTACTGAACAAAGGAATACTGACAAGGGACCACACTTGAAAAAGAAGGTCGAGAACTGAGACTCAAAACTTGGCAAATTTGAGGTACCTTTGAAGTATATACTTATCCCCTGGGAAGGGACCAAAATGTGCCCATTACTGTGTGTATTCCAACCTCTTACGCTGTTCCATCAGTCAAAAGTCCTGATAGTATGTCCCAACAAGGCCACTTCTAAATTTTTACCAAGAGGAAATGAAAGTATATCATCCACACAAAGACTTGTAGACAAATATTCCTAACAGATTTAGTTATAAAAGACAAGACTGGAAACAACCCAAATGCCCATCAGGGAGTGCAAAGTTAAACTGTGGTATATCCTTGTAGTGGAACACTATTCAGCCATAAATAAGTAAGTGAATAAATGGAGTAAGCTATTGATACGTTCAACGACATGAATGAATCTCAAAATCATTATGCTGAGTAAAATAACTCAGACCAAGAAAAAAAAAAGCATAATGCCATTTTTATAAAATTCTAGAAAATGTAAACTAATATATAGTGAGTAAAGCATAGAGAGAAGAAAGAATTGCAAAGCTGCACAAGAAAACACTGGGAATTATAACATATTTGGTATTTTGATTGGGATGATGGGTTTGTGGGTCTACGCATATATTGAAACTCACAGTATTTAGTATACTTTAAATATGAACAATGTATTGTGTGTAAATTGTACCTCAATAAAGTTATTAAAAAGTCAACCCCCCGATCACCTGCTTCCAACCAGGTGAGCTCTCATTCCCTGTTCTATGTCCCATCATAACAACCTGTTTGATAATTAGCAGCACACCTGTTTGCTCCTTCTCTCCCTGTGGATTTCCAGCTGGGCGCCAAAAGAGATTAAGCCCCTTTTGTTCCATGTGTCTCTTACAAACCTAACACAGTGAATGAAAGGATGAAGCATTGGTAGTCTCACTCATGCTGGTAAATATCTGAGAATGAACACCTTTTCCTATCAAATCAGGTCCTACGAGGACAGGGCAATAGGGGATGGATCAATGGTGGATACTAGGAAAGGTGTCTGCTTACGGTGCTCTCATATGCAAGTGAGGGACAGGAGGGTAAACAGGAGAGGGAGTGAGATAGTTAGGAAACAATGCTTTAACTTGAGACACATGTAGAAACCAGTAAAGAAAAATCTACGTGGAGGTGGAACACAATATAAAAACTATCCCATTTAATTTATGCTACCTATGAGACACCAAAGAACAATGCTTACATTTCAGGAATGGTGTTGGAAGTGCAAATCGAGAGGGAGATTTTGTGCATATGTTAGATGCAGCCGTCAGGGAACAGCCATTCTGGAATGAAGCGATGTCACGTCACTTTGGGGTTTCACTGTCATTCAGCTTCACTCTGAGCTCACTGCCCTCAGGAAGCTAGCAGGTTAGACGCTTTAACTGAGAAGGAAAAGCTTTGAGTCCTGGGAGATATTCCTGTAGCTGAGAGTTTAATTTTAACTAAATGGAAACGGCTCATGAAATAAAAGCAAGATTGAGCCTTTATGGAACATTTTAGGATTGTACACGGCGGCAGTCCCAAGATGAACAACCAGGGTCCAAAGGTAAACTTAAAAAGATGCCTGTAGGGTCACTTAAAGCATCTGAAATGACCCACCATGGAAAATAAAATCCTAATGGGCAAATCCTTGTGCTTTATCTATACATACAAATGGAAAGTTAGATAGTTATCTAGCTGTTTTTAGATATTCAGTTTTATGCAAACGATGTTATTCTTAACGGCATTTTTGTAAGGCCCTCATTGCATACCATTTTAATTAAATTTTTATTTATTTAGCCACTGTGTTCACTGCCACGGAGCTGTAAATTATAATTTAAGATATAATTATTTCCTGATTTCAAGGATTAGCCTCTCTCTGCGCTACTTAAATAATACTTAAATAATATGATAGAAATTCTGTGATTCAACACTCAACTGAAAGAACAGTGTTTCAAGGGGGTTGGAAGAAGAGAGATCTATGTAAGCAATATGGAACAAGTAACTTTGCAAAGAAGAGATGGGCTTTGAGGCTACTCTTGAAGGATTCTTGAACTGGGGAAGTGATATAAGATAGAGAAGGGCATCCACATAGGAGAACAGGAGGAGTACAAGAGAGATACCACAGAAAGCTCTCAGGTTTCCCTCCTTGTTAAAAAAAAAAAAAAAATCTTATGGTGTCTGAGTTTGTTCAAAGTCTAAGAAAAATATTAGCATAGGCAGGGCTCCTCTATAATGGTGTAATGATCGAACCTGAAATAGAAACCACCTCAGGACAGAGGGAGGGTAAAAAGGCGTCAATTTCTCATTGTCTCCCATCAACACCCACTGTACTACACATAGTTCATAGATTAAAATCTTTTTTGACTGTGGACCTCAGATTGGACTGCCTGCGAATATGGTGTTCCACAGCACAGGCTAGTTTTATCTGTTTCTGGATTTTAATGCTTATTTTAAACTTCTGTAGTGAGAGATACTCTAGCAGGGTACTAAATATCAAAATGGAATTTGTCTTTACTAATGGCTTTAAAGTTAATCTGGGTTAGGGATTATAAAATTATAGATATTAGTATTTCCCTACTGTGTGATGAAAGCAACCCATGCTATACCATGCATTTAAGAAATGTCACCACACAAATCCCAAGATGGTCTTCCTCCACAATTCCAATGGCCAAATCCTTCAGGAACAGAATGCCATCCTCTTCTTAAATAATAATGTTAGATATAGTATTATTTTTAGAGTTGCTTGAGGGTTTGTTTTCTTGGTTTTTTTTTTTTTTGCGTTACGCGGGCCTCTCACTGTCGTGGCCTCTCCCATTGCGGAGCACAGGCTCCGGACGCACAGGCTCAGCGGCCATGGCTCACGGGCCCAGCCACTCACGGCATGTGGGATCTTCCCGGACCAGGGCACGAACCCGTGTCCCCTGCATCGGCAGGCGGACTCTCAACCACTGCGCCACCAGGGAAACCCTGGTTTTTTTTTTTTTTGATGTTAACTATAACAGGCCAAGTAGGAGGCATAACCAATATGAGAGGCAGATCAACTTGCCTAGGGCCACAGATACCGCAAATAAAAGAAAATAATTTTAACACGTATTTAATATTTTACAGGTTCTAGGCAATATTCTATGAACTTTCACATACGTTAAAATCACCATAACAACTGTGTGAAGAGAATATTATTAGCCCAATTTTATGGATGAGGAGACCGAGGCTCAGTAAGATTAAAAGCAACAGAACACAGATATAAACTCAGGTCATCTGACCCCAATCCCAATATTCTGTGTAATCATCATGATTAAAGTAACATGTATTAGGTACTTGCTCTATGCCATCTTCTCTGCTAAGTGTTTTATATAAATCACCTCATTCCCAGCATAATGTCCCTAGAAAGGAATATCACTGGCTAACATTCACAGATTCAGAAACAGGTTGATCAAGGTCACACAGCTGATAAGTAACCCAGCTAGAACTTGAAATCTGAGTTTAGAACTAACACTCTTTATTGATATATTTTGCTACCTCTTAAAGGATAGTGCAATCCTAAAAGTGAATTCAGTTACAGGTATTAGGACCTTATTCAGGCAATATCTGTGTCATAAAGTGAGGGAGAAAATCCATTCTCTTGGGGAATCAGACAGCAAGCACACATTGAAATCTCATTAGAAATTAGTTACAGGAAATAATACGTTTAAATGTTTCAGTATATCATCCTCCTCCACAAAAAGGACACTTCCATTTTCGCTTAATATCCTATCCTTAATTAGCAATGACAAGAGCCTCAATTATGGATTGCTTTCTATATGTGCCTAAAGCCAAGCTTAGCAATTTATATAAAATATCTCATTTAATCCTCACAACCAGACTATTAAGTCTATGATTTCTTCCTGTGAATCAAGGGAACAGTATACAAAGCTCAAAGAACTCGAACAGGTGCTAACCTACCTAGTTAAGGGAAGCAGAGCAATTCTGGCCCACAAACACCTTGGAAGCTAATCATCTCTGCCTTTCACATGGAAGCCACAGTTGTGAGATTATTCAGCAGTCACCTGGTGAGATGTAAAGCATTTTATCTGATACGACTGTGGGAAATGTGCTATAAAAATAAACCCAGTGTGCCTTGCTTGTTGTGCCGAAGAAACCTCCCTGGACAGTGTGAGTGGATAAAATATTGAAGAAATATTGCTGCCCATGATTAGAGTTAGAGGGATGGAAAAAAATATATTTTTTTTTTTGAAGCATATATTTGAGAAGGGGATAAACAGCCACAGACTTCCTTACTTTTGTCCAGAGAATGTGAGCAATTCAGCAAAGAGCTCCTAGCCTTCGTCTGTGTAAAACTATTGCTAGACGTTAACTTGCCAGGGCTGCAGGACCCAGCACCTCCTGCATGTATACCCTGTCAATGGAATGTGAGCAAAGGTAATGAATGTCACTTCTGGGATGGAGTGATTAAGAGCAGAGCCTCTACACCCTTTTCTCCTCTGTCTTCCAACTACATTCCAAAGGCTTTGAGGCCCTAGGAAATAGAGTCAGGACACAGAAGAAGCCTGGGCTCCTAATTCACTTCATGGAGAAAAGATCTCAGCAAATAAAAAATATCATGTTGGATTATGTCCTTAAAAGCACAAACTCTATTAGATAGATTTCCATCTTGGGCAGGTGAATACTCAAATACATAATAAGACTAAATAAAATATTTTTCTCCTGATATTCTGTTCATAAGACTATAATGATACTTGTCCAACTGTACAATAATTATGTGTTAACCTCTATGACTCCCCTCAAGACTGGGAGACCCTCCAAGGTAATGATAATGACTTTTTCACCTTTCCAGCTCAGCACCTAGATCAATACCAGGTATAGTATCCACAGTAACAAATATTTTGTGAATATATGAATGATGTGTAAATAGATGAATACAAGTATGAATAAATGAGTGAAGAGACTGGAGTATACAGAGAATAAAACAATTATTTTCATAACAAGACCACACAAATTACTTTCCATTTGACTTAAGAATGCATTTTGGAACTTATATTTAAATGTGGGTGTGTCCAAATGAATTCAAAATCATTCAAATAATAGAATTAAGTCAAACCATGAGAGGTTAAAAAAAAGAAAAGAAAAAAGCTTGTCTCTTTTGTTCTTCATCCTCAATTTCTCTCCCTAAACCTTTCTGGCTTAGGCAAAGCACCAACCTAACTTGAATTGTCCTTTTTCATTCAAAGTGTGTTACCTTCCTGCTGAGTGTCTTAAGTAAAAGATAAAGAATAAATATGTTCTCAGCTCCTGTGAGGCTGCAGGTTTAGTCTCGGTAAAGAAAGGGTAAAATAGAGAAGTTTGCCATTTTTTATATGACTTTCAAAGTTCTTCAAGGCTGTTTTAAGTCACATACCTGAATCAGAGGGTACCAAGCAGTCTGCTTAGGTATACAGTTCTGAATCTAATGTTTGTAAGTGGGACATGAGATAATGATCCCCTCAACCCTTGGGGCTGCCTGGTACAGCCTGGGTTACCCAGAACCCTGCAACTATTCACATTCAGCCACAAATAGCCTCTCTAGGGTCTCCCAGGAAGGTTACCCGAGAGAGAGAGAGAGAGAGAGTCAGACAAAAGGTCAAAAGTGGTCTCGGATGGCAGACACAGTGAGAAACACCACACCCGTGGGTCCATCAAAGTTCTCTCGCCATTCAACCAGTGGGCATCAGCTTGTGCAACAGCCAGCGGCGAGTATGCCAGTGCTGATGGTGAACAAGAGATTGCTAGGATTGCTACAAGAACTAATGATCCAGAGCAAAGATACAGCAGGTCAGGGGCGGGAGTCCCAGGAGACCTTGTCAGCGTGGGTTTAGGTGGTTACCCGCCCATCTCTGTCTTCATGTAAAGATGATATGACCGCCTAGTGGATGTGAAGGCTCTACCACAGTCTGTGCCTTCTACCATCATTATTGGGACATACCTTACAAAAGCAACCACCAACTTGGAACGAAATCAGTCTCATACACATCATCAGATGATACTGCAATGAGTTTTTGTGTGCCAAAGAAAGAAGAAACTAGATTCTTTGAAAAACACTGGCTTGAAAATTTTTGATCGTAAAAATGATTAAAATTTTCTTGTCTAATGTGACGATCAAAAATAGAGAGATGTTATTAAAACATTGATTAGAATTACAGTCACAACTTCAAGAGTAAGACCTGGTAAACAAAACAAAACAAACAAAAAACCCAAAAAACACTTATGTTTGTGGAAGCAACTACAAGTTTCTCAGTAAAAATCCTGAAAAGCATTACTTGAAAATTATGTAAATTAAGTATTTGATATCTTTCCCAATACTTTATACTTTATTATGGCTTGTTATTTTAAATTTTAATTTACATTAGTTGTTTTACTTTATCATTGTTTAATATAAAGGCTATACAATTTTTACCAAGCTCCATTTAGATCCCCTCTAGTTTATTCTAGTATAGCATACAAGTATCATTTAATAAGTGTGCCATGAAGTGAAAACAGTAAGCAGTAGTACCTACCTATATAAGCAGCATATTAATATTCACAACTAGACAATGTGTTCTAGAGTCGAAGGGGGCAGAACCCAGAAGATACCCTTAGCCTACTGATTAGGTAAATATTCAATTTAAGATGATATATTCCCTAGACCACACAAAAAATAGATACCAGTGTAATAATAAGATTTGAGGTCTGTAATTTTATCTAGCAATGTAGCCCTTAAGGCAGCAATCGCTGGTGTTTCATGAATTAATTGCCTACCCTGGAGCTTTTCAACATAGAATACAAATTAATCCCACACACCTTACTGTTATAAAATTTACTTACATTTTTCATGACACATGCAGAATCTAAAGATTTATAAATATGGAGTAGATAATGCTTTCCATTTAAATTTGGCATCAAGCTATCGCTCTGAGCCCAAAATAACAATGCAGACAACGCTGGTTTAAAAAAAATCCCAGATTTACTTAATTTTGGCTGTTTGTTCCTTTGCCTAAGTGTTTGGTTTTTTCTTTTTTTTTTTAATCTTACTCTCTAAAGCCAAGCCGAAGTTCTTTCTTCGAAGAATCAGATTTTTTGACTGATGGTGAAGCAGATGGATCACAAAATTAGGAGGTAGGACAACTGGATATTTCTGATTACAACTCTTTTACAGATTTGTTTGCTTGAGTATGGTTTTTTGCTTCTTTTTTGAGCTAGAGTTTCCTCATCACTAGAATGAAGGTTTTCATTAAATATTTCTGAGTGTTCTTTTGAGCATCATGTGAATTTGTGATCCTAACTTGTTGCAGAAAAAATTTAAATGTATATAATCTCAGAAGTATTTATACTAGTTATAAATTCAAACAAAGTAGGGATTTTAAACGCTGAATTATCCTGATTTTATGCCATGCTGCCACTAATAAACAAACAGCAAGTTCCCTGATAGTGATTCTCTATTATGGGATATTGATATATTTTGGGATTTGGAGGTTGGATTGACCTCCCCCTGTTTACAAGACACAACTTTCTGATTTGCCACCTGCTATGTCTCCTATTCATCTTTTTGTAAGACTTTTTAAACATTAAGCAAAACCCTCATGGTACAGAATTTCCCACAAGTGGCCCACATTTGAACAGTAGGATTCAACTGAGACTTGAAGATGGGCCACACGCAGCACACCCTGCTGACATGTTCCTCTACCCACGTCCCTCCTTTTCTCACTGCCTGGTAATTGAAGTGTATTTTTGTCAGTGGTGTCAAAGCCTGTCTCCTAGGCTGTCTTATTATTTTTAAATCCCCGACAAGTCCACCACAGTGATCCAGCAGCTCCTTGCACTTTATAGGTGCTCAAGATCTATTGGCCAAGCCAACACGTCTCTCTCAGTTTCTCTAGACTTGCAGGTCCTTAACTGCAGACCCTAGGGTGACTGGGAGACACAGCAGCTGGCCTGGAAGAAACTGTGCATAAACCACAGATTTTTACTTATGCAGCTTTGTGCATTAATTCTGGATAAGCACATGATAGAATGTCATATGTGTGAACTTTACCTTTCAGGTGTAGTGATGGTGGGAAAGAGGCTGGTAATAGCTATTGTAGACCACACTGCATTACAAAAAATCTGATAAATCCAAGCAATTCAATTCAAAATGGTCAATTAAGGGGAAAAATGCAGTCATTTAACTTGATAATTCTACGTGATACATTAAGTCTCTCACAGACTCCACCACAATGAAAGCGAAAAGAGTTGAACGAAGGTAGAGGAAGATTTTCTTTAAGGTCCACTACTTGATTTCTTTTAGCTCCTAAATATGTGGGAAGCAGTAAAGCATGGTGTTCAGGCCATTGTACTCACCTGATCTTGGAGTTGGGCAGTGTAATTTGTGCACTGGCTGAACAGATGGATAACTGATCATAGGCAAATTCTTAACTTTTCTCTTCCTCAGTGTCTTCATCTGTAAAATGGGGATATTATTGGTACTTACTTCTTAAGAGCTTTGTGAGGATTAACTACACTAATCCATGGACAAGAGACACGTTGTCTACATAACAGGTGCCCAATAAGTTACAGTGACTGTGTTGTGTTGTTGATAGTGCCCATGACAACAATGATGGCATGTGTCTATTTTTATCATTATAGTGTGATTACACGTCATATATGTTGTATCTCCTTGTTCTGAGATTAACATAGCCTCTTTTAGAAACCACCAAAAGGCTCAACAGTATTGGTGAGAAACATCTGTGAGCAACAAACATTCAGACACAAACATTCAATTAAGACGACCGCTTCCAGAAGCAGTCTCTGAAGCATGTCTGATCTAGAAGGGATGCCCCCATGCACTTCCTGCTGGGAGAGAATCTTCTATTGTTGCCAGTCAGGATCATTCCATGTTGGTTTAAATTAACCTGAAAGATCCTCAGCAGTTTAGGTATGTTTAGCTCAACATCGCAGATTGTTTATACCTGTGATGCAGGCACGTCAAAAAAACCACCACTGAGCCACTGGCTTAGGGTTTCCAGCTGAAGCTACAGCGGTTCTTTTCTGTAAGCACAGGAAATCAGCCAAGCTCAGTTTGCTTAAGACATTCAGGTAAACCGTTTGCTTTGTCAGAGCACTCTCTCCCAGGAACGACCAAGATATTCTGAATCATTTACTTCCTTCCCATTTGCCATTCTTTTCATGAGGTGGATTCCCCAATCGTAAACACAAAGAAAGTGTTTAATCAGAAGCAG
Organism: Orcinus orca; assembly: GCF_937001465.1. Lineage (NCBI taxonomy): Eukaryota > Metazoa > Chordata > Mammalia > Artiodactyla > Delphinidae > Orcinus > Orcinus orca. The sequence continues at coordinate 29,913,509 of NC_064569.1, read as the reverse complement.
CCAGAAGTGATTGGTGATAACTGGGATTTAATGGCTCAATCTCAAATCTAGTTTCAGTTGTGTTTCACCAGAGATTTTTCAGATTCTTGCTATGAGAGTTTGGCAGAAGACAATAAAAATCATGATTTCCTCACTTTTTTCTGATGTTTAGCTATGGCACTAAATAATATGTTCAGTATTCCCCTGGATATATATAAAGCACTTTACGTGGTGTGTTCATCATTTGCCTCTGACTAAAATGTCCAAATGACTGAGAACTAATGAAAATCATTATGGATAGGAGCAAAGGATGTGTACCAAGATGTTCACTAAAGCATTGTCTACAATTGTGAAAATGAAAACATATATTATAAACTGTATAACAATAGGCATGAAGTATTTACTACTACATGGACTACTATGAAACCATTAAAATAATGATGTAGAAACAAAAAAATGTGAAAAATGGGTTTTAAAATAAAACAATAACACACTAATATTAGATTATTTAGTTATTATTCTGGGTCCAACCAGAAGAAAAACAAACAGTAATTTGAGCATGGAAAGTGTAATGAAAAAACTATTAATTATGAAAGAGGATTAGAGTAAGGAAGGAATGGCCAGCGACAAGTAAAGAGAACGCCAAAACACACAGTTAGCAGAAATAAGGAGAGCCGCTAACCCTCCAGTTGAAAAGAAGACCTCCTCCTCCCTGCCCACAGGACTGAGGTCCAGACCCGGTTGAAAAGAGCATGACTGTGGCTCACTGGATGGTAAAGAAGCTGCTGTGGTGTCTCATGGTGGAACTTTCTGGAAATATGCCCTCTGTAAGTTGCTGGAAATCCACATTCTAGGGTTCCAGTAAAACTATGCACGGGGAGATTTCTCACCTGAGGCGCTACTCCAAAACTGCTTGATAGAAGATGCCGACGGAAGCTGTCGTCCACTGCTCTCTCTGCGCACTGCTGAAGCCGACTACCGGAGAAGTTGTGAGCCCCGGGAGCAGGGCTGACGACGCCCTCGGAGCTGCAGGAGTGAGTGGGTGCTGAAGACGCCACCAAGAGCCTTCCCAGCAAGCACCGGGGCATCACGAAGCAACACCTTCCTCAGGTGCCATCAATTAGGAAAGCCTAACATCACACGAGCTGGCCAAGGAAAAACTATTTAAAGGACCCATAGCACTTTTCACAGAGCAAGTAACAAAAGAGTGAATTTCGAGCTGAGAGGCGGTAACCAATGTTACCTTAAGAAAAATTAAATTAAAACGGAGTTGCGTTTTTTTTTTTTTTCCGGTACACGGGCCTCTCACTGTTGTGGCCTCTCCCGTTGCGGAGCACAGGCTCCAGACGCGCAGGCTCAGCGGCCATGGCTCGCGGGCCCAGCCGCTCCGCGGCATGTGGGATCTTCCCGGACCGGGGCACGAATCCGCGTCCCCTGCATCGGCAGGCAGACTCTCAACCACTGCGCCACCAGGGAAGCCCTAAAAAGGAGTTTTTATCACATAATCGGTGAAATGCAAATTCAAGCAATAAGATGTCATTTTTGACTAAAACACAAACTGACACAAAGAGTATAATATTAAAACGTTAACAATGGCTCTCTTTGGGTGGGAAATTACCAGTGAATTTCTCATTTTTCTTGGTGCATTGCCATATTCCTACAATATAAATGTACATAGATTTCCAATGCACAAAAATAAAATACAATTATCAACTCAGCTACCCAATAAACTTAATATTCACTCAATAACTTTTACTCTATTTAATTACAGCATAAAATGTAAGAACAAATGCAATATGGATGCTGCATATTAAAGGGACTCGATCAGTCTTACTCATTTTGTGGAATCAAGGAAAGGACCATTCAAGCGTTTCCATGAGTTTCTCTTCCATTCTACCTAAAACTCCCTCTTGCTGGAGGAATTCTGTCCATCAAATTCTAGTTATCCAAATCAACACATTTAATATATCTTACAGGGGTATTAGTGCTGTGTGTGTGGGGGGGAGGGGTGGTGGGTACAGGTGAAATAAGTTTAGGAAATGATCAATGTACCAAAGGGGAACAGGTTTACATATTATTGTTTCTATCTGTACATACCACACAGGTTTGTACAGAACTGCAATAGTGTTTGGATCTAGCTAGAGCCTGGATATGATTCTGCTTTACCAACCCAACAAGGAACTTCTGTGCACATGACTGAATCAAGGTGAATGAACATGTTTGGGGGAAGTTTTAAAGGCCTACACAAAGCACTACAGCTCTGTCAAGTGATGTAATATAATTATAAAAGTTCTTTAAAAAAAATTAACTGTTGCCTTTCAGTCTACCTTCCTGCATTTTACTACACTCTACCTTATTTTAAATGTGATTTAAGGAAATGTTTTGCTCCATACTTTCTTAGTCTATCCCTCCCTTTCTTCCTCTCTGCCTTAGAATAAGGCAGAGAATAAATATATAAAGAATAAATATATAATCGAGCCAAAAAAGCCCCCTCCAGCTTATTTGTACAAAAAAGCTTCAACTAGCAACCTAAGTGTCCATCGACGGATGAATGGATAAAGGTGTGGCACATATATGCAATGGAATATTTCAGCCATAAAAAGAAATGAAATTGCGTTATTTGTAGTGAGGTGGATGGACCTAGAGTCTGTCATACAGAGTGAAGTAAGTCAGAAAGAGAAAAACATACTGTATGCTAACACATATATATGGAATCTAAAAAAAAAAAAAAGGCTCTGAAGAACCTAGGGGCAGGACAGGAATAAAGACGCAGATGTAGAGAATGGACTTGAGGACACGGGGAGGGGGAAGGGTAAGCTGGGACGTAGTGAGAGAGTGGCATGGACATATATACACTACCAAATGTAAAATAGATAGCTAGTGGGAAGCAGCTGCATAGCACAGGGAGATCAGCTCGGTGCTTTGTGACCACTTAGAGGGGTGGGATAGGGAGGGTGGGAGGGAGGGAGACGCAAGAGGGAGGAGATATGGGGATATATGTATGTGTATAGCTGATTCACTTTGTTATAAAGCAGAAACTAACACACCATTGTAAAGCAATTATACTCCAATAAAGGTGTTAAAAAAAATAAAAATAAGCTTTAAAAAAAGCTTCAACTACAAAGGGACATGTTACCGCCTGCTACCATCAATATAATACCTAACAATTTATCATTGATGCTGTAAGAAAGTTAGTGGTGTACCTAAAACCATCTTTTCTTTTAAATATCCCTTGTTGTGCTAGTAATGATTTTCCTTTATTATCCCCAAGTCATATATTTAAACCTAAAGAGACAAACCCAATTTCACTTCTCTAAATTATTCTACTGTAACCACATGTACCCTAACTGTAGGAGATGCTTGAGCCATTTTCTACTTAAAATTCTGAAAGACTCGTGCTCACATAATCCCCACTGACACTGTTGCAAATGACCAAAAATTTCATCAAGGTCACTGGATCAGAACAATTAGTGGGTACATCAAGTAAAAAGCAATATAAAGGGTTAACACTAAGAATACCTTGAGGGAAAAGCCTAATTGTGTGCCTCTGTAGGTAAGACATCCATATTTCTTTTAAAATGCTTTTAGGGCAATACTACAGATGCATGTTAATATACCCTGCTTGATTTAAAAAAAACTTTAATGGTGGAACATATCAAATTCAAATCGCACAAGTTGCAGCGCCTGATTTTTCTTAAAAGGCCCATTTTTACTCCTTACTCTTCAATCTTGACATCACTTTTAGAATGCGTCCCCAACACCTGCCCCCTGATCCAGGCAGGCAGCGATATTTCCTTACGTCTATGTTTCTTTTATCACATTGCATCATAATCATTTACTTAATCAACTTTCTGCTTCACTACAATATGAGTTCTGTGAAGCCAGGATCCATGTTTTATTAAGTTTGAATCTCCAAAGTTTAGTGGATTTGCTGTTTCAACAAATATTTATTAAATGTCTACTCTTTCCCAGATGTGTGTGCCGGGTATAAATAAGGTGGCTTGTCAAAAAAAGAGATGCGGTCCTTGGGCTCATGGAATTTAGAGTTCAGTGAGGGAAACAGTAAATTAACAAGAAAACATTCTAACAAATAATTACAAATTCATACAAGTTCTATAGTATAAAAGAGAAAGACGTTGCGACACATATTAACCTGGGGGAATTTCTCGGGATAAACAGGACAAGGCCACCCTTGGAGGCCACTTGGAAGCCACTTGGAAGTATGTGAGGCTCAACATAAGGGAATAGAGTGTGTGAAGTTTCTGAGTCCAGGAGAATTCAGCAGGAATAAATGGAGGAGTGAAGAAATAAATGATTTGGAAATGAACACTGTGGCAACATGATGGAAAGTTGAAACATTACCTGTGTCTCTAAGAAGCTTATAAACAGCAAGGAAATTGAGCCCGAGAATCCCCATCCTTTCCGTCCTGCAAGTCACTCAACCTATTTCTATTCTTTTTTCTTTTAACCAAGGCAGACATTGCTAATCAATCACGGCATTCTTCCCCCCTAAGGCTGGACAGAGCTTAAATTTGTTTCTTAATTCAGTGCTTCTGCCAACCATTACCACTCATTCAAAATGGGCACTCAAGATGATACCCTTTTGCCCTTCCTGATGTAAGCGGTTAATACCATTTTTACCTAATTAATAAACATTTGATATTGGCTTGAGGGGGACAAGAGGTAGCAAACTGAGCTAATATATATAAAGCAGTGAAGGTTGTAAATGGATAAGCAGCCTGGCTCATTACGGGTGCTGAACTGATAGGAGTGATTATAATGATGCTGGGAAAATATGGGGCATCCAGTAATTGATGGGAGCTAGCATTTGAGGCTACTCCTGAGGGTGAGAGAAATTACCAAGTGGGAAGCACTGAGTCACTGAAGTCACTCTTTCATAACGTCATAGTTTTTAGCTAACATAACGTCATATGTTAGCTTGGGACAGCCAAGCTAACATTTTCTCAAAAATACAGAGAAAAGAGTATCTTTACACTCAAGCAAAAAAAAAAAAAAAAAAAAGATCATCATCAGAAAGGATATATGCAGTTGGAAACTAGCATCTTGACCTAGTCCTAGTACATTTAGAAATGAAACCTCATCAGCTTTACTGACTTCACCACTTAGCCCGTGTACCAGAACTTCAGCAAGCCAGAGTTAGCCAGTCTAAAACATTCAGTTTTCCCCCACCTGCACTGAGTGAACCATGCATCTTAGGTATAAAATGATAGCATTTATTTATAATTTAGTAAGAGCTAAACCCAGAAGTACTCTAACATATTATTAAGGTTGAAACTTTCTTAGAAACCAAAGAAATACAGAGGTTTAGTTCTTATGATGATATTAATTGGAAATACGTTGCATCTACTACATGTTGAGAATCTCCTTGGATATGAATTGATGCACTGAGACCTAGCCATAGGATACAGCTACCCAATCCACTGCCTACTTGTAAGTTCTTCTGAATAAGATTTTATTATATATTGTTTCACTTTAGAACTGCCTATGTTAGGCAGAGTAGTTTTCCTGAGTTATAGTAACAGTTACCACTTTGAGTGTCTGTTTTATGTCAGTGCCGTGCTAGGCCTTTTATATATATTATTTATAATGCATACAATAACCCAGTAAAGACTGACCTGATTTCTACCTCACAGACAAGGCAACTGCAGTTCAGAGAATTTAAGGAACTTGTTCAATTTACGTAACTAAATCCATGATAGGGATGGGATCTGGATGCAGTTCTGTCTCACTCCAGAGCTCATGTCATTTTCACTACCCTTTGTTTGCACGTTAGCTCTATCTCATTCCACAGCCACACACAGATTAGGAAAATTAGAGGACCACCCCAGACACCACATTTGTAAGGGCCTGCCTTTAGGAAGGGGGAAAGCGGGCTAGCTTGTGGGGGAGAGAGTTGTTCCCATCTGATGCTAGGGCTTGTATAGCCTCCATCAGCCCCGGAAACTCTCTGACAGCACCTGAGCAATGTATGTGATCAGCACTTTCCACCTTCCTTATGGTTACATATGCTGATTAATTTTTCCTGGTATAGATGCTCATTTTTAACAAGTCACTCGTTGTAAACAGGGCCAGGTGTAGGGCCCATTTCCTGCTCCACCCACTTTATTGAAGCCAAATACTCCATCTATATCCTTCCCGAGTTGTATCTCACAGTTATAGACAATAGGCACTGTGAGTCTTAAGCATGAATAGATTGACATAAGAGCATTCTCTCTTCACTAAAAGGAAAAAAAAAAAAGTACGCTTACTGGGTGATAATATGGCAGGAAGTCTGCTATGTATCTTTATAAACAGGGTACCGAGGTATAATTATTCCACTTTAGCTCACAGATGCTTTCACTCGTTTCCTGATTTTCGTTTTGTTTTGTGCGGCTCACGACAGACCAATCCATTTTTGCAGAGATCGGGCCCTGCAGCTCAGGGCCGACTCTCATAGATACTCTGAATCAAGTACAGAGATGAGCAGCTGGGAAGATGGGGGAGGCGGTCAGGGAGGCAGGGAGACCTGAACAGATGAGTAACGGGGACCAGGAAGGAGGACAGAGGCTCCATACATGATTAAACATGAATATGGGCCCTCTTGCCAACCAGATGCATCATCTTTATGCAACTGGAATGACCCCTTTTCCCACACCTCCCTACGCTACACAGAATGCTTTGACTGACTTTTACTGACAGCTCAGCATGTGCTATAACAGCAGTAGCACACCGAGTAGAACAGGTTGACAGTGTGGCAGATACCGCCATCCCTTTCCAATGTTTGTAGGCTTTCTGAGCAGGCCGTGGGCGTCCTGTGCACCTCACTCCTCTTCTAGCAGAGGCCAAGCGATGCAGACATTAACTATGCACCTAAATGAGACTCCTAATGAGACAGAGCAGGACCCTATGATCCTTCCCCCTAACCATGTCCTCTGCCTGCTTTTTGTCTGTGGAAAAACTTTAGCCCAAAATTAAGTTTAATCAGAGAAGTGAGAAAATGCAGAAGCAAAAAATAAAAGCAGTCAAACAGGACAAAACAATAATAATTTATCAGTAAGCAAAGTTAAGGACCTTTAGTTCCTCCTCAATGGCTATAGATAATATTCTGAGCCATATCCTGTGAGCTGTGTGAAACCCCACTAGGTGAAGAAGTTAAGTACATGATGACCAGACTGTAGGCATGACATAAGCTGCCACAATTCACAATTCTGAGAACTGGCCTCAAAGAAATGAGAACGAACCGACCCTGGAACTGAAGACTAACTGTACTTAAAACAATCAAGATGACACTGGTCAGACCACCGATGACCAATTTCAAGATGACGGTCAGAGCTGACTGTGCTGTTTCTGCGTGTAGCCCCCCTCCCTCCGTCTATAAAAGCTCTTGCCCCCTCATTGGGTGGGTGCGGGGAGTTGGCCTTCGGACAGGCGTCCTCCCTCCCACACCCCCTGGTTGCCGGCACCCAAAACAAAGTAAACTTTCCTTTCCACCAACCTTGCCTCTTTACTTGCTTTTGAGCGGCGAGCAGCTAGACCCCACCTCCGGTTACACTAACAGGAAAGGCAAAGAGAAAAAATCATTTAAAAACATGATGTAGAGAACACAGATGTAGAGAACAAATGTATGGACACCAAGGGGGGAAAGTGGCGAGGGGAGGGTGGTGGTGGGATGAATTGGGAGATTGGGATTGACATATATACACTAATATGTATAAAATGGATAACTAATGAGAACCTGCTGCATAAAATAATAAATAAAATTAAATTTAAAAAAAACATAAGTGGCATTTTATGCACCCCCCTTCAAATAAGGGGGAACCTAATCATTGTGAATGATAAACCAGTTTGTGAAAAACCCACTGCTTATTAGAACAGCACGCTCCATGTAAAAAGAAATTTTCTAATGGTAAATATAGCAGAAGGCTACAATTACAACCTTTCAATGATTGCAATCCACAGAAAAGCCATTTAGTGATAAATTGGAGAGCAAGAGGAGATTATCACCTGTTTAAGCTTCCACTGATTCTATCAAGTTGTTTGCCTGGCAGTATCTAGGCTATGATGGAAAAGCTGAGAAAAACTCATTTTTCCCCTATCTAAATATTATTAATTGCAAGCATTCATTTTCAAAGATTTGTGGCTCTTTGGGAGAAAAGGATCTGCTTGACAACTACTAATTATACTTAATAATAAATAATACTTATCATTTACATAATTATTTTCATATTTAAATCCTTTCACAGATTTTGTTTCCTCATATGGAATATCAGTGCAACTTGACTGCATATAATGTTATGATATTTCTGTGAAACCAGCCCCAAGTAGTAAGCTTTCATAAGAAAATTGGGGCCTTAATCTTATCTATATTAACAAGTGTTAACAAATCATTAGAATTTCCTTTTTCAGCACCTGAAGAGGTGGGCAGTATTGAACAACTATCTGAGGAACACTGAACTGACTTTTTGGCGAAACACCCAGTTAACGCCAAAACTGTGCAAAAATATTTAGAAGAGGCAGAGACATGAGGCAACAAGATCAATGAGAGATGTATTAAATTAAAAGAAATGCCTATCTCTCTCTCTATCTGCCTACCTATCAACAGGGTGAAAACAAAAGAGCAAAACAAATGAAATCAATATACTTAATATAGTTGTGAATGTCAAGGTCTGAATATAGATTTTTTAAAAATTGTCTGCACGAGTTGGATATTTGACCTAGTGAGTACATGTGTAGAAATTTATTCTAAGGATTTCACAGAAATCTAGGTACCATGGCATTAACTGGAATACTATTTGTAAAAAAGAAAAACTTGGAAATAATTTGTTTCCAACAATAGGGTATTGTTTAAATAAGTGATATCATATGTTGAAATATTAAATAAGTTTTAAATTTTCTAAATGAGGAATATTAGCTCATGTGGGAAATTGTCATGATAACATTAGGTGAAAAGGTACTAGAAATAAAAATTATATAAACAGTATAGCTTATCCTTATTAAATAATGTATGTATAAAATATATGTAAATATATATGTTTATATAAATATATATGCATATATAAGTGGGAAAATACAAAAATGGAAAAGATAATATTTATCTCAGAGTTCTGCAAGTGTATTTATATTTTTCCTTTACATTTTTCTGTATTTTATAATTTTTCTACCATAAAATATTAATTTAATTACTATGTATTTTTGAACAACTCTATTTTTTAAAATTGTTTTTACATATAGAGTGGTCACGTGTTTGCTTAACAGAGTGCAAGTGAAAAATAAAGGCTGTTTTTGTGGTTCTCATGATGTGTAAAAGACTAAAACAAGTTCTGAGACCTCGAAGTCTACTTTGGCCACACAATTCCACATCTAGTCTGGGAGCTCATCATAAGACTATCAAGCAACTGGGTGAAAAAGATATTTGCTGCAACACTATTTATAATAGGAGAAACAAGGAACCAACATTAAGGTCTACCGAAAGGGGATTTATGAAATGAATGGTGGTATACAACCACTGCCTAGAGCTACAGCTATTAAAATGATCATGTTCCGGGAACACAAATTCACCCAGGAGGGGCTGTCCTTGCAGGCTGTTTGCATCAAAGAGGAAACGCTGACGATGAAGCTCTCGTTGGAGAACACCTCCCAGGGCATCAGATGTACCTGCGCTTCAACTTCCCCCACATCCAGGTAAGGCTGCACACCAAGTATCACCAGACTGTCCACTTTTCAGGAGAAGCTGCAACATGTCTAGGCTTTTCGGATGTTGTGCAGGCCCGGGGGTGGGACTGGGGGGTGGGAAATAAAATGTCTACGGGCTGAATTTAACTAGTCAGCCAAGAGTTTGCAAACTTTGATGCAGAATTAAATTTATAACTATGTAATAATGTCCAATGCTTACATTAAATTTTAAAACGGGTTTAAAACATTATGTTTTTATTTACGTTAAACTATGTGTATATATTAGTATGTTTGTGTGATGTTCACACAAATGAACATACACACAATATAGGGAGATAAAAAGCAGAGATGAATGGATCTGAAAGTACTTTTCTTTGGGTAATGGGTTATTTTGAATGACTTCAGGGGGTTTTTTCCATACTACTCTATATCTATATTCTATTATATAAAATATTGTATATTTATACTATTCTGTATTTTTATTTTGGAAACAAACACATGCAGATTTTATGATATAAGAATTAGACAATTATACTTAATAGAAATATAGATTTCCTTTTTTGCATATGTTGTCTCATTCTGTCTCAAAAGGACCATGTCAGAAGCACTAGATCCAGTTCCGAGCATTGCCTTTTTGGGAGTATTTTAGAAAACAAAAGCAAGTACAAACATCAATAAACAAGATGGGGAAGGGCCTAGACATACTTTCACAGGATTTTTAGGAAAAAACATTAGATGTTTTCCTGAAGAAAAGTAGACTTCAGTTGTGTGATAATGGACTACAAAGATGTGAAGTGCAAACATGGGTATTTGAAACTCAAATGTTTTTCTCTGTAGTTCCATCAGGTCAAGCTAAGACCAATGGGTGACATGCTTCAGGAAGGCAACTATAAGGAAGTACTTTGTAGAAATTATAGCTGTTCGTATGCTGGATGACTTAACTCACCAAGTAGAGCATTCAAGATACGAGGAGTGCTCAAACAGAGGCCAGATTACCAGTACTTTTATAGCATGAATTCTTACATTGGATGAGGTGATAAAACAGATGACGTCAACTTCTAAAATCGAGATCATATTTCCCTTTGAGTCCTAACACTATGATAATATAATCTCAGTTATGGTATAAAGCAGGTAACTGATTTGAGAAGGGTACTGAGTTTGAGGACATATTGACTGATTCATTCCACAGATACTTTACTAAGGGACTATGCTAAGGGCCTGGGATCCCATGAAACAAAATGCCAGCAGAAGTGAATCTCTTTAATGAAGCAAAGTATGTGGAAGACAAATCATTAAATGCTTACTTACAGTAAAGCATGCAATGTATCCTGAAATAGGATATATAAATGACTGTATGTCCAGGGCTTGCCCCAAGAGCAAGTCTTCTCTAAATGGATTCTTTTCTTTTCTCTTTCTTTACCTTGTCTTCCCCACTTATACCTCTACTCTCTGCTTCAGTGAAAGATATTTCTCCTTTCCACTTCTAGCTGAAAAAAAAAACAAGTCTCAGGTGTCAATTTACTATGTAACTGTGGGTCCCTCTCTGTATTACAAAACAAGACTCAGGGGACAGTGAGTCCTGATATCATGACCTCCAAAAGGGTCACAAGGGATCTCTGAAAATTTCAATCGTTTTAGAGTCTTTTCTACATCTTTTCCAATGATTCAGGTATGGAGGTTTCTATAACTGGGGCTTAGAATTCCTTCTACTGAGTGGCGAGTTGATGTGGTTTTAGTGCTTATATCCTATAAGTTCTTTTAATTAGTGTCTTATAGCCTCCCAAAGTGTTTATATATATATATGACTGGCCACCATTTAAAATGAAAAAAATAATTTACATTGCTACTTATCCTCATTGAGTTGCCCATTTAAGAAGCAGAACTGCACTGTCAGGGCATCCACTTTTGTAATACCTTAGCCATAGTATTTTAACATATATGGTAGTTCTCAATATTCACAGTGTATTGGAAGCACCATATTAGTCAGGGTACTCCAGAGAAACAGAACCAATAGGAGATATATAATAAATATAATGTAATATATGTAACTGCTTTAACATATGTAATTGATATTAAACATATTAAATATATTGTATATTAAATATAAGCTGGAAACTAGGAAATCCAGGGGTGTAGTTTTCGGAACTGACGTAAGCCACAGTCAGAGGGCAGGGGATCAGATCAAACACTCAGGCAGAGAGAGCAAATTCTCCTTTCCTCTGACTTTTTATTCTTTTGGGGCCCTCAAGAGATTGGATGAGGCCCACCTACACTGGAGAGGGGAATCTGCTTTACTCCATCTACCAATTCAAATGCTAATCTCATCTGGGAACACCCTCACAGACCCACCCAGAAATAATGTTTAGCAAAATATCTGTGTATCTCAGGATATAGTTGAGAGTTGACACTTAAAATTAACCATTACATTCTGCAAACCTTAAAATATACCAATGCCTCAGTCCAACCCCCAGAAATTCATATTTAATTGGTATAAATTACAGGCTGGGCTTTAAGAGTATCAAAAGCTCCCCAGGAGATTTCAATGAATCACCAAAAGTTAAGAACCATTAACATCATAGAGCATTACTTTCTTGATGAGAAATCAAAATGCTTCTCACTTTTAGCGTTGATGCCCTGGGAGAGATATTATCTACCTCTGTAAGGTGCCTTCAGAGTATCCCACTGTACCCCATGTAGTCAGTATTTTCAAACAGGCCACTGCAAACATGTGCCTCCAAGTCTGGTCAAAGTCAATCCAAATATTTTTCCCCAATATGGTAGTAGATGGGTAGAATTTCTTTTATGATCACCACGTTGTATGGTAGGCATAATTATTCCCATGTAGAGGGTGAACTGAGATTCAGAGAAAAATAGGGGTGCATATTGCCACAAAGCTAGCAAATGTAAAAAATTAGGAAAAGGTCAAGTTTTCTGATCTGAGTTAAATAAGTAGTAGGTATCATTATTTTATTTATTCCACAGATACTACTGTCAGGGGTGAGTAGAAAAAAAGCAAATGAATAAAAATGTAGTCAGCCTATGAACGGGAAGATTAGCTAGCATCCTTCACACAAAAGACCTGATATGTATTTGGCCACTAGAGAGGTTTAGTCAGCTGTATTTACAGTCCCATAAATGGAAAGAAGCATCATGACAAAAGGAAATGTACTATGTACATTTACACATGTACTATGAATCCAGGAAAAAACACATCAAATTAAATAAATAATTCACGGGCAGAGCAAAGATTACAGAGTTGGCTCTGATAACAAAGTATCTAAAATAAATGGTGATGTGTTTCTCCAACCACACAGGCTGCCAGTCCAGGTGCAAAGGAAAATAAATAAAACTATTATAGATCTAGTAAGAGTTAAACAGACAATAAAAACCAACAATGGAGATGAATTTTAAGTTGGTGATTCTTTGAACAATCTTCAAAAGATTTCATTTGCTCTGTTAACGCAATGTCAAGTCCATTTTAGAAATAAAAGAACATTTTTCTGCTTGCTAGAGTTTAGACATAAATCCTCAAACTGCATTAAATTAAGATGCTTCTAGAATCATAGCGCTAAAGATCATCAAGGATTATTAAAGAACTATAGTCACGCCCTCATTTTACAGGTGAGAAAACCAAGCTGGTAAATGACTGTGTGATGGGCTTACAGTCCACATGATTCCCATCAGTGGCCAAAACAAGATTAGAATGCAGGTCTCCCATTTCCTCTTCACTTAATTATTCATCATTCTTTAGTCATTTTGAGCACAACTAGTGCACTGCTGTTTGAAACCTGACCTTTCCAATGGCAGTCAAAATGCCATACTTTAATAGTGCTTCCATTGTCTTTGACCAGAATATTAAATAACTGGCAATCATGTTCTGAGCTTCTTTCCAGATGAATTATATGTTAAGCTCTATTTCAATATTGATTTGTAATATACTTTAAAGCACGTTGATCTTCCTCTGGTCTCTTCTTACAGTTCTGAGCTACATGAATGCTAGAGTTCCTAAAATTTGTGATTTTCTGAATGGCCATCTTTATTATGTCCACCAACCCAACAATAGTCACTGCTTGTTGCTAGACAGAAAAAAAAAAGTTAATAAATTTACAAGTGAAGTCCTGTGTTCGTTTTTTTTTAATGAAAAACAAACCTATTTGATTTAGAATCTAAACCCTAGAAGCATACACAGGGCTTAGAGAAATGTATGATTCTTCTATGGAATATTGGAGAATTCTTGTTTAATCAATGGAAGCACATCATTAGTTTACTCAGGTCCCTAAAAAGGTGGAGGACCTCACTTAAAAGAAACAAGTGACTATCTTAGTTAATGTAAATAGAAATGCATTTCCAGCTTATTTATGGTTGTTCATTTCTATACCATACAGTGGTCTGTTTCTCAGGACACCAGTATAAAAGGCAAATTGATAGGTGAGAAGGATAAGTGGTATAATAAAAAAGTTAAAAGCATGGGCTACATGACATGGACAAGTTACTCAGCCTTTCTAATCTTCCATATGCACATCTATAAAACAGGGAATAAAACATATTACAAAGAGATATGCTTCTCCTCCCACCATGCTTCGGCCTTCACATGTTTGGGAGGCATAGGAGATCCAGTGCCTTTCCCCTCCATCCTATTCTTGGAAGAGGAATTATTAATGTTATGGGTCAGTAACCAGAACATCTATGGAGCAATGGGTAGAATTATTACATTTGAAAGTGACAAACGTGTCACATGGTTCTGTCCCAGTAGCTCAGCTTATGATTCACAGAATAAGGCATGTTAGCTTAAGCTTGTCCCATGACCTACTCATCTGTGATTTGGGGGCAAGAGAAAGAGAGAAGGAAAGCCTCAATTAGAATTCCAAAATGAAGTAACAGCGGCTAGCTCACTAGTAATAAATAATACTTTGGTCTTTTCTGATTATCGTTTCTTGTGTATGGATCCCTTGGCAGGAAACTTAACCACCCACTTCAGAGGTCTGTTATGAAGTCCGATATGGTATAAAAAGTGCACAGTACAGTGCCTCATATGCAATAAGCTGTCAAAGAATATTATCTAGATGACCTTGGATTTGCACTTAAATGTTTGTTATTAAGTCAGTTTGCATGGGACTAGTATCCAGAGCCTCAGGATAAAGTAGATTCATGTGAGTTAATAAATGAAAAGCTCTCTGAAATTCTAGATGGCAGGTCATGCTAACTCAGGTAAGTGGAAGCTGGTGGCTGGGCGTTCCCTCAGGACACGTGTTTTGATGGAAGGAGGACTCAGGGTGTAGAAACCAGCTTGGCAGTGGATGGTAAACCATTGCCCAGCACATGCTGCCTCCTGTTAAGCAGAAGGCTCTCATGCAAATTGCTTTCTGAATCATTAGCTGTCGGCAACCCTCATCTCTCCTCCTGCAGCTGTTCTTTCTGATTCTGCCTGCAAACTTTTCATATTGGGCAGGCTCCCAAGCCAAACAAGTTGCCCCTCTGCAGGCTTTGCTCCTGGGGGCGAGAAGTGAACCTCACAGATAAGTCAAAGTAAGGATGCACCATGGACTAATACACACTGAAGGAACAGACTCCTGCAAGCTAAGGTGATGAATGCCTTTGAAAGTAATTTTCATGAGGCTTTCTATGAGAATGTCAGCCAGGCTCCAGAAGTTATATGCTGCAATTTAAAAATTATCTGCCTCTGTAGACTTCTAAAGCTTCTATCAGCTAAGAAGTATCTTTTTTAAAAAAGAAAATATTTTTATACAATTTTAAAGACTACTTTCCATTTATTACAAAATATTGGCTATATTCCCCCTGTTGTATAATACATCCTGGAGCCTACTTTACACCAAATAGTTTGTACTTCCCACTTCCCAATTCCAACTCTTAAATTGCCTTTCCCCCCTCCCCCACTGGCAATTACTAGTTTCTTCTCTATATCTGTGAGTCTGCTTCTTTTATGTTATATTCACCAGTTTGTTTTATTTCTTAGATTCCACATATAAGCGATATCATACAGTATTTATCTTTCTCTGGCTGACTTGTTTCTCTTAGAATAATGCCCTCCAAGTCCATCCATGTTGCTGCAAATGGCAAAATTAATTTCATTCTTTTTTATGGCTGAGTAGTATTTATATATATATGTATGCAAATATATAAATTTAAATTTTATATATATATATATATATATAATCTTCTTTATCTATTGATCTGTTGATTGACACTCAGGTTGTTTCCACGTCTTGGCAATCGTAAATAACGCCTCTATGATGCTGCGAACATTGGGGTGCATGTATCTTTTTGAATTATAGTTTTGTCTGGATATATGCCCAGGAATGGGATTGCTGGATCATATGGTAATTCTATTTTTAGCTTTTGAGGAACCTCCGTACTGTTTTCCACAGTGGCTGTACCAATTTATTACATTCCCACCAGAGGAATGTGTGGGAAATCTCTGTACCTTGTGCTCAATTTTGCTGTGAACCTAAAACTTAATTAATTAATTCCCAGCAGCATTAGCAAAAAAGACCATGCATTTTTTTAAAATCTTTTTTTAAGGCATAGTAAATATTTGCTGACTAAAATGAGAAACTCTATCTCGATTGGGTGGGTTAAATCAGCAGAAACTAAGCTTCACCTGTGATTTTTAGCAGCTGAACTGGTTGAGAAATTCAAAGCAGAACAGGCACAAGTCCTCTCTGAACAAGGTAAGGTACCAGAAAAGGAAGGATGGATGTTGTAGGCAAATCATAACACTCTATCATGGCTAAATATAATATCAGGAATTAAATAACTTGAAATCATATAAAAATTTCCTTTACTCGTATGCCCCTTCCCACATAAAGTGGAAGGTGAGCACAAATGTAAATCAAGCAGGCAGAGGCTCCTACTATCTTATATATGAAATCAAAATTTTTAAGTGTTTTCTTCAGAATCCCTTTTGCCTGGGTGCAGAAGAAAACGTAGCTGATCCGTGCACCCAAAGGTAAAATGAAAAATAGTAAAAGAAAGTTTTTCTACATTTTTTAATTTAAAATCTGAAATACATTTCCTTAACACTCTTCTTATTTATACCCATGTACCTTAAAAACCAAAATTAAAATTAAATTGTATTAGAGCAGAGGAGCAAAAATTTCCAGCCAATCCAAAGGTTAAGTGGTGCCTGATACACTGTTTGAATAAAGTTACGAATCCATATCCAGACTCAGCTAGAAAATTAAAGCGTGCTGTGATCACTCGGTACGAAGAGGGGTCATGGCAGTTGATTTTATTTATACACACTTTCATACATAATAATTTATCAAATTTGTCCTATGCCACTTTCCATGCTTATTTAATCCTCATTTAATCTCTACCAAATGAATACTGTGAAACATGTTTAATCATTATTCCCACTTCCAAGATGTGGAAACTGAGGCAGGAAGTATGGTACATCAAAATTCAGAAATTTTGTCACTCCAAATATCTCCAGGTCTAGCTCTTTAACCTGTATAATAGTCTTTTTCTCTTTTCCTTGCCGTGTGAACCTTTCATCTTCTCCCACTGTCAAATTCAAGTGTTAACTCTAACCTCTCTTGACCTCCGCTATCCACTGAAGGATGCCTTCTGGCTTCCTAGAAAAGCTTCACCATTCTTAGCAGAGTACTTGAGATCTAGCAGGTGCTTTGTTAAGTGAATGAGTTAATAAACATATAAGAGAGCATTCAAATTGCCATTTAAGGGATGGAGAAACAGGCTCTGAAAGATTAAGTAACTTCCTTCCTGTAAGGGGTCAAGCTGGAATTCAGATTCTGAAGCCCAAGTGATCATCCTCAGAATAATCTAAGTTATCTTCATTGGGATAGAATATGCTCAGTCTATATCCCTCACCAGACTCTAAGGAACAAGAAGGCAGTACTAGGTACCTAATGCACTTCATTTTGGGTAAATTTTTCATTTATGCAAAAATACGTGTGTAAAGATAGACTAAAGCCTTAAGCTTTCCCTGCTGGATTCCCTGCTCAACTGTGAGTACTCCTGTGATGAAAACTCGCCTAACGCACTGAATGACCTTGACCAAGCAGCTTTCCTTTACAGCCTCCATTTTCTTTTCTGTAAAATACTGTTGACAGGACATGTTCCACCTGCCTCATAGAAATGCATTTATAAAGCACTTTGGAAAGCATGAAGCTTTCTTTTTTTTTTTCGGTACGTGGGCCTCTCACTGTTGTGGCCTCTCCTGTTGCGGAGCACAGGCTCCGGATGCGCAGGCTCAGCAGCCATGGCTCATGGGCCCAGCTGCTCCACGGCATGTGGGATCTTCCCGGACCGGGGCACGACCCTGTGTCCCCTGCATCGGCAGGCGGACTCTCAACCACTGCACCACCAGGGAAGCCCAAGCATGAAGCTTTCTTCAAAAGCAAGCAAGTATTTTAAATGTCATTATTATAGGACTCCTTAAAAGGAGCCTTTTTATGGTGAAAAGAAACCTTAGCTTATCAATTGTGCAACTCAACCACAGAAAATTTAAGGCAGAACATGCATGACACAATAATAATTCCAAATAAATCCTTCTAATAGTTAAGTAAAGAGAAGTCAAAATTCTTCTCTGGACTATTTTGATTTCATACAAAGGGCATCCCTTTAGAAGTTATGGAAGTTCAGATACAGAGCCTCAAACTCTAGATTGCAATGCGACATTTGTTTCTGAACTTCTGCTGCCAGTCTTGCTAACAGTTCACTTGCAATGTAATATATTACTGCATTTCATTTCTAGGCAAGAACATTATTTACTCACAGGAGAAATACTTTCCTGAGGAAAGACTGTCTTTGGAAACTTTCAAGGACATTTGAGAAATGCTTCAGCCCAAGCCACAAAATTATGAGCATGCTTTTGTGCCTCTCTGTTCCCAGGGCACCATTTCTAAAAATCTTTCATTTAAGTTTATTGCAAGCATCCATCTTCCCTTTCCAGAAAAAATAGCAATTAACACAACTTCATTGATTTCCAGTTTTCCTAGGTGTCATTTCATAATGCATATATTGTAAGCAGTTCACATCATCATTTTCATCGCTTTCAACATTTTCCATGTTGTCTCCCTACCTGAATTGTGACTTTTTGTATGGAAAGTTTTATTTATCACTTGCATCTTACTTTGAATAAATCTGAAATCAACATTCAGTATTATTTAATTATTTTTATTTTCTTCAGTATGTTTCTAACTTAGCAAACTATGGGTAAAAATGCCATGTAACAACAATATGTAATACTTACATAGAGCCCATGTAGTGAACATAGTCCTAAACTCTTACCAAATCCTCACCAGACCCTATAAAGTAGGTACTATTAACCTTGTTATTTGATAGATGAGAAAACTGATGCATAAACTGGTTAAGTAACCTGTCTGAGGTCAGATAGCTAGTGATTACTTTCCCCATCACCGCCATTGTTTAGTTAATGCGTCCTTCCCATCTCAGTTCAAATGGCACTGACACAACAAAGCCTTTCTTTGACCTCCTGAAAATACTGGGTCTCGTTGCTTTTACAGCATCATATGTTTATTATTCATTTCACATATTTGTGTGATTAATTATATTTGAACGTATTTTTCCTAAGGGTAACTCTAGTCCAGCTGTGCTTTCCAAATTATGAAATCCGGGACTACGTGGGCTATGTCTGCTTTGCTTATTACTGTAGTTTCAGTATTTGGTGCATGGTAAGTATTCAGGAAATGTGCTGGATGGATGAATACAGGACTGTGTAAGAACAAATAAATAAATGACTGGATCAATAAATTTGGTTGATCATAACATAAACAACAGTGCCGTGTTAAAATTTTTCTCTGGGTCTATACACAAACTCTTCTCAGACAGGGTTCCTGTTTGCTGTCTACACCACCAGTTGGAAGAGAAAAAAGCCAGTCAAGGTCTGACTGTCATTATGTGTACAGGCTGAAGCTGATGCATCAGGTTGAGAGACAGGGTGATTTAGGAATAATTTTACTTCTGGCTGAACTATATATAGAACCAAGTCTTACGTAATAAAAAAAAATCTACTTTTAATATGTTTGTGTGAAGAATGAAATAGGAGCATCAAGCCCATTAATTGTGATATTTAATTATATCGTCCCATTTCCACATTCATTTCCATGAATTTGGATGCCTTTAGGTCAAGCTAACCCAAGCATTTACACCACCATGATAAATAGTGAAATATCAATGGATACACAGAAAGAAACTTTCCCAAATTTAGCAGAGAACACATTAGCATGAACTTGTAAATTTAACATTCAAGTTCATTGGTGCGCAGAGAACCAAGTGACTTTTGTTAAAGTAGGAAACTTTATGACTATGCGAGGAGATGAACATTGAGAAAGTGCTCCCTATTTTAAAACCAGGACATTAGAAATATTTTAATGAATTTATTTTTTGCATATCTGCCATCTAGGTAACAGTAAAACTCAACATTTATACATCAGATTTTTAAAACATTGTGCATATATACTGTATACTGCTACAGAATATAAGTTGCCCCAAAATCTCCAAGATACAATCTGGGATCAAACAAACAAACAGAATGACAAGAAAAACCAACTGTAATATTTTGACACCTCTTAATTATTAAATAATTATGTTTAGAGAAATAGAAGTTTAAAAATTGTGCTCTGAAGAGTATTTAAAATATCAATGAACCTTCAAGATGGCAGAGGAGTAAGACGTGGAGATCACCTTCCTCTCCACAAATACATCAGAAATACATCTACATGTGGAACAACTACAGAACACCTACTGAACACTGGCAGAAGACCTCAGACTTCCCAAAAGGCAAGAAACTCCCCACGTACTTGGATAGGGCAAAAGAAAAAAGAAAACACAGAGACAAAAGAATAGGGATGGGACCTGCACCTTTGGGAGGGAGCTGTGAAGGAGGAAAAGTTTCCACACACTATGAAGCCCCTTCACTGGTAGAGACAGGGAGCAGTGGGTGGGGGGAAGCTTTGGAGACACGGAGGAGAGCACAGGAACAGGGGTGCGAAAGGCAAAGCGGAGAGCATCCCGCACAGATCGGTGCAGCCTCAGAGGCTTCTCTGCTCACCTGCCAGGGCAGGTGGGGGCTGGGAGCTGAGGCTCGGGCTTCAGAGGTGAGATCCCAGGTAGAGGACTGGGGTTGGCTGCGTGAACACAGCCTGAAGGAGGCTAGTGTGCCACAGCTAGCTGGGAGGGAGTCCAGGAAAATGTCTGGATCTGCCTAAGAGGCAAGACACCACTGTTTCAGGGTGCACAAGGAGAGGGGATTAATAAAGCATTGCCGAAACGAGCTCCAGAGATGGGCGCGAGCCGCGGCTATCAGCGCGGACCCCAGAAACAGGCATAAGATGCTAAGGCTGCTGCTGCAGCCACCAAGAATCCTGTGTGAAAGCACAAGCCACTGTCCACACTTCCCCTCCCGGGAGCTTTTGCAGTCCGCCATTGCCAGGGTCCCGAATTCCAGGGACAACTTCCGCGGGAGAATGCACGGCGCGCCTCAGGCTGGTGCAACATCACGCTGGCCTCTGCTGCGGCAGGCTCGCCCCGCACTCCGTACCCCACCCTCCCCCCGGCCTGAGTGAGCCAGAGCCCCCGAAGCGGCTGCTCCTTTAACCCTGTACTGTCTGGGTGAAGAAAAGACGCCCTCAGGTGACCTACACGCAGAGGCGGGGCCAAATCCAAAGCTGAGCCCCAGGAGCTGTGCGAACAAAGAAGAAAAAGGGAAATCTATCCCAGTAGTGGAATACCTGAATAGACAATGAATCATCCCAAAATCCAGGCGGTGGACTTTCTGTGATTTTGTCTGTATAGCTTTGCTTATACCATTTGTCCTATGGTTCTGTCTGTACGTCTTTTGTTTCTTTGCTTTTTAGTATAGTTTATAGGGCTTGTTATCATTGGTGGATTTCTTTTTTGGTTTGGTTGCTCTCTTCTTTCTTTTTTTAAATTACTTTTTATTTTTTTTTTAAATTTTTAATATTTTTATAACTTTATTTATTTTTTACTTTCTTTCTTTTTTTCTCCCTTTTGTTCTGAGCTGTGTGGCTGACAGGGTCTGGGTGCTCGAAGGGTGTCAGGCCTGTGCCTCTGAGGCAGGAGAGCCAAGTTCAGGACATTGGTCCACGAGAGACCCCCCCCCCCCGGCACCACGTAATATCAAAAGGCGAAAGCTCTCCCAGAGATCTCCATCTAAACGCTAACACCCAGCTCCACTCAACGACCAGCAAGCTACAGTGCTGGAAACCCTATGCCAAACAACTAGCAAGAGAGGAACATAACCCCACCCATTAGCACACAGGCTGCCTAAAATCATAATAAGGTCACAGACACCCCAAAACACACCACAGGATGCGGTCCTGCCCACCTGAAAGACAAGATGCAGCCTCATCCACCAGAACACAGGCACCACTCCCATCCACCAGGAAGCCTACACAACCCACTGAACCTACCTTAGCCATTGGGGGCAGACACCAAAAACAGCAGAAAATACGAACCTGCAGCCTGCAAAAAGGAGACCCCAAACACAGTAAGTTAAGCAAAATGAGAATACAGAGAAATACACAGCAGATGAAGGAACAAGGAAAAAACCCACCAGACCAAACAAATGAGGAGGAAATAGGCAGTCCACCTGAAAAAGAACTCAGAGTAATCATAGTAAACATGAGCCAAAAGCTTGGAAATAGAATGGAGAAAATACAATAAACGTTTAACAAGGACCTAGAAGAACTAAGGAGCAAACAAACAATGATGAAGAACACGATAAATGAAATTAAAAATTCTCTGTAAGGAATCAACAGCAGAATAACTGAGGCAGAAGAACAGAAAAGTGACCTGGAAGATAAAATAGTAGAAATAACTACTGCAGAGCAGAATAAAGAAAAAAGAATAAAAAGAATTGAGCACAGTCTCAGAGACCTCTGGGACAACATTAAACACACCAACATTCGAATTATAGGGCTCGCAGAAGAAGAAGAGAAAAAGAAAGGGACTGAAAATATTTGAGGAGAATACAGTTGGAAACTTCCCTTATATGGGAAAGGAAACAGGCAATCAAGTCCAGGAAGCGCAGACAGTGCCATACAGGAAATATCCAAGGAGAAACATGCCAAGACACATATTAATCAAACTATCAAAACTTAAATACAAAGAAAAATATTAAGAGCAGCAAGGGAAAACAACAAATAACATACAAGGGAATCCCCATAAGGTTAACAACTGACCTTTCAGCAGAAACTCTGCAAGACAGATGGGAGTGGCAAGACACATTCAAGGTGATGAAAGGGAAAAACCTACAACCAAGATAATTCTACCCAGCAAGGATCTCATTCAGATTTGACGGAGAAATTAAAACCTTTACAGACAAGCCAAGGCTAAGAGAATTCAGCACCACAAAACCAGCTTTACTACAAATGCTAAAGGAAATTCTCTAGATAGGAAACACAAGAGAAGGAAAAAACCTCCAATAACAAACCCAAAAGAATTAAGACAATGGGAATAGGAAGATACATATCAATAACTACCTTAATGTAAATGAATTAAATGCTCCAACCAAAGGACACAGACTGGCTGAATGGACACAAAAACAAGACCCCTATATATGCTGTCTACAAAGGAACCACTTCAGACACATACTAGGGACACATACAGACTGAAAGTGAGGGGATGGAAAAAGATATTCCATGCAAATGGATATCAAAAGAAAGCTGGAATAGCAATTCTCATATCAGACAAAATAGACTTTAAAATAAAGACTGTTACAAGAGACAAAGAAGGACACTACATAATCATCAAGGGATCGATCCAAGAAGAAGATATAACAATTGTAAATATTTACGCACCTAAAATAGGAGCACCTCAATACATAAGGCAAATGCTAACAGCCATAGAAGGGGAAATCAACAGTAACACATAGGAGGGGACTTTAACACCCCACTTTCACCAAAGGACAGATCATCCAAAATGAAAATAAATAAGGAAACACAAGCTTTAAATGACACATTAAACAAGATGGACTTAATTGATATTTATAGAACATTCCATCCATAAAGAACAGAATACGCTTTCTTCTCAAGTGCTCATGGAACATTCTCCAGGATAGATCATATATTGACTTGTCACAAGTCAAGCCCTGGTAAATGTAAGAAAATTAAAATCGTATCAAGTACCTATTCTGACCATAATGTTACAAGACTAGATATCAATTATAGGAAAAGATCTGTAAAAAATACAAACACATGGAGGCTAAACAATATGTTACTAAATTACCAAGAGATCACTGAAGAAATCAAAAAATACCTAGAAACGAATGACAATGAAAACACGATGACGCAAAACCTACGGGATGCTGCAAAAGCAGTTGTAAGAGGGCAGTTTATAGCAATACAAGCCTACCTCAAGAAGGAAGAAACAACTCAAATAAACAATCTAACCTTACACTTAAAGCAAATAGGGAAAGAAGAACAAAAAAACCCCCGAAGTTAGCAGAAGGAAAGAAATCATAAAAATCAGATCAGAAATAAATGAAAAACAAATGAAGGAAACGAGAGCAAAAATCAATAAAACTAAAAGCTGGTTCTTTGAGAAGATAAACAAAATTGATAAACCATTAGCCAGACTCATTAAGAAAAAAAGGAAGAAGACTCAAATCAATAGAATTAGAAATGAAAAAGGAGAAGTAACAACAGACACTGCAGAAATACAATGGATCATGAGATCACTACAAGCAACTCTATGCCAACAAAATGGACAACCTGGAAGAAACACACAAATTCTTAGAAATGCACAACCTTCTGAGACTGAACCAGGAAGAAATAGAAAATATGAAGACACCAATCAGAAGCACCGAAATAGAGACTGTGATTAAAAATCTTCCAACAAACAAAAGCCCAGGACCAGATGGTTTCACAGGCGAGTTCTAGCAAACATTTAGAGAAGAGCTAACACCTATCCTTCTCAAACTCTTCCAAAATATAGCAGAGGGAGAAACATTCCCAAACTCATTCTACGAGGCCACCATCACCCTGATACCAAAACCAGACAAAGAAAACTACAGACCAATATCACTGATGAACATAGATGCAAAAATCCTCAACAAAATACTAGCAAACAGAATCCAACAGCACATTAAAAGGATGCTACACCATGATCAAGTGGGGTTTATCCCAGGAATGAAAGCATTCTTCAATATATGCAAATCAATCAATGTGATAAACCATATTAACAAATAGAAGGAGAAAAACCATATGATCATCTCAATAGATGCAGGAAAAGCTTTCCACAAAATTCAACACCCATTTACGATAAAAACCCTCCAGAAAGTAGGCATAGAGGGAACTTGCCTCAACATAATAAAGGCCATGTATGACAAACCCACAGCCAACACCGTTTTCAATGGTGAAAAACTGAAACCATTTCCTCTAAGATGAGGAACAAGACAAGGTTGTTCACTCTCACCACTATTATTCAACATAGTTTTGGAAGTTCTAGCCACAGAAATCAGAGAAGAAAAAGAAATAAAGGAATCCGAATTGGAAAAGAAGAAGTAAAGCTGTCACTGTTTGCAGATGACATGATACTATACATAGAGAATCCTAAAGATGCTACCAGAACACTACTAGAGCTAATAAATGAATATGGTTATATAACAGGATACAAAATAAATGAACAGAAATCTCTTGCATTCCTATATACTAATAATGAAAAATCTGAAACACAAATTAAGGAAACACTCCCATTTACCACTGCAACAAAAAGAATAAAATACCTAGGAATAAACCTACCTAAGGAGACAAAAGACCTTTATGCAGAAAACGGTAAGACACTGAGGAAAGAAATTAAACATGATACAAACAGATGGAGAGATATACCATGTTCTTGGATTGGAAGAATCAACATTGTGAAAATGACAATACTACCCACAGCAATCTACAGATTCAATGCAATACCTATCCAACTACCAACGGCATTTTTCACAGAATTAGAACAAAAAATTTCACAATTTGTATGGAAACACAAAAGACCCTGAATACCAAAAGCAATCTTGAGAAAGAAAAACACAGCTAGAGGAATTACGCTCCCAGGCCTCAGACGATATTACAAAGGTACAGTAACCAAGACAGTATGGTACTGGCACAAAGACAGAAATATACATCAATGGAACAGGATAGAAAGCCCAGAGAGAAACCCATGCACATATGGTCACCTTATTTTTCATAAAGGAGGCAAGAATATACAATGGAGAAAAGACAGCCTCTTCAATAATGGTGCTGGGAAAACTGGACAGCTACATTTAAAAGAATGAAATTAGAACACTCCCTAACACCATACACAAAAATAAGCTCAAAATGGATTAAAGACCTAAATGTAAGACCAGACGCTATAAAACTCTTAGAGGAAAACATAGGCAGAATACTCTATGACATAAATCACAGCAAGATCCTTTTTGACCCACCTCCTAGAGAAATGGAAATAAACACAAAACTAAACAAATGGGACCTAATGAAACTTCAAAGCTTTTGCACAGCAAAGGAAACCATAAACAAGATGAAAAGACAATCCTGAGAATGGGAGAAAATATTTGCAAATGAAGAAACTGACAAAGGATTAATCTCAAAATATACAAGCAGCTCATGCAGCTCAACATCAAAAAAACAAACAAGCCAATCCCAAAATGGGCAGAAGCCCTAAACAGACATTTCTCCAAAGAAAATATACAGATTGACAACAAACCCATGAAAGGATGTTCAACATCACTAATCATTAGAGAAATGCAAATCAAAAGTGCAATGAGGTATCACCTCACACCGGTCAGAATGGCCATCATCAAAAAAATCTACAAACAATAAATGCTGGAGAGGGTGTGGAGAAAAGGGAACACTCTTGTACTGTTGGTGGGAATGTAAATTGATACAGTCA
Source organism: Orcinus orca (assembly GCF_937001465.1). NCBI lineage: Eukaryota > Metazoa > Chordata > Mammalia > Artiodactyla > Delphinidae > Orcinus > Orcinus orca. The sequence continues at coordinate 29,886,956 of NC_064569.1, read as the reverse complement.
CTATGGAGAACCGTATGTCGGGTCCTTAAAAAACTAAAAATAGAACTACCATACGACCCAGCAATCCCACTGCTGGGCATATACCCTGAGAAAATCATCATTCAAAAAGAGACATGTACCAGAATGTTCTTTGAAGGTCTATTTACAATAGCCAGGACATGGAAGCATCCTAAGTGTCCAGTGACAGACGAATGGATAATGAAGATGTGGCACATATATACAATGGAATATTACTCAGCTGTAAAGAGAAACGAAATTGAGTTATTCATAGTGAGGTGGATTGACCTAGAGTCTGTCATACAAAGTGAAGTAAGTCAGAAAGAGAAAAACAAATCCCATATGCTAACACATATATATGGAATCTAAAAAAAAAAGAAAGAAAGAAAGAAAAAATGGTTCTGAAGAACCTAGGGGCAGGACAGGAATAAATACGCAGACATAGCGAATGGACTTGAGGACATAGGAAGGGGGAAGGGTAAGCTGGGACAAAGAGAGAGTGGCATGGACATATATACACTACCAAATGTAAAATAGACAGCTAGTGGGAAGTAGCCACATAGCACAGAGAGGTCAGCTCAGTGCTTGGTGACCGCCTAGAGGGGTGGGATAGGGAGGGTGGGAGGGAGATGCAAGAGGGAGGAGATGTGGGGATATATGTATATGTATAGCTGATTCACTTTGTTATAAAGCAGAAAGTAACACACCATTGTAAAGCAATTATACTCCAATAAAGATATTTTAAAATAATAATAATAAATAAATAAAATGTGAATGACTGTTTTACATGTGATTCATCACAAAATCATAAAAGTGCAATTCTCCATTGTATATGTTTACAAATATATTCATGATGCTGACTAAGGTCCTCATATGACTGTGGCTTTGGTCTTGAAACATGCAGAAATTTTTTCTTGAATTTCTATCAAACACAACTACCCAGCTGCCATTAACAAGTGATGTGCAAAGTCAGAGAGGGTCAACGCTTGTAGGTTTTGGGAAAATTTTCTCCATTCTGTGAAGTGTCGAAGTCATTTATTGAACACCCACTAAGTGTAAAACAGGGCAGGACACTAAAATACTGAAAAAATGGACAACATATACTTTAAGTCTTCAAAGAGGTGATATTGACATTAAAATATGTGAGAAAATAACCAACAAAATGAAGAGTGCTATACTATCATTTTAGATAACAAATATGTGAGTTAAAATACATTTCTATGTGATCAAATATAAGCTGTTATTATTAAGGATTGACAACTATATTTGTATTGAGGAGAACTGTATTGAAGCAGCCTATGAACTTATTAATGGTTTACTGATTGATTGACTTATAGATCTTGGAAAGCAAAAATTTTCTTAAGGTCAAGTTGTAAAGGTAGGAAAGTAAAGACCATGTAGGATTTAAGATTGTGAAGAAGTTGAAAGACTTCCTAGGCAGATGAAATAGGGATATATTGGAATATAAGGAAAAGAACTTGCACTCCAGATAAGTGAATGCAGTTGGGTGAATGGATTATTTGCTGTATGAAAGAAGTGGGGAGAACTACTGGAAGTGGATTTTGGTGGATTAGAGTATGAGTATCTTGAATGCCAAGCTAGGGGATTGAGATTCCACCTGGCAGGCTGTTTTTGAAGGATGGCATGCCCAGGAAGCCAGGGCTGAGTAGTTCATTGCTAGTCATAGTCAGGGACTCAATCATTCAGCCTGGTTGTCTAATTTTTCTACTGCAGGACATTCATATGAAGAAAGGTTGGGTGGAAGACTGTGATGGGCTGAAGACCACTTATCCTTACCCTTACTACTAAAATCACTAAAATGCTAAACCTTCAATGGAACAGCCTTCTGGCTTGACTAGGAACACTACTTCACAAATAAAGGATGAAACCAAAAGGTTTATCAAACTCAGACCTAGAAGTGGGGAGAATGGTGGGAAGGCTGCAAATAGTCAATCATTTAATACTGAATGGAGAATGAAGGACTCTAGAACTAACCTTTGGAGAAAAGAAAGAACAGAAAAGATAAGATTTGGAACACTCATTATTATTCCTGTTTTCATATAACAGGGTTTCTTGTCATCCAACTATTCGTTATCTACATCCTAATTTTAAGGTGTCTATAGATTCCAACCCTTCTAAGTCAGCAAACTGCTCATCCTGTTTCAGAAAATTACTCACTGATGGATTCATAACATAAACATAATACCGTATAATAGAAATAAAATTCAAATCAACTTTAAAGTGAAATTCTGAATTTTAAAGATATAATATCATGAAGCCATTGTAAATAATACCAGAGATCTGCTGGGTTAAACATACAAAGCCACTGATAAATGAGGATGTGTAGTTAACAATTTAAAACAGAGATACAATAGAAGTAAAAGAAAAAACAATTGAGTATCAAATAATTAAGAGAAGGCCTTGGAAAACTGTTGAATTTTTACCAGAATTAGCCTGTTTGAGCTGCTAACATTGAACATGCAGTGAAGGACAGTTTACTGTCCCATAAACCAGTTTTGCTGAAATAATCACTCGAAACAGAATGTAATTCTTTTTTTAAATTGTAGCACTTGTGCTTAATTAAAATTTAAGCTAAATTTTACTGGCTATAAGAGAAAATATACTGGATTCGTTTATATAATAACATATTTTGACATAAATTTCAAATGAAAATTATTTTCAAATGTATTTTCAATTACTCTTCAGTCACTATTTACAGATGATTTTAAGTATATCGATTTTTTTTTTCATGTACAAATCATCCTTGAAAAATAAGGATTCTTTTACTTGAGTAGGACTTATCTTAATCCAGAGATCAGATCTAGGTCCAATAGACAAAATTTTAAAACTTAAAATTTTCTAATAGTAAAAGGCACTTAAAAAGTTAAAACCTCCTAACAGACCAGCATTCCGACTATAGAATCAGCTGATTTATGGGTAGTGAGCATTTTGTTATCAAAATACTCATCCACAGCTGAGTGAGCCTATAGCATGGATACATGGTAGATTTCTGTACCAGAAATTGGATGAGCTTGTGTGTGGATCTCCTTCCAAACGCTAAGATTTCAAGGGCTTAACTGAGACCAGAACAGCATTTTCCAAAGTTGCTAGAAACAAAGAGTCCTTTAAAATGTTCCACTGACAAAGGGTTGTAGAGCCAAATAAAGTTTAAAAACACTTCAGACCAAACTCTACTTAACAGTGAAATTCACAGAGCACATTATAGCTCATTCCACATCTCAAAAGTCCTCCAGTCACGAAACATGTTTAAATTTACTGAACCCAGGATTTCTCAAGTTTATTTTACTACAAAATCCTTTTTCTTACTTTTTTTTCTTTTTTGTTGACTTCACATTCACTAATGTCCCATGGGAGCATAGGTGATATTCAAAATATTTAACAAACTTCAAGTGAAGGCACTAAACAATCAGAAGGCTGTCTGACTAATTAGACTGACCATAAAACTAGTGTTCTTTGGATCACTATTTAGAGGAAAAATCTGGTTTAAAACTGAGATCTTAATTGATAATCTAATGCCATCAATCTGCAAAGTTGCCTTAATTAGTAGGGTTTTTTTTTTCTTTTTTTGGTTACAGTTGCTGGACTTAAAATGTAGCTGATATAATGTAAATCATTTCAAAAAGGTCAAATGTATGATGTCACATGTTCTCTAGCATCAAATCCATTTCACTAAGTCTAAAATAATCTCTTTCAAGAGACGCAATATTTTTTTAACCCTGGAAGGTTCGGTTCTAACCTTAAAATAACTTAAAGACACTTTTCAAAACTAAACTAAAAATTGAAAAAAATAAATAATAAGTAGAAAAAGGCAAGAGCTGAAGTAAGAGACATTTTCACTGGCCATTAAAAAAATTCTCTTCTTAAATCTGATTTTTAAAAATTAATAAAAAAGACTGGCAATTAACTTATTTTCCCTGGTGACTACTGCCTGTTTGGGGTAATACAAACATTTACCTAGATAACTGTGATTTAGAAGTAGTAAGAATTATATTTTTGGTCTCTGTCCCAGTTTCTGCCACAGTTTCTAAAACCCTTGGGATTTCCTAAGTGATGAGATGATAATGGTGTCTTTTGTTACGTTAACAAGGTGATCTTTGGAAAGCACCTAAGGATGGGAGCGGGCAGCCTGTGGAGCCAACCTTGTGATTAGAGGTTGGAACTTTCAGTCCCACCCCCTTGACCTCAGGGCAGGGAAGAGCCACTCAAGATTGAGCTCAATCGCCCATGGTCAATGAGTCATTCAGTCACGCCTGTGTACTGAAGCCTCCATAAACCCCCAACGACAGGGTTCAGGGAGCTTCCCAGTTGGTGAGCACATGGAGATTTGGGGAGAGTGGGCTTCCATGCTTTCTCCCCATACCTCGTCCTATACATATTTTCTCTCTGGCTGTTGCTGAGTTTTATCATTTTATAATACACCGGTTAATCTAGTTAATAGAATATTTCTGTGAGTTCTATGAGTCACTTGAGCAAATTAATTAAAGCTAAGAAGGGGGTCGTTGGAACCTCTGATCTGTGGTACAAGGGTCAGAAGCACAGGTGACAACATATACTTGGTGACTGGCACCTGAAGTGTGTGTGTGCATTCCTGCTGCACTGAGCCCTTAACATGTGAGATCTGATGCTATCTACAGGTAGATAGTGCCAGAATTGAGTTGAATTATAGGACACCCAGCCGTTTGAGCACTGCTACGCTCTCTCATTGGAAATGGGGTGCTCAGGACCACTTAATGCTTTCCAGGCTCTGGCGTCTGTGAATTCATGACAACAGTAACCTCTGAAACATACACGTGTCCCTTTGCCACAAAAAACTTCTGACAGACACAAAAGAAATTAATAAAAGTTGCTAAGAAAGGGGGTAAGGGACCTAACGTTGGTTGGATGAGGGGGAAAAATATTCCAGAAGGAATTACTACTACTATTTATCTTTTGATAGTATGTGATTTTTAAATATGTGATCTCATTAGATTTTCCAAATACAAATAAACAAGATAATTATCATTTTTTTAAAAAAAGGCTGAAGAAAACGTAGTTTTATATACTTCAGAAAAAAGAAAATTGAGGGAGGATTTGATTATAGTGTTCAGTAGGCCAAGAAATGTGAATAAAGAAAGAATTACTATAAAGGGGCCAGAAAAATGATTTAGGAGACAAGACTTTAGGAGACACTTTCTGATAAGCATAGCAGTAACTCTTCCCATTTCCTTTGTTTTTGGCCACGAATGGTTAAAGGCTCCTGTGAGAGGGCTACAAGGGGACTAGTGTCCACATCAAGTGGATAGCTTAGATCCTGATACCAACTACTGGAAATTATTCAGGGCCCAGGAAAGAAGTACTGGTAAGCTGCAGTTGCCAGCACCGTGCTTGGTAGATGTAAATATTTGTGGGTCTGCTAAATTAACGGTAAGACTATAATTCATAATATCTTGCACACAAACTAGATTGGTAAGTTTTCAGTGGATGACTTTATTACCATTCAGAACTCAGTTAGATAGAACAGTACTCCTCAATGATTGAGAAATCAATCTTCCTCAATCTTCATGTATCACCATCTGCAAACATTGCTCTCTGTTACAGATTACCTGCCTTTAGCTATGGATGAGACAGTGAGATGCATTTCATTCTCCTCTTCCTGGACACACAGAACAATGACCTTTTCTAACCTCCCTTGGAGCCAGGCAGAGGTCAAGTTTTTGCATTCTTGTTGAAAGGGTATGGGTCTACCACTTTCAGCCCTGGCCAGGAGATGCTATGCATGATTGCCCATGTTCCCTTCTGCTGTAGTTTAGGTAGTCATGCATTTAAGACAACACCTCAAGGTGGAGGGGGCATGGGTTCCTGATTCACTACTTGAAAGCAATCTGCTAAGAATGAACCACCTAATTCACACTGGTCTCTGACAAGAGAAATAAACATTTATTAAGTTAAGACACTTGGCTTTCAGGAGTGTTTGTTAGACTACCTAGCATCAATTACCTTGAGTAATTCATTGCTAAACTGGTACACTGGTAATAACCACGGACTAGTGATGAGTCTACTTAATTCCAATCCTCTCCATTTCTCATTGCTGATTTACTCTATACTCACCAGAAATTATTTTTCATAGGACTTCTTGATGACCATGTCAGTCTAGAATTACCCATAGTACCTCTATGTCTATCTCTTCCTCCAATTCAACTTCCCAGTAGGGGACCTGGCATTACCCCTCTGTGTAGATACAACCATGGAGGATCAGGTCCTAATGAGATCGTATCTAGAAGGGCCCTGTTCTGCAAGGTTTATGGCTTATTTTCCTATACCTTGGTTTCATATGTTGGTTTAAAATAAAAAGTGACATGATTTTTGAAGGTTGAAGCTGAGTGGCTGAACCAAATTTCTATAATCAAGTTAACATATATTTTCCCCCTGAGTCTGTACTAGGTCATTTCTTAAAAATTATTTTTTCTATCCTATGAATCTATATGTTTACATAAGCATTAGCTATTATTCCCAACATCTATGTTATGGATGGAAAATAGGATGCTTCTCGTGTCCCAACTCAAATCAAACAGTAAAGCATTGTTTACATTATACAAGGTTTACATTGCACAGGACTGTTTATATTCTATAAGCATCCTGAGGTCATGACTAGACCCAATGGGAAAAAATGTCATAATAGATTAGTAAGGACTGTAATGAAGATGGAAGGGGAAAGTGGTGGCATATGTGCTAGGCATTTATTTCCCCAACTGAGGTCATTTCCTTGTCATGTACAGTGAAAGATCACAATGTTACTGTAGTTGCTCATGTGCTGCAATCCACTGCCCACCCATCCACCCATCTAACATTTCTGAGGACTTAATCTGTGCCAAGGACTCTACTCTCTGCCTGAAAGGCAAGTGAAAAATACAACCCAGGTCTTTCCTGAAGGAGCACATAAAGGAAGACTGATCTCTGAATAGTGAGTGACACAAGATAATGGCTGAATGGGTGGTTTCTTTTATCGTGCACTTGCAGGATAGAAAGCTGAGAGAAAAATAGCTCCAAAGAGTTGGACAGTTATATTACCATTGATTTTCGAGTGACCACCAATTAAAGGGCATGTTTAGCAGCTAGAAATGAGGACCTCATTAGATGACTACAAGAGCCAGACACTTTCAAAACGTTCCCCTAAACTCTCAGTTCCATTTTCATTTCATGAAGACACAGCTTGGGAAGTCGGAGGTCACGCTCTTGTATGTCCACAACAGGGATGATTTAAGGCACCGGTAAGCTCCTGCTGAGCTGCCACCTAAGGTCATATGACTGTGAATCATGGCCAGATATAATGACTTGGGCAACATTCTTTCCTGCAAATATGTACAAGATGGATGATGAATAGTATTGAAGTATAATATATGGTGCCGATCATGAATTTAAATTCCCTCAGAAATGGAGGAGAAACAATTAGCAAAGGGCATTCTTGACTTCGTTGAGCAGCAATGCCCTTCTGACTCCTGAGACACTCATTTTCAGCAGTCAGGCCACAAGATGTGTCTTCAATTTCTGCAAAATCTAGTTCTAGCTAGATTTTGGGAACTAATGGGAACATGATCTTAATGGATGTCTCATGTTTCTCATGCAGTGTGGCTGTGGAAGTTTAGGGGATGGAGTCAATAAAAAAGGTCCTTTTTTACAGCATTCTTTGTATCTGTTCAACCTTGTCACTACCATAGTGTCCTACTAAAAGGACGTTTCAGGGATTGTGTGAGGCCTGGTACAGTGTGTTTTTATAGTGAGAGTGGGTCAGCGGATGGAGAATCACATGAGAGAAAACAAGAGGATGAGGTGCTTATTCCTGGCTCCGGCTTCACCTCAGAGAATGACCTTGGCAGAAGCACTTAACCTCACTTTGAATCTTTGAACCTCAGTTTTCCCATCTGTGAAATGAGGAAAGAACATCTGCCCCTTTGCTCCCTCTCAGGATTGTTGGAGGATTAAACAGATCAGGGCTATAACCTGAACTACGGTGAACCCATGAAAAAAATTAGACATCACTTAACTATATAATATTCTTTTTAATCATTACTAATTTCCAAAGGTGAAGAAAACCTTGTTAAAAAAAACTATGTAAGCTGATTGTTTTTCTGGAAACAAAATAAAGGCTCAACTAGCAACCCTGCATTAAAAAAGAGAACCTGAAATTCACATTCCAAATCTACTTCGAGACAGAAAGACCCCCAAATTCCTTCCAGTTTCCTAAGATTTTTCCACTATAATTTTTTTTCACTATTGTCTTCTTCATAAAATGTTCGTTATATTTTGGGGTTTTGCTATTGCATAGTTTAGCATATATAAGGAAATCGTCTTTCCAATTCACAAATAAAAAAGGGAGTACAGGAGAGAAGAAGGAAGAGAGGGAAGGAGGAAGGAATAAACAGAGAACAAACCCACGTGGCTAAAAGAAACTGACCTGAGAAGACAAAACAATTCATAATTTAAAATACTATATAATACAAATGAAGTTAAAGATGTGTTTGCCCAGAAGAGGACTGACTTGAAGTAAACTGATATGATTTTCTGGATAACACCCTGTATTTCCCTGCTTTAGTGAAACAGCCAGTCATAGAAGAGCTCTATCTACAGGGAAATTATGAAAGAAACAATCTTCATTTCTCCGTGATTCTTTAAAACCAAATTGGACTTTATTCCTTCTTATTTCTCTCTCAAACTCCACTCCTCGACATAGAAAATAGCATTCTGGAATGACTTAGAATTAGAGATCAGTCAATATTCCATGATTTTAAGGTTCTTCATTAGGAACAATGTGAATTCGGGCCCAATAATCCTAATCCTAGCTTTTTCTTTAGTTCTATAGTTCTATTAGGCCATGTTGTTAGAGCACTGTTTACACTTATTGCCAATAGTCTCTGGATTGGAGGTCAAACTGTTACTTACCTTCTTCAGCATACCCTTCAATGATTAAATGCCCCCAAGGACTTTTAAGAATCATTTTCATCTTGTAAATATTTTTTAATTGACATCTTAACTTTATAGTTGCTTCCCCTGTGAGGGAAAGAGACTAGGGCGATGGAGGGTTTTTGCTTCTTACTTTGTATTTTTTCAAGGACTTATTACTTTTTAAATTAAAATCAAGGAACCAGCACAAGAATGCTAGAAAGGTATAAGTGAGATGTAATGCTTGGTGTGCATAAGGGTTCAATAGTCCACTGTGAGAGTGCAGCCTTTTGAACAACCTCAGCGATAAGTGGGAACCACTTGTCCAAGACTATTTTATTTAAGATGCAATACTCATTTCTATCCCCTTCAATACATTTTAAGTACTCCAAGCTAGAATAATGGGGCTAGAGGTGCAAGAAGAATATTATACCAAACAGGGGCAATATAAAAAAACATTACAATCAAATTTTCCTTATTAAAAATATAAGTCAAAAACCTAAATACAATATTATTCCACAGAGTTTTAAGGTATATTAAAAACACTGTGATAGGATGTTTCAAAAATTATGGTACAATCCCCTTCTGACACCCTCATTCCTGAGTCACCACTTCAGCAGGACTGGGCTTTGGCATACTCAACCCACATGATGAGACAATAGCAAAAGAGCTTGATGGCTCAGTTGCCAAGGACTAGCCCACTAGGTTCTGAAGACAAGTAGACCAGGTGCTCCCACTGTCCATGCCAACCACCAAACCTGTGAGCGAGGCTGTCTCAGACAAGCTCTCACTCAGCTGATCCATCAGTTGACTAAAACTGCATGAAGGAGCCCAGATAAAACCAAAAGTAAAACACTACCCAGATGAATCCAGTCCCAAATTGCCAAGTAATTGCTATTTTAAGCCACTAAGTTTTTTGTTGTTGTTGTTTTGTTTTTTATATCTTTATTGGAGTATAATTTCTTTACAATGGTGTGTTAGTTTCTGCTTTATAACAAAGTGAATCAGTTATACATATACATATGTTCCCACATCTCTTCCCTCTTGTGTCTCCCTCCCTCCCACCCTCCCTATCCCACCCCTCTAGGTGGTCATAAAGCACCAAGCTGATCTCCCTAAGCCACTAAGTTTTGAGATGGTTTGTAATACAGCAAAAGCTAATCTATACTATAATACGATTTGGTCAAGTGGGTTTATCCTTGAGAATGCAAGGTTGGTTCAGTATCAGCCAGTCAAATCATGTGATTCACTGTATTAGTTAAATAAAAGGAGAAAATCATATCATCATTCTTTTTAGATAGAAGAGATAAAAAGCATCCCATGAGGTTCAAAATCTATTGGGTAGGGTAAATTTTATAAAACTAGATCCAAATAATAACTATCTTTCCTTGATAAAGGCTATATACCAAAAATACATGGCACATGTATACACTAACAAAAATTATTATACTACTAATTTTTTTAAAAAATTAGCATTTCCTTTAAGGAGAGAATTGAGATAAAGATTTCTAACATTCCTGGTCTATTGGAACTGACCTTTTTGGAGCTGTGTATTGAGAGAAATAGAAAGAGAGAGAAGGTTTAGAAGAATATAGATAAAAATGTCATATTTATAGATTGTTTTGATTATGTATTTCATTGGAAACAGGAAAATCAATAAGCTATTAAATCTAAGAAAAGAGCTCAACATAGGGGCTAGAAAAAAATTAATACACCAAAATCAATTGTGTTCCTCCATAGCATCAATATCTAGATACAATACAAGATGAATTTACCATAGTAACAAAACCTATAGAGAGTATGGGGTTTCACCTAATAAATTATGCAGAAAATCTTCATAATGAAAACTTTATTAGAGGACACATGAGTAAAAGAAATTTATATCACAGGTATGGATGAGATGACTTACTATAATAATATAAATGTCCTTATATTAATCTATAAAATTAAATGCAACTGTAATAAAAGGCCAAGCTCTTTTTTTTTTTTTTGAGGGACAGCATAAAAAAGTGATTCTAAAATGTATCTGGGGGACTTCCCTGGTGGCGCAGTGGTTGAGAATCCGCCTGCCAATGGAGGGAACACGGGTTCAATCCCTGGTCCAGGAATATCCCACATGCCACGGAGCAACTAAGCTGGTGCGCCACAACTGCTGAGCCTGCACTCTAGAGCCCACGAGCCACAACTACTGAAGCCCACGAGCCTGGAGCCTGTGCTCCACAACAAAGGAAGCCACTGCAATGAGAAGCCTGTGCACCACAACAAAGAGTAGCCTCCTGCCCCACCCCTCGCTGCAACTAGACAAAGCTCACACGCAGCAATGAAGACCCAATGCAGCCCAAAAAAAAAAAAAAAAAAAAAAAAAAGAGCACATTGCTCTATCTCCTATAAAAAAATTAAAATAAAATAAAGTAAAATAAAATGTACCTGGAAGAATAAAGTTCTCCATACAGCTAAGGTACTTTTGAAAAATAAGCTCAAAATGGAGAATGTGCCCTATACATTAAGATATATTGGGAAGTCATGATAGATAAGAACTGTGTGATGCCCTTGGAAGAAACAGCAAACAAGAAAACAAATCAAACAGGTGGCCCAGAAATAGAGCTGTATACAGATAGAAAGTTGGCACATGAAAGAGATGGAATCATAGTCCAATGGAGGAAGTTGAATTACAGCTTTTGGGGAAACAGTCTCATTTTCAAAAGAGATATGAGACTGGATCTTAACCTAGTGATATCACTTATGTTGTACCCAGTCCTATATAGCTCACCTAATCTTCACAAAAAAATCCACAAGGCATAAACTATTATCCTCATTTTACAGGTGGAAAAACTGAGGTATGAGAGATAAAATGACTAGCCTAAGAAGTACATGGTGGAGCTGGAACTTAAACCCCACAGAAATCATTCTATTAACCATTATGTTATATAATTCCACCTAATGTACAAAACTAAAATAGTTTTAATATTTAAATGTGAAAAATAAAATCTAGAGAGAGTAAAAGAAATTGCAAGGGAATATATTTGTGATTTCAGGGTAAGAGATGAAATAGATCTTTGAAAAATAAAGACGCATACATTGTATGAAGCAAAGGTGATGAATTTAACTATATTAAAATTATAAATTTATTAATATAAAAAATCTGATTTAAAAAAATGGGCAGAAGAGCTGAATAGACATTTTTCCAAAGAAAACATACAGATGGCCAACAGGCATATGAAAAGATGCTCAACTTCACTAGCCATCAGGGAAATGCAAATCAAAACAACAATGAGAGATCACCTCACACATGTCAGAATGGCTATCATAAAAAAGAACAAAACTAACAAGCCTTGGCGAGGATGTGGAGAAAAGGGAACCCTGGTACACTGTTGGTGGGGATGTTAACTGATGTAGCCACTAGAGGGGTGGGGTAGGGAGGGTGCAAGGGAGACACAAGAGGAAGAAGATATGGGGACATATGTATATGTATAGCTGACTCACTTTGTTATAAAGCAGAAACTAACACACCATTGTAAAGCAACTATACTCCAATAAAGATGTTAATAAAAACAAAAACAGGGGCTTCCACGGTGGCGCAGTGGTTGAGAGTCCGCCTGCCGATGCAGGGGACACGGGTTCGTGCCCCACTCCGGGAGAATCCCACATACCGCGGAGCGGCTGGGCCCGTGAGCCATGGCCGCTGGGCCTGCGCGCCCGGAGCCTGTGCTCCGCAGTGGGAGGGGCCACAACAGTGAGAGGCCCGCGTACCACAAAAAAAAAACACAAAAAACAAAAAACAGAACAACCATATAATCCAGTAATTCCACTCCTGGGTACATATCTGAAGAATACAAAAACACTGATTTGAAAAGATGCATGCACCCACATCCAGTGTTTATAACAGCATTGTTTACAATAGCCAAGATATGGAAGCAACCTAAGTGTCCATCAACAGATGAATGAACAAAGATACGTGCCATGTATACACAATGGAACACTGCTCAGCCATAAAAAATGATTAAATTGTGCCATTTGCAACAACATAGATGGACCTGGAGGGTATTATGCTTAGTGAAATAAGTCAGACAAAGACAAATACTGTAATGATATCACTTATAAGTAGAATCTAAAAAATAAGACAAATGAATGAATACAACAAAACAGAAACAGATTCACATATATAGAAAACAATCTAGTGGTTACCAGTGGGAAGAGGGAAGCAAGAGGGGCAAGATACAGACTGGGAATTAGGAAGTGCAGACAACTATGTATAAAATAAACGAGATACAAGGATATATTGTAGGGCATGGGGAATATAGCCAATATTTTATAATAACTTTCAATGGAGCATAATCTATAAAAATATTGAATCACCATGTTGTACACCTGAAATTAACATAATATTGTAAATCAATTATACTTTAATAAAAAATTAGAATTTTATGTACAATAAAGGATACCAAAGTCAGACTGAAAAACAGTTGATGGGTAGAGGACATATACATTATCTAAAACCCAATAAAGGACTCAACATCTGAATACAAAAACTTCTACATCTCTAAAGACACAGAATACTCAATAGAAAAATGAGCGAAGGTCATGATAGGCAATTCATAGAATGGAAAACATGAATAGCAAGAAAGTATATGAAGACCTAACTTTTCTAGAATCAGAGCAATGCAGAATTAAAACACCTTACTTCCTATGAATCCACACATGCCAAATTTCCAGAAGTTAAAATGCAAATTATGCTGTGGAGCAACTACGCCTGCGCACCACAACTACTGAGCCTGCGCTCTAGAGCCTGGGAGCCACAACTACTGAGCCCGCGTGCCTAGAGCCTGTGCTCCGCAACAAGAGAAGCCACTGCAATGAGAAGCCTGCGCACCGCAACGAAGAGTAGACCCCTCTCGCTGCAACTAGAGAGAGCCCGAGTGTAGCAACGAAGACCCAATGCAGCCAAAAATAAATTAATTAATTAATTTTTTAAAATGCAGGTTAACAGCGTGTGGTGACAAAGGATATGGCAAGAGAGAAATTCCAAGTATTGCTGGTGAGGGGAAAATGGTACAGCTATTCTGGGGAGGAATCTGTGAAATAAGGCATATATATGACTTCTACCTCTGCCATTCCACGGCTGCACTGTTACTCTGCACTGTTACTCAAGGGGACATGTGGAAAGAGTGTATTAATGCTTTATAGTGGACATAAAGTGTTGAAAATAGCCTAAGTATGTATCACCAGGGTAATGGATAAGCAAAACATGGTATTAACATATGGTGGAATATTAGACAGTGGCCAGAAGCAATCATTTCTATGGAGCAACACAAATTTTAAAACAATAATTTTGTGTAGAAAAAATAAAAGAATAGGATGTGATTTTTAGTCGATACTACTTTTGCAAAAATTAGAAAATACAAAACAATTCGGTATTTCAAATATATACACATGTTTAAAATAACTATGAAAGGTGAGTTGGGAAATTACATATTAAATGGCCCAAATGGTGCTATATAGGGGAAAATAAAGGAAATAAATCTGGCAGAGGAACGTCGGGGCCAAAACCAATCTTAAAAGTATTAGAAAATAGAGTGACCGTACACACTGATGATAGAGTAACGTGAACTGAGGCATATGGTCCCTTTTGAGTAAATGCCTTAAATACAAACTAAAAAAATAATGTCATGAGATTTACAAGCACTATAAAAATATTTAGCATTATTGCAGTAGACAGTAGAAATACATAACCTTTCAACTTAAATAAAAAAGACTGATGAAATATCATCTTTGTTCCCATGTCATCCATGCTAAGGAAGAAATAATAAATCAGCTTTTAAGGTAGAATTTTTTACAATGAGATAAAAAAACAAACAAAAAGAAACCCTAACTGTTTATCCCATGAAGGGAGAAAAAAACAATTTGAAAAGTCAGAGTAGAACTCTCTGAGGATACTATTTAACATCAATTTTTTTAAAACAGAATTTTAAGAAGCTGGTTTTGAATTGTTTATAGAGTTTCTAATTAGCATGCTGAGGAAATACAGGGTCCATCTTAATCCAGAAGCAAGTAAAAAGTTCTGACTCTTAAAATTCTAGGCTCTAGAGTAGGTGCGTGCTGGTGTGCTGGTGTGTATGTGTGTGTGTGTGTGCACATTTGCTGTGTGTTTTCAATAAACTCAAGAGTACATAAGGGTGTATGTTATTACATTGTAACACTTCTTGAGCAAGTCTAACTGAAGGTCAGTAGCAAACAAGTAGATGCCGCTTGGGTGGCCCCCCAAACTCTCAGGTAATGCGCAGATCTGGCTTGGCAATCATGTTCTGCTTTTAGATATAATGCATTTTTATGTTCTTGTTAGCATTGAAAGACTAACTTGAATATTTTGCAACTGATGAAATGGACAACAGAGCAGTAACCTAGAGTTTATAAGTATTTGGGGCAGTAAAACTTTAGTTATAGATTTAACTTGGATTTTAGTCCTAATTTAACTTGGACTTTCTACAACGCATTTTTTTTCTATAAACTGGAGGTATATACCACCATAATCCTAAAAAACCTGTGACTTTGGGCTTCAGGGGTCTAAGCCTTCTCTCTAAGTGACTGAAAGGTACAACTGGATATTAGACCTGTCCAAAAATTGTCCTTTTCTGTCCTCATATACAAGGGTTCAGCTTGATTTTTGGATAGCTGTCATTAAAAAAAAAAAAAAATGTGCAAAGAGCTAATGCCTTTTGCTACAAGACAAAACAATTTCTCCTGGACATGCAGTAATAGGAGGCAATGCCATGTGCTGGAAGCATGCACATATTTTATGATAGATATTAATCTGGAGGTTAACAGCTAGGTGCTCTGGTTGAAGTAGTTTATTTCAAACATACATATAATGTTAACCCACTTTGTAACAAAACCTTCAACATTTCATATGCAAATTCGTTTTTCTTTCTAGTTTAAGCCCAAGGAAATCCCTATAAGTCTTGTCTCCAAAGAGAAAATATAAAGAATTCGTAAGATTAAAGAGTTCTTATCAATTGTATAAAAAAACTAGAAATGTACTAACTAGACAAAAATGTAGACGTCTAAGAGAACGTCCAACAAATAGAAAAGTAGAGGACTGCACTGAGATTGCAATCCTGAGAAAAATACATTATTTCTAAATGAAAAAGTAAAAGGAGATAGTATAAGTTAAAGCCAGAAGAAAAATTTTAAACCTACAAAAATACGAGTCAATACAAAGTTAAAAACCCATTAATTTTACTATATACCCAAAAGATTCACAAAAGATCTCATGAATATCACAAATTAAAATAAAACAAAAGCCAGAAATATTGTTTTCCCCAAACTGTACTACCACCTGCTTATTGCTTCAGTGGTAAGAAGAAAAATTATCTTCAAATAGTTAAATTGTATACCTACTTATATTTTAACTCTTAGGTGGATCTTGTTATATAATATATATGATCTCTAAAGAAAACTTGTTGATTGTTTATTTTGGCATCTGTTAGGAAATTCCTATTTAATTAGATAAATCTCCTTAGATAACTCTTAAATAAAAATAGATGCAAATATAGTATGTTTCATATCATTCATTTTAGACCTCCAGGAGTTGGAAAAGCTCAACCTGGAGAAGAAACTAGTTTTATTGAGGGAAGAAACTACTTTCCAGTTTAGAAGAGGAGGGATTATCCCATTTCTGTAGAGGAAGCAATCAGGAAGATACAAAAAGAATGATCCTTGCCTAGCGCTAAGGCCAGAACTACTGTGAATATTGTACCAGATCTTGTAAAAACAGCCACTGTGCTGGCACTCACAGGCCCGGGTCATGGTGTGTTCAACAATAAAACTTTGTTCCAAAGGATGGAACTCCTTTGGGCCAAAAAGCTTTCACCTGCATTATTCCATTAACCTCACTGTTTTGTTATGGGAAATGCGTTTATTTTTTGAAATGACATTGAAATATATCCTTAAAAGAACACTTTAGGTCTCAACAAGATTCTCTTCTCTTTCAGCCAACACATTACCTTTTAGAAATCAACAGTCTACTTCTTTCTTTAAATCATCACATTTCAAAGCTGTAGCAGCTAATAAATGTTAATATAATTTTTCCAAAACTGCAATCTCCCTAAATTTCTATGCTGTCTTCTTTATCCTGTCTTTTCAAGGTAAAGGTATCTTTCCAGTTTTCTTAGCATTATCAGGATTATGGATTTTGTTCATTGTTAAAGTTCGTTATTTATGGACATAAGTTAATGTAAATGCAAAAATATCTTGTATTATTCACAAGCTGGCTGACTTAAATCACTCGCTCTTAAAGCAACTTTACTGCTCTCCAATCTGTTCAAATGCACGGAAATATTAATTCAGGATGATGTGGCTTTTCTGCGATGCTTTCTTTTCTGGCTGCAGTCTACATGACAGCGTTATATTTTATCCTTGCTGCTGTTGTTGTTCAATCTATAACATCTCTCTTGAAGACCCCCAAAACAGCTTGTAATTTACTTTTACTTTTGGTGATTCACTGTTTGCAAATTGCCATCTCTGACCATATCCCTCTTCCAGGGGAATTTATGCAGACTCTGCTTTTTTTTTTTCTTCTACATACTGATTTATGCTAACCTGAGCAATTTACCACTTCTACATCCATGTGGTAGCTCAAATAAAATGAGTTCCTGTGTTAATCCCACAGTAAACCTCGGTAATTCTCACATCACAGGAGTTGTAAACGTTATGTTAACAGAAAAAGAATGTTTTTCCCAAAATAGCTACATAACTCTTAAGACTACTCAAATTCCTAAATAATCCTTTTTACAAGACCCCCGCCAACTTTATTTTGATACATTAAACATGTGAAGCCTATTTTAAAAGGTATGTAACAGTGACTTCATCAAAACAGCTTCCTAGTTGTTCTCATAATGTCTTTTTTCTAAAGTTTTCAAACTGTTTTTAAGCCAACTTGAATAGTGATGAATGTGAGCCGCTATCAAAACGCTTAAGAAGCATTCTGCCAGACAAGATGGGCAAAAATGTTCTAGATCTGCTCAATCTGACATTAGAGGTCATGCAACTTGAAAAAATGAAATAACTATTTCCAACACTCATTGAACCCTTCATTTTAAAAATAACTTCAGGGCTATTTCCACACTCTACATTTAGTAATACAATTTTTTTAAAAAGGATGTTAGGCTCGGTGAAATCAGAAACTGATCTGCCACTTAAAGCTGGTGAGTCTATTCTTAATGGGCCTCTGGTAGCTTTGGGATACTGACGATAGCAGTTTGATTTAAGAACTTCACTAAAAAGAATGACATCCGAAAAGGACTGCTGGGGAAGACAGGGGAGAGAAGACCGGAGTCTCCTGAGAAGAAAAAGAGAAACGATTTAAATAAAGTCGCTAAGGAGGAAGGAGGTGGTGAGACGCGTAGACAGAAGGGCGAGAAAGAAGATTTAACGAAGAAGTGAAATGGAGCGCAGAGGAAGGCAGAAGCTAATGAGGAAACAGATGGGAAAAGGTAGTGTTTTCAAACGGGCATGCACCAGGAAGGGACGAGTTACCGCCTGGAGTAGCCCCAGTGCTTTCAGGTGAAAGAGATGCTCGCAGAGAACAGGGACAAGCAGTTTACTTCCAGGCTTTGGGGCAAACTAAAATTCCCTGCCCCGAGCCTCTCCCAGCCTCGGCCGAGCGCGGAGGCGGCGGCTGGGGAAGGGGCCTAGCCAGGAGCCAGGCCCGGCGTCCCGCTCCTCTGGGCTCCGCGGCCGAGGGAAAGAGGCGAGGATTAAGCGGGGAGAGGTCCCGGCCGCAGCTCGGCGGCACCCCGAAAACGGTCCGGGGCCTCGGCGGTGCCCGCGAGCCGTTCCCCCTGCGGCGGGGCGCCCAGCGGCCTTACCTGGGGCGAGCGAGGGAGGCGAGGTCTAGGGCGTCCGCTCGCGCCCGCCGCAGAACCCCTCTGCTGCACTCAGCCCAGGCTTCCAAAGGAGGCGCGACCCTGGCTCAGCCGCCGCTTCCCCCTCGGGGTCTTGGCCACCGCCTCCGCCGCCTCCGGGGCTGTTTACACCGTTGGGCCCCGCACGCCGCCGCCGCTGCCGCCTTCTCTCCACCCTAGCGCCGTTGCCGATTCGGTCGCCGCCACCTCCTCTGCCGCAGCCTCGTCTCTCTGGAGCATCTTCCAGCCACCGAACCCTGAGAAACAGAGACTCCAGCCGCGCCGGCAGGAAACTCCCCCGCAACTGCTAGGGGGACGAAGCGGTCAGAACACCGGCGGCTTTTCCGCCATTGAGCAGCAGCCGCTCCGCTCCTTCTGCCTATGCAGACTCTTAACCCATAATTGCTTTACTCTTTACCTCTATTTCTGGGTTCTTAAATTAACTGTTACATCAGTGTTCTTCATTACTCAAATTATTTTTTCTTAGGAACTTTTCCTGGAAGTAAGTTCATGCTATTTTTGACAAGCAAACATTTGACTTCTGAAAGAATTCTTACAGAAATGGGTTTATATCCCAAATGCACCACCAAAAATCTTTGTGACCTTGCATAAACGTCCCTTACCATTTCAGGTGCTATCTTTGCTTGACTCCAAAGTGAACTGATTAAAACTATGAGCATCTAGCTGTTATGTACTTTTGTCTCAGTTTGGTCAATGAAACTCTCAAAAATCCATCAGATTTTCATTATTTTTATCATTAGCCTGTTTGTATAAAATAAGTTACCATTTATGGAGCCAGTGTTCTCCTTTATTCCGGCATCCAATCATTGTAAATATTTCTCATGGACACATTCTTAGAAGGCCTATGAATAACCTGGCCTCTTACTGATTCTCCCTTTTGGAGTCTTCCTAGCCAGACTTCCCCAATAACTTTCAGAGAGACTTTTCCCCCTTTCCGGGTCTTCTTTTTGACTTCTATACACCATAGAACTTTGAAAAGTCATCACACCAATACTAATATTACCACATACCCTCCAAAAAGCTCCAAGCTGTTTATGCCTATTCATTAAGTTAATACTTTATCAAAACTTGTCCAATTGAGTAGTTTTAGCACAGATATTTTACACATTTTAGCACAGACATGCTCTGTTTAAGGCTGACAGATCCATTAGGAATTAACTTTCTGGTACATTTTCCCTCTGACATTTTCCTCACAACTGCGTTTCCTCATAACTGAGCCATCAGTTATCTCTTGCCTATAGAAAGGCAGATAAAAGAAAGCTAAGTGAGAAAAGATATGTAAATAGACTAGCACAATATTGGACACATAATAAGTATTCAATAAATGATAGCAAGTATTCTTACCCTTATCCTCACATTAGTTGATATGTATTAAAAACTGATTACTGGACTCAACTCTTACTTCCATTTCTCATTAGATCCTCACAGAAACCTTGGAGGAAGCGAGGTTTTATCCCCATTTTACAGGTTGGGAGACTGCAGCCTAGAGGGCTTAAGTACCTTAACTGAAGTCATATAGTCAAGAAATAAGCCTGTATTTGTCACAATCACTTGCCCATGCTTTGACGTGACACCACCACCCATCATTTACCCAGCTTCACCAAGGTACTACTAAATTTTTTACTCTTATTCTCCTCTCTTTGCTTCATACTACCATTGCCACCAACCCAGTCAAATTCACTTTTAATTTTCCAATGTTAGTGAAGGGAGTAGAAGGTGAAATTGAGGTTAAAGGAGGAAACTTTAATGTTATTCAAGGATGACTTCATCTTAACTTCCAGCCTTCGTCTACCCATTCTCTGCTCCAGTCACACGCAGAGTATTTGCTATCTCTTCCGTAAGTCTTGACTTTTCTTGTCTTTATGCCACTTTTCTTTTCTCCATTTGCAATGAATCTCCCTTTCCCTTGGTTCTTCACCATTTCTTACTCCATACTCTCCATTACAATTCAAATCTACCTTTAAAGTCCAACTCATATACCAGTTCTGTCCTGCAGTCTCCTGGATCTGCCAAGTCAGAACTAACCACTTGCTCCTCCGTGCTCCTGCGATGGCAATGATGTTAGAAGGGCGAGTGATTTTACAGCTCGCTCACCACCTGCGGGAAATATGTCCTATTTGCCCTTCCACATCCTTTCTCCACCCAACTCTATATGGATGGCTTGCATGGCCTATCTTAGTAAGTGTCCTTGCTCTGGCTTCTGTTTGGCTCACCAATGAAGAGTACCAATAGAACATTGTAGGGAACGAAGGAGGGGAGTGAAGTTAGGGTATTAATTCTTGCCAAATTGTTGGGAGTTGGCTGCATCCCCCAGCTAACATATAGTGCTTCTCTGTGGGGCGTCACAGCATCTTTGGGGAGGACTCTCTCTCCAGCAAGCCTTCCTTTCTCTTTCATCTCCTATAAAGTAGCCACACTTTTACTGAACCCAGGGCACTACACTATCTCTTGACTCTCTACATTGGGCTCAATTTATCCTTATTGATGTACCCCTGATTTCCTGCTGAGACCCTGTCTGATGAACTTCGTAATATGCTCTTCTAAGCTGTTAATTTTACAAACCACATTATTACACTTATTAGAAGAATGTCTTCAGGATGTGTCAGTAAGCTCTGATTGGTGATAATGGTAAACAGCTAGAATTTATGGAACATAAAGCATGCTTTGGTTACTCTCTTGAGTACACCGTGTGCATTATTCTAATTAATTTAAATCACTATTAGCTAAGCAAGGCACACAGATGCTAAGAGGTTCCCAGAAGTAACTTGCTCATGGTCACTCCAGTGTCTCAGTAGTGTTTAGGACTCAGATCTGTCCAAAGCCTAAACCTTAAGTTCTAGGTCTAAGCAGTGGGTCTCAAACTTGAGTATGCATCAGCATCACCAAGAGACCTTGCTGAAACAGGTAGTGGGCCCCACCCCCAGAGTGTCCGAGTCTGTAGGTCTGGAGCAGGGCCCAAGACTTTCACTTCTAAAAATTCCTACGTGCAGCTGATGTGCTGGTCTGGGTTACCAGACTTTGAGAACCACTAGTCCAGGCATTTTAGGTCCAGAATTTCAGGTGTTAGAATAATTTTCTGGTGATAAATGTCGAAAAAAAAAGCACTGCATTTTCCTGTTTGTAAGGAGGTAATAAATTCAATCTTAAAGAGTCAATAATGGGGCTAAGTATTTAAGAAAGAAGAGTTATTCTCCAGGAAGATGGGAGGAGATGGACATTCTAAGGACAGGAATGCCCTTTCAGGAAACTTGCAAAGGGAACAGAAAAATAACATAGTAAGATTCTGCTATCCAGTGTTCACAGAACATGAGTGGGATACTCTTGACTGTAAAATGAGAAGCCAACTTTTGCTCACCATATACATACCTTACTCAGTACAAATGTTTATTAAGAATCTCCAAAAGCTAGACACTAGGCATCAGGGCTACACTGATAGAGCAGATAAAGTGCCTGGCCTCAGGGAGCTTGTGCTTCAGATGATGTACATCAGCTAGATAGAATGAATGATGGATACTATATTGGGTTCACACTTCGTCTCAAGAAAAAAATATATCCATAGACGTGATCCAGGAGTCAAATGGCAAAAGACCTAGCCTCAAAGTGAGTGTTAATTTCATTAAATGGTAGGTAAAAATTATTTTATATGCCGAGATAGGCTCTGCTTAAAAGACACACTATTCCTCCAAACGTATTATACAAGGCAGCTTATGAACCTGTGACTTTTTCTAGGAGAAATGTTGCCTTCTTTCCCAAGAAGGGAGCGGTAGGGGTCGGGGTGGAAATAGTTTCATCATCAGAGGCACAGTCTCACTACTAGTGCTCAGCTCCAATTCACAACCTTCTGAATGGTTTCCAGACTAAGTCATTTAGCAAAGTGATGAAGAAAAAATGGCCCATTAATCTTATGATGCGTGTTATAACTTAACTCTGGGTTTAGCATAGGAAAAATATTATTTGCATTGATTAGAAATATGCTTTATGGCTGCATATATTATTCACTCTGAACATTCTAAAATTATTAGCTGGGTTGACATGATGAACTGCACAGGAGTACTTCTAGATGACATCTCAATGTCATCTGTTACTCACATCATATAGGTCTAGGAATCAATATGTATTTTACTCAATATGAGATCTTATTCCAAACACCAAAATATGCCTGTTTTTATTCGATGGTCATCATCATGAAACTACCAGCTAAACATCATTTAGAAAATTCAAAGCAAGTAAATTACTGTATTAACTGTCCAACTATGATTATGACTTTCCTCCACTTAGAGCTGAACCTAATATAATGATCTGGTCAGTCTGACTAGGAGGATTTATTCATTAATTTACTCAAATGTTCTGAGGTATATTTTGAAGGACTTAAATTATGGTCTGCTTTGTAGGATCCAACAGTAAGGGTGCAGGTTTATCTCTTACAAGCTCTGTGACCTTGCCCAAGTGACTTAGCATCTCTGAGCCTCACTTTCCTAATCTGTAAAATGGAAACAATAATAGAACCCAAGTTGTAAAGCTGAAGGAAAAAAAAGTAATATGGTAATGTATTTTGGCACAAAAGAGCAGTTACGCTGATGGTCATTATTTGTGAATACTGTTGCTAAGATTATTGAAAACCTGTTGTGTGTTAGGTGCTGTTCAAGGACTAGAATTTTAAGACTGTTCTTCACCTTTATCCCAGTTTTACCTGCAAAGTTCTGCCATGCACTGGAAAAACATACTGGTATTTCTAGGGAAGGGGACCACTCAGGTGACATTTTTGTTTCACCAGGTATATAAAGTATACAACGGTTATAGTGTATCTTTTAAGTCCTTTGGACGTCTAGTTACCTTTCACTAGAGTGATTCTAGTAGATCCTGATAGATACCTGAGACAAGGTCAGGTCAGTGATGTTGGTACCTTTTCTGGCTTAAGAGCATAGGGCAGAAACACAGGAAGAGAGGTCTTCCTTTTCTACTCCTGTTACTAAGAACCCTCTCGAATAATGACAATCTGAAACAGATCACTACATTGTTGCATGTTGTAGAATCAAAGCAGTGTACAAAGCAAAGAGCACTGGCCTCCATTATACTTGCATTTCACTCGAGATTCACTTTTCTAGACCGTGGAGAAAGCAGATGTTCCAACACTTTCCAGGTACTGGAATATTACAAGCTGGCAATCTCCACCACTGCATGTTTGATTACACTATTCCCTGCAAATGGAATGCTGTTCCATCAAGGTCAGATTGACCAGTGCAAATACCCGATTTTATCGTACGGTCAGAACCAAATTAACTTACTGAAATTCTGCCCAGCTCAGGGTCTACCTTCTCTGTGAAACCTCCTGTGAGATCCCAAGTTACAAACAACTCTATCTTCTTCAGAAGACATTGTATACTATATAAATAGTAATTTACATATAAATATATGTATATGTGTGTGTATTTCTTTGTTACATTAAGTTATAACTCCTGTGGTTTCTCTTCTTAACTAAACTGGACCCCCTTATCATCACAGTGGCCATGTACATCATTGTATCCTCCAAAAAATCCAGATAATAATATCATGGATTCAGTATATAGTTGTTTAATAGAAAACAATTAACTAACCACTGCAGAATACTAGTGTCTCTCAAGGTGTGTTCAGTGGATCATAAATCCTATGAGACAGTCCATGAAGGAAAAGATTTCAAATAAATTTGGGATCTGTTGTCCACTACATCTCCTTATCAGAGACTCATAATTCACAAGACTCGTAAAAAGCTCTGTAGCAAAGAAACTGTTGACTTAGTTTGACCCAGTATTTCTCTTACAAGAGTATCAGTTCTGGAGGTCAAGGACATTCTCCACCTCTAATACAACATCTCTACTGCCTAGTAGAGTGCCTGGCACTTAGTAGACACCTAATAAATATTTGAATAAGTTTCAACATACATTCCCCTTTTAAGCTATAGAAGAAAAACACAGTATATAGTAGATTTAGATTTACTTGGGGAGAATAATAATATGAATAGATAAATTTACACAAATCATTTTGAAGTATATATATTTGATAATACTTTTTTCCACAAATCTACACAATTGCACATTTAGTGGTGATAGTACACGAACTACATTTGCTTCTGAAAACTTGCTAAGAAGGATGGCTACTAAAAACTACAACTTGAACCCAAAACAATTGATTTAGTTCATTGGTCCCCACTCCTTAGCAGTTTTAATATAGAAGAAAATAGACGCATATATTTCTTTTCTGCCATAATATGACATCGTATAAGGAATGTGATTTTATTAGCTAGAAATAAGATTTGCTTTTGTTATTTTAGTACATTTGATCACGTAAGAATAATTCTAGATTTTTTCCCCTCCTGTGACTCTCATAGCATCCCCATCTAAAATAGGCTTTGGAGATTTAGATCAAATGTCATATCAATTGTCCTAGACTGCTTACTATGTGCTTTCACTATAGATTTTAATGTCAATAGAGAAAGGAGAAGGAAAAGTCAGAGGGAAATGAAACAGGTGTATGCAACACCCCTCTCTACTACCGACATTTCTCAGAATTCTGGGGGAAGTTGCATCTATAAGTGGAAAGTTTTTCACCATGGAACTCACGGTGGTTGAACTTCTCATGAAGAATTTTTTTTTCACTACTGAAGAAAAATATGTTTGATTTTACCATAACTGAGGTTTGCCCTCAAGACTACTGTTTACCTAATGGAAGGGACTCCTATGCATGGAGGAAAAAGTGCACCATTTGAAGGAAAAGCTAAAGGAGTGGTATTCAGGTAGCTCCTCATTCCACCAATGAAAACATACACATAGATTTTCCACTTTACACCTCATTTTCCACCTTATTTTCATGATTTTGAAATGAATATGTAGGGTCTGATGAGTTTGTCAATAGTCTATAATTATTAGTGTTATTAAAATAGAATACAAATGATAAGCCATATGTAAAAATGCTGTGTGAATAAACTGCTATACCCCAAATAATACAAATGAGTGAATGGCAGTAAATGCTAAGAGGGATTAACAACATAAAGGATATTAAAAAAATGATGACCGTATTTCATATTTATGTGTCTTTTTCTCTCTCACTCTTTTTTTTTTTTTTGCGGTCCGCGGGCCTCTCACTGTTGTGGCCTCTCCCGTTGCGGAGCACAGGCTCCGGACGCGCAAGCTCAGTGGCCATGGCTCACGGGCCCAGCCGCTCCGCGGCATGTGGGATCTTCCCGGACCGGGGCACGAACCCGCGTCCCCTGCATCGGCAGGCAGAACACTCAACCACTGCGCCACCAGGGAAGCCCTTCTCTCTCACTCTTACTCAACTCCTAAATAACTAAGAGAATATGCTCACAAATGGTAAGCATGTTTTGGATGTTCGATGTGTGTTTGTGGGAAAGAACAAAAAAAAAACTGCCTCAATTAGGTCAAATATCATACAAGAGATGAATGAGATTAGAGATGGGATTGGGATTTGTGTTAGTTACTCAATAGCTAACCAATCACAGATATGACAGTGTAGTGCAATATGCAAATATACTTTAAACAACTTCTCTTAAGTTATCTACTGTCTGTAAAGACAATCACACTCAACTGCTCTGCACTTAACCCCAGAGCTTCTGAGTTAGAATCTGTTAGAAACAGGTACACGTTTCATTGCTTTGGCAACATTTACATGGCTCTGCATCAGGCAATACAACTGCTAAGATCACACTCTGGGAATTCAGGAAAGGCTAGTGTCCAGTTCTGGTCGTTCTACCACCCAACTGTGATCTAGGGTAAATTCCTGATGAAAAAAAAAAGAAAAAGAAAAACCCTGAAGATGCTGAAACAGTATTTCCTACTTCACAGGGTCGTCATGGGGATAAAAGGTCATTAGGATAAAGTGCCTCTCACCCAGGAAACACTGATAAATGCTACTGATGCTACCATCATCATCATCATGACTGATCAAGAACATATTGCCACATGGAAATTCAACATTCCCTGGGCCATTCACAACTTTCCTTTAAAGGACTCATATTCTATGTGGGGTCTTAACACCTTCAAGTAACAGAAAATACAAGTCTTTACGCCTTTTTTTCTGTAGTTAATTTTGGCATCTTTCACCTCTGTCCACTTAAGTGTTGGTTTAGCATATTCTTGTCACACAAAGAAGCTACTTCCCAAAGAGAGGAACAATGTGTCAAGTGACAAAGACATTGAGTGAAGTCTTTCACATCCTAGATTGTCCACGGTACAGCTCAGCTGGTCTCTGGGTTGGAAGGCCTGGGTCTACTTTGCTCGTCTGTTACAGGGGAAGGGACATGGTCCTTAGCATGTGGTCTGTGAAACAGAGGCAGCTGCGGGTAGAATTATAACACAAGCAGAACTGGCTTCAATTCTTGCTTCTTAGGTCTTTTTCTTCTTGTTCAGCTGTTCAAGGAACTTGCCTGCCCTCTGTCCCTGCCAGGACGATGTTACATCTGCCTGGATAAGTAGGTCACCATTGTATATCAGGAAAGGTCTTATTTGTAATCATCAGGAACCAGATACGGCTAATTTGAGCAGAAAAGGAAACTTTTGGAAGTTTATGGTTAGGTCTCAGTAACTAGAAGCAGACTAAACAACCGAAAGCCAAGGCTATGCTATTGCAATTATAGGATCAGGCCAAAGTGATGTTATAAGTCCTAGCTGGCCTTGCTACCAAGCAGGAACAGGAAACAGGAGGTTGACCCAGCACTGCTGGCCTTGCTTCTTTACATCATTTATTTGTAATTCAAAATCCAAGAGAGGGGTGCAGTTGGCCAACCTGAGGTCGCCCGACTGTTTTCCATCTGTAAGGGAGACTGAGCATGTGAGTAAACAGTGTATCTGACATGTTCAGCTTGTATAACGAGAGGAAGGCTCTGTTTCACACCAAGACCCACAAAGTGGAAAATTCCCCAAAGAGAAAGGAATTTCAGATCAGATGCTTGGAAAGTTAAAAACAACAACAACAAACAAATGCAGATGTGGAATTAAAGACATGGAGTCATTAAGAACCTATATGTGGAGTGATTCAGACCTGAGTTCACATCTGGAGCAAGCTACTCAATCTTGCTGAGCTTCAATTTTCTTTAAAGGAAACAACGTGGAAGATGATATCCACATGTAACCTGTGGTACACATGAAGGAGGGTAGTACAGTATATGATGCCTGGCACATCCTATGCATTTTCTAAAACTACTAGTAGTACTATTATTATTGTTACTTATTATACAATTTATTGTAGAAATTAACAGGGAGAGTATTAATAAATGTTAATACAGTGCTAAGTGTCACATTTATGATCTCAACTAATTATTTGTTGATTCAACAAACATTCCACATATCAGAAAATAACCTGTTAGTATATATATATATATATATATATTTTTTTTTTTTAACAGAAGAAAAGAAACCCTGAGGCTTAGAAAGTGTAAACAATGTACCAAAAGTCACTCATTTAAGAGGTTATGGAATATTATTCACCCTTAAAAAAAATGAAGGAGATCCTTTCATTTGTGACAATATAGATGAAACAGGAGTGCATTATGCTGATGAAATAAGCCAGACAGGATAAATACGAATGATATCATTTATATAGGGAATCTAAAAAGAAGAAAAGCCACACTCATAGAAACAGAGTAGAAAACTGGTTGCCAGGGGCTGGGGTGTGGGTGGGGAAAAGGGGGGAAGACTGGGAAAAGGGTACAAACTTTCAGCTGCAGGATGAATAAGGTCTGAGGATCTACTGTATAACATAGTTACTACAGTCAATAATACTGTATTGTATAACTAACATTTTCTGACAGAATAGAACTTAAATGTTCTCACCAAAAAAAGAAAAAAAGGAAAAAGGTGTCATGAGCTGTTAGATGTATTAATTAATGTGATGGGAAGGATCCTTTTACAACAGATATGTATATCAAATCATCATGATATACTCTTTGACTATCTTACAATTTTGTCAATTATACCTCAATAAAACAGAAAAAAAAGAGGTAATAAAGATGAGACTCCAATCCAGGATTATCCAGCTCAAAAAACTACACTCTTAACCATTACAATATAGTATCCATCCATATGTTGTAACTGTAAAATGCTTAACACAAAGGAAACGTTAAATAAATGGTATTTATTCTAACTCTAATGCTTACTAGATATTAGTTATGTGGTATGCTTTACATCTAAGTACAAGGGTATACGGTGCAAATTCTTGCTACAGAACATAAAAGCCCCTGTGGTACCCTGTAGGATAAACACAGTACCTGTAAATCTCTCATCTCTCAACCCAGAGTCTCCTCAAGTTGGAGGTCTTTACCCCCTTTATAATGTGGGAATAATGCCTTTCCCACATTTGCACTGGGCATGAAAATCCATACTTCCAGGTGTATACTGAACCTCCACTTAGCTCCTCGTCACCTTGGAATCACCAGACCAAAGATCATTTATTCCATTAATATAAATGATGTAGGGATAGAAGTACAGAATATACAGAGAGTGTTGGAGGAATCCAAACAACAAGTCCTCCACTCTCAAAACAAATTTTAGAGTTCCAAAAGTAAAGAGCAATGTTTGGAAATAAAACTAAAAATGAAACTAACATCTACAATTAGCCAAGTATTTGTTATGGGCCAGGCTACTTACTAGGCACTTGATAAACATTACAGCTCATCTTCCTGCAGTCCTTCAAAGTATATAATATTGTTTCTATTTCATAGAGAAGAAAATTGTATCTAAGCAGGTTAGTGATTAGCCCAAGACCACAGGGCTAGGCTGTAAGAAAAGAAGGCCAAGTTTCAGTGGTCAAAATGGTGATGGATGTTATAACTAGAAGATTACGGCTAATCAAATAAAAATATTCAAAACGGTCCTAATGTATTATTAGGATTTCTTTAGAATAACTTGGGTGCCTTAGTGAATACAGTAGTGGTAGGCACTACAGTCTCTTTAATTTGCTAATCATACAAATCTACTTTAACATTCTTGGTGACAAGGAGCTAACTACCGATAAGACAGCTTCTTCAGTTTTGGGGCTACTCCAGGGTGAAATGCCGGAATGTCTTACTGCCTGCAATGTTACCTAGTTCTACCAGGGGGAATAAAGCAGAACAAGCAGCCACTGTTCTTGACAAATGGATACAGTTTCAGTTTTTCAAAATATGAGTGTCAGATTCATTCATTGTATCAGATAGATCTGTCAAATGGCTTTGCCCATTTACTAATGGATGGCACACTGCAGACACACGTTGGGTCAAAGGACTCAATGTCACCTCATTGATACTGTCATCAATATAATTTGTATTGGCATTTTGTCTCACCCTGACTTTAAGGACTATGTGAGGAGATCCAAGTCTCCAGACCATGGACTGATCACCTCTGCTTGACACAGTATTCTCTGCTCATTTCCAGAGGGGACCAAGGATGAGCTCTTGTACTTCTGAGTCTATTCACCCTACCTGGCAACACATACTACCTGGGCTGATTGGATCAAGCAGGAGCCCCAGAGTTTAAATTTCCAGCTGCATTGGAGGAAACAGAGGCTATGCCCCAATCCCATAACCCCTCACTTCTTACTGCTAGCCTATCCTAGGCTGTTCTTGCTGATAGGAGTACTTCATGCTAAAAATTAATTTTGCTTACCTGATGGCAGTCACACAACCTCAAATGCCATTTTTATAAATAAGGCAACCACCAATGGAGTGTGATTTAGGGTTTTTTCTTCTGTAGACCCTGCCTACCCTATAAAATCTCCCATTACTGCATCATGGAGACTATAATCCCTTTCCGAGGGAATAGATTCTTTCCAACCATAAGATGAAATAAGAACTTACATTTCTGTACTGCCCAAAAGGAAATAAACTGATTACAAAATGCAGGAGAATGACTGATTTTCCACATTTGTTGTGTTCATTAAAGGGTTTTTGAATAGACTTGACAGTATTAAAGAAGTTCAACACACACAAAATAAAAATTAATAAATGAAGAGAAAAAATTGCATTTACAACAAACAAAATAAACACATTGATATAAAAGGCTGTTATACATCGATGAAAAATGGATGTCATAAAGTCACAAACTAAAAAGTATTAACAGCCAATAAAGATATGAAAATATGTTCAACCTTGCTATTATTAATCAAAGAAATACAAATAAAATAATTCAGGTGTCATATTTTACTGACTAGAATGACAAAGTTTTAAAAAACTTGATAATACCGGTATTGATATTGATAATACTGGCACTGATGAGTGTGTGTAAGAAACCACACTGGATGTTAAATTCTTGGTAGAAATAAAAAGCACGGTAACCTTTCTGGAAGACAATATGTCAGTATGTACCAGAACTGACAACCAGCCATTCAAGTTCTAGAAGTCCATTCTAAGGAAATAAACAAATGCTCAAAGACATGAACAAGGATGCTTGTCTCATTGCTTAGCAAAGCAAAACAGGAATAATCTAAATGTTGAACAGTAGGGACTGGTTAAATAAATAATAGAATGCTGTTCAACCATTAAAAATGATGCTGCAGATTTTTATTAGGTGATGAGTAATCATACTTATATTACTAAATAAAAATGTTATAGAACTGTTTTGTAGTTTGATATAATAATTAAAGGTATTTTACACTTGCATTGTATTTATATGCACCCCGTCACAAAGAAGTTTCCAAAGATACCCTCAAAAATGTTACAGAGATGATTTATCAGAAATGGGATTTTGAGTTATTCTTCCTTTTTTCTTTAAATCCTTTCAATTTTGGAGTTTCTGCAATGAGCCTGTATTATTTTTACAATTAAAAATATTTAAATTTACAACAAAAGGATCTAAATTCCTCCACTTTTCCATTTATTTTCCACCCTGACTCAGGGCATTTGTGTAAAAAAAAAAAATCAGCTTATTTTCTCTTTTGTATCAATCTAAATTTACTTTTCATAAGTTAACTATTTTAGTCTGGCAAAAGTTTCACACAGGAAAATTGTTAAGGTCTGAGTATTCTATTACCTTTAAAAGCACTGGAAACTTTGAAATTCTTTCTTTCAGAATTTTCATATAATACTGAAAGGCGGGGGGGAGGTAGCAAAATGAAGGGAAATAGTAGTAGTCAACTTCAATTAAGAAAAAGCAACAAGAGGCAGTTTGTACTCTTTTGGTACGGCAGAAGCCCCATGTGTCAACTCATGCTAAAAAATGTATATATACACACACATATATATGTTTGTGTGTATTATATGTATATGTGACACACACACATAATTAATCCACAGTCTTAGGCTAATCACTCATTGTGGCAGAAACAACGAGCTGTTGACTACACTTTAATTAGCTCCTCCAGCCTGTAGAGGCATCACTAGGACCAAGATAGGAACAACATTCTCCATCTCTGCTTACATCTGGGTATGGTTCTATCCCAAAGAACGTGACCAGAGGTGACCTGAAGAGTTTATGTCTGAAGGAGAACGAGTTGATAATTGTAGCTTGCAGCTTCCTCTCTCCTTTCCTTTTTAGGACAAACGTAGAGCCACTTGATGAAGGTGGTGGGTCCCTGAATAACTGAGCAGAAAACTGACCCTCAGACCACCAAAGTCCATACTACACTCCTGAGTGAGTGAGAAATGAACTGTCCATGTGTTGCTCCACTGAGGTTTAAGGTTTATTATTTAGTGTTTAACTAACGCATTTTTTCTTTAAACCTCAGTTGCCTTCTCTGTAAAATAAAGTCTTTGAAAAGGATCCACTGGAAGTTTTTTCCATTGCTTATGTTTTTATCTTAGTTTTTAATTCTCAGAAACATTGCGCGCATTTTACCTTCTAAGTTAGTAAGTCTACTTTTTTTCCCACAAAGACGGGTTCTTCAAGTTATGGAGAAGTCATAGCAGACTGTTGCTTCAGTTTAAGATACGCATTCACATATGAGATGAGAAGGGTGAGGACCCAGAGAAACGCCTTTGACAGAGGGGAGTGAGAGCATACTGAAGAATGTTTAGTAATAAAGAATTCAGATGGGAGAAACGGATGGGTTACATCTAACAGATTTGCTCAAAGGAATTCTGGAAAGGCAAATATGTGAAAATGTATAGCAAAGACATGAAATGCCTTTTGGTCCCTAAATGGATTTCATTTCAAAGACGTGCATATTGCAAATACATGTACCATAACACTTCTCTGTCCACTTCTAGAATTTTCTAAAGCCTGACAGAACATCTGCAGAGAGAGGATGTCATTCCAAGATAATCGACTGCGAGTTACTAAATTAAGATAAAAATGTCCTTAACCTTGAACAGTTTTTAAAGAGATTTTAGAAGAAAGGAGCCCTCCAGGGGGTTGTATAACTATATAATTGTACCCTTTCTAAAAGGCTATTTACAGATACATAATGTTTCCCCTCCATTCTTTAAAGTAAAATATAGGATAAAAAAAAATAGTTTGGGGATAGTATTTGTTTGGGACAGTAGGCACTGCTAATCAGTACCACTCTCTCCTTATTCCTTACTATCAGAGCCCTGGTTTAGGAGACCCCATTATCCTTAAGGCTAAGGTGGCCAGTCTAAAATCCGAGCTGATGAGATCTAAGTGCAAGTCTGCTGACCATCTGTGGTAAAAAATTTGCTCTCTGAGTTAGACACTGCCTTTTTTTTCTTACTTAATTTCTTTTTTTTTTCCTTTTCTTTCTTCCTGCCCAAATTGTTGGAACACTATTGGAGATTCTGGGGTCACTTTGAAGCTATGTGGACGTGCTAGAGATGTGGAAGCTGGAAGAGCGAAGCAACCCAGTCCCCTGGTGATGCCCTTCAGCAGCTGGACTAACGCTAGAGGGACTATCTCCAAACTTCCTGCTACCCGTGGAAAGTAAGGTAAATCACTCATTCACTTTCTGTTACCTACTAACTGATCCAGAACTCTAACCTCAGGGTTCTAGAACCCTTCTCAGTATCCCATAGCCATACTCATGTTCCGGACTCCTGATCATCAGACTTGCTTATAGCAGATGTATGGGGAGGGTGGGCTCTTCTGGAAGCCCTCGTACTTCCTCCCCTACCCCCACCACACACAAATAATGATCTTTATGTCCACTCATCCTTCTATCTACACTCAGAGGCCAGGGCCCCCAGGAAGGCTTCACTGACAACCCTTTACTCCTCTCTACATGCAGAAAGGGTAGAGGTGTGGGCTCTGGAATCAGACTTCCTAGACCTGAATTCTTAATCTGTTACTTACCAGTTTAGGACGTGGGCAAAGTAGTTACCTTCTCTGGACACCCCTGTAAAAGAGGAACACTAAGTAGCACCTATGTACCTTACTGAAAGGATTAAATGAGCAAATGCAGGTAAAGTTCTTGTAATTTTTTCTTGGGTCAATCAATTCTAGCTGCTATTGTTACCTTTGACTAATTTAGGGCAGGGTCCCTTTGCCCTCCTTTGGTTCTCTGGGCCCGTCTCATTCACAACACACACAACCGCATACTGCAGAGTTTTGAAAGGTGGTTCTCAAAATGTGGTCCCTGGGCCAGCAATATCAGCCACACCTGGGAACTGGTTAGAACTCTGGCACTGGAGCCCAGCAATCTGTGTTTTAACAATATTCTCAGGCAAATCTGATGCACACTAAAGGTTGACGACAACTGAGAACATCTGTCTCAGACTCTCCTGGAGGCATTCACCAAAAATAGTGTTACAGGACCTTACACCTGACCAGCTGGAGAAGGGGTCTAGTAATTGCCCTGGTTATCATGCTTGTCATGATTTTTCAGCACATAAATGTTTGAGAATCACTGCCATTTTGAATGTGTGTTTCACTTGTCTGTTTTTCCAGTGGACTTTACTTCCTTACAAGGAAGGTTTGTGAAGATTTGTTGCTGTTGTTTGCATTATTAGTTTTATTATGCTAATTCTAAAATCTCTGGTGCATAGTGCAATCTCAGGCAGGAAGTAGTGGCTCATTAAAACAGGTATCCCAAAAGTCTTAGTAGAACTTCAAGATTAATTCCTTCAGGAAGAGGTAAAATTGTCATTAGATGCAGATGATATGATACTATATATAGAAAACCCTAAAGACTCTACATGAAAACTACTACAACTGATAAACGAATTCAGCAAGGTAGCAGAATACAAGATTAACATACAGAAATTGGTTGCATTTCTTTATACCAACAATGAAATATCGGAAAGGGAATGTAAAAAAACAATGCCTTTTAAAATCACAACCCCAAAAATAAAATACTTAGGAATAAACCTCACCAAGAAGGCAAAAGACTTATACGCTGAGAACTGTAAGACATTAATAAAGGAAAGTGAAGATGATTCAAAGAAATGGAAAGACATCTCATGTTCTTGGGTTGGAGGAATTAATATTGTTAAAATGCTCATACTACCCAAAGCAATCTACAGATTTAATGCGATCCCTATCAAATTATCCATGACATTTTTCACGCAATTAGAACAAATAATCCTAAAATTCATACAGAACCATAAAAGACCCAGAATTGCCAAAGCAATCCTGAAGAAAAAGAACAACGTTGGAGGCATAGCCACCCCAGACTCAGACAGTACTCCAAAGTCACATAATCAAAACAGCATGGTATTGGCACAAAAACAGACATATGGATCAATGGAACAGAATACAGAGCCCAGAAATAAACCCACACACCTCAGTTAATCTTTGACAATTAATCTTTGACAAAGGAGGCAAGAATATATAATGGGAAAGAGACAGGCTCTTCCGCAAGTGGTGTTGGTAAAGTTGGACAGCCTTATATAAACCAGTGAAGTTAGAACACATCCTTTCACCATACACAAAAATAAACTCAAAATGTCTTAAAGACTTAAACATAAGACATGACACCATAAAACGTCTAGAAGAGAACACAGGCAAAATATTCTCTGACATAAATCATACCAATGTTTTCTTAGGTCAGTCTCTCAAGACAATAGAAATAAAAATGAAAATAAACAAAGGGGACCGAATCAAACTTACAAGCTTTTGCACAGCAAAAGAAACCATAAACAAAATGAAAAGACAACCTACAGAATGGGAGAAAATATTTGCAAATGATGCGACCAGCAAGGGCTTAATTTCCAAAATATACAAACAGCTCATACAACTTGATGACAATAAAAGCAAACAACCCAATCAAAAAAATAGGCAGAAGACTTAAAGAGACATTTCTCCAAAGAAGAAATACAGATGGCCAATAGGCACATGAAAAGATGCTCAACACTGCCAATTATTAAAGAAATGCAGATCAAAACTACCATGAGGTACCACCTCACACCAGTCAGAATGGCCATCATTAAAAAGTCTACAAATAACATATGCTGGAGAGGGTGTGGAGAAAAGGGAACCCTCCTACAACACTGTTGGTGGGAATGTAAGTTGGTGCAGCCACTGTGGAAAACAGTATGGAGGTTCCTCAGAAAACTAAAAATAGACCTACCATATGATCCAGCAATCCCACTCCTGGGCGTATATCCAGACCAAACTATAATTCAAAAAGACACATTCACCCTGATCTTCACAGCAGCAATATTCACAATAGCCAAGACATGGAAACAACCTAAATGTCCATCAACAGATGAATGGATAAAGACGAGGTGGTACATATATACAATGAAATACTACTCAGCCATAAAAAAAGAATGAAATAATGCCATTTGCAGCAGCAACATGGATGCAACTAGAGATTATCATACTAAGCAAAGTAAGTCAGAAAGAGAAAGACAAATACCATGATACCACTTATATGTGGAATCTAAAATATGACACAAATGAACCTATCTATGAAACAGAAACAGAATCAGAGACATAGAGAATAGACTGGTGGCTGCCAAGGGGGAAGCAGGTGGGAGAGGGATGAACTGGGAGTTTGGGATTAGCAGATGCAAACTGGTATATATAGATTGGCTAAACAACAAGGTCCTACTATATAGCACAGGGAACTACATTCAATATCCTGTGATAAACCATAATGGAAAAGAATATGAAAAAGAATGTATATACATATGTATAACAGAGTCACTTTGCTGTACAGCAGTAATTAACACAATGCTGTAAACCAAGTATACTTCAATAAAAAATAAGTTAATTAAATTTTTAAAAAGATTACTTCCTTCAGAAGAACAAGTACTACACATTCACAAAAAAAGTACCCTTTGAAAGTTTAAATTTTTGAATTTCTTTGCCACTTCCTTAGTTTTGATCATCTTGGACAATATATTTTTAATATTGACTTTTAAAAAGAATTGTGTTTCAGTGTTTGCTATCCCTTAGAGAGACAGAAACAGATAAGTACAACTAAATACTTATTTTTCAAAAGTCTCAAAAGTATAAGGGAAATGAAAGTAATTATATCTTCAAATGATTTTGGGGTATGTTTCTAATTTCATACTTCTGATGCGATTAAAGATTAAAACTGTATTAAGACATTTGAGACATGCCGCATTGGTATTAAATGAATTTAATTTTGTGTAAAGTGGTAGAAATATTTTCTTCAGCAAACATACCTGCAGATATAAAATCACAACCATAAATCTACAAAAAAGCAAGCTATTGAATGAAATCTGATTGGTTATTTCCCTGCAGTATGGATCTGCTAATAATTTAATTTACTACTTGCTAACAGAAGCCAAAATTTAAATATACACATATATATGTGTGTGTGTATATATATATCTTCAATTTTAAATCATTCATATATATGAACAAGGATACATACACATATATAACAATTGTTCATATATATATACACAATTTAAATTAAAGAAAGTACATCCGGTGGCCTATTTTTTCCCCCCGATTTCTAAAGAACACCATATTCTATTCTAGGCAGTGGAATGTCAATCCACCTTAAGGGTTGTTCAATGAGCATATCTGAGAAACCACTGGTTTAGCCAATGATGTACTTATTGAGGGAGGCCCTAGTGCCACTGTCAAGAGCTTATCCACAGGAGAGGTAAGAAGGTACTTGTTTGGTTTGTGAAAAGAAGGAGTAGTGAGGAATGGCAGGTAGCTGCAGGCTGATGACACGTGATGTCCATATATATGTAGAACCAACACACCCATAATTGCACCCATTTTCCATAGCCAAATCCAAAGCCTTTATATCATTAATCCCAGGCAAAAATGGTAAGATTCATGTGTGTTACTATCCCACGGCTTCAAGATGCCTATAAACTCATATGAGTATGTCTTAGTTTTATCAGTGGAGGACAAACCAGGCTTCTATCACCAAGCCCCATTCCATAACAGGCAAACCAGTCCAAGACTTCTCTGAGTGCTGCAGGAGAGTCTATGGAAGGGGCGCTCACTCCACTGTGATGCCTAAAATGCCTTTGCACAGAGCAAACATTCAATACATGCTGAGTGAATGAATGAGTGAACTGGTGTCATAAAACAGGCTTATTTCAGGGAAATTCCATTCAACAGGCTGGCATTCCTTCCTACCCATCTTAACTGTTAAGCTTGCCATCAGACAAAAATTTAATTATAAAACGTTAGAGCTGAGGAAATTTTAGAAACTATCTACTCTCCAGAGGTATACAACTTTAATTTAGTGGTAAAAATCACTAGGAGTGATTTAGGAGTCTATCAGACCTGAGTCCAAATTCCACATCTACCATATTTTCGTGAGCAAATAACTACTTCTGAGGCTCTGTTCCATGTATGCATTATGGGATATCATAATAATACATACATTAATTGTATGACTATCAGGGGATGAAATGACACAATCCATTTGCCATGGTCGGCTAAGTAATTTGCACCAAGTAAGCACTCAAGACATTAGCCAATATTAATAGCGGAGAGATGAAAACAAAACTCTGGGACTGATGCCTACCCTAGTGGCCCCAGTGGTCATAATGACTTTCTTCCATTCAGCCTGCTCTCTTCTCACTATGACTAAGGAAGAGAAGATGAACACATTAGGAATAACAATTTGAAAATGGTTTTATACTCCCTGAATGAATGGAATTATAATAAAATGATTCATGAGTTCTGCAGAAATATGATGAGACTTTAGATCTTTATGTTAGTTCTCTACAAAACCAATTTATGGCCCTAAGATGTACCTTCCCACCCAGCCCCATCCTTACCAGGATCAAATATCATTGTAAATGGAAAAGTCAACAACACATAATCAACAAGCTAAGTTACAAGCCAGTGAAGTCTCGGAGGTTTGATAGAGAAAATTCAGATTTATCATTATATGTAAAAATAAGATGATATGAAGAACTCAATCTAAAAAGTATTACCTGGAGATCTATAATCTCTACAATAGTGCTATAAAAAGTAAAGAGCTAGAAATCTATTTAGATGGTTTTCCTTATAAGAAAGCACTTTCTGTATAACTTTTAATGTACTATTGATGAGAACAATTCAACAAAATTCAAATAAATACCTGCAGATGTCCTACAAGAAGAAAAGAACAGAGTTAGATGTGACAGGGGATAACTGGACTTCAGGATGAGTAAGACCCTATACTTGACCTCAATAAATTAACGTGAAATACAGTGGATGAGTCATGCACAGAATGTCAGAATTCTAAAAGGCCAAGCTAAGTACCAAAAGGAACATGTGGGGACTCTTAAGAAGGAAATAAAATATTGGTTAGTTGATTCCGAAAAGGCAGAAGGGAGTAGGTTCCCTTTGGCTGCTCTTTGAAGAGATCACTTCCTTTCCCCCCTAGTCCTGAGGCTAGGGTGGCATGGGCAATAGAGGAATGTGGGGACTGAGAATCATTTCTACTCTCACCAGAGTGGCTGGAAGCAGATTTTCTTACCAGGATGTAGTAGTATGCTAATATTTAAGGGTTCTTGAGGTCAGAGAGAAGGGTTTGAATACTCCGGCTCCATCTCTTGCTGTGGGTCAAGTTTCTTACCTTTCCAACACCTCGGCGTCTTTATCTGAAAATTGGGGATGATGATAATGTCTCCCACCTGAGTGTGAGAACTATATGCTATAGTGCATACGCAGGGCTAAATTTGGTGCCTGGCAAACAGAAAGTGCTCAGTACGGCAGGCCAGTGTAGTGACAATAAGGCAAAGATGATGGGGGTAGTGCCGGTGTTGCTTCTGCCCCCAGAACAGGCTCTGACTGGGAGAGAGTTAAAGCACCTTTGGGTTCATGGGGGTTTATATATAAGCAACGGTTGATCAATGTGAGCTGGTTGTCCAAATGATTATGTGCAATCTAAGAAAAAAATGGGCCTCGGATCTGCTCAGCTACTTAATAATATTAGCAGCGGTAGTAGTCAAAGAAGCTAAATTTTATTAAGTGTTTATATGCCAAACAACGTGCTGAACGTTTTAAAAGGATTTACTCACTTATTACAACGAGGCTATACGCTAGGTCCTGATAATGTTATTCGTCTCTTTCAGATGTTGACTGAGCCTCAGACGGGTTACAAAAGCACCGAAGATCCCGTTGTCAGTACATGATGGAAATGAGTTCAAATCCAGCCTGTCTGACTTGTTCTTAATCACTAAGGTATGAAATTAAGCATGTTGCCCTTTGCCTGATTCTCCTTCTGAGGGCTGAATATTTCACTTAGCTCTCTGAGTGCAGAAGAGAGAAAATTCTCTCTCCTTGACCCAACTTGGCATCAATATCCAACTCCCCTTCTCAAAATGGGTTGCTTCAATGAGCAGCAATGAATGCCGGGTCGTGGACCAGTCACCTTGATGACTAAGAGTCAGACACTAGGGAAAGAAAATGCTCTGTGACAAACCTACCCTTGTAGGTTTGTCACAAGACAGAAATGGGGGGACAGGGCAGAAGATAATGGAATAAGGCATAGGAAAAATAGCACCTGGCATCGTGATAGTAATAATAATAATAGTAGTAGTAGTAGTAATAGTAATAATAATAGACTTTACTATGCTCTAGGCATTGTATTAAGTGCTTGGTGAAGTGACTTCATTTTAACATTGAAAACAAGTCTATGGGGATGAAATATTATTAACATCATTTTATAGGCAGGAGTATTGAGGTTCAGGTAATCAGGTAAATTGCCCAAGCTCATATGGTTAGCAAGTGGAAAGCAGAGATTTGAACCAGCACCTACACTCCTAACCATTATGCTATAATCATTATGCTGAAGACATAAGAATTCCAATGGTCTTTCCCCATAACCCACTCCTGCACTCCAGACTTAAATAGTCCAAGATCAAGAGAGAGCAAGCTTGGAGTTGCCACTCTTCAGTGAGTGTCAATCATTTCAAAACAGTGTATTTGCTAACAAGATGCAGGTCCTGTGATAATCTTCTCAACCAGGTATCAAGAAACAGGAAGCAAAGATTCAAGTAACAGTACGTTCCTACTTACGAGGAAGGTGGGACAGCATAGTTGACACTGGGCTTAACTGTTCCGGAAAACATGGTCCCAGTAGGCATACACGCTGGTACATTTTCCCCACCTACCAAATACAAAAGAAGTATTTCATTTCCATGTTGCTCTTCAAAGTTCCACCTCATTCGTGCCTGTCATTCATCCTCTGGCCTCTTCCTGTCTCCATTTCTGTACAGAAAGGTGCTGAGTCTCTGCTCTCGGATACGAAAAGGGTGTGTTAGGAGAGGGAGCCATGGTACCTCAATGTCTTTTTTTTTTTTATCTTAATTCTATTATGCCAACTCCACTGAACTTAATTAGAGTGAATACAGAATTACACAATTACCCTCTGTTCTATTCTTCAGATGTTATATTTTGATAAAATTTACGACATGCTGCTCTCCCCTTGAACACCAGATGAACACTAGAAATGGATGTGTGTTGACAAACTCTGTTATAATTACAATTAAAGTATAGCTTACATAATGATAGTGTTAACATAAAATTATAGATGTGTAGAGACAACGTGGTCATGCATTTTTTAGTATAAGTACATGCTTAGACCAATATCTGTTAGCGGAATGAAGATGGAAGAGAATTTTGGTTAAGCCACAAAGGCTGTTTAAGGACTTGCAGATAGCTAAGGGGAACTCAAAGACCAGTAAGATAATATTTCCCCTGCCATGTTTTCGATTGCAAAGTGAAGGGAAGATGTGAAAGTAAGTACCCCTATGGAAATTACAAGACAAGTACATTTTTTTCCTTGAATACCTGGGTAAATGCTTAAATTCTAATGTATATCAGTGATGCAAATTTTCAACTGAGTTTGATAAATCATAAAATAATAATTATACATATATGTATATAAAACTGCATGGAACTAGACAGTTCAGAATTACTTCTAATTAAAGAGGTACCCTATGACAACTAACTTAAACCTTACAAAATATGGTTCCAAGTACCCTATCAGAGTGAAAAGTAGGAGACTGAAAGGTTTATTGTAAATGTTTGTAGTCATGGTGTCTTAACTAAAACTACTGTGTCACAAATACTACTAAAATAATTGTGACATTTTATTCACTTTTACTGCAAACAACAAAACAAACTATAGGTATTTTTTCATTTCAGGTAATTATTTTAGCTAACAGTTATTAAATGTTTTGAGAAGACAGAGTGCTAATTGCATTACTTCATTTTATCTTTAAAATAGCGCTTCCATGTAATTATTCTTAATATCTCCATTGTATTAAAGTGTACCTCTAGTTTAGACCTTTCTTCAGAACTGCAGACTTGTGTATCCAACTGTGTACTCAGCATCTCTACTTGGACGTCACGAAAACATCTCAAATCTTATACCTCCAAAACTGGTCTTTAATCCCCCAAACATGCTCTACCCCAAACTTTTTCCATCTTAGGTGACAGTAACCACACCTTTCCAGTTCCCCAGGCCCTAAATCTCGAATTCACCCTTGACCCCCTCTTCCTTTCCATTCTTGCATTCAATCTACCACGAAATGCTGTCACAACCTTCCCAATGTGCCACTTCTGAGAATTACCAGCCGCTAGCAGCCTGGTGCAGGCCACCAACATAGACCCCGAGGATCCTGTAGTCGCCTCCCGAGATTCTCCCTGACTCCACTCTCTCCCCACATCCTCAAGGCCACAGATAGAGTTGTGCTTTTCAAACAAGAGACAGTTCATGCCACACCTCGGCTAAAATCCTGCCCCTGGCTGCCTACGTTTAGAGTAAAAGACACAATGCATGTGATGGCCTCCCAGGACTTACCCAATCCATCCCATCACATATCCGACCTCCAGCCCTCCTGCTGTCTCTTCCTCCCCACTGACTAAGTCAGCCAGGGTGGCCTCCTTGATATTCCTCCAAGCTGCCCGGCATATTTCTGCCTTAGAGTTTTGACAGAGAACTCTGGCAGAGATGGAGGATTCTGGTTATTCTTGCTCCCAGGGAGTGGTCTCCCCATCATACATTCTGACAACTCCCTCACTTCAAGTCTTTGCTCAAATGTCAACTTATAAAATCCACCCTGACTACCCTATTTAAAATCAGAACCTACCTGTACAGTCCTCCAGCACTCCCAACCCAAGCCTCTTCAGTGAGCTTCACATCCTCTTCCTTATCCCGTAGCGTCCATCAACTTGTGACAAAGCATAGAATTTATTTATAACATCCATTTCCACACGAGAGTGTAAGGAGGGAGAAAGCGTGCAAGAAGGAGCAAGCAGGCAAAGGCTCTTGTCTGATTTATTCATTGATACGTCCAAGCATAGAGAACAGGAAGATCCTTGATAAATAGTCCTGAAAAAGATACAGATGAGGAAACTAGTAGTAAAGCTCAGAAAGTTTAAGTAACTTCCTCAAGGTTCTAGAGCTAGAAGAGGGTCACAGTAGAATTCACACTTGGGGATGTCTAACTTCAAATCTCTTAGCCTCTCTGCTATCTTTTTTTTCTTCTTTGCGGTACGCGGGCCTCTCACTGTTGCAGCCTCTCCCGTTGCGGAGCACAGGCTCCGGATGCGCAGGCTCAGCAGCCATGGCTCACAGGCCCAGCCGCTCCGCAGCATGTGGGATCTTCCCGGATCGGGTCACGAACTCTCAACCACTGCGCCACCAGGGAAGCCCCTCTCTGCTATCTTAAGTCCATGCAATTCAGGATTTGTTTTAATCAGGGCCATGGAAATTCTCACTCCACTGAATAGGATCACCAAAGTGTTCTCTGTCTAGATTTATATATATATTTTCCATTTAAACAAAGGAAACAGAAGAGGGCAATTCATCATGGGTTATTGCGGTAGTTTTACAGCAATTTTAGCAATAATGACATTTAAGTAAT
This sequence comes from Orcinus orca, assembly GCF_937001465.1. Lineage (NCBI taxonomy): Eukaryota > Metazoa > Chordata > Mammalia > Artiodactyla > Delphinidae > Orcinus > Orcinus orca. Next base: position 29,842,937 of record NC_064569.1, on the reverse strand, counting down.
AGTGATATTTAATGATAGCATAATAATAATAAATAATAGCTCTTAAATGTATTGAAGACGAATCGCATGCTAAACTCGGTGCTAAAATATTTCCATGTATATTTTGTGCAAAATCCTTATGAATATTCTATCAGATGAGCTTTATGTGTAACTCCACCAGGCATACTTCTCTTATTCCGCTTTCAAAGATAAGGAAATTGATGAGAAGTGTGGTAACCATTTAATCAAGATGAGACTGGTAATAAGTTGTGAGTATGAATTTAAATTCAGGTCTAACTCCAGAATTTGATTCTCAATCCATACATGAAAATTCTGATAATTCCTTTGATAAGGGTATGGTCTATGTTCTCTCCTGGAAAACATCCCCCATTATGTCTGCCTGTGCTCATACCTTCAGAACACAGTCAAGTTTGAAACATGATAAAAATGTTTAAATAGTGTGCTTTAATAAATGGAAATATCTTCATCTAAACAATAACACAAAAAGGCAGGCTGAGCCCTTTGAAGTGGCTTCGTTGCTATCTTCCATCCAGAACAAGAGAAGGAATCAACAGCTGCAGAGTAAAGAAAGCATGAAACCCAGAGATGGAGGATTCTGTAAATGACCAATTACAAGGTTATTAAGCCACACTTTCATAGCAAGAGGCAAAATATTCCATTAAACTGAAAATTCTTCTACCCCTCACTCCAAGGTCCACACAAACATTAATGTTGCATTTATTAGGATGTATTTCCTGTGCTCTATCAACTTGACTTTCAGCAACTGTATTAATACAGTCCTTTCGCTTTGCACATATATCTGAATGATGGATTCCATTACTGGAGTTTTGTAGAAAGAGTGGAGTGAATGAAGTAAAGTTTGGGAAGAGCCATCATAATCCATAATGATGGGCACTGAATCAGGACAAGAAGAAACCTCTCTTCTCATTTATTTGAATGAAAATTCTACTATATATTTATTGCCTCTGTACAGGGCCATCTGTTGAATAGTGGAAAACAAGCATCTTTCATTTGGAGGTAGGATTTGTGTGCTCAAGTTTCTATGGGCCTGCAGAATTAATCTTGTTTGAGAAATGAAATAAAATGTAATTTCTTACTGTAAGTAGATGTGGTTAAGCAACTGGCAACTTTGATGTCTTTAAATCACTGCAGTTTCAGGGTAGGCAAATCTATAATTATTTCAAGCACTTCTTTATTGGTGCAACAATTGAGCAGTGTACATAGTGGTCAACAACCTGGGCATTGTCAGACGACTCCAAGTTTGAATCTAGACTTTGCCACTCACCAGCTATGTGACTTTCAGCTATGAGAATCACTTTCTTCAGCTTTACAGTGTGGATTATTATATGCCCTTTGCAGAACTACTGTAAGAACTAAATGTATATGGGCACAGTGGCTCATAGTAAGGGCTCAAATTAGTACTGTGGTCACTACTAGTAGCATTGAAAAGAAATTAGAACTTCTATTCTCATAAAGTGGGATATGTGTCCCTTTTCATTGTAATTTCATATCATTTTACTTTTGACCTTATAATTTAATAGCTCGATCCAAGAAACATTTAGCAGTAAATATAATTGAAAGAAGATTACCTGTCAAACATGAAATACTGTAGCATCAAGTGTGCTGGCACAATACTCTTCTCAGATAATTAACCTGTAAAAATATGTTATTGTCTTCTTTTTAATTAAGCACATTGAACATATATATTTACTGTGCCAATTGGCGAAAGGTCCATTAATTAATCAGTCTAACTATATGCTGCATAAACGTCTTCTAAACATAATCGTATATGTATTTTATTTGTTGGGAAAATGTGTTTGAGATTGTTCTTTTCTGCCTATTTAAAGTAAAAGAGGGTGAGAAGTAGAGTTAGGCTTAATGTACTTTGTACTCCATTATGCCATGAAAATGCTTCTGTGCCCTGGAGACAACAACAAAAGATTTGCTTTAATGACAAGAATCAAGTATGTTCTAAAGCTTCCAGGTAGGAAGCATATAGGTTGCAGTTTGTATCAGAACACTTTGCTCTCTCTCTCAACTGCGTCTAGATGGGAAAGATGTGGTCACAAATGCTTCAAGGTGACATAGTAAATGTTGGAAAAGAGGGGGGTAGGAGGCAGAGTTTTGAATATCTCAAACCTGAGCTAGAAGGATTTTATTTAAAGAAAATAGCGGATATTATTTTTCACTTAAGGAATGCCACTCAGCAAACCTGACATTAATGTAGGAAATTAGCTCTTTTAGCTACGATGCTTTCAAATGCACATGGCTGAAAACAAATTCAAAATAGTCAAAGGAAATTTAAAAACAAAAACCAAACAACAACAACAACCTCAACAAACAAGTACTAGAAATTCAGGGATGCAGCCATATTCAGATACAGTTGGATCTGGAAGTTCCAGAGTATCAGCAGGGTTCCAGCTCTCTCTCCATCGCCCAGCCCTGCTTACCTCTGCAAGACTTTATTTTACAGAAAGTCTCTTCTTGTGCTGGATGGTAACTGGGAGTCCCAGAGTCATATCTCCCCAGCTTAGAAATTCCAGAGAGAAAAGACAATTCTTCCATGTTTCTCTGAGAGAAAAGTCCTGGGGAGGAGTCTGATAGACTTAGCCGAGGTCAGATGCCTACCCATGAGCCAATCACCTGCTTTACTGGAGTTCAGTCCCTGGGCGACTCATCCCCGGGGCCCGTGAGGAGGCAGGATGGCATTATCTGGCAGTTCTCCAAGAAAAGCCTGCTGTCTTTGTAAGATGAAAGGGGAGAGGACATGGATAATGAAACCTGTATCTGCTTCTGTAAAATCCACAGAATCTTACTCCCTGCCCTGTGTCGATGACCATGCAGTAAGCTGACCCAGGAGGTCATTTTTCCCACAACAGTCTTTATATATATGACTAAGGAACACACTGGTAAAAGAATATGGGAGAAAGTCTGAGTATGACAAGTCAGCTAGACTGATATTAACTAAAAAAGCTGTGTGAAAATATCCTTAAAAAGTTGCCCCCAACTCACTCAAAGTCCAAAGTTGGAGCTGGAAATACAATGTCATGGAGTTTGGATAAGAACAGGTTTTCTCCAAACTGAACTATGACACAGAGATTAGAGGCTTCTAGAAACTATACTTTTTCAAAGAAAAAACATCACATGAGAAAAATGAGGCCTAGAAAAATTAAATGACTTAAAGTAACATAGCTAATTAATGGCAGGACTGAGACTAGAGTATACTTTGTGTAGTTGGCTATGGTCTTTTTTGTTTGCTTTTGTTATCACTTCAAAACGAGACAAACTTAAAGAAAGGAAACACAACCAAGGCTCAGTGGTTGGAAAAGAGATGGATGTGAACGCCCACTTGTTTCTTGCGTATAAAGTTACCCCTCGCAGTGTTTTGGAGGAGAAAACGCTGGCTCTTCCCAACGTTGGTTACATACACAAAGATTCCAAAGACAAAACAAGTGCTTTGCAAACAAAGTAACTAGAACCAGCTCAGGCTTCCCCGCGCCGGGTCCTACGTTCCACGGGCAGAACCACCAACTGTATCCCCCCCGGGTAACAAAGTGATTCAGAAAAGCTAGCGTCTTCAGAGAAGGGAGAAAACTTAGCCGGGAAGAGAGTCAGGAGAAAACTTGCTCAGCTTCTTGCTGGGGTCTGAAACGATCCCAACAGAGTCCTTAAACCCCTCAGGTTTCCCCAATCAAGCAACCTCGCCTCCAACCTGGGCCACCCCAGATCTGACTATCAGAGGAAAGAAGTCTGCGGACGCACGGAGAGCTGACCACCCCACGAGAAGGACCTACGCGCGGCCGCACCCACTCACCCGCCGCTCCCCGGGAGACTGGAGACCAGCGCGGGGTCCAGGTCCTGGGCGTGGCAGACTCGTCCCTCTCCGGGCCCAGCTCCAGCTCACCTCGGCGCCGCCCGCCTGGGCGCCGCCATCTTGACCGGAAAGGGGGCCTCGCGCCGGAGGCCCCTGAGCGGGCGCCCTGAGCGGAGCCGGAGCGCCGGGGAGCCCCAGGTCGGCGCCCTACGTCCCCCGCGCGCTCGCGCCCCGTCCACGAGCGACGAGAGTCCCGCACGCAGCGCCCTACCCAGGCTTCCGCGGAACCGACGTCCCGCGCAGCCCGCACCACGGCTCAGGCGGCGCCGAGGGCGGCCCGGGCGGAAGAGCGGGCGCGGGGCACGCGCTCGGTAACCTGGCAACGCGGAGCAACCCGGCGTCTCCGGCGAACCCCAGCCCTCCACCACGAGGAAGCACGGACCCCCGCACCCGCCGCCCAGCCCGCGCCGCCCCTCGGTCGTTCCGCCCGCCGCTGCCCGCTGGCTATGGTCTTTTAAATCCATGATACAACGTCTGTATGTAACAAATCTGTTAAACCCTAAATGTTTATGATATTCAAGTAATCCATTATCTGAATTATTCTTCAAGATAAAACATCCAAAGACTTCTTAATTGTATAGGTATACATACATAAAATACACGTGGAGGTAACTTCAAATATAGTATGTGCCTGTCTCTAATTCCTTCCCTCTCCGCTCTTGTAAAAAAATGCCCCTTTAAAAATTGCCCACTCACCATCTGTTAGGTAAATTTGCTGAAACACAGTAAATGTGGAGACAGAAATTGTTATAGAGACTATTCCAAATGGCACCGACACCTGTATTTATGAAATTTTTAAAAGGGTAAGTTAGAGTTGATTTAAAAAAAAAAAATCCCACTATAGTAACACCACATCATCCTAGGTGCCCAGTTCTATCCAATTACATAAGATGGAGAAAGAGAGAGAGAGAGAGAGAGAAACAGAGAGAGAGAGGAGAAAGAGAAAGAAGAAAGGAAGAAAACCAAGTACTTATGTATAAAATGTTGCTCCCAAAGTTTGAGATTATACTCAAGCATCAATGAACAGAAGGAAAACACTTACAAATTTACAAATGTATTTCATTTATGGTATGAGGGACACAGGTTTTAGATTTGCAACACGCTCCCACAAGGGTCAAATTGACCACTTTTTTCTATCTAGTTGCTCTTGAGAGAACAAAACAATTGAAACAGATGCCATTCAATTCCAAGTCTATAGCTTAGACCATGTCACTGCACATGAAATATTGTTCATTCAGAGTCAGCACATAGCAAGAGTAATTTATACTCTCAGAGTGTTTGCTCTCAAGTCAATAGCAGAGAAGCCTTGACTAAAAACGTTCCCATTAATTTCCATTGTAATATATCTTACTTATAGCCCATGAAACAGTGGTTAGGGGAGATTTAGTCTTTGGACACCATATTATATAATCTCTCCACTTTAAGCCATCCCCCACTCGGCGATTATTTTTTAAATATGTTACTCGTAGTCAATATTAATTTACATTTAATCTTTCTTAGCATTAGGAGAGTATTATTTTGTACAGGCTCAGAAACAAATCTCCCGAAATTCCTCCCTGATGCTCCCTTCAGGCTGAAAATGCATTGCAGGGTGGCTGCAGTGACTTACTTCTAGTTGGCAGAGCCCTGGCCACACACTAATTTCATTAGCCTCAAACTCCTGGATTTGAAAGATCCACTGAATATGATTCCTGTCCTCTGACATGTCACTTACTAACCAATTCAGTGTGCATACAGAGGAGAGAAAGGACTTGCTCAGCTCTGGCCCACCGGCAGGCAGATGAGAATTCCCAGTCAGAGACACTGTTTACATCTGAGTGGTCATTCTTGCCCGGGTCCTCATTTTCAGGAAGGAACTTCAATCCAGGCTTTGCTGGCAGCTGCAGCATTTGTTACATCCATTACTAGCTCCTTGTTCCTTCTTGCCCCCCAGTGCTTAGCATCCCCCATTTCAGTCACTAAGTCTTCCTTCCCCCAGCCTAGAAGCTTACCTCACCATAAATTTTTATCTCAAATGATAGGTTTGGCACATTCCCCACAGCAACCCACAGGGACTGGGGAAAAGAAAACTCAAATCTCTGGAGAGCTAAGAATTCAACCATTTAGAGGAGTTTCTTTTATACAGGACAGTCTTCATTGAGCTGAACCCTGCAATCCCAGAGAAGATTCACCTACCCGTTCTTTTCTTCTTTCCCTAAAGTGACTGTGTCTTTGAACAATGGTTCTGTGTTCCACTATTCTCTCTATTCATTTTTCAGGTTTACAGAGGCTGGGAAACTGGGGACTGGACTTATATGCCAGGAGCTTCTAAGATCACACGCAAAAATAAGGCTACGGGAAGAGATTGTTGGAATCTATCTCTGTATATTTGAACATGGGCAGTGGTTAACCAGGATGCTCACACCAAGCTTATATCCAGCTTGCAGCACAAGCTACAAGTTGGTGCATCCCTCCTACTACCAGCCTCTTCTCAATAAATGCAGGTGAAAACTGGGGGCTCTTTTCCCTCAGCTGTTCAATCCAACATGAATAGCTGCAATTTGCAAATTAGAGGAAAATGACAGTGTTTTCTCTGAATGGTTTTGGTCCCAACCCACACTGCTAATGTTGGCATTCAGTTCCTTTCCTTCCCAGCCCAGGGAACGGGGGAACTAAGCATAAGGCAAGCGTTCTCTTTTCTTGCAAGTGCCTCAGATCCACACACCAGAGAAGGAATCAGCTCCCCCTGGAATCTTTTTCAGCAAACACAATCCTTCAGCCTAGTCAGCAAGCTCTCTCTTGACTTTAAGATTTCACTCTTTTTTCGACAGGCAGGCCCATCTGCAGTACTGCCCAAGCTCCAAGTGAAGGCACCAAAATAATTTTAAAAATGTCAAACAGCAAATGTGCCTTCAACCCCCAGAGCTCCAGTAAAACTACTGTGAGTTGCCCCTGTGGTTCTCAGGTGACCTCTGGCTTCATCCTCCCTGCAGCGCTGCCTCCTCAGGTTCTCTAGTTTAAGCTCAGAGGTAAAGGAAGTGCTTCTGGGTTTTGCTTACAACAACCCAGGCTCTTCCTGAAAGCATTACCTCAAAGTGAAGGCTGCCCAGAAGCACTTTTGGCCTTGCAAACATCTAGAGGTCTCCATGGTGGCATACTCAAGAGGTGCTAGAGATGCTCAGAGGCTCAGAGGGGCCATACCAGGCTGCAGCTTTAGACAGGCACCCCTCCATCTGGCACAAACACAAACTTCATACTCCTGGGTGCTGATGTAGTGACAGCTTGAATCACAAGGAGTCCCCTCCAGAAACCCAACGTGCTTCAGGAAAGGCACTTGAGAGGGAGCCAACTTTTTAGCTACGGGGAGCATAAGGGTCAGCCAGAACATCTGGAGAAGGGACTAACTGAGCTTGGGTCCTACCAGGCAGGGAGAGAGCTATGCATTAGGAAAGGATCACTTCAAGACAGAGATGAACAAAAAACTTGGATATAGGGGTAGAGAAGGAAAAGAGAGGCAGAAATTGAAAGGGAGAACATAAAAACAGAGAGACAAAAAAAAAAAAAAACAGCAGGGAGAAAGAGACACAAGGAGACACACAGGAAGAAAGACAGAGAAACAAGAGAATCCATAGTCACGCAGACCCTGAAACTCAATTTCTTCATCCAGAAGCCATCCATCTATACCCAGGGCGGCACAGGAGCCGTGGGGCCGAGGCTGCGGGAGCAGGCGGTGAGAGAGCACTGCAGCACCGCCCACGGCTCAGCTGGCCCGATCTGCCGTCCTCGCATCTTCCGCCGTTGCCCGCCTGCACCCGGAGCTAGAGGACCGCCCGGCCTTGCTCAGCGCACCCTACTGCCTCCCTCCAGGCGCCTTCTTGTCTGGCTCTGAGAATCGTCCTCAAAACCCAGGACTGGGGTTGGGGGCTGCGTTAGGGAGGTCGTGGGAAAGGATGGGCACAGGGTGGGTGCAGAGAAAGCGATTGTGCTTCGCAGTTAGCATGAGCTCACCTCTGGGCTGTGAGCTGGCAGGAGTAGAAAGCTGATCGCCCGGCTCCTGCCAGTGGCCAGATCGCAAAGGCAGTTTAGACGGTGCAAACAACTGCCCAGAGCAAATCACCTGGGGGCACGTCTGCGGATGGCTTCTCCCCGCTTGAGGACAGTCCCCACGCCTTCCGCCCCATGCCCTCGCAGAGACAGATTACAGGTCGGGAAATCCAACCCGAGTGAAATGGGCAATTCACGTCCAAATGTAGGTGAAGACCTAGCCTTCGGTTTAAGAACTGCCTCCCTAAGCTCTTCTCGAAATTTTCCAAGGCAGCTGCAGCTTGTCGGGCGGCTTGGGGCAGGGAAGCTGGGGAGTTGAGAAATGCCTAGTTTCTAGGCGTCTTCTCATCCTTCCTATTCCTTGCGCCTAGGTGGCTCTCACAGGAGCCCGGCACTTTTACAAGCCTGTTTTGGAACCATATTTCACTCGAATGCAAACCCATTTAAATCATCGCCTTGTTTTTCGGAGACTGTTTCTTCCAAATGGGGCCATAAATCCAGAATGTCAAGTCGGATGGAGTGGAGCGCGGACAGGGGAGAGATGGAAGGGAAATGAATCAAGCAGGGAAAGTACCTCCTCGGGTGAGGTGGGAGGGATTCGGCAGGATCTCCAGGGTGGAAATGAGCGAAGGCTGACCAGACCCCGCACCCCTGGAGTCCAAGCCAGCCTTCAGAATAAAGAGCGCGGGGAGCTACGGCACGCTCTGCCCCGGAGGGAGCGCCCCCCTACCTGGAAAAGCCTCAGGATGTTGGCTACCATGATGGAGACCGAACTCCCCGAAGCCCCAATCACTCCAACTACTTTCTCGGGCTTGACGAAACCCGGAGGCTCGCCGTTGGTGCAGCGCACTTCGGAGGTGTCCTTCTGGATGAGCGCCTGGACGAAAGTGAGCGGCTGTTCGAGCGCATAAGTGTCCCTGGAACGAGTGTCCAGGATCCGCGCTCCCAGCGTCACGTTGGGCAGCAGGTTGGGATCGCTGTTGATCTGGTCCAGGGCGTAGAGCATCGCTTCCAGCCTGTGGATCCCGTTCTCCCTCTTGATGTCGCCGCAGGGCACTCCGCTGGGACCCTTCGCGTGCACCGGGAACAGCCCCCCGAGGGTGACGTCCCCCTCGATCCGAATGGAGTGCGGGGCGTACATCTCCTGGCCGCGCGCCGCCGCCGCCAGCGCGCACAGAAGCACCTCCAGCACGCAGCAGGGAAACTTCATCAAAGTCAGGGCGCGGAGCAGCTTCCCCAGCTGGACCGTGCTGCTCCCGCGGCTGCGGCGGTGGCGGCGGCACTGGAGGGGACGGTGGCGGGCCCGCGGGAGTCCTGGCCCCTTGGGGTGAGCTCCTCCGGTGAAGCCCAGGGTCTCCTGCGGGCGAGGAGGGTAGGGGCGCCCGGGGAAGGGCAGCCGGCGAGGGTGGGGGGTCCCGCGGCGCCTGCCAGCTTGGGGCGCCGTGCGCTCTCGGGTTCCCCGGCCAGCGCGCCGCGCTCGAGCTCGCGCTCGGTGGCTTGCAGCTCGAGCTCTCCAACAGCCCAGCACTGGGGAGAGAGCGAGGATGGCTATCGCTTTAAATGCGCGTTCGGCTCCCTCTCCACCTCCGTCCACTCCCTCCCACCCTCGCTCGCTCTCAGGCTCTCCCCACCCTTCCCAACGCCCACCCTCCCCACGGTTTTGCAACATCAGGCAGGGAGGGGCTGCGTGCTGAGGTAAGGGGGGAGGGAATGGGTGGGCGGCTGTGGGGCGGGGGGAGTACCTCCGATTGGGAGTTTCGAGGTCCCCAGGGAATCTGGGGATTGCAGGTCGCAGGCGAAGGCTGAGCTCCTGCTTCGGTCTCACTGTAGAAGCCGCTCGCTCGCCCGCCTGCACCCACACGCACATTCTAGGCACAGGGTGGCATCAGCTCCGGACAGGGCGGTTCTAGCTGGGGCTGACTGCTTCCAACCCTGAGGTCCGGAGCCGGGGCTGTCAGCGCCGGGAGAATGCGAGGTAGTCGAAGGTGATGCCGCCAAGCATGAAGGGTAGTAGGGAGCCCCCAGTCTCTACTGCTAATTCGTCTGTGCCAGTTTTTCCTAAGAAAAACACACATACACACAGGAGCCTGATTTATGACCTAAAGAACCTTTACGCAGAGACTTCTCCGGGGCCAGGCACTGGGCTAGCCTGTAGGGAAAGACGCCAACAAGAAATGCTGGGAATGGAAATGCATCTTTGGTCTTCAGGGGTTACTGTGGCCGGAGCCGGATGAAGTAACCCTGGTCTCCAGTAAATCTGTGGCGGATTCGCTCCTTTTCTTCCTTTCATCGCAAGAGATGGAACAACTGAGAAGTCTGCAGAGCGCACTTTCTTCTCTGGCGCTGACAGGTGTAAGGCTCCCTCCTACCCATTTCCAGAGATGCTTTTGGGCTGATGTCAGGTTTCCTCGGGCAGGAAATAGCAAGAAAGAGGTGACAGTAGGAGGAGCAGACAGAAATCTCCCCATCGATCCAGTGATCCAGTGATCCATTCTTTTTTTTTTTTTTTTTTCTGGCTGAAGATTTGGGGGGTTTGGGGAGTGGAATCAGGATGCCAGAGCAGGTAGTAGTGCAGTTAGGAAGCTGTTTTTCAAAGGTGTCCCATCCTGCAGGTCCAGCCCAAACTTGGCCCAGCAACAAGTGGCCCTAGTTCCTACACAAGGAAGGGCAATGTATCTGCCCTTGGTGCCCACGTGTACTGCTTATGGTGGTCTCTACTCTTGCTGAGCCTTTCCGTTGGAGGGCAGCGAAACTGTCTTATACAGAATTGAGGGCGCAGAGAAAACCAAAACAAGACTATACTTTCTGTTGTAATGTTAGTGTACTAAAGAAAAATGTCCTTGCACATAAACAAAACAACACACACACACACACACCTAAAAAGTCAGAAGTTGGGAAGTTGGTTGTCTCTTCCACCAACCACCTGTATGACCTTGGCACTTCTGTTCCTGTGCCTGAGTTTTACTTTGCCCATCTGTAAAATGATGAAATTGAATTGAATGTTTTACAGGTTAACTTTTAACTTTCAAATCCTCTGTTGAAATAGGCCATGCACCTTTGGCCATGGTGTTGTTTTTAGACCAATATCCTTTGTTGCTTTATGTGTAGGGCACCCGTTTTTTGATACCCAAACAACACTTCAAACATTTCCTGGTACAGAGGATATTTTTTTTCTTGTTGACCACCCATTTATCGTCCTTCTAGGCAGAGTCCAGTCCATCATTTTCTTTTCAGACATGCCCCTCCTCCAGGTTTCAATACTTAAGGTTTGAGGAGGAAAAAAAACCTTCTGGCTACAGTGTTCAAGGAAGGGAATAGAGGCTAACAAGAGCTATGCAGGGCTAATCCCTGGAGTTCTGCTGGAGTAACGAGGGTGATGACATAGGGTTACCACTGTCCAATAGACAATCCGTGCCGGAGTTAAAAGAAAAAGGAGCCTCCTTCCTCTAAATGCTTTATGTATATCTTTTGGACAATGTTACACTATTTGATTTGGTAAAAACATACCATTTTACTGCCATCTTCAAGAAAAGTGATGTAAAAGCTATGCGAAGCTACCCCTGTATACAATGTGATCATCCATCACTCATAGATGTGATGCCCCGCTATATAAGTGCACACCTTGTGCAACCTTATGCTGTGATGCGCCCGCCCCTTCCAGCCAGCCCTGGAGCTGCGAGCGTATAAGCCCGCAGCTGTGCCAGAAGCTCCCACATAAACAGGGAAATATTTGAATCCCATAATGAGAGATACCAGAGAGGAGAAAAGGCAGAGAGAAGAAGGGGTGGGGAAGAGAGAAAGGGACCTAGTTAAAACATGTGAACTCCTGGATCCACAAGTGCCTGAAAGATTGCCTCTTTTTTTTCAATTATATAGTATTTTATTTCTGTTGTTTGAAGTCAAAATATCCTCTTGTAACTCACCTATTCTGCTATTCAATACATTGGATCAAAAAGGCTGGAACAAGTGAAATAGATATCCTGGTAAGGCAGCATTAGCTAGTTTGGAAAGGGGGAAAGAAGCAAAGCACTAGAAAGGCATCCTTGGGACACAAATACTGTGATCCTAGTATTTAGGCATCAGTACCTGAGGCTATATTTGATAGAGACTGTATCCTTATTTAGTTTTTAATTTAAGGCTATTTAGTAGGCACTTGGTGCCACAAAATATATTTGAAGAGCTGTGTTACAAGTGAGAACACTTGATTTTTCACCTGCCCATGTGAGGATCTATGTTCTCCTCTTCCATTTCCAGGTCACAGCTTGCAACTGCTCAACAAATAGTTCTTGGCTGACTGTTGAATGTCGCCTTGTTCTGTGTTCTCTCTTTGCTCTCCTCATTCTCCCCAAACATCTGGCAGCAATCATTATCTTCTTTTTGTTGCAGTCATCTGTGTGCATGTTTTATTTCCCTTGCTAAGCTGGAAGGTCCTTGAGGGTAAGGGGCTAGGTACTATAAGGGGCTAGGTATTATTTATCTTTTTACCTCGGACAATGTTCAGAATGGTGTTTTGTACCTAAGAAGCACTCATGTGTTGAATGAATCAGAATTGGTCAGCCATTCCCCACTGTCTTTATCTCACAATAACAGAAACATAAAGTGGACAGAGCAGAAACGACGGCAAATAAATTGTCCTCTCAGTCACAGAATGCAGTTTCTAGAACTTAAAGAATAATTAGTAGATTTTGAAATAATTTTGTTTTACAAAAATGTCATAAGATTGAAATACTCTAACCTTAAAGCTCTCGATCAACTCTAAAGGAGGGCTTTAATTGGCTCTTCCTGAGTCAAGTGTTTATTCCTGGGCCGATAACTGGGGCCATTGTCATAATAGAAAGTGTGATTTGTTACCAGAGAAAGAGGAAAGTGACGCTGGGCTTGCAAGATATTTATATCTTCAGCCAGAGTGCATAGGATCTGGAACTTAATTGGTGATGCAGTGTTTGTTTGAGATTATATGAATGAAAAATCTTTGTGTAAGGGTGATTAATCTAAAACTTGGCCAGTCATTGTCCTAGTGTCATATTAAATTGCAGGAGAATCTAGTTTTAGGCACAAAGATCATAAATATAAAATGTGTTCCCAGGCTTGGTTCTGTGTAGTCAGTAATCTATACTCACCCAGTCATTAATAAAAATGAAAGTTAAGGACTCAGTCCTAACTTATATGCTTAGCATTGTATTTTGCTAACAATCTCAGTTTTATTTTCTTTGTTCTCCCCTGCCCGTCATCTTCTGCAGAAAATAATGTCTCCACTTTCAATTCCCTGTCTATTTAAATCCGATTTGTAATTTATGAAGTTGTCCTCCTTAAGGGCTGCTGCTTCTGCCACAGTAATATACTCTGGCCATTATTATACTCTTCCATCTTTCATGTAGGTCTCCATCCATAGGTTTTGTTTTCATAGCTTTTTTTTTTTTGGCGGTACGCGGGCCTCTCACTGTTGTGGCCTCTCCCGACGCGGAGCACAGGCTCCGGACGCGCAGGCTCAGTGGCCATGGCTCACGGGCCCAGCCGCTCCGCGGCATGTGGCATCTTCCCGGACTGGGGCACGAACCCGTATCCCCTGCATCGGCAGGGGGACTTTCAACCACTGCGCCACCAGGGAAGCACTATACTTATGATTTTACATTTGCTTATTCACTTTTGTCTCCCCCCTCAGCTCAAGAGAGACTATATTCATCTGTGTTAATCACTGCTGTATTTCCTGAACATGCCTATAAATCATACTGAAGAATGGTGCCTGAAATTTGGTAAGGGATCAATCAATTTTCTTCGCTGGATGAAGAAATGTGTTCATAAATTAATGAACAGATCTTCGGGGCTTCTGACTTGAGGACTAATGGGAAGAGGATGGCAAATGTTTGGGACAGGGTACTGCAAGAAGTAGTATTTGGAGTACTCTGATAGCTATCCTAACAGATAAGATTGTGTTCATTTAAGTAGTTTTAATGAGAGAGCTGGGAACTAGGGACACACAGCATTAAGGTTTTTATAATGCATTCTGTAGAGTTCTTTTTAAGTCTGTACAAATATCATTGAAAATATATGCATACATATACACCTCTGTTACTTTACTTAGTGCTTTACAAGAGCCCCTCAAGGAAGGGGTAGTAGCAACTCTCAGTATCCTTCCTTTATGATGAGCTTAATTTATTCAAAGTTACATCATAATTTATTTGTAACTGTGAAACTAGACTTAGTTATTGAATAGACCCTCCCTAGAAACGTATGACATTAATAAAACCAACAAAAATTTGTTCAGTTTCCAATGACAGACACACTACAGACTCAATTATGGGCCATCCAGTTTAATGAAGGGAAGAAGTGATTTAACAAATATAGAGCAAACAGAATATGAAGTTTTATCCTCCATTAATATTAGTAACGGATAGTGTGGGCTCCAACGCCTTCAAGATAGCTTGAGACCATCATCTCTGTGTCATGGGCAGGGGGATGTTCAGCCAGGATGTCTTTCACTGTCACTGAGAAAAATTTCCATAATATATAATGATACCTACTGAAACTGATATGGGGCATTCGGGTAATAAGGAATCCGTTAGCATATTTTTCCGGAAGCCTTGACTACAAAATGAAGACAGTAGATTTGGACACTTTCAGCCATGAAGAAGTTGTTTGGATATTCATCTTTATGCCTAATGAAATAAGCTTATTTCATCTCTGCAGCTTCCCATATACCATTTTCCCACCTCTGTTTTATGTTTGGAAAGACTTTTAGAAATTGAAAGTCAAGTTAAAAAGTGAGTGACAACTTAAATGATATATGGAATATTTTGCTGACTTACAAGAGCATGCAGAATTAAATATGACCCAGTTCAAATGTTTATTTTAACGTGTATGTTGAGGTGGAGTTTTCAAGGTGCCAGAAAATGAGAATTCACCTTCCAGTGTGTGTTACCAGCTCTGTTCATTGCACAGAATCATCTTCATAAAACATACTGTTTTCTATGTACCTGGTATATATCTCAATTAGTTTGAAGAATTTCTCAGATACCTCTTAATATGTAATGCTCCAATTCCAATCTTGCCATGTCCTGTACCAGTGACACAGCACACAGGAGTTTTACTTCTCTTTATTTCTCTGGGTTGTTCAGAACCCAATGAAAGAACAATGGAATGGGATCAAAGAGATCAGGGTTCTTGTCCCAGATTTACCATAAAATAATTGTGTCCTCTTGGGAAAATTATAGTCATTCTAGGTCCCTTTTCTTTACTTTGACAGAGCTGCACTAGATGACCCCAAGTAATATAGCACTCTTTCAGTAGTAGCTTAGATGTTATTGGTATTCTGAAACAAATGAAGACAATGACACATGGAGCTGTGCAACATCTCTGTAACTCTGTTGTCTTAGAGTTGCCTCCATTTTACAGATGATAAGATGACTGTGCATAGAAGTAGATGTTTGGAACCAGCGGTTCCAAAGTAAGTGGAGGTAAACCGCAAATTTCCTTCCTTCCTGAAGCCCACTTAGCCAAAACATAGGCTTCTGAATATTAAGCTGTAAAGCATATTATCAGTACATTTTAAAAGAAGCTATTCTTCTAGGATTTCCAATTAATAGCAGGAGGTTTTGAAATTCTTAAAAGATCATCTAATTTTGTGAGATTTACAGCTCTATTTTCCTGTCAAGCAAGTTGTATTAGTGCCAGACAGTCATCTGAGCTTCTGGATGCTTCTCTGAACCTCTTGAAGTTTTCTTCTTGCTATCTGAAATGCATGCCAGATAAGCCTTTTTCTAGAGCGTATGTACAGACTTGTGTATTTTCATATAGGAAAGCGATGCAGTGAGTCAAGTCGTGGGTTAAGCCCTCATTCTCAGAGTGGTATTGAGCTCCTGGTGAAATATAATCATCATTTCCTCAGAATCGAAAAGCAGTTATCTCAGGTGTATAATCCCATTAACTATTTATACATTTACGTATGATACATGTATTTATTGTACCTACGAGGTGTGTTCTCTTTGGGAAGTACAAAGCTCTTAGAGACATAGGTTGTTCATTTTTTTGTTTTCCCACAAATACTGTGACCCTTTGAGCAGGAAGGTCTATATTTTACTAACATCTAGAACCAGCAGTTAACACGGTGTCTAAGATGTAGTCAATAATTATGAAATAGATAAATGAACACATTTTTATGTAAGGGCCAGGACATGGACAAATAGCAATTTTTCATTTTCAGTCACAAAGCAACAACAGACATAAAAATGATACCGACAACAAGTGCTACGGTCATTCAAAGAAGGCATAGAATAGATAGAAGGATCTCCTCTATGGCACAGGGAACTATACTCAATATTTTGTAATAACATCTGTATGGGGCACCTGCTCCACACCAGGCCCTATGACAGGTGCTTACATACTTTCCCTCTCCCCCATCCTATGGGGAAAGTACCTCTGCTATAGATTTAACATTTGCCTCCCCCATTAATAACTTTCTTAAACCTTATTCACATTGCATCAAAGGGATGCTTTGATGCACTGCTGAGGTCTTCTCAGCAAAGCTCATGGGAATTTGGTATATGAGGATCCACAATAGCGATCCATTTCATCGGTGTCAATCTTTCTGGACAGTTTGGGTGGAAAGGACAATTCCTGAAGGTGCGATACCTTCACCACATGTACTAGCATTGGGTCTTGCTTGTGTGTGTGTCACCGACTTCAGCCTTGCTGTAGCAATAATAGCTAAGATACTGTAGAGCTGAGAGGCTATTTAAATATTTATAGATATATACATAAGATAAAAGCACCTAACTTTTTTCTACCTATTGCTTACTTTCCACAGCGGTGTACACACCACACTTTAGGAAATGTAGCGCTCCTCGAGGGACGTCCAGTGTGTAGCCCATCGCGCGGCACGCACAGAGGGCCTGCGGGGGTGGGGGGGTGGGGTCAACCAATGGGCCTCGAAGTTGCTCAGCCGCCCCACAGGGGTCTGGAGGTACTCGCTGAACTTGGAGGGAAAGTGATGCATACCCGAGAGGCCTAGGAGTCCTCCAAAGTGTACTACTTCCTTTAAAATAAAGCCTCTAAGCGACTGAGAACTCATGGAGACAGCTGCCTGCCTCCCTTTCTGCACGGCTACTAGGGGCCTACGCTGGAGGCAACTTGTCACGTTGAGGTTCCCTCTAGCTCTAGAGCTTGTCAGGCGGACCAGAGCCGCGGCCATGGAAGCACCTGGTTTAGACAGAGCAGACTCATAAGGTTCCCCGAAGCACTCTGACAGGGCTAACAGGCCTGTCGAGAGCAGGGAATGTCAGGTAGCTTCAAGGCAGCATGAACGCAGCCTTCCAAACGGGAAAGCAAGGCTACTTGCAGCAGGCCCCCGTTTCCCTGGGCGCACTCAGCAGACATCCCCGTGGTTTCTAACAAGCCCAAAGAGACACAGGTCACCCTGAGTTTCCTTCCCTGAATCAACTTCTCGAAGTAGGGTGTTCTACATCAAGCGAACTGCCTCAACCAAAGAACGCCGTAGCTGCTCCTCTGGGCCTGTGGCTATTCAAAGCCTGCAGTGCCACAGGAGGAAGGGGACTTACATGGCAGTGAGAACGCAAGCCGACTCTCTCTGGGAGGCACGGTGACTTCAGGCAGGAGGTCCTAGGTGGAATGCGAAGCCGAGGGTTTCTCTGAGTTCAGCTCAGCCTGGGGTATTGCATAGGACTTCGACGCCATGTGGGACGTGCCAGAACGGTGTCCGTGAACGTGTGCGAGTGCTGAGGACCTTAAGCTGCTCCCAAGGAGAGTGCAGCGCGTTTCCCTACGCTCGGCATACACAGAGGGGCTCTAAAGGGCTACGGGCCTGGATGTTGCTTAGCAGACCCAGGTGGGCCTGGCGGTACTCAGTGTTCCCGCCGGGAACAGGGGGCCCGCGCCAGCCTCCTAGGTGTCCAGAAAACCCTGCTGCCGTTGAAGGTGCCCAGAGCCGAGGCCGCCGCCTCATGGAAACTGCTGCACGCCTCCGCTTCTGCACCGCCACTCGGGGCCTTACTTCCAGGCCTGTGTTCGTGCTGGGCGTGCCGTTAGCGACACGGCATGGTAAGATGCTGACTTTCTCCTCGGGCAGAGTGACTTCAGGTACGAGGTCCTCGAAGTATTCAAAGCACAGTGGTTTCCCATGGCAGCTCACACAAGGGCCATGACAAAGTCGGACTCACCCGAAATGCTGTCCTGAGGCTGTTCGAGGGCTCTGGAAATGTAGCGCTCCTCGAGGGACGTCCAGTGTGTAGCCCATCGCGCGGCACGCACAGAGGGCCTGCGGGGGTGGGGGGGTGGGGTCAACCAATGGGCCTCGAAGTTGCTCAGCCGCCCCACAGGGGTCTGGAGGTACTCGCTGAACTTGGAGGGAAAGTGATTCATACCCGAGAGGCCTAGGAGTCCTCCAAAGTGTACTACTTCCTTTAAAATAAAGCCTCTAAGCGACTGAGAACTCATGGAGACAGCTGCCTGCCTCCCTTCCTGCACGGCTACTAGGGGCCTACGCTGGAGGCAACTTGTCACGTTGAGGTTCCCTCTAGCTCTAGAGCTTGTCAGGCGGACCAGAGCCGCGGCCATGGAAGCACCTGGTTTAGACAGAGCAGACTCATAAGGTTCCCCGAAGCACTCTGACAGGGCTAACAGGCCTGTCGAGAGCAGGGAATGTCAGGTAGCTTCAAGGCAGCATGAACGCAGCCTTCCAAACGGGAAAGCAAGGCTACTTGCAGCAGGCCCCTGTTTCCGTGGGCGCACTCAGCAGACATCCCCGTGGTTTCTAACAAGCCCAAAGAGACACAGGTCACCCTGAGTTTCCTTCCCTGAATCAACTTCTCGAAGTAGGGTGTTCTGCATCAAGCGAACTGCCTCAACCAAGGAACGCCGTAGCTGCTCCTCTGGGCCTGTGGCTATTCAAAGCCTGCAGTGCCACAGGAGGAAGGGGACTTACATGGCAGTGAGAACGCAAGCCGACTCTCTCTGGGAGGCACGGTGACTTCAGGCAGGAGGTCCTAGGTGGAATGCGAAGCCGAGGGTTTCTCTGAGTTCAGCTCAGCCTGGGGTAATGCGTAGGACTTCGACGCCATGTGGGATGTGCCAGAACGGTGTCCGTGAACGTGTGCGAGTGCTGAGGACCTTAAGCTGCTCCCAAGGAGAGTGCAGCGCGTTTCCCTACGCTCGGCATACACAGAGGGGCTCTAAAGGGCTACGGGCCTGGATGTTGCTTAGCAGACCCAGGTGGGCCTGGCGGTACTCAGTGTTCCCGCCGGGAACAGGGGGCCCGCGCCAGCCTCCTAGGTGTCCAGAAAACCCTGCTGCCGTTGAAGGTGCCCAGAGCCGAGGCCGCCGCCTCATGGAAACTGCTGCACGCCTCCGCTTCTGCACCGCCACTCGGGGCCTTACTTCCAGGCCTGTGTTCGTGCTGGGCGCGCCGTTAGCGACCCGGCATGGTAAGATGCTGACTTTCTCCTCGGGCAGAGTGACTTCAGGTACGAGGTCCTCGAAGTATTCAAAGCACAGTGTTTTCCCATGGCAGCTCACACAAGGGCCATGACAAAGTCGGACTCACCCGAAATGCTGTCCTGAGGCTGTTCGAGGGCTCTGGAAATGTAGCGCTCCTCGAGGGACGTCCAGTGTGTAGCCCATCGCGCGGCACGCACAGAGGGCCTCCGGGGGTGGGGGGTGGGGTCAACCAATGGGCCTCGAAGTTGCTCAGCCGCCCCACAGGGGTCTGGAGGTACTCGCTGAACTTGGAGGGAAAGTGATGCATACCCGAGAGGCCTAGGAGTCCTCCAAAGTGTACTACTTCCTTTAAAATAAAGCCTCTAAGCGACTGAGAACTCATGGAGACAGCTGCCTGCCTCCCTTTCTGCACGGCTACTAGGGGCCTACGCTGGAGGCAACTTGTCACGTTGAGGTTCCCTCTAGCTCTAGAGCTTGTCAGGCGGACCAGAGCCGCGGCCATGGAAGCACCTGGTTTAGACAGAGCAGACTCATAAGGTTCCCCGGAGCACTCTGACAGGGCTAACAGGCCTGTCGAGAGCAGGGAATGTCAGGTAGCTTCAAGGCAGCATGAACGCAGCCTTCCAAACGGGAAAGCAAGGCTACTTGCAGCAGGCCCCCGTTTCCATGGGCGCACTCAGCAGACATCAACGTGGTTTCTAACAAGCCCAAAGAGACACAGGTCACCCTGAGTTTCCTTCCCTGAATCAACTTCTCGAAGTAGGGTGTTCTGCATCAAGCGAACTGCCTCAACCAAGGAACGCCGTAGCTGCTCCTCTGGGCCTGTGGCTATTCAAAGCCTGCAGTGCCACAGGAGGAAGGGGACTTACATGGCAGTGAGAACGCAAGCCGACTCTCTCTGGGAGGCACGGTGACTTCAGGCAGGAGGTCCTAGGTGGAATGCGAAGCCGAGGGTTTCTCTGAGTTCAGCTCAGCCTGGGGTAATGCGTAGGACTTCGACGCCATGTGGGACGTGCCAGAACGGTGTCCGTGAACGTGTGCGAGTGCTGAGGACCTTAAGCTGCTCCCAAGGAGAGTGCAGCGCGTTTCCCTACGCTCGGCATACACAGAGGGGCTCTAAAGGGCTACGGGCCTGGATGTTGCTTAGCAGACCCAGGTGGGCCTGGCGGTACTCAGTGTTCCCGCCGGGAACAGGGGGCCCGCGCCAGCCTCCTAGGTGTCCAGAAAACCCTGCTGCCGTTGAAGGTGCCCAGAGCCGAGGCCGCCACCTCATGGAAACTGCTGCACGCCTCCGCTTCTGCACCGCCACTCGGGGCCTTACTTCCAGGCCTGTGTTCGTGCTGGGCGTGCCGTTAGCGACACAGCATGATAAGATGCTGACTTTCTCCTCGGGCAGAGTGACTTCAGGTACGAGGTCCTCGAAGTATTCAAAGCACAGTGGTTTCCCATGGCAGCTCACACAAGGGCCATGAGAAAGTCGGACTCACCCGAAATGCTGTCCTGAGGCTGTTCGAGGGCTCTGGAAATGTAGCGCTCCTCGAGGGACGTCCAGTGTGTAGCCCATCGCGCGGCACGCACAGAGGGCCTGCGGGGGTGGGGGGGTGGGGTCAACCAATGGGTCTCGAAGTTGCTCAGCCGCCCCACAGGGGTCTGGAGGTACTCGCTGAACTTGGAGGGAAAGTGATGCATACCCGAGAGGCCTAGGAGTCCTCCGAAGTGTACTACTTCCTTTAAAATAAAGCCTCTAAGCGACTGAGAACTCATGGAGACAGCTGCCTGCCTCCCTTCCTGCACGGCTACTAGGGGCCTACGCTGGAGGCAACTTGTCACGTTGAGGTTCCCTCTAGCTCTAGAGCTTGTCAGGCGGACCAGAGCCGCGGCCATGGAAGCACCTGGTATAGACAGAGCAGACTCATAAGGTTCCCCGAAGCACTCTGACAGGGCTAACAGGCCTGTCGAGAGCAGGGAATGTCAGGTAGCTTCAAGGCAGCATGAACGCAGCCTTCCAAACGGGAAAGCAAGGCTACTTGCAGCAGGCCCCCGTTTCCGTGGGCGCACTCAGCAGACATCCCCGTGGTTTCTAACAAGCCCAAAGAGACACAGGTCACCCTGAGTTTCCTTCCCTGAATCAACTTCTCGAAGTAGGGTGTTCTGCATCAAGCGAACTGCCTCAACCAAGGAACGCCGTAGCTGCTCCTCTGGGCCTGTGGCTATTCAAAGCCTGCAGTGCCACAGGAGGAAGGGGACTTACATGGCAGTGAGAACGCAAGCCGACTCTCTCTGGGAGGCACGGTGACTTCAGGCAGGAGGTCCTAGGTGGAATGCGAAGCCGAGGGTTTCTCTGAGTTCAGCTCAGCCTGGGGTAATGCGTAGGACTTCGACGCCATGTGGGACGTGCCAGAACGGTGTCCGTGAACGTGTGCGAGCGCTGAGGACCTTAAGCTGCTCCCAAGGAGAGTGCAGCGCGTTTCCCTACGCTCGGCATACACAGAGGGGCTCTAAAGGGCTACGGGCCTGGATGTTGCTTAGCAGACCCAGGTGGGCCTGGCGGTACTCAGTGTTCCTGCCGGGAACAGGGGGCCCGTGCCAGCCTCCTAGGTGTCCAGAAAACCCTGCTGCCGTTGAAGGTGCCCAGAGCCGAGGCCGCCGCCTCATGGAAACTGCTGCTCGCCTCCGCTTCTGCACCGCCACTCGGGGCCTTACTTCCAGGCCTGTGTTCGTACTGCGCGTGCCGTTAGCGACACGGCATGGTAAGATGCTGACTTTCTCCTCGGGCAGAGTGACTTCAGGTACGAGGTCCTCGAAGTATTCAAAGCACAGTGGTTTCCCATGGCAGCTCACACAAGGGCCATGAGAAAGTCGGACTCACCCGAACTGCTGTCCTGAGGCTGTTCGAGGGCTCTGGAAATGTAGCGCTCCTCGAGGGACGTCCAGTGTGTAGCCCATCGCGCGGCACGCACAGAGGGCCTGCGGGGGTGGGGGGGTGGGGTCAACCAATGGGTCTCGAAGTTGCTCAGCCGCCCCACAGGGGTCTGGAGGTACTCGCTGAACTTGGAGGGAAAGTGATGCATACCCGAGAGGCCTAGGAGTCCTCCGAAGTGTACTACTTCCTTTAAAATAAAGCCTCTAAGCGACTGAGAACTCATAGAGACAGCTGCCTGCCTCCCTTCCTGCACGGCTACTAGGGGCCTACGCTGGAGGCAACTTGTCACGTTGAGGTTCCCTCTAGCTCTAGAGCTTGTCAGGCGGACCAGAGCCGCGGCCATGGAAGCACCTGGTATAGACAGAGCAGACTCATAAGGTTCCCCGAAGCACTCTGACAGGGCTAACAGGCCTGTCGAGAGCAGGGAATGTCAGGTAGCTTCAAGGCAGCATGAACGCAGCCTTCCAAACGGGAAAGCAAGGCTACTTGCAGCAGGCCCCCGTTTCCGTGGGCGCACTCAGCAGACATCCCCGTGGTTTCTAACAAGCCCAAAGAGACACAGGTCACCCTGAGTTTCCTTCCCTGAATCAACTTCTCGAAGTAGGGTGTTCTGCATCAAGCGAACTGCCTCAACCAAGGAACGCCGTAGCTGCTCCTCTGGGCCTGTGGCTATTCAAAGCCTGCAGTGCCACAGGAGGAAGGGGACTTACATGGCAGTGAGAACGCAAGCCGACTCTCTCTGGGAGGCACGGTGACTTCAGGCAGGAGGTCCTAGGTGGAATGCGAAGCCGAGGGTTTCTCTGAGTTCAGCTCAGCCTGGGGTAATGCGTAGGACTTCGACGCCATGTGGGACGTGCCAGAACGGTGTCCGTGAACGTGTGCGAGGGCTGAGGACCTTAAGCTGCTCCCAAGGAGAGTGCAGCGCGTTTCCCTACGCTCGGCATACACAGAGGGGCTCTAAAGGGCTACGGGCCTGGATGTTGCTTAGCAGACCCAGGTGGGCCTGGCGGTACTCAGTGTTCCTGCCGGGAACAGGGGGCCCGTGCCAGCCTCCTAGGTGTCCAGAAAACCCTGCTGCCGTTGAAGGTGCCCAGAGCCGAGGCCGCCGCCTCATGGAAACTGCTGCTCGCCTCCGCTTCTGCACCGCCACTCGGGGCCTTACTTCCAGGCCTGTGTTCGTACTGCGCGTGCCGTTAGCGACACGGCATGGTAAGATGCTGACTTTCTCCTCGGGCAGAGTGACTTCAGGTACGAGGTCCTCGAAGTATTCAAAGCACAGTGTTTTCCCATGGCAGCTCACACAAGGGCCATGACAAAGTCGGACTCACCCGAAATGCTGTCCTGAGGCTCTTCGAGGGCTCTGGAAATGTAGCGCTCCTCGAGGGACGTCCAGTGTGTAGCCCATCGCGCGGCACGCACAGAGGGCCTGCGGAGGTGGGGGGGTGGGGTCAACCAATGGGCCTCGAAGTTGCTCAGCCGCCCCACAGGGGTCTGGAGGTACTCGCTGAACTTGGAGGGAAAGTGATGCATACCCGAGAGGCCTAGGAGTCCTCCAAAGTGTACTACTTCCTTTAAAATAAAGCCTCTAAGCGACTGAGAACTCATGGAGACAGCTGCCTGCCTCCCTTTCTGCACGGCTACTAGGGGCCTACGCTGGAGGCAACTTGTCACGTTGAGGTTCCCTCTAGCTCTAGAGCTTGTCAGGCGGACCAGAGCCGCGGCCATGGAAGCACCTGGTTTAGACAGAGCAGACTCATAAGGTTCCCCGAAGCACTCTGACAGGGCTAACAGGCCTGTCGAGAGCAGGGAATGTCAGGTAGCTTCAAGGCAGCATGAACGCAGCCTTCCAAACGGGAAAGCAAGGCTACTTGCAGCAGGCCCCCGTTTCCGTGGGCGCACTCAGCAGACATCCCCGTGGTTTCTAACAAGCCCAAAGAGACACAGGTCACCCTGAGTTTCCTTCCCTGAATCAACTTCTCGAAGTAGGGTGTTCTGCATCAAGCGAACTGCCTCAACCAAGGAACGCCGTAGCTGCTCCTCTGGGCCTGTGGCTATTCAAAGCCTGCAGTGCCACAGGAGGAAGGGGACTTACGTGGCAGTGAGAACGCAAGCCGACTCTCTCTGGGAGGCACGGTGACTTCAGGCAGGAGGTCCTAGGTGGAATGCGAAGCCGAGGGTTTCTCTGAGTCAGCTCAGCCCGGGGTAATGCGTAAGACTTCGACGCCATGTGGGACGTGCCAGAACGGTGTCCGTGAACGTGTGCGAGTGCTGAGGACCTTAAGCTGCTCCCAAGGAGAGTGCAGCGCGTTTCCCTACGCTCGGCATACACAGAGGGGCTCTAAAGGGCTACGGGCCTGGATGTTGCTTAGCAGACCCAGGTGGGCCTGGCGGTACTCAGTGTTCCCGCCGGGAACAGGGGGCCCGCGCCAGCCTGCTTGGTGTCCAGAAAACCCTGCTGCCGTTGAAGGTGCCCAGAGCCGAGGCCGCCGCCTCATGGAAATTGCTGCATGCCTCCACTTCTACACCGCCACTCGGGGCCTTACTTCCAGGCCTGTGTTCGTGCTGGGCGTGCCGTTAGCGACCCGGCATGGTAAGATGCTGACTTTCTCCTCGGGCAGAGTGACTTCAGGTACGAGGTCCTCGAAGTATTCAAAGCACAGTGTTTTCCCATGGCAGCTCACACAAGGGCCATGACAAAGTCGGACTCACCCGAAATGCTGTCCTGAGGCTGTTCGAGGGCTCTGGAAATGTAGCGCTCCTCGAGGGACGTCCAGTGTGTAGCCCATCGCGCGGCACGCACAGAGGGCCTGCGGGGGTGGGGGGGTGGGGTCAACCAATGGGCCTCGAAGTTGCTCAGCCGCCCCACAGGGGTCTGGAGGTACTCGCTGAATTTGGAGGGAAAGTGATGCATACCCGAGAGGCCTAGGAGTCCTCCAAAGTGTACTACTTCCTTTAAAATAAAGCCTCTAAGCGACTGAGAACTCATGGAGACAGCTGCCTGCCTCCCTTTCTGCACGGCTACTAGGGGCCTACGCTGGAGGCAACTTGTCACGTTGAGGTTCCCTCTAGCTCTAGAGCTTGTCAGGCGGACCAGAGCCGCGGCCATGGAAGCACCTGGTTTAGACAGAGCAGACTCATAAGGTTCCCCGAAGCACTCTGACAGGGCTAACAGGCCTGTCGAGAGCAGGGAATGTCAGGTAGCTTCAAGGCAGCATGAACGCAGCCTTCCAAACGGGAAAGCAAGGCTACTTGCAGCAGGCCCCCGTTTCCGTGGGCGCACTCAGCAGACATCCCCGTGGTTTCTAACAAGCGCAAAGAGACACAGGCCACCCTGAGTTTCCTTCCCTGAATCAACTTCTCGAAGTAGGGTGTTCTGCATCAAGCGAACTGCCTCAACCAAGGAACGCCGTAGCTGCTCCTCTGGGCCTGTGGCTATTCAAAGCCTGCAGTGCCACAGGAGGAAGGGGACTTACATGGCAGTGAGAACGCAAGCCGACTCTCTCTGGGAGGCACGGTGACTTCAGGCAGGAGGTCCTAGGTGGAATGCGAAGCCGAGGGTTTCTCTGAGTTCAGCTCAGCCTGGGGTAATGCGTAGGACTTCGACGCCATGTGGGACGGGCCAGAACGGTGTCCGTGAACGTGTGCGAGCGCTGAGGACCTTAAGCTGCTCCCAAGGAGAGTGCAGCGCGTTTCCCTACGCTCGGCATACACAGAGGGGCTCTAAAGGGCTACGGGCCTGGATGTTGCTTAGCAGACCCAGGTGGGCCTCGCGGTACTCAGTGTCCCCGCCGGGAACAGGGGGCCCGCGCCAGCCTCCTAGGTGTCCAGAAAACCCTGCTGCCGTTGAAGGTGCCCAGAGCCGAGGCCGCCGCCTCATGGAAACTGCTGCACGCCTCCGCTTCTGCACCGCCACTCGGGGCCTTACTTCCAGGCCTGTGTTCGTGCTGGGCGTGCCGTTAGCGACACGGCATGGTAAGATGCTGACTTTCTCCTCGGGCAGAGTGACTTCAGGTACGAGGTCCTCGAAGTATTCAAAGCACAGTGGTTTCCCATGGCAGCTCACACAAGGGCCATGAGAAAGTCGGACTCACCCGAAATGCTGTCCTGAGGCTGTTCGAGGGCTCTGGAAATGTAGCGCTCCTCGAGGGACGTCCAGTGTGTAGCCCATCGCGCGGCACGCACAGAGGGCCTGCGGGGGTGGGGGCTGGGGTCAACCAATGGGCCTCGAAGTTGCTCAGCCGCCCCACAGGGGTCTGGAGGTACTCGCTGAACTTGGAGGGAAAGTGATGCATACCCGAGAGGCCTAGGAGTCCTCCGAAGTGTACTACTTCCTTTAAAATAAAGCCTCTAAGCGACTGAGAACTCATGGAGACAGCTGCCTGCCTCCCTTTCTGCACGGCTACTAGGGGCCTACGCTGGAGGCAACTTGTCACGTTGAGGTTCCCTCTAGCTGTAGAGCTTGTCAGGCGGACCAGAGCCGCGGCCATGGAAGCACCTGGTTTAGACAGAGCAGACTCATAAGGTTCCCCGAAGCACTCTGACAGGGCTAACAGGCCTGTCGAGAGCAGGGAATGTCAGGTAGCTTCAAGGCAGCATGAACGCAGCCTTCCAAACGGGAAAGCAAGGCTACTTGCAGCAGGCGCCCGTTTCCGTGGGCGCACTCAGCAGACATCCCCGTGGTTTCTAACAAGCCCAAAGAGACACAGGTCACCCTGAGTTTCCTTCCCTGAATCAACTTCTCGAAGTAGGGTGTTCTGCATCAAGCGAACTGCCTCAACCAAGGAACGCCGTAGCTGCTCCTTTGGGCCTGTGGCTATTCAAAGCCTGCAGTGCCACAGGAGGAAGGGGACTTACATGGCAGTGAGAACGCAAGCCGACTCTCTCTGGGAGGCACGGTGACTTCAGGCAGGAGGTCCTAGGTGGAATGCGAAGCCGAGGGTTTCTCTGAGTTCAGCTCAGCCTGGGGTAATGCGTAGGACTTCGACGCCATGTGGGACGTGCCAGAACGGTGTCCGTGAACGTGTGCGAGCGCTGAGGACCTTAAGCTGCTCCCAAGGAGAGTGCAGCGCGTTTCCCTACGCTCGGCATACACAGAGGGGCTCTAAAGGGCTACGGGCCTGGATGTTGCTTAGCAGACCCAGGTGGGCCTGGCGGTACTCAGTGTTCCCGCCGGGAACAGGGGGCCCGCGCCAGCCTCCTAGGTGTCCAGAAAACCCTGCTGCCGTTGAAGGTGCCCAGAGCCGAGGCCGCCGCCTCATGGAAACTGCTGCACGCCTCCGCTTCTGCACCGCCACTCGGGGCCTTACTTCCAGGCCTGTGTTCGTGATGGGCGTGCCGTTAGCGACACGGCATGGTAAGATGCTGACTTTCTCCTCGGGCAGAGTGACTTCAGGTACGAGGTCCTCGAAGTATTCAAAGCACAGTGTTTTCCCATGGCAGCTCACACAAGGGCCATGACAAAGTCGGACTCACCCGAAATGCTGTCCTGAGGCTGTTCGAGGGCTCTGGAAATGTAGCGCTCCTCGAGGGACGTCCAGTGTGTAGCCCATCGCGCGGCACGCACAGAGGGCCTGCGGGGGTGGGGGGCTGGGGTCAACCAATGGGCCTCGAAATTGCTCAGCCGCCCCACAGGGGTCTGGAGGTACTCGCTGAACTTGGAGGGAAAGTGATGCATACCCGAGAGGCCTAGGAGTCCTCCGAAGTGTACTACTTCCTTTAAAATAAAGCCTCTAAGCGACTGAGAACTCATGGAGACAGCTGCCTGCCTCCCTTTCTGCACGGCTACTAGGGGCCTACGCTGGAGGCAACTTGTCACGTTGAGGTTCCCTCTAGCTCTAGAGCTTGTCAGGCGGACCAGAGCCGCGGCCATGGAAGCACCTGGTTTAGACAGAGCAGACTCATAAGGTTCCCCGAAGCACTCTGACAGGGCTAACAGGCCTGTCGAGAGCAGGGAATGTCAGGTAGCTTCAAGGCAGCATGAACGCAGCCTTCCAAACGGGAAAGCAAGGCTACTTGCAGCAGGCCCCCGTTTCCGTGGGCACACTCAGCAGACATCCCCGTGGTTTCTAACAAGCCCAAAGAGACACAGGTCACCCTGAGTTTCCTTCCCTGAATCAACTTCTCGAAGTAGGGTGTTCTGCATCAAGCGAACTGCCTCAACCAAGGAACGCCGTAGCTGCTCCTCTGGGCCTGTGGCTATTCAAAGCCTGCAGTGCCACAGGAGGAAGGGGACTTACATGGCAGTGAGAACGGAAGTCGACTCTCTCTGGGAGGCACGGTGACTTCAGGCAGGAGGTCCTAAGGTGGAATGCGAAGCCGAGGGTTTCTCTGAGTTCAGCTCAGCCTAGGGTAATGCGTAGGACTTCGACGCCATGTGGGACGTGGCAGAACGGTGTCTGTGAACGTGTGCGAGCGCTGATGAACTTAAGCTGCTCCCAAGGAGAGTGCAGCGCGTTTCCCTACGCTCGGCATACACAGAGGGGCTCTAAAGGGCTACGGGCCTGGATGTTGCTTAGCAGACCCAGGTGGGCCTGGCGGTACTCAGTGTCCCCGCCGGGAACAGGGGGCCCGCGCCAGCCTCCTAGGTGTCCAGAAAACCCTGCTGCCGTTGAAGGTGCCCAGAGCCGAGGCTGCCGCCTCATGGAAACTGCTGCACGCCTCCGCTTCTGCACCGCCACTCGGGGCCTTACTTCCAGGCCTGTGTTCGTGCTGGGCGTGCCGTTAGCGACACGGCATGGTAAGATGCTGACTTTCTCCTCGGGCAGAGTGACTTCAGGTACGAGGTCCTCGAAGTATTCAAAGCACAGTGTTTTCCTATGGCAGCTCACACAAGGGCCATGAGAAAGTCGGACTCACCCGAAATGCTGTCCTGAGGCTGTTCGAGGGCTCTAGAAATGTAGCGCTCCTCGAGGGACGTCCAGTGTGTAGCCCATCGCGCGGCACGCACAGAGGGCCTGCGGGGGTGTGGGGCTGGTGTCAACCAATGGGCCTCGAAGTTGCTCAGCCGCCCCACAGGGGTCTGGAGGTACTCGCTGAACTTGGAGGGAAAGTGATGCATACCCGAGAGGCCTAGGAGTCCTCCAAAGTGTACTACTTCCTTTAAAATAAAGCCTCTAAGCAACTGAGAACTCATGGAGACAACTGACTGCCTCCCTTTCTGCACGGCTACTAGGGGCCTACGCTGGAGGCAACTTGTCACGTTGAGGTTCCCTCTAGCTCTAGAGCTTGTAAGGCGGACCAGAGCCGCGGCCATGGAAGCACCTGGTTTAGACAGAGCAGACTCATAAGGTTCCCCGAAGCACTCTGACAGGGCTAACAGGCCTGTCGAGAGCAGGGAATGTCAGGTAGCTTCAAGGCAGCATGAACGCAGCCTTCCAAACGGGAAAGCAAGGCTACTTGCAGCAGGCCCCCGTTTCCGTGGGCGCACTCAGCAGACATCCCCGTGGTTTCTAACAAGCCCAAAGAGACACAGGTCACCCTGAGTTTCCTTCCCTGAATCAACTTCTCGAAGTAGGGTGTTCTGCATCAAGCGAACTGCCTCAACCAAGGAACGCCGTAGCTGCTCCTCTGGGCCTGTGGCTATTCAAAGCCTGCAGTGCCACAGGAGGAAGGGGACTTACATGGCAGTGAGAACGCAAGCCGACTCTCTCTGGGAGGCACGGTGACTTCAGGCAGGAGGTCCTAGGTGGAATGCGAAGCCGTGGGTTTCTCTGAGTTCAGCTCAGCCTGGGGTAATGCGTAGGACTTCGACGCCATGTGGGACGGGCCAGAACGGTGTCCGTGAACGTGTGCGAGCGCTGAGGACCTTAAGCTGTTCCCAAGGAGAGTGCAGCGCGTTTCCCTACGCTCCGCATACACAGAGGGGCTCTAAAGGGTTACGGGCCTGGATGTTGCTTAGCAGACCCAGGTGGGCCTGGCGCTACTCAGTGTCCCCGCCGGGAACAGGGGGCCCGCGCCAGCCTCCTAGGTGTCCAGAAAACCCTGCTGCCGTTGAAGGTGCCCAGAGCCGAGGCCGCCGCCTCTTGGAAACTGCTGCACGCCACCGCTTCTACACCGCCACTCGGGGCCTTACTTCCAGGCCTGTGTTCGTGATGGGCGTGCCGTTAGCGACACGGCATGGTAAGATGCTGACTTTCTCCTCGGGCAGAGTGACTTCAGGTACGAGGTCCTCGAAGTATTCAAAGCACAGTGTTTTCCCATGGCAGCTCACACAAGGGCCATGACAAAGTCGGACTCACCCGAAATGCTGTCCTGAGGCAGTTCGAGGGCTCTGG
The DNA here is from genome assembly GCF_937001465.1 of Orcinus orca. NCBI lineage: Eukaryota > Metazoa > Chordata > Mammalia > Artiodactyla > Delphinidae > Orcinus > Orcinus orca. The sequence continues at coordinate 29,812,396 of NC_064569.1, read as the reverse complement.
AAATGTAGCGCTCCTCGAGGGACGTCCAGTGTGTAGCCCATCGCGCGGCACGCACAGAGGGCCTGCGGGGGTGGGGGGGTGGGGTCAACCAATGGGCCTCGAAGTTGCTCAGCCGCCCCACAGGGGTCTGGAGGTACTCGCTGAACTTGGAGGGAAAGTGATGCATACCCGAGAGGCCTAGGAGTCCTCCGAAGTGTACTACTTCCTTTAAAATAAAGCCTCTAAGCGACTGAGAACTCATGGAGACAGCTGCCTGCCTCCCTTTCTGCACGGCTACTAGGGGCCTACGCTGGAGGCAACTTGTCACGTTGAGGTTCCCTCTAGCTCTAGAGCTTGTCAGGCAGCCCAGAGCCGCGGCCATGGAAGCACTTGGTTTAGACAGAGCAGCCTCATAACGTTCCCCGAAGCACTCTGACAGGGCTAACAGGCCTGTCGAGAGCAGGGAATGTCAGGTAGCTTCAAGGCAGCATGAACGCAGCCTTCCAAACGGGAAAGCAAGGCTACTTGCAGCAGGCCCCCGTTTCCGTGGGCGCACTCAGCAGACATCCCCGTGGTTTCTAACAAGCCCAAAGAGACACAGATCACCCTGAGTTTCCTTCCCTGAATCAACTTCTCGAAGTAGGGTGTTCTGCATCAAGCGAACTGCCTCAACCAAGGAACGCCGTAGCTGCTCCTCTGGGCCTGTGGCTATTCAAAGCCTGCAGTGCCACAGGAGGAAGGGGACTTACATGGCAGTGAGAACGCAAGCCGACTCTCTCTGGGAGGCACGGTGACTTCAGGCAGGAGGTCCTAGGTGGAATGCGAAGCCGAGGATTTCTCTGAGTTCAGCTCAGCCTAGGGTAATGCGTAGGACTTCGACGCCATGTGGGACGTGCCAGAACGGTGTCCGTGAACGTGTGCGAGAGCTGAGGACCTTAAGCTGCTCCCAAGGAGAGTGCAGCGCGTTTCCCTACGCTCGGCATACACAGAGGGGCTCTAAAGGGCTACGGGCCTGGATGTTGCTTAGCAGACCCAGGTGGGCCTGGCGGTACTCAGTGTTCCCGCCGGGAACAGGGGGCCCGCGCCAGCCTGCTTGGTGTCCAGAAAACCCTGCTGCCGTTGAAGTTGCCCAGAGCCGAGGCCGCCGCCTCATGGAAATTGCTGCACACCTCCGCTTCTGCACCGCCACTCGGGGCCTTACTTCCAGGCCTGTGTTCGTGCTGGGCGTGCCGTTAGCGACACGGCATGGTAAGATGCTGACTTTCTCCTCGGGCAGAGTGACTTCAGGTACGAGGTCCTCGAAGTATTCAAAGCACAGTGGTTTCCCATGGCAGCTCACACAAGGGCCATGACAAAGTCGGACTCACCCGAAATGCTGTCCTGAGGCTGTTCGAGGGCTCTGGAAATGTAGCGCTCCTCGAGGGACGTCCAGTGTGTAGCCCATCGCGCGGCACGCACAGAGGGCCTGCGGGGGTGGGGGGGTGGGGTCAACCAATGGGCCTCGAAGTTGCTCAGCCGCCCCACAGGGGTCTGGAGGTACTCGCTGAACTTGGAGGGAAAGTGATGCATACCCGAGAGGCCTAGGAGTCCTCCGAAGTGTACTACTTCCTTTAAAATAAAGCCTCTAAGCGACTGAGAACTCATGGAGACAGCTGCCTGCCTCCCTTTCTGCACGGCTACTAGGGGCCTACGCTGGAGGCAACTTGTCACGTTGAGGTTCCCTCTAGCTCTAGAACTTGTCAGGCGGACCAGAGCCGCGGCCATGGAAGCACCTGGTTTAGACAGAGCAGACTCATAAGGTTCCCCGAAGCACTCTGACAGGGCTAACAGGCCTGTCGAGAGCAGGGAATGTCAGGTAGCTTCAAGGCAGCATGAACGCAGCCTTCCAAACGGGAAAGCAAGGCTACTTGCAGCAGGCCCCCGTTTCCGTGGGCGCACTCAGCAGACATCCCCGTGGTTTCTAACAAGCCCAAAGAGACACAGGTCACCCTGAGTTTCCTTCCCTGAATCAACTTCTCGAAGTAGGGTGTTCTGCATCAAGCGAACTGCCTCAACCAAGGAACGCCGTCGCTGCTCCTCTGGGCCTGTGGCTATTCAAAGCCTGCAGTGCCACAGGAGGAAGGGGACTTACATGGCAGTGAGAACGCAAGCCGACTCTCTCTGGGAGGCACGGTGACTTCAGGCAGGAGGTCCTAGGTGGAATGCGAAGCCGAGGATTTCTCTGAGTTCAGCTCAGCCTAGGGTAATGCGTAGGAGTTCGACGCCATGTGGGACGTGCCAGAACGGTGTCCGTGAACGTGTGCGAGCGCTGAGGACCTTAAGCTGCTCCCAAGGAGAGTGCAGCGCGTTTCCCTACGCTCGGCATACAGAGAGGGGCTCTAAAGGGCTACGGGCCTGGATGTTGCTTAGCAGACCCAGGTGGGCCTGGCGGTACTCAGTGTTCCCGCCGGGAACAGGGGGCCCGCGCCAGCCTGCTTGGTGTCCAGAAAACCCTGCTGCCGTTGAAGGTGCCCAGAGCCGAGGCCGCCGCCTCATGGAAACTGCTGCACGCCTACGCTTCTGCACCGCCACTCGGGGCCTTACTTCCAGGCCTGTGTTCGTGCTGGGCGTGCCGTTAGCGACACGGCATGGTAAGATGCTGACTTTCTCCTCGGGCAGAGTGACTTCAGGTACGAGGTCCTCGAAGTATTCAAAGCACAGTGTTTTCCCATGGCAGCTCACACAAGGGCCATGACAAAGTCGGACTCACCCGAAATGCTGTCCTGAGGCTGTTCGAGGGCTCTGGAAATGTAGCGCTCCTCGAGGGACGTCCAGTGTGTAGCCCATCGCGTGGCACGCACAGAGGGCCTGCGGGGGTGGGGGGGTGGGGGTCAACCAATGGGCCTCGAAGTTGCCCAGCCGCCCCACAGGGGTCTGGAGGTACTCGCTGAACTTGGAGGGAAAGTGATGCATACCCGAGAGGCCTATGAGTCCTCCAAAGTGTACTACTTCCTTTAAAATAAAGCCTCTAAGCGACTGAGAACTCATGGAGACAGCTGCCTGCCTCCCTTTCTGCACGGCTACTAGGGGCCTACGCTGGAGGCAACTTGTCACGTTGAGGTTCCCTCTAGCTCTAGAGCTTGTCAGGCGGCCCAGAGCCGCGGCCATGGAAGCACCTGGTTTAGACAGAGCAGCCTCATAACGTTTCCCGAAGCACTCTGACAGGGCTAACAGGCCTGTCGAGAGCAGGGAATGTCAGGTAGCTTCAAGGCAGCATGAACGCAGCCTTCCAAACGGGAAAGCAAGGCTACTTGCAGCAGGCCCCCGTTTCCGTGGGCGCACTCAGCAGACATCCCCGTGGTTTCTAACAAGCCCAAAGAGACACAGATCACCCTGAGTTTCCTTCCCTGAATCAACTTCTCGAAGTAGGGTGTTCTGCATCAAGCGAACTGCCTCAACCAAGGAACGCCGTAGCTGCTCCTCTGGGCCTGTGGCTATTCAAAGCCTGCAGTGCCACAGGAGGAAGGGGACTTACATGGCAGTGAGAACGCAAGCCGACTCTCTCTGGGAGGCACGGTGACTTCAGGCAGGAGGTCCTAGGTGGAATGCGAAGCCGAGGATTTCTCTGAGTTCAGCTCAGCCTAGGGTAATGCGTAGGACTTCGACGCCTTGTGGGACGTGCCAGAACGGTGTCCGTGAACGTGTGCGAGTGCTGAGGACCTTAAGCTGCTCCCAAGGAGAGTGCAGCGCGTTTCCCTACGCTAGGCATACACAGAGGGGCTCTAAAGGGCTACGGGCCTGGATGTTGCTTAGCAGACCCAGGTGGGCCTGGCGGTACTCAGTGTTCCCGTCGGGAACAGGGGGCCCGCGCCAGCCTGCTTGGTGTCCAGAAAACCCTGCTGCCGTTGAAGGTGCCCAGAGCCGAGGCCGCCGCCTCATGGAAATTGCTGCACGCCTCCGCTTCTGCACCGCCACTCGGGGCCTTACTTCCAGGCCTGTGTTCGTGCTGGGCGTGCCGTTAGCGACACGGCATGGTAAGATGCTGACTTTCTCCTCGGGCAGAGTGACTTCAGGTACGAGGTCCTCGAAGTATTCAAAGCACAGTGTTTTCCCATGGCAGCTCACACAAGGGCCATGACAAAGTCGGACTCACCCGAAATGCTGTCCTGAGGCTGTTCGAGGGCTCTGGAAATGTAGCGCTCCTCGAGGGACGTCCAGTGTGTAGCCCATCGCGCGGCACGCACAGAGGGCCTGCGGGGGTGGGGGGGTGGGGTCAACCAATGGGCCTCGAAGTTGCTCAGCCGCCCCACAGGGGTCTGGAGGTACTCGCTGAACTTGGAGGGAAAGTGATGCATACCCGAGAGGCCTAGGAGTCCTCCGAAGTGTACTACTTCCTTTAAAATAAAGCCTCTAAGCGACTGAGAACTCATGGAGACAGCTGCCTGCCTCCCTTTCTGCACGGCTACTAGGGGCCTACGCTGGAGGCAACTTGTCACGTTGAGGTTCCCTCTAGCTCTAGAGCTTGTCAGGCGGACCAGAGCCGCGGCCATGGAAGCACCTGGTTTAGACAGAGCAGACTCATAAGGTTCCCCGAAGCACTCTGACAGGGCTAACAGGCCTGTCGAGAGCAGGGAATGTCAGGTAGCTTCAAGGCAGCATGAACGCAGCCTTCCAAACGGGAAAGCAAGGCTACTTGCAGCAGGCCCCCGTTTCCGTGGGCGCACTCAGCAGACATCCCCGTGGTTTCTAACAAGCCCAAAGAGACACAGGTCACCCTGAGTTTCCTTCCCTGAATCAACTTCTCGAAGTAGGGTGTTCTGCATCAAGCGAACTGCCTCAACCAAGGAACGCCGTAGCTGCTCCTCTGGGCCTGTGGCTATTCAAAGCCTGCAGTGCCACAGGAGGAAGGGGACTTACATGGCAGTGAGAACGCAAGCCGACTCTCTCTGGGAGGCACGGTGACTTCAGGCAGGAGGTCCTAGGTGGAATGCGAAGCCGAGGGTTTCTCTGAGTTCAGCTCAGCCTGGGGTAATGCGTAAGACTTCGACGCCATGTGGGACGAGCCAGAACGGTGTCCGTGAACGTGTGCGAGTGCTGAGGACCTTAAGCTTCTCCCAAGGAGAGTGCAGCGCGTTTCCCTACGCTCGGCATACACAGAGGGGCTCTAAAGGGCTACGGGCCTGGATGTTGCTTAGCAGACCCAGGTGGGCCTGGCGGTACTCAATGTTCCCGCCGGGAACAGGGGGCCCGCGCCAGCCTGCTTGGTGTCCAGAAAACCCTGCTGCCGTTGAAGGTGCCCAGAGCCGAGGCCGCCGCCTCATGGAAATTGCTGCACGCCTCCGCTTCTGCACCGCCACTCGGGGCCTTACTTCCAGGCCTGTGTTCGTGCTGGGCGTGCCGTTAGCGACACGGCATGGTAAGATGCTGACTTTCTCCTCGGGCAGAGTGACTTCAGGTACGAGGTCCTCGAAGTATTCAAAGCACAGTGTTTTCCCATGGCAGCTCACACAAGGGCCATGACAAATCGGACTCACCCGAAATGCTGTCCTGAGGCTGTTCGAGGGCTCTGGAAATGTAGCGCTCCTCGAGGGACGTCCAGTGTGTAGCCCATCGCGCGGCACGCACAGAGGGCCTGCGGGGGTGGGGGGGTGGGGTCAACCAATGGGCCTCGAAGTTGCTCAGCCGCCCCACAGGGGTCTGGAAGTACTCGCTGAACTTGGAGGGAAAGTGATGCATACCCGAGAGGCCTAGGAGTCCTCCAAAGTGTACTACTTCCTTTAAAATAAAGCCTCTAAGCGACTGAGAACTCATGGAGACAGCTGCCTGCCTCCCTTTCTGCACGGCTACTAGGGGCCTACGCTGGAGGCAACTTGTCACGTTGAGGTTCCCTCTAGCTCTAGAGCTTGTCAGGCGGACCAGAGCCGCGGCCATGGAAGCACCTGGTTTAGACAGAGCAGACTCATAAGGTTCCCCGAAGCACTCTGACAGGGCTAACAGGCCTGTCGAGAGCAGGGAATGTCAGGTAGCTTCAAGGCAGCATGAACGCAGCCTTCCAAACGGGAAAGCAAGGCTACTTGCAGCAGGCCCCCGTTTCCGTGGGCGCACTCAGCAGACATCCCCGTGGTTTCTAACAAGCCCAAAGAGACACAGGTCACCCTGAGTTTCCTTCCCTGAATCAACTTCTCGAAGTAGGGTGTTCTGCATCAAGCGAACTGCCTCAACCAAGGAACGCCGTAGCTGCTCCTCTGGGCCTGTGGCTATTCAAAGCCTGCAGTGCCACAGGAGGAAGGGGACTTACATGGCAGTGAGAACGCAAGCCGACTCTCTCTGGGAGGCACGGTGACTTCAGGCAGGAGGTCCTAGGTGGAATGCGAAGCCGAGGGTTTCTCTGAGTTCAGCTCAGCCTGGGGTAATGCGTAAGACTTCGACGCCATGTGGGACGAGCCAGAACGGTGTCCGTGAACGTGTGCGAGTGCTGAGGACCTTAAGCTTCTCCCAAGGAGAGTGCAGCGCGTTTCCCTACGCTCGGCATACACAGAGGGGCTCTAAAGGGCTACGGGCCTGGATGTTGCTTAGCAGACCCAGGTGGGCCTGGCGGTACTCAATGTTCCCGCCGGGAACAGGGGGCCCGCGCCAGCCTGCTTGGTGTCCAGAAAACCCTGCTGCCGTTGAAGGTGCCCAGAGCCGAGGCCGCCGCCTCATGGAAATTGCTGCACGCCTCCGCTTCTGCACCGCCACTCGGGGCCTTACTTCCAGGCCTGTGTTCGTGCTGGGCGTGCCGTTAGCGACACGGCATGGTAAGATGCTGACTTTCTCCTCGGGCAGAGTGACTTCAGGTACGAGGTCCTCGAAGTATTCAAAGCACAGTGTTTTCCCATGGCAGCTCACACAAGGGCCATGACAAATCGGACTCACCCGAAATGCTGTCCTGAGGCTGTTCGAGGGCTCTGGAAATGTAGCGCTCCTCGAGGGACGTCCAGTGTGTAGCCCATCGCGCGGCACGCACAGAGGGCCTGCGGGGGTGGGGGGGTGGGGTCAACCAATGGGCCTCGAAGTTGCTCAGCCGCCCCACAGGGGTCTGGAAGTACTCGCTGAACTTGGAGGGAAAGTGATGCATACCCGAGAGGCCTAGGAGTCCTCCAAAGTGTACTACTTCCTTTAAAATAAAGCCTCTAAGCGACTGAGAACTCATGGAGACAGCTGCCTGCCTCCCTTTCTGCACGGCTACTAGGGGCCTACGCTGGAGGCAACTTGTCACGTTGAGGTTCCCTCTAGCTCTAGAGCTTGTCAGGCGGACCAGAGCCGCGGCCATGGAAGCACCTGGTTTAGACAGAGCAGACTCATAAGGTTCCCCGAAGCACTCTGACAGGGCTAACAGGCCTGTCGAGAGCAGGGAATGTCAGGTAGCTTCAAGGCAGCATGAACGCAGCCTTCCAAACGGGAAAGCAAGGCTACTTGCAGCAGGCCCCCGTTTCCGTGGGCGCACTCAGCAGACATCCCCGTGGTTTCTAACAAGCCCAAAGAGACACAGGTCACCCTGAGTTTCCTTCCCTGAATCAACTTCTCGAAGTAGGGTGTTCTGCATCAAGCGAACTGCCTCAACCAAGGAACGCCGTAGCTGCTCCTCTGGGCCTGTGGCTATTCAAAGCCTGCAGTGCCACAGGAGGAAGGGGACTTACATGGCAGTGAGAACGCAAGCCGACTCTCTCTGGGAGGCACGGTGACTTCAGGCAGGAGGTCCTAGGTGGAATGCGAAGCCGAGGGTTTCTCTGAGTTCAGCTCAGCCTGGGGTAATGCGTAAGACTTCGACGCCATGTGGGACGAGCCAGAACGGTGTCCGTGAACGTGTGCGAGTGCTGAGGACCTTAAGCTGCTCCCAAGGAGAGTGCAGCGCGTTTCCCTACGCTCGGCATACACAGAGGGGCTCTAAAGGGCTACGGGCCTGGATGTTGCTTAGCAGACCCAGGTGGGCCTGGCGGTACTCAGTGTTCCCGCCGGGAACAGGGGGCCCGCGCCAGCCTGCTTGGTGTCCAGAAAACCCTGCTGCCGTTGAAGGTGCCCAGAGCCGAGGCCGCCGCCTCATGGAAATTGCTGCACGCCTCCGCTTCTGCACCGCCACTCGGGGCCTTACTTCCAGGCCTGTGTTCGTGCTGGGCGTGCCGTTAGCGACACGGCATGGTAAGATGCTGACTTTCTCCTCGGGCAGAGTGACTTCAGGTACGAGGTCCTCGAAGTATTCAAAGCACAGTGTTTTCCCATGGCAGCTCACACAAGGGCCATGACAAAGTCGGACTCACCCGAAATGCTGTCCTGAGGCTGTTCGAGGGCTCTGGAAATGTAGCGCTCCTCGAGGGACGTCCAGTGTGTAGCCCATCGCGCGGCACGCACAGAGGGCCTGCGGGGGTGGGGGGGTGGGGTCAACCAATGGGCCTCGAAGTTGCTCAGCCGCCCCACAGGGGTCTGGAGGTACTCGCTGAACTTGGAGGGAAAGTGATGCATACCCGAGAGGCCTAGGAGTCCTCCAAAGTGTACTACTTCCTTTAAAATAAAGCCTCTAAGCGACTGAGAACTCATGGAGACAGCTGCCTGCCTCCCTTTCTGCACGGCTACTAGGGGCCTACGCTGGAGGCAACTTGTCACGTTGAGGTTCCCTCTAGCTCTAGAGCTTGTCAGGCGGACCAGAGCCGCGGCCATGGAAGCACCTGGTTTAGACAGAGCAGACTCATAAGGTTCCCCGAAGCACTCTGACACGGCTAACAGGCCTGTCGAGAGCAGGGAATGTCAGGTAGCTTCAAGGCAGCATGAACGCAGCCTTCCAAACGGGAAAGCAAGGCTACTTGCAGCAGGCCCCAGTTTCCGTGGGCGCACTCAGCAGACATCCCCGTGGTTTCTAACAAGCCCAAAGAGACACAGGTCACCCTGAGTTTCCTTCCCTGAATCAACTTCTCGAAGTAGGGTGTTCTGCATCAAGCGAACTGCCTCAACCAAGGAACGCCGTAGCTGCTCCTCTGGGCCTGTGGCTATTCAAAGCCTGCAGTGCCACAGGAGGAAGGGGACTTACATGGCAGTGAGAACGCAAGCCGACTCTCTCTGGGAGGCACGGTGACTTCAGGCAGGAGGTCCTAGGTGGAATGCGAAGCCGAGGGTTTCTCTGAGTTCAGCTCAGCCTGGGGTAATGCGTAGGACTTCGACGCCATGTGGGACGTGCCAGAACGGTGTCCGTGAACGTGTGCGAGTGCTGAGGACCTTAAGCTGCTCCCAAGGAGAGTGCAGCACGTTTCCCTACGCTCGGCATACACAGAGGGGCTCTAAAGGGCTACGGGCCTGGATGTTGCTTAGCAGACCCAGGTGGGCCTGGCGGTACTCAGTGTTCCCGTCGGGAACAGGGGGCCCGCGCCAGCCTGCTTGGTGTCCAGAAAACCCTGCTGCCGTTGAAGGTGCCCAGAGCCGAGGCCGCCGCCTCATGGAAATTGCTGCACGCCTCCGCTTCTGCACCGCCACTCGGGGCCTTACTTCCAGGCCTGTGTTCGTGCTGGGCGTGCCGTTAGCGACACGGCATGGTAAGATGCTGACTTTCTCCTCGGGCAGAGTGACTTCAGGTACGAGGTCCTCGAAGTATTCAAAGCACAGTGTTTTCCCATGGCAGCTCACACAAGGGCCATGACAAAGTCGGACTCACCCGAAATGCTGTCCTGAGGCTGTTCGAGGGCTCTGGAAATGTAGCGCTCCTCGAGGGACGTCCAGTGTGTAGCCCATCGCGCGGCACGCACAGAGGGCCTGCGGGGGTGGGGGGGTGGGGTCAACCAATGGGCCTCGAAGTTGCTCAGCCGCCCCACAGGGGTCTGGAGGTACTCGCTGAACTTGGAGGGAAAGTGATGCATACCCGAGAGGCCTAGGAGTCCTCCAAAGTGTACTACTTCCTTTAAAATAAAGCCTCTAAGCGACTGAGAACTCATGGAGACAGCTGCCTGCCTCCCTTTCTGCACGGCTACTAGGGGCCTACGCTGGAGGCAACTTGTCACGTTGAGGTTCCCTCTAGCTCTAGAGCTTGTCAGGCGGACCAGAGCCGCGGCCATGGAAGCACCTGGTTTAGACAGAGCAGACTCATAAGGTTCCCCGAAGCACTCTGACAGGGCTAACAGGCCTGTCGAGAGCAGGGAATGTCAGGTAGCTTCAAGGCAGCATGAACGCAGCCTTCCAAACGGGAAAGCAAGGCTACTTGCAGCAGGCCCCCGTTTCCGTGGGCGCACTCAGCAGACATCCCCGTGGTTTCTAACAAGCCCAAAGAGACACAGGTCACCCTGAGTTTCCTTCCCTGAATCAACTTCTCGAAGTAGGGTGTTCTGCATCAAGCGAACTGCCTCAACCAAGGAACGCCGTAGCTGCTCCTCTGGGCCTGTGGCTATTCAAAGCCTGCAGTGCCACAGGAGGAAGGGGACTTACATGGCAGTGAGAACGCAAGCCGACTCTCTCTGGGAGGCACGGTGACTTCAGGCAGGAGGTCCTAGGTGGAATGCGAAGCCGAGGGTTTCTCTGAGTTCAGCTCAGCCTGGGGTAATGCGTAGGACTTCGACGCCATGTGGGACGTGCCAGAACGGTGTCCGTGAACGTGTGCGAGTGCTGAGGACCTTAAGCTTCTCCCAAGGAGAGTGCAGCGCGTTTCCCTACGCTCGGCATACACAGAGGGGCTCTAAAGGGCTACGGGCCTGGATGTTGCTTAGCAGACCCAGGTGGGCCTGGCGGTACTCAGTGTCCCCGCCGGGAACAGGGGGCCCGCGCCAGCCTGCTTGGTGTCCAGAAAACCCTGCTGCCGTTGAAGGTGCCCAGAGCCGAGGCCGCCGCCTCATGGAAACTGCTGCACGCCTCCGCTTCTGCACCGCCACTCGGGGCCTTACTTCCAGGCCTGTGTTCGTGCTGGGCGTGCCGTTAGCGACACGGCATGGTAAGATGCTGACTTTCTCCTCGGGCAGAGTGACTTCAGGTACGAGGTCCTCGAAGTATTCAAAGCACAGTGGTTTCCCATGGCAGCTCACACAAGGGCTATGACAAAGTCGGACTCACCCGAAATGCTTTCCTGAGGCTGTTCGAGGGCTCTGGAAATGTAGCGCTCCTCGAGGGACGTCCAGTGTGTAGCCCATCGCGCGGCACGCACAGAGGGCCTGCGGGGGTGGGGGGGTGGGGTCAACCAATGGGCCTCGAAGGTGCTCAGCCGCCCCACAGGGGTCTGGAGGTACTCGCTGAACTTGGAGGGAAAGTGATGCATACCCGAGAGGCCTAGGAGTCCTCCAAAGTGTACTACTTCCTTTAAAATAAAGCCTCTAAGCGACTGAGAACTCATGAAGACAGCTGCCTGCCTCCCTTTCTGCACGGCTACTAGGGGCCTACGCTGGAGGCAACTTGTCACGTTGAGGTTCCCTCTAGCTCTAGAGCTTGTCAGGCGGACCAGAGCCGCGGCCATGGAAGCACCTGGTTTAGACAGAGCAGACTCATAAGGTTCCCCGAAGCACTCTGACAGGGCTAACAGGCCTGTCGAGAGCAGGGAATGTCAGGTAGCTTCAAGGCAGCATGAACGCAGCCTTCCAAACGGGAAAGCAAGGCTACTTGCAGCAGGCCCCCGTTTCCGTGGGCGCACTCAGCAGACATCCCCGTGGTTTCTAACAAGCCCAAAGAGACACAGGTCACCCTGAGTTTCCTTCCCTGAATCAACTTCTCGAAGTAGGGTGTTCTGCATCAAGCGAACTGCCTCAACCAAGGAACGCCGTAGCTGCTCCTCTGGGCCTGTGGCTATTCAAAGCCTGCAGTGCCACAGGAGGAAGGGGACTTACATGGCAGTGAGAACGCAAGCCGACTCTCTCTGGGAGGCACGGTGACTTCAGGCAGGAGGTCCTAGGTGGAATGCGAAGCCGAGGGTTTCTCTGAGTTCAACTCAGCCTGGGGTAATGCGTAGGACTTCGACGCCATGTGGGACGTGCCAGAACGGTGTCCGTGAACGTGTGCGAGCGCTGAGGACCTTAAGCTGCTCCCAAGGAGAGTGCAGCGCGTTTCCCTACGCTCGGCATACACAGAGGGGCTCTAAAGGGCTACGGGCCTGGATGTTGCTTAGCAGACCCAGGTGGGCCTGGCGGTACTCAGTGTTCCCGCCGGGAACAGGGGGCCCGCGCCAGCCTCCTAGGTGTCCAGAAAACCCTGCTGCCGTTGAAGGTGCCCAGAGCCGAGGCCGCCGCCTCATGGAAACTGCTGCACGCCTCCGCTTCTGCACCGCCACTCGGGGCCTTACTTCCAGGCCTGTGTTCGTGCTGGGCGTGCCGTTAGCGACACGGCATGGTAAGATGCTGACTTTCTCCTCGGGCAGAGTGACTTCAGGTACGAGGTCCTCGAAGTATTCAAAGCACAGTGTTTTCCCATGGCAGCTCACACAAGGGCCATGACAAAGTCAGACTCACCCGAAATGCTGTCCTGAGGCTGTTCGAGGGGTCTGGAAATGTAGCGCTCCTCGAGGGACGTCCAGTGTGTAGCCCATCGCGCGGCACGCACAGAGGGCCTGCGGGGGTGGGGGGTGGGGTCAACCAATGGGCCTCGAAGTTGCTCAGCCGCCCCACAGGGGTCTGGAGGTACTCGCTGAACTTGGAGGGAAAGTGATGCATACCCGAGAGGCCTAGGAGTCCTCCAAAGTGTACTACTTCCTTTAAAATAAAGCCTCTAAGCGACTGAGAACTCATGGAGACAGCTGCCTGCCTCCCTTTCTGCACGGCTACTAGGGGCCTACGCTGGAGGCAACTTGTCACGTTGAGGTTCCCTCTAGCTCTAGAGCTTGTCAGGCGGCCCAGAGCCGCGGCCATGGAAGCACCTGGTTTAGACAGAGCAGCCTCATAACGTTCCCCGAAGCACTCTGACAGGGCTAACAGGCCTGTCGAGAGCAGGGAATGTCAGGTAGCTTCAAGGCAGCATGAACGCAGCCTTCCAAACGGGAAAGCAAGGCTACTTGCAGCAGGCCCCCGTTTCCGTGGGCGCACTCAGCAGACATCCCCGTGGTTTCTAACAAGCCCAAAGAGACACAGGTCACCCTGAGTTTCCTTCCCTGAATCAACTTCTCGAAGTAGGGTGTTCTGCATCAAGCGAACTGCCTCAACCAAGGAACGCCGTAGCTGCTCCTCTGGGCCTGTGGCTATTCAAAGCCTGCAGTGCCACAGGAGGAAGGGGACTTACATGGCAGTGAGAACGCAAGCCGACTCTCTCTGGGAGGCACGGTGACTTCAGGCAGGAGGTCCTAGGTGGAATGCGAAGCCGAGGGTTTCTCTGAGTTCAGCTCAGCCTGGGGTAATGCGTAAGACTTCGACGCCATGTGGGACGAGCCAGAACGGTGTCCGTGAACGTGTGCGAGTGCTGAGGACCTTAAGCTGCTCCCAAGGAGAGTGCAGCGCGTTTCCCTACGCTCGGCATACACAGAGGGGCTCTAAAGGGCTACGGGCCTGGATGTTGCTTAGCAGACCCAGGTGGGCCTGGCGGTACTCAGTGTTCCCGCCGGGAACAGGGGGCCCGCGCCAGCCTGCTTGGTGTCCAGAAAACCCTGCTGCCGTTGAAGGTGCCCAGAGCCGAGGCCGCCGCCTCATGGAAATTGCTGCACGCCTCCGCTTCTGCACCGCCACTAGGGGCCTTACTTCCAGGCCTGTGTTCGTGCTGGGCGTGCCGTTAGCGACATGGCATGGTAAGATGCTGACTTTCTCCTCGGGCAGAGTGACTTCAGGTACGAGGTCCTCGAAGTATTCAAAGCACAGTGTTTTCCCATGGCAGCTCACACAAGGGCCATGACAAAGTCGGACTCACCCGAAATGCTGTCCTGAGGCTGTTCGAGGGCTCTGGAAATGTAGCGCTCCTCGAGGGACGTCCAGTGTGTAGCCCATCGCGCGGCACGCACAGAGGGCCTGCGGGGGTGGGGGGGTGGGGTCAACCAATGGGCCTCGAAGTTGCTCAGCCGCCCCACAGGGGTCTGGAGGTACTCGCTGAACTTGGAGGGAAAGTGATGCATACCCGAGAGGCCTAGGAGTCCTCCAAAGTGTACTACTTCCTTTAAAATAAAGCCTCTAAGCGACTGAGAACTCATGGAGACAGCTGCCTGCCTCCCTTTCTGCACGGCTACTAGGGGCCTACGCTGGAGGCAACTTGTCACGTTGAGGTTCCCTCTAGCTCTAGAGCTTGTCAGGCGGACCAGAGCCGCGGCCATGGAAGCACCTGGTTTAGACAGAGCAGACTCATAAGGTTCCCCGAAGCACTCTGACACGGCTAACAGGCCTGTCGAGAGCAGGGAATGTCAGGTAGCTTCAAGGCAGCATGAACGCAGCCTTCCAAACGGGAAAGCAAGGCTACTTGCAGCAGGCCCCCGTTTCCGTGGGCGCACTCAGCAGACATCCCCGTGGTTTCTAACAAGCCCAAAGAGACACAGGTCACCCTGAGTTTCCTTCCCTGAATCAACTTCTCGAAGTAGGGTGTTCTGCATCAAGCGAACTGCCTCAACCAAGGAACGCCGTAGCTGCTCCTCTGGGCCTGTGGCTATTCAAAGCCTGCAGTGCCACAGGAGGAAGGGGACTTACATGGCAGTGAGAACGCAAGCCGACTCTCTCTGGGAGGCACGGTGACTTCAGGCAGGAGGTCCTAGGTGGAATGCGAAGCCGAGGGTTTCTCTGAGTTCAGCTCAGCCTGGGGTAATGCGTAGGACTTCGACGCCATGTGGGACGTGCCAGAACGGTGTCCGTGAACGTGTGCGAGTGCTGAGGACCTTAAGCTGTTCCCAAGGAGAGTGCAGCGCGTTTCCCTACGCTCGGCATACACAGAGGGGCTCTAAAGGGCTACGGGCCTGGATGTTGCTTAGCAGACCCAGGTGGGCCTGGCGGTACTCAGTGTCCCCGCCGGGAACAGGGGGCCCGCGCCAGCCTGCTTGGTGTCCAGAAAACCCTGCTGCCGTTGAAGGTGCCCAGAGCCGAGGCCGCCGCCTCATGGAAACTGCTGCACGCCTCCGCTTCTGCACCGCCACTCGGGGCCTTACTTCCAGGCCTGTGTTCGTGCTGGGCGTGCCGTTAGCGACACGGCATGGTAAGATGCTGACTTTCTCCTCGGGCAGAGTGACTTCAGGTACGAGGTCCTCGAAGTATTCAAAGCACAGTGGTTTCCCATGGCAGCTCACACAAGGGCTATGACAAAGTCGGACTCACCCGAAATGCTTTCCTGAGGCTGTTCGAGGGCTCTGGAAATGTAGCGCTCCTCGAGGGACGTCCAGTGTGTAGCCCATCGCGCGGCACGCACAGAGGGCCTGCGGGGGTGGGGGGGTGGGGTCAACCAATGGGCCTCGAAGTTGCTCAGCCGCCCCACAGGGGTCTGGAGGTACTCGCTGAACTTGGAGGGAAAGTGATGCATACCCGAGAGGCCTAGGAGTCCTCCAAAGTGTACTACTTCCTTTAAAATAAAGCCTCTAAGCGACTGAGAACTCATGGAGACAGCTGCCTGCCTCCCTTTCTGCACGGCTACTAGGGGCCTACGCTGGAGGCAACTTGTCACGTTGAGGTTCCCTCTAGCTCTAGAGCTTGTCAGGCGGACCAGAGCCGCGGCCATGGAAGCACCTGGTTTAGACAGAGCAGACTCATAAGGTTCCCCGAAGCACTCTGACAGGGCTAACAGGCCTGTCGAGAGCAGGGAATGTCAGGTAGCTTCAAGGCAGCATGAACGCAGCCTTCCAAACGGGAAAGCAAGGCTACTTGCAGCAGGCCCCCGTTTCCGTGGGCGCACTCAGCAGACATCCCCGTGGTTTCTAACAAGCCCAAAGAGACACAGGTCACCCTGAGTTTCCTTCCCTGAATCAACTTCTCGAAGTAGGGTGTTCTGCATCAAGCGAACTGCCTCAACCAAGGAACGCCGTAGCTGCTCCTCTGGGCCTGTGGCTATTCAAAGCCTGCAGTGCCACAGGAGGAAGGGGACTTACATGGCAGTGAGAACGCAAGCCGACTCTCTCTGGGAGGCACGGTGACTTCAGGCAGGAGGTCCTAGGTGGAATGCGAAGCCGAGGGTTTCTCTGAGTTCAACTCAGCCTGGGGTAATGCGTAGGACTTCGACGCCATGTGGGACGTGCCAGAACGGTGTCCGTGAACGTGTGCGAGCGCTGAGGACCTTAAGCTGCTCCCAAGGAGAGTGCAGCGCGTTTCCCTACGCTCGGCATACACAGAGGGGCTCTAAAGGGCTACGGGCCTGGATGTTGCTTAGCAGACCCAGGTGGGCCTGGCGGTACTCAGTGTTCCCGCCGGGAACAGGGGGCCCGCGCCAGCCTCCTAGGTGTCCAGAAAACCCTGCTGCCGTTGAAGGTGCCCAGAGCCGAGGCCGCCGCCTCATGGAAACTGCTGCACGCCTCCGCTTCTGCACCGCCACTCGGGGCCTTACTTCCAGGCCTGTGTTCGTGCTGGGCGTGCCGTTAGCGACACGGCATGGTAAGATGCTGACTTTCTCCTCGGGCAGAGTGACTTCAGGTACGAGGTCCTCGAAGTATTCAAAGCACAGTGTTTTCCCATGGCAGCTCACACAAGGGCCATGACAAAGTCAGACTCACCCGAAATGCTGTCCTGAGGCTGTTCGAGGGGTCTGGAAATGTAGCGCTCCTCGAGGGACGTCCAGTGTGTAGCCCATCGCGCGGCACGCACAGAGGGCCTGCGGGGGTGGGGGGTGGGGTCAACCAATGGGCCTCGAAGTTGCTCAGCCGCCCCACAGGGGTCTGGAGGTACTCGCTGAACTTGGAGGGAAAGTGATGCATACCCGAGAGGCCTAGGAGTCCTCCGAAGTGTACTACTTCCTTTAAAATAAAGCCTCTAAGCGACTGAGAACTCATGGAGACAGCTGCCTGCCTCCCTTTCTGCACGGCTACTAGGGGCCTACGCTGGAGGCAACTTGTCACGTTGAGGTTCCCTCTAGCTCTAGAGCTTGTCAGGCGGACCAGAGCCGCGGCCATGGAAGCACCTGGTTTAGACAGAGCAGACTCATAAGGTTCCCCGAAGCACTCTGACAGGGCTAACAGGCCTGTCGAGAGCAGGGAATGTCAGGTAGCTTCAAGGCAGCATGAACGCAGCCTTCCAAACGGGAAAGCAAGGCTACTTGCAGCAGGCCCCTGTTTCCGTGGGCGCACTCAGCAGACATCCCCGTGGTTTCTAACAAGCCCAAAGAGACACAGGTCACCCTGAGTTTCCTTCCCTGAATCAACTTCTCAAAGTAGGGTGTTCTGCATCAAGCGAACTGCCTCAACCAAGGAACGCCGTAGCTGCTCCTCTGGGCCTGTGGCTATTCAAAGCCTGCAGTGCCACAGGAGGAAGGGGACTTACATGGCAGTGAGAACGCAAGCCGACTCTCTCTGGGAGGCACGGTGACTTCAGGCAGGAGGTCCTAGGTGGAATGCGAAGCCGAGGATTTCTCTGAGTTCAGCTCAGCCTAGGGTAATGCGTAGGACTTCGACGCCATGTGGGACGTGCCAGAACGGTGTCCGTGAACGTGTGCGAGCGCTGAGGACCTTAAGCTGCTCCCAAGGAGAGTGCAGGGCGTTTCCCTACGCTCGGCATACACAGAGGGGCTCTAAAGGGCTACGGGCCTGGATGTTGCTTAGCAGACCCAGGTGGGCCTGGCGGTACTCAGTGTTCCTGCCGGAACAGGGGGCCCACGCCAACCTCCTAGGTGTCCAGAAAACCCTGCTGCCTTTGAAGTTGCCCAGAGCCGAGGCCGCCGCCTCATGGAAACTGCTGCACGCCTCCGCTTCTGCACCGCCACTCGGGGCCTTACTTCCAGGCCTGTGTTCGTGCTGGGCGTGCCGTTAGCGACACGGCATGGTACGATGCTGACTTTCTCCTCGGGCAAAGTGACTTCAGGTACGAGGTCCTCGAAGTATTCAAAGCACAGTGTTTTCCCATGGCAGCTCACACAAGGGCCATGACAAAGTCGGACTCACCCGAAATGCTGTCCTGAGGCTGTTCGAGGGCTCTGGAAATGTAACGCTCCTCGAGGGACGTCCAGTGTGTAGCCCATCGCGCGGCACGCACAGAGGGCCTGCGGGGGTGGGGGGGTGGGGGTCAACCAATGGGCCTCGAAGTTGCTCAGCCGCCCCACAGGGGTCTGGAGGTACTCGCTGAACTTGGAGGGAAAGTGATTCATACCCGAGAGGCCTAGGAGTCCTCCAAAGTGTACTACTTCCTTTAAAATAAAGCCTCTAAGCGACTGAGAACTCATGGAGACAGCTGCCTGCCTCCCTTTCTGCACGGCTACTAGGGGCCTACGCTGGAGGCAACTTGTCACGTTGAGGTTCCCTCTAGCTCTAGAGCTTGTCAGGCGGACCAGAGCCGCGGCCATGGAAGCACCTGGTTTAGACAGAGCAGACTCATAAGGTTCCCCGAAGCACTCTGACAGGGCTAACAGGCCTGTCGAGAGCAGGGAATGTCAGGTAGCTTCAAGGCAGCATGAACGCAGCCTTCCAAACGGGAAAGCAAGGCTACTTGCAGCAGGCCCCCGTTTCCGTGGGCGCACTCAGCAGACATCCCCGTGGTTTCTAACAAGCCCAAAGAGACACAGGTCACCCTGAGTTTCCTTCCCTGAATCAACTTCTCGAAGTAGGGTGTTCTGCATCAAGCGAACTGCCTCAACCAAGGAACGCCGTAGCTGCTCCTCTGGGCCTGTGGCTATTCAAAGCCTGCAGTGCCACAGGAGGAAGGGGACTTACATGGCAGTGAGAACGCAAGCCGACTCTCTCTGGGAGGCACGGTGACTTCAGGCAGGAGGTCCTAGGTGGAATGCGAAGCCGAGGATTTCTCTGAGTTCAGCTCAGCCTAGGGTAATGCGTAGGACTTCGACGCCATGTGGGACGTGCCAGAACGGTGTCCGTGAACGTGTGCGAGCGCTGAGGACCTTAAGCTGCTCCCAAGGAGAGTGCAGGGCGTTTCCCTACGCTCGGCATACACAGAGGGGCTCTAAAGGGCTACGGGCCTGGATGTTGCTTAGCAGACCCAGGTGGGCCTGGCGGTACTCAGTGTTCCTGCCGGAACAGGGGGCCCACGCCAACCTCCTAGGTGTCCAGAAAACCCTGCTGCCTTTGAAGTTGCCCAGAGCCGAGGCCGCCGCCTCATGGAAACTGCTGCACGCCTCCGCTTCTGCACCGCCACTCGGGGCCTTACTTCCAGGCCTGTGTTCGTGCTGGGCGTGCCGTTAGCGACACGGCATGGTACGATGCTGACTTTCTCCTCGGGCAAAGTGACTTCAGGTACGAGGTCCTCGAAGTATTCAAAGCACAGTGTTTTCCCATGGCAGCTCACACAAGGGCCATGACAAAGTCGGACTCACCCGAAATGCTGTCCTGAGGCTGTTCGAGGGCTCTGGAAATGTAACGCTCCTCGAGGGACGTCCAGTGTGTAGCCCATCGCGCGGCACGCACAGAGGGCCTGCGGGGGTGGGGGGGTGGGGGTCAACCAATGGGCCTCGAAGTTGCTCAGCCGCCCCACAGGGGTCTGGAGGTACTCGCTGAACTTGGAGGGAAAGTGATTCATACCCGAGAGGCCTAGGAGTCCTCCAAAGTGTACTACTTCCTTTAAAATAAAGCCTCTAAGCGACTGAGAACTCATGGAGACAGCTGCCTGCCTCCCTTTCTGCACGGCTACTAGGGGCCTACGCTGGAGGCAACTTGTCACGTTGAGGTTCCCTCTAGCTCTAGAGCTTGTCAGGCGGACCAGAGCCGCGGCCATGGAAGCACCTGGTTTAGACAGAGCAGACTCATAAGGTTCCCCGAAGCACTCTGACAGGGCTAACAGGCCTGTCGAGAGCAGGGAATGTCAGGTAGCTTCAAGGCAGCATGAACGCAGCCTTCCAAACGGGAAAGCAAGGCTACTTGCAGCAGGCCCCCGTTTCCGTGGGCGCACTCAGCAGACATCCCCGTGGTTTCTAACAAGCCCAAAGAGACACAGGTCACCCTGAGTTTCCTTCCCTGAATCAACTTCTCGAAGTAGGGTGTTCTGCATCAAGCGAACTGCCTCAACCAAGGAACGCCGTAGCTGCTCCTCTGGGCCTGTGGCTATTCAAAGCCTGCAGTGCCACAGGAGGAAGGGGACTTACATGGCAGTAAGAACGCAAGCCGACTCTCTCTGGGAGGCACGGTGACTTCAGGCAGGAGGTCCTAGGTGGAATGCGAAGCCGAGGGTTTCTCTGAGTTCAGCTCAGCCTAGGGTAATGCGTAGGACTTCGACGCCATGTGGGACGTGCCAGAAGGGTGTCCGTGAACGTGTGCGAGCGCTGAGGACCTTAAGCTGCTCCCAAGGAGAGTGCAGCGCGTTTCCCTACGCTCGGCATACACAGAGGGGCTCTAAAGGGCTACGGGCCTGGATGTTGCTTAGCAGACCCAGGTGGGCCTGGCGGTACTCAGTGTTCCTGCCGGAACAGGGGGCCCGCGCCAACCTCCTAGGTGTCCAGAAAACCCTGCTGCCGTTGAAGGTGCCCAGAGCCGAGGCCGCCGCCTCATGGAAACTGCTGCACGCCTCCGCTTCTGCACCGCCACTCGGGGCCTTACTTCCAGGCCTGTGTTCGTGCTGGGCGTGCCGTTAGCGACACGGCATGGTAAGATGCTGACTTTCTCCTCGGGCAGAGTGACTTCAGGTACGAGGTCCTCGAAGTATTCAAAGCACAGTGTTTTCCCATGGCAGCTCACACAAGGGCCATGACAAAGTCGGACTCACCCGAAATGCTGTCCTGAGGCTGTTCGAGGGCTCTGGAAATGTAGCGCTCCTCGAGGGACGTCCAGTGTGTAGCCCATCGCGCGGCACGCACAGAGGGCCTGCGGGGGTGGGGGGGTGGGGTCAACCAATGGGCCTCGAAGTTGCTCAGCCTCCCCACAGGGGTCTGGAAGTACTCGCTGAACTTGGAGGGAAAGTGATGCATACCCGAGAGGCCTAGGAGTCCTCCGAAGTGTACTACTTCCTTTAAAATAAAGCCTCTAAGCGACTGAGAACTCATGGAGACAGCTGCCTGCCTCCCTTTCTGCACGGCTACTAGGGGCCTACGCTGGAGGCAACTTGTCACGTTGAGGTTCCCTCTAGCTCTAGAGCTTGTCAGGCGGACCAGAGCTGCGGCCATGGAAGCACCTGGTTTAGACAGAGCAGACTCATAAGGTTCCCCGAAGCACTCTGACAGGGCTAACAGGCCTGTCGAGAGCAGGGAATGTCAGGTAGCTTCAAGGCAGCATGAACGCAGCCTTCCAAACGGGAAAGCAAGGCTACTTGCAGCAGGCCCCCGTTTCCGTGGGCGCACTCAGCAGACATCCCCGTGGTTTCTAACAAGCCCAAAGAGACACAGGTCACCCTGAGTTTCCTTCCCTGAATCAACTTCTCGAAGTAGGGTGTTCTGCATCAAGCGAACTGCCTCAACCAAGGAACGCCGTAGCTGCTCCTCTGGGCCTGTGGCTATTCAAAGCCTGCAGCGCCACAGGAGGAAGGGGACTTACATGGCAGTGAGAACGCAAGCCGACTCTCTCTGGGAGGCACGGTGACTTCAGGCAGGAGGTCCTAGGTGGAATGCGAAGCCGAGGGTTTCTCTGAGTTCAGCTCAGCCTAGGGTAATGCGTAGGACTTCGACGCCATGTGGGACGTGCCAGAAGGGTGTCCGTGAACGTGTGCGAGCGCTGAGGACCTTAAGCTGCTCCCAAGGAGAGTGCAGCGCGTTTCCCTACGCTCGGCATACACAGAGGGGCTCTAAAGGGCTACGGGCCTGGATGTTGCTTAGCAGACCCAGGTGGGCCTGGCGGTACTCAGTGTTCCTGCCGGGAACAGGGGGCCCGCGCCAGCCTCCTAGGTGTCCAGAAAACCCTGCTGCCGTTGAAGGTGCCCAGAGCCGAGGCCGCCGCCTCATGGAAACTGCTGCACGCCTCCGCTTCTGCACCGCCACTCGGGGCCTTACTTCCAGGCCTGTGTTCGTGCTGGGCGTGCCGTTAGCGACACGGCATGGTAAGATGCTGACTTTCTCCTCGGGCAGAGTGACTTCAGGTACGAGGTCCTCGAAGTATTCAAAGCACAGTGTTTTCCCATGGCAGCTCACACAAGGGCCATGACAAAGTCGGACTCACCCGAAATGCTGTCCTGAGGCTGTTCGAGGGCTCTGGAAATGTAGCGCTCCTCGAGGGACGTCCAGTGTGTAGCCCATCGCGCGGCACGCACAGAGGGCCTGCGGGGGTGGGGGGGTGGGGTCAACCAATGGGCCTCGAAGGTGCTCAGCCGCCCCACAGGGGTCTGGAGGTACTCGCTGAACTTGGAGGGAAAGTGATGCATACCCGAGAGGCCTAGGAGTCCTCCGAAGTGTACTACTTCCTTTAAAATAAAGCCTCTAAGCGACTGAGAACTCATGGAGACAGCTGCCTGCCTCCCTTTCTGCACGGCTACTAGGGGCCTACGCTGGAGGCAACTTGTCACGTTGAGGTTCCCTCTAGCTCTAGAGCTTGTCAGGCGGACCAGAGCCGTGGCCATGGAAGCACCTGGTTTAGATAGAGCAGACTCATAAGGTTCCCCGAAGCACTCTGACAGGGCTAACAGGCCTGTCGAGAGCAGGGAATGTCAGGTAGCTTCAAGGCAGCATGAACGCAGCCTTCCAAACGGGAAAGCAAGGCTACTTGCAGCAGGCCCCCGTTTCCGTGGGCGCACTCAGCAGACATCCCCGTGGTTTCTAACAAGCCCAAAGAGACACAGGTCACCCTGAGTTTCCTTCCCTGAATCAACTTCTCGAAGTAGGGTGTTCTGCATCAAGCGAACTGCCTCAACCAAGGAACGCCGTAGCTGCTCCTCTGGGCCTGTGGCTATTCAAAGCCTGCAGTGCCACAGGAGGAAGGGGACTTACATGGCAGTGAGAACGCAAGCCGACTCTCTCTGGGAGGCACGGTGACTTCAGGCAGGAGGTCCTAGGTGGAATGCGAAGCCGAGGGTTTCTCTGAGTTCAGCTCAGCCTGGGGTAATGCGTAGGACTTCGACGCCATGTGGGACGTGCCAGAACAGTGTCCGTGAACGTGTGTGAGTGCTGAGGACCTTAAGCCTCTCCCAAGGAGAGTGCAGCGCGTTTCCCTACGCTCGGCATACACAGAGGGGCTCTAAAGGGCTACGGGCCTGGATGTTGCTTAGCAGACCCAGGTGGGCCTGGCGGTACTCAGTGTCCCCGCCGGGAACAGGGGGCCCGCGCCAGCCTCCTAGGTGTCCAGAAAACCCTGCTGCCGTTGAAGGTGCCCAGAGCCGAGGCCGCCGCCTCATGGAAACTGCTGCACGCCTCCGCTTCTGCACCGCCACTCGGGGCCTTACTTCCAGGCCTGTGTTCGTGCTGGGCGTGCCGTTAGCGACACGGCATGGTAAGATGCTGACTTTCTCCTCGGGCAGAGTGACTTCAGGTACGAGGTCCTCGAAGTATTCAAAGCACAGTGTTTTCCCATGGCAGCTCACACAAGGGCCATGACAAAGTCGGACTCACCCGAAATGCTGTCCTGAGGCTGTTCGAGGGCTCTGGAAATGTAGCGCTCCTCGAGGGACGTCCAGTGTGTAGCCCATCGCGCGGCACGCACAGAGGGCCTGCGGGGGTGT
The DNA here is from genome assembly GCF_937001465.1 of Orcinus orca. Classification (NCBI taxonomy): domain Eukaryota; kingdom Metazoa; phylum Chordata; class Mammalia; order Artiodactyla; family Delphinidae; genus Orcinus; species Orcinus orca. Next base: position 29,788,832 of record NC_064569.1, on the reverse strand, counting down.
GGGGGTTGGGGTCAACCAATGGGCCTCGAAGTTGCTCAGCCGCCCCACAGGGGTCTGGAGGTACTCGCTGAACTTGGAGGGAAAGTGATGCATACCCGAGAGGCCTAAGAGTCCTCCAAAGTGTACTACTTCCTTTAAAATAAAGCCTCTAAGCGACTGAGAACTCATGGAGACAGCTGCCTGCCTCCCTTTCTGCACGGCTACTAGGGGCCTACGCTGGAGGCAACTTGTCACGTTGAGGTTCCCTCTAGCTCTAGAGCTTGTCAGGCGGCCCAGAGCCGCGGCCATGGAAGCACCTGGTTTTGACAGAGCAGACTCATAAGGTTCCACGAAGCACTCTGACAGGGCTAACAGGCCTGTCGAGAGCAGGGAATGTCAGGTAGCTTCAAGGCAGCATGAACGCAGCCTTCCAAACGGGAAAGCAAGGCTACTTGCAGCAGGCCCCCGTTTCCGTGGGCGCACTCAGCAGACATCTCCGTGGTTTCTAACAAGCCCAAAGAGACACAGGTCACCCTGAGTTTCCTTCCCTGAATCAACTTCTCGAAGTAGGGTGTTCTGCATCAAGCGAACTGCCTCAACCAAGGAACGCCGTAGCTGCTCCTCTGGGCCTGTGGCTATTCAAAGCCTGCAGTGCCACAGGAGGAAGGGGACTTACATGGCAGTGAGAACGCAAGCCGACTCTCTCTGGGAGGCACGGTGACTTCAGGCAGGAGGTCCTAGGTGGAATGCGAAGCCGAGGGTTTCTCTGAGTTCAGCTCAGCCTGGGGTAATGCGTAGGACTTCGACGCCATGTGGGACGTGCCAGAACAGTGTCCGTGAACGTGTGTGAGTGCTGAGGACCTTAAGCTGCTCCCAAGGAGAGTGCAGCGCGTTTCCCTACGCTCGGCATACACAGAGGGGCTCTAAAGGGCTACGGGCCTGGATGTTGCTTAGCAGACCCAGGTGGGCCTGGCGGTACTCAGTGTCCCCGCCGGGAACAGGGGGCCCGCGCCAGCCTCCTAGGTGTCCAGAAAACCCTGCTGCCGTTGAAGGTGCCCAGAGCCGAGGCCGCCGCCTCATGGAAACTGCTGCACGCCTCCGCTTCTGCACCGCCACTCGGGGCCTTACTTCCAGGCCTGTGTTCGTGCTGGGCGTGCCGTTAGCGACACGGCATGGTAAGATGCTGACTTTCTCCTCGGGCAGAGTGACTTCAGGTACGAGGTCCTCGAAGTATTCAAAGCACAGTGTTTTCCCATGGCAGCTCACACAAGGGCCATGACAAAGTCGGACTCACCCGAAATGCTGTCCTGAGGCTGTTCGACGGCTCTGGAAATGTAGCGCTCCTCGAGGGACGTCCAGTGTGTAGCCCATCGCGCGGCACGCACAGAGGGCCTGCGGGGGTGGGGGGGTGGGGTCAACCAATGGGCCTCGAAGGTGCTCAGCCGCCCCACAGGGGTCTGGAGGTACTCGCTGAACTTGGAGGGAAAGTGATGCATACCCGAGAGGCCTAGGAGTCCTCCAAAGTGTACTACTTCCTTTAAAATAAAGCCTCTAAGCGACTGAGAACTCATGGAGACAGCTGCCTGCCTCCCTTTCTGCACGGCTACTAGGGGCCTACGCTGGAGGCAACTTGTCACGTTGAGGTTCCCTCTAGCTCTAGAGCTTGTCAGGCGGACCAGAGCCGCGGCCATGGAAGCACCTGGTTTAGACAGAGCAGACTCATAAGGTTCCCCGAAGCACTCTGACAGGGCTAACAGGCCTGTCGAGAGCAGGGAATGTCAGGTAGCTTCAAGGCAGCATGAACGCAGCCTTCCAAACGGGAAAGCAAGGCTACTTGCAGCAGGACCCCGTTTCCGTGGGCGCACTCAGCAGACATCCCCGTGGTTTCTAACAAGCCCAAAGAGACACAGGTCACCCTGAGTTTCCTTCCCTGAATCAACTTCTCGAAGTAGGGTGTTCTGCATCAAGCGAACTGCCTCAACCAAGGAACGCCGTAGCTGCTCCTCTGGGCCTGTGGCTATTCAAAGCCTGCAGTGCCACAGGAGGAAGGGGACTTACGTGGCAGTAAGAACGCAAGCCGACTCTCTCTGGGAGGCACGGTGACTTCAGGCAGGAGGTCCTAGGTGGAATGCGAAGCCGAGGATTTCTCTGAGTTCAGCTCAGCCTAGGGTAATGCGTAGGACTTCGACGCCATGTGGGACGTGCCAGAACGGTGTCCGTGAACGTGTGCGAGTGCTGAGGACCTTAAGCTGCTCCCAAGGAGAGTCCAGGGCGTTTCCCTACGCTCGGCATACACAGAGGGGCTCTAAAGGGCTACGGGCCTGGATGTTGCTTAGCAGACCCAGGTGGGCCTGGCGGTACTCAGTGTTCCCGCCGGGAACAGGGGGCCCGCGCCAGCCTCCTAGGTGTCCAGAAAACCCTGCTGCCGTTGAAGGTGCCCAGAGCCGAGGCCGCCGCCTCATGGAAACTGCTGCACGCCTCCGCTTCTGCACCGCCACTCGGGGCCTTACTTCCAGGCCTGTGTTCGTGCTGGGCGTGCCGTTAGCGACACGGCATGGTAAGATGCTGACTTTCTCCTCGGGCAGAGTGACTTCAGGTACGAGGTCCTCGAAGTATTCAAAGCACAGTGTTTTCCCATGGCAGCTCACACAAGGGCCATGACAAAGTCGGACTCACCCGAAATGCTGTCCTGAGGCTGTTCGAGGGCTCTGGAAATGTAGCGCTCCTCGAGGGACGTCCAGTGTGTAGCCCATCGCGCGGCACGCACAGAGGGCCTGCGGGGGTGGGGGGGTGGGGTCAACCAATGGGCCTCGAAGGTGCTCAGCCGCCCCACAGGGGTCTGGAGGTACTCGCTGAACTTGGAGGGAAAGTGATGCATACCCGAGAGGCCTAGGAGTCCTCCGAAGTGTACTACTTCCTTTAAAATAAAGCCTCTAAGTGACTGAGAACTCATGGAGACAGCTGCCTGCCTCCCTTTCTGCACGGCTACTAGGGGCCTACGCTGGAGGCAACTTGTCACGTTGAGGTTCCCTCTAGCTCTAGAGCTTGTCAGGCGGACCAGAGCCGCGGCCATGGAAGCACCTGGTTTAGACAGAGCAGACTCATAAGGTTCCCCGAAGCACTCTGACAGGGCTAACAGGCCTGTCGAGAGCAGGGAATGTCAGGTAGCTTCAAGGCAGCATGAACGCAGCCTTCCAAACGGGAAAGCAAGGCTACTTGCAGCAGGACCCCGTTTCCGTGGGCGCACTCAGCAGACATCCCCGTGGTTTCTAACAAGCCCAAAGAGACACAGGTCACCCTGAGTTTCCTTCCCTGAATCAACTTCTCGAAGTAGGGTGTTCTGCATCAAGCGAACTGCCTCAACCAAGGAACGCCGTAGCTGCTCCTCTGGGCCTGTGGCTATTCAAAGCCTGCAGTGCCACAGGAGGAAGGGGACTTACGTGGCAGTAAGAACGCAAGCCGACTCTCTCTGGGAGGCACGGTGACTTCAGGCAGGAGGTCCTAGGTGGAATGCGAAGCCGAGGATTTCTCTGAGTTCAGCTCAGCCTAGGGTAATGCGTAGGACTTCGACGCCATGTGGGACGTGCCAGAACGGTGTCCGTGAACGTGTGCGAGTGCTGAGGACCTTAAGCTGCTCCCAAGGAGAGTCCAGGGCGTTTCCCTACGCTCGGCATACACAGAGGGGCTCTAAAGGGCTACGGGCCTGGATGTTGCTTAGCAGACCCAGGTGGGCCTGGCGGTACTCAGTGTTCCCGCCGGGAACAGGGGGCCCGCGCCAGCCTCCTAGGTGTCCAGAAAACCCTGCTGCCGTTGAAGGTGCCCAGAGCCGAGGCCGCCGCCTCATGGAAACTGCTGCACGCCTCCGCTTCTGCACCGCCACTCGGGGCCTTACTTCCAGGCCTGTGTTCGTGCTGGGCGTGCCGTTAGCGACACGGCATGGTAAGATGCTGACTTTCTCCTCGGGCAGAGTGACTTCAGGTACGAGGTCCTCGAAGTATTCAAAGCACAGTGTTTTCCCATGGCAGCTCACACAAGGGCCATGACAAAGTCGGACTCACCCGAAATGCTGTCCTGAGGCTGTTCGAGGGCTCTGGAAATGTAGCGCTCCTCGAGGGACGTCCAGTGTGTAGCCCATCGCGCGGCACGCACAGAGGGCCTGCGGGGGTGGGGGGGTGGGGTCAACCAATGGGCCTCGAAGGTGCTCAGCCGCCCCACAGGGGTCTGGAGGTACTCGCTGAACTTGGAGGGAAAGTGATGCATACCCGAGAGGCCTAGGAGTCCTCCGAAGTGTACTACTTCCTTTAAAATAAAGCCTCTAAGTGACTGAGAACTCATGGAGACAGCTGCCTGCCTCCCTTTCTGCACGGCTACTAGGGGCCTACGCTGGAGGCAACTTGTCACGTTGAGGTTCCCTCTAGCTCTAGAGCTTGTCAGGCGGACCAGAGCCGCGGCCATGGAAGCACCTGGTTTAGACAGAGCAGACTCATAAGGTTCCCCGAAGCACTCTGACAGGGCTAACAGGCCTGTCGAGAGCAGGGAATGTCAGGTAGCTTCAAGGCAGCATGAACGCAGCCTTCCAAACGGGAAAGCAAGGCTACTTGCAGCAGGACCCCGTTTCCGTGGGCGCACTCAGCAGACATCCCCGTGGTTTCTAACAAGCCCAAAGAGACACAGGTCACCCTGAGTTTCCTTCCCTGAATCAACTTCTCGAAGTAGGGTGTTCTGCATCAAGCGAACTGCCTCAACCAAGGAACGCCGTAGCTGCTCCTCTGGGCCTGTGGCTATTCAAAGCCTGCAGTGCCACAGGAGGAAGGGGACTTACGTGGCAGTAAGAACGCAAGCCGACTCTCTCTGGGAGGCACGGTGACTTCAGGCAGGAGGTCCTAGGTGGAATGCGAAGCCGAGGATTTCTCTGAGTTCAGCTCAGCCTAGGGTAATGCGTAGGACTTCGACGCCATGTGGGACGTGCCAGAACGGTGTCCGTGAACGTGTGCGAGTGCTGAGGACCTTAAGCTGCTTCCAAGGAGAGTCCAGGGCGTTTCCCTACGCTCGGCATACACAGAGGGGCTCTAAAGGGCTACGGGCCTGGATGTTGCTTAGCAGACCCAGGTGGGCCTGGCGGTACTCAGTGTTCCCGCCGGGAACAGGGGGCCCGCGCCAGCCTCCTAGGTGTCCAGAAAACCCTGCTGCCGTTGAAGGTGCCCAGAGCCGAGGCCGCCGCCTCATGGAAACTGCTGCACGCCTCCGCTTCTGCACCGCCACTCGGGGCCTTACTTCCAGGCCTGTGTTCGTGCTGGGCGTGCCGTTAGCGACACGGCATGGTAAGATGCTGACTTTCTCCTCGGGCAGAGTGACTTCAGGTACGAGGTCCTCGAAGTATTCAAAGCACAGTGTTTTCCCATGGCAGCTCACACAAGGGCCATGACAAAGTCGGACTCACCCGAAATGCTGTCCTGAGGCTGTTCGACGGCTCTGGAAATGTAGCGCTCCTCGAGGGACGTCCAGTGTGTAGCCCATCGCGCGGCACGCACAGAGGGCCTGCGGGGGTGGGGGGGTGGGGGTCAACCAATGGGCCTCGAAGTTGCTCAGCCGCCCCACAGGGGTCTGGAGGTACTCGCTGAACTTGGAGGGAAAGTGATGCATACCCGAGAGGCCTAGGAGTCCTCCAAAGTGTACTACTTCCTTTAAAATAAAGCCTCTAAGCGACTGAGAACTCATGGAGACAGCTGCCTGCCTCCCTTTCTGCACGGCTACTAGGGGCCCACGCTGGAGGCAACTTGTCACGTTGAGGTTCCCTCTAGCTCTAGAGCTTGTCAGGCGGACCAGAGTCGCGGCCATGGAAGCACCTGGTTTAGACAGAGCAGACTCATAAGGTTCCCCGAAGCACTCTGACAGGGCTAACAGGCCTGTCGAGAGCAGGGAATGTCAGGTAGCTTCAAGGCAGCATGAACGCAGCCTTCCAAACGGGAAAGCAAGGCTACTTGCAGCAGGCCCCCGTTTCCGTGGGCGCACTCAGCAGACATCCCCGTGGTTTCTAACAAGCCCAAAGAGACACAGGTCACCCTGAGTTTCCTTCCCTGAATCAACTTCTCGAAGTAGGGTGTTCTGCATCAAGCGAACTGCCTCAACCAAGGAACGCCGTAGCTGCTCCTCTGGGCCTGTGGCTATTCAAAGCCTGCAGTGCCACAGGAGGAAGGGGACTTACGTGGCAGTAAGAACGCAAGCCGACTCTCTCTGGGAGGCACGGTGACTTCAGGCAGGAGGTCCTAGGTGGAATGCGAAGCCGAGGATTTCTCTGAGTTCAGCTCAGCCTAGGGTAATGCGTAGGACTTCGACGCCATGTGGGACGTGCCAGAACGGTGTCCGTGAACGTGTGCGAGTGCTGAGGACCTTAAGCTGCTCCCAAGGAGAGTCCAGGGCGTTTCCCTACGCTCGGCATACACAGAGGGGCTCTAAAGGGCTACGGGCCTGGATGTTGCTTAGCAGACCCAGGTGGGCCTGGCGGTACTCAGTGTTCCCGCCGGGAACAGGGGGCCCGCGCCAGCCTCCTAGGTGTCCAGAAAACCCTGCTGCCGTTGAAGGTGCCCAGAGCCGAGGCCGCCGCCTCATGGAAACTGCTGCACGCCTCCGCTTCTGCACCGCCACTCGGGGCCTTACTTCCAGGCCTGTGTTCGTGCTGGGCGTGCCGTTAGCGACACGGCTTGGTAAGATGCTGACTTTCTCCTCGGGCAGAGTGACTTCAGGTACGAGGTCCTCGAAGTATTCAAAGCACAGTGTTTTCCCATGGCAGCTCACACAAGGGCCATGACAAAGTCGGACTCACCCGAAATGCTGTCCTGAGGCTGTTCGAGGGCTCTGGAAATGTAGCGCTCCTCGAGGGACGTCCAGTGTGTAGCCCATCGCGCGGCACGCACAGAGGGCCTGCGGGGGTGGGGGGGTGGGGTCAACCAATGGGCCTCGAAGGTGCTCAGCCGCCCCACAGGGGTCTGGAGGTACTCGCTGAACTTGGAGGGAAAGTGATGCATACCCGAGAGGCCTAGGAGTCCTCCAAAGTGTACTACTTCCTTTAAAATAAAGCCTCTAAGCGACTGAGAACTCATGGAGACAGCTGCCTGCCTCCCTTTCTGCACGGCTACTAGGGGCCTACGCTGGAGGCAACTTGTCACGTTGAGGTTCCCTCTAGCTCTAGAGCTTGTCAGGCGGACCAGAGCCGCGGCCATGGAAGCACCTGGTTTAGACAGAGCAGACTCATAAGGTTCCCCGAAGCACTCTGACAGGGCTAACAGGCCTGTCGAGAGCAGGGAATGTCAGGTAGCTTCAAGGCAGCATGAACGCAGCCTTCCAAACGGGAAAGCAAGGCTACTTGCAGCAGGCCCCCATTTCCGTGGGCGCACTCAGCAGACATCCCCGTGGTTTCTAACAAGCCCAAAGAGACACAGATCACCCTGAGTTTCCTTCCCTGAATCAACTTCTCGAAGTAGGGTGTTCTGCATCAAGCGAACTGCCTCAACCAAGGAACGCCGTAGCTGCTCCTCTGGGCCTGTGGCTATTCAAAGCCTGCAGTGCCACAGGAGGAAGGTGACTTACATGGCAGTAAGAACGCAAGCCGACTCTCTCTGGGAGGCACGGTGACTTCAGGCAGGAGGTCCTAGGTGGAATGCGAAGCCGAGGGTTTCTCTGAGTTCAGCTCAGCCTGGGGTAATCCGTAGGACTTCGACGCCATTTGGCACGTGCCAGAACGGTGTCCGTGAACGTGTGCGAGTGCTGAGGACCTTAAGCTGCTCCCAAGGAGAGTGTAGCGCGTTTCCCTACGCTCGGCATACACAGAGGGGCTCTAAAGGGCTACGGGCCTGGATGTTGCTTAGCAGACCCAGGTGGGCCTGGCGGTACTCAGTGTTCCCGCCGGGAACAGGGGGCCCGCGCCAGCCTCCTAGGTGTCCAGAAAACCCTGCTGCCGTTGAAGGTGCCCAGAGCTGAGGCCGCCGCCTCATGGAAACTGCTGCACGCCTCCGCTTCTGCACCACCACTCGGGGCCTTACTTCCAGGCCTGTGTTCGTGCTGGGCGTGCCGTTAGCGACACGGCATGGTAAGATGCTGACTTTCTCCTCGGGCAGAGTGACTTCAGGTACGAGGTCCTCGAAGTATTCAAAGCACAGTGTTTTCCCATGGCAGCTCACACAAGGGCCATGACAAAGTCGGACTCACCCGAAATGCTGTCCTGAGGCTGTTCGAGGGCTCTGGAAATGTAGCGCTCCTCGAGGGACGTCCAGTGTGTAGCCCATCGCGCGGCACGCACAGAGGGCCTGCGGGGGTGTGGGGGTTGGGGTCAACCAATGGGCCTCGAAGTTGCTCAGCCGCCCCACAGGGGTCTGGAGGTACTCGCTGAACTTGGAGGGAAAGTGATGCATACCCGAGAGGCCTAGGAGTCTTCCGAAGTGTACTACTTCCTTTAAAATAAAGCCTCTAAGCGACTGAGAACTCATGGAGACAGCTGCCTGCCTCCCTTTCTGCACGGCTACTAGGGGCCTACGCTGGAGGCAACTTGTCACGTTGAGGTTCCCTCTAGCTCTAGAGCTTGTCAGGCGGACCAGAGCCGCGGCCATGGAAGCACCTGGTTTAGACAGAGCAGACTCATAAGGTTCCCCGAAGCACTCTGACAGGGCTAACAGGCCTGTCGAGAGCAGGGAATGTCAGGTAGCTTCAAGGCAGCATGAACGCAGCCTTCCAAACGGGAAAGCAAGGCTACTTGCAGCAGGCCCCCGTTTCCGTGGGCGCACTCAGCAGACATCCCCGTGGTTTCTAACAAGCCCAAAGAGACACAGGTCACCCTGAGTTTCCTTCCCTGAATCAACTTCTCGAAGTAGGGTGTTCTGCATCAAGCGAACTGCCTCAACCAAGGAACGCCGTAGCTGCTCCTCTGGGCCTGTGGCTATTCAAAGCCTGCAGTGCCACAGGAGGAAGGGGACTTACGTGGCAGTGAGAACGCAAGCCGACTCTCTCTGGGAGGCACGGTGACTTCAGGCAGGAGGTCCTAGGTGGAATGCGAAGCCGAGGGTTTCTCTGAGTTCAGCTCAGCCTAGGGTAATGCGTAGGACTTCGACGCCATGTGGGACGTGCCAGAACGGTGTCCGTGAACGTGTGCGAGTGCTGAGGACCTTAAGCTGCTCCCAAGGAGAGTGCAGCACGTTTCCCTACGCTCGGCATACACAGAGGGGCTCTAAAGGGCTACGGGCCTGGATGTTGCTTAGCAGACCCAGGTGGGCCTGGCGGTACTCAGTGTTCCTGCCGGGAACAGGGGGCCCGCGCCAGCCTCCTAGGTGTCCAGAAAACCCTGCTGCCTTTGAAGGTGCCCAGAGCCGAGGCCGCCACCTCATGGAAACTGCTGCACGCCTCCGCTGCTGCACCGCCACTCGGGGCCTTACTTCCAGGCCTGTGTTCGTGCTGGGCGTGCCGTTAGCGACACGGCATGGTAAGATGTTGACTTTCTCCTCGGGCAGAGTGACTTCAGGTACGAGGTCCTCGAAGTATTCAAAGCACAGTGTTTTCCCATGGCAGCTCACACAAGGGCCATGACAAAGTCGGACTCACCCGAAATGCTGTCCTGAGGCTGTTCGAGGGCTCTGGAAATGTAGCGCTCCTCGAGGGACGTCCAGTGTGTAGCCCATCGCGCGGCACGCACAGAGGGCCTGCGGGGGTGGGGGGTTGGGGGTCAACCAATGGGCCTCGAAGTTGCTCAGCCACCCCACAGGGGTCTGGAGGTACTCGCTGAACTTGGAGGGAAAGTGATGCATACCCGAGAGGCCTAGGAGTCCTCCAAAGTGTACTACTTCCTTTAAAATAAAGCCTCTAAGCGACTGAGAACTCATGGAGACAGCTGCCTGCCTCCCTTTCTGCACGGCTACTAGGGGCCTACGCTGGAGGCAACTTGTCACGTTGAGGTTCCCTCTAGCTCTAGAGCTTGTCAGGCGGACCAGAGCCGCGGCCATGGAAGCACCTGGTTTAGACAGAGCAGACTCATAAGGTTCCCCGAAGCACTCTGACAGGGCTAACAGGCCTGTCGAGAGCAGGGAATGTCAGGTAGCTTCAAGGCAGCATGAACGCAGCCTTCCAAACGGGAAAGCAAGGCTACTTGCAGCCGGCCCCCGTTTCCGTGGGCGCACTCAGCAGACATCCCCGTGGTTTCTAACAAGCCCAAAGAGACACAGGTCACCCTGAGTTTCCTTCCCTGAATCAACTTCTCGAAGTAGGGTGTTCTGCATCAAGCGAACTGCCTCAACCAAGGAACGCCGTAGCTGCTCCTCTGGGCCTGTGGCTATTCAAAGCCTGCAGTGCCACAGGAGGAAGGGGACTTACATGGCAGTGAGAACGCAAGCCGACTCTCTCTGGGAGGCACGGTGACTTCAGGCAGGAGGTCCTAGGTGGAATGCGAAGCCGAGGGTTTCTCTGAGTTCAGCTCAGCCTAGGGTAATGCGTAGGACTTTGACGCCATGTGGGACGTGCCAGAACGGTGTCCGTGAACGTGTGCGAGCGCTGAGGACCTTAAGCTGCTCCCAAGGAGAGTGCAGGGCGTTTCCCTACGCTCGGCATACACAGAGGGGCTCTAAAGGGCTACGGGCCTGGATGTTGCTTAGCAGACCCAGGTGGGCCTGGCGGTACTCAGTGTTCCTGCCGGGAACAGGGGGCCCGCGCCAGCCTCCTAGGTGTCCAGAAAACCCTGCTGCCTTTGAAGGTGCCCAGAGCCGAGGCCGCCACCTCATGGACACTGCTGCACGTCTCCGCTTCTGCACCGCCACTCGGGGCCTTACTTCCAGGCCTGTGTTCGTGCTGGGCGTGCCGTTAGCGACACGGCATGGTAAGATGCTGACTTTCTCCTCGGGCAGAGTGACTTCAGGTACGAGGTCCTCGAAGTATTCAAAGCACAGTGTTTTCCCATGGCAGCTCACACAAGGGCCATGACAAAGTCGGACTCACCCGAAATGCTGTCCTGAGGCTGTTCGAGGGCTCTGGAAATGTAGCGCTCCTCGAGGGACGTCCAGTGTGTAGCCCATCGCGCGGCACGCACAGAGGGCCTGCGGGGGTGGGGGGGTGGGGGTCAACCAATGGGCCTCGAAGTTGCTCAGCCGCCCCACAGGGGTCTGGAGGTACTCGCTGAACTTGGAGGGAAAGTGATGCATACCCGAGAGGCCTAGGAGTCCTCCGAAGTGTACTACTTCCTTTAAAATAAAGCCTCTAAGCGACTGAGAACTCATGGAGACAGCTGCCTGCCTCCCTTTCTGCACGGCTACTAGGGGCCTACGCTGGAGGCAACTTGTCACGTTGAGGTTCCCTCTAGCTCTAGAGCTTGTCAGGCGGACCAGAGTCGCGGCCATGGAAGCACCTGGTTTAGACAGAGCAGACTCATAAGGTTCCCCGAAGCACTCTGACAGGGCTAACAGGCCTGTCGAGAGCAGGGAATGTCAGGTAGCTTCAAGGCAGCATGAACGCAGCCTTCCAAGCGGGAAAGCAAGACTACTTGCAGCAGGCCCCCGTTTCCGTGGGCGCACTCAGCAGACATCCCCGTGGTTTCTAACAAGCCCAAAGAGACACAGGTCACCCTGAGTTTCCTTCCCTGAATCAACTTCTCGAAGTAGGGTGTTCTGCATCAAGCGAACTGCCTCAACCAAGGAACGCCGTAGCTGCTCCTCTGGGCCTGTGGCTATTCAAAGCCTGCAGTGCCACAGGAGGAAGGGGACTTACATGGCAGTGAGAACGCAAGCCGACTCTCTCTGGGAGGCACGGTGACTTCAGGCAGGAGGTCCTAGGTGGAATGCGAAGCCGAGGGTTTCTCTGAATTCAGCTCAGCCCGGGGTAATGCGTAGGACTTCGACGCCATGTGGCACGTGCCAGAACGGTGTCCGTGAAAGTGTGCGAGTGCTGAGGACCTTAAGCTGCTCCCAAGGAGAGTGCAGCGCGTTTCCCTACGCTCGGCATACACAGAGGGGCTCTAAAGGGCTACGGGCCTGGATGTTGCTTAGCAGACCCAGGTGGGCCTGGCGGTACTCAGTGTTCCCGCCGGGAACAGGGGGCCCGCGCCAGCCTCCTAGGTGTCCAGAAAACCCTGCTGCCGTTGAAGGTGCCCAGAGCCGAGGCCGCCGCCTCATGGAAACTGCTGCACGCCTCCGCTTCTGCACCGCCACTCGGGGCCTTACTTCCAGGCCTGTGTTCGTGCTGGGCGTGCCGTTAGCGACACGGCATGGTAAGATGCTGACTTTCTCCTCGGGCAGAGTGACTTCAGGTACGAGGTCCTCGAAGTATTCAAAGCACAGTGTTTTCCCATGGCAGCTCACACAAGGGCCATGACAAAGTCGGACTCACCCGAAATGCTGTCCTGAGGCTGTTCGAGGGCTCTGGAAATGTAGCGCTCTTCGAGGGACGTCCAGTGTGTAGCCCATCGCGCGGCACGCACAGAGGGCCTGCGGGGGTGGAGGGGTGGGGTCAACCAATGGGCCTCGAAGGTGCTCAGCCGCCCCACAGGGGTCTGGAGGTACTCGCTGAACTTGGAGGGAAAGTGATGCATACCCGAGAGGCCTAGGAGTCCTTCGAAGTGTACTACTGCCTTTAAAATAAAGCCTCTAAGCGACTGAGAACTCAAGGAGACAGCTGCCTGCCTCCCTTTCTGCACGGCTATTAGGGGCCTACGCTGGAGGCAACTTGTCACGTTGAGGTTCCCTCTAGCTCTAGAGCTTGTCAGGCGGACCAGAGCCGCGGCCATGGAAGCACCTGGTTTAGACAGAGCAGACTCATAAGGTTCCCCGAAGCACTCTGACAGGGCTAACAGGCCTGTCGAGAGCAGGGAATGTCAGGTAGCTTCAAGGCAGCATGAACGCAGCCTTCCAAACGGGAAAGCAAGGCTACTTGCAGCAGGCCCCCGTTTCCGTGGGCGCACTCAGCAGACATCCCCGTGGTTTCTAACAAGCCCAAAGAGACACAGGGCACCCTGAGTTTCCTTCCCTGAATCAACTTCTCGAAGTAGGGTGTTCTGCATCAAGCGAACTGCCTCAACCAAGGAACGCCGTAGCTGCTCCTCTGGGCCTGTGGCTATTCAAAGCCTGCAGTGCCACAGGAGGAAGGGGACTTACATGGCAGTGAGAACGCAAGCCGACTCTCTCTGGGAGGCACGGTGACTTCAGGCAGGAGGTCCTAGGTGGAATGCGAAGCCGAGGGTTTCTCTGAGTTCAGCTCAGCCCGGGATAATGCGTAGGACTTCGACGCCATGTGGGACGTGCCAGAACGGTGTCCGTGAACGTGTGCGAGTGCTGAGGACCTTAAGCTGCTCCCAAGGAGAGTGCAGGGCGTTTCCCTACGCTCGGCATACACAGAGGGGCTCTAAAGGGCTACGGGCCTGGATGTTGCTTAGCAGACCCAGGTGGGCCTGGCGGTACTCAGTGTTCCCGCCGGGAACAGGGGGCCCGCGCCAGCCTCCTAGGTGTCCAGAAAACCCTGCTGCCGTTGAAGGTGCCCAGAGCCGAGGCCGCCGCCTCATGGAAACTGCTGCACGCCTCCGCTTCTGCACCGCCACTCGGGGCCTTACTTCCAGGCCTGTGTTCGTGCTGGGCGTGCCGTTAGCGAAGCGACACGGCATGGTAAGATGCTGACTTTCTCCTCGGGCAGAGTGACTTCAGGTACGAGGTCCTCGAAGTATTCAAAGCACAGTGTTTTCCCATGGCAGCTCACACAAGGGCCATGACAAAGTCGGACTCACCCGAAATGCTGTCCTGAGGCTGTTCGAGGGCTCTGGAAATGTAGCGCTCCTCGAGGGACGTCCAGTGTGTAGCCCATCGCGCGGCACGCACAGAGGGCCTGCGGGGGTGGGGGGTGCGGTCAACCAATGGGCCTCGAAGTTGCTCAGCCGCCCCACAGGGGTCTGGAGGTACTCGCTGAACTTGGAGGGAAAGTGATGCATACCCGAGAGGCCTAGGAGTCCTCCAAAGTGTACTACTTCCTTTAAAAGAAAGCCTCTAAGCGACTGAGAACTCAAGGAGACAGCTGCCTGCCTCCCTTTCTGCACGGCTACTAGGGGCCTACGCTGGAGGCAACTTGTCACGTTGAGGTTCCCTCTAGCTCTAGAGCTTGTCAGGCGGACCAGAGCCGCGGCCATGGAAGCACCTGGTTTAGACAGAGCAGACTCATAAGGTTCCCCGAAGCACTCTGACAGGGCTAACAGGCCTGTCGAGAGCAGGGAATGTCAGGTAGCTTCAAGGCAGCATGAACGCAGCCTTCCAAACGGGAAAGCAAGGCTACTTGCAGCAGGCCCCCGTTTCCGTGGGCGCACTCAGCAGACATCCCCGTGGTTTCTAACAAGCCCAAAGAGACACAGGTCACCCTGAGTTTCCTTCCCTGAATCAACTTCTCGAAGTAGGGTGTTCTGCATCAAGCGAACTGCCTCAACCAAGGAACGCCGTAGCTGCTCCTCTGGGCCTGTGGCTATTCAAAGCCTGCAGTGCCACAGGAGGAAGGGGACTTACATGGCAGTGAGAACGCAAGCCGACTCTCTCTGGGAGGCACGGTGACTTCAGGCAGGAGGTCCTAGGTGGAATGCGAAGCCGAGGGTTTCTCTGAATTCAGCTCAGCCCGGGGTAATGCGTAGGACTTCGACGCCATGTGGCACGTGCCAGAACGGTGTCCGTGAAAGTGTGCGAGTGCTGAGGACCTTAAGCTGCTCCCAAGGAGAGTGCAGCGCGTTTCCCTACGCTCGGCATACACAGAGGGGCTCTAAAGGGCTACGGGCCTGGATGTTGCTTAGCAGACCCAGGTGGGCCTGGCGGTACTCAGTGTTCCCGCCGGGAACAGGGGGCCCGCGCCAGCCTCCTAGGTGTCCAGAAAACCCTGCTGCCGTTGAAGGTGCCCAGAGCCGAGGCCGCCGCCTCATGGAAACTGCTGCACGCCTCCGCTTCTGCACCGCCACTCGGGGCCTTACTTCCAGGCCTGTGTTCGTGCTGGGCGTGCCGTTAGCGACACGGCATGGTAAGATGCTGACTTTCTCCTCGGGCAGAGTGACTTCAGGTACGAGGTCCTCGAAGTATTCAAAGCACAGTGTTTTCCCATGGCAGCTCACACAAGGGCCATGACAAAGTCGGACTCACCCGAAATGCTGTCCTGAGGCTGTTCGAGGGCTCTGGAAATGTAGCGCTCTTCGAGGGACGTCCAGTGTGTAGCCCATCGCGCGGCACGCACAGAGGGCCTGCGGGGGTGGAGGGGTGGGGTCAACCAATGGGCCTCGAAGGTGCTCAGCCGCCCCACAGGGGTCTGGAGGTACTCGCTGAACTTGGAGGGAAAGTGATGCATACCCGAGAGGCCTAGGAGTCCTCCAAAGTGTACTACTTCCTTTAAAATAAAGCCTCTAAGCGACTGAGAACTCATGGAGACAGCTGCCTGCCTCCCTTTCTGCACGGCTACTAGGGGCCTATGCTGGAGGAAACTTGTCACGTTGAGGTTCCCTCTAGCTCTAGAGCTTGTCAGGCAGACCAGAGCCGCGGCCATGGAAGCACCTGGTTTAGACAGAGCAGACTCATAAGGTTCCCCGAAGCACTCTGACAGGGCTAACAGGCCTGTCGAGAGCAGGGAATGTCAGGTAGCTTCAAGGCAGCATGAACGCAGCCTTCCAAACGGGAAAGCAAGGCTACTTGCAGCCGGCCCCCGTTTCCGTGGGCGCACTCAGCAGACATCCCCGTGGTTTCTAACAAGCCCAAAGAGACACAGGTCACCCTGAGTTTCCTTCCCTGAATCAACTTCTCGAAGTAGGGTGTTCTGCATCAAGCGAACTGCCTCAACCAAGGAACGCCGTAGCTGCTCCTCTGGGCCTGTGGCTATTCAAAGCCTGCAGTGCCACAGGAGGAAGGGGACTTACATGGCAGTAAGAACGCAAGCCGACTCTCTCTGGGAGGCACGGTGACTTCAGGCAGGAGGTCCTAGGTGGAATGCGAAGCCGAGGGTTTCTCTGAGTTCAGCTCCGCCCGGGGTAATGCGTTGGACTTCGACGCCATGTGGCACGTGCCAGAACGGTGTCCGAGAACGTGTGCGAGTGCTGAGGACCTTAAGCTGCTCCCAAGGAGAGTGTAGCGCGTTTCCCTACGCTCGGCATACACAGAGGGGCTCTAAAGGGCTACGGGCCTGGATGTTGCTTAGCAGACCCAGGTGGGCCTGGCGGTACTCAGTGTTCCCGCCGGGAACAGGGGGCCCGCGCCAGCCTCCTAGGTGTCCAGAAAACCCTGCTGCCGTTGAAGGTGCCCAGAGCCGAGGCCGCCGCCTCATGGAAACTGCTGCACGCCTCCGCTTCTGCACCGCCACTCGGGGCCTTACTTCCAGGCCTGTGTTCGTGCTGGGCGTGCCGTTAGCGACACGGCATGGTAAGATGCTGACTTTCACCTCGGGCAGAGTGACTTCAGGTACGATGTCCTCGAAGTATTCAAAGCACAGTGTTTTCCCATGGCAGCTCACACAAGGGCCATGACAAAGTCGGACTCACCCGAAATGCTGTCCTGAGGCTGTTCGAGGGCTCTGGAAATGTAGCGCTCCTCGAGGGACGTCCAGTGTGTAGCCCATCGCGCGGCACGCACAGAGGGCCTGCGGGGGTGGGGGGTGCGGTCAACCAATGGGCCTCGAAGTTGCTCAGCCGCCCCACAGGGGTCTGGAGGTACTCGCTGAACTTGGAGGGAAAGTGATGCATACCCGAGAGGCCTAGGAGTCCTCCAAAGTGTACTACTTCCTTTAAAAGAAAGCCTCTAAGCGACTGAGAACTCAAGGAGACAGCTGCCTGCCTCCCTTTCTGCACGGCTACTAGGGGCCTACGCTGGAGGCAACTTGTCACGTTGAGGTTCCCTCTAGCTCTAGAGCTTGTCAGGCGGACCAGAGCCGCGGCCATGGAAGCACCTGGTTTAGACAGAGCAGACTCATAAGGTTCCCCGAAGCACTCTGACAGGGCTAACAGGCCTGTCGAGAGCAGGGAATGTCAGGTAGCTTCAAGGCAGCATGAACGCAGCCTTCCAAACGGGAAAGCAAGGCTACTTGCAGCAGGCCCCCGTTTCCGTGGGCGCACTCAGCAGACATCCCCGTGGTTTCTAACAAGCCCAAAGAGACACAGGTCACCCTGAGTTTCCTTCCCTGAATCAACTTCTCGAAGTAGGGTGTTCTGCATCAAGCGAACTGCCTCAACCAAGGAACGCCGTAGCTGCTCCTCTGGGCCTGTGGCTATTCAAAGCCTGCAGTGCCACAGGAGGAAGGGGACTTACATGGCAGTGAGAACGCAAGCCGACTCTCTCTGGGAGGCACGGTGACTTCAGGCAGGAGGTCCTAGGTGGAATGCGAAGCCGAGGGTTTCTCTGAATTCAGCTCAGCCCGGGGTAATGCGTAGGACTTCGACGCCATGTGGCACGTGCCAGAACGGTGTCCGTGAAAGTGTGCGAGTGCTGAGGACCTTAAGCTGCTCCCAAGGAGAGTGCAGCGCATTTCCCTACGCTCGGCATACACAGAGGGGCTCTAAAGGGCTACGGGCCTGGATGTTGCTTAGCAGACCCAGGTGGGCCTGGCGGTACTCAGTGTTCCCGCCGGGAACAGGGGGCCCGCGCCAGCCTCCTAGGTGTCCAGAAAACCCTGCTGCCGTTGAAGGTGCCCAGAGCCGAGGCCGCCGCCTCATGGAAACTGCTGCACGCCTCCGCTTCTGCACCGCCACTCGGGGCCTTACTTCCAGGCCTGTGTTCGTGCTGGGCGTGCCGTTAGCGACACGGCATGGTAAGATGCTGACTTTCTCCTCGGGCAGAGTGACTTCAGGTACGAGGTCCTCGAAGTATTCAAAGCACAGTGTTTTCCCATGGCAGCTCACACAAGGGCCATGACAAAGTCGGACTCACCCGAAATGCTGTCCTGAGGCTGTTCGAGGGCTCTGGAAATGTAGCGCTCCTCGAGGGACGTCCAGTGTGTAGCCCATCGCGCGGCACGCACAGAGGGCCTGCGGGGGTGGGGGGGTGGGGTCAACCAATGGGCCTCGAAGGTGCTCAGCCGCCCCACAGGGGTCTGGAGGTACTCGCTGAACTTGGAGGGAAAGTGATGCATACCCGAGAGGCCTAGGAGTCCTCCAAAGTGTACTACTTCCTTTAAAATAAAGCCTCTAAGCGACTGAGAACTCATGGAGACAGCTGCCTGCCTCCCTTTCTGCACGGCTACTAGGGGCCTACGCTGGAGGCAACTTGTCACGTTGAGGTTCCCTCTAGCTCTAGAGCTTGTCAGGCGGACCAGAGCCGCGGCCATGGAAGCACCTGGTTTAGACAGAGCAGACTCATAAGGTTCCCCGAAGCACTCTGACAGGGCTAACAGGCCTGTCGAGAGCAGGGAATGTCAGGTAGCTTCAAGGCAGCATGAACGCAGCCTTCCAAACGGGAAAGCAAGGCTACTTGCAGCCGGCCCCCGTTTCCGTGGGCGCACTCAGCAGACATCCCCGTGGTTTCTAATAAGCCCAAAGAGACACAGGTCACCCTGAGTTTCCTTCCCTGAATCAACTTCTCGAAGTAGGGTGTTCTGCATCAAGCGAACTGCCTCAACCAAGGAACGCCGTAGCTGCTCCTCTGGGCCTGTGGCTATTCAAAGCCTGCAGTGCCACAGGAGGAAGGGGACTTACATGGCAGTGAGAACGCAAGCCGACTCTCTCTGGGAGGCACGGTGACTTCAGGCAGGAAGTCCTAGGTGGAATGCGAAGCCGAGGGTTTCTCTGAATTCAGCTCAGCCTGGAGTAATGCGTAGGGCTTCGACGCCATGTGGGACGTGCCAGAACGGTGTCCGAGAACGTGTGCGAGTGCTGAGGACCTTAAGCTGCTCCCAAGGAGAGTGCAGCGCGTTTCCCTACGCTCGGCATACACAGAGGGGCTCTAAAGGGCTACGGGCCTGGATGTTGCTTAGCAGACCCAGGTGGGCCTGGCGGTACTCAGTGTTCCCGCCGGGAACAGGGGGCCCGCGCCAGCCTCCTAGGTGTCCAGAAAACCCTGCTGCCGTTGAAGGTGCCCAGAGCCGAGGCCGCCGCCTCATGGAAACTGCTGCACGCCTCCGCTTCTGCACCGCCACTCGGGGCCTTACTTCCAGGCCTGTGTTCGTGCTGGGCGTGCCATTAGCGACACGGCATGGTAAGATGCTGACTTTCTCCTCGGGCAGAGTGACTTCAGGTACGAGGTCCTCGAAGTATTCAAAGCACAGTGTTTTCCCATGGCAGCTCACACAAGGGCCATGACAAAGTCGGACTCACCCGAAATGCTGTCCTGACGCTGTTCGAGGGCTCTGGAAATGTAGCGCTCCTCGAGGGACGTCCAGTGTGTAGCCCATCGCGCGGCACGCACAGAGGGCCTGCGGGGGTTGGGGTGTGGGGTCAACCAATGGGCCTCGAAGGTGCTCAGCCGCCCCACAGGGGTCTGGAGGTACTCGCTGAACTTGGAGGGAAAGTGATGCATACCCGAGAGGCCTAGGAGTCCTCCAAAGTGTACTACTTCCTTTAAAATAAAGCCTCTAAGCGACTGAGAACTCATGGAGACAGCTGCCTGCCTCCCTTTCTGCACGGCTACTAGGGGCCTACGCTGGAGGCAACTTGTCACGTTGAGGTTCCCTCTAGCTCTAGAGCTTGTCAGGCGGACCAGAGCCGCGGCCATGGAAGCACCTGGTTTAGACAGAGCAGACTCATAAGGTTCCCCGAAGCACTCTGACAGGGCTAACAGGCCTGTCGAGAGCAGGGAATGTCAGGTAGCTTCAAGGCAGCATGAACGCAGCCTTCCAAACAGGAAAGCAAGGCTACTTGCAGCAGGCCCCCGTTTCCGTGGGCGCACTCAGCAGACATCCCCGTGGTTTCTAACAAGCCCAAAGAGACACAGGGCACCCTGAGTTTCCTTCCCTGAATCAACTTCTCGAAGTAGGGTGTTCTGCATCAAGCGAACTGCCTCAACCAAGGAACGCCGTAGCTGCTCCTCTGGGCCTGTGGCTATTCAAAGCCTGCAGTGCCACAGGAGGAAGGGGACTTACATGGCAGTGAGAACGCAAGCCGACTCTCTCTGGGAGGCACGGTGACTTCAGGCAGGAGGTCCTAGGTGGAACGCGAAGCCGAGGGTTTCTCTGAATTCAGCTCAGCCCGGGGTAATGCGTAGGACTTCGACGCCATGTGGCACGTGCCAGAACGGTGTCCGTGAAAGTGTGCGAGTGCTGAGGACCTTAAGCTGCTCCCAAGGAGAGTGCAGCGCATTTCCCTACGCTCGGCATACACAGAGGGGCTCTAAAGGGCTACGGGCCTTGATGTTGCTTAGCAGACCCAGGTGGGCCTGGCGGTACTCAGTGTTCCCGCCGGGAACAGGGGGCCTGCGCCAGCCTCCTAGGTGTCCAGAAAACCCTGCTGCCGTTGAAGGTGCCCAGAGCCGAGGCCGCCGCCTCATGGAAACTGCTGCACGCCTCCGCTTCTGCACCGCCACTCGGGGCCTTACTTCCAGGCCTGTGTTCGTGCTGGGCGTGCCGTTAGCGACACGGCATGGTAAGATGCTGACTTTCTCCTCGGGCAGAGTGACTTCAGGTACGAGGTCCTCGAAGTATTCAAAGCACAGTGTTTTCCCATGGCAGCTCACACAAGGGCCATGACAAAGTCAGACTCACCCGAAATGCTGTCCTGAGGCTGTTCGAGGGCTCTGGAAATGTAGCGCTCCTCGAGGGACGTCCAGTGTGTAGCCCATCGCGCGGCACGCACAGAGGGCATGCGGGGGTGGGGGGGTGGGGTCAACCAATGGGCCTCGAAGGTGCTCAGCCACCCCACAGGGGTCTGGAGGTACTCGCTGAACTTGGAGGGAAAGTGATGCATACCTGAGAGGCCTAGGAGTCCTCCAAAGTGTACTACTTCCTTTAAAATAAAGCCTCTAAGCGACTGAGAACTCATGGAGACAGCTGCCTGCCTCCCTTTCTGCACGGCTATTAGGGGCCTACGCTGGAGGCAACTTGTCACGTTGAGGTTCCCTCTAGCTCTAGAGCTTGTCAGGCGGACCAGAGCCGCGGCCATGGAAGCACCTGGTTTAGACAGAGCAGACTCATAAGGTTCCCCGAAGCACTCTGACAGGGCTAACAGGCCTGTCGAGAGCAGGGAATGTCAGGTAGCTTCAAGGCAGCATGAACGCAGCCTTCCAAACGGGAAAGCAAGGCTACTTGCAGCAGGCCCCCGTTTCCGTGGGCGCACTCAGCAGACATCCCCGTGGTTTCTAACAAGCCCAAAGAGACACAGGTCACCCTGAGTTTCCTTCCCTGAATCAACTTCTCGAAGTAGGGTGTTCTGCATCAAGCGAACTGCCTCAACCAAGGAACGCCGTAGCTGCTCCTCTGGGCCTGTGGCTATTCAAAGCCTGCAGTGCCACAGGAGGAAGGGGACTTACATGGCAGTAAGAACGCAAGCCGACTCTCTCTGGGAGGCACGGTGACTTCAGGCAGGAGGTCCTAGGTGGAATGCGAAGCCGAGGGTTTCTCTGAGTTCAGCTCAGCCCGGGGTAATGCGTTGGACTTCGACACCATGTGGCACGTGCCAGAACGGTGTCCGTGAACGTGTGCGAGTGCTGAGGACCTTAAGCTGCTCCCAAGGAGAGTGCAGCGCGTTTCCCTACGCTCGGCATACACAGAGGGGCTCTAAAGGGCTACGGGCCTGGATGTTGCTTAGCAGACCCAGGTGGGCCTGGCGGTACTCAGTGTTCCCGCCGGGAACAGGGGGCCCGCGCCAGCCTCCTAGGTGTCCAGAAAACCCTGCTGCCGTTGAAGGTGCCCAGAGCCGAGGCCGCCGCCTCATGGAAACTGCTGCACGCCTCCGCTTCTGCACCGCCACTCGGGGCCTTACTTCCAGGCCTGTGTTCGTGCTGGGCGTGCCGTTAGCGACACGGCATGGTAAGATGCTGACTTTCTCCTCGGGCAGAGTGACTTCAGGTACGAGGTCCTCGAAGTATTCAAAGCACAGTGTTTTCCCATGGCAGCTCACACAAGGGCCATGACAAAGTCGGACTCACCCGAAATGCTGTCCTGAGGCTGTTCGAGGGCTCTGGAAATGTAGCGCTCCTCGAGGGACGTCCAGTGTGTAGCCCATCGCGCGGCACGCACAGAGGGCCTGCGGGGGTGGGGGGGTGGGGTCAACCAATGGGCCTCGAAGGTGCTCAGCCGCCCCACAGGGGTCTGGAGGTACTCGCTGAACTTGGAGGGAAAGTGATGCATACCCGAGAGGCCTAGGAGTCCTCCGAAGTGTACTACTTCCTTTAAAATAAAGCCTCTAAGCGACTGAGAACTCATGGAGACAGCTGCCTGCCTCCCTTTCTGCACGGCTACTAGGGGCCTATGCTGGAGGCAACTTGTCACGTTGAGGTTCCCTCTAGCTCTAGAGCTTGTCAGGCAGACCAGAGCCGCGGCCATGGAAGCACCTGGTTTAGACAGAGCAGACTCATAAGGTTCCCCGAAGCACTCTGACAGGGCTAACAGGCCTGTCGAGAGCAGGGAATGTCAGGTAGCTTCAAGGCAGCATGAACGCAGCCTTCCAAACGGGAAAGCAAGGCTACTTGCAGCAGGCCCCCGTTTCCGTGGGCGCACTCAGCAGACATCCCCGTGGTTTCTAACAAGCCCAAAGAGACACAGGTCACCCTGAGTTTCCTTCCCTGAATCAACTTCTCGAAGTAGGGTGTTCTGCATCAAGCGAACTGCCTCAACCAAGGAACGCCGTAGCTGCTCCTCTGGGCCTGTGGCTATTCAAAGCCTGCAGTGCCACAGGAGGAAGGGGACTTACATGGCAGTAAGAACGCAAGCCGACTCTCTCTGGGAGGCACGGTGACTTCAGGCAGGAGGTCCTAGGTGGAATGCGAAGCCGAGGGTTTCTCTGAGTTCAGCTCAGCCCGGGGTAATGCGTTGGACTTCGACGCCATGTGGCACGTGCCAGAACGGTGTCCGTGAACGTGTTCGAGTGCTGAGGACCTTAAGCTGCTCCCAAGGAGAGTGCAGCGCGTTTCCCTACGCTCGGCATACACAGAGGGGCTCTAAAGGGCTACGGGCCTGGATGTTGCTTAGCAGACCCAGGTGGGCCTGGCGGTACTCAGTGTTCCCGCCGGGAACAGGGGGCCCGCGCCAGCCTCCTAGGTGTCCAGAAAACCCTGCTGCCGTTGAAGGTGCCCAGAGCCGAGGCCGCCGCCTCATGGAAACTGCTGCACGCCTCCGCTTCTGCACCGCCACTCGGGGCCTTACTTCCAGGCCTGTGTTCGTGCTGGGCGTGCCGTTAGCGACACGGCATGGTAAGATGCTGACTTTCTCCTCGGGCAGAGTGACTTCAGGTACGAGGTCCTCGAAGTATTCAAAGCACAGTGTTTTCCCATGGCAGCTCACACAAGGGCCATGACAAAGTCGGACTCACCCGAAATGCTGTCCTGAGGCTGTTCGAGGGCTCTGGAAATGTAGCGCTCCTCGAGGGACGTCCAGTGTGTAGCCCATCGCGCGGCACGCACAGAGGGCCTGCGGGGGTGGGGTGTGGGGTCAACCAATGGGCCTCGAAGGTGCTCAGCCGCCCCACAGGGGTCTGGAGGTACTCGCTGAACTTGGAGGGAAAGTGATGCATACCCGAGAGGCCTAGGAGTCCTCCAAAGTGTACTACTTCCTTTAAAAGAAAGCCTCTAAGCGACTGAGAACTCATGGAGACAGCTGCCTGCCTCCCTTTCTGCACGGCTACTAGGGGCCTACGCTGGAGGCAACTTGTCACGTTGAGGTTCCCTCTAGCTCTAGAGCTTGTCAGGCGGCCCAGAGCCGCGGCCATGGAAGCACCTGGTTTAGACAGAGCAGACTCATAAGGTTCCCCGAAGCACTCTGACAGGGCTAACAGGCCTGTCGAGAGCAGGGAATGTCAGGTAGCTTCAAGGCAGCATGAACGCAGCCTTCCAAACGGGAAAGCAAGGCTACTTGCAGCAGGCCCCCGTTTCCGTGGGCGCACTCAGCAGACTTCCCCGTGGTTTCTAACAAGCCCAAAGAGACACAGGTCACCCTGAGTTTCCTTCCCTGAATCAACTTCTCGAAGTAGGGTGTTCTGCATCAAGCGAACTGCCTCAACCAAGGAACGCCGTAGCTGCTCCTCTGGGCCTGTGGCTATTCAAAGCCTGCAGTGCCACAGGAGGAAGGGGACTTACATGGCAGTAAGAACGCAAGCCGACTCTCTCTGGGAGGCACGGTGACTTCAGGCAGGAGGTTCTAGGTGGAATGCGAAGCCGAGGGTTTCTCTGAGTTCAGCTCAGCCCGGGGTAATGCGTTGGACTTCGACGCCATGTGGCACGTGCCAGAACGGTGTCCGTGAACGTGTGCGAGTGCTGAGGACCTTAAGCTGCTCCCAAGGAGAGTGCAGCGCGTTTCCCTACGCTCGGCATACACAGAGGGGCTCTAAAGGGCTACGGGCCTGGATGTTGCTTAGCAGACCCAGGTGGGCCTGGCGGTACTCAGTGTTCCCGCCGGGAACAGGGGGCCCGCGCCAGCCTCCTAGGTGTCCAGAAAACCCTGCTGCCGTTGAAGGTGCCCAGAGCCGAGGCCGCCGCCTCATGGAAACTGCTGCACGCCTCCGCTTCTGCACCGCCACTCGGGGCCTTACTTCCAGGCCTGTGTTCGTGCTGGGCGTGCCGTTAGCGACACGGCATGGTAAGATGCTGACTTTCTCCTCGGGCAGAGTGACTTCAGGTACGAGGTCCTCGAAGTATTCAAAGCACAGTGTTTTCCCATGGCAGCTCACACAAGGGCCATGACAAAGTCGGACTCACCCGAAATGCTGTCCTGAGGCTGTTCGAGGGCTCTGGAAATGTAGCGCTCCTCGAGGGACGTCCAGTGTGTAGCCCATCGCGCGGCACGCACAGAGGGCCTGCGGGGGTGGGGGGGTGGGGTCAACCAATGGGCCTCGAAGGTGCTCAGCCGCCCCACAGGGGTCTGGAGGTACTCGCTGAACTTGGAGGGAAAGTGATGCATACCCGAGAGGCCTAGGAGTCCTCCGAAGTGTACTACTTCCTTTAAAATAAAGCCTCTAAGCGACTGAGAACTCATGGAGACAGCTGCCTGCCTCCCTTTCTGCACGGCTACTAGGGGCCTACGCTGGAGGCAACTTGTCACGTTGAGCTTCCCTCTAGCTCTAGAGCTTGTCAGGCGGACCAGAGCCGCGGCCATGGAAGCACCTGGTTTAGACAGAGCAGACTCATAAGGTTCCCCGAAGCACTCTGACAGGGCTAACAGGCCTGTCGAGAGCAGGGAATGTCAGGTAGCTTCAAGGCAGCATGAACGCAGCCTTCCAAACGGGAAAGCAAGGCTACTTGCAGCAGGCCCCCGTTTCCGTGGGCGCACTCAGCAGACATCCCCGTGGTTTCTAACAAGCCCAAAGAGACACAGGTCACCCTGAGTTTCCTTCCCTGAATCAACTTCTCGAAGTAGGGTGTTCTGCATCAAGCGAACTGCCTCAACCAAGGAACGCCGTAGCTGCTCCTCTGGGCCTGTGGCTATTCAAAGCCTGCAGTGCCACAGGAGGAAGGGGACTTACATGGCAGTAAGAACGCAAGCCGACTCTCTCTGGGAGGCACGGTGACTTCAGGCAGGAGGTCCTAGGTGGAATGCGAAGCCGAGGGTTTCTCTGAGTTCAGCTCAGCCCGGGGTAATGCGTAGGACTTCGACGCCATGTGGGACGTGCCAGAACGGTGTCCGTGAACGTGTGCGAGTGCTGAGGACCTTAAGCTGCTCCCAAGGAGAGTGCAGCGCGTTTCCCTACGCTCGGCATACACAGAGGGGCTCTAAAGGGCTACGGGCCTGGATGTTGCTTAGCAGACCCAGGTGGGCCTGGCGGTACTCAGTGTTCCCGCCGGGAACAGGGGGCCCGCGCCAGCCTCCTAGGTGTCCAGAAAACCCTGCTGCCGTTGAAGGTGCCCAGAGCCGAGGCCGCCGCCTCATGGAAACTGCTGCACGCCTCCGCTTCTGCACCGCCACTCAGGGCCTTACTTCCAGGCCTGTGTTCGTGCTGGGCGTGCCGTTAGCGACACGGCATGGTAAGATGCTGACTTTCTCCTCGGGCAGAGTGACTTCAGGTACGAGGTCCTCGAAGTATTCAAAGCACAGTGTTTTCCCATGGCAGCTCACACAAGGGCCATGACAAAGTCGGACTCACCCGAAATGCTGTCCTGAGGCTGTTCGAGGGCTCTGGAAATGTAGCGCTCCTCGAGGGACGTCCAGTGTGTAGCCCATCGCGCGGCACGCACAGAGGGCCTGCGGGGGTGGGGGGGTGGGGTCAACCAATGGGCCTCGAAGGTGCTCAGCCGCCCCACAGGGGTCTGGAGGTACTCGCTGAACTTGGAGGGAAAGTGATGCATACCCGAGAGGCCTAGGAGTCCTCCGAAGTGTACTACTGCCTTTAAAATAAAGCCTCTAAGCGACTGAGAACTCATGGAGATAGCTGCCTGCCTCCCTTTCTGCACGGCTACTAGGGGCCTACGCTGGAGGCAACTTGTCACGTTGAGGTTCCCTCTAGCTCTAGAGCTTGTCAGGCGGACCAGAGCCGCGGCCATGGAAGCACCTGGTTTAGACAGAGCAGACTCATAAGGTTCCCCGAAGCACTCTGACAGGGCTAACAGGCCTGTCGAGAGCAGGGAATGTCAGGTAGCTTCAAGGCAGCATGAACGCAGCCTTCCAAACGGGAAAGCAAGGCTACTTGCAGCCGGCCCCCGTTTCCGTGGGCGCACTCAGCAGACATCCCCGTGGTTTCTAACAAGCCCAAAGAGACACAGGTCACCCTGAGTTTCCTTCCCTGAATCAACTTCTCGAAGTAGGGTGTTCTGCATCAAGCGAACTGCCTCAACCAAGGAACGCCGTAGCTGCTCCTCTGGGCCTGTGGCTATTCAAAGCCTGCAGTGCCACAGGAGGAAGGGGACTTACATGGCAGTAAGAACGCAAGCCGACTCTCTCTGGGAGGCACGGTGACTTCAGGCAGGAGGTCCTAGGTGGAATGCGAAGCCGAGGGTTTCTCTGAGTTCAGCTCAGCCCGGGGTAATGCGTAGGACTTCGACGCCATGTGGCACGTGCCAGAACGGTGTCCGTGAACGTGTGCGAATGCTGAGGACCTTAAGCTGCTCCCAAGGAGAGTGCAGCGCGTTTCCCTACGCTCGGCATACACAGAGGGGCTCTAAAGGGCTACGGGCCTGGATGTTGCTTAGCAGACCCAGGTGGGCCTGGCGGTACTCAGTGTTCCCGCCGGGAACAGGGGGCCCGCGCCAGCCTCCTAGGTGTCCAGAAAACCCTGCTGCCGTTGAAGGTGCCCAGAGCCGAGGCCGCCGCCTCATGGAAACTGCTGCACGCCTCCGCTTCTGCACCGCCACTCGGGGCCTTACTTCCAGGCCTGTGTTCGTGCTGGGCGTGCCGTTAGCGACACGGCATGGTAAGATGCTGACTTTCTCCTCGGGCAGAGTGACTTCAGGTACGAGGTCCTCGAAGTATTCAAAGCACAGTGTTTTCCCATGGCAGCTCACACAAGGGCCATGACAAAGTCGGACTCACCCGAAATGCTGTCCTGAGGCTGTTCGAGGGCTCTGGAAATGTAGCGCTCCTCGAGGGACGTCCAGTGTGTAGCCCATCGCGCGGCACGCACAGAGGGCCTGCGGGGGTGGGGGGGTGGGGTCAACCAATGGGCCTCGAAGGTGCTCAGCCGCCCCACAGGGGTCTGGAGGTACTCGCTGAACTTGGAGGGAAAGTGATGCATACCCGAGAGGCCTAGGAGTCCTTCGAAGTGTACTACTGCCTTTAAAATAAAGCCTCTAAGCGACTGAGAACTCATGGAGACAGCTGCCTGCCTCCCTTTCTGCACGGCTACTAGGGGCCTACGCTGGAGGCAACTTGTCACGTTGAGCTTCCCTCTAGCTCTAGAGCTTGTCAGGCGGACCAGAGCCGCGGCCATGGAAGCACCTGGTTTAGACAGAGCAGACTCATAAGGTTCCCCGAAGCACTCTGACAGGGCTAACAGGCCTGTCGAGAGCAGGGAATGTCAGGTAGCTTCAAGGCAGCATGAACGCAGCCTTCCAAACGGGAAAGCAAGGCTACTTGCAGCAGGCCCCCGTTTCCGTGGGCGCACTCAGCAGACATCCCCGTGGTTTCTAACAAGCCCAAAGAGACACAGGTCACCCTGAGTTTCCTTCCCTGAATCAACTTCTCGAAGTAGGGTGTTCTGCATCAAGCGAACTGCCTCAACCAAGGAACGCCGTAGCTGCTCCTCTGGGCCTGTGGCTATTCAAAGCCTGCAGTGCCACAGGAGGAAGGGGACTTACATGGCAGTAAGAACGCAAGCCGACTCTCTCTGGGAGGCACGGTGACTTCAGGCAGGAGGTCCTAGGTGGAATGCGAAGCCGAGGGTTTCTCTGAGTTCAGCTCAGCCCGGGGTAATGCGTAGGACTTCGACGCCATGTGGCACGTGCCAGAACGGTGTCCGTGAACGTGTGCGAGTGCTGAGGACCTTAAGCTGCTCCCAAGGAGAGTGCAGCGCGTTTCCCTACGCTCGGCATACACAGAGGGGCTCTAAAGGGCTACGGGCCTGGATGTTGCTTAGCAGACCCAGGTGGGCCTGGCGGTACTCAGTGTTCCCGCCGGGAACAGGGGGCCCGCGCCAGCCTCCTAGGTGTCCAGAAAACCCTGCTGCCGTTGAAGGTGCCCAGAGCCGAGGCCGCCGCCTCATGGAAACTGCTGCACGCCTCCGCTTCTGCACCGCCACTCGGGGCCTTACTTCCAGGCCTGTGTTCGTGCTGGGCGTGCCGTTAGCGACACGGCATGGTAAGATGCTGACTTTCTCCTCGGGCAGAGTGACTTCAGGTACGAGGTCCTCGAAGTATTCAAAGCACAGTGTTTTCCCATGGCAGCTCACACAAGGGCCATGACAAAGTCGGACTCACCCGAAATGCTGTCCTGAGGCTGTTCGAGGGCTCTGGAAATGTAGCGCTCCTCGAGGGACGTCCAGTGTGTAGCCCATCGCGCGGCACGCACAGAGGGCCTGCGGGGGTGGCGGGGTGGGGTCAACCAATGGGCCTCGAAGGTGCTCAGCCGCCCCACAGGGGTCTGGAGGTACTCGCTGAACTTGGAGGGAAAGTGATGCATACCCGAGAGGCCTAGGAGTCCTCCGAAGTGTACTACTGCCTTTAAAATAAAGCCTCTAAGCGACTGAGAACTCATGGAGACAGCTGCCTGCCTCCCTTTCTGCACGGCTACTAGGGGCCTACGCTGGAGGCAACTTGTCACGTTGAGGTTCCCTCTAGCTCTAGAGCTTGTCAGGCGGACCAGAGCCGCGGCCATGGAAGCACCTGGTTTAGACAGAGCAGACTCATAAGGTTCCCCGAAGCACTCTGACAGGGCTAACAGGCCTGTCGAGAGCAGGGAATGTCAGGTAGCTTCAAGGCAGCATGAACGCAGCCTTCCAAACGGGAAAGCAAGGCTACTTGCAGCCGGCCCCCGTTTCCGTGGGCGCACTCAGCAGACATCCCCGTGGTTTCTAACAAGCCCAAAGAGACACAGGTCACCCTGAGTTTCCTTCCCTGAATCAACTTCTCGAAGTAGGGTGTTCTGCATCAAGCGAACTGCCTCAACCAAGGAACGCCGTAGCTGCTCCTCTGGGCCTGTGGCTATTCAAAGCCTGCAGTGCCACAGGAGGAAGGGGACTTACATGGCAGTAAGAACGCAAGCCGACTCTCTCTGGGAGGCACGGTGACTTCAGGCAGGAGGTCCTAGGTGGAATGCGAAGCCGAGGGTTTCTCTGAGTTCAGCTCAGCCTGGGGTAATGCGTAGGACTTCGAGGCCATGTGGGACGTGCCAGAACGGTGTCCGTGAACGTGTGCAAGTGCTGAGGACCTTAAGCTGCTCCCAAGGAGAGTGCAGCGCGTTTCCCTACGCTCGGCATACACAGAGGGGCTCTAAAGGGCTACGGGCCTGGATGTTGCTTAGCAGACCCAGGTGGGCCTGGCGGTACTCAGTGTTCCCGCCGGGAACAGGGGGCCCGCGCCAGCCTCCTAGGTGTCCAGAAAACCCTGCTGCCGTTGAAGGTGCCCAGAGCCGAGGCCGCCGCCTCATGGAAACTGCTGCACGCCTCCGCTTCTGCACCGCCACTCGGGGCCTTACTTCCAGGCCTGTGTTCGTGCTGGGCGTGCCGTTAGCGACACGGCATGGTAAGATGCTGACTTTCTCCTCGGGCAGAGTGACTTCAGGTACGAGGTCCTCGAAGTATTCAAAGCACAGTGTTTTCCCATGGCAGCTCACACAAGGGCCATGACAAAGTCGGACTCACCCGAAATGCTGTCCTGAGGCTGTTCGAGGGCTCTGGAAATGTAGCGCTCCTCGAGGGACGTCCAGTGTGTAGCCCATCGCGCGGCACGCACAGAGGGCCTGCGGGGGTGGCGGGGTGGGGTCAACCAATGGGCCTCGAAGGTGCTCAGCCGCCCCACAGGGGTCTGGAGGTACTCGCTGAACTTGGAGGGAAAGTGATGCATACCCGAGAGGCCTAGGAGTCCTCCGAAGTGTACTACTGCCTTTAAAATAAAGCCTCTAAGCGACTGAGAACTCATGGAGACAGCTGCCTGCCTCCCTTTCTGCACGGCTACTAGGGGCCTACGCTGGAGGCAACTTGTCACGTTGAGGTTCCCTCTAGCTCTAGAGCTTGTCAGGCGGACCAGAGCCGCGGCCATGGAAGCACCTGGTTTAGACAGAGCAGACTCATAAGGTTCCCCGAAGCACTCTGACAGGGCTAACAGGCCTGTCGAGAGCAGGGAATGTCAGGTAGCTTCAAGGCAGCATGAACGCAGCCTTCCAAACGGGAAAGCAAGGCTACTTGCAGCCGGCCCCCGTTTCCGTGGGCGCACTCAGCAGACATCCCCGTGGTTTCTAACAAGCCCAAAGAGACACAGGTCACCCTGAGTTTCCTTCCCTGAATCAACTTCTCGAAGTAGGGTGTTCTGCATCAAGCGAACTGCCTCAACCAAGGAACGCCGTAGCTGCTCCTCTGGGCCTGTGGCTATTCAAAGCCTGCAGTGCCACAGGAGGAAGGGGACTTACATGGCAGTAAGAACGCAAGCCGACTCTCTCTGGGAGGCACGGTGACTTCAGGCAGGAGGTCCTAGGTGGAATGCGAAGCCGAGGGTTTCTCTGAGTTCAGCTCAGCCTGGGGTAATGCGTAGGACTTCGAGGCCATGTGGGACGTGCCAGAACGGTGTCCGTGAACGTGTGCGAGTGCTGAGGACCTTAAGCTGCTCCCAAGGAGAGTGCAGCGCGTTTCCCTACGCTCGGCATACACAGAGGGGCTCTAAAGGGCTACGGGCCTGGATGTTGCTTAGCAGACCCAGGTGGGCCTGGCGGTACTCAGTGTTCCCGCCGGGAACAGGGGGCCCGCGCCAGCCTCCTAGGTGTCCAGAAAACCCTGCTGCCGTTGAAGGTGCCCAGAGCCGAGGCCGCCGCCTCATGGAAACTGCTGCACGCCTCCGCTTCTGCACCGCCACTCGGGGCCTTACTTCCAGGCCTGTGTTCGTGCTGGGCGTGCCGTTAGCGACACGGCATGGTAAGATGCTGACTTTCTCCTCGGGCAGAGTGACTTCAGGTACGAGGTCCTCGAAGTATTCAAAGCACAGTGTTTTCCCATGGCAGCTCACACAAGGGCCATGACAAAGTCGGACTCACCCGAAATGCTGTCCTGAGGCTGTTCGAGGGCTCTGGAAATGTAGCGCTCCTCGAGGGACGTCCAGTGTGTAGCCCATCGCGCGGCACGCACAGAGGGCCTGCAGGGGTGGGGGGGTGGGGTCAACCAATGGGCCTCGAAGGTGCTCAGCCGCCCCACAGGGGTCTGGAGGTACTCGCTGAACTTGGAGGGAAAGTGATGCATACCCGAGAGGCCTAGGAGTCCTCCGAAGTGTACTACTGCCTTTAAAATAAAGCCTCTAAGCGACTGAGAACTCATGGAGACAGCTGCCTGCCTCCCTTTCTGCACGGCTACTAGGGGCCTACGCTGGAGGCAACTTGTCACGTTGAGGTTCCCTCTAGCTCTAGAGCTTGTCAGGCGGACCAGAGCCGCGGCCATGGAAGCACCTGGTTTAGACAGAGCAGACTCATAAGGTTCCCCGAAGCACTCTGACAGGGCTAACAGGCCTGTCGAGAGCAGGGAATGTCAGGTAGCTTCAAGGCAGCATGAACGCAGCCTTCCAAACGGGAAAGCAAGGCTACTTGCAGCAGGCCCCCGTTTCAGTGGGCGCACTCAGCAGACATCCCCGTGGTTTCTAACAAGCCCAAAGAGACACAGGTCACCCTGAGTTTCCTTCCCTGAATCAACTTCTCGAAGTAGGGTGTTCTGCATCAAGCGAACTGCCTCAACCAAGGAACGCCGTAGCTGCTCCTCTGGGCCTGTGGCTATTCAAAGCCTGCAGTGCCACAGGAGGAAGGGGACTTACATGGCAGTAAGAACGCAAGCCGACTCTCTCTGGGAGGCACGGTGACTTCAGGCAGGAGGTCCTAGGTGGAATGCGAAGCCGAGGGTTTCTCTGAGTTCAGCTCAGCCCGGGGTAATGCGTAGGACTTCGACGCCATGTGGCACGTGCCAGAACGGTGTCCGTGAACGTGTGCGAATGCTGAGGACCTTAAGCTGCTCCCAAGGAGAGTGCAGCGCGTTTCCCTACGCTCGGCATACACAGAGGGGCTCTAAAGGGCTACGGGCCTGGATGTTGCTTAGCAGACCCAGGTGGGCCTGGCGGTACTCAGTGTTCCCGCCGGGAACAGGGGGCCCGCGCCAGCCTCCTAGGTGTCCAGAAAACCCTGCTGCCGTTGAAGGTGCCCAGAGCCGAGGCCGCCGCCTCATGGAAACTGCTGCACGCCTCCGCTTCTGCACCGCCACTCGGGGCCTTACTTCCAGGCCTGTGTTCGTGCTGGGCGTGCCGTTAGCGACACGGCATGGTAAGATGCTGACTTTCTCCTCGGGCAGAGTGACTTCAGGTACGAGGTCCTCGAAGTATTCAAAGCACAGTGTTTTCCCATGGCAGCTCACACAAGGGCCATGACAAAGTCGGACTCACCCGAAATGCTGTCCTGAGGCTGTTCGAGGGCTCTGGAAATGTAGCGCTCCTCGAGGGACGTCCAGTGTGTAGCCCATCGCGCGGCACGCACAGAGGGCCTGCGGGGGTGGGGGGGTGGGGTCAACCAATGGGCCTCGAAGGTGCTCAGCCGCCCCACAGGGGTCTGGAGGTACTCGCTGAACTTGGAGGGAAAGTGATGCATACCCGAGAGGCCTAGGAGTCCTTCGAAGTGTACTACTGCCTTTAAAATAAAGCCTCTAAGCGACTGAGAACTCATGGAGACAGCTGCCTGCCTCCCTTTCTGCACGGCTACTAGGGGCCTACGCTGGAGGCAACTTGTCACGTTGAGCTTCCCTCTAGCTCTAGAGCTTGTCAGGCGGACCAGAGCCGCGGCCATGGAAGCACCTGGTTTAGACAGAGCAGACTCATAAGGTTCCCCGAAGCACTCTGACAGGGCTAACAGGCCTGTCGAGAGCAGGGAATGTCAGGTAGCTTCAAGGCAGCATGAACGCAGCCTTCCAAACGGGAAAGCAAGGCTACTTGCAGCAGGCCCCCGTTTCCGTGGGCGCACTCAGCAGACATCCCCGTGGTTTCTAACAAGCCCAAAGAGACACAGGTCACCCTGAGTTTCCTTCCCTGAATCAACTTCTCGAAGTAGGGTGTTCTGCATCAAGCGAACTGCCTCAACCAAGGAACGCCGTAGCTGCTCCTCTGGGCCTGTGGCTATTCAAAGCCTGCAGTGCCACAGGAGGAAGGGGACTTACATGGCAGTAAGAACGCAAGCCGACTCTCTCTGGGAGGCACGGTGACTTCAGGCAGGAGGTCCTAGGTGGAATGCGAAGCCGAGGGTTTCTCTGAGTTCAGCTCAGCCCGGGGTAATGCGTAGG
Organism: Orcinus orca; assembly: GCF_937001465.1. Classification (NCBI taxonomy): domain Eukaryota; kingdom Metazoa; phylum Chordata; class Mammalia; order Artiodactyla; family Delphinidae; genus Orcinus; species Orcinus orca. The sequence goes on along the minus strand of NC_064569.1, from coordinate 29,754,880 downwards.
ACTTCGACGCCATGTGGCACGTGCCAGAACGGTGTCCGTGAACGTGTGCGAGTGCTGAGGACCTTAAGCTGCTCCCAAGGAGAGTGCAGCGCGTTTCCCTACGCTCGGCATACACAGAGGGGCTCTAAAGGGCTACGGGCCTGGATGTTGCTTAGCAGACCCAGGTGGGCCTGGCGGTACTCAGTGTTCCCGCCGGGAACAGGGGGCCCGCGCCAGCCTCCTAGGTGTCCAGAAAACCCTGCTGCCGTTGAAGGTGCCCAGAGCCGAGGCCGCCGCCTCATGGAAACTGCTGCACGCCTCCGCTTCTGCACCGCCACTCGGGGCCTTACTTCCAGGCCTGTGTTCGTGCTGGGCGTGCCGTTAGCGACACGGCATGGTAAGATGCTGACTTTCTCCTCGGGCAGAGTGACTTCAGGTACGAGGTCCTCGAAGTATTCAAAGCACAGTGTTTTCCCATGGCAGCTCACACAAGGGCCATGACAAAGTCGGACTCACCCGAAATGCTGTCCTGAGGCTGTTCGAGGGCTCTGGAAATGTAGCGCTCCTCGAGGGACGTCCAGTGTGTAGCCCATCGCGCGGCACGCACAGAGGGCCTGCGGGGGTGGCGGGGTGGGGTCAACCAATGGGCCTCGAAGGTGCTCAGCCGCCCCACAGGGGTCTGGAGGTACTCGCTGAACTTGGAGGGAAAGTGATGCATACCCGAGAGGCCTAGGAGTCCTCCGAAGTGTACTACTGCCTTTAAAATAAAGCCTCTAAGCGACTGAGAACTCATGGAGACAGCTGCCTGCCTCCCTTTCTGCACGGCTACTAGGGGCCTACGCTGGAGGCAACTTGTCACGTTGAGGTTCCCTCTAGCTCTAGAGCTTGTCAGGCGGACCAGAGCCGCGGCCATGGAAGCACCTGGTTTAGACAGAGCAGACTCATAAGGTTCCCCGAAGCACTCTGACAGGGCTAACAGGCCTGTCGAGAGCAGGGAATGTCAGGTAGCTTCAAGGCAGCATGAACGCAGCCTTCCAAACGGGAAAGCAAGGCTACTTGCAGCCGGCCCCCGTTTCCGTGGGCGCACTCAGCAGACATCCCCGTGGTTTCTAACAAGCCCAAAGAGACACAGGTCACCCTGAGTTTCCTTCCCTGAATCAACTTCTCGAAGTAGGGTGTTCTGCATCAAGCGAACTGCCTCAACCAAGGAACGCCGTAGCTGCTCCTCTGGGCCTGTGGCTATTCAAAGCCTGCAGTGCCACAGGAGGAAGGGGACTTACATGGCAGTAAGAACGCAAGCCGACTCTCTCTGGGAGGCACGGTGACTTCAGGCAGGAGGTCCTAGGTGGAATGCGAAGCCGAGGGTTTCTCTGAGTTCAGCTCAGCCTGGGGTAATGCGTAGGACTTCGAGGCCATGTGGGACGTGCCAGAACGGTGTCCGTGAACGTGTGCGAGTGCTGAGGACCTTAAGCTGCTCCCAAGGAGAGTGCAGCGCGTTTCCCTACGCTCGGCATACACAGAGGGGCTCTAAAGGGCTACGGGCCTGGATGTTGCTTAGCAGACCCAGGTGGGCCTGGCGGTACTCAGTGTTCCCGCCGGGAACAGGGGGCCCGCGCCAGCCTCCTAGGTGTCCAGAAAACCCTGCTGCCGTTGAAGGTGCCCAGAGCCGAGGCCGCCGCCTCATGGAAACTGCTGCACGCCTCCGCTTCTGCACCGCCACTCGGGGCCTTACTTCCAGGCCTGTGTTCGTGCTGGGCGTGCCGTTAGCGACACGGCATGGTAAGATGCTGACTTTCTCCTCGGGCAGAGTGACTTCAGGTACGAGGTCCTCGAAGTATTCAAAGCACAGTGTTTTCCCATGGCAGCTCACACAAGGGCCATGACAAAGTCGGACTCACCCGAAATGCTGTCCTGAGGCTGTTCGAGGGCTCTGGAAATGTAGCGCTCCTCGAGGGACGTCCAGTGTGTAGCCCATCGCGCGGCACGCACAGAGGGCCTGCAGGGGTGGGGGGGTGGGGTCAACCAATGGGCCTCGAAGGTGCTCAGCCGCCCCACAGGGGTCTGGAGGTACTCGCTGAACTTGGAGGGAAAGTGATGCATACCCGAGAGGCCTAGGAGTCCTCCGAAGTGTACTACTGCCTTTAAAATAAAGCCTCTAAGCGACTGAGAACTCATGGAGACAGCTGCCTGCCTCCCTTTCTGCACGGCTACTAGGGGCCTACGCTGGAGGCAACTTGTCACGTTGAGGTTCCCTCTAGCTCTAGAGCTTGTCAGGCGGACCAGAGCCGCGGCCATGGAAGCACCTGGTTTAGACAGAGCAGACTCATAAGGTTCCCCGAAGCACTCTGACAGGGCTAACAGGCCTGTCGAGAGCAGGGAATGTCAGGTAGCTTCAAGGCAGCATGAACGCAGCCTTCCAAACGGGAAAGCAAGGCTACTTGCAGCAGGCCCCCGTTTCAGTGGGCGCACTCAGCAGACATCCCCGTGGTTTCTAACAAGCCCAAAGAGACACAGGTCACCCTGAGTTTCCTTCCCTGAATCAACTTCTCGAAGTAGGGTGTTCTGCATCAAGCGAACTGCCTCAACCAAGGAACGCCGTAGCTGCTCCTCTGGGCCTGTGGCTATTCAAAGCCTGCAGTGCCACAGGAGGAAGGGGACTTACATGGCAGTAAGAACGCAAGCCGACTCTCTCTGGGAGGCACGGTGACTTCAGGCAGGAGGTCCTAGGTGGAATGCGAAGCCGAGGGTTTCTCTGAGTTCAGCTCAGCCTAGGGTAATGCGTAAGACTTCGACGCCATGTGGGACGTGCCAGAACGGTGTCCGTGAACGTGTGCGAGTGCTGAGGACCTTAAGCTGCTCCCAAAGAGAGTGTAGATGTAAAGCTCAGGGATAAGGGTTGACTATATGTATCCAGTACTTACTGGTTAATTTGCATTATCAATTTCTTATTTTATTATTAATATTTCTACAACCAATAATAATTAGAATTAATATTTGTTGAGTCTTTGCTATAGTAAAGATGCCTTTCTTAATCCTTTACATATGTTATTTCAGTTACTTTTTATAACAATCTTATGAAATATGTATGACCACGGTTACATGGCTGGAAAGGGGCTATGTAAAGTTCTTAATCTGAATGTGAGACTGTGAAACTTCGTCAGCTGCCTTCAGTGTTTGGCCTTGGTCTAGCTGTGTAACTTTGGCACGTCATTCTGACTGTCAAATTTGCAGTTTCCTCATCTGTCATACAAAGATAGATCAAAATTACATGGGGATTGGGAGATTGGGATTGATACATATACACTATTGATACTATGTATAAAATAGATACCTAATGAGAACCTACTGTATAGCACAGGGAACTCAGTGCTCTGTGGTGATCTAAATGGAAAGGAAATCCAAAAAAGAGGGGATATATGTATAGGTATAGCTGATTCACTTTGCTGTACAGTAGAAACTAACACAGCATTGTAAAGCAACTATACTCCAATAAAAGTTTTTTAAAAATTACATGGGGGATTGTTTTGAACATTAAATGAGATAGTAAATGTGAAACTGCTTTGTAAATAATAATATGATATATAAATGTTTATTGTTCCCACTATTACCATGATTATTCTATGGTTGAATTAGGAAGAGGGAAACCTTTTTGATAAATTTGTAGTCAGAGAAGGCCTCTATCATGATCAATGATGCTGATTTACAATCATGAGAGACATATCAGCCAGGCCTCTATTAGAGAAACAGAACCCTTGTGATTTATTATAGGGGTCTGACCTTATGCAATCATGGGACCTTGTTAAATAGGTTATGTAGTGTCTTCCCTGGTGGTCCAGTGGTTAAGACTCTGAGCTTCCACTCTAGGGTGCATGGGTTCAATCCCTCGTCAGGGAACTAAGATCCTGCATACTGCAAGGCCAAAAGACAAAAGAAAAGCTAAAATCCATTGTGCAGGGAAAAAAGTAAAATGAGATGGGATGGAGAGAAGGAAAAAAACATTTAGAAAAACTGTCTTAAAATAAAAAATAGGGCTTCCTTTGTGGCGCAGTGGTTGAGAGTCCGCCTGCCGATGGCAGGGGGGGTGGGGTGGGCGTGGGTTCATGTCCCGGTCCGGCAGGATCCCACGTGCCGGCGGAGCAGCTGGGCCCATGAGCCATGGCCACTGGGCCTGCGCATCCGGAGGCTGTGCTCCACAATGGGAGGGGCCACAGTGGTGAGAGGCCCGCGTACCACAAAAAAAAAAAAAAAAAAAAAAAAGCTTATGTATAAGTATGTCTCTTAGCTCAGTTTCAGGGGCTGCAGACAGAAGTCACTGGGGTTGGTGATCAGGGAGAGTCTGGGAGAGCTAACTGAAACCCAAGAAGATGAGGTGCAACCCATGAGGACAGGCTGGAACCTACATTGGTCACTCACTAACAATTTCAAGCGGTAGTATGAGTCACCACAGCCATACATGAACCTCGTACAGGATTTGGAGAAGCTACAGGAGGAGATGTAGTAGGATCTGGGAGAGCTGCAGTTCTGGCTGCTGTCCTGTCCAACAAAGTGAGCCAACAGACCAGCTAGTGAGCTGAACAGTGCTTGATCCAACACCTTTCAAATGTAAACATAGATGCTGGGTATTTCAGCCTTGTAAATCTCAGGCAGATTTCTCTATTGACAAACCCTGACTCTGAAACATGCAGAAAAAGGAATTCTGGGAATTGTAGTTCCAGTTTAGCTAAACTGACATAATACAAAGCTCCCACAATAGACTTATAGCAAAGGTAGAAAAATCAAATGCCAACAAGGATCAAGTCATTAAAACTAATGGATGAAACAGGCTGGATTTAGGAAAGAAAGCACATGCTCCATCAAAAGGAAGCAGACTCTTTTTGAGGGCCGGGGCTCAGTAATTGATGTTTTTCTTGTTGGACCAAACGGGATTTGTGTCAGGTATGTAAGGCTGGTTCAACACTTGAAAATTAATTAATATAATCCAACCAAGACAAATAAAGGAAAAAAAAACATATAAACACATGTGGAAGAAGCATTTGACAAAATCCAGAGTGCACTCATGAGAAAAACTCTCAGTAAACTAGGAATAGAGAGGGACTTTCTTAACTTGATAAATACGATCTACAAAAAAAACAATAGCTAACATCACACTTACTGGAGAGAAACTCAATGCTTTCCCACTAAGATTAAGCACAAGGCAAGGATGTCCTCCTTTATTAGAACTTTTCAATATTGTGCTGCAAGTCCTTGCTAATGCAAAAAGGCAAGAAAAGGAAATAAAAGGTGTACAGATTGAGAACGAAGACATAAACCTGTCTTTGTTCACAGGTGACAGGATCATCTATGTAGAAAATCTTAAAGAGTTGACCCCAAACTCCTGTAACTAATAAGTGATTACAGCAAGGTTGCAGGATCCAAGGTTAATATACAAAAGGCAATTGCTTTCCTATATACCAATAATGAACAAGTGGAATAGGTTTAAAAAAAACCCGACACTATTTACATTAGCATTGCCAAAAATGTAATACTTCTGTATAAATCTAATAAAATATGTACAACCTCTATAGGAGGAAAACTACAAAACCGTGATGAATGAAGTCAAAGAATAACTAAATAAATGGAGAGATATTGCATGTTCATGAATAGGAAGACTCGGTATTATCAAAATGTCAGTTCTTTCCGACTTAATCTATAGAAATTCAGTGCGATCCCAATCAAAATCCCAGCAAGTTATTTTATGGCTATTGGCAAACTGATTCTAAAGTCCATATGAAGAGGCAAGAGACCCAGAATAGCTATCACCTCACTGAAGGACAAAGTTGAAGGAATGACACTACCCAGCTTGAAGACTGATTATGAAGGTGCAGTAATCAAAGGGTGATATTGGTGAAAGAACAAACAGATCAATGGAACAAAGAGAATAAAAAGCCCCAAAATAGACCCACATAAATACAATCACCTGATCTTTGGCAGAAGAACAAAGACAATACAATGGAGGAAAGATAGTCTTTTCATCAAATAGTGCTGAAACAACTGGATGTCCATAGTAAAAAAAAAAAAAAAAAATCGAGACACACACTTTATATCCTTCATAAAAATTAACTCAAAATGAACCACAGACCTAAATGTAAAACACAAAACTGTAAAACTCCCAGAAGATAACATAGGAGAAAACCTAGATGACCTTGGGTATGGCAATGACTTTTAAAATATAATACCAAAGGCACACTCCATGAAAGAATTGATAAGCTAGACTTCATTAAAATAGAAAATTTCTGCTCTGTGAAAATCACTATCAAGATAATGAAAAGACAAGCCACAGAGTGGGAGAAAACATTTGTAAAAGACGCATCTTGTTAGGGTAAAGTGGCAACTTGCAAGCTTCTTACATGTGTAACTGGTGTAATTTATTTTGGTATGTAGTGTGAGGTACAGACTTTAGTTTTAAATGGGTGTGTAGTTTTCTAGGCATCAATTTTAAAGATTATAACTTGACTTTATCACAATCAAACTTCCCAGACGTACTAAGAACTATTTGTGGATATTCTTTTCTGTTTAATTTGTACATGTGTTCATTCATGTAGTAATGCTACACACAATGTTTGAATTGTAGTGGCTTTATAGTTAAGTTATATAGCTGCCTGCTAATTAACAGATACTCAACTTCTAATAAAATTTAGGGCTTGTACCTGAATGCCCCCAGACTATGTTCTTCATTCAGACTCTTTACTATTCACTCAATATAAATTCAGAGCTGATATACATTAAAACTGAACTAAAGTGGCTACCATTTTTCAGTTTTCATCTATATTCCTAGATTTAAAATGAGAAAGTAATAGAATGCAACATTTCTTAAAACCTCTAATGACTCACATTTTCTATCTCTAATTAAAACAGAATACCCTGTGGAATATCTTTGCATCATTTACCCGGTTTCATTAATTCTGGCTGCTGATGTTAATTTAAATTCACTCTGGTAAAATGAGAGCTCAGTATAATGTTTTAGCATACTCAGTGAGACTTACAAATAGTCATCTGCTAGGTGGTAAACAGTAAACAGTCTTGTTTATTGCAAATAATCTTAGCCAATAAATGTTATTTATGCTCCATTTAAGAATAAAGATGTTAATCTGAGATTACAGAAGGATCTTTTTGTTAAAGCTAAAAGCAATTCGCTTTGATTAGTTGCAAATGCAAATATTACCCAACTTCTTTCTCCTTCTTTGATAGTTGTATAGAAATAAAACTAAATATAAGAATGTCAGCCAAACCCACTACAAATAAAACTGCACTACAGACCCACTATCTTCAGTGATTTCTACATGATTTCTATGCTCAAACCTTCATTCTATCCTCTCTTCCTAAACAGAATTGTTTTGTGTTTTTTTTGGTTTTCAGTAACTTTTATTACACAAGAGATTCATATTTTTATAGAGAAATCATATAATCAAATAATCCAAAAATAGATTAAAAAGCAGCCATAATTCCACCTCTCAGATATATTATCACTGTATCTATTTTATAGTATAGCTTTCTTATATTTTTAACATCTTTATTGCAGTATAATTGATTTACAATGTTGTGTTAGTCTCTGCTGTATAACAGTGCATCAGCTATACGTATGTATATATCCCCATATCCCCTCCTTTTTGCGTCTCCCTCCCACCCTCCCTATCCCACCCCTCTAGGTAGTCACAAAGCCCCGAGCTGATCTCCCCGTGCTATTTGGCTGCTTCCCACTAGCTATTTTACATTTGGTAGTGTCTATATGTCCATGCCACTCTCTCACTTCATCCCAGTTTACCCTTCCCCCTCCCTATGTCCCTAAACAGAATTTTAAGAAGTTAGCCAAGATAAAATGAGAAACTGATTTAGCCTTAGGTCCCAAATTTACAGTTCAATGATTTAGGAAAATCCCTTGACAGCTATACTGAGCCTCAGTTTTCACATTTGTGAAAGGGTGAGGATTAAAAAAACTGATACTTCTGGAAATGCCTGTCATTCTGATTGGATATTTTTAAAATATTAACTGAAATTTAAATGTATAAATTATAAAAAGAAGATGCCAGAAAGGACTATTATCATTTTATTACCCAGATAAACCCTGGTGGCCCACTGATAGGAGAAGGGGCTTCTCTAAGTAGTTTTCTTCATCCTGATTTCTGGACACTCCCTTCTTTAATCTGCTTTTGGAGGCACTGGGTGACATTTTGGCAAGTTTTATTCAATTTCTTTATGCCTTGATTTTAGGAAAGAAGAATAGTAGCTGTGCTGAGCTGTGCCAGGTCAGATAGAATTTTTGGAGTATTCTTTCTCTCTCTTGTAGACAGCCACTGTCATTTGGTAAGCCATAAGCCTTCCTTTGCTTTGACTGTGGTTAGTGTGTTTGCTGGATTTCTAAAATATATTTTTAGTGTTTACTTGTTTAGATTGAAAAGATTGGGCTATATTTTTAAAAGTTTATCCCTCCATTTTGGAAGGTCTTTTAAGTTGTGATATTACATGCAAGAGAGCTAACGGAATTCTGGACTCCATATTTGCGTTTTTACCTTTTTTTTTCTCAAACTTTGAACCAACAATGGCTAAGAATGAGAGGAACTCAGACCCGAATATTTTTTCCCTTGTCAAGCACAGAGAATATGGGAAAAAATGAAATTGGGAAATTGTTTTGCTCATCTTCCTTTCCTCCTTTTTGGTCAGTTACCTTAGTCGTCCACCTCACTTTGTATTTCTAGTCTGGCTTCAGAAAGACCTGAATTTGATGAACTAGACACTGTTGTAGTAGTATATTGCTAGAAGGAACTAAGATCCAGACGACCTTAAATGGTGGCTTCATGGAATTATATTCAAGGATGGTCCAGCTAATTTCCTCACTTCCATTGTGAAAGGAGTTCCCTATTCCTAAGAAAATGGACCTATTCCGACTGACACAGAAGAGGGAGATTTATCCCAGTGCATTTATATATGTATATATATTAAAATTATGTATATATATATATATATATAATGCCTAATGCAAATATCTCAGATGTTCTATTTTGTGTTTTTTCTTTAATTTTACTAATAAAATTGTGACCATTTTTTTACTCAAAAGAGGAGAACCTTAAAAATTAATTAAAAACACATTCTCAGTAGTCTAAGGTTCAGCGTGACTTGGCAGAGAATATTGCTGAATGGTTAGATAACAGTGCTGGTAGGCTTGGCTATTGTAACACTTTACATTTGAGTTTCTCTTCCTTGAAATTACAAGAACTATATGACTCAAGAGAAAGACTGATAATTAGGAGTATTCTGCTTGCTTTTTATATAGCCCATTGAAGAACATTTTGATTAATTATTTGGAGGTCATAGGAAGGTACCTTCATGATCTAACTTTTGAACAAGTAGTGTTGCAACAAAAAGCCATGACTTAAAATTAAAAAGGAAATTTGAAATGACCTATTTCTTTTGGCATCTCAAGCCAGATATCTGTCAGTAAAATGAGTCACTTTTCAGTCAAATGGGTGGTCAGCAATATAAATTTTATTGGGAAGCTGAAAGACACCATTGCCAAACAGAGCATCTGCAGCGTTCACATCTATATTTGAGCATCTTTCGTTTACCCAAGGGGTGCAGATGAGAAGAAGGAAGACAGAGAAATGCACTTGCATAAAGCTTTTCAAGATGGATAGAAGAGACAGCATTCCCAGAGGCAGGTCAAGTTCAACCCAAGAACAGCTCTCTCAGTGCTTTCACAACTGGTTAAAATACAAGATCAGTAGTAACTCAGCTCTCAAATCAGTGCTGAAATCAAGCAGAAGTTTGTTAATATTCATACGGTTAACATACATCAAATAGGATTACTGAATTTTCTGAATCTAAAAGTTCTCCACAGTGTTGACATTTCCTTACTGAACTCCCAGGGTCGTTTGTTTTCAAAGGCTGTTGGGCTCAAGACGCATTTGGTTTTAAACAATCCTTCATAAAATATTCAACTTTCAGTCTAATATGATTGAAACCCAGCTTGAGTGTGTTTTATAATGCACTGAACTGGAAAGGCTATGGGCATTGAATTATTCAAAACATGGTAGGCGAAGGAGTGATATGTGGGGAGGAGTTGATCAAAGAAATCAGTGAGACTTGGTATGTCTTGTTATCTCATTTTATTTACCTTTTAGAATAGAACTCTTCCAAATACTAGAGGAAAGAAATCAATATCAATTTTCACCTGTCACGTTCCACACTTCAATTATTAATGAATGTCAAATTTGACCACAGTTTTCTGTACCACCTGCTCTGCAATAATATTTGAGCCTTTATTAAAAATGTAAAATTGTCATTGAATTTCCAAATATGATTTGCCAGTGGCTAATTCAGCTTGTTTTATTAATAAGCAAGTTCTGATGAGTAATACTAATTTAATACGCCAGCATGTAAGGTTAAAGTGTGAATTATTCCTGCCGAAGGTGATGAGATATGACTGCGATGTGGTGGTAGGGCACTCACCTTCCTGAACGAACCCTGCGAGCACACAGTTCCTGGGAGAAAGCAGAACTTCATATTGTAGCAAATCTGATATTATTTTGCATGTCTCCTGTAGCAGTGGAATGCACACACACAAACATCATGGGTGAAAAAACACACATGCGCACCTTAGATGCTTACATTAATTTCTGAATATAGTTCTCCAGAAAGAAAAAGCTTTAGTGATGATTTTTATTTTTATAGTTTATTATTTTATCCATACTAAAACACTTCATGAAATCACTTCCTATTTTGTTGTCCATGGAATGCTTTCAATTTTGAGATGCTAAATACAAATGGAAATAATGATTATAGTCCTTGGCCATTAAAGACTAAGTTACAGAGAACCCGGTGACTGGAGGTCAGAGCTGCCACGGAATTATTCTCTGCTCCACAACCATTAGAATATCACTGTGTACCCACTTAAGGATAGAATGCTGCTATTGAGAAACTAGCTCTTTTATTTTTACTAAAAGGAGAGAACAGTAGGGGACCTTGGCTGCCTGAGTGTATGAGACTTTCTCTGTTTTGTACAATAAGCCAAAAACAATACATGAAATAGCCTCGGGTCTTTTGTCTTTTGTACCCAGCTCCTTCCTGTATTGCTCCTGATCAATTACACTTAAATCAACAAGAGTTGCTTGAACATTTTGACAGTTATGCTCCCCATTCCCTGAAGCATTTTTAAAGGGTTACTGAGATAAAGCTATTTCAAAAAATACTCCCTCCAAATTTTTTCAGGGTGGCATCAATGAAAGTACCTTAGAGGAAAAATACTCCACCTTGAGTTCATGGCCTATCACGCTAAGGCCAGGCAAGCATAAACCTTCATAGCAAAACCTAAGTTTGCTCCAAGTTGAGAATTTGGTTTCCATGCTCTTATATAAAATGTATATGGAGAATTTAATTCCCTATAAGCCCTTTCCAAAGAGAGAATACAGTTCATCATTCATAAGAGATGATGAAAATTACAATTTTGTTGAATAGGTGGAATATATATTACATATAATATATATATTTATTTTTAATATATATATATAAAATATATAAAGTTACTATTCAGAGTCCTAAAAAATGGATTTTTCTTACTTACCAAGAATGAACAGTAACTTGATCTCTAAACAATAAAGCATCTGGTCATAAGAGAATCATAAAAAATATTTGATATCAGAATGAATTCACTGTTCAGGTGTAAAGAGGGAATAGCTTCAGTTTTCCTCTTTTGTGCACCCCATTATTGCATCCTGGACAGAGGGGATTTTCTTGATTTTAATCTAAAGGAGAAATGTTCACTTTTGTTGAGATGGAAATTGACAACCTCAGTAGGCAGAGGCACTGTTTTTATTTGGCTGAATTCATTTCTAGTGATAATTCAAGGTGTAATAGTGTTTTCTATGCCACTCCAAAATCTGAAAATGATAAGCATCTCACCAGAGTTTCAGGATGGCCCATTACCTATTCTGTGGAAAGGATATTCAAAATACCATGCTTCATCAATGTCTTCTTTGACTTATTAATCAATGGACAACTACTGAGTTAAGACAGTGTCTTATCCTTGCTTCAAAAAAATAAAAACAGGGCTTCCCTGGTGGCGCAGTGGTTGAGAGTCTGCCTGCCGATGCAGGGGACACGGGTTCGTGCCCCGGTCCGGGAAGATCCCACATGCCGCGAAGCGGCTGGGCCTGTGAGCCATGGCTGCTGAGCCTGTGTGTCCGGAGCCTGTGCTCCGCGACGGGAGAGGCCACGGCAGTGAGAGGCCCGCGTACCACAAAAAAAAATAATAATAAAAATAAATAAAAATAAAATAAAATAAAATAAAAACAAAAAAATCCCACAAACACAAAAAAACTGTTAACGATGAAAACTTATTATGCCAGGCCTTAGTATGGCCTGACTTGGAAATTTAGTTTCAGAGGCTTTTGTGAATATACCAAGGAAAGAGGACCTAGGTGTATCTTATTCCCACAGGCCGCCAAAAAATATTTGCTTAATGGAGAAAAAATTAATATAGGAGAGTATAGGAGAGAACCTGACAGATGCTTAACATTATTGAGTGACAGCAATGCCCAAACTCATCTGTGATCAAACACTATGAAAGTATCCTCCTAAGGATAAACTTACTACAAATAAGAAGTGAAAATTCAATTATGGAGATACTTTCCGTTTCAGCTCTGATATGCAAAAAGCTTGGAAGTTGTCACTGTATCTTGTCCTTACAAGATAATGGGGTACAAAATGAAAATCAATGACTTTTCTCAGACGTGATTAATAAAACATGTAACTATGAAAGAATTTTAAAACTGTAATTATGTATGTGTATATATGTTTCTCTGAAAAATCTGTGTCAAAGAAAACTGAGGGTATCAGTAGAAACTCATTTAACTTCTATCTCTTCTTACCTTTATTTCCTCCCAAACTTACCAGTAACCAACCAACTCGAAGGATACAAGTGACTTTTATATACTGTGCAAGGTTTTTTTCTTATTCATATGTCCATGTTTCCCCAATTCTCTAAATTGTTATCTACATCTTCAGGATCTCCTTTATCCGTTCCTTCATTTCAACATATAAGTCCTTCTCATTCTAAAAAAATCTTTTTTGCTAATTATTTTCTCTTTTCATCCAAACTCCTTCAGAGTAGCCTATTCCCAGTGTCTTCACTAGCCCCGCCTGGCCCCCACAGGCAGCCCTACACCCTCAATTTATTGCCATCTGGCTTTTTGTCCACCACTTCACTGAACTGCTCTAAGGTCACTGGGGACCTAACTGCCCAAATCCAATGGACACTCACATTCTCTGAAGGATGACACTGTCATCTACTTCCTCCTTCTTGAAACTTTATCACCTCACTCCTTCCCAGAATTCTTTCTCTGCTTATTACTTAAACGTTGTCAGTACTCACAATTCTCTGAAATCTCATCCATTTTCATGATTTTAATGACTGCTGATATGTGCTGATGACATTCAAATTTTTATCTTTCCATGTCTTCACGTGCATGTCCAGTTATCTACCAGTCTGTCTCCTGAATTCTACAGGTGCTTTACAATTCAACATGTCCAGAACTAAAGTCTTTTCCCAATTCAGTTCTTTATCCCCTATTTCCAAACTCAATGATACCACCACCCAACCTTAGTCACACAGATGGGGGTTCAGCCTCCGCCTCCTACTTCTTCCTTACTTCCCAAGATCAAGTCTTGCTTGTAATTTCCTAAATACAATTAGAACTTATTTCCTCCCTTCAACTATACCTTATTTCAGACCCCTTTCTTCTTGCTATTACCTGGTCTAGAAGTTACCAAATTGCTGTTTTGGTGGAACCAGTTGTTAGACACTTCTGTTAAAAAAGGACTCTAGAGTCAAATAGCTTTGAGGATGGCTGTGTACCATACACCTGCTTTGACGATCCAGAATGAACACTAGCCTACAGTAGCCCCGAGAAGCTGTACAGTAAAGAAACCTGATTAACTTTACTTAAGCCAGGTTCTCCCTTCTGCCGGCCTATAAACCTTTCAGTAGGGACTGGAGAGGAGGTGGCAGCGTGAAAGTCCCACTTGAAAATAAAAAACACTGCTCCTCAGAAGAGTGGGGCATAATTGTCTCCAGGCTTCTTCAAATTCCTCATCCATACTGATGTCAGTGGTCTAAAATGCCACCTGAACTTGTCCTTTCCATACTTAGCTGTTTTCTGAGGAAACCAGCTCCACGCACATGGGTGGTTAAGACCCGCTCTCCTCCTCCTCACGGCCTCCTTTAGGGGCACTTGCCACTGCCTGGTGACACTGCACTGATCCTCCAGAGCCTGTGCCTGTGGCTCCGTAACACACCCCTCGCACACTCACGGCTCTGGACTTCCGCTGTCCTCTCTGCCTTGAGTGTCCTTTCCCTTCACCGGCTGACTCACCAGTTTTTCACGAGTCCTTTAAGACTTAGCTTAGGGACTGCCTCTTTCGATGACTTTTCTTTGCCTCACAGCTCCCCCTCTTCTTCCACAAACACTGACCAAATGCCCTGAATATGCCCGTCACAGCATGTCATGTGCAGGATGAGACATCTGCTGTGCGTCTTCCCCTCTCACCCCACTGCTAAAGGGCCAACGCTACATCTTGCTCATTGTTTCACTGCTCTAACACCCAATCCATGACTAATGAACTAACTACTACTGTAGTAGCCCTCTTTGTAACAATCAGGCAGGAACTTCTAGAAGAAATCTGACACTCCAGCTGTTCTCTGCTCTCACCTTTCAGTCTGAATGAACTAAAGACTTATCTGTACATGTTTTACCAGGGAGACATAATTTAATCCAGAGATGTGTCATCACATACTCTTACATACTCTGCCGTTCAAAAATTCTGCTCACGATGGGGGAAGGAGACAGGTGTGCTTTCTGACAGTCCCACTGTTTTGCAGTTCTAGTGCTCACTGCCTTCTCTCTCAGTGCATTCCTTAAACCCTTCCTCTCTTAACAAGGAAACAGGATAACAAAGTAATTAAGAGCCTGGGTTCTGCCTATCTGTGAAACAGAAACATAACCAAGGACATAGAGAATAGACTGGTGGTTACCAAGGGGGAGGGGGTGGGAGAGGGTTGGATTGGGAGTTTGGGATTAGCAGATGCAAATTGGTGTATATACAGGATGGATAAACAAAAAGGTCCTACATGGGACTTCCCTGGTGGCGCAGTGTTTAAGAATACGCCTGCCAATGCAGGGGACACGGGTTCGAGCCCTGGTCCGGGAAGATCCCACATGCCAGAGAGCAACTAAGCCCGATGCCACAACTACTTAAGACCATGCACCTAGAGCCCGTGCTCTGCAACAAGAAAAGCCACCACAATGAGAAGCCCGCACACCGCAACTAGAGAAAGCCTGCGTGCGGCAACGAAGGCCCAACGCAGCCAAAAATTAAAAAATAAATACATTTATTTTTAAAAAAGTGGATGTATTTTAAAAAACCAAAAAGGTCCTACTGTACTGTAGAGCACAGCAAACTATATATCCTGTGATAAACCGTAACGGAAAAGAATATGAAAAAGAATGTATATAAATGTGTAACTGAGTAACTTTCCTGTACAGCAGTAATTAACACAACACTGTAATTCAACTATATGTCAATAAAAAAATAAAATTTAAAAAAATTGCCATAAAAATAGTCACATAAGGGGGACTTCCGCGGTGGTCCAGTGGTTAAGACTTCGCCTTCCAATGGAGGGGGTGAGGGTTCGATCCCTGGTGGGGGAGCTAAGATCCCACATGCCTTGTGGCCAAAAAACCAAAATATAAAACAGAAGCAATACTGTAACAAATGCAATAAACACTTTAAAAATGGTCGACATCAGAAAAAAATCTTTAAAGAAGAAATTCACATAAATCAGAAACAAATGAAACATAATAAAGTCCATACATTAAAATAAATTCCATACATTAAAAAAAAAAATAGAGCATGGGTTCGGGTCACATCGCAGCTTCCCACTTACTTACAGCTGTGTAATTCTGGGCAACTCACATAATGTCTCCTCAGACTCCTCATCTATAAACGGGGATGGTAACAGTTCCCTACCTCAGAGCGTTGCTGTAGTCCATAAACACGGTAAGTGCCTTGGTAAATGTTTGAGGCTCTCTGGTTATTGTGAATTAAAATACCTCAATGGCTTCTGGCCATGTGATTTATAATAGTTTGATGTTTAACCAAATGGTAAAACTATTCCATTTATTATTCCCATATCTTTTTAACCCTTACACCCTGCTTTGTTGTTTATGTTTTCTCCCAACATAGAGTGCTAGTTCCAGGAGAGTAAAGGCTTTATTTTGTTCACTGCTGAAAGCAATAGCACCCAGAAAAGTACTGTACATATGAAGCCCTCAGTAAACACTAGCTGAATGAATGGTGCAAAGTGTCACAAGGAAAAGTACACCAAAACTTTCATTATAATAAAAAAGTATAGATAAATCTTTCTCTAATGGCTTCCAGTCAAGTAACTGAAACCACCATATGCTATAATAAAAACGTAAGTAATTTATTAAAATTTGAAGGCAAAAACATAATTTTAAATGATTTAGACCTATGTTAGGCGTGATAGAGTATGGATGCTTTCTTGAAATTCACAATCAGATCCAGGAGTATCACCTTCAGAATGTTCTAGTAGATTGAGTTTACTTTTAGTTGTCTTTGATGAAACAGTCACTATTCTACTCTCTTTAACAGAAATGTGTTTTTTTGAAGACTCACTTTTAATTGGTTTATTAACCAAAGAATTATTTTGCCCAATTCCTTTGCTTTTATGCTTTACAGGTGAGTCAGAGCAGGAATGCAGGTCCTTCCCAGGTTGTCTCCTAGCAGAGAATTTTTTTGTATATTCACGTGCTTTGCTCATTCTCTCTGAAGACGACCTGCTATTTCTAGATAATTCCTCTTCTTTGCTTTGACTTTCAGTTCCAGAAATGATGTCTGCTGAAGGGAGAACATGTTCTAGCAATGAACTCTTCAAAAGACTCCTGCCGCTGCTCTGTGACTGGGACCCCCAGGTTGTCTTTGGAAGTTTCTAAGGCCTCCTGAGTAGACACTGGGACATGGAAGGAGTCGAGAGGCAAAGGAATCCTAGCATCACCTGTAATTTTCTGAAACTGGACGGAAAAACAAAAGACAAGACAAAAATTCAGTGATGAACAAAGCCAACCATTAAAAAGTAGAGTTCAAAACTTCAGTGTTACTCTGTGACCTTATTATTAACACAGTCAATATTCAGAAGATTTCAGAGCCAGTTTTTTTCTAATTATATCTTGCCAAGTGATTCTCAGCTTAACCTAGCTATATCCAAGGCTATGTCCGCTACATTTTCAGACTTTGGTGACTGGGGTAGTTATTACCCATTTCCTTTCCCTCACTAAAAATAAAACCCTATTCTGTAAGATAATTAATTTCTTTCCTATCCTCCAGGCACATGCAAACAGTATATAGTTTGTGACCAAACTCTGTTCTCAAGCTGTCAGTTCCCAAGACCAGTCTGAGATTGGTTGATGGGGGCTCCAAGTAAGGCTAGAGGAAAAGCTGACAGGTTTTCCCCTCCCATTCCCAAAACCAGGTGATTCACTGTAATATGTTACCTATTAGCTATGTCTGGATTACTTATTTTAAAAATTATATCAGTATGTGTACCTTCATTAGTGTTCCTTCACTGTAAGCTGACTGCTTACAGTGAAGGAAATAGAAACCTAGATAAAATATGAATAGAATAGACATTTATACAATAGATAAATGAATACAAATAGAAACCTAGATAAAATATGAATAGAATAGACATTTATACAATTTAAAATCTGGAATATTTTCTCTAATGTTTTCTTTCTTCATTAAGGATAGTTTGCTTTAACTCATAAATTTTCTAAAGAACTTCCAGTCTCCTTATTTACAATAATACAGTATCATGAAATGGGCACACATTTACTAATCTCAGATTTGGAAAGGATTCCAGAATCTTATAGGTTCTGAGCATGTGAACTATTAGAGACTGATCGTTATTGTTTTCTCCCTGACTTGGTCATTTCCTTTTTGCTAATCACTCTTAGAATCATTAAGTGCTGTTCTGTCCACTTACTTGGATATTTTTCATTTGTCCTGGGGCACCCTGTTTTGATTCTGATTTTTCTTCTTCAAGTGCCTTCTTTTCTTCTTTACGTGGACTACTAACAGTAGAATTCATCTGGGGACGACCTAGTAAATGAAAATCTGACTGATCTATACCAGCCATTGTGGCCAGCTGCCCAAGCCTGGACCAGAGGAGGAAAGGAGAAAAGACAAAGGTTATTATAATCACATAAGAGCAGTTTAGATTTCCCCAGACCTACAATCATGAAATACTTCTAAAATCTTAAAAGCCAACATCCTACGCCAGACTACAAGCCTCTCTCTCCCCCAAATTCTCAGCCCTTTCCAGATTCATCCTCTAGGACACATCCCATCTCCTTACCTATTACCGCTCCATTTTAAACACTGTCTGACTAGCAGCTTCACATCTACCACGCACCTCGTCCACTACCTCTCACACCTCTATTCCCACACTTCTTTACCACATTTCCTCCAGTTTCCAAGAATGTGTTTGTTCCTTCCTTCCCAACACCAACACCAATTCATTCACTGACAAAACACCACTCCATCAACTATCAATCTCCACTTCCCTCTTCCAGCAAAATTGCTCCCAGTTGAGAACCACTGACCTATCTCCCCTGCAGATTAATAATAATTTTTATGTCTAAGGCAAAAATAACTTTAATTCACTTATCAAACAAGCAAAATAAGTGAAAGATAGGAAAATTCTTATGCATTCCCGAATATTTTCAATGAAAACTGCCTTCAATTTAGTCTTTACAAAAAACTACACCTACTAATTACTCTATCTACAGGTTACTCTTTTATAATGAGCTCCCCACTCTACCAAAGCACGCTTCCCTATTTGCATTTCTTAAAAAATTTAATTCCTCATTTTAAATAGTCAACTATATTACCTATAATTACACTAAATATGGCCATGGAAGTGATGAAAATTGCTCCAGTTCCTCAGCAAACTACCATCACAGTCGCAAAGAGAAGAATGCCATGAAGAGAAATGAACTAACCCAGCATCTTTAAGGAGATCCAAGAAAGCATGGAACTTCTGAAAAGAATTCTCAATGCTGCCCAAAACACCTGCATCATCCAGGATCATGCTTGTCAATGAGTGGGCATGAAGGGCTTCAGACGAAGAGAAATTCATATTTCTTAAGTGGGCATTTTCATGTTCCAGCTATAAAAGAAGACTAAAAATGTCTGACATGATTTTTTCTCATTGTCATCAAAAGTAGTCTTCCCTATTTTCAAGGAACAAAACTAAAACACTCAAAATGTAATTAATTTGTAATTAACCTAACTCTCCACCAGTAAAGACAGAGACCATATCACATAGTAACCAAAACCCACAGGCACCCAACAAAGTTTCCTATATAACACTTAGGTGGTACATAAAAAAACCAAAGTTACCGTTTTATTAATGATCTTTCACAAAAGATCACATTTCTAACTAGTTCAATTCATAATGGAGCCTTATTCCACATTAGAAAATTACCTGCTTTAAGTTTCTCTTAAATTAGAAAATGAAATATAGAATCTGATTTGAATAAAACATATTACAACTCTGCTGAATGTTAAGAATTAACTTTAGTGAGCAAAATATCTAATGCTTACGTTTAAAAGTCCTAAATCATACCCAACCCAATCTATTAAATGTACAATCACCAATATTTTCTTTGGCTTCTTGAAAATATTCCCCCCATGCACTCTTCCCCTTCCGCTCATCATCTATGCACTTAAAACCCCCTGTAAGCTCAACTCTAGTATTTCTCAGAAAGGCCATTAATGTTCATGATGCCCCTTTTGCCTTACATGAGCAGGTGGCTCAACATTTATTGAATGAGTGTCTGCCAATCCAACGGATGCACTTTCAAAAATTCCTCCCTACACTCATGCTGTGATAAATTATATTTAGATAGAACTTTTTAGATTATGCCCTGCTTTCATGCACATTACCTAATGTAATTCTCATAGTATATATTTTTATCTTTCATTGCATTCTTAGAAGTTTTCCAATATCTTAAATTTATTTAAATGATTCACTTTCCTAATTCATTGCCAGGAGAGTCTCATCGTGTCTTTTATATTACTGTATATACAGTATATGCACAAAAGTGCCTTCTTGAATCAAAGAATCATGAACAGGAAATAAGCTAATGTCATATAAAAGCGCACACACGCAAGCACACACACACACACACACACACACACACACATACACAAAACCAGATTTTCACATTTTTAAAAACATGCTTTCTGGAATATAGATCATATGATCACTAAATACCAGTAAATGCAAAAGTCCACTTGATACAACAAATTTGCAACATATTACAGTTTTAAATCTTACAAATTATGTGTATATGGCTTAAAATCAAATCAAAATAAAACTAAAACACTCTCTAAAGCAGAAGAAGAAACTTGTTTACCTCACTGACTCGTTTATCAGCCTTCAGTCTTATTACTCTTTCCTCCTTTAACTGCTTTAGGCACTCCTCCAGGTTTTCCTAAACAGAGTCAATATTATAACTAATTCATAGTATAATATCCCAAAGCCTTTCCAGCTATTGGTCTCATCAGGATTTAGAGGCAGAGCCAGAAGTGAACTCAGATTTTAGTCTGCTACTGGTAATATCATACCATGCTAGTGAAATGAATTATCAAAACCTATCAAGTTAGCATAGGTAAGATTTATTTAAATTCCACTCTTTCCAACATAAATTTGTGGTAGCCCACCATAAAAGGCATATGCGTATAAATAACATAGTAAGTCAGAAATAAGAAGTTAAGACCCAGAAAGAAAAATTCTATTTTTATTTGTGGGTCTCCTTATAGTAGGAAGTCCTATTAATGAACATGCTTAACATACCTGAATTGCCTAATTGCAGATTCAAAAGCATGTTTTTAAGAAGTACTCACTTTTAAAGCAATTCACAGTCAAGCACTGTTCCTGGAGTTCCCTGGGTATGAAATAATCTAATCATCAAAACCCTAAAAGGGGACTTCCCTGCTGGCACAGTGGTTAAGAATCTGCCTGCCAGTGCAGGGGACACGGGTTCGAGCCCTAGTCCAGGAAGAACCCACATGCCGTGGACCAACTAAGCCCATGCACCACGACTACTGAGCCTATGCTCTAGAACCCACGTGCCACAACTACTGAAGCCTGCACGCCTAGCGCCTGTGCCCCGCAATGAGAAGCCACCACGCTGCAACGAAGAGTAGCCCCCCGCTCGACGCAACTGGAGAAAGCCCGCGAGCAGCAACGAAGACCCAACGCAGCCAAAAATAAATAAATAAATGTATAAAAAAAAACCCTACGAGGAAAGAACGATCACTAACTCCATGGTTTTTTTTTGTTTGTTTGTTTGTTTGCGTTATGTAGGCCTCTCACTGTTGTGGCCTCTCCCATTGCGGAGCACAGGCTCCGGACAAGCAGGCTCAGCGGCCATGGCTCTCGGGCCTAGACGCTCTGCGGCACGTGGGATCCTCCCGGACCGGGGCACGAACCCGTGTCCCCTGCATCGGCAGGCGGACTCTCAACCACTGCACCACCAGGGAAGTGCTATTTTACAGATGAGGGAAACAGAGGCAGAGAAGTAGAATAAGTAGAGCAGCACAGCCAAGGTCACACCACTAAGTAGCAGAGCCACACTGTGGACTCAGGAAGCTGGGTGCCATTCCTGTTCACGGAGGTGGTAGTCTTCCCATTCACCAAGGTCACTGAAATAAAATGAACACTGATAAACTCTCTTAGGAGTTTTAGGAACTAAGACACTTCGGTCCTTGAAGTGGGGACACTGCTTGCAATAGGCAGAATTCTAACAGAGGCCCCAAGATTCCTACTTACTGAAGTACACAAACCTTCCACTTATCCAATCAAACTCTAAATCTAGGTGCTGTAGTGAAGGGATTTTGCAGATGGAATTAAGGTTCAAAATCAGTTGATTTTTTAAGATAGGGAGATTATTCTAGGTGGATGTGACCTACTCAGGCACCCCATGAAAAGGACCTGAACTCTTCCTGAATTGAAGTACAAAAGGGACAAGAGGGAGACTCTCCGTTGCTGGCTCTGAAGAAGTCCAATGCTGCGGCAGGGAAGGCAAGCGAGAGGCCTCTAGGACCTGAGACTGTCCCCCGACTGACAGCCAGCAAGGAAATGGGGACCTCTGTCCTGCAACTGCAGAATCTGAATTATGCCAACAAGCCGAAGAAGCTTGGAGGCATTCTTTCCCAGAGCCTCGGGATGCTAACACAGCCAGACTGAAATCTTAATTTCAGCTCTGTGACCCACACAAACTATGGTGAACATCCAACGTTTGGGACTCAATGTCTTACACTTAAATTTCACGTGCTTTAACACTCTTGGGAGGGAACCCACATGTTCCCGTGTGTATCTGAGCAGGAAACCCAGTCACGCTGTGCCTGGACTTCTGACCTACAGAACTGTGAGCTAGTCAAATAGGTATTGTTTTCAGTCAGTAAGAGTGTACTAAAAGAATTAATATTCTACTCAACCTCCAGGCTCATGAACAAAATAAACAATTTTCATTGTTTTAAGCCACAGTTTCAGGGTGGTTTCCTATGCAGCGATAAACAATCAGAATACCTACACTTATGAAAACAGTAAGGTATATTTATACATTTTAGCTGCTTTGAACAATCACTTAAAGAATGAGGAACTCTATTATATGCCATCATTGGCAGAGGAGCTGGTATCACTTTCTGGAGAGTAGCTCTTGGTACC
Organism: Orcinus orca; assembly: GCF_937001465.1. Lineage (NCBI taxonomy): Eukaryota > Metazoa > Chordata > Mammalia > Artiodactyla > Delphinidae > Orcinus > Orcinus orca. The sequence continues at coordinate 29,732,058 of NC_064569.1, read as the reverse complement.
TAACAACAATCCTACATCAGGGGTTTACCCTAAGGAAATCAAAGATGTGGGCAGAGATTTATCTACCAACATGATGTCTTAAGATTGTTTATAACCAAACCCTAGAAGAAGGCTAAGAGCCTCCAAATTGGGATTGGTTTAAACAAAAACAGATCACCGAATGAAGGAATGCGCTATGAAGCCACTAAGAAAATAATGACAACAGGTCTCAACCAGAGTTAATGAATGGGCTTCAGGAGTTCTACATTCAAAATATATCTGTGCGTTTTTCCTGGGAGATGGTGCATAAGCTTAATCAAATTCTCTGATGTAGAAGAGTATTTAGTGGTAAGACAAAATATTTTTCATACTTTTTTCAGACAAAAGAGCAGATCAGGTGTGTGTACATGCAGAGGTGGCTTTTATTTCCTTCAATGAGTTGTTCATTGTTTTCAAAAATTTACTCAATGAACATATATTTTTATATTCAGATCATGTTTAAAAAACTGACAGTCTAAGAACTTCAAATTCTTTAATGTTTCATTACTAAAGCCGGCCAAGTTTTCAATGGGGAAAAAGGGGGAAAAATTGCAAACTTCCTCTACTTTCAATATAATGGTTTAATAAATCTTCTAAAACCGATTTCAAAGAATTTCTAAACAAATAAGCAAATAAACAAAAAAACTCTCACCACAGTCAGAGGAAAGTAGAGTAAAACTTCCTGACTGGTTCTAAATAGCACATCAAAGTGCAATTACATGAAATAGTTTCTTCCTCTAGTGGAGGAAATTAGAACACAGTGTTAAATTTTTGTGGAAAAGTGTACCCTCCTCCCACAAAGTATTAATAATTCATGTCCCTTACATGGAAATATGGAACCAAAAAAGTTAGAAAGTAAAATTGCTTGATATTCTGTTACTTAAGTAAGACTAATGATAAGGCTTTGGAATAATTTTCCTTCCTGTCATCTGCTCTCCCTTCCTCCCTCTGTACACTGGCTAGGGTGATTTTTCTGGGACAAAGCTCCCATCACATTGGATATCAAATTTTATGTTCACCTTTTCTCCATTTAACATTGAAATCAATCATTTCTCATATAATCAGGGGATTCACAACCTTGATTTTTTTTGTGTGGGCTACAAAATATTCCACTGAGTGGGTTTACTGGTTAACCACTTTACACATTTAAATTCTTTCCAACTTTTCAATATTATAAGACAAAATAACCGTTTTTATGCATGAAGGCTTTTTTCCATATTGAGAATAACGTTCTTGCAATAAATCCATAAAAATGAGTTTGAGGTCAAAGCAAATGAACATTTTTAAGGCTCTGAGGTACCTATCTCCAAACTTCTTTCCAAAAGATTTATGAGATTTTATACTGCCATCAGCGATGTATCACTTGGTATATAACCTCTACTACAACTGTTGGCTTATTTCCTCAGGTAGAGTGCAAGTTATTTGAAGATAGGGGGTGTATTTTATTAAGTGTTTATCCCCAGCACCTGTGCCTAGCACAACGTGGGCGGTCAATATATAATTGCTTAATAAGGAAAATCCCTGCCAATACAAGATGTACGTGTGTGAAAGACAGACTGTGTGTTTTTCTCTAACTGCATAGATGAAAACTTGTCATCTTCTTTAATGTGTAATTTTTTTTCTTATAATTAGCAATTTAATTTCTCTTTTAGATTATATTGTAAAAATTCAGATTCTCTGAGGCAAATGGACCTGGCACTACCCATTAGCTATATAACCTTGGACAAGTTCTATAACTCTAGGCCTCAACTTCCTCATCTATAAAATGGAGATAAGCTCCCATATCACAGAGCTCTCGTGAGGATTACATGAGTTAAAACACATATAAAATTAGAAGAGTGCTTGGTACACAGCATATGTTCAATTAATGCTGAATGAATAACATGTGAATGCAAACAGTAGTGAAGGGCTTAAAATGAAATAGTCTCATCCCACTCCCACATTCGGCACTCAAGAAGTGACCAATTCTTTACTCAGGTTTTTAATTGTAAAATACGATATGCGTACTGAGAAGTGCACAGAACAAAACTGTCGATGTGACAAATAAAAAGAGAATACTTACATAACCAGTACTCGAATCTGAAAGTATTGACACTTGTCAGCATCTCAAAAACCCCCCCATATCCTTTTCCCATCACAATCCCCTTCCCTCTTCCCAGTTAAACACTGTCCTCATTTCTTGACAATCCTTTTCTTTAACCTGCATGCATCCCTAACAAAAGAGTTTAGTTTTGTCAACATCTAACTTTATGTAGAGGATCATAGTATATGAAGTCTTTTCTATCGTATTTCTTTCGCTCAACATTGGTTTAAAAAATTCATCCACATTGCAGCCTGTAGCTCTAGTTCATTCAGTTTTATTGCTTGATAGTTTTCCCACTGTACGAATACAATAATTTATTTAATTTTTGACTCTTAATGGACATTTAGTTTGTTTTCAGTTTGTGCTAATGCAAATCATGGACAGGAATCCTGCTGTACCGGTTATTCTGGTGCATTTACACAGGGCGGGGGTGAGGGCTGCTGGGTCACAGGCTATTTATATACCTTCAGTTGATGGAGAGTGCTAAATGCTTTCCAAAGTAGTTGTGTCGATTTATACTCCAGTATAAGTAGGGTAGAAGATTCCCATAGTACTCTAGGTCTACAATACCTGATACTACCACACTTTATTTATGTATTTGTCAAACTGATTGGCATGTAGTATCATTGGTTTTCACTCACTTTTCTCTTATTACTTAATGAAGTCCTACACTTTTCTGTGTTTACTGGCTGTTTGGATTTCCTTTTTTATGAGGTTTATGTCAACTATTGTTATTTTTTATTATTATTATTTATTTATTTTTGGCTGAGTTGGGTCTTCGTTACTGCGTGCAGGCTTTCTCTAGTTGCCGTGAGCGGGGGCTACTCTTCATTGCAGTGGCTTCTCTTGTCGTGGAGCACAGGATCTAGGCGGGTGGGCTTCAGTAGTTGCGGCACGTGGGCTCAGTAGTTGCGACTCACAGGCTCTAGAGCGCAGGCTCCGTAGTTGTGGTGCACAGGCTTCGTTGCTCCGCAGCATGTGGGATCTTCCCGGATCAGGGCTCAAGCGCGTGTCCCCTGCCTTGGCAGGCAGATTATTAACAACTGCGACACCAGGGAGGTCCAACTATTGTTATTTTGAATTCTTCTCCGAGTAATACTCTTACATGACCATTTTCTGACTAAATTGGAGGCATTATCTGTTCACTTTCTATTTTACTAAGTAAGGGTTTAGTTCATTTACACTCTTCCTATGTCCACACTGCTCAGTAAAGTTATGTCATCATTAGTTATTCCACTGCTCATGATCTCTTTGATTGGTAGTGATATACTTAAAAACCTACACTGTTGATCAACTATAAACTCTCTCAACGTCACGCTTTGTAAAATGAGGACATTCATACCATCTTCCCTTTTTTCTACCTCCTGTCTACCTTCCAAACCTAGCTTTTACATTGTCAAAGTTGAAATTTATATTCTGTTCTATGTGCAGTTAAGTCTTCTGTTATTTGACAGTCAGTAAGGAGTAAGGTTTAAGACAACAGGCAGAGAGCCTAAACTCAAAGCCTCGATCCAACCCTAAATTAGGTACAGCCTGGGCAAGTTCCTTCCCTGTCTTAGCTTCCTTTTCACAAAAGTGGGAATGATATTAGCACCAACCTCATAAGGCTATTCAGAGGATTAAATGAGTTAATATATGCAAAAACACTTAGAGCCTAATATATACTAAGTACATACTAGTACATTTCAGTACATACCAAGTTAATGCAAATACATACTAAGTATAGTTTAGGTTAGTTATTTGTTATTACATGCAAGTTGACAATAAAAGCTGCAAACCAAGACAGTATTGCCATTATTACAATGAAAATATTGCCCACTGCAGATGTACTGTCTCTGTGTATAGACTACACCTCGTTCCATACTGTGTCAGTGTCACTGCCCTTGTGCAGGCTGACCACATACCCCAAGCCGCCTTGGGCTGTTCCAGTTTATACCTGTTGTCCTGATGTTACAGCATTAGAGCGCCTCCTTACACTACTGAAGTGTAATAAGGAGTTTGGACAAGTTCTGGTTTGAACAACAAATTAGATAGGTGGTCATTACCCCCGTGTGTCGCTGAAAAGGGGGACATCTATAGTGTCAAGTGTAAGTGGATTCTTCTCTTCCTCACCAATAGTAGGTTAAAAATCAACCATAGCTTAGTTTCCTTCAGGTTTATGTCAGTATAGCCTTTTGTCCTCTGGAGTTCAAGTTCCTTCTCCTCTTCCTCTCCCTCTTCCCTTCCAACAGTGCCTAATACCTAGTAAGTACGATATGCCTCAAGGTGTTTCTAAGCTCTCAATCACACAATCAATAGAAGCCTCTTCAATCTAGACTAGCTGCTCTCTGCACTGAATCCCCTATTACCTTCCTTCTTGGTTTATTGCCTCATTTTGCTGGATTATTTCTATAAAAAGCTTAAGGTGTAGCACAGGAGGTCAATTTTTCAAATTTCTTTCTGTATAAAATATCTTCTTCAGCCTCCACTTATGACTGATAGTTTGGCTGGATACAAACCCCTAGGGTGAAAATTATGTGCCTGAAAAACTTTGGAGGTATCTTTCTAATGCCTTCCAGGATCCATGGTGCTGATGACAAGTATGATAAAGTCAGATTTTAACTTTTTTTTTTTTAGGTGACCAGTATTTTTCTCTCTGGAATGGATGTATCCTGTCAGTATTTTATTCTATGTTAATTTATTTTTTCAGTATTTTAAAGTTTCATAATGAAGGGTGCCTAGGTATGAGTCTATTCTTGTTCATCTTGCTCAAAACTTGAGTAACTATTTTCAATCAGAGGCCTGATGTCTACTTTCAGCTGTGGGGAATTTTGTTGCCCTTTGACAGCTTCCCTCCATTTTTTTTCTGGGTCTGGAGTTTCTAATAGTTACATGTTGCATCTCCCAGATGCAGCCTCTCTAACATATTGCTATCACATTTTCCATTGTGTCTTTCTTTTTTATATAATGAGAAATTTTTTTAATTCCTACTGAAGTTATTTCAGCAACCATATTTTCATTTCCAAGAGACCTCTCTTGCTTTCTGACCATTCTCTTTTTAATTAACACCCTAGTCTTATTTTATAGTTGCTAGCCCTTTTTAAATCTCCCTCAGAATACTAATTAGGGTTTTTTCTTAAATTATTTTGTTCCCTAAATTGTCCCCGGTCCTACCAGGATATGTTTTCACACTTTGTCCCCCTCTCTCATGTTGTAAGCTTTACTCAACTATCAGGCAAATGACAGTTATTTTCTATTTAAGAATGAGTGCAGAAAGCTCCCTGAAGTCAACGATTGATTGGTTTCTTATGCAGGAAGAAGCGGGGAGTAACTGTAATAGGATCTCCCGCAAACACAATTTTCTAGGGTGTGAAAACTCACACTAGCTGCCCTAGTTCTCGCCAGTTTCACTGTTTTCAAAATGAAAGCATCTCATTTCAGGAGCGTGAGGGCAGGGCTGGGAGTCCACTCCTCCAAACACAACCCTTCAATGAGCTCCCCTATTTCAGTCACACTTTTAACTAACTCCACCCTCTCTCCTACATGCGCATCTGAGCATGGGGCTACTTCTGCAGGTGGGGTCAGAATCCTCCTCAGTTGCAGGTGGTCCCTGTGCATATTCTAGTTGATGCTTTTCCTCGGTTCTACTGCCTCAGTTTCACACTCTTCCACTTGTCTTCCGTCTTTCAAAACTGTGTTGAAATCTCTTGATTGTTGTGGGCTTATATACTTAAACACTTTGATACCATCCTTGTAGTGTCTTGTCAAAACGGAGAAGAGCTGAAAGGGTTCTCAGTGCATTTTGAATCTGCTATTCTGTGGTCCCAGTGTGTAAACTTCTTGGTCTTCCCCAGTGTCTATCATTACTATTAGAAATACAATCTCCTGGTCTACTCATGAAGGAAATGAATACAACACATCTAAAATGACAAGGAATGTGGATTAGATGCTCTAGGGTCTTGTCGTACTCTGCCATTTACTAATAAGCCACTTACGTGCTACAAATTGTAGGTGCTCATTTATAAAATGAAAGAGGGTAACTCTACATGAACTATAGATTTCTCCTACTCTAACATTTCATAATTTTCTAAGTTTTTTTCTTAAAATTTCTCTATATTATCATTAATTTTAATTAAAAAAATAAAAATCTAACTTTCTCTTTTGAAAATCAAAGAGTTAATTCCCATAGTCCTACAATAATGGGATAATTAGTTCTGAAACCAGTCATGTTTCATACGAAAAGAAAATCATATTAAATGATTTTTAAAAATTAAACATGGACTTTGTAGCACAAAGACAAGTTCCCCCCCAAATGGTGTTCCTTTATTTACTAGAAATGTTCAGCTCTTCATTAAAGTTGAAATAAAATAAATATATTATTTTTGAGGTGCAAAAATTTCTTATGAAAATCAATTTTTCTTTTCTGTCCATACAAACAAAATTATGGAATGACATTAGAGGTCAGGTTTATTTGGTAATAGAATGTAGCTTCTTGATATTTTTTATTTTAGGAAAGGAGAATATCAACATCAAAACTTTTTTCAACTTTATTTTTATTTAAAATGAGAACATATTTTCCTCTTGTAAAAAGAGAGTTCAACTAGAACTGTCAATTTTCTCATCTGTAAAACAAGATCTTGATGTAAATACATCACCAGTTAAACCCGGTTAATACAACTATTGCTATTATGTACAGTATCCATACAGAATTGTGTATAAAAAAAATAAGCTCAAAAGAAGGACCTGGAAGGCTCTGCTACGGAGAAAACTGAACAGAATTCAGCTGACTAGCTTGGTAATAACTCTCTGAACTGCTGAGAGGCCCCTTCAGTTCCTATGTTCAGGATGGTTGAGATTTCACTCTCACTTCTGTAAATGGTGATATTAATCGTTCTCTAATTTACCACTCTGTGTGACGAGGATGGACCTGAGATTAAGTGTCTCAGGAAGAAGATAGAAAACCACAGAGTTGTTAAACTCAAGTGCAAAGACTGGGGATTCAACACTATTCTTTATGCAACAGCAATTCACATTACCATTTGGTCAGATTCTTTCAACAAAACAGAAGATGCACTCACATGTATTAAAAGACAGAAATTAACTGCCACCTGTATCAATATGTTAATGTGCTTCAATCACATGTTTTCATGAAAGTTTAAACATAAAATCACCTTTAAGATCTAGGCCATGTGATCTGCTCCCTGTCATGTCAGATTATACCCTGTGAAGTTTACTGTCTTAAGAGTGACAGAGTTCTTTATACCTTGACAAATAACTAAAAGGAAAATAAAAACACACACACACAATAAGATGAAGAGCCTATACATTTGTCAATCTTGATTTATTTGCTTTTCTTCAGTCAATTGGAGGTTTATAGCCACATTCTTAAAATCATTAACTGCAATCTTCCCAAACAGGTAATTGATGAACTGATGCATTCTAAAACTTGTCAGTAACAAAGTGTTATTCCAGTTTACAGCAACAGTTTAATTCTATTTAGGTACTAAAATTGAATACACTGAATACTGCAAACTTTATTCCCAACCACTCAGTAAAGTACTACATACTTTTGAGACAAAGGGAAAAAAAAGAAAAACCTAAAAAGCATAAGACTCTTCTGATTTTCATTTCCAATGATACATGCCAATCTTGATGATCAATCAGCAACTTAAATGTCAACTATAAACCCAGTATTTTATTAGCTGCTATGCAGTATACTAGAGCAATAGAAGAGAGAGGACCTCAAACCCTCTCTTCCCTCAAATTGAAAGGCAGGCTTCCTGACCCCTCCAGACCACTACTGGACACAGGGAACACACACTGTTTCAGGACCCCAATCAAGAGTCACCTGCTTTGTGATTACTTCCATCACACACCCTCACCAACACCACTGAATTTGCTGCTCCTACAGGACATTACATATATTTCCTATTTTAACACATACCACAGTGCATTATAATTATGATTGCAGATACATGTTCTAACAATTTAAAGATCATGATGACTTTTTTGCTCTTTATATCTTGCTATTTCCCTTCCCGTAATATTTCTTGAAGAGAAACCATAAAAATATAAACAAACACAAAAAACAGAAAATATACAAAACATGTGGTTTGTGGCTTAACACAAACTTAATATTAATTCTGACAATATCCAGCATGACATGTATCCATGGTACATGTATCCATACCAGTATCCATGGTACAAATGAGAATGGACCAAGGTTTGAGCAGGTACAGGAGACAATCCAGGCATGAACAACACCAAGAAAAGGTAGACAGGAAGTAACATGGTGTGTAGGAAATCACGAGACCAGTCTGATGGGAAGAGACTTAAACAAGACTGAAACTCACTTTCTAAACCTCCATCTCCGATTGGACAATTCACAAGACACAGGTGCCCCAAAGTGGCCGATTTAGTCAATCCCTTTAACGGGGAGGAACAGTCTAAAATTTTACCCCTTTAGTTTGCCCCAAAAGCAACTATCAAATGTTGGCAGGACACAATGAAGGCTTACCTTTGTTAACATAGTTACGTCTCTCTCTCTCACAACCAGCCCACTTAGCTCCAGGTTCCTTAGCGCACCTGACGCACTTACACAGCGTCTAAGAGCTTTACACAACTGGAAGGTCACATCTTTATTTCTTATTGCAGGAACACAACTTCTGGAAACTTTATTTCTGTCAGAACCTAAAGCAAAATTATTGTAAAATGAGTGATTTAAACCATACATTTTATCACCGTTAAAAAGCATCTAAAAAGAAAAAAAAAGCATCTGCTCTGTGCTAAGGATTAGAAACGACTCCTACCCTTAAAGCCTCATTAAGGAGGGACATGTATAAACTCAAAATTTCAATCACATGAGATAAAGAACCATAACCTTTATGCACAGAGGTTCCTATGGAGGCAAAAAGTTATGTCTAAGTGACGGCTTCATGATAACCCTGAAGTACAATCGAGAAAGATGAGGCTATGCAGAGTTGGAGGAGGAGGTGCATCAACTGCAGAGGGAGCACCTGTGCAAAGACACTCAAGCCTGACTCCTGCTGGGCACTGTAAATACTGCAGGTGGGGATGACTAAAGGCCAGGGGTCCAAGTGTGAGAAGGGACAGAAAATAGAGACGTTGGTCGAATCAAGCCTGGGAGAGAGCATGGCTTGTATCCCACAGGTGATGAGGCCCGGGGCTACCACTGGCTGAGTAAGGGTGCCTCCGCTGATTAGCAAAAGGCACCCTGCTGCTGAAGGACCAGTTAGATAAAGGGAGTGATCACAAAAAGCTCCCCTTCCTCAGGGCCAAAGAGCCCCAGGAGGCTTGGTAGAGCACAGTTCAGACTACACGCCTCTGGGCAGAGCACACGCTGGGCGGCTAGTATGCACTAACTCTGTGTGGGCAAGCCATTAGCAGCATTATTTTAGGCGTATCTTTTCATGTTAGAAGATCACTCAACCACAGTAGGCAGATGAACTTAGAGGAACTGAGTCCAGGGGCCGCGAAACCACCCAGGAGCTTCTGCCATAGTCTGGGCAAAATGCAATGTGGATGAAGAAGCAAATTTAGGAGCAGGCCAAAATCTACAAGCTAGCCCCACTGGATGCAAGACATGAAGAAAGTTCAGTGAAGGAACTCTGAAGAGAATGGGCTCTGCAATAAATTTTTCTTACAATCAATGTAAAATATTAGGCAAAATTAAGTACAGTGGCCTTTAAGGTCCCTTCCAGCTCTAATTTCTTTTGATTTCTAACTTATTACTCTGGTTAAGTAAAGTCCCTTCAGAGGTACGGAACAGTTCCTACACCTGAATGGGATGCAAAGAAAAATCTGATTTCTCTTCACCAGGGGATGAGTTGAACTGTCCTTGCAGAAGAGATAACACATGGTGTGAACCCCAGATCCTAGAAAAGGGCCAGGCTCACGATAAGTATTCAGCTTTTTGAAAACAAATGAACAATCATTTCCTCTCCTAGATCTTAACACCCTTTCTCTGCTGGCTACTTTCTTTCAGCTTATAAACATCCTCAATATACCCACTTAAAATGCCCTCAGACCTATGATTCTTTGGATCTTCTTGTGGGTAACCTAAGTATCTCCAATGCCTTCAAATACCTGTCCTCCCAAAAAGCCCAGATCTGTACCTTGGGCCCAGACCCGTCTACCAGGCCCCTCTAAAGCACTGAAGATGAAGTAAGATCCTCTCCCCACCCCCAATCCCTTCCTACTGTGCTCTGTATCTCACAAAAAGATGCAGCTGTAAACTGTCACCCACACTTGCTGCCCTTCCTTTTCTAACTGGTCACCAGGCCCCACCCATTCTCTCTCGGATCTGCAAAATCCAGTTCAAGCTTTTATAACTTAAGTGGGACCCTTAGATTACAACTCATCCTGCACCCAATCAAGTGCCTTCCACATGGAGGTCTGAGTGAGTCTCTAAGCCAGAAGTCCATCTCACTGTTCTTTAGGGTTTCCCACGGCCTTCAGGGTAAACATCTAAACTTCTGACAGGACAAACAAGGCCCCTTTCTGTTGGGCCCCACTAGGTTTCCAGTATCAACTCTCATTTCTTTCCTAAACCCTGAGTTCCAGTCCTGTATCTTAGTTTTGCCATATTTTCTTATATTTCTCCAACTCTGACACACACTGCTCCCTCCTGCCACCCCAGGAGCTTCTACATATCCTTAGAAAGGATGGCACCTCCTCCAAAAAGCCTACCCTGAACTTTCCCTTCCAAGATTCTGTGCTCTGCAAAGGGGAAAGGTAGTGGGGAGGGATACATTAGGAGTTTGGGATTAACATATACACACGACTCTATATAAAATAAATAATCAACAAGGACCTACTGCATAGCACAAGGAACTCTACTCCATATCCTGTAACAACCTGTATGGGAAAAGAATCTGAAAAAGAATGGATATATGTATAACGGAATCACTTTGCTGTACACCTGAAACTAACACAATATTGTAAATCAACTATGCTCCAATATAAAATAAAAATTAAATTAAAAAAAACAAGATTCTGTGCTCTGTAGCACCAGAACCCACTTCTTCCAGAGCACAGACTACTGTGCTTATGTTTACTTGCCGCCCAGTAGAAGGGGAGATTACCTAGGGCAGAAGCACCCTCTCCAGCAGCCCTTGGTTCTGACCACTCATTCAAGTGCCAGGATACTTTACACACATAACCTGCGTAATTAATTCTAAGAACCCACAGAAAGGGTGGTTTTTAATGTCATTTTATAAGTGTGGGGATTGTAGTGCAAAAGAAACCTTCCCAGGCCACAGAGAGCATAAACTCTGGAATTCAAACCCTAAGCTGCCTTCACACCAGTGCTCTTTCCACTATATGATAGGACTATTGAAAAAAAAATTTTTTTTTTCCTGAGCCCTGTTTTAATGAAAAGGAAATGAAGCTGGTATATATCAATTTCCTAATCGCTTTGGCATGTACCAGGCAAAGTCATTCAACAGACCAGGTAATATCTGTGGAACAATGAACGATGCTCCAAACTGTGCTAAGTGTTCTACATTGTAGAGTCTATAAGCATTAACAGAGTGTGACCTTGTAACCGCCACAGAGAGTGAGTCCTGTTAAGCCCATGCTACAGTTGAGAACACTGAGACCTAGAAGCCTTAAGGCACTCGGCCGGGGTCACCGAGCCGGCAGGAGTCGTAGGCCGCACGCCCCGTCTAGTGCACGCACACCCGGGCACTGGTTCTAGTGCCCACCCTCCACCTTGTACCATCTAAAACTCCGCTTCGCAGCGCCGACACGAGAGCCCCTGGAAGCGGAAAGTACAAACCCATCTCGCCAAGCCATGGCTCGAAGAAGCTCTGGATACAGATCGGGGGCAGAGGGTGCTCAGGGGCAGCGCCCCGTCCACCCCGCGCAGGCGGTGGCCGTTGAAGTCCAGCAAGCCCTCCCGCAGGGAGGCGCCCACGGCGGGCAGAGGCACCGAATCCTGCAATGCACACAGGTCCTCACAGCGCCAGAAGAAAGTCGGCCGCGCTGTCACGGCGCACCTTCACTCAGTGATGATGAGCCGAGCGAGGCCTCGGGGATGCTGGCTGCACACACGATGCCCACACATGCCTGGAAGCCCCGGCTGGCCTCCCAGCCCCTCGGGCGGCCATCACAGTCCAGGGAGTGGTAATCAGGATCAAAGTGGTAAAGGTCCTGCATTCTTCTTCTTGCATTATTTCAAAACCGGCATCGCTGGCGTCAGGCAGTCCGGTAACTGGGTCCCGCGGACCGGTAATTGGGTTCATTTGCCTCTGCCTTATCTGCCTGCCATCTGCTCCCTGAAATGCAAACAGCTACACAGGGTGACTTGCTACAAGACAGTGCAGGGAGCTTAAGCACCAGATGCAGGATGTAATTTACATTGACAGCTAGGGAGTGATAGGAACAGGATGTAATTTAGCTTTGTGAAACATACATCTAGTTACAGACACTACAGATTAGTAACAGTTTAAATAAAACTAGGATCTATTAACTCTTTCAGGCCAGTTTATGTGTCTTCTCTATCCTGTTCACTGTCCCCTTTACTTTCCTTATTTTCAGGAGAGGAAAAACTTCATTTCTATTTTTGCTGCAACACTATTATGCTTAGTGAAATAAGTCAAACAGAGAAAGACAAATACGGTATGTTATCACTTGCATGTGGAAAGTAAAAAATAAACAATAAATGTAACAGGAAGGAAATGAACGCACAGATGTAGACATCAAAGCAGTGGTTACCAGTGGGTAGAGGGAAGGCGGGAGGGGCAAGATAGGGGGAGGGGAGGGGATGAGGAGGCACAAACTACTATGCATAAAATAAATAAGCTATAAGGATAGCCAATGTTTTATAATAACTTTAAATGGAGTATAATCTATAAAAAAATTGAATCACTGGGTTCTAATATATTGTTATTACAATATAATACTGTAAATCAACTATACTTCAATTTTAAAAATGATCACCACAGTACGTCTAGTTAACATCCATTACCATACATGGTAGAAATCTGTTTTTCTTATGATGAGGACTTTTAAGACCTACTCTCTTAGCAAATTTTAAATATGCAATACGGTATTATTAACTATAGTCACATCCCCAGGACTTATTTATCACTGGCAGTTTGTACATATTGACCACCTTTACCCATTTCACCCACCCTCCACGCCCTGCCTCTATGAGCTTTTTAAAAAATTCCATATAAAGTGAGGTCATACAGGATTTTTCTTTCTCTGTCTGACATATTTTACCTAGCATAACACCCTGACGGTCCATTCATGTTGTCACAAATGGCAGGATTTGCTTCTTTCTCATGGCTGAATTATATATATATATAAATATATATAAAAATAATTTGGCATATATATATGCCAAATGTCCTTTATCCATTTATCCATCGATGAACACAGGGTTTTCCAAGTGTTGGCTACTGTAAATAATGCTGCAATGAATATGGGGGTTTCATTTTGATTTCATTTTGAATAGTTTCTGTTTCCTTCATAAAAATACCAACTAGTGGAATTGCTGGATCGTATGATAGTTCTATTTTTAAATTTTTGAGGACCTCCATACTGTTTTCCATACTGGATGCAACAATTTACATTCCTACCAACAGAGTCCAAGGCTTCCCTTTCCTCCACACCCTTGCCAACACTTGTTAGTTCCTGTCTGTTTTTTTTTTTAACATCTTTATTGGAATATAATTGCTTTACAATGGTGTGTTAGTTTCTGCTTTATAACAAAGTGACTCAGTTATACATATACATATGTTCCCATATCTCTTCCCTCTTGAGTCTCCCACCCTCCCACCCTCCCTATCCCACCCCTCTAGGTGGTCACAAAGCACCGAGCTGATCTCCCTGTGCTATGCGGCTGCACGAATTTGCGTGTCATCCTTGCGCAGGGGCCACGCTAATCTTCTCTGTATCGTTCCAATTTTAGTGTATGTGCTGCCGAAGCGAGCACGTTCCCATCTTTTTGATATTAGCCATTCCAACATGAATGAGGTGACATCTCTTTGTGGTTTGATTTCTCTGCTGATTAGTGATTTTAGGTGCCTTTTTAACTATCTCTGTATCTTCTTTGTAAAAATGTCTATTCAGATCCTCTGCCCATTTTTTTGCTGGATATTTTTTCTATTTTTTTGTATGAGTTCTTCATATAATTTGAATACTAACCCCTTATAGGATATATGATTGGTAAAAATTTTCTCCCATTTGGTAGGCTGCGTTTTCATTTTGTTGTTGGTTTCCTTTGTTGTGCTTTTTAGTTGGATGTAGCCCCACTTGTTTACTTTTGCTTTTGTTGCCTTTACTTGGATCAACGTCTTTGCATAAGTTCTGGAAACAACTCTTTCATAGTTTCCATGGATCGTTTTTAGGGGAGAGGGTGAGTTGAGATGAACTACTAGTGAAAGGAGGGTCAATGGGTCGAACTATAGCTTCTGTTACTGTAGGTGGCCTCAAGGCCACAACTGATAGTCATTGTCTCCCTCCTGTGCTATCCATTCTCAATCCCCCTCATCCTTGGATAATATCTCTGCTAAAATGGATGGCTTACTTCGTGGGGTGACCCTCACGCTCGTCCCTGAGTGAGTGTTCTGAGCTCTGGTCATCATTTCTTTCTCAAACCATGGCTGCTGTACTTGATCATTTACTGTGTACTTGACCATTTATTGTCAAAATTGGGAAAGGCAGTAACAAGAAATGCCCCACAGACTTGTTTTTAATCAATCATTTTCCAATTAAAATTTTTTTTCCCCCAGACATTTTTATCATCCCAAAAGGAAACTCTGGACCCATTGAGAAGATACTACTTCGCTCTCTCTACCAGGCCCTGGAGACCACCAATCTGCTTTCTTTCTCTTATGGATTTACTTATTCTGGATATTTCAGATAAATGGAATCATACAGTGTATGACCTTTGTGTCTGGCATCTTCAACTTAGCATGATGTTCGTGAGAGTCACCCACACTGTAATATATATTAGTATTGCATTCCTTAAGAAAATGTTTTTGGCCGTGTAACTGATATTTAATGGCTCCATTCCTTTTTATGACTGAATTACTATTCCACCATATGTATATACCACAATTTGTTTATTCATTCATCCAATGATGGGCATTTGGGTTATTTCCATGATTTTTCTATTGTGAATAGTGCTGCTATAAACATGTGTACGTAGATTTGAATGTTTGTTTTCAATGATTTAGGAGTGGAATTGCTGAGTCATATGGTAATTCTATGTTTATCCCCAAAAACACACCCCAAAAAACTTCCTGAAAGTCTGTCCTTGTCTCAGAAGCAGCTTTTCAGGAAACATGACGGGCAACACTATGGACAGGGTCCCATGAGAGCGTATTTGTGATGCCTGGGGGTCTGGAGTTGGAAAGCGCTTCCCTTAGGAAGTGGCAGCTAAATTGAGGGCAAATTCAATGATTTTTCCTTCCTTCCTTCCTTCCTTCTTCCCTTCCTTTCTTCCCTCCTTCTTTCCTTCAGAGGGATGACATAGATGTTTTACACAGTATATCCTTTTAAAACTTTTGCATTTGAACACTGAACTTATTCATAACACGAATGAATATTTTAAGCAAGGTATTAGGGCTCAAATTATTAATATCATAGAACCATTACAGTGACAACCTGGATTGGAAACAATTTATTAGGAAAAAATATGGAAGCTTTTTTAATAAAAATTTTGATAAATAAAAAAGTTGACAAATCAGTGTATAGAGAGAATATTGGTTATTTGGGAAATTGTATCATAAAATGGATGGGCTCCACAAATTCTTCGATGTACTTGAAGAAAAGAGTGCTAAGTCAGTTTGGGCTGCTGTCACAAAGTACCATAAACGGGGCGGGGTGGGGGCTTGTAAACAACAAAAATGTATTTCTCAGTCCTGGAGGCTGGAAGTCTGAGATCTAGGTGCCAGGATCATCGCCTTCTGGTGAGGACTCTCTTCCGGGTTGCAGACTGTCCACTTCTCATTGTGTCCTCACAGGGCAGAGAGCAGAGAGAAAAAGCCAGCTCTCTCATGCCTCTCACAAGGATAAGAATCTCATCATGAGGGCTCCATCCCGATGAGCTCATCAAATCCCAAAAGATCCACCTTCTAATACCATCACATTGGAGGTAGGGTGTCAACATGTGAATGCTGGGGGACCCAAATATTCAGTCTATGACAAGTATTAATGGGGAAATGAGAGCTTCTCTTGAGGATGTTAAGGGCTGTTACAAAGCTCAACGGTACATGTGTTTCCAGAGAGAACTACAATATAGAATAAGTTCTATAAGGCGTTCACAGAATAGATTCATCTTTCTTCCCGAAAACAGTCTTTGGTAACCAGGGACCCATTCCTGGAAATTCACTCTTGCTCAAGGAAATCCATCCTCTCATTTAAAAAAAAAATCTTACGAAGCTACATGAATGACACAAAGGACTTTTCCCAGCTCTAAGATTCTGTGTGTAAAACCTGTTAGTCTAAATTTATTTCCAAAAGATAGACCCTCCACGGGGTCTGCTCCTGCGGGGAAAGTGGGACCCCCGCTTGTGTCCTGGCCCCCAGGTGTGGCTTCCTCAAGTTTGGGGTGAAGCCCCCAGCCCCCTTGGGCTCTGCAGCGGGGCGGTGGGCTCAGGGGAAGGAGCATGGTCTCTGGGGGTTTCTCAGCAGGAGATGCTGGGCGGGGCTGCCACACAGGAACCCAGCGGCCCTGGGTGGGGCGCAGACTCCCCAGGCCTGGGTGTCCCTGCTGCGAACGGCTGCTGAGAACAGGGTCCGCGATAAAGCTCTGCCTGGCAAACGGGGACTGTGGGCGGCTCCATCCTCCCCTTCCGTCGGCACAGCCCCATCGCAGCCCTCCCTTCCAACAGGCAAAGCCTGTGACCTGCGGCTGGACAGCTCCACACCCTCATGCCCCAGTGCTCGCCCCACGCCGGGAACAGGCACAAGCCCTGGGCCGGCCTCTCTGGACGGCTCGAGCGGGATGGCTTCTTCGGCGTGCCCGTCACCCACCCCGAGCCCAGGGGCCGACAGGGAGGTCTGAAGGCCGCTCGGTCCCAGGCAGGGCGGAGGCACGGGCTTCGCGGCTGGGCCGGCCCTCCTCGCCGCCTCCTGCCTCTGCGCCCCGGCCGGCCCGGGGTGGGCTTCCCGTGGCCCCGTCTCCTTCCCACCCCCGTCGCGCCTCTTGCCCACCCCCCCACCCCGGCCGCGGGCTCCACCCGGAGCAGCACCGAGTCGTGAGGGTGCGGGAGGGCACCCGCCTCGGGGCTTCCCCGACACCTACCCCCTGAGGAGGGTCCGACCGGAACCGCACACGAAGCGGCCCTGGCGGGAGGGAGACCAGGGGGTCGGGGGTCGGTGGGGAGCTTGACTCGCAGTTACTTCCGAGGGAAAGCTGAGCCCCCAGGGCTGGGGGCTGACCAGCCTCAGCACTCCCACGAGGGGGTGGTCAGGAAGGAGGGACCCTGTCCCTGGGGCCCAGGGCGCTCCCGCAGAGTCGCCAAGTGTGTCGGGTGCCCTGGACAGCTGAGGCACATTTTGCCCAAAGGTAAGTTCCAGTGCATCGCAGAGAGCAGACGAAATATACACATGGTGTTGCTAAGGGTTGAAACGAACCAATAATTCCTCTCTTTTCTCAGGATGTTCCGTTTGGCTGTTAATGAAATGTATTTCCAAGGAACGCAGGCATGTGGCTAAAAAGGCCAGCAGTGCCTGGGGGGGTCACAGCGAGACCCTCCCATCTCGCCCCCCTGGGCCATCCTGTGCTCTGGGAGCAGAGCTCTCAGCCAGAAGTGAAACAGTAGCTTCCATATCCGGAAGTCTAAGATTTTCTAAAGCCCTTTAAAGGCCCCCTTCTCTGAGTGGTGCTTGACCTGCTGGTGTTTGGGGCGGGAGGGTGAGCTGGGTGGAGGGTCTGGGTGCCATCCCGAGGGAAGGGCTTTGGAGGCCTGTGTGAGCCTGAGACCAGGGACCCAGTGCCCATGGCCGAGGGGAGGCTAGCGCTGACTCCAGCCATGCCGAGCCAGACGTCGCCCTCCTTCCCGACAACCCAGCAAAGCCTGTCGCTCACATTCCTGGCTGTGCTGCTTACACTTGCCCTCTGAGAAGGGCAGCCTGGCAGAGCTCTGTTCCTGCCCTCTGGGCTGCTGGGAACTGAGTACCTAGCCTGGGTGCTGGAGGGGAGGAGCCATAGATGGTGGAGGCCCAGTCCCCGCCCAGGGTGCTGCCCCTGTGCTGAGCTGAAACTTCTAAGCAACGTCTTAATAAAACCAAAAGGGACGTGATATTGTTCTACCACCTGTGCCCGACCAATGTTAGCCCTTTGTCATATGGGGCAGTGCTGTCTAATGGTAAAGCTTCCACTATCAGATCCCCAATCCCTTCTCCTACCCCCTCCCATGGGGGTTCAGTGGGTACATCTGTATTTCATAGAACCTGAAACTCTGATTTTACAAAAGAGCTGGAGGTCTGGGGAAAGAACTGGTCTGATCTCAGTTAAGAATGCAACTTTATACCTGGACGATACTAGAGCACTTTAGCACCTCCTGTGTTTGAAAATGAGATCTTCACAAAGACCTCATGGGCAGGAGACAGGCAGGAGAGGGGACAGACTGAAGCTCTGTGACTGACTGATCAAGTAGCAGAGGTCCAGCTGACTTCCAGGCCTACCGCTGATTTACTATCACCAGAGCCACGTAACACACCTTCCACATAGAGAACCAGCAGAAAAATGAGTTTGAAGAGCATTTTAGCTAAATCCAAGGTCATTTTGATCATTAGTGAAAGTCATTCTCTTCCTACACACTGCCCACACCCTGAGCCCCCTTCCTAGAACCAAATGGGTTCTGAGATTAAAGTGCAAGTGACAAACCTGGGGGTGACCAGACTTTACTTTATCATCTCTTTCTTCCTTTTCCACGTGTGTTCCTGGTCTTACTCTTCCCGGTTCTTCTGCAGGGAGCAGTCCAGCAACCCTGTCAAGTAAAATCACACACCCTAAGGATGACTTTCACAGACTCCTCCCGTGGAGGCAGTTTTCAAAAGGTCTTCCTTCCTACCTACACCCACCCCCCCCAAAAAAAATCAATCTTCATCTCAGGAGCCCTAAAAGGCACATCTTACCTCGAGATTTAATATTTAATACAACCTTTAGATCTAGTTCTGATAACTGCCAGTTGCCCCCAATTCACTCTTTGCAAGAGAATTCTACCTGAATCACAAGGTTAATAACCTGACTGCAAGCCCAGCATCCTTAAGCTATCTATGGTCACCCTGGCAATTCACTATAAAGTTCTTCTTTTTAAAAGATTTCAGAAAAGTAATTTCAGGCATCAAGATTACATATTGCACAGAACAAAAAGCTTTATTATTCTTACCGTTCTCTGGATGTAACTCTACGTCTCTTTTCCTCCTATGTGGAGAGAAGGGAAAAAGAGAAAAACAGTTATTTCAAAAGAAGATCAAAACCAAAAGCAAAGGGCTTCCCTGGTGGCGCAGTGGTTGAGAGTCCACATGCTGATGCAGAGGACGCGGGTTCGTGCCCCGGTCTGGGAAGATCCCACATCCTGCAGAGTGGCTAGACCCGTGAGCCATGGCTGCTGAGCCTGCACGTCCGGAGCCTGTACTCCGCAACGGGAGAGGCCACCATAGTGAGAGGCCCGTGTACCACAAAAAAAAAAAAAAAAAAAAAAAAAAAAAAAGCGTGAGTCAAAGTATTAAATAAATACATTTGATGTGGTTAAAAACAGGGGTTGGGGGTTAATCTCGGTTTGGGGGAGATCTGGGCAACCTTCAGTCTGGTGTTGATGTCCCACCACCCTCAAAACAAAGAGAGGCCCAGGAGCTGGCCCGGCACACGTCTGCGCACTACAGGTCATCTAGTGATGCTACGTAAAGTCAAAGATCCACCTCATGTCAGGGATTTGTTAACACTAGAAAAAAACCAAAGGAGTAATTTGGGATTCACATCAGGAAGTGATGATGACAACCTAGACTGGACACCAGCTCTTCTCTGATGAATACCTTAGTACACTACTTCCCTAAGTTCACAACACTTGCCATCTCCAGGATATCTGTATTTATGTATTTAAGAGGGATAAAAATATTGTTGTGATGAAACCGATCTATGTCTTGTCTGAGGTGGAGGTTACAAGAATGCATGCGTGCATACGCGTGACCACACATGCACAGTGAATAAAGTCTGTAGATTATGCTGATGTCCATTTTCTGGTTTTGCTATTACGGTTATGTGCGACGTCACCATTGGAGAAAGTTGGGTAAACTACACAGGACCCCTCTGTACTATATTATATGAAATTAATCTGTATGTGTATATATAAAATTCTGCCTCCAGACTGCCTTTAGACTTGAGCTACAACATCAACTCTTCCCTGGGTCTGCCTCTCTTGGCCTGTCCTGCATATTTCAGACTGGCCAGCCTGAAGTCGTGTGACTCAGCTGCTTAAATTAATCTCATATACACAGACATCACTGGGTCTGTTTCTCTGGAGAACCCTAAGATAGATTTTATACTAATATACTACTGTAATATATACATACATATAATCTGAAACAATACAGAAGAAACTGATACATGCTTGCCTCTCGCAGGAAGAACAGGATGGAGAGTGGGGAGCACGACCCTTACGTACCAAACAGCCTTTTGTGCTGCTGCCAGCCCGGCCGCCCCAGGTCCAAGCAGATATAATGGTGTGTGGCCCAGGCAGTGGCTACACAGCTAAGGATTTTAAGGTACAATGCAGCGAGATGCCAGGGCCACAGTCACACACGTGGAATATTCTAAAGCCAAGAGCGGTCACAGGATTCTGCGCATGGGCCCCCGAGGGCACTCTGGAGGCCGTCGCAGACCCTCAGGTCCCACGTGAGGAGACAGCCCGCTAGAACACAGCAGGCGGCCCTCCTCCCAGATCTTGCCTGGGTCAGCCTCCCCGGCACCCGGCCTCCTCTGCACAGCACTGGGCAG
Organism: Orcinus orca; assembly: GCF_937001465.1. NCBI lineage: Eukaryota > Metazoa > Chordata > Mammalia > Artiodactyla > Delphinidae > Orcinus > Orcinus orca. The sequence continues at coordinate 29,710,999 of NC_064569.1, read as the reverse complement.
GCTCACAGAGGGAAGAGCGGCCCAAACCCAAAGGTCACACCAAACCCCACGGGAGAAGAGTAAACCAAGGTGATGAGGGGAGAGGGGAGGGGTCCCTCGGGAAGCTGGCCACTCAGGATTTCCAGCCTCTTCCACAGGAAGCCAGCTCACGAAGCACCAAGACCTGTCCTGGGTCACACTCAGAGGACTTGACCCCTGACCCCACAGCCCCGCTTCCCAAGCCTCCTCGATGCTGACAATGCTGACGCAGATCAGCATGGAGGAATGGGGGACTGCACGGCTGGGGGGCTGTTGGGAACTCAGGACTGGCCCACCCCGAGGCCCTGCGCCAGCAGGCGCCACACTCACTGGATGGTCTCATTGATTTCGTGAGCGGCATCGTGGGGTTTAAACGTCCTGAAAGACAACGGGACAGGTTTCAGAGCCGTCCCTCCCCGCTCAGGTGACCGGGGCGACCAGGGGAGGCGGGTGCTGCAGCCCCCGGGACTCCCCAACACGCGGGACCTACCAGAGAGCTCCACCTACAGCGCTGGGGCCCTGTCCTGCCACGTGGGACACGCTGGCTCCGGGAGCGCCTGTTCCTGCAGCGCCCTGCCGCCCAGCGGGCTGCGGGGAAGGGACCGGGACGGACTTGAAGCCTCCGACCCTCCTGCCCCAGGACCTCCCCCGGGCGCTCCTGCAGCCTGGAAGCCACAGGTCTGCCTCTGAGTCCCTGAACCACCGCAGGCCTCGGTCTCCATCTGTAAAATGGGGAAACACCACTCGTGCAACCACCATGAGCGGGCGAGCAGCGTTCCTCCCTCCCGCCCACGGCGGCACTCTCCGGGCCTCACTGCACCCGCGGGCTGGCCTCGCCGCTTTCCCCGAGGAGCACGTCGGGGGTTGCTCTGGCCTTTCGCCGGGGTCTTGGCGGCCAGCTAACCCAAGACCCCGCAGAAACCAAGTGAGGACAACGCATTGTGTGGACAGTCTGTAACTCTAGACTGCACCTCCGCCCCGCCGGTGAAGGTTCCTATCGCGGTGAGGAGGGGCCTCGAAGAGGATGCACAGCGAGAGGAGGGCCCCCGAAGAGCACGGGCTGAAGCTGGAGGTGAGATGGTCAGGCCCAGAGCTGCCAGCCCTGCCCCAGGACAGCAACTGCCCCTCTCAGACCAGGCCACCATTTCCACGCTTCACAGTGGAGGACGGCAACGCAGGCAGAGCCCCTACGGGCCAGGGCACGGATGCCCGGAAGGTCCCAGGACAGGGGCCCCCACGGCGCAGCGGTCCTAACAGGTCAAGCAACTCCAGAAACACCCTTTGTGTCCTAAGCCTCATCTTTGCAACAGCAGCCCTACTGAGCTATAATTCACACAGAATGGGCCCCCGCTTCAAGTATACACTTCAGTGGGTTTTAATACATTCAGAACTGGGCAACCATCCCCTCTATCTAGTTCCAGAACATCCCATCACCCCATTAGCAGACGTGCCCCAATCCCCTCCCCAGCCCCTGACAACACTAGTCCATTCTCTGTTTCTGTGGATTTGCCCGTTCTGGACGTTTGTAAATAGAATTACGGTATGTGACCTTCTGCCCAGAATCTTATTTTTTAAGGAAAAGGAAAAAAACAATCTTCTATCGTTCTTAATAATATCCTCCAACTTACCAAGGACGGAGCAGTAAATATCCATTGAACTCATATTACTTAGACAAGGCCGGGGCGGGAGATGGAGCATGTGCCGTCCATTCGGTCCAGCACAGGACAGCCCTGCAGACCACTGGTTCCCGACACGGGGGAACCGACCCGCAGCTTCAGCACCACTGCTGACCCAGAAACCCTGGGGAAGAACCACTGATGGGAACAATCGGCCCCAAGGCCTCCTGGCAAATGGCAGAAAACAGTGAGGACAGCTGGGTTTGGAAAACAGTCTGGCAGCTCCTCAAAGGTTAAACAGTTAGCAAATGACCCAGCAATTCCTCTCCTGGGTGTCTGCCCAAGAGAAATGAGAATATTCGTCCACACAAAACCCTGAACGTTGGGCTTCCCTGGTGGGGCAGTGGCTATGAATCCGTCTACCAATGCAGGGGACACAGGTTCGAGCCCTGGTCCAGGAAGATCCCACATGCCGCGGAGCAATGAAGCCCGTGCGCCACAACTACAGAGCCTGCGTGCTGCAACTACTGAAGCCCGCGTGCCTAGAGCCTGTGCTCCGCAACAAGAGAAGCCACTGCAACAAGAAGCCCGCACACTGCAACAAAGACTAGAGCCCACTCACCACAACTAGAGAGAGCCCGCGCATAGCAACGAAGACCCAAGGCAGCCAGAAAAAAAAAACACACCCAAAACCCGAACATTAGTGTTCACAGAGGCGTGATTCACAACCGCCAAAAGGTGGAAACCACCTAAATGTCCATCAACAGATGAACGGATAAACAAATGTGTCCCTCCACACACAGAAATATTATCCATCCACGAAAAAGAGTGAAGCACTGACACTCGCTACAACGTGGATGGACCCTGAGAACACAATGCTCAGTGAGAGAAGCCAGACGGAGGACACACAGTGTGTGTGATTCCACTGATGGGAAACGTCCAGAACAGGCAAGTGCACAGAGACAGAGAGTGGGTTCCTGGTTGTCAGAGGCTGGGGAGGGGGACAGGAGGGATGCTAATGGGGATGGGGTTTCCTCTCGGGGTGATGGAACGTTCTAAAATTGGTAGTAGTGACGACTACACTCAATGAATACACTACAAAGCAGGGAACGGCACGCTTTAGGTGGATGAGGTGAAGAGTGTGGGAATTACACCTCAAAACAGCTATCAACAACAGCAACAGGGACTTCCCTGGCGGTCCAGTGGTTAGGACTCTGTGCTTTCACTGCCGAGGGTCCAGGTTCAATCCCTGGTTGGGGAACTAAGATCCCACGAGCTGCACGGCGTGGCGAAAAACAAACAAAAAACCACAACACAATCTATAGGAGGAAATGTGAGGCAGTGTTAAAAGCACCTCCACCTCAGTAGGAAAATACCGAGCATCTAAGACACTCATGTGGCCGACGGACTCTGTTCCTGGTCCACAACATTCAGTGATTCCAGACAGACAGCCCTGGCAGCCCTGAATTCCCTGGGCTCCTGTACCCACTGAAAGCAGAGAAGACGCCACACTTCCCGCAGGGTCTGCTCAGAGACAAAAGCACACAGCACAGTGTACAAGGCACTGAGGTAGCCACAGGATGAGGAGGAGGGTCTAGAACTTTCCACCAATGCTCTCCCGCATCACACTCCTCCTGAGGGGAGCCGGCCCCCATGCACTGAGGAGCCTCAGCAGCCCTGCGGGGCCCACGTGCAGAGGAGCCACGGGTGGGGCCTCCTGGAAGCCAGGCATCCCGCCTGGTCCAGCCTTCGGATGGGGCAGCCACGGCTGAAGCCCCTACTGCAGCCTCCTGAGGGACCCTCGGCCAGAATCCCCTGGCCTGCCTGCTCTGAATCCTGGCCCTCAGAAACCACGGGAGGTCATCAGTGTGCGTTGTCTCAAGCTGCTAAATTCATGTCTGCGTTTAGGCCGATACCTTACACCCTGTGAGCACGGCCCGTAAGAACAAGTCTTAGAGCCACGGGAGGACGTGACAGTACCCAGAAGAGTCTCATTCCGGTCACCACTGTGGAGTTACAAAACAGCGTGCGCGCTCTGAAAGGACCCTGTGAGCATGCGCATGTGCCTGAGCGTGCGCCGCGTGGCAGTCCCGTGCCAGCTCGGACTGCGCTCCCTCCCTCGGCCCCCTCAGGAGGCTGGACGTGCCCCAGAGACGCTCCTCCTGCAGGGGCGGCAGGGACCCTCATGGCACGTGGGCCGCAGCCCTGGCCGAGCCACCGCATCTCAGGCCGCATCACACAGACCTGGGAAGACAGGGGCCTGGAATGTGGTCTCATCCGTGATGAGATGAACTCAAGCTTTCCCAAGCTTTAAAACCAGACCAAAAGGAAGGAAACAGTTTACGATGTGCCTCCTACAGTCTCAGGATGCTGCTTTAGGAACTGGCCAGCTTCCAGCGACCATCCTGAGTCGTATGATTTAAGATGCCCTGATCACCATCAATGATTCAGAAGCTCTCACAGCTTCTCGGCCGTGGCCTCTTCTTCTGCTTCACAGGTCTTCAGAACAGAGCGACACCAGAAGCCGACCCAGAAACGTCCGACTGAGAACAGCCCTGAGGAAGCCCGCGCTTAGGAGCACCCACACCTCCTCCTCTGGGGGAGCCCTGGAACTCCGGAGTTTGAGGCCAGCCCTGGTCTCGCTGCACAGGATGCCCGGCCTCCCAGTCCCAGCCACAGCCCCGGCCCGCTGCTGGCTGCTTGCTGAGTCACTGACTAACCCAGGCTCTTCTCACTGACAGCCTCAGAGCCTCCGCAGGAAGCCACGCAGAGGCTTAGCGGAATGCTGCTCATCACAGAGCCAGCGGCCTCACTCCGGGGTCCTGGGAAAACAGCTGCAATAAGCACAACCATTCCCACCTGAAAAAGCACGCTGTGCACAAGCCGGGGGCTGTCATCAGGCCTGAGCCGCCACCAAGCCCGTCCCGTCTGCTCCCCGCCCCTGCCCAGCTCAGGTGAGGGCGGGAGCCGCCCACGGGGCTGGGGAGCCTGGCTGTCCCACTCGGCAGGCCCCTGCCTCGTCCTTGACTGTGAGGACAGGTGTGGGAACAGGAACTCCACCCGGACTCCCGCAGGTCTGGCTCTGCCCCTGCTCGTCCCCGCAGGCCCTGCGCCCGGTGTGAGGAGCCTGGACAGGAGGCCTCCTGGGTGCTCGCTGCCAGGGCACAGCCCACCCCTGAGCACGCAGGCTGGTTCACGGTGACAGGGGCACGACATCTGGAGACATCGTCCCTGGAGGACCCGGCGAGAGGCAGAGGGCAGAGACTAGGGAGGAGACAAGACGTGGACTCCGTCCTCCTCTTCCCACTTGCAGCAGGAAGACGCCGGGACCCAGGGGGCCTCCGAGGCAGGGGCATCACACCAGGACAAGCATCAGAATCCCTGGTCAGAATGCAGTTCTGGGGCCCACCCGCAAAGTTTCAGAATCAGCAGGTCTGGACCCCAGGAACCCGCATTCCTAACCAGTTCCGGCTGGTGGGGAGGCTGCTGGCCCAGGGCCCCGCTCAGAGAACCACCGGCCTGAAGCAAGCAGGGACTCTTGCTCTATCACCGTCTGCTGAGGGCAGGAGTGTCCAGCAGGTGCTGAGGGGTAGCACCCTGGGACTCTGCCCGTGGTCCCCACTCCCCAGCAGGCTGCAGGGGGCACTGCCTGTGGGCTGGGGGTCGCTGCCGTCTTCCCCGAGGCTCTGCACACCTCCGGAGCCCTGGGGTGGGGGCCAAGGCAAGTGGGACAGAGCGGCCAGGGTGGGATGCACGCACTACTTCCCAAAGTGGAGAAGCACAGCGGGAGGAGTCAAAGGCAGGGAAGATGGAACACGGTGGGTGGTCCGCCGGCTGTCTCTCTGCGTCTCCCAGTGGCCAGGCTTTGAGAGCAGAGATCTGGCTGGAGGAGTGGAAAATCCACAGAAGTCTCTCCGTCTGGGAGGCAAGCCAAGTGGGTGAGCAGAGGGCCCCGAGGCCCAGCAAAGGCGCTCAGCCTCACCTCTCAGCCTGCGGCCCCGCTGGGGAGCATCTCTCAGCCTGCAGCCCCGCTGGGGAGAAACCACTCGCCAGGGAGAGGGAGCATGGGGTGAAGGGGGAGGGGGAGGGTCAGCACCTGCGGTGGGCCTGAGTACTCAAGAAGTGAACAGGTTTTCACTTGAAAATGAGTGCATTTCACACAGGGGTGGGGGTGGCAGATAGACTGGCTGTGGAGCATCACACGGGTCTCGTCCACAGTCAGCCCCGGACGTCCGCAGGCCCCCAGCAAGGGGGTGTTGCCTGGTCCCAGGACCGTACCTGAGGACAAGGCAGGCCAAGGATGGGAACCACCTGGTAAAGCGATGCAAAGGAGAGAACCAGGAAGGAGGCTCTCCTCCCACCGCGCACCCGGCCCGCTCCCCACAGGGCCAGGCTGACAAACCAGGCTGGTCTCGGGACTGAGCCGCGTCGCAAAACCCTGCCCGCGAGACCGGCACTGCAACAACAGTCAACATGGGAAAACAGGAAGGGGCTGCTGGGACCCCATGAGGCCAAAGTCCAGCTGGAGGAGGAAGAGAGAAGAGGGAGCGGGCCCGTGGCTCCCGGGCCACAGACACGGTGCAGGACACGGTGGACCCGCGGCCCTGACCAGGGTGTGTGGAACCCACTGTGCACACAGGGGCCCCGATGACCAGGGTCCAAGGAAGGAGCCGCCACGAGGGAGAGGGGTCTAGAGCCTCACTGTGCCCACAGCGGCCCCTGGCCACCTGGACGAGGGGCAATGGTGCGCGCTGGTGCCACTCCAGTGAGCACAAGATGCACGCGGATTTCTAAGACAGGGTGCGCGCGCACACACAAAGTAAAACTGCCCTTCAGTAATTCTTTAAATGGCACGTTGAAAACGTCGTGTCTGGGCTATACTCGGTTACGTATAATGCTATGAAAACGTACCTCGCCTCCTCCTTCTGACTAGTCACCTGGCTCCCACGAGGGCATGCGTGTGGCTCGTGTGCCCCCTCACCTACCGCTCCACCTGCGGGAGCGTTTCCAGACCTGACCCTGAGCCTGAGCTCCACGCCTGGGTCCGCAGCTCACGGAAGCCAGTCTGCACAGAGCCAGGACCGGCTGGGACGTCCTGCTGTCCGGGCAGCCGTCCTTCTGCAGGACGGGCGTGGATGTGTCCACAGGAGGACGGGGCACCACGGGGGCTCCAGGGGTGACAAGACCATTTCAGTTGCTTCAATCCAAACTAGCCCACCTGTAACAGGCCGCCCAGCCACCCAAGGAGCCGCTGCAAGTGCTGAGTGCCTGACGCCGGGCGTGTGCGTGGAGGGGCCGTCGTGGAGTGACCCCGGTGGGATGGGGGAACGCGACGACCAAAAGTTCACCACCAGAACTTTTCTCGCCCTCACCAAAGAAAATGCTTTACTGCCACAGAGCAGTCCGGCCTGAGGCCGAGGCCGTGACTGCAAGGGAGGGAAAGCCCAGGGATGGAGGAAGCCCTTCCGAGGGGGCACAGCTGGAAAGGGACTCGCCCGCGCTACCCGAGCGACAAGCGGCAGCACGGCCTCCACCCAGCGGTCTCAAAGGCCAAGGCGAGCCGCGCCCCCAGCCTTCCAACTGTCTCCCACTCCAGCAAGGGATCCTGTTAGCACCGTATCAGTGCCACTGGCGTCACCTCACCCCAGGACCAAGCCAAACGAACGCCTCTCCAGGGGCCTCGAGACCCCACGACCTGGGCCACGCACACGGGAGCATCACTCAGCTATGCAAAGGGGTGAAGCCCTGACACTCACAACAATGTGGACAGACCCTGAGAACACGATGCTCAGTGAGAGAAGCCAGACACAGAAGGACACACAGTGTGTGATTCCATTGATGGGAAACGTCCAGAACAGGCAGATCCACAAACACAGAGTGTCAGGGGCTAGAGCAGGGGACTGCCGGCCCTTTGCGCTGATGGAATGTTCTGGAATTAGAGGTGAAGGCTGCACAGCTCTGTGAATATAGTAAAAGCCATTAAATTGTACACTTCATATGTGTGAGTTCTGTGGTGTGAGAATGCTATCTCGACAAAGCTGTTATTTAAAAAGACACAAAACCCACAAGACCCAGCGCGGCTCCTCCTCCCCTTCTCCCGCCCCTTCACCTGGTGTCTGTCCCAGACCAGGTGTGGGCCCAGCGTGTCCTGCGGCCCCAGCACCTGCTGAGTGGGAGCCTCACTCAGCCTGCAGGGTGAGCACAGAGCAGACGCCAGGGAGCCACCTGCACACCAGGGGAAACGTGAGCCACCACCACCACGGGACGTGCAAATCCTTCCCTAGATATCCCTGCCCCAAGCCCCATGACTCCCGCCATCCCAGTGGGCACCACCCCGTGGTGGTCCCTTCCCCCCTCCCCCCCCCGACCCCCGGGCACACAGCCTGCAGAGACCCCTTCCCCACCCAGGAAAAGACACGTCAGGTTTTTAAAGGACCAGCGTTCTCAGAGGTAACCTCTCTCACACACCGGCTGCCCGTGCACCTGTTGTGAGTCTGATGCGCTTTCCCGACATCGGCCGCGCACCCCATGACTAACTAAGGGGATTCAAACGGAAGCCCCTCAGAGATGAGGAGGCATCGTCATCCAAGGTCAATACTCAGTGAAGCACACAGCCTCCGAACTCCCAACTGCAGCTCACGGGAACCTGTGACTCGGCAGCCCTGCCAGGCGCCCTGGACAGGAAGAGGGCCCGGTCTGAAACAGGGGTGCCGAGGAACAGAGCCCTGGGCTAGGCACCGCGACAGTGGCCGTGGGTGGGGAGAGAGAGTCTGGGAAGGAACAAGAAAGGCGGGCGGTGAGGGAGGTGGTACAGAGCCATGCATGAGCTGCGGATGACCGTGGACAGGCACCCGGCATGTCCTCTGTTAACACCCTTGGGACTGCTCGACGCCACGGGCACGGCAGGAGACCCGGCTGGTGGGAACGGCAGGGACAGCTTGAGGGGACAGAGAAGATGCCTCCAGGCAGCACCCTGAGTGGGAGGAAGGAAACAGGACTGTCATCCCACAGCCAGGGAGAGAAGGCGCACGTACTGGGGAAGAGTGCCAGGACCACGAGAGGAGGACATGGCAGAAAGAAAGAGGGAGGAGAGGGGCTTCCTGGGAGACGTGCGCCGGGCCCGGGACCCAGGGATGCGCAGACACAGCCAGTCCCACCCTACAGCTCCCCGAATCCAAAAAGGACACCAAACACTCTGTATCTTGACTGTATCAATGCCAATGAAATCATTACATCAGTGCGTAGCTTTGTAAGATGCCACCATCAGGAGAAACTGAGTAAAGAGAACGTGGGATGTGTCAGACCTATTTCTGACGGCTGTGCAAGAATCTACGATAATCTCAAAATAAAAAGTTTAATTTAATTAAGGAAAAAAGGACACAGCTCCTAGAAGAAGGCTGGGGGCGGGTCCCCTGCAGCTCCCAGCAGCCTCCTGCCTAGTGAATATCCAAAGGGCCGGCTGGCTGCCTCTGTCTCCTCCCACCAGGAACAGAGCATACAGGCGGCATTTGGATGTTAGGGACCAAGTATGAAAGCTAACAGCCACATGCATACGGAATACCAGGCTTTTCCCGGTGATCCCTTCCTCTTTAAAGAGGCTACTTCACCCACGGAAAGTCCTCAAAGGGTTAACCTGCCTTCCATCTGAGCTCAGATTAGGCAGGACTCACACCAGCAGAGGTCAGATCAGAAAATGTTTTCTGAGTCAGGGGGAGGGATGGCTCACTCAGCCGCCCACTTCAGCTACTACCCACTGTGGAGTGAAGGGCATGACTGCTCAGCGGGTATTCATCAGAGACTCGTGGGCTCTCAGGAGGAAGCCAGAAGCAGGCGGGGACACTCACGCTGGGGCCACTCCACGCCCACAGCCTCAGTGAGTCACGGAGGGGAAGGACCACTGCACGCCCTCGCTGGCTCCTGCCCTGCCATCAGGCAGCCAAAGATACCACCTGCTTCCTCCTGAGCTGAGACCCGGTTTTCCCACCAAAAGGACCATCCTGCTTTAGAAATGCCACCGTGAGCTATAAGTAGATATCTGGGAACTCTCAGTCACAGAAGGAACAAAACTCATCCTGCACCCCGCCCTCCTTTTTGTCAATTGCGCAAAAGCCCATCTTGGAGGCTGGACATTTCCGCGTACAGGCGGTTGTGGCTGTTTGCACTTCCTCTTGCGGGTGCCCCCTCCTCAGAGAAGCCACGCATACCTCCCCCAGGGCAAATCTGGCAGCCCCACTCTCTGGGACCTCAGCTGATCCCATATACGGGGCACTACACCTCAGCTGAACTTCTGTGTTTATAGATCACCTACCGTCCTTAGTTCATAAGTTTTGAGAATAAGAATACTGTCACCCACAGAATGGGAGAAAATATTTGCAAACGAATCAACGGACAAAGGATTAATCTCCAAAATATATAAACACATCACGCAACTCAATACAAAAGAAACAAACAACCCAATCCAAAATGGGCAGAAGACCTAAATAACCATTTCTCTAAAGAAGACATACAGATGGCCAAGAAGCACGTGAAAATCTGCTCAACGTCACCAATTATTAGAGAAATGCAAATCAAAACTACAATGAGTTATCACCTCACACCAGTTAGAAGGGGCATCATCAGAAAATCTACAAACAACAAATGCTGGTGAGGGCGTGGAGAAAAGGAACCCTCTTGCACTGCTGGTGGGAATGTAAACTGATACAGCCACTATGGAGAACAGTATGGAGGTTCTTTAAAAAACCAAAAATAGAATTACCATATGATCCAGCAATCCCACTACTGGGCATATACCCAGAGAAAACCATAATTCAAAAAGACACATGCACCCCAATGTTCACTGCAGCACTATTTACAATAGCCAGGTCATGGAAGCAACCTAAATGCCCATCGACAGACGAATAGAAAAAGAAGTGGTGGTACATATACACAATGGAATATTACTCAGCCATAAAAAGGAACGAAATTGAGTCATTTGTTGAGACGTGGATGCATCTAGAGACTGTCATACAGAGTGAAGTAAGTCAGAAAGAGAAAAACAAATATCATACGTTAACGCATGTATGTGGAACTTAGAAAAATGGTACAGATGAACCGGTTTGCAGGGCAGAAGTTGAGACACAGATGTAGAGAACAAACGTATGGACACCAAGTGGGGAAAGCCACGGGGGTGGGGTGGGGTGGGGATGGTGGTGTGCTGAACTGGGCGAGTCGGATTGACATGTATACACTGATGTGTATAAAACTGATCACTAATAAGAATGTGCTGTATAAAAAAATAAATTAAATTAAATTCAAAAATCAAAAAAAAAAAATACTGTCTACTGTCCTCCGCGCCCCCTGGAACACTCACTCTAAATATCCAGGAGGTGCTTGCAGAATGAATGAATCAATGAACAAACAAGGTCACTCATTTCAAACGTGCGGTCACACGAGTAATCTGACCTTCTAAGAAGTTAAGCTTCTGGAAGGAGCCCATTTTCTTAACGTATTCAGCATCGAGTCATCACAAAATATGAATTCTTATAAAGTAATGCCCCCTCACTTCCCATGAGAAAGCAAAATTCCTCAGCAGGGAAATGGGAGGGTAGCAGACATTACCCGCAAAGCTTTGAGAAGGCTGCGGCTCGCTGAGCACTTCACTAGGGCCCCTGACCGCCTGCCTGGTAGTAGGACAGACACACCAGGAACGGCTGCTGACCGGCAGAAAGAGCGCCCGGCCAGGCAGGCAGCACACCCCGCACCCTGCCAAGCGAGGTCTGGCCAGCAAGGGAAAGACGCTCTCTCCACTTCAGCACCGCCCACCACTAGAAAGCCAGGTCCTGCCAGGGCCTGGACACACAAAGCCTTCCTTACAAGGGTTACAAATCTGTGGCCTTGCTCTGCCTCGAATAAAAGACAGAGACGGGGACAACGTGACCATCTCCAGATGAACTTTCAACTTCGTTTCAAGTGCCTGGGTGCTGGGTCACAGTGCATGTCTAAACTCTTCCAATACTCAAAAATACCAATTTCTAAGATGCAGAAGGGTTGTTAAACATACACTTAGCACAGATCCCAGTCCCACTCCTGAGCATTTTCTCAAGTGAGGTAAAAACCCAAGTTCACATGGAAACCTGCCCTGGGATGTTTACAGCAGCTTTATTCCTGATCCCCTCAAAACTGGAAACATCCCACAAGTCCTGCCACCCGCAGGCGAATGGACAAACGGAACATGGAATACAACACAGCCAGAAAAAGGAGTGGCTTCTCATACCCGCAACAACAGGGATGACGGACTTCCCTGGTGGTCCAGTGGCTAAGACTTTGTGCTCCCAATGCAGGGGGCCCGGGGTCCATCCCTGCTCAGGGAACTAGATCCCGCACGCTGCAACGAAAACATGCTGCACGCGCCAATGAAGATCCCATGTGCCGCAACTAAGACCCGGCACAGCCAAGTAAATAACTAACTAAATCAATGTTTAAAACAACAACAAAAAAAAACAAACGCGGGATGAATCTCGCATAGGTTTTGCTGAGCTAAAGCAGCCAGAATCAAAAAGCTACATGCTGTTGTTCCGTTTATCTGGCTTTCTGGAAAAGCCAAAACCTTAGGGACAGAGAGGAGATTAGAGGCCAAGAAGCTAGAGGCGCGCTGGCGCCAAAGGGCAGCAAATGGCATGACAGGATTGCTCTGCCGCCTGACGGCGATCATCTGTCAAAACTCCTACAGCTGTGCACTACAAGTGCACAGAACTATGCTTCACGGCTACTAAGGATAAACAAATGATTACATTTTGAAAAATGCGCCGGCCAGCCAACCCGTGCATGACAAGTGCAGTAAGAGGGGCGGGGAGGCGAGGCAAGTGCATCAGCTGGACTTCTGAAGGTTCTCCCCACTTTCAGTTTCCCTCCCCTGGGATGTCTCCCCGCCCTGCCCACTGCTCAGGCCGCCCACCAGGGCCACCCGGAGTTACCCAACCGGAAAAGCCAGAGCCCAGGCTCAGCCGCGCCTCCGGGCACAGGAAGGGCAAAAAATAGAAAGCCCCAGTGCGCGGTGGCGGGCTGGAAACCCTCGGACCTCAGATAACTGCGGAGAACCGGGGCCCGGGAGTCAACATCGGCTCCCAGGCGGTCCCAGCGTCCCGACCCCGACCCCGGCCGCGACACACTTTCCACACACTGACACACACGGAGCCCGCGCGAAGGCCGGGTCGCCTGGAGGATGGTCCCCCGCAAGCCGAGCGCACGAAAGGGCGCCCCAAAGGCGCCGGCCCAAGGCGCCCGCTGCGCTTTCCCTCCGGAAGGTGGGCTGCGGGGCCCAAGCGTAAACCCTGAGACAAGGAACACGCGCACCACGCCGCCACGGGGGACGAGAGGCCGGGCGCCCACCTAGCCGGACACCCTGCATTTCTGGAATCACCGGACGCCTGTGTACATTTCCGTCTGGCCTGTCATTTTCCAAAGGCCACTCAAGGTCAGGGGACAGAACGCCTCCTCTCCAAGTGTCCTGCCAGCCCACCCACTCAAGATCAGAGGGATAAAATGCCTAACTAAAACAAAACAAAATAGAAACACAAAAAAACTGGAGAGAGGAAGGAAAGGGTGACCTGAAAAAAAAAAACTAAGCACGTTGACAGCGCTAAGAATAAACTACCAGGAAAAAGAAACCCTACATGTCAGATCCTAAAGTACAGAAGGGCAAGCCCGCCGGCAGTCCAGGCCCGGGGGCACCGGGGTCCCCAGCCCTGCAGAGCCAACCGCAGACCGGCTCAGGCGCTCCTCGGAAGCGCGGGGTCCCCGCGGCCGCGTCTGTGCCCCCCGGCCGGCGCCGGCTCCCCTCTGCCCACCCTGCGCGCGGGGGCTGGAAACTACCGCGGAAGAAACACAGCGGGGCGGGAAGGGGGGCTCCAAAGAGGGTCTGGCGACTCGAGTCGCTCCGTTTCTCGGTGGGCTCAACGTGCGCCGTGGGGGAAGAGGGGCGGGGGTCCGGGAGGAGGGGACGGGCGGCACTTACGTAGACCGGCAGCGGCCACGGGTAGACAGCGGGCTCGGTCCCCAAGAGCGACTCCAGCCTCAGCTCCAGCTTCTCCCTCATGTCTTCGCGCGCGGCCCCCGCACCGCGCTAGTCTGGCGGTTGGGGCAGGGGCGCGGCGCCGCCGGCGGGGGTGGGGCAGACGGGCAGGCGGGAGGCTGAAGGGAGGGGCCTGGCCTGGGCCTCAGCTGCCGCCTCCGCGCTCCCGTCCGTCCCCAGGCTCCCTCTTTGTGCTCACAGGCCCGGGGCCCCCAGCGCTGCTGCGAACTCGGGCCGGCGTGAGGCGAGCACAATGAGCCGGGGGCCAGACTGAAACACTCCCGCCGCGCGCGGCCCGCCTCATGGACTCGCACGCTCTCACGCACGCACGCTACCACGCACGTCCGCACGCACGTCCGCACGTCATCGGCTGCCCCTGGCCACACCCACCGGCCCGAAGTGGGGACCCGGGAAAACCTCTCAGGGCAAGCGGTGGCGGGTTCGACTCCCGATCTCGACGTGTGACACAACTCCCCCCCCGCCCCCCAATAATAAGACTATAATTCCTATTAAATATGACAGCTGGAATCCCGGCTTCTGTTCCCAAAAATGCCGTGTATTTAGCCTATGCTAGGCACCAGACCGCGGACGCTCAGTACTGGCAAAAAAGGAAATGCCCTGCCCTCATAGCACTGCCATTTTAATTGGAATAGTAGTGACAATAGTCAAGGGAGAAAATAAAGTGTCATCATCGCCACGGGGATGGTTAATCTCATGTGCGCACTGCGTGGGGCCCCGGCAACCACAAACATTATTCCAGATGTGGCCAGGAAGGTATTTTTCAGAAGAGATTAACACTGAAATGGGTCCACTTTGCGTAAAGGAGATTGTCAATGCCGCGGCGTGGGTGGGCCTCGTCCATCAGTTGAAGGACTGGAGAGAAAAATGAGGTGCCCTAGAAAGAGGGAAGTGTTCCTCCAATGGACTTGGGACATCAGCTCTTCCCTGTGTCTCCAGCCCAGAGTCCTGCCCTGACTTGCCTGCCTCACGGTCACATGAGTCAACTCCTTAAAACGAAACTATATATGTAAAAATATTGAATATATACAAGCCTATTAATTTGTATATGTGTGTATACACATATATATATGTATACACATGTTTATATGTGCATGCGTTTGTAGTATATGTGTAAGTACTATATACAGTGTACATACAAGCCTATATATTTGTGTGTATGTATTGTATACATGTATGTGTATATATATATAGTATACATATTATAAAGGTGAACATGCTGTATATATACACACCCATATATTGATATATGGGTGTGTATATGTACAGTATATGTACACCGTATGTATGTATGTATACAGTGTATATTTATATATCGGTGTGTATATATGCTGTATACCTGTATGTGTATATGTTGTATAGGTATTATATGTATGTATGTATATGCTATATATATATACACACTTGCGTATGTATTTATATGTGTATGTACATGCACATATTTACAAATAGGTGTGTATGTGTGTGTATACATTGTATATATGTATCATATATGTTATGTGTATGTATATATACGACGAATTTATATATGCAGTACATATATATTTTTATTCTACATGCTTTTATATGTAGGTGTATATGTGTGTCTATATGTATGTACGTGTATGTATTGCATATATTATGTGTATGTATGTATACTGTATATATACACACCTAAATATCTTTGTATGTGTGTATATATGTATGATATAGACGTACCTAGGTGTGTATGTTGCATATGTTATACGTATGTGTACATACTGTATATATACAAACTGTGCATTTCATGTGTGTATGTATAGTGTACATGTATGTCTGTTGTATATATTATGTGTATATGTGTGTATACATACTGTATATATACAAACTATGCATTATATATATGTGTGTATACATGTATTTGCGTATTGTATATACTATATGTGTATATGTCTGTATGCGTACTGTATATATACACAGCTGTATATTTTTGTATGCGTGTACATATGTACGTGTGTGTGTATATACACACATCCCCTATGGATTCTGTTTGTCTGGAGAACCCTCACTGATACGGACACTTATGACAATTGAGCACCTGCTCTTTGCCAGCCAGGGAGCCAAACGCTTGTCCTTTCTGTGTCTCCCTTAAGTGTCACAGGTCCCGGGAGGGAAGGTGATGCCGCTCCTACCAGTTGAGGTGCCTCAGGGTCAGAGAGGTGCACAGGGCGGGGGGCTGGAGCCTGGTGGAGCCCAGGTGGAGTTCTAGCAGCAGTACAGCCTAGCAGTCTCACTTCCCCCGGTGCCTCTCACAAAGACGCCAAGGGAGAGACGGGGTCTGAAGGAGGGGATGAGGAAGCTTCCATGGGTCTGCAAGCCCATACCAAGGCTGACTCGTCAAGGGTGTTAGAGGTCAGGACTCTGGTTACCCTGGGGATGGGGTTACACAGAGCCATTCCCATTCTGAAAAAGTATCCATTCTGCTCTTGTTTGTATGTTTACCCCCCTCCCCCAAATCTTTTAAAAACAGATTCTCTTGGTTGCTGGGAGCACACACGGGGAAGTTGTGTGTGAGGGGGTGTGATCCAGGGGACAGGGAGGATAAGCCCCCCACTCGTAGGGCCAGGAGTGGCTCAGCTTTGTGAGCTAAGGATGGCCCGCGAGGTCCCAGAGAGAAGGGTCTCTGCTTCGTCCCTGCTCCGTGCACGCCATTCCCAGCCTGAGAAGTCCAGAGGCCCGACCCCCGCACACACACACCAGGGAGGAGAGCCAGTCACCCTGGCTCCCAGGCTCCGGCTCCAAGGCTCCCGGCACTAGGAGCTATTTTCAGCTTTCATGCCCTAGGACAAGGCCAGAGCTAGTGTCTCCGGAAACTCTGTCTGTCTCTCGCCCGCCCGCCATCCCTCCCTCCCTCCCCCGCCTCTTCCCCTCCCGCTCCAGCTGTCCTGCCCTCCACCCTGCATTTCTACACAAGATGGCTCACAGACAGCTGCTCCCCGTGCCCACCCGCCACCATTCGATGGATGTCAAAGCAAGCCCTGGGGACTTCCCTGGAGGTCCAGCGATTAAGACTCTGAGCTTCCACTGCAAGGGGTGCGGGTTCGATCCCTGGTCAGGGAAATAAGATCCCACATGCCGCCCGGCACGGCCAAAGAAATAAATGAATAAAAAATAAAGTTATAGTGATGAAACAGCCCTAGTGGTGCAAGGATGGGACGTATAGCTCTATGGTAGAGAATAAAGGTCCAGAAACAGATAGATGAGAACTTGATATGACAGAAAGTGGGGAAATTAAGGAGTTTTCAATAAATGGCATTAGGACAATTGCATATCCATGTGGGAAAAAGTAAATCAGAAAAAAAGAATAAAAGCAAGCCCTGGTCAGGTGTGACCTTGGGCCCAGGGCCATTGGCACACGTTGTCGTGTGGGATGTTCTTCCTTAGACTCCTCCCTCCCTCCTGTGTCACTGTCACTTCCTCCAGAACCTTCCTGGACTCCCCTACACAAGCCCGGGGTGTGCCCTCACCCACCCACCCTGGATCACCGGAATTCCAATCCTGGCCCACCCTTCCTCGCCAGGTAAAGAACTGTGCCTGGTCAATAAGACCGTAGAGGTCCTTGGCCATTGCTATTGCAGTTGGAATTGTTACTGTGTTTACACAGGGTGACCAACACCCGCCCCCAGTTTGCCCAGGACCGCTCAGGTTTGAGCGCTGGAACTGTGGGGAAACCCTCATTTCTGGGGAACCCCAGAAGGCTGGCCAGCCTATTTAGGATGGATCTTTCACTTGATATCCCAACCCCCGAGAGCCAGAAAGGGAATCTCCCCCCTCCTTCCATGGTAACCTTCATTCATTCATCCACTCATCCCTTTATTCAACTCCTTTATTCAGCAAGTATTTATGAAGCATCTACTACATAGCAGACACTCTTCTAGGTGCTGGGGACAGTAAACTGAGGTGGTGTGATTTATTACATGGGGATGATGTCTCGGAGACCACTGCAGGGCATGGGAGGTGGGAGAGGGAAGGGGCAGTTCTAAACGCAGGCTCTGACGGGATTGGGGTAGACCTTGCCCTAAGCCAGGCTGGTTGCTTCAACACAGCTGTCCTCACCCAGGGCCATCCTGCTTCCGCCTCACCCAGTTCTTCGGTGATGTCTGGGGAAAATCTGTGGTTGTCACAACTGGGGGGGAGGGGCCCCTGGAATCAAATGGGTGGGGACAGGGATGCTGCTGAACCCCACACAGTGCCCAGGAGGGGCCCCCAGCAGAGAATGACCCGCCCCAAATAACCCCAGTGCCATGGGGGAGACCCTGCACTAATATTATTCAGACCCACTGGTGCCCCTAGATTCCTGCACAGCCAGGGACTCTAACCGGGTCACCTCTGTATCCCGAGGTGACCTAGAGTGGGGCAGCCAGGAGGGCTGAGTATCAGGGATGAGATGACAAATCTCTGTGCCCACTCTCCCCGCCGCACCCCAGGGTCGATGGCCTCCATCTCCTCCCTGTGCAGATAGCTTTTCCCTGAGCCATTTCTTCTTGTCAAGGTCCCTGTCGCAGGTTGGGTTCCCCGAAGACGACATTGAGAGCAAGGATTGGAGTGTAGGTGGTTGACGTGAGACGTGCAGAGAACAGATACAGCTGCCATAGGGTCCCGCAATTCCACTCCTGGGCATAGATCTGGAGAAAACTCTAATTCAAAAATATATATACACCCCTGGGATTTCCCTGGTGGTCTAGTGGTTAAGACTCTGTGCTTCCGGTGCAGGGAGCATGGGTTCCATCTCTGGCCAGGGAACTAAGATCCCACATGCTGTGTGACAAAAAAATAAAGAAAGAAAGAGAGAAAGAAAGAAAGAAAAAGAAAGAAAGAAAGAAAAAGAAAGAAAGAAAGAAAAGATACATGCACCCCAATGTTCATTGCATCACTATTTATAATAGGCAAGATGTGGAAGCTACCTAAATGTCCACTGATGGATGAATGGATAAAGAAGATGTGGTACGTATATACAATGGAATATCTTCAGCCATAAAAAGAATGAAATAATGCTATTTGCAGCAACGTCGTGGATGGACCTAGAGATTATCATACTAAGTGAAGTAAGTCAGAAGAGAAAGACAAATATATGATCTCTCTTATATGTGAAATCTAAAATACGACACAAATGAACTTGTCTACGAAACAAAAACAGACTCACAGACATAGAGAACAGACTTGTGGTCGCCAAGGGGGAGAAAGAGTGAGGGAGGGTTGGATTGGGAGTTTGGGGTTAGCAGACGCAAACTATTAAATATAGGATGGATAAGCTACAAGGCCCTACTGTCTAGCACAGGGAACTATATTCAATATCCTGTGATAAGCCATAATGGAAAAGAAAAAGAGTTTTATTTATAGGTTCCATCCCTAACTGAGCTGGCCCATCCCCTCCCATGGTTCTAAGTGCAGCCCGAGGCTGCAGACTTCCCACCATGGTCTTCAGCTCCAGAGCAAGCCACCTGCAAACCAGCCACATCTTCCCAGGGGCTGGCAACTCTCCTTTGCTACTGATTCCAAGACACATCCAGATAGCACAAATGTGACCATGAAAACAAACTCAGGCATGTTCAAATCAGGGAAATAACATTCTTATCTCTGTTTAGTAGTTGCTTAATTTTAGAATAGCTTAGAGTTACAAAGAAGTTGCAAAGATCTGTACAGAGTGTACAGAGTGCTGTGGACCCCCCGACCCAGTACCCCTATTTCCAACACGTTAGTACTTTAGTACGTTAGTACGACATGCTTATCCAACTAAGGAACCGAGATGGATACGTTATTATTAACTAAAGTCCACACTTCATTAGAATTTCCCTAGCTTTCCCCTAACATCCTTTTTCTGTCCCAGTCTCCTCTGGGCTGTGACATTTCTCAGACGTCCCTGGGTTTTGATACCTTGAAAGTTTTGAGGACTGGTCAGGTATTTTGTCCCTCAATTTGTTTTGTCTGTTGGTTTTCTGATTTTTTCTTATGGTTGGGCTGGAGTTATGGGGTTTGGGGCGGAAGATCCAGACACAGATAAAAATGTCATTCTCCTCAGGTCAATCATCAAGGATACACACCATCAAGGATACACACATCAAGGATACACACCATCAACGGGGCTTGTGACAAACAATTTTACCCTTGATCACCTGGCCAGTATCGTCTTTTTTTTTTTTTTTTGCTGCGTTGGGTCTTCGTTGCTGCACACGGGCTTTCTCTAGTTGCGGCGAGCAGGGGCTCCTCTTTGTTGCGGGCACGTGCTTCTCATTACAGTGGCTTCTTTTGTTTCGGAGCACGGGCTCTAGATGTGTGGGCTTCTGTAGTTGTGGCATGGGGGCTCAGTAGTTGTGGCTCCCAGGATCTAGAGCGCAGGCTCAATAGTTGTGGCCCACGGCTTAGTTGATCTGCGGCACATGGGATCTTCCCGGACCAGGGCTCGAACCAGTGTCTGCTGCATTGGCAGGTGGATCCTTTTTTTTTTTTCCTTTGTTCCTTTTGGAACCAAAACTTTAATCCCAAGGATTCTCACAAAACATATTACAAATGACAGCATGAAAAAAAATATTGCACAGTAACTCAAAGTTCAGCTCTACAATATACTCTTAATCTGGCAGGACACTGGTACCTTGATAATCTCAACTTCCTAAAAACATTACAAAGAGCTATGTATTCATGTACAGCAATCACAGAGGGGACTTATGACCTAACTCAAAGGTAAACTAACTTCCTTGAAAATTCTTAGATTCTAAACTCACTGGACAACCTCTTGTCCAGTGTGAAGACTAGTGGAATTCTTAAACCTCTAATCTAGGGTAAAGGTGCGGCTTTCATTTCTACCTGCTGGCTTGTGTTCACAGCACCTTTTAAAGACTGCTTGCTTAACTACAGCTGCATACCATATCCCAGCTACAGAAAGTCTTTTCAATGTTTGCCAGTGTTGTTTCCATAATAATAAACATCACACTTTAGGTGGGCAGGAGTTAGAGTTTTATTATCAGTCTAGGCAAGACCAAAAATTCAAAGCAAATTCAATTTTGCTTACGAGAACATTGTAAAGAAACAATTCATCATATTACATGCCTCATATGACCCATTTCAAACCATAGAGAATGACACCTTTATGTGTCACTGTCCCAAGAGACAAACAAATGTGAACAGCTAAAACATTTAAAAAGTGCATCAAGCTTCAGAAGTCTCAAACGAAACTTGAATTTTCTGTACATACTCCTGTCAAATGAAGTTATTTCCTGTGCACCACTCCTCTTGCAAAGTGGTCTATTTCCTTTCATTTGACCTGGATCGGCTAGGAGACCTAGAGAAAGATCGGGACGGCTTGTGATTTCTCTCCTGGGACAGTGATCTCTCTCTTCTCCTATATCTAGAAAGGGACCTGCTCCAGCTGCGGGAGAAGCTTCTCCGTCTTGGAGATCTGTGATGAGGGGGAGGACTCCTCCTCCGATAATCATCTCGAGGGCGACGACCCCAAGAAGGAGGCGGCCACGATTTCGACTTCTCCTTTCCCCATTCGACAGGTCCACTCTTACTCGGCAGCCACAGAGCGTTCTCCGGTCTAGTTCTCAGACAGCATCCGCTGCATCTCGGGGATCTTCATTTTCAACAAGAGCGAAGCCGGGAGGGTTTTTAGCAACCCACACACTTCGCAGTGGTCCATAATATCCTAAAGCTCGTTCGAATTCAGTCTTGTTACCACTGTTTCCAAGATTCCTTACATAAACGTTACAGTCCAACGGACAGGAATCCCGATGCAAGACCCTCCTGGCTCCTGGGTTTCATGGGCCACAGGGTGATCCCGGGCCTCTAGAATCTCGCAGCTGAATCGGCTCGCACAAGCTGTCCTGTGGGGATGCTTTTCCCCCTATGTGTCCAGCCCGGGGCCCTGCTGTCTAGGCCCGACCTCCAGGGTGACAGGGTGAACCCCAGGTCCCAGGAGCAAACACTCAGAGCCCTGGTGACCAGACTCAGGGGGCTGGGGCAGCAGCTGGACATGTGTGGCCACCCTGGTGGTGTTTGGCCCCATCTGCAGTTCCAGTTCCAGCTGAGAAACAGTCTTGCTGTGTTATTTTCTCCTGGTTGTGTAAGGATCCCCGGTGTCATTTGACAGAAATGTAGATGGTGTGTTCTTTCTCTCCTTTCTCCCTGCTTCCTCTCGACCCTCTCACCCTCCCTCTCCCTCTCTCCCTTCCTCTCTCTCTTCCCTCTCCCTCTTTCCTCTGCGTCTCTCTTTCCCTCTCTCCCTCCTCCCTCTCCCCCTCCCCGTCCCTCTCCCCGTCCCTCTCCCCGTCCCTCTCCCAACTCCCTCTCCACCTCCGTCTCCCCCTCGCTCTCCCCCATCCCTCTCCCTCTCCCCTCCTCCTCCCTCTACCTCCTCCCTCTCCCCCGTCTCTCTCCCGCCTCCCCCCTCCCTCTTCCCGCCTCCCCCATCCCTCTTCCCTCTCCCTCTCTCCCTTCCTCTCTCCCTGTCCCTGTTTCCCTGTTCCGCACGCTCTCCCTCTACCTCTTTCCCTCTCCCTCTCCCTCCACCTCCTTCCCTCTCTGGAGAGGGAAGGAGGTGGAGGGAGAGGGAAAGAGAGCAGGAGAGGGAGGGGGGAGAGGGAGAGAGAGGGGGGAGGGGGGAGAGGGAGAGAGGGATAGAGGGAGGGAGCGAAAGACGTCTCTCCCTCCCTCTCTCCTTCCCTCCCTCCATCCCTCTCTCCCTCCCTCCCTCCATCCCTCTCTCCCTCCCTCCCTCTATCCCCCTCTCCTCCCTCTCCCTCTCCCTCCCTCTCTCCCTCTCCCTCCCTCTCTCCCTCTCCCTCCCTCTCTCCCTCTCCCTCCCTCTCCCTCTCCCTCCAACTCTCCCGCTGCCTCCGTCTCTCCATCTCCCTCACTCCCTCCCAGAGAGGGAGAGATGGAAAGGCAGAGACAAGGGAGAGGGAGAGAGGGAGAGGGAGAGATGGAGGGAGAGGGAGAGGAAGGGAGAGGAAGAGAGGGAGAGAGATATGGAGAGGAGGGGGGGGGAGAGGGAGAGGGAAAGAGGTCTCTTCCTCCCCCCCCTCCCTCTGTCCTCCTTATCTCCCTCTCCCTCCGTCTCTCCCTGTCCCTGTTTCCCTGTTCCGCTTTCCCTCTCCCTCTTTCCCTCTCCCTCTCCCTCCACCTCCTTCCCTCTCCAGAGAGGGAAGGAGGTGGAGGGAGAGGGAGAGAGAGCAGGAGAGAGGGGGGGAGAGGGAGAGAGAGGGGGGAAAGGGAGAGAGGGATAGAGGGAGGGAGCGAAGACGTCTCTCCCTCTCTCCCTCTACACCTCTCTCCCTCCCTCTCTCCTTCTCCTCCCTCTCCCTCTCCCACCAACTCTCCCTCTCCCTCCATGTCTCCATCTCCCTCACTCCTTCCCAGATAGGGAGAGATGGAGGGAGAGGCAGAGATAAGGGAGAGGGAGAGAGGGAGAGGGAGAGATGGAGGGAGAGGGAGAGAGGAGGAGAGAGAGGGACAGAGGGAGAGAGAGATAAGAGAGGGAGAGAGAGAGGGAGAGCGGGAGAGGGAAAATGGTCTCTTCTTCCCTCCCCCTCCCTCTCTCCTCCGTCTCTCCCTCTCCTTCCCTCACCCTTTCCCTTCCTCTCTCCCTCTCCCTCCCTCTGTCACTCCCTCTCCCTCCATCTCTCCCTCGCCCTCACTCCCTCTCAGAGAGGGAGAGATGGAGGGAGAGGCAGAGACAAGGGAGAGGGAGAGAGGGAGAGGGAGACTGCAACAGGGAAACAGGGACAGGGAGAGAGAGAGGGAGAGGGAGAGAGGGAGAGAAGGAGGAGAGAGGGAGAGGGAGGGAGGAAGAGACCTCTTTCCCTCTCCCTCTCTCCCCCTCTCTCTCCCTCTCTCCCTTTCTCTCTCACTCTCACTCTCCCTCCCTCTCCCTCTCTCTCTCCCTCTCTCCCTTTCTCTCTCCCTCTCCCTCCCTCTCCCTCTCCCTCTCCCTCCCCCTCTCTCCCTCTGCCTTACCTCTGCCTCTCTGGAAGGGAGTGAGGGAGATGGAGAGACGGAGGGAGAGGGAGAGTTGGAGCGAGAGGGAGAGGGAGAAGGAGGGAGGGAGAGGGAGGGAGAGGGAGAGAGGGAGGGAGAGAGGGAGGGAGGGAGAAACGTCTTTCGCTCCCTCCCTCTATCAGTCTCCCCTCTCCACCCTCTCTCTCCCTCTCCCCCTCCCTCTCCATCTCTCTCTCCCTCTCCCCCCTCCCTCTCCATCTCTCTCTCCCTCTCCCTCCACCTCCTTCCCTCTCTGGAGAGGGAAGGAGGTGGAGGGAGAGGGAGAGGGAAAGAGGTAGAGCTAGAGCGTGTGGAACAGGGAAACAGGGACAGGGAGAGAGGAGGGGAGAGAGGAGGGGAGAGGGGGAGAGGGAGAGAGAAAGGGGGAGAGGGAGAGGGGGAGGGAAAGAGGGAGAGAGAGAGAGGGACAGGGAAAGAGGGACAGGGAGAGAGGGAGGGAGAGAGGCAGAGGGAGAGATGGAGGGAGAGGGAGAGTGAGAGGCAGCGAGGTAGAGGGAGAGAAGGAGAAACGGGGAGAGAGAGAGAGGGAGAGCTGTAGAAGTGCTGAGGAGGCGGGCTCCCTCCCCCTCCCACTCCCATCCTCTCCCTACTGCTTTCTCTTTTTTCTGCTTCAACAAACACCAGGCGCCTTTTAGATCAGCCCTGAAGTCAACGTTGATGCTTGGAGAGCCTGACCTCCCCGCTGACTTCCAGCCCAGGACCGCCGCTGGGAGATGAAGTCTGCGGGGCCCTGGGCACAGGCTGCACAGGCACCTCCTCTGATGCCCAATCTCTCCTCGTTTACGAGGCAGCCGACACTCCCCTCCCTGACTCCCCAAGATTTGGGGCCTTTTTAATATGTGTCGATAATGCCATGAGCTACTATTTAACTCTTCCACGAGGACCCATCTCCCAAAATGCAGTGGTTTTCAGCCTTGGCTGCACTAGAGAACCCCCAGGGAAGGGAGAGACGTCTCTCCCTCCCTCTCTCTTTCTCTCCCTCTGTACTTCTGTCTACCTCTCTCCCTCTCCCTCTCCCTCTGGGGTGATGCCCGATGAGCTCAGAATCGCAGATGGCCCCCCCCATCCCCTCTCTGTGGCTTGCATGGGGGATGCACCTTCTCACTGTGGCCCGGGCATGGCCCTGACATTCAGACATCGGGTCCTGCATGGACACTTGTGTTTGTTCCATAGCGCATGTGGCTGCAGTCTGTGCTTCTGTGGATGGGGGCTCTGCATGAGCCCTTCATCTTCCCCGCAGACACCACTGGTGCTCGCTCGGCCTCGCGGGTGATGCGGGGGGCACGGGGGACAGTCTTGTGTCCCCACCTTCTTGGGCTACAGACAGGCCACGCTGGTCCTGTGGTGACTGGGGGCTCCCAGGAGAACCCCACTGCAGACCGGAGAGGTGGCCCCAGAGAAGGTGGCGTACGCCTGGGGCCGGGCCTCATCAGTGAGCCACGGGCCACCTGCAGCAACAGGTGTCTCACCGTCCAGGGGCTGGGTGTTTGGGCGCCGTGGGGTTGAGCTACTGTCTGCACGGAGGCCGTGTTTGTCTTCTTGAGCCCGGGGAGGCCCCTTGGTGGCTCCTGGAGAGCCTGGCCGCATTTCTTCCTGCCCTTGGCCTTAGAGCCCATCACGTTCATGCCGTTTCCGGCTCCAAAAGGACCTGTGTTAATAAAGACCACGTGTTAGGACAGCACCAAAGTGTCTAGAAATCCGGGCCAGGAGGAGGAGGGAGGGGGATTTGCTGTGCCCGCCAGTGGCCTGGGAGCCCTGCCCGCCTGCAGAGACCTGGCCCGGGGCCCGCGGGGAGGGCGTGGCCCTCGGTCCCCAGCGCCTTCCGTCTCTGGGTTCCAGGAGAACTGCGTGATCCTCAGGGAGCTGGTGAGGCTGCAGGCCCTGAAGTCCCGCCTGCTGGGGTTCCGCACGCATGCCGACTCCGTGCTGGAGATGAACATGGACAAGACCAGCCAGGTGGTGGCCACTGTCCTAGGTAACACCGCCTCCCCCTGAGTCCCAGTGGGGACGGGGTCAGGCGGACCTTGACCGGACGTGGTGCTGCCTGAGACCCCACTGTGTCAGCCCTTGGGGGTCACCTTCCCAGACCCTTCATTCTGCCTCGAGAGGTGCGGGGTCGGGGGTGGCTGGGGGGCTGCCCCAGGGACGTAGCCGAGCCTCTCCCCTCCGCCCGCAGGTGAGCTGGCCCAGAAGCTGAAGCCCCTCGGGGAGCAGGAGCGGCCGTGATCCTGGAGCTAAAGGAGGCCGAGTGCCAGAGGCGGGGCCTGCACTTTGACGGCCCCATCAATGCCTGGGACCTGCGCTACTACATGAACCAGGGGGAGGAGATGCGCTACCACGTGGACCAGTACCTGCTCAATGAGTCCTTCCCCATGCAGGCGCTCACACGCGGGCCGGTGGGCATCTCCCAGGAGCTGCTGGGGCTGACCTTCGACCTGGAGGAGGGCACCAACATGTGTCACGAAGATGTGAGGCTCTAAACGGTCTGGGACGCGGCCTCGGGTAAGGTCATCCATCGGCAAGTTCTACCTGATCTCTATCCTCGGTGCGTGCGTGGGGGAACCTGTCGGCCGTGGGCCGGGGCTCCTCTGTGCAAGTGGGGCCCCATCCACGTCCCTCCACAGGGTGGGGAAGTCCGGGCACGCGGCCTGCTTCGGCCTGCAGCCGGCCTGCCTACAGCACGATGGGAGCTGTCAGATCGCCATCGCGGCCATGGTGGCCAACGTCACCAAGCCTACGCCCAACCTGCCCTCCCTGCTGCAGCATGATGAGCGGGAGACCAACTTCCACGACGTCGGGCACGCGATGCACCAGCTCTGCTCCCAGGCGCAGGGCTGCAGGCAGGGGGCGGGGAGGGCCCGGGCATGTGTGGTCCTCAGGCAGGCCCTCGCCATGGGATTCTTTCACTGACATCACCCCGCACGTGGTGACGCCCTCGGTGTCAGCTTCCATCATCAAACCCCAGGCACTGGGCGCGTAAATAACGGAAATGGAAGCCCTCAAGGCTCTAGAGGCTGGAAGACCCAGATCAAGGAGTCAGGGCTGGTTCCCTGCATGTTAAATACGTGTACTCAAAAGTTGCCTTGAAAAAAGACAAAAGAAAAGAAAGGAACGTTGCCTGCAAGTCTGCTGACAGCCGGTGACGAGAACCAGAGGGAAGGCTCTGGGGCCGGGGGCGCAGTGCCCTGTGAGCTCGGGGGCTGCTGCCAGTCTCCGTGGAGGCTCAGCAAGTCCCAGTGACTTCCCCACGTGGGGGGCGCCAGCTGAGCGTCTGGGCCCAGGACCCACTGCTCGTTCAGTCTTCCTGTGGTCTGCCCTTCAGCCTGAGAGCGATGCTCTCACAGGCTGCACCGGGGCGTGTGGGGACAGTTTACTGAGCTGTACAGACGTCACTACTGCTTTGGACCATTTCTGTCACCCCGAAAATGTCCCTCACGCCCTTAGCTATCACTCCGTCCCCTCGCCATCCCCTGACAACCAGGAACCCACTCGCTGACTCTGTGGATCTACCTGCTCTGGATGTTTCTCCTCAGTGGGGTCACGCCCTGTGTGTCCTTCTGTGTATGACTTCTCTCGCTGAGCATCGTGTTCTCAGGGTGTATCGATGTGGCAGCGAGCGTCAGGGCTTCACCGCATTGCGTGGCTGAGGGACGTAAAGAAGACAAGAGAAAAGAAAAGAACGTTGCATGCAAGTCTGGTGACAGCCGGTGATGAGAACCAGAGGGAAGGCTCTGGGGCCGGGGGCGCCGTGCCCTGTGAGGCCCTGGCGCTGCTGCCAGTCTTGGTGGGGCACGGGCAGCACCGTCCCTCAGGAGCTGCTGGACAAGCTCGTCAAGTCCCGGGAGGCCAACCCAGATGCGGCCGGACCGAGGGAAGGGAAGGGGGCTTCCGGTCTGCCCGGCTGGAAAGCGCGGCCTGGACACGGTGCCAGCCCCCCGTCTCCTTCCTCCCGCCCCCCAGGCCTCTTCAACCTGTGCCAGATCGTCCTGGCCAAGGTGGTTCAGGCCCTACACACGCAGGCGTCCGCGGACCCGGCCCTGGAGAATGCCCGCCTCTGCCAGGAGATATTGGGGTTCCCAGCCATGCCAGGTAGCCAAGCGCGCGCCGGGCCCACCTTAGCGGTTGGTTGGCGGCTACTGCCCAGGTCAAGAGGATCGTCTGGTGGTGTGTGAATGGGGACCGACTGACGGGCTCCGGCCAAGGCCCGCTGACCTCTGGCCTCTTCCTGCCACGGTTCCTTGGCTGGTCCCTCCAGCTATGGCCCGCGGAGTCCAAGGGTGGGGTGGGAGGCTCCGCACATGCTTTCTAGAGAGCCTGGAAGAGGCAGGAGAGGGCTTCATACCCCGGACAGAAGGCATCGGCGAGGTTTACCCATGCGTGTCGGTGCAGACACGCGGTTCACTCCCTCGTGAGCGCTTTAACCAGCGATCTCCCCGTGGTGGAGGGCGAGCCCTGACTCATCTCTCGCTGCCGAGGCTGCGTGTGAACCCTCGTGAGCTTCAGCAGAAAGTTGGCAAAGATTTATTTGTGTCCCTGCACTGAACTGCCAGCAAGGTCCCCGTTTTCTACAAGTGTTGGGCCAATACTCTCTCTAGTGGCAGGGGACTCAGACAAGGCTGCTTTGAGGCCCCCACCCCCGCTCTGGGGCAGGGGCACTGAGTGGCCAGGCGGCCGAGCAGGAGCCCCTCCGCGTGTGTCCCAGTGACCCATCTGCCTGCGACCTTCGGCCGCCTGGCAGGAAGCTACGACACCCAGTCCTATGGTCAGTCATTCCTGCAAGAAACACTGGAACCAGTTTCTGCCAACCCACCTAAAAAAACGACTTAAAAGGCAACGTGGTGTCACAGGAAGGGCTTGTTTCTGTGTTTCTTTGTTTTTAGTTCATTAGGCCTCACTTAAAATTCGGATTCCACAATGCACTTGCTTTGGGATCTTGAACAACACTCATAACCTCTGCAAGTTTCAGTATAGTAAGTTTATGTGATTACCTTCATCTGTAATATCCCTGTGTTGCAAGCTTAATTAATTCAGATTAATTCATCTTAATCTTAATCTCAAGTTCAGATCAAAGACTAGTTCCTCTGTGACTTCTCGTCTGAACTGATTCAAAAGCCTCCTCTCCCGTCCTCATTTGGCTTCTCTTCTCTTCTCTTCTGGAATCTCATAAGAACTTCTATGACCTCTTTGGTTTTTTGTTGTTGCTGTTGTCTGATTGTTTGTTTTTTAACTGAAATATAGTTGATTTACAATGTCGTGTCTGTTTCAGGTGTACAGCACAGTGATTCCGTTTTCAGATTCTTTTCCCTTATAAGTTATTACAAAATATTGAGTACAGTTCCCTGTGCCATAGAGGAGATCCTTGTTGTAGCAATTCTATGCCTTCTTTGAATGACCGTAGCACTTGTTGTCTGTATCATTTTTATGTCTGTTGTGGCTTTGTGACTGAAAATGAAAATTTTCTATTTGTTCATGTCCTGGCCCTTCCTTAAAAATGTGTTCATTTACCTATTTCATATTTATTGACTACATCTTAGACACCGTGTTAGCTGCTTGTTCTAGATGTTAGTAAAACATAGACCTTCCTGCTCAAAGGGTCACAGTATTTGTGGGAAAACAAAAAAACGAACAACTTACGTCTCAAATAGCTTTGTACTTCCCAAAGAGAGCACACCTCGTAGGTACAATAAATATATGTATTATACATAAATGTATAAATAGTTAATGGCATTAAAAACTTGAGATAACTGCTCTTCTATTCTGAGGAAATGATGATAATATCTCACCAGGAGCTCAACACCACTCTGAGAATGAGGGCTTAACCCCCGACCTGGCTCACTGCATCGCTTTCTTATATGAAAATAGACAAGTCTGTACATGCTCTCTACAAAAAGGCTTATCTGGCATGAATTTCAGATAGCAAGAAGAAAAATTCAAGAGGTTCAGAGAAGCATCCAGAAGCTCAGATGATTGTCTGGCACTAACACAACTTGCTTGACAGGAAAATAGAGCTGTAAATCTCACAAAATTAGATGATCTTCTAAGAATTTCAAAACCGCCTATTAATTAGAAATCCTAGAAGAACCGCTTCTTTTAAAGCATACTGATAATATGCTTTACAGCTTAATATTCAGAAGCCTATGTTTTGGCTAAGTGAGCTTCAGGAATGAAGGAAACTTGTGGTTCAGTTCCATCTACTCTGGAACCTCTGGTCAAAACACCTACTTCTGTGCTCAGCCATCTTATCATCTGTAAAATGGAGGCAACTCTAAGAAAACATAGTTACAGAGATGTTGCACAGCTTCCTGTGTCACTGTCTTCATTTGTTTCAGAAAACCAATAACGTCTAAGCTACTACTGCAAAGAGTGCAGTGTTACTTGGGGTCATCTAGTGCAGCTCTGTCAAAGTAAAGAAAAGGAAAGGGGCCTAGAATAACTATAATTTTCCCAAGAGGACACTATTATTTGATGGCAAATCTGAGTCAAGAACCCTGATCTCTTTGATGCCATTCCATTGTTCTTTCGTTGGGTTCTCAACAACCCAGAGAAAGAAAGAGAAATAAAACTCCTATGTGCCGTGTCACTGGTACAGGACGTGGCAAGATTGGAATTGGAGAACTACATATTAACAGGTATTTGGGAAATTCTTCAAACTAATTAAGATATATACCAGGTACATAAAAAACAGTTATGTTTTCCCAAGATGATTCTGTGGAATGAACAGAACTGGTAACTGAAGGTGCCTGTGTGCTGCAGTTCCAAACAGGATGGGTGAATGCTTGTTTTCTGGCACCTTTAAGACTCCACCCCAATATACACATTAAAATAAAATTAACATTTCAACTGGGTCATATTTTATTCTGCATGCTCTTGTAAGTCAGCAAAATAGTCCATATATCATTTAAGTTGTCACTCACTTTCTTTTCTTTTCTTTTCTTTTTTTTGCGGTACACGGGCCTCTCACTGCTGTGGCCTCTCCCGTTGCGGAGCACAGGCTCCGGACGCGCAGGCTCAGCGGCCATGGCTCATGGGCCTAGCCGCTCCACGGCATGTGGGATCTTCCCAGACCGGGGGCACGAACCCGTGTCCCCTGCATCGGCAGGCGGACTCTCAACCACTGAGCCACCAGGGAAGCCCGTCACTCACTTTTTAACTTGAGTTTTAATTTCTAAAAGTCTTTCCAGACACAAAACAGAGGTGGGAAAATGGTATATGGGAAGCTGCAGAGATGAAATAAGCTTACTTCATTCGGCATAAAGATGAATACCCAAAAACTTCTGCATAGCTGGAAGTGTCCAAATCTACTATCTTTGTTTTGTAGTCAAGGCTTCCGGAAAAATATGCTAACAGATTCCTAATTACCCAAATGCCCCATATCTGTTTCAGTAAGTATCATTATATATTATGGAAATTTTTCTCAGTGACAGAGAAAGACATCCTGGCCGAGCATGCCCCTGCCCATGACACAGAGATGATGGTCTCAAGCTACCTTGAAGGCGTTGAAGCCCACTTTACCCATTACTAATATTAATGGAGGACAAAACTTCATATTCTGTTTGCTCTGTGTTTGTTAAATCACTTCTTTCCTTCATTAAAATAGATGACACATAATTGAGTCTGTAGTGTGTGTATCACTGGAAACTGAACACATTTTTGTTGGTTTTATTAATGTCATAGGTTTCTAGGGGGTAATAACTAAGTCTAGTTTCACAGTTACGAATAAATTATGATGTAATTTTGAATAAATTAAGCTCATCATAAAGGAAGGATACTGATAGTTGCTACTACCCCTTCCTTGAGGGGCTCTTGTAAAGCACTAAATAAAGTAACAGAGGTTTATATGCATGCATATATTTTCAATGATATTTGAACACACTTGAAAAGAACTCTACAGAATGCATTATAAAACCTCGATGCTGTGTGTCCCTAGTTCCCAGCTCTCTCATTAAAACTATTTAAATGAACAAAATGTTATCTATTAGGATAGCTATCAGAGTACTCCAACTACTACTTCTTGCAGTACCCTGTCCCAACCATTTGCCTTCCTCTTCCCATTAGTCCTTAATTCAGAAACCCCAGAGATTTGTTCATTAATTTATGAACACATTTCTTCATTCAGCCAAGAAAATTGATGGGTCCCTTACCAAATTTCAGGCACCCTTCTTCAGTATGTTTTCTAGGCATGTTCAGGAAACACAACAGTGATTAACACAGATGAATACAGCCTCTCTCGAGCTGAGGGGAGAGACAAAAGTAAAGAAGCAAATATAAAATCATAAGTGTAAATACGTAAATAAAAATTGAATAAATGAGTAGAATAACTAGTATATCAGGTAAGTGCTGGAGAAAAACAGCAAGCAGGGAAGGGGGATGGAGATTGTTAGCTGGTAGGAGGAGGCTGCGATCTGAAACTAAGTGATCACTGAGGGCTTTCTGGGGAAGATAAAATTTACGAGGGAACCTAAGGTTGTGAGAGGGAGCAAGGTGCATATCTGGGAAGTGAATAGTACAAGCAGAGGGAACAGTCAGATGGAAAGGCAATGAGGCAAGAGTGGGCTTGGAGTATCCAAGGAGCAGAAAGGATGTCAGTGTGTGGAAAACAGAGGGAGCAAAGTGGAGAGGAGAAGGAAACAGTCAGAGAGGAAACAGAGGCCCAGATTTCTAGGGCTGTAGAGGCACTTTGAGGACTTTGCTTTTCCTGTGAAGAAGCCATTGAAGAGACTTGAGTGACATGATCTGACTTATGTTTTAACAGGATCTCTCTGGATGCCATGTTGATTAGAGACAGCAGGAGAATAAGGACAAGCCCCAGAAGACCAATAGTTGATTCAAATGTCAAGAAACATTTATGCCTTCACCCTTAAACTTCACAAATGATGCCATTTCCATTGAGCTATTGAAAAATATAATCTGGCTTTCAAAACAATAAACCAGAAGGCATTTTCTCACATAAGCAAGGTCACAAACAACTGTCAGCTGAAGTTGAAATAGCAACAAATCAAATAATAACAAAAAACGTTTTTTACAGATTTTAAAACCTTACAAAGCATTTTCTTGTCCATTATCTAAGTTAATCCTCAAATCAACGCCATGAGATAGTTATTATTTTCCCATTAGAAGTGATCGCATATTAAATCCTTAGTGATTGCTCAAGAAAAGCTGAAATCTTGAGTGTACACCTATTAATGCCAAGGTTGGGTTTTTTACCCATGGGAACATTGGATGCTAAAATCCACAGGGATTTTCAGCTCAAGATGGCAGACTAGGAAATATATTTACTTTCTGGTCCTCCTGAAACCATGTTTAAATAAAACTGTAGAAATACCAAAATTAATCAACCAATAAAAACCAAGACATTGTGGAAGTCATCAACCACAGAAAGATTTCAACACATATCGAGAAGGCAAACAATGAAACGGAGGGGCCATGAATAAAATAATGAAGAAAAGACTACCCTAAGTAGGGTCTGCACAAAGCCAGTCAGCTTTTGCTGAGCCCTGGTTATAGTAAAGGACAGAGGAAAGAAGAGGGGCTGAAAATAAGGAGACAAAAGTAATTTTAGGAAAAAACGTTCACTTAATGAGCTCCAGGGAACCCTCAGCCTGCTGCCATACTCACTCATGTATTACAGTGGATTGTTGGTAAGCAAGACAAGAAAACAGGGAACCAACAAACAAAAATCAAGACACTGTTTCTTACTGAACTCTTCTCAAATGAGATCAAGAAATTAGGGTTCAATGCCATAGCTGTAAATCATTTCTGCTCCTGGAGAGGTTAGAAAGGGCTTATAATAGTTACCCTTTTTTTTCAGACAGAATTTAGGTCTGAGCAAAAGCTTTTGTGTCCTCCAACCTCAAAGTTTACTGGGGATGGAAGTCCAAATTTGCTTTGACATACCATAAAAAGAATCTCATGAGCAGAGGGTCAAACTACTTTTGGAATATATGAATTATGCCCAGTGTGATTTTAAATAAACAAAAATATATCAATTTTTACTGATCTATATGATTCTGGGTTCTGAAACTTCTACATGTTACATGCCTGATATATAACACACAATGTCAGTCCCAGGAGAGAGAAAACACTCCAATGAAGCAAGCCAAAGAAACAAGATTCGAACAAGGTAAAGTGATGTGTAGACCAAGACCAGGATTTTTCAATTCTTTCCTGTCATGCTGTAGCTTCCAGCTCCTGAATAAAAACACATGTTTCCCTTGTCCTAGACACACAAGAGTATGTCTCCTCTATGGGGCGTAAGAAGCTCTAGAGTTACATATGTGTAGTAAAGAGTGGACCCAGCCGGCATATTCACAATGACCAAATTGTGTTGATCGTACTTTATTTTAAACCAATACATCGCTCCATGCTGAAGTTGCAATAAATGATATATTTGCTTTCTAGACATGAATGAGATGCCTTACTGGATATACTCCAGGAAGGCCAGAGAAACCGGCTTCTAATCCATACAGAATAATTCATTGATGAATTCCTTTCAGGATAGCCCCTGATTTATCTAGAATATAAGCTTTACATACCTGGATCCTTCAAACTAGACCAAAGGGAAAAATCTAGGCTGCAAGCCTCAATTAGAAATGTGGGATGGTGCTATGCTGACAACTGGTGGTCCCTGACCTATCTTCTGAGATTAGAACCCAGTGTGGTGGATGACCAATTCACGCGTTGAACAAAAGAACACCTCCTACAGGGCAGTGTATGTGTTCATTACAGGTATGGCACTTAGGGCTAAGTATCATAAGGACTTCAAGAAAAAAAAGAAAAAGTAACACATGAAGCATATATGACAAGGAGGCACCAGAGTCCAGAGCACGAGCTCTGGAATCACACAGGCTTGCTTCGAATCCCGGCTAAGCCACTACCACCTGTATACCCTGAAGAACAGTCGAAGGTTTAAATGTTCTTTCACCAAATTTCGAAAAACAAGTGAAGAAAGAACCTACCTGCCAGGAAGGGACATCGTGGGGTGCAGCATCCAGTCGCGTCAGGGCTCTGCATCCCCTGCTCAGAAACCTTCACCGCCTGGCTCATGGTGATGCTGGCAGATCAGCAGACCTGGAGAAGGCGCTCCTGTCTCCAGGGCTCACGGACAAGCTGGGGAGGTCCACGGAGGAGGCGGGCCACAGCCTGGCAAGCTCTGGGTGCCTCCTCCACTCAGCTCTGGGCAGGCTCTGGCCTCTGGACCCCGTTGCGGGGAAGGGCTGGCCGATACATACCCAGGGTTGAGGGGTCTGCAGAGCCAGTGCCCAGGCAGGGTGAGCTCTGGAGGTGACGGCTTCCACAGTCCCCAACAGTCTCCGCATGGTGGCCCATCCGGTGCCAAACACCTGCCACCCACAGCGACAAGTCCCAGCCGCTAGAAAGTCCAGAAGGGGTCGGGCTCTTTGCCCTCGGGCCGGGTTTCTCCAGGGGCTGGGCTTGTGTGGGGCCCCCAGCCCACCCCCTGACCCGCCCGCCCTTGCTCTGTGACACATACAATGCAATGTCAACACCCAGGCTGAGCCGGCCAGTGTTCAGTGCGTGTTAGACCTTGAGAAGAGTTAGCAGCTAGGGAGAAGCTCTCCCACTTTCACTCGCTTTTCTCAGATCACGCAGGCAGCCCATCTCACCCCAAAGCTATGGACACCACACCTCCTTCCCAGGCTATCGTTTTCCGTTCTGCCCCTGTTTTCCCTTTCCATTCTGCCCCTCTTTTCCCCAGCACCCCATTTACGGCTTCGGGTGTCATCGGTGCTGCAGCAGGCAGCACCTCTGACCCCGAAGCTATGGACACCACACCTCCTTCCCAGGCTATCGTTTTCCGTTCTGCCCCTGTTGTCCCTTTCCATTCTGCCCCCCTTTTCCCCAGCACCCCATTCACGGCTTCGGGTGTCATCGGTGCTGCAGCAGGCAGCACCTCTGACCCCGAAGCTATGGACACCACACCTCCTTCCCAGGCTATCGTTTTCCGTTCTGCCCCTGTTATCCCTTTCCATTCTGCCCCTCTTTTCCCCAGCACCCCATTTACGGCTTCGGGTGTCATCGGTGCTGCAGCAGGCAGCACCTCTGACCCCGAAGCTATGGACACCACACCACCTTCCCAGGCTTTCGTTTTCCGTTCTGCCCCTGTTTTCCCTTTCCATTCTGCCCCCCTTTTCCCCAGCACCCCATTTACGGCTTCGGGTGTCATCGGTGCTGCAGCAGGCAGCACCTCTGACCCCGAAGCTATGGACACCACACCTCCTTCCCAGGCTATCGTTTTCCGTTCTGTCCCTGTTTTCCCTTTCCATTCTGCCCCTCTTTTCCCCAGCACCCCATTTACGGCTTCGGGTGTCATCGGTGCTGCAGCAGGCAGCACCTCTGACCCCGAAGCTATGGACACCACACCTCCTCCCTAGGCTATCTTTCTCCGTTCTGCCCCTGTTTTCCCCTTCCATTCTGCCCCTGTTTTCCCCAGCCCCCCCCCCCCATTTACGGCTTAGGCCGGCATCGGTGCTTCAGCAGGCAGCAGCTCTGACACCAAACCTATGTACATCACACCTCCTTCCCAGGGCTGTCATTTTCCAGTCTGCCCCGTCTCCAAGTAGAACCACTACCTATTTCACACGGCTGTTCCTAGTTCTGGGAACACACCACTCACTGGTAGCAATGCCTCAGCCCATGC
The DNA here is from genome assembly GCF_937001465.1 of Orcinus orca. NCBI lineage: Eukaryota > Metazoa > Chordata > Mammalia > Artiodactyla > Delphinidae > Orcinus > Orcinus orca. The sequence goes on along the minus strand of NC_064569.1, from coordinate 29,674,632 downwards.
CTCGACTCATTTACCTGCAACGCTGGCCAACAGATAGACCAACATTTCAAAGTTATGACAGAAAGTTGAGTAAGTTATACACTTGGAATTGCATTTATTATTATTAACAAGCACAACTGTAGTGCTTAGACTATAACAAGTAATATTCTAAGTTCTTAGCAAATATTAACTCACTTAATCCTCATAATGGCAACCCTATAGGTAGGTAATGTTCATAATATTCACCTTTTTGGGGGGAAACTGAGGCCCAGAGGGGTTGAATAGCTTGTCTAATGCCACACAGTAAGTAGCGGGCAGAAACCCAGGATGAAAACCAGACCGTCGAGACTTTCATCACTTTGCTATGTCACCTTAATAGATGTTGTGGTTAGGGAAGGGACTAAACTGACAAGACTCTGAACTTGAGAAGGGAGAAATTAGAAAGTGACTGATCTTAGAAACTAGAGAGGATTTCAGCTCAGAAATTTCTGGTGATGAGACCCGGAAGAACAACAACATGGTTGGAATATTAACTTGGGGTAGTATCTGAATCCATTGAGAAATGGTTTTGTCTTGTGTTTTTTTTTTTTTAACTTAGAAAGGCCTGTTGGATGAAGATTAATGAAAAAAAAAAAGCAGAAAGGAAAAGAGGAAGGTGCCTGAAGTGAGACATAACCTCTTCCCTGTAAGTACTAGGGGTGGGTGTCCTGTGGGAAAGGATGGAGCTCTCAATACAGGTTTGTCACCAGGATGAACAAGGAGAAACATGGCAACCATTGTACTGGTTTTGATGATTCCTCAAAAACCAAGGCTTTAGTTTCCAAGAACTACCCACAGTAGCATACCTACCGTGTGTCAGACATGCCACCAAGTGTGTTTCCAGTCACACATTTTAATTGGAGAAATAGTTCCTATGAGGTACACATTAGTTCCCTATGGCTGCTGTAACAAATTACTACCAATGAGCTTGTGTAAAACAAAACACACTCATTCTCTTATGGTTCTGGAAGACAGAGGTCCAAAACCAGTTTCCCTGGGCTGGAACCAGGAGTTGACAAGGCCGTCCATTCACCTTCTAGAGGCTCTAAGGGAGAATCTGTTTCCTTGACAGCATTCCTTGACTTCTGGCCACATCAATCCAACCCCAACTTCATCATCACATTCTCTTTGGAGTAAAAACTCCCTCTGCCTCTCTCTTACGAGAACACCAGTGGTTACATCTGGGTCCATCCAGGTAGTCCAGAAGAATCTCCCCATCTCAAAACCCTTACTTTCATCCCATTGGCAAAGTCCCTTCTGCCATTTAAGGTGACATTCACAGGTTCTGGGGATTAGAAGGTGGACATTTGGGGGCAATGGTACTATTCAGTCTACTACAAGGTAGATACTATTATCTTTCTCAGATGTAGGAAATGAAGTTTAGGGAAGTAATTTGTCTCAGGTCTACAATTTCCAGAGTAGAGATTTAAATTCTGCCAGTGAGACTTTAGGACACACTCTAAACAACTTTAACCTGTGTCCTTAATTACTGCATAATCCTTGGTTAAGAGTCACACTTAGGTATCAAGACCCAACTGAATATAACACAAGTACTGTCTCCTCTTTCACTATGTTTGCCTGGTGTATTTATGAATCTTGCCCAGAGCAGAAGAGTTCAGAAAATTGTTATGCACCTTTACTAGGAGAAAGCAGTTACTGTTTGATGTGCACGGAGTAATGGAAGGCTATTTAAAATAAAATAAAATAAAATAAAATAAAATATGCCACCAAATCGTCAAGTGTCACAACAGAGGTAACCCCGTGGGAGTCTTGAGGAGACTAAAATTATCTCCAATTGTGCAGGTGAGAAAAGTGTCACTAAAGGCAGTTGTAGTTCAGCCAAGCCCTACGGCACAGAAGTAGGAATTTGGATATGTACGAATGGGAAAAAAGACATTTTAGGCATGGGAAACAGTTTAATGCTGAATGGATGAGAAATATACATTAGACCTTTCTAAATCAACTGGCTTATTAACTCAGTAAATCAGATTTGGTCAGTCAAACTAGCTTTAGCTGATTACTTATCCAGGGCATAGCTGTTGAGAGTAATTTTTGTCATAGAACAGTAAATAAAATTCTTGAACTATAGCTTTAGGCTTGCTAAGTGAAATAGATTGCTCTAGCTGATGTTCAAGTGACTTACTTGGTACTATTCACGAAATTGGGGGTTAACAACTGCTTAAGACAACATAGAGAATTGATCTTAAATAGTACTTGCAGTAGTTACTGTGTAAAGTATCTGTTCAGTAGCTCATGGTAAATGGGTGTTTATAATCCCCACTGGACAACCAACTGCTTTTTTGCAAATGGTAATGTGAATTGCTGTTGCATAAACTATAGTAATGACCACCTATCTAATTTGTGGTCCAAACCAGAAATCTTCTAACAATACTGGTCTCCTAATAAAAGGAAGCATGAAGCTAACACACACTGGGTGTCTCCCGTGTGCCTGTGCATGCATCTATATCTCACTGAACCCCCATAACAGCCCCCAAGAGAGGGACTCTGAGTGTCCCCATGCTGCTGGTGGAGAAACAGGCACAGGAAGGTTCAATAGTCTATCTACCTAAGATAACACAGAGGGTGGGAGAGCCTGTTTTTAAACCATCTGCCTCCAATTCCAGGTGCCAGGAGCCAGATTCAGCCTACAGGCCTCTTCTGCTCATCTGGAGGTGAAACCATGTGTAAGGATTAGTCAAATCCTGTCTTCACTCCTCAAGGTAGCTTGAACACTTGCACGTCCTCCAAATAGCATGTAGCATAAGCAATAAGATGTTTGCCCCGGGTATTGTCCAGGAACTTGGAATCAGCTGTGTCTAGTTAGGCTGAGCTGGTTAAGACTGGAGAGGACCACCGATCTTCCACCTGGGCCAGTGCCTTTTGACCTCCTGCCATCAGAGGGCCGAAAACTACAGCCTGAGAATGTGCTGAGCCCCGTAGCCTACTTACGCCAGCTCAGAACAATGATGAGCACACCTTTTTCCAATCACCTTTCCTCATGCTCCCCATGCCTCATACTGCCCTGCTTCTTTATTCTTTATCCCCTAGATACCCCAAGCCCCTTGCCTTTGGGGAGGCGGATTTGAGACCTATTGTCACGTCACTTCCTCGCTTGGCTGCCTTGTGAATAAACCTCCTCTTTGCTGCAAACCTCAGCATGTCAGTGTTTTGGCTTGCTGCGCCTCAGACAAAATGGTAGGGAGCAGTGGTAAAGGTCCCTTGCCTGTGAGGGAAGCTGGTTACTAGTAGTCACGTTGCGGATGTTTTCTCCTCCCGGGGGGGCAGACGTCCTGCTCTTCCAGAAAGAAGGGAGAAAGGCAGGAGCTGGACCCTTGCTCTCAGGGTCACCGTCACCTAGGAGCTCGTTAGAAGCACAGAATCCAGGCCCCACCCAGAACTACTGAATTACAGCCTGCATTTAACAAAATCCACAAGAGAGGCATACCCATATTAAAGTTGGAGAGGCACCAAGCTGGAGTCCACGTAGCAGAGAAGCAGACAGGATTCTAAACCACGCAGAGTGTTAAAGGCCAACAGTTTGTTTTCTATTCTCAAAACAATGTTTTTGAGCCATGTTTATGAGCAATGTCCCAACTTGCTTTTAAGGTTTCTTGGGTGAAGAATGGATTGGAAGGAAACAAGATATATGGACACTGGTTAGGACCTCATTGCAACAGACAGGCAAGTTCAGTATTAGGATGTTGAGGAAGAGTTGACAGATTCAGAAGAAATTCAGGAGATAAACTGAAGCGGGCTTAATGGGGTATGAGATGGAGGAAAGGAAGGTCTTAGGGAATTAAAGGGTTTACTACACGTATGAGCAAAGCCTCAAAATTAATCCTTTGAACGTACAGAGGTAGAGCTCTCAAAGGACACCGGTTAGGAAGCAACAGTACGCCCTTTATAATTCCAAGAGACAACACAGATCAACTGTTTTGATGGAAAATTCGGCGGTACCGGTGCGTTTTTTCACTCAAACTTAGTTCCAGTGACTATTACTCACATTTTCTGTGCCTAAACAACACAGCTTGAGGAACTGAAGGGGATTCCATCCTGGTAATTAAGGAGGGTCCCCAACACTGACAGTCCCATCTTAAAAAGCAGTCCCCCTGCATTTTACCCGAGGAGCAATGGCCAGAGCCTCCCTTTTAAAACGATGGGGAGAAATCAGAACATCACACACTGTCCCTTTCAGCTACTGTGAATTGAGCCGCGAGACGACCAGTACCCCCTAGCACAGCGCGGACGGGCCAGCGCGCGGGGGCCACTGTGACAGGCGACAGCACAAGAGACGAAGCCCAGGCCCAGGGGCTCTGAGCTCCACCGGCAACGCCCAGGGGCCAAGGCGTATTACCTTTCCGGGATGTGCTTTCCGCCCTTCCTCTGGCCGACGAACTGGCTCACGTCACCCCCAAGATACCGCCCACCCAACGCCAGGAGTGCCAAAGTCGCCAACCCGGCGTCCCCGGTGCCAGCACAAGGCCACGAACCTACATCATCCACCTCCCTCCTTTGCCCTGCCAGCCTCCCCTGATCTCATTCTCTACTGCCCTGCCCTCACTCACTTTCCCCTGTCCAGCCACACTGGCTTCCTTACTAGTCCTCAAACATGCCAAGCACAGTCGTGCCTCAGGGACTTTGCACCTACTATTCCTTCTGCTTCAGAACACACCCTCCCACCCCATCTCCACTCTCCCAGAACACACCCTCCCACCCCATCTCCACTCTCCCAGAACACACCCTCCCACCCCATCTCCACTCTCCCAGATAGCCAATGGCTTGTTTCTCACTTCAAGGCTCTGCTCAATCCACATCTTAATAGAGGGGACTTCCCTGATCACCTACCACATTCCCTCACCTCTTCATCTTCTTTTGTTATTCTCCAAAGCACTTACCACCGCTTGACACTCCATATATTGACTTATTTATTCGTCTCTCTCCCCCACTAGAATGGAAAGTACGTAAGGGCAAGAACTTTGTTCTCTTCCTACTTCCTAGAACAGTGCCTTCAACTTAGAAGGTGTTATACAAATATTTGCTGAAAATCAATGTATGACTTCTTTGCCCTTTCACACTACCCTCTAGTCACACCAGAGGCTGCCCCTCCAGAGCACAAGTTCAAGCCCTGTGCCTTCTGTACCTGTCCCCAATACCTGGGCTGTCCTTTCCTCATTCCGGCAAAATCCTCTTCCCCCAAGCCCAGCTCAAACGCTGTCTCCTCAGTCAGGCCTTCCTCAATTTCTCCTCTATATTCCTGTTGCACTTGATTCTTTTATCATAATTAACCCACTTATACTCACTACATGTTTCTCTTCCTAGATAACTGTAAGTTGCTATTGAACAAAGACTTCTACTCACCTCTGTATCCCCGTGCCCTAACAACAAACCTATAAGGCTCTCGGTGTTTACTGAAACAATTTATTTTCTGAGTCTCTACCAATTCTAGGGAGTGCATAGTATAGTCTCCTCCTCCTTATCAGTGAGCCTGGCACCTGTGGGAGGGCCTTACAGCAGAGGAAAGTCACCAATGGATCATAACTAAGGTCCTGAGACTGCAATGGCAGACAGCATGGTGAAGTTAGCCCACTGCATGCAGAAGACCCACAGAGGAGTCAGCATATGCAATGGACTACACTTGGTATAACATGTGAACAATCAAGGTTTACAAACGTGTTCTCATGCACTTGTAAGGATCTTCTAGCCCACGCGGAACAGACAGAACACACACAAAGGAGCCTGGAGGAAGTGAGTAGGCCGGCAGCTGCGCCCTAACATCTTAAGAGGTAACATTTCTGTGACTACAGTTTAAACAAATCAGATAATTTGCCTCCTTTCTAGACACCCTGGTTATGACAGGACAGGCCAAGCCTCTCAAGTTTTAAAGCTAAAGTACACGGAAGATCTGTGAATAGGGCTTAAGATATTTAAGAGCTAGTACCTGCATTAAGCAACCAGGTTATAGAATGAAAATTTATCTTGAAATTCCCGTCTCTCCCTCTCTCTCTCGCCTCCTATCCCCTATCTTCCCACCTCCATCTCTATTCCTTCTCCCCTACTCCCTGTTTTATGTATATACGTGCATCATTTTATATATACACGGAATATTTACTGTCTGTTACGTTTATTTAATAAAGTGCTAAATTTAGAAAGAGGACAAAATGAACACTTTCACATGGGCGTCAGTGGTGTTCCAAAGACAAAAGATTCCTCAGTCTTAAAATATGGCAAACACCACGTTCCTTCTGATAGTTAGATGCTAGAAAAAGGCAAGTGGATCCTTAAAATTCACACGCTATTAAGACCTACTATCAACAGAGTAGATCTTAAAGCGGAAACAAGAAAACACCAGCCTTTTAAGTTCTTCCTGTCTGAAGATAAGAATAAGAGGTGGTAGTGTTCTTCCTCACTTGCACCGAAGTGTAAAAGCGGCAAAAATATCTTAAACACATATATGATGAGGAAGCCGCTCTTCTGGTCCACTCTGTTTTGTTTTGCTTCTAGGGATCTGTCTCACTCCGAACCTTTGCTTTTTGTTTTCTCTTTTATGTACGCTAAGAACCCGAGAGTCTTAACCTTTTCTTCCACCTCCCAACCAATAAATAGGACAAAAGAACATTTTTATGTTTTTATGTATTTTCCATTCAAATTTTTAAAAAAGAGATAAGTAAGCTAGCTCAGTTCATATTTCTCACAAAAATCACTTTCCAAACTAAACTGTTTGTGACCATAAACAGGAAAAGCACCGTACTCTATTAGCACCATCTGACATTTCCACCTTAATGTTACCAAACACAACTTGACACTAATGTCAGAACTATTAAAAATGTTAAAAATCCCCAACCCCACTCAAAATGCATACCAAAGTTCAGGTAAACGAAAAACAAAAACAAAAACAAAAACAAAAGCAACTCACCGTTATCTTTATGTTCTTTCAGAAACCCATTAACAGCACACTGGAATTTAAAACTAGCGTCGTCATCTGACACCTGATGCCCAATTGTACAAATTTTTAAATAAGGAATAGTTTCTGGTAAGTCCTATGAGGCAAAACCATGAAAATATGTATTATTTCCTTTGTAGGGAAAGAATAAAAAATTAATTAGAGAAGGCAGACTATAAACCAGGAGAGTACATTAAACTTTGTATGTCAGTCATTCTGATGAGAGCCATTTTTTCCAAAGCTGCTTTAACCAGTAATTATCACTTGATTTTCATTAAAACTGCAGAACGGACAGTTACCAGGCATGCAAAAGGAAAAGCAAATCTATGTGAATGAATGCACATGTAACTCAAAATGATATAAACAGTTCTACCTACATTTATTTTCTATCTTACATTTCAAGGGCCATAAAGCGGCTGTGATTTAAGGAGAGGAGTAGAATAGAGTCAGAAGAACTTGGATTCGAATTAGGAAATAGAGGCAATTTCAGGCATTGTTGAGAACTGGTATTCTTGAGGTGGGAGAAAGTAGACTATCAATAGAAGACAGAAAAGGATAAGTGAAAATTCTCTAGTTCTGAATTTAAATGGAAAGTAGCAGCAGGAACCTATGACATATTTTAAAAATATTAAAAACAAACATGCATATTTCCTAGTTCTGACCACTGAAAAAGTCTAGAAACAACTGATGTCATGTCAAAAGGACTCAGGAGTCACCGAGAAGCTCCAACTGGCCAAAGACAGGGCCTCAGTTAGAATAACTCTAACGGAGTCCACGGTGATAGGAATAAATAAACTTTTACAAAACTGGTCACCACTGGAGGATATTTGTGAATCAATTCATTATTCTGAAAACTGTTAAATAAAAGAAGAGAATCATGCCTCTACAACTGGGCAACCAAACAGTTGATGAGGGGAATCTTCTCCTCGTACAAATATACCCAGCTAATAAGTGAAAAAAAGAACAACAGAATTCACCATTCTTTGAAGCCTCAACTGAATTAATGGATGTAGGTGTGAATCATCAGTGACTGCTAATACCACAGAAAGACACAATTATATATGTCTCCATGGAAGAACACATCATCACCTATGAAACTGTCTTGCCAAAACAAAACATGCAAGCTTCATTCGGATCAACTACCAATTTACAGGAAATAAAAGGACTGAAGAATATGTTACCAACACACGGAATGTAATCATCGACATCTAGATGGGAAAAATTACCTGGTTTCTTTAAAAACAAAATTCAAGGAGGAAAAAAAAAGTGAGAGAGACATGGAGGGAGAACCTATAGATTAAACAAGACTTCCGAGACCTAACAATCCACGGCAAAGTGTGGACCTTATTTGGATCTAATTCAAAATTCTTATAAACAATTTTTTATGACGTTTAGGAGACAACTGCAAATTTGAGCACTCCCTGGGTATTTAATATTAAAAAATGATATTAAGGAATAAAAGTCCTGTATTTTAAATGCACGTACCAAAAACGTACAGGTGTAATTACATGCTGTCTCGGAGCTGCTTCAAGATAATATGGAATGGGGTGAAACAGGTGGGGGTACAGATAAAACATGACAGCCATCAGTTGGTAAATAAGAAAGCTGGATGAGTTCATGGGTATACAAGGAACACTCACAGTATTTTTATACTTTGCTTAAAATTTGTGATAATTGTTTAAAAACAAGACGACACTGTAGAAAACAGTTTGGCACTTTCTCAAAGGTTAAGTGTAGAGCTACCGTATGATCCAACAACTCTGCTACTACCTACGCTGCACATCTAACAGAACTGAAAGCAGGGATTTGAACAAATATCTGTACACCAATGATCATAGCAGCATGATTCACAATACCTACAAGGTGGAAAACAACCAAGTGTTCATCAACCGTTGAATAACAAACTATGGTCTATATACACACAATGGGATTTTCTAAGCCAAAAAAGAAAACGGCATTTCGTTACGTGCTATAACATGGATAAACCTTGAAAACATGATGTTTAGTGCAATAAGCCAGACACAGAAGGACAAATACTGCAGATTCCACTTACACGAGGTACCTAGAATAGGCCAATTCACAGAGACAGAAAGTAGAATAGAGGTTACCAAGGGCTGGTGGGAGGGAAAATGGGGTTGTTACTGTTTGATGGTTACAGAGTTTTTGTTGAGGATGATGAAAAAGTTTTGGTTATAGACAGCGGTGATGGTTACACAACACTGTGACTGTACTTAATGCCACTGAACTGCATATTTATAAATGGTTAAAATAAATATGATTTCTCTATATTTTACCACAATAAAAAAAAGGAATAACAGAGCTGAAATTTCAATTCTTCCTTTTCCGAGAGTCAGTTTCATCGTCTGTAAAATTAGTAATTGTAGTTGTCTATCCTCTGAGCTTAGTGCAGGGTAAGCACTCAGTAGGAGATATCAGTACTACTTCCACTTCAAGAGCAAAGGATTGCTGTGAAGATTAACTAAGTCAATGGATATGAAAGAACTTTCTAAATGGCAAACTGCTCTACAAATATTAAAAGACATTAGGTGTTACTGTCTCCCAAGGCCATGGAACAGGTCAGAAGAAGGATAATTCTTTTGCACTGGAATGTCCTACATGGGCCAAGAGAATATACGGGTTTCTGTACTATATCAGAAGGCATTAGGAAAAGGAAGCATAAAACTTAGAGAACAATTGTCTTTTACAGTGATGCTTAAGCACGCTCAGGCAACTGCTTAAAATAAGTGCTAAAGACATAATGGACATACCTTTCTTTCTTTTTAGGATACTACTGTAACTACTAAAAGTTTACTTCATTTTCAAAATATAGAACATGGAAGCTTACAGAATTTCTTAAGCATATCTAGAGCCTACTGCCAAATACTATAGTTCAATTCATATCTTTAATCTCATTTTGAAACAGCAATTACAAATGTGTATTTAAGGAAACCACTAGCTTCCCTTTTTGAACCCACGAGAGAAGGCCAGGATTCACCTTAGCATAAGATGATAACTACTGAACTACTATGAATTATTACAGTATCAGAAAGAAGGTCATTTTCAATTACGGCTTCCATTTACCTCTGGCTTGTAATAGCGGCGAGTATTTGTTAAGTCAATAATCAGCCCAAGTTCTTCATTCTGTCCTTGGATTTTGTCAAGAGATCCAAGGGGGAGAAACGTTCTTCTGGAGCAAGATTCTTTTCAAAACTCTGTCAGAAAGAATAAAATAAGGAAGAACATTTGTTTAAAATCCTTTACTATATTATCCATTTATTCAAACCCTGTGATGCTAACATATGAGATTCAAAGTAAAGTTTCCTCCTCTGGAGTTTACAAGCGATATTACAATCCTTTCTTCCAGAGAGATTAGACAGAAGAAAATAAGCTCACTTCTATATAGTTATTTCTATGTTTGTTTATTTCATGTTGGTCTCCTAACCTGACTCTAAACTCCCAGAAGGCAGGGACCACATCAATTTTGCCTACCACTGTATTGCCAGCTCCAAGCAGAGTGCCTGAAAATAGACACAGAAATAAATACTTCTTGAATATCTACATATAGGAAGGATGGCTTTCACTGCTAAATATTCTTTCATGTATTTGGCTTATACATGTACCCTGTTCCATTGATCTCTTTGGTTATTCAAGTGCCAGCAACACACACTTTTTTTTTAAATTAGTAGACTAGTTTTAGAGCAGTTTGAGATTCACAGCAGAACTGAGCAAAATGTACACGGTTCCCACTTATACCCTCTCTCCTTCATCCCACACAGCCTTCCCCATTATCAACATGCCATACCAGTGTGCTTCATTTGTTAGAATTCATGAACCAACACTGACACATCATTATCAATCAAAGTCCATAGTTTATTGCATTCATGGTACAAGTAACTGACTATTTCTTTATTTCTAGTATAGTCATCCCCAAACAGTTACATACTGAGATACATATTACTTTCTTATAAATTACTTTATTCTTTATTTATAGTTAGGGCATTGCATTGTTTTTTTTGTTTTTTAATTAAGTACAAAAGTTGGTTGTATTTGTCTATGAATCCCATTTCTGGATAGTAAAAGAGGTATTAAAAAGTATTTGCTATAAAAAGGTTAAATGGAGTACGACGGGGTTGAGAGCCAGGGCTCTATATGGTGAATTCAGATTTCTGGAAGAATACGGTATTAACTTTTGCTCACCTTTTTTAAAGGAACTTTGAAAGCAATGAAACGAGTCCCAGGCATCCGCTGTTCAACTGGGAGATAGTCTTTCCACCTGTTAATGTATTTTTTGTTAGGCAAATTTTATGTTAGGCTGTCTCCCTGCATAGGATGAATGCGCCTTGAAAATGGAAATCATATGCCTCTACATCGGCTCCCAGGTGGTCCCAGCGTCCCGACCCCGACCCCGGCCGCGACACACTTTCCACAAACTGACACACACGGAGCCCGCGCGAGGGCCGGGTCGCGCGGGCCTCCCCGCCGGGTCGCCTGGAGGCCGGTCCTCCGCGAGCCGAGCGCACGAAAGGGCGCCCCAAAGGCGCCGGCCCAAGGCGCCCGCTGCGCTTCCCCTTCGGAAGGTGGGCTGCGGGGCCCAAGCGTAAACCCTGAGACAAGGAACACGCGCACCACGCCGCCACGGGGGACGAGAGGCCGGGCGCCCACCTAGCCGGACACCCTGCATTTCTGGAATCACCGGACACCTGTGTACATTTCCGTCTGGCCTGTCATTTTCCAAAGGCCACTCAAGGTCAGGGGACAGAACGCCTCCTCTCCAAGTGTCCTGCCAGCCCACCCACTCAAGATCAGAGGGATAAAATGCCTAACTAAAACAAAACAAAACAGAAACACAAAAAAACTGGAGGGAGGAAAGGGTGACCTGAAAAAAAAAAAACTAAGCACGTTGACAGCGCTAAGAATAAACTACCAGGAAAAAGAAACCCTACATGTCAGATCCTAAAGTACAGAAGGGCAAGCCCGCCGGCAGTCCAGGCCCGGGGGGACCGGGGTCCCCAGCCCTGCAGAGCCAACCGCAGACCGGCTCGGGCGCCCCGCGGAAGCGCGGGGTCCCCGCGGCCGAGTCTGTGCCCCCCGGCCGGCGCCGGCTCCCCTCTGCCCACCCTGCGCGCGGGGGCTGGAAAGTGCCACGGAGAACCGCGGCGGCGCGGGAAGGGGGGCTCCAAAGAGGGTCTGGCGACTCGAGTCGCTCCGTTTCTCGGTGGGCTCAGCACGCGCCCTGGGGGAAGAGGGGAGGGGGTCCGGGAGAAGGGGACGGGCGGCACTTACGTAGACCGGCAGTGGCCACGGGTAGACGGCGGGCTCGGTCCCCAAGAGCGACTCCAGCCTCAGCTCCAACTTCTCCCCCGTGTCTTCGCGCGCGGCCCCCGCACCGCGCTAGTCTGGCGCTTGGGGGAGGGGCGCAGGGCCGCCGGCGGGGGCGGCGCAGACGGGCAGGCGGGAGGCTGAGGGGAGGGGGCCTGGCCTGGGCCTCAGCTGCCGCCGCCGCGCTCCCGTCCGGCCCCCGGCTCCCTCTTTGTGGTCACAGGCCCGGGGCCTCCAGCACTGCTGCGAACTCGGGCCGGCGAGAGGCGATCACGATGAGCCGGGGTCCCGGCTGATACACTGCTGGCGCGCGCGATCCACCCCGTGGAGTCGCACGCTCTCACGCACGCACGGTTCCACGCACGCACGTAAGCACGCACGTAGGACGTCATCGGCTGCCCCTGGCCACACCCCCCGGCCCGAAGTGGGGACCCGGGAAAACCCTCTCAGGGCCATTGGTGGCGGGTTCGACTCCCGACCTCGACGTACCCTGACACACCCCCCTGCCCCCCAATAATAAGACTATAATTCCTATTAAATATAACAGCTGGAATCCCGGCTTGTGTTCACAAAAATGCCGTGTATTTAGCCTATGCTGGGCACCAGACCGCGGACGCTCAGTACTGGCAAAAAAGGAAATGCCCTGCCCTCATAGCACTGCCATTTTAATTGGAATAGTAGTGACAATGGTCAAGGGAGAAAATAAAGTGTCATCATCGCCACGGAGATGGTTAATCTCATGTGCGCACTGCATGGGGCCTCGGCAACCACAAACATTATTCCAGATGTGGCCGGGAAGGTATTTTTCAGAAGAGATTAACACTGAAATTGGTCCACTTTGCGTAAAGGAGATTGTCAGTGCCGCGGCGTGGGTGGGCCTCGTCCATCAGTTGAAGGACTGGAGAGAAAAATGAGGTGCCCTAGAAAGAGGAAAGTGTTCCTCCAATGGACTTGGGACCTCAGCTCTTCCCTGTGTCTCCAGCCCAGAGTCCTGCCCTGACTTGCCTGCCTCACGGTCACATGAGTCAACTCCTTAAAACGAAACTATATATGTAAAAATATTGAATATATACAAGCCTATTAATTTGTATATGTGTGTATACATATTATATATATGTATACACATATGTTTATATGTATGCACACATTGTAGTATATGTGTAAGTACTATATACAGTATACATACAAGCCTATATATTTGTGTGTATATATTGTATACACGTATGTATGTGTATATATACAGTATACATATTATAAAGGTGAACATGCTGTTTCATAGAGATAGTGATAAAAAGAAGAAAAAAGTAACATATCAAAATGATAAAATCATTAGAGTTTGCTTAAACATCAACTCATTACTCTCAAAAGAGATAATGGTAAGGAAATACACATTTTACTATCTTTATGGTAGGAACTGTATTTTAGATAGTCAAATAGCTCTGAGGGTCACTGTTCTTAAAAATGAATTCTATCTCAAAAATGGAGAAGAAATGATCAAATTTAAATAACTTTTTGCAATCTATATTGAAATAATGGATTTAGGCAACAGTCATGATGGCTGTTACCATTGTACTATGGTGGAACGCTAATGGGAAGAATTATAAAGAAGGAGTTATTCATGACTGGAATGCAGTAATCAATCTTAGTATCAGAAGCAGGTTACCATGAAGGTAATTAAGCTTCAGCTTCAGGTTCCCTTATTTGCATATGTCACTTCCAAGCTTTGGGAGGGGCCAGAACAGTGTATGATGTTTGAAGAAATTAGTTAGGTTTTATGAATTTTAATTTTTGTGTCTGTAATTTCTTTACTATTCTAACTAAACATTTACATTTGTCACTTTTTTTGTAATTCTGTAGCCTTTTTGTTAAAGAAGAGACTTCAAATTGTAAAAGTTTCAGGCCTTAACTAATCTAGACTTATTCCTGATTAGAATCACTAGTCCTGAGACAAACAAACATACTATGCTTCTCCATCTTATGCAATTGAATCACCCAAAATTATGTACACAGTATTCTTTTTTAAAAAAAAATATTTATTTATTTATTTTTCGCTGTGTTGAGTCTTCGTTTCTGTGCGAGGGCTTTCTCCAGTTGCGGCAAGCAGGGGCCACTCTTCATCGCGGTGTGTGCGCCTCTCACTGTCACCGCCTCTCTTGTTGTGGAGCACAGGCTCCAGACGCGCAGGCTCAGTAGTTGTGGCTCACGGGCCTAGTTGCTCCGCAGCATGTGGGATCTTCCCAGACCAGGGCTCGAACCCGTCTCCCCTGCATTGGCAGGCAGATTCTCAACCACTGCGCCACCAGGGAAGCCCAGTATTCTTGACAAAAATTTTGAAGTTTAATATATTCAAACCTTTATATCTAACTAAAATACTGAGAAAATATGGAGAACAGGGAAAAAGTTAAAACTACCTCATAAGGAAGCAATCAATAAAATCCAAAATTTGGAGTGTACTATAGAATAATTGCCTCTATTTCTTTAAAATTTTAATAGAATTGAAAAAAATATTAAAATGGAGGATTTTGTGTGATTTTTTAAAAATTCTGATGTGATCAAAAACTGTGAAAATACATTTTTTAGAAGGTAAAGGAAATTGATTATGAATTGAATATTATTACATGACATTAATAAATAATTAAATTTGTAACAAGTGTTAATGTGATTGTGTTTATGTAAGAAATATTTTTATTACTATTTTTGAGATTCATATTAACTTTAAAGTTGTTTGGTTTAAAGAACAAATGTTAGGGGATAGATTTAAAACATGTTTTTTTTAAGCTAGATGATGAATTCATAAGATTTATTGACCTTTCTTCTTTTGTAAATATTTGAAAATTTTTATAATTTAAAAATATTTGTTAAATTTCCCCATAAACATTCTGTTTACTTACACCATGACCAAGTGGGATTTATTCCTGGAATGCAAGGGTGGTTCAGCATATGAAAATCAATCAATGTAATATTCATACATCACATTAGCAGAAAAAACAAACCAAGCCAGAACAAAACACATGATCATCTCAATGGATTAAGAAAGAGCATTTGACAAAATTTAACACATTTCATGATAAAGACACTCTAAAAACTAGGAATAGAAGGAAATCACCTCAACATAATAAAGGCCATATATGAAAAACTCATAGCTAACTTCATACTCAATGATAAAAGATTGAAAACTTTTTCTCTTAATATCAAGAACAAAACAAGAATGTTCTTTTTCAACACTTATATTCAACATAGTCCTGGAAGTCAACCTGGGCAGTTAGACAAGAAAAAGAAAGTTAAACGTTCCAAATCAGAAAGGAAGAATTAATCTTATCTCTGTTCACAGATGACATGACATTATACGTAGAAAACCAAAACAATTACACCCCCAAAAAGAGAAAAAACGGAACTAATAAATGAACTCAGCAAAGTTATAGGATACAAAATCAATAACGAAAATTAGTTGCATTTCTGTATGCTAACGATGAACAATCAAAAAGGAAATTAAGAAAACCATTCAATTTACGATAGCGTCAAAAAGAATAAAATACTTAGGAATAAACTTAACCAACTAGAAAAAATATTTACACTGAAATTAAAGAAACAAATTTCAAAAAGACACAAATAAATGGCGAGATGTCCCATATTTATTGATTGGGATATTCAATATTGTTAAAATGTCAACACTACCCAGAGTAAACTACAGATTCAATGCAATACCGATTAAAATCACAATGATTTTTTTTTTGCAGAAATAGAAAAACCCATCCTAATGTTAACATAGAATTTAAAGGGACCTGAAGTAGTCAACTGGTTTTTAACAAGGATGCCAAGACTATTCAATGGGGAAAGAAACATCTTTTCAACAAGTGGTTTTGGGAGAAGTAGGTGATCTACATGCATTAAGAAAGGAAGTTATGCTCTTAACATATATAAAAGTTAACTGAAAATGGATCAAAGACCTAAATGTAAAAGCTAAAACTATCAAACAGAAGAAAGAAAGAAAACATGGCAAAATATCAGAAGAAAACATGGCAAAATTTCATGACATTGGATTTGATCATGCTTTATTGGATATGACACCGAAAGCTCAGGCAGCAAGAGAAAAAATAGATAAGTGGGACTTCATCAAAATTTAAAACTTTTGTGCATCCAAGGACACTATCAACAGAGTGAAGATGTAATCTACAGAATGGGAGAAAATATTTGCAAATCATATACTGCATAAGGGATTGATACCCAGAATACCAAAAGATGTCCTACACCTCAGCAATAAAAAGACAGGGCAGTCCAATTAAATATAAGGGAATTGAGTGGACATTTCTCCAAAGAGGATGTATGGGTAGTGCATGAGCATATGAGAGGATATTAAATATCACTAATCTTTAGGGAAATTCAGACTGAGAGCAGGATGGCATGTCACCTCACACACTTGGGATGGCTGTTGTTGAAACAAAACACAGTGGCAGGTGTTGGCAAAGATACGCAGAAATTGGAGTCTTTGTGCTTTGCTGATGGGAATATGAAATGGTGCAGTGGCTCTGGAGGACTGTCTAGCCCTCAAAAATTGTACACCAATTGCCATGTCATCCAGCAGTTCCACTTCTGGGTATATACCCAAAAGAGGTTGGAGTAGGGACTTGAACAGCCACTTGTACACCTATGTTCTGGCAGCATTTTTAACAGTAGCCAGGAGGTGGGGGTAACCTAGGTGTCTATCCAAGGAAGAAAGGATAAACAGAATGTAGTTTATGCATACTGTTGACTATTGTTCAGACTTGAAAGAGAAGGAAATCCTGGCATGTGCTACAGCAAGGATGAACCTTGAAGATGTTATGCTAGAAGTAGGCCAGTCACAGAAGGATAAATGTTGCAACATCCCACTTGTGTGGGAATAGCTAGGGTGCTTAGGTTCATGGAGACAGATACTGTTACTTGGGGCTGTGGGGAGGAGGAAATTGGGAGTTGGTATCTAACGGGTATAGAATTTCAGTTGGGGAGCATGGAGAGGTTCTAGAGATGGATGGTGGTGATGGTTGCACAGCAATGTGGGTACGCTTAATGCCACAGAGCTGAAGTGATAAGAATTGTGGATTTTGCCACAATAGAAAAAAATGAAAAAGTAACTATTAATGAAATATTTTTTAATTAAAAATACACAAAAGATATATAAAAATACTGTGTTTACCGAAAGGCATGCATAACTTCATATTTATCCTTTCACAGTTACAAACTCAACCTTTCTCAGTAATTTCTGGTGGTAAATATGGATTGATGCTTTTCACACTCATTAATCAATAATGTAGACTCCTGTGGGGACCTCCTTGAATTTTCACATGTACAGTATTACATCAGAAACAAGCACTACTGAAAGAAAAAATGAGGAAGAAACAAAAATAAAATCTTCATCATCTGTCATGTATGCACTTACACTGGTAGCCAGCAAATTTTTCTTTAAAACTCCAAAGTGTAAATATTTTAGACTTTTCAGACCATACAGCGTTTTTTGTAACTACATAATTCTTCTGTTGTTGTATAAAGGCAGCCATAAACAATACATAAAGGAGTGGGCATGGCTGATTCCAAGAAAACTTTACCTACAGGAACAGTCATGGGCCAGCCCTGGGTAATTTGCTGACTGTAATCTTTACCATGTAGTAGTTTGATTGCCAAGAGCTCCAGCTTTTCTTTGGGCACTCAGCTGAAGCTAATGGCTAGAATAAATTTAACATAGGTATGCCTGTGAAGTGCACTGGGAGGCCTCCTCAATAATTGCAGCACTTATGATTGGTGTTGGAATCATCCCAGGTTTATTCCTCTTCCATTATCTTTAAATTAAGAATTGCCATGTGATTTGCTTTGGCCAGTGAAATGTGAACAGAGCATTATGTGGATTTCCAATTGGAAAAATTGAATACAGGTGCAACTTGCCATCTAACCTTTTGCCTACTGCAATGGTTGTAGAATTACGTGTCCAGAATGAGTCTGTATCACCCTAGATTCCTGAGTGACAGTTATAAGCAGAAAGCCCCTGCAGTACCACAATAGATATGCTTAATTGGCAAGAAATAAATTGTGACTGTGTTAATCCAGTGAGATTTTGTGATTGTAAATTATCACATCATAATTTAATCCATCCTGCTTGATAGTACACTATTTGATTAATAATTGTGTAATTTTAAATTTTCATTAATTGTAAATCATGATTTGCCAATATCTGAAGCAGCGATTAAAGGAGTTTTATGTGAAAGGGCATCGACAGACTTGTATCTGCTTTGTAATTAGGGATTACAATGCATATTTTATAGTGCTGAAGAATTCTGGAAATCTACTATGTCTTTCTGAAGCTGACCTAAGCAGTATGACATAGGCTCTTTTAGCTCACAGCCCATATTTGATGTTTATTTGGAGTACCATAAATCTATATCAGTGCAATTTTTATAACTTCTGTTAAATCTTGACTATCAGTATGAAAATTAGAGATTACAATGAATATTTTATAATGCTGATTTTAATACTGAGGCATGTCAAAATAAAGTGATTTTCCTTTACACATAGAAGAAAATAAAGATGTCAGTCACATTCCTTCCCTCTGCCTATTGAGAAAGCTCATCCCAATTATAAAACATCATGCTTTTTATTATAGCTCTGTTTAACTGTATTTAAATAGAAAAACTCTAATGTATAAATTGATAAACATAACATGAATTCTAAAAATCAGGATCAAAGAATAAGTTGTATTGTGCATATTGCTAATTCATGTAGTTCATTTCATTATAATGTATACCTGACTTTATAATATTGAACTTATAACCCTTTATCATGAACATTTTAAAAATAAAATCCAAATATCTACAGCATGCCAGTTGGGTCTCTGAATTTTATGTACCTGATCATTCTGATACACAGCATTTGTCACCTTCGTTTAATGTGCAAACAGCGCTGAGAGCATCTTATTCCATATTCCTTGCCACAGGTATAGACAAATGATGACAAGCTGTGAATCTAAAAACTGTCTTCAACGGTCTACTAGAACAGGTTGAATATTGAGAGTGAAAACATTTACTGATAAAATTTCTAACTCATGCCGTATTGGGGAATGGATGACAGAGGGAACGGACTCCTGGCAATCAGCACACACTAGAGAAAACATAAACAATGAATGTCTTTGCAACCTTTGTCACCTCCTATTTGCTTTACATTTGTCATTGGTTTTAGTGAGTAGGAGCTGGGTTCCAAGAAATCTCTGCAGGTTTCTTCAACTTCTCTCGTCTCTGAGCTTCTGCAACCAACATGTCTGCTTGAACCCAACAGCTGTGGTAAGTGTACATTTAGAGTCTTAAGGGAATCTGCAACTTGAGTGCAGGCAGCACCAAAGTAAAGATCCTACATGGCTTTAATACATTTATACATTTTTAAAATCCCATTTTAGGTAAATTTGTCCCTGAGATCAGTGTATGTGAAATCTCAAGTAAAGCCTTAAACATGTGCTTGAGACACTGGTGTTTCACAGACTTCAAAGGCAACAGATGTGACAATCCAGGGTGAGTCATTCAGTGCCAATTTAGTCAGAGACTGGGAATATCAATGATGTTATGCTTTAATTCAAGTAAATATATTATCTGAGTTATTTTTTCTTAGCAAAGTATCTGTTCATTAATTTTTTACAGCGCTTTTATATAGTTTACTTTGGCTTTCATTTTACAGTCTCCACTCAGTTCCACAGTTACTTAGGTCAACACCATTTTCCCCAAAACTTCTTAAGTGAAGTTATTTCATACTTGTAATACAGTTAGATGTTTTGTCACATTCTGTGTTCCATTGTGGATTCTCCAGAATATCTAAATGAATGTTTTTTTAAAATTATGTATATTAAGGTTCACTCTTCGTGCTGTAAATTTCTGTGGGTTTTAACAGATGAACAGTATCATGTATCCACCACTACAGTATCATACAGGGTAGTTTCACTACCCTAAACAATCCTCTGTACTTCACCTATTTAACACTTCTCAGTCTCCAAACACCTGGCAACCACTGACTTTTTAAAATTATCTCTATAGATTTGCCTTTTCCAGAGTGTCATACAATTTTTCATGATTCTTTTCAGACTGGCTCCTTTCACTTAGCAATATGCATTTATAATTTATCCATATCTTTTCATGTTTGGTACCACATTTCTTTTTCTCATGGAATGACATCTCATTGTTGGGATGTACCACAACTGTTTATTCACACCTGTTAAAAGGAGAACTTGGTTGCTTCTGATTTTTGACAATTATGAGTAAAGCTGCTATAAATATTTGCATGAAGTTGTCTTTTAGGATCTTTATCTTTGATTTTCTATAGTTTGAAAATGATACGCCTACATGTAATCTTTTGATATTTATTCTGTTGGATGTTCTCTGAGCTTCCTGGATCTGTGATTTGGTGACTGACACTAATTTGGGGGAAATTCTCAGTCATTATTGTTTAAAATATTTCTTCTGTTATTTTCTATTGTCTCCTTGTGGTATTCTTATATGTGTATGTTACACCTTTTGTAGCTGTCCCACAGACCTTGGATATTCTAGAGATTCTTTCTTCCGTCATGTCTAGTCTACCAATAATCCCATCAAAGGCTTTCTTCCCATCTCTGTTGCAGTGTTTTGCATTTCTAGTGTTTCTTTTGGGTTCTTTCTTAGGATTTCCATCTCTTTGCTGACATTATCCGTCTGTTTTTGCATGCTGTTTATCCATTAGAGCTCTTAACATATTAATTATAGTTCTTTCAAAATCCTGGTATGATCATTCCCAATCCCTGTGATGTGTGGTTCCTTCTATCTCTTGTGTTTTCTTTGCCTTTTACTATGCCTTGTAATTTTTCTTGACAGCCAGATTTGAACAAAGAACTGCTGTAACCAGGCCATTAGTAATGTGGTGGTAAGGTGTGGGGGGAGGGGAAGTGTTCTATAATTCTGTAATCTCTAATAACTAGCTCTCAGTTGTTTAGTGGGCCAGTGCCTCTGGAACTTCACGAGTGTTTTTCAGTTTTTGTCTCTCTCCTTAGGTGAATGAGGATGGCTCAAGTGGGCTAGAGCTGTGTATTCCCCCTCTCCTATGTGGAAGGCTACAGCTGACTAGAGTTGGGTATTTCCCTTCTCCCAGGTGAGCTAGGCTCTGCTAATATCTCAGCCAATTAGACTCCGGTTAATTAATTTCTCCTGAGCGCTGGCCTTGTTAAGTAGAACAGCCTGCTCACTAGCATATTTCAAAATGGTTCCTCTTCCCTTCCTGCTGCTGACAGCACAAGGGGATTTTTCTCGTACACTTACTGTGAGAATCCAGCTGAGCTCCTGGAGGTAAAACTCACTAAAGTGTGGGAGCCCCACTATGACTGGGCTCCCCTGGAGTTTTTAAACGTCAGGATTGTCCACACTGAGCCTCCAGCAATTAGACAATTCCAGTTCAGGTTTTCCTGCTCCGGCACTGGTTCCCTTGCCAGTTTCTGCCCGCCAGACTCTGCTCAGGTGAGTCATGACTCTCTGTATTCACTTGTCTGACTTTCCAGTCCTGGAGACAGCAGTTTGCACTGTGTCCTCCCCCTCTGTTATGAATTCAAGAAGAGTTGTTGATTTTCCAGTCTGTTCAGTGTTTTACTGGTTGTTAGGACAGAGTGGTGACTTCCAAGCTTCTTTCATGTAAATCAAAAACCTGAAGTCTGCAGGGGTTTTGTGAATATGTTTTAAAATAAGTTGAGTAAACATCTAGGAGCATGGCTGCTGGATTGTGTGGTAAGAGTATGTTTAGCTTTGTAAGCAATTGCCAACTGTCTTCCAAAGTGGCTGAACCTTTTGCATTCTCGCCGTCAGTGAATGAGAGTTCCTGTTGCTCTGCATCCATGTCAGCAATTGGTATTGTTAAAATTTTGGATTTAAAATCTTTCTAATGGTTGTGTAGTGATACCTCTTTGTTGTTTTAATTTGCAGTTCCTTAATGACAAATAATTTTCAGCATATTCCCGTTTATTTGCCATCTGTATGTCCTTTTTGGTGAGGTATCCAGATATTTTGCCTTAATTTTTTTTTTTAATTGTTGAGTTTTAAAATTTCTTTTTGTATTTTGCATACAATACCTTTATCAGACATGGGTTTTCCAAATAGCTTATCCCAATCTATGGCTTGTCTTTCTATTCCCTTAAAAGTTTACTTCAGAGCTTAGAAATTTTTAATTTTAAAAATCCAACCTACCAAGCTTTTCTTTCATGGAATGTGCTTTTGGTATTGCGTCTAAAAATGTGTCACCAAGTACAAGGTCACATAGATTGTTCCTTACTTTACTTTCATACTGGTACACTTCAGCATCTTCTTATTTGCAAACTTCCTTTTTAAGCATTGCAATTCAGTAAAAGCCCCCAAACCTGAAGATTTTTAACCTCCTAATTATCTAATCTTTAATTATTGGTTTTTCAGTCTGAACATGATGTAATCAAAATATAAAGGACTTTCTACCACAATAGTTCTATGTTTTTAAACACACTTAAGTTGTTTATAAAGCTTCTCTTCAAAGGCTTAAATATTGATATTTGAAGAGAGGTAGCAAAGAGAAAATTCACACTGCCATGTGGGAACTTTTATTTCATTATTTTGCTGTTCTAGTTTCCCATTAGTAAATTTCACTTTGGTAAATTTTTAAAACCACCACTTATTTTCTGTTCGAGTTTTATTAAGAAATAATTGACATATATTACTGTATAAGTTTAAGGCACACAGCATGATGGTCTGAGTTACATGTATTCTGAAATGATTATCACAGTGGTTTCAGCTGATATCCATCATCTCATAGCTACAATAAAAAGAAAAGAAATAAGAAAAACATTCTCATTGTGATAAGAACTCTTAGAATTTACTCTTTTAACAACTCTCTGATATATCATACAGCAGTGTTAACTGCTATTAATTTTTTAATAAACATCTCTGTTAATTGAGATAAAGTTTAACACATTCCTGGACACAAGGTGCTGACACAACTTGGAATCCATGTGTCTTTTACATTGACTCTCATTTCCAAAGAAATTTAACATATGAAAATTCTTATACATTTTGGGTTTGATGTTTTTTAATACATTATAGATAAATAGACATAATAGATAAGTTTTGCTAAAAATTGAAGAATCAAAGAAACCAGTGTATTCAGTATCCTAGAAACCTCAAACCCAAAGGAAATAGTAAACATACAAAAGGAAATAATATGGAAGGAAAGCATAGGCTTTTATAAGTTGTCCTAGAATCATCTTCTCTTACATTATAACTTTAATGACTTTAAACTCATTTAATCTACATGTATTTAGTCAGCTTTTTTCAGTGATTATAGAACAATCTCTTAAATGATTTATGATTAAAATTGACTAATCTGGATAGGAAATTCTCTTTATATAATAAAAAAGTTCCATGTGAAATACTCTATTTAAACTAAGAGGAACAATTATGGAAAATTCCTACCATGTAGTGACCTGGCACAATGAAAGTACTCAAATATGTTTGCTGAATAAGTTATAAAATGATAATAAAAAGTTAGCAGAGCAAAAAAAGATGAATAAATTAGATCCACATTTTTGAGTCTAGATTGACAAGATTATTAATATTTGCTTAATATCATTAGGTACTTGCTGTGTTTTGAGCTTTATTCTAACTATTTTACATTAATTACTCCTCCCAACACCCTTATGAGATAGTTGTATTTTATAAGAGCTTTGCCACTTCTAATAAATGTTTGCTTTCTATTTGATTCATATGTATTTCTAAGTTTGACTACAAGCCTATCCATATTTAAGATACTCATACCCATTGCATTGAATTAAAGGATTTGGGTGGCTAATCAAGGACAAGACATATGCTAGGGGGTGGCAGTAGCACACAAGGAGCTGCATTGTGGGCAGCACTTGGACAGGATGCATGTGAGGGGAGATCCCTCACAGCAGGAGACCTCTTAGACACAGCAGCTTAGGTCCACCATCCATAAAGGGAAGAGGACAAAGAAATGACTGGGGAAGAGAGCTGGAGAGGAGGCTTAAGTATCTAGGTGGTGCCTGGGTCAGAGAGCTTTCAAAGCCAGCAGGGACTTGGGATCTTTAAAGGGCCATGGTTTACCTTATTTATGGCTAGTAGATGTTGGGTGCAATTTCTTGGGGTTTGCAGAGAAGACTGGCTTCTAAATGACTAAAAATAGGCCTATTGGGGCTATATTTAAAGCAATTGGATGTGTAAGAATTTGAGTTTAGCACCAGTAGGCTTTTGAGCTAACAGTCTAGACTGCTGTGATGAAGTAAAAACATGGGGGCCACAGTAAACAGGGGACATCTTTGGCTTATTTGTATAACACCTATAAAGTAATATCTATTCATTCTTAAATATACAAAATAAAACATACATATTGCCGATTTTAAGTTGCTTGGGGTATATGTGTGTGTATATACATATAAATGTATATATTGCATGAGCTGTATTTTCAAGCACATGCACACACACACATGCACGCATAAACCCTAAAACTATTAAATATATGAAAAAAGCTGTCTACACGCACTATCAAGTTTTCCTTAGGGGATTTTTTCCTTGTGTCTTTAGGGTTTAAGCAGTGGTATTAGGCAACTAGGGATGTCATAACAATGCCACAGAGTGGATGACTTAAACAACAGAAATGTATTTTCTCACAGTTCTGGAGGCTAGAGGTCAAGGTGATGGCAAGTTTGGCTTCTCCCTGAGACCTCTCTCCTTGGCTTCCTGCCTTCTGTGTCTTCATATGACCTTTTATTTGGTTTCTCTTCTTCTAATAAGAACACCAGTCTTATTGGATTAGGGCCCCATCCTTATGATCTCATTTAACCTTAATTACCTCCGTAAAGTCCCTAGTTCCAAATGCAGGCACATTGGATGTTAGGACATCAATGTGTGGATTTAGGGGGGACATAATTCTGCCTATAAGTACACTGTACCTCTGGATTGCAATTTTGTATGATATATGTATTTAGATATAGAGCCAATAATATATGCCCTGCACGATTTCACTATCTTAATTGCATGTGTATTATATACCACATTTTTATTTAAACTTGGACAAGAATTGCAGGTTCATTTGGCTTATGAAAGTCAGTTCATTTATAACCTGTTTCACACAGCACTTCAGAACAGAAAATTAACTTTCTTAGCTGAATAAAACCAAAACGGAAACAAAATTTTAGTTCCTAAAAGAGCTTTGTAAATGATTTTGTATTGAACATTTCATTTAATTTATTCCAACCAGGATTAAAATATGTTAAATACTCTTTTGTTGTGAAGATATTCACAACTACGAAATGAAGTGGCCATTGTATTCTTAAGAGCTCAACATAATTAAGACTATACTTTATTGAGATCAACCAATTCCATTAAAATATCACTAGAAATGAATAAATTGAAAGGATCCTCAGCGAAATGAGAAGGAATGATTATGAGTTACTGAAATTTGAGCTCTATGAAGGCAGTATTTTGTTGCTGTGGTTTTGTTCATCTATACAAATAGGAGCAAAAAATTTGTTCATCTATACAAATAGGTAGCATTACATTGAAAAATAACTCTATATTAAGTTTATACTTCCCCACAAATATTTGGCAATGTTTAACGTTGTATCTTCATGCCAGGAACTTTTCTAGGATTTAGGAATAGATCTCTTAATAAAATAAACTCCCTGCCCTCATAGAACTTCATTCTAGCATAGAGACAGAAAATAATCTAACACTTTTTTTAATTTGGGTTTCCCCTTTAGAGCTAGCCAGTGACCCTGACAGAAGTTTTTAAGTATTCAATGTATAAAAGTATATCTATAATCTCTGAACTGTAAAGTTCACATACAATAATTGTACCTACAGTTGCTACATTTCAGGGCACTATCATGTCGACCTACTCTATATGACTAAAATAATCAGCAATACAGTTCAGTTGTAGTTTCTAAATGTACTAGTGGTGAACAGAGGACCAAAATGCAAGATGTCATATAAAAGAGTGGTAAAGAAATGAGTTTTTTGCTCTGTTTGACTCAGTTTTCTGCTGCATACTTACTATGATATGAGACAATGTATTCTATCTCTACAAAACTCAGGTGTTTCCTTTGTGAAATGAGAGAAATAATTAAAGGATGGCTCTGAGTATTATAGAAGATAATATGTGCATTGTACTTAACATGATACCTGGTATGTAAGATTCATTGAAATTCATGGTAGCTATTACTATTGCTAAAATGCAGATGTGTTGAAGGGGGCAAAAAGATGAGCTTTTTTTTCCATTTGGAGCAAATTTCTTAGATTTCACAACATGGATTAATTATTTTTAAACCAAACATTCCATTAGATATGGGAAATTTCCCATGACTACTATTATGATAGTAATCACCCTAGAAAACTGATAACTTAATCTTAGCTGTTTATGTTCAGAAAAAAAAATTGAGACTACTTTGATGTATTGTTTGTGGGGAGGTTTTTAGTAATTTCGGTTTTCTTGATACATTTGTATTCTCCATGTTTTATATGTGTTATTTTTGAAAAGTAAGAATGTAATTGGAGTAGCAGTTTACAGATAAGCAAGGAAAGGAGGCAGTTAAAATAAAAGTTTTTCAATAGTAAAAACTTTATAGTGGAAAAACTGGACAAACACTACCTCAGCCAGGTGGTCAAGGTCAACATCAATAGTGCTAAGTCATGTTCATAATATGTACCCTTGATATGACATGAAAGTGTCACTTTACTTCTATAGTTTTCCTTCCCCCAAATCCCAAACTCCAGTCTAATGAGAAAACATCAGTCAACTCTCAATTTAGGAACATTCTACAAAATACCTGAACAGTTTTCAAATCTGTCAAGGTCTCCAAAATATACAAACAGCTCACATAGCTCAATATCAAAAAAGAAAAAAGAAACCAATCAAAAAATGGGCAGAAGACCTAAATAAAAATTTCTCCAAAGAAGACATACAGATGGCCAAAAAGTGCATGAAAAAATGTTCAACATTGCTAATTATCACAGAAATGCAAATCAAAACTACAATGAGGTATCACCTCACACTGGTCAGGATGGCCATCATCAAAAATTCTACAAACAATAAATGCTGGAGAGGGTATGGAGAAAAAGGAACCATTCTACACTCTTGTTTGGAATGTAAATTGGTACAGCCACTATGGAGAATAGTATGGAGGTTTCTTAAAAAACTAAAAATAGAGTTACCATATGAGCCTGCAATCCCACTCCTGGGCATATATCCAGAGAAAACTATAATTCAAAAAGAAACAAGCAACCCGATGTTCATTGTAGAACTATTTACAGTAATCAAGACATGGGAGCAATCTAATGTCCACTGACAGATGAATGGATAAAGAAGATATGGTATATATACAATGGAATATTACTCAGCCATAAAAAGAATGAAATAACACCATTTGTAGCAACATGGATGGATTAAATATCATCATACTTAGTGAAGTAAGCCAGACAGAGAAAGACAGTTATCATATGATATTGCTTATATGTGGAATCTGAAAAACAAAGATACAATTGAGCTTATTTCCAAACGAGAAATAGACCCATAGACATAGAAAACAAATTTATGGTTACCCAAGGGGAAAGGTGAGGAAGAGGAATAAATTAGGAGGTTGGGATTAACATATACATAGTTATATATTTTATATATAAAATAGATAACCAACAAAGACCTAGTGTATAGCACAGGGAACTATACTCAATATTTTGTAATAACATATATGGCCAAAGAATCTGAAATATGTATATATATATATATATATATATATATACACACATAAACTTCAGTTTATGTATATATATATAAACTGAATCACTGTTCTGTATACCTGAAACTAACATGACATTGTAAATCAACTACACTTCAATAAAATTTTTAAAAATTAAAAAATAAACTTTCAAGGTCATCAAAAGTCAATAAAAGTATGATAATCTGTCACAGCTAAGAGGAGCCTAAGGTGACATTACAACTAAATGTAATGTGGTATCCTCAGTGAGATCCTGGAAGAGAGAAAAGACATTAAGTAAAAATTAAGCAAATCTGAACAAAGTTTGGAACTTGTTAATAATTATTTAATAATTAACAATTTGGGTTCATTAATTGTGACAAGTGTACCATATTAATGTACGATGCTTTGATAGAGGCTACTGAATATGAACTATTTGGGAACTTTCTGTACCAGCTTCACAATTTTTCTGTAAATCTAAAACTGTTCTAAAAAGTAAAGTTTACTAATAAATATATAATCAAAAATTTTTTTAATTCACATAGTTTGGATAGTTCAATGACAAAATGGTGGTGTTCAAAGAAGAAGTCTTGGAAATAAACACAAAATTAAAAGTCTACTTACAAAATGGATGGAACTATGCAT
The DNA here is from genome assembly GCF_937001465.1 of Orcinus orca. NCBI lineage: Eukaryota > Metazoa > Chordata > Mammalia > Artiodactyla > Delphinidae > Orcinus > Orcinus orca. The sequence goes on along the minus strand of NC_064569.1, from coordinate 29,645,956 downwards.
GTATTTTTTCTTTGTAAAAATATCAAAATTTTGGAAATATTTACACAGTCAAAATAAAGGCAAAAGAAAATAAAAGTAAAAGCAGATTTTTAAGTCATATCAAATGGATACTGTTGTCTACACTTGGCCAAAATTTTGCATCAAAATTAGTATTTTTATCTTGTGATTTTCTAAATATGTAACAACTGGTAGAACTTAGACCTGGCAAATGAGAGCAGACAGTAGTAAACAGTACTCATAACTATATAACACCTAAATATTAGAGTGGTATTTCTAAAACAGAATGTCAGCTCAGCCCAAAGACAAAACGTTTAGATTGAGTACCTGAAGTCTTGCTATGTTACACAATGGGAAGAAAATTATATTACAAAAACAGATACAATGCAAGTTTCCCAGACCAGATAATCTCAACAACTATAAAGCCCTAAATCGATACCAGCCATAAACCTAAAGGAAGGAAGGAAGGAAGGAGGGAGGGAGGGGCATTACAGCTCTTCCTGGCCTCACTGCCTCGCTTGCTGTCACTTGGGACTCCCCTTGCTCTTTGACTATGAAATTTGGTATATACATCTCCTCCTTTGGATAGCTTCCTATGCATCCTTCAAGACCTGCTCAAAAATCACTTTTGCCAACAAGTCTTTCATGAAACTACCAGAAAGAGTTAGCTGCCCCTCATCTGAGTCCCCATAGTATTGTGTTCATTTTGTCACTCCTTCAACAAACACTTAGCAATTACCTACTGTATTCCAGGCCTGTATTTGTATCTCTGTACCATCATTTCCTGAACTCTATGACAGCCATGTCTGATTCCCCTGCTAGACTCAGACTAGTGCTTGGTGGTCTCCTCCTAAAATGAATGAGAAAAAGGAATCAGCAGTTACTCCTCACGGCCTGCCTTGTTTGAGGTGTGTCCTATTATAAACCATACTTTACAAATGTGAAAAATGAGACATGAGAATGCAAGGTAACATGTCTGAGGTAAACTGCTGCAAAATTTTCTTCTTTAGCCTTTTGATGCAATGGATTACACTGATTATTGAATGTTTAGACAGCTTTGAATACCTGGGATAATCCTAGTTGGTTATGGAGTACATTCTTTCTATACATCTTTGGATGCAGTGAGCTATAATTTTGGTTAGGATTTTTGCAGCTACCCATGAGATATATCGGACTGTAGTTTTCTTGTCTTTTTCTGGTTTTGTTATGGGGGTAATTCTGGTCTCAAAGAATGAGTGAGGAAGTGTGCCCTCTGTTTCTCTTTTCTGGAGGATACTAAAGAGATTTGGGATCATTTCTTTCTTAAATGATTGGTAGAGTTCACCAGTGAAAAAATCTGGGCCTGGTGCTTTCTCTTCTGGAAGGATAATTATTGTTTGAATTTCTGTAATAGATATGGGCCTATTAAGATGATCTATTTCTCCTTGTGTCAGTTTTGGTATGATGTGTCTTTCAAGCATTAGTCCATTTCATTCAAATTGTCAAATTTGGGATCATACAGTTTTTCATAATAGTCTACTATATTTTTAAATGATGGTCCCTCTTTCATTTCTGGTGTTGGTAACTTAACGTCTTTATATTTATTCTTAGCCTGGCTAGAAGTTTATTGATTATATTAATGTTTTCAAAGAACCACCTTTTTGTTTCATTAATTTTCTCATTGTCTCTATTGATATTTCTCTATTTCTTATTTTAAGATTCATTAATATCTGCTTTAAGTTTGTTACTTCTTCTTTCTTTTGGTTTATACTGCTCTTATTTCTCTAGTATCCTAAGGTGAAATCTTACATTTTTGGTTTTAGATCTTTATTTTTCTAAAAAATATGCATTCAATGCTATAAATTTCCCTCTAAGCATTGCTTTCACTGCATCTCATAAATTTTGATAGGTTTTATTTCAATTTTCACTAAGTTCAAATTATTTTTAATATCTCTTGGCATTTCTTTTTTGACCCATGTATTATTTACAAGTGTGTTGTTTGTTTAATCTCCAAATACTTTGGGATTCTCTAGCCACTTTCTGTTATTGATTTCTAGTTTATTTCCATTGTGTTCTGAGAGCATACTTTGGATGATTTCAATTCTTTTAAAATGTGCTTGAGGTGTGTTTCATGTCCCTGAATGTGATGTATCTTGGTGAATGTTCCATGTGAGCTTGAGAGGAATGTGCAGTTGACTCTTAAATAACATGGGTTTGAACTGGGCAGGTCCACTTATACCTGGATTGTTTTTAAGAAATATTTAGTCAGCCCTTTAAATTCTTGGGTTTTGCATCTGTGGATTCAATCAACTTGGATTGAAATTTCCATTCATTTTACTACTACATTTTATATGAGGGACTTGAGCATCAGCAGATTTTGGTATATGCAGGGGCTCCTGGGACCAATCCCCCTCAGATACCAAGGGATGACTGTAATATTCTGCTGTTGGATAAGTATTTTATAAATGTCAATTAGATACAGTTGATAATGATGGTGGTTCAGTTCAACTGTATTCTCACTGATTTTCTGTAAGCAGAATCTGTCAATTACTGATAGAGGTCTGTTGAGGTCTCCAACTATAATAATAGAGTTTATTTCATCTTGCCATTCTATCTGTTTTTGCCTCACTTATTTTGGTACTTTGCTGTTATGCACGTACACATTAAGGATTAAGTCTTCTTAGAAAATTGACCCCCTTATTGTTATGTAATGCCTCTCTCTATCCCTGATAATTTTCCTTGTTTGAAGTCTGCTTTGCCTGACATTAATATAGCTACTCCAGCTTTCCCTTCATTAGTGTTAGTGTGGTATAGCTTTCTTCATCACTTTGCTTATAATCTATGTCTTTCTTTTTAAAGTGGGTTTCTTGCAGACACATATAGTCAGTTGTTTTTTTATCCCCTCTGTCATTTTCTGTTTTTAATTTTTATAGTTGCATTTAATCCATTCACATTTAAAGTGATTATGAGTATAGTTGGATTAATCTCTCCCCTTTCTGTACTGTTCTCTATTCATTGCACTTCTTATTTCTTATTTTTTAATATTCTACCCCTTTTCTGCCTTATCTGGTTTAATTAGGCATTTTATATGATTCTGTTTTCTCTCATTTCTTAACAAATCAGTTATACTTCTTTTTAAAAAATGATTTTAGTGGTTGCCCTAAGGATGGCAACATGTATTTACAACATGTATTTACAAGTCCACTTCTAAATAAGTCTATATTATTTTATGAGTGTGTAAGTACCTTAAAATATTTCATATTCATCCCTTCTAACATTGATGTCACTCATTTCACTTATCAATAAGCTATACTCATCCAATATATTGTTGCTGTTGTTAGTTTGAACACTTATATATTAAATCAAGTAAGAAAAAGAAAAGTAAAAGGGTTTATTTTACCTTTATGTGTTCCCTCTCTAATGCCCTTCATTTCTTTACATAGATCACAGTTTCTAACCTGCATCATTTTCTTTCTCTGAACTTTAAAAAAATTAAACTTCTTTAAACATTTTTTGAAAGGCAGATCTACTGGTGAAAAATTCCTCATTTTTGTTCATTTGAGAAAGTCTTTATTTCTCCTTCATTTTTGAGGAACAATTTTCCTTAATACAGAATTCTAGCTTGGTGATTCCTTTATTTCAACATTTTAAATATTTCTCTCCACTCTCTTTTTGGTTGCATTGTTGATGACAAGAAGTCTGCTATAAATCTTATACTTCTTTCTTCATAGGTAAGGTGGTGTTTTTCTGTGTGTGTGTTTCAAGATTTTTTCTTTGATTTTCTGTAGTTTGAACACAACATGCCAGGTGAAAGTTTTTTTATTATTTATCCCACTTGGACTCCTCTGAGTCCTTGATCTATGGTTTGGTGTCTGTCATTATTTTGGAAAAATTCTTAGCTATTTTCACCTCACAAATTATATCAATCTTGTGAACTGAAATCCCATGTTTTTTATTACCAATTCATACTCTCCTCTAATAAGCCATTCATCATAGAAGACCTGCCACCTTACACTTCCTCTAGATCCACCTCTGCTGAGACCATTGCATCAAAGTGAGAACTAATCTCAAACTGATTTTTCCAATTTTCTCTTTGCACAGTGCTGAGTAGTGGGAACTTTAATTGTAACTGATCAATTTTTGTCTTTTATATAGTGTGCAGAATGTTTATTTGCACAAAACATAAATAACATGTGTATATATATGTGCATGTATATGTTATATATATATACATACACACACACACACACACATATATATATATATATATATATATATATAAATGTTATGATTCCTTGATTGGAAGGATGGAATCTAGGGCAACAAGAAAAGGGGGAGTGAGACATGGTCTTCCTCTTATCTTTACCTTTTTTTCTCTCCTTTTCTTTTTTTACCTAAGTTATTTATTTAATTCATCTCCTGCTACAAGAAAAGTGATGCAAAATCAGTCTACTGGTCATCATTTGATGCAAATAAAGAACATGGGCTTAAGGTCCTATACATTTTACTGGTCCATGTGCAAGAATAGTCCAAATCTGAGCTGTGGTCCATGATGTAGAACAATGGTCCAGGTTTTCTTTATTCATCTTCATTGTAGGTCAGAAGTGGTTTCAAATGAGGGTTATGGAATAAAGAACGGTTACCGTATCTCTAGGAAAAGGGCTTGGACCTGATGCAGAGATGGGGATAGGCAAAAACTTGGGTTCTTATGTTTTCTCTGGTGCAAACAGGAAGGCGTTCAGCAAGCTGACTCCCACCCTGGGGAACATGACAAAGTAAATAGGGGCCTTCCAAGTGTGAGCTAAGCCCTCCTTGCTTGAGGCACCTCTAGACGTGGGAAGCCCCAGATGTGGTTGGGACATGCCTAGAACCCCAGAAACCCAGAGTCTAGCCACCACTCCATTTTCGACCTGATTCAAAGCTATCATTGCCTCTTTATTATTCTAGAGATTATAAAGAAATTATTATTCCTGATTAAAAACAGAATTATCAAATTTAAAATCATTGTGATAGCAGTAAGCAGCAAGTTATATTCCTTAGAAAATCAATGCAATGAAATACATACTCAGCATACATACATACTCAATTTTTCTCAGAATTCAGAAGAAAATAATAGAAACTAGGTGTGATGAGAGAATAGTTAAGTGAAAGAAGGTAGAAAATAAAATCCAATCTACAGAAAATTGTAACTTCATGAAACAGTCACTTTTACAAATTACAAGATTTTTTTTTAATCCAGAAAGTGACATAGTTATTTATCAGTTACTAGTTTCAGATTCCTTTCAACATTTCTGAAGACACAAGTCAAGACGAAGCTGATAATTGCCCAGTATTTGATCTGATAAAAACATAATGCTGCAAACGAAGGAGAACTTTCCTCTGGTGAATGGTGGACTGAGGGGGGAAAAATGAAGCACGTTTTCACCTCATGGAACTGAGAATGCATGAAGAAACGTTGATAAAATATTTGATTAACTTAACCACAGATGTTCACAAACTGAGTTTTAAATAGATATTTATGGTTTTCCAAAGCAACCGAAGCAGCAGCCCATCTTCATGGGATCAGCTAGTGAGTATCAAAATTATTTAATACACTCTATCCCCTACTGTCAAAAGTGAATACACTCAAGTGCTTGGCATTCTGTAGAATAGTGGTTAAGGAGAAACTTGAAATGTGTTTTCTCTTGTCCAGCAAGTTAACATTTTCTGTTAGGTTTCTGTTTTCTCTCGAAGGACCTACTCTTCTCTTGATGGTAAGTTATTCTCTTTAAGGACACACTGTCCCCCCGCCCCTCACCTCAACTACAGTAGTATACTTTATTCAGAGATTTCTGTAGGGCACAAATATCATGATATGATAATGCAAAATACATATGTACATTTTAGTTAGCAGATGGTTGGTCTCCTTATATAGATTTTAAAATACAAATCAAAATAAAATTCAGATGGAATAAGGACTTAAATATATAGAGCATAAAATTACTGAAATAATACAGGAGATAACTGAAACTCTGAGTTACACAATAAAAGCAGACATAATGATTTGGTTAAACACCAAAAGCTTCAAAAAGTTTAAACAAATCTCAAAATAGAGAAATAACTTCTGCAATGCAAAATAATCAATATAGGGGCAAGAGATTTCATTAAAAAATGAAGGTAAGTATTATATTGAATAAATGCCAGGAAGAAGAAATTCAGGAAAGCAAATGTAAAAAATGTGATAAATACAATGAAATGCTCAAACTAACCAGTGTTCAACAAAACAAAATTTAAAATAAAAATAATATGAATGTTTTGTCTATATGTTTAATTCATGAAATTTGTTAAATGTAAACTATTCAAATTGATGGAAATATAAACATTGGACTAATATTCTGAATTGTTTTGGATTTTGCTTTCTATTTGATAGTAAGATTTAGAGACTTTTTCATGTCTGTTTATAGATTTATAACTTTTTCAAAATACCTTCATAGCACATATTCTGGATTCTTCAGAATTTATTTGTCATTCTTATGGGGATTTCAAGTTGTCCTCACTTGGTTGCTATGCCAGCAATTCTATACGAGAAAACCTTATCCATACAATTTGGTTTCGATGTGTTTTCTTAGCACTCATTAATTCTCCTGAAGAAACCTGCTCCTTTTCCCAAACTTTAATTCAGGAAACACAAGGATAGTCACCTAATTTTAGAACTTTGTTTTGTGTTATTGAGGCCTGTATTGTTAATCTTATGATCTCACAGTTCTTCCTCAGTTTGGTCATATTTCCTTATGCTAACAAAATCTTCTTTTGAGAGGTAAAAAAAATATTTTTTATTCTTACTGAAGATGCACTTAAAATATTTTTCATTAACTTTTACTTTTGTTGTTGGCACCAAATTACTGAGAAAAGGGCAAAAGAAACAACTTTATTCAGCCATATATAATTACAAATCAGTTTGTTGATATTTAGTAATATTGGTTCTTATTATCCATTATCCTAAATTAAAATTTAGTATATTTACAGAAACACTAGGAAGTTAAAATTACATATTATTTCTTTGCTCTTGAAATTACATTTGATAAGCTTTTGTATTTTCTTAAGGAACAATCTGTGTCTTCAGCACTTTTTGATGTAGCATTACATGAAGAACATTTTCCATGTTATTAAATATTTTTTGAAAGCATGTTAATACCTACAAAACATTCCATCTTATGCAAGTACCACATAATTTATCTGTGCCTTTATTACTTGATATTAAATGTGTTTCTAATTTCTTCTATCCCCAAACATTCTATAATAAGCATTTTTGTACATTAATCCTTGTTAATTGCTTTATTTCTTTAAAATAATTCTTATAATGCTATATAAGTAAAGTATGCTGTGGGCACTCAAAACCATAGAGAAAACAGTACATCTAAATGTATTAGTGTTTAAGAATCATAACACATCGAGGGGGATTTTAAGTGAATGAACCTAGTGATTAATTTTAAGAACATAAAACTTGAGACAACCAGGTATTATGTGCTCCCTAATGTGAAGAAATAAGAAGTGTAGCACATCAACTATGAAGAACTCTTACCAATCAAATCTGAATCAAAACTGTAGTTCCCAATCACTAATTTGTTAAAAAAGAAAAACATGAAAATTGGAGAAATATGTTAAAAATAAAACAGGAATACACACAGAAAAATGCAAAATTTTGTTAACTCCACAAGGCAAATGACCACCCACAAGGAAGAATAAACGTCATGGAAAAAAGAGAGAGGGACAACCTGTAGATTTAAAGACAAGAGAATAATCAACCAAACTATCAATATTCTGAGCCCTGTTGGGATTCTGATTTCAATAAAACAACTTTGGAAATAAATTATGATACATCATGCCGATATATACACTGACTAGGTTTTTTAATATAAAGGGTTTATTGTTAAATTTGTGGGTGGATAGCTGGAAAAGCTTTTGTCTTATTTTGTATTGTTTTAGTCCTTATGCTATTTTTTCCCCGATGAAATGTTATGTTTAGGATTTTCATCTATACTATTCAGGGGTTAAAGTAACTCTGAAGTAATCCTAAAGTAACCTTAAAGTAATCGTGTTTTGGGCAGAGCCAAAACACGATTGGACATATGTTGATAATTATTGATCTTCTCTATATTTACATATTTTTTGAGAATTTAAAATGCCACAAAAGGGAGAAACAGGAAATGAGTTTACTATTTTGGTGGGGAATAGATAATACAGTCTTGTTATATATATATATATATATATATATATATATATGGTTTATCCTGAAGAGATTTGGGAAAGGAAGAGATATGATGGGATTCACAAGTGAGAGTGCACTCTTATGAACATGGACATGAATTCATCCAGGAGCAAGGAGACCATTAATACCTTCCTCAATTTCTATAATTCCAGTCCCCTCTCTGTCACACTCTTATGCGCTATAATTTCTCTACAGAATGATAATAGAATGATAAAGAAAATAAGAATGAATTAAAAATGAGATGTGAAAGCCAAAGGGACTCCTTGGTAGAGGCAAAGAAGCCCTCGTTTTGCAGCAGGAGTGCAGAGAAAGCCAAACATGAGGCCTGAGATTTATTAGTCTGTGCGACTAACTTCAAAGGAGGTTAAACTTGGCAGATTTGTTATACCAAGGGCATTGCCCCCATTGGGAAAATCTGAAGATTTAACACACAGAATCTAGACATGCGGATGATTGCTCCTGACGATTTTGATTCCTCTGACTCTTCTGAACCTTCTAAGCCTGCAGAAGTGTTCCATTCCTTTTTGCTAAGAGCAGTCATCTCAATAATCCTGAAAGGCAGCAAATATACCACTCAAGATCTGCCCTCACTTTCCCTCCTGGCCACTTGGCTTATACCTAGGTTTTAAGTCACAATATCAAGCAACTGAGGATGCACTTGGCTTCATAAACAAAGTACTGTAATTTAAAGATGCTGCAAATCTATCTGACATGTATCAGTAGCCATCTGGGATGTATGAGTGGCACTGTATTAGAAGATTCTTTATCAAAGGGACTAGAACATAGAATTGGAAAGGGAAGAATTTATTTACCTGAGAATATTCTTTGGAGATAAAGGATTTAGTGTCCTGGAAAGAACCTCAGGAGATTGTACAAACTAATAAGGTGGCTCCCAGTGGCATGGTACACAAGTGGGCAAGCTGAACAAAATTGAAGTGCATGAACTGCAATGTCAGATGATGGATAAAGAAATTAAAAAGTTCAGAGAAATAGACGTGCTAGAATGGATGTAATATGTACAGTCAGAAGATAAGCATGATGGTTATGTTCCTTGGGAAGGCCCAAAGGACACAAAATTTATCAAGGCCATATGAATGGCCTGGTGAGACAGGAAGCATCATTAAAAAGTTCAGGGGCTTCCCTGGTGGCGCAGTGGTTGAGAGTCTGCCTGCCGATGCAGGGGACGCGGGTTCGTGCCCCGGTCCGGGAGGATCCCACATGCCGCGGAGCAGCTGGGCCCATGAGCCATGGCCGCTGGGCCTGTGCGTCCGGAGCCTGTGCTCTGCAACGGGAGAGGCCACAACAGTGAGAGGCCCGTGTACAGCAAAAAAAAAAAAAAAAAAAAAAAAAAAAAAAAAAAAAAATTCAGTTGTGTCTCTACTTTTCATTTTACGGCTGGAGATAGAAAATACTGTTACAGAATTTATCTAGCTGAAAACAATGTCCATGAATGGACTTTAAAATAGTAGAGTCTAGGTGGCAGCAGTTAACTGTCAGTAACCAGGTGGTACTTAACCACATATGTTGTGATCACTAGCAAAGTTGGAGTAATAGCCCTGGGAACCAGATACACAAGGTCTTACAAGGATGGTTAATAGAATATGACCTCCCTAGGGGCAAAATAGATTGGTGTCTGACAAAGTCACTACTCAGCTTGAACCAGCAGAAGAAATCAAGGTTTGGTGATTGGGTGTCTGAGGATAGCCACCCTAATAAATATGTCAGGATTCCTTGCATAGGTTTCAGACTGGGGACCATTGTTCAGAATCAGAGCCCACTAAACAGTGGTTCCAAGTGGAACAATTGCAGTACCATAGCATGTATACAAAGCAATGATTTGCTGCATTTTTCCTCAAGAAAATTATGGCCATTTACTCACTTGACTATAAATTGGGAGATGGGGATTACTCATATTTTTAGCACTGTTGGTATAGGTTATGGGGTTTCTGTGATATTGAACTATGAATACTTTGAAACATTATTGTGGCCTTCCTATATGTATGGGGGCATATGGGAGACAGGTAATAAGTCACTTACATAGACCACCTGATGGTCATTTCCCTGGACCCTGAATGTTTAATTGGTATTAACATACTTGGAAGTTAGTACAACTTCCAGATTAGGTCCTTGGTTGTAGATAACTACCAAAATAGGGAAAGCCACATGGAAGCCTCTGAAACTGTTCCTGTCATGAGAAAGTAAGTGAAAATATATAAATAAAAATTGTATCATATATGTATTATATAGAGTTTAGGAGATTTATATCAGCCATGAGTTTCTAACAGATGCAAGGATGGTGGTCCTTATCACATCCCCAGTTAAGTTACCTAGCAATGATCTTGCAAAAACCAGATGGATCCTGGAAGGTGACTGTAGACCGCTGCAAGCTCAGCCCAGTAGTTGCCCTGATTGAAGTTGCCATGATGGATGTGGTAACTTTGTTAGAACAGATAGAGCCTCAGGTTCTGGTATATGGACATTGTTTTGGCATGTGCATTCTTTTCTATTTCAGTAAGAAAAGAGGATCAGGGAGAGTTTTTGCTCACTTCAAATGTGTTATTTTTAGAGCTAAGAAAAATTCTAGTAGAGATTTGCTGAAAAGATAGTGTCAGAAGCTCATTTTACCATTTTGGTATCATTCTTTGGCACAGGGAAGTTGATTCTTTCCTCACATGCACCTAACATACCTTGTTTGCCTTTTGAAAATTTATGCTGCTATTAAACATCAAAAATTATATCACATGGAAATGTCTTCCTGGGTGGGTGTGCTGTTACTGTTGAATCATCTTTCTGTGGTATCATTAGGTACAAAAGCTTTGAAGTAAGACCTAAAGCCAAAATTCTCACAGATGTTGCATGCAAACAGACTTCAAAAAGGATCTCTGTGCTCTTTCACAGGCAGGTAAACATCTGTGAGAGAGAAAAAAGAAAGCAGGAGAGACAGAGAGAAACTCACTTAAAGGCTTAACTTTGAACAAAACAGGCCTTAGGCCTTTTCTTTCAAATTGGTGTCTCTTTATATGACTTCCTGCCCCTCTACTAGGTAACAATTGAAGTCTCACTTTGTGAACTAATTTACATTGACCTCTTCCTTAGCCCTCAATAGTTCTTTTTAAAGTGAGGTTTGTTTTCCCTAATGAGGATCAGCTGTGAGCAGGGGCGGCCAAAATAAATTCCCTTTAACAAGCTGTGCCTCTGCTTAGGCTGAAATTTGGAGAAGAGGAGAGGCCAAGAATACATAAAAGGTCTTGAGCCTGCCGGTTAACATTGAAGATCCTATAAATGCAATGTATTTAGACGCACCACATTTTTCTTTATTAAGGAATTATTATATTCCAAACACTAAAGCTACAAAATGAGGATAAACAAAGCCATGAAAAGAATGACCATCTTTGATAGCTCTTGGGCCATAAATTAAACTTTCTCTATTTTTAATAAGTGTACAAAATTTAGATCAAGGTTCACTTTATTAAAATTATTTGTTTTTCTTTGTCTTTTCATTTTATCAACTAGTGGCTTAGAAGTACTCATGCCATCACAAAATGAAGAACAAGAAAACAAAACTACAAATTAGAAAGGGTCAATCTATCAGGATTATAGCTTGATCTCTCAAAGCCTAGAGCTTACTAAAACCTCAAAATAATTTCATCAAACAATGTTATAACTGGAGATAAACAGCCCAGTTTTCTTTAAGTTTTCAAGTCTCTTGTCTTCTATTATTAGTTTGTCATATGATTTATTTTCCAACAAACAAGGATCTATCAAATTGTGCCACTAAATCTCTTCTCTACTTTGATCTTCATTTATGATTTAAGGCAAAACAGCCTATGTGATGCTCAGCTTTATGGAATGTAGATTCTTTGCTCTTCATGTATAAGCCAAGCTTCCCTCACCTCCAAGCATTCTGGAACTGATTGATGGCAAGCCTACCTCAAAAAGTCTTTTCTTATCCTCAGTAGGAATATAACAATAAATAGGAAGAAATGATGATGCTACTGAAGCCTGTGAGCACAGCTGCTCATTTCATCAGTTCTGCTGTTACCTCTGGCTCAGAGGGTTCCATTTTCTCTGCTTCTATGGGATGTGTCAGGACTGCTCTGACAGCAAGCCCCATAGGCACATGGCATAAAGCTTCTTGCTTTTAAAGCCGGCTTTTACTGACTCACCAGTTGAGTGTAGTAGCAGTTCTAATGATAACTGGGGAGCTAGTAGAATAATCCAAAAAGTGCTGCCCTCAAATTCTGAGTTAATGAAAAGAAAACAAACTTAGAGTAAACACATCATACTCTGAAGATAAAAGAAAACATATTCTTCTAGTTAACACTAATTATACGAATATTATTATTATCGTATTCTTTTTTCTTAAAAGCTCATGAGCTTTGGGTCAGAAAAATGTGGGTGGAAGTCCTGACTTTATAACCTATGAGCATTATGACTAGAGAAATCAGAATAATCCTATAATGTCCTTGAAATTCTTGAACTCAGCTGCAAATCACTTGGTATAATCATATGCTGATTAAGATTTTGTGATGTTTAAATAACATGTATTCATGATTAGGATTATGAGAGACACAGAAGAAATCACTCAGCATGGATTTTTTTTGTCTTTAAAAACAAAACAACATTAAAACTCTTTCTCTCTGCCAGGTTAAATATACCTACCTTAAAAGCAGGGGGTTCCCTGACTTCTTTCTCTATTTCTATAGATTTTGGTGTTTTATTGGCCATAATGAATTGAATCATGGCCCCCAAAATATAGGTCCATGCCCTTATATTCAGAATGTCTGAATTATTCCTAGTATGGCAAAAGATGTGATTAAGTTAAGAATCTTGAGAGGCAAAACTTATCTTGGATTAACCAGGAGGGCCCTAAATGCAATCACATTTATCTTTATGAGAGAGAAACAGTTTTGAGACAGACAGAAAAGGAGAAACACGAACACAGGAGGAAGAAGCTGTGTGACCCAGAGAGACTGGAGCAGTATAGCCACAAGCCAAGGAACACGTGGAGTCACCAGAAGTTGGAAGTGGCAAAAATAGATGCTCCGTTCTAGCTTTGGGATGGAATGTAGCCCTGCCAACACGTTGATTTAGGACTTTTGGCCTCTAAAACTGTTAAGACAATAAATTTCTATAGATTTAAGGCACTGGTTTCTGATGTTTCTATAGGAACCACAGGAAACTAATGCATTGCCATTTTATCACTTTGTGCATTCCAAGTGTATCTTGGCAACTTATCGATAGACTGTTACGACCTTGAAAGTGGAAATCACATCTTACTCCTCTTTGTGTAGAATTCAGTACCTCGCCCAAGTCTTTACACTTAGCAAGGTCTAGAACAAAATTCCCAAATGGATTAATAAATGCCATCATCAGTGAGAGAATTATTCTGGACCCAGTTCCTAAATACAATGATTAAGAATACTGATTTGGTGAAAAGTCAGCAAAATTGAACAATTATCTAGATGTACCTTTTGGGGAAAGGATAAAATGAAACATGCATTTTAACACTGAAAAGATTTAAAAGTCACATAGGAAATAACTGTTATTGACCTATCTAAGAGATGAACTGACGATCTAAGAGAAAAATTCATAAAAGGACTTTTGTATATTGTGTTGATTGTACTTCTGGGTTTTAGTCCAAATTGTAAGGAGCCTGAAAGTTGTTACTTGCTTCCTCACAACAGGAAAAGTGATGAATAAACTGAAAAGCAGCAACTCTTTTTAGAGTCATCAGGGAGCTAAAGCCACAAGGCAAACTGCTGCCCCTAAACCTGGAGAAATAGGAGAATACAGAGTATCACAGCTTATTGAGAGTATAAACCCAGAAGTGGAACAGAATCCCATCACTGGTGCCAATCCCAGTAGGAACACAAACTGTATTGACAGAGTGCTAGAGGCTCAGTGTGCACTAGCTTGAGAGTTAAAATCTCCATGTGGCCCCAATCTTTAATACATTTTACCTCTAGGAGTCCCATTAGATTCTTACTGTGAAGAATAGAGGAAAAATTCTCTCATACTTCTGGCAGGGGGAGGGGAAAAGTCACTATTCTGAAATATGCCCACATGTCCCTGTTCTTAACAAAGTGCACCCTCAGGGAAACTTTTACCAGAGCCAAACAGTTTGGAATTTATCTAAGCCTAACCTCACTGGCAGAAGAGAAATACCCAACTCCAGCCCTCCAGCTCTTTGAAAGAGAAGAAAATCCTAGATGATATGTTTGAATACATGTTCAGGAAGCAGAAATACAATGAAAGAGTAATAACTGTTACAGCTGGTCAGAGAAGTTACCACCCAGAGTGACTGCTTAAGGCATCCTGGCCATTACCCAGTCAATTTGATAAAGAATCCAAGAAAGATTCAACACCAAGACCCAAGATAATTACTGAGGGATGGACTCCAACAATATTACTGAGTTAAAAACAGGAAAGCATGAAGATCAGGAAACAAGGGATGGGACGTAGTGGAGGAAGTCCTAAGTTGAAGATGAATGGAAGTTCAAGGAAGAAGACTGCTGCATGAGTGGAGAAAAACCAGTTCAAAGTGTAACAGAAGAACCATCTGCAAGAAAATATTATGGTTGGGAAAAAGTCTAATTCTAGAAGGAGAATAGATCTCTGGATCATTTGGGGAAAATTTAAAAATAGTTACAGAAAACAAGACAAAGGAAGCACTGAAGTATTTTCTCCAGGAAAACACAAGAAAGACACAGGAAAGACATTCAACTGTGTGCCCAACTGGGTCATGCAGTGAACACACTTTACATGTTTTTTTTTCCTATATATGTGTATTTGTTTGTTAATTTTATTAAGCAAAGAGAAGAAAAGAGCTATTCTTGTTTCATAGGGGTGACTTTGTTTTTTAAAAAATAATATTCATAAAAGTACATACTGCAGAGGTTTCAGCTTGATTGATAGTGATTTGCAGATATATCTAATCTACTGAACGATCTCAGAATTTCATAAACTTTTACTTGTGAAGAAACATTTTACATAAAACGGCCCTTTGTTAAATTTTGGCCTAGCCAGTTTTTGGTTTTTGCAGCAAAATTATTTGGTTAACGTATTAAGATACAACTATATGGTTTCTTTTTCATTTCTCTTTAATCTTATTTTGTGTTTTTTTCCCTTCAGTTTTCTACCTCATTACACTTTCCTCCTTTTATAATCTCATCCCTTTTTAAAATATGGAACTGATTCTCTTCTAAATAATACACAGTGAATATGTGCATAGATGGAAATTAATTGGGAGAGTTATTACTTCTAAAAGAGGGAAAGGAAAATAGGATAACAACATAGAAATGTGCTTCCTGAACTGCCTTTTCTGTAATCTTTCTCTTCCATTATGGCACATCTATTTTTTTTCCTCTTTACTGTGTATGCCTAGATTCTGGATCATTTCAAATCCATTTTTTCTGGCACATTATGTTCCAACATAGTGCCATTTTTTTTTTCTTAAACAGATTACTTATTTCTTATATCTTATTGGGTCTCACTTTGTTTCTTCCTCTGATGGGGAACAAAACACTTCAAGAAATCCATCACTGTGCTCTTAGAGTGGCGGCACCAGTTCTTAGTTGCAGCAGATGGCCTCCTTAGTTGTGGCAGGCCGGCTCCTTTGTTGCAGCACGTGGGCTCCTTAGTTGCAGCAGGAGGGCTCCTTAGTTGTGGCACGTGAACTCTTAGTTGTGGCATGCACGTGGGATCTAGTTCCCTGACCAGGGATTGAACCCGGACCCCCTGCATTGGGAGCATGGAGTCTTATCCACTGCACCACCAGAGAAGTCCCTGAGGCCTGTATTATTACATGCAATTTACATATGAGGAAATAGAGAGTTTAGAGATATGAGTAGTTGCTCTAGATGACACAGTTCATAAATAAGAAATGGTGCTGAAATTTAAACATATATTTAAACCCACACATATTTAAATCCAAATTTGGTGTATATATTAAATATTGATAGATATTGTAAATATTGATAAATATTGGTGGTAATCTATTACATTTCATGATAATTTACATTGTATAATATTTGTTTGATTTTGACCATTTTTTAGCCTCACAATAGGCTGGCTGAAAGGAAATAAAGAAGATAACTTTTCTATTAGAATAAAATTCTATTTTTTTAATCCATGATATGGAGTTGAAAACTAAAATTCAAAAGATCAATAATGTATACATAATAATGGGTAATATTGGCTTCTTAAATTGTCAAAAGTAAATATGTCAGAATAAGCCCGTGTAAGATTTAATTATAGGCTCAAATAGATCCATCCCTACAAGCAGGGTAAAGCATTTTCACTGACAGAGCATGGAGTCCCTGTTATTGAATTCTGCTCAATACTAAAGAAACAGACATCAATTTGGTGACTTAAACGTTTAATTTTCTAAAGACACAAGAGTGAACACCCAGTGGAATGAGAATTGTGCACGCAATTACAATTTGTATTGTAGACAACAACCAAACATGGCAAAGTGACATAAAATAAGGTTTGCATGGACTGAGATATTTAACATGCTTTTGACTGAGAATGTCTAACAATGTAAATATATTACTTTTTCCTTGTGGATGTATACGTATAATAAAATTTAATGAAAAATCTCAATGGGTATTATGAAACTTAATTAAATAATATAAAATTAGTCTGGAGAGGAAGTTTAGGATCATTTACCATACTTCCCCCTTTTGTGGTCCAAGTCCCCACAATGCCTGCTCTTCTTTACTGGGATTTCCAGTCCATTCACATTTCGACTTCCTTCCATCATCTTCTCATTTCTGTTTCTATATTTTAAATCCCTTGGCTTCTGATTCCAACCTCTCTTTTCCTAGTGCTTGAGAAAGTGTTTTGCCTGTTTTTCTTTCACAGTCTCAGCCCAGTTACACTTACTTCTGGACATATTCTTTAAACTGACTTCTCCAGGCCTAGGCCAGCTGTAAGATTATAGGGAGAAAATCAAACATCCAAGTGTGTGGCTACACTTGTGAACTGTCTGCCTCCAATTGTTTGGCAAAACCACAGTCTCCTTCTGCTCAGTCAACTTCACAATCACTGGGGGAGGATCTAAGTTTTTAATCCTTCCAGGCCTTCGTTCCAAAGCCTCATTTCTCCTTTTTTTTTTTAACATTTTTATTGGAGTATAATTGCTTTACAATGGTATGTTAGTTTCTGCTTTTTAAAAAAGTGAATCAGCTCTACATACATATATATCCACATATCTCCTCCCTCTTCAGTTTCGCTCCCACACTGCCTATCCCACCCCTCTGGGTAGACACAAAGCACAGAGCTGATGTCCCTGTGCTATGCAGCTGCTTCCCACTAGCTATCTGTTTTACATTTGGTAGTGTATATATGTCCATGACACTCTCTCACTTCGTCCCAGCTTACCACTTCCCCCTCCCCATGTCCTCAAGTCCATTCTCTACGTCTGCATCTTTATTTCTGTCCTGCCCTTAGGTTCTTCAGAAACAATTTTTTTTCAGATTCCATATATACGTTTTAGCATATGGTATTTGTTTTTCTCTGTCTGACTTACTTCACTCTGTATGACAGTCTCTAAGTCCATCTACCTCACTACAAATAACTCAACTTCGTTTCTTTTTATGGCTGAGTAATATTCCATTGTATATATGTGCCACATCTTCTTTAGCCATACATCTGTTGATGGACACTTAGGTTGCTTCCATGTCCTGGCTATTGTAAATAGAGCTGCAATGAATATTGCGGTACATGAATCTTTTTGAATTATGGTTTTCTCAGGGTATATACCCAGCAGTGGGATTGCTGGGTCGTATGGTAGTTCTATTTTTACTTTTTTAAGGAACCTCCATACTGTTCTTCATACTGGCTGTATCAATTTACATTCCCACCAACAGTGCAAGAGGGTTCCCTTTTTTCCACACCTGCTACAGCATTTATTGTTTGTAGATTTTTTGATGATGGCCATTCTGACTGGTGTGAGGTGATACTTCATTGTAGTTTTCATACTTCATTGTAGCATTTCTCTAATAATTAGTGATGTTGAGCATCCTTTCATGTGTTTGTTGGCAATCTGTATATCTTTGGAGAAATGTCTATCTAGGTCTTCTACCCAATTTGGACTGGGTTGTTTATTTCTTGATATTGAGCTCCATGAGCTACTTGTACATTTTGGAGATTACTCCTTTGTCAGTTGCTTCATTTGCAAATATTTTCTCATTCTGAGGGTTGTCTTTTCATCTTGTTTATGATTTCCTTTGCTGTACAAAGCCTTTTAAGTATCATTAGGTCTCATTTGTTTATTTTTGTTTTTATTTCCATTTCTCTACGAGGTGGGTCAAAAAGGATTTTGCTGTGATTTATATCATAGAGTGTTCTATGTTTTCCTCTAAGAGTTTTACAGTGTCTGGCCTTGCATTTAGGTCTTTAATCTATTTTGAGTTTATTTTTGTGTATGATGTTATGGAGTGTTCTAATTTCATTCTTTTACATGTACCTGTCCAGTGTTCCCAGCACCATTTATCAAAGAGGCTGTCTTTTCTCCATTGTATATTTTTGCCTCCTTTATCAAAAATAAGGTGAACATATGTGCGTGGGTTTATCTCTGGGCTTTCTATCCTGTTCCATTGATCTTGATTTCTGTTTTTGTGCCAGTACCATACTGTCTTGATTACTGTAGCTTTGTACTATAGTCTGAAGACAGGGAGCCTGATTCCTGCAGCTCCCTTTTTCTTTCTCAAGATTGCTTTGGCTATTTGGGGTCTTTTGTGTTTCCATACAAATTGTGAAATTTTTTGTTCTACTTCTGTGAAAAATGACATTGGTCGTTTGATAGGGATTGCATTGAATTTGTAGAGTACTATGGGTAGTATAGTTATTTTCACAATGTTGATTCTTCCAATCCAATAACATGGTATATCTCTCCATCTGTTTGTATCATCTTTAATTTCTTTCATCAGTGTCTCATACTTTTTTTATTTTTGCAGTATGCGGGCCTCTCTGTTGTGGCCTGTCCCATTGCGGAGCACAGGCTCCAGACGCGCAGGCTCAGCGGCCATGGCTCACAGGCCCAGCCACTCCGCGGCATGTGGGATCCTCCCGGACCGGGGCACGAACCCGTGTCCCCTGCATCGGCAGGCGGACTCTCAACCACTGAGCCACCAGGGAAGCCCCAAAGGGAGGATTTTAATGCTGCAAAATAGCTTTGACATGTAATTCTCCTTTCCCATAATCTGGCTAATGATACCTACATTCATTGGCAAAATTAAAAATATTTTGTTACTCAATTCCTAATTACAAAATATTTTATAATGAGTAAATGGATTACAATTATAGATATTCTGCCTTCTGTTAAAAAAAGCATTTTATACACAGAAAAAATTTTTACTCCTGTCATCTCGTGATGAAGACATTTCCACCGCCTGCACCACTGTCCCTACCGTGCTCAATTCAGACTCAGCAATTGGAGACTCTACCCTGAAGAAGGTTTTGTCGGCTAGGGAGATGGAAAATACATTGCTGTGGGCCTGTGTGTATGTGTGTGGTGGCCATGGCTGTGGCAAAGGAAGACACAACTGGAAAGCGCCCCCTCTGTGCAGCCTGCAACTCATTTTATAGGCAATGAATTTGGCAAGGGGATGCAAACCAAGTAGCAAATTGTTGGCATTTAGTTTTAAAATCAAATATGAGTAATTCTGGTGGAAAAGAATCCATTGTTGAAAAGTACCATTTCTGTTAAAGCACAACATGTAGACATATGTAATCATATATGTACACACATATTTACTTTTTCTGTTCTGATACGACATTCATTCTACCAAGGGGGTCAGAGCTTTTAGGTAAGATGCTTTACTGCTATCACCAGTGGTTTCTCAAACCTCACACCTCTGCTTCCATATCAACCCTGTGCAAAATGTCATCAGTATTATCTGGGGGTGTTTAAGAACTTATTCTCTTTATTCATAGATTTGCTAGAACACCTTTTCATTCTCAATACGATATTATATTTATAAAGTTCTTAGAAGGTCACACGAGGTCAGATTTAATGGTTTGCTCGATTATACAGGAGAGAACTAGGTGAGGACATTTGGACACGATTGGCTTCTAAGTTTAATTTTCTCTCTTAAAATTCCATGAAATCTGTGCTCATTACTCAACACTTTCATTGCTCAAAAGAAGACGTCACTTGAAGGGGAAACCTGTTATACAAAGATGTCCTAACATTTCCACATAATTCGTCTCTGTACCCGAAGCGATATATCACTTTTCTTGATTAATGCCCACCAGAACAAAATAACCTGGGATGGTTTCATGTAGTTTGCATTAATATTATCTGGCCTACATACCTAGAGGTTACTGGTCTATTGAGTAGTAGTTAATAGCTAGCTGTAGAATGCTTATTTAATTTTTCAATTTAAATGCCTAGATAATGCTGGGGGCAGTGCAGATATATAAACAACTTGTTCTTGGCCTTAAGAGGTGTGATTATTGCTTAGGATGAACAATTATTCAAGATATCCTCAGGGGATGTGAGATGTGACAGATGACACACTGACACTATTTAGAAGGAGCCTGCCAGATGGTCAGAACCTGCAGTTGTGGAAAGAGGACAGTATGAAGGGACCTGGGGCAAAAAAACAGTTTCTGTAGCAATCTGGTAGCAGCAACATTTGGAAACCTGAGAGACCCGGTCCAAGGGTATGGGAGAAAAACTTCACAAAGTACATGAGTTAAATAAGAACTGAAAGTAGACTCATTTCACAATTCAGTCTTTTCCTGATTAAATCATCTTCTATGGCCTGAGAGGTTGGCTGTTTCTACTTCATCTTGATATAACATACAAGTTACAGTAAAATTTAAAATTTTACTTTAAAAAGTGAATTTTTTTCCCCCTCGGGCTACAGAGAAAAGAGTTGGTTATTGCTCTGGCCACAGTTTCAGCACGTTCTTTAAGTCGCCCTGTTATCAAAATATTTTGCTCTCTTCACAGTCTCCATATGCTGTTTACAGCTTGTAGTGCTGAGGATCATTAATTCTTTGTCCAACCGGTATATCATTGGTGGATGAGTACACAAGGAAGTATGAACTACAAATGAATGTCTGGAGGACAGGAAGGCAAGAGTCTCTGTCAGCCTCATTTTTAGTGTTATATTAGAGAAGCACAATACAATGGTGGGAAAATAGTTATTAAAGGGAAACATCAAATTTTACCCATCCCAGCAAGAATATGCCCTTCAGATGAAACATAATATTTCTGACATGTTTTAAATGTAAGGAATGATAATTTGCTAGATTATAGGAGAGAGAAGCTGTCACTGTAATTACACATCACTATTCTTTAGATTTTTTTTTTTTGAGGTACGCGGGCCTCTCACTGCTGTGGCCTCTCCCGTTGTGGAGCACAGGCTCCGGACGCACAGGCTCAGCGGCCATGGCTCACGGGCCCAGCTGCTCCGCGGCATGTGGGATCTTCCCGGACCGGGGCACGAACCCGTGTCCCCTGCATCGGCAGGCGGACTCTCAACCACTGCGCCACCAGGGAAGCCCATATTCTTTAGATTTTTAATTAAATATTTTAATATAAGTCAAATACAATAAAATGCTCTCATGCCAATGCCATGATTATTACAGTTTTATAGTAAGTCTTGAAAGTGAAAAGGTAAGTGTCTGACCACCTTTAAATTATTTTTCAAAATACTTCTGGCTATTCTAGGTAAATGGCATTTCCAATAAATTGTAAAGTTTGTCAAGTTTACAAAATTTCTTGCTGAGATTATGACTGGGATTGAAATGAAGCTATAAAGTCTTCCAAGCTATGTATGTAGTTCAATAATCTGTTTATTTAAATTTTAATTTTTCAAGGTTACTGGTCTATTGAGTAGTAAGTAGTTAATAGCTAGCTGTAATTTATAGTTTAGTTATTTTGTCAAATTCATTCCTAAGTATTTTGATTTTGATACTACTGTAAATGATGTCATTATGTTAATTTTATATTGAAATATTTTGTCCATGGTGTCTAAAACTGCAATTAAAAAATATCTATTGCTCTTTTATTTTGAATCTTGCCATGATCACTTTACTTTATTGTATATATTTAGATTTCTTTCAGTTTGATTTTGGTGTTTTTTCTTTTTTACAAAGATTATCATATGGTTTGAAGACAGTTTTAGAGTGGGGCATTTTTGCCCTGTTGCAAAACTTAGAATGAAATTGTTCAGTCCTTCAACATTAAATATATACTAGTTCTAGGTTTTTCATAAATGACTTATCAAATTGAAAGGTAGTGCTCCACTCAAGACAGTGGAGTCGTAGGACGTGGAACTCACCTCCTCCCACACATACATCAAAAATACACCTACAAATGGAACAATTCTCACAGAACACCTACTGAACACCAGCAGAAGACCTCAAACACCTGAAAGGACAAGAAAGATCTCTACGTAACCAGGTAGGATGACAGGAAAAAAAAGAGGAAGCAGGACGGGACCTGCACACTTGGGAGGGAGCTGAAAAAGAGGGAAGGTTACCGCACTCTGGGAAGCCCCCGTACTGGCAGGGAGATCAGCCAGGACAGAAAAGGAGCTTCAGAGGCTCCTTTTGCTCCTTCTGCAGAATGCAGCCCCCTATATATGGCAGGCAGAAAAGAGAGAGACCTACATGGATGCACGTGTCACTGCCCTGTGCACTCCAGCTGCCTCCTAGGAGGGTTCCTGTTCCAACCACCAACTCAGCGGGCCCTGGGAGCAGGCATCAGTGGGTTGCCCACTCACAGAGGTGGGGTTGAAACCACAGCTGAGCCCCAGGGGCTGTGTGACTAAGGAAGCAGGGCTGAAATCTCTCAACATGGCTGCGTGCACCATGGATTTACACCTCTGCCTCTGGCTTTGTAAATTCATCACCTGTGGGACAACCAAATAGACAATGGGTGCTCCTGAAGCTGGGACAGATCTGGCCTTAGCAGCTGTGGGCTTTGTGGGTGCATGCACACGGGGGGCTGGCCTGGGCCTGGGTCTGAGTTGCCTCCATAGCTCCCAGAGTGGGTCCAGGTTCGTAACTACTGCAGTCCATGGACCTGACTTCAGCACACTGCACTGGTGGCCCTGTGGAAACAGTGCCTGAGAGACATGAGGCATTGTGTGATCCAATCCTGCCTACCTCACACTGCAGCTCACAAACACAGCTCAGAAACAGATCTGGGGTTTCTACTCCAACACCTCGGGAGCAGATCCTGCCCCTGACAAGGCAGTGACAACCACAGAGCTAAGGGGAGGACCTGCTCAACCTCCAGTGCAGGACCTGGTCACCACAACACCAATCACACCTCCTATCAAGGGGATAATGGCCAGCATATACTGAGGAAAGAGGTGGCAGGCATCTATACTAAAAACGGCCCTCACACCAAATATATTAAACCCATGCAGGTGACACAGGGATGTTCCCACATAAAAATAGTCTCCCAAGATCACAGTAAATAACGGTTTCTCCTAAACTCATAGAGCAAGAGAAAAAAAGTAAAATGAAGAATCAGAGGAACGATTCTCAATTAAAACATCAAGAGAATTCTCTTGAAAAAATAAACAATGAAACAGACCTCTTCAGTCTAATAGACACTGATTTCAAAAAGGAGATAATAAAAATACTGAAGGAATTTAGAAAGGCTATTAACAGAAATACAAATTACTGTAAAAAGGAACTATAAACTATAAGGACGAGTCAAGAAAAGTTAGAAAATGTATTTCCAGAGATGAAAGGCAATGAATGCAGAATGAATAATGCAGAAGAAGGAATAAGTGACCTGGAAGATAGAATAATGGAAAACACCCAATCAGAAGAGCAGACAGAAAGCCAAATGATAAAAAATGAAAGCAATATAAGAGACTTTTGGGATAATATAAAGCAGGACAATCTACTGATAATAGGGATCCCAGAAGGAAAAGAAAGAGAAAAGAGGATTGAAAATGTATTTGAAGAAATTATGGCTGAAAACTTCCCAAACCTAAAGAAGGAAACAGCTATCCAAGTACAGGAAGCACAGAGGGTCCCATACAAGGGAAACCCAAACAGACCTACACCAAGACATATTATAATAAAAATGGCAAAATTTAAAGAGGATTCTAAGGCAGCAAGAGAAAAAGAGTTAATTACAAGAGAACCATAAAGCTATCAGCTGATTTCTCTACAGAAATGTTGCAGGCCAGAAGGGAGTGGCAAGATATATTCAAAGTACTGAAAGGGAAAAATCTGCAACCTAGGATGTTCTACCCAGCAAGATTATCATTTAGAATAGAAGGAGAGATAAAGAATTTTTCAGACAAGCAAAAAGTAAAAGAATACAGCAATATTAAACCTATCCTAAAGGAAATATTGAAAAGTCTTCTCTAAATAGAAAAGAAGTAGGAATCTATAGGAAAGAGAAAATCACAATTGAAAAGTAAGTAATTTAAATAAGCCAGTACACAGATTAAAAAATATCAAAAAAATTCTGTGAAAGCAATGATAACCACAATGAAGAGCAAAAGGATATACAAGAAGATGTAAAAGAAGACATCAAAATTATAAAATGTGGGGGAGAAGAGTAACAAAATATAGATTTTTTTTTTCTAGAATATGTTTGAGTCTATATGACTACCAGTCTAAGGCACGTAGATGTAGGAAGGGAATACTATACTTGAAAAATAGTGTAAGCACAAATCAAAAACATACAATAGATTTACAGAAACCAGAAAGAAGAGAACATAATTATAATACAAATTGAAGCACAAAAGGAAAAACAAGAAGGGACAAAGAAGAAATATAAAATCAATGGAAATACAAGATTAAAGGGGAAATAAATATATATCTATCAATAATTACCTTAAATGCCAATAGAATCAATACTCCAATCAAAAGACACAGAGTGGCAGAGTGGATTAAAAAAAACAAAAGCTTCCAATATACTTCCTACAAGAGACCCATTTAGGGCAAAGGACACACATAGACTGAAAGTGAGGGAATGGAGAAAGATATTTCATGCAAACAGAAATGAAAAGAAAGTGGGAGTCATAATACTCATATCAAACAAAACAGGCTTTAAAACAAAGGCTATAAAGAAAGATAAAGGACACTATAATGCCCAAAGGATCAATACAAGGAGAGGATATTACACTCATCAACATATATACACCCAATATAGGAGCACCAAAATACATAAAACAAATACTAACAGACATAAAGGGAGAAACTGACAGGAATACAATAATAGTAGGATACTTTAACACCCCACTCACATCAATGGACAGATCTTTGAGACAGAAAATCAGTAAGGCAACAGAGAACCTAAATGATACAATAGAACAGTAATGTAATTGAAATTTCAGGACATTACATCCCAAAAAAGAATATACATTCTTTTCAAGTGCACATGGAACATTGTCTAGAATTGACCACATACTAGGGCACAGAAACAAGCCTCAACACATTTAAGAGTATAGAAATCATTTCAACCATCTTTTCTGACCAAAATGGCATGAAACTAGAAGTCAACCACAGAAAAAGAAATGAGAAAAAAACACAATTATATGAAAATTAAACCACTAAACAACATGCTACTAAAAAAACACAGTGGGTCAACAATGA
The DNA here is from genome assembly GCF_937001465.1 of Orcinus orca. NCBI lineage: Eukaryota > Metazoa > Chordata > Mammalia > Artiodactyla > Delphinidae > Orcinus > Orcinus orca. The sequence goes on along the minus strand of NC_064569.1, from coordinate 29,620,140 downwards.
AATCAAAGAAAAAAGTTAAAAAAAGCACCTTGAGGCAAATGACAATGAAAACACAATCATGCAAAATCTATAGGATGCAGCAAAAGCACTGCATAGAGGGAAGTTCATAGCAATACAGACCTTCTTTAAGAAACAAGAAAAATCTCAAACAATCTAACCTACCACTTAAAAGAAGTAGAAAAAGTAGAACAAACAAAACCTAAAGTCAACAGAAGGAAGGAGATAATAAGAGAGGAAAAAATAAAATAGAGATTAAAAAAATAGAAAAAAATCAATGAAAGAAAGAGCTGGTTCTTTGAAAGGGTAAACAAAATTGACAAACCTCTGGCCAGTCTCACCAAGAAGAGAGAAGTCCCAAATAAACAAAATAAGAAATGAAAGAGGAGAAATCACAACTGATATCACAGAAATACCAAAAGCCATAAGAGAACACTATGAACAATTGTATGCCAACATATTTGATAACCTAGAAGAAATGGACAACTTTTGAGAAATATAGAGCCCACCAAAACAGAATCAAGAAGAAATAGATAATTTGAACAGACAGATCACTAGAAGTGAAATAGAATCTGTGATTAAAAAAAAATCCCTACAAATAAAAGTCCAGGGCCAGATGGAGTCATAGGTAAATTCTATGAAACATACAAAGAAGAACTTACGCTGATCCTTCTGAAACTCTTCCAAAATATTAAAGAGGAAGGAACATTCCCAAAGACATTCTTTGAAGCCATCATCACCCTGATACCAAAACCAAAGACACTACCAAGAAACAAAATTACAGGCCAATAATTTTGATGAATATAGATGCAAATATTTTCAACTGAATATTAGCAAACCAAATCCAACAACTCATAAAAATGATCATATACTACAACCAAGCTGGATTTATCCCAGGGTCACAAGGATGGTTCAACATATGCAAATCAAACAATGTGATACACCACATCATGAAAAGATAAAAACCATATGATCATCTCAATAGATGCAGAAAAATCATTTGATAAAATTCAACATCAGTTCATGATAAAAACCCTTATGAAAGTAGATATAGAGGGAACATATCTCAACATAATAAAAGCTATTTATGATAAACCCACAGCCAAGATAATACTCAATGCTGAAAAGCTGAAAGCCTTCTTGCTAACATCTGGAACAAGACAAGGATGCCCACTCTCACCACTTCTCTTCAACATAGTATTGGAAGTCCTAAGCACAGCAATCAGACAAGAAAAAGAAATAAACTGTATTCAAATTGGCAGGGAAGAGGTAAACTTGTCATTATATGCAGATGACCTGATACTCTATATAGAAAACCCCAAAAACTCAACACAAACTACTAGAATTGATAAATGAATTCAGCAAGGTAGCAGGATACAAGATTAACATACAGAAATAAGTTGCATTTCTTTACACGAACAATGAAATATCAGAAAGGGAACATAAAATCACATAAAAAAAGATTATTTAGGAGTAAATCTCACCAAGGAGGTGAAAGACTTATATGCTGAGAACTACAAAACATTAATAAAGGAAATTGAAGATGCCACAAAGAAATGGAAAGATATCCCATGCTCTTGAATTGGAAGAATTAATATTGTTAAAATGGCCATACTACCCAAAGAAATCTACAGATTTAATGCAATACCTATCAAAATACTCATGACATTTTTCACAGAACTAGAATAATCTTAATATTTATATGGAACCATAAAAGACCCAGAACTGTCAAAGCAATCCTGAAGAAAAAGAAAGCAGAAGGCATAACCCTCCCAGACCTCAGACAATACTACAAAATTATAGTAATCAAAACAGCATGGTCCTGGCACAAAAGCAGACATATGCATCAATGCAATAGAATAGAGTCCAGAGATAAACCCATACACCTATGGACAATTAATCTTCAACAAAGAAGGCAAGAATATACAAAGGAGAAAAGACAGTCTCTTCAGCAAGTGGTGTGGAGAATGTCAGACAGCTGCATGTACATCAATGAAGCTAGAACACACCCTTACACCATACACAAAGATAAACTCAACATGGCTTAAAGACTTAAATATAAGACACAACACCATAAATCTCCTAGAAGACATCACAGGCAAAACATTCTCTGAAATAAATCATACTAATGTTTTCTTAGGTCAGTCTTCCAAGGCAATAGAAATAAGATCATACATAAAGAAAGGGGACCTAATCAAACTTACAAGCTTTTGCACAGCGAAGAAAACCATAAACAAAATGAAAATACAACCTATGGACTGGGAGAAAATATTTGCAAATGATGTGACCAACAAGGGTTTAATTTCCAAAATGTTCAAACAGCTCCTACAATTCAGTAACAAAAAAACCCAAACAGCCCAGTCGAAAAATGGGCGGAAGACCTAAATAGACATTTCTCCAAAGAAGGCATACAGATGGCTTATAGGCACATGAAAAGATGTTCATCATTGCTAATTATTATAGAAATGCAAATCAAAACTACAATGAGGCACCACTTCACACCAATCAGAATGGCCATTACTAAAAAGTCTACAAATAATAAATGCTGGAGAGGGTGTGGAGAAAAGGTAAACCTCCTAGAGTGTTGGTAGGAATGTAAATTGGTGCATCCTCTATGGAGAACGGTATGGAGGTTCCTCAAAAAAGTAAAAATAGAGTTGCCACATGATCCAGAAATTCCACTCCTGGGCATATACCCAGACAAAAGTATAGTTTGAAAAGATAATGCACCCCTATGTTCATTGCAGCACTATTTACGATAGCCAAGACATGGAAACAAGCTAAATATCCATCAACAGATGAATGGATAAAGATGATGTGTTATATACTTACAAAGGAATATTACTCAGCCATTATAAAGAATGAAATAATGCCATTTGCAGCAACATGGATGGACCTAGAGTTTATCATACTAAGCAAAGTCAGTCAGAAAAAGAAAGACAAATGCCATATCATATCCCTTATATGTGGAATCTAAAATATGACACAAATGAACATATCTACGAAACAAAAACAGACTCATAGATATAGACAACAGACTTGTGGTTGCCAAGGTGGGGGTAGGGGAGGGAAGAATTGGGAATTTGGAATTAGCAGATGCAAATTATTATATATAGGATGGAGAAACAACAAGGTCCTATTGTATAGCACAGGAAAGTATATTCAATATCCTGTGATAAAACATAATGGAAAAGAATATAAAAAAGAATATATATATGTATAACCGTGTCACTTTGCTATACAGCAGAAATTAAACACAACATTGTAAATCAACTATACTTCAATAAAATTTTTTTAAAAAGGAGTTGTTCTATTCATAGTTGACTGATTTTTAAAACTCATGAATATGTTTTCAGAAACTCATGAATATGTTTTTAGTATTGCAAATGCTTTCTTTGCACCTATTGAGATGGCTTTGTGAGTTACTTTTCCTTTATTCTGTTACTGTGGTGAATCATGCTGCTTCTCAAATACTGAAGAAATATTGCATTCCTGAGTATACATTTAACTGAACAATGATACATTGCCATATATGATGCTGTTTTGTGGAGGATCTTTGTATTTGTCTTCAAATGCGATATTGGTCTGTAATTTTCTTGCAACATCTATGTCAGACTTGGGTGTCAGAGATATGCTGTCCTCAAAAATGAGTTAAGTATTCTCTCATTTAGAATTAAATCTGTAAAATCATTGTAATATACTCTTTGTAGGAAGGTTTATGGATAAAAATTAAATGTCTAATAGGTATAAGTTTAATCAGAAATTCTAGTTTTTTGAATCAGTTTTGGAACATTGTTTTTCTAAAGTTTTTGAAATTATTTCTCAAATTTTATAAATTCATCCATTAAATATGTTATCTATTTTATTGATTTAATGTTGTTCAGAAATCCCCATTATTCTCCTTTTAATGTCTGAACATCTGTCTAATGATGTTCTCTCATTTATTCCTGCTATTGATAACTTGTGTGTTATCACTTGTTTACCTAGTAGCCTTGTAAAGAATTTACCAACTTTATTTCCCTCTCCAAATAACAACCATTTGCCTCTGTTTTCACTTTAAAAAATTCTTCCTTCTATTCTCTTTATGACTGCTTTCATCATTATTATTTCTTTCCTTGCATTTACTATGGGGTAAATTGCTCTTTTAAAAACTTTCTTAATGTAGAAACATCTATCATTGCTTTTAAACATTTTCTTTTTCCAATATGGGGATTTTGTAGTAAAAATTTTCATCTAAGCAATGCTTAATCTGGTCTCACAAATTCAGATAGGCTGTATTTTCATTATTCAACTTGAAATGTTTTAAAATTTCTCTGGTGTTTTATTTTTTGATTCACTGTTCGTATATGTGTGTTGATTAATTGAAAAATTCAATGATATACTAATATATTATCATTATTGATATGCAATTTAACTAGATAGTAATCAGAGCATGGACTGTTATATTTCAATCATTTAAAGTTTAATGGAGTTACTGATTTGTTATTTGATTATTGTTTGGCCCAGCAGCTAGTCTACCTTGGTGAATATCAGTCTGTAGAAACAAAAAATATACTCTTTAACAGTTGCTTTTACTGTTCCATGAATGTCAATTTGGCCAGTTTGGTTGACAGTTCTGCTTACATTGTCTATATTGTTACTGATACTCATTTATCAGTTTTATCAGTTACTGTAAGAAGTACTTTTAAAACTTTAAACCATCGTCTTGATCTGTTTTACCTCTTAATTCTGCCAATTTTGCTTTCAAAAATGTTGAAACACTTTTGTCACATAGATATTTAGGGATTTTCATGTTAAAATTGAGAAAAGATGCATACATTGTTCTATAAAGTGTTGCTTTATAATGTGTGTAAAACACTTCAGATTTGTTGAATCTATTTGGCCTATGTCAGATTTCTAAACTAATAAAATGTAGAGATGTACGTATTTTGAAAATTCTATAGTAAAAACATGTTCATATTCAACTTTTTTCTTGCTTAATTAAGATTTTCTTGATAGTAGTAAACTGTTACAATATTTTAATCAAGAAAAATGGTCTAGCCTTTATGGGTACTCTAAATTGATAGCAACAATCCTGTCTTGGAAAGTAATTTGCTGGGAGTAATCAGTTCCAACTCTTACCACTTTCTATGTGTATGACCTCATTTATTTGTACTTAGATCCCTGGTCTATAAATTTGGCTTGTTGAGGTAATTGAATGAGTTCGTCCATGTAAATATATATCTTTTTAAATGGCAGCTACACATTAAGATCCCAAGTGTTGCCTAATGGAATGATCAGTAGCTTTATAAATGTAATGATTAATATTGCATAAGTTTAATTCAAGTCATACAGATAAAGTTAGATAGAGGCAAGTATTTTTTATAGATGGTATTAAGAAAAAACTTTCTATACCAAATATGAAAATATAGCTGATACATATTTTAAGAAAGTGGATATTCTTTGATAATATTAAGGCTAATATTTTCCATGACAAACAGTGGTATTCAATTAGATCTACATGCTAGCAATAGAAAACACATCTAGTAATACTACCCACTTAAAGCAGCAGCAGGTGGAAGCTTTGAAAATACACCTTTATATTTTAGCAACAAGTTTCTCTTCTGGACACTATGGATATATAAGTATTTATAGGCTCTTAATTATTGATAATAGGTTTACAAATAGTATCTATATAATTTTATCTCCCTATTTACCCACCAATGTCAGTACCTATCTATCTATATCCACCTACATATATAAAGACAGAGATCAATATATCCATACATAAATGTATATATAGAGAGATCAAGACATAGAGATTATCTATGTAGATTTATAGAGAGATACCTGTATATCTGTATCTCTGGAGAGAGATAGCTATCTATCAGTTTGGGGTGGTAGAGATAGAGAGAAAATGTATTATCAGTTACTGAACTTTATTTTCTCAATATCTTGATTAGATGGGGAAAATAAAATTATTATATCTACTCTGTAGAATAAACACTATTCATCTGGTTGCGGTGACCCAACTTACAATCCAAAGGTCATGACAAATATAGTCTCTCTTGAACTTTGTGGAATATCTCATCCTTGTAAGAGCAAGGAAAAGAAAATATAGCCTTTACTATATTCTTTGAAAGCATTATTTAATTCTGTTACTGGCCAATCTTTATTTCCAGGAATAATTATAAATAAGTCAAAATAAATAAAATTAGCTATCTTAAAGTTTTGAGAGTCATTTCCCTCTTTACCCAATTTTTTTGTGATCATGTTAATAACCAAGAATAGAAAAAAGGAAAATGTAAACTAGAAAAAAGTTGAATTTGGAAGAGATTACAAAAACCTTTAAATCAAAAGAAGAAAATTCATGTTACCTTTATTTAAGCATGCCCCAATAAAGAAACTATGGAAAGAGCTTTAAGAAAACAATTTTGACACCTTAACTGTGTAGAAGATCATGTAGACTGAATTCAAGCTTCATGTAAGTAATATGACCGTAATAAGGAAACTATGTCCTATTGCAATTTGGTCTATAAATATTCTGCCCATGTCATTGTAAGATTACTGACAAAATTCTTCTGGGAAACATATGGTTTACTGAGTTATAACAATGTTAATACCACCTGTGTCCCTAATTAGAACGTTTCGATTTAGTTAATCCTTAAAGATCAAAGTCATGCTCATTACTTGTTACCAGGGCTAAGTTAATCACATAATAATGAGTAATATCAAGATGTCAAAATCACTAGAACTTCTGAGGCTAACTGCATATAAAAAGGATCAAATAAATATACTTATCATGGTCCGCTAAAGCACAATAAGTACATATTTCTATTTTTCCCCATAGTATATTGCCAGTTCCAGGCCCAATGCCTAGAACCCTCTGGGCACATAGCAGGCATTTAAAACTTAATGTATAAATAAATGACTGAATGTAGTATGAGGTTCCACCTATACAAGAAGCAATAAAGTCAGAGGATCAGTGAAGTGGACAGATGAAATTACAGAATATACTGATGAGATGAGTCATATTTCAAAAACAAGAAATGATTTTTTTTTTACCCCTGCTCCTAGGTTTTCTGTAATTTGGTGGAAAAAAGCAAATCCAGTGAATCTAGTATACAGACTGAAAGCAATGAGTGACCCCTATGGAGCTGAGTAATGCCTAGGTCTATTTCAGTTTAGATAACTAGTATTTTCCAACCCTGCACATATGAGAATCACCTAGAGAGAAGTAGAGATGAAAACCCCAATACCAGTGCTTCATCTCTGGTGAACCAAAATAACAATTTGGTTATTTATTTTGGGGTATGTCACATGCATGAGTATTTTTAGAAGCACCTCATCTCAGATCATTTGGAAGTATAGCTTGGGTGAGAAATAAAATTTAGCCAGTTGAAGGAAATAAGAATTTCTAACCAGATGTGGGGAATAGTGTGAAGAAAAAAATACAAACATGAAACTTTACAATATAAGTATTGCAGCATCATGGTGGTGGAGGAAAGTGGAGAGTTCCCAGAGATGAAGCTGAGAAAGAAGAGCACAGAGGAATTTGTTTTAAATATTTAGAGGCCAGGCTTTTACTGTAGACACCAGAAAGGAATATAAGGATTTCCATTAAAAGAATGGCAGAGTTATTAGGCTGCACTTTCTCGTAGATGTTGTGGCTGCATTTGGTAAGTTAGTACCTCTCTTGGGATTTTTATAATACTATAAATAAGAGACAATATTACCTGAATTCAGAATAAGGATAAAGACAGTGAGAAATAAATAAAACTATAATGTATGCATACATATTTTTATTAAGTTAAATTGGTAAATTCAACTTAATTTATCTGGAGAGACTAGTTTCTAATTTGAATGAGTGAGCATATAATATTATAATTAACTGAGTATTCCTACTAATATTAATGGTAATTTACTGATGTCAAGTTTCAGAGGCTATAAATGTTTGAGCTTCAGTCTTTATAAATCTGAAATGCAGGTTGTTAACCATTACCTTATTTACTTTTAAAAATTATCTCCTTTTGTCAGAGAAAGGGGGGATAATATATTGATAGAAGGACATGGAAATGCCAAGTGTATTAGTTTTCTATTGCTGCACAGCAAATTAACTTAAACAGTGGCTTAAACAAATCTATTACCTCACAGCTAACCCATGAACAACAGGGGTTTGATCGGAGCTGGTCCACTTATATGCTGATGTTTTTCAATAGTAAATACTGCAGTACTACACAATCCCTGGTTGATTAAATCTGCTAATACAGAACTGTAGCTAAGGAGGAATCACATATATGGAGGGTCCACACTAAGTTAAACGTGGATTTAATTTAGAGTGGACCCTCTTTGCACCTCACTAACTCCTGCATTGTTCAAGTGCATTGTTAAGTGGTTTAGAAGTCTAGGCCCAAGTGGCTGGATTGGGTCTTATATGTCCCCAAATTAAGGTGTACCCAGCTGAGCTCTTACCTGAAGGATCTGAGGAAGAATCAGATTACAAGCTCATTCCTCCTGCTGATTTAATTCTGTTTCTTGTGACTGTAGTTCTTAGGTACCTGTCTCATTGCTATTGGGTGAGAGCTTCTCTATGCTCAGATGCTGCCTGTACTCCTTTTCATGTGTCATCCCCATATTCAAAGGCAGCAATATGTACCAAGTCCATCTCGTGTTTCAAATCTCTTTAAGTTCTGCGGTTGCTACTGCATCTGACTTCCTTTTCTGCTACAAGCCAGAGAAAAGTCTCTGCTTTTTGGGCTCATGTTAGACCAGACCAAACCAGTTAATCTGTATTTTAAGATTGACTTTGGAATTTAATTATACCTGTAAAATCCCTTCACAGCAGTACCTAGATTAGTGTTTAGCTGAATAACCAAGGGATAGGAATCTTGGAAGTGGTGGGGGCCATTTATTAAATTATGCCTATAAGATACAATTATACACACAAGTATACACAGAGTTAAGATTCATCAGCTTTTAGTCAGTGATATAAATTTTTGGAGTAAATAAATTTGTACAAGATGACTATTCAGATGGTCAAAAGAGAATTGTGCCAGCCCAAGGAACACTAATTGCAGGTATAGCAACAGAGTTAACAAAGAGTCTAAATAAAGATAGTTGATCAAGGAGGGCATGTTTATTTTCATCCTGGAAGCTAAGGTGGAGAGCATTTTTTAAAGGTTAGATCAATTTCCTATGTCAAATGCTGAAAAAACATTAAATAAGAATTCACAAGCAAATGCTGGATTTGGTTATTAATTATTCCAGTGATAGCTGAGTAACAGACATAATGAAATTCAGAAGCTGAACATTAGGAGGTCAAGAATATAGATTTGATAGGATTTGAAGTGGACTAATTTTTGAGAAACTTAAATAAGATGGGGAAGTCTTAAAGCAGTATTTAGATTCAATCCTGAATCTAATTCCAAGTGAGGGCCCGATAATATACCTGACATGTCTCCCTTTTGAAATAAAAGGTTTCTTAAGAAGTCAAAAGAATCTGCCCATCTACCCACTCACCTATCCACTCATCCACTCCCTATCTACCCTTTAGCCATGCATGCATCAAGCTCTAAGAAATAGAGATCGATTCTTTTATTTCATTAAATATTTAAAAAATACAGTGACTGGTACTGAATTATGAGAATTCTTCATAATTTATAATGGTAAATGATGGATCTAATCTAAATAAGATTTTAAACAATTTTTTTATGCAGATAGACTTTGTAAAATTAAAATGATACTTTCTAGAAGCACTAGGAGGGGAGCTGAAGGCGGCTATTTCTCACCAATGGTGTAAAGGGTACAGGAGAAAAGTTATCTTTCATACTGTGCTTCCATGTCACTCTTTTATAAAAATGTTTACGTGCATTATTTCTATAAGTTGGAAAATAATCCACAAAGGGTAAAGTTGGGGAGAAAAGCATTAAATTATATACATTCCATTGAGTTGACTTAATTTTGTTTGAAAGAGTATTTTACTATTTTCTTACATTATAATTAACAATATAATCATTATCTCTGTGGTAAATTTGAGTTATCTTGTTCTTGTCAGATCATGGTTGCAACTGTCCTTTTATGTTATTACTGGGCATGAAGCACCATGAGACACTCTGGTAAAATCTTTGAATTTTCATATAATTCTCCCTTTCTAGTGCAAATTAGTAGCAGCAAGTATATTTTTTCATGATAATAAGAGTGTATTTTCTCATAAGGATAACAGCTCATCTACTGGTATGAGTACTTAAAATATGACCAGAAAGTAGGGGGTAACTAGAAGGTTAGAAGTAACTATTTCCTACTAGAAACATCTACTCTTGGGAATCAGAATCTCTAGTCCACCAGCACAGTAACAAGGATGGAAGTACAAATTTCCCATGTTACTCAATGGTGTGATGGTGGGATCAGCTACTCCTACTGTAGCCTTTAGTTCCTAAACTTTTTTTTTTTTTTAAAACGTACTGTGGTCACAGGACCATGTGATGGCCAACAGTTAAAAGTTTATTCCTCATCTTGAGAACAGCAGTCAAAACTTTCAGGGTGTCTTCATAATACCTTGGTTGTGTCTTAGGGTAATTCCAGTGTTCTATTAATCTGTCAGCTTCTAGGCAATAAAGTATACAGTAGGACCAGAGTATCCCACGGACATGTGTCATTGTCATATCTCATGCACCCTTAGTCTGAGGTAATATTATGCAGGATGTCATGATGTTAGTTGGATGCTTTCTGAGTACTGGAAGTACTAAGGCTCTCTCTGATGCTATCAGGTCCAATATACTGCAGTAGTGATATAGACAGTCTATATGCTTGTTTTCTTCAATAGCCCATCTGACTCTAGTTAATGCTCTTTGGAACAACTTACTGATATCCCCTGGACCTTTTTCATGCCTATCCCAAATGTACCATTTCCATTTTATAATGGATTGGTACTATTTTTAATCAATCTCATGACTTGGGTCTGACTATACAGTTCATAATGGAACCTCTGGTCGTATAATAATTTTCAGTCATATTATCAAGTCTTTAGTTTTTACTTGGGCCTTGTGGCAGGCTTAAAGCTGCTTTACAGGGAGTAATTATCAATTGCAGATGGCAGGATCTCACTCCAGAACCCTAGGTAGCTTTATTAAGGCTATGAGAGACTCTACACTACATTTTTATCTGTCTTAGATACTTCCAGCACCACGAACTATAGTGACTTAAGTAATCAAACGGTGAGGGTCATGTATACTGAGGCATTAACGTGCTGCATACCCCTCTTTTGTTCTGGTTCCATTTAAAACTGAGAAGTAACCAAATCACTTGCTGAATGGGTCCAATCTATATTCCAAAATTTACTATGAGCTCTCTCCAAAACTTAGTAGGCTTAAGTGTTGTTCTTTGTTTGTAGAAGGTACAAAGCACAATATCTTTACCTTGGATGTTTCAGCATGCCCCAAATAAACCCTCTCCCCCAAATTACCCAAAATGATAGCCCTCTGAATCTTTGTAAGATTTATTTCCCATCTTCTCATGTACAGGTATTGTATGAGGACATCCAGACAATTTGTCACTTCTTGCTTACCAGGTCCAATTCATATCATATCATCAATAGAGTGGATTAATGTGTTCATCTGTGGGATGTCTACAATGAAGGTCCATTTGTACTATACAGAGTAAATATGTCCATGGGGGCACTATCATAAACCTAAACTACCGATGTCAGATGAATGCAAAATACTCCTGCTTCTCCTTCTCAATAGGGATTGGAAGGAATGTATTTGCAAATCAATAGCAACATGCCATGTGCTAGAAGTTGCACTGAATTTTTCTAGTTAATCACACTACCTGCAGCAGAAAGCAAATCTTGTGACTAAGGTTTGATTACTCTTATGGTAGCCAGACAACTCCATGATCCATCTAAGAGCATTCCTTACATCTCTTAAGTGCTTACATTATTTATGAAGCTAGTTGATACTTTTCCACCAATATCATAAATCACACTGTTTATAAAGTCTTAGAAAGTGGAGTACTTCAGTAAGCCAGGAGTTTTCAATACCTCATTTTACTATCAATAATGCAGTGTTTACTTTCATCTGGCCAGCAAGTGATATGATTTCCCCCAACCCTATCCTCAGAGTTTACTTCCTAAGACCTCTTCTGTTTCCAACTCACTTGATTTGGGTTCTCCTGCAAGCAGACCTGAGACAACAAGGATCTGAGCATTGTTTCTTTAGAAAGTGATACAATAAAATATTGGTAGGGTAGCAGGAAATAACAATGGGAAGGGAAAAAAATGGAGAAATAAAGTATGCATTATCGAACCAGTTACCACAGTGTGCACTGAAAGGTCAGTTTCTCTGTGGTAGTCTAGGGACAATCAAATATATGCCTCAGTTCTCCCAACTAAGGAACAAGAATTATGTGGTATTTATCCACCAAATTACTAATGTCATTGGATGAGGGTCTCTTCTGGGGGACTTATGCTCTATCACTCTGGTTTGCCTTGAATTTGGACCAGTGTACTTCTCAGCCCAGGAAAAAAGAAAAACACCTTTAGAAAAGGATTACAGGTATTTTTCAACAGGCTGCCTTCCTCCTGTAAAGCATGGACCTGATACCGACAGTTTGTACTACTACCAGAGAATCTAGAAATTTGTACCAGGATAGCACACAGACTGATCAGGTTTAGGGTTTGCTAGCAATAAAATAATTGACTAATTTGTATCATAAAAGGAAATGAAGGCCAGAAAGAATTAGAAAATCAGGGTAAGAAGAGATCGTGTGACTAGATGCTATGATGTGAATAAAGGGACAGGAGTAATGGGAGGAATACTACAAAGAGAAGGTTATTATCACCCTCCAAATCACACAGAAAAATAGATACTTTGGGGCTTCGAGTATATGTGACATCAGTATTATATAGCTTTACAAATAACATTAGAGAATTGATAGAAATACAGGCTTTGCCTCCACAACCCCAGTTACTTTTAATGTAACAATGTCAGCTATGAAACTCTATAAGACTGCTGGGGAAGCAGTATCCATCAGAGAGCACCAGGTTTATGCTTAGCAATCAGAGGCAGCTTTGTCAGGCAGAATTAATGAAGAGCAGATTTTGGAGAAAGAACATTTTTATGTGATTACTTGTCTAGATTTATTTTTTTACATATTTTTTATTGCTTTATTTTAAGTCAACATTCCAGAAAGCACGATTAAATCCAGGAGGGAAGTGGTCAGATACTGGATTAATAGCTGGTAACTCTGTCAGAGAATATGTGAAATCACCTAAGAGAGGGCTGAATGAATCAAAAGACACATGGTTATTCTTTTAATCTAAATCCCTAGGCAAGAGGCAATGTTGTAATTCCTCCTACAGCTGTTCCATCAAATATCTGTTCTATTCCTACATATTTCCAGCGAAAGGGAACAAATGACCTACCCACCACTGTAAGCATTTGATGTGTAGGTCCATAACAAAAACGATATAAAAATAGACTAAATGAAATTGAAGAAATTGAATGTTAGGGCGACTTTAAAAAGTTCACAGACAAGCCATTGCATATGATATGGATGTAGCATAGTAAATAGCATTTACTTTTACAGATTTAGTGAAGGCACTGCATGCCATTAGGAAGGAAAATAGAAATAGAACCATAGACCCAGAAAAGCATAGATTGGGCTAAAAGAATAGCTATTTGTTCAGTGCTATTGAGGAAGAAAGCTCCTAATAGGGAATCAACTATATAAGCAGCCTGGGGTCAGAATGCAAATGGTTTTGAAAATCTAAGTGGTTTAGAATTCACTCTGTAGGAAATGAGGAGTCACTGGTGGCTTTTAAATAGAGGGATGGCATGGTTAGAAGTAAGAGTGATGTTTAGGCTTAAGAGAAAAGAGAGAGAAGATGCAATGAGAGCAGGTAATCACAAAATTATTTAGCGGTAGAATAAAGAGAGGAGGGCAGTCTGAATGAGACAAGGCAGAACCTTTTGGAATAATTGTTTTGAACTTGTTATTTTCATTATGATTTTTTAAATTATGAAATAAAGTCCACAAGGGACATTATGAATGTTATCCCATCATAGTCTACATACCATCTCTGACCTATGAAGATGGAATGATGGATGGTGGGGGGTTGGTACAGTGTAACTGAAAATTTCTTTCCCTGAAATCCATCACTGTATTCTACCCCTGAAACATCCCAACCCTGATCATCATCCCTGCACTGTTAGTTGTAATATTAAAAGGCATATTTTTAAATATTCATAAAGGGAATATATTAAATATACTTTATTTCCCATGAATATGTTCTTCAGTCCAAAGCCTATTTCAATGCAGTTACCTCAAAAAGAGGGATAAGAAGACAATAACAAAAAGAGTAAGTGACTATCTGGAGTTAAACTACTAAAGGCAAAAATTTTTTGATTTAGAAAATGCTGTGTATAAGACTCTTTAATAAATGCTTTTCAAGGGTGACATCAGCATCAAGACAATGTGAGATGTTCCCTTTGTCTTTTCCATTCCATCTACAAATGGTAAAACAGGCATAACTCAAATGTGTCTTTGTCCAACATGCATGGGCAGCAGAGAATTCCATATATCTGTACACCTAAAATGTGGGTGGACTAGAAGATAGGAGGCAAAACCAGGGAAACAACAGATGCAGTGCCTGTAATCTTGGACCCCCATTTGCAGCAGCTGAACCTACAGCTCCACAGAACCAGGAAGCATCAGGGGAGGGAGCATACACAACACTGGCCTCCTGGCTGCAGGGGTATTTGTGGTCATAGGGAACAAGATGGCAGTGGGATCTGCAGTCTCATCCCTTGAGGCACCTGCAAATCCAACCTCCCCCATCTGCAGTGGTGGTGCCCACAAACCTGACAACCTTGGTCAAAGCAGAGACACCCCTACCCTGGCTTTCCCTCCACATTCTCCCTTTTCTTGCAGTGGTGGAGCCTGTTACCCAGGAGACCCCAGATGGAGTGAAGGTGTCCACCATCCTGGTGCCCCAGGTGGCAACACCAGTAACACTAGCAGCAGCAAGACAATATGATTTCAGAGGTATAAGCAGTGACAAGGGTTCCAGAAAACACCTCTGACAAAGACGGTAGGTGGTGGAAAGTACCCATTCTGAAATATGGCCAGAGGCAACTCAGGTAAGACAAACTTAATTTGTGCTATACCGCTGCCTACTGAAAACCAAAAGACAGACCTCTAATTACCAGCATGATAAATTCTTAGAATTTAAAAAAAAAGGGGCTTCCCTGGTGGCACAGTGGTTGAGAGTCCGCCTGCTGATGCAGGGGACACGGGTTTGTGCCGTGGTCCAGGAAGATCCAACATGCTGTGGAGCGTCTAGGCCCGTGAGCCATGGCCGCTGAGCCTGCGTGTCCGGAGCCTGTGCTCCGCAACGGGAGAGGCCACAACAGTGAGAGGCCCGTGTACTGCACCAAAAAAAAAAAAAAAAGGTTTACCCTAAGAAGAAATGTGATTGCTACTTCATATGTGCCAGCAGAGGAACAACTCATCAAGCATGAAGAGCCACAATAACATGGTATTACAAAAGGAAAATGACAATTCTCCAGAAACCAAACAAAGTCATGGAATATGATGATCTAACTAACCAAGAATTCAAAATAGCTGTCATATGGAAACTCAAAGAGGTACAAGAAAACTCAGAAAGGCAGTTCAATGAGCTCAGGAATAAAATTAATGAACAGAAGAAATACTTTACTAAAGATATTGAAATTCTAAAAATAACCAAATAAATTCTGGAGCTGGAGAACTCAATGAGATGGAAGAATGCATTAAAAAGCACTGGAAATAAAGCAGACCATATAGAAGAGAAAATTCATGAGCTCTATGAAAACTATCCCACTCTGTTAGGAAGAGCAATATTAGAATAATGGATAGCCAGAAGGAAAAGAGAGGGAGAAAGTAACAGTATATTTAAAGAAATAGTTTGATAGTTTGATAATTTGATAAAACTATAAAGGAAGAGGAAAAACATGGGAATTGTTATGGCAAATGAAGATAAAATAGTTATTTTCTGCTGATACCATCTTGTCTATGAGAGGTTTTATACAAATCTCATGGTAACCACAAAACATAAATCTAGAGAAGAGACATAAAACATAAGAGGAAACAGAAAAATCAGTTGAAAAAAACTGAGAAAAATCATAGAAAACCATCAAACTAAATGGCAGACAAACACAAGGAAAAATGGACAATGCAGATATAGAGCAACCAGAAGATAAAATGAAGTACTATGACCTCATCTATCAATAATCACCTGAAATGTAAAGGGAGTGAATTAGCCAATCAAAAGACACAGAGTGACTGAATGGATTAAAAAAAGACCCAATTATATGTTGCTTCCAGGAGACTCACACCAGCTCTAAAGAAAAACATAGGCTCACATTTAATGGATGAAAGATAACACTCCAAGCAAATGGCAGTCAAAATAAAGTGAGTGTAGCCATACTCATTAGACAAAATAGACTTCAAGCCAAACAAGGTAACAAGAGACAAAGATGAACATTATATAATAAGAAAGGAGACAATTCATCAAGAAGATATAAGAGTTAATATATATGCGCCAAACATAAAAGCACTAAAATATATAAAGCAATTATTAACAGAAATAAAGGGAGAAATTGACAGTGACACACTAATTGTAGGGGACTTTTTGCAACCCACTTACATCAATGGATGGATCATCCAGATGGAAGGTCCACAGAAAACAGTGGCCTTAAATGAAAGATTAGATCAGATAGTTTTAAGAGGTTTATACAGAAAATTTCATCCAAATGCAATAGAATACACATTCTTCTCAAGTGCACATGGAACATTATCAAGGATAGATCATATGCTGGAACACAAAATAAAGAAGACAAATTATATAAAGCATGTTTTCAGATCATAATGAAATGAAACTAAAAATCGCCTACAGGAAGAAAACTGGAAAAGTCACAAATAGGTGGAGACTGAACAACTATTGGGTTAAGAAAAAAATCAAAGGAGAAATAAAAAAATGCCTGAAGACAAATGAAAATATGACATCAAAATCTATAGGATGCATCAACAGCAGTACTAAGATGGAAGTTTATTGTAATACAGACCAACCTCAAGAAATAAGAAAAATCTCAAACAATCTTACCTTACACCTAAAGGAACTAGAAAGAAGCCCAAAGTCAGTAGAAGGAAGGAAACAATAAAGATCAGAGTGCAATTGAACACACACACACACACAAAAACACACAAGCACATGCACACACACACATTGCAGGCCAATATCTTGTATGACATAGGTATAAACATCCTCAATAAAGTATAGGAAAACAGAATTCAGCAATACATTAAAAGGATCATACACCATGATCAAATGGGATTTATCCCAGGGATGCAAGGATAGTTCAACATCTGCAAAGTCAATCAACATGATACACCACATTAACAAAATTAAGGATAAAAACAATATCACTTCAACCGATGCAGAAAAAGCATTTGACCAGATTCAAATGCCCATTTATGATACTCAATAAAATGGGTATAAAAGGAACTTAACATAATAAAAGTCATATATGAAAAACACACAGCCAACATCACACTTAGTGCAAAACTGAAAGCTATCCATCCAAGATCAGGAAGGAGACAAGAATGCCCACTCTTGCCACTTTCATTAAACATAGTATTGGAAGTCCTAACCAGAGCAATTAGGCAAGAAAAATAAAGGGCATTTCAGTCAGAAAGTTGAACTGTCACTATTTGCAAGTGACATGATTTTATATATAGAAAACTTTAAAGACTCCACCAAAAATACTATCAGAAATAATAAACAAATACAGTAAAGTTTCAGGGTAAAGAAACCAATATACTAATACCTGTTTCATTTCTATACACTAATAAACCAGCAGAAGGAAGTTAACAATCCCATTGCAACAAAAAGAATACCTTGGAGTAAATATAACCAAGGAGGTAAAAGACCTGTACACAGAAAACTATAAGACATTGCTGAAAGAAACTGAAGATGACACAAAGAAATGTAAAGATATATCGTGCTCATGGATTAGAAGAATATTGTTAAAATGTTCATATTACCTAAAGCAATATACAGATTCAATGCAATCCCTATCAAATTTCAAAGACAACTTTCACAGAACCAGAACAAAAAAACTTAAAATTTATATGGAACCACAAGAGAACCCAAATAGTCAAAGCAATCCTGAGGGAAAAAAAGCCAGAGGTATAACACACCCTGATTTCAAATTATATTACAGAGTTATACTAATCAAAAGAGCATGGTATTGGCAGACACACAGATCAGTGAAACAGAATTGAGGGCCCAGAAATAAACAGAATTGAGGGCCCAGAAATATAGATATATATATGAACAACTTATAACAAAGGAGCAAAATACACACAAGGAGAAACAATAGTCTCTTTAATAAATGATTGGGAAAGCTGGACAGCCATGTTCAAAAGAATGGAACTGGACCACTATCCCATACTACACAAAAAATTTAACTCAAAGTGAATTAAAGACTTGAATGTAAGACCTGTAACCATAAAGCTCCTAGAAGAAAACATAGGCAGTACACTATGACATTGATCTAGCAATATCATTCTGGGTATGTCTTCTCTGGCAAGGAAAACAAAAGCAAAAATAAATAAATGAGACTACAAACTGAAAAGCTTGTGCACAGCAAAGAAAACCATCAACGAAATGAATCGACAACCTAATTAAAAGATATTTGGGAAAAGATATTTGCAAATCATATCTGAAAGGGACTTGATAGCCTAAATATATAAATAACACATACCAAAAACATTTTTTTAATGGGTAGAGAAACTGAATAGATATTTTTCCAAAGAAGACATACAGGCGGCCAACCCTACAGATGCTGGACATCACAAATTTTTAGGGAAACTCAAATCAAAACCAAAATGAAATATCCCCTTACCCCCTTTAGAATGACTATTATCAAAAAGGCCAGAAATAACAGTGTTGGAGAAGATGTGGAGAAAAGTTAATCCTCATACACTGCTGGTGGGAATGTAAATTGGTGCAGCCGCTATAAAAAACACTGTGGAGTTTCCTCACAAAATTAAGAATAGAGCCACCATATTACCCAGCTCTTTCACTTCTGGATATTTATCCAAATAATACAAGAACACAAATTCAAAAAAAATATGCACTCTTACGTTCATTGCAGCACTATTTACAATAGCCAAGATGTGAAAACAACCTAAGTGGATGACAGATGAATGGATAAAATAGATGTGGTATATGTACACAATGTAACACTACTCAGCCATAAGAAAGATGAAATCTTGCCATTTGTGACAACATGGATAGGCCTCAGGCTAAATGAAGTAAGTCAGATGAAGAAAGATAAATACCACATGATTTCACGCATAGGTGAAATTTGTTCTTAAAAAAAAGATGAACAAACCAAAACAAAAACAGATACTGAGAACAAAGTAGTGGTTACCAGAGGAAAAGGTGGTAGGGGGAAGGTGAAATGGGTAAAGGGGTCAACTGTATGGGAGGGGTTGGAGACTAAATCGTTGGTGGTGAGCACATTGTAATTTATACAGAGGTCAAAATATAATATCGTACGCATGAAACTTAAACTAATGCTTTTGACCATGTTAGATTGTGGTCATTGTGATTTTGCGTGTTTAGGCACATGGTTATTTAAGTCAATTAGTCAACTCATGGACTATGCCATGAGTATGCAATAAGCTATTTTATCTGAGAATGATTTTTCATGTATTTATCATAACAGTAATTGCACATGCTATTTCAATATCTTAATGATTCTAATTTATGTATCCTGTAATATACTATATTACATATATATACTATATATTATATAGTATACTATTATACCACTATATATACTATACTAATTGCTTTGATTTGTGATTAGATAGTATGATAATCCTGTTTTTTGAAAATTGGGTCTGTTGGCATAGTATAATGTAAAAAATTTTTTTATTCATGTTTTTCCCCAGAAACTAAAGAGTTTATGACCAAGACCAAAAACAAACTGCAAATGAAATATAATACATATTTTCAATAAATATAACTTGTACTTTGTAATATAACCATAGAACTTATACCAATTCAGCAGCCTATGTGTCTAATAAAGTAACTGTTTAGCATTATCACTGTCTTTTGAAATATTGTATGTATGCCAGTAAACATTGTCAACTCTTTCATCAATGCAAAAGGTTATATAACTGTAGCTTTAAACAGAATTTATGCAAGGAAACTATGAAAATCCTCTGATCCGACTCCTGGTTGATTTGTCCTCGGTACAAGATGCAGTCCCAATATCCCGGTTTTATTCCCGCATTTTCTTTTAGTTCCTCTCTCTCTCTTCCCATCCATAATCTCTCTCAAGATAAAGATATTGCAAACATGGAAGAGTGAACACTAGTTATTAAATTTTTATCTACTAAGCAGGATAAGGTTATACAGAAGGGTATATTTTTAGGTGAGGTGATAAAGGGAAGATCTCTCTGAAGAGGTGAGGTTAAGAGACATGTAACTAAGGAGGAATACTATGGGAGTGTCCTAGAGTAGACTATTTTCAGCAGTCTGAAGAACAAATGCAGACTCTAATGACAGGGCATGCCTTGTCTGTTTACGGAGCTGCAAGATGGCTGGTTAGTTTGGAGAAAAGTAACCCAGTGGGAGAGTTAAAGGATGAGAAGCTAGATTATGTAGGGTGCAGTAGTCAATAGGAAGGACTTTTTATTCCCAGTGTGCTGGAAGTTTGGGAGGCAGGACTAAGGAGGAGAATAACATGATCTAATTGACATTTGAAAAGATGCATTCTGGTTGTGTGAAAAACTGATTGATTGTAAAGAACTGAAGTGGGAGCATGGAGATCAATTAAAAGGTTATTGCTCAAGCCTGCATGAGATGCTTTGGGTGGCTAGGTTGGTAGGATATGACATGTGGAGAAAGAATTAGATTTAAAATTTATTGTAAAATTTAATGAAACAAGATTTGCTAATAGGCTATGCTAAGACATGAGAAAAAGATGACAATAACTCCAAGTTTTGAGGTGTGAGCAGCTTGAAAAATGACAGTGCCATTTACTGAGTTAGGAAACACTGGGAAAGTACATACAGGTTAAGTTCATGATGTCTCTTCAACATCCAAGACAGTTAGATGTATGATTCTGGAGTGCAGGGAGGAGACTTCCACAATAGATGTTTGAGGGATAGCAACATATCTGGGATAGACTGAGGAGATATTGCAACAAGGGCCTTAAATGGAGAAAGGAGAGAAGAGAAAGGAGGTGAGGACTGAATTCTGGGAGATGCTGAACTTAATAGGTGGGGGGGTGTCTTAAAGATGGGAAGGGCTTATCAGGGAAGGATGAGAATAAAATCTCAGTGAGATACGAGAAAAATCAAGAGCATTTTGTATCCCAGTGTTTCAATATTCATTTCACCCTTACAGCCACTCTGGATGAGAGAATAGATAGCTATTTTATTTTTACCTATTGGGTAAACACTTGAGATTCAGAAAGGTTAGACATATCCATTATTACAAAGTTAGTAAGTAGTAAAAACATGCCAAGAACAACATGTCTTCTGAGGCCTAGACCAAAAACCTCAACTGAAAAGAAAAATGTCTTAAAATAAAATTTAAAATCTTATGAGTAGTTTTTTTTTAAACAGAGAAAATTATTTTATCAGCAGACCTCAGTAAAAGCTTAAATTTATACGCTTTGAAGAAAGTACTTAAATTTTATCGATGACAGATGCCTTTCCCAGAAGGGAGAAGGAAGCCTATAGCTCATCTTTTTATTCCAGGGCCAATGTGTCTGAAACATTCCAGTATAAAAAGTGGCTGTCCTATAATATAAACTAGCATAATTAATAGAGTAGACAAAAGCAGGATTACTTCTTTCATAGAGGAAATTCCACAGGGGCCTAGAAGACAGAATAGTAATGTTAAATATTTCTTAAAGTATGTGTAGGTCAATAGATTTCCCAACATATATATCCAGATTTGATAAAGATCAAAAGGAGAATTTAACTACCAAACAAAATCAACTAAAAAAAGAGTAAAATTAAGTAACATTTTTTTCTTGGCATCATTAGTCTCTTCTAAAATATCAAAATATGAAAAATAGAGTTCTCTTTTATTATGGTTTTGAATTATATTTAAAATTTAATCAGATACTTAATTCTTTAATATGAAAAATGGGAAAATTAGAAATATAATAATTCACTACCACTTATCTCATCCGCAAATCTGTTAGTGTTGTTTCATATTTTGTATTATTATGCCTGTAATGTTTATATTTTTAAAATATAACTTTGATTTTTCTATAATTAAATGAATATGGTATTTATACCACTGTTTCAAAGTTTATGCATTCCTGACTTTATCTTAGATTGTCTGCATTTTGCTAAGGAGAACAAAAAATGCTGCTGTACTTAGTTTCTGCAGTTTTAGAATTTGTAAACGTTGTGTCAGTATTTGAGCAAAAATGATTTTTCATAGGCAACACATTTATTCTTTCAACAGCTATAAAACTGGGTTCATTTTCTCTGTGCTTTGAATGGTATATATGAGAAGCCCAAATCTAGTGTTTGAGGTTTTTTTTCTCCAGCTGGGATGTCTCTACAATTTCTTTTTCTTTAAAGGTCAAAAAATTAGCTCTATATGTCAGAGTTTTTAGACCTCAATTAATTTTTTTTGTTATAGAAAGTGCTATTTCCCACTGTAAATGAAAATGTTTCCTCATTAGAGGCAAATACTTCTAGCAGCTTAGGGTTTAATCCTTCCTGATTCCTAATATATTATTTCTACAATTTGTCAGTACCCTAAATCCTTATATTGTATTGGTATTTTCTGTCTTTGCTAGCTATCTTATTTAAATTGTTATTTTATTCTGAATTCTTTGTAATTTTTATTAAGATGTCCTGGGTACCACTTCTGGAAATGTGTTGCAAGTACATAGTTCAGAGTGAATTAGGTTACAGCATACCCTTCTAAAATTAGATATTAAAAAGTCAGTAGGGTCATCATTGGACAAAGTGTACACCAGTGGTCAATCAATAAATATCATGTTAAGCTTCAAAGTTAGTGAGCAAAGAAAAAAACAGGGTTTTCGTTCCTGGTTATTGTTGCACTATTTCCAAGAATAACTAATTTACATATCTAAACATGCACATGGAAAACGATTGTGAATTTCTACAATATTCCCAATTTTGGAAAGGAAAGTAAATAATTATAATTCTCTTTTGCTGTCTTACAACAGTATGAGTTTAAGTTATGTATGTGTGTTAGCATGTGTGTGTGAACACTTATCTATGCATACTCAGTGAAAATGGGATATGGACAGTGGAACCTTGGGGAAAAAACTAAATTAAATTACTTCCAGAACCATCGGCTCCAGATCCCTAAATTGAGTAAGCAGAGCAAGTTCATAACACAGGTGAAATTCTCACAGATACAGCTTCTACTAAAGTGTAAAAAAACTAGAATATATAATCATAGTTTTTATTACCTTTTCTCTATAAATTAATTGGTTCCTTTAGGATCATTTTGTGTGTGTATGTTTGTATTGTCTTCATTCTTCCTTTGTTCTGGTAACCCTAAATATTTCTACATCAGATTAGTCAATTATAATCGATAGCATCTCTTTTTTTTTTTTTTTTTTTTTACTATAATTGAACTCTACCCTGGATGAATGGGAAAGAGTATAAGCTTGAAGGCTTCCTCATAACGTTCAGACAGGCTGCCTACACATCAGAGTCCAGATGAAGAAAAATCCTATAACCCTCGCTCACAGAACCTCAAGCTCCTAATGTTTAGGTTGATCATGTTCATGAGAAGGTATTTTTACAGATTCAACCATTATTGCTAGTATAGGTACCAGACACTATTGCTTTATGTAAAGGAGTTATGGAATTGATGAGACTGAACCTTACAACATATCTATAGGAAGTTCATTTATTCTCTCAATGCTATGGTGAATGAAACCGTTTTAATTTTCTTTTCAGGTTGTTTATTGCTAGCATGTAGAAACAATTTTGTATTGATTTTCACCATGAAACATTCCTCAAATTGTTTCAGTTCTTAGTTTTGTTGTGAATTCCTTTGGATTTCCTACATCAAGAATCATGCAGTTTGACAATAAAGACAGGATTACTTATTTTCTCAAGCAGGTAACATTAATTTCTTTCTTAATTTCTCTCTTTTTGATTTCCTTCCTTATTTCATTTGATCAAATTTCTAGGACACTGTAGAGTAGAAGTAGTGAAAAGTCTTCAAGAAAACGCTTTCAAGTTTTTACCATTAAGTTTCATGTAAACTGTATGTTTATGGTAGGTTTTTTTCTTTATTGGGTTTAGGGAGTTGATTTCTAGTCTTCATTTGGTGAGAATGTTTATCATTAATGGATGTGGATTTTGTCAATTTCTTTTGTTGCATCTATTGAAATGATTGTGTGGTTTTTATGTTTATCCTATTAATGTAAAGTATTGCATTAATTTTCAGATGTTAATTTGCATTCCTGGACTAAACTGTTTGATCATGCTGTTTAACCTTTTATATATTGCTGAATTATTTGTTCTTACTTTGAGAATACTTGTGTCCATGCTCATGAGATACTGATCAATAATTTGTGTAATATCTTTGTCTAGTTTTTGGTATCAGATTAATACTGGCTTTGAGGAATGAATTGGAAAACACTTTCCTCCTCTATTTCCTAAAGAATATGTGAAGGATTCTGTTTGTGCTTTTGGTAGAACTCAACAGAAAGACCATCTGCTTTCAGCCTTTTGTAAAAAAAAATAAACAAAAACAAAAAATTGATTCTTTTTACTTTTAATAGGTCTATTTAAGTTCTTTCATCAGTTTTGTAATTTGCATTGTTCTATATTTCTTTCATCTAATTTCTTTCATCTAATTTTTGGCAAAATGTTATTGACAAAAATCCTCCAATTTATGTAACATTAGTACTGATACCCCCCACCCCTCAATTCCTGATTTTGGCATTTGTTTCATTTGCCTTATTTACTTGGTAAGCAGAGAATTTGTTGAATCTCTCACTACTTCATTATATAAATCAGCTTAACTATGTAACATTTTAAAAGTTTCATGATAGTGGTATAAGATTCAGTGAAGGAATGTAGGGCAGATGACTATCTCAATGCTGGTAGTACATAGAGTAGGGGTAAATCTTAACCAGATGGGTATATAGTATGAGGAGAAGTAAAGACCAGAGAAGAGGTCTCTAAAGTAGATTGAGAAAATACATATAACCTTGGGTAACGTATTTATTTAAAACTAAGCAATTTTTCCCCAAAGTTCATTCCCACTGCTGGTGGGGGAAAATAGACTTAAAGTTAATTCACTATCATCCAACTAAAATAACACAGTATATTTATAAATAAATACCACTTTAATCAATTTAAAATCTAATCTGTCTCTATAAAAAGACTGTTCATCTCTTTCCTATGGTGTTCAGGCCATTTCTTATGCCAAGGATACAAGGATAAAATTACATATTCTCATTGCACTGGTCCTGGGTTCCTCTTGTATATATTGCCTCTTTATGCTATCTTTCAACTGAAAAATCTTTTGAGATATTAACTTTAAACATCAGCCCCTGTATCCAATACACCGATTTCTGAAGTATCCAGAGTTGGTGCACCTCATGAAAAGGTATCTTAGTCATTAAAAAAGAAACCACTAGGATCTGAACTTTATCTGAACTTAGATCCCATTAGCACTACTAATAATTTGAGTCTCTATTCTGGCCCTTGGCTTAGGCTTTCACTTGCCATTTATACTAGTAGAGTATGTTACTCTTTCTCACATTTGTGCAACCAGGTTAGCTGACCTCCAATCCAGATACCTGCTACAACATACACTGGGTTTATGCAAGTTTTCTGAATTCTTTCTAAACCATATAACAAAGAGTGAGTTTCATCACTTCTATTCAACATAGTATTAAGAAGTGTTAGGCAGTGCAACTAGGCAAGTAAAAGGCATCCAAATTGGAAAGAAGTAAAACTCACTATTTGCAGATGATATTATATATAGAAAACTCTAAAGACTCCATCAAAAGACTCATAACTAATAAAATAATTCAGTAAAGACAGGTGGTAGCCAAAATGGTGGAGAAAGACCCTGAACTCATCTCCTCCCACAGACACATCAAAATTACAACTACTTACAAAGCAATTATCTATGATAATAACCTGAAGACTAACAGAAAAGACCTTCCACAATCATACATGAAGAAGGAACCACAGTGATATGGGTAAGGGGCAGAGACACAATATAGTCAGGTCCTACAACCCCAGGGTAAGCAACCCACAGAGAGGAGGAATATCACAATTGTAGAGGTCCTCCTCAAAGAGTGAGGTGTCTGAGTTCCACACCAGGCTCGCCCTGTTCTGGGAAGATGTGCTCTCAGAAAGCCTGGCTTTGAAAACCAGTGGAGCTTATGTTTGGGAGAGCAGGCAGGCAACAGGAAACAGAGAGACTGCTTTTAAAGGATATGCACAAAATCTCATACACTCTGTGTCCTGGCAGGGATGGAGTAGTTTAAAATGAGCCTAGGTTAGATTCATTTCATCTTGGAGGGCCTCCTGGAGAGGCAGGAGGCAACTGGGAATCCCTCTGGGAACAGAGATACTAGTGGCAGCCATTTTGAGAAACTCATTCTACTGCTATAACAGTGGTTCTGGTAAGTGCCATTCTGGAATCCTCCCTCTACTTTCTTAGCTCTGGAGGCTCATTCATCACTAGTGTTGGTATCAGCCCTAAAACTCCTGAGCCATGCAGACAGCCACACAAGGACCTGACGTCAGCAGGCTGGCACCAGCCTTGAGCCACCTGGGCTGCGTAGCCAGCTAAACAGGGATCTGGCTCTGCCCTCCAGTGGGCCAGCAGCCACCCCGGGACTCCCTGTAATGTACAGCCAGCCATGTGAGAAGCCTACCCTGCACTCCCAGAGGGCTCTCTGCCACCACACAAGACACAGACTTACAGCCATCTGGGCTTGGAACCAGTTCTGCCTACCAGTTCACCCACAGTAGTCAGTCCACCACAACTGAGGGGTGCACAGGCCCACATATGGGGCATCCCTAGAGCAAACGGCTCTGGTGACCAGAGGGGAGTGTGCTGCTGGGCCCTTTGGACATCTCTACATAAGGCCAATTCTCCAAGATTGGGAAGTGTAACCAATCTACTTAACATATACAAATAAATACAGAGAATTAGGCAAAATGAGCAAACAATGTTCCAAATTAAGGAAAAGATAAAACCTCAGGTAACGAATTAAGTGGAGGAAAGCAATCCATCTGATAAAGAGTTCAAGGTAATCATCACAAAGATGCTCACTGAACTCAGGAGAAGAATGGATGAAAACAGTGAGAATTTTTAACAGAGTTAGAAAATATAAAGAACTGCCAAACAGAGCTGAAGAACTGAAATAAAAAATACACTAAGAGGAATCAGTGGTAGATTAGATGATACAGAGAAACTGGTTAGTGATCTGGAAGACACAATCTGTTCACTCAGCTTGTTCACTCAAGCAGAACAGAATTTTTAAAAATGAAGATAGTTTAAGAGACATCTGGGACAACATCAAGCCTAATAGCATTTGTATTATAGGAGGAAAGAGGAGAGAGAGAGAAAGGGGCAGAGAACTTATCTGAAGAAATAATAGCTGAAAAATTCCCAAACCTGAAGAAAAAGACATCCAAGTCCAAGAAGCAGAGAGTCCCAAACAACATGAATCCAAATTAGGCCACACCAAGACACATTGTAATTAAAATGCCAAAAATTAGAATCTTAAAAGCAAGAGTAAAATAATGAGTTAAATATAAGGGAACTCCCATAAGGCTACTAGCTGACTTTTCAGCAGAAACTTTGCAGGTCAGAAAGGGGTGGCATAATATATTCAAAGTGATGAAAGGGAAAATCCTACAACCAAGAATATTCTACCCACCAAGGTTATTATTCAGATTTGAAGTAGAGATAAACAGTTTTATGGATAAGCAAAAGCTAAAAGAGTTTAGCACTACTAAAATGGCCTTACAAGAAATGATAAAAGGATTTCTCTAAGTGGAAAAAATTTACATCTAGAAATATGAAAGTTATAAAAAGCAATCTCACTGGTAAAGACAAACATGCAGTAAAGGTGGAAGACCAACTAATTATAAAACTAATAGGAAGGTTAAAGGACAAAAGTATTACAATTATCTATATTTCCACTGAGTACATAAGGAATGCACATACACAATAAGATGTAAAATACGACATCAAAAAACAGACTTGGGGGGAGTAAAACTGTAAGGTGGTTAGAATGTGTTCAAACTTGAAATCATTAACTTAAAATAATCATATCTATTTTTTTGTACACATACCTCATGGTAACCACCATCCAAAGCCTATAATAGATACGTACACACAACAAGAGAAAGGAATCCAAATGTAACACTAAAGGTAGCCATTAAATCACAAGAACAAAAGAAGAAACAAAATAACCTACAAAAACCCCTCAGAAAATAATGAACAAAATGGCAATAAGTATATACTCTCAATAAATAAACATAAATGGATTAAGTCTAATCAAAAGATAGTGACTGACTGAATAAAAAAGACCCATATATATGCTGCCTTAAGAGAATCACTTCAGATCTAAAGACGCACAGACTGAAAGAGAGTGGATAAAAAGAGGTATTGCATGCCAAAGGAAATGAAAACTGGGTAGCAAAACTTCTATAAAAATATTCTTTAAAACAAAGGCTCATAAAGGACAAAGGATATTACATAATGATAAAGGATCAATACAACAAGGAGATATGACAATTATAAATATGTAATGCACCCACATAGGAACATCTACATACATAAAGCAAATATGAACATAAAGAGAGAAATTGACAATACAGTGATAGTAAGGGGCTTTAACATCTTACTTACATCAATGGACAGATCATGCAGACAAAAAAGAAATCAGTGAGGAAACATTGGCCTTAAATGAGGTAGTAGGTCAGATATAAATATACAATTAATAGGCAAAATTAATACATATATTTCACCAAAGACAGGAGAATACACATTATGTTCAAGTGCACATGGAACATTATTCAGGATAGATCATATGTTAGGCTACAAAGTATGTCTCAATAAATTTAAGAAGATTGAAACGTCAAGCATATCTTCTAACCACAACAGTATTAGACTACATATTAACTACATGGATAAAAACTGCAAAAAACACAAACATATGGTATCTAAACAACATGCTACTAAAGAACCAATGGGTCACTGAAGAAACAAAAGTTAATAAATACCTGGAGACAAATGAAGAAGAAACCACAACAATCCAAAACCTATGGGACACAGCAAAAGCAGTTCTAAGAGGGAAGTTTACAGTGATACAAGCATACCTCAGGAAACAAAAATCTGAAACTATTTTACCTCTAAAGAAACTAGAAAAAGGACAAATAAAACCCAATGTTAGAAGAAGGAAAGAAATAAAGATCAGAGTGGAAATAAGAGACTTAATAAAATAGAGAAAAAATTAAAACTAAGAACTGTTACTTTGGAAAAATTAATAAAGCTTTATCAAAACCCATTAAGAAAAAAGAGGTTTAACTAAAATCAGAAATAAGTTACAACACTACAGAAAAACAAATGATAAGAGATTACTAAGAACAATTATATGCTAATTAAATGAACAACCTAGAAGAAATAGATATATTCCTAGAAACATAAAATCTCCCAAAAGTGAATCAGGAAGAAATAGTAAATATAAACAAATTTACCAGTAATGAAATTGAACCAGTTAAAACAAACAAACAAAAAAACTCCCAAACCAAAGTCCAGGACCAGATGACTTCACAGGTGAATTCTATGAAACATTTAAAGAAAAGTTAATACCTGTCTCTCTCAAACTATTCCAAAATAATCTAAGAAGGAATCCTTCCAAACTCATTCTACTAGGACAGCATAATGCTCATCCCAAAACCAGACACCACCCACCCACACAAATTACACGCCAATATCCCTGATGAACAGAGATGCAAAAATCTTCAACAAAATATTAGTAAACTGAATTCAACAATACATTAAAAGGATCATCCACACCGTGTTCAAGTAGAATTTATCCCAGAGAGACAAGGAAGGTTCAATATGTGCAAATCAACCTGATATACCACATTCACAAACTGAATAAAATTTATATGATCATCTCAATAGATGCAGAAAAAGTTTGAAAAAATACTTCATTTATGGTAAGAACTCTCAACAAGGTGGGTGTAGAGGAAACACACCTCAGCATAACAAAAGCCACATATGTCATTCTCACAGCTCACATCACATTCGACAGTGAAAACCTGAAAGCATTTTCTCTAAGGTCAGGAACAAGACAAGGACGGCCATTCTTGCCACTTTTATTCAACATAGTATTGGAAGTCTTAGCCAGAGCAACTCGGCAAGGAAAAGACATAAAATGCATCCTAGGAAAAAGAAATAAAAATTGGAAAAGGGAAGTAAAACTGTAATCTGTGAACAACATGATTTTATATATATAGAAAACCCTGAAGTCTCCATCCCAAAACTGCTAGAACTCAAATTCAGTAAAGTTGCAGAGTACAAAGTTAATAATGCAAAAATCTGTTGCATTTTATATACTAACAACAAACTATCAGAGAAATTGAGAAAACAATCCCATTTACAATTACATCAAGAAGAATAAAATACCTAGGAATAAATCTAACCAAAGAGGTAAAATACTTGTGCTTGGAAAACTGATACTGGTGAAAGAAAATAGAGATGACACAAACAAATGTAAAGATATACTGTACTCATGGATTAAAAGAATACGGGTAAGATGACCATACTCCTCAAGGCAATCTACAAATTCAGTGCAATCCCTATCAAAATACCAAAGGCATTTCTCACAGAACTAGAATTCTAAGATTTATATACAAACACAGGAGACCCCAAAAAGCCAAAGCAATCTTAAGAACAAATCTGCTCCCCAATTTCAAACTATATTAAAAATCTCCAGTAATCAAAACAGTAGGGTAGTGACAAAAAAGGAACAGAACAGAGGGTTTAGAAATAAGCCCATACTTTTATGGTCAATTAATTTACAACAAAAGAGGCAAGATTATACAATGGGGAAAAGACGGACATTTCAATTAATGGTGCTGGGAAAATGAACAGCTACATGCAAAATAATCAAGCTAGACTAGTTTCTCACAGCGTTTACAAAAATAAACTCAAAATAGATTAAAAAGATAAATGTAAGACCTGAAACCATAAAACTCCTGTAGAAAACCTAGGCAGTATGCTCTTTGACACTGATCTTAGCAATAATTTTTTTTGGATTTGTCTCCTCTGCCAAGGGACAAAAGCAAAAATAAGACATGGGCCATGTCAAACTAGGAAGCTTTTGTACAGTAAAGGAAACTGAACAAAATTAAAAGGCCCCCTACTGAATAGGAGAAGATATTTGTGAACAATATATTCTATAAGAGGTTAATACTCGAAATATACAAAGAACTTATACAAATAAAAGGATTAAAAAAAACGGCAGGAGACCTGAATAGACAGTTTTCTAAAGATAACATACAGATGTCCAACAGCAACATGAAAAACATGCTCAACATCACTAATCATCAAGGAAATGTAAATCAAAACCACAATGAGAGGGCTTCCCTGGTGGCACAGTGGTTGAGAGTCTGCCTGCCGATGCAGGGGACACGGGTTCGTGCCCTGGTCCGGGAAGATCCCACATGCCGCAGAGCAACTGGGCCCGTGAGCAATGGCTGCTGAGCCTGCACGTCCAACAAGTGTTGGCAAGGAGGTATAGAAAAAGGAACCATCACATACTGTTTGTGGTATTGTAAATTGGTGCAGCCACTATAAAAAACAGTAAGGTGTTTCCTCAAAAAAACTAAAAATAGACCTAACATATAATCTAGCAATTTCACTTATGGGTATTTACCCCAAGAAAACAAAAACATTAATTCAAAAAGATATGCACATGCAAATGTTTATTGTGGCTTTATTTACAACAGCCAAGTTATGGAAGCAACCTGTGTTCATCTACAGATGAATGGATATATATACGCAATGGAATACATTCAGTCATAAAAAAAGAATGAAATCTTGCCATTTGTGACAACATGGATGGACCGCAAAGGTATTATGCTATGTAAAATAAGTCAGAAAGACAAATACCAAATGATCTCAGTTATATGTAGAATATAAAACAAAAACAAAACAACCAAGCTCATAGATACTGAGAACATGGCGATTGGAAAGGGATGGGGGTAGAAGAAATGGGTGAAGGGGGTCAAAAGGTACAAACTTCCAGTCATAAAATGTCATGGGAATATAATGTACAATATGGTGACTACAGTTAATAATACCATAGTGCATATTTGAAAGTTGCTAAGAAAGTTGATCTTAAAGTTCTCATCACAAGAAAAAAAGTGTAACTATGTAAGGTGATGTTAACTGGACTTAGTGATCATATCAAAGTGTATACAAATATTGAATCATTATGTTGTACACATAAAATGTAATGTTATGTCATTTATAACTCAATTTGAAATTTTAAAAATTAAAATATAAAAAAATAGGGTGAGTTTGGGGAGGGTAGAAGGTTCTTATTTCTGATTGCTTATCTTCCTAAACATACTAGGTCACTTTCTAAACATGACATACAGCCAGTTCAAGTGATTTACTTCTACACATGCTTTGCCATCATTTTTAGTTTTTATTATCAACATAACATATATATATTGGTTCATCATTTCCCTGAAGAGTTTTAAAGGTCTAGTAGGGGAAGCATTCACTCTTTTGAAATTTTACCTTAGTCTACATCATGTACTATGATCCCTCGATATCCAGGAGGGATTTGTTCTAGGACCCCCCACCACCAGATATCAAAATCCACAGATGCTCTAGTCCCTTGTATAAAATGGTTTCTCTAGGTTATTTATAATACCTAATACAATGTAAATGCTAGGTAAATGGTCCAATGTGCAGCAAATTCAAATTTTGCTTTTTGGAACTTTCTAGAATTTTAAAAAATATTTTCAATCAGTGGTTGCTTGAATTCATGGATGCAGAGCCCACAGATATGAAGGGTTGACTGTATCTGTATTTGACCACTTCCTTCTCCCTGGGACTTATCCTTAGTAGGTGGGCATTAGTTTCCTCAAGGGAAATAAGATTTACCTTCTCCTCAGTTCTCAATTTCATTCCCTACTTAAAAAAAAAAAAAGGTTAATTTTCTTCCTTTTATTTGAGGTGCAACTGGCATAATTTTCCCTGGAACACTCAGATAAAAGTTCTAAATGAGGGCAAAGCTCTCAGAGAAATAAAAACAAAATATTCCCAGAGAAAAACATCAGTTTAGAGGTATTTCAAAATATTCTTATTTAAAAAAAACCTAACCATTGTATGAAATAAAAATCACCATTTTTTGAGAGCTTATTCTTAGCTACACTCTAATAGAGGGATTTACATAAACTTTAATTTCCATTCTCAGGTAAAACATTAACTCTTAAACATTCTTAGTAAATTTGTAGCTATGCTATTATGGGATATACAATCAAAGTTTATGCACCTATTCACTATTAAAGATGAAAGCTACCGTGGTACACAACACACACGCACCCACCCCAAGGGCAAGAACCATTTTCCAGAAGTTAATGGTCAGATGTTTTTGGGGTTTTTTTTTTTTTGCAGTACGCGGGCCTCTCACTGCTGTGGCCTCTCCCGTTGCGGAGCACAGGCTTGCGACGCGCAGGCTCAGCGGCCGTGGCCCGCGGCCCAGCCCCTCCGCGGCATGTGGGATCTTCCCGGACCGGGGCACGAACCCGCGTCCCCTGCATCGGCAGGCGGACTCTCAACCACTGCGCCACCAGGGAAGCCCTGGTCAGATGTTTTAACAATAAAGTAGAATTCAAAAGGGAGATTATATTATTTCACAAAGTGTTCTGAATATTTGGCAAAGGGTAATACATTTTTTCCCTTAAGTCATTGCTTTTCTACTGTGCTTTTGCAAGTAACTTCATCTTCATATATAATCTAGAGCTGATTGGAGCTGTTATGACCTTCTCTCATGTACTTTGAATCTACTGAGATTTGAGTTATAAACAAAAAGATTGAATTGTATTTAATACATGGGAATTTATATGTAACCTAAATCCTAAAGATCAGTGCTCACTGACTGAGAAAATCATAGGGCATGGTTGCTTTAGTAAGAGTGACTTCCAGGGAGTGCTGGAGAAAAAAAGAGGTCCAATGAATTAGGCATTGAAGGTGTTCAGAGAATCAGCAAGTCTGATGGTGGTTTGAAGGGAAGGAGGGAGATCGGGAAGTAACTGAAGAGTCATTTCTTTTCTTTTGAGGTAAATGAACGGTTTCCTTATGACATATTTGTATAGTGAAGAAATGGAACCATATATACAATGAAGATCAAATAAAGAAATGTGAAAAGTAAACTGGTAGAAAATATCCTGTGTGTTTCTATGGCAATTTTCACAAATGTAGTCAAAAGATTGTCTTTTAATGTTGGTTTCCCCTACTAGAATATATAGACTGCATTATATCTGTCTTGTAAACTTTTATATACTTGTTGTCTAACATGGTAGTGGCAATAAATACTTGAAGAAATTTATGTAAGCTTTGTAAAGAAATATAAACAAAGGGCTAAGGACCATAAAATAAATGGATATTAATACACTTCTTTCACTAAAAGTCAAGACCAGGATGGGGAGAGTTCAGATAATTAGGGATTGTGATTGGTCTTCTTATATGTTAGGCATTTCAAAGCTGATGCACTGTTTTCACTGTAACTTAGAATACATAAAACTGTTGAGGAAGGTTGAGAAGTTGCAAAGGTAATGTAATTTAATTTTTAAAGCAGATATAAGCAATGCAAGGCCGAGTCCAACAAGAATACATGCCTTTGAAATCAGATTAACTAATACTGTGCCAATATTAAGGGATTAGAGCATTGTTCTCTGCTTTTATGATTCACATTCATTTACTAAATCTGTTACACTGAATAATAACAATCTACTCATGTAACTGTCTTCCAGAATGGATTGGATTTCCCTCCAAAGCAGAGACCATTTTCTAGTCTTCTTTATAGACTAGTCTTCTTTATAGATCAAAAACCATAGTAATAAACACTCTTAGGAAATGCTCACATAATAAACATTTTATGTTACTAAACCAATTTGATAAGTACTAGGTAGTATTCAAATTACCTTAAACTTTTTTTTTTTTGAGAAATGCAAAGACTTTATTCAGAGCTTGCTATAGCCAGGGAGTCAGCCGTGATCACTTGTGTTTTGGCAGAGACTCAAGGGCAGGTAGAGGAGTGGGAAAAGGGGAAGGTGTCAGGTATGCCATGATTATTAGAGGCTGTTGACAAATATTTAAGGTAAGATACGAGTATGCCATTTTCAGTTTTCTAATTAGTTATTCCCTTCAGCTTGAAGAGTGGAATGCATTAAGTTCTTTAGGTAGTTAATATTTCCTAGTGACATCCTTGAGGCATAGGCAAGAATCTTAATATTAAATTTGTGAGGTATGCTGACTTCCCCCCACCCCCCAAGTAAAAATATCACAGGTTATCCTTGTAGAAACTTAGATTCAAGTGTGACTTTGCAGTTGGCTTTTATCACAAACAAATGGAGAAAATTAAGTAAAAACATTTATAGAAGTGCATTTCGAATCAGGTGGTAATAATTACAACTAGCACTTGCTGAGTCTTTAAAGTCACTATGCTAATCCCATAGAGTCTTACTGCATATACCTCTCTTAAGACCCTGTGAATTGGGTCCAGGTATGCTCCCTGTGTCTCCTCATTCCCCTGGGAGCAGCATCTACCCAAGACATTGTCTTAGCGTCCATAGATAACAGAAGCACAAGAGAATAAGTAAACACACTAGAATATTTAAAAGCTCTGGTTTCATCACAGGTGCTGATCCTTCTTTTGCTCTATCTTGCTATGTGATTAAACCCAGATAGTGGGCTATACACTATGCATGGAGGTATACATTGTCCAAAGAGGTATTATTGCTGTGGGGAAGGAGAGTGACTATTTACTGAGTAATAATCCATTACACACTGGAATGCATGAAAGTATATAGTGATGGATAATACTGGACTAGAATATGGAATAGCTTTAAATGTTTTTCTGAAGGAAGGTCAAAGTGATTCCATAATTAAGTTATTTTCAATTACAGTGTGGGTATCAGGTAGGGTTCCTACAGGAAACAGATGGCATGGGGAAATTTTGTAATTTAGAAGAGTTTAATAAAGGAAAAATTTACAAGATAAAGCCAGGGTGTAGAAAACTCACAGAAATAGTGCAGTAGTTTGGAGCTGGCAAAAGCAGGGCTCTGTTAACACCCCTGGTTCTCAAGAGACAAGTGGGGGGCCATGACTGGAACACAGTCACGAACTGTATCAAAACAACTGACTGACAGAAGCTGTGCTCTTGGATCCAGGCAGTAATCAGCCTGTGGTAACCCCATAGGTAGTAAGTCAAGTAGATAAATAACCAGACTTACCATTCTTGTTCCCTCCTATAGGCATCTGCTGCTTCCAATTGGTCAAACCTAGAAAAACTGCCATAGGATAACAGAGCCAGTCTCACTGATGAATTCCATATAGGATGGGGAATTGTTTTTAGGGGCACTAAATACATCCTTTACAGTATGACAAATAATTTATATTTCAATATAACTTTCAGGTGATGTATAGTTATCTCTATAATACTGCCCCCCTCATGTACTTCTAGTATACTACTATTATACTTTATATATACTACTTTATATATACTACTTCTTATTGAAGGAAAGACAGAGTTGCAACTAGTAAACTCATAATTACATTAGGGCAGCTTTAGAGGCTGTTCTGTCACAGCCAGTAATGAGCTGATATAGTATTAAGAATGGTCAAGATTAAAAAATTTTGTACTACTGATCTACCTGCCTGAAATTTTGGGTGTTTTTCAAAACAAGTATATACATGTATATAATATATATGTGTGTTATACTTGTGAACATTAAAACATCATGAGTTTAAGGATCTCTGACATAACAAAACATAGATCACCTGGCTGTGAATCTTATGACATTTAACTACATATTTGACCTTGAGAAAGACATTCAGATTCTCCATGTGTCATTTTCTTCATTTGTGAGGATCTATATAAAATGGTAAGAATTAAACAAGGTAATACAGGGAAAATCTTTAGAGTGATGCTTTTACACAATAAACATTCAATAAAATTTGCTGTTATTATTGAGAATAAGTTAAGTAAGGCCACAACATTTGATGAAATTTCTAACATAATTTTTAGAATAAAAATGAGGGAAAGACATGACAAAGGCATTATAAATATTATTAGATGTTTAAGAGTTCAGTATGTTAAGCAAAAATTTAAGTGTGGAGGTAATGAAAATGAGGCTTATGTATTTACTTTAAATATTACATGATTTCATTAGGCTTTCATGATATTACAGTAATTTTCCCTCAATATCCTTTGTATTTTTTTTTATCGTTTCATGGATTTCACTAGGTAATGCTCAATTTATGGTAACATGCCTTTATTATAGAAAATGGTATGCTTATAACTTGGATTGTGTCTGCAATGCTATTTTATGCTTTGAAAGTCCAGGAAAAAATATGATTAACTTCCTGAGGCCTTAAGAGTGGTACAATTTTGCAAGCTTCTTGTTTTGCTTATTTCCTAGTTTTCAATATATCTCTATATGTCTATCTCCATCTTTTTACCTCCACAGTGGAACTAGCCTCCAAGAAATAAAAGCACCCATTTCAAGAGATTATCTCATATTGTTTCCAAGTTAGGGACCACCAACTCAAGTTCATTTTCTGAGCTGAGAGATATGGACCACCCCTTGGGTTTGACCCATGGAATGATCAACTTCAGAGGATTTTTTTATCTTCTACATATGCTCCAAAATAAGTCCACAAATATATGTCCCACAATTATAACAGCCATTAAACTAGAATTATGCACAGACATATGACATAAGTTATTACTCATACCTTCTGCTTCTATGTATGGAAAAGCTGCCAGTTTCTAAATTATCTACCAAGCAATGCAGAAGACCATTTATAAGAAGAGGTGACAGTATTTCGGCTTTAGTGTTTAACATATTTTAAGTACTTAATATTATACATGTGTTGGATGGAAAGGATTATTCAGAAGTTACACTATTCAGTCCCAAAGACCATCATTCTTTAGAAAAATCTCCTAATTTCCTATTGCATGAAATAGACATTTTTCAAATTTCCCAGCTAGCTTTAGCAATATTTGACATGAACAAGTTCATGATGTGTTTTGCATAAATAAACTTCTCCCAAAGTTGATCCATTTTCTTACCATTTAAAAATAGAATATTCCTTTTTCATGTTTTTTTTTAAAGGAGTATGGATTTTCTTTTGTTCAAAATTCCCTAATAATAATCTCATGGGATATGATTACATACAAATTACATATCTTCTACACATAACTTCTGAATTGGAATTTCTAAGGGGCAAAACCTGACCTTTTTAAAAATAATTTAGTTGATTTTTTTTACAATTATACAAATATATGAAATACAATTTATGTTTGTTTTGCTTATATTTGTTCGTCTTGAAAAGTTTGGCTAAGTTTATTGTAGAAGGATATTTTTATATTACTTTAATAAAACCCAACATTTTATGTTTCTCATAAATTGTTTTTATACAGTTTTTTGTCATCTAAGTTATAATGGGTAAAACACTTTACTCACTTGCCCTTACCTTACAGTTATTACTCCTTTCATAAAATTCCACTTATATACATTATAAGGCATCAGAAATAGCTTTCAGTTTTACAGTGGAATTTATATTCTTCTATTATAAAACTTCTTCAGTTTAACCTATTAATCATATTTCAAGAATCAAAAATATTTTAGAAATATTTGTCTTCCTTTTCAGTTATTAGTGAGTTACACATCCATGTGTTTTGAGCTGAACTGTGTTCCCCCCAAATATGTTGAAGTTCTAACTTTAGTAACTCAGAATGTGAGGGTATTTGGAAAGAGGATCTTTATGTGGGGACTAAATTTAAAATGTTGTCTCTAGGGTGGGCTTTCACTTAAGAGGGACATAACAGTTCTGCTTAGCTTGACTAAACTTCAGACAGGTTTCTTCCTGACACTTGGCCCCTGACCTCTCTCTTTTTAGACATTAAAAAAGCTTGCAATTGTAAGTTCTTTCTCTGCCTCATTAAGATGTAAGTCCTCTTTCAGCCACTTGCCAGGCTTTTTAACCTTGATATAACCTTGCTTTATAACCAAGAATGTCTTTCTCGAAGACCTGGGAGCCATCCCCTTGAAATGTAATCATTAAGAAAGACAGAGGCCCTATCTCCTAGTCTCTGTTGGGAGGGTAGGAACCTGACTTCAATAAGCCTCAATTAGCAAACACAGGTAGCCAGTCTACTCCACTAACATCCCCTTCAGTACTTTTCCACTAGCTCACCCTAGAGCTTAAAAATTCTCTTGTCATTTGTCTCAGCAGAGTTGAGTTCAATCTCTTTATTATAATAGTCTAGACTTCTCTTGCAATATCCTTGAATAAAATTTTCTTTGGCTGTTCATCTTGTCTGGTGCAGTTTTAATTTAACAGCTCTAATCCAATTTAATTAGAATCTTTAAAAAGGGGGAAAGTTGGGCACGGAGGCAGACATGCTCACCAAGAGAATGTCACATGAAGATGAAGGTAGAGATCTGAATGATTCAGAAGCCAAGGAATGTGAAGAATTCCCAGCATACTACTCATACCAAGTTATGAGAGAGGAATGGAATAGATTTCCCCTCACAGCCTTCAGAAGGAACCAACCCTGTTTATAGCTTGATCTTGGACTTCTAGCCTCCAGAACTGTGAAAGAAAACATTTCTTTTGCTTAAGCCACACAGTTGGTAGTATATTGTTTCGGCAGCCCTAGGAAACTAATACATCATATCACGCAGTGACAAGATTACCGATTTGTAGCCGAGAAACCTAGTCTTGGAGACCAACTCTGCTGCTTCCTAGGTTTGGGGGCTGGGGTAAATCAATAAAGTTTCTAAGTTTTCACATCTTCACAGGCAACTCAATGACCTAACATTTTGAGAGGGGTTGGCTCATATTAGGGATAAATAAAATAAAATAAAAACGTTATTTCTCAATCAAAAGAATTTCCAAAGTTAAGATAGCAATAGCAAAAAGTTTCTTAAAAACAAACAAAAACATGCAACCAGAACTAAGCACTCAGCAGCAGTTTATCTTGAGGAGAGAAAAATCTGGAATTTCAAACCCTTCACTTCTGAATTTACTACTTATTAGCATTTTCCATGGAAACCATATTGTGTTAAGTTTTACCCAAAGTACAGAACCTTAAAAGTGCCTATATATTTTCAGTCCAAAATAGCTTATTTCACTGATATGTAACACCATCCCAACCTCAGTATAGATGTAGATGTCTTCTGTCATCTTCACAACCACCTCACAGAGGATGGAATCTCCAAATTCCCTAAGTAGAAACACTTTTTTTCTCTTTCCCTTTTTTTAAAGGGAGCATACGCAGAGTGGCTTAGAAAACTTACATTTCCATTATAAACCTCAGCTTTTTTATCATCAGCATGTGCCTTTTTAATACTACTTTATATTAATGTTGGTGCTTAGTAAAGTAATATGAAAGACAGTATAATACTTCTTGGGACAGTATAATTTATAAAAGGAGAGGTTTTATAACAACAAGGCAACAATTTTATAACACCATTGTGCTTTTCTAGCCCTCACAAAGAGCTGAGGGAAAATAAACAAGGATCCATTTATTGTCTGGGTGAGTGCCAGTTTGACCAGTTTCCATGCAAATGAAAACAAAATAAAATTAAACTTAGACAAGAAAAAATAATGGCCTGTTGGAATAATCAGGTGTGGAACAATGTTTAAGGACAGAAACAAATGGTGAACTGCTTTGTTGTACTTTTCCTACTTTTTTACCCCAGGGAATACTCTTTTAAAGGTGAGTTAATGTCAGCTTAAGAATTTGGATAACGTTCTGATTAGTAGATCATATCAATATCTGCATTCATAGATTGGGTGAACCTATTGCTTTCAATAAAAATACTAAAAATTATCTATTGGACTAAAGATATAGGGAGGTTGTTGGACAGTGGGTGTATTTTTTATGTACTAATTTCAATCTCCTTTGTCCTAGGTTAATTAACAACAGCCTCTTAAAATAATTATCAGTCTTTTAATACATAGATCAAATTTGAGTTTGTCAAAATGGCTTGGATGTAGTAACCAAGCAGGTGATGGTGATTAAAGCAATTTCAGCTGCAGGAGGAAAAGATTCCTTTTCCTCCTCTGTCAGTGGACTACCAGCAAAGATGATATAATCTCTCTGATCCATTACTATTGTATGGGCTGGCTTCAACTATTTTGACCTTTATTTATTTACACATATTATTTGACACATGAAGTTTTCCAAGCTCTTTATTAGACATTACAGTAAGAACATGACTAGAACATGAGTAGATCACGACTATGTGACTTGTAGAGGAGGGGTGGCTGTGGCTTAGGGTCAATAGGGAGCAGAAATAAAGTGATGACTGCCAACAAATTAATATCAGAAGCAGGATTTTGTAAGGGAAGCTTCACAAGAGCATGAAGATGTCTGGATGGGAAATAAAATGGTAACAGAGAGAGCAACTATAATGTTATTGCAATAGTCCAGGTGAGAAATGATGAGAATAAGATTGTGGCAAAGGTAAAGGAAAGAATAAAGCCAGATTCAAGAGACTTGTACACCAGATGGACATGGAAGAAGAAAGTTTTTAGTAAAGGATAACCTCAAGGTTTTAAATTCAACGGCTGTATAAATAACAAAGACATTATTAACAAGGATTGGTGCCAAAACAGGTTGGAAGGGAATGCAATTTGCTCAGTATCAGAGATAATTAGTTTCAGAAACCAGTTGGATATCCAAGATCAGTAAGAAATTGCTTTTCAGATTTAAAATTAAAAAAAAAAAGCCTGGAGATAAAAGATAACAGGAGTAGAACTTATAAAGGGGGTAGATTTTGAAGGGAACAAATGAAATATATTATTTTTTTAAAGTT
Source organism: Orcinus orca (assembly GCF_937001465.1). Classification (NCBI taxonomy): domain Eukaryota; kingdom Metazoa; phylum Chordata; class Mammalia; order Artiodactyla; family Delphinidae; genus Orcinus; species Orcinus orca. The sequence continues at coordinate 29,577,975 of NC_064569.1, read as the reverse complement.
ATAAGAAAAAACTCAAATTACATTAGGCACTTGAAAAGATTTATCAGGAAACATAAATTTGGTCGTCTCTCCATCTTTGAGAACTGTTTGGCAGAGCTGCAAGTATACTCACACATTTCTTTCTAGTACTCTATAATTGAGTTGACTTTTCCCCCCCATAAACACCCCCTCACTGAATACAGAGAAAAAGAAGCAAAGAAATAAAAGCATAAAGCAAAATTTTGGTTTAATCTCACTGTTCTAGTTTTCTAGGGCTGCTGTAACAAATTACCACATATTTAGTGGATTAAAAGAACACAAACTTTCTTACCTTTCTATAGCTTGGACTTTTCCTGGGCTAAATCCAAGGTACTAGCGGGGCTGTGTTCCTTTCTGGAGATTCTAGGGGGGAGAGACCTTTTAGGGTTGGTGGAGTTCTTACCTCACATCACTCTGATCTTTCTTCTGCCACCCACATCCACTTTTAAAACACTTATAATTACATTAGGCACACCTGGCTCATTCAAGCCATTCTCCCTAATTCCAGCTACAAATTAAATTCCTCTTTACCATGTAATGTAACATTTCCACCTGTACTGGGAATTGGGACATGGATATCTTTGGGGGGGGCTATTAGTTTGCTTTTGACATTGATAAATCTAGCTCAATGAAATTATTTTGTCTTTCTGATTAGATAAATATCATCTCTAACAATGTTCCAATATAAGTGGGATTGCGGCTCTGTGGCTTATGTAAATTTACATTTTGTGGGTGGAGGGCAGGACGCCTGAGATCCCAGCTGTACCCGCTAAATTCTCTCTACTTTCTGATGCAAATCTGTGCTTTGTCTTCCCTTGATTGGAGAGCTTTCTGGTATAATTAATCCCATCTGTTTTAAACTGTGCCGTGCTATCACCAAAACCGCTTTAATCTAGCTCACTGTGTTAGATTAAATACTTCATTGCTAGTGACAGTTTTGTCCTGATATTTTAGCCTTTGCCTTTCAATGGTGCACTGGTACTTTGTCCACAAACAGGAATTAAAGAAAATGCTAGATCCACTAAATAATGTACAGATCACATGGATGTAATAGTGCTGTTTCAAGGTCAACTGGCTATTCTTTCCCTTTGCCAAACCTAACATCTCTCTGCACTGAATCTATCCTCCTGGACACTGTTTTTCAGGCTCTTGATTGTGTAGCTTCAGGTTTCTCCATTTGTTTGAGGCCTCTCATAGAACTCCAAACCCCACCTTATGGTTTCATTGTGAGGAAGCAGAAATATGAGTAATGGGCTCTCATACTTTACTCTCTTTCTCCTTCAATTTCTCACTTTTCTCCTTGCTATATCCTCCATCTTAAGGTGGCAAACATATTAAAAGAGTTATTGGAAACATTATGTAAGGGGTATTGAAAAATTCTGCCTTATGTACAAAACTCTATAATCTCAGTTTCTCCATGGTATAATTTTTACTGGGGGTCAATGTACATTTTTTAAATAAGGATTGCAGATGATAAAATATTTATTTAATACACTAAAATATTCACCCTATTGCATATGAATGTCAAGTAAATAGCTCTCTCTACCATTTCAAAGCAATTCAATCTTTACTCTCTCATCACTATTCTACTAATATTTTTAAAAATTTCAAGACATTCATACTTTCCTGAAGAAGCAAATGATTTCCTGAATTCATTAATACACCATAGCATATTACTTATTATCATTCAGTAACTACTTCCTGCAAGTATACTTATAAAATCCTAATTCAGAGAAATGGAAATGATATGCCTCTTCCTTCTTCAAAAGGGATTGAAAATTTTACTGCAAGGTGCATAATATAAAAACATTGTTAAAAAAAGGTTATATGTACTGGTATAATATTTATTACTCTTAAATTTGAGAGGAAATGACTTGCTTTATAATAAGCATAACATTTTCCATTAGTAAACGTTACACTTTCCACCACCATGATGAGTTTCTACTGCTTAAAAGAATGCTGATTAATAAATATTTCCCTATTATCATAATATCTTAGAAAAATAAGGGTAGGTCTTGAGATGGAGGTACCACTCTAAAACAAAACCGTGCAAAAATATTTTCACCTTCCATAGCAAAAGAGTGTTCACTGTTTTAAACTAAATCTTTAATTTTTACTATCTATTTATATCTCAATTTTTAGAAGGATGGACTTTTTGTTTATGAAATTACATCATAACTGGAGACATAGTCTATAATTACTTAATATTTTTGGTTTATTTTGTTTAAATGTGAAACTGTGATCATTTAAATATTTATTTTCCAGCCTTTTTTCTTTTTATATCTATTGGTTTGAGTAATTTTAAATACCCGTGGCTTTTTAATTATTTTAAAATGATATATTGACTTAGGAGTGCTTGGGTTATGTTTGAGACAAATAGACAAACTTTTGCAAGATAAATAAAGATAAAGAGACTATACAACTGAACTGTAACAGGAATAAAGATGTAAATAAAAGTACAAAAGTAGGATATTAAAACTTAAATATTAGGTGCCAAAATTGAACATTTGTATGCTAGTAGTTTTGAAAACTTATTAAGTGGATAAATTCCCTGAATAATCTAATTTGACTAAGATGTAAAGAAATAGAAAATTTAAATGGAAATTTAACAGATTCAGAGAATCTGAATCAGTAATAAATTCTGAATTTTCCACACAATAGTCAAATAGCTTTAGAATAGATTTTTTTTTTTTTTTTTTTTTTTGCGGTACGCGGGCCTCTCACTGCTGTGGCCTCTCCCGTTGCGGAGCACAGGTTCCGGACGCGCAGACTCAGCGGCCATGGCTCACGGGCCCAGCCGCTCTGCGGCATGTGGGATCTTCCCAGACCGGGCCACGAACCCGTGTCCCCTGCATCAGCAGGCGGACTCTCAACCACTGCGCCACCAGGGAAGCCCCTAGAATAGATTTTTTTCCTAAACATTCATCTAGAGATAAGTCGTGTCTCACACATATACTTGCAGAGAGTTGAAGAAACAAAAAAAAGTTAAGCTCCTAAAAATGAAAAGTAGTAAATGCAAAAATATAAAGACAATAAAATAACATATGTTAAAAGATAATACGTAATGAACCATTTGTTTGTTTCCCAGAAATTCTAGATTAATTTTTTTTAATTTATTTTTGTTTATTTATTTATTTTTGCCTGTGTTGAGTCTTCATTGCTGTGCACGGGCGTTCTCTAGTTACAGTGAGCAGGGGCTACTTCCCGTTGCAGTGCCTGGGCTTCTAACTGGGTGGCCTCTTGTTTCAGAGCACGGGCTCTAGGCACATGGGCTTCAATAGTTGTGGCTGGTGGGCTTCAGCAGTTGTGGCTCCCGGGCTCCAGAGCACAGACTCAGCAGTTGTGGCGCACGGGCTTAGCTGCTCTGTGGCATGTGGGATCTTCCCTGAGCAGGACCCGAACCGGTATCCCCTGCATTGGCAGGTGGGTTCTCAACCTCTGCGCCACCAGGGTAGCCCCTAGATTAAGTTAACAACAGAAAACGATCAATATGTTTTTAAACATTAACAAATTAAAGAAAGGAAGCCATATGGTTGTGACAATACCTGCAGAAAAAGGGGCAATACAATTATATATCATCTTATGATTAGAAAGTCTTAGTAAATTAGGAAAGTAAACTTTTAGCTTAGTATTGAGACTGTGCAAAAAAATTTAATGACATATACCAGAAGTAATATATAAAGTACATTTTATCAAATATAACAAAATGGTCTTTACTGGAAAAATAAAACCTTAAAACCTTAGAGAAGACCTATAAAATTGATAGAAATATTATTTTTATAGACTGGCTAAAGGTTGCAAATTTCTGGGGAAAAAACAAATGGTTCATTATATATTATCTTTTAATATATATTCTTGCATTGTCTTTGTATATATATATATATATTTTTTTTTGCAGTAAGCGGGCCTCTCACCGTCGTGGCCTCTCCCATTGCGGAGCACAGGCTCTGGACGCACAGGCCCAGTGGCTATGGCCCACGGGCCCAGCCGCTCCGCGGCACGCGGGATCCTCCCGGACCGGGACACGAACCCGCGTCCCCCGCATCGACAGGCGGACACCCAACCACTGCGCCACCAGGGAAGCCCTGTCTTTGTATTTTTGCTTTTCTACTTTTCATTTTTAGGAGCTTAACATTTTTTGTGTGTTTCTTCAATTATACTTTCCAAACTGATCTATGTATTTATATAATTGAAATCTCAACCCAAATAGAAATATAGTCATTTATATGTGGTAATCAAATTTATCACAGAGCTTATACATTCTTGGGGGGTAAGGTGGACTAATAAATAAATGGGTATACAAAAATAATTATCATTATGTAAAAAGGAGATGAATGCTTATCTTACAACACAAACAACAGTTGATTCCAGATATGTCATTGGCTTAAATGCATAAGTGAAATTTATATATAGTTTTTGAAGATGATATAAGAGAATAACTTTATGGTTTTGGGTAGGGAATAATTTCTTAATATTCACAAGTTATAAAAAAGAAGAACATCATAAATTTAAGAACTTCTGTTGGTCTAGAGAAAAGAAATGATAAGCCAAAGTGGAAAATACTTTCCACAAATATAACTCACAAAGAATTAGTGTTCTAAGAGAATATTTACGATATATAAGTGAGTGAGTAAATTGTGTGTGTGTGTGTGTGTAAGAGAAAGACCACTAACAAAATTTTAAAATGGTAAAAATATATGAACAAAGATTTCACAGATAAAACATGAATAATAAAGGGACATTAGAGAGCAGAGAAATGTGAATCAAAACCACAGTGACCAATTTGGAAAACATTCCAAAGTTGGACAAAACCAATTATTGCCAAAGATATGAGAAAGGGGCACATTTATTAACTACCTAGCAACTGCTCGTCTTACAGCAAATTGCTGCAGCCACTTTGGAAAATAATTTGACGTTATTTAATACAGTTGACAAGTGCATGTTTTATGACCCAGCAATCCCACTACTCGGTATACATCCTAGAGACAATCCTACACATATGCTTCTGCAGACATGAAACCAGAATTTTCCTTGCAGCCCTGTTCATAAGAGTAAAACACTGCAAACTACCCAGATGTCCATCAACCATGGAATAGACTGCAGCTGCATGAATCAAATTGGGTGAATCTCAAAAGCATAACATTAACTGAGAATAGCAAGCTGCAAAAGAATATATACTAATTTCATTTATATAAATTGACAAATGCACTAGAAATGAATGAACGAACGAACTAAATGTATATACATACGTATTATATATCTTACATGGATAGTAAAACTCTAAAGAAAAAGAGAGATTTAATAACACATAACTTGGAATAAGTGGTTATTACTCCCGAGGGAATGAATTTGACAGGGAACAAACAGGGGCTTTTAAGGTATTACCCTGACTTCTGAATATATTGTTTGGTTTATCATGATGATTTAATTGTACATCTAAGTTATATGCAGCAGTTGTATGTATATTTAATGACTTAAAAACATTTTTTAAATGCAATGCTAATAATACATTATGTGCACAAACACTAGAGACGCAGCCCATTCAAAGGGCAGAGAGTTTGGAATCAGAGGAAATCAAGGTTAAATAGTTATTGCACCACTTACTATGTTTGTGACCTGGACATTTTTTAAAAGGGAGGCAATAATATCCATTCCATAGGGCTGCCATGAGAACTAAATGAAATAATGAATGCAAACTGCAGGCAGAATGCCTGGCACATAGATGCTCAAATTGAGAATCAGCAAGAAGGAAATTAACTCTCCTTTACTGACAGCAGTTACAACAGAAAAGATGTGTTCGCTGCAGCAACTACATTGTAGGAGGAAGTGTCAAATTGTGAGTGAAAAATGCAACGGAGTAACAGCTTCCAATAAATAACACTGTAAGAAAGCAGAGTTTCGTCCTGCTCAGGCATGCATATACATAGGCAGAGGGGAGGTGTGATAGAAATGGCTCTCTTCTCACTGAGACTCTTTCACCCTCAGATGATCTGTCATTGTATGCAGAACACAGTGGCAGATTTATCCCCACATTTCAGGTTGCTCAGTAATGGTTCAGGTGAAAGCATTCAGGAGTGACATAAAGTGGGAACTCATAAATGACAGAGTCTATTACTGGGTGACAAGCTCCAGCCTAGTGACTTTGTATAGACTCTGCAGAAATGCTTTCATTGTCATGAGATTTAGGAGGAAAGGAAAATTCAATGATAACACTGGTCAGCACATTTAATGGCCTGATACTATTAGAAAAACAAAACCCTCCTATGGACAGAAGGCTAAACAGTTTAAAGTAATTGCTGTAATACAGAGCAATTACATTTACTGATGCAACTTGTAATTGTGGTGAAACCTAGGTGTGCTTTATATTTTCCTTAATATTTCAAGGAATATTGCTGTTTCCATATTCTGAATAAAGATATTAGATTTTCACTCTGCTTTTATTTTGTATTATAATCAGAATGATGATTAATGGTGTCCTTCTCTACAATTAAATGATCGGTCAAAAGAAAAATATGTATCAATAGCTTATACGTGTAACTAGTATTCCCTGTAAAAATTGCTTTGAGGGAAGTAGTGGGAATAAGCTGGCACTTTGGCTCGTGTAATTGTGCCTCATGCAATCTACCCTTCAGTGGTCAGTCATAATGGGACCTGGTTACTTCATAAGTTACTGTATTTAAATTTTGAATCATTTAAAAAATTTTAATGTTGGGGAAGTAATAATGCTGATGTCTATCCAATTATTAGTTTTACAGGGAACATTAGAATCTTTAAAAATTACCTATACATACTTTAATTCTGTTCCTGTTAATATTTCATAGGATTCCTCTTTGATGTTAACCTAAAATGTACAGATGACATCCTTCGTCTCATGTTTTCTGTGATATGCAAGCAAACAGCTGCATTATCACTTCAACTAATTGAAAAATTAATTTTAAATATTATTTCTTATTTTTGCAATAAATATATCATTATTTTACTTTTTTTCTGTCAAAGTGTTAATCAGTTTAGGTAAAAGCAGGAGTCAAAACCATAGGTCCAACACCTGTAAATTACTAGCAATTTGCCTTGATAACCTAGAAATAATGATCATCATTTATACAGGCATTTTTACACACATTAAATCATACTTAAATACCAATGAAAGCATCAGGTAAAATTAGTTACCAATCTTAATAAACTAGTAATAGAGAAGAATTTCCATAACCTGATAAAGTATATTTACGAACTCCAGCAAAAAAATTACAATAAAATTGAAAAAAAGTTTTTAAAGTTTTCTCTCTGAACAAAGGAAGAAGGCAAGGAAGCCTGTTGTTATCTCTAGTAGACTTATTTTTTAGAACTCTTGGAATAAGGCAAACATTAGAAGAAAGCATAAAGCTATTATTATTGAGAAATATAATATTGATGAATAATTCAGTAAGTTGCTGATATACCATTATATTTATAAAATAAACTTATCAAGTTTTCTGAATATAAGACAAATGTGCAACAATTGATTGAATATCTATATACTGGATATAAGCCATATGGAAAGAAAATGGTATCATCGACAGCGAAATCAAAAAGCATGAAATATATCCATATTAAATGTACAAGTCCTTTGCATTAAAGACTTTAAAAATTATTTATGTACATTTTAAAAGAACTAAATAAATGCAGGATGATATCCTATTCCGGCCATCAATGATTCAGTATTGTTAAATGTTAATCTGCTCAGATCATTCTAAACATGAAACACAATCACAAACAAAATTACAATCGGGTTTTTTTGTGGATATTGTAAAATACATATTAAAATATGAAGTATAAGTAATGCAAAAGCAATTTAGTTAAAAAGAATTAAAGAGTTGGTGATTATTCTAATGACGATCACATTTATTGGAAAATAAATTAGGAAGCTATGTTTTGGATTAAGGATAAGCAAAAAAATCAATGGTACAGATTTGGGAGTCCAGAAACACACTCATGCATATATGGACACTTGATATATGACAATAGGGAAAGGATGGTCTGTTCAATAAATAGTGTTTTGTCAATTTGTTAAACATACACACACACACGTATATAATAATGTACTAGTTAATATAATACTATATATATTAGAGTAAATATTCAAGTCACAAGCTGAGAAACAATATTTGCACAACATATAACTGACAAAAACTCATTTCTAGAAAAATATATAAAGTCCCACAAATCAATAAGAAAATACAGAGAATCTCATAAACAATTGACAGGATGGTTGATGAGGCACTTAAATAAAAATGACATCTGAATGGCCAATTACTGTATGAAAATGTTCCCATCAATCACAAGGGCAATACAAGACATAGTTACCATGAGGAAAAATAAATAAACAAGATAACACTACACACCCACCAGGTCGCTACAATTAATAGGATTGACAATAAAATATATCACTGACAGAGCTACAATGTGGCAGGTAAAAATGGAAAACTGGCACTATCTATTGTTGACACCCATGCACCAACAATTTTATCCAATTATATGTACCAAATAGAAATGCAGAATATCAATATGTTCATCAAGAGACAAAACAAAAATACACATGGGAGCTTTATCTGTACTTGTTCTAAACTGGAAGCAAATCAAATATCTATCAACAATGTAATGAATAAATCAATTGTAATATATTCCTATAACATGAAATTATAAATCAAAGTAAATTAATGACCTATTGCTATAAGCAACATCCCTGATGAATCTCATCAACCCATAAGTGGGCTAAAGGAGACCCTCATATACTTGCACGCACACACATACATACACAACAACCCCCACCATGCACAATGCATACACACACACACAACCAGACAAAACTGTCTAAGCTATTAGAAATAAAGGTAATGGTTATTTGGAAGGAGAGGCGGGAGAACATTTTTGAAGTACTGTTCTATGACCTGTGTAGGTGTTACTTAAGTGTTCTCACTATGTGCAAATTAATTGAACTATATACTTATAATTTGTGCATTTTTGTATATACATTATATTTCGATTAACACATTTTAAGATAGTGCTATATGGAAGACATATACATTGTACATGGGTACATTTTTTTCTAATTTAGAATGATATTACACATCCCCTAGAGACAAAGATAAAGCTAGCCAAGAATCTCTGCACACATAAAAGGAAAGGCTTGGTGCAGATGTATCTAGGAATATCTATTGTTTATCTAATGGAGTTGGCATAAAATCATTTTCACACTGAAAAATCATTACTAGATTCTTTAAAATTCAATTTGAGCAGGAAATTTTCAAAGAAAACTTTGAAATACAAAATTGTCATTTTAAAAAGAATTTAATCATATAATATTTCAAACATGCATAAAAGTACATAAAATATAGAGCACCATTTATCTAGATTTATCAGGTATAAATACTTCACAATAGTTGCTGCAAGTGTCATTTTTGTTTAGAAATAAATGTGGAAGGTGTAACAGGTTCATACGACAAGTCCTTCCTTTCTTTATATAACCAGTGAAAAACTATTGTTCTAATTTTGATATTTATCTTTTCTTTGTTAACTCAACATTCATTTTTACTTTTGTTCATTTTCATTTAAGTAACTCTCATTGTTTTTAGTGTATGACTGCATCAAAATGTAATAGTGCATTCCCTTACTGATGGACAGTAAACTTATTTTTAGTGCTACATATCACATATATACAACTTTAAAAGTCACCTAGTACCTAACCAATTAAAATGATAGGTAACATAAATGCTGTGAAATTAAGGCAAACAATTTGTTCTTTTTAAAAATATCAAAGACAATGAATGATTGATATGAAATTATCACCTGATTTCTGTTTATCTGAAATCAGAATGCTGTGATAAGCAATTTATTCATATATGTTTTTAATCATCGTAGATTCTATGTCCATCTACCTTATGATAATGGATTTTTAAGATATAAACTATCAAGGAATAAACATATCTACCTTTCTGTTTTATTTCTTGCTTATTTCACATATATCTGAGAGAATATTGGATCTATTTACTCTTTATCATCATTCGCAATCTTATACTATAAGATAACTTCCCAGTAAAATGAAAAGTTTTTATTTCTCACAGAAAGTAGCAGGGCTCTGAAAGTGACTAATGTCAACCTCAAAAAGTAACATAGCCAGTTACTTTACCAGCAAAATGGGTGTAATCTGGAGAGCAGGGAATTGCAGCTCTGGGGCAGGCAAGATATAGTGAATCATTGGCAAGTGTGAAGAGACAAAAGGAAGGTCAATTTCTACTAGGTTTTAGGAGGAAATTGGGGAAGGTTGTTTTGAATAAAATTTCACTGGAGAAGAACAGGAGTTCGAGGTTGTGGCAGTTTCTTACTGGTGGTTAGCGCATTGTTGCTGGGGCAGGGAGGGATCTTCCTTTTCTGCTTCTTTTTTTAATAGATCTTTATTAGAATATAATTGATTCACAATAGTGTGTTAGCTTCTGTTGCACAACAAAGTGAATCAGCCATATGCATACATATATCCCCATATCCCCTCCCTCTTGAGCCTCCCTCCCACCCTCCCTATCCCACCCCTCTATGTCACAAAGCACAATCTCCCTGTGTTATGCAGCTGCTTCCGAGCTGATCTCCCTGTGCTATGCAGCTGCTTCCCACTAGCTATTTTACATTTGGTAGTGTATATATATCAATGCTACTCTCACTTTGCCCCAGCTTCCCCAATCACCCTGTGTCCTCAAGTCCATTCTTTATGTCTGCATCTTTATTCCTGCCCTGCCACTAGATTCATCAGTACCATTTTTTTTTTTAGATTCCATATATATGCGTTAGCATACGGTGTTTGTTTTTCTCTTTCTGACTTACTTCACTCTGTATGACAGACTCCAGGTCCATCCACCTCACTATAAATAACTCAATTTCGTTTCTTTTTATGGCTGAGTAATATTCCTCGTATATATGTGCCACATCTTCTTTATCCATTCATCTGTTGGTGGACATTTAGGTTGCTTCCATGTCCTGGCTATTGTAAATAGAGCTGCAATGAACATTGTGGTACATGTCTCTTTTTGAATTATGGTTTTCTCAGGGTATATGCCCAGTAGTGGGATTGCTGGTCATATGGTAGTTCTATTTTTAGTTTTTTAAGGAACCTCCATACTGTTCTCCATAGTGGCTGTATCAATTTCCATTCCCACCAACAATGCAGGAGTGTACCCTTTTCACCACACCCTTTCCAGCATTTATTGTTTCTAGAGTTTTTGATAATAGCCATTCTGACTGGTGTGAAGTAATACCTCATTGTAGTTTTGACTTTCATTTCTGTAATAATTAATGATTTTTAGCATCTTTTCATGTGTCTCTTGGCCATTTGTATGTCTTCTTTTGTGAAATATCTATTTAGGTCTTCCGCTTGCAGGATACAAAATTAATGCACAGAAATCTCTGGCATTCCTATACACTAACAACAAAAAATCAGAAAGAGAAATTAAGGAAATAATCCCATTTACCATCGCAACAAAAAGAATAAAATACCTAGGAATAAACCTACCTAAGGAGGCAAAAGACTTGTACTCAAACTATAAAACATTGATGAAAGAAATCAAAGATGACATAAACAGATAGAGAAATATACCATGTTCTTGGATTGGAAGAATCAATATTATGAAAATGACTATATTACCCAAAGCAAGCTACAGATTCAATGCAATCCCTATCAAACTACCAATGGCATTCTTCACAGAATTAGAACAAAAAATTTTACAATTCGTATGGAAACACAAAAGACACTGAATAGTCAAAGTAATCTTGAGAAAGAAAAGCAGGCCAGAGGAATAAGGCTTCCCAACTTCAAACTATACTACAAAGCTACAGTAATCAAGACAGTATGGTACCGGCACAAAAACAGAAATATAGATCAATAGTACAAGATAGAAAGCCCAGAGATAAACCCATGCACATATGGTCACATAATTTATGACAAAGGAGGCAAGAACATACAGTGGAGAAAAGACAGCCTCTTCAATAAGTGGTGCTGGGGAAACTGGACAGCTACATGTAAAAGAATGAAATGAGAACACTCCCTAACACCATACACAAAAATAAACTCCAAATGGATTAAAGACCAAAATGTAAGACCAGACACTATAAAACTCTTAGAGGAAAACACAGGAAAAACACTCTTTGACATAAACTACAGAAAGATCTTTTTTGATCCACCTCCTAGAGTAATGAAAATAAAAACAAAAATAAACAAATGGGACCTAATGAAACTTAAAAGCTTTTGCACAGCAAAGGAAACCATAAACAAGATGAAAAGACAACCTTCAGGGTGGGAGAAAATATTTGCAAATGAAACAATGGACAAAGGATTAATCTCCAATATATACAAACAGCTCATGGAGCTCAATATCATAAAAACAATCAATCCAGTTAAAAAATGGCCAGAAGACCTAAATAGACATTCCTTCCTTTTCTTAAAAGCAGGAGATGAAATTCCCATGTAAAAAATGTCCTCCCTCATACCAGAAGAAAAACAACGTTCTTAACATCATGGATAAAAAGTTGAAACCCAGAGAATGTTACACAAAGAATTCTATACAAAAAGACCCTTTAAAAATCGCTTCTCTTCCTTCTTCCTTCTGATTATTCAGGCTGGTATGTGCATGAGAGCTCTCCCTTCTAAACTTCCTGATAATGTTTTAAATGAAGTTGTCTTTTATTTATTTTCACACCTTATAAAATTTAGTATAGTATAGAGTAGATTAAAATATTAGAATAAAGGAATGTAAAATAAATAATTCTTTTCCCTGTTTTTTTCACAATGTCTATTTTAGACTGTTCCTAGTCTAGTCTTGCTTTTATTCAAGACAGAGTCAGCTTTAGATAATTCCACCGACGTACCACATATTTGTTTTCTTCTTGAACGTAAGCTCTCCCATGTTTCTGCTTTTTCGGGGTATTCACTTTTCTTCTGTAATGCCCTCGTGCATGTGATATTAAAAATTAATAAACTTATGTATCTTTTCTCCTGTTAGTCTGCCTCTTATCAGTTTATTTCATAGAGACAGCTGTTGAACCTAGGAGGGTAGAAAGAAAGTCTTTCTTCCCCTACATCAGCTAGGGCTGCCATAACAAAATACCGCAGAATGGTAGCTTAAACAACAGGAATTTATTTTCTCAGAGTTCAGAAAGCTGAAAGACCACAGTCAAGGTGCTGGCAGCATTGGTGTCTCTCCTTGGCGTGAAGACAGCCACCTCCTTGCTGTGTCCTCACATAGCTTTTTCTTTGTGTGCCTGTACCCCTGGAGTCTCTTCCTCTTCTAATAAGGACATAGTCCTATTAGATTAGGGCCCCACCCTTATGATCTCTTTTAACCTTAATTACCTCTTTAAAGACACTATTCCAAATAGTCTCACATTCTATGGTACTAGGATTAGGGTTTCAACATATGAATTTGGGGGGGGGACATAATTCAGATCATAACAATACATTATAAAGAAATGGACAAAGAAGGATAGTAATGAACTTGGAAAGTTAGGGAGTGATAATCCATATAAAATGGGAAAGATGTATGGGAATATAAGAATGATATTATTTTACACAGTTTGGTTATAATGTTTTCTGTTTTGCCAAGGTGTGTATGTGCGTGTACACATGTCCATGTCCTTTGCTTTTTTTGTGTGTGTGTGTGTGTTACGCGGGCCTCTCACTGTTGTGGCCTCTCCCGTTGCGGAGCACAGGCTCCGGACACACAGGCTCAGCGGCCATGGCTCACGGGCCCAGCCACTCCGCGGCATGTGGGATCTTCCTGGATCGGGGCACGAACCCATGTCCCCTGCCTCGGCAGGCAGACTCTCAACCACTGCGCCACCAGGGAAGCCCCCTTTGCATTATTTTTAAAATCAGAAACAAGAGCTGAATTTTTATCGAATGACTTTTCATTCAGGTAATATGAGGTTTTATTCTAGATTGCCTATTTTCTTAGTAGTTATACATATAAATTTAACTATTCACTGAATTTCATTTAATATTTCGCTCAACATGTCATCATCTGTATTTATAGGTGTTTTCATTTTTATAATTTTTGGTTTTATTTTTATGATAAATACTACTTCACAAAATAAATCATTTTCCATCTGCTATTATCAAAAATAGTTTACACAAAATGGCAATTGCTTCCTTTACCTATTACTGCATCACAAATCACCACAGCCTGAAGTGACTTAGAACAACAATTTACTATTTCTCATAATGCTGTGGGTTGTCAGTATGGATAGGTCTTCTGTGGGTCATGCCTGATGTTGCTCATATGGCCATAGTCGCACGATGACTTCACTAGGATTGGAGTGTCTCAGATGGCCTGATTCACAGGTCTGGCAGTTGAGACTGATTGTTGGCTGTGGTACCTCTGTTCATCTCCATCTTCCAGGAGGCTCTTCAGTTCATCTCCAGATGAATTCTGTTTTCTGCCAGGCACTTAGTGACAAATACAATTCTTTGCCTTCTCTCAAAAAACTTACAGTCCAGTTTGGGATAATTATATGTATTTAGATAAATTGTTTTATATGTTATGATAGAAGAATGCATGGTAATATTTTAACGAAGATAGGAATTTATTTTTTAACTGTTTCACAAAGAAGACACATTTAAAGTGAATTATGAATAATGGGTAGGTTTCCAACAAAGAAACAATGGGCATAAAATTAGTTTCTTTACTTCTTTCCTCTTAAATTTTAGCTTTTCTTGTCATTCTATCATTGGCCTACTTATTTCTACTTCTGAATTCCTTATAATAGGAGCAATTATTGGAATTCAAAACTATAAACCACTGCTAAATGCTAATTATATGTATATACAGACATATAAACAGGTGAACTTATAGACAGAGAGATTTTTTTCCAGCCAGGACCTGCCTATTAAATATAGGTACAATGATATCTATACCAAATCAAACTCCGGAATGTAATAACCTCCACTAGATTTCTGTAAACTTTAGAGGACTTACACAGTGAATAACCTTATTTGCACTAACTTATTCTTTTCTGTTACTTTCTTACTATCTGATATGTGTTTTTTGTTTTTTTTTAAATTATCGATGTCTGGGGGTCAACCCATCTTGAGCCTTTTATTTAAAAGAATCATTGTTCAATTAATTTCCATAAGTTTGTATTTAGTTTAATATTATATCAAATTATTAATACCTAATCATGGTTTTGAATGCTAAACAAAGTATTTCAGGTAGTAAGTAAACTTTAAAAGTTGCCAGATGCACAGTCAGTATGATTAAATTAAGTATATTTCTGAATAGTAGCATCAAACAATTTAAAAGTAAAATTTTAAATACCATTAATAACATCAAAAATATAAAATCAGCAGAATACATTTCAGAAGATTTCTAAAACCTACAATAAAGAGTACAAAACATTGCTGTAAAAACATTAAAGAAGTTCTAAATAATTGAACAGATACCAAATTTGTGAAAACATTGTAAAAGTATCAATTTTCCTCATATTCTTATATAGTCACTAAAATCTCAATGAAAATGTCTAAGATTTTTTTAACTTTTGTAGAAAGTGAGAAGCTGATTCTAAGATTTAGTTTGAAATGCAAAGAACCTACTGTAGTCAGTATATTCTTGAGGAAAAATAAAATTGGAGGACATACATCCCAGATTTGACAAATTACTGAAAAAGCTAGTTATTAGCATCATAGTGTACTGGCATAAGAATAGACAAACAATATCAATAGTACTAAAATAGATCCATATATTTGGGCACTTGACTTATATCGAAGATTAAAGAGGTGAAATTATGTTGAAGCAATAAATTAATGAAAGATAATTGAATCAAGTAATTTTATCTCTATAATGGTAAAAAATAAATAAAACTTGACAACTATCTTATACCATTCTATGAAATTGACAAAACTTAGTTCATAGGCATAACTGTGAAAAGAAATCTAAAGTCTCTATAAGAAAACACAGAGGGATATCTATATGACCCTGCAATAGGTAAAGATCTCTAATATAGGAATCAAAAACACTGAAGAACTAGTCATAAAACAAAAAATTAAAAATTGGCTTTATAATAAAGATTTTTTCCTTTGTCAATAAACCTCATGAAGAAAGTGAAAACACCAAAGAAATAGTAGAAGAAAATATATATTTGTTATATGTATGTGCTGTAGGACTCATATTCAGAATATAGAAAAGACTTCTCCAAATCAATAAGGAAAAAAATAAAAATAATGGGAAATGTCCCTTGAAAAGAATTTTCATATAAATTATATTTAAATAGCTAATAAGCATAATAAATATAGTCAACATCACTATTCATCAGGAAAACACAAATTAAAAATACAAAGAAATACTGTTACATAAATACAAATTAAAAGTACAAATAAATACAGCTACTAGGACAACTATAATTAACTAAGAAAGAAATTACCAAATATGTGGAATAGGTGGAAAAATTGAATACATGGCTGGTAGGGATGTAAAATTATAAAACTGCTTCAGGATAGCTGGCCGTTTCCATTATTTCCACTCCTAAATGTATACACAAGAGAAGTGAGTCCACACAAAGACAAAAATATTTATAACATATTTATTCATAATAACAAGCATCTGGGAAAAACCCATATGCTTAACAACAGAGAATGGGTAAATTGTGGTAAATCTTATGAAGGAATATTACAGAGAAGTACAAAAGAATACACTTCGAATATATGCAACATGAATAAACCTAACAGACATAATACTGAGTGAAATCAACTCAAGACAAAAGTAGTAACTGCTATATGATTCCATTTATGGCAAGTTCTAGGATAGTCAAATCTAATTGATGAGGAGAGAATTCAGAATAGTAGTTAAATCTAGGGGCTAGTTTAGACTGAGAAAGGGCAAGGAAGTGCCTTCATGGGTGCTGAAACAGTTCTGTATCTTGTTCTGGGTGGTGATTACATGGGAGAATACACATGTAAACATCATCATGCTGTATTTGTAGATTTAGTTCACTTCATTCATTTTACCATATGTATTTTGCCCCTTGATTTTCATAAGACAAGTAAATACTTACATATGTGGAAAATGTATCTCAGGCAACTACTGTTATAAACAAACTCATTTTTTCCCCTAAGAAATGTAATTTTCAAAAAGAAGAAACAGTCTGATTGCTTCATTATCAAAACAATAAATCCTTATTCTTGTCCCTAACAATTGATATAAAATTGGTTCATCTTGTTGCTAATAATCAATTTGGAGATAATATTATATAATAGAAATGGTATCGTGTATAGTCTCCTAGAGAATTTGCTATATGAATGCTGGCAGAAGGGTGGACTTAAGTATGTTAAAAATACGAAGAAAATAAGAGTATTTCCACAACGATATTTGAACACTAAAGAGTAGCCAGATGATCTAGAACTTTAAGTAATTATGCCAATTCAAAGTTATGTTCAAAGAGAAATACACAGTTAAGCAAGTCAGGTTCATTATCAGAAAACGGCCTGTCTGTTCAGACATAGCATGTAGTTTCACACATTTTTGTTTCACCTTTTAAAAATTTCAGTCACTAATAGAGTCTTCTCAAAAAGCTTTAATCCATTGTGAGATTCTTTTCCTGATAAAAAGAGTATTATAATTACAAACTTTGATGTGGAAATTAAAAAAGCAAATGGCAGACATAGTTCCAAAGTGTGTCTTCTAATTAGTCATTAGGGATGTTTTGGCTAATACTTCCTCACTAATGGTCTGTCTTTCTACAAAGTTTCAGACTTTATGGAAGGAACTCTTCCCCATAATGAGAACCTGCCAGCACATTAGTAGTATTTACCCTATCCTTTTCGAAATTCATAATTAACACATATATTGTCCTCTACATTTAATTGTTTCATTCTTTATGTAATATTAAAGAAACCCAAAGGATAATTATTTTACTTATAATATTTTAAAATGGGGAAACTGAGGGTCACAGAGGTCAAAAGTTCAGGATTACAGTTAATAGGAAGTGGCAGTAAGGCTTGAAATCGTTTAGATTATGTTTCCAGAAGCTAAGTTTTATGGGAATGAGAAGATATTGTTGCTAAATTTTCTCAAATCATTATGGAATGTTAAAAGACAGTCTTATATATCAATTTTCCACCATAAGCCCGTGAATCAGTTCTCAGCATGCTGAAAAGAATTGATTTAGGGTCAAAAGTCACAGATTGGATGTGACCTATATTTTTCATTTGAGTTCTTTAGTTACTGTCTCATTTATTGTGATCATCTACCATGAAAGACATTAAATGTGTTCTTGAAGTACTAACGATAACCCCTGAAAGGTGCTGTTATAATTTAAGCAATGTTTTAATATTCATAGAAGGAATAAGTGATATGTAGCAAGAGAAGAAAGGCACCTTCACTGTGAAGGATCTTACTTATTGTCTCAAACTACATTATTTAAGAGACAAGACTATAAATCACACAGAGGGAGGCTAATGAAATTTACCAATCCACATTTTTTTTGGAGCACTTGACTTAACTATATTGAGGTTAATTCTGAAATAAAAAGACTTTACTATCTAGTACACCGATTAATAAAAAAAATCACAGTCTAATGATGACAATTAAATACTGAATGTAAAAAGAAGAAATACAATGTCATTTTGAGTAAGGTGGTAGAGATGTTAAGAAAAAATCAAATGGAAAGAATTAATGATTTTTTACCGTTCCATAACAGTGAAATTGTGCTAAGTACTTAAATACCAACATTAACAAAGTTTTCTTTCACCAAATTAAAGATTTTCAAAGATATTGATAGTGACAAAATACTAAAATAATAATAGTAATAATAATGATCTTAATATTATTTCAATGTCAAATAAAACACAATATTATTCATTTAAAATCATGCTCAACTACTAATGTATTTTCTATTCTCCATGTTTCTATATCTTATTACCTGAACATGAAATAAACATTTAATATTTAATGCAAGACAAAAATTGGTATTTTGGACTTAAGGAACAAAAGCTAAGACATGGAAATTTAAAACCGTGTATACTATTAGAACTTAGTATTAAGACATTAATTTATTTGACTTTATGTATATGATTTTTTTATTTCCAAAAAGCCAAAAATTAAATTAAGAAAATATTTTAATTGAATGTAATCATAAATATATATGAATATATTGAATTATTTATAACTTGAATTGAAAGTTAGGAACATCATAAATTACTTAAATATATATTCATGTCTGTCTGAATGAGCTTTTGCAAAAAATTATACTTCATGGATTTAGCTGTATTATTTTCTTAAAGGGGTTTATTTTTAAAAACGTATTTTCACAGTGAATTTTCTCTCCAATTGTTTTACATCTATCTCATTTATCTTGAAGAATATTGGGAACAAGTCAAAACTGGAAATGCTTTATACTTTTTCATTACACATTTATATTTACCTTATACATTATTCACTAATTCTACGCAATAAAGTCGATTAAAGTGACATGAACAGGGTACAAACATCTGTCAACTTACTTGGGTGATAGATATCATTCCTGCACTACTGCTGGGAGCTTTTATATCCCAGCCCTTCTAAATCAATCTCTCTCTCAACTCTCTCTCTTTCATTCTCTTTTCCACATATAACACATAAAATTCTTAATCTTCCCTTCCATTCACACATAAACTAAATTTGATCAACAAACCTAGTTGTACCTTTTGTATATTAAAAAAAAATCTTAATAAGATCATTTTATTGGCATGTGCTTTCATAAGCTTAACCTTAATTTTCATGAAGCAAATTTTAAAATGTAAAACGAATTTTAAAAACTCAAAAACGGGAAAATATAAGAACTTTCTCTAAAGGGATCTGCTTATTTTGTTAATAACTGGATCTTTGTAATAGCTGTTTAATCTTCTGCTAAGCACTTATTATGATTTGTATTTACTTACCTTTAATATTGTTTTTCCTATTTTCTCCCAGAATTGTGAGCTCAGTGAGAGCAGGAATTTTTTTTTTTTTGGCTTTTTAATCACCATAATTCCATTATCTAGAACAGTGATTGACAAATAGTAGGCACTTTGGAAATCATTGACCAGATAACAGGAGATAGCTAATAATTATTTGTTGGATAATAAATAAGTAAACACACAAATAAACCTAAAATTAGAACTGGAATTCCTACTAAAATATAATCTATAGAAACTAAGGAACTCTCTTTTGAAAATTGTCTTGAGTAACATTGAAAATTTAGAATTTGAAAGACCTATCCTTTTTTTCTGTCATTACAAATCTGAATTGATATTCTGAAATAAATATGGATCTATCATTTACATATTCTTAAACTTGCTGAAGTTTTTAAAGAGCTTTCTGTGTTTTGCTCTAATTTGAAATGAATCATGCTACTGGAAATAACCAATAATCTTTATTAAAATAAAATTATTTAAATTAAATTTCTATTGTTTCATTACTTATGTTTGTAAATAATAATTGTGAGTAAAATCACATGCAAATTTATTATGTCAATAAAAATTCCATTCTTCTTAGATGAAGAATAGAAAAGTATCTAGATTGAAAATTCACTGAATTGAGACTTATAACAAGGATTAATGTTTTACTTCTGCATTCCCAATGTTTTATGCTCCTTCTAATACTAAATTAGAGTGACTGGAGTATTAAACTACCAATTGGGACACCTTAATTCCAGCTATAAATTCCCACAATTTATTCACAAATCTGTAACAGAAATAAACAAAAAAACTTCTCCTCCCTAAAAATAAAAAATGGAAAGATACTATAGTAGCTATGAATATATGTATTCTTAAGTTACATTTTATTTTATCAATACTATAGTATATATCATTTGACATTAATATGCTATATTTATAATGACATTGTTTTACAGCATTCTTAAAATATAGGGTTTCATTTTTTCATTTCCTTATTCTTAATCATCAATAAGGTATTAAATTAGATGCTGGAGTAAAATGTCAAAAAATCCTAAACACTTTAGAAGGAGATAATTTTGTTATAGTTGCAAAACTAGTCTCTTTAATGCATCATATTAGGTTCTGACATTTCAATCTATTACAAGAATCCTTTGTTGACTGGATTTATCTCTTTAAATCCAATTTATCTCCACCTAAGTGCTACTTTTCTTGACACATAACATGATTTACCTGGATATTAGAGATAAAGTCTAATAATATTTCATCACTTGCTTAAATATTTGCTACATGATATTAAATTTTCCTTTATTACTTTGGAAAAAAACATTATATATAAATTTTATACTGAGTAAGGAAAAGATACATAGTAAGTACCTAATATATTTTCCTTTCCCTTCATATTTTAAAAATTTAATTACCCTCCTCACTAAGTTTCTCAAAAATCACATGGTTCAATTTAGTACTATCAAGTTTTCACTTTTCAAAATACAGAACATTATTTAAGTAATCACCAAAAGAAGGAAGAAGTAAAAATAGAAACTATTAAAAGTATTTGTCTCTAGGAAATTGGGCTACTTTCAGGGAATGGTGAAGTAGGGGATTATTGCTTTCATTATAAATTGATTTTGGCCTTATAACTTAAAATACCTGGTACAAATTCTATTTACAATAACAATTATAAAAATACGAATTCTCAAATATCTGGAATTCAAAAGCATTTTTAAATTTTGTATTATGTGGCTCATGGAAACAGACTATGAAAAACATGTGCAAAAAATAAAATGAACAGAATTATTTTAGAAAGGTATAAATGCTAAGAAAGCAACAAAATAGCACATATTCCTGAGAGTGATAAAGGATCAGGAGTTCGATGGTCAAGAAAAACTGAACAACAATTCTCTATTTTCTCCTTCCCCTGGCCTTTGGTAACCACAATTCTACTCTCTACTTCTATGAGCTTGACTATTTAGGTACCTTATATAAGTAGAATCATGCAGTATTTGTCCTTCTGTGACCAGCTTATCTCACTTACCATAATGTCCTCCAGGTTCATTCATGCTGTCACATATGGCAGAATTTCCTTCTTTTTTTAAGCCTGAATAGTTTGATTCATGCAAGATGAATAAGTTCTAGAGATCTGTTGTACAACAAGTTGCCTATAGTTCGCAATACTCTCTTGTGCACTTAAAAATTTAAGTGGGTTGATCTCACATTAAGTGTCCTTACCACACTTAAGAAAAAAAAAGGGTTTCCCTGGTGGCACGGTGGTTGAGAGTCCGCCTGCCGATGCAGAGGACACAGGTTCGTGCCCCAGTCCGGGAAGATCCCACATGCCGCGGAGTGGCTGGGTCCGTGAGCCATGGCTGCTGAGCATGCGCGTCTGGAGCCTGTGCTCCGCAACGGGAGAGGCCACAACAGTGAGAGGCCCGCGTACCGCAAAAAAAAAAGAAAAAAGAAAAAGAAAAGACGTGTTGGAAAGGTGAAAAGGAGCAAATACATAAATGAGGGAGTCAGCCTTCAGAAGATCTGGTGGCAGAATATTCCATAAGAAGGAAAGGGAAAATATATCTTTAAAGTGGAATAATAATAAAAAGACAAGTGAGGGCTTCCCTGGTGGCGCAGTGGTTGAGAGTCCGCCTGCCGATGCAGGGGACACAGGTTTGTGCCCTGGTCTTGGAAGATCCCACATGCCGCGGAGTGGCTGGGCCCGTGCGCCATGGCCGCTGAGCCTGCGCGTCCGGAGACTGTGCTCCGCAATGGGAGAAGCCACAGCAGTGCGAGGACCACGTACCACAATGCGAGTCCCGCGTACCGCAAAAAAAAAAAAAAAAAAAAAGTGATTATGGGAAAAGGGGAAATGAAAGTGAGAACAGGGAAGTAAACCAGGTCGGACTGGGCCTTGGAAGACGTGTTTAAAATTTAATCTCTTCGAGAATTCTAATAGGGTTCTAATTCCAATGGGAGTTCACTGTAGTGTTTGAAAATGAGAATGATGTTACCTAATACATATATTAAAACTACAAAAATATTCTCAAAAAAAAAATGAAGAAAAATTCTAGAGGAAAAAAAGTTGTACATGGACATGTGATTGATTACTTCATGGGTCTTTATAGATTTCACCAGCCAGAAATTTTCAAGGATTCTCTATAAATGGGGTTCAATTAATTATGTCTTTTCTGTCTTGGATGGTGTCCTTGGTTGATCATCTTATTCCTGGATGGTGACATTGAATTCCTAAATAAAATCTGTCACTCTATTAAGGGCATTTAGTTATTGTCAAAATAATTGTGAATAATTCCTCACATCTAACCCAAGCTCCAATAAAGTTTCTAGATAAAACAAAAAATATCTGAGTTCAGAGCTGCTTTCCAGACCATTAAAAAAAACCCATGAATCATTAATATAATTTTTTTCTAAGATTCCCTCAGAGATAAATGACACATAGTCAATTGTTCCAAATGACATAAACCTAACTAAGAAAATAGAAGAAAGAATTTGAGAAACGACTTGAGTTGAGAGTCAGGGGCTAAATAGCAGAATAACACTTTGGAAGCCAACTCTAGAGCTGTAGATGCAAATGATGGAGAATAGTCTCAAGGCTGAACTAAGAGATTTGAAAATCCACTCCCAAGATAGAAGGGTACATTCCGTCTGTCATGTTTTGTGCTTCCTGTTCATAGTAAATTGTGAAGAGAGAGAGAGAAGAGGGGAGAGAGGAAGAAAGAAAGACAGAAAGAAAGGAAGGGGAAGGGTAAGAATGGGAAGGGATGGGAAGGAGGAAGGAGGGAAGGAAGGAAGGAAGGGAAGGTGGAAGTTAAAAAAAGAAAATTAAATAAAGAGAAAATGGGCACAAGTATTTTTCTTCAAGAATTAGTCTTCCTGATTAAAGGAAAATTTTAAAGTATTTATTTAAGATTTATCCTAAGATAAGAACAGTGCAATTACCTGGAAGTATAAGGTTTTGGACTAAATATTTGAATTTTTTACTTTTCTGTAAGTTCTTGAAAGGTTTCACCTCACTTCTATTCATATACTAATACTAACGCCAATTCATGCTAATTAAAAAGAACAACAGTAAATAGAGTAAGAGTGAGTTTCACCAGAACTTTAACTAAGATTAGGATGTAAGCTCATAAGTTAAAATGTAGATATTTGTCTATGATATCACTATCTGAAGTTTTACTGCTGAATATGTGTGCTTTAAACTGACTATAACTCTACTAAAAAAAAATAATTGGAGGCTTGGGTTTGTGAAATCTCCCACAAAGAGAATACTCTGACGCTTTCATAAATTTTCATTATCTGCTCCTTCACGCTGCTCTGTTCTACCTGGCTGTCTCCAACCATGATACGATTTTTGAGGCCCAGTTTAAAATGCATCTCCCATGTAGTAATCATTTAGTTCCATTGCTTTCATAGTAGACAACTATAAATTAATATACCCTCTTTCCTTA
Organism: Orcinus orca; assembly: GCF_937001465.1. Classification (NCBI taxonomy): domain Eukaryota; kingdom Metazoa; phylum Chordata; class Mammalia; order Artiodactyla; family Delphinidae; genus Orcinus; species Orcinus orca. The sequence goes on along the minus strand of NC_064569.1, from coordinate 29,553,582 downwards.
AATATATTTATACCATTTTACCTCATACTGTAATCATCTTTGGCATGTTTTTCTAAACCCCACCTTCCTTCCTAGTGCACACTGATCTGAACCAGGTCAAATAACAAGGTTCTTTGTGGTAGATGATACCACTGATATAGTTGGATGAAAGCTGTAGGTTTCCTCTCTCCCCTAAACATTACCAGGTGGATGCTAAAATTAAAGCAAGTACCAGAAAAAAATCCACCACCACACACACCTATATTTATGAGTAAAAAGACACAAAAACTCGTACAATCTTTTCTTAAAGATCCAGTAAATTCCTAGCTTTCTAGCCTTTATCCACCTTCATACAACTTATGTAGGGTTTGTTTCTGACAGAAGTAAAATTATTTGAGTGTAAGATGAAATTAATTTCAACTGGAAAAATCCTCTGAATCTAAGCCCTAGGACAATAACACCACTCAAAAGTGTGTATTATATTAGGTTTTTCTGTAAATTCAAAGTCAGAGATGTTATAATATTTCTAAGAAATCAATATATCTTGAACGTCATTTATTAAAACAAATAAAAAATGTATTTCTTGTAAAATTTTATTCTGATTAATAAATCTCTAATATTTATCTAGGAAATCTAGAATTTCTAGAGCATAGATACAACTGACACTTTTCCTCTCTTCCTCTCTGCCCCTCACCCCACACTCACATCCAGCTTTCATTCTTGAATAGGACACTTAAAAGTAATACATTTTGGAAGATTTATAGGGGGACTTCCGGGAAGATGGCGGAAGAGTAAGAGGCGGAGATCACCTTCCTCTCCACAGATACACCAGAAATACATCTACGCGTGGAACAACTCCTACGGAGCACCTACTGAACGCTGGCAGAAGACCTCAGACCTCCCAAAAGGCAAGGAACCCCCCACGTACCTGGTTAGGGCAAAAGAAAAAACTAAACAGAGACAAAAGGATAGGGACGGGTCCTGCACCAGCGGGAGAGAGCTGTGAAGGAGGAAAAGTGTCCACACACTAGGAAGCCCCTTCGCGGGTGGAGACTTCGGGAGGCGGAGTGGGGGAGCTTGGGAGCCGCGGAGGAGAGCACAGCAACAGGGGTGCGGAGGGCAAAGCGGACAGATTCCAGCGCAGAGGATCGGGCCGACCGGCACTCACCAGCCGAGAGGCTTGTCTGCTCGCCCGCCGGGGCGGGCGGGACTGGGAGCTGAGGCTCCGGCTTTTGTCGGAGCGCCGGGAGAGGACTGAGGTTGGCGGCGTGAACACAGCCTGCAGGGCGTTGGTGCGCCGCGGCTGGCCGGGAGAGAGTCCGGGGAGGGGTCTGGACCTGCCGAAGAGGCAAGAGACTTTTACGTCCCTCTTTGTTTCCTGGTGCACGAGGAGAGGGGATTAAGAACGCTGCTTGAGAGAGCTCCAGGGACGGGCGCGAGCCGTGGCTAAGAGTGCGGAGCCCAGAGACGGACATGGGACGCTAAGGCCGCTGCTGCCGCAGCCAGGAGGCCTGTGTGCGAACACAGGTCACTAGCCACACGCCCTTCCGGGGAGCCTGTGCAGCCCGCCACTGCCAGGGTCCCGGGATCCAGGGACGGCTCCCCCGGGAGAGCGCTCGGCGCGCCTCAGGCTGCAGCGTCACGCCGGCCTCTGCCGCTGCAGGCCCGCCCCGCACTCCGTGACCCTCCCTACCCCCCGGCCTGGGTGAGCCAGAGCCTCCGAATCAGCGGCTCCTTTAACCCCGTCCTGTCTGAGCAAAGAACAGACGCCCTCCGGCGACCTACACGCACAGGCGGGGCCAAATCCAAAGCTGAGCCCCTGGGAACTATGAGAACAAAGAAGAGAAAGGGAAATCTCTCCCAGCAGCCTCAGAAGCAGCGGATTAAAGCTCCACAATCAACTTGATATACCCTGCATCTGTGGAATACCTGAATAGACAACGAATCATCCCAAATTAAGGAGCCCTGTGGATGAAAGGCTCTTGGTGCTGCAGCCAGGAGCCAGTGCTGTGCCTCTGAGGTGGGAGAGCCAACTTCAGGACACTGGTCCACAAGAGGCCTCCCAGCTGCACATAATATCAAACAGCAAAAATCTCCGAGAGATCTCCATCTCAACGCCAGCACCCAGCTTCACTCAACGACCAGCAAGCTACAGTGCTGGACATCCTATGCCAAACAACTAGCAAGACAGGAACACAACCCCACCCATTAGCAGAGAGGCTGCCCAAAATCATAATAAGTCTACAGACACCCCAAAACACACCACCAGACGTGGACCTGCCCACCAGAAAGACAAGATCCAGCCTCATCCACCAGAACACAGGCACTAGTACCCTCCGCCAGGAAGCCTACACAACCCACTGAACCAACCTTAGCCACTGGGGACAGACACGAAAAACAACAGGAACTACGAACCTTCAGCCTGCAAAAAAGGAGACCCCAAAAACAGTAAGATAAGCAAAATGAAAAGACAGAAAAACACACAGCAGATGAAGGAGCAAGATAAAAACCCACCAGACCTAACAAATGAAGAGGAAATAGGCAGTCTACCTGAAAAAGAATTCAGAATAATGATAGTAAGGTTGATCCGAAATCTTGGAGATAGAATGAACAATAGAATGGACAAATTGCAAGAATCAGTTAACGAGGACCTAGAAGAACTAAAGATGAAACAAGCAACGATGAACAACACAATAAATGAAATTAAAAGTACTCTAGATGGGATCAATAGCAGAATAACTGAGGCAGAAGAACGGATAAGTGACCTGGAAGATAAAATAGTGGAAATAACTACTGCAGAGCAGAATAAAGAAAAAAGAATGAAAAGAACTGAGGACAGTCTCAGAGACCTCTGGGACAACATTAAACGCACCAACATTCGAATTATAGGGGTTCCAGAAGAAGAAGAGAAAAAGAAAGGGACTGAGAAAATATTTGAAGAGATTATAGTTGAAAACTTCCCTAATATGGGAAAGGAAATAGTTAATCAAGTCCAGGAAGCACAGAGAGTCCCATACAGGATAAATCCAAGGAGAAATACGCCAAGACACATATTAATCAAACTGTCAAAAATTAAATACAAAGAAAACATATTAAAAGCAGCAAGGGAAAAACAACAAATAACACACAAGGGAATCCCCATAAGGTTAACAGCTGATCTTTCAGCAGAAACTCTGCAAGCCAGAAGGGAGTGGCAGGACATATTGAAAGTGTTGAAGGAGAAAAACCTGCAACCAAGATTACTCTACCCAGCAAGGATCTCATTCAGATTTGATGGAGAAATTAAAACCTTTACAGACAAGCAAAAGCTGAGAGAGTTCAGCACCACCAAACCAGCTCTACAACAACTGCTAAAGGAACTTCTCTAGGCAAGAAACACAAAAGAAGGAAAGGACCTACAATAACGAACCCAAAACAATTAAGAAAATGGGAATAGGAACACACATATCGATAATTACCTTAAATGTAAATGGACTAAATGCTCCCACCAAAAGACACAGATTGGCTGAATGGATACAAAAACAAGACCCATGTATTTGCTGTCTACAAGAGACCCACTTCAGACCTAGAGACACATACAGACTGAAAGTAAGGGGATGGAAAAAGGTATTTCATGCAAATGGAAACCAAAAGAAAGCTGGAGTAGCAATTCTCATATCAGACAAAATAGACTTTAAAACAAAGACTATTAGAAGAGACAAAGAAGGACACTACATAATGATCAAGGGATCGATCCAAGAGGAAGATATAACAATTGTAAATATTTATGCACCCAACATAGGTGCACCTCAATACATAAGGCAAATACTGACAACCATAAAAGGGGAAATCGACAGTAACACATTCATAGTAGGGGACTTTAACACCCCACTTTCACCAATGGACAGATCAGCCAAAATGAAAATAAATAAGGAAACACAAGCTTTAAATGATACATTAAACGAGATGGAGTTAATTGATATTTATAGGACATTCCATCCAAAAACAACAGAATACACATTTTTCTCAAGTGCTCATGGAACATTCTCCAGGATAGATCATATCTTGGGTCACAAATCAAGCCTTGGTAAATTTAAGAAAATTGAAATTGTATCAAGTATCTTTTCTGACCACAACGCCATGAGACTAGATATCAATTACAGGAAAAGATCTGTAAAAAATACAAACACATGGAGGCTAAACAATACACTACTTAATAATGAAGTGATCACTGAAGAAATCAAAGAGGAAATCAAAAAATACCTAGAAACAAATGACAATGGAGACACAACGACCCAAAACCTGTGGGATGCAGCAAAAGCAGTTCTAAGGGGGAAGTTTATAGCAATACAAGCCCACCTTAAGAAGCAGGAAACATCTTGAATAAACAACCTAACCTTGCACCTCAAGCAATTAGAGAAAGAAGAACAAAAAAACCCCAAAGCTAGCAGAAGGAAAGAAATCATAAAAATCAGATCAGAAATAAATGAAAAAGAAATGAAGGAAACAATAGCAAAGATCAATAAAACTAAAAGCTGGTTCTTTGAGAAGATAAACAAAATAGATAAACCACTAGCCAGACTCATCAAGAAAAAAAGGAAGAAGACTCAAATCAATAGAATTAGAAATGAAAAAGGAGAGGTAACAACTGACACTGCAGAAATAAAAGAGATCATGAGAGATTACTACAAGCAACTCTATGCCAATAAAATGGACAATCTGGAAGAAATGGACAAATTCTTAGAAATGCACAACCTGCCAAGACTGAATCAGGAAGAAATAGAAAATATGAACAGACCAATCACAAGCACTGAAATTGAAACTGTGATTAAAAATCTTCCAACAAAGAAAAGCCCAGGACCAGATGGCTTCACAGGCAAATTCTATCAAACATTTAGAGAAGAGCTAACACCTATCCTTCTCAAACTCTTCCAAAATATAGCAGAGGGAGGAACACTCCCAAACTCCTTCTACGAGGCCACCATCACCTTGATACCAAAACCAGACAAGGATGTCACAAAGAAAGAAAACTACAGGCCAATATCACTGATGAACATAGATGCAAAAATCCTCAACAAAATACTAGCAAACAGAATCCAACAGCACATTAAAAGGATCATACACCATGATCAAGTGGGGTTTATTCCAGGAATGCAAGGATTCTTCAATATACGCAAATCTATCAATGTGATAAACCATATTAACAAACTGAAGGAGAAAAACCATATGATCATCTCAATAGATGCAGAGAAAGCTTTTGACAAAATTCAACACCCATTTATGATAAAAACCCTGCAGAAAGTAGGCATAGAGGGAACTTTCCTCAACATAATAAAGGCCATATATGACAAGCCCACAGCAAACATCATCCTCAATGGTGAAAAACTGAAAGCATTTCCACTAAGATCAGGAACAAGACAAGGTTGCCCACTCTCACCACTCTTATTCAACATAGTTTTGGAAGTTTTAGCCACAGCAATCAGAGAAGAAAAGGAAATAAAAGGAATCCAAATCGGAAAAGAAGAAGTAAAGCTGTCACTGTTTGCAGATGACATGATCCTATACATAGAGAACCCTAAAGATGCTACCAGAAAACTACTAGAGCTAATCAATGAATTTGGTAAAGTGGCAGGATGCAAAATTAATGCACAGAAATCTCTGGCATTCCTATATACTAATGATGAAAAATCTGAAAGTGAAATCAAGAAAACACTCCCATTTACCATTGCAACAAAAAGAATAAAATATCTAGGAATAAACCTACCTAAGGAGACAAAAGATCTGTATGCAGAAAATTATAAGACACTGATGAAAGAAATTAAAGATGATACAAATAGATGGAGAGATATACCATGTTCTTGGAGTGGAAGAATGAACATTGTGAAAATGACTCTACTACCCAAAGCAATCTATAGATTCAATGCAATCCCTATCAAACTACCACTGGCATTTTTCACAGAACTAGAACAAAAAATTTTGCAATTTGTATGGAAACACAAAAGACCCCGAATAGCCAAAGCAATCTTGAGAACGAAAGAAGGAACTGGAGGAATCAGGCTCCCAGACTTCAGACTATACTACAAAGCTACAGTTATCAAGACGGTATGGTACTGGCACAAAAACAGAAAGATAGATCAATGGAACAGGATAGAAAGCCCAGAGATAAACCCACGCACATACGGTCACCTTATCTTTGACAAAGGAGGCAGAAATGTACAGTGGAGAAAGGACAGCCTATTCAATAAGTGGTGCTGGGAAAACTGGACAGCTACATGTAAAAGTATGAGATTAGATCACTCCCTAACACCATACACAAAAATAAGCTCAAAATGGATTAAAGACCTAAATGTAAGGCCAGAAACTATCAAACTCTTAGAGGAAAACATAGGCAGAACACTCTATGACATAAATCACAGCAAGGTCCTTTTTGACCCACCTCCTAGAGAAATGGAAATAAAAACAAAATTAAAGAAATGGGACCTAATGAAACTTAAAAGCTTTTGCGCAGCAAAGGAAACCATAAAGAAGACCAAAAGACAACCCTCAGAATGGGAGAAAATATTTGCAAATGAAGCAACGGACAAAGGATTAATCTCCAAAATTTATAAGCAGCTCATGCAGCTTAATAACAGAAAAACAAACAACCCAATCCAAAAATGGGCAGAAGACCTAAATAGACATTTCTCCAAAGAAGATATACAGAGTGCCAACAAACACATGAAAGAATGCTCAACATCACTAATCATTAGAGAAATGCAAATCAAAACTACAATGAGATATCATCTCACACCAGTCAGAATGGCCATCATCAAAAAATCTAGAAACAATAAATGCTGGAGAGGGTGTGGAGAAAAGGGAACCCTCTTACACTGTTGGTGGGAATGTAAATTGATACAGCCACTGTGGAGAACAGTATGGAGGTTCCTTAAAAACTACAAATAGAACTACCATATGACCCAGCAATCCCACTACTGGGCATATACCCTGAGAAAACCATAATTCAAAAAGAGTCATGTACCAAAATGTTCATTGCAGCTCTATTTACAATAGCCCAGAGATGGAAACAACCTAAGTGTCCAACATCGGATGAATGGATAAAGAAGATGTGGCACATATATACAATGGAATATTACTCAGCCATAAAAAGAGACGAAATTGAGCTATTTGTAATGAGGTGGATAGACCTAGAGTCTGTCATACAGAGTAAAGTAAATCAGAAAGAGAGAGACAAATACCGTATGCTAACACATATATATGGAATTTAAAAAAAAAAATGTCATGAAAAACCTAGGGGTGAAACAGGAATAAAGACACAGACTTACTAGAGAATGGACTTGAGGCTATGGGGAGGGGGAAGGGTAAACGGTGACAAAGCGATAAAGAGGCATGGACATATATACACTACCAAAAGTAAGGTAGTTAGCTAGTGGGAAGCAGCCGCATAGCACAGGGAGATCAGCTCGGTGCTTTGTGACCGCCTGGAGGGGTGGGATAGGGAGGGTGGGAGGGAGGGAGACGCAAGCGGGAAGAGATATGGGAATGTATGTGTATATATAACTGATTCATTTTGTTGTGAAGCTGAAACTAACATACCATTGTAAAGCAATTATACTCCAATAAAGATGTTAAAAAAAAAAGAAAAAAAAAAAGTAATACATTTTGCATGTTGATTAAAATTCACTAAGAGATTTATCTATAATTTTAATTGCATTTCTGCTAGAATACGTGAAAATAAATTTTAGATAGCATATTTCACAAACATCATATTTAAAATTTCTTCAAGTCAGTATTGTACAAATTTATGATTGTAAAATCCTACAATTTTAGGATTGTATTAGTTTACAAAATATTTGTTTTCTCTTCACTATGAGAGGACTTACATTCCTATCTCATTAACTCCAGGCTTGACTATTGTACTTACACTGAATTTGACCAATAAAATATGAACAGAAGAGGGATGAGGCACTTCCAAGGAAAATCTTTAAGAACCTTTGATGGTTCCATCATTTTATCTTTTCCATTTCCTATGAAAACAGAAATATATTTAACTGGGACTGGTCATCTAGCTCAGTTCCTTTAATAAAAATGAGAAGCACATCCACAGACAAACCATCATGAACATGTCACAATAATAGGAAATGCATCATTTTTATTTCCTTTTTTGTATGTGTCCCTGAAACTTTGTGGTTTATAACTTAAGCATAACTTAGCTAAGACTGACCAATGTGAGTACACAATTTTTTGTTTATTTGTTTGTTTTGCATATATATTGCTCCAAAAAAGAGCAATGTTATTTTTCAAATTTTAGGTGCTTAATAATTATTTTTCCTGTGACTGAATTTTGCTGTCATGTATTAAGTATAAACTCGCCATAGAATACTTAAATATATTGTTTTTCTCTATTTTGGTATTTAGGTTAAAACACAGTTACTCACATCTCTCAAACCTTATTATATCCCTAAGGAGCGTGTGGATGCATAGATAGATAGAGCAGCTCTATTTTGAAAATTGAATCAAAATCTCTGAAAGAGGGACCAGATATTTGCATATTCATCTTACTCAGATAAGTATAATGCACACCAAAGTTGTAGAACTGTTGTTAAATGCGATGATACCTAAATCTTTTAACCATTCATAAACATAAAAATACAATATGTCAGAAATAATTTTAGTTACTTGCCATGAAAAGCAAAGAAAATTAAAATGTATACGCAACGTATAGGTGTTTTTTATTCAGGACTATTTATCAAATATATATAATTTTATGTGATTTTATACATAAATTTCAAAATTTATGCATTCTATATATAAAATTTTAGAATCTATAAGTAAATTCTGGTATTCTCCACATTAATGCATTTATCACTTGAATCTTTCAGAATTGTTTGTCAGAGTTTCTCTTCCATATCCTGTTTTTTCACTTGGAGTCATCTTCATTTCTTTCAACTAACAATTACAGATTATTTAAGAACAAGTTTTGTCTTCTCATTAAGGAGAAAAAATAAAAATTTATTAATTACAAATTCCTCCTAATAAAAATGTGGGGAAATTTACAAGGAGATATCAATGTTTTTCCTTCTCTTGTTTAACTGTCCACTACTACTGTCCAAATAAGAATGACATATTAATTAAGCAAAATCAAGATGTTACCTATGAATCTCACATTTTGATAAAGATTGCTGTTCTTTTGATTACATTCCTCCTCAGCTTACCATTAACTTATCATTCACCTTCTCTCTTAACCAGATATGACATATTATGGAGATACTACTACAAAGAAATGATACAATTTAGAAGAAAATGCTGGATAGGTTTTAGGATAGGTTCTGCTGCTAACAAGAACAAAAATGTTATATACATTTGAAAAATTGTCAAAATAGCAAAAATTGTCAGGTCAAGATTTGAGTAAAATAAGAAAGCCACAGAGGTAACATACAAAAAGATAACATACAAAATATGCAGTAGAGTTTTAAAATTATATTGAGACATATCACAAAACACTTTAGACCAAGGTTCCTCAACCTTGGCACTATTAACATTTTGGATCAAATAAGGTTTGGTTGATGGGAAGGTTGTCCTCTATATTGCAGGATAGTTCACAGCATCCTAGTTTCTACCTACTAAATGTCAATAGAAAAAATCCTGTTGTGACCCAAAAAGAATTTAAAAAATGTCCCATTGAGGGCAAATTAGCCCTCATTTAAGAACCAATGCTCTAGGTCAGTAAATAAAATTGAGGTTAAAAAAATGTTTTTTAATTTCTGGAAATACATAACCTACAAAAATTGACACAAGAAGATAATGAAAACTTAAACAATCCTTTACTCATAGTAACAAATTAAATAGTACTGAAGCCACTATCCTCATCCACAAAAATTCTCCCCCCCCAAAATAATATTTCTAGATGGACCACTGCATAGAGGATTTCTACTGGGCCAACACAGCTAGACTGATGCTGTCTTTTTACAGAATTCTCTTTCCTACATAATTACAGGTTAGCATGACCAAATGAAGTACTTTGCAAGAAATTTGGAAGGGAGAACTATGTAGCAGACACATTAACTTTACATTAGGAAGGTTTTTTGTTTGTTTCTGTTTCTTTGCTTTTATGGCTTCCAAATGGGCTGTGAAATTTGGAGCAAAAAAATGATGAGTTCACAACACTAATTTTCCTGCCCAAATCTCTTATAAGGGAGCTGACTACCATAAAATAAAACCTCATCTTCTATAGACATAGTGCTCATATTTATAAAAATCATACCTGTGTCAAAGAGTGTTTTTCCTATGTTTTCCTCTATGAGTTTTACAGTGTCTGGTCTTACATTTAGGTCTTTAATCCATTTGGAGTGTATTTTTGTGTATGGTGTTAGGTAGTGTTCTCATTTTATTCTTTTACATGTAGCTGTCCAGTTTCCCCAGCACCACTTATTGAAGAGGCTGTCTTTTCTCCACTGTATGTTCTTGCCTCCTTTGTCATAAATTAGGCAACCATATGTGTGTGGGTCTATCCCTGGTCTTTCTATCTTGTTCCATTGATCTATATTTCTGTTTTTGTGCCAGTACCATATTGTCTTGATTACTGTAGCTTTGTAGTATAGTTTGAAGTTGGGGAGCCTGATTCCTCCAGCTCCACTTTTCTTTGCAGTATTATTTTGGCTATTCAGGGTCTTTTGTATTCCCATATGAATGTGGTACTGATGAACATAGTGGCAGGGCAGGAATAAAGATATAGATATAGGGAATGGAGTTGAAGACACGGGATGGAGGGGCAAGCTGGCGTGAAGTAAGAGTAGCATTGATATATATACACTACCAAATGGTAAATATTTAGCTAGTGGGAAGCAGCAGCATAGCACAGGGAGATCAGCTCTGTACTTTGTGACGACCTAGAGGGGTGGAAGAGAGAGGGTGGGAGAGAGGCTCAAGAGGGAGGAGATATGGGGATATATGTATGTATATGGCTGATTCACTTTGTTGTACAACAGAAACTAACACAGTATTGTGAAGCAATTATACTCCAATAAAGATCTATAAAAAAATCATACCTAAATTATAAGATTACAGAATTGAATTCTCAAGCTTGCAAGGCTTTTTATGATAAATTTACGGTATTGATTGGGAAGGATTGGGGTCCTAAATATTAGGGAGGCATATGGAAAAATTCCAAATAAGATTGGAAAGTTGAACTTTTAAACTCTGCTAAACTGCCTTTCTTTTAGAATTATCTCTTCAACCTCTTGTTTTAAAGACGTTAGTTTCCTCTTGTTTGAAGAAACTATAATTTCCTCCCCACTGAGACAGTTCTCTTGCAAGAAGAGACTGCTAATCCTCTCCATATCCTATCTCCAACAATTCTTAATGCTCCTACATCTATAACCAGAGTCAAGTTCCAACAGGGCCAGAAGGTAATGTACAAAGTGTGACATGGAAAGTATTACATATACCAAAAATTTTTCACATATGATTTTAACATTCTACATTTACCAAAACCTAGGTAAACAAGTGAGAATTAATCCTAAGGTTTTTAGATTAAGGTAGAAGAAATACAAATTTGTCTCAGGCTGAGGAGAGCAATAAGGTCTCACTTAGCCAAGGTTCTGGATTCAATATGTTAAATCAAGAAGATAGGAGTAGCTTTAACATTTTCCTTTGCAAATGACTAAAATCTGGGACCAAAAAGTGCTTACATTTAATTAAATTAAATGCTAGAAATTCCCTGTCATATTACTGAGGGATACAACCAAAGTCTTAGTGAGATCGGAACGGTAGAATGTATTTATGATGTCCTATTTGTTTATTTATCTCCTAATACACCCCTCAGGTGGATCAGAATACACTCCCTTCATTAAGTCTGGAAGAAATATATTCATGGGGAGTCCACAGTGTCCTTAATGAGCTCCTTTGTGATTACATATGTTTTTCTTTTTAAATATTTATTTATTTATTTAGCTACATCGGGTCTTGGTTGGGGCAGGTGGGACCTTTGCTGCGCCCTGAGGGATCTTTCATTGTGGTGCATGGGCTCTTCATTACGACCAGCAGGCTTCTCTCTAGTTGTGGTGCACAGGCTCCAGAGCACACAGGCTCAGTAGATGCGATGTGCAGGCTTCTCTCTAGTTGTGGCTCATGGGCTCCACAGTGCACAGGCTCTGTAGTTTGCAGCACGTGGGCTATATAGTTGTGGTGCTCAGTAGTCGCGACACACCGGCTCAGTTGCCCTGTGGCATGTGGGATCTTAGTTCTCCAGCCAGGGATGGAACTCGCGTCCCCTGCATTCTTAACCACTGGACCACCAGGGAAGTCCCTGTGACTACTTTCTATTGTTCAGAAATATAAGCAGAAACTACTGTCATGGATCTGGGCTCCCAGAAATCAATGGGGATAATGGAATTCCAGGGTGGCAGATGGCAAATAGAGGCACTTAATCTCCAGAGATAAAATAGTAATGGTAACTCCACTGCACAGCAGAGCTGAAGCAGGAATCAGAATGTCTATGCTGCAAAGATTTTGGTGTTGAATAGTTCATCGTTATGTACCTAGAACTAAAATAAATGAGTAGTCCGTTAAATTTGTAAAAGTAAAAATTCCCAAATGTGTTAACCGTGATCTGTTTTAGAACACAATACAGTCACAGACATCCCTCAACCAGTTTACAGTAACCAGAGTCATTTTAATGAAAAGAAGACTGAGTCCTCTTGAGGAAAGACCTAGCTATATAGCCCAAAATGGATATTGTTAATATTTCTCCTAGCTTTTCCCTAAAGACCTGCAAATATTTACCATGGTTACTATGAACTGGTGAAGGTGAAATCATCAGACTTTTCAAGGACATTTGACATTGACTCTGACCTCCCACTGATGCCTGGAGATAAAAATAGAACTGTAATGTACTAGTCAGAAGAGAGGCTTATGAAGGTCACATAATCAATGGAGTGTGTCCATTTCATAGTAGACCCAATGGACACCTAAACCCACACCGTGACTATCTTCTGAGTTCCAAAATACATCATCAGATAGCACATGCTCATCAGCGGACTTGGTTCTTTAACCCGTGGAAAGGGCTTTGTTATGGTAGGGAAAGCCTAGTGAAAACCCCTAGATCTTCCTTTACACATAAAATATTAAACCGGAAACAACACCACATCCCAAGAGGGATTTCAGAGATTAATGTCACTATCAAGCCCCTAAAAGTGCTGGAGTTTATTCCTACCACAGCTAATTCAACTTACCTATTTTTTTTTTTTTTTTTTTTTTTGCGGTATGCGGGCCTCTCACTGTTGTGGCCTCTCCCGTTGCGGAGCACAGGCTCCGGACACGCAGGCTCAGCGTCCATGGCTCACGGGCCCAGGCGCTCCGCGGCATGTGGGATCTTCCCGGACCGGGGCACGAACCCATGTCCCCTGCATCGGCAGGCGGACTCTCAACCACTGCGCCACCAGGGAAGCCCTCAACTTACCTATTTTGCTTGTGCAGAGGACAGATGTAAATAACCATTATGAAATGAGATTATTGAAAATATAATCATGCAGTGATTCCAATTGCATCTGCTAATCTAGATGTAGTTTCATTGCTGGAGCAAATCATTACATCTCCTGTCAACTGATAGGCAATGATAGATGTGGACAATGCTTTTCTTCTCTAAACTTTTGAGCAAAGAGGTAGTTTGCTTTCAGCAGGTAGAGCCAGAAACACAATTGTACTATTCTAGCTCAGGGGTATATCAACTGTTAAGCTTTCTGTCATAGTCTAGTCTGTAATGACCTGAAACACCTCTAAGTTCAAAAGGATGTCATGTTTATACATTACATTTATGATGCGGTGATTTTGCATCTGATGAACAGGAAGTATCAGCAACTCTAGAGACTTTGACATGCATGTTAGAATTTGGGAACGCATCCCACAAAATTCAGGGACTTGCCACCTTGGTGACATTTCTAGGGGCTCCATCTCATAGGAATGTTGAAATATCCTTTCCAAGATGAGAGATAAATTGCTGCATCTTGTCCCTCTACTATTGAGAAAAGTTTTAACAGTCTATGGGTCTCTTTAGATTTGGGGTGCCACATATATCTCACTTTGCTGTATTATTCTTACTCATTTATTTAGTATCCTGAAAAGCTGCCAGTTTTGAGTGAGACTAAGTTTCTGCAATATGTCCATCTGCCAAGAAAGCTGTTCTGCTTGGACCATATGACTCAACGGATCCAATTTTGTTTTAAGTGTTTATGGCAGAAAACAAATGTATTGAACCTTTTGCAGGCTGGTATAAATGATTCACAGAATGGAGTTTTGGAATTTTGGAGAAAGCTATAACAGTTCTTACATATAACTTTCCTTCTGAGACATCACTTCTTTTTGATACCTTGCCTTAGCAGAGATGAAGTGCTTTATTTAACACAGGGCAGCCAGTTATCATAAAGCCTGAGACGCCCATCATGACCTGGGTTTATCTCAAGGAAATCAATTGCTGCTAAGAAAGTACATGGATACAAAACTTCAAATTTACAAAGTTCTATACAGGATGGAGGCTGACTTTTGCAAATAATACTTTAATTTTTTTTTTGGTTAAAGGAAAATAATTTTTATATTCAAATGCATATAAGTCTTAAGCAACTTACAGAATTTACTGTTGGAGTAAAAATGATTTTGGGAGCAAGACAAGCACCTCAAAGAGGAGAAGCAAAGATTAAAGAATTGGAGGCTTCCCTGGTGGTGCAGTGGTTGAGAGTCCGCCTGCCAATGCAGGGGACGCGGGTTCGTGCCCTGCTCCGGGAAGATCCCACATGCCGCGGAGCGCCTGGGCCCGTGAGCCATGGCCGCTGAGCCTGCGCGTCCGGAGCCTGTGCTCCGCAACGGGAGAGGCCACAACAGTGAGAGGCCCACGTACAGAAAAAAAAGAAAAAAAAGAATTGGGAGCCGCTGTAATCAAGGCAGGCTCTGCCTCCCAGATACCCTGCTCCTGAGCTGTGTTCTTTCCCAACAAAGCCTGCTGCCTGACAGCACCAGACCCTGTGCAGAAAAAAAAAAAAATTGGTTTATTTGTTTTGTTTAAGTAAATCAATAAACGACAAATGGTCTTGAATAAGGAGGGAAGGGGGCAAGGCACAACCTTTAAAAGAATGATATAGCCATAGGACATGACAAAAACTGTTTAGAACCAACCTGGTCCAAGATGGCGGAAGATTTGACTCCCAGTGGACCTTGGGCTTCATTATATGCTCATTGTAATACATTAGCATGCTAAATGACACACCCACCAGCACCATGACAGTTACGAGGCTAACTATAAAAGACCAAAAAGTGGGCGGTGGCCCAATTCCTGGAAATCCCCATCCCTTCCCCCAAATAGTTGGAATAATCCTCCCACTCATTAGTCTATGAAATTACTCACCCCTATAAAAACTGACAACCCTGTACCCTGGGGCCTCTTACCTTCAGAGATGGCCCACACTCTGTCTGTGGAGTATGTATCTCCCTGAATAAACCTTCTTTCACTTTACTATAGCTCTCTCTTGAACTCTTTCCTGTGCGAAGCCAAGAATCCACACTTGGCAGCCGTCCCAGGGACTCGCCTGAGACCTGGGACGTGACCATCTTCTCGCACTCCACTTTATCTCCTGCAAGTCTGAATTGAAATAATAAATATTAAATTAGCTTTCTTCTAAAGGGATTTTTACATTTTCTTTAGTTTATGATAAGCCTAGAATGTGTGGTAACTTGGAATAAGACAAAAAAAGATTTGAACGGAAAAGGCTGTGATGAACTACAAGGGGATGATTGGGTTCTATGGATAAACTGAGGAAGATAAGGATGCCAAAGATTCCACAGTTAAGTCATTTGCTGTTTTTTGTTTGGTTATGAGTTCTCTCCTGTGTGGTCAGGTCACTGGAAGTTGCTGTTCTCTTGCTCTCTGTACATCCCCAGCTAGACCAGTGCCTGGGGTCTAGTTACACCCTACTCACATGACTGACCTTCCTACATACTGTCCCCAGGCCCCAGCTAGAGATTGTTCTTATCAAAGAGGAGGTGAGGGGCCTGCCCGCTGCTAGTTTCCCTGGTAACCAAAGAGCTAACCTGACTTCAATTCCCCCTATAACTGGCAATCTCCTCTTCCCCCAGGAGCAAAGACTGGCACCGTGTGCTGCCCACCATCTGCTGCACATGGTGGGGTGTTGCTTCAGAAGTATAAGATCCCGCTATCCATTAAACCATTGATGTCTCTGTCACTGACTCCGGGCTCTTTCTTTGTCTTGAAGCTGGGCAACTACAGGCCTTGAAGGCCAGTGGGGTGCAACCCAACACCTCCTTAATGCCCATATTTTGTTTACTGCGTACAATCAAAGTTGTTATTGACAATTTGGAGAGTAATGCAAAAGACACATTAGTGGTAGGATGTTAGCAGTTGCAAAAAATAAGCCTCAATTTCGGTGATTTCAGATTGAGCTGGAATAGAACTCCCTTGGAAAAATTTAAAGTATATTTATAATAATAAAACCAACAACAATAGTGGTAGTTGTAATAATATAAACAATGATAATGACTGCCAACATTAATGCACACTATCTGCCTCAGGTATTGTTGAAGTGCTTTACCTGGATTATCACTTAATTATCACTATAATATATGAGGTAAAACTGTTGTTCCCTCTGTTTTCAGTGAAGAATTTGAGTCACCAAACATTTAAGAAACTTGCCAAAGATCAAACTTCTTACAAATGAAAGTCGCAGAGAGTCAGAGTTGGTAGACTTAGCTAATCACCCGTACACTAGTATACTCTCCATTTACAGAAATGAGGGGAGAGGGAATTTAGCCTTTGATTTATATTAATTGATAGAGTAATTCTAGAACACTGAGCTTCTTTGGGTTATGAATGCTATATTTGTGTTTATTTTGTATGTATTTCCTACCTTTTAAGATTATTTTTCATTTTATTTATGTGCGACACAATTGTGTCATGAAATAAATATCACTAGAAATATATTTCTCATACTGTCAACTGGTTGCGAAGTCACGTACTTATAACTGTTTAAAACTGAGCAAGTACTATTATGTAAACAGATGTTTCATCCTCCATAAGACTGGTGATTTATGAAATACATTTTGTAATAAGTTAAGAAGACTGTAGAAATATCACTTCCCCAAATGAAACAAAAGAATCAATTTATTACACAGAAAATGGGTAATGTGCAAATTGGATTCTGTGACAACTCATTGAACAATCATGAGCAAACACAATAAAATGTAATTTCCTTTACCTTAAATTCTTTAAAGTTAGCAGTTAAAGCTGGATTCTCATATATGCCATTCCATATCTTCCAAGAAAATGATTTTGTGTGTCAAATATCTGTAGCAAGGATAATTCATGAGCTGAGATTTTAAGGGTGAAGAAACCAATGAAAAGTTGCACTGGTGTTCCTTTGCTTCAGACTTATAACTGCACAATGTTAATTTTTTTTTCAGTTTTGTGTGAGCTCATGTAGTGACAGGAAAGCATAATATAATCAAGACAGCAGGGAGCTTCTCTCTACAACTCGAATGAATTTACATTTGTCCATTATGTAAATGATTCTTCACCATTTGCCTATTTGAAGTAGTGGCAGAGTGAATTTCCATGTGCACTTATGAAAGTGTTTTCAAAGGCTTTCTACAATGATACAAAAATACTCATTTTTTCATTAATATTAAGATAAGTTACTGGTGTATTTCTATCAGAAATAAGAAATTGGTCAAATGTGTTCTTATTTTCTTTATTTATCTTGTATATGATTTATCCTGCAAAGCTAAGTCTGTTAATAGATTTATTTCATAACCTGAATTAGCCATGATTATAGTTTTAATAGTTGGAGGTCATTAAATACTTTTTATAATGTTTTTATAATAATTAGTAAATCCTCTAAAGTTTTCACTTAAAAGGGTGTGAAAACTATGTGTTAAATAAGAACAAAAATAAAATAAAAATATTATCACATCTATGACAGATATCTTTAATCAATAAATTCTAGAAATTTATCAAATAGAAAGTTTCCAGCCTCTGCAAGTTTTGAATTATATCCCTCTGGTTTTATTCTCTTGTAAGATAAATATAGTTGAATGAATTTTGCTGTAAATATGAAAAATACTTTCATCCCCAGAAGTTAAAGTGCATTTTAAAATGAATGCTTTTCAACATATTTCATTTAATAGTCAACGTTACTTTTGACTCAATGAATGCCATATATTTTTTATTCCTGAAATTTAGTTCACTTTATAGCAGTTGCACAAGTAGTCACTCACTCAGTCAGTGCAATTAATAACATACGGCAGGCAAGTAGTAAAAGTGTTTAAACCATTTATTTTCTTTAGTGCAGACTTGGGGAGGTTTGCTATGGCACAGATTTTTCACTAGTAAGCAAGTTTCTGTTCAGTAGTGTATATGACATTTTTTTCTGAGTTTATTGTCCAAAGAATAGTCTAAGCTCACAGCTCCATCCTCCTCAATGAATACTTCTCCCAAATTGCTCATCTACTTTTATGCTTTAACTATCACGTTTGTGGCCACAAACCTCATATTAACAACAAGTGCTCTAATTTTTTGTTTCTCTAATTATCTATTCAAAGCTACCTTCAAGGTATCTCCACTTTTATTTTCTCCCAACCACACAAATTTAATAGTCATAAACAAAAAGCTGTTTTTCTATTGCTCTTGTGCCTCTTCTTACCCTAGACTTTTCTTTTGCATCTGTAGATCATGCCCAGTCTGCCCTCTGCCCAGACTTGAAGGCTTCAATTTCTACTTCAGTGTCCACTTACATCCAGTACCTTCCATCGCTCTACTCTGGGCTTGTGTTCCTGCTTTAATTTGTTTCACAAAATGCCTTTATTTTGTAGTACCTCTGTCATCAAACTAAATCCCTTAGGCATCTAAGACTTTTCTGTAACTAGCAGAATGAGTTCTTTTCAGAGTCATACTTATTTCTTATAACCATGCAAACCAACACCTTTAGTTAAGTCATCTTTATGAATACTACTTCTCCCCTTGTATCTCCTTCTACACACACACACACACACACACACACACACACACACACACACTATTCATATTGGCAACTGTTCCTTTCCTCATTTTATGCCTCACATGGGCAACCGTTTCTAATATGCTCAACTAATTCAAACCATATATTTTACTCTAAAGGTTGCCTAAGAATTTTCTTGCAAATTCTGAATTGCTTATGCTTAAATATTTCAATTCTTGATATTCTCTTTTTACTACCTCATCCACTGTGTGATGCATGGTGACCTGGAATTTAAGGAAAAATTCTAGAAGGATTTTCTAGAGGGTGGATGTTTTCTTTCATTTAAATTTTGATTAAATATATTGACATTATTTTAACACAATAGCACTTGTTTAAAAATGTTTCCTTATTTATAAATCAGTTAGATATAATAGTAAAGGTCATAAAAACCAATTGTAATAAAACTATAAATTTCAGGATTTCTATGGGAACCTAATGCAAAATGTAATTCAGAAGAGGATATACGAAAGCAGATTCTGTAGAAATTCTCTGAGTTCAAATATGTCATCGTAGATTTTCACTCTGCTTCCAAATGACACAAGCGTGATATAAAGTAAACCTCTTTAAGTTTTTTATCATTTAAATTTGTGAATTTATTATCCATTCCAGCTTTTTAGTGTTTTTTAAAGACGTGGGTGGGATGCAGGCATTACTTCTTGCACCATTTTGGCTTCATACCACTAGATTTAAGCATTTAACAGTTGGAAGCCTCTTACGTGTTCATTTGTAGAAAATGAACTAGGGAGGATGGTTTCACAGTGACTCTCCTGCCTTCTCTCTGCTCCAAGTGGAACATCTGCTGGAGGTATGTGCATTCTTTCTGCAAAGACATGATGTCCTTGTACCCATTTTCAATTTCGTAATGATTGTCAGTGAGAACTGGTGAAGCGTGAAGTAGAGAGTGCAAGTTTGGTTGTCAGGAACAGCAATGATCTGTGCTAGATAGGAAGGTTAGATAGGAAGATAGAGGTTAGATAGGAAGAAAGGAGTTGATGTATTAAAAACTATGCTGGATTGAGGTCCTCTGGAAACCAAATCAGAGACATTTATTTGCATGAGATGTAACAGACGGTGCTCTTAGTCACAATTGCCATAAAGGAAAGGAAACAATGACAGTTTGAACCTTGATGTAGTTGAAATAGAGGTTTCATTCACTCCTATGAGAAGCTCTAGAGTTTGTATGGCCAAATAGACTACAAGATCAAAATGAAAAATTGCAATAATGACATAGTCAGAAAATTAAAAAGAGGAAAGAAAGAAAGAACAAATGAAAGGGAGAAAGACTGAGAAGAGACTAGTGAATAGCTGTAAAACTAATCAAATTGAAAAGGAAAAATGTTTTAAATGAATAAAAAATCATAAATATCATGAAAAATAAATTAAAAATCATAAACTGCATATATTGGCAGAGCATAACAGGAAATATCTCATAAAACTTTGTGCACTGCACTAAATTTGGGTATCTTCACATAGTAGAAATCTATTTTAGTATTAACATAAAATTTCATGTTGTAAAGCCTCCTAAATAACCATTAACAAGATACAAGGACACATTTTTAACAGAATTAACTTGTAATTTTTAATGCCTGGATTTAGGAATAGTAAAATAAATACTGGGTTTTGATAAGCCCAGTGGAACACCAGGATATTTGAAAAGATAAAAAATTATTAATTTTAGTCATGAATTAAATTAATCAATACATAAAATATCTACTATGACATTAATAACACTCAAATACAACTGATTTTTTTCAGGCAGTATAGACCTTTCTTCTTTCTTATTTTCCCTATTTTGCAACTTTTTGCTCTTTTTCAATTTTTTAAATTTATTCTCTTGTTTTTTCCATCTGCCTCTTTCTAATGTTTATTATTGAAGCTAGATTTATGGATGTCAAAGGAACATATTAAACCCCACAAAATTTAGTAATAATGACTCCTCTGAAAATACGAAGTAAAGGCCAAATGCTGTTGAGTGGCATGTAGATGGAAACTCAAGAAAAAATAATATTTATTATAAAATTAAGCTTATCATCAAATTTGTAAACATGTAAATGGTGTTAGAGACTAGATTTTTCTGTCAGTTTCTCTATATCAGTAGAAAAGGCAACAAGTGCAGAAAAATAAACAAGCAACAACGATGACCTTCCACATGCTATCTGCACTCTCAATATTTTTGTACTTATTTGACATAGCAAACTCTTAATGAAATGCATGCTGGGGTAAGGAATGGCGCTGGGGCAGATCGTTGTAACACTCTGCTGGTAAATAACATTGCTCCCCTCCTAATTCTAAGAATCATTCAGTTTCTCTAAGGAAATATATATATTTTGTTGTTGTTGTATTGTTTGTGGGAGGAGGATGAGATGTCAATTTTGAAGCAATGGAAAAGAAGGAAAGATGTAAAGATAAAAACTGGAAAGACTAATTCCAGAACTGATTTTCAAAATTGCCTGAGAGAAATAATCTATATTGTCAGAAATCAGGATAGTGATTTCCTTTGGGAGTTGCTACTAGAAGCAAAGATGAAGGAGGCTTCTAGACTAAAATGTTTAACAAAATTAGTGTACCCCCTAAAACAGTAGCTCTTTTTTTTTTTTTTTTTTTTCAGTACACGGACCTCTCACTGCTGGGGCCTCTCCCGTTGCAGAGCACAGGCTCCGGACGCGCAGGCTCAGCGGCCATGGCTCACAGGCCCAGCCGCTCCGTGACATGTGGGATCTTCCCGGACTGGGGCACAAACCCGCGTCCCCTGCATCAGCAGGCGGACTCTCAACCACTGCACCACCAGAGAAGCCCAGTAGCTCATTTTTAATGCTTCAAGAATACTTAAAAATAATTTTTTTAATGATTAATGTAAACTATGGAAATAGCACACAAAATAAGTACACAACTAATCATGGTAATTCATACCTGTTTTTTTTGTTGTTGTTGTTTTTGTTTTTTTTCGGCTGTGCCATGCGGCTGTCAGGATTTTAGTTCCCTGACCAGGGATTGAACCCAGGCCCGCTGCAGTGGAAGCCCAGAGTCCTAACCACTGGACCACCAGGGAATTCCCTCAGGTCTGTATACTCTAATCATGTGATAGAGAAGATTCTAAGATATTCCCCTAAGATCCCTGCACTGTAGTGTAAATGACTTATATAATCTCCTTCTCTTGAGTGTGGGTGTAGTCTGGAATATAATGGGATATCACTTCTGTGATTAGTTTACTAATAAGCTAACTGTGTGTTATGCAGAAGGGAGATTATTCTTGTGTGGCTGACCTAATTACGTAAGCTTTTAAAAGAAGGTGAAACATCAGAGATGGAAGAACACAAATGAAGATGAGAATTCCATCAATAGTCTATCATAGAAATCAATTAATGAAATTTATTTTGAGTTCATAGATTTTTATTTTATTGCATTTTCTCTTTAAAATTTTAATCTAATTATTATTGTTAATTATTATAGGTACAATTATCTTATTTTATTAATTTCAACTCTCACCTTTCTAATTTTCTCTCTTCTACTTTTTTTGGGTTTAATTTGATTTTCTTTTTCCAGCATCTTAAGGGAATAATTTAAGTCATTGTATTCATAATTCTTTTTTTTCCTAATATAAATACTTAAAGACACATATCTCAAGACTGTTTTAGCTATATTGAACAAATTTTGATTTACTGTGTTTCCATATTTACTCATTAAAATATTTTCTATTTTCCTGAGTATTTTTTTGTCCCAAGTGTTATTTGTAAGTGAATTGTTTAGTTTCTGTACACTTGAATATTTTAATATGCCCCTTTTTGTGAATTACTAATTTAATTATGCTGTATAAATGGACTCATACAATATGTCGTATCTGTGGATGTCTTTTTATATCTGGAATAAAATTTACAAGGTTTTTCTATATTGTAGCATGTATCATTACTTAATTCTTACAATGAATAATATTTCATTGTATGGATATAACACATTTTATTTGCTCATTTATCAGTTGATGGACATTTAGATTATTTCTACTTTTTGTCTATTAATAAACCATGCTGCTGTGAAAAAGTGAAGAGAAGTTATGGTAGACATATGTTTTTATTATTCATAGGTATATACATATGAAAATACCAAGGAGGGGAATTTCTGGATTATATGGTATCTCTATTTTTAACATTTTGAGAAACAGCTGAACTATTTCCCATGGAGTCTATATCATTTTACATTCCTACCACCAATTTCTCAACATCCTGGCCAGCTAGTTTTATGATCTGTCCTTTTGACTTTAGTCATCCTAGTAGGCATTAAATAGTGAATATACTGTGAATATCCTACTATATCAGTATCAGAGATGATCATGTGCTGTGTGTCATTTAATCTATTAATAGAGTATATTATATCGATAGTTTTTACGTATAAAACTGCCAATGCATTCTCTGGATGAAGCCCATTTAGCCGTATATACTTATTTTTATATATTGTTGGATTCATTTTTTCCGAGTATTTTTTGAACATTCTTTGTCTATATTCATTAAGAATATTGGTCTATAGATTGCTCTTATAATGTCCTTATACTAGATGGAAAATAGCCACCTGTCTTATTTCTATAGCAAGGAAACATTTTTTCACACTAATTCATGAACTCATTCTGTTCTATCATGATACATGCAGAAATAATGCAAATTTATATTAACATAGGAAAATTAATCATCATTATCATGAGGTGTTTCTTTTCAATGAAAGAGAAGCATGTAATTTCCATGTGCAGATGCACATTTAATGGGATCAGCTGTATGGTGACGGACAGAAACTACATTTTTGGTGGTGAACATGTTGAAAAGTATGCAGAAGTAGATAATATCATGTTGTACACATGGAACTTACATAATGTCATAAACTGACATTACCTCAATAAAAAACAAATCTAAAAAAAGCACACTTAAGAAGGAAATTACTGTCTTGCTTTATGGTGCTTTTAAAAATGATTTTCCTCCTTCAGTGTTGTTACTTCAAATCTAATAAATTTAAGATGTATATGTAGGGTAGTGTTTATATCTCATATGTGGTTGGCCCATAAATATTATTTAAAATATGCACAGTTTTACATTAGGGTATTATTTCCTGACCTCTCAACTAAAGTTTATAAATAACTGATTCTGACATTCTGTACATTGTAATATAAATGAGCATGGGGTACAATATCAACCTCTTACCATGACTGATCACTAACACTCAAGAATGTTTTATGTTGGAGTGGAAAAGACTTGACTATCATTGAATGGAAAACAGAAACATGATTATACTTAGAAAATAAAGGCAGTAAATGGTTCATTTGCTCTCTTTCCATTTGCAGAATTGTAATAAAAATGCCAACTAGATTGATATTTAGGCAAAAGTACATTGCAATGAAGTTCAGATTATAAGAGGAGCTGCATTAATATACAACATTCTTGTTTGAGCCTGCTTTTCTATTTCAATTTCAAGAGTACTTGGGTATTTTAATTTCAGTTATAGATACCCATTTAGCAACTCTCTTTTCTATAAAATAAATGTTAACACTTCTAAGTTATTCCATTTTACCATGTTTTCTTAGATTTTAATCTTAATATTAAAAAAAATCACAACATTTGAAAGAAGTTACAGTCCTGTATATCACACAGAGTACTGAATGCCTTCTAGTTCACACATTATTAGGCTGCTGTAGCAGCAGCTGCATAGGATTTAGCACAACATATGGTGTTGATTCTTTCTCTTTTTTAATGAAAATCTGATGTATAAATCTCTTGCAACAAACTGGTGGTGAAATGTTTAGCAAAGCTATAACACATATTACTTGATACTTAAAAATGCCACCTTTTTTTCTCGTGAGCAAAATGATGACAGACGTATGAAGGTATGCTAAAAGAAGAGCGGAAATAAAATGGAAGGGAAGAATGAGAAAAAATGTAGAATTACAAGATAATAACTAATACTCCCTAAAATGAGTCTCATAAAATAATGTTATTTTTATTGGTTAAATAATTATTTGAGCGTAATTTTAGAGTTTTTTAAAAAATTTTAAAGTATTAAGGTTGTAGTATGGTGTTTTGTGTGTTTTATTGAGGGAGGGTAGAGAGGTAGTACAGCAGCTAAAGAAAAACTACACTGTTTCAGGATGTGTTAGAATGCTATGTAAGACATTTCAAATAAATGTTCTTAATATGAACAATATCAATTTTTAAAATATAGAAAAATTGTATTAGCAATTAAAATAAAACGAAAAGTGTCATACAGGTTCTAGCTATACATATTCCAAGAAACAAACCTTGATGAAGATTGCCTTTCTTATTCATCAGTTCCTATTTTTCTATGCCCATGGCATTTATTCTTTCTAGAAATTAACTAGTGACTTGATATCATCTCATGTAAGAACTGATTCTGACTAAAATATTTTCCTTATATTCTTGAAGATTCCCTGTTATGGTACCTGTAATCTTTCCACTTAGATGAGGAACTACTTAAAACATCTTCCAATGAAAATATATTTATCAAGAGGAGATTTAAGAAGGGAGAAAACCATCCTTTACCTCTAAAGTGATACAATGCAGGTGTTTTAAGGAAAAATAGATTTTCCTTATACATACATATATGCAGAGAAGCTTGATTCTCAATCTAAGTTTTAATCCTCATTACAACTCAAAACTAATATTTTGTTTATTAAGATGCTATCATAAGCTGTACTAGCAGCCCTTCTCGAAAACAACACTTACATCATCACCAGTGGTGGTATCTTATTTTTTAATGTCACTGGTAGATTACAGACTGGGAATTAGATGTGTTTTTTTATAACCATTTACTTAGTGCCAAGTATTCATATGTTCATGTAGTCTGAGCTTGAGAATGTTGGGAATGACAGTTTCTATTTTCAGGCTAATCTTTTCTCTCTGTTGACCAAGTAACCTTTCCAGTCTTCACTTCCTCTTTATTCAGAATAAGTCCCCATCCCCCATTCCTGACAAAAGAGAGCCTCGATATTCTGGAATAATCTTCCTCACCCTAATTTAGATGTGTCAAACCATGTCTGAATACTAGAGTGAGCGTGATTCAGCCACAAGCTGGTAACTCCACTAAGACTAGTGAAGTCAATATTAGACCCCTAAGAAATAAAGCACTTAGGGCTAGCAAAGAAGAGATTTTTAAAAAAGAAAAATACTAATATCTATTGCTGACTAGTGAATTTTTATTCATTTTATTTATAATAAATAACTTAGATCTTATCATGCCAATTGATCTTATTAAGCCAATTAATAACGCTGGTACAATATTTATAGCTGTTTCTAACAGAATTCATTTTATGTATAAATGGCCAGTCACTATTCTTGTTCTCATTATTACTACCGTTATGCCCATCCTCACTGAACACAAATAATTTACAGTAATCTGTGATCTCTCTAGAAAAGGAAATGGCATTAAGGGAAATGGCATTAAGGAAATGGCATTAAGGGAAATCACAGATCGGCAGAGAGGAAATTAATTAAATATTAAATTAAATCTTGACAGCAAGCTTTCAGAGGCAGCAAAAAATCTCCATTGATGATACAAAGCAAATACACTTAACATCTTTCCTCATCTGTAGTATCTCAATAGATACTCTACAGATCTAATACAGACCTGGATAACAGATCTAATGATCTGTCACATGAAACACCTGCTCCAAAGTTTCTTTTCTCCCAACTCCTAAAAACATGAGTTCTACAACCCAAGCTAGGAGGTAGATTTTTGCCCCTTTTTTCTTCTCTCACATTGCTTAAGAGGCTTTCTACTTCAGTTGTCTGTAACTCCAGAGTAGTTTAAGTTATTCAACTTTTTCTGAATTTCATTTTAGTGCATCTCAAGAGGCTGACATTGATCAGACTCAGAGAATCTATCTTTTACTTCAAAGACAGTAAAAATCTGTAAATGCCTGTGCGTGAATGCATAGTTAGGGTCAATATTACTTTTTCAGTACCCATACTTTTACACTGCACCTGACGTGTTGCACTGATAAACACTATCAGGTATTCTAGTTTGCAAAAACTGTAAGGACCACTTCAAGTGCATCTCTGGGAAACTAGCTATTGGAACTGTCCTCAAATTTATCCTGCTGAGGCTAAAGTTTTCTTATCTATAAAATACTCTTCACGGACTTACTTGGGGGTCCGGTGGTGAAGACTCCATGCTTCTACTTCAGGGAGCACAGGTTCAATCCCTGATCAGGGAGAAAAGATCATGTATGCCATGCCATGCAGCCAAAAAAAAAATAATAATAATAAAATACTATTCATTACTTAGTTAAAAAAATAATGGGGGAAGCAGTAAAAGCCCTCAATTCCAGAGGGTGAGAAAGGTTGGGGATAGAGAGCTGTGAAGTTCTTTTAATTAGTCCAGCACAGAAAGACTGATTTACCTAGAAATACCATTTGCTTAGTTTTCATGAAGTGCTTACTTCTGCGTCTATGACCCTTTCTTCCAACCCCAGGCCCTCTTTGCCCCCCTTTGACAGCTGAGTCCTCTTCACTTGGTTCTGGATTCCAAGGCCAGGCCAGTCTAGATGGGATCTCTCTCACCTGAATATGAAAGTGATGATGATTCATATTGGACCTAACTCAGTATACATGAAGACACCGCTGGTAGAATCTATGCTTGGCCATAGTGTGGCACTTCCGGTAGAACAATACTCAGTAGCCATCCAGATTGCACTGGCCATTGTGCAGGATTTTTGTTCCAGAAGGTTGGAAAACTTACAGCGACAGTAGGCTGCTGGCCATCTTCTTCAGATTTACCAGTCAAAGTAACTATGTGCAAATGAACTGGGACAGAGTTGAAAAAAGATATAAAGAAAGGAGGAAGACCTGATTCAGAAATGAGCAAATAAAGCAGCACCTGAAATCAGCAATATAATTGAAGCAGCAACAGAATTTATCAAACAGGACATTGTGATGTTCAGTGGATTTGTGAGAGGCTATTTGCTAGGCCTTGCCTCTTAAGGACATGAGTGTTCTGTCACAGTGGATTCAACCTGAGAGGAGAAGGGGTGGTAACATGATGATGTCTCTGCAGTTCCAGACACCAGATTCTCCAGGGTGTGAAGAAAAAAGTAGTTGGGCAAAATGGAACTCACAACTTACTGTTTGTCTTCTGACAAATCCTGCAGCGCAGCCAAAAAATAAATAAAGTGAATCCACTTTAAAAAATATATATGTTTGCAATAAACTAAAAGGATTGTAATGCCCTTTTGTGGAAGGTCTTAGAAATAATAGAATTATTGAATATATTAAATAGATTCTACTGATATAAAATAATAATAATGGGGGGAAAATCACTGCTGTTCTAGTCTCTGTGACATAATTAATGCAGCTTGTATCTCCCAAATCTTACCATTCTGTTTCTCTTGCAGGACCAGAATACGGTGCTGCCCTTTGCATTCTCTGCTTCCCAGCACAGAAAACACTGGCAAAGAACAGGCAAGGAAGCTGGACATTTAAGCCACTCTAAACTACAGATTATTCTTGAAGGAGAATCTTTTAAGGAACTGAGTTTTTGGTTTTACATGTATAGTAATGAATATATACAACTGAATTTTACAGTTATTTTTAAACAGTTGTATAAATGTTTTCTTAACTGAGAGATGACTGATTTTACTTTTCCTGTTTTCACTTGTATTCATTATGATGTTTTTAAAATTATAAGCCTTGAATCAATATACTTATGTGAGTGTTGATAAAAGTAATCATTTCTAAGCTTGTTTATCTCATGCCATAATATATACACATATTTCAAGATATTGAATTTATAGAAAATATATAGAAAAATCTATGGAAGTGAATATTTAGAGAAAAAATCACTACTGATCACACCTCGTCAAATGATAAGATATGACAATTTCCCCTAACTATTGTCAATACAAATGCTATTAATGCATTTGTATATGCAATGAAACTTTTGAAAATTCATGTAGGAAAATTATATCAGACAGCTCACAGATTAGATTGTACAAATATTGAGTACATTAATGATTATTCATTAAAAACAATCCTAGGTAAAAATAGTAATAAGATATCGGTATTAAGCCAATCCTTTGAAGTAAAAAGTAATGGCATATAGGGTGTTAATAGATATTAGAGACATAAATTAAAGTGATTGGGCTAACTAAGGCTATAATGCCACACTAGCAATTCAGATTATTATGAGTGTTTTGTAGTGTCAGCCTGGGAATGCTCAAGGAAGTATATTCCAAACTTCCTTAATGATAAATGTCACCAGACGAGATAGCTAAACGTAATGATTATCAGACCTCTGCCCCAAGAGATTCTCATTCAGTAGATTGTATTGTGACATTGTTATCTATAGTGTACCTGTAGTCCTCCTGGGGACTCTTCAGGCAAGCTTGAAAATCACCAAGGCTAAGAGGTCTGTGAGCTTGGCACACTCTGAGCCTTTTAATCTTCCTCACTTGTACTTAAAGTTTGTGAAATAGGTTATAATTGTCAGATTATATAAACTATTTGTTTTATTTTACAGCATTTGCTCACCTGGTCTTATTTGTGACTAACAACTCTGTGAACTACTTGATATATATTTCATATATTCTTTACTTGGATTTAAGGATGCACATGCGTTCTCAAACTTAATGTGCATGAGGATCACTTGGACAAATCATTAAAATGCAAATGCATGCTCTGCCACCTAGATTTTGATTCATTTGGTCTCTGATGGGACCTAGGAATTCACATTTGAAATAAGCACTCCTGCTGATTCTGATGAAAGTGCTGTACAGATTATATATTCAGAAATCCCACTGTAGAGGACTGATGAGTTAAAATCACAGTAACTGTTGGAAATCCACCTAAATCTAAACAAACCCTGTGGAAATACTTCTGTGTTTGGAGCTTCCTACCAGCTGCCAACGGATTACCTGAATTTTACTATAAATGGTGCGCTTGAATGTCATAAGACATTATCTTTATTCATTGGAATTATTTTGAGATTCATTCTATTTAAAAGACACTACAAGGAGAGCTTCTCTGGTGGCGCAGTGGTTGAGAGTCCGCTTGCCAATGCAGGGGACACGAGCTCGTGCCCCGGTCCGGGAAGATCCCACATGCCACGGGGCAGCTAGGCCCGTGAGCCATGGCCACTGAGCCTGCGCGTCCGGAGCCTGTGACCCGCAACGGGAGAGGCCACAACAGTGAGAGGCCTGCGTACCACAAAAAAAAAAAAAAAAAAAAAAAAAAAGACACTACAAAGACAGAACTTCTAGGTGATTTAATTAAGACAAAACTCCTATTATTTGCTATTTAGGTAAACTATTTTATTTTTAATGTCCAAGCAAAATAATTGTTTGCAATTATACTCTTTACCAATGTATCAAAAACTCCACAAAGAAACTGGTATTATATTTTCCTACAGGAAATCTTGCAATTTTGCAGTTCATATTTTTAGTTAGTAAAACACAACTTTCATTACTATGCACAGTGAGAATTTAAATGTTTCTGATCCTTTCTGCAATAAAATGTTATGTACATGCTTTAAGACAGTTGAATTACTATGCTTCTCACTAATGATGGAGTAAAATTTTACGTGAATGTGTTATAATATTTCTGAATCTCATTAAATATTACATTCATAGAATTTTATTTTAGAACAATAGCTATCATCTCTTAATTGTTATGATCCTGAAACACACCAAATGCATTTCACTTGGTCAAATTTGCATTGTAACTTATTTTAAATGTTTAATCTTAGACATCTGAGTTATTAGAAGGGTTGATTCAAAAATCGAATGTGTCTGGCTTGCAGAAGAATGAAACTGTCAATCCTATAATGATTAAAATAATGGATTAACAAATGTGCTAACCATATAAACAGTGGCTTTTTATATTGGTGTATCAGTGTTTTAAATTAGGTAAAATTTGTCAATGTGATCAGCTTTGTCTTTTTTACTTTCAGATGATATAGTCCAATTTAATGAGGAATAATAACACTGGCTTTCTCACAGAGTTATTACCACAATGCAATCAGCAAAGTATGTTAACAATTTGGATAAACAGTCCTTGTGTGTGTGTGTGTGTGTGTGTGTGTGTGTGTGTGTGTGTGTGTGTATGAAAGTGCACATATGCCTGTGTGCACACAGAGTACATGTTTAATTATAATATTGATATTTTAAAATACAGTTATATTTATCTGTGTGAACACATTTTATTTCTATTTTGAACAGAGTGTTATTAATTCAACCATGCTATTGACCATCTATTTCTGATTTCCTAAATAATTATTTTAAACAGAAGTCATGTTCCTTTATCCAGGTTGATTTTCCTCATCGAAATTGTGTGTAGAAGAATAATATCTTGATGAGAAAAAGAAGAAAGACTGCAGAGTCTAACCCTAATTTTAGAGGGATAGCTTTTTATCTTCATCCCTGACATCAAAAGAGGAGGTATCATAACATTTTAAAGCTTGAGCTTTTTATTTGACTGAGATTAGAAAATAAGGAACTCTGGATTTTGTACTTGTTTACCTGAAAACATCAAATTTAATACAACTCAAAAGATATATTATATTCTAGTTTACTTTTCATATGTCATTGTTATAGTCAAATGTTCTCTTTTTTCCAAGAAGATAGTTTTCCTTTGTGAATACATTTTTTTTAACTTTTCATTTTATATTGGAGTACAGTTGTTTTGTTTTGTTGCCACACCATGCGGCTTGTGGGATTTTAGTTCCCTGACAAGGGATCGAACCCAGGCCCTAGTCAGTGAAAGTGCAGAGCCCTAACCACTGGACCATGAGGGAATTCCCTGGAGTATAGTTGATTAACAATGTTGTGTTAGTTTCAGGTGTACAGCAAAGTGGTTCAGTTATACATATACATGTATCTATTCTTTTTCAAATTCTTTTCCCTTTTAGGTTGTTACATAATATTGAGCAAATTTTCCTGTGCTATACAGTAGGTCCTTGTTGGTTATCCATTTTAAATACAGCAGTGTGTACATGTCAATCCCACACTCCCTAACCATTCCTTCCCCCACCCTTCCCCCCTGGTAACCATAAGTTTGCTCTCTAAGTCTGTGAGTCTGTTTCTATTTTGTAAATAAGTTCATTTGTCTCATTTGTTTTTAGATTTCACATACAAGGTATACAATACAATATTTCTCTTTCTCTGTCTGACTTACTTCACTCAGTATGACAATCTCTAGGTTCATCCATGTTGTTGCAAATGGCATGATTTCATTCTTTTTAATGGCTGAGTAATATTCCATAGTATATACGTACAACATCTTCTTTATCCATTCCTCTGTCGATGGACATTTAGGTTGTTTCCATGTCTTGGCTGTTGCAAACAGTGCTGCAATGAACATTAGGGTGCATATATCCTTTCAGACCATGTTCTTCTCTGGATATATGCCCAGGAGTGAGATTGCAGGATCATATGGTAGCTCTATTTTTAGTTTTTTAAGGAAACTTCATACTGTT
This sequence comes from Orcinus orca, assembly GCF_937001465.1. Taxonomy (NCBI): domain Eukaryota; kingdom Metazoa; phylum Chordata; class Mammalia; order Artiodactyla; family Delphinidae; genus Orcinus; species Orcinus orca. The sequence goes on along the minus strand of NC_064569.1, from coordinate 29,521,114 downwards.
TTCCATAGTGGCTGTACCAATTCACATTCCCACCAAAAGTGTAGGACGGTTCCCTTCTCTCCACACCTTCTCCAGCATTTATTGTTTGTGGATTTTAAAATTTGTATGGAGACACAAAAGACCCTGAATAGCCAAAGCAATCTAGAGAAAGAAAAACGGTGCTGGAGGAATCAGGCTCCCTGACTTCAGATTATACTACAAATCTATAGTCATCAAAACAGTATGGTACTGGCACAAAAATAGACATATAGGACAATGGAATAGGATAGAAAGCCCAGAAATAAACCCACACACCTATGGTCAATTAATCTACGACAAAGGAGGCAAGACTATACAATGGAGGAAAGACAGTGTCTTCAATAAATGGTGCTAGGAAAACTGGACAGCTACATGTAAAAAAATGAAATTAGAACATTCTTTAATGCCATACACAAAAATAAGGTCAAAATAGATTAAAGACCTAAATGTGAGACCATAAACTATAAAACTCTTAAAGGAAAACATAGGCAGAACACTCTCTGACATAAATTGCAGCAATATCTTTTTCGATCCATCTCCCAGAGTAATGGAAATAAAAACAAAAATAAAGAAATGGGACCTAATTAAATTCAAAAGTTTTTGCACAGCAAAGGAAACCATAAACAAAATGAAAAGACAACCCACAGAATGGGAGAAAATATTTGCAAATGATGTGACCAACAAGGGATTAGTCTGCAAAATTTACAAACAGCTCATGTGGTTTAATATCATCAAAACAAACAACCCAAACAAAAAATGCGCAGAAGACCTAAATAGATATTTCTCCAAAGAGGATATGCAGATGGCCAAGAGGCACATGAAAAGATATTCAACATTGCTAATTATTAGAGAAATGCAGATCAAAACTATCGATACAATGAGATATTACCTCACACCAGTCAAAATAGCTATCATCAAAAAATCCACAAACAATAAATACTGGTAAATATTATTTTTATTTTGTATTATAAGTAATTGTTTTTAATAGCTAAGAATTAATACATTTATAACAATGTCTTAAAAACAGAGAAAATCACAATTTGTGAGAATTTAAAGCCAAAATAGATCTATTTATTTCTAAAACATAAAATTGAAAAATTATTATTATTACAAGTATTCAAGTGCGGCATGAGCAGTGTTTAAAAAGATTTATAGACTTGTATTTCATCTAATATAGGAAATCATTCTAGATACTTATTTGTCCAGGGGATTAGTTAAACAAATGTCCCTAACCTATTTAAATTTGTCATCTCAATTGAAGACAGGTCTCAAGAAGTGAATTGGTGGACTCTGAAACACATGGACACACTTTGTGACCGTCCTATTATTAGAAGCTAAAAGGTAATTACAAATCGCAGAGGTGGCAGCGGCTCGAAGGGGTCAGGTTAGAAAGACGAGGAGAAAAATTATGGTCTAATTTTTTTAAAAAAGGATGTGTGTTTAAACCCAATTGAGTTATTTAATGAGTAGATTTAGAGAAAAGATGGTACCCTGTCACACCACTTTAGCATACTGAATAGCTCAAGGGGAAAACGTTGCTAGGAAGATTTAATTAATTTCCTTCATCTAATCCTCTGTTAACACTAAACAAGCCACTGTCACATGCATCATATGAATTCCAAGGACAAAGTAAAAGCCATTTAAAAGTAGTCATATCCCAATAAGGTTATTAAGAGACCATTTCTAAGTTCCTCATTGAAGTTAATGCATTTAACACTAATACTGTTCAAAATCCATATTACAGTCCAGCAATTTCATAAAATATTGACTGCTTTGGTGTGTCCTTATATACTAATGTATTATATTTTTAAGTAACTTAGTGAGGCAAAAGTCCAGGTTATTTAGTTTCAGCTTGTTGTGAGAGATTGCAACTCCTGTAACAGCTTTAAATTGCAATAGCTCAAGCCTTTGGGTATATCAGTTTCTGTCTCTAAAATTGAGTGCCAGCATCACAGCCTCTGTATTTTGTCTAGAGCTTTTCTCTCTCAGGGTTATGCAAAACAATAGGAGATTAATGGGGTAACATAGTAAAAAGTTTTATGAATGATAAATATTATCCCTATTTTTCTGTAGGAGAAATGGAGTCATATGTAGGTTAAGTAACCATTAAAAGTGTTATAGAAAAGGATCCATTTATGCTGCATTTAACTGCATTCCAAGCACTTATTCTTTGCTAATCTCCTTAACTGTCACTTTGCGTGCCAAAGGTGAGGTACGTATCCTGTGTAAACATATGCAAATTTTGAATCATTTAAGCTGTCTTTTCAAATATTGATCAATATATCAAGTTTGATGATCAAAAACCAGAATTTTCCTTACTCTTTGCCAAAAAGCCCCTTTTAGTGAGATTTTCTTTAATGTAATGAGGCGGGGCTGGGGGGAGGCATAGGTTTGCATATAAATGTATTTCCCATCAGTAAACTTACTTCCCCAAACATCTAGTACTATCTAGTACTGAAAACCTGGTGTAGAAAGAATGTCAAAGTCCATGCTGGAGAATAAAATCCTTCCCCACTGAAAACTGTAGAGCAGGTCTGAAGGGAATGACATCTCTCACTATCTTAAGGAAGTTCTTTTTCTTTTCTTTTTTCCTGTCAAAATGCAGCTTAATTCAGTATGAAGACTATGTATAGTGGCTTGTTGCTTAAGGTCCTACAATGTTTTTTGCATAACGGTAATAAAGTGTTTTATGATACATTTTTCCATTAAGACTTTGGAAGAATATATTGTTGGCATAATGGGTAGAATGAGAGAGTATCTTACAGTGTACGGCAAGACGAGGTGGGAAAGTTAAAGTAAAAGAAATAAAAATATCATTGTATATTATTTTACATGAAATAAAATTTAATTAATAACAATAATTTGTAAAGTGATGAGCATAGCCAAACATAAACGTGAGTGAAATGAAACTAATATCAGAGACTAAAGAGAACTCTTCATAGATTCACTCTTCTGTAGAAATTGAAGACAGATAAAGGGAAGAGGGCATGGAGAGAATCAAGTTTTTAATTTTCATACAAAACATTAAAAATCCATTGATATCAGATAAGTTCTTTGTATTTAGACCTCCAATGTGTGTGGTGGGAGCTATTTCAATGTTCCTAAATTCTTTCTCAATGAATTTCAGATTTCCTCTACATATATTGAAGAGAAATGTCATGAATTTTTTAAAGAAATTAGCTCAAATGGAAAATAAGAAGAAATGGAGAAGAAAGAGAAGACAGAGGAGGTGAAGGATGAAGAGAAGAAGAACAAGGGAAAGCACATCATTAACATCTATGAAAACATATGGTCAAGAGAAAAATACACTCCCCCTACAAAGAACTGGGGAGATCAGTGTTCGGCCCTCTTTCTGCCAGTTTACTTTGTAATTGTTTTGTCCAATTTACCTTAGGCTAGCCATGTATTTCCTCCCTACTTTACATACGCATGGAAATTGCACATTTTCTAGGATTGGGCTGAAACAAGTTGTGTCTTGAACATGTGGCAAATTTCCTACTCTCTTCTAAGCAAAGTCAAAATATGCCAAGAAAATATACCACATGGAGGTATAACACAACACAGGGTAAGGTGCATTTGGAAGCAAGCAAAGACTTTCCTAACAGATGAAAAACTTTCTAGAGCCGAGGCCTCCTGAAAAAGAAAGTTCAACATGAATATAAAGAGAGGAAGAGGCTGCTATGGAATGAGCTTAAAAGAGTAGGAAGGGATCATATCAAGAAAAAAAAAAACAAACCTGAAAGTATTCTGAGTTTGCAGTTTTATTAAGTAGAAAAGAGAAACTGTGGAAATACCTTACATGTGATAACAGTAGGATGAGTTCGTGTTTCTGTAAACTGTTTCCTTTGCAGTCTGAATACTGGATTGGAAAGCAAGAAAAAAAAAAGGAATTCAGATCAACAAGTTAAGGGTCATTTCAGCAGTTAACAGAAAGATAGTGGCAGCTGGAAAGAGGTGACAGTAGAAATGGAGAAAATAAATAATGTAGGAGGGAGAATAAAGAATTTTTGGTGCTTTGTGACAGGTGGGCAAAGGTGTCTTGCGTGATAACTGTATTAATGGAATGTCAATCCATTTACTAAGAAAGAGATTCAGGAATAGGAGAGATTTTGATGGAATAATATCACAAGTTAAGTTTGGGACAAGTAAAATTTGAGTGGAGCTGTCCAATTGTCTGCAAGATATTACCAAGTAGAAAAAATAAGATTTCTGGGCTATAAAGAAAGTATGTGAGTACAATGGGCTTATAGACAAACAGAGGTACTGGATAAATTGGGTTTAAAACCTTGACCATTTACAAACAATTTTCCTAATCAAAGGATTATACCTCAGTTTCTTCACCTGCAAAAGTGGGATTGCAGTGGCACCTCTTGACATTGATCTTAGAGGATTATTGTGGAAATTCAATGAGATATTATATGCAAGACACTTGTCATACGTCTAGAGTTTTATACATATTCACGAATGTTAGCTATTATTGCCGTCACTATCATCACCATTTAAACATCTGGGAATGTATGACTTTCTTAAGAAGAAGAGATGTCTCGAGATTAAACGAGCAACCTCAGCATTGGAATACAGTTAGGGGAGGAGAATCCAGAACACAAAACTGAGTAATATGGGCAGCATTGGAAGTACATGTATAACTGTGAAAATGTTATGCAATAGATATGAAAAATTTTCAGAGTCCAAAGAAAATGAGGGTTGAAAAATGTCCACTTTATTTAACAATAAGGACATATTGAATACACTTGCAAAGCAAATTAAAAAAATATATAAATGTATCATTGGCATGGCTTAGGCATGAAATTTTTAGAGAGTAGCTATGCATAAGTAGCCACCAGTAGTAGATAGCTAATATTAGCAAAATTTTTTGTGCATAGCAGATGGCACAGTTTTGGGAATTGAAGAGAACAAAAGGAGAAGAAAAAGAGAGAAGCTGACAAATTTATCAATTAATTAATTGGAGAAATAATCTTGCCATTTTTTGGAAGAGAGCAAGCTTAGGGTTATAAGAGAGGCATATGGTCACATAATCCTTTAGATAGGCAAATATTGGCAATGGCTTTCTTCAGTGGAGTAGAGATGAGTAATATGATCTCTATGAACTGGTAGGACTAAGAAAAATTTCTGTTTGAAGTTGGAACAACTTATTTGGTCAATGATCCATACTGTTCCATACATGGAAATGTTGTAAAATATCAGTCAGATATCAATCATATAGATCCAACATCATTCCTTAAAGAGAGACATTTTACAATGACTCAATCTTGGAATATTTATTCCTCCATATTTCAGAAATTCCTCCATATTTCTCCTTCAAAAAGAATCCTCCTCATCAGCAGTTGTTCATGTTTGTCTCATCAAATTAACCAAAATCCTGCTTATTAGCAAACCTCACATGAATTATCATACTATTTCTCTCCTTTTCTTCATTAACAAACATCTTGAGAAAACTTCCTACTTTAAATTTCTTCTACTCTTTCTTTTTCACCTTTGTTAATTTTTCTCCATTTGCCTCTTAAATGTGAACATTCCAGTAGATTTTTTTTTTCTAGCTTATAGTCTCTCCTCATTCTACATATTCTCATGCAGCAATTTGATCTTCAGCCATGTTTTCAGTCTGTTCAGCTCAGACTCAAATCCAACTGCTAACATTTTTAGTTCCAAACCAGGAGGTAGGAGGCTGACAGTGAAAATAAGTGGAAAGTCAGACAAGTAAACTGCCCCTGAAACCAAGGCTTCCCTGAAGGCCTATGATGGTAGATTTATCCCAGATCCCAAGGTTGAATAGCCTTAGAGGGAATAGGAGACAATATTTTGTACTGACACAAGATGGTCAGCTGGAATCGATACTTTGGATGAAACTGGGACTTTGAAAGTGTTATACCTTTATGGAAAAATCAGCAGGAAATAAAAAGTACACGTGTTTACATGACAGAAATCTTCCAAAATGGCCTGAATGCTAGATGGAGAATGCAAGGCAAGCTCTCGTGAAAACTCATATACGGTAATTCTGCTCTTTTGTAGGATTTGGGTTTTAAATTTACGTTACTCATAGAGTCAAGGAAATACAAACTCAAAAAGTTAAAGATATGACTAATTGGTATCACTCCAGAAACTTAATAGAAACAAAAGAAAATATTTTCCAGATTAGCCATTCTGATTGGTATAAAGTGTTATTTTGCCTTTTCCCCAACATCTAGGGAAGTTAAGCACCTTTTCATATATGTATTGGTTATTTGGATATCTTTGTTTGTAAAAGCCCTGTTCAAGTGTTTTGTTCATTTTTTCTATGATTTATTCATAGAAATTTATTTGAATAAATTCAAATTTATTCAATTTCTTAGTAAATATTTATGTGTATCTTACAAATATATGAATTGCAAATATAGTTTCCCATGCTGAAGCTTGCTTTTTTAGATTCTTAAAGGTGTCTCTTGATAAGTAGAACATCTTGATTTTATGTAGGTAAACTTGTATTTTTTTTCCTCTATGCTTAGTGGTTTCTGAATTTAAGAAATCTTTCACACTCAACAGAATAGGTAAAATGAAAAGAAAAACAGTATCAAGTGTTGGCAATTTTATGGAACAACTGAACATCTAGTGTTCATTGACCCAACTATTTTGGAAAAGTTTCAGTATTGTACTAAAACTGAACAATATTATTCCATATTACCCAACAATTCCACTGTTAGATAAGTAACCTATTTATAGAAATTGCTATACATATTTACCTAAAACTTTGAACAAAACTATTGGTATCAACACTACATATAATGTAGCCAAAAAGTGGAAACAACCCTAATGTCCATCAGTAATAGAATGAATACACAGATTTTGCTACAGTCACACAATGGAATGATAAGGAATAAACTGGGTACACACACATAGTAGTTCAATAAATTATTATTATTTTGTCTTGAGTATGCTAAGACTCTTTATTCAAAAGGTCTAATAATTTCACTTTGGATATATCTTGGCATTGATTATGACTACATTTACTAGGCAGCTTTAGATATTTCTTTATTTCAATAAGTAGTTACAGGAGTACACAGGTTTGAGAATATTTTTGTTGTTGTTGTTGATTTATTTTTTAACCACTATGGGAAATACTTAAGTATTTTTATACATACAGAAAAAAGAGCAACTGATAAGAGAACTAAAAATGTAGAAGAGAGAAAGTCCTAAATATAGGGCAATATTTCCGTACTGAAACAGATGGAAGAAGATAGAATCCAATGCAGAGACAGTTGATATAACCTTGCAAAAGAAATGAGCACCCAGCCTTTGGAACTGAGGAAAAGGAAGCATGTAGTTGAGTTCCTGAATAAAAAATACTATGTGGTTGACAAAGAAAATACCTATCTTATGTCTTCTGACCCTAATAATTCTAGTGAAGTACAAGTCAAGGTCAAGAGCTGAGAAAGAGGATAGAAGTGACATAGAGGTTACTCTATATTAATGACATCTTTCAATAGCTAATTCATGGGAAGCTTTAAGGTATGAGCAATTTGAACAGAAGGGTAGTTCAAATGATTGGTGAGGGTTTAACAGAGAGCTGTGATCAAAAAACAAGTATCGAATCAGAATGAATGGGTTTGAAACCCACTTCTACCACTTCCGTATTTTGTGACTTTGAGTGTCAGCTTATTCATCTGTAAAATGAGAGTAAAAAAAATGATATTCCTATAGGATTACTATGAAGATACAAAGAAATAATAAGAGGTAAAATGATAGACACACTATCTTAATTAGTTACTTGCATTTTTTTTTTTTTTTTTTTTTGGTTAGTCAGTGGATCTATAGTGACAGGATAAGAAAGTAGAGAGATTAATAGAGTAAGAAAATGGCAATGGGTCAAGCCTCATGATATATTCACTTTTATTTTTTTAGATCAAAAGTCAGTGAAGTAAGGAGTGAAGGAGATAAAAGGGTAAATGGTTTTAGTAAAACAAAAAAGAAGTAGATTAGCAGTCATCATTTAAGATATGGCAAAATTATGCTTGATGGCAATGTAAAAAAAAATTGCTAGAAAATGGAAAATTGTTTGTAAAGATTCTTAGTGGATTCAGGATGCCTTCACCTACATACCTACTCACTTTTTAACCAACCTCTATGTGTGCTTTGCACCTAACACCCAAATGACTTCACTTTGCTAAGATCTGATATCTAATTTTATTTGATCTAGCAACAACATTCAATACAGTTGAACTCTTTTTCCTTTTTAAAATACTCACATTTCTTGACTGGCCTCCAAGTTTGTACATTTTTTTCACAGTCCTCCTACATCCTTGTCTGCTCCATCACTATCTTCTATGAAAATACGGCCGCCTTTCCAATGATCCCAAATACTGAATTTGGGGGTCTTCAGTGTATAGGTGGTATAGTTTACTTAGTTCTTGGGAAAAAGTGTGAATTGAGAACAGGAGAGCCCAAATCTATATCCAGAGCAAATTTAATATTCAGAATTGCTTAGAATGGAAGATTCTATCTTTCTCTACTATAATGCTGGCTGCTTGAATCAGTAAGAATAGCCATCCATCTCCAAGGCTTCCTCTTTCCCATGGTAGGGAGAATAATCATGATTTACTCTTTCTGTAGTCTCCAACCCAGCCCTTACTAAAGTGTTCTAAATAATCCATATGTATTTTCCCTAGAACTCCTTAGCCCTAAGCTTCTTGCATTATTCTTTTCAGGCCATTGACCTCATGGCACAGTTCTCTACCACAGCACAGAATTTAGAGTATTTCCACACATCAGACATACATATTGGATATCTAAGTGTATTGCTTGTATCTTTGCCTACTAGGAGTATTTCCCATCACCAAAACCCTGGTCATCCCAGGGAGAGAGGGGGCACTGCAATGAGATATTAGTTAATTTTCCATAGTGGTGCTAGACCATGCCAAACTTTCAACCAGGCCTTTGTCTTTTCCACCTCTATCTATACAACTTCTGGTTGTAGAGAATCCCTTAAAACTCTACCTAGCATCCTTACCTACCTCAGATATATTTATTACCATCAGATCTGCTGGATTGTATACCTAAGTGGTAGGCTGCAATATCATGTAGCACCCTCTCTATGCTTCACTCAAATCAAATTATCTTCTAAAATACCACATAAAAACACCAGAACAGTAATCACAAGCCCTCTAAAATTCAAGTGGTCCACTAAAAACCACACCTCATTTTTTATAGGCTGGAAGTTCAAAGTATAACAAGTATCATAAATTAGGAGAATTTCCTCTAATGTCACAGAGCACTAGACTCACAAAAACGTCACAAATAACTGCAGATGGATGAATCTTTGAAATTTTATCTCTCACCCTCTGGTTTGCCTGTGTCTTAGTAGATAAGACTACATGCTACTTACTGCTTCCCTGGTCTAATGAGTATATCACTAATATAGTGAATCAGCATGTTGTTTTCTGGAACATCAAAATGGTCTAGGTCCTAGTGAACTACAGAGCAAGAGACTTAACAGGGTCTGGTGAAAGTTAAAGGTTTGAAAACTGAGTGGAAGAAGTAGGAAAATTCTTATCAACAGTCTTATGCCTCAAGAGATGAAATTCTCATCACTCCATCAGACAAATGAGTGAGAATAAAAATGTTGTCCAAAGGTGACTGAAATCTAGAATGAATGGTAAAGGAAGTATAAGATAAATATCAACTTTGATTCTAGGATCACCTGTAACATCAAGGAATATATTGAAGGATATTGACATTGACCTCTACTCTGAGGGATTGTAGTTGCTCCTTCTTTCTTGAGATAGAATTCAGGGCTTCTTTTACTAATAACAGATCTGTATATCATAAGAGTGTATGCTATTTAATTGGCATGAAGGGTAAACTGTTACAGACCGAGTCAATACACCACTCATAGTTACTTGGGTCTCATTCATTTCCCTCACTTCCAGAGTGAAGGCAATGATTTTAAAATCCTGGCTCCAGTGACTGCCTCTCATCTCTGAACACCGTAAGTTGTCCCAGGGTGCCAAAGGACCAGGGATGGATATTAGACATGACCACCTGTGTGCCCTCCAAGGCATGAGCTACAGCAGCTCCAGCATCCAGTCCACCTGAGCTGGACTCATGTCCAACTGAAAATTCCTGCCTTCCTAGTGGCCCAGTTTAGGTGAATTAATGCCTCACAAAGATTTTTGATTACAAGAGACAGGAGGTGGAAAGCAACTAACAGAAATGTCTTTCCTTTCTTCCTTCAAGGAACTGCTCTATGTGGTGCTGTGTAATCTCATGGAGATGTTCCATAACTGAGCAATCGTACTTGTTTTTTTGAAACTATGTTCAGTTTGATAAAACATGACATTTTATTTCCTATGCCTCTTTTTCTACACTTTTGCTTTCAGTTGATTACCACTCCTCCAACAATAATTGAATATGTAAGATTTTCCTCATGTTCTGATTTCTAGGAAACCAAGGCTAAGACATGATGCTTATCAGACAGGTAGGTAAGATAAAATTGAGGGCAAAGTAGAAACTATTTAAGCATTTTATAATTCTATGATTATCTGAGGCACAGAATTTGTGCCTTTAGTTGCACTTGCATTCCAAGCCCCACAATATTATTGAGACTATAGGCCATACCTAAAACAGCAGAACTATGAGTCTTTACTACAGGAAAGACTTTTACAATTATGTTTTCCAAAAACAGTTTTTCTAGTGTGAACAGATGCAACAAATTAATTTTTCTTCTTGTAAATCTATAAAAATATTGCAAATAACCTGTCAGTTATGACCTTTAGAATGATATTGACCTTTTAATCTCATAATGGTGAAAAAGTCATAAAGTATAGCTGCACATAAATTGTATTTCAACCCTACCCACCCGTGAGAATTGATAAAACAATAAGCAGAAAAATACAGAGTTGTTCAGTACAATCACATACCAGGAGTAATGGACACTGAGAGTGTTTAATGGACAATTAATTATTTTTCACATCCAGAAAAGAAACATGTGTGTGAGAATCTTGCTGCTCTCGTCTGTATGTAAACTAGGTTTTTACACAATGTTCGGCAACATGCAGACCTAACTTCAAGAGGCCTGTACTACTGTTAGAATGAATGTGAAGAAGACAGTGTTATAATGAAAAATATATGAAACAGTGAAAAGTTCATGCCTACTTAAAGGCAACCTTATATTACATTGAAGTTTATGTACCAGTACTAATGAAAAGGGGCAATAAAAGAGGTTCTTTTATGCTAAATTAAAGAATAGATGTATATCAGAGACTCTTTCTTGTTAATGCTTTAGCAGAGGATCACCAAAATGATCTCTCTTTCAAGAGAATACCTGCATTACACATAGTCAGCAACTGGATACCTGTATATCTATGCTAAAACTCCAGACATGTTTCCCTCAAGTTCTCTGACAAGGATAGAGGCTCCAAAGCCACCTGTTTGAGCTACTAAACCTCCTTTATGTCGCACCAGGTTCAAGGCTCTTGATCAAGTAGCCAGTTACTTCTGGAAGGTAAAGGAATTGTGCAACGATGTAAAGGGTGCTTATAACTTTCTGCTCCCAGCCTCTTAAACTTCAGAATTTTTTTTTTTTTTGCCACACCGCGTAGCATATGGGATCTTCCCCAACCAGGAATCAAACGCGTGCCCCCTGTAGTAGAAGTGTGGAGTCTCAACCACTAGACAACCAGGGAAGTCCCCAATTTCAGAATTAAAGCCTTGTTCCAACCCACAGTCCTGTCTCTAGCATAGTTGACTCAATTCATAGATATTTTAACCAGTGAGTCAGGGAATTTTTAAGAAATAGCCTTATAGACTTTGGGGTAAAAGACCTGGAATCAATGAGATATGTGGTGTTAAGTCTTTTCTGGATGGAAAGGTAGGTAGGGGCAACTCAGTTTGAACTCTTGGCCATGTTAGAGTGTGATACGGAAATAGATGAGCCAGACAATATTCAGGGGTTACCAACTCGTAAGGAGCCCTGTAATATAAATAAAATAATCTAATGTGATATCAGTGAACTGCTTTACTCTTATAAAAATGACAAACTGTAACTTAGGCCCACTCTAACCTAAACAGAGCACGTCATTAAAGACAATTAATGTTCTTTGCTAACTCCTATTTCTTCTGTTGGCCTTTCACATTTCCCAGTCTCAATCTGCATAGTCATGCAGAGCCTGATTCCTACACCAGCCACTAACAGAAAACAGGAGCCAATGGGCACAGTCATTTTTAATTCCCAAACATGTTTAACAAGAATGAATGGTATATGTAATTATTTACATTTAAACCATTACTATGTTTTTTGAGAAAAATGTATCAAATAAAATGCAAAGAAAAATTAAGAGAATATGGAAACTGCAGTCAAGTTTAAAACATTTTCCTACTGAGGTAAGTCCAATTACAATTACAAAAGAAAAGAAAAATGGCAAAAGCAAAGTTTCAAACTTACCGGTAGAATAAAATTTGGAACCCTGCCTATGTACGTTACCTCTAACTTTAATGAGTATGGGTGTTTTCTGACTCATGCGTTCCATGTATTAATAATGGATAAATGCAAAATTATAAGCAGTACCAAATAAGCAAAAATGCTAGGATACACTTAAATCTCTTAAGTATTTATAAAGGAATTGTCATAGTAATTTCATTAATTGAAAGTCAATTTATCCATACTCCCACCAAATGAATTTTCAACACTATCAAAAGATTATGAGTTTGAATTAGGATTTTTAAACTATTGTGCTATGACAAAGTTAACTCATAGTATGTAATCCAGGAAGCTCATTGTTTCTATGAAATATTTCTTGCCTACAGCTCCCACATTATAATGAGAACTACAATTGCAATATTCCTCTTACTTATCCCTTTTCATCTATACATGCTTATTTTTTCCCTATGAAAGTGATGACTTCTTCTGCTGGCCTAATCTTTTAGTTTGTTTAATTTGATATGAATGTATCTTTCCTTATTAGATTGCTCTAAAAGACGATATTTTATGTTACATTTCCAAATTGTGTGTGTGTGTGTGTGTGTGTGTGTGTGTGTGTGATTGAGAGAGAGAGGCTATCTCTGATATTCCCTTCTAGCTACTTAGAAGACATCTTAGAAACTTTGGGTCATCTCTTAGGAGTGTATATACCGTGGCATTGGCAGCTAGAGGGTAATGTGAAAAAGAGGTCTGAAAGATGAAGCTTTCTCCTGAGAGCTAACATTTTCAGAACAAATTGGGCAGCTGAGAAATATTCACTCTCCAGACCTCAGAAGATAGTTAAAATCAGTGATCTCAGGGTGGTCAAAGAAAACAAATACCAAAGGCTGACTCAGAACCCAAACATTTGTTGTGACTCTCTTCAAAGAACTCTTGGGTGATATTTTTATTTAAATCAATGTTTACAGATTTTGTCAAGTTTTCTGAATTTGTCTGCCAAGTACACTCATGTACTTTTTCAACAAATAATTGGAAAATTATTTATTTTCAATGTAAATGAACAAAAATAGTCCAAGATAAAAATAGAAAGAATAAAGCATGATTTGAATCAAATCCATATATTCTTTAGTACCTGGCATGTATAGTATATATAGTTCAGATTGTTTATTCTTATTCATATATTTTGTTTTATTTTATTTCACTGAATTCTTGCAACAACCACTCTGCTCTTTATCAATAATTATTTTCCATTTAATAGGAGAAGGAATGATGAATTTCTAAATATAATCTTATTTATCTGCATGTTCCCTACTCTTCAAAGAAAGGAGTTTGTCATTTTTCCACTCATGTTATGTATTCAGGTTTAAGAACACAACAGAGAGGGTACTGAGAATAAATATTTAAGAATATTTATAAGATTTCTAGTAAGTATGATACTCTTGGAAAAATAAATTTTTATACCAAATGGCATAGCTTGAATTCATAAGTGGAAGAACAATGAGAATTTGAAATGTTGTTATATTTGTTCAAGGACATTGCTCTTAAAAATTTGAGAAACAGTATTTAGTGTAATTGTTAAGAGCACAGATTTGAGGTCAGACTATTTGGGTAAAATAAATACATCTGCCTTTTATTGGCTGTGTTTACTTGAGCAAGCTATTTAATGTCTCTGGGTCTTTGTTCCTCATCTGTAAAATGGAGATAATATATTCATATCTGTTGTCAAGAATAAATAAATACACGAGAAACACTTCGAATGCAGCCTTATCTACATTAAAGTACTGTGTGTTAGTGATTACATTTAGTCTATTTTCCTATCCAGTGATAAAAATTTTCATTTCACATTTAATTTCCTAGGGGCATTTTATAACAACTAGAAACCACAATAAAAACAAAAAAGTTCTCAACACAATTATTTTCACTTCTGCAACATGCTTTCCGTATGTATGTGTTTCCCCCTTGATTGATCTACATTCTATAGCTGTTTAACCTACTTTACCGAAATTTCTCCCTGATGATATTGTCCTCTCAAATTTCATTTCAGACATTCCCTCCTTCATCCTAAAGCCCAACTAAATCCCCTGATATAAATGATCATCTCTCCATCTTAAGTCCCATAATAATTATCACCTCGGTTGTAGCAAAGATTGCATTCTGCTTTGACTTTTTTTCATCCTCATCCAGATCTTAAATAACTTATCTATGAGCTTTGAATTGAATCATTCTCCATCACATGTATCACTTGAGCTTTTTCTTTGTTATTTCATAGGTAATTTTTAAGTTATAAAACTAATGACTTTAGAATATTCAATGTAACTTAATACTTTATATGTATATGTAATACCTTATGTAATGTATAGTTAGAATTAAGAATCAATTATTTTCCAAATATTTTTATTTGTGGGTATCTATATAAACATTTGCCTTTCCTCTGATTTCTAATTTTAACTTTAAGAAAAGGTAGTACTTTTCCTCTGTATTTACTAGTGGTTTTACAATATTTTAAAATGTATTTTTCTCACATAGTGCTCATCCATAATATTACAAACATTGGGTATTGCATTAATACGACTAAGTTGCTGTAACTTAGTTTGTTAACAAGAATATATTTCAAGAAGTATACTGTCCAATTAGTTTTCTATTTGAATAATTTACAAACCTTCTGAAAATGGATAATAGTGAATAATAAAAATGTCATACAAATTAGTAAGACCTCTCTAATTATATAACTATATGATATATTCTAAATCTTTGGGCCTTAAACACAAGATAAATCTAAAAAACCTTATAATTGAGATAAAATACATAATAACAAAAACAATAGCAAAGACAAACATTCCTATAGTTCCTACTATTTATCACACAATTTAAGAACTTTACTAATGCATCTATTTGACGGCAAACAAAAGCTTAACACTGACTATTTCTAGTGCTATTACATGTGATTATTTCTCCTTATACTTTTTTGTTTTGTGCAATAATTTTGCTAACAAATATGTTACTTTGGGGCTGAAAATTTTTGCCTTTTATGCCTTTTTTCTTTATTTTATTTTTAAGAAGTTACTTTCTGTTTTTCCAAATAATTGTACCAGAGTGGGTTTTTCATACATTCTGATATTCAGTGGAGGAGATTCTCATACACAAATGTTTTTTAATGATTTTATCTTAAAAAATCTTATAGGATTTTTTAAAATTTGAAATATAGTTATTTATTTCTAAGTTAATCTCAAGAGAAAGTCAAAATAACTGCAACTATAAGATGTAAGAAATAGGTATACATGAAATGAAAGAGAAAAAGAAATTCTTAAAATCAGCAACTATCAAAAAATCTTATATATTTACTTATACCATTTTCAACATACATATAATCATATGCCTCATTTTATGGAAAAAGATGGGAATATTATATATAGTAAAAATGTAAAAGAAGCAGCGAGTTCAATGTGAGTCTTCTTTATTTATAGAAAAATTTCAATGAAATGATTTCAATCTCATGATCTATCCCTTTAAAGAGGTTCTCTGGTACCACCTTATCCCCACCCCCATCTGTATATGTGTGTGTATTTGAAAAAGTTTTAGATTTTTATTTGGAAAAAATTAAAATGGTGTGATGTGTCTCTCTAATATGGGTCTCATTTTTCAGACTTTTGTATACTTCAGTCTGAATGCAAGAATTAAGGTCACTGGTGTTATACTTTAAGGATTTGGGGGCTTATTTTTGGATAACTGTGAGACTGGGCCCATTTTCACATTAGCAGTGACTTGAAAATTATTCCACTGGGTAACAGACATATTCAAAAACCACAATCAATAAAATTAATATTTTAGAATCGATCATAATAAAATCTTATTAATAAGTGATTAGGTGTGGGGGGAAATATTTTATGTGCATTTTGTTAATAAACAAAATATAACATGCATTCACTTTTAAGTGAATAGCCGATAGCTCAAAGTACTGCCAGTACTGCAGTTTTGAAAGAAGAATTTCCCTTCACCAAATAAATGTTAGTCCTGATATATTTCCTGAAACAATCTAACTTTTTATTTTCCAGGTTAGGTTTTTAGCCTATGAACTTCAGCATATTTTTGAATGTTTCTTTCTTTTTTTTTTTAAATTTTATTTATTTAATTTATTTATTTTTGGCTGCATTGGGTCTTCGTTACTGTGCGCAGGCTTTCTCCAGTTGTGAGGAGCGGGGACTACTCTTCCTTGTGGTGCGAGGGCTTCTCATTGTGGTGGCTTCTCTTGTTGCGGAGCACAGGCTCTAGGCACGCAAGCTTCAGTAGTTGTGGCTCGCGGTCTCTAGAGCGCAGGCTCAGTAGTTGTGGCCATGGGCTTAGTTCCTCCACGGCATGTGGGATCTTCCCGGACCAGGGCATGAACCCGTGTCCCCTGCATTGGCAGGAAGATTCTTAACCACTGCGCCACCAGGGAAGCCCAAATGTTTCTAATAATGGTGTACCGTGAACTAATTCAACACCAATCATTTTCACATACTGGATTTTGTTGTTTCAAGCAATGAAAGCCACTTAACCACAAGGACATCCTTTATTGAGAAATAGGATACCACTTAGAAATGCATCACAATAGTTGCAGAATATATATTATCTAATATTCACTGGGCTCACTGTGAAACAGACTTGAGCTAGCAATAAAACAACCTATTTTATTAATTTTCATTTACTCAAGGGTCATTTAGTCCAAACTAAATATAAATTATCATTAATTCATTCAACAATATTTATGGAGCACTGATTTAGGGGCAGGTCCTTCTCCAAGCTATGGAATTTCTGTAAGTTTCCAAAAGACATGAGTCCTAAACTCATGGAGCTCAGTCCTATAAATCTTAATTATATTAAAAAGTCTTTTGTAAAGAACTTTTGTTGTTGTTTCTAAAACAGACTCAATTCAAAGAATTAAAGATAAATTATATACTCATATAAAATTTCAGGTTGATTTAAGTTAAGAAAAAAAACAAGAGAGAGAAAGTATATCTTTCAAATTTCAAAAACAAAATTATCCATTTCTCATTAAAGCATTTACCTTGTGTAAAATAAGGATGCTTCAGCTTTTTCTCTCACTTCCATAGGAAGGGATATTTCTTCTTTTAAGAGAGAATTTCCTGGCATTTTCCTTTTTTTACTAAAAAGAAACTATTCTTATATGTTTACCGGATTTTCACAGCACCAGGACCCGGGGTAATCAAAGTCATTCACCAGAATGACCGTGCATTGTAACAAGGCCTTCTACTGCTGCCGTCTGTCAAGAATGGAATCTTTTTTTTAATGTAGAGAAGCCAGGAAGAAATAAAATGAAATGTCTGCCCTTTAACATTTCAGAACTGGGAAACTGATTCACTCTGCCCTATTCCAGTTAACTGTAATAGATGTATTTTTGTACTTGTTCAAACCACAGAGCTTCTGATGGGCATTCTTTTAAAATACTCCTATAGATAGAATATATTCTTCCTCTCTGTTTGTTTTCTTTGGAATGGCAGCTGCCTCAACTTAATGAGATTGAGACCATTTCTCTGAGGATCAGGGGCTAGTTCAGTGAGATTAATGAACAGTATGAAAGCTTAGTTTGATATTTGAAAAACTTATTTGTTTACTTATTTATGACCACTACTCATGGAATTCTGCTCCATAACCAGTGAATTCTAGTTCCTTAGGCCTGATTCAGGGTAACGTGTAGACTTTAAAATATGACCGATACTATCCTGATGATATTTTGACATCCTTGACTCTCTAGTAGAATCAGTAGATTTTTAGCAACATTTATTATTTGTTCAGAGATTTAGAGTTCATTTATTTGCATTATCTGTCTTATCACAGTGCCTGAGTGAAGAATGATGGTGATGGTTTCTATAAATACACATTCTCAGTTGAAGGAAACATTTTTCTAATCCTTTCCTATGGTCATTAAAAATATTTTGAAAGTAAATATTAAATATTTTCAATACCAGTTAAAATTAAAGTATGATATCTCTGTGTATCTATTAATATTGTAATTGCATCGTAGTAAGCTGAAAAATGTCTTCCCCCAAAATATTCACAACCTAATCCCTGGAACCTGTGAATGTTACCTTATATTGCAAAAAACAGGGGTATTTGCAGATGTGATTAAATTGAGATCTTAAGATAGAAAATTATGTTGGATTATCCTAAATGCCATCACATGTATCCCTATAAAAGGGACTCAGATTTTACACAGATGGGGGAGAAGGCAACGTGAAGATGGAGCAGAGAGATACTTAAAGACACTGGAATGATGGGGCCACATTTGACAGGATGCCTGCAGCCACCAGAAACTGGAAAAGTCAAGGAAAAAATTCTCCTATAGAGCCTCTGGGGGGGCCATGGCCCTGCCACCACTATGACTCAGATTAAGTAATACTGACAGAACTGTGAGAGAATAAATGGGACACATTTTGCTTGTTTTAAGCCAAGTATCTGCTGAATTGTTACAGAAACTTTTTATGACTTGGAAAAATTATTCTTATGTTATCTTCTTGATTGAGGGCTTAGCTAATTTATTTCTTGGTTTTTAGTTAATTCTTGAAACATCAATGTCTTTCTGAGAACTATTTTTATCATATTATATATTCATCAGCCCATAATCCATATGGTTGCCATTTAAGCAAATTTAGTGAGATTTTTCTTAGTGCCCATATTCTATGTCTGTAAAACATTATAGATGTTTGAATCGATTGAATGTTATTCATATCGTAGACACATATATTATAGGTTAATATATAGAGGGGTATGGATAGATACTTTTTAATATCAAGTAAAACCAAGTTTTATTATGATATAATTCCTTCTTTGTTTTCTCCTCTTAGTTTTTTGCTTGCTTTGCTATATTTGAACAAAACTGTTTTCTATTGACTTATTACTTACACATGTCATACAGTTTGTAATGATTTCCTGTGAATTTAAAATATACATTGTTATATCTTTAATTAATAGACCTTTAGTTAACCAGTTTCTACCTATAGGTGATATGTTGTTTCACCTGTCATATAAGGTCTTTAAAACTGGCCTTAAAATGCCCTAAGGCCAACATTGTCACAGTTTTTTTAGCTAAAGACTTTTGTCTTGTGGTGGAAATAAAGGGGAAGCATCAGGATGCATATACTTGTCCCACCCACATGGCTGTGTTCCCCTCTCCAGTCTGCATCACTAATAAGCATTTCTAGTTGATCTTTCAGACCTTTACTGTGAGAGACCAATGGATTTAATGAAGAAAGAGTCCTCCAGGGCATGCAGACTCCCCCAGTTTCTTCAGTGCAGGGTTGTTTCACATGGCATTCCCAGCCTGCAATTAACCTTCCTCAAATGTCTGTCCTTCTAACTAAATTCTTCTTCCCAGCTTCCTGCTGTGTCTACCAATTTTGTTTACTTTTGTGTTGTTTTAAGAACTTGTTTTATCTGTATGTAACAGTACTATTGTAACAGTGAAGAGCTAAATTGGACTCCAGGTTAGATCTGTTTCTTTGAATTTAACCTTTGCTTTTCGTTGCTTTTCTTATTATATCATACATAATGGCCTGCCTCAAGGAACACTGCCCCCTCTGCCTGAATGTTAAACTAAACTGCCTTTGTTCAGCTCACAGGGAGCCGATCTGACCCTGCCCGCTTGTGAATGGCTGCAGTTAAGAAGAAATTAACACATCTCCTATTTTGCAAGATAAATGGCCTTTTGTACTTTACTTCTTCACCTTCTCTCCCTCTCTGTTCTGTAAAAGAAACTGGCATCCAGACCCCGATAAGATGGTTTTTGGGGAACATCTTCTCGGTCTGCCGGCTTTCTGAATGAAATCGCTCTTCCTTGCCTCACCACTTCCTGTCCCGATTTATTGGCCTGCCGTGCGGCGAGCAGAGCGAGCTTGGACTCGGTAACACTATTGCATTATTTGGAACATTAGTTACCTCTTAGATGTCATTCTCTAAGAAAGACAGCGTCACATCTGACTCTAACAAATTGTAAATTCTTAAGTATGTCTTAACTGCTAGAATTTTCTATTTCTTATTCCACTTTTTAGAGTATTTCCCTCATTCACATGTGTGTTATATTGTGCAAGTTTTACACACTTGTGATGTTTCTCTGTTCTTGTTTATCATAATTTTTACTGATATAAAGCAAACCCCTTGATTTTTAAAGCATTTTTACCGTAAATTCTATTTTGACTGAGATTTACATTGAAAATCTTGTTTTAATCTTGCTTAAAATTTCCAGGTCTATAAATGGAGATACTTTTAAATGTCTTAAATTTTGGTTTTGATTTGTCTACTATAAATAATATAGTGATAGAATTTTAAGTAGTCCGTCTAGGAAAATTTGTCTTTTAATGCAAGCTTTATATCAATTCACAATTATTATGATCCATAATATACTTCATCTTATATCTGGTTTTCAATGAAATTCTTTTGCTTTTTCCCTTGTTTCTGCATTTTCTTGTATTCCAATTTAAAAACTTTTCTAGAAATAGTTTGTATTTTATATTTATGGTTCTTATTTTTCTCTAATACTTAAAAATGTCTATCCTCTCTTTATAAATGGTACATGTGAAACCGAGCAGGGCCCTTTTGAGGCTCCCAGGCACGGAGGTCTCTTTTTTGTCCCCTATTTCTTGTCGGCGAGATTCCAGCCTCCTTGACCTTCCCTGAGTTCCAAAGGGCAGATTCAAACAGTTGCTAATCAAGGGAGGAGGAGCCAAAAAACCACTTGAGGCAAGATTAAAGGGAGCAGAGAAGCTCATCTAGGTTAGGAGACCCGCCACTGAGACCCTGCACACACCCTAATCTTGTCAGCAACCCCACCCTTGGGAAGCATTGTTATAAAACTCCTTATCAGATCCTCCTGGGTGGGGACACACAGTTTTTTGAGGCAGAAGCCCCCTGTGTCCCCCTTTGCCTGGCAAAGTTATAAAGCTATCCTCTTCTATCTCATCCAAAGCTCTGTCTCCGAGGTTCGATTCAGCACTGGTGTACAGAGAAGCTGAGCTTTCGACATCACAGGTAACTGAAATGACCGTATCTAAATGTAAAACAACTTTAACTGCAGCATAAACATCTATGTATATATCCCTGGTAAAACAAACAAATAACAAAAATATCACTATGCATAACTTCTCCTATAACATAGCAATACATTTTGCATGGAATTTCTTGATCTTTCTCCCCTCCCTACCTCTAAACCCAAGGGTTGGTCCTGCCATCTAAAATATCTCTTCTTGTTTATAAGTTTTTATATATACAAACAAAAACAGCAAACAACATGAACGTTCTTAAATGGTAAAAATGCTGAATAAATGATAGTACATATAAATACAGAAATATTACCGTTTTTATATGTGACTTGTATGTCTGTCCTCACATGATATCTTGATTGATGTTTAAGTGGGAAATGTGGGTTTCAGAGTACTGTGCATAGTTTGCTTCCATTCTTTATAGAAGTAAACAGCAAACACATCTACATATGTGTTTGTGTGTATGTATGTTTTTGTATGGGTGCGTGGTATTGAAGCCGAATCCAGCCTCTGTACCCTGACACCGAATTGAATCTCAGAGACAGAGTTTTGGGTGAAGTAGAAAAGAATAGCTTTATTACTTTGCCAGGCAAAGGGGGACACAGCGGTATAATGTCCGCAAAACTGTGTGTCCAAAAAGGGAGGGGGGGTTGTGAAGAGTCTTATAGTCAAGGGGGCAGGGTTGCTGATAAGGATCAGGCTGTGCATTCCTTCAATCCAAATATCATCTGGCATCAGGTGGTGATGGGCAAACTGTTACCTTATCTGGAATGAAGAGTGCTTCATCAAGTAGTTAACATCTTCCATTTGGTGAGGGTTTTAGTTCTGCAGAAGAGCTCAAAGATATTGTTATGAATATCCTTTGTGGGGGGTGGGGGTGGGGGGGGACCAGGACCCTGCCCTCAAGGCTGTACTATTGTTTCTAGACTGCTCCTCCCTTGTCTCTGCATCCGCCCCCTTCTCCTGATTAGCAACTGTTTGAACCTGGCCTTTGGAACTCAGAGAAGGGGATACAGAAAGGCTTTTGTGCCCAGGAGCCCCATAGGGTCCTGCTGGGTTTCAGTATCTTTTTAAATTCATGAGGAAAGATGTAATAAGTTATACATAAAAAAAAAACCTCATTGCTTGAAGGAGCTAGAAAATGTTTTATTTCTGTGATTGCATTGAACTTGTATTATTTTGCAATACAAATATTTAGTACTTAAATTGCATTACATTCCAAAGTAGTGTTGTCAAAAAGTATTTATGTTTTAGTCAGTTTTCTCCAGAAAAACAGAGCTGCAGCAGATATAAAGATATGCAGAGAGAATTTTTTTATGAAGGTGACGTGATTATGGAGGCTGAGAAGTTCCGCGATCTGCAGTTGGCTTGCTGGAGGCCCAGAACACTGGTGACGTAGTTCCTCTTCAAACCCAAAGGCTAAGTGGAGGGGAGCCAGTGGTGTAGGTCCCAGTCTGAGTCTGAAGGCCTGAGAACCGAAATCATTGATATCTAAGGGCAGAAGAGGGACCTCCTGGCTCCAACAGAGAGTAAATTCACCCTTCCTCTGCCTTCTTGTTCTATTCAGGCCCTCAGTGGATTGCGTGATGCCCCCCTCCATTGGTGAGGGCCATCTTCTTGACTCAGTCTACTGATTCAGATGCTAATCTCTTCCAGAAACACCCTCACAGACATACCCAGAAATAATGTTTCACAAGGTATCTGGGCATCCCTCAGCCCAGTCAAACAAGTTGACACATAAAATTGTCTATCACAATTTAGCATAAGCTGTGTTTTGCTATTTACATATATATGTACATACATATATAGTTTTTTTATATATAAATTTATTATCAGTTTTACTGACCTTTTCTATGTGATTAATTTTCTTTTTCTGAAAAAAAAGTATGTACTTTTAATTTTTATATTTCTTCAATATATTTGTATTTTTATAATTGCATAATTAGTTACAGAGTTGTTTTTGCAATATCTTTTTTTGACCACACTTGCACACGTCGCTATATTGTTTTGGAGAATGGGGTCATCTCTCAATACATGTTTTATTACCTCATCAGATAATAAAGAAAATGGGACTGTTTTAAAGTGTAAATATTCCTTTTCTCTAGGAGTTTGTAGCAATTTATTATTATTTTGTTTGTTCATTAATTTTGTCTGAATGTTTCAGATGAAAGCATCATCAATCTTAACAGGGTTTTGGGGGGTTGTTTTTAATTCAGTGATATGTTGTACTATTTATTTATCTAAATACCTTTTTCTCTTATATTCTCTCTATCCCTTAGTAGGATATATGTTACTGAGGTTGCATATGCATTTATTTTAAATTCCTAAGCTCCCTTAAAGAAAAGTTTCATATTCATATTTTGCAGGAATGCTATCTTCTCAAACATTACTAAGCATATTTATTAAGTTATTTGTGTTTATTTTTCCATTAATTTCTTTCCTTAATAGATAGTTCTTTCATTAGCTCCAGCCAGTGTTCCTCTTCTATGTTCCCCTCAGATATTTGGTCATTATGGATTTTTCTGTGTAAATTTATAACAGTAGTTAGCATTGATCAATAGTAGTTGTTTAAGTGGCTTCTTTTTATTCACTCAGCACAACACTAAATATTTTTCTTTTCCAAACAGCAGATGCACTTTTACTTTATGTGATTTCTAGCTGTGATTGTAATTATGAACTTGAGTCTGGTCTGGTTTTTCTGTTGAACAGGAAGAAATAGCCTTTTCTATGGTGATGACCAGAAGTTTTCCTCAGCACACCTCTCAGCTTCTCCTTCCAGCTTCAACACTCTGGGAACCTGCCATACTTGATCTCTTTGGAGAGGTATTCTGGGACAAATCGTCTAGATACAGAAAATGTTAAGAGGTAACTGGCACAGAATTAACAGCTTTCATACTTGGCTACAAGACAGTCTTCTCTAGTTTCCCATATATTTCTTGACCTGATGTATTTAAGGACGTTTGAAATCACATTATTTTGAAGTGTCTTAATTTTGCTTATATTGGGTTGTGGAAGTTTCAGATTAGGTTTATCCTCTCAAGGCATCTGATCTTATTGGCTCTGTATCCTTCAGAAATAACTGAATAATTGATTTACTAGGGACTTCTCTTGGTTTTTTAGGACCTCCAAGTCTTTAACTGTTTATTTACTATATTTTGTGACTTCTATAATCTCAGTGGGATTTTTGAAGGAAGAAGAGATTAAAACATGCCCTTAGTCAGCCATTTTGAAACCCCAAGTCTCTCTTTTTTTTTAGGTAATATTATCACAGTGAGGGAACAGAAAAAACAGTTAATACCAATCAGATTTTAATACAGAGTACGGTTCTATGAGTTATACATGGACATATAAACAGCAGTTGAAATCTAATCCCTATTAGAAGGAAATGCACATTCTTAAATGTGATTATTTTAACTTCATTATGATTAATTTTAATAAAATTACATACAGTTTTCTGGAATCCAGTTTATCATTAATTAAAATGAAAGGTATGATTAATACATCCACATTAAAAGTGTTTTTAAAAATTAAGCAAGAAAAAAATACACTAATAAAGTAAATGTGTATTTTATTACTAAATAAGGAAAGTTAATTGGTTTGAAATAATTAGACATATCCTAGATTTAAATTGGGTGTAGAATAGAAATCCCACAGAGAATGTAACTTTAATTCAAAAGGTAATACAGTGAATTTTACAAATCATAACTTGAGTGTGGGTGGAAAATCACTTCAGTTTCTTTTTTTGTTTTTGTTCTTTTTTTGCGGTACACGGGCCTCTCACTCTTGTGGCCTCTCCCGTTGCGGAGCACAGGCTCTGGACGCGCAGACTCGGCGGCCATGGCTCACGGGCCCAGCCGCTCCGCGGCATGTGGGATCTTCCTGGACCGGGGCACGAACCTGTGTCCCCTGCATCGGCAGGCAGGCTCTCAACCACTGCGCCACCAGGGAAGCCCTCGGTTTCTTTTTAAAGTGTGCATTCCTGGTCCTCATTTCCAAATATCCTAATGAGATTCACAAGAAACTAAATTCCTAACAAGAATCCCCAGGTAATTCTAATGAGAGACACTGTTCCAAGAGAGTATGTACTCATTTTACCACTCAATAAAAGAGCTCAACAGAAATAGTTAATCAGATTTGATAATGCTGCAGCAATGCTAACTATGAGAGTAATAGTAATAATTACAATTACAAGAGCAAACAAATTAATAGCTTTATAGTTGTCAGTCTGCTATGAACTTTCTTTTAATGGTTTCTACCAATCCTTATAAAAATCTGAGTTCCTACAAATTAAGTTTATACTTCTGATAAAGAATTTAGTCTAAGAAAAGAGAAGCTATTTGTCTATGTCCTATAAGTAGCAAGCATCAGCACTCTCTCACAGCAGAGACTTCTCCCATAATCCTCCCTGCTAGGCACTTCTATTTAAAATCATAATTTTAATAGTGCAAGTTGAAAACAACATATATTTATATAATTACTATGTACCATGTTAATGTATCACATGACTAATAGAAAGACACCTTTCTGATGTTGATTCTTCCCATACAAGAACAAGGTATTTACTTCCATTAGTCATATCTTTTTTGAAGACTCTCCATAATGCTTCACTATTTTATCTATTGAATTTCTAAAATGTATTGAATGAGTTATTTCTAAATATGTAAATTTTTGTTCTATTGTAACAGAGTTTTTTTTTTTTTCTTTCTATGATGTTTCTTATCAATTTTTATTAGGAGAAGTAATTTTGGTAGATGATTAGATCACCAATTTAACACATTGCTTATTTTAATTTTTTGTTACATTACTAAAATTTTCTAGGTAATGTATCTGTAAATTGTTAAAATTTTATACCACTTATGCCTCTCATATAATCATATGATAATTGAAAAAATGCATATTAATCAAGAACTGTGTCAAGCACTGCATTGAGTGTTGGAGTGAAAAAAACAAAAAGCAAAACCTTGCCTCATTAAACTTACAATTTACTGGTAATCTCAGGCATTTGCCAAATAATCATACAGAAATATAATTCCAAATTGGATAGGTTCCATTAAGAAAATACAGAAAGTTTTTTTTTCAATAAATTTATTATTTTATTTATTTAGTTTTGGCTGCATTGGGTATTCGTTGCTGCACACAGGCTTTCGCTAGTTGCACGCAGGCTTTCTGTAGTTGTGGCGAGCGGGGACTACTCTTTGTTGCGGTGCGAGGGCTTCTCATTGCAGCGGCTTCTCTTGTTGTGGAGCACTGGCTCTAGGAACGCGGGCTTCAGTAGTTGTGGCTTGCGGGCTCTAGAACGCAGGCTCAGTAGTTGTGGTCCACAGGTTTATTTGCTCCGCATGTAGGATCTTCCCGAACCAGGGCTCAAACCCGTGTCCCCTGTATTGGCAGGCAGACTCTTAACCACTGCGCCACCAGGGAAGCCCAAGAAAATACAGAAATCTTTTAATGTATGCCACGGGCATGTGATTAGCAGTTCAGATTTTAGAGAAATGCTGCAGTTAACTAGAAGTGTTACGGAATATTATTTTACATGGGTGGCACTATTTGAAAGCTCCAGGCATGAGGGAAAACAGGGCACAATGGAGAGCCTAGGGCCTGGTGACTGAGGCAGAGACCACAAAGGGGAATGAGATACGAGAGTGTATTATCTACTGCTGTGTAAGAAATTACCTAATTTTAATGGTTTCTAACAATAAAAATGTATTTTCTAACAGTTTTTGGGAGTCAGGGATCAGAGTGTGACTTAGTTAAGTGCCTTTGTCTAACATCAATACTGAAATTAGAGTCTGTAGGCCACCTGGGGCTCTGGTCACACCTATAGACTCAAAGTGAGGAGGGATAAATCCAGTTACAAGTCCATTCATGTGGTTGTTGGTAAGTCTCTGTCCCTCGACACATGAGCCTCCTACAGGGCTGCTCGACAAGGTGGCCTAACATGGTGATCAAATCCAAGAAAGCGTGAGAGAAAGCAGCCAAAAGGGAAGCCAGTCTTTTTACAGTCTAATCTTGGAAATGACAAGTCACCCCTTCTGCTATTCTATGTTACAAAGGACTCCATAAGTCCAGCCTCCACCACCCACAGCCCCTCCCTCCATGACCCACACCACCACACACACACATGCACACTCCATCCTTCCAATCTTCTCCATCTCACTGTCTATTGTTTCTGTTCCCAGGGTGACCATAAGCTGTGGCTGAACCATAAAAATCTTCACGTACGCACAAGCTGATAGTGCTTTGCAAAACGCCCATACTGTGCCCCTCTTACTCCCTGTCTGACGACTTCTTTGTTTGAGCCGTTACAGGACCTCTTTTGGCACGTTCCTTTGCACAACCTGAAAGTATGTGGGAGTTAATCTCCCAAGGGATAAACTTTGAACAGTAGGATTCAGTAATTTGTTGGTAAATTCAGTCCTATTTATCCCTTGCAATAGAAGGACCCCAAATGAAGCTAGTATGGATTTTTGAGAGTGATCATGGTATTCTGTAATTTGTCTTACTTAGTGGTAGGCAGTTCAATAATCTATACTTGTGTCATCTCTCCCTTCCTCCTTGCCACTTTGTCTTTCACTTCTCCCTAGAAATGAACATAACTCCTCTGCCTCAGGCTCAGCTTTCTGGAAAGACTAAGCTACCAGTTTGTACTTAGAATGCTAATCTTCAGGGTGGAATTTCAGAACTGAATTTTACCCTCAACTGAAAGCAATAAGAACACCATGTAACAGCACAATCACTAAAGATTTTATGTGTCATTTGGATGAGGTATAGGTGGAAGGTGAAGAGTTCAGATTTATAATGGCTAAGGCACAGTATGACAGCAAAAAATAATTATAAGAACTGTGAAGTGGGTTGGCTTTTTATAAACTGCTAACCATAAGAATGCACTGTAAACCGTTGTTATTTTTAACCCAAATTTTAGTATAAAAATATGTGACCTTCAAAAATTAGAAGTTTGCATTCCTATATCCCTTACCTAGAGTTTCCAGGTTTCATTATTTGCTATATATCTTTTATCTCTCACCCTCGGTCTACCTAAACATACACTCACAACAATACACACTTTGATTACATATTTATCAATTATTTAAAACTAAGTTTCTGATACTTCACACAAATATTTTAGCTTGTATTTCA
This sequence comes from Orcinus orca, assembly GCF_937001465.1. Taxonomy (NCBI): domain Eukaryota; kingdom Metazoa; phylum Chordata; class Mammalia; order Artiodactyla; family Delphinidae; genus Orcinus; species Orcinus orca. The sequence goes on along the minus strand of NC_064569.1, from coordinate 29,492,518 downwards.
TTTTTTTTAAAAGATATTTTATCTAATTGTAATGATCACATCCAGAAAATTTAAGCCTGATATACAAAATGTTCTTTAATATTTATGTCATGTGTTCAATATAACAATTTTCCCCAAATATGCCACTGAATATTTTTCTAGTTGTTTTTATTTCTTAGTTCTGATCCAAGATCTAATAAAAGATCGCATATTGAATTTTCTGGTCATCTAGAACAACCCATATTCCTTTTATTTTTATAACAACGTTTTCACAGTTGTGACTGGGAATTTTCTTCACTTACTTCCAAATACCAGGAATGAACTTGACTAAGGGCTCCAAATCCACCACTCTGAAATCCAGCTCTGTGATAACACTGAGGTCACAGGCTATCTATGGGACTCCTCTTAGAGCCGATGTTGCCAGTAACAATGTCCCTTTATTTTCCATTCTTGATATTGAAATTTTTCATTCTTATAGGAAGCTCTTCTCCCTTTTTTCTTGGTCACTGTAACTAGAAGTTTGTCAATTTTATTGAACTTTTCAAAGAATATGCTTTTATTTGCATTGATTTTTTTTTATTTTTCTATTTTCAATTTCATTAATTTCTTCTCCATTCTTTATTACTTCTTTCTACTTGCTTTGGGTTTAGTTTGCTCTATTTTTCTTTAAAAATTTCTTAAGATGGGGCTTCCCTGGTGGCGCAGTGGTTGAGAGTCTGCCTGCCGATGCAGGGGACACGGGTTCGTGCCCTGGTCCGGGAAGATCCCACATGCCGCGGAGCGGCTGGTCCCGTGACCCATGGCCACTGAGCCTGCGTGCCCAGAGCCTGTGCTCCGCAACGGGAGAGGCCACAACAGTGAGAGGGCCGCGTACCACACACACACACACACAAAATTTCTTAAGATGAAAAATTAAATTATTGATCTGAGTCATTTCTTCTTTCCTAATATAAGTATTCAATACTATAAATGACCCTGAAAGCACTGCTATAACTGTATCCCTCATATTTTGATGTGTTGTATTTTTATCTGTATTTCATACAGACTATTTTTTCATTGGTTTTAGACTTCCCCTTTAACCCTGGGTTATTTAGAAAGGGGATGTTTAATATCTAAAGATTTGAGAATTTTTTAGATTTATTCCTGTTTGACTTATAGCTAAATTCTATTATGCTATTAAAATGTAGCTATGATTTCTACTCTTTTAAATTGTTTGAGATATTTTTATTGGCTTATTATATGGTCTATCTTGTTGAATATTCATATGTCTTTGAAAATAGTGTGTATTCTACTGTTGGGTGAATTGTTCTATAAATGTCAATTAGGACTATTTGGTTGATAGTGTTCAAATCTTCTATACTCTTACTGTATTTCTGCCTATTTGTTCTATCAATTACTGGGAAAGGATTTTTGATGTCTCAATTATAATTTTAGAACTGCCAATTTGTTTTACTAACTTCCATTTTTGTCTCATTTATTTTGATGCTCTGTTATCAGTAATATATATATATATTTGTATTTATGGTCATTATGTCTTATTGGAGAATTGACCCTTAATGATGATATACTGTCCCATTTTATTCTGGATAGTATTCCTTGTTCCGAAGCTGGCTTTTTCTGATATTAACATAGCTATTCAAGGTTTTGGGGGATATTTTCATGGCATATCTTTCTCCATCTTTTTACTTTTAACTTATCTTTATCAGTATATATTAACTGCATTTCTAATAGACACAGTAGAATTGGATCTTGCTGTCTGATCCAATCTGACAATTGCATTCTTAAGAAAGTTATATTTAAGCCATTCATAAGTAACGTGATTATGGATGTCATTGGATAAAACCTTCACTAAATTGCTAGCTGTTTTGTATTTATTTAATTTATTATATACTCTTGCTCTGCCTTCTTTTGCATTAAATAAACATTATATAGTATATCATTTTACCTCCACTATTGACTTATTACTTATACATCTCTTATAAAGTTTGTAGTAATTTTCTGCTAATTTAAAATATACCTTGTTATATTTTTAATGAATATACCTTTAATTAATCAGGTTCTACCCTCAAATGATTGTTTCACCTATCATATAAGCTCGTTAAAATTGGCCTTAATATACCCTAAGGCCAGTAGTGTCACTGTTCTTTCTGATTAAAGCTTTTGTCTTGTGGAAATAAAGAGGAAGCATCAGGATGCATATACTTGTCCCACCCACATGACTGTGTTCCCCTCTCCAGTCTGTATCACCATAGGCACTTCTTAGTTGATTTTTCAGACCCTTTGCTGTGAGAGGCCAATGGGGTTCATGAAGAAAGAGTCCTTCAGGGCATGCAGACTCCTCCAGTTTCTTCAGTGCAGTGTTGTTTCACATGGCATTGCCAGCCTGCAATCATCCTTCTTCAAGTATCTGCTCTTCTAGCATCCTACCAATTTTGTTTTGTTGTGTGTTGTTTTAAGAATGTGTCTTTTTCTGTATATAGCAGTACTATTGTATTATTTGGAACATTAGTCTTCTCTTAGATGTCACTTTCTAAGAAAGACAACTTCACATCTGACTCTGACAAACTGTAAATTCTTAAGTATGTATTACCTGCTTGAATTGTCACATAATAGTAAATGTTACACTGAAAATATTTTATGATGAAAGACCTTTGGAATAAAATACCCTTGGAATATTGTAAACAAAGTTTTAACATATTAAACAGGGAACTTTTTAAACAGAAGTACTTAGTAAGTTTCTCACAACTTGACATAACCTTAAATACATACCTTACTTAGAATGATTGCTTCTATCATAGAACAGTCCTATGTTGAGATCTATACCATTATTGAAATAGCTGAAAATCAATGTGTTATTGGGAGATATATAGCCAGGTGTATATTCACATTGTCAGTATGCTTTATAATAAATGCTCAAGGACTTAAAATTATTATAGCTAAGTGATTTGCCCTTGAAATTCAGGAATTACTGTTATGTATTTTGATTCTTGCATTTTATATAATAGTAAGTTCATTTGGTTCAGAGCCCTAAATGTTTCCAAATGACTACAATTTTTTCAATGCCAGCAGTTTGGAAAATAATTGCTTTGAATCTCATTTTTTTTTTTTTTTTTTTTTTTGTGGCGGTACGCGGGCCTCTCACTGTTGCGGCCTCTCCCGTTGCGGAGCACAGGCTCCGGACGCGCAGGCTCAGCGGCCATGGCTCACGGGCATAGCTGCTCCGCGGCATGTGGGATCTTCCCGGACCGGGGCACGAACCTGTGTCCCCTGCATCGGCAGGCGGACTCTCAACCACCAGGGAAGCCACCAGGGAAGTCCTGAATCTCATTTTTTTTTTATTACCCATCATCTACACTATGCCACCCAGACAAGAGAACAGTGAAGTAAAAACACATTGTTGATTTTTTTGTTACATTACAAAGTCTTCCCATTAACATATATTGATATGGAGTTTTTTTAAGTGCAAGAACTAAGATCACTGAAAGTACAAAATAACATGCCTTAAATTTTGTTGTTTCTGGTAGATAGGCTCTGCTATAGAAATGCTGATTTGAAGGATAGTCACAAAAAGTCACAAAACCAGATATGTAAATTTTACATGGATTAGAATATATTAGCTCAAATTTAACTGAATCCTAATTTTAGAAAAGCTACAGAACTTAACAGATAGTCAAGTTAAAAGCTTATTTATTATAATTTGTGATAAGACAAAAGATCATATATTCATACCATTCCACACTTCACAATATATAGGGCATGGAATTTCTAACACTCTTGATATCTTTGGCTTAATCCCATAAAGTTAACATTAAAAACTTCAATATTTTTTGAGAAAGATTAACAATTTAAACAAATATTACATATGGTTTAGGATTTACTAAATGAAAATTGAAATTCCATTCTGAAATTTAGTGATTATTGATTTCTTCAATCCACATAAAATTAATTTCAGGACACCAAGGCACAGTTCAGTCAGATGAGCACAAATTTCCTTATTTTCTCTGTTCAATGTTAGACAAGAAATATTCAAATATAAACCATGCTATCTTCTGTCTGATGATAGTGTGTCAGATACAATGGTGTTCATCAACCCAATCTATTCAGCCCCACTGTTTTCCTAGTCTTCTTTCATCTAAGGAAAGCAATGTAGCATGGTTCCAACCATTAGATGGAAACAAGTCACTGAGTTGAGCTTTTGGGAATGTTTTGAAGAATGGTGAGGCTCCATAGGCAGGCAGTTATGCTTTTGCCCTTAGGCACTTTATGTTTTTTCCACCCTTTCTTCTTATTTATGCTTGGAATAATGGCAGGTTGTTAGAAGATTATCAACCATACTATGAATGGGAGAATGGAATCCACATGCTAAAAATGGTGAAGCAGGAAGATAGAATGTACCTGGGGCTTCAATGGCATTGGTCAGAAGCTGCATGTTTAAGAAAAACTTATAACAGCAACAAAACAACTAAGAGAGAAGAGGAGGTTGAGAGAGAATGAGAGAGAGAGAGAGACTTAGAATGAAGAATGTTCTTTTATGTTTTTCTTCCTTGTTTGTACTCTTTCTTTGAAAAAGAAAACCATCATAGGATAAAGTGCTAAAAAAATGCTCAATATTTACTTAGTTAACTTATTCAATATGCTTTCCAGAAGAAAAAAAAAATCATTACATGAAGTGGTTGACAGAATTGTAAAAATATCTCCCCAAGATTTTTTGTTTCCTAGCTGTTCAGTAAAGCACTGATACGGGTACTGCTGAGAAGAGTCTTTCACATGGAATTAAGGTTACTAATCAATTGCTTTATATTAGGAAGGTTATCCTGGATTACCTGAGTGGACTTAATGTAATCATATGAGCCCTTAAAAGCTAAAGAGGAAGACAGAATCATCAGTCAAAGAGATGAAGCTTAAGGGACTTGACCCACTCTTGTTGGTTTGAAGATGGAGGAATGGGGCCAGGAGCCAAGGAAGGCTAGCAGCCTCTAGAAGCTGAGAAAGATCCCTGATGTCTAGCCAACTGGTAATACCAGCAAGAAAACAGGGACCTTAGCCCTACAACCACAAGGAAGTGAATCCTACCAATCACTCACACAAGCCAGGATGTGGATTCTGCCTTAAAGCATCAAGAAAGGAACACAGCCATGTAGACACGTTGATTTTAGCCTTCTGAGACCCAAGGAAGCTAGACTTCAGACTGTGAAGGCACTGTGAGATAATGCCTGTGTTAAGTCTCTGAATTTGTGGCAATTTGTTATGGCAACATTATGAAACTAATACTCATAGTAATACAAGAGAACCTGTTTAGGACATTTGCAAAAAATGTCCTGACATATTAACCTTTCAAAAATTACTTTCATCAAATTATAAGGCACAGATCAGAGATCAAAACCCTGAAAAATTACTACTAAGAACTCAGTGTTTGAGTGGAGGCAGGGAAGTAAGGATCATGAGATGCAATCAGGGTAGATAGTGTGTGGCTCTGTGGATGGGCCTTTGTGATTGAGTTTCCAATTGGAAGTTTGAAAAATAAATGCCAAAAAACTACACTACTTCAGAGTTTTCACTAGTGTCAATTTCTAAAAAATCTTGCATGAATTACTATAATTTCAACAAAACATTGATTTTACTAACATTTTATATTGTTGTAACTCTAAGGTTTGAACAATAATGTTTACTGTGAAATATAGGAAATTTATAATTATGTGTTTTTCAATTTTTTGCATGTAAAAAGTAGGTTGATTGAGACTATGCAGTCCCATCTATTCACTCTTTGTGATTATACTGAAGTGCCATTCTCTTCAAAAAAGAAGAAAATAGAGAGAGCTCAACTGAAATGAAAGGATTATAGTAGTATGAATTATTCATATTAGTGATATATTCAATCAATCCAAAATATTAATTGAATAACCATTATATCCAATGATTTTTATACATAAATTTACCTATATTGCCACAACACAATGCATATTTTGAATGCATTTAAATTATTTTACACACATATACAAAATAAGACTGCTGATGATTAAATTTCACCTCGAAGTATCTTATTAGGTGATTAAATAGTAGGTGGCACAGAGTACAGTGAATAGTACCAACTATTATTTCATCAATCACTTATAATAAGAAAACATTGAATAAAGAGTCAGTGTTGTATTTATCTGAGTTTCCCAAGCAAACAACAAAATACCTAATCCGTAGGAACATAAAAATGCTGTTGGAGTGAACTGTATGTTAATAGTTACACGATTTAAGCAAGAACATGACCAAGGATAAATGTATAACTGAATAGCTATGTTGTGTCATTTTGATAAAAAATTTCAAAATAACACTAAAAAGTCAAGTTTTGTTCTCAATTATTTGCTATCTTTCATTCTCTAAACAAATATTACATGAGTACTTGCCATGTAGCAAGTATCCAAGACATTTAGGGAATGGAAACGAACAAAGAGAGTCTCTGGCTTTAAGAATTTCCTGGACATGTTAGAATGTTTGCCACATGCAATACCTGAAGATGTTTATTAGAGCTTTATTCGGCATGCAGCAAAGGGCAGAGGAGGAAGTGTTTAACTCAAGGTAAGTTGTTTATCTGCTGAGGGAAAATCAGTGAAATCAGCTGAGAAAAACTGTCATGTGATATTATGGCTTAGTTATTCTGAAATGGGAAATAAAAGAATACTTTATACAGAAATATTAAATTATTTTATGGTGTGCAAATTAAATTTTTTGCATTGATGTTTTTTAAAATGGCAATGTTAATCATGAACTTAAGAAAAAATATAGGTGAAAAAAGAGAAATGAGTTACATTTTTCAGGATTGGGCTGAGGGGAATATACTCCAGGCAGTGGCAACGGAAGATGCAGCTTGCAGGGCTGTGAAAACTCATGGAACTTTTGAATGATGACAGGGAGTTCAGAGCCAGAGCAGAGAGGTTTTGTAGGCAGACAGGGATGAGTCTGAGAAGCAAGCAGGAGTAAGATCAAAAAAGTTCTCAAATATATTGCCAACAAGTATTTGACTTCAAGCTAGGCTCTGGGAACTCAATGACAGATGTGAATTGCAGAGGAATGACCATATTTCCATTTCAGAACAATCACACTGGCAACAATGTGGAGAGTCAGAAGGGAGGCCAGAACGTGGGCACTCAAATGAAGAAAAAATGAGCATGAGCCCAATGCCAGCAGAAATAGGGTGGAGGAGAGGGCTTCAAGAAAGGTTTAGGACGTAGAGTCTGTAAGACTTTCTGATTGATTTGAAATGAAGGGGAGGAACTGCCAAAGGAAGATTCAAGGACCACCCCAATTTACTGGTTAGCAAAACTTAACTTATCACACATACTTGTGATAACTATAAACTGAGATTTAAAAAAATCTTATTTATACTTGAATTTCAGAGTTAACCTAAACATTTCCTAATAAAACTTGCCTATAATTATGATTCCTTCTATTTTTTTCCTAATACTCAAAAGCAGTGATTTTACATTTCATGTAATCATGGTATAAGTGGCATGAGAAATACTAATTGCAGAATATTTACTTCAATAAGCCTTTTTCTCATGTGTTTGAATATTTCAAAACATAGTTCGTGACATTAAAGAAAAAATAAAAAAGATATAGTTAATTCTAAAAGGCACCATGAAATGCAAAAGTGCAACCTATACTTAAAAAAACATTAAAACATTGAGTATTTGTCCACATACATTGCCCAGTGATTTGCAGCAGCAGTAATTCATGTAAAAGCTATCATGTAATATACATGAGATTGCTTTTCTACAATCTTGCAGAAAGGATACTTGGAAGTATCCTTTTGTACCAAAACTGGAATCATTTTTCTGATGATAGGGTAAAGTAAGGTGAAGCTTTGCATTTCATGAGTAGTCAGTAAATGTAGGTGGGTGAAATCATTTATTCCTTTCAAACAGATCACAAAATGTGTTATTCTTGATGATTTCCAACAATATTATAAGTCCTTGAAGTAGCACATGTATTTGCAGAAAAAAAAAATACACATAAGCAAAGCAGGGTGAAAGAAACAAATATTTACCCATGATCCCAATAGCGATTATATATATATTTGAAAGAGAGAGAGAGAGAGGATGCTAGCTAACTGACTAGTAATCAGACTCCCTAAGCAAAGTCTACCATTACAGGGATTCTAGGAATCTAGGGGTGGGCAGGAATATAGTGATTCTAGTACGTCATAGTGCTTAGTCACTGGGGAAGCAGTCTGGCAAGAACACATTGGCCAATCTTGGGGCAGCTGGAGGCTGTCAACCAGCTATCCTTCCTGCAGAAGTCTTCCTTGAATAGAGATGTAAGCAAGACACCTCCCATCCATCCCTTGCTTCATACAGATTCTCTTCTCTGTGCATGAGGTTTGGAAAACAGCTCCTTCATCATTTTTTTTTTCTTTTTTTAAAATTAATTAATTTATTTTTTTTGGCTGTGTTGGGTCTTGGTTTCTATGCAAGGACTTTCTCTAATTGTGGCGAGCGGGGGCCACTCTTCATCGCGGTGCGTGGGCCTCTCACTATCGCGGCCTCTCTTGTTGCGGAGCACAGACTCCAGACGCGCAGGCTCAGCGGCCATGGCTCACGGGCCCAGTTGCTCCGCGGCATGTGGGATCTTCCCAGACCAGGGCTCGAACCCGTGTCCCCTGCATTAGCAGGCAGACTCCCAACCACTGCGCCACCAGGGAAGCCCCATCATTTTTTTTTTAAGCTTTGTATATGCATTTTTCTTTTGAACCAGAATCATTTTTTTATTTAATTTTTAAAAAAATTTTTGGCCATGTCCAGTCTTTGTTGCTGTGTGTAGGCTTTCTCTAGATGCGGCGAGTGGGGGCTGCTCTTCATTGTGATGAGCGGGCTTCTCATTGCAGTGGCTTCTCTTGTTGTGGAGCACAGATTCTAGGCACGCGGGCTTCAGTAGTTGAGGCATGAGGGCTCAGTAGCTGTCGCTCACGGGCTCTAGAGTGCAGGCTCAGTAGTTGTGGCACACGGGCTTAGTTGCTCCGCGGCATGTGGGATCTTTCCGGACCAGGGCTCAAACCCGTGTACCCTGCATTGGCTGGCGGATTCTTAACCACTGTGCCACCAGGGAAGTCCCTCCTCCGTAGTCCTTGTCCGTGTTTCTGAGGAGAAACTTATGAGAGGTTAGTGGGAAGAGGTACAGACACCATCGCTGCAGGTAGGTTCAGGGTACCATTAATACTCATCCTCTCCCTCCTCAAACACCTATACTAATTTCCTCCTACCCTTAATTATTACCACAGGATTTGGTAGCTTACCTGGCTTTATGACCCAGGATTAGCTATATAATTTTCTGTGTTCAGTGCAAAATGAAATGTAGGACTCCTTGTTCAAAAATTACTAAGGGGCTTCCCTGGTGGCGCAGTGGTTGAGAGTCCGCCTGCCGATGCAGGGGACACGGGTTCGTGCCCGGTCCGGGAAGATCCCACATGCCGCGGAGCGGCTGGGCCCGTGAGCCATGGCTGCTGAGCCTGCGCGTCTGGAGCCTGTGCTCCGCAGCGGGAGAGGCCACAACAGTGAAACGCCCGCGTACCGCAAAAAAAAAAAAAAAAAAAAATTACTAAGAATTTCAAAACAGTGACAGCAGAGCAATAGACCAAGCATGAGGTTCTTTTAAGTATGGGGCTCTTCATTTGACCTGTGGGACTGCCCAGGTCAAATGCCCATGAATCTGGCCCTGTTGTGGCCCAAACTTAAATTTCTAAAGGGACTGAGACCGTGGTAATCACCCCTCTGTCTGGCTGGGGTTGCTGCATCCATCCACTCACAGGTACAACTGGGTAAGTTCCAAATTTCATAATGAGAATGCATAATCATTACTGAACTGAGCATGAGGAATTGGATTAATATCATGATTTTAGGTGTGGAAATGGTAAATAGGAGCTTAGAATTCACTAAATTATAAAACTGAAGAATGTTTCAATGTTTATGCCAGTTGAATGGTATTCTTTTAACAATGTTACTTTATTTTCATATGTGATGGGAACCTCCTAATTCCTGAAAAGACCTGTGACTTCTGAAAAAATAAACAATATCTTGAAGTTTTGTGACTTCACACCTACTTTATAAACTAATTGAGCTGAAGATTGGTGTTTAAAATTCTTGTGTTCTCGAGTGGACAGCTTGTGAAAAAAATTGAGGAAAAAATAATACTTACTGGAAAATAAGAAATTTATTTGGTAAAGTATAAAAATATTCTATTGGAGAAGTGAATATGGCCTGTGCATTGCTTATTAATAATAATAAATATTTACAAAGCACCTTCTAGGCACTAGGAAAAGTTCTAATTGCTTTACTTTTTTTTATTATATGATAAATGCCCCCATTTTATGGATAAGGAAACAGAATAAGTAAATATAGGTAAAAATTTAAGAGTTACAGTCTTCATCAGTTTTTAAAATTAATTACAAATTAATAAAATTCATGTTCTGGTATAAATTAAATTGTGTTTTGAATCATTTACTTTTAAAAATTTTGTTTTAATTTTACTCAAAGAGAAAAAATATACTCCTGAGTTTGATTAGAGAGAAAAGTGGTCACATTTCAGGAACTAGGTAATATATGATCGTTATATACAATGCCAGCACCCAGGAAGAGACTGCCTATCATAAGCTGTTTTTTCTCAAAATAACAGCTTTATGGAAATATAGTTTACTTACCATACATTTTACCACTTTAAAGTGTGCAATGTTTAGCATTAGTGGTTAAGTGTTCATTGTTTGGTGTATTCACAGAGTTCTGCAAGCATCACCACTATCTCATTTTGGAATATTTGCATCACCCCAGGAAGAAATCCTTTAGCAATCTCTCCCCTGTCCTTCCTCTTCTTAACTCCTATTAAACTCATAAGTTTTTCAAAATTGAAAAAAGTCACATTGAATCCTAACCTGAGGCCCCATTTTTTGTTTGTTTGTTTTTAAGCTGTGAGAGACTTATTTGTTTGAAGTTTATGATAATTTTGTGTTTAAGAGATTTACAATGCCAAATTACTGAGTGTTTGATAGTAATGTTAATTTAAATGTGTTACACTAGATATAACAAAATTCAGATTTTTCCTTATGTAGTATGTTTAAGATGGGTTGCTTGTATATTTTAACCCCTTAACATGACTCTGCATTGAATTTCTATGGTAACAGCATTTCTGCAAAAACATAAAAACATTCAGAGGCTGTGCCCTCTCTCCTTTTCCTGTTGCCTTTCAAATCAGGAGAACATGTCTCTCCAGAAGTCACTGGAATGCCCTACATACATTTATTATTATTGCTATTTCCATCCCCCAAATTAATATCAAAACTACCATGATAGATTTGTAAAGAAACCATTTAGGACTACTCATGAGAAAGAAAATTATCTTGGATAATGACAGAAAAGAAAAAAAAATACAGTTAGAAGATAGGAAGTCAAATTCAAACTGTCTGGCCTAATCCTGAATGTATCATTTTCATTATATAGTCAACTTCTGCTGTGCCGCCTTGACTTTATGGCTTAATGATATGATTATGCCCAGTTGATGATGAGTAGCTCTGGTCATAGGATCACCCGAAATCCTAGTCATGTTTAAATAGAACATAGTGGTATGTGAGAAGCTCTTACTCAAACTAAGAGTAATTTACTGTCACAGCAACCAAGACTTTGTCCCCCAACTTCAATTAGGCTATGATGTTTTATCATAATATTTCATTCCTCTCAGATTTCCTATCTTTGGTTATAGGACCAGATGGTTTCACTGGTGAATTCTACCAAATATTATAAGAAGTCATACCATTCCCTCTCAAACTTCTCCAAAACATAGATGAGGAAAGAACACTTTGAAATTCATCTTACAAGGCCATCATTACCTGATACAAAAGCCAGACAAGGATATACAAAAAAATTAAATTACAGGTCAATATATGTGATGAACATAAATGCAAAATTACCCAATAAAATATTAGTAAATCAAATTCAACAGTACAGTAAAAGGATCATACACCATGATCAAGTGGGCTTTGCTTCTGGGATGCAAGGATGGGTCAACACTTGCAAATTAATCAATGTGATTCACCACATTACAAAATAAAGGATAAAATCCTGTGATTATCTTAATAGATGCAGAAAAAGCATTTGACAAATTCAACATCTTTTCCTAATAAAAAACTCTTAACAAAGTGGATATAGAAGAAATTTATCTCAACATAATAAAGGCCCTATATAACAAGCCCACAGCTAACATCATAATCAGTGATGAAAAGCTGAAAGCTATTGCTCTAAGATCAGGAACATGACAAGAATGCCTGTTCTCAATATTATTTAACACAGTACTGGCAGTCCTAGTCAGAGCAATTAGTCAAGAAAAAGAAATAAAAAGCATTCAAATCAGAAAATAATAATTTAAATTGTCTCTGCAGATGATATGATATAATATTTATAATAGACTTCACCAAAAGACTGTTATAACTAATAAACAGTTTCAGTAAAGTTGCAAGATACAAAATCAATATACAAAGGTCAGTTGTGTTTCTATACACTAATAATACCTATCAGAAAGAGAAATTAAGAAAATTATCTCATTTACAATTGCATTAAAAAGAATAAAATACTTGGTAATAAGTTTGATCAAGGAGGTGAAGGATTTGTACACTCAAGAATTGTTCCAGATTGAATGTTGAGCATCTTTTCATGTACCTGTTGGCCACTTGAGTGTCTTCTTAGGAAAATGTCTACTTAGTTCTTCTACCCATTTTTTAGTTGGATTATTTTGTATTGAGTTGTATGAGTTCCTTATATATTTTGGACATTAACCCTTTACTCTGTATATGGTTTGCAAAAATTTTCTCCCATTCTGTAGGTAGCCTTTTCATTTTGTTGATTGTTTCTTTAGCTGTGAAGAAGCTTTTTAGTTTGATATAGTCCCACTTGTTGATTTCTGCTTTTGTTGCTTGTGTTTTTGGTGTCAAATCCAAAAAATCATTGCCAAGATCAATGTTAAGGAGCTTTCCCTACATGTTTTCTTCCAGACGTTTTATAGTATCAGGTCATATGTTGAAGTGTTTAATCCATTTTGAGTTAATTTTTATGAGGAGTATAAGATAGAGGTACAATTTCATTTTTCTCCATGTGGTTATCCAGTTTTCCAGACACCATTTGTCGAAGAGAGTATTCTTTTCCCAGCAAAATAAGGTATCAAAGAGGTATCAGCACTTCTGTCATTATTGCAACTTTACTCAGAACAACCAAGATATGAAAAAACTGAAGTGTCCATCAATGGATGAATAAATAAGATGTAAAATATATATGTATGTATATATATATATTTATATTATATTATAATTAATATTATAATATATATATATATAATTCAGCCATGAAAAAAATGAAATTCTGCCATTTACAACAACATGGATGGACCCTGATTTATTACGCTAAATGAGCTAAGTCAGACAGAGGAAGATTAAATGCTGTATGATATTACTTATTTGTGGATTTTAACAAAGATAAACTTGTAAAAACAGAGAGTAGAATAGTGATTATCAGGGGCTGAAGGTTGGGGGATTGGGGAGATGTTATTTAAGGATACAAACTTAAAACTAGTAGATAAATAAATCCTGAAGTTCTAATGTAGAGCATAGTAATTATAGTCACCAATACTGTATTATGAACTTCAAATTTACCAAGAGACTAGATCTTCATTGTTCTCATCACAAAGAAAGAAGTGATAATTATATGACACATTAAAGGTATTAGGTAACACTATGGTTGTAATCATATTGCAATATATAAATGCATCAAATCAACACATTGTACACCTTAAAATTACACAGTGTTATATGTCAATAGTATCTCAATTTAAAAAAGAAAAAAAAGTAATTGGTTGAATAATTTAGTTATCAGAATTGATGTATGTGTAACTTTACCACCTCAACGTGAAGCCCTGATTTCTGTCTAGTCTAAGCTTCAGAATTCAGTTTTACAGTTGTAAATTAGAAATGAGGATTTTGAAAAGTCCTACACATAAATCCATGTAGATACATATAGCACGTGCACACACACATCATACTTTGTATATTTATTTTGAATAGAAAATGGAATAAGCAGGTGAGTAGTTTCAAAGTTGAAGATTTATTCATTTTTGGAAATTTTTAGGTAATTTTAGTCAGTTTGATATAAATATCAATATACTATATGTTGGCTGCCATTGGTCTAAAAATCTACCAGATCTTCCAGCTCCATGCTACTAATAATATCTACTACTGTTGTGAGCTGAATTGTGTCCCCCCAAAAGATATATTGAAGTCCTGAACCCAGGCACCTGTGAATGTGACCTTATTTGGAAACGGGGTCTCTGTGATTTAACCAATTTAAGGTAAGGTCATATTGGATTGAGGTGGGCCCTAAGTCCAATGACTAGTGGCCTTATAAGGAGAAAGAGACACAGAGAGGTAGACACGCAGGGTAAAGGGCCATATGATGGTGGAGACAGAGATTGGAGGGATGAAACTTCGAGTCAAGGCACGCCAAGTATTTGCCAATGATCATCAGAAGTTAGGGAGAGGCAATGAAGGATTCTTCCCGAGAGTCTCCAGAGGGAGCCTGGCACTGCTGACACATCAATTCCAGACTTCTAGCCACCAGAACTGTGAGAAAATAAATTTCTGTTGCTTTAAGTCATATACTTGTAGTATTTTGCTATAGCACCACTAGGATATTAATACACATACTATATACAGTAGTAGATAGTAGATTGGCCAGTGATATTCCAACTGGGTAAACATTTCTTTGACATGTTCTTACACAGATGGGCATTCACCATACCTTAATGACTTGCAATTTATAATTTTGCTTCTGTGACAGACCCATGATATGAACTTTGGAACAACAACAACAAACAAAAAGTACTGGGTGAAAGAACAGTATTGTTTCTCCTGAGAGACAATTAGAAATTGGTTTCAGACAGGCTGGAAGTAGAGAATGCAAATTTTCTGTTAAAAATCAGTGGAATAAAAGCATTTTATTTCAATCTCATCTTTTCGACCCCTGGCAAATGCCTAAAAGAACAAAAGAATAGTAGAGCTTTTCTGCCTCCGCTGTGGCGATGGTGCCAGTGAAAAAGCTTGTGGTGAAGGGGGGCAAAAAAAAGAAGCAGGTCCTGAAGTTTACTCTTGACTGTACCCATCCTGTAGAAGATGGAATCATGGATGCGGCCAATTTTGAGCAGTTTCTTCAGGAAAGAATCAAAGTGAATGGAAAAGCTGGGAATCTCGGAGGAGGTGTTGTAACAATCGAAAGAAGCAAAAGCAAGATCACTGTAACTTCCGAGGTGCCTTTTTCCAAAAGGTATTTGAAATATCTCACCAAAAAATATTTGAAGAAGAATAATCTCCGTGATTGGTTACGCGTAGTTGCTAACAGCAAAGAAAGTTACGAATTACGTTACTTCCAGATTAATCAAGATGAAGAAGAGGAGGAAGATGAGGATTGAAACTCAGTTATCTGGAGTATTTTGTATGAATTCTTAAATAAAATTTAGGAAACAAAATGGTGGCTTTCCTTGTATCTCTGCAGTGCGGATTGAACAGAAAACTGGAAATCATAGTAAAAGGGCTTCACTTGGGCTGCCACTCACTTACTTGTAATTAAACTTTTTTTCTGCTTGAAAATTTCAATTCTTTTGGTAGAAATACCAAAATGTGTAAGTCTCCTTCAAGGGAACTGACTACTGTTTGTCATTGAACAGGTGGATGAGGGCGTGGAGATGTGAGTTCAGTTAGTTACTATTTTACACAAAAAGGGGTGGGTCAGTTTCATGTGGTACTTTTCTCAAAGATTGAGGAATACAAATGTGGGAACTCCTGATTCACTGAAAGCAGATCCAGTGACTTGTTTCTGAGGTTCTTTTTTTGGGAAAGTGGCAGTGTCGATAAAATGCAGGCTTCTGGGGCATTTGTCTTCATTTTCTGATTACAAATTACTCTTGATGGACACAGTTATTACTATGTATGTTAATCCTTTTTCTTCCTGTAGAAATAAAATGTCCTTTTGCTTCGCATATTCTACTACACCTCTGGAAAGGGTCTGGAGAGCGACTGTAAAAGTCACAGGTGTTCAATTAAGGAAAGGTCTACAAAATACGAATTTGTAAATAAACATTGTTTCTACAAGTCCTTGCACCAAACTGTCACTTTGAACCCCACCAGAGGGAGCTGGAGATGAGGAATAGTGGAGCTTCCAAAGGTGGGTGTCGGTGAGGTTGCCTGGGGTCAGGCTCAGAATCCCAGAGTTCTGGAGTCTTACCCCGGGGGCAGGTGTGGAAGAGAGGGGCCTGGGAGACAGCTCAGGCTGAAGAGAAGTCTTGAGATGCCCAGGGAGTAGTCCCTTTCACACCATTTAGGCCACGGCTGGGCTTAAAAGTCATTCTACAAACACGTTAAGCAGGGCCAAACTGAAAGGGCTTCCCACGATATTGGGGGTTCTGCTGTACGTGTACAGGCTAGAGATCTGTGAAAGGTCATTAATGAGATCATAAAGATGTGATTGTTGCTGACAATATCAAGAGTGACTTTGAGAAGAGATCCTGATGCCTTATGGTGCCCTCTAAAATTTAAATTTTACAGGAATGTCTGCATTGATTTAAGGTTACGTTGTATCAAATTCATGTCTTTCAAGAGCTTGCCTAGGGTGCCTTTCCACACCTGAAATTCTTGTGATCTTGCTAGTTGCATAGCTGGAAATTAAATGTTTTGAGTCATACCTTGGCTCCAGTTTAACATTTGGTGCTCCTTGGGTTGAATTTAACATGTTGAGGCTTTGTAATTTCATTTGTGGTAAAGGCTCTAGCATTTTCTATTTCTATGCAAATTTCTTGAAGCAGAATTGTTTGCATGTTTCTCTGCCCTAGAGAAGGCATTGTTTCTTTCAAAGTTAACTGAGGCATCAGTTGCTCTTTGGTGCTGTCCATTACCATGATTATTAACTTTGTTAGCAAGTTTGTGACTTGGGTTTGCAAATTTTACTTGTTTGTTGCATTGATGTTCCCTTGTAGTAATTCTTAGTTTGGTTGTAAAAAAATTAGCCCTGGGCTGAAATTAGCATATAAGTTTTTTTTTTTAAACTATTTCCAGAATCTAAAACTTGTAATAAAATTGAAACTTTTTGGTTTTTCTATGCCTTTTGAACTCTTGTATTTTGACTTTTGATCACATTTTATATTAAAGTGGCTAACGCATGGCTACTATTATTGTACAAGGCTTTTTTTTTTTTAAAGGATTGGCATGCTAATCTGTTTAGCAACAATAAATTGGTTGTTTGTCCTCACTGATGAATTGCTGTACCAACAATGACCTTGGACTTCATTAAAAAAAAAAAAAAGAATAGTAGAAAATTCAAGATTTAATATAATAGAAAAAAAACCTTCAATATACAAATAGAATTATACTAGCCAAAAAATGTGAAATATTAACCTAAACAAGAGTGCATGATATTTATTTTCACAAACTTCCTCAGTCTCCAAGATATTTGTACATTTCCAAAAACAAATTAAGTATCTTATTCTGCAGAACCTCTACAAAATGACAGTTAAGACATCAAGAGTTATAGGAAGGCTCTGGGTACTGTGGAATATATCCTGTTGGGACCCAGATATTTGCGACAGAAAAGCAGATACCTGGCAAATAAAAAACAAATAAATAATAAAAATAAATAAAACCATCTGTACACTTTCTTTCCTAGCCTGAAAGTTACTTCACTGAGAGCTGAATAGAGGAGAGAAGGAAAAGCATTGCCATAGACTAAATGTTAGTGCCCCCATTCATATGTTAAAACTTAATTTACAGTGGGATGTCATTTGGAGGTGGGGCCTTTGGTTGGTGATCAGGTCATAAGGGCAGATCCCTCATGAATGAATGACACCAAACCTGCTGGCACCTGATCTTGAATTTCCCAGCCTCCAGAAGGGTGAGAAATAAGTTTCTGTTGTTTATAAGTCACACAGTCTACGGTAATTTGTTATAGCTGCCTGAATGGGCTAAGACAGGAATAGGGGAGGCAATCCATGATTTTATAAGTTGAGGGGTGCTCTGGATACTCTAGCTTTCAATATGATGGGCTCTCAATATTACACTTTCCTTTCTGCACTTTCTTCTGTACTTTTGAGGGATAAACATGCAAGCCACATATTTCAGACAACCTAGCTTTCTGAATTTCTCTTGGTTTCTGCCAATTGGAGGCACTAGATGGAATTTAGAAGGAAGAAAGAAGAAACAGAATATTACTTTGCTATTTCAGTTTCTTTCAGCACCTAGGAGCTGTGACAGTTGCAGGACCATAACGACAAAAGAAGGCATCTTGCTCATGGTCTTCTTGGCATGGAACCTCCATTCTAGGAGAAGAGCATGCAGGGGTGGAGGCAAAGAAAGGCAGACCAGCTCTACAATATACAAAAATTTATTGAATTAAATGCTCGTGAAATGGGTGAATTTTATAATATTTAACCTATATTTTATAAAGCCATTTTTTTAAAGGTGATTTTAGGCAGCAGTGAATGTCAGCAACTTTGAGAGTAATTTAGCAGCAATGGTAGAGTGGGCTCCTGGTTTTTGCTTAATAGCAAAATACATTTCTAACAGTAGCAGACACAGACAGAGAGCTTACCCCTCATACTGTCAGCAGCTCTGGGGCGAAAATGGTCACATGAGCTGTAGTCTAAGGCAGTGACAGTTTCTTGATCTATGAAGAACAACCCTCCTCTTCCCTTAACGCCTTTAGCCATTCCATCACTCTAGTCACCCGTGATCAGCTATAAATTTCCCCATCCTTAAATACTGAATGGTTTTCACATCTGCCAAATGTACGCTGAATACCAAAGAAGATTTTTCTGTCACCCAAGCAATTTGTTGAGCAAGAGTTTGGAGTCAACACCTCTGAATCCACGCCCCAGATAGTCCCAGTTACCATAGTTGTCAACATCTCTGGCAAGCAGCAAAAATAATTCAAAGATGGATCATACTTAGAAAGGAAATGATATGTGCTCTATGCGCAAAACATTTTTCTTTAAATCAGTAAACGGTCATTTCTGATAAAAAGATGGTTACAGTAAAACAAAGGAATGAAAGAAATGCTTCTCATTATTCTCACAGAATTTATAGATAATATCATCTTTATAAGTAATAAGTGAAATTTGAACAATGAGAAAAAAGTATTCCAAAGAGACTTTATAGGATGTCCAAAGAATATAGAATTGAGTTGCAAAATGTCACAATATGACAAAAAATGAAAAGCCAGTGTAGAGAATAATGCCCGTTATAGGTGGAAAAAGTTAGATGTTTATAAGTAGTTATGAGGGTGACTCAGAGAGAAAGAAAGAGAGGGAGGGAGGGAGGTGGAGCAGGGAGAGAGAAAGGGGAATGTAAACATGATCACAGAAGGAACGCTAGACTTTAAAAAGGTATATCTAACATGCATTATTGATATTTTTAAGAAGAACTAAGCAAATGAAAATATAGAAAGAGTCTAAAGTATAATTTTTTCAACATTTTTTCTGAAATAAAAACAAGTTGAATGTGTAGACTGAAGGGGCTCATAGATTTCCAAGAAATAATGAAACCTAACATTCATACCTACCATTCCAAATCAAAGCATATTCTGGTAAGGATGTTAAAATTCAGGTACAAAGAAAGAATCCTAGGAGTAGGAGGGGAAAAAATCATGCCCCCTACTAGTGTGAAATATCAAGATGGATTCGACATCTTCACAGTAATATTCATGCAAGGAGACAGTTTGATCAGTATCTAAAATATACTGAGAGGAAGAATATGTGATGCAAGAATTTTATAATCAGCCAAGTAATCCTTTGATTTTAGAGAAAACTTTTGAGTAAAAAGGAAAAGGGTGCACGAAGTTATGCCATTTATGAATAACAAGGTCTGAAACTCCTAGGGGACAAGGTTAGGCAGTGATAAAGAAAGAAAAGGGAGAAAATGGAGCTGAAATCAACTGATTAGGTGATGAGAACTAAAGGATATTTTTTATCCTTGACAGAGTAGACACCCATGCCAACCCACCCCCACTCCTGCCCAAATATGTTAAGATTAATTTTTATTTAATGAAAGTGACAGAAGCGTGAGATGGTCACATGATCAGAGCAAAGGTAGCAGGAATATTCAGCCAGCCTCCTTTGGGTTGCAGAGTCTGTTAATTTTGACTCTGTTCCCATGTGAGGACTCTTGTCAATACGCAAAGCTCATTTTTTCTAAGCTCAAAGCTTTTTCAGAATCAAGTCACCTAACACCATTCAGAAAGAACTTTAAGCAGCATCTATGTCCTTCCTGTGAAATATTTATGAACAACTTGGATTCTGACTTTCCTGTCAAACCCACCAAAGCCTAGTCTACATTCTCTTTTAAGGACATGATGGATGTTGGAAGTGGAAATCCTGTTTATCCCCAGCCCACATCTATCTTTCTATTTTTTTCTATTTCTATAGATGATAGATAGAGAATAGAGATACAGTTAATTTCTCACCAAGCTTATTAAAAAATCTATGTTCTTACAAGCTGTTACTTATATTATTTCATTTGATTTCCCCAATACTGTTAATAGTTGGCATCATAATTCCCATTTTACAGCATAGAAATTTCAATTCCATTAGGTTAAATCAATTTGTTCTAAATTACACAGAAATTCAGTTTTGTGTCTGGTATTAGAAGAATCTCTTTGTACTTCCCCACCACCCCTTACTGTAGTTGTAAAATTCACCTATTGGCAATCACATATGATAAATGATCATATGATTCCAGAGAATAAATTACAAGTGTTAAACTTAAAAATAATGGCTTGTTAGTTCCCTATCCCCACATCTTTAATGACAGAAATCACAGATCTTGTTCATGAGGATCACAGTTTTTGAAGTAAAATACTGGATTTTTATTTCTATTGCTATGACGGTGTTATTATAGTAATACCAAAACAAGAAAAAGACAATACACAAAAAGAAGACTACACACCAATTTCCATCATAAAATAAATGTAGAAATCCTTAGCAAAATATTAATAAATAGAATTAGCAATATATAAAAATAATTATACACCATTACCAATTGATATTCATTCTCAGCATGTAAAGCCAGTTCAATATTCAAGAATTATCAACGTAATTGACCCAATCCTAAAGAAAAAAAAATTGCATGGTCATATAATTCAATGCAGAAAAAGGGTTTGACAAATTTCACAACCATTCATGTTGTAAAAACAACAAACAACAAAAAGCTCTCAGAAAAATAGGAATAGAGAATAACTTCTTCCACTTGATAAACAGCATCTATGGAAATCAAAAACAAAAAGAAAACCAAAACCAAAAATCCCAAAGTTAACATTATACTTAATGATGAAAGACTGAATTATTTCCCTCCTCAAGATCAGGAACAAGGCAAGGATATTCACTCTCACCACACTCATTTAACATAGTATGAGGTGTTCTAGCAAGTTCAGTAAGGCAAGAAAAATAATTAAAAGACAGATATGTAGGTAAGAAAGAAATAAACTTGTCTCTATTTGCAGATGATATGATTGTATACAAACTGAAGTCTAGGAATACACATATACTCAAAAAAATACCCTTTTAGAATTAATAAGTTAAGCAAGGATACAGGATATAAAACAAACATAAAATATTAATTGTAAACCTATTTGCTAGGAATTAACTATGGGCAGTGAGATTTTTATAATCACTCAAAAATGAAATATAGAAATATATCCAAATAATCAAGTATTTACAAGACTTGTCATCAAAAGACTATAAAATGCTCATGAAAAAAATCAAAGAGGTTCTAAATAAATGGAAGACATTCAGTGTTTATAGATTGGAAGCTTCAGCTTGGTAACCGTTAGTTTTGCAAGGGCCATCATGACAAAATATCAAAGGCTGGGTAGCATAAATGAAATAAATATATTTTCTCACAATCCTGGAGGCTTATTAAAGTCAACGATCAAGATGTCAGCAGGGTTTTATTTTGCCTAAGGCTTCTCTTCTCTGCTCCTAAATGGCCATCTCTTCTCTGTACCTTCAGAGTCTTCCTCTATGTGTGTCTGTCCTAATTGCAAATCAGGTTAGATTAGAGCCCATCTTAATTACCTCATTTTAATTTAAATACCTCTTTAAAGACCATATCCCAAATATAGTCACATTATCATATTGTTAAGTCTGGGGTGTTAAGACTTCTACACATAAATTTTGGGGAGAGTCAATTTAGCTCATAACAGTAAGGATTTCAATTATGCCAAAATTGATATATAATTTTAAAACTATTCTCATCAAGACATCAGCAAGAATTTTTGTATAGACCAGATTATTTAAAAATATATATGGAAAAGAACAAAGGAACTAGAAGAACAAAAAGAATTTGGAAAATGAAGAATATAGTAGAAGAAGCCAGTCTACCCAATTTTAAGCCTTATTTTTTTCTTTATCTTTTTTTATTACTGCTTTATTTATTTATTTTGGAGTATAGTCACTTTACAATATTTTGTTAGTTTCTACTGTACAGCAAAGTGAATCAGCTATACGTATACATATATCCTCTCTTTTTTGGATTTCCTTCCCATTTAGGTCACCACAGAGCACTGAGTAGAGCTCCCTGTGCTATACAGTAGGTTCTCATTAGTTATCCATTTTATACGTAGTATCAATAGTGTATATATGTCAATTCCAATCTCCCAATTCATCCTTATACTATCTTTAGTAATCAAGACTGTGTGGTGTGAGTGGAGGAATAGACACATAGGGCAATAAAGAGAACAGAAAATTCAGAAATAAACTCACAAATATGCCCAAATGATTTTTGACAAAAGTGAAAGGAAGAATTCAATGGAGAAAAGATAGCCTTTTAAACCAATGGTACTAGAGCAATCTGATAGGTTAAAAAAAACGGGGCCTTGACTGGGCTTCCCTGGTGGCGCAGTGGTTGAGAGTCCGCCTGCTGATGCAGGGGACAAGGGTTCGTGTTCCGGTCCGGGAAGATCCCACTTGCCGCGGAGCGGCTGAGCCCGTGCGCCATGGCTGCTGAGCCTGAGCGTCCGGAGCCTGTGCTCCGCAACGGGAGAGGCCACAACAGTGAGAGGCCTGCACACCGTAAAAAAAAAAAAAACAAAAAAACTGGGCCTTGACTTGTCACACATCTTACATAAAAATTAATATTCTGGTTGTGATATTGTACTATAATCTAAGATGTCGCCATTGAGAGAAACTGGGAAATGAGTACATGAGACCCCTCTGCAGTATTTCTTATTACTGCTAATGAACCTACAATTACTTCAAAATGAAACTTTTTAAAACATTTAAATAAAACATTTAAATCCTAAATAAGACCAATAGTCTGAATGTTGATTCATAGTAAAGCCTTTGTCAGTTTGGTGCTTGTGCTATCAACAGCAAGGCAGACTGCTATGATCAGGTGAAAAAAAGAGATTACTGTGTGTAGCCTCTCATCCTATAATACCCCACTTGAGTACAGACCTAAATAGAAGACAGTCCTATTTACCAATCAGCTGGGGGAACACATACTGTCTATATATATGTATATATTTCATTTTTAGGAGATTAAAGAAATTCCTAAGCTTAAAATAACACTATAGTGCTTAGGACTCAGAAATGTTATCTGCTAACTTCACAGTTTATGAAGATCTTTCATTATGAGCTTAAGGGAAGAAAAGAAACTAATACGTAAATTAAGCAAAAGAAAGTTATAATAAAAGAAAAACAAAGAGAAAACCCAACAGAGAAGGCAATAAAATTCCAGTGGAGATCATTACAGGTACTTTTAAGAAATAAAGGTAGTAGAACATAATGATAAGCATGATTTAGAACTGAAAAATATTGAGAATAAAAGCAGTACATGCAATTTTTAAATGGCCAATATAACCTCCAAAAATGACAGAAACTGAGGATGGAAATTATTTTCCAAATATAATTTTAAATGATTTTTTACCAACTGAGGAAATTCTTTCAGCCTAACATTCTCCCTCAAGGGGCATTTGGATTTGAACTCCTAAAGATGGGAAGATAATTGGTATTTTATTGCTCAATATGTTTGCAACCATAATGATGAAAATATTGTTTATTTACTTTCAATTCTGAGTCGATCTTCAGGCCACGGAAAGAAGATGCTATGTTTAAGGATGGAATGAAAATCCAAGAGCTATGATAAAAATGTAACTTACACAAAGCAGATTGTGAAGAAAATTGGGTAGAGAAACAAGGGTATTAAAATTGTCATATAAAGTATGAAAACTGAATTAAAGGACTATAGAAAAATGATTGAGTTTAATTACATTGTTTATACTAAAGATAATTGACAGAAAAACCAAAACAATAACATAATTGACTAAAACAGTTGGAGAAGAGGACCTGAGTGAGTTAAATATTTATATTTGATATTGGGGGAATAATAAATGTTATCTGATATTAATAAATTCAGAAAATATATATTGTTTGAGAAGGGAAATAACCAAAATATAAGCAATTGTGAAGAACTTGTCTGGAGAGTAGACTTAGAAGTGAAGAAGTGATCTGACTCTGTTGATATTTAATATAAAACATTCTTTAACATGTGATTTTTTTAATGAGCATATATTACTTGATAAAACCAAATACTTTAAAACTACAACCCTACTTACTTATAGGTGATAGTGATTTATATGATAGGAAGGTGCTTATTGTTGAATTGATATGAAAAATTTAGAATAGAAGCAATTACCAAACTAGAATCATGCATGTAAACATTTTTTCTAGCATTTTTTATGTGTTAAAATGTGTTATTTTTCTTTGCTTTATACTGTTGAATTTGAAATATCACCCACCCAAGGCTCTTTGTTTCTCCCTAGTTACTTGGCTAGCGGCTGCTTCTATTTGCAAGGACATATCATGTGAATTACAAGGAAGTAAAATAATTGGCCTTCAACTAGACTAAATTTTCACCAAGTGGATTATTGTGCCCTGATAATGCCCACAGTCTAAATGACAACACTCAAAACTCAAATGTGTTCTTAATTTAATTAATTATAATTTCCAAGTTAGGAAAATTGTGTTTTGTATAAAATATTATTTCATTAAATTAGCCACAATAAAAAATAAGAATCACCTTTCATTGGGAATATACGAGTAAGTTTCAAATAATTTTATCATGGAAAGTATTATAATAATCATTTCTAATATTTACAGTTAAGAATCTTAAAATCCTTCTGGCTTTACTTTCAAGAAAAGTCATCAGCAACATTTAAAAATGTATGCTTATGAAATAAATCATCCAATTACTCTATTTCTATGTTTAAATTCCCCAGTTCTTCTGGCAATAGAATATAAGTCACTGAAGCTTTGTTTCCAGTGGAAAGTGGCTGGTACCTCCAATCCTACCCCAGAAACCCACATTTATATAATCTGCAATAATTATCCAGGTATTTTTAGATCACTTCCATGGCTTTAATATTTACTTGTCATGTTACTTATTTTCACAGCTAGGCATCACATCACCCATCTTTACAAATAAATTTATTACAAATTAAAGGATATAATCCTTCTTCTCTGACTACTTTTCTACAATTTCTTTTTCCCAGCAACAAATATAATTAAAAATAATAATTGATCATTTGTTTTAACTTGTCAGTAGAACTTACCATTTCCTGGTAAGGACATCTTTGTTAAAATTGGATGATTTTTAAATGTGTCAAAATGATCAAGATAATAAAGGTCTTGAAATATTTGCCTTTTTGAATTTAGAAATGTAAGCTATGACAGAATACAATTTCTTTCTGTAAAACACATACAAACATGAATAACACATTTCAAATAGTTAACTGTTATTTCACAAGGATCATAAAAATTAAATAATTAGACGAGGAACTCTGTTCCATTATTCAACAGGACAATTAGTTCTATCAACATTTATAAGTTTTAAATATAGATTTATAATGCAAATATATTTATAATGTATTTTTATTTTTTATAGTGTATTTTTAAAATCTTCAATTAAAATCAGTAATCAAAAGAATTTAACATTAATGATAATAAAGCATTTATTATAATGTTTCCTTTATTCTTCAGTTATACTATTTCAATACTTTAAATACATGTTCAATTTTATTACCATATTTATGAATTAAAAATCTTAGTTTTGCTTAATGTCCTCCACTAGCAAGAAAACAAAAATTGAATGATACATTTCCATTTACTTATAACTTGAATTCTTTATAAATAATTTTATTTATCAAATATAAATAACTATGATTATAAATATAAGGTTTCAAAAAATGAGAAAAACGAAGATACAGTTCATGAATTTGTGCTAATGACAGTTAATTATGCTTAAAATTTATTGTCAATTTGAACAAAAACCTATCACAAAAACAAAGTAGGACATTATATAATGATAAAAGGTCAAATCACTAGGAAGATATAACAATTACAAATATATATTCATGCAACATCAGAGCACCTAAATATATAAAACAAACACTGACAGAATTGACTAGAAAAGTAGACAGAAGTGCAATAATAGTAGATGATTTCAACGTCTCACTTTTCAGGATGGAGAGACAGTTACCTTATAGGGAACAATTTTTATGAGTTTTTCTTCTCTCCTTCCCTTATTTATTTTTGCAAATATAAAAAAAAAAGCACAAACTGTGAAATAATAAAGAAAAGAAACAGAGATGAAAGAGAGAGAAAGGGGTGGAAGGAAGGATGGAAAGAAGGAAGGAAGGAAGGGAGGGTTTCTTACACAAAAGGTGACATACTATACACAGTTTTCTGCAACTTCCTTTTATCACTTAACAATTTATACTCCAAAATATACAATATATAATCCATTTAATCCATTTTGTAGAGATCTTCCCAACTGCTTTGCACAAGTACATAGTAATCCACTGTGTAGATATATTGCAGTTTATATAACTGTTGGATTTTGGTGTTAGAATTTTGGATTTTGGGGGTGATTTCAATTTTGTTACTAGTACCAATAATGTTACATTGAAGAACATTTGATACATGTCATTTCAAACTAATGTCAGTGTACTTTTGGATCTTTGGAACAGATTCCTGGAAGAGGGATTGATAGATCAAAGGCCAAATACAGCTATGATTTTGTTAGATATTGATAAAATCTTCTCCATGGATGTTGTCCCATTTTACATTTTGAAAAACAAAATATTAGACTGCTTTTTCCTCCTTAGCCTCACCAACAGAGTGTTATCAAACTTTTCATATATTTCAAATCTTACAGGTGACTAATGGTTTTGGTTTTAATTAGCATTTTTCTCATTATAAAGATTATAATATGAAATATATTTTCTAACAAACATTGTTCCATTGAAAATATGAAATCTACATTTGGATCTGAGTAGCCCAGGGACATATCCTGGGTTAATGACATAAGTGGCTATTTAGTTGTAATTAATTAGGTTAATCTGAAACCATCCATTTTACTCAGGACTGCAGTTTAAAGAGATAGGAGAAAGAAAGGCAGAACAGAAGAAAGGGAAGGAAAGATGGAAGGAAGGAAGGAAGGAAGGAAGGAAGGGAGAGAGGGAGGAAAGGAGGGAGGGAGGGAGGGAGGGAGGGGTGAATTAAGCTAGGTCTGAATTAAGACAAAAAAATATATGAATAAATGGGAAAGAACTGCTTAAATCAATGTAATTACCCTTGTTTGCTTGAAATCTGTGTTATAGTTTGAAGTCTGTGCCATACCTACCTTGTTAAAAAAACACTAAATTTACCTATTTTGCTCATATTCATGTTTCTCATAAACTCTGACCAGAAATTACAAATTTTAAAGTTTTACCGCATTTCAGCAGTAAACTACGTGCATAACCTCAGAAATGGATTGATGTCTCTTGTTAATACATATTTTGTTCATCATATGCTGGGTAGGAGCTACATATTAGTATATATGCTCAAATTTTTATTGCATTTAACACACCAGAAGGGACATTATACAACTAATAAGAAGTGAAGTCCATGTTAAGTTATTTGATCAAATATGTTTCATGAAAACTGCCTAAGAACATCAAAACAATTAGTCAAACCCAAAATTCAATCTGAGTTAGCATTCATATTCAAAGATTTGAATTCAAAAGTAAGTTCAGAGACCAAATATTATATTTTGATTTGTTCTGAAGTGGCCATCCGCCCATATGAAAAAGATACTGCAACAGTTTGGCAGGCAGTTTAAAGAGCCAAAATAACTACTCTGTGCAGGTCAGGTTCACAGGCATCTGGGTGTTGACTTGGAAAGCACAAAAAGTAATAATCACAGCATGTGGTACTTTACCGAGTAGCCAGCCAAAAGTGTCTGTCTAAATAGGCAAAAATTTTAGCTGTCATAAGAATCCTTTGAGGAAACTTTATAAATACCTATCAAATTTCAAATATCAGTGGCCAACATTTTTAAAAACACAATAAAGATCTAATAAAATGTTATAGAAAAGTTATAATAATCCTGAGGTACCCATAATTTATATCCTGGCACATTTAAAAATGTTCCTTTTGTTTAAAAATGGGCTTCAAAGATATCAATAGTTTTATTTGTATATTTTATAAATATTTGTGTGTTAGTCAATAGTCTGATTTTTAATTGTTTAAAGCAAATCCAATGCCACAAAGAGCTACTTTAGTCATGCCTTGCAGGAGTTCAAGGGGAATACCCTCTATCTTCACCCCTCTGCCCCTCCCCTACCTTCAAGTCTTCTCCTCACAGGTCTCTGCCTGGGAACTGTGGACCTTTGCTGCTCCTTTTCTTGGAAGAGTGGCTGTTGAAAGGAGTTAAATATGGCTCTTGGGTAGTAAGTAAGTCTGGGTTGGAGGGCCATGAAGAAGGGTCAGCAAGAGGACAATCTCCCTTGGTGTCCGGAACTTGTAGAATAGCCTGCAATAGAGTGGACCACCAGCTGAGCTCCTTGAAGTGAGAGCTACAGGCTGGCAGGGAGAAGGGTGACCCCAGTGTCAACCAAGAAAAGTTAGATATGGCTGCACTTCAGAGAGCTCACCAACCAGGTGATGGTCACCAATAACAGCAGGAGGATGTTCCCAGTGCTGAAATTGAGTATGTCTGGCCTGGACCCGAACACCATGTGTTGTTTTATCTTGGATTTTGTGATGGAGAGCAACCACTTCTGGAAGTGTGTGAACAGAGAGTGGGTGCCTGGGGGGTCAGTCCAATTCATATGTGCATATTGAACTCCTTACATAAATAAAAACTCTAAATTCATATAGTATGAGTTGAGGGTCTACAGGGGATGACTACCAGCCACGGCATTCTCAAGACTCGATGCATATCTGTCAAGGCTTACCAGAAAGAGATTACAGCTCTTAAAACTAAATAAAACTGATTTGCAAGGGCTTGCTGTGATGCAAAAAGAAGCAGGGATCACAAAGATAAGATGGAAGAACCCAGAGACAAACAGCAACCTGGGTATTACTAATGGAAGTAGCTTATCCCTGGACTCAGTTCCTTCTACCTGCTGTCAACCCCCATCCTCAGTTTGGAGGTCCTGTCTCACTTTTCTCCACCCATGGCTGTGAAAAATGCTCTATACTGAGGAACCACAGTTCACACATCCCTGTCCCTGTCCTCAAAGCTGTGCCTAGGACTCCTCCCCACTTGGACAAGCTCATACTTAGCCCATACACTCATTGGAAAAATTCTCCAACCTATTCTGACAATTCATTTGCAAGTTGTCCATGATCTGATCCCATGAACTTAGCCCAGCCTCAGCATGTGTGTACATACTATCATGTTACTTCTGAGCACAACAGGACTGCATCAGTACCCCAACCTGTGGTCAGCTAGCAGAGCACCTTCACACCAGGGTCTCAGACAGCATAGCTACCTAATGGGCTGGGAGTCCAGACCTTCCCAGTGAACACTATCTTACCCAAATAATCTCAGGTCCCTTCTCCTCAGGATTCTCACTCTATAAGAACCATGTCGTGGCCACAGATATTCCTGACAGCCAATATCACACCTTGGCCTCATAACCTCATGGATATCCCTGTCACCACCTTCCATGTAAACCAAAGCCTTTTCTTAAAATATACACTATTTTTTTTTATGTCTACCAGTTTTACTCAGGATTTGATCTAGGTACAAAATGACAGTCTCATAGGTCAAGAAAGAAAACAAATCTTATTAACTTCACTTTAAAATATGAAAAGGAATATATGTCCTGTTGTTCATCGAAAAAATAACCCCACCCATCATCTGCAACACAAGTGTAGTCCTATGTTGTGTTTATATGCTACAGATGAATTTAAGTATGGAAACAAAACTCAGTTGGACTGTTAAATCACCATTACTTGATCATAATAAAATTTTGTTTCCTAAGATCCAGAAACTTATTTTTTTGTGTCTCTTACAGAATATAGAAGATTTGACACACTAGAATTAATAAACTCAACTCGTCTTATTTAGTGAAATAAAAAGCATACTTTCAATTGCATTCCTTGTTTCTTCAGAGTAGTTTTCAGGTCCCTTTTGTGACAGCTATCATACTTATAGTTAAGCTGTTAGGGACAAAATAATAAATTCATAGTTGAGGACAACAGACTTTAACTGCAATGGAAATTTCACTGTTCTGCCCAATAGAATGTGTTTATTTTGAGCATATGTAATTGCCTCTTGTATTGTTAAACATACAATGGCAATATTTTTCTTCTGAAAAAAATAGCCAAAGACAATGAGCAAAACATTTTCTGCAAAATAAAGGCAATATGCAAAAAAAAAAAAAAAAAAGAAACAACAACAGCAAAAAACTAAATACAGTTCTAAAAAGATCTAGTGAGAGGATTCAGTACTAGAAATTAGTGACAAACATAATCCACTAAAATTTTCAAAATTTACATAGCTTAAATTCTCGTCTTTTGCTAACTTACTGTGCATCTAGAAATATTTATTTTGGAAAATATTGAGCAAACTTCTTTTGCCCAGAATGAAAAACTTTAAAGTTTAAGATGGATTACACAAAAGAACACATGCTTTCCTTTCCAAAGGAGAGTGATTTTTTTTTTTTTTTTTTTTTTGGCGGTACGCAGGCCTCTCACTGTTGCAGCTTCTCCCGTTGTGGAGCACAGGCTCTGGACACGCAGGCTCAGCGGCCATGGCTCATGGGCCTAGCCACTCCGCGGCATGTGGGATCTTCCCGGACCGTGGCACGAACCCGTGTTCCCTGCATCGGCAGGCGGACTCTCAACCACTGTGCCACCAGGGAAGCCCTAAAGGAAAGTGATCTTAAGAGCTTATAATTACTTAGTAAAGGTTTTCTGAAGATCAATGCTTTTTAAATGCCCCTTTTTTGGTAATCTCTAAATTAATTGGAAGCATGTAAAATTGTTCTAAATTAATGATAAAAAATCAACTTCATATTTTTTAACTGGCTCTTTAAGTTTTATATTAACAAATTGTAGTTCATGATATACCTTAAAATATTGTGATAAAGTATCCAGATTAAGTTCATCCAAAGAAGAGGTAATGCATTTCTACATTTGTTTGTGATAATTGGAGCAAAGACTGTATTAAACTAAATAATGATACTTTGACAGTGTAAAGATGCAAATGTACATGAAAGTAATATTTTTCCAATGGTGAGAAGATGTATTTTATACTAGACCTGACTTAAGTCTTTTGCACAGGATATTTTTTTGTCTGGAAATGGCTTTCCCCACGTAATCGCCTGGCTTACTCCTTCAATTTCATTCCTCACAGAGGCCACACCTGACCACTCCACATCAACTGCCCCAATGTACTATGAAAACTCTTGGTCTGTTAGATTTTTTTCATAACACGAATTTTTATCTACTATGTTTATTCTTTTATTTTCCAAATATTTTATTGATTGCCCCCCTTGCCCCTGTCAGAATTCAAGTTCCTCAAGTGTAAGAACTCAAGTTTTTCTTGCTAGTTGATCAGTCCCCAAGACCTAGAATCATTTTTGGAAAATAGGAGCCCAGTACACATGTGTCAAAAAAACACTCAATGACCTAGGAGGAATTTCAGGAAAACTTTTGTTGTCATAATCACATAAAAATACATAATGTCTATAAAACAGCAATAACTAATTAGATGGGAAGAACAGGCTGGAATGAGAAAGGAATAATGAGGCAAAAATGGGTTTAGGTGAGATTAAAAAATACTGCTAGGAAAGCAAAAAACAAAATCTAAAAATTACAGCCACACTAGAGGCCCTAAGACAACAAGAAACATTAATATGATTATAAATGTCACAGCAATAATCCTTTTTTTGGTTAAATTCCTGTATCAAAAGCAAAAGTATAAAGTCTGAGTTTTAAAGATGCAATAACTACATGTACACAGAGAGAAACAAATTACCCAAATGTTTGATAAAAATGAAAAAAAAATTATATACAAAAACTATTTAAAAAGTGATGAAGAATGAAAGAAATGTCAATTGACATTTACAAATATACCAGTCTAAATTAGGGATATGATTAGTCTGAAACCATTGAGTGTTAGAAAAAAATGATAAGAAGGTAAAAAAGAAGTTAATAAGAAATCAATGATAGTATGAAAAAGGAAAAAATTTCAACATAACAAGAAGATAATAGAAAAAGGAAATTGAGGTCATTTAACTACTAAACTGTAGACTGTTCTTTCTATGTAACTATGTTCTCACTCTATCCACTTTCTGTCTCCTATTTTTCCAACATACTTTGGACATTTTAAAATAAATTGCAACACACTTGAAAACAGATAAATTATAAGGGTTTACATCACATTTTCTTACCACAATGTTATAAAACTAGTAATTATAACAAAATGTGATAAAATATTTTGAAGTTAAAACACACATTTCTGAAAGTTTGTGTAAATAGGAAAATAAAAGCTGAGTTTTTAGATTTCTTATAAATATCAAAGTAAATTATGTACCTCAAAACTCAAGCACAAGGGAGGAGTCAAGATGGCGGTGTGGGAACACACAGAGTTAGCTTCTCCCCACAACTAGGGTGCCTGTCAGCCACTGGTAGGGGACTCTGACCCCCAAGGAGACAGGAGGAACCTCAGAGTGAACGAGTAGGATGTAGGCAGACTGATGGGGGAGAAGTGTAGCCCAGACAGCATTGGTGTCCCTTGTGCTGGGGAGCTTGCTGAGTTCCCAAGCCAATTCCCCCTCCCCTCAAAGCCCCATCCAGGCTGCCTGGGTCCTGGGGACATAGGAGGGAGGCTGGGGAGATCAGGAGTGGCAGAAAGGAGGGGCCATCCACGAGGATCAGGAGAGGAGCAGAGGGTGATTACCCTACTCACTTGGGCACAGGGAGCCTGCTGAGCTCCCAGGCTGGTCCCCTGCCCTCCAAGGCCCCCTTTTCCCCCTACCATATTGGTCCTGGGGACATAGGAGAGAGGCCTGGGAGATCAGAGAGGCAGGCAGGAGGGACCCTCCCAGACCCCAGACCAGAGGAGCAGGAGAGGAGAGGAGGGCATTTGCTCTGCCCCTGCTGGGCTCCCAGGTGAGGTCCCCTACCCTCTGAGACCAGGGATGGGTGGCACGCCTGGGTTCCTACTGTTCCTTGAGTATAAGCCCCATCCCCCACAGCCCTCAGGACATTTTCCAGCCTTGTGGGTCCTGAGCATCGGCCCCATACACCACCCAAACCTCACCCTTGCTTAGGTCTCGCTCTCCACAGTCAAGGCCTTCCCTCCCTCACCTTTTTTTTTCCTTTTCCCTCCTCCTCTTTTTTACTATAGGGTACTGATGTACACTCCAGTTGTTGATTCATATATCTTTTTATTTTTACATTCTTTCTAATAAGTCTGTTAGTTTCCTAGTCTAATTTTATTTTTACTTTGTTACTGTTCTTTTTTTTTCTCTTTTTTTTGCTGCCCCACATGGCTTGTGGGATCTTGATTCATGACCTCGGGGTCGGGCGGAAGCTCTTGCAATGGGAGCTCTGAGTCTGAACCACTGGACTAACAGAGAACCTCAGACTCCAGGGAATATTCTTCAGAGTGAGGTCTCCCAGAGGTTCCTCATCTCAGCACAAAGACCATCTCTACTCAATAGTCTACAAACTCTAGTGTTGGAAGCCTCGGGCCAAACAACCAGTAAAACAGGAACACAACCTACTCATTAAAAAAAAAAAAAAATGAGATGGCAAAAAAATATGTCACAGTTGAAGGAGCAAGGTAAAAACCTACAAGACCAAGTAAATGAAAAGGAAATAGGCAATCTACCTGAAAAAGAATTCAGAGTAATGATAGCAAAGATGATTCAGAATCTCAGAAATAGAATGGAAGCACGGATTGAGAAAATACAAGAAGTGTTTAACAAAGACCTAGAAGAACTAAAGAACAAACAGAGATGAACAACACAATAACTGAAATGAAAAATACACTAGAAGGAATCAGTAAAAGAATAGCGGAAGCAGAAGAACGAATAAGTGAGCTGGAAGGCAAAATGGTGGAAATAACTGCTGAGGAGAAAAATAAAGAAAAAAAGAATGAAAAGAATTGAAGACAATCTCAGAGGCCACTGGGACAATACTAAATGCACCAACATTCAAATTATAGGCGTCCCAGAAGAAGAGAAAAACAAATGGTCTGAGAAAATATTTGAAGAGATTATAGTGGAAAACTTCCTTAACATGGGAAAGGAAAGAGTCACCCAAATCCGGGAAGCACAGAGAGTCCCAATACAGGATAAAACCTAGGAAAAATACACCAGTACACATATTCATCAAATTAACAAAAATTAAATGCAAAGAAAAATATTAAAAACAGCAAGAGAAAAACAAAAATATAATATACAAAGAAATTCCCGTAAGGGTATCAGCTGATTTTTCAGTGGAAACCCTGCAAGCTAGAAGGGAGTGGCAGGATATACTTAAAGTGATGAAAGAAAAAAACCTACAACCAAGATTACTGTACCCAGCAAGGATTTAATTCAGGTTTGATGGAGAAGTCAAAAACTTTTCAGACAAACCAAAGCTAAGAGAATTCAGCACCATGAAAACAGTTTACAACAAATGCTAAAGAAACTTCCCTAAGCAGGAAACACAAAGAGAAGAAAAAGACCCACAAAAACAAACCGAAAACAATTAAGAAAATGGTAATAGGAACATACATATCGATAATAACCTTGAAAGTAAATAAACTAAATGCCGCAACCAAATGACACAGACTGGCTGAATGGATACAAAAAAAGACCCATATATATGCTGTCTACAAGAGACCTAATTCAGTCCTAGGGACACATACAGACTGAAAGTGAAGGGATGGAAATAGATATTCCATGTAAATGGAAATCAAAAGAAAGCTGGAGTAGCAATACTTGTATCAGATAAAATAGACTTTAAAATAAAGACTTTTACAAGAGATAAGGAGGGACATTACATAATAATCAAAGGATCAGTCCAAAAAGAAGATATAACAATTATAAATGTTTATGCACCCAACATAGGAGCACTTCAATACATAAGGCAAATGCTAACAACCATGAAAGGAAAAATCGACAGTAACAAAAGAATAGTAGGGAACTTTAACACCTCACTTACACCAATGGACAGATTATCCAGACAGAAAATTAATAAGGAAACACAAACTTTAAATGACATCATAGACCACATAGATCTAATTGATATTTATAGAACATTCCACCCAAGAGTGATGGAATACACTTTATTCTCAAGTACTCATGGAACATTCTCCAGGATAGATCACATCTTGGGTCACAAATCAAGCCTCGGTAAATTTAAGAAAATTGAAACCTATTAAGCCTTTTTTCTGACCACAACACTATGAGATTGGAAATCAATTACAGGAAAAAACCTGTAAAAAACACAAAAAAACATGGAAGTTAAACAGTGCTCTCCTAAATAACCAAGAGATCACTGAAGAAATCAAAGAAGAAATAAAAAATACATAGAAACAAATGACAATGAACACACAATGACCCAAAACCTATGCATCACAGCAAAAGCAGTTCTAAGAGGGAAGTTTACAGCAATTCAATCTCACCTCAAGAAACAAGAAAAATCTCACATAAACAATCTAATGTTACTTTTAAGACAACTAAAGAAAGAAGAGCAAAGAAAACCCAAAGTCAGAGGAAGGAAAGAAATCATAAAGATCAGAGCAGAAATAAATGAAATAGAAATGAAGAAAACAATAGCAAAGATCAATAAAACTAAAAGCTGGTTCTTTGAGAAGATAAGCAAAATTGATAAACCCTTAGACATCAAGAAAAAGAAGGAGAGGACACAAATCAATAAAATTAGAAATGAAAAAGGAGAAATCACAACAGACACTGCAGAAATACAAAGGATTATAAGAGACTACTACAAACAACCATATGCCAATAAAATGGACAACCATGAAGAAATGGACAAATTCTTTGAAAGGTACAATTTTCCAAGACTGAACCAGGAAGAATTAGAAAATATGAACAGACCTATCACAAGTAATGAAATGGAAACCATAATTAAAAGTCTTCCAACAAAAAAATGTCCAGGACAAGATGGCTTCTCACGCGAATTCTATCAAACATTTAGAGAAGAGCACATTTAGAGAAGAGCAAACACCAATCCTTCTCAAACTCTTCTAAAAAATTGCTGAGGGAGAAACACTCCCAAATTCATTATACAAAGCCACCAACACCCTGATACCAAAACCAGAAAAAGGTATCACAAAAAATGAAAACTACAGGCCAATATCACTGATGAACAGAGATGTAAAAATCCTGAACAAAACACTAGCAAACAGAATCCAACAGCACATTAAAAGGATCACACACCATGATCAAGTGGAATTTATCCCAGGGATGCAAGGATTCTTCAATATATGCAAATCAATCAATGTGATACACCACATTAACAATTTAAGGAATAAAAACAATATGATCATCTCAGTAGATGCAGAAAAAACTTCTGACAAAATTCAACACCAATTTATTATAAAAACCCTCAAGAAAGTGGGCATAGAGGGAACCTACCTCAACATAATAAAGTCCATATATGACAAACCCACAGCAAGCATCATACTCAATGGTGAAAAACTGAAAGCATTTCCACTAGGATCAAGAACAAGAGAAGGATGTCCACTCTCGCCACTCTTATTCAACATAGTTTTGGAAGTCTTAGCCATGGCAATCAGAGAAAAAAAAGAAATAAAAGGAATACAAATTGGAAAAATAAGGATTAAAACCATCACTATTTGCTGATGACATGATGCTATACATAGAAAATCCTAAAGATACCACCAGGAAACTACTAGAACTAATCAATGAGTTTGATAAAGTTGCAGGATACAAAATTAATGCACAGAAATCTCTGGCATTCCTACACACCACCAACAAAAAATCAGAAAGAGAAATTAAGGAAACACTCCCATTTACCATTGCAGCAAAAAGAATAAAATACCTAGGAATAAACCTGCCTAAGGAGGCAAAAGACTTGTACTCAGAAAACTATAAAACACTGATGAAAGAAACCAAAGATGACAAAAAACAGATGGAGAAATATACCATGTTCTTGGATTGGAAGAATCAATATTGTGAAAATGACTATATAGCCTAAAGCAATCTACAGATTCAGTGTAATCCCTATCAAACTACCAATGGCATTCTTCACAGAAATGGAACAAAAAATCTTACAATTCATATGGAAACACAAAAGATCCTGAATAGCCAAAGCAATCTTGAGAAAAAAAAATGGAGTTGGAGGAATTAGCCTCCCCGACTTCAAACTATACCACAAAGCTACAGTAATCAAGACAGCAAGGTACTGGAACAAAAACAAATATAGATCAATGGTACAGGACAGAATGACCAGAGATAAATCCATGCACATATGGACACCTGTTTTATGACAAAGGAGGCAAGAACATACAATGGAGAAAAGACACCCTCTTCAAAAAGTGGTGCTGGGAAAACTGGAGAACTACATGTAAAAGAATGAAATTAGAACACTACCTAACACCATACACAAAAATAAACTCCAAATGGATTAATGACTTAAATGTAAGACCAGACACTATAAAACTTTTGGAGGAAAACATAGGAAAAACACTCTGACGTAAACCACAGGAAGAACTTTTTTGACCCACCTCCTAGAGTAACAGAAATAAAAACAAAAATAAACAAATGGGACTTAATTAAACTTAAAAGCTTTTGCACAACAAAGGAAACCATAAACAAGACAAAAAGACAACCCTCTGAATGGGAGAAAATATTTGCAAATAAAACAACAGACAAAGGATTAATCTCCAAAATATACAAATAGCTCATGCAGCTCCATATCAAACAAACAAACAATTCAGTTAAAAAGTGGGCAGAAGACCTAAATAGACATTTCACCAAGGAAGACATACAGTTGGCCAAAAGGCACATGAAAAGATGCTCAACATCACTAATTATTAGAGAAATGCAAATCAAAACTACAATGAGGTATCACCTCACGCCAGTCAGAATGGCCATTATCAAAAAATCTAGAAACAATAAATGCTGGAAAGGGTGTGGTGAAAAGGGAGCCCTCCTGCACTGTTGGTGGGAATGTAAATTGATCCAACCACTATGGAAAACAGTATGGAGGGTCCTTAAAGAACTAAAAAAAGAACTACCATATGACCTAGCAACCCCACTACTGGGCATATACTCTGAGAGAACCATAATTCAAAAAGAGACATGCACCCCAATGTTCATTGCAGCACTATTTACAATAACCAGGACATGGAACCAACCTAAGTGTCCATCGACAGAGGAATGGATAAAGAAGATGTGGCACATATATACAATGGAATATTACTCAGCCATAAAAAGGAACTAAACTGAGTTATTTGTAGTGAGGTGGGTGGACCTAGAGTCTGTCATACAGAGTGAAGTATGTCACCATATGTTAATGCATATATATGGAATCTAAAAAAAATGGTACTGATGAACCTAGTTGCAGGGCAGGAATAAAGAGGTAGACATAGAAAATGGACTTGATGACATGGGGTGGGAGGGGGAAGCTGGGGCAAAGTGAGAGTAACATTGATGTATATACACTCCCGAATGTAAAATAGTTGGCTGGTGGGAAGAAGCAGCATAGCACAGGGAGATCAGCTCGGTGCTTTGAGGTGACCTAGAAGGGTGGGATAGGGAGGATGGGAGGGAGGCTTAAGAGGGAGGGGATATGGGGACATGTGTATGCATACGGCTGATTTGCTTTGTTGTGCAACAGAAACTAATATGGTATTGTGAAGCAATTATACTCCAATAGAGATGTACTAAAAAAAAATGGTATCAATAGAAAAAAAACCTCAAGCATAAGGACAGTTTGAAAAACTGCAGTATTTACAAAAGCTGAAGATACACAGTTCCAAAGATAATCAGCTCCACTCCTATATATATACCTAAACCCAACAGGAGTGCATTCATAAGTTCACTGAAAGGCATGCACTAGAATATTCATTATAGCATTATTTGTAAGCCCAAACTGGGTGCTATCCACATAAATATCCACTCATAGGAGAAGCCGTAAAAATTGTGGAATACTCACACAATGGGAATTGATCATCTATAATGTGCATAATGCATAATTTATCAATACTAAGTACAAAAAAAGGACGAATCTCTGGTTTTAGAAGTCATGAGAGCAGTTAAGTGGAACAATTTTTACTGAGATGAGAATGTGCTAGGTTATTGGTATTCTGTTTTTGATCTGAGTCTGACTAAGCAGGTATCTTCTGACATGTGAAATCAATCCATTGAGCTGAACTCTTTTGATGTGGTTACTAGTCTTTACCGATACTATGTTCAATAAACACTTAAAAGTACATAGAAATTAAAAATATCATTCCCATTATATTTTTATTTATTAATTCATTAAAATAATGTCATTTTAATCATGACATGCTTTGCAAAACAAAAGGAAAAAAAGACCCCTAACTTTCAAAGACTTTTATGATCACTCAAGAAAGCAAAATTACAGAGACAAAGAAGCATCAGGAAATCAGTAAGGAAAAATAAATGACAAATTTAAAAAAATGATTTAAACATCAGGAAGTGTTATTTATACTGGTTCTGTGGGCTCCATGACTATGAATTCTTCTGTGAAGTGGATGAAGACTCCATCCAGGGCAAATTTAATCTCAGTCAACTCAATGAGCAGGTGCCTCACTGTAGACAAGCTCTAGACATGATCTTGGACCTGGAGCCTGATGAAGAGCTGGAAGACAACCCCAACCAGAGAACCCTGATTAAGCAGTCAGCCAAGATGCTGTATGGGTTCACCCGGACCACCTATATCCTCACAAACCATGGCACCGCCCAGATGTTGGAAAAGTACCAGCAGGGAGAGTTCGGCTACTGCCCCACGTGCACTGTGAGAACAAGCCAATGCTTTCCAATAGCCTTTCTGACACCCCAGGTGAGGCCCTGGTGAAGCTCTACTGCCCCAAGTGCATGGACAATTCCACACCTAAGACACCATCGAGGCAGCACCACACAGAAGGCCCCTACTTGGGTACCAGTTTCCCTCACATTGCTCTTCATGGTGCATGCTGAATGCCGGCCCAAGCAGCCCACTAACCAGTTTATGTCCAAAGTGTACAGTTGCAAGATCCATCCACTGTCCTACCAGGTGCAGTTCCAAGCTGCCAGCAACTTTGAGTCTGTCAAGACCGTTCACTTATTCCCAACCCCACCTGTCACTCTGTCTTTGACAGTTCCAGTCCTCCCCTGCCACCTTTAAGGAAATCTCTATGGTTTATATTTTAAATTAGAAGAGTCATTATTGTGATGTGAATATGAAATAAAGTAGAAAAAAGGCAAAAATAAGCATTTACTAAAAATTTATATAAAATCTTGCCAGATCTCTTCAGGAAAAATATTTTAGAGCTTGATGACTCCTAATATAAATGTTGTAAAATCATAAGGTATTTTGAAAATAATTCTATGGTAATTTATTTAATTACTAAATAAAATTCATTATTTATATTAAGATACATTAGCATCATTGATTAATATATGAGAAGAATACTGAATAGTACCATAATAATGAAGAAATTTTTAAAAAGATCTACAAGAACTACCATGTTGAAAGGTACAAAAATCACAGGTCTTTAGAAAGGAAATTTTCATATACCTAAAATCAACTAATTCTCATATTATTTAAATAGTTCTGGGCTATAAGTTGAAATGGACTTTGCTGTGTCAAACCACAGACTGACTCGCATTATTTTAAAAAAAGCAAATCTCAAATATCACTAGTAAATAGCAATTAAATCTTAAGAGAGAATATATTTTTATACTTGGTAAAATAAATTCAATGTTTAATAAAATTCAAAGAAAGCATAAGTACCAACAGACGTATCTAAACATGACAAGAATGTGTATCTCAATCCACCTATATTTCAAAATGTTCTGGAAATTAATTTAATAGATTTATGATTATAAATGTGAAAAGAAGCTAAAATTTAGGTATATGATCTAGCAACTACTATAATGTACTATAAAACCTTTTATTTTTCCCTTGGAATAGAGAGTCAAGTCAAAAATAATGAATAATCCAATGAAATCAGAGTGTATACAAAATTTATGAACATCAGTGGGGAGAGATTGGATGACACATTAAATTGAGAATTGGCTAATTATGTCAAGTTGGGTTGATATAAAACATCTCTTAGTTGGAGAACTGAAATTCCAATCCCATCTCAGTGGAAAAAATCAAGATGCCTATTTGGAGAGTGTTCTTAGCCATCAAAATCTAGTTAGGCTAATTCAATGACTAATGATAACACCATACTTCTATGTGAGTGACAACAAATATAGACATTGTAATATTCATATTCTTCTCAGTATATTATTTTGTTAAGCACTGCATGTTGTTCTAGTTTTTTTTTTCATATTATAAGTGTTAGTTTTTGTTAACTTGATCTTTCTACACCTATCTATCCTTGAGGTGCTTGGATTTATCCTGTAGATACTGTGTTGGAATCATGTTAGCCACCTCAGGGTCAGATATTATGAAACATTTTTGTCATCCACAATGGAGACTTTGTAACAAGCTACAGCAGTGGGGAGAAGCAATTTATTTAAGTATAAGGTATAAATGGGGCAGCAAAATAATAACATTAAAATTCAAACAAGACCCTTTCAAATAGGCATATTTGTTGAAAATATTTAATCTAAGAGGCAAGTAGACAGATGAGTAAGGACAAGGAGCAGAAAACTATGGTGTCTTGGAAAACCATATCCATGTGAAAACTGAATACTGTCAGCACCAAGTTCTTTCATGTAGTCTTGAATTCAACTGTAATTGAAGCACAGATCATAAATGAGAAGGGTTTTTCAATCTGACACCCTTAGAGGAAAAAAGTGACAAATGTAATTTTCAGATTGCAAAGCATTAGTTTATCATTGCACTTTGTTGTGAAGATATAGAGCAAAGTTGGAGAATATTTATATACCACATCCTAATGACACATGGAATAAGAAAGTTGAGCTCATCATTCTGAAACTTAATATCTCTTTTGTTTACTAAAAAAAGCAAAAAGCAAAACTGTGATAATCGATATTTTTCACTTATATCTAGGGATAGTTATATTAAGCATGGTGTTTGTAATAAGAAGCTGCTGTTGCTCAAATGGATATTGCAACATATTTTTCTTGTCTACTCAAATTTATAATCTATGTTAGACAGAATATTTAGCTTACCAACTTACTCTAATTATCCATACGTGTACCCCAGTTACCATGTTTTAATTAATGTGAACATTATATAAATTATATAAATCATCTTGAATTATGAAAAACTTTTAAAACTATCTTTCTAGCATATTGTTAAGATAAAATTAAAATTTTATTTACAGTCAATTCACTTAAAAACATTTTATCTGAAGCTTTTGGGTGGAAAGAAAAAGCGTTTACCGTTACCTGTACCCTCAGAAGGATTGGCTGAGTCTCTTAGTATCAAATAACATATACATAAAGTATGAGATAACTTGTTTCTTAATCATATGCATTAGGAAGTATATACTGCCTTGCTAAATAAGGGTTTGAAAACTCTTATTCTGATGCTTTCTAGTTTCATAATCTTGAGAAAACATACCTAATCTGTATTAAACTCAATTTATTAATCTGTGACGTTGACAAACATTGAGTGACTCCTCATAGATTAATTGAAGAGATTAAATAACATAAGCCACATAAAGTATACTACTATACATAGAAAATGATCAAAGTGTATTGACTATTACTGATATTAATTTAATGTAAGT
Organism: Orcinus orca; assembly: GCF_937001465.1. Classification (NCBI taxonomy): domain Eukaryota; kingdom Metazoa; phylum Chordata; class Mammalia; order Artiodactyla; family Delphinidae; genus Orcinus; species Orcinus orca. The sequence continues at coordinate 29,449,293 of NC_064569.1, read as the reverse complement.
AAGTGTATTTGGTAATTCCACCCAAACAATCTCTCTATAGTGCTCCTGGCTTCTGGGATATTATGGAGCTATTTTCACTAAAGATGGGAGATGATTTCACTTCAAATACAGCATATTTCTTTCAAACATATCTTCGATCCTGTTTCTATTTAGCATCCTTTGAAGTACAAATAAATTTCCAAAGGGAGCCAACCCTCTTTTGCTGAATGTTGTAAACAGTTTTTTTTTCTTATTTATTTATTTATTTTTTGTAAACAGATTTTAATCTCAGTACCTGACAGGACAACACAGCTCTTCTCTTCAGCACACCATGTATTTGTCACTCTACTCAGTGTATCCAGTTTTCTGTGCACTGTAGATCAGTAGCTTTATCTCCATCTCCAGGCATATTTATTTCTGCACTTTTTGTATCACCAAATAATCCTAAGTATACATTGATTGTTTCCTGAATTTTATATTTCAAAGGCACTAGTTATTGATTGGACAGCTCCAGAAACCTAGATTTGTGCCCTTGTCTCCAGTCCCCATTCAGGGACAGCTAGAGCAGTGGCCCATATGCATTCTTCTCAAAAGCCTAATTGCTTCAGGTGACTATCCCTACTATTTTCTGAAACCTCTGAGACTGAATTCAGAGAGTTGAATTCCGTTCTTTTTTGACATGTTCTAACTACATTCATGGAAGGAAACTTGTACACATTTTCAATTTTAAAAATTACCTAAAATAGTAAGACTTTAACTCCCCCTGGATGCCATGCCTCACAATCATGGTTGTTTCTTTGGGACATCAGTCTGGGCAGGAATCTCCTCCTCCTTCTTTGTCAGGAGGTGAAGTCATATCTTTGTGCTTGCATTTGTTCAGTTTCTCCACACTAAGTTTGGAAAGGCTGTTTTGATTATTTTACAATCCTGACATTCAATTGTGATCATGACTAACTTATTGCAACAAAAACTATTAAGAATCCAGGAATAAATCATCATCTTTCTGTTCTCAGAAGGACAAAGCATGCCACACTTGAAAGGAAAATTGTTTTTAGTAGACCTATTCAATTTTTCTGAAAGGATGCAATTCACATGTAGACTACAAACACACATTGTACATATTTTACTGCATTGTGTAAGGAAACAAAAACACAGGTAAATAAAAGTAAAATTTCCTTCAGAGTTTTGCAATTCACTAAAATAGCACTATAAAATTTCTGTGTAAAAGAAGATAATAGATCTGTTGTTGGTTTCAAAACAGTTCTAGTAGGGTAAAAGTATCTTGAACTGTCAACAAATGTGGCATCCATCTTATCTATTAATGGTCTTGGGAAGACCGTTTTCAGAATGCAAAAGTTTAAAACTGAAATTCACTTCATGGGGTTAGAGCTTTTAATGGACTGTCACTGATAAGGAAATGATGGAGAGCACAATGTTTCTGCAATCTCATTAGCTGGATGTGTTGTGTGAAGTTGAATTTCCCAATCTCCAGAATACGAACATATACTACCAGTGAGGAGAGAAGAAAAGCAATTCAAAGTTCTATATTTAACTTTTATTCTTTTGAATACAGCATTAAAATAACAATTTCCATGGCATTGTATTTTCCTTAGTTCTTTAGTGGGCAATAAAAATAAATCTCATATTATTTTAGCATAATATCATCCTTCCAAAGGAAATCTATTTTGAAATGACATCTCATGTGGTCAGAGAACTTCCCTTAGTTCATATAAAGTTGGCAACTACACTGTTTTCTTCATTAGAAAGAGACAAGATAATATATTCAATCATCAGTGTCACGGGGCATGCTTCATGAGTATTTGCTTAAAACTTTTAATGCTGTGCAAATGTGACATTTAAGAAATATTTATTTAGAGTAAGCCAAATAAATTTGTTGACTCATTCATGATGCCCATGGAATATGATTTTCTATTGATCATTTATATTAAAATGTCAATGTGTAAAACTAGATCTCAAAATGCAGGAATATCTGTATATGAATGCAAACTATGTCAATCATGTAGAATTGGTTGACAGGTACACAGATGTTTGGCATACTGCAGCTTAATTGACAAAATTTCCCTATAAAAATAATGGTTTTCTCTTGTTAATGTAGCCTTTTCTTTCCAATTTAATGGAGAAAGTCTATGAATTAAGGCATTCAAATTTTTTTAATATTTATAATTTCAACTTAAATATATTTAGATAGAAATATATAATGAAAGCAAAACAAAGAAACACAATTTTAGTCCCGGTTCTGCCACCTTCTTATTTATTTATCCCAGGCAAATCACTCAGTCTCTCTGAGTTCCCATGTATTCATACTTTTGTGTCTAGTAACTAGATAATTGTCAAAGACACTTATAATTTTATGATAACTTTATAAAGACCAGAAACGGGGTAGAGTGATCTCACAAATACATTAAATATATGCAGCAGTGAATAAGAATTCTGTTTTCCTCTATGAAGATGGTTGCTACAAATGTGCAATGTTTCAGGTGGGAGAAAAATGTGTCTTCTGACATCTGCAGCAGTATTTCCATGTAAACCAGGAAAAAAGAATGACTTCAAAGGACATAATGATAACTAAGATGTATGGAACACTTTCTATCACTGATAGCTTTAAAGATTTCCTTACAAAATCCTCATAGTAAGCCTCTGAAGTTGATCCCAAAATGACCATTATTTTCTAGATGAGGAACCTGGGACTCAAGAAATTTGGGTAAGACACACAAGGTGAAGTAGCTAGCAACATCAGAACTGGATTCAGAATATGAGAGTCTGGCTTATAGACGTGATATAATTTAACCATGCTTACAGCAACAATTTTGAAAAAACGTGAGAATTCGTTCAGAGATTTGGAAGAGATATGGAAAGAGACCATCTATTTTAGGCAAAAAATGTATTGAAAGCAATATCCCTTTGTTTCAAAAAATACCTGTATTGCTGTAATTTAAAAATAACCTTTTAAATACTCTTCCCCTTTATCAACTGAGAACAATTATTTGATTATTGGGAAATATATAAACAATCATATTAGCCAAATGATTAGAGTTGCTTGGTCTTCAACCAATGGCTTTTGGAAGGAAATACATTTTTCTCTTGATGCTCCTCAAGGAAAAATTGACATAAGAAATAATTGTCACTTAAATATTTTCTAAATGCTTTTAAGGACTTTGATTAAAATTGGGGAGGGGCAAGACCAAGGTCAAGTACATAATGCTTTTTCATTTAACAAGGAGGAACTTCCTGACTTATTTGATTCAGCTCACAAGGACTTTTTTTGGTTAACATCAACACTCAAAAATTTAGAGAGCTCACATTAAAATATGAATTTCTTTCTTTTCCACAAACACTGGAATATCTGCCAAACCTGGTTCTGAATTCCAATGTGGCAATGATCCATGGTTGCTGGGTAGCAGCTGCCACCTTTAGGCGGGCCATGCACTTTGCAATGCTTCCAACCACCCGGGGCCTGCTTCACTCAATTACATTTCCAATCTGGCATTAAAAAAAAGAATATTCAGTGCTTTACAGTCTCCTTCTTAATGCCACCATTTAATACTTTTTTTTTCCTTCCCAATACTCATTAGGGTCTTGTGAAATGCCCTGAGTCCAAAGCAGTGAATAATTTTTGTTACCAGTGGAAAGAAGGATGGATTAATTTGATTAATTTCCTCTGAATGCTTTGAAGTAAGGCATCAAAGAATCACTGTTTACCTCTTGAAATGCTCAGATTTGATTCTATAGTAAAGAAACTGTGATTCAACTTTCATCCAAAGGACAATTGGAGAGCTTTGGAACTTTGTGCTTAAACAAAGACATATCATAGTCCATTTTATTCTTTTCTTAAAAGGTATGCATTTAGCATTAATATTATTTACCCCCTGGCATGTATCAGTAAAAATAGTTTCCCTTTAATATGATTTTTAAGTGTAGATTTATAATTAAAATACATTTGCACTGTAAAAGAAGCTTTTGTCCAAGGAAAATAAAATTTGAAACTATTTTAACATACTCAAATTTGTGCTTTCAGAAAACTTCCCGAATTATTGCATTACAATTAGTTGCTATGAAATCATCTAGTCCTTGCTGTTCTGAAAAGAACCTTGCATAGTAGCCCTATAATTATATGTGCATTATCTGAGTGAATTGAGAACAATAAAAATAATAAATTATATTAAGTTTATGAATTATAATTTGTATCATTTAGGGCATAATTTTGATTTTTCAGAATATAATTAGTACTTTGATTCTTTATATAGCTAAAAACTGAAAATGAGATAGTTGTGCCACCTTTACAATCCTTAGTATCTCTCTGTCTTTGTCTCTGTCTCTCTTGCTCTCACAAGCACAGAAAACACACACACACACACACACACACAACTGCAATATCTTTTCTACTCAAAGTCTGAAAAATTATACTTACATGATGTTTTGAAACAACAAAAAAGAAAACAATGCTAAAGCATACTCTCAGAGATAGTCTGTGGTATACTCACACATACTGATGGTTAAAATGGAAAATATTTTTAAATGATACACAAGACAGCAATTTTCTATGAGCTTTGATAATGCATGACTTTTGCCTCTCAGTTCAACTTTATAGACACTATATTGAAGAATCTTAAAAACAGTTCAGATCACCTTTATGCATAGAACTGTTCATCATAGTTCTACAAAATGAAAACATGGAAACAGAATTTCAAAACTAAGAATTAGTAATTTTTTATTTCGCAAAGTATATTATTCTAATGCTATTAAAGTAATATATAAGGAGTGTGTAAAAAAACAAAGTCCATCAAAAGTATTTCCTTTAATGTTAAATGACCAAAAAGTGCCAGACATTTCAAAATCCAGTTGTGTTTGTGTGTTGGTATGTATGAAAACTGACAAGTAGAATATAATATTTATATTAAAAATCAAGTAGGTGAACATAGCCAAGACTACCTTATTAAACAGAAAAAAATGGAAAGAGTTACATTATTGAATATAAACACATATCGTGTTACCATCCTCTAAAATACAATTTTTGTACAATCTATACAATGTACATGTAGGATATATATACTCTGTAAAAGTTGCTTTTAAATGCTTTTGAGAGCTGTGGTTTTCCCTATTTTATCCTATTCTGATTCCACATTTTTCCAATATTGACCTCATATTGCATTTGTAATCAGAAATTTTTAAATAATAAAGTTGGAGTGAGCCTTAGTGCATCCTGCAGGCAGTTTCCCAGCAAGTACTGTGGACCTCAGTTAAGCAACATCCCAATGGGTGTTCCAGCCGCTTCCCTGCGAGTTCAGGACCCACTCCACCTACCCCAAATGTAGCTCCCCATGAGTTTCCTCTACATATAGGAGGCAGTTCTCTGCTTGCTGGCATCCTCCTGTGGAACTTCAGTGAACTTCTCCACTATCTGCTGGGCTACAGCCATGTGCCACCAGGGGGTTCTGAGCCTCAGTTTGAGGTGGGGAGTGGTGTTTTGGGGGTGGGAGTGAGGGAGGAACTTTTGCACTGATATCACCCCTAAGAGTAGTGGCTGCTTTCTCTATTAGGTATTACTGCATTCTTTACTCCATTCACCTGTTACTAGGTATGAATTCTTTTGATAAACTGCACCCATTCCACGTACCGCATGGTTTATCTCCTGACTGAACCATGACTGAAAAATCAGCATTATTTACAGAAGAAGACAGATTGAAAGAATCCAACTGGTAAAATGTAAGGGTAATATTTAGGTCAAATGTGAGACACAGGGTAACATGAAAAAACTGTAAATGAAACCTTCCTCATTTGAGAAGAGAGTGAAAAAAATGTGACTTTGGATCTAATGACTAAGCTTCTAAAGAGGAAGAAACAAAATTATCTTACTAAACTAATTATACAAATCATTGCAACAGTTAGGCATAAAGGTAGTTTTTTCTTTTTTTTTTTGGAGTATAGTTGATTTACAATATTGTGTCAGTTTAGTTTCAGGTATACAGCAAAGTGATTCAGTTATACATATACACATATCTACTATTTTTCATATTCTTTTCCCATATAGCTTATTAGAGAATATTGAGTAGAGTTCCCTGTGCAATACAGTAGGTCCTTGTTGATTATCCATTTTATATATAGTAGTGTGTATATGTTAATCCCTACCTTAAAGGCAGTTTTTGAATTTACTTTTTTTTAATGTTTGTCTTTTTTAACATCTTTACTAGAGTATAATTGTTTACAGTGTTGTGTTAGTTTCTGCTGTATAACAAAGTGAATCAGCTATATACATACATATATCCCCTCTTGCGTCTCCCTCCCAACCTCCTTATTCCACTTCTCTAGGTGGTCGCAAAGCACCAAGCTGATCTGCCTGTGCCATGCAGCTGCTTCACACTAGCTATCTATTTTACATTTGGTAGTGTATATATGTCAGTGCTACTCTCTCACTTCGTCCCAGTTTACCATTCCCCCACACCATGTCCTCAAGACCATACTCTACGTCTGTGTCTTGATTCCTGGTCTGCCCCTAGGTTCATCAGAACCTTTTTTTTTTTTAGATTCCATATATATGTGTTAGCATATGGTCCTTGTTTTTCTCTTTCTGACTTACTTCGCTCTGTATGACAGACTCTAGGTCCATCCACCTCACTACAAATAACCCTATTTTGTTTCTTTTTATGGCTGAGTAATATTCCATTGTAAATATGTGCCACATCTTTTTTATCCATTCATCTGTCTATGGACACTTAGGTTGCTTCCACGTCCTGGCTATTGTAAATAGTGCTGCAATGAACATTGTGGTACATGACTCTTTTTGAATTATGGTTTTCTCAGGGTATATGCCCAGTAGTGGGATTGCTGGGTCATATGAGTTCTATTTTTAGCTTTTTAAGGAACCTCCACAGTGTTCTCCATAGTGGCTGTATCAATTCACATTCCCACCAACAGTGCAAGAGGGTTCCCTTTTCTCCACACCCTCTCCAGCATTTATGTTTGTAGATATTTTGACAATGGCCATTCTGACCAGGGTGGGGTGATACCTCACTGTAGTTTTGACTTGCATTTCTCTGATGATTAGTGATGTTGAGCATCCTTTCATGTGTTTGTTGGCAATCTGTATAACTTCTTTGGAGAAATGTTTGTTTAGGTCTTCTGCCCATTTTTGGATTCAGTTGTTTGTTTTTTTGATATTCAGCTACATGAGTTGCTTGTATATTTTGGAGATTAATCCTTTGTCAGTTGCTTCATTGGCATATATTTTCTCCCATTCTGAGGGTTGTCTTTTCATCTTGTTTATGGTTTCCTTTGCTGTTCAAAAGCTTTGAAGTTTCATTAGGTCTCATTTGTTTAGTTTTGTTTTTATTTCCATTTCTCTAGGAGGTGGGTCAAAAAGGATCTTGCTGTGATTTATGTCATAGAGTGTTCTTCCTATGTTTTCCTTTAAGAGTTTTATAGTGCCTGGCCTTACATTTATGTCTTTAATCCATTTAGAGTTTATTTTTGTGTATGGTGTTTGGGAGTGTTCTAATTTCATTCTTTTACATGTAGCTGTCCAGTTTTCCCAGCACCACTTATTGAAGAGGCTCTCTTTTCTCCATTGCATATTCTTGCCTCCTTTATCAAAGATAAGGTGATCATAGGTGCGTGGGTTTGTCTCAGGGCTTTCTATCTTGTTCCATTGATCTATATTTCTGTTTTTGTGCCAGTACCATACTGTCTTCATTACTGCAGCTTTGTAGTATAGTCTGAAGTCAGGAAGCCTGATTCCTCCAGCTCCATTTATCTTTCTCAAGATTGCTTTTGCTATTCGGGGTCTTTTGTGTTTCCATACAAATTGTGAATTTTTTGTTCTAGTTCTGTGAAGAATGCCACTGGTACTTTCATAGGGATTGCATTGAATCTGTAGATTGCTTTGGATAGTATAGTCATTTTCACAATGTTGATTCTTCCAATCCAAGAACATGGTATATCTCTCCATCTGTTTGTATCATCTTTCTTTCATCAGTGTCTTATAGTTTTCTGCATACAGGTCCTTTGTCTCCTTAGGTAGCTTTATTCATAGGTATTTTATTCTTTTTGTTGCAGTGGTAATGGGAGTGTTTCCTTAATTTATCTCTCGATTTTTCATCATTAGTGTATAGGAATGCAAGAGATTTCTGTGCATTTATTTTATATCCTACTACTCTACCAAATTCATTGATTAGCTCTAGTAGTTTTCTGGTAGCATCTTTAGGATTCTCTATGCATAGTATCATGTCATCTGCAAATAGTGACAGCTTTATTTCTTCTTTTCCAATTTGGATTCCTTTTATTTTTTTTTCTCTGATTGCTGTGGCTAAAACTTCTAAAACTATGTTGAATAATAGTGGTGAGAGTGGGCAACCTTGTCTTGCTCCTGATCTTAGTGGAAATGGTTTCAGTTTTTCACCATTGAGAATGATGTTGGCTGTGGGTTTTTCATATTTGGCCTTTATTATTTTGAGGTAGGTTCCCTCTATGCCCACTTTATGAAGATTTTTTTTTTTTTTTTTTTTGCTGTACATGGGCCTGTCACTGCTGTGGCCTCTCCCGTTGCAGAGCACAGCCTCCGGACAGGCAGGCTCAGCGGCCATGGCTCACGGGCCCAGCCGCTCTGTGGCATGTGGGATCTTCCCGGACCGGGGCACGAACCCGTGTCCCCTGCATCGGCAGGCAGACTCCCAATCACTGCGCCACCAGGGAAGCCCTATGGAGATTTTTTATCATAAATAGGTGTTGAATTTTGTCAAAACCTTTGTCTGCATCTACTGAGATGATCATGTGGTTTTTATCACTCAATTTAGTAACATGGTTTATCACATTGATTGATTTGCGTATATTGAAGAATCCTTGAATTCCTGGGATAAATCCCATGGGATCATGGTGTATGATACTTTTAATGTGCCGTTGGATTCTGTTTGCTAGTATTTTGTTGAAGATTTTTGCATCTATGTTCATCAGTGATATTGGCCTGTAGTTTTCTTTTTTTGTAACATCTTTGTCTGGTTTTGGTATCAGGGTGATGGTGGCCTCATAGAATCAGTTTGGGAGTGTTATTCCCTCTGCTATATTTTGGAAGAGTTTGAGAAGGATAGGTGTTAACTCTTCTCTAATTATTTGGTAGAATTCATCTCCGCAGCCATCTGGTACTGAGATTTTGTTTGTTGGAAGATTTTAAATCACAGTTTCAATTTCAGTGCTTGTGATTTGTCTGTTTATATTTTCTATTTCTTCCTGGTTCAGTCTCAGAAGGTTGTGCTTTTTTTAAGAATTTGTCCACTTCTTCCAGGTTGTCCATTTTATTGGCATATCGTTGCTTGTAGTAATCTCTCATGATCCTTTGTATTTCTGCAGTGTCATTTGTTACTTCTTCTTTTTCATTTCTAATTCTATTGATTTGGGTCCTCTTCCTTTTTCCTTGATGAGTCTGGCTAATGGTTTATCAATTTGTTTATCTTCTCAAACAACAAGCTTTTAGTTTTATTGATCTTTGCTATTGTTTCCTTCATTTCTTTTTCATTTATTTCTGATCTGATCTGTATGATTTCTTTCTTTCTGCTAACTTTGGGACTTTTTGTGTGTGTGTGTTCTTCTTTCTCTAATTGCTTTACGTGTAAGGTTAGGTTGTTTACTTGAGATTTTTCTTGTTTCCTGAGGTAGGACTCTATTGCTATAAACTTTCCTCATAGAACTGCTTTTGCTGCATCCCATAGGTTTTGGGTCATCGTGTTTTCATTGTCATTTGTTTCTAGGTATTTTTTGATTTCCTCTTTGATATCTTCAGTGATCCCTTGGTTATTTAGTAGCGTATTGTTTAGTCTCCATGTGCTTGTATTTTTTACAGTTTTTCTACTGTAATTGATATATTGTCTTATAGGGTTGTGGTAGGAAAAAATACTTGATATGATTTCAATTCTCTTAAATTTAGCAACATTTGAGTTGTCACTCATGATATGGTCTATTCTGGAGAATGTTCCATGAGCACTTGAGAAGAAAGTGTGTTCTGTTGTTTTGGGATGGAATGTCCAATAAATATCAACTGAGTCTATCTTGTCTAATGTGTCCTTTAAAGCTTGTGTTTCCTTATTTATTTTCATTTTGGATGACCTGTTCATTGGTGAAAGTGGGGTGTTAAAGTCCCCAACTATTTTTGTGTTACTGTCAATTTCCTGTTTTATGGCTGTTAGCATGTGCCTTATGTATTGGATTGATCCCTTGATCATTATGTAGTGTCCTTCTTTGTCTCTTGTAATAGTCTTTATTTTAAAGTCTATTTTGTGTGATATGAGAATTGCTACTCCAGCTTTCTTTTGAATTCCATTTGCATGGAATATCTTTTTCCATCCCCTCACTTTCAGTCTGTATGTTTCCCTAGGTCTGAGGTGGGTCTCTTGTAGATAGCATATGTACAGGCCTTGTTTTTGTAACCCTTCAGCCAGTATAGGTCTTTAGGTTGGAGCATGTAATCCATTTATTTGTTATTGTCAATATGTATGTTCCTATTACCCTTTTCTTAATTGTTTTGTTTTTGTTTTTGTGGGTCTTTACTTTTTCTAGTGTTTCCTGCCTAGAGAAGTTCCTTTAACATTTGTTGTAAAGCTGGTTTGGTGTTGCTGAATTCTATTAACTTTTGCTTATCTGTAAAGATTTTTATTTCTCCATAGAATCTGAATGAGATCCTTGCTGCATAGAGTAATCTTGGTTGTAGGTTTTCCCCTTTCATCACTTTAAATATGTCCTGCCACTTCCTCCTGGTTTGCAGAGTTTCTGCTGAAAAATTTGTTGTTTCTGTTGAAAAATTTCTTTGTTTCTGCTGAAAATTTGTTGCTTTTCCCTTGCTTTTAATATTTTTTCTTTGTATTTAAGTTTTGATAGTTTGATTAATATATGTCTTGCTGTGTTTCTCTTTGGGTTTATCCTGTATGGTACTCTCTGCTTCCTCGATTTAATTGACTATTTCCTTTCCCATGTTAGGGAAGTTTCGACTATAATTTCTTCAAAGTGTTTCTCAGACCCTTTCCTTTTCTCTCTTCTTCTTCTGGGACCCATATAATTCGGTCTGTTTAATGTTGTCCCAGAGGTCTCTGAGACTGTCCTCAATTCTTTTCATTCTTTTTTCTTTATCCTGCTCTGTGGCAGTTATTTCCACCATTTTATCTTCCAGCTCACTTTTCCATCTTCTGCCTCGGTTATTCTGTTATTGATTCCTTCTAGAGTATTTGTAATTTCAGTAACTGTGTTGATCATCAGTGTTTGTTTGCTCTTTAGTTCTTCTAGGTCCTCATTATATGTTTCTTGTATTTTCTCCCTTCTGTTTCCTGGATTTTGGATCACCTTTACTATCATTACTCTGAATTCTTTTCAGGTAGGTTGCCTATTTCATCTTCATTTATTTGGTCTTGTAGGTTTTTACCTTGCTCCTTCAACAACATATTTTTTTGTTTCCTTTTTTTGGGGGGGTGCTTTTGTATTCCTGTCTTACAGGTTGTTTGTCATGAGTCATCCAACACTGGAGTTTGTAGGCACTTGGATAGAGCTGGGTCTTGGTGCTGAGATGAGGACTTCCGGGAGGCCTCACTCCGATTGATATTCCCTGGGCTCTGGGGTTCTCTGGAAGCTTCATGGAACAGTAAAAAAAAAAAAAAAAAAAAAAGGAAGAAAGAAAATAAGGAGCAGTACAATATCAAAGAATAAAAAACAAAATAAAATTAGAAAGATAAAAAATCTATTAGGATAAATAAAACTATAATTGAAACAACTGCAACAAGGTAAAATAAATACACAACAGAAAAAAGAAAAAAAAATTGGGGGGGGGGAACAAGCCAAAAGGAAAAATCACTAACAAAATATAAAGAATAAAATAAAATTAGAAAAATAAAAGATTTATTATGAAAAATAAAAATATAAAAGAATCAACAATAATGAATCAACAAGGTAAAACATAACCCCAATCTGACAGAGCAAAAAGAAATAGAAGAAAATAAAAGAAAAACAGCCTTGGCTATGTGGGTGGAGTTTGGGGGGGGAACTTAGGCTGGGGCGGTGTTTAGGGTGGGTGGGTGACTTTTGAGTGTGGGGCGGGACCTACATGGGGCGATCTCCAAGTGTGGGACGGGGCCTAGGTGCGTGGGTGGGGGGTGACTTTCAAGTGCGGGGTGGGGCCTCTGCTTAGGACCTGAGCAGAAGGGGAGAGGCAGCACGTGGAAAGGAGGGCCTCTGGACTGTGGGCTTCCGGAGTTTGGAGGTAGGACCCTGCGTGAGGGTGTGTGGGTGGGGTTTAGGCCAAGCTCATTGGAGGGGGTCTCTGAGTGTAGAGGTATGGCCCTGGGTGGGGGTGTAGGGGCGGGGCTTGGGCTCTGTGCTGCAGGAGGGAGGCTCCGAATGCAGAGCATTAGGCCTGGGAGCCCAACAGGCTTCCTGGTGCTTAAGTGTACAGGGAAAGCACCAGCCGTGTTCCCTTCCCTTCCTTCGTGACCCTCCCCCATGGTCTCCCCCCATCGCTGCTGGACCCCTATCTGTGAGTGGGTCTCGCTGGGTGTAGGAACTCCTCCCCTCCACCAGCCGCCCCTCAGGGGTGCCAGTCCCAGAGGTCTGGCCTTTACTTTTGATCACCCTTCCCTCCCTCCCACTCCCTCAGGACATGCGTGGCTGGAGGGGCCCAGGTGGTGGGCAGGGGAAACCTGGCCATGCTCCCTTTTGATCTTCTTCCCTCCCAGTGGTCCTCCAATTTCCCCCTTCTGGCATGGGATCCCTTCCCCTCCCCCAGCCACCCCTCAGGGGGGCCAGTCCTGACTCGCCTCCACTTCTCCTCCTCCCTCGCTCCCCCCATGCCCCACATCCTACCCAGTCACTGGGGGTTCCTCCCATCCCCTTAGGTGTCCGTGGCCCCCACCATTGCCTGGTAGGTACCCTAGTTGTGAGGAGATGCAAATTTTGTGTCCTCCTAGTACACCATCTTGACTCCACCCTTCTCTCATAGCTACTTGATCAATCTGTCCTGCATGAAAAAAAATCACAACTCCATAAAAATCAAACTAACAGAAGAAGAAATTTATTAATATTGAATTAGAGTAAAATGGTTGAAACACCAGCTCCAGTTCCAGGGGTCAGGGATCACCAAGGCACGTGATGCTCTGGTGTTGAGGCCACGTGTGCATTTACTTGACAACCAACAGCTTTCAAGATCTTTCCGCACCGTTCATCCCTAAGTCTACCAACCAATTCCACTGCCCTTCGTGGGGCAAAAACTGTCTCTTAACATATTACATTTTTTTTTTTTTTTTTTTTTTGCGGTACGCGGGCCTCTCACCGTTGCGGCCTCTCCCGTTGTGGAGCACAGGCTCTGGACGTGCAGGCTCAGCGGCCATGGCTCACGGGCCCAGCCACTCCGCGGCATGTGGTATCCTCCCAGACCGGGGCACGAACCCATGTCTCCTGCACCGACAGGCGGACTCTCAACCACTGCGCCACCAGGGAAGCCCACACATTACATTTTAAGGCACAAATTATTCATTATAAACTGGAAGCCACTTTAAGAAATCTATCAAAAGATAGATTTTATGGTTGAAAATATGTCTGTGAATTTATATTAGGTCTCCAAAGTAATCAAAAAGAAAGAGGATGTCAAGTGAGTTCTCAAAGAAACAATTTTTCTTGTCATTCAAATTTTCAAAATTCATGTGTGTGTTCTTCTGAGCCAGTAAAATAAGTAAAATGAATTCTCCTGTTCCATTTATGAAATCTCTTCCTCAAATTTTGACATAATGAATTAATTTAATTCATCCTCAAGGCAATTTCAAGGTTTTCACTGTAAATTCCTTAAAGCAGAACTCAAATTTCATGGATTTCTATAAAACAAGGACTTTTTTTGGATCAAAATACTCCTAGAGCTATATACTAGTACAAAGCATTACACATTATTTGTTTATATACACTTTCTATACAGTGTCACTAAAGAACTTTGAAATCGTGGTTTCCATATTTCCCATTTTATTTAATTTTTCCACACAGTTTCACTGTTTGTTTTTTCCCTGAGTGTGAATTTTACATAAATTTTATTGAAAAATTATTTTAAAAGGAATTTAGAAAGAATTCATTCATGCACCTCCCACTCCCAACTGTACAAAGAAAAAATTTCTTTCTCTTGATTTGATTCTAAGAAATGGCATGATAATCTTAAACTTTTCCTTTCAAATCCAGTCCTTGTGCAAATTCAAGCTCAATATATTTACAACATGAAGCAAGATATGAACTAACTTCACATTTTCAAAACAGATAATCTTTTCTGCATGGTTTTTTTCTCTGTAAGGATTTAGAGTTAGCACCCATGATCATTAAAAAATATATATATATATATGTGTGTGTATATATATATACAAATTTTGTATATATATACAAAAAATATATATATTTGTATGTTGTATATATATATATATATGAAACTCAGCATTCTTATTCAAAAAAGTGTTCATACAAAAACCTGCCACTCAACTAGATGACAGTTTTGTAAGTCGCTTCTTTCTTTTTTTGACAACCTATTTATCCTACTATTTAAAATCCTTGAAGGAAGGCTTGCCATAAATGATAGTGTATTTCAAAGGTCATGTAATTTGTAATTTGTCATTCTTCATTTTGCAGGACATGGTTCATGATGTAAACAACACATGAGCAATATATTAACATGTTTTGCTGTCTTTCGGCGTGAATAGATTTTTCTCTTAATTTTGATGACAGTCAAGGCAAACTATACATTGTTCTGGTCAACTATGGGTTGTAAAGAAGAAGATATGTATTAAATTGTATATGTTGTTATGCTTTGGTATCTCTAATTGCTGTGCCTTGTTTGTTTGGTAGAGGTAGACTCTAAACTTCTAGAAAGAAACATACTTTTGATTATTCATTCATTCATTCATTCTTTTAAATACTCATCAATTCTGTCAAAGTGCTTATATTAAATGCCTAATAAATTCAAGAAAGAAATGATTTAGGTAACAGATGATGAAAACTGTGGAATAGTTTCTACTTTTGTGAAACTCATGGAAAAGCAAGAGAAGCAAACAAGCAATCATGTGAATGTGAGTTTTTTTTGTATGTGTGCTGTCAGGATGGCCTGCTTGCCAGACAGTCCTCTATTACCCTGTTTGTGGTGCTGACAGAGGAGGATTCCCATGCCCATTATATATTTCTCACCTTAGTGCCTCATATGAAGTAGAGAGGGCAGATCCTTCTTTGCGGGCTATGGTCAGACATGTGACTCAAGCTTAACCAAATGCACATTCACCCTTTCTATGTGGCTTTTCAAAGTGGGACATTTGGCTCAAGAATTGGGAGAGTTTTGTTTTGTTGTGTCATTACTATCATGACAGCAGTAATTGCCCTGGTAGCTCTAGCATGGCACCTGTGATCTTGGCAGAGGGACTGCTGGTGACATCTTGAATAGTATAAAGCTGTTGCATGTCCTTACCCTTAATTTCTGCTTTCCAGCATCCATGGACATGTGCCTTGTTATAATTTCAGTATTGCTGTCTCTCATTGATTCTATGAGGCTTTAATTTATATCTACTCCTAATGTATCTCCCTCTCCCACCTGCCAAAACACAAACAAACAAACACACACAGCTAGGGTCAGAAAGAACAGCTCAAATGTCCTTCACAGCTTAAAATAAAACTTATTGAACAATAGTTTATGTCCCCAAAGAGTGAAATTAAGATAAAAAGAACAGAATTTCTGTCCATGTGGGTACAGCATAACAGTCAAATGCACTTTGATTTCATATTTTTTTGACCTATTTTATCTTTCATTAAAACATGTAAAACACTCAGAGTAGGGCTTGGTGAGTAGTAATCATATGTCAGTATGAGCTATTTTATTATACAAAGGGGTGGAGCATAGAGGTTAAGAGCCCAGGTTATGGTTCTACACTGACTTTATTCATAAACTAGCTCTTCCATTTACACATCTGTGTGACCTTGGGCAAGTTACTTGGAAAGGTTACTTAACATCTCTGTGCCTGAGTTTCTTCATAGGTGAAATAAGGCTCATAATAGTATCATTCAAGACTGAGATTGATAATCCCAGCAATATTTATAGAAAAGTCTTGTCATATATTAAGCTCTCATGGAGTGTTATCTGTTTCTAGCTTCATCTAATTTCATGTCCATTTTCACAATAAATCCACTGAAATTTAATAATTATGTTATATATATATATATATATATATATATATACACTCTCTTCTTAATAATGAAAGGATTTATAGCTTTTCATGTTCTCTTTGAGTAAAGGTTTAGTATATTTTATATACTTTGTTATGTTTGGTTCTGTAAGTACTTAATTTCTAAATAGGCATTGTAATTTTGCTTTCTTTCAGAGTAATTAGAGCTATTTAAATGAGTTCTATATTATAATTTCCTACTTGTTATTGTGTTATTAAACTTATTAATTTCTCAAGTTATTGCACTGAGGCCAGAAACTGGTTTTTTTCTATTTTTAATAACTGATTAAAGTTTATTGCTTTGAGAACATAAATTTTGAACGTTTTTCAGATATTTGGGAGCTCTTTGCATGTCTATTTAGTCTAATTTTAAATTTCAGTATAAACCTATTAATTCAGACTTGTACTTATACTCTTCAAAATCGATATCATTTTTAAAGTTTTCTATGGACTTGCTTAAAATCATTTTGAGAGATGAGTTAAAGATTTCCACTTACATTATAAGACCAATATTAATCATCTTCTCATTATTCTAAAAGTGTTTGCTATTCATATTATTATATATTCTTTGTGGATCATGAATTTGTCCATTTTAATATTGATATTGCCCATCCTCCTTTTTTCTGGTTATTGTTGGTATTTATTTGTTTGCTTTTATCAAGTAAAGAAGGGTCTCTTCACTATTTGCCAGTCAAAATCTCTTCAGAACAGACAAGCTGTACTGGAAAGGAATAAAACCCAGGGTCATAGGCTTATTCCAAGTATCAGAGAATAGTCATGTTCTCTCCAAGTATTCTTTTCTTTAATTGAAGTATATTTGATTTACAATATTGTGTTAGTTTCAGGTGTACAGCAAAGTGATTCCGTTATACATTTGTATGAATAAATTAATATATATTTTTTTCTCAGTTCTTTTCCATTATAGGTTATTATGTGATACTGAATATATTTCCCTATGCTAGACAGTAAATCTTTGTTGTTTATCTATTTTATATATGGTCTCTCCAAGTATTCATTTAAGCACATGCCTGGCAGCCATGCCCAGTCAGTCTCTCCTTGACCCAGATAGGAGTTTTCCAGATTGACATCACCAACAGGTTTGACTTTATTTATGGCTATGCATACTCAGTGAAAAATGAAAATGCAGTGCTGCTTATTCAAAAATTCTTCAGAATTTCAAGATGGCAACAATAGAGCATTAAACCAAGTGTGTAGTCCTTCTGTCTGGGTCTGAGTGGATGCACTAGGTGCATGCCCATAAATCTGGCTCTTCTTGTACCTTCTTTTTCAATGGTAATGTTTCCATCTCCTACTTCAGCCACTTTGGGAGAAACATGGGGGAAAAAACAGGAATTAATTTTTTTCTTGCAATCACTGATTTTCAATTTTAACATAGAATGGAATAAAATCCATGGAGCTAAAGACACAGTTGAAGTTCAGCAGTCATAATAAACCACTAAGGTATTATATACTTCTGATTTTATAGTGTATACAGGATTATTTTTTGTAACGCATCTCCAGATTAAGGAATTTAAATAATTTAAGTCAAAATTATGTTTGGGATTTAAAGAATATATTTAAGAATGCATAAAATTTGCCTTTTATCCTTATCTGTAATTTTATTCTATTTTTACTCTCAATATTAACTTACAAGGTTTTTTCTTAGTTATATAATTTTTTACATTTTAGTAATGTGATATTCCTTATTGTTATTCATTTGAGTTTTATTCCAAAAACTCTGTTGTATTGATGACAATGATGGTGATTGATGATGGGGGAATAAAATGTACTTTATCCATGAATTATTTGTCTTAAGATTATCTATATGTAAACATCAATGACTCTAAGAGTTAGTTATGAAGTT
The DNA here is from genome assembly GCF_937001465.1 of Orcinus orca. NCBI lineage: Eukaryota > Metazoa > Chordata > Mammalia > Artiodactyla > Delphinidae > Orcinus > Orcinus orca. Next base: position 29,431,233 of record NC_064569.1, on the reverse strand, counting down.
CATAAATTAATCATTTACCGTTTACTCATTATGTTATTTTTGTTGATATAATTCTATTGATAAATGAATCTGTTGCAATTTCAAAGCTAGAAAAAATGTATTGCCACTTCTTCTCAATGTAAGTGTATTACTTAATTTTTAAATCCAAATGCATCATAATTCAAAGTTAATTGCAGAGACTTTTTGTTAAATTATCCCAACTTATCTTGCTCTTTGTATTTATAAGCTCTTTAATATTGCATGTACTCAAGATATCAAAGTAGCCTTAAAAACTTATTACAAATGATAGCTTTTTTACTTAGATTAATCTGCTACTATGATACAAAGGGTGTTTTATTAAATATTCATTTTCTTCTATCAGCACTGATACTAGTAATTTAAGTTTGGCTATAGAGTAATCAATTAAAGTAAAGCATGCTGTGTGAACACTAAACCTAACACATTAATTTAGTCTATTTTGACTACTCCTGCTGTCTTGCAAATCATTCCTATGGTTACAACACATTTATCAAAGTTTCTAATAGAAAAACATTCCATGATGGCAAGACCTATACTAAATAAATATAAGATTTATGGATAATAAAAATATTTAGATTTAATTTCGTAAATTAAGTGACATTTTCCTAATATCACAGAACACATACAATAAAAATGAGCTAAATACACTAAAATTTTGTTTAAATTATTGTGGAAAAATGACTGTGTAAGGTTAATCATAGAAGGTGTACAAATGATTATACAAGAAGAGCATAAAATTTAATTAACTCTGTGATAAATTAAGGATAGTGAACAGGCAAGTGACATCTTAGAGCTGGCATATAAGTGAAATTGTGTCCAAGTGTCACCTTGGTTGGAGCTTTTTCATATTCCTAGTAAGCAGGTGTCATTATTTCAACAGAATAAAAGGACAAGAAACTTTACAATGTTGTCTGAACTTTGGAATCACTATTGCAAATCCTTAAAATGATAGCATAAATGTGACTTTGATAAATGTACTTGTAGGGAATTTAACTTTACCCTAAAGAGGTCTGGCCTTTGCCTTTGCTCTCAGGGAGATATATCCTTTGGAAGGTCATGCCTGACAGGAGCATCTTTGTATAGGGGTCTGACCACACCAGATTAAGGTAGGGGTTGACCAGGATAGAAAGACCAACAATGTGATACAGAGTAGGGCTTTGGGTCATACAATATCACTTGAAATGGAGACTGAGATCAACCAGGGGGCAAGTGGAACCCCAGTAGCGACTGAATACTGAAGCTGAATACTGGGGTGAGCTTCCCTGGTTCATAGTGCTGAAACCTTAGGGTACTGTCGCACAAGGATACCAGGAAAGCAACACCTCCTGATTCCACAGAGAGTCAATCAAGTCCAGGAAGCACAGAGAGTCCAATAGGATACTATCAGAGAAACACACCAAGACACATATTAATCAAACTATCAAAAATTAAATACAAAGAAAATATATTAAAAGCAGGAAGGGAAAAGCAACAAATAAATACAAGGGAATCCCCAAAAGGTTAACAGCTGATCTTTCAGCAGAAACTCTGCAGGCCAGATGGGAATGGTATGACATTTAAAGTGATGAAAGGGAAAAACATACAACGAAGATTACTCTACCCAGCAAGGATCTCATTCAGATTTGATAGAGAAATTAAAACCTTTACAGACAACCAAAAGCTAAGAGAATTCAGCAACAACAAACCAGCTTTACAAAAAATGCGAAAGGAACTTCTCTAGGCAAGAAACACAAGAGAAGGAAAATACCTACAATAACAAACCCCAAACAATTAAGAAACTGGTAATAGGAACATACATATCGATAACTACCTTAAATGTAAATGGTTTAGATGCTCCAACCAAAAGACTTAGACTGGCTGAATGTATACAAAAACAGGACCCATATATGCTGTCTACAAGAGACCCACTTCAGACTGAGGGACACATACAGACTGAAAGTGAGGGGATGGAAAAAGATATTCCATGCAAATGGAAATCAAAAGAAAGCTGGAGTAGCAATTCTCGTATCAGACAAAATAGACTTTAAAATAAAGACTATTACAAGAGAGAAAGAAGGACACTACAAATGAGCAAGGGATGAATCTAACAGGAAGATATAAAAATTGTAAATATTTATGCACCCAACATAGGAACACCTCAATACATAAGGCAAATGCAAACAGCCATAAAAGGGAAAATCGACAGTAACACAATAATAGTAGCACTTTAACACCCCACTTTTACAAATGGACAGATGATCCAAAATGAAAATAAATAATGAAGGAAACACAAGCCTTAAATGATACATTAAACAAGATGGACTTAATTGATATTTATAGGACATTCCATCCAGAAACCACAGAATACACTTTCTTCTCAAATGCTCATGGAACATTCTCCAGGATAGATTATATCTTGGGTCACAAATCAAGCATTTGTAAATTTAAGAAAATTGAAATCATATCAAGTATCTTTTCTAACCACAATGCTATGAGACTAGATATCAATTACAGGAAAAAAATCTATAAAAAATACAAACACATGGAGGCTAAACAATACACTACTAAATAACCAATAGATCACTGAAGAAATCAAAGAGGAAATCAAAAAATACCTAGAAACAAATGACAATGAAAACACGATGACCCAAAACCTATGGGATGTAGCAAAAGCAGCTCTAAGAGGGAAGTATATAGCGATACAATCCTACCACAAGAAAGAAGAAACATCTCAAATAAGAAACCTAACCTTACACCTAAAGAAATTAGACAAAGAACCAAAAAAACCCCAAAGTTAGCAGAAGGAAAGAAATCATAAAGATCAAATCAGAAATAAATGAAAAAAAAATGAAGGAAACAATAGCAAAGATCAATAAAACGAAAACCTTGTTCTTTGTGAAGATAAAATTGATAAACAATAGCCAGACTCATGAAGAAAAAAAGGGAAAAGATTCAAAATATAGAATTAGAAATGAAAAAGGAGAAGTAACAACTGACACTGCAGAAATATAAAGGATCATGAGAGATTACTAGAAGCTACTCTATGCCAATAAAATGGACAACCTGGAAGAAATGGACAAATTCTTAGAAAAGCACAACCTTCCGAGACTGAACCAGGAAGAAATAGAAAATATAAACAGACCAATCACAAATACTGAAATTGAAACTGTGATTAAAAATCTTCCAACAAACAAAAGCCCAAGACCAGATGGCTTCAGAGGCGAATTCTATCAAACATTTAGAGAAGAATTAACACCTGTCTTTCTCAAACTCTTCCAAAATATAGCAGAAGGAGGAACACTCCTAAACTCATTCTATGAGGCCACCATCACCCTGATACCAAAACCAGACAAAGATTTCACAAAAAAAGAAAACTACAGGCCAATACCACTAAGAAATTTAGATGCAAAAATCCTCAACAAAATACTAGCAATCAGAATCCAACAGCATACTAAAAGGATCATAAAGCATGATCGAGTGGGGTGCAAGGATTCTTCAATATACGCAAATCAATCAATGTGATAAATCATATTAACAAAATGAAGGAGAAAAACCGTAGGATCATCTCAATAGATGCAGAAAAGGCTTTGGCAAAATTCAACACCCATTTATGAAAAAAACCCGGCAGAAAGTAGGCATAGAGGGAACTTACCTCAACATAATAAAGGCCATATATGAAAAACCCACAGCCAACATCGTTCTCAATGGTGAAAAACTGAAATCATTTCCACTAAGATCAGGAAAAAGACAAGGTTGCCCACTCTCACCACTATTATTCAACATAGTTTTGGAAGTTTTAACCAGAGCAATCTAAGAAGAAAAAGAACTAAAAGGAATCCAAATTGGAAAAGAGGCAGTAAAACTGTCACTGTTTGCAGATGACATTACACTATACACAGAGAATCCTAAAGATGCTACCAGAAAACTACTAGAGCTAATCAATGAATTTGGTAAAGTAGCAGGATACAAAATTAATGCTCAGAAATCTCTTGCATTCCTATACACTAATGATATAAAATCTGAAAGTGAAATGAAGGAAACACTCCCATTTACCATTGCAACAAAAAGAATAAAATACCTAGGAAAAAACCTAAGGAAACAAAAGAGTTGTATGCAGAAAACTATAAGACACTGATGAAAGAAATTAAAGATGATACAAACTGTTGGAGAGATAAACCATGTTCTTAGATTGGAAGAATCAACATTGCAAAAATGACTCTACTACCCAAAGCAATCTACAGATTCAATGCAATCCCTATCAAACTACCAATGGTATTTTTCACAGAACTAGAACAAAAAATTTCACAATTTATATGGAAACACAAAAGACCCCAAATAGCCAAAGCAACCTTGAGAAAGAAAAATGGAGCTGGAGGAATCAGGCTCCCTTCTTCAGACTACACTCAAAGTTACAGTAGTCAAGACAGTATGGTACTGGCACAAAAACAGAAATCAAGATCAATGGAACAGGATAGAAAGCCCAGAGGTGACCCACGCACATATGGTCACCTTATTTCTGATAAAGGAGGCAAGGATACACAATGGAGAAAAGACAGCCTCTTCAATAAGTAGTGCTGGGAAAACTGGACAGCTACATGTAAAAGAATGAAATTAGAAAACTACCTTAAACCATACACAAAAATAAACTCAAAATGGATTAAAGACCTAAATGTAAGGCCAGACACTATAAAACCCTTAGAGGTAAACATAGGGAGAACAGTCTATGACATAAATCACAGCAAGATCCTTTCAGACCCACCTCCTAGAGTAATGGAAATAAAAAGAAAAATAAACAAATGGGATCTAATGAAACTTAAAATATTTTGCACAGCAAAAGAAACCATAAAGAAGATGAAAAGACAACCCTGAGAATGGGAGAAAATATGTGCAATTGAAGCAACTGACAAAGGAGTAATCTCCAAAATTTACAAGCAGCTCATGCAGCTCAATACCAATTAAACAAACAACCCAACCCCAAAATGGGCAGAAGACCTAAAGAGACATTTCTCCAAAGAAAATATACAGATTTCCAATAAACATATGAAAGGATGCTCAACATCACTAATCATTAGAGAAATGCAAATCAAAACTACAATGAGGTATCACTTCACACTGGTCAGAATGGCCATCATCAAAAAATCTACAAACAACAAATGCTGGAAAGGGTGTGGAGAAAAGGGAACCCTCTTGCACTGTTGGTGGGAATGTAAATTGATACAGCCACTATGGGGAACAATATGTAGCTTCCTTAAAAAAGTAAAACTGGAACTACCATACGACCCAGCAATCCCACTACTGGGCATATACCCTGAGAAAACCATAATTCAGAAAGAGTCATGTACCACAATGTTCACTGCATCTCTATTTACAATAGCCAGGACACGGAAGCAACCTAAGTGTCCATCAGCAGATGAATGGATAAAGAAGATGTGGCACATATATACAATGGAATATTACTCAGCCATAAAAAGAAACAAAATTGAGTTATTTGTAGTGAGGTGGATGGACCTAGAGACTGTCATACAGAGTGAAGTAAGTCAGAAAGAGAAAAACAAATACCATATGCTAACACATTTATATGGAATCTAAAAAAAAATATGGTTCTGAAGAACTTAGGGGCAGGACAGGAATAAAGACGCAAACGTAGATAATGGACTTGAGGACATGGGGAGGGGGAAAGGGTAAGTTGGGACGAAGTGAGAGTGGCATGGACATATATACACCACCAAATATAAAATAGATAGCTAGTGGGGAAAGCAGCTGCATAGCACAGGGACATCAGCTCGGTGCTTTGTGTCCACCTAGAGGGCTGGGATAGGGAGGGTGCGAAGGAGACTCAAGGAGGAGGAGATATGGGGATAAATGTATATGTATAGCTGATTCACTTTGTTATAAAGGAGAAACTAACACACCTTTGTAAGCAATTATACTCCAATAAAGATGTTAAAAAGAAAAAAACAAACAAACAAAAGAAACATCCTCACAGATACACCCAGAGTAATGTTTGACCAAATATCTGGCCACCCTGTGGCCCAGTCAAGTTGAGGCATAAAATAAACCATCACACCTTCCATAAAACTCATCTCTTTGAAAAACAATTAGCAGAACAGGAATGTTTTTGAAACCCATATACACTGGCAGAAATATATAATAATAATTTATTCTAGTGACAAGACCAGTGATATTCTCAGGATGGAAGCTATTCAAAATAGTTAACTTGTTACCAGGTAGATAGTAAATCTCAAGAAATTATGTAATTTTGGAGCTTGGTTTTGGTCTCTTTTTCTTACAGGTTGGACATTTGGCAGTAGCAGTAGCTAGATTAGCCTTAGTTAGTGGGAATCCATGCTGTTGGTCTCTCTCTCTGCCATCATGACCACTCCATCCTCTAAACAGTGTCTCATGAAGGCCTTCATAGTACTATTTGAAGAGATTAACATGCTATCCTGAAAACAATGGATTCATGTGCTGCGCTCTGCAATGTTTAGATAGTCCGAGATCCCTTTGGACTACATTATAGCAGAGGAAAAGGAATTACAGCTCAACAGCAAAATTTGCAAGTGTTTATTACACATTTGAAGTGAGCAAAAACTCTCCCTGATCCTCTTTTCTTACTGAAATAGAAAAGAATGCATATGCCAAAACAATGTCCATATACCAGAACCTGAGGCTCTATCTGTTCTAACAAAGTTACCACATCCATCATGGCAACTTCAATCAGGGCAACTACTGGGTTGAGCTTGCAGCGGTCTACGGTCACCTTCCAGGATCCATCTGGTTTTTGCAAGATCATTGCTAGGTAACTTAACTGGGGATGTGATAAGGACCACCATCCTTGCTTCTGTTAGAAACTCATAGCTGATATAAATCTCCTAAACTCTATATAATACATATATGATACAATTTTTTATTTATATATTTTCACTTACTTTCTCATGACAGGAACAGTTTCAGAGGCTTCCATGTGGCTTTCCCTATTTTGGTAGTTATCTACAACCAAGGACCCGATCTGGAAGTTGTACTAACTTCCAAGTATGTTAATACCAATTAAACATTCAGGGTCCAGGGAAATGACCATCAGGTGGTCTATGTAAGTGATTTATTACCTGTCTCCCATATGCCCCCATACATATAGGAAGGCCACAATAATGTTTCAAAGTATTCGTAGTTCAATATCACAGAAACCCTATAACCTATACCAACAGTGCTAAAAATATGAGTAATCCCCATCTCGCAATTTATAGTCAAGTGAGTAAATGGCCATAATTTTCTTGAGGAAAAATGCAGCAAATCATTGCTTTGTATACATGCTATGGTACTGCAATTGTTCCACTTGGAACCACTGTTTAGTGGGCTCTGATTCTGAACAATGGTCCCCAGTCTGAAACCTATGCAAGGAATCATGACATATTTATTAGGGTGGCTATCCTCAGACGCCCAATCACCAAACCTTGATTTCTTCTGCTGGTTCAAGCTGAGTAGTGACTTTGTCAGACACCAATCTATTTTGCCCCTAGGGAGGTCATATTCTATTAACCATCCTTGTAAGTCCCTGTGTATCTGGTTCCCAGGGCTATTACTCCAACTTTGCTAGTGATCACAACATATGTGGTTAAGTACCACCTGGTTACTGACAGTTAACTGCTGCCACCTAGACTCTACTATTTTAAAGTCCATTCATGGACATTGTTTTCAGCTAGATAAATTCTGTAACAGTATTTTCTATCTCCAGCCCTAAAATGAAAAGTAGAGACACTACTGAATTTATTTATTTTTTTTCCTGTAAACGGGCCTCTCACTGTTGTGGCCTCTCCCGTTGCGGAGCACAGGCTCTGGACGCACAGGCCCAGCGGCCATGGCTCACGGGCCCAGCTGCTCCGCGGCATGTGGGATCCTCCCGGACCGGGGCACGAACCCGCGTCCCCTGCATCGGCAGGCGGACTCTCAACCACTGTGCCACCAGGGAAGCCCCTGAACTTTTTAATGATGCTGCTTCCTGTCTCACCAGGCCATTCATATGGCCTTGATAAATTTTGTGTCCTTGGGCCTTCCCAAGGAACATAACCATCATGCTTATCTTCTGACTGTACATATTACATCCATTCTAGCACGTCTACTTCTCTGAACTTTTTAATTTCTTTATCCATCATCTGACATTGCAGTTCATGCATTTCAGTTTTGCTCAGCTTGGCCACTGTGTGTACCATGCCATGTACTGGGAGCCACCTTATTAGTTTGTACAATGTCCTGAGGTTCTTTCCAGGACACTAAATCCTTTATCTCCAAAGAATATTCTCAGGTAAATAAATTCTTCCCTTTCCAATTCTATGTTCCAGTCCCTTTGATAAAGAATCTTCTAACACAGTGCCACTCATACATCCCAGATGGCTACTGATACATGTCAGATAGATTTGCAGCATCTTTAAATTACAGTACTTTGTTTATGAAGCCAAGTGCATCCTCAGTTGCTTGATATTCTGACTTAAAACCTAGGTATAAGCCAAGTGGCCAGGAGGGAAAGTGAGGGCAGATCTTGAGTGGTATATCTGCTGCCTTGCAGGATTATTGAGATGACTGCTCTTAGCAAAAAGGAATGGAACACTTCTGCAGGCTTAGAAGAGTCAGAGGAATCAAAAGAATCAAAATCTTCAGAAGCAATCATCCGCATGTCTAGATTCTGTGTGTTAAAGCTTCAGATTTTCCCAATGGGGGCAATGCCCTTGGTATAACAAATCTGCCAAGTTTAACCTCCTTTGAAGTTAGTCGCACAGACTAATAAATCTCAGGCCTCACGTTTGGCTTTCTCTGCACTCCTGCTGCAAAACGAGGGCTTCTTTGCCTCTACCAAGGAGTCCCTTTGGCTTTCACATCTCATTTTTAATTCATTCTTATTTTCTTTATCATTCTATTATCATTCTGTAGAGAAATTATAGCCCATAAGAGTGTGACAGAGAGGGGACTGGAATTACAGAAATTGAGGAAGGTATTAATGGTCTAATGGTCTCCTTGCTCCTGGATGAATTCATGTCCATGTTCATAAGAGTGCACTCTCACTTGTGAATCCCATCATATCACTTCCTTTCCCAAATCTCTTCAGGATAAACCATATATATATATATAACAAGACTGTATTATCTATTCCCCACCAAAATAGTAAACTCATTTCCTGTTGCTCCCTTTTGTGGCATTTTAAATTCTCAAAAAATATGTAAATATAGAGAAGATCAATAATTATCAACATATGTCCAATCGTGTTTTGGCTCTGCCCAAAACACGATTACTTTAAGGTTACTTTAGGATTACTTCAGAGTTACTTTAACCCCTGAATAGTATAGATGAAAATCCTAAGCATAACATTTCATCGGGGAAAAAATAGCATAAGGACTAAAAAAATACAAAATAAGACAAAAGCTTTTCCAGCTATCCACCCACAAATTTAACAATAAACCCTTAATATTAAAAAATCTAGTCAGTGTATATATCGGCATGATGTATCATAATTTATTTCCAAAGTTGTTTTATTGAAATCAGAATCCCAACAGGGCTCAGAATATTGACAGCTTGGTTGATTATTCTCTTGTCTTTAAATCTATAGGTTGTCCCTCTCTCTTTTTTCCATGACGTTTATTCTTCCTTGTGGGTGGTCATTTGCCTTGTAGAGTTAACAAAATTTTGCATTTTTCTGTGTGTATTCCTGTTTTATTTTTAACATATTTCTCCGATTTTCATGTTTTTCTTTTTTAACAAATTAGTGATTGGGAACTACAGTTTTGATTCAGATTTGATTGGTAAGAGTTCTTCATAGTTGATGTGCTACACTTCTTATTTCTTCACATTAGGGAGCACATAATATCTGGTTGTCTCAAGTTTTATGTTCTTAAAATTAATCACTAGGTTCATTCACTTAAAATCCCCCTCGATGTGTTATGATTCTTAAACACTAATACATTTAGATGTACTGTTTTCTCTATGGTTTTGAATGCCCACAGCATACTTTATAGTATTATAAGAATTATTTTAAAGAAAAAAAGCAATTAACAAGGATTAATGTGCAAGAATGCTTTTATAGAATGTTTGGGGATAGAAACACATTTAATATCAAGTAATAAAGGCACAGATAAATTATGTGGTACTTGCATAAGATGGAATGTTTTGTAGGTATTAACATGCTTTCAAAAAATATTTAATAACATGGAAAATGTTCTTCATGTAACGCTACATCAAAAAGTGCTGAAGACACAGATTGTTCCTTAAGAAAATACAAAAGCTTATCAAATGTAATTTCAAGAGCAAAGAAATAATATGTAATTTTAACTTCCTAGTGTTTCTGAGCGTCTGTAAATATACTAAATTTTAATTTAGGATAATGGATAATAAGAACCAATATTACTAAATATCAACAAACTGATTTGTAATTATACATGGCTGAATAAAGTTGTTTCTTTTGCCCTTTACTCAGTAATTTGGTGCCAACAACAAAAGTAAAAATTAATGAAAAATATTTTAAGTGCATCTTCAGTAAGAATAAAAAATATTTTTTTTACCTCTCAAAAGAAGATTTTGTTAGCATAAGGAAATATGACCAAACTGAGGAAGAACCGTGAGATCGTACGATTAACAATACAGATCTCAATAACACAAAACAAAGTTCTAAAATTAGGTGACCATCCTTGTGTTTCCTGAATTAAAGTCTGGGAAAAGGAGCAGGTTTCTTCAGGAGAATTAATGAGTGCTAAGAAAACACATCGAAACCAAATTGTATGGATAAGGTTTTCTCGTATAGAATTGCTGGCATAGCAACCAAGTGAGGACAACTTGAAATCCCCATAAGAATGACAAATAAATTATGAAGAATCCAGAATATGTGCTATGAAGGTATTTTGAAAAAGTTATAAATCTATAAACAGACATGAAAAAGTCTCTAAATCTTACCATCAAATAGAAAGCAAAATCCAAAACAATACAGATTAGTCCAATGTTTATATTTCCATCAATTTGAATAGTTTACATTTAACAAATTTCATGAATTAAACATATAGACAAAACATTCATATTATTTTTATTTTAAATTTTGTTTTGTTGAACACTGGTTAGTTTGAGCATTTCATTGTATTTATCACATTTTTTACATTTGCTTTCCTGAATTTCTTCTTCCTGGCATTTATTCAATATAATATTTACCTTTATTTTTTAATGAAATCTCTTGCCCCTATATTGATTATTTTGCATTGCAGAAGTTATTTCTCTATTTTGAGATTTGTTTAAACTTTTTGAAGCTTTTGGTGTTTAACCAAATCATTATGTCTGCTTTTACAGCTCAGAGTTTATTATCTCCTGTATTATTTCAGTAATTTTATGCTCTATATATTTAAGTCCTTATTCCATCTGAATTTTATTTTGATTTGTATTTTAAAATCTATATAAGGAGACCAACCATCTGCTAACTAAAATGTACATATGTATTTTGCATTATCATATCATGATATTTGTGCCCTACAGAAATCTCTGGATAAAGCATACTACTGTAGTTGAGGGGACGGGCAGGGGGACAGCGTGTCCTTAAAGAGAATAACTTACCATCAAGAGAAGAGTAGGTCCTTTGAGAGAAAACAGAAACCTAACAGAAAATGTTAACTTGCTGGACAAGAGAAAACACATTTCAAGTTTCTCCTTAACCACTATTCTACAGAAGGCCAAGCACTTGAGTGTATTCACTTTTGACAGTAGGGGATAGAGTGTATTAAATAATTTTGATACTCACTAGCTGATCCCATGAAGATGGGCTGCTGCTTCGGTTGCTTTGGAAAACCATAAATATCTATTTAAAACTCAGTTTGTGAACATCTGTGGTTAAGTTAATCAAATATTTTATCAACGTTTCTTCATGCATTCTCAGTTCCACGAGGTGAAAACGTGCTTCATTTTCCCCCCCCTCAGTCCACCATTCACCAGAGGAAAGTTCTCGTTCGTTTGCAGCATTATGTTTTTATCAGATCAAATATTGGGCAATTATCAGCTTCATCTTGACTTGTGTCTTCAGAAATGTTGAAAGGAATCTGAAACTAGTAACTGATAAATAACTATGTCACTTTCTGGATTAAAAAAAATCTTGTAATTTGTAAAAGTGACTGTTTCATGAAGTTACAATTTTCTGTAGATTGGATTTTATTTTCCACCTTCTTTCACTTAACTCTTTTCTCATCACACCTAGTTTCTATTATTTTCTTCTGAATTCTGAGAAAAATTGAGTATGTATGTATGCCGAGTATGTATTTCATTGCATTGATTTTCTAAGGAATATAACTTGCTGCTTACTGCTATCACAATGATTTTAAATTTGATAATTCTGTTTTTAATCAGGAATAATAATTTCTTTATAAATCTCTAGAATAATAAAGAGGCAATGATAGCTTTGAATCAGGTCGAAAATGGAGTGGTGGTTAGACTCTGGGTTTCTGGGGTTCTAGGTATGTCCCAACCACATCTGGGGCTTCCCATGTCTAGAGGTGCCTCAAGCAAGGAGGGCTTAGCTCACACTTGGAAGGCCCCTATTTACTTTGTCATGTTCCCCAGGGTGGGAGTCAGCTTGCTGAACGCCTTCCTGTTTGCACCAGAGAAAACATAAGAACCCAAGTTTTTGTCTATCCCCATCTCTGCGTCAGGTCCAAGCCCTTTTCCTAGAGATATGGTAACCATTCTTTATTCTATAACCCTCATTTGAAGCCACTTCTGACCTGCAATGAAGATGAATAAAGAAAACCTGGACCATTGTTCTACATCATGGACCACAGCTCAGATTTGGACTATTCTTGCACATGGACCAGTAAAATGTATAGGACCTTAAGCCCATGTTTGTTATTTGTATCAAATGATGACCAGTAGACTGATTTTGCATCACTTTTCTTGTAGCAGGAGATGAATTAAATAAATAACTTAGGTAAAAAAAGAAAAGGAGAGAAAAAAAGGTAAAGTTAAGAGGAAGACCATGTATCACTCCCCCCTTTCTTGTTGCCCTAGATTCCATCCTTCCAAGCAAGGAATCATAACATTTATATATATATATATATATATATATATATATACACACACATACACACACACACACACACACACACACATATAACATATACATGCACATATATATACACACGTTATTTATGTTTTGTGCAAATAAACTTTCTGCACACTACCTAAAATACAAAAATCGATCAGTTACAATTAAAGTTCCCACTACTCAGCACTGTGCAAAGAGAAAATTGGAAATATCAGTTCGAGATTAGTTCTCATTTTGATGCAATGGTCTCAGCAGAGGTGGATCTAGAGGAAGTGTAAGGTGGCAGGTCTTCTATGATGAATGGCTTATTAGAGGAGAGTATGAATTGGTAATAAAAAACATGGGATTTCAGTTCACAATACTGATATAATTTGTGAGGTGAAAATAGCTAAGAATTTTTCAAAAATAATGACAGACACCAAACCATAGATCAAGGACTCAGAGGAGTCCAAGTGGGATAAATAATAAAAAAACTTTCACCTGGCATGTTGTGTTCAAACTACAGAAAATCAAAGAAAAAATCTTGAAACACACACACAGAAAAACAACACCTTACCTATGAAGAAAGAAGTATAAGATTTATAGCAGACTTCTTGTCATCAACAATGCAAGCAAAAAGAGAGTGGAGAGAAATATTTAAAATGTTGAAATAAAGGAATCACCAAGCTAGAATTCTGTATTAAGGAAAATTGTTCCTCAAAAATGAAGGAGAAATAAAGACTTTCTCAAATGAACAAAAATGAGGAATTTTTCACCAGTAGATCTGCCTTTCAAAAAATGTTTAAAGAAGTTTAATTTTTTTAAAGTTTAGAGAAAGAAAATGATGCAGGTTAGAAACTGAGATCTATGTAAAGAAATGAAGGGCATTAGAGAGGGAACACATAAAGGTAAAATAAACCCTTTTACTTTTCTTTTTCTTACTTGATTTAATATAAGTGTTCAAACTAACAACAGCAACAATATATTGGATGAGTATAGCTTATTGATAAGTGAAATGAGTGACATCAATGTTAGAAGGGATGAATACGAAATATTTTAAGGTACCTACACACTCATAAAATAATATAGACCTATTTAGAAGTGGACTTGTAAATACATGTTGTAAATACATGTTGCCATCCTTAGGGCAACCACTAAAATCATTTTTTAAAAAGAAGTATAACTGATTTGTTAAGAAATGAGAGAAAACAGAATCATATAAAATGCCTAATTAAACCAGATAAGGCAGAAAAGGGTAGAATATTAAAAAATAAGAAGTGCAATGAATAGAGAACAGTACAGAAAGGGGAGAGATTAATCCAACTATACTCATAATCACTTTAAATGTGAATGGATTAAATGCAGCTATAAAAATTAAAAACAGAAAATGACAGAGGGGATAAAAAAAACAACTGACTATATGTTGTCTGCAAGAAACCCACTTTAAAAAGAAAGACATAGATTATAAGTAAAGTGATGAAGAAAACTATACCACACTAACACTAATGAAGGGAAAGCTGGAGTAGCTATATTAATGTCAGGCAAAGCAGACTTCAAACAAGGAAAATTATCAGGGATAGAGAGAGCATTACATAACGAAAAGGGGGTCAATTTTCTAAGAAGACTTAATCCTTAATGTGTATGTGCATAACAGCAAAGTACCAAAATAAGTGAGGCAAAAACAGATAGAATGGCAAGATGAAATAAACAGCTCTATTATTATAGTTGGAGACCTCAACAGACCTCTATCAGTAATTGACAGATTCTGCTTACAGAAAATCAGTGAGCATACAGTTGAACTGAACCACCATCATTATCAACTGTATCTCATTGACATTTATAAAGTACTTATCCAACAGCAGAAGATTACAGTCATCCCTTGGTACCTGAGGGGGATTGGTCCCAGGAGCCCCTGCATATACCAAAATCTGCTGATGCTCAAGTCCCTCATATAAAATGTAGTAGTAAAATGAATGGAAATTTCAATCCAAGTTGATTGAATCCACAGACGCGAAACCCAAGAATTTGAAGGGCTATTAAAACAACAATAAATACATTAAACGTAAGATTTAATTTAGCTAAATAGACAATTATTATTTATTTATGACATACCCAATTTAACAGGACATAGAAAGTCTGAAGTATGAGTGACAAAGAATCTAAGGGGAGAATACTGATCAAAAAGAAATGGATTTAGTTATAATAATATCAGAAAAAGAAGTCAAAAATACTTTCAGGGATTAAAAGATATTTACTATGATAAAATGTATGAATCATTAAGACCTAGTAACTCCAGCTTCTCAAGCTTCTATAAATATAGCAACTCAGTCTTCACAAGGGAAAATTGAAAATCCACAAACTGGGAAATGTTCTCACACTTCTTTCACTTAATGCTATGTCAAAAAATATTTATAGATATAGATAGGTAGATGACAGATAGATGAATGAATGGATGTGTGTGTGTGTGCACATGCACATGCATATGTGTATCTTATAAGAGTCTTGAATCAGCAACTGAATTATTGAATCTGACACTGACCTGGGGTAACATTCAGACACTTCAAAAACATCTAGATAAGTGGTCTGAGGTATCAATACCATCTATTAAACAGAAATGATACCCTCTCAAGTTGTTAGCATGAGAGATATGGAGGCCAGGTGATAAGCTGAGTTCTGACCCAAGCCCAACTCACAGTGTGCTCACTGGTTCATAATGAAATTTGTGGATATTTATCCCGTTCCTGATATATAAGTGGAAAAAACACAGTTAGTGATAGAACACCCCTTGTCTTGCTTTTCAAATTTGTGTAGGAAAGTCAAATGAAACTGAACTGAACTTGTCTCCCATTCCAACAAGCTTGAAATCAACAGCAATACTGCATTTCTGGAATTATTGAAGAGATGTGTATTACTGTCAAAGATATGGAAAATGTAGTAGTTGTGATTCCTAGATATCCCCATTTAATTTGCTTACATGGCTTTAGCACAACAGTGATGGATCATGGCACATAAACATGGACTCCTGTATATTTAACAGGTGGTAGCCTGATTTTGAATTGAAACTGCTATGTCTACATATGATACCCTGACTAAAAAAGCTTATCATAGACATTACCATTGGAGATTTAGGTGTGCATCTATTGGTTTGGAAAATAATAAATAAGTAAATTTTCAATCTCCATTAAGTGTGTGTGTGTCTATGTGTGTGTGTTTATATGGTAAGGACCAAGGACGATAGTTCCACCTTCACGGTTTTATATAAGTATTATATCAACTCTCTTGCTTTCTACATAATACTGTATATAGGGCATTTATGATCTCAATAATCCATAGAAGATACCAGTAATTTGCTATATTGATTACATCAGAGTGCTCATTTAACCCCTTTGGGCCCCCACGGGAGTGGAGGAAGACTGGACAGAGAGGGAGAAGGGGCCATTGAAGGTACACTATTTACTATGGGATTTAACTCCTCAAAGGCCTCCCAGTAGCTTCAGATCTGCTCAAGAATCCTTCATGTCCTGCTGGTTTGCAGCGAGTGGCTCACAGCTTCAAGGCCTCCTCTGCCAGATGGAGAACTATTTCAAACATCCTGCCTCTATTTTGTACTGTAGCAATGCAGACAGGAGACCTGACCCCATTTTCAGGTTCTAAAGAGAAATTCTAAGTACCTGAAAGACTGAGGAACATGGTGGCTTTTATTTAAGATGTGGAGATAGAGAGCACATACCTGGACTTGGGCCTGCAGCAGCACCAAATTGCACCAAGAGTTCCCTTTATTTTCTCTCGCATCTCTGTTTCTCCTTTTCTCTCTGCTGGACTAGCCACGGGGACTCCAAGTTCTTCATTGTGTGGTCCTGGTACCAAGATTCTCCTGGGAATTATAAAGCTATTCACCTTCTACATCGAGCACTTCTTATTTTTTCCCCAGCAACATAAGTCATCCTTAAGAGGGGTCAGGGTGCTAGCTCTTAAATATATTTTAGTCATCCCTTTGTACATTAAATTCTCTTTCTTGGAGACTGCTCCTGACATGGTGTTCACCGTGCTCTCAGCTGGCCTCCTGAAGTTCTGCCCTGCCTTCCCCACCAGGTACAGTTCAGGAGCTGCCTACCTCAGGGTGATAGGTTATCTTCTAGTTGCTTTATTCCTTTCCGTTTTACATTTAGAGAGTATAATTGGAATACATAAACTTCTCTGTGACCACAGCTTTATTTGCAACCCACAGGTTTTGTTATGGCATATTTTCATTATCATTCAATTAATAAAATTCTAATTCCCATTGCGACTTTATCTTTGACCTACATAATGATCAGAAGTATGTTTTTAATATCCAACTATTTGGTAAAATATTGGTTATACAGGTTTAAATTTCTTGCTTATTCAGAGCCTTGTTTTATAACCAGAATATAGTCAATTTTATAAATGTGCCATGTGCACCTAAAAATTTCTGCATAATATATATATTCCATCATTGTCGGTGCAGTGTTTTATGTAAATTTAGGCCAAAGTTTTTAATGATGGTATTCAGATCTTCTATAATCTGCTGATTTGTTGTTGTGGTTCTATGTTACTGATCTAGGTAATTTAGATTTTTCTATTTCTACTTAGATTTTTGGAATTTCCCTTCATATATTGCATTGAAGTTTAGACTTATAATATATTCCTTGTAAAGTAACAGTGGGTTTTATTATCCTGCCTTATCGCCAGTGATACTTTTTGCTTTCAAATCTATGTTAACATTAAAAAATCTTCTGCAATTTTACTTATTGTTGTTATGACATAATTTTTGAATCCTTTCATTTTCAATCTGACTCTTGTCTCTTGTAGGTGGCATAGAATTAGGTTTTTGGTTTGTTTCAATAATCCTTGTCCTTTAATTTCAGTATTTACAGTTAATGTATTTTCTTATAGACCGTTTACTCCTTGCTTACTATTTGTCCCACCTTGTTATGTTCCTTTAGCTCTTCTTTCTTCCTTTGAGATTTCTTCAAATCCCATTTTCCCTTGTATTAGCTTGTTATTTTTACATAAGTAGCAGTTACACATGTACCATGACTTATTAGCTCTTTTACTTCTTCTCAAGCAATGCTGAGATCTTAAATTTCTTTTACTACTTTTTCCTCTTCCTTTTGTTGTAATGCATTCTAATGTTTGATATATTTTATTATTACTCTTTTTTGCTGTTAGATTTTATTTAGGTTTATCCACTTATTTATCCTTTCTGTTATACATAATTCTTTATAAAGTCCTTATTTTCATCTGTGATAATCTTCCTTCTGCCTGCAGGTCTCCCTTTAGAATTTAATTCAGTCAGTTCTGATGAGAACATATTTTCTAAATTTTGTTTGTCTGCAAATTTCCTTATTTCATCTTTCCTTCCAAACAACATTTTCTCTGCCTCTAGAATTCCCAATGCGCAGTTCTTTTCTTTAGCACTTAAAAATGTCATTCCATTATTTTCTAGTATCCAGTCAGTTTCGCTGAGAAGTAAGCTGTAATCTCAATCCTATTGTTCCTTTGAGAGTAATCTCTCTCTTTTTCCTCGGGCTGCTTTTAAGATGTCATGTTTTTCTTTGCTGTTCATGAATTGTACTGTGGTGATCTTAGGTGTGGTTTTCTTTGTATTTGTTCTTGTTGCTTTTTTTTTAGTGCTTATTGAATTTAAGGCTCCATATATTCTTTTTAGTTTTAGAGAACTCTCAGCTGTTAATATTGTTTTCATCCCAATCTCTCTCTCCTTTTTTCTTTGGACTCCAGTTTACACATATGATAAAAATGTTTATTGTGGCCCATATGTCTCAAATGCGCTTTTGTGTACTTTTTATTCTTTTCGTTTCCCATGCTTTAGTCTTAATATTGTTACTACTCTATCTTCCAGTTCACTTACCTCTGTTTACCTGTGTCCAATCCACTACCGAGTTTTAAATTTCGTATAATTTTTAATTCTATCAGTTCAACTTCAATCAGTTTATAGTTTCTAGTTGTCAAGTTAAATTCTTCACCTTGTCATCTATTTTCTTGAACTTGATAATATTTACCAAAACATGTATGAACTTGAACGTTTAGGTCATCTATGATTCTGATTCTTTTTTGTTTTTTATTCTAATTCTCCTTTTCTTGGTAGTCTTGGTGGTTCTTCAGTGAATACCAGACTTGGGATATGACAAGTTGTAGAGAATCTGAATGACATTACAGTTGTCCTTTGAACAACCTGGGTTTGAACTGCACAGGTCCACTTATGCATGGATTTTTTTTCAATAAGTAATACAGTACTACACGATCTGTGGTTGGTTGAATCCTCAGATTCAGAACCACAGATAAGAAGGGCCGACCATAAAGTTATATGGGGATTTTTGACTGCACAGGGAGTCAGCGTCTCTAACCCCTACATTGTTCCAGGGTCAACTGTATTTTCTTGAGGAGAGAATTTCCTATTCTTAGGTAGGGAGCAGAGGGGAAGATCACCTCAGTCACTGGACCAACTTCATACTCATTTTCCTTCTTTATGAGGTTCAATGTAGATGTTGCATCAACCTTCCTAACACATAGACACAGACACACACACACACACACACACACACACACACACACACATATGTAGAGACTTCCAATGTCCTAATTCATATCATTAGTTTTCCATTGGGCCACAAATCTTTCATAGGTTCTGAACCCCAATTTTGTCTCTTCAGCATTATGAGCCAACTAAGTCTTTGCTTTGACTTCAGTTAGCTTTTGTTTGACTTCTTAGCATCTTGTCTTGTCTACCTATTATACATGGAAAATACTGCAAGGAAACACTGTTGCTGAATCCAGCTCCGTTCTCTGAATCTTTACTCTCTCTGTGATTTTGGTCCTTAAAATTCTAGCTGCCTTGTTATTTCTCAATTCCAACTCTGGTTTCCTTAGTCCTATGACACTGTCCTAAGATCTACTGGCTTTTCTACCTCTTAGGAGTCACATTTGGTTTCTCAGACTTTTGCTCTTCATCAGTAGTTTCTAAATGACTGGGCTAGAAACGCATGTGCAGAATATTGTTCTCACTTCAGTGAGTTTCTTTCTGTATTTTACTTTTCTAGGTCATGGCTACCTCAGTAGCTTTCTAACACTCACAGTCAAATGTTTCGTATGATTTATCTGGCCTTTCTAGTTCTGGGGTAAACATTTTCATACCTTCCAATCCAATTTAAGTAATGTATTGTTTTTACAGTGCATTAGTGGAAATTAAATGGTAAATTCAGTCAGTCATTTCATACATCAAAAAGGAAAATCAGTCAACACAACTGTCTGACTGAAATGAATGAAGAAAACAATTCAAGGTAAACAACTGTCCCAGTAGACTTGTATAAATACAGTAGTGGTGTCATGTGCAGAATTAATCTTTCCTCACCCTTAACTGCAGAACACTCTGCCAGCCAATTCAGTCACTCAAATGATACTGAATTATAATATTCCAGTTTCATTTACTCTCAGTTACTGGTGACTGCCCTTCCTTCTCCTTCATCTGTCCACCAGTGGAGAATGTCAGAGCAGGAGAATAGTAATATTGGCATATTGTAATGCACTGTCTTGAATTCTACAGCTTCAAAATTCTTAGGCTAACCCAATGATCTTAAAGAGCCTGGTGCAGAAAGGATATGTGAATTAAATCCCAGACCACTGGCTGACCCTTCCAGCACTAACATCCCTTATTCCTGGTTCTAATATATCACAGAATACTCAAGAGGAAAGTTTTGAGTGGTCAGCAGAAATATGGCTCCAAAGCAGGCACATGGAAAAGAAATGTTGTCATCTGTGAACCACTTTAAAGTTGACTTGTCTTTTACTCATAAACCAGATTCAGTGTGAGTTCTGTTCTGCTATATGTTAGAGAATCTGTTGGAGGAGTGTGGGCAATTCTTTTGAATTTTTTACTAACTTTTTGGTTTTTTAACATCTTTATTGGAGTATAATTGCTTTACAGTGCTGTGTTAGTTTCTGCTTATAACAAAGTGAATCAGCTATACATATACATATATCCCCATATCTCTTCCCTCTTGCGTCTCCCTCCCTCCCACCCTCCCTACCCCACCCCTCTAGGTGGTCACAGAGCATGGAGCTGATCTCCCTGTGCTATGTGGCTGCTTCCCACTAGTATCTATTTTACATTTGGTAGTGTATATATGTCCAAGCCACTCTGTCACTTCATCCCAGCTTACCCTTCCCCCTCCCCGTGTCCTCAAGTCCGTTCTCTATGTCTGCGTCTTTATTCCTGTCCTGCCCCTAGGTTCTTCAGAACAATTTTTTTTTTTTTAGATTCCATATATATGCGTTAGCATACGGTATTTGTTTTTCTCTTTCTGTCTTATTTCACTCTGTATGACAGTCTCTAGGCCCATCCACCTCACTGCAAATAACTCAATTTCATTTCTTTTTATGGCTGAGTAATATTCCATTGTATATATGTGCCACATCTTCTTCATCATTCATCTGTCGATGGACACTTAGGTTGCTTCCATGTCCTGGCGATTGTAAATAGTGCTGCAGTGAACATGGTGGTACATGTCTCTTTTCGAATTATGGTTTTTTTAGGGTATATGCCCAGTAGTGGGATTGCTGGGTCGTATGGTAGTTTTATTTTTAGTTTTTTAGGGAACCTCCATACTGTACTCCATAGTGGCTGTATCAATGTACATTCCCACCAACAGTGCAAGAGGGTTCCCTTTTCTCCACACCCTCTCTAGCATTTATTGTTTGTAGATTTTTTAATGATGGCCATTCTGACTGGTCACACAAAAAACTTTGGCATGGTGTTCATCATCTAGCTAATCCTAACATGCAGACATTTATGAGAGTAAAGTCAGGTCTTTGCCAGAGTGGGTTGCGTATTTGGGCAACTGGGTCAAATCAAGAAGGGCAAATGTAGGCTGCCAGAGTAAATAAGGAGAGGAAAAACAAAAAGAGCGAGACATATCATTCATCAGTGATTTCCCCCCCAATATTCTTAGCCTCCACCTATCTCCATCTTACTGGTAACACAGGAAATAGACTGAAGAATCAGGTAAAAGGTCTCTACAGAAACTGAGGTAATATAGAAAATAAAAAACTAAAACATAAAATTGTAAATTTTCTTCCTAGGGATAATTGAGATGATACTTCAATAATAACATAAGATCAGGTGAAGTCTAAAGAAATTTTAGAAAACCCAGATAAAGTAAGAAAACATCTCTTCGCCAGCATCCGAATGTTAGACACACACCGAGACATGTGGGCCAAGTTCTGGAGAGAAGGGAAACACAGACGCAAGCTTGACATTTGGTGCAGCTTTTCTCCTTGGGGCATTTGCTGATTCAACTCATACAGCCTAGGAGCTGAAAAGCCAAGGAGTTCAAAAGACTCTAACCACAGAAGCCAAACGGCAAGAGCTCAAGCTAAAGGCAACAACTAATGGAATGACAAGCTACACGTATCCTTAGTCTCACAGGGCTGGGGGAATCATTACATTTAAAGCCTAACAAATACAAGGGTAGTTGGGAATAGGGAGAATCTAAACGTTCACATGGTAATCCCAAAGGGCAACACCCGTAGAGGAAGGACAAGACAGAAATAGAGCAACCTTCACACAGAGTGAAAAACGGCTTTGAATGAGCTCAAACTGAGAATGGACTAAGATTTCCAGTCCCTATAGTAACTGTCTGCCATGGGCAAAAGGAAATCTTTTCAAGAGAACGATAACAACATCCTGAATGTGGAGGTATCTTTATAGTTTCCTAAAATAAGTTAAGCCCAATTTTAATATAAAAATAATTGGACATACCAGGAAAAAGACTAAATGATCAAAAGATAAAAAAAAAAAAGAAAGAAGGAAAAAAGAAAATTTAAATAGACACAGGAGGACAAGAGTGAGTAGGCCTTGGTTAAAAAACAAAACAACTATGATTAAACAAAGAAAATAGACACACGGCAAATAAGCATATGAAAAGATGCTACACATTCCACGTCATCAGGGAATTTTAAATTAGAACAATAATGAGATACCACTACACACCTATTCAAATGTCTAAAATCCAAATACTGAAATACCAAAGTTGTTGACGATGCAGAACAACTGGAACTCTCATTTGTTGCTAAGAGGATACTTGGCAATTTCTTACAAAACTAAACATACTTTTACCATACAGTGATCTAGTAATCATGCTATTTGGTATTTACCCATAGGAACTGAAAAGTTACATCCACATAAAAACCTGCACGTGGATGTTTATAACAGCTTCTTTCATAATTGCCAAAACTTGAAATCAACCAAGATGTTTTTCAATAGGTGAATGGATAAACGAACTATGGTATATCGGTACAAAGGAATAGCGTTCAGCAATAAAGAGAAAAGGCTATGTAGCCATGAAAAGACATGGAAGAAGCTTAAATGCATATTGCTAAGTGAAAAAAAGCCAATCTGCAAAGGCTACATGCATATTATATGATTGCAGCTATATGAAATTTAGGAAAAGGCAGAAGTGTGGAGACAGTCAAAAGATCAGTGGTTGCCAGAGGTTGTGGGGAGGGAGAAAAGGATGGGTGAAGCCCGGAATTTTAAAGGCAGAGAAACTCCTGTGTATGGTTCTGTAATGGTGGATACAGGCTCTTGCACATTTGTCAAAAATCATATAATGTACAAAACAAAGAGTGAAGTCTAAAGTAAACCATGGACATTAGTTAGTAATAATGTGTCAATATTGGTTCATTAACTATAACAAATGTATTACGCTAATGTAAGATATTAATAATAGGGGAAACTGGGTAGAGAGGTAAGGAGGTATGAGAACTCTGTCCTTTCTGCTTAATTTTTCTGTAAACCAGAAACGGCTCCAAAATAGTCTGTTAATTTAAAAAACAAATCTAGACCTGCATACAAAACTTGCACGTAAATCCAACCACAGCAGCATTATTCATAAGAGCCCCAAAGTGGAAATACCCCAAATGGCCATTTACTGTGAATGGATAGATGAAACATAGTAATATCTACACCATGGAATATTATTCAGCCATAAAAAGAAATCAAGTACTGATGCATGCTACAACATGGATGAACCTTGAAAACATGCTAAGTAATTGTATGATTCCATTTGTATGCAATGTCCAGTCTAGACAAATCTGTAGAGACAAAGTATATTAGTGGCTGCCTAGGGTTTGGAGAAATGGGGGAGTGAGTGACCTATAATAGATTCTTTTTCTTTTGTGGGTGTGGATGAAAGTTCTAAAATTGATTGTGGTGGTAGATGCATAACACATTAAATTGTACACTTTAAATAATATGGAAAGTAAATTATATCTCAATGAAACTATTATTTAAAATTATGATTAATGTATTAAAAAAAGGACAACATGTACAATTTAAGCAAAAATTGTCTGTGAAATGCAACCAAAAGAAACTTCTAGAATTAAAAATGCTGAAATTAAGCACTCAGAAGATCGGTTGAACAGTACTTTAGTCAAACAAAAGAAAGGATTACAAATGTCAATTAAAAAATAACTACACTAAAATGTGGAGGGAAAATGACGGAAAACAGAAATGAGTACTTAAGACATATAGAGTATATATAAAACACTGTGTCTAGCCAGCCCCAAGTCACACAGCCTAGGGAGGAGACACACAGCCTACCTGAATCACAAGGACTTCTCCAAAGGAAAAATGAGGTTCTGATGCCAGAAGTGGATGGAATGAATTGCAAAGAAAAAGAACAATGGTAAAGTATAATCTAGATATACATCGGTAAATACATAGGTTCCCTGGGGTTGTGATCTGGTACAAACACTAAAAAAAAAAAGATAAGACTCATAGTAGAGGCTGCTAGATTCTGCTGAGGAAAATGTCCAGGGAGGGAAGAGTTGATTTATTTCATTATTTTTTTAGAGTCCACATATAAGTGACATCATGCACTATTTGTCTTTGTCTTATTTCACTTAGCATAGTGTCCTCCAGTTTTATCCATGTTGACTTAAATGACAGGATTTTCTTCTTTTTTAAGGTTGAATAATATTCCATTGTGTATATACATACCATATTTCCTTTATCCATTAATCTACTATGGACACTTAGGTTGTTTCCATACCTTGGCTCTTGTGAATAACGCTACAATGAACATGGGAGTACAGATATCTCTTCTAATAATGATGATGTTTCCTTTGGATATATACTCAGAAGTGGGAGTGAGGAAGAACTTATGACACAAATCGACCATGTGTAAAAGATGTTGTAGGAATGAAAAAGTCTGAACACCTAGGCAGAGTGTGGAGTATTTGGAAAGGTCATTGTTCAAGGTCATACATAGTTTAAAATTATGACATTTCAGTGAGCCTGTGTGCATGAAGGCTTGCTTATATTTTGGGATTTGAATATAGTGCAAAGAAGTGTTGCTAAATATTCGATCAACATCAAAAACAGGGTGGAAATGTTTTTTCTTTTATTATGAAACTGCAGGAAAGGCAAACCTAGAATTCTAGGCCCACTAGAATCTTCCCTGATGATAGTGCTAATTTAGGAGAAGAAGAAGGATCCAAGGCCATAGAACAATTTTGAAAGCAAAATAAGACTGCTGAGTCTTCACCCAGTGTATGAGATTAAGTTTTAATGGCATATGATGAAGTGGCCATGACACAGCCGGCAGAGCTCGTTGAGTTGTTGAAAATGGCTCTTGAAGCTACAGGAAATGAACAGTAGACATAGAAAAAGAACAAGGTAAATCCCAAAGAGTGGAAGGACAAAATTAATCAAGAGAAAAGTCAAAAATAGAGAAGAAAAGCAGTAAACTTGACAAATAAAACCAAAAGCTTGTTCTTTAGAAAGACCAATAAAATAAGCAATATTTGGCAAATATGATAGTGATGGGACTAGCTATAAAACAGAGTTTTTTTTTTTTAATTACAAAAGAATACCATGGTAGCTTTATACCAACACATTTGAAAATCTGGACAAAATGACTGATTATTGATTAGTTATGTGCAGCCATTATTTACTCCTGTTTTGAGTAGAGAATACAAGTAGCTTTATGAAAATAGAAAATATAAACAAAGATATACACCTTAGAAAGACATCAGTTATTTTCCAATGTATTAAAAAATTAGAAGAGTCCTAATACAAAAATCAGATATGGAAAATTTACCCAAAAGTAACTAGAAGCACATTTCTTTTAAGATCTTAAGTTCTACCTCATATTAGCAAATAGATTCCAGCAACGTATTTTTAAAAAGTCATTATGATCAAGAGGGATTTATCACCATAAAGCAGATTTTTTCCCTAATTGGGATTCGGGCAGATGAGCTATGGGACTTTTCAAATCTCCAAAAATAGTGACAAGAATAGTGACAGAAAAATAGGAGGCTGCAAGCAAAAACATTCAGGAAATGAGGAGAAATGAATGAGATTTAATAGATGATTATGACAGCCAGGATAGTACAGTTTGTTGGCACATACTTCATACAAGCTGAGGCTTTGGTTTTTTTGTTGTTGTTTTGTTTTTGTTTTTTTTAATTAGGAGAAATGTCTTAGAAGTAGCACTGTGGGGGGGGGGAGAGAATGACAATCTAGTCTCTAAGCTCTACAACAGAGAGTTGTCCTTCTCTGAGGAGACAGTAAGGAAAGCTGTGTCATCAGGGGAAGTCAGTTTTTTTTTTTTTTTTTTTTTGCGGTACGCGGGCCTCTCACTGTTGTGGCCTCTCCCGTTGCGGAGCACAGGCTCCGGATGCGCAGGCTCAGTGGCCATGGCTCACGGGCCCAGCCGCTCCGCGGCATGTGGGATCTTCCCGGACCAGGGCACAAACCCGTGTCCCCTGCATCGGCAGGCGGACTCTCAATCACTGCGCCACCAGGGAAGGTCGGAAATCAGTTTTTTATTCAAGTCAGAAGATAAAGGAAACATTAAAGGAAAATACTGAAGATTGGGAATTTTGGTAATGACAGACTATATATTCTAAAGGATACACAGAAACTATTTGGGGAGTGAGGGATTGGAAAGAGACGGGAGATTAGATCAGATCAAGAGATGTAAGACGTTATGGGGGGGGGACCTTGAAGATGGCGGAAGAGTAAGACGCGGAGATCACCTTCCTCCCCACAGATACACCAGAAATACATCTACACGTGGAACAACTCCTACAGAACACCTACTGAACGCTGGCAGAAGACCTCAGACCTCCCAAAAGGCAAGAAACTCCCCACGTACCTGAGTAGGGCAAAAGAAAAAACAGAGACAAAAGAATAGGTACGGCACCTGTACCAGTGGGAGTTTCACACACTAGGAAGCCCCTTCGCGGGCGGAGACTGCGGGGGGCGGAGGGGGGAGCTTCGCAGCCGCGGAGGAGTGCGTGAGGAGAGGGGTTTAAGAACACTGCTTGAGGGAACTCCGGAGACGGGCGCGAGCCGCGGCTGAAAGCGCGGACCCCAGAGACGGGCGGGAGACGCTAAGGCTGCTGCTGCCGCCACCGAGGGGCCTGTGTGCGAGCACAGGTCACTCTCCACACCCCTCTTCCGCGGAGCCTGTGCAGCCCGCCACTGCCAGGTTCCCGGGATCCAGGGACAACTTCCCCGGGAGAACGCACAGCGCGCCTCAGGCTGGTGCAAAGTCATGCCGGCCTTTGCCGCCGCAGGCCCGCCCCGCACTCCGGGCCCCTCCCTCCCCGCCGGCCTGAGTGCGCCAGAGCCCCCGAATCAGCGGCTCTTTTAACCCCGTCCTGTCTGAGCAAAAAACAGACGCCCTCCAGCGACCTACACGAAGTGGCAGGGCCAAATCCAAAGCTGAGCCACTGGGAGCTGTGAGAACAAAGAAGAGAAAGGGAAATCTCTCCCAGCAGCCTCAGAAGCAGCGGATTAAAGCTCCACAATCAACTTGATATACCCTGCATCTGTGGAATACCTGAATAGACAACCAATCATCCCAAATTAAGGAAGTGGACTTTAGGAGCAAGATCTATGATTTTTTTCCCTTTTCCTCTTTTTGTGAATGTATATGTGTATGCTTCTGTGTGAGATCTTGTCTGTATAGTCTTGCTTCCACCATTTGTCCTAGGGTTCTATCCGTCCATGGTTTTTTTTTAAAATTTTTTCTTAATAATCAATTTTAATTTTAATAACGTTATTATACTTTACCTTCGTTCTTTCTTTTTCTTTCTTTCTTTCCTTCCTTCCTTCCCTCCTTTAGACAACGAATCATCCCAAATTGAGGAGGTGGTCTCTGACAGCAAGATTTATGATTTTTCCCCATTTACCTCTTTTAGTGAGGGTGTATGTGTATGCTTCTGTGTAAGATTTTGTCTGTATAGCTTTGCTTCCAACATTTGTCCTAAGGTTCTATCCGTCCCTTTTTTTTTTCCTAAATAAGAATTTTTTAATTCAATAACTTTATTATACTTTATTTTATTTTTACTGTGTCTTCTTTCTGTCTTTTTTCCTTCTTTCCCTCCTTCCTTCCTTCCTCCCTCCCTCCCTCCTTTCTTTCCTTCTTGCCTTCTTGCCTTCTTTGCTTCTTCCTTTCTTTCTTCCTTCCTTCCTTCCCTCCTTTCCTTCTTTCTTTCCTCACACTTCTACTAATTCCCTCTACTTTTTCTCCCTTTTATTCTGAGCCGTGTGGATGAAAAGCTCTTGGTGCTCCAGCCAGGAGTCAGGGCTCTGCCTCTGAGGTAGGAGAGCCAACTTCAGGACACTGGTCAACAAGAGACCTCCCAGCTCCACATAATATCAAACGGCGAAAATCTCCCAGAGACCTCCATCTTAACACCAGCACCCAGCTTCACTCAACGACCAGCAAGCCACAGTGCTGGACAACCTATGCCAAACAACTAGCAAAACAGGAACACAACCCCACCCATTAGCAGAGAGGCTGCCTAAAATCATAATAAGGCCACAGAAACCCCAAAACACAGCACCAGACGTGAACCTGCCCACTAGAGAGACAAGATCCAGCCTCATCCACCACAACACAGGCACTAGTCCCCTCCACCAGGAAACCTACACAACCCACTGAACCAACCTTAGCCACTGGAGACAGACATCAAAAACAGCAGAAACTACGAACCTGCAGCCTGCAAAAAGGAGACCCCAAACACAGTAAGATAAGCAAAATGAGAAGACAGAAAAACACACAGCAGATGAAGGAGCAAGATAAAAACCCACCAGACCTAACAAATGAAGAGGAAATAGGCAGTCTACCTGAAAAAGAATTCAGAATAATGATAGTAAGGATGATCCGAAATCTTGGAGATAGAATGGACAAAATGCAAGAATCAGTTAACAAGGACCTAGAAGAACTAAAGATGAAACAAGCAACGATGAACACCACAATAAATGAAATTAAAAGTACTCTAGATGGGATCAATAGCAGAATAACTGAGGCAGAAGAACGGATAAGTGACCTGGAAGATAAAATAGTGGAAATAACTACTGCAGAGCAGAATAAAGAAAAAAGAATGAAAAGAACTGAGGACAGTCTCAGAGACCTCTGGGACAACATTAAACGCACCAACATTCGAATTATAGGGGTTCCAGAAGAAGAAGAGAAAAAGAAAGGGACTGAGAAAATATTTGAAGAGATTATAGTTGAAAACTTCCCTAATATGGGAAAGGAAATAGTTAATCAAGTCCAGGAAGCACAGAGAGTCCCATACAGGATAAATACAAGGAGAAATACGCCAAGACACATATTAATCAAACTGTCAAAAATTAAATACAAAGAAAGCATATTAAAAGCAGCAAGGGAAAAACAACAAATAACACATAAGGGAATCCCCATAAGGTTAACAGCTGATCTCTCAGCAGAAACCCTACAAGCCAGAAGGGAGTGGCAGGACATACTGAAAGTGATGAAGGAGAAAAACCTGCAGCCAAGACTACTCTACCCAGCAAGGATCTCATTCAGATTTGATGGAGAAATTAAAACCTTTACAGACAAGCAAAAGCTGAGAGAGTTCAGCACCACCAAACCAGCTTTACAACAAATGCTAAAGGATCTTCTCTAGGCAAGAAACACAAGAGAAGGAAAAGACCTATAATAACGAACCCAAAACAATTTAGAAAATGGGAACAGGAACACACATATCGATAATTACCTTAAATGTAAATGGACTAAATGCTCCCACCAAAAGACACAGATTAGCTGAATGGATACAAAAACAAGACCCTTATATATGCTGTCTACAAGAGACCCACTTCAGACCTAGAGACACATACAGACTGAAAGTAAGGGGATGGAAAAAGATATTCCATGCAAATGGAAACCAAAAGAAAGCTGGAGTAGCAATTCTCATATCAGACAAAATAGACTTTAAAATAAGGACTATTAAAAGAGACAAAGAAGGACACTACATAATGATCAAGGGATCGATCCAAGAAGAAGATATAACAATTGTAAATATTTATGCACCCAACATAGGAGCGCCTCAATACATAAGGCAAATACTGACAGCCATAAAAGGGGAAATCGACAGTAACACATTCATAGTAGGGGACTTAAACACTCCACTTTCACCCATGGACAGATCATCCAAAATGAAAATAAATAAGGAAACACAAGCTTTAAATGATACATTAAACAAGATGGACTTAATTGATATTTATAGGACACTCCATCCAAAAACAACAGAATACACATTTTTCTCAAGTGCTCATGGAATATTCTCCAGGATAGATCATATCTTGGGTCACAAATCAAGCCTTGGTAAATTTAAGAAAATTGAAATTGTATCAAGTATCTTTTCTGACCACAACGCCATGAGACTAGATATCAATTACAGGAAAAGATCTGTAAAAAATACAAACACATGGAGGCTAAACAATACACTACTTAATAATGAAGTGATCACTGAAGAAATCAAAGAGGAAATCAAAAAATACCTAGAAACAAATGACAATGGAGACACAACGACCCAAAACTTGTGGGATGCAGCAAAAGCAGTTCTAAGGGGGAAGTTTATAGCAATACAAGCCCACCTTAAGAAGCAGGAAACATCTCGAATAAACAACCTAACCTTGCACCTCAAGCAATTAGAGAAAGAAGAACAAAAAAACCCCAAAGCTAGCAGAAGGAAAGAAATCATAAAAATCAGATCAGAAATAAATGAAAAAGAAATGAAGGAAACAATAGCAAAGATCAATAAAACTAAAAGCTGGTTCTTTGGGAAGATAAACAATATAGATAAACCACTAGCCAGACTCATCAAGAAAAAAAGGAAGAAGACTCAAATCAATAGAATTAGAAATGAAAAAGGAGAGGTAACAACTGACACTGCAGAAATAAAAGAGATCATGAGAGATTACTACAAGCAACTCTATGCCAATAAAATGGACAATCTGGAAGAAATGGACAAATTCTTAGAAATGCACAACCTGCTAAGACTGAATCAGGAAGAAATAGAAAATATGAACAGACCAATCACAAGCACTAAAATTGAAACTGTGATTAAAAATCTTCCAACAAACAAAAGCCCAGGACCAGATGGCTTCACAGGCAAATTCTATCAAACATTTAGAGAAGGGCTAACACCTATCCTTCTCAAACTCTTCCAAAATATAGCAGAGGGAGGAACACTCCCAAACTCCTTCTACGAGGCCACCATCACCTTGATACCAAAACCAGACAAGGATGTCACAAAGAAAGAAAACTACAGGCCAATATCACTGATGAACATAGATGCAAAAATCCTCAACAAAATACTAGCAAACAGAATCCAACAGCACATTAAAAGGATCATACACCATGATCAAGTGGGGTTTATTCCAGGAATGCAAGGATTCTTCAATATACGCAAATCTATCAATGTGATAAACCATATTAACAAACTGAAGGAGAAAAACCATATGATCATCTCAATAGATGCAGAGAAAGCTTCTGACAAAATTCAACACCCATTTATGATAAAAACCCTGCAGAAAGTAGGCATAGAGGGAACTTTCCTCAACATAATAAAGGCCATATATGACAAGCCCACAGCAAACATCATCCTCAATGGTGAAAAACTGAAAGCATTTCCACTAAGATCAGGAACAAGACAAGGTTGCCCACTCTCACCACTCTTATTCAACATAGTTTTGGAAGTTTTAGCCACAGCAATCAGAGAAGAAAAGGAAATAAAAGGAATCCAAATCGGAAAAGAAGAAGTAAAGCTGTCACTGTTGGCAGATGACATGATCCTATACATAGAGAATCCTAAAGATGCTACCAGAAAACTACTAGAGCTAATCAATGAATTTGGTAAAGTGGCAGGATGCAAAATTAATGCACAGAAATCTCTGGCATTCCTATATACTAATGATGAAAAATCTGAAAGTGAAATCAAGAAAACACTCCCATTTACCATTGCAACAAAAAGAATAAAATATCTAGGAATAAACCTACCTAAGGAGACAAAAGACCTGTATGCAGAAAATTATAAGACACTGATGAAAGAAATTAAAGATGATACAAATAGATGGTGAGATATACCATGTTCTTGGATTGGAAGAATCAACATTGTGAAAATGACTCTACTACCCAAAGCAATCTATAGATTCAATGCAATCCCTATCAAACTACCACTGGCATTTTTCACAGAACTAGAACAAAAAATTTTGCAATTTGTATGGAAACACAAAAGACCCCGAATAGCCAAAGCAATCATGAGAACGAAAAAAGGAACTGGAGGAATCAGGCTCCCTGACTTCAGACTATACTACAAAGCTACAGTTATCAAGACGGTATGGTACTGGCACAAAAACAGAAAGATAGATCAATGGAACAGGATAGAAAGCCCAGAGATAAACCCATGCACATATGGACACCTTATCTTTGATAAAGGTGGCAGCAATGTACAGTGGAGAAAGGACAGCCTCTTCAATAAGTGGTGCTGGGAAAACTGGACAGCTACATATAAAAGTATGAGATTAGATCACTCCCTAACACCATACACAAAAATAAGCTCAAAATGGATTAAAGACCTAAATATAAGGCCAGAAACTATCAAACTCTTAGAGGAAAACATAGGCAGAACACTCTATGACATAAATCACAGCAAGATCCTTTCTGACCCACCTCCTAGAGTAATGGAAATAAAACCAAAAATAAACAAATGGGACCTAATGAAACTTCAAAGCTTTTGCACAGCAAAGGAAACCATAAACAAGACCAAAAGACAACCCTCAGAATGGGAGAAAATATTTGCAAATGAAGCAACCGACAAAGGATTAATCTCCAAAATTTACAAGCAGCTCATACAGCTCAATAACAAAAAAACAAACAACCCAATCCAAAAATGGGCAGAAGACCTAAATAGACATTTCTCCAAAGAAGATATACAGACTGCCAACAAACACATGAAAGAATGCTCAACATCATTAATCATTAGAGAAATGCAAATCAAAACTACAATGAGATATCATCTCACACCAGTCAGAATGGCCATCATCAAAAAATCTAGAAACAATAAATGCTGGAGAGGGTGTGGAGAAAAGGGAACACTCTTGCACTGCTGGTGGGAATGTGAATTGGTTCAGCCACTATGGAGAACAGTATGGAGGTTCCTTAAAAAACTACACATAGAACTACCATATGACCCAGCAATCCCACTACTGGGCATATACCCTGAGAAAACCGAAATTCAAAAAGAGTCATGTACCAAAATGTTCATTGCAGCTCTATTTACAATAGCCCGGAGATGGAAACAACCTAAGTGCCCATCATCGGATGAATGGATAAAGAAGATGTGGCACATATATACAATGGAATATTACTCAGCCATAAAAAGAAACAAAATTGAGCTATTTGTAATGAGGTGGATAGACCTAGAGTCTGTCATACAGAGTGAAGTAAGTCAGAAAGAAAAAGACAAATACCGTATGCTAACACATATATATGGAATTTAAGAAAAAAAAATGTCATGAAGAACCTAGGGGTAAGGCAGGAATAAAGATGCAGACCTCCTAGAGAACGGACTTGAGGTTATGGGGAGGGGGAAGGGTGAGCTGTGACAGGGCGAGAGAGAGTCATGGACATATACACACTAACAAACGTAGTAAGGTAGATAGCTAGTGGGAAGCAGCCGCATGGCACAGGGATATTGGCTCGGTGCTTTGTGACAGCCTGGAGGGGTGGGATAGGGAGGGTGGGCGGGAGGGAGACGCGAGAGGGAAGACATATGGGAACATATGTATATGTATAACTGATTCACTTTGTTATAAAGCAGAAACTAACACACCATTGTAAAGCAATTATACCCCAATAAAGATGTTTAAAAAAAAAAAAAGGTTATGGGGATAAAAATTAGTATTTAAATATCCTGAATGCTTGGACTTTTGGTAGTTACAGAGTAAAATGGGAATAAAAGCATGATGAGATTAATCCTGCTGGTCTTCTGGGGGAAGGTAAGTGGTGAAAACAGAGATATGGAGACACGCTGACTACACTGGTGGGGAGTACTGGTTATACACCATACTGGTGGGCTTTCAAAATGCTAAATGGAGGTGGGGTTCTGGCTAGGGAAGGGGAAGTCTATATCGACTTGGACAACAGAATTTCGGGGGGTGGCGATTTATTAAATCCAAGAGAGTAAAATATATCAAAAACAGTGGAGGTCGGGAATCAGACAATGTGAAGAAGTTGGGGAGAGAGGAGGAATTGATTGGGGCTGGGCTGTCCCTGAGTCATTACCTGGTGGTGAGCACTCCTTAAAAGACAGAGCTGGGGAGTAGAGGTTTACCTAATGCAGCGCTGGAATTAATTAGTTGAGGTAAAATATGTTTAGGAACATAGGAGTCTATCACTCACAAGTGTGGAAAAAAATTTCATCTCCCAGTAGAGACACTGCATTTTACACTTGCCATAAGGAAGATGAGTGTTGATGGGGGTCTGTATGATCCTGGGCTGATGATCCATAACACATATAGTCATAAAGATAAATGGGTTCTAAGTGGATCTGGTGATAGATTCTATTCACACTTCTGGTACTTCTTATTAAAATGACTACAAACTCACTTCAGGGATATATGTTCTTTGCAATTAAAGCTGAAAACCAGGCCCCTTAATGAGCCCGTATAGGGTAATACATTGTCTAGTATTAGCATCATGCTATTGCCACTTTTCAGGAAGCACTGTTCGCTAGAGTCTTTTCGTAATTTTACAGATAATCATGAAGTGTAATTAATCATGGGAAAGCATTTACAGGAAAACTTCATTTATTTGGCATGATTGGGAAATAAATGTTCCTACCTTATTATTTTAGATAACTCACACATCCCCCTGGAGAATCCAAAATTTAAAGAAAAAAATCTGTTTTCAATGAACTTCTTTTACAATTTGTTGTTTCTTTAAATACGGTAAAAGAACATAATTTAATCCTTTCTTGACTACTTAGACTAAGCAGGCTAGAGTCATATCTGAAAGCTAGGTAGCCAAGGCCAAGATATTTAACTTCTCTCAACTTTCCTTTTCTCTTCTATAAAGTCAATACCAATTTTATAGGGTCATTATGAGAATTTAATGAGATAATGCAAAGAGAGCTTAGCTCCATTTCTGTCACACAGAACACAATCAAGGGTACCTATGATTATCAGTAGCCTCATCAGATCAGCACCTTAATTAGTAACATCAAAATCTGCCTCCACTCCAATCAAATGATGGCATCAGATCATATGACCCTCGACAAAATGACCCTAGACTACTGAGGTTTTGAATTCCAGTTCCATGTTTTTCAGTATCTTCACTCTTTGCTGCAGTGTGTGTGCCTATACACAACTGCATTAATTTTTCTCTTCAACCACTGGATTTTCTGTTTCTAATATATTCTGGTATAACAAACTTGATACCTGAATTTACTAGGACTGTGTAGACTAAGTATAAAATTAATTTTGAATGAGAGCCAGAGGGCCTCTGTCATAAGCAAAGTCATGGATATTAGTGTATGAAATTGGTGACATCCACATTGGTTATTGAGAAACATTTCTTGAATTCATCTCAACTTTTCAAATATTTGTCAGGCAACTGTTATATAAAGTCTAGATCACTGTCATAGCCTTTTATTTCATGATCAAATGCATTAGAGCACTTAATATGTTCAAGATGTGCTGCTGTACTAGGTATTAGGAATGCAAAAGTGATGAGCTAGGCCCTACTTTTAATTAGGGAGGCTGACCAGAATCTTCGCCATTGTAATATCTTAAGATTGGTACGGAGGATCAGGCTTAAGTTATTTTACCTAGACCTGAGTTTTCTAGGGGAAATGATATTTAACTTGGTTAAGTAAGAGTCAGACAAATAAGTGAAGAGAAAGGCAGGGACATTGGAAGTGTAAAAGTCCAGAGGTAATAAAGAACTTGGAAAAGTTGATGACCTGAATAAAGCTCACTGTAGACGAAACATAAAATGGAACCGGAGGATAATACTGAGTTGTAACGCTGAGTACGTACATTAAGCAGGGACACGGATATGCAGACTGTGTAAACCATGGTAAAGATTTTGGGCTTTTTTCCAAGGATTATGAAGGGTTGTTTAAAGGTTTAATCTGTGAAGTGATATACTCAGGCTTATGCTGAGTATATCATGTTTCAAAGGTCATTTTATGTTAACCACAGATAATGGATGGAGAGTACAAGTCAAGGGATGGGGGACGGTGAGCATGCTGCCCAGTGGTCCGGGGTGGGGGGGAGACTGCAGTGATCCACACTAGAGCATGGGCAGTACAAATGGTAGGGATTTTCACGAGGGAGAAACAGTAGGACTTGAAGACCAATAGAATAAAGGGAATGAAAGAGAGGTAGGTGTCAAGGCTGACTTTGTGTTGCCCAACTTCACAGATGGTGGTACAATTTACTGAACAAAGGAATACTGACAAGGGACCACACTTGAAAAAGAAGGTCGAGAACTGAGACTCAAAACTTGGCAAATTTGAGGTACCTTTGAAGTATATACTTATCCCCTGGGAAGGGACCAAAATGTGCCCATTACTGTGTGTATTCCAACCTCTTACGCTGTTCCATCAGTCAAAAGTCCTGATAGTATGTCCCAACAAGGCCACTTCTAAATTTTTACCAAGAGGAAATGAAAGTATATCATCCACACAAAGACTTGTAGACAAATATTCCTAACAGATTTAGTTATAAAAGACAAGACTGGAAACAACCCAAATGCCCATCAGGGAGTGCAAAGTTAAACTGTGGTATATCCTTGTAGTGGAACACTATTCAGCCATAAATAAGTAAGTGAATAAATGGAGTAAGCTATTGATACGTTCAACGACATGAATGAATCTCAAAATCATTATGCTGAGTAAAATAACTCAGACCAAGAAAAAAAAAAGCATAATGCCATTTTTATAAAATTCTAGAAAATGTAAACTAATATATAGTGAGTAAAGCATAGAGAGAAGAAAGAATTGCAAAGCTGCACAAGAAAACACTGGGAATTATAACATATTTGGTATTTTGATTGGGATGATGGGTTTGTGGGTCTACGCATATATTGAAACTCACAGTATTTAGTATACTTTAAATATGAACAATGTATTGTGTGTAAATTGTACCTCAATAAAGTTATTAAAAAGTCAACCCCCCGATCACCTGCTTCCAACCAGGTGAGCTCTCATTCCCTGTTCTATGTCCCATCATAACAACCTGTTTGATAATTAGCAGCACACCTGTTTGCTCCTTCTCTCCCTGTGGATTTCCAGCTGGGCGCCAAAAGAGATTAAGCCCCTTTTGTTCCATGTGTCTCTTACAAACCTAACACAGTGAATGAAAGGATGAAGCATTGGTAGTCTCACTCATGCTGGTAAATATCTGAGAATGAACACCTTTTCCTATCAAATCAGGTCCTACGAGGACAGGGCAATAGGGGATGGATCAATGGTGGATACTAGGAAAGGTGTCTGCTTACGGTGCTCTCATATGCAAGTGAGGGACAGGAGGGTAAACAGGAGAGGGAGTGAGATAGTTAGGAAACAATGCTTTAACTTGAGACACATGTAGAAACCAGTAAAGAAAAATCTACGTGGAGGTGGAACACAATATAAAAACTATCCCATTTAATTTATGCTACCTATGAGACACCAAAGAACAATGCTTACATTTCAGGAATGGTGTTGGAAGTGCAAATCGAGAGGGAGATTTTGTGCGTATGTTAGATGCAGCCGTCAGGGAACAGCCATTCTGGAATGAAGCGATGTCACGTCACTTTGGGGTTTCACTGTCATTCAGCTTCACTCTGAGCTCACTGCCCTCAGGAAGTTAGCAGGTTAGACGCTTTAACTGAGAAGGGAAAGCTTTGAGTCCTGGGAGATATTCCTGTAGCTGAGAGTTTAATTTTAACTAAATGGAAACGGCTCATGAAATAAAAGCAAGATTGAGCCTTTATGGAACATTTTAGGATTGTACACGGCGGCAGTCCCAAGATGAACAACCAGGGTCCAAAGGTAAACTTAAAAAGATGCCTGTAGGGTCACTTAAAGCATCTGAAATGACCTAC
Organism: Orcinus orca; assembly: GCF_937001465.1. Lineage (NCBI taxonomy): Eukaryota > Metazoa > Chordata > Mammalia > Artiodactyla > Delphinidae > Orcinus > Orcinus orca. The sequence goes on along the minus strand of NC_064569.1, from coordinate 29,392,749 downwards.
CATGGAAAATAAAATCCTAATGGGCAAATCCTTGTGCTTTATCTATACATACAAATGGAAAGTTAGATAGTTATCTAGCTGTTTTTAGATATTCAGTTTTATGCAAACGATGTTATTCTTAACGGCATTTTTGTAAGGCCCTCATTGCATACCATTTTAATTAAACTTTTATTTATTTAGCCACTGTGTTCACTGCCACGGAGCTGTAAATTATAATTTAAGATATAATTATTTCCTGATTTCAAGGATTAGCCTCTCTCTGCGCTACTTAAATAATACTTAAATAATATGATAGAAATTCTGTGATTCAACACTCAACTGAAAGATAAGAACAGTGTTTCAAGGGGGTTGGAAGAAGAGAGATCTATGTAAGCAATATGGAACAAGTAACTTTGCAAAGAAGAGATGGGCTTTGAGGCTACTCTTGAAGGATTCTTGAACTGGGGAAGTGATATAAGATAGAGAAGGGCATCCACATAGGAGAACAGGAGGAGTACAAGAGAGATACCACAGAAAGCGCTCAGGTTTCCCTCCTTGTTAAAAAAAAAAAAAAAAAAATCTTATGGTGTCTGAGTTTGTTCAAAGTCTAAGAAAAATATTAGCATAGGCAGGGCTTCTCTATAATGGTGTAATGATCGAACCTGAAATAGAAACCACCTCAGGACAGAGGGAGGGTAAAAAGGCGTCAATTTCTCATTGTCTCCCATCAACACCCACTGTACTACACATAGTTCATAGATTAAAATCTTTTTTGACTGTGGACCTCAGATTGGACTGCCTGCGAATATGGTGTTCCACAGCACAGGCTAGTTTTATCTGTTTCTGGATTTTAATGCTTATGTTAAACTTCTGTAGTGAGAGATACTCTAGCAGGGTACTAAGTATCAAAATGGAATTTGTCTTTACTAATGGCTTTAAAGTTAATCTGGGTTAGGGATTATAAAATTATAGATATTAGTATTTCCCTACTGTGTGATGAAAGCAACCCATGCTATACCATGCATTTAAGAAATGTCACCACACAAATCCCAAGATGGTCTTCCTCCACAATTCCAATGGCCAAATCCTTCAGGAACAGAATGCCATCCTCTTCTGAAATAATAATGTTAGATATAGTACTATTTTTAGAGTTGCTTGAGGGTTTGTTTTCTTGGTTTTTTTTTTTTTTTGCGTTACGCGGGCCTCTCACTGTCGTGGCCTCTCCCATTGCGGAACACAGGCTCCGGACGCACAGGCTCAGCGGCCATGGCTCACGGGCCCAGCCGCTCCACGGCATGTGGGATCTTCCCGGACCGGGGCACGAACCCATGTCCCCTGCATCGGCAGGCGGACTCTCAACCACTGCGCCACCAGGGAAACCCTGTTTTTTTTTTTTTTGATGTTAACTATAACAGGCCAAGTAGGAGGCATAACCAATATGAGAGGCAGATCAACTTGCCTAGGGCCACAGATACCGCAAATAAAAGAAAATAATTTTAACACGTATTTAATATTTTACAGGTTCTAGGCAATATTCTATGAACTTTCACATACGTTAAAATCACCATAACAACTGTGTGAAGAGAATATTATTAGCCCAATTTTATGGATGAGGAGACCGAGGCTCAGTAAGATTAAAAGCAACAGAACACAGATATAAACTCAGGTCATCTGACCCCAATCCCAATATTCTGTGTAATCATCATGATTAAAGTAACATGTATTAGGTACTTGCTCTATGCCATCTTCTCTGCTAAGTGTTTTATATAAATCATCTCATTCCCAGCATAATGTCCCTAGAAAGGAATATCACTGGCTAACATTCACAGATTCAGAAACAGGTTGATCAAGGTCACACAGCTGATAAGTAACCCAGCTAGAACTTGAAATCTGAGTTTAGAACTAACACTCTTTATTAATATATTTTGCTGCCTCTTAAAGGATAGTGCAATCCTAAAAGTGAATTCAGTTACAGGTATTAGGACCTTATTCAGGCAATATCTATGTGATAAAGTGAGGGAGAAAATCCATTCTCTTGGGGAATCAGACAGCAAGCACACATTGAAATCTCATTAGAAATTAGTTACAGGAAATAATACGTTTAAATGTTTCAGTATATCATCCTCCTCCACAAAAAGGACACTTCCATTTTCGCTTAATATCCTATCCTTAATTAGCAATGACAAGAGCCTCAATTATGGATTGCTTTCTATATGTGCCTAAAGCCATGCTTAGCAATTTATATAAAATATCTCATTTAATCCTCACAACCAGACTATTAAGTCTATGATTTCTTCCTGTGAATCAAGGGAACAGTATACAAAGCTCAAAGAACTCGAACAGGTGCTAACCTACCTAGTTAAGGGAAGCAGAGCAATTCTGGCCCACAAACACCTTGGAAGCTAATCATCTCTGCCTTTCACATGGAAGCCACAGTTGTGAGATTATTCAGCAGTCACCTGGTGAGATGTAAAGCATTTTATCTGATACGACTGTGGGAAATGTGCTATAAAAATAAACCCAGTGTGCCTTGCTTGTTGTGCCGAAGAAACCTCCCTGGACAGTGTGAGTGGATAAAATATTGAAGAAATATTGCTGCCCATGATTAGAGTTAGAGGGATGGAAAAATATATATATATTTTTTTGAAGCATATATTTGAGAAGGGGATAAACAGCCACAGACTTCCTTACTTTTGTCCAGAGAATGTGAGCAATTCAGCAAAGAGCTCCTAGCCTTCGTCTGTGTAAAACTATTGCTAGACGTTAACTTGCCAGGGCTGCAGGACCCAGCACCTCCTGCATGTATACCCTGTCAATGGAATGTGAGCAAAGGTAATGAATGTCACTTCTGGGATGGAGTGATTAAGAGCAGAGCCTCTACACCCTTTTCTCCTCTGTCTTCCAACTACATTCCAAAGGCTTTGAGGCCCTAGGAAATAGAGTCAGGACACAGAAGAAGCCTGGGCTCCTAATTCACTTCATGGAGAAAAGATCTCAGCAAATAAAAAATATCATGTTGGATTATGTCCTTAAAAGCACAAACTCTATTAGATAGATTTCCATCTTGGGCAGGTGAATACTCAAATACATAATAAGACTAAATAAAATATTTTTCTCCTGATATTCTGTTCATAAGACTATAATGATACTTGTCCAACTGTACAATAATTATGTGTTAACCTCTATGACTCCCCTCAAGACTGGGAGACCCTCCAAGGTAATGATAATGACTTTTTCACCTTTCCAGCTCAGCACCTAGATCAATACCAGGTATAGTATCCACAGTAACAAATATTTTGTGAATATATGAATGATGTGTAAATAGATGGATACAAGTATGAATAAATGAGTGAAGAGACTGGAGTATACAGAGAATAAAACAATTATTTTCATAACAAGACCACACAAATTACTTTCCATTTGACTTTAGAATGCATTTTGGAACTTATATTTAAATGTGGGTGTGTCCAAATGAATTCAAAATCATTCAAATAATAGAATTAAGTCAAACCATGAGAGGTTAAAAAAAAGAAAAGAAAAAAGCTTGTCTCTTTTGTTCTTCATCCTCAATTTCTCTCCCTAAACCTTTCTGGCTTAGGCAAAGCACCAACCTAACTTGAATTGTCCTTTTTCATTCAAAGTGTGTTACCTTCCTGCTGAGTGTCTTAAGTAAAAGATAAAGAATAAATATGTTCTCAGCTCCTGTGAGGCTGCAGGTTTAGTCTAGGTAAAGAAAGGGTAAAATAGAGAAGTTTGCCATTTTTTATATGACTTTCAAAGTTCTTCAAGGCTGTTTTAAGTCACATACCTGAATCAGAGGGTACCAAGCAGTCTGCTTAGGTATACAGTTCTGAATCTAATGTTTGTAAGTGGGACATGAGATAATGATCCCCTCAACCCTTGGGGCTGCCTGGTACAGCCTGGGTTACCCAGAACCCTGCAACTATTCACATTCAGCCACAAATAGCCTCTCTAGGGTCTCCCAGGAAGGTTACCCGAGAGAGAGAGAGAGAGAGAGAGAGAGTCAGACAAAAGGTCAAAAGTGGTCTCGGATGGCAGACACAGTGAGAAACACCACACCCGTGGGTCCATCAAAGTTCTCTCGCCATTCAACCAGTGGGCATCAGCTTGTGCAACAGCCAGCGGCGAGTATGCCAGTGCTGATGGTGAACAAGAGATTGCTAGGATTGCTACAAGAACTAATGATCCAGAGCAAAGATACAGCAGGTCAGGGGCGGGAGTCCCAGGAGACCTTGTCAGCATGGGTTTAGGTGGTTACCCGCCCATCTCTGTCTTCATGTAAAGATGATATGACCGCCTAGTGGATGTGAAGGCTCTACCACAGTCTGTGCCTTCTACCATCATTATTGGGACATACCTTACAAAAGCAACCACCAACTTGGAACGAAATCAGTCTCCTACACATCATCAGATGATACTGCAATGAGTTTTTGTGTGCCAAAGAAAGAAGAAACTAGATTCTTTGAAAAACACTGGCTTGAAAATTTTTGATCGTAAAAATGATTAAAATTTTCTTGTCTAATGTGACAATCAAAAATAGAGAGATGTTATTAAAACATTGATTAGAATTACAGTCACAACTTCAAGAGTAAGACCTGGTAAACAAAACAAAACAAACAAAAAAACCAAAAAACACTTATGTTTGTGGAAGCAACTACAAGTTTCTCAGTAAAAATCCTGAAAAGCATTACTTGAAAATTATGTAAATTAAGTATTTGATATCTTTCCCAATACTTTATACTTTATTATGGCTTGTTATTTTAAATTTTTATTTACATTAGTTGTTTTACTTTATCATTGTTTAATATAAAGGCTATACAATTTTTACCAAGCTCCATTTAGATCCCCTCTAGTTTATTCTAGTATAGCATACAAGTATCATTTAATAAGTGTGCCATGAAGTGAAAACAGTAAGCAGTAGTACCTACCTATATAAGCAGCATATTAATATTCACAACTAGACAATGTGTTCTAGAGTCGAAGGGGGCAGAACCCAGAAGATACCCTTAGCCTACTGATTAGGTAAATATTCAATTTAAGATGATATATTCCCTAGACCACACAAAGAATAGATACCAGTGTAATAATAAGATTTGAGGTCTGTAATTTTATCTAGCAATGTAGCCCTTAAGGCAGCAATCGCTGGTGTTTCATGAATTAATTGCCTACCCTGGAGCTTTTCAACATAGAATACAAATTAATCCCACACACCTTACTATTATAAAATTTACTTACATTTTTCATGACACATGCAGAATCTAAAGATTTATAAATATGGAGTAGATAATGCTTTCCATTTAAATTTGGCATCAAGCTATCGCTCTGAGCCCAAAATAACAATGCAGACAACGCTGGTTTAAAAAAAATCCCACATTTACTTAATTTTGGCTGTTTGTTCCTTTGCCTAAGTGTTTGGTTTTTTCTTTTTTTTTTTTAATCTTACTCTCTAAAGCCAAGCCGAAGTTCTTTCTTCGAAGAATCAGATTTTTTGACTGATGGTGAAGCAGATGGATCACAAAATTAGGAGGTAGGACAACTGGATATTTCTGATTACAACTCTTTTACAGATTTGTTTGCTTGAGTATGGTTTTTTGCTTCTTATTTGAGCTAGAGTTTCCTCATCACTAGAATGAAGGTTTTCATTAAATATTTCTGAGTGTTCTTTTGAGCATCATGTGAATTTGTGATCCTGTCTAACTTGTTGCAGAAAAAATTTAAATGTATATAATCTCAGAAGTATTTATACTAGTTATAAATTCAAACAAAGTAGGGATTTTAAACGCTGAATTATCCTGATTTTATGCCATGCTGCCACTAATAAACAAACAGCAAGTTCCCTGATAGTGATTCTCTATTATGGGATATTGATATATTTTGGGATTTGGAGGTTGGATTGACCTCCCCCTGTTTACAAGACACAACTTTCTGATTTGCCACCTGCTATGTCTCCTATTCATCTTTTTGTAAGACTTTTTAAACATTAAGCAAAACCCTCATGGTACAGAATTTCCCACAAGTGGCCCACATTTGAACAGTAGGATTCAACTGAGACTTGAAGATGGGCCACACGCAGCACACCCTGCTGACATGTTCCTCTACCCACATCCCTCCTTTTCTCACTGCCTGGTAATTGAAGTGTATTTTTGTCAGTGGTGTCAAAGCCTGTCTCCTAGGCTGTCTTATTATTTTTAAATCCCCGACAAGTCCACCACAGTGATCCAGCAGCTCCTTGCACTTTATAGGTGCTCAAGATCTATTGGCCAAGCCAACACGTCTCTCTCAGTTTCTCTAGACTTGCAGGTCCTTAACTGCAGACCCTAGGGTGACTGGGAGACACAGCAGCTGGCCTGGAAGAAACTGTGCATAAACCACAGATTTTTACTTATGCAGCTTTGTGCATTAATTCTGGATAAGCACATGATAGAATGTCATATGTGTGAACTTTACCTTTCAGGTGTAGTGATGGTGGGAAAGAGGCTGGTAATAGCTATTGTAGACCACACTGCATTACAAACAATCTGATAAATCCAAGCAATTCAATTCAAAATGGTCAATTAAGGGGAAAAATGCAGTCATTTAACTTGATAATTCTACATGATACATTAAGTCTCTCACAGACTCCACCACAATGAAAGCGAAAAGAGTTGAACGAAGGTAGAGGAAGATTTTCTTTAAGGTCCACTACTTGATTTCTTTTAGCTCCTAAATATGTGGGAAGCAGTAATGCATGGTGTTCAGGCCATTGTACTCACCTGATCTTGGAGTTGGGCAGTGTAATTTGTGCACTGGCTGAACAGATGGATAACTGATCATAGGCAAATTCTTAACTTTTCTCTTCCTCAGTGTCTTCATCTGTAAAATGGGGATATTATTGGTACTTACTTCTTAAGAGCTTTGTGAGGATTAACTACACTAATCCATGGACAAGAGACACGTTGTCTACATAACAGGTGCCCAATAAGTTACAGTGATTGTGTTGTCTTGTTGATAATGCCCATGACAACAATGATGGCATGTGTCTATTTTTATCATTATAGTGTGATTACACGTCATATATGTTGTATCTCCTTGTTCTGAGATTAACATAGCCTCTTTTAGAAACCACCAAAAGGCTCAACAGTATTGGTGAGAAACATCTGTGAGCAACAAACATTCAGACACAAACATTCAATTAAGACGACCGCTTCCAGAAGCAGTCTCTGAAGCATGTCTGATCTAGAAGGGATGCCCCCATACACTTCCTGCTGGGAGAGAATCTTCTATTGTTGCCAGTCAGGATCATTCCCTGTTGGTTTAAATTAACCTGAAAGATCCTCAGCAGTTTAGGTATGTTTAGCTCAACATCGCAGATTGTTTATACCTGTGACGCAGGCACGTCAAAAAAACCACCACTGAGCCACTGGCTTAGGGTTTCCAGCTGAAGCTACAGCGGTTCTTTTCTGTAAGCACAGGAAATCAGCCAAGCTCAGTTTGCTTAAGACATTCAGGTAAACCGTTTGCTTTGTCAGAGCACTCTCTCCCAGGAACGACCAAGATATTCTGAATCATTTACTTCTTTCCCATTTGCCATTCTTTTCATGAGGTGGATTCCCCAATCGTAAACACAAAGAAAGTGTTTAATCAGAAGCAGCCAGAGTGATTGGTGATAACTGGGATTTAATGGCTCAATCTCAAATCTAGTTTCAGTTGTGCTTCACCAGAGATTTTTCAGATTCTTGCTATGAGAGTTTGGCAGAACACAATAAAAATCATGATTTCCTCACTTTTTTCTGATGTTTTGCTATGGCACTAAATAATATGTTCAGTATTCCCCTGGATATATATAAAGCACTTTACGTGGTGTGTTCATCATTTGCCTCTGACTAAAATGTCCAAATGACTGAGAACTAATGAAAATCATTATGGATAGGAGCAAAGGATGTGTACCAAGATGTTCACTAAAGCATTGTCTACAATTGTGAAAATGAAAACATATATTATAAACTGTATAACAATAGGCATGAAGTATTTACTACTACATGGACTACTATGAAACCATTAAAATAATGATGTAGAAACAAAAAAATGTGAAAAATGGGTTTTAAAATAAAACAATAACACACTAATATTAGATTATTTAGTTATTATTCTGGGTCCAACCAGAAGAAAAACAAACAGTAATTTGAGCATGGAAAGTGTAATGAAAAAACTATTAATTATGAAAGAGGATTAGAGTAAGGAAGGAATGGCCAGCGACAAGTAAAGAGAACGCCAAAACACACAGTTAGCAGAAATAAGGAGAGCCGCTAACCCTCCAGTTGAAAAGAAGACCTCCTCCTCCCTGCCCACAGGACTGAGGTCCAGACCCGGTTGAAAAGAGCATGACTGTGGCTCACTGGATGGTAAAGAAGCTGCTGTGGTGTCTCATGGTGGAACTTTCTGGAAATATGCCCTCTGTAAGTTGCTGGAAATCCACATTCTAGGGTTCCAGTAAAACTATGCACGGGGAGATTTCTCACCTGAGGCGCTACTCCAAAACTGCTTGATAGAAGATGCCGACGGAAGCTGTCGTCCACTGCTCTCTCTGCGCACTGCTGAAGCCGACTACCGGAGACGTTGTGAGCCCCGGGAGCAGGGCTGACGACGCCCTCGGAGCTGCAGAGTGAGTGGGTGCTGAAGACGCCACCAAGAGCCTTCCCAGCAAGCACCGGGGCATCACGAAGCAACACCTTCCTCAGGTGCCATCAATTAGGAAAGCCTAACATCACACGAGCTGGCCAAGGAAAAACTATTTAAAGGACCCATAGCACTTTTCACAGAGCAAGTAACAAAAGAGTGAATTTCGAGCTGAGAGGCGGTAACCAATGTTACCTTAAGAAAAATTAAATTAAAACGGAGTTTTGTTTTGTTTTTTTTTTTCCGGTACACGGGCCTCTCACTGTTGTGGCCTCTCCCGTTGCGGAGCACAGGCTCCGGACGCGCAGGCTCAGCGGCCATGGCTCGCGGGCCCAGCCGCTCCGCGGCATGTGGGATCTTCCCGGACCGGGGCACGAATCCGCGTCCCCTGCATCGGCAGGCAGACTCTCAACCACTGCGCCACCAGGGAAGCCCTAAAAAGGAGTTTTTATCACATAATCGGTGAAATGCAAATTCAAGCAATAAGATGCCATTTTTGACTAAAACACAAACTGACACAAAGAGTATAATATTAAAACGTTAACAATGGCTCTCTTTGGGTGGGAAATTACCAGTGAATTTCTCATTTTTCTTGGAGCATTGCCATATTCCTACAATATAAATGTACATAGATTTCCAATGCACAAAAATAAAATACAATTATCAACTCAGCTACCCAATAAACTTAATATTCACTCAATAACTTTTACTCTATTTAATTACAGCATAAAATGTAAGAACAAATGCAATATGGATGCTGCATATTAAAGGGACTCGATCAGTCTTACTCATTTTGTGGAATCAAGGAAAGGACCATTCAAGCGTTTCCATGAGTTTCTCTTCCATTCTACCTAAAACTCCCTCTTGCTGGAGGAATTCTGTCCATCAAATTCTAGTTATCCAAATCAACACATTTAATATATCTTACAGGGGTATTAGTGCTTTGTGTGTGTGGGGGGGAGGGGTGGTGGGTACAGGTGAAATAAGTTTAGGAAATGATCAATGTACCAAAGGGGAACAGGTTTACATATTATTGTTTCTATCTGTACATACCACACAGGTTTGTACAGAACTGCAATAGTGTTTGGATCTAGCTAGAGCCTGGATATGATTCTGCTTTACCAACCCAACAAGGAACTTCTGTGCACATGACTGAATCAAGGTGAATGAACATGTTTGGGGGAAGTTTTAAAGGCCTACACAAAGCACTACAGCTCTGTCAAGTGATGTAATATAATTATAAAAGTTCTTTAAAAAAAATTTACTGTTGCCTTTCAGTCTACCTTCCTGTATTTTACTACACTCTACCTTATTTTAAATGTGATTTAAGGAAATGTTTTGCTCCATACTTTCTTAGTCTATCCCTCCCTTTCTTCCTCTCTGCCTTAGAATAAGGCAGAGAATAAATATATAAAGAATAAATATATAATCGAGCCAAAAAAACCCCCCTCCAGCTTATTTGTACAAAAAAGCTTCAACTAGCAACCTAAGTGTCCATTGACGGATGAATGGATAAAGGTGTGGCACATATATGCAATGGAATATTACTCAGCCATAAAAAGAAATGAAATTGCGTTATTTGTAGTGAGGTGGATGGACCTAGAGTCTGTCATACAGAGTGAAGTAAGTCAGAAAGAGAAAAACAAATACTGTATGCTAACACATATATATGGAATCTAAAAAAAAAAAAAAGGCTCTGAAGAACCTAGGGGCAGGACAGGAATAAAGACGCAGATGTAGAGAATGGACTTGAGGACACGGGGAGGGGGAAGGGTAAGCTGGGACGTAGTGAGAGAGTGGCATGGACATATATACACTACCAAATGTAAAATAGATAGCTAGTGGGAAGCAGCTGCATAGCACAGGGAGATCAGCTCGGTGCTTTGTGACCACTTAGAGGGGTGGGATAGGGAGGGTGGGAGGGAGGGAGACGCAAGAGGGAGGAGATATGGGGATATATGTATGTGTATAGCTGATTCACTTTGTTATAAAGCAGAAACTAACACACCATTGTAAAGCAATTATACTCCAATAAAGGTGTTAAAAAAATAAAAATAAGCTTTAAAAAAAGCTTCAACTACAAAGGGACATGTTACCGCCTGCTACCATCAATATAATACCTAACAATTTATCATTGATGCTGTAAGAAAGTTAGTGGTGTACCTAAAACCATCTTTTCTTTTAAATATCCCTTGTTGTGCTAGTAATGATTTTCCTTTATTATCCCCAAGTCATATATTTAAACCTAAAGAGACAAACCCAATTTCACTTCTCTAAATTATTCTACTGTAACCACATGTACCCTAACTGTAGGAGATGCTTGAGCCATTTTCTACTTAAAATTCTGAAAGACTCGTGCTCACATAATCCCCACTGACACTGTTGCAAATGACCAAAAATTTCATCAAGGTGACTGGATCAGAACAATTAGTGGGTACATCAAGTAAAAAGCAATATAAAGGGTTAACACTAAGAATACCTTGAGGGAAAAGCCTAATTGTGTGCCTCTGTAGGTAAGACATCCATATTTCTTTTAAAATGCTTTTAGGGCAATACTACAGATGCATGTTAATATACCCTGCTTGATTTAAAAAAAACTTTAATGGTGGAACATATCAAATTCAAATCGCACAAGTTGCAGCGCCTGATTTTTCTTAAAAGGCCCATTTTTACTCCTTACTCTTCAATCTTGACATCACTTTTAGAATGCGTCCCCAACACCTGCCCCCTGATCCAGGCAGGCAGTGATATTTCCTTACGTCTATGTTTCTTTTATCACATTGCATCATAATCATTTACTTAATCAACTTTCTGCTTCACTGCAATATGAGTTCTGTGAAGCCAGGATCCATGTTTTATTAAGTTTGAATCTCCAAAGTTTAGTGGATTTGCTGTTTCAACAAATATTTATTAAATGTCTACTCTTTCCCAGATGTGTGTGCCGGGTATAAATAAGGTGGCTTGTCAAAAAAAGAGATGCGGTCCTTGGGCTCATGGAATTTAGAGTTCAGTGAGGGAAACAGTAAATTAACAAGAAAACATTCTAACAAATAATTACAAATTCATACAAGTTCTACAGTATAAAAGAGAAGGACGTTGCGACACATATTAACCTGGGGGAATTTCTCGGGATAAACAGGACAAGGCCACCCTTGGAGGCCACTTGGAAGCCACTTGGAAGTATGTGAGGCTCAACATAAGGGAATAGAGTGTGTGAAGTTTCTGAGTCCAGGAGAATTCAGCAGGAATAAATGGAGGAGTGAAGAAATAAATGATTTGGAAATGAACACTGTGGCAACATGATGGAAAGTTGAAACATTACCTGTGTCTCTAAGAAGCTTATAAACAGCAAGGAAATTGAGCCCGAGAATCCCCATCCTTTCCGTCCTGCAAGTCACTCAACCTATTTCTATTCTTTTTTCTTTTAACCAAGGCAGACATTGCTAATCAATCACGGCATTCTTCCCCCCTAAGGCTGGACAGAGCTTAAATTTGTTTCTTAATTCAGTGCTTCTGCCAACCATTACCACTCATTCAAAATGGGCACTCAAGATGATACCCTTTTGCCCTTCCTGATGTAAGCGGTTAATACCATTTTTACCTAATTAATAAACATTTGATATTGGCTTGAGGGGGACAAGAGGTAGCAAACTGAGCTAATATATATAAAGCAGTGAAGGTTGTAAATGGATAAGCAGCCTGGCTCATTACGGGTGCTGAACTGATAGGAGTGATTATAATGATGCTGGGAAAATATGGAGCATCCAGTAATTGATGGGAGCTAGCATTTGAGGCTACTCCTGAGGGTGAGAGAAATTACCAAGTGGGAAGCACTGAGTCACTGAAGTCACTCTTTCATAACGTCATAGTTTTTAGCTAACATAACGTCATATGTTAGCTTGGGACAGCCAAGCTAACATTTTCTCAAAAATACAGAGAAAAGAGTATCTTTACACTCAAGCAAAAAAAAAAAAAAAAAAAAAGATCATCATCAGAAAGGATATATGCAGTTGGAAACTAGCATCTTGACCTAGTCCTAGTACATTTAGAAATGAAACCTCATCAGCTTTACTGACTTCACCACTTAGCCCGTGTACCAGAACTTCAGCAAGCCAGAGTTAGCCAGTCTAAAACATTCAGTTTTCCCCCACCTGCACTGAGTGAACCATGCATCTTAGGTATAAAATGATAGCATTTATTTATAATTTAGTAAGAGCTAAACCCAGAAGTACTCTAACATATTATTAAGGTTGAAACTTTCTTAGAAACCAAAGAAATACAGAGGTTTAGTTCTTATGATGATATTAATTGGAAATACGTTGCATCTACTACATGTTGAGAATCTCCTTGGATATGAATTGATGCACTGAGACCTAGCCATAGGATACAGCTACCCAATCCACTGCCTACTTGTAAGTTCTTCTGAATAAGATTTTATTATATATTGTTTCACTTTAGAACTGCCTATGTTGGGCAGAGTAGTTTTCCTGAGTTATAGTAACAGTTACCACTTTGAGTGTCTGTTTTATGTCAGTGCCGTGCTAGGCCTTTTATATATATTATTTATAATGCATACAATAACCCAGTAAAGACTGACCTGATTTCTACCTCACAGACAAGGCAACTGCAGTTCAGAGAATTTAAGGAACTTGTTCAATTTACGTAACTAAATCCATGATAGGGATGGGATCTGGATGCAGTTCTGTCTCACTCCAGAGCTCATGTCATTTTCACTACCCTTTGTTTGCACGTTAGCTCTATCTCATTCCACAGCCACACACAGATTAGGAAAATTAGAGGACCACCCCAGACACCACATTTGTAAGGGCCTGCCTTTAGGAAGGGGGAAAGCGGGCTAGCTTGTGGGGGAGAGAGTTGTTCCCATCTGATGCTAGGGCTTGTATAGCCTCCATCAGCCCCGGAAACTCTCTGACAGCACCTGAGCAATGTATGTGATCAGCACTTTCCACCTTCCTTATGGTTACATATGCTGATTAATTTTTCCTGGTATAGATGCTCATTTTTAACAAGTCACTCGTTGTAAACAGGGCCAGGTGTAGGGCCCATTTCCTGCTCCACCCACTTTATTGAAGCCAAATACTCCATCTATATCCTTCCCGAGTTGTATCTCACAGTTATAGACAATAGGCACTGTGAGTCTTAAGCATGAATAGATTGACATAAGAGCATTCTCTCTTCACTAAAAGGAAAAAAAAAAAAGTACGCTTACTGGGTGATAATATGGCAGGAAGTCTGCTATGTATCTTTATAAACAGGGTACCGAGGTATAATTATTCCACTTTAGCTCACAGATGCTTTCACTCGTTTCCTGATTTTCGTTTTGTTTTGTGCGGCTCACTACAGACCAATCCATTTTTGCAGAGATCGGGCCCTGCAGCTCAGGGCCGACTCTCATAGATACTCTGAATCAAGTACAGAGATGAGCAGCTGGGAAGATGGGGGAGGCGGTCAGGGAGGCAGGGAGACCTGAACAGATGAGTAACGGGGACCAGGAAGGAGGACAGAGGCTCCATACATGATTAAACATGAATATGGGCCCTCTTGCCAACCAGATGCATCATCTTTATGCAACTGGAATGACCCCTTTTCCCACACCTCCCTACGCTACACAGAATGCTTTGACTGACTTTTACTGACAGCTCAGCATGTGCTATAACAGCAGTAGCACACCGAGTAGAACAGGTTGACAGTGTGGCAGATACCGCCATCCCCTTCCAATGTTTGTAGGCTTTCTGAGCAGGCCGTGGGCGTCCTGTGCACCTCACTCCTCTTCTAGCAGAGGCCAAGCGATGCAGACATTAACTATGCACCTAAATGAGACTCCTAATGAGACAGAGCAGGACCCTATGATCCTTTCCCCTAACCATGTCCTCTGCCTGCTTTTTGTCTGTGGAAAAACTTTAGCCCAAAATTAAGTTTAATCAGAGAAGTGAGAAAATGCAGAAGCAAAAAATAAAAGCAGTCAAACAGGACAAAACAATAATAATTTATCAGTAAGCAAAGTTAAGGACCTTTAGTTCCTCCTCAATGGCTATAGATAATATTCTGAGCCATATCCTGTGAGCTGTGTGAAACCCCACTAGGTGAAGAAGTTAAGTACATGATGACCAGACTGTAGGCATGACATAAGCTGCCACAATTCACAATTCTGAGAACTGGCCTCAAAGAAATGAGAACGAACCGACCCTGGAACTGAAGACTAACTGTACTTAAAACAATCAAGATGACACTGGTCAGACCACCGATGACCAATTTCAAGATGACGGTCAGAGCTGACTGTGCTGTTTCTGCGTGTAGCCCCCCTCCCTCCGTCTATAAAAGCTCTTGCCCCCTCATTGGGTGGGTGCGGGGAGTTGGCCTTCGGACAGGCGTCCTCCCTCCCACACCCCCTGGTCGCCGGCACCCAAAACAAAGTAAACTTTCCTTTCCACCAACCTTGCCTCTTTACTTGCTTTTGAGCGGCGAGCAGCTAGACCCCACCTCCGGTTACACTAACAGGAAAGGCAAAGAGAAAAAATCATTTAAAAACATGATGTAGAGAACACAGATGTAGAGAACAAATGTATGGACACCAAGGGGGGAAAGTGGCGAGGGGAGGGTGGTGGTGGGATGAATTGGGAGATTGGGATTGACATATATACACTAATATGTATAAAATGGATAACTAATGAGAACCTGCTGCATAAAATAATAAATAAAATTAAATTTAAAAAAAACATAAGTGGCATTTTATGCACCCCCCTTCAAATAAGGGGGAACCTAATCATTGTGAATGATAAACCAGTTTGTGAAAAACCCACTGCTTATTAGAACAGCACGCTCCATGTAAAAAGAAATTTTCTAATGGTAAATATAGCAGAAGGCTACAATTACAACCTTTCAATGATTGCAATCCACAGAAAAGCCATTTAGTGATAAATTGGAGAGCAAGAGGAGATTATCACCTGTTTAAGCTTCCACTGATTCTATCAAGTTGTTTGCCTGGCAGTATCTAGGCTATGATGGAAAAGCTGAGAAAAACTCATTTTTCCCCTATCTAAATATTATTAATTGCAAGCATTCATTTTCAAAGATTTGTGGCTCTTTGGGAGAAAAGGATCTGCTTGACAACTACTAATTATACTTAATAATAAATAATACTTATCATTTACATAATTATTTTCATATTTAAATCCTTTCACAGATTTTGTTTCCTCATATGGAATATCAGTGCAACTTGACTGCATATAATGTTATGATATTTCTGTGAAACCAGCCCCAAGTAGTAAGCTTTCATAAGAAAATTGGGGCCTTAATCTTATCTATATTAACAAGTGTTAACAAATCATTAGAATTTCCTTTTTCAGCACCTGAAGAGGTGGGCAGTATTGAACAACTATCTGAGGAACACTGAACTGACTTTTTGGCGAAACACCCAGTTAACGCCAAAACTGTGCAAAAATATTTAGAAGAGGCAGAGACATGAGGCAACAAGATCAATGAGAGACGTATTAAATTAAAAGAAATGCCTATCTCTCTCTCTGCCTACCTATCAACAGGGTGAAAACAAAAGAGCAAAACAAATGAAATCAATATACTTAATATAGTTGTGAATGTCAAGGTCTGAATATAGATTTTTTAAAAATTGTCTGCACGAGTTGGATATTTGACCTAGTGAGTACATGTGTAGAAATTTATTCTAAGGATTTCACAGAAATCTAGGTACCATGGCATTAACTGGAATACTATTTGTAAAAAAGAAAAACTTGGAAATAATTTGTTTCCAACAATAGGGTATTGTTTAAATAAGTGATATCATATGTTGAAATATTAAATAAGTTTTAAATTTTCTAAATGAGGAATATTAGCTCATGTGGGAAATTGTCATGATAACATTAGGTGAAAAGGTACTAGAAATAAAAATTATATAAACAGTATAGCTTATCCTTATTAAATAATGTATGTATAAAATATATGTAAATATATATGTTTATATAAATATATATGCATATATAAGTGGGAAAATGCAAAAGATAATATTTATCTCAGAGTTCTGCAAGTGTATTTATATTTTTCCTTTACATTTTTCTGTATTTTATAATTTTTCTACCATAAAATATTAATTTAATTACTATGTATTTTTGAACAACTGTATTTTTTAAAATTGTTTTTACATATAGAGTGGTCACGTGTTTGCTTAACAGAGTGCAAGTGAAAAATAAAGGCTGTTTTTGTGGTTCTCATGATGTGTAAAAGACTAAAACAAGTTCTGAGACCTCGAAGTCTACTTTGGCCACACAATTCCACATCTAGTCTGGGAGCTCATCATAAGACTATCAAGCAACTGGGTGAAAAAGATATTTGCTGCAACACTATTTATAATAGGAGAAACAAGGAACCAACATTAAGGTCTACCGAAAGGGGATTTATGAAATGAATGGTGGTATACAACCACTGCCTAGAGCTACAGCTATTAAAATGATCATGTTCCGGGAACACAAATTCACCCAGGAGGGGCTGTCCTTGCAGGCTGTTTACATCAAAGAGGAAACGCTGACGATGAAGCTCTCGTTGGAGAACACCTCCCAGGGCATCAGATGTACCTGCGCTTCAACTTCCCCCACATCCAGGTAAGGCTGCACACCAAGTATCACCAGACTGTCCACTTTTCAGGAGAAGCTGCAACATGCCTAGGCTTTTCAGATGTTGTGCAGGCCCGGGGGTGGGACTGGGGGGTGGGAAATAAAATGTCTACGGGCTGAATTTAACTAGTCAGCCAAGAGTTTGCAAACTTTGATGCAGAATTAAATTTATAACTATGTAATAATGTCCAATGCTTACATTAAATTTTAAAACGGGTTTAAAACATTATGTTTTTATTTACGTTAAACTGTGTATATATTAGTATGTTTGTGTGATGTTCACACAAATGAACATACACACAATATAGGGAGATAAAAAGCAGAGATGAATGGATCTGAAAGTACTTTTCTTTGGGTAATGGGTTATTTTGAATGACTTCAGGGGGTTTTTTCCATACTACTCTATATCTGTATTCTATTATATAAAATATTGTATATTTATACTATTCTGTATTTTTATTTTGGAAACAAACACATGCAGATTTTATGATATAAGAATTAGACAATTATACTTAATAGAAATATAGATTTCCTTTTTTGCATATGTTGTCTCATTCTGTCTCAAAAGGACCATGTCAGAAGCACTAGATCCAGTTCTGAGCATTGCCTTTTTGGGAGTATTTTAGAAAACAAAAGCAAGTACAAACATCAATAAACAAGATGGGGAAGGGCCTAGACATACTTTCACAGGATTTTTAGGAAAAAACATTAGATGTTTTCCTGAAGAAAAGTAGACTTCAGTTGTGTGATAATGGACTACAAAGATGTGAAGTGCAAACATGGGTATTTGAAACTCAAATGTTTTTCTCTGTAGTTCCATCAGGTCAAGCTAAGACCAATGGGTGACATGCTTCAGGAAGGCAACTATAAGGAAGTACTTTGTAGAAATTATAGCTGTTCGTATGCTGGATGACTTAACTCACCAAGTAGAGCATTCAAGATACGAGGAGTGCTCAAACAGAGGCCAGATTACCAGTACTTTTATAGCATGAATTCTTACATTGGATGAGGTGATAAAACAGATGACGTCAACTTCTAAAATCGAGATCATATTTCCCTTTGAGTCCTAACACTATGATAATATAATCTCAGTTATGGTATAAAGCAGGTAACTGATTTGAGAAGGGTACTGAGTTTGAGGACATATTGACTGATTCATTCCACAGATACTTTACTAAGGGACTATGCTAAGGGCCTGGGATCCCATGAAACAAAATGCCAGCAGAAGTGAATCTCTTTAATGAAGCAAAGTATGTGGAAGACAAATCATTAAATGCTTACTTACAGTAAAGCATGCAATGTATCCTGAAATAGGATATATAAATGACTGTATGTCCAGGGCTTGCCCCAAGAGCAAGTCTTCTCTAAATGGATTCTTTTCTTTTCTCTTTCTTTACCTTGTCTTCCCCACTTATACCTCTACTCTCTGCTTCAGTGAAAGATATTTCTCCTTTCCACTTCTAGCTGAAAAAACAACAAGTCTCAGGTGTCAATTTACTATAACTGTGGGTCCCTCTCTGTATTACAAAACAAGACTCAGGGGACAGTGAGTCCTGATATCATGACCTCCAAAAGGGTCACAAGGGATCTCTGAAAATTTCAATCGTTTTAGAGTCTTTTCTACATCTTTTCCAATGATTCAGGTATGGAGGTTTCTATATCTGGGGCCTAGAATTCCTTCTACTGAGTGGCGAGTCGATGTGGTTTTAGTGCTTATATCCTATAAGTTCTTTTAATTAGTGTCTTATAGCCTCCCAAAGTGTTTATATATATATGACTGGCCACCATTTAAAATGAAAAAAATAATTTACATTGCTACTTATCCTCATTGAGTTGCCCATTTAAGAAGCAGAACTGCACTGTCAGGGCATCCACTTTTGTAATACCTTAGCCATAGTATTTTAACATATATAGTAGTTCTCAATATTTACAGTGTATTGGAAGCACCATGTTAGTCAGGGTACTCCAGAGAAACAGAACCAATTGGAGATATATAATAAATATAATGTAATATATGTAATTGCTTTAACATATGTAATTGATATTAAACATATTAAATATATTGTATATTAAATATAAGCTGGAAACTAGGAAATCCAGGGGTGTAGTTTTCGGAACTGACGTAAGCCACAGTCAGAGGGCAGGGGATCAGATCAAACACTCAGGCAGAGAGAGCAAATTCTCCTTTCCTCTGACTTTTTATTCTTTTGGGGCCCTCAAGAGATTGGATGAGGCCCACCTACACTGGAGAGGGGAATCTGCTTTACTCCATCTACCAATTCAAACGCTAATCTCATCTGGGAACACCCTCACAGACCCACCCAGAAATAATGTTTAGCAAAATATCTGTGTATCTCAGGATATAGTTGAGAGTTGACACTTAAAATTAACCATTACATTCTGCAAACCTTAAAATATACCAATGCCTCAGTCCAACCCCCAGAAATTCATATTTAATTGGTATAAATTACAGGCTGGGCTTTAAGAGTATCAAAAGCTCCCTAGGAGATTTCAATGAATCACCAAAAGTTAAGAACCATTAACATCATAGAACATTTCTTTCTTGATGAGAAATCAAAATGCTTCTCACTTTTAGCGTTGATGCCCTGGGAGAGATATTATCTACCTCTGTAAGGTGCCTTCAGAGTATCCCACTGTACCCCATGTAGTCAGTATTTTCAAACAGGCCACTGCAAACATGTGCCTCCAAGTCTGGTCAAAGTCAATCCAAATATTTTTCCCCAATATGGTAGTAGATGGGTAGAATTTCTTTTATGATCACCACGTTGTATGGTAGGCATAATTATTCCCATGTAGAGGGTGAACTGAGATTCAGAGAAAAATAGGGGTGCATATTGCCACAAAGCTAGTAGCAAATGTAAAAAATTAGGAAAAGGTCAAGTTTTCTGATCTGAGTTAAATAAGTAGTAGGTATCATTATTTTATTTATTCCACAGATACTACTGTCAGGGGTGAGTAGAAAAAAAGCAAGTGAATAAAAATGTAGTCAGCCTATGAACGGGAAGATTAGCTAGCATCCTTCACACAAAAGACCTGATATGTATTCGGCCACTAGAGAGGTTTAGTCAGCTGTATTTACAGTCCCATAAATGGAAAGAAGCATCATGACAAAAGGAAATGTACTATGTACATTTACACATGTACTATGAATCCAGGAAAAAACACATCAAATTAAATAAATAATTCACGGGCAGAGCAAAGATTACAGAGTTGGCTCTGATAACAAAGTATCTAAAATAAATGGTGATGTGTTTCTCCAACCACACAGGCTGCCAGTCCAGGTGCAAAGGAAAATAAATAAAACTATTATAGATCTAGTAAGAGTTAAACAGACAATAAAAACCAACAATGGAGATGAATTTTAAGTTGGTGATTCTTTGAACAATCTTCAAAAGATTTCATTTGCTCTGTTAACACAATGTCAAGTCCATTTTAGAAATAAAAGAACATTTTTCTGCTTGCTAGAGTTTAGACATAAATCCTCAAACTGTATTAAATCAAGATGCTTCTAGAATCATAGCGCTAAAGATCATCAAGGATTATTAAAGAACTATAGTCACGCCCTCATTTTACAGGTGAGAAAACCAAGCTGGTAAATGACTGTGTGATGGGCTTACAGTCCACATGATTCCCATCAGTGGCCAAAACAAGATTAGAATGCAGGTCTCCCATTTCCTCTTCACTTAATTATTCATCATTCTTTAGTCATTTTGAGCACAACTAGTGCACTGCTGTTTGAAACCTGACCTTTCCAATGGCAGTCAAAATGCCATACTTTAATAGTGCTTCCATTGTCTTTGACCAGAATATTAAATAACTGGCAATCATGTTCTGAGCTTCTTTCCAGATGAATTATATGTTAAGCTCTATTTCAATACTGATTTGTAATATACTTTAAAGCATGTTGATCTTCCTCTGGTCTCTTCTTACAGTTCTGAGCTACATGAATGCTAGAGTTCCTAAAATTTGTGATTTTCTGAATGGCCATCTTTATTATGTCCACCAACCCAACAATAGTCACTGCTTGTTGCTAGACAGAAAAAAAAAAGTTAATAAATTTACAAGTGAAGTCCTGTGTTCGTTTTTTTTAATGAAAAACAGAAACCTATTTGATTTAGAATCTAAACCCTAGAAGCATACACAGGGCTTAGAGAAATGTATGATTCTTCTATGGAATACTGGAGAATTCTTGTTTAATCAATGGAAGCACATCATTAGTTTACTCAGGTCCCTAAAAAGGTGGAGGACCTCACTTAAAAGAAACAAGTGACTATCTTAGTTAATGTAAATAGAAATGCATTTCCAGCTTATTTATGGTTGTTCATTTCTATACCATACAGTGGTCTGTTTCTCAGGACATCAGTATAAAAGGCAAACTGATAGGTGAGAAGGATAAGTGATATAATAAAAAAGTTAAAAGCATGGGCTACATGACATGGACAAGTTACCCAGCCTTTCTAATCTTCCATATGCACATCTATAAAACAGGGAATAAAACATATTACAAAGAGATATGCTTCTCCTCCCACCATGCTTCGGCCTTCACATGTTTGGGAGGCATAGGAGATCCAGTGCCTTTCCCCTCCATCCTATTCTTGGAAGAGGAATTGTTAATGTTATGGGTCAGTAACCAGAACATCTATGGAGCAATGGGTAGAATTATTACATTTGAAAGTGACAAACGTGTCACATGGTTCTGTCCCAGTAGCTCAGCTTATGATTCACAGAATAAGGCATGTTAGCTTAAGCTTGTCCCATGACCTAGTCATCTGTGATTTGGGGGCAAGAGAAAGAGAGAAGGAAAGCCTCAATTAGAATTCCAAAATGAAGTAACAGCGGCTAGCTCACTAGTAATTAATAATACTTTGGTCTTTTCTGATTATCATTTCTTGTGTATGGATCCCTTGGGAGGAAACTTAACCACCCACTTCAGAGGTCTGTTATGAAGTCCGATATGGTATAAAAAGTGCACAGTGCAGTGCCTCATATGCAATAAGCTGTCAAAGAATATTATCTAGATGACCTTGGATTTGCACTTAAATGTTTGTTATTAAGTCAGTTTGCATGGGACTAGTATCCAGAGCCTCAGGATAAAGTAGATTCATGTGAGTTAATAAATGAAAAGCTCTCTGAAATTCTAGATGGCAGGTCATGCTAACTCAGGTAAGTGGAAGCTGGTGGCTGGGCGTTCCCTCAGGACACGTGTTTTGATGGAATGAGGACTCAGGGTGTAGAAACCAGCTTGGCAGTGGATGGTAAACCATTGCCCAACACATGCTGCCTCCTGTTAAGCAGAAGGCTCTCATGCAAATTGCTTTCTAAATCATTAGCTGTCGGCAACCCTCATCTCTCCTCCTGCAGCTGTTCTTTCTGATTCTGCCTGCAAACTTTTCATATTGGGCAGGCTCCCAAGCCAAACAAGTTGCCCCTCTGCAGGCTTTGCTCCTGGGGGCGAGAAGTGAACCTCACAGATAAGTCAAAGTAAGGATGCACCATGGACTAATACACACTGAAGGAACAGACTCCTGCAAGCTAAGGTGATGAATGCCTTTGAAAGTAATTTTCATGCGGCTTCCTATGAGAATGTCAGCCAGGCTCCAGAAGTTATATGCTGCAATTTAAAAATTATCTGCCTCTGTAGACTTCTAAAGCTTCTATCAGCTAAGAAGTATCTTTTTTAAAAAAGAAAATATTTTTATACAATTTTAAAGACTACTTTCCATTTATTACAAAATATTGGCTATATTCCCCCTGTTGTATAATACATCCTGGAGCCTACTTTACACCAAATAGTTTGTACTTCCCACTTCCCAATTCCAACTCTTAAATTGCCTTTCCCCCCTCCCCCACTGGCAATTACTAGTTTCTTCTCTATATCTGTGAGTCTGCTTCTTTTATGTTATATTCACTAGTTTGTTTTATTTCTTAGATTCCACATATAAGCGATATCATACAGTATTTATCTTTCTCTGTCTGACTTGTTTCTCTTAGAATAATGCCCTCCAAGTCCATCCATGTTGCTGCAAATGGCAAAATTAATTTCATTCTTTTTTATGGCTGAGTAGTATTTATATATATATGTATGCAAATATATAAATTTAAATTTTATATATATATATATATATAATCTTCTTTATCCATTGATCTGTTGATGGACACTCAGGTTGTTTCCACGTCTTGGCAATCGTAAATAACGCCTCTATGATGCTGCGAACACTGGGGTGCATGTATCTTTTTGAATTACAGTTTTGTCTGGATATATGCCCAGGAGTGGGATTGCTGGATCATATGGTAATTCTATTTTTAGCTTTTGAGGGACCTCCGTACTGTTTTCCACAGTGGCTGTACCAATTTATTACATTCCCACCAGAGGAATGTGTGGGAAATCTCTGTACCTTGTGCTCAATTTTACTGTGAACCTAAAACTTAATTAATTAATTCTCAGCAGCATTAGCAAATAAGACCATGCATTTTTTTAAAATCTTTTTTTAAGGCATAGTAAATATTTGCTGAATAAAATGAGAAACTCTATCTCGATTGGGTGGATTAAATCAGCAGAAACTAAGCTTCACCTGTGATTTTAGCAGCTGAACTGGTTGAGAAATTCAAAGCAGAACAGGCACAAGTCCTCTCTGAACAAGGTAAGGTACCAGAAAAGGAAGGATGGATGTTGTAGGCAAATCATAACACTCTATCATGGCTAAATATAATATCAGGAATTAAATAACTTGAAATCATATAAAAATTTCCTTTACTCGTATGCCCCTTCCCACATAAAGTGGAAGGTGAGCACAAATGTAAATCAAGCAGGCAGAGGCTCCCACTATCTTATATATGAAATCAAAATTTTTAAGTGTTTTCTTCAGAATCCCTTTTGCCTGGGTGCAGAAGAAAACGTAGCTGATCCGTGCACCCAAAGGTAAAATGAAAAATAGTAAAAGAAAGTTTTTCTACATTTTTTAATTTAAAATCTGAAATACATTTCCTTAACACTCTTCTTATTTATACCCATGTACCTTAAAAACCAAAATTAAAATTAAATTGTATTAGAGCAGAGAAGCAAAAATTTCCAGCCAATCCAAAGGTTAAGTGGTGCCTGATACACTGTTTGAATAAAGTTACGAATCCATATCCAGACTCAGCTAGAAAATTAAAGCGTGCTGTGATCACTCGGTACAAAGAGGGGTCATGGCAGTTGATTTTATTTATACACACTTTCATACATAATAATTTATCAAATTTGTCCTATGCCACTTTCCATGCTTATTTAATCCTCATTTAATCTCTACCAAATGAATACTGTGAAACATGTTTAATCATTATGCCCATTTCCAAGATGTGGAAACTGAGGCAGGAAGTGTGGTACATCAAAATTCAGAAATTTTGTCACTCCAAATATCTCCAGGTCTAGCTCTTTAACCTGTATAATAGTCTTTTTCTCTTTTCCTTGCCATGTGAACCTTTCATCTTCTCCCACTGTCAACTTCAAGTGTTAACTCTAACCTCTCTTGACCTCCGCTATCCACTGAAGGATGCCTTCTGGCTTCCTAGAAAAGCTTCACCATTCTTAGCAGAGTACTTGAGATCTAGCAGGTGCTTTGTTAAGTGAATGAGTTAATAAACATATAAGAGAGCATTCAAATTGCCATTTAAGGGATGGAGAAACAGGCTCTGAAAGATTAAGTAACTTCCTTCATGTAAGGGGTCAAGCTGGAATTCAGATTCTGAAGCCCAAGTGATCATCCTCAGAATAATCTAAGTTATCTTCATTGGGATAGAATATGCTCAGTCTATATCCCTCACTAGACTCTAAGGAACAAGAAGGCAGTACTAGGTACCTAATGCACTTCATTTTGGGTAAATTTTTCATTTATGCAAAAATACGTGTGTAAAGATAGACTAAAGCCTTAAGCTTTCCCTGCTGGATTCCCTGCTCAACTGTGAGTACTCCTGTGATGAAAACTCGCCTAACGCACTGAATGACCTTGACCAAGCAGCTTTCCTTTACAGCCTCCATTTTCTTTTCTGTAAAATACTGTTGAAAGGACATGTTCCACCTGCCTCATAGAAATGCGTTTATAAAGCACTTTGGAAAGCATGAAGCTTTCTTTTTTTTTTTTTTTTCCGGTACGTGGGCCTCTCACTGTTGTGGCCTCTCCTGTTGCGGAGCACAGGCTCCGGATGCGCAGGCTCAGCAGCCATGGCTCACGGGCCCAGCCGCTCCGCGGCATGTGGGATCTTCCCAGACCGGGGCACGACCCTGTGTCCCCTGCATCGGCAGGCGGACTCTCAACCACTGCACCACCAGGGAAGCCCAAGCATGAAGCTTTCTTCAAAAGCAAGCACGTATTTTAAATGTCATTATTATAGGACTCCTTAAAAGGAGCCTTTTTATGGTGAAAAGAAACCTTAGCTTATCAATTGTGCAACTCAACCACAGAAAATTTAAGGCAGAACATGCATGACACAATAATAATTCCAAATAAATCCTTCTAATAGTTAAGTAAAGAGAAGTCAAAATTCTTCTCTGGACTACTTTGATTTCATACAAAGGGCATCCCTTTAGAAGTTATGGAAGTTCAGATACAGAGCCTCAAACTCTAGATTGCAATACGACATTTGTTTCTGAACTTCTGCTGCCAGTCTTGCTAACAGTTCACTTGCAATGTAATATATTACTGCATTTCATTTCTAGGCAAGAACATTATTTACTCACAGGAGAAATACTTTCCTGAGGAAAGACTGTCTTTGGAAACTTTCAAGGACATTTGAGAAATGCTTCAGCCCAAGCCACAAAATTATGAGCATACTTTTGTGCCTCTCTGTTCCCAGGGCACCATTTCTAAAAATCTTTCATTTAAGTTTATTGCAAGCATCCATCTTCCCTTTCCAGAAAAAATAGCAATTAACACAACTTCATTGATTTCCAGTTTTCCTAGGTGTCATTTCATAATGCATATATTGTAAGCAGTTCACATCATCATTTTCATCGCTTTCAACATTTTCCATGTTGTCTCCCTACCTGAACTGTGACTTTTTGTATGGAAAGTTTTATTTATCACTTGCATCTTACTTTGAATAAATCTGAAATCAACATTCAGTATTATTTAATTATTTTTATTTTCTTCAGTATGTTTCTAACTTAGCAAACTATGGGTAAAAATGCCATGTAACAACAATATGTAATACTTACATAGAGCCCACGTAGTGAACATAGTCCTAAACTCTTACCAAATCCTCACCAGACCCTATAAAGTAGGTACTATTAACCTTGTTATTTGATAGATGAGAAAACTGATGCATAAACGGGTTAAGTAACCTGTCTGAGGTCAGATAGCTAGTGATTACTTTCCCATCACCGCCATTGTTTAGTTAATGCGTCCTTCCCATCTCAGTTCAAATGGCACTGACACAACAAAGCCTTTCTTTGACCTCCTGAAAATACTGGGTCTCGTTGCTTTTACAGCATCATATGTTTATTATTCATTTCACATATTTGTGTGATTAATTATATTTGAACGTATTTTTCCTAAGGGTAACTCTAGTCCAGCTGTGCTTTCCAAATTATGAAATCCGGGACTACGTGGGCTATGTCTGTTTTGCTTATTACTGTAGTTTCAGTATTTGGTGCATGGTAAGTATTCAGGAAATGTGCTGGATGGATGAACACAGGACTGTGTAAGAACAAATAAATAAATGACTGGATCAATAAATTTGGTTGATCATAACATAATCATGTTATGCCATGTTAAAATTTTTCTCTGCGTCTATACACAAACTCTTCTCAGACAGGGTTCCTGTTTGCTGTCTACACCACCAGTTGGAAGAGAAAAAAGCCAGTCAAGGTCTGACTGTCATTATGTGTACAGGCTGAAGCTGATGCATTAGGTTGAGAGACAGGGTGATTTAGGAATAATTTTACTTCTGGCTGAACTATATATAGAACCAAGTCTTACGTAATAAAAAAAAATCTACTTTTAATATGTTTGTGTGAAGAATGAAATAGGAGCATCAAGCCCATTAATTGTGATATTTAATTATATCGTCCCATTTCCACATTCATTTCCATGAATTTGGATGCCTTTAGGTCAAGCTAACCCAAGCATTTACACCACCATGATAAATAGTGAAATATCAATGGATACACAGAAAGAAACTTTCCCAAATTTAGCAGAGAACACATTAGCATGAACTTGTAAATTTAACATTCAAGTTCATTGGCGCGCAGAGAACCAAGTGACTTTTGTTAAAGTAGGAAACTTTATGACTATGCGAGGAGATGAACATTGAGAAAGTGCTCCCTATTTTAAAACCAGGACATTAGAAATATTTTAATGAATTTATTTTTTGCATATCTGCCATCTAGGTGACAGTAAAACTCAATATTTATACATCAGATTTTTAAAACATTGTGCATATATACTGTATACTGCTACAGAATATAAGGTGCCCCCAAATCTCCAAGATACAATATGGGATCAAACAAACAAACAGAATGACAAGAAAAACCAACTGTAATATTTTGACACCTCTTAATTATTAAATAATTATGTTTAGAGAAATAGAAGTTTAAAAATTGTGCTCTGAAGAGTATTTAAAATATCAATGAACCTTCAAGATGGCAGAGGAGTAAGACGTGGAGATCACCTTCCTCTCCACAAATACATCAGAAATACATCTACATGTGGAACAACTACAGAACACCTACTGAACACTGGCAGAAGACCTCAGACTTCCCAAAAGGCAAGAAACTCCCCACGTACTTGGGTAGGGCAAAAGAAAAAAGAAAACACAGAGACAAAAGAATAGGGATGGGACCTGCACCTTTGGGAGGGAGCTGTGAAGGAGGAAAAGTTTCCACACACTATGAAGCCCCTTCACTGGTAGAGACAGGGAGCAGTGGGTGGGGGGAAGCTTTGGAGACACGGAAGGGAGCACAGCAACAGGGGTGCGAAAGGCAAAGCGGAGAGCATCCCGCACAGATCGGTGCAGCCTCAGAGGCTTCTCTGCTCACCTGCCAGGGCAGGTGGGGGCTGGGAGCTGAGGCTCGGGCTTCAGAGGTGAGATCCCAGGTAGAGGACTGGGGTTGGCTGCGTGAACACAGCCTGAAGGGGGCTAGTGTGCCACAGCTAGCTGGGAGGGAGTCCAGGAAAATGTCTGGATCTGCCTAAGAGGCAAGACACCACTGTTTCAGGGTGCACAAGGAGAAGGGATTAATAAAGCACTGCCGAAACGAGCTCCAGAGATGGGCGCGAGCCGCGGCTATCAGCGCGGACCCCAGAAACAGGCATAAGATGCTAAGGCTGCTGCTGCAGCCACCAAGAATCCTGTGTGAAAGCACAAGCCACTGTCCACACTTCCCCTCCCGGGAGCTTTTGCAGCCCGCCATTGCCAGGGTCCCGAATTCCAGGGACAACTTCCGCGGGAGAACGCACGGCGCGCCTCAGACTGGTGCAACATCACGCTGGCCTCTGCTGCGGCAGGCTCGCCCTGCACTCCGTACCCCACCCTCCCCCCGGCCTGAGTGAGCCAGAGCCCCCGAAGCAGCTGCTCCTGTCTGGGTGAAGAAAAGACGCCCTCAGGTGACCTACACGCAGAGGCGGGGCCAAATCCAAAGCTGAGCCCCAGGAGCTGTGCGAACAAAGAAGAAAAAGGGAAATCTATCCCAGCAGTGGAATACCTGAATAGACAATGAATCATCCCAAAATCCAGGCGGTGGACTTTCTGTGATTTTGTCTGTATAGCTTTGCTTATACCATTTGTCCTATGGTTCTGTCTGTACGTCTTTTGTTTTTTTGCTTTTTAGTATAGTTTATAGGGCTTGTTATCATTGGTGGATTTTTTTTTTGGTTTGGTTGCTCTCTTCTTTCTTTCTTTTTTTAAATTACTTTTTAATTTTTTTAAATTTTTAATATTTTTTATTTTAATAACTTTATTTTACTTATTTTTTACTTTCTTTCTTTCTTTTTTTCTCCCTTTTGTTCTGAGCCGTGTGGCTGACAGGGTCTTGGTGCTCTGAAGGGTGTCAGGCCTGTGCCTCTGAGGCAGGAGAGCCAAGTTCAGGACATTGGTCCACGAAAGACCCCCCCGGCACCACGTAATATCAAAAGGTGAAAGCTCTCCCAGAGATCTCCATCTAAACGCTAACACCCAGCTCCACTCAACGACCAGCAAGCTACAGTGCTGGAAACCCTATGCCAAACAACTAGCAAGAGAGGAACATAACCCCACCCATTAGCACACAGGCTGCCTAAAATCATAATAAGGTCACAGACACCCCAAAACACACCACAGGATGCGGTCCTGCCCACCTGAAAGACAAGATGCAGCCTCATCCACCAGAACACAGGCACCACTCCCATCCACCAGGAAGCCTACACAACCCACTGAAACTACCTTAGCCATTGGGGGCAGACACCAGAAACAGCAGGAACTACGAACCTGCAGCCTGCAAAGAGGAGACCCCAAACACAGTAAGTTAAGCAAAATGAGAATACAGAGAAATACACAGCAGATGAAGGAACAAGGAAAAAACCCACCAGACCAAACAAATGAGGAGGAAATAGGCAGTCCACCTGAAAAAGAACTCAGAGTAATCATAGTAAACATGAGCCAAAAGCTTGGAAATAGAATGGAGAAAATACAATAAACGTTTAACAAGGACCTAAAAGAACTAAGGAGCAAACAAACAATGATGAAGAACACGATAAATGAAATTAAAAATTCTCTGTAAGGAATCAACAGCAGAATAACTGAGGCAGAAGAACAGAAAAGTGACCTGGAAGATAAAATAGTAGAAATAACTACTGCAGAGCAGAATAAAGAAAAAAGAATAAAAAGAATTGAGGACAGTCTCAGAGACCTCTGGGACAACATTAAACACACCAACATTCGAATTATAGGGCTCGCAGAAGAAGAAGAGAAAAAGAAAGGGACTGAGAAAATATTTGAGGAGAATACAGTTGGAAACTTCCCTTATATGGGAAAGGAAATAGGCAATCAAGTCCAGGAAGCGCAGACAGTGCCATACAGGAAATATCCAAGGAGAAACATGCCAAGACACATATTAATCAAACTATCAAAAATTAAATACAAAGAAAAATATTAAAAGCAGCAAGGGAAAACAACAAATAACATACAAGGGAATCCCCATAAGGTTCACAACTGACCTTTCAGCAGAAACTCTGCAAGCCAGATGGGAGTGGCAAGACATATTCAAGGTGATGAAAGGGAAAAACCTACAACCAAGATAATTCTACCCAGCAAGGATCTCATTCAGATTTGACGGAGAAATTAAAACCTTTACAGACAAGCCAAGGCTAAGAGAATTCAGCACCACAAAACCAGCTTTACTACAAATGCTAAAGGAAATTCTCTAGATAGGAAACACAAGAGAAGGAAAAAACCTCCAATAACAAACCCAAAAGAATTAAGAAAATGGGAATAGGAACATACATATCAATAACTACCTTAATGTAAATGAATTAAATGCTCCAACCAAAGGACATAGACTGGCTGAATGGACACAAAAACAAGACCCCTGTATATGCTGTCTACAAAGGAACCACTTCAGACACATACTAGGGACACATACAGACTGAAAGTGAGGGGATGGAAAAAGATATTCCATGCAAATGGATATCAAAAGAAAGCTGGAATAGCAATTCTCATATCAGACAAAATAGACTTTAAAATAAAGACTATTACAAGAGACAAAGAAGGACACTACATAATCATCAAGGGATCGATCCAAGAAGAAGATATAACAATTGTAAATATTTACACACCTAAAATAGGAGCACCTCAATACATAAGGCAAATGCTAACAGCCATAGAAGGGGAAATCAACAGTAACACAATCATAGGAGGGGACTTTAACACCCCACTTTCACCAAAGGACAGATCATCCAAAATGAAAATAAATAAGGAAACACAAGCTTTAAATGACACATTAAACAAGATGGACTTAATTGATATTTATAGAACATTCCATCCATAAAGAACAGAATACGCTTTCTTCTCAAGTGCTCATGGAACATTCTCCAGGATAGATCATATATTGACTTGTCACAAGTCAAGCCCTGGTAAATGTAAGAAAATTAAAATCGTATCAAGTACCTATTCTGACCATAATGCTACAAGACTAGATATCAATTACAGGAAAAAAACTGTAAAACATACAAAAACATGGAGGCTAAACAATATGTTACTAAATTACCAAGAGATCACTGAAGAAATCAAAAAATACCTAGAAACGAATGACAATGAAAACACGATGACGCAAAACCTACAAGATGCTGCAAAAGCAGTTGTAAGAAGGCAGTTTATAGCAACACAAGCCTACCTCAAGAAGGAAGAAACAACTCAAACAATCTAACCTTACACTTAAAGCAAATAGGGAAAGAAGAACAAAAAAAACCCCAAAGTTAGCAGAAGGAAAGAAATCATAAAAATCAGATCAGAAATAAATGAAAAACAAATGAAGGAAACGAGAGCAGAAATCAATAAAACTAAAAGCTGGTTCTTTGAGAAGATAAACAAAATTGATAAACCATTAGCCAGACTCATTAAGAAAAAAAGGAAGAAGACTCAAATCAATAGAATTAGAAATGAAAAAGGAGAAGTAACAATGGACACTGCAGAAATACAATGGATCATGAGAGATCACTACAAGCAACTCTATGCCAATAAAATGGACAACCTGGAAGAAACACACAAATTCTTAGAAATGCACAACCTTCTGAGACTGAACCAGGAAGAAATAGAAAATATAAAGACACCAATCAGAAGCACTGAAATAGAGACTGTGATTAAAAATCTTCCAACAAACAAAAGCCCAGGACCAGATGGTTTCACAGGCGAGTTCTAGCAAACATTTAGAGAAGAGCTAACACCTAACCTTCTCAAACTCGTCCAAAATATAGCAGAGGGAGAAACATTCCCAAACTCATTCTACGAGGCCACCATCATCCTGATACCAAAACCAGACAAAGATGTCACAAAGAAAGAAAACTACAGACCAATATCACTGATGAACATAGATGCAAAAATCCTCAACAAAATACTAGCAAACAGAATCCAACAGCACATTAAAAGGATCCTACACCATGATCAAGTGGGGTTTATCCCAGGAATGAAAGCATTCTTCAATATATGCAAATCAATCAATGTGATAAACCATATTAACAAATAGAAGGAGAAAAACCATATGATCATCTCAATAGATGCAGGAAAAGCTTTCCACAAAATTCAACACCCATTTACGATAAAAACCCTCCAGAAAGTAGGCATAGAGGGAACTTGCCTCAACATAATAAAGGCCATGTATGACAAACCCACAGCCAACACCGTTTTCAATGGTGAAAAACTGAAACCATTTCCTCTAAGATGAGGAACAAGACAAGGTTGTTCACTCTCACCACTATTATTCAACATAGTTTTGGAAGTTCTAGCCACAGAAATCAGAGAAGAAAAAGAAATAAAAGGAATCCGAATTGGAAAGGAAGAAGTAAAGCTGTCACTGTTTGCAGATGACATGATACTATACATAGAGAATCCTAAAGATGCTACCAGAACACTACTAGAACTAATAAATGAATTTGGTTATATAGCAGGATACAAAATAAATGAACAGAAATCTCTTGCATTCCTATACACTAATAATGAAAAATCTGAAACACAAATTAAGGAAACACTCCCATTTACCACTGCAACAAAAAGAATAAAATACCTAGGAATAAACCTACCTAAGGAGACAAAAGACCTTTATGCAGAAAACGGTAAGACACTGAGGAAAGAAATTAAACATGATACAAACAGATGGAGAGATATACCATGTTCTTGGATTGGAAGAATCAACATTGTGAAAATGACAATACTACCCACAGCAATCTACAGATTCAATGCAATACCTATCCAACTACCAACAGCATTTTTCACAGAATTAGAACAAAAAATTTCACAATTTGTATGGAAACACAAAAGACCCTGAATACCAAAAGCAATCTTGAGAAAGAAAAACAGAGCTAGAGGAATTATGCTCCCAGGCTCAGACTATATTACAAAGGTACAGTAACCAAGACAGTATGGTACTGGCACAAAGACAGAAATATACATCAATGGAACAGGATAGAAAGCCCAGAGAGAAACCCACGCACATATGGTCACCTTATTTTTCATAAAGGAGGCAAGAATATACAATGGAGAAAAGACAGCCTCTTCAATAATGGTGCTGGGAAAACTGGACAGCTACATTTAAAAGAATGAAGTTAGAACACTCCCTAACACCATACACAAAAATAAACTCAAAATGGATTAAAGACCTAAATGTAAGACCAGACGCTATAAAACTCTTAGAGGAAAACATAGGCAGAATACTCTATGACATAAATCACAGCAAGATCCTTTTTGACCCACCTCCTAGAGAAATGGAAATAAACACAAAACTAAACAAATGGGACCTAATGAAACTTCAAAGCTTTTGCACAGCAAAGGAAACCATAAACAAGATGAAAAGACAATCCTGAGAATGGGAGAAAATATTTGCAAATGAAGAAACTGACAAAGGATTAATCTCAAAATATACAAGCAGCTCATGCAGCTCAACATCAAAAAAACAAACAAGCCAATCCCAAAATGGGCAGAAGCCCTAAACAGACATTTCTCCAAAGAAAATATACAGATTGACAACAAACCCATGAAAGGATGTTCAACATCACTAATCATTAGAGAAATGCAAATCAAAAGTGCAATGAGGTATCACCTCACACCGGTCAGAATGGCCATCATCAAAAAAATCTACAAACAATAAATGCTGGAGAGGGTGTGGAGAAAAGGGAACACCCTTGTACTGTTGGTGGGAATGTAAATTGATACAGTCACTATGGAGAACCGTATGTCGGGTCCTTAAAAAATTAAAAATAGAACTACCATACGACCCAGCAATCCCACTGCTGGGCATATACCCTGAGAAAATCATCATTCAAAAAGAGACATGTAAAAAAATAAATAAAAAAAAAAATAAAAAAAAAAATAAAAAAAAAAAAGAGACATGTACCAGAATGTTCTTTGAAGCTCTATTTACAATAGCCAGGACATGGAAGCATCCTAAGTGTCCAGTGACAGATGAATGGATAATGAAGATGTGGCACATATATACAATGGAATATTACTCAGCTGTAAAGAGAAACGAAATTGAGTTATTCATAGTGAGGTGGACTGACCTAGAGTCTGTCATACAAAGTGAAGTAAGTCAGAAAGAGGAAAACAAATCCCATATGCTAACACATATATATGGAATCTAAAAAAAAAAGAAAGAAAGAAAGAAAGAATGGTTCTGAAGAACCTAGGGGCAGGACAGGAATAAATACGCAGACATAGAGAATGGACTTGAGGACATAGGAAGGGGGAAGGGTAAGCTGGGACAAAGAGAGAGTGGCATGGACATATATACACTACCAAATGTAAAATAGACAGCTAGTGGGAAGTAGCCACATAGCACAGAGAGATCAGCTCCGTGCTTGGTGACCGCCTAGAGGGGTGGGACAGGGAGGGTGGGAGGGAGATGCAAGAGGGAGGAGATGTGGTGATATATGTATATGTATAGCTGATTCACTTTGTTATAAAGCAGAAAGTAACACACCATTGTAAAGCAATTATACTCCAATAAAGATATTTTAAAATAATAATAAATAAATAAATAAATAAAATGTGAATGACTGTTTTACATGTGATTCATCACAAAATCATAAAAGTGCAATTCTCCATTGTATATGTTTAAAAATATATTCATGATGCTGACTAAGGTCCTCATATGACTGTGGCTTTGGACTTGAAACATGTAGAAATTTTTTCTTGAATTTCTATCAAACACAACTACCCAGCTGCCATTAACAAGTGATGTGCAAAGTCAGAGAGGGTCAACGCTTGTAGGATTTGCGAAAATTTTCTCCATTCTGTGAAGTGTCAAAGTCATTTATTGAACACCCACTAAGTGTAAAACAGGGCAGGACACTAAAATACTGAAAAAATGGACAACATATACTTTAAGTCTTCAAAGAGGTGATACTGACATTAAAGTATGTGAGAAAATAACCAACAAAATGAAGAGTGCTATACTATCATTTTAGATAACAAATATGTGAGTTAAAATACATTTCTATGTGATCAAATATAAACTGTTATTAAGGATTGACAACTATATTTGTATTGAGGAGAACTGTATTGAAGCAGCCTATGAACTTATTAATGGTTTACTGATTGACTTATAGATCTTGGAAAGCAAAAATTTTCTTAAGGTCAAGTTGTAAAGGTAGGAAAGTAAAGACCATGTAGGATTGTGAAGAAGTTGAAAGACTTCCTAGGCAGATGAAATAGGGATATATTGGAATATAAGGAAAAGAACTTGCACTCCAGATAAGTGAATGCAGTTGGGTGAATGGATATTTGCTGTATGAAAGAAGTGGGGAGAACTACTGGAAGTGGATTTTGGTGGATTAGAGTATGAGTATCTTGAATGCCAAGCTAGGGGATTGAGAGTCCATCTGGCAGGCTGTTTTTGAAGGATGGCATGCCCAGGAAGCCAGGGCTGAGTAGTTCATTGCTAGTCATAGTCAGGGACTCAATCATTCAGCCTGGTTGTCTAATTTTTCTACTGCAGGAAATTCATATGAAGAAAGGTTGGGTGGAAGACTGTGACGGGCTGAAGACCACTTATCCTTACCCTTACTACTAAAATCACTAAAATGCTAAACCTTCAATGGAACAGCCTTCTGGCTTGACTAGGAACACTACTTCACAAATAAAGGATGAAACCAAAAGGTTTATCAAACTCAGACCTAGAAGTGGGGAGAATGGTGGGAAGGCTGCAAATAGTCAATCATTTAATACTGAATGGAGAATGAAGGACTCTACAACTAACCTTTGGAGAAAAGTAAGAACAGAAGAGATAAGATTTGGAACACTCATTATTATTCCTGTTTTCATATAACAGGGTTTCTTGTCATCCAACTATTCGTTACCTACATCCTAATTTTAAGGTGTCTATAGATTCCAGCCCTTCTAAGTCAGCAAACTGCTCATCCTGTTTCAGAAAATTACTCACTGATGGATTCATAACATAAACATAATACCTACCGTATAATAGAAATAAAATTCAAATCAACTTTAAAGTGAAATTCTGAATTTTAAAGATATAATATCATGAAGCCACTGTAAATAATACCAGAGATCTGCTGGGTTAAACATACAAAGCCACTGATAAATGAGGATGTGTAGTTAACAATTTAAAACAGAGATACAATAGAAGTAAAAGAAAAAACAATTGAGTATCAAATAATTAAGAGAAGGCCTTGGAAAACTGTTGAATTTTTACCAGAATTAGCCTGTTTGAGCTGCTAACATTGAACATGCAGTGAAGGACAGTTTACTGTCCCATAAACCAGTTTGGCTGAAATAATCACTCGAAACAGAATGTAATTCTTTTTTTAAATTGTAGCACTTGTGCTTAATTAAAATTTAACCTAAATTTTACTGGCTATAAGAGAAAATATACTGGATTCGTTTATATAATAACATATTTTGACATAAATTTCAAATGAAAATTATTTTCAAATGTATTTTCAATTACTCTTCAGTCACTATTTACAGATGATTTTAAGTATATCGATTTTTTTTTTCATGTACAAATCATCCTTGAAAAATAAGGATTCTTTTACTTGAGTAGGACTTATCTTAATCCAGAGATCAGATCTAGGTCCAACAGACAAAATTTTAAAGCTTAAAATTTTCTAATAGTAAAAGGCACTTAAAAAGTTAAAACCTCCTAACAGACCAGCATTCCGACTATAGAATCAGCGGATTTATGGGTAGTGAGCATTTTGTTATCAAAATACTCATCCACAGCTGAGTGAGCCTATAGCATGGATACATGGTAGATTTCTGTACCAGAAATTGGATGAGCTTGTGTGTGGATCTCCTTCCAAACGCTAAGATTTCAAGGGCTTAACTGAGACCAGAACAGCATTTTCCAAAGTTGCTAGAAACAAAGAGTCCTTTAAAATGTTCCACTGACAAAGGGTTGTAGAGCCAAATAAAGTTTAAAAACACTTCAGACCAAACTCTACTTAACAGTGAAATTCACAGAGCACATTATAGC
The DNA here is from genome assembly GCF_937001465.1 of Orcinus orca. Lineage (NCBI taxonomy): Eukaryota > Metazoa > Chordata > Mammalia > Artiodactyla > Delphinidae > Orcinus > Orcinus orca. The sequence goes on along the minus strand of NC_064569.1, from coordinate 29,355,276 downwards.
TCATTCCACATCTCAAAAGTCCTCCAGTCACGAAACATGTTTAAATTTACTGAACCCAGGATTTCTCAACTTTATTTTACTACAAAATCCTTTTTCTTACTTTTTTTTCTTTTTTGTTGACTTCACATTCACTAATGTCCCATGGGAGCATAGGTGATATTCAAAATATTTAACAAACTTCAAGTGAAGGCACTAAACAAATCAGAAGACTGTCTGACTAATTAGACTGACCATAAAACTAGTGTTCTTTGGATCACTATTTAGAGGAAAAATCTGGTTTAAAACTGAGATCTTAATTGATAATCTAATGCCATCAATCTGCAAAGTTGCCTTAATTAGTAGGGTTTTTTTTTTTTTCTTTTTTTGGGTTACAGTTGCTGGACTTAAAATGTAGCTGATATAATGTAAATCATTTCAAAAAGGTCAAATGTATGATGTCACATGTTCTCTAGCATCAAATCCATTTCACTAAGTCTAAAATAATCTCTTTCAAGAGACGCAATATTTTTTTAACCCTGGAAGGTTCGGTTCTAACCTTAAAATAACTTAAAGACACTTTTCAAAACTAAACTAAAAATTGAAAAAAATAAATAATAAGTAGAAAAAGGCAAGAGCTGAAGTAAGAGACATTTTCACTGGCCATTAAAAAAATTCTCTTCTTAAATCTGATTTTTAAAAATTAATAAAAAAGACTGGCAATTAACTTATTTTCCCTGGTGACTACTGCCTGTTTGGGGTAATACAAACATTTACCTAGATAACTGTGATTTAGAAGTAATAAGAATTATATTTTTGGTCTCTGTCCCAGTTTCTGCCACAGTTTCTAAAACCCTTGGGATTTCCTAAGTGATGAGATGATAATGGTGTCTTTTGTTACGTTAACAAGGTGATCTTTGGAAAGCACCTAAGGATGGGAGCCGGCAGCCTGTGGAGCCAACCTTGTGATTAGAGGTTGGAACTTTCAGTCCCACCCCCTTGACCTCAGGGCAGGGAAGAGCCACTCAAGATTGAGCTCAATCGCCCATGGTCAATGAGTCATTCAGTCACGCCTGTGTACTGAAGCCTCCATAAACCCCCAACGACAGGGTTCAGGGAGCTTCCCAGTTGGCGAGCACATGGAGATTTGGGGAGAGTGGGCTTCCATGCTTTCTCCCCATACCTCGTCCTATACATGTTTTCTCTCTGGCTGTTGCTGAGTTTTATCATTTTATAATACACCGGTTAATCTAGTTAATAGAATATTTCTGTGAGTTCTATGAGTCACTTGAGCAAATTAATTAACGCTAAGAAGGGGTCGTTGGAACCTCTGATCTGTGGTACAAGGGTCAGAAGCACAGGTGACAACATATACTTGGTGACTGGCACCTGAAGTGTGTGTGTGCATTCCTGCTGGACTGAGCCCTTAACATGTGAGATCTGATGCTATCTACAGGTAGATAGTGCCAGAATTGAGTTGAATTATAGGACACCCAGCCGTTTGAGCACTGCTACGCTCTCTCATTGGAAATGGGGTGCTCAGGACCACTTAATGCTTTCCAGGCTCTGGCGTCTGTGAATTCATGACAACAGTAACCTCTGAAACATACACGTGTCCCTTTGCCACAAAAAACTTCTGATAGACACAAAAGAAATTAATAAAAGTTGCTAAGAAAGGGGGTAAGGGACCTAACGTTGGTTGGATGAGGGGGAAAAATATTCCAGAAGGAATTACTACTACTATTTATCTTTTGATAGTATGTGATTTTTAAATATGTGATCTCATTAGATTTTCCAAATACAAATAAACAAGATAATTATCATTTTTTTTAAAAAAAGCTTAAGAAAATGTAGTTTTATATACTTCAGAAAAAAGAAAATTGAGGGAGGATTTGATTATAGTGTTCAGTAGGCCAAGAAATGTGAATAAAGAAAGAATTACTATAAAGGGGCCAGAAAAATGATTTAGGAGACAAGACTTTAGGAGACACTTTCTGATAAGCATAGCAGTAACTCTTCCCATTTCCTTTGTTTTTGGCCACGAATGGTTAAAGGCTCCTGTGAGAGGGCTACAAGGGGACTAGTGTCCACATCAAGTGGATAGCTTAGATCCTGATACCAACTACTGGAAATTATCCAGGGCCCAGGAAAGAAGTACTGGTAAGCTGCAGTTGCCAGCACGGTGCTTGGTAGATGTAAATATTTGTGGGTCTGCTAAATTAACGGTAAGACTATAATTCATAATATCTTGCACACAAACTAGATTGGTAAGTTTTCAGTGGATGACTTTATTACCATTCAGAACTCAGTTAGATGGAACAGTACTCCTCAATGATTGAGAAATCAATCTTCCTCAATCTTCATGTATCACCATCTGCAAACATTGCTCTCTGTTACAGATTACCTGCCTTTAGCTATGGATGAGACAGTGAGATGCATTTCATTCTCCTCTTCCTGGACACACAGAACAATGACCTTTTCTAACCTCCCTTGGAGCCAGGCAGAGGTCAAGTTTTTGCATTCTTGTTGAAAGGGTATGGGTCTACCACTTTCAGGCCTGGCCAGGAGATACTATGCATGATTGCCCATGTTCCCTTCTGCTGTAGTTTAGGTAGTCATGCATTTAAGACAACACCTCAAGGTGGAGGGGGCATGGGTTCCTGATTCACTACTTGAAAGCAATCTGCTAAGAATGAACCACCTAATTCACACTGGTCTCTGACAAGAGAAATAAACATTTATTAAGTTAAGACACTTGGCTTTCAGGAGTGTTTGTTAGACTACCTAGCATCAATTACCTTGAGTAATTCATTGCTAAACGGGTACACTGGTAATAACCACGGACTAGTGATGAGTCTACTTAATTCCAATCCTCTCCATTTCTCATTGCTGATTTACTCTATACTCACCAGAAATTATTTTTCATAGGACTTCTTGATGACCATGTCAGTCTAGAATTACCCATAGTACCTCTATGTCTATCTCTTCCTCCAATTCAACTTCCCAGTAGGGGACCTGGCATTACCCCTCTGTGTAGATACAACCATGGAGGATCAGGTCCTAATGAGATCGTATCTAGAAGGGCCCTGTTCTGCAAGGTTTATGGTTTATTTTGCTATACCTTGGTTTCATATGTTGGTTTAAAATAAAAAGTGACATGATTTTTGAAGGCTGAAGCTGAGTGGCTGAACCAAATTTCTATAATCAAGTTAACATATATTTTCCCCGAGTCTGTACTAGGTCATTTCTTAAAAATTATTTTTTCTATCCTATGAATCTATATGTTTACATAAGCATTAGCTATTATTCCCAACATCTATGTTACGGATGGAAAATAGGATGCTTCTCGTGTCCCAACTCAAATCAAACAGTAAAGCATTGTTTACATTATACAAGGTTTACATTGCACAGGACTGTTTATATTCTACAAGCATCCTGAGGTCATGTCTAGACCCAATGGGAAAAAATGTCATAATAGATTAGTAAGGACCGTAATGAAGATGGAAGGGGAAAGTGGTGGCATATGTGCTAGGCATTTATTTCCCCAACTGAGGTCATTTCCTTGTCATGTACAGTAAAAAATCACAATGTTACTGTAGTTGCTCATGTGCTGCAATCCACTGCCCACCCATCCACCCATCTAACATTTCTGAGGACTTAATCTGTGCCAAGGACTCTACTCTCTGCCTGAAAGGCAAGTGAAAAATACAACCCAGGTCTTTCCTGAAGGAGCACATAAAGGAAGACTGATCTCTGAATAGTGAGTGACACAAGATAATGGCTGAATGGGTGGTTTCTTTTATCGTGCACTTGCAGGATAGAAAGCTGAGAGAAAAATAGCTCCAAAGAGTTGGACAGTTGTATTATCATTTATTTTCGAGTGACCACCAATTAAAGGGCATGTTTAGCAGCTAGAAATGAGGACCTCATTAGATGACTACAAGAGCCAGACACTTTCAAAACGTTCCCCTAAACTCTCAGTTCCATTTTCTTTTCATGAAGACACAGCTTGGGAAGTCGGAGGTCACGCTCTTGTATGTCCACAACAGGGATGATTTAAGGCACCGGTAAGCTCCTGCTGAGCTGCCACCTAAGGTCATATGACTGTGAATCATGGCCAGATATAATGACTTGAGCAACATTCTTTCCTGTAAATATGTACAAGACGGATGATGAATAGTATTGAAGTATAATATATGGTGCCGATCATGAATTTAAATTCCCTCAGAAATGGAGGAGAAACAATTAGCAAAGGGCATTCTTGACTTCGTTGAGCAGCAATGCCTCTCTGACTCCTGAGACACTCATTTTCAGCAGTCAGGCCACAAGATGTGTCTTCAATTTCTGCAAAATCTAGTTCTAGCTAGATTTTGGGAACTAATGGGAACATGATCTTAATGGATGTCTCATGTTTCTCATGCAGTGTGGCTGTGGAAGTTTAGGGGATGGAGTCAATAAAAAAGACAGGTCCTTTTTTACAGCATTCTTTATATCTGTTCAACCTTGTCACTACCATAGTGTCCTACTAAAAGGACGTTTCAGGGATTGTGTGAGGCCTGGTACAGTGTGTTTTTATAGTGAGAGTGGGTCAGCGGATGGAGAATCACATGAGAGAAAACAAGAGGATGAGGTGCTATTCCTGGCTCCGCCTTCACCTCAGAGAATGACCTTGGCAGAAGCACTTAACCTCACTTTGAATCTTTGAACCTCAGTTTTCTCATCTGTGAAATGAGGAAAGAACATCTGCCCCTTTGCTCCCTCTCAGGATTGTTGGAGGATTAAACAGATCAGGGCTATAACCTGAACTACGGTGAACCCATGAGGAAAAAAATTAGACATCACTTAACTATATAATATTCTTTTTAATCATTACTAATTTCCAAAGGTGAAGAAAACCTTGTTAAAAAAAATATGTAAGCTGATTGTTTTTCTGGAAACAAAATAAAGGCTCAACTAGCAACCCTGCATTAAAAAAGAGAACCTGAAATTCACATTCCAAATCTACTTTGAGACAGAAAGACCCCCAAATTCCTTCCAGTTTCCTAAGATTTTTCCACTATAATTTTTTTTCACTATTGTCTTCTTCATAAAATGTTCGTTATATTTTGGGGTTTTGCTATTGCATAGTTTAGCATATATAAGGAAATCGTCTTTCCAATTCACAAATAAAAAAGGGAGTACAGGAGAGAAGAAGGAAGAGAGGGAAGGAGGAAGGAATAAACAGAGAACAAACCCACGTGGCTAAAAGAAACTGACCTGAGAAGACAAAACAATTCATAATTTAAAATACTATATAATACAAATGAAGTTAAAGATGTGTTTGCCCAGAAGAGGACTGACTTGAAGTAAACTGATATGATTTTCTGGATAACACCCTGTATTTCCCTGCTTTAGTGAAACAGCCAGTCATAGAAGAGCTCTATCTACAGGGAAATTATGAAAGAAACAATCTTCATTTCTCCGTGATTCTTTAAAACCAAATTGGACTTTATTCCTTCTTATTTCTCTCTCAAACTCCACTCCTCGACATAGAAAATAGCATTCTGGAATGACTTAGAATTAGAGATCAGTCAATATTTCATGATTTTAAGGTTCTTCATTAGGAACAATGTGAATTCGGGCCCAATAATCCTAATCCTAGCTTTTTCTTTAGTTCTATAGTTCTATTAGGCCATGTTGTTAGAGCACTGTTTACACTTATTGCCAATAGTCTCTGGATTGGAGGTCAAACTGTTACTTACCTTCTTCAGCATACCCTTCAATGATTAAATGCCCCCAAGGACTTTTAAGAATCATTTTCATCTTGTAAATATTTTTTAATTGACATCTTAACTTTATAGTTGCTTCCCCTGTGAGGGAAAGAGACTAGGGCGATGGAGGGTTTTTGCTTCTTACTTTGTATTTTTTCAAGGACTTATTACTTTTTAAATTAAAATCAAGGAACCAGCACAAGAATGCTAGAAAGGTATAAGTGAGATGTAATGCTTGGTGTGCATAAGGGTTCAATAGTCCACTGTGAGAGTGCAGCCTTTTGAACAACCTCAGCGATAAGTGGGAACCACTTGTCCAAGACTATTTTATTTAAGATGCAATACTCATTTCTATCCCCTTCAATACATTTTAAGTACTCCAAGCTAGAATAATGGGGCTAGAGGTGCAAGAAGAATATTATACCAAACAGGGGCAATATAAAAAAACATTACAATCAAATTTTCCTTATTAAAAATATGTCAAAAACCTAAATACAATATTATTCCACAGAGTTTTAAGGTATATTAAAAACACTGTGATAGGATGTTTCAAAAATTATGGTACAATCCCCTTCTGACACCCTCATTCCTGAGTCACCACTTCAGCAGGACTGGGCTTTGGCATACTCAACCCACATGATGAGACAATAGCAAAAGAGCTTGATGGCTCAGTTGCCAAGGACTAGCCCACTAGGTTCTGAAGACAAGTAGACCAGGTGCTCCCACTGTCCATGCCAACCACCAAACCTGTGAGCGAGGCTGTCTCAGACAAGCTCTCACTCAGCTGATCCATCAGTTGACTAAAACTGCATGAAGGAGCCCAGATAAAACCAAAAGTAAAACACTACCCAGATGAATCCAGTCCCAAATTGCCAAGTAATTGCTATTTTAAGCCACTAAGTTTTTTGTTGTTGTTGTTTTGTTTTTTATATCTTTATTGGAGTATAATTTCTTTACAATGGTGTGTTAGTTTCTGCTTTATAACAAAGTGAATCAGTTATACATATACATATGTTCCCACATCTCTTCCCTCTTGTGTCTCCCTCCCTCCCACCCTCCCTATCCCACCCCTCTAGGTGGTCACAAAGCACCAAGCTGATCTCCCTAAGCCACTAAGTTTTGAGATGGTTTGTAATACAGCAAAAGCTAATCTATACTATAATACGATTTGGTCAAGTGGGTTTATCCTTGAGAATGCAAGGTTGGTTCAGTATCAGCCAGTCAAATCATGTGATTCACTGTATTAGTTAAATAAAAGGAGAAAATCATATCATCATTCTTTTTAGATAGAAGAGATAAAAAGCATCCCATGAGGTTCAAAATCTATTGGGTAGGGTAAATTTTATAAAACTAGATCCAAATAATAACTATCTTTCCTTGATAAAGGCTATATACCAAAAATACATGGCACATGTATACACTAACAAAAATTATTATACTACTAATTTTTTTAAAAAATTAGCATTTCCTTTAAGGAGAGAATTGAGATAAAGATTTCTAACATTCCTGGTCTATTGGAACTGACCTTTTTGGAGCTGTGTATTGAGAGAAATAGAAAGAGAGAGAAGGTTTAGAAGAATATAGATAAAAATGTCATATTTATAGATTGTTTTGATTATGTATTTCATTGGAAACACAGGAAAATCAATAAGCTATTAAATCTAAGAAAAGAGCTCAACATAGGGGCTAGAAAAAAATTAATACACCAAAATCAATTGTGTTCCTCCATAGCATCAATATCTAGATACAATACAAGATGAATTTACCATAGTAACAAAACCTATAGAGAGTATGGGGTTTCACCTAATAAATTATGCAGAAAATCTTCATAATGAAAACTTTATTAGAGGACACATGAGTAAAAGAAATTTATATCACAGGTATGGATGAGATGACTTACTATAATAATATAAATGTCCTTATATTAATCTATAAAATTAAATGCAACTGTAATAAAAGGCCAAGCTCTTTTTTTTTTTTTGAGGGACAGCATAAAAAAGTGATTCTAAAATGTATCTGGGGGACTTCCCTGGTGGCGCAGTGGTTGAGAATCCGCCTGCCAATGGAGGGAACACGGGTTCAATCCCTGGTCCAGGAAGATCCCACATGCCACGGAGCAACTAAGCTGGTGCGCCACAACTGCTGAGCCTGCACTCTAGAGCCCACGAGCCACAACTACTGAAGCCCACGAGCCTGGAGCCTGTGCTCCACAACAAAGGAAGCCACTGCAATGAGAAGCCTGTGCACCACAACAAAGAGTAGCCTCCTGCCCCACCCCTCGCTGCAACTAGACAAAGCTCACACGCAGCAATGAAGACCCAATGCAGCCCAAAAAAAAAAAAAAAAAAAAAAAGGAAAAAAAAAAAGAGCACATTGCTCTATCTCCTATAAAAAAATTAAAATAAAATAAAGTAAAATAAAATGTACCTGGAAGAATAAAGTTCTCCATACAGCTAAGGTACTTTTGAAAAATAAGCTCAAAATGGAGAATGTGCCCTATACATTAAGATATATTGGTAAGTCATGATAGATAAGAACTGTGTGATGCCCTTGGAAGAAACAGCAAACAAGAAAACAAATCAAACAGGTGGCCTAGAAATAGAGCTGTATACAGATAGAAAGTTGGCACATGAAAGAGATGGAATCATAGTCCAATGGAGGAAGTTGAATTACAGCTTTTGGGGAAACAGTCTCATTTTCAAAAGAGATATGAGACTGGATCTTAACCTAGTGATATCACTTATGTTGTACCCAGTCCTATATAGCTCACCTAATCTTCACAAAAAAATCCACAAGGCATAAACTATTATCCTCATTTTACAGGTGGAAAAACTGAGGTATGAGAGATAAAATGACTAGCCTAAGAAGTACATGGTGGAGCTGGAACTTAAACCCCACAGAAATCATTCTATTAACCATTATGTTATATAATTCCACCTAATGTACAAAACTAAAATACAATAGTTTTAATATTTAAATGTGAAAAATAAAATCTAGAGAGAGTAAAAGAAATTGCTAGGGAATATATTTGTGATTTCAGGGTAAGAGATGAAATAGATCTTTGAAAAATAAAGACGCATACATTGTATGAAGCAAAGGTGATGAATTTAATTATATTAAAATTATAAATTTATTAATATAAAAAATCTGATTTAAAAAAATGGGCAGAAGAGCTGAATAGACATTTTTCCAAAGAAAACATACAGATGGCCAACAGGCATATGAAAAGATGCTCAACTTCACTAGCCATCAGGGAAATGCAAATCAAAACAACAATGAGAGATCACCTCACACATGTCAGAATGGCTATCATAAAAAAGAACAAAACTAACAAGCCTTGGCGAGGATGTGGAGAAAAGGGAACCCTGGTACACTGTTGGTGGGGATGTTAACTGATGTAGCCACTAGAGGGGTGGGGTAGGGAGGGTGCAAGGGAGACACAAGAGGAAGAAGATATGGGGACATATGTATATGTATAGCTGACTCACTTTGTTATAAAGCAGAAACTAACACACCATTGTAAAGCAACTATACTCCAATAAAGATGTTAATAAAAACAAAAACAGGGGCTTCCACGGTGGCGCAGTGGTTGAGAGTCCGCCTGCCGATGCAGGGGACACGGGTTCGTGCCCCGCTCCGGGAGAATCCCACATACCGCGGAGCGGCTGGGCCCGTGAGCCATGGCCGCTGGGCCTGCGCGCCCGGAGCCTGTGCTCCGCAGTGGGAGGGGCCACAACAGTGAGAGGCCCGCGTACCACAAAAAAAAAACACAAAAAACAAAAAACAGAACAACCATATAATCCAGTAATTCCACTCCTGGGTACATATCTGAAAAATACAAAAACACTGATTTGAAAAGATGCATGCACCCACATCCAGTGTTTATAACAGCATTGTTTACAATAGCCAAGATATGGAAGCAACCTAAGTGTCCATCAACAGATGAATGAACAAAGATACGTGCCATGTATACACAATGGAACACTGCTCAGCCATAAAAAATGATTAAATTGTGCCATTTGCAACAACATAGATGGACCTGGAGGGTATTATGCTTAGTGAAATAAGTCAGACAAAGACAAATACTGTAATGATATCACTTATAAGTAGAATCTAAAAAATAAGACAAATGAATGAATACAACAAAACAGAAACAGATTCACAGATATAGAAAACAATCTAGTGGTTACCAGTGGGAAGAGGGAAGCAAGAGGGGCAAGATACAGACTGGGAATTAGGAAGTGCAGACAACTATGTATAAAATAAACGAGATACAAGGATATATTGTAGGGCATGGGGAATATAGCCAATATTTTATAATAACTTTCAATGGAGCATAATCTATAAAAATATTGAATCACCATGTTGTACACCTGAAATTAACATAATATTGTAAATCAATTATACTTTAATAAAAAATTAGAATTTTATGTACAATAAAGGATACCAAAGTCAGACTGAAAAACAGTTGATGGGTAGAGGACATATACATTATCTAAAACCCAATAAAGGACTCAACATCTGAATACAAAAACTTCTACATCTCTAAAGACACAGAATACTCAATAGAAAAATGAGCGAAGGTCATGATAGGCAATTCATAGAATGGAAAACATGAATAGCAAGAAAGTATATGAAGACCTAACTTTTCTAGAATCAGAGCAATGCAGAATTAAAACACCTTACTTCCTATGAATCCACACATGCCAAATTTCCAGAAGTTAAAATGCAAATTATGCTGTGGAGCAACTACGCCTGCGAACCACAACTACTGAGCCTGCGCTCTAGAGCCTGGGAGCCACAACTACTGAGCCCGCGTGCCTAGAGCCTGTGCTCCGCAACAAGAGAAGCCACTGCAATGAGAAGCCTGCGCACCGCAACGAAGAGTAGACCCCTCTCGCTGCAACTAGAGAGAGCCTGAGTGTAGCAACGAAGACCCAATGCAGCCAAAAATAAATTAATTAATTAATTTTTTAAAATGCAGGTTAACAGCGTGTGGTGACAAAGGATATGGCAAGAGAGAAATTCCAAGTATTGCTGGTGAGGGGAAAATGGTACAGCTATTCTGGGGAGGAATCTGTGAAATAAGGCATATATATGACTTCTACCTCAGCCATTCCACGGCTGCACTGTTACTCTGCACTGTTACTCAAGGGGACATGTGGAAAGAGTGTATTAATGCTTTATAGTGGACATAAAGTGTTGAAAATAGCCTAAGTATGTATCACCAGGGTAATGGATAAGCAAAACATGGTATTAACATATGGTGGAATATTAGACAGTGGCCAGAAGCAATCATTTCTATGGAGCAACACAGACAAATTTTAAAACAATAATTTTGTGTAGAAAAAATAAAAGAATAGGATGTGATTTTTAGTCGATACTACTTTTGCAAAAATTAGAAAATACAAAACAATTCGGTATTTCAAATATATACACATGTTTAAAATAACTATGAAAGGTGAGTTGGGAAATTACATATTAAATGGCCCAAATGGTGCTATATAGGGGAAAATAAAGGAAATAAATCTGGCAGAGGAACGTCGGGGCCAAAACCAATCTTAAAAGTATTAGAAAATAGAGTGACCGTACACACTGATGATAGAGTAACGTGAACTGAGGCATATGGTCCCTTTTGAGTAAATGCCTTAAATACAAACTAAAAAAATAATGTCATGAGATTTACAAGCACTATAAAAATATTTAGCATTATTGCAGTAGATAGTAGAAATACATAACCTTTCAACTTAAATAAAAAAGACTGATGAAATATCATCTTTGTTCCCATGTCATCCATGCTAAGGAAGAAATAATAAATCAGCTTTTAAGATAGAATTTTTTACAATGAGATAAAAAAACAAACAAAAAGAAACCCTAACTGTTTATCCCATGAAGGGAGAAAAAAACAATTTGAAAAGTCAGAGTAGAACTCTCTGAGGATACTATTTAACATCAATTTTTTTAAAACAGAATTTTAAGAAGCTGGTTTTGAATTGTTTATAGAGTTTCTAATTAGCATGCTGAGGAAATACAGGGTCCATCTTAATCCAGAAGCAAGTAAAAAGTTCTGACTCTTAAAATTCTAGGCTCTAGAGTAGGTGCGTGCTGGTGTGCTGGTGTGTATGTGTGTGTGTGTGTGCACATTTGCTGTGTGTTTTCAATAAACTCAAGAGTACATAAGGGTGTATGTTATTACATTGTAACACTTCTTGAGCAAGTCTAACTGAAGGTCAGTAGCAAACAAGTAGATGCCGCTTGGGTGGCCCCCCAAACTCTCAGGTAATGCGCAGATCTGGCTTGGCAATCATGTTCTGCTTTTAGATATAATGCATTTTTATGTTCTTGTTAGCATTGAAAGACTAACTTGAATATTTTGCAACTGATGAAATGGACAACAGAGCAGTAACCTAGAGTTTATAAGTATTTGGGGCAGTAAAACTTTAGTTATAGATTTAACTTGGATTTTAGTCCTAATTTAACTTGGACTTTCTACAACGCATTTTTTTTCTATAAACTGGAGGTATATACCACCATAATCCTAAAAAACCTGTGACTTTGGGCTTCAGGGGTCTAAGCCTTCTCTCTAAGTGACTGAAAGGTACAACTGGATATTAGACCTGTCCAAAAATTGTCCTTTTCTGTCCTCATATACAAGGGTTCAGCTTGATTTTTGGATAGCTGTCATTAAAAAAAAAAAAAAAATGTGCAAAGAGCTAATGCCTTTTGCTACAAGACAAAACAATTTCTCCTGGACATGCAGTAATAGGAGGCAATGCCATGTGCTGGAAGCATGCACATATTTTATGATAGATATTAATCTGGAGGTTAACAGCTAGGTGCTCTGGTTGAAGTAGTTTATTTCAAACATACATATAATGTTAACCCACTTTGTAACAAAGCCTTCAACATTTCATATGCAAATTCGTTTTTCTTTCTAGTTTAAGCCCAAGGAAATCCCTATAAGTCTTGTCTCCAAAGAGAAAATATAAAGAATTCGTAAGATTAAAGAGTTCTTATCAATTGTATAAAAAAACTAGAAATGTACTAACTAGACAAAAATGTAGACGTCTAAGAGAACGTCCAACAAATAGAAAAGTAGAGGACTGCACTGAGATTGCAATCCTGAGAAAAATACATTATTTCTAAATGAAAAAGTAAAAGGAGATAGTATAAGTTAAAGCCAGAAGAAAAATTTTAAACCTACAAAAATACGAGTCAATACAAAGTTAAAAACCCATTAATTTTACTATATACCCAAAAGATTCACAAAAGATCTCATGAATATCACAAATTAAAATAAAACAAAAGCCAGAAATATTGTTTTCCCCAAACTGTACTACCACCTGCTTATTGCTTCAGTGGTAAGAAGAAAAATTATCTTCAAATAGTTAAATTGTATACCTACTTATATTTTAACTCTTAGGTGGATCTTGTTATATAATATATATGATCTCTAAAGAAAACTTGTTGATTGTTTATTTTGGCATCTGTTAGGAAATTCCTATTTAATTAGATAAATCTCCTTAGATAACTCTTAAATAAAAATAGATGCAAATATAGTATGTTTCATATCATTCATTTTAGACCTCCAGGAGTTGGAAAAGCTCAACCTGGAGAAGAAACTAGTTTTATTGAGGGAAGAAACTACTTTCCAGTTTAGAAGAGGAGGGATTATCCCATTTCTGTAGAGGAAGCAATCAGGAAGATACAAAAAGAATGATCCTTGCCTAGCGCTAAGGCCAGAACTACTGTGAATATTGTACCAGATCTTGTAAAAACAGCCACTGTGCTGGCACTCACAGGCCCGGGTCATGGTGTGTTCAACAATAAAACTTTGTTCCAAAGGATGGAACTCCTTTGGGCCAAAAAGCTTTCACCTGCATTATTCCATTAACCTCACTGTTTTGTTATGGGAAATGCGTTTATTTTTTGAAATGACATTGAAATATATCCTTAAAAGAACACTTTAGGTCTCAACAAGATTCTCTTCTCTTTCAGCCAACACATTACCTTTTAGAAATCAACAGTCTACTTCTTTCTTTAAATCATCACATTTCAAAGCTGTAGCAGCTAATAAATGTTAATATAATTTTTCCAAAACTGCAATCTCCCTAAATTTCTATGCTGTCTTCTTTATCCTGTCTTTTCAAGGTAAAGGTATCTTTCCAGTTTTCTTAGCATTATCAGGATTATGGATTTTGTTCATTGTTAAAGTTCGTTATTTATGGACATAAGTTAATGTAAATGCAAAAATATCTTGTATTATTCACAAGCTGGCTGACTTAAATCACTCGCTCTTAAAGCAACTTTACTGCTCTCCAATCTGTTCAAATGCACGGAAATATTAATTCAGGATGATGTGGCTTTTCTGCGATGCTTTCTTTTCTGGCTGCAGTCTACATGACAGCGTTATATTTTATCCTTGCTGCTGTTGTTGTTCAATCTATAAAATCTCTCTTGAAGACCCCCAAAACAGCTTGTAATTTACTTTTACTTTTGGTGATTCACTGTTTGCAAATTGCCATCTCTGACCATATCCCTCTTCCAGGGGAATTTATGCAGACTCTGCTTTTTTTTTTTCTTCTACATACTGATTTATGCTAACCTGAGCAATTTACCACTTCTACATCCATGTGGTAGCTCAAATAAAATGAGTTCCTGTGTTAATCCCACAGTAAACCTCGGTAATTCTCACATCACAGGAGTTGTAAACGTTTGTTAACAGAAAAAGAATGTTTTTCCCAAAATAGCTACATAACTCTTAAGACTACTCAAATTCCTAAATAATCCTTTTTACAAGACCCCCGCCAACTTTATTTTGATACATTAAACATGTGAAGCCTATTTTAAAAGGTATGTAACAGTGACTTCATCAAAACAGCTTCCTAGTTGTTCTCATAATGTCTTTTTTCTAAAGTTTTCAAACTGTTTTTAAGCCAACTTGAATAGTGATGAATGTGAGCCGCTACCAAAACGCTTAAGAAGCATTCTGCCAGACAAGATGGGCAAAAATGTTCTAGATCTGCTCAATCTGACATTAGAGGTCATGCAACTTGAAAAAATGAAATAACTATTTCCAACACTCATTGAGCCCTTCATTTTAAAAATAACTTCAGGGCTATTTCCACACTCTACATTTAGTAATACAATTTTTTTAAAAAGGATGTTAGGCTCGGTGAAATCAGAAACTGATCTGCCACTTAAAGCTGGTGAGTCTATTCTTAATGGGCCTCTGGTAGCTTTGGGATACTGACGATAGCAGTTTGATTTAAGAACTTCACTAAAAAGAATGACATCCGAAAAGGACTGCTGGGGAAGACAGGGGAGAGAAGACCGGAGTCTCCTGAGAAGAAAAAGAGAAACGATTTAAATAAAGTCGCTAAGGAGGAAGGAGGTGGTGAGACGCGTAGACAGAAGGGCGAGAAAGAAGATTTAACGAAGAAGTGAAATGGAGCGCAGAGGAAGGCAGAAGCTAATCAGTAAACAGATGGGAAAAGGTAGTGTTTTCAAACGGGCATGCACCAGGAAGGGACGAGTTACCGCCTGGAGTAGCCCCAGTGCTTTCAGGTGAAAGAGATGCTCGCAGAGAACAGGGACAAGCAGTTTACTTCCAGGCTTTGGGGCAAACTAAAATTCCCTGCCCCGAGCCTCTCCCAGCCTCGGCCGAGCGCGGAGGCGGCGGCTGGGGAAGGGGCCTAGCCAGGAGCCAGGCCCGGCGTCCCGCTCCTCTGGGCTCCGCGGCCGAGGGAAAGAGGCGAGGATTAAGCGGGGAGAGGTCCCGGCCGCAGCTCGGCGGCACCCCGAAAACGGTCCGGGGCCTCGGCGGTGCCCGCGAGCCGTTCCCCCTGCGGCGGGGCGCCCAGCGGCCTTACCTGGGGCGAGCGAGGGAGGCGAGGTCTAGGGCGTCCGCTCGCGCCCGCCGCAGAACCCCTCTGCTGCACTCAGCCCAGGCTTCCAAAGGAGGCGCGACCCTGGCTCAGCCGCCGCTTCCCCCTCGGGGTCTTGGCCACCGCCTCCGCCGCCTCCGGGGCTGTTTACACCGTTGGGCCCCGCACGCCGCCGCCGCTGCCGCCTTCTCTCCACCCTAGCGCCGTTGCCGATTCGGTCGCCGCCACCTCCTCTGCCGCAGCCTCGTCTCTCTGGAGCATCTTCCAGCCACCGAACCCTGAGAAACAGAGACTCCAGCCGCGCCGGCAGGAAACTCCCCCGCAACTGCTAGGGGGACGAAGCGGTCAGAACACCGGCGGCTTTTCCGCCATTGAGCAGCAGCCGCTCCGCTCCTTCTGCCTATGCAGACTCTTAACCCATAATTGCTTTACTCTTTACCTCTATTTCTGGGTTCTTAAATTAACTGTTACATCAGTGTTCTTCATTACTCAAATTATTTTTTCTTAGGAACTTTTCCTGGAAGTAAGTTCATGCTATTTTTGACAAGCAAACATTTGACTTCTGAAAGAATTCTTACAGAAATGGGTTTATATCCCAAATGCACCACCAAAAATCTTTGTGACCTTGCATAAACGTCCCTTACCATTTCAGGTGCTATCTTTGCTTGACTCCAAAGTGAACTGATTAAAACTATGAGCATCTAGCTGTTATGTACTTTTGTCTCAGTTTGGTCAATGAAACTCTCAAAAATCCATCAGATTTTCATTATTTTTATCATTAGCCTGTTTGTATAAAATAAGTTACCATTTATGGAGCCAGTGTTCTCCTTTATTCCGGCATCCAATCATTGTAAATATTTCTCATGGACACATTCTTAGAAGGCCTATGAATAACCTGGCCTCTTACTGATTCTCCCTTTTGGAGTCTTCCTAGCCAGACTTCCCCAATAACTTTCAGAGAGACTTTTCCCCCTTTCCGGGTCTTCTTTTTGACTTCTATACACCATAGAACTTTGAAAAGTCATCACACCAATACTAATATTACCACATACCCTCCAAAAAGCTCCAAGCTGTTTATGCCTATTCATTAAGTTAATACTTTATCAAAACTTGTCCAATTGAGTAGTTTTAGCACAGATATTTTACACATTTTAGCACAGACATGCTCTGTTTAAGGCTGACAGATCCATTAGGAATTAACTTTCTGGTACATTTTCCCTCTGACATTTTCCTCACAACTGCGTTTCCTCATAACTGAGCCATCAGTTATCTCTTGCCTATAGAAAGGCAGATAAAAGAAAGCTAAGTGAGAAAAGATATGTAAATAGACTAGCACAATATTGGACACATAATAAGTATTCAATAAATGATAGCAAGTATTCTTACCCTTATCCTCACATTAGTTGATATGTATTAAAAACTGATTACTGGACTCAACTCTTACTTCCATTTCTCATTAGATCCTCACAGAAACCTTGGAGGAAGCGAGGTTTTATCCCCATTTTACAGGTTGGGAGACTGCAGCCTAGAGGGCTTAAGTACCTTAACTGAAGTCATATAGTCAAGAAATAAGCCTGTATTTGTCACAATCACTTGCCCATGCTTTGACGTGACACCACCACCCATCATTTACCCAGCTTCACCAAGGTACTACTAAATTTTTTACTCTTATTCTCCTCTCTTTGCTTCATACTACCATTGCCACCAACCCAGTCAAATTCACTTTTAATTTTCCAATGTTAGTGAAGGGAGTAGAAGGTGAAATTGAGGTTAAAGGAGGAAACTTTAATGTTATTCAAGGATGACTTCATCTTAACTTCCAGCCTTCGTCTACCCATTCTCTGCTCCAGTCACACGCAGAGTATTTGCTATCTCTTCCGTAAGTCTTGACTTTTCTTGTCTTTATGCCACTTTTCTTTTCTCCATTTGCAATGAATCTCCCTTTCCCTTGGTTCTTCACCATTTCTTACTCCATACTCTCCATTAAAATTCAAATCTACCTTTAAAGCCCAACTCATATACCAGTTCTGTCCTGCAGTCTCCTGGATCTGCCAAGTCAGAACTAACCACTTGCTCCTCCGTGCTCCTGCGATGGCAATGATGTTAGAAGGGCGAGTGATTTTACAGCTCGCTCACCACCTGCGGGAAATATGTCCTATTTGCCCTTCCACATCCTTTCTCCACCCAACTCTATATGGATGGCTTGCATGGCCTATCTTAGTAAGTGTCCTTGCTCTGGCTTCTGTTTGGCTCACCAATGAAGAGTACCAATAGAACATTGTAGGGAACGAAGGAGGGGAGTGAAGTTAGGGTATTAATTCTTGCCAAATTGTTGGGAGTTGGCTGCATCCCCCAGCTAACATATAGTGCTTCTCTGTGGGGCGTCACAGCATCTTTGGGGAGGACTCTCTCTCCAGCAAGCCTTCCTTTCTCTTTCATCTCCTATAAAGTAGCCACACTTTTACTGAACCCAGGGCACTACACTATCTCTTGACTCTCTACATTGGGCTCAATTTATCCTTATTGATGTACCCCTGATTTCCTGCTGAGACCCTGTCTGATGAACTTCGTAATATGCTCTTCTAAGCTGTTAATTTTACAAACCACATTATTACACTTATTAGAAGAATGTCTTCAGGATGTGTCAGTAAGCTCTGATTGGTGATAATGGTAAACAGCTAGAATTTATGGAACATAAAGCATGCTTTGGTTACTCTCTTGAGTACACCGTGTGCATTATTCTAATTAATTTAAATCACTATTAGCTAAGCAAGGCACACAGATGCTAAGAGGTTCCCAGAAGTAACTTGCTCATGGTCACTCCAGTGTCTCAGTAGTGTTTAGGACTCAGATCTGTCCAAAGCCTAAACCTTAAGTTCTAGGTCTAAGCAGTGGGTCTCAAACTTGAGTATGCATCAGCATCACCAAGAGACCTTGCTGAAACAGGTAGTGGGCCCCACCCCCAGAGTGTCCGAGTCTGTAGGTCTGGAGCAGGGCCCAAGACTTTCACTTCTAAAAATTCCTACGTGCAGCTGATGTGCTGGTCTGGGTTACCAGACTTTGAGAACCACTAGTCCAGGCATTTTAGGTCCAGAATTTCAGGTGTTAGAATAATCTTCTGGTGATAAATGTCGAAAAAAAAAGCACTGCATTTTCCTGTTTGTAAGGAGGTAATAAATTCAATCTTAAAGAGTCAATAATGGGGCTAAGTATTTAAGAAAGAAGAGTTATTCTCCAGGAAGATGGGAGGAGATGGACATTCTAAGGACAGGAATGCCCTTTCAGGAAACTTGCAAAGGGAACAGAAAAATAACATAGTAAGATTCTGCTATCCAGTGTTCACAGAACATGAGTGGGATACTCTTGACTGTAAAATGGGAAGCCAACTTTTGCTCACCATATACATACCTTACTCAGTACAAATGTTTATTAAGAATCTCCAAAAGCTAGACACTAGGCATCAGGGCTACACTGATAGAGCAGATAAAGTGCCTGGCCTCAGGGAGCTTGTGCTTCAGATGATGTACATCAGCTAGATAGACTGAATGATGGATACTATATTGGGTTCACACTTCGTCTCAAGAAAAAAATATATCCATAGACGTGATCCAGGAGTCAAATGGCAAAAGACCTAGCCTCAAAGTGAGTGTTAATTTCATTAAACGGTAGGTAAAAATTATTTTATATGCCGAGATAGGCTCTGCTTAAAAGACACACTATTCCTCCAAACGTATTATACAAGGCAGCTTATGAACCTGTGACTTTTTCTAGGAGAAATGTTGCCTTCTTTCCCAAGAAGGGAGCGGTAGGGGTCGGGGTGGAAATAGTTTCATCATCAGAGGCACAGTCTCACTACTAGTGCTCAGCTCCAATTCGCAACCTTCTGAATGGTTTCCAGACTAAGTCATTTAGCAAAGTGATGAAGAAAAAATGGCCCATTAATCTTATGATGCGTGTTATAACTTAACTCTGGGTTTAGCATAGGAAAAATATTATTTGCATTGATTAGAAATATGCTTTATGGCTGCATATATTATTCACTCTGAACATTCTAAAATTATTAGCTGGGTTGACATGATGAACTGCACAGGAGTACTTCTAGATGACATCTCAATGTCATCTGTTACTCACATCATATAGGTCTAGGAATCAATATGTATTTTACTCAATATGAGATCTTATTCCAAACACCAAAATATGCCTGTTTTTATTCGATGGTCATCATCATGAAACTACCAGCTAAACATCATTTAGAAAATTCAAAGCAAGTAAATTACTGTATTAACTGTCCAACTATGATTATGACTTTCCTCCACTTAGAGCTGAACCTAATATAATGATCTGGTCAGTCTGACTAGGAGGATTTATTCATTAATTTACTCAAATGTTCTGAGGTATATTTTGAAGGACTTAAATTATGGTCTGCTTTGTAGGATCCAACAGTAAGGGTGCAGGTTTATCTCTGTGACCTTGCCCAAGTGACTTAGCATCTCTGAGCCTCACTTTCCTAATCTGTAAAATGGAAACAATAATAGAACCCAAGTTGTAAAGCTGAAGGAAAAAAAAGTAATATGGTAATGTATTTTGGCACAAAAGAGCAGTTACGCTGATGGTCATTATTTGTGAATACTGTTGCTAAGATTATTGAAAACCTGTTGTGTGTTAGGTGCTGTTCAAGGACTAGAATTTTAAGACTGTTCTTCACCTTTATCCCAGTTTTACCTGCAAAGTTCTGCCATGCACTGGAAAAACATACTGGTATTTCTAGGGAAGGGGACCACTCAGGTGACATTTTTGTTTCACCAGGTATATAAAGTATACAAAGGTTATAGTGTATCTTTTAAGTCCTTTGGACGTCTAGTTACCTTTCACTAGAGTGACTCTAGTAGATCCTGATAGATACCTGAGACAAGGTCAGGTCAGTGATGTTGGTACCTTTTCTGGCTTAAGAGCATAGGGCAGAAACACAGGAAGAGAGGTCTTCCTTTTCCACTCCTGTTACTAAGAACCCTCTCGAATAATGACAATCTGAAACAGATCACTACATTGTTGCATGTTGTAGAATCAAAGCAGTGTACAAAGCAAAGAGCACTGGCCTCCATTATACTTGCATTTCACTCGAGATTCACTTTTCTAGACCGTGGAGAAAGCAGATGTTCCAACACTTTCCAGGTACTGGAATATTACAAGCTGGCAATCTCCACCACTGCATGTTTGATCACACTATTCCCTGCAAATGGAATGCTGTTCCATCAAGGTCAGATTGACCAGTGCAAATACCCGATTTTATCGTACGGTCAGAACCAAATTAACTTACTGAAATTCTGCCCAGCTCAGGGTCTACCTTCTCTGTGAAACCTCCTGTGAGATCCCAAGTTACAAACAACTCTATCTTCTTCAGAAGACATTGTATACTATATAAATAGTAATTTACATATAAATATATGTATATGTGTGTGTATTTCTTTGTTACATTAAGTTATAACTCCTGTGGTTTCTCTTCTTAACTAAACTGGACCCCCTTATCATCACAGTGGCCATGTACATCATTGTATCCTCCAAAAAATCCAGATAATAATATCATGGATTCAGTATATAGTTGTTTAATAGAAAACAATTAACTAACCACTGCAGAATACTAGTGTCTCTCAAGGTGTGTTCAGTGGATCATAAATCCTATGAGACAGTCCATGAAGGAAAAGATTTCAAATAAATTTGGGATCTGTTGTCCACTACATCTCCTTATCAGAGACTCATAATTCACAAGACTCGTAAAAAGCTCTGTAGCAAAGAAACTGTTGACTTAGTTTGACCCAGTATTTCTCTTACAAGAGTATCAGTTCTGGAGGTCAAGGACATTTTCCACCTCTAATACAACATCTCTACTGCCTAGTAGAGTGCCTGGCACTTAGTAGACACCTAATAAATATTTGAATAAGTTTCAACATACATTCCCCTTTTAAGCTATAGAAGAAAAACACAGTATATAGTAGATTTTGATTTACTTGGGGAGAATAATAATATGAATAGATAAATTTACACAAATCATTTTGAAGTATATATATTTGATAATACTTTTTTCCACAAATCTACACAATTGCACATTTAGTGGTGATAGTACACGAACTACATTTGCTTCTGAAAACTTGCTAAGAAGGATGGCTACTAAAAACTACAACTTGAACCCAAAACAATTGATTTAGTTCATTGGTCCCCACTCCTTAGCAGTTTTAATATAGAAGAAAATAGACGCATATATTTCTTTTCTGCCATAATATGACATCGTATAAGGAATGTGATTTTATTAGCTAGAAATAAGATTTGCTTTTGTTATTTTAGTACATTTGATCACGTAAGAATAATTCTAGATTTTTTCCCCTCCTGTGACTCTCATAGCATCCCCATCTAAAATAGGCTTTGGAGATTTAGATCAAATGTCATATCAATTGTCCTAGACTGCTTACTATGTGCTTTCACTATAGATTTTAATGTCAATAGAGAAAGGAGAAGGAAAAGTCAGAGGGAAATGAAACAGGTGTATGCAACACCCCTCTCTACTACCGACATTTCTCAGAATTCTGGGGGAAGTTGCATCTATAAGTGGAAAGTTTTTCACCATGGAACTCACGGTGGTTGAACTTCTCATGAAGAATTTTTTTTTCACTACTGAAGAAAAATATGTTTGATTTTACCATAACTGAGGTTTGCCCTCAAGACTACTGTTTACCTAATGGAAGGGACTCCTATGCATGGAGGAAAAAGTGCACCATTTGAAGGAAAAGCTAAAGGAGTGGTATTCAGGTAGCTCCTCATTCCACCAATGAAAACATACACATAGATTTTCCACTTTACACCTCATTTTCCACCTTATTTTCATGATTTTGAAATGAATATGTAGGGTCTGATGAGTTTGTCAATAGTCTATAATTATTAGTGTTATTAAAATAGAATACAAATGATAAGCCATATGTAAAAATGCTGTGTGAATAAACTGCTATACCCCAAATAATACAAATGAGTGAATGGCAGTAAATGCTAAGAGGGATTAACAACATAAAGGATATTAAAAAAATGATGACCGTATTTCATATTTATGTGTCTTTTTCTCTCTCACTCTTTTTTTTTTTTTTGCGGTCCGCGGGCCTCTCACTGTTGTGGCCTCTCCCGTTGCGGAGCACAGGCTCCGGACGCGCAAGCTCAGTGGCCATGGCTCACGGGCCCAGCCGCTCCGCGGCATGTGGGATCTTCCCGGACCGGGGCACGAACCCGCGTCCCCTGCATCGGCAGGCAGAACACTCAACCACTGCGCCACCAGGGAAGCCCTTCTCTCTCACTCTTACTCAACTCCTAAATAACTAAGAGAATATGCTCACAAATGGTAAGCATGTTTTGGATGTTCGATGTGTGTTTGTGGGAAAGAACAAAAAAAAAACTGCCTCAATTAGGTCAAATATCATACAAGAGATGAATGAGATTAGAGATGGGATTGGGATTTGTGTTAGTTACTCAATAGCTAACCAATCACAGATATGACAGTGTAGTGCAATATGCAAATATACTTTAAACAACTTCTCTTAAGTTATCTACTGTCTGTAAAGACAATCACACTCAACTGCTCTGCACTTAACCCCAGAGCTTCTGAGTTAGAATCTGTTAGAAACAGGTACACGTTTCATTGCTTTGGCAACATTTACATGGCTCTGCATCAGGCAATACAACTGCTAAGATCACACGCTGGGAATTCAGGAAAGGCTAGTGTCCAGTTCTGGTCGTTCTACCACCCAACTGTGATCTAGGGTAAATTCCTGATGAAAAAAAAAAGAAAAAGAAAAACCCTGAAGATGCTGAAACAGTATTTCCTACTTCACAGGGTCGTCATGGGGATAAAAGGTCATTAGGATAAAGTGCCTCTCACCCAGGAAACACTGATAAATGCTACTGATGCTACCATCATCATCATCATGACTGATCAAGAACATATTGCCACATGGAAATTCAACATTCCCTGGGCCATTCACAACTTTCCTTTAAAGGACTCATATTCTATGTGGGGTCTTAACACCTTCAAGTAACAGAAAATACAAGTCTTTACGCCTTTTTTTCTGTAGTTAATTTTGGCATCTTTCACCTCTGTCCACTTAAGTGTTGGTTTAGCATATTCTTGTCACACAAAGAAGCTACTTCCCAAAGAGAGGAACAATGTGTCAAGTGACAAAGACATTGAGTGAAGTCTTTCACATCCTAGATTGTCCACGGTACAGCTCAGCTGGTCTCTGGGTTGGAAGGCCTGGGTCTACTTTGCTCGTCTGTTACAGGGGAAGGGACATGGTCCTTAGCATGTGGTCTGTGAAACAGAGGCAGCTGCGGGTAGAATTATAACACAAGCAGAACTGGCTTCAATTCTTGCTTCTTAGGTCTTTTTCTTCTTGTTCAGCTGTTCAAGGAACTTGCCTGCCCTCTGTCCCTGCCAGGACGATGTTACATCTGCCTGGATAAGTAGGTCACCATTGTATATCAGGAAAGGTCTTATTTGTAATCATCAGGAACCAGATACGGCTAATTTGAGCAGAAAAGGAAACTTTTGGAAGTTTATGGTTAGGTCTCAGTAACTAGAAGCAGACTAAACAACCGAAAGCCAAGGCTATGCTATTGCAATTATAGGATCAGGCCAAAGTGATGTTATAAGTCCTAGCTGGCCTTGCTACCAAGCAGGAACAGGAAACAGGAGGTTGACCCAGCACTGCTGGCCTTGCTTCTTTACATCATTTATTTGTAATTCAAAATCCAAGAGAGGGGTGCAGTTGGCCAACCTGAGGTCGCCCGACTGTTTTCCATCTGTAAGGGAGACTGAGCATGTGAGTAAACAGTGTATCTGACATGTTCAGCTTGTATAACGAGAGGAAGGCTCTGTTTCACACCAAGACCCACAAAGTGGAAAATTCCCCAAAGAGAAAGGAATTTCAGATCAGATGCTTGGAAAGTTAAAAACAACAACAACAAACAAATGCAGATGTGGAATTAAAGACATGGAGTCATTAAGAACCTATATGTGGAGTGATTCAGACCTGAGTTCACATCTGGAGCAAGCTACTCAATCTTGCTGAGCTTCAATTTTCTTTAAAGGAAACAACGTGGAAGATGATATCCACATGTAACCTGTGGTACACATGAAGGAGGGTAGTACAGTATATGATGCCTGGCACATCCTATGCATTTTCTAAAACTACTAGTAGTACTATTATTATTGTTACTTATTATACAATTTATTGTAGAAATTAACAGGGAGAGTATTAATAAATGTTAATACAGTGCTAAGTGTCACATTTATGATCTCAACTAATTATTTGTTGATTCAACAAACATTCCACATATCAGAAAATAACCTGTGTGTGTATATATATATATATATATTTTTTTTTTTTTTACACAAGAAAAGAAACCCTGAGGCTTAGAAAGTGTAAACAATGTACCAAAAGTCACTCATTTAAGAGGTAATGGAATATTATTCAGCCTTAAAAAAAATGAAGGAGATCCTTTCATTTGTGACAATATAGATGAAACAGGAGTGCATTATGCTGATGAAATAAGCCAGACAGGATAAATACGAATGATATCATTTATATAGGGAATCTAAAAAGAAGAAAAGCCACACTCATAGAAACAGAGTAGAAAACTGGTTGTCAGGGGCTGGGGTGTGGGTGGGGAAAAGGGGGGAAGACTGGGAAAAGGGTACAAACTTTCAGCCGCAGGATGAATAAGGTCTGAGGATCTACTGTATAACATAGTTACTACAGTCAATAATACTGTATTGTATAACTAACATTTTCTGACAGAATAGAACTTAAATGTTCTCACCAAAAAAAGAAAAAAAGGAAAAAGGTGTCATGAGCTGTTAGATGTATTAATTAACGTGATGGGAAGGATCCTTTTACAACAGATATGTATATCAAATCATCATGATATACTCTTTGACTATCTTACAATTTTGTCAATTATACCTCAATAAAACAGAAAAAAAAGAGGTAATAAAGATGAGACTCCAATCCAGGATTATCCAGCTCAAAAAACTACACTCTTAACCATTACAATATAGTATCCATCCATATGTTGTAACTGTAAAATGCTTAACACAAAGGAAACGTTAAATAAATGGTATTTATTCTAACTCTAATGCTTACTAGATATTAGTTATGTGGTATGCTTTACATCTAACTACAAGGGTATACCGTGCAAATTCTTGCTACAGAACATAAAAGCCCCTGTGGTACCCTGTAGGATAAACACAGTACCTGTAAATCTCTCATCTCTCAACCCAGAGTCTCCTCAAGTTGGAGGTCTTTACCCCCTTTATAATGTGGGAATAATGCCTTTCCCACATTTGCACTGGGCATGAAAATCCATACTTCCAGGTGTATACTGAACCTCCACTTAGCTCCTCGTCACCTTGGAATCACCAGACCAAAGATCATTTATTCCATTAATATAAATGATGTAGGGATAGAAGTACAGAATATACAGAGAGTGTTGGAGGAATCCAAACAACAAGTCCTCCACTCTCAAAACAAATTTTAGAGTTCCAAAAGTAAAGAGCAATGTTTGGAAATAAAACTAAAAATGAAACTAACATCTACAATTAGCCAAGTATTTATTATGGGCCAGGCTACTTACTAGGCACTTGATAAACATTACAGCTCATCTTCCTGCAGTCCTTCAAAGTACATAATATTGTTTCTATTTCATAGAGAAGAAAATTGTATCTAAGCAGGTTAGTGATTAGCCCAAGACCACAGGGTTAGGCTGTAAGAAAAGAAGGCCAAGTTTCAGTGGTCAAAATGGTGATGGATGTTATAACTAGAAGATTACGGCTAATCAAATAAAAATATTCAAAACGGTCCTAATGTATTATTAGGATTTCTTTAGAATAACTTGGGTGCCTTAGTGAATACAGTAGTGGTAGGCACTGCAGTCTCTTTAATTTGCTAATCATACAAATCTACTTTAACATTCTTGGTGACAAGGAGCTAACTACCGATAAGACAGCTTCTTCAGTTTTGGGGCTACTCCAGGGTGAAATGCCGGAACGTCTTACTGCCTGCAATGTTACCTAGTTCTACCAGGGGGAATAAAGCAGAACAAGTAGCCACTGTTCTTGACAAATGGATACAGTTTCAGTTTTTCAAAATATGAGTGTCAGATTCATTCATTGTATCAGATAGATCTGTCAAATGGCTTTGCCCATTTACTAATGGATGGCACACTGCAGACACACGTTGGGTCAAAGGACTCAATGTCACCTCATTGATACTGTCATCAATATAATTTGTATTGGCATTTTGTCTCACCCTGACTTTAAGGACTATGTGAGGAGATCCAAGTCTCCAGACCATGGACTGATCACCTCTGCTTGACACAGTATTCTCTGCTCATTTCCAGAGGGGACCAAGGATGAGCTCTTGTACTTCTGAGTCTATTCACCCTACCTGGCAACACATACTACCTGGGCTGATTGGATCAAGCAGGAGCCCCAGAGTTTAAATTTCCAGCTGCATTGGAGGAAACAGAGGCTATGCCCCAATCCCATAACCCCTCACTTCTTACTGCTAGCCTATCCTAGGCTGTTCTTGCTGATAGGAGTACTTCATGCTAAAAATTAATTTTGCTTACCTGATGGCAGTCACACAACCTCAAATGCCATTTTTATAAATAAGGCAACCACCAATGGAGTGTGATTTAGGGTTTTTTCTTCTGTAGACCCTGCCTACCCTATAAAATCTCCCATTACTGCATCATGGAGACTATAATCCCTTTCCGAGGGAATAGATTCTTTCCAACCATAAGATGAAATAAGAACTTACATTTCTGTACTGCCCAAAAGGAAATAAATTGATTACAAAATGCAGGAGAATGACTGATTTTCCACATTTGTTGTGTTCATTAAAGGGTTTTTGAATAGACTTGACAGTATTAAAGAAGTTCAACACACACAAAATAAAAATTAATAAATGAAGAGAAAAAAATTGCATTTACAACAAACAAAATAAACACATTGATATATAAAAGGTTGTTATACATCGATGAAAAATGGATGTCATAAAGTCACAAACTGAAAAGTATTAACAGCCAATAAAGATATGAAAATATGTTCAACCTTGCTATTATTAATCAAAGAAATACAAATAAAATAATTCAGGTGCCATATTTTACTGACTAGAATGACAAAGTTTTAAAAAACTTGATAATACTGGTATTGATATTGATAATACTGGTACTGATGAGTGTGTGTAAGAAACCACACTGGATGTTAAATTCTTGGTAGAAATAAAAAGCACGGTAACCTTTCTGGAAGACAATATGTCAGTATGTACCAGAACTGACAACCAGCCATTCAAGTTCTAGAAGTCCATTCTAAGGAAATAAACAAATGCTCAAAGACATATGAACAAGGATGCTTGTCTCATTGTTTAGCAAAGCAAAACAGGAATAATCTAAATGTTGAACAGTAGGGACTGGTTAAATAAATAATAGAATGCTGTTCAACCATTAAAAATGATGCTGCAGATTTTTATTAGGTGATGAGTAATCATACTTATATTACTAAATAAAAATGTTATAGAACTGTTTTCTAGTTTGATATAATAATTAAAGGTATTTTATACTTGCATTGTATTTATATGCACCCCATCACAAAAAAGTTTCCAAAGATACCCTCAAAAATGTTACAGAGATGATTTATCAGAAATGGGATTTTGAGTTATTTTTCCTTTTTTCTTTAAATCCTTTCAATTTTGGAGTTTCTGCAATGAGCCTGTATTATTTTTACAATTAAAAATATTTAAATTTACAACAAAAGGATCTAAATTCCTCCACTTTTCCATTTATTTTCCACCCTGGCTCAGGGTATTTGTGTAAAAAAAAAAAAAAATCAGCTTATTTTCTCTTTTGTATCAATCTAAATTTACTTTTCATAAGTTAACTATTTTAGTCTGAAAAAGCTTCACACAGGAAAATTGTTAAGGTCTGAGTATTCTATTACCTTTAAAAGCACTGGAAACTTTGAAATTCTTTCTTTCAGAATTTTCATATAATACTGAAAGGCGAGGGGGAGATAGCAAAATGAAGGGAAATAGATAGTAGTAGTCAACTTCAATTAAGAAAAAGCAACAAGAGGCAGTTTGTACTCTTTTGGTACGGCAGAAGCCCCATGTGTCAACTCATGCTAAAAAATGTATATATACACACACATATATATGTTTGTGTGTATTATATGTATATGTGACACACACACATAATTAATCCACAGTCTTAGGCTAATCACTCATTGTGGCAGAAACAACGAGCTGTTGACTACACTTTAATTAGCTCCTCCAGCCTGTAGAGGCATCACTAGGACCAAGATAGGAACAACATTCTCCATCTCCGCTTGCATCTGGGTATGGTTCTATCCCAAAGAACGTGACCAGAGGTGACCTGAAGAGTTTATGTCTGAAGGAGAACGAGTTGATAATTGTAGCTTGCAGCTTCCTCTCTCCTTTCCTTTTTAGGACAAACGTAGAGCCACTTGATGAAGGTGGTGGGTCCCTGAATAACTGAGCAGAAAACTGACCTTCAGACCACCAAAGTCCATACTACACTCCTGAGTGAGTGAGAAATGAACTGTCCCATGTGTTGCTCCACTGAGGTTTAAGGTTTATTATTTAGTGTTTAACTAACGCATTTTTTCTTTAAACCTCAGTTGCCTTCTCTGTAAAATAAAGTCTTTGAAAAGGATCCACTGGAAGTTTTTTCCATTGCTTATGTTTTTATCTTAGTTTTTAATTCTCAGAAACATTGCGCGCATTTTACCTTTTAAGTTAGTAAGTCTACTTTTTTTCCCACAAAGACGGGTTCTTCAAGTTATGGAGAAGTCATAGCAGACTGTTGCTTCAGTTTAAGATACGCATTCACATATGAGATGAGAAGGGTGAGGACCCAGAGAAACGCCTTTGACAGAGGGGAGTGAGAGCATACTGAAGAATGTTTAGTAATAAAGAATTCAGATGGGAGAAACGGATGGGTTACATCTAACAGATTTGCTCAAAGGAATTCTGGAAAGGCAAATATGTGAAAATGTATAGCAAAGACATGAAATGCCTTTTGGTCCCTAAATGGATTTCATTTCAAAGACGTGCATATTGCAAATACATGTACCATAACACTTCTCTGTCCACTTCTAGAATTTTCTAAAGCCTGACAGAACATCTGCAGAGAGAGGATGTCATTCCAAGATAATCGACTGCGAGTTACTAAATTAAGATAAAAATGTCCTTAACCTTGAACAGTTTTTAAAGAGATTTTAGAAGAAAGGAGCCCTCCAGGGGGTTGTATAACTATATAATTGTACCCTTTCTAAAAGGCTATTTACAGATACATAATGTTTCCCCTCCATTCTTTAAAGTAAAATATAGGATAAAAAAATAGTTCGGGGGTAATATTTGTTTGGAACAGCAGGCACTGCTAATCAGTACCACTCTCTCCTTATTCCTTACTATCAGAGCCCTGGTTTAGGAGACCCCATTATCCTTAAGGCTAAGGTGGCCAGTTTAAAATCCGAGCTGATGAGATCTAAGTGCAAGTCTGCTGACCATCTGTGGTAAAAAATTTGCTCTCTGAGTTAGACACTGCCTTTTTTTTCTTACTTAATTTCTTTTTTTTTTCCTTTTCTTTCTTCCTGCTCAAATTGTTGGAACACTATTGGAGATTCTGGGGTCACTTTGAAGCTATGTGGACGTGCTAGAGATGTGGAAGCTGGAAGAGCGAAGCAACCCAGTCCCCTGGTGATGCCCTTCAGCAGCTGGACTAACGCTAGAGGGACTATCTCCAAACTTCCTGCTACCCGTGGAAAGTAAGGTAAATCACTCATTCACTTTCTGTTACCTACTAACTGATCCAGAACTCTAACCTCAGGGTTCTAGAACCCTTCTCAGTATCCCATAGCCATACTCATGTTCCGGACTCCTGATCATCAGACTTGCTTATAGCAGATGTATGGGGAGGGCGGGCTCTTCTGGAAGCCCTCGTACTTCCTCCCCTACCCCCACCACACACAAATAATGATCTTTATGTCCACTCCTCCTTCTATCTACACTCAGAGGCCAGGGCCCCCAGGAAGGCTTCACTGACAACCCTTTACTCCTCTCTACATGCAGAAAGGGTAGAGGTGTGGGCTCTGGAATCAGACTTCCTAGACCTGAATTCTTAATCTGTTACTTACCAGTTTAGGACGTGGGCAAAGTAGTTACCTTCTCTGGACACCCCTGTAAAAGAGGAACACTAAGTAGCACCTATGTACCTTACTGAAAGGATTAAATGAGCAAATGCAGGTAAAGTTCTTGTAATTTTTTCTTGGGTCAATCAATTCTAGCTGCTATTGTTACCTTTGACTAATTTAGGGCAGAGTCCCTTTGCCCTCCTTTGGTTCTCTGGGCCCGTCTCATTCACAACACACACAACCGCATACTGCAGAGTTTTGAAAGGTGGTTCTCAAAATGTGGTCCCTGGGCCAGCAATATCAGCCACACCTGGGAACTGGTTAGAACTCTGGCACTGGAGCCCAGCAATCTGTGTTTTAACAATATTCTCAGGCAAATCTGATGCACACTAAAGGTTGACGACAACTGAGAACATCTGTCTCAGACTCTCCTGGAGGCATTCACCAAAAATAGTGTTACAGGACCTTACACCTGACCAGCTGGAGAAGGGGTCTAGTAATTGCCCTGGTTATCATGCTTGTCATGATTTTTCAGCACATAAATGTTTGAGAATCACTGCCATTTTGAATGTGTGTTTCACTTGTCTGTTTTTCCAGTGGACTTTACTTCCTTACAAGGAAGGTTTGTGAAGATTTGTTGCTGTTGTTTGCATTATTAGTTTTATTATGCTAATTCTAAAATCTCTGGTGCATAGTGCAATCTCAGGCAGGAAGTAGTGGCTCATTAAAACAGGTATCCCAAAAGTCTTAGTAGAACTTCAAGATTAATTCCTTCAGGAAGAGGTAAAATTGTCATTAGATGCAGATGATATGATACTATATATAGAAAACCCTAAAGACTCTACATGAAAACTACTACAACTGATAAACGAATTCAGCAAGGTAGCAGAATACAAGATTAACATACAGAAATTGGTTGCATTTCTTTATACCAACAATGAAATATCGGAAAGGGAATGTAAAAAAACAATGCCTTTTAAAATCACAACCCCAAAAATAAAATACTTAGGAATAAACCTCACCAAGAAGGCAAAAGACTTATACGCTGAGAACTGTAAGACATTAATAAAGGAAAGTGAAGATGATTCAAAGAAATGGAAAGACATCTCATGTTCTTGGGTTGGAGGAATTAATATTGTTAAAATGCTCATACTACCCAAAGCAATCTACAGATTTAATGCGATCCCTATCAAATTATCCATGACATTTTTCACGCAATTAGAACAAATAATCCTAAAATTCATACAGAACCATAAAAGACCCAGAATTGCCAAAGCAATCCTGAAGAAAAAGAACAACGTTGGAGGCATAGCCACCCCAGACTCAGACAGTACTCCAAAGTCACATAATCAAAACAGCATGGTATTGGCACAAAAACAGACATATGGATCAATGGAACAGAATACAGAGCCCAGAAATAAACCCACACACCTCAGTTAATCTTTGACAATTAATCTTTGACAAAGGAGGCAAGAATATATAATGGGAAAGAGACAGGCTCTTCCGCAAGTGGTGTTGGTAAAGTTGGACAGCCTTATATAAACCAGTGAAGTTAGAACACATCCTTTCACCATACACAAAAATAAACTCAAAATGTCTTAAAGACTTAAACATAAGACATGACACCATAAAACTTCTAGAAGAGAACACAGGCAAAATATTCTCTGACATAAATCATACCAATGTTTTCTTAGGTCAGTCTCTCAAGACAATAGAAATAAAAATGAAAATAAACAAAGGGGACCGAATCAAACTTACAAGCTTTTGCACAGCAAAAGAAACCATAAACAAAATGAAAAGACAACCTACAGAATGGGAGAAAATATTTGCAAATGATGCGACCAGCAAGGGCTTAATTTCCAAAATATACAAACAGCTCATACAACTTGATGACAATAAAAGCAAACAACCCAATCAAAAAAATAGGCAGAAGACTTAAAGAGACATTTCTCCAAAGAAGAAATACAGATGGCCAATAGGCACATGAAAAGATGCTCAACACTGCCAATTATTAAAGAAATGCAGATCAAAACTACCATGAGGTACCACCTCACACCAGTCAGAATGGCCATCATTAAAAAGTCTACAAATAACATATGCTGGAGAGGGTGTGGAGAAAAGGGAACCCTCCTACAACACTGTTGGTGGGAATGTAAGTTGGTGCAGCCACTGTGGAAAACAGTATGGAGGTTCCTCAGAAAACTAAAAATAGACCTACCATATGATCCAGCAATCCCACTCCTGGGCGTATATCCAGACCAAACTATAATTCAAAAAGACACATTCACCCTGATCTTCACAGCAGCAATATTCACAATAGCCAAGACATGGAAACAACCTAAATGTCCATCAACAGATGAATGGATAAAGACGAGGTGGTACCTATATACAATGAAATACTACTCAGCCATAAAAAAAGAATGAAATAATGCCATTTGCAGCAGCAACATGGATGCAACTAGAGATTATCATACTAAGCAAAGTAAGTCAGAAAGAGAAAGACAAATACCATGATACCACTTATATGTGGAATCTAAAATATGACACAAATGAACCTATCTATGAAACAGAAACAGAATCAGAGACATAGAGAATAGACTGGTGGCTGCCAAGGGGGAAGCAGGTGGGAGAGGGATGAACTGGGAGTTTGGGATTAGCAGATGCAAACTGGTATATATAGATTGGCTAAACAACAAGGTCCTACTATATAGCACAGGGAACTACATTCAATATCCTGTGATAAACCATAATGGAAAAGAATACGAAAAAGAATGTATATACATATGTATAACAGAGTCACTTTGCTGTACAGCAGTAATTAACACAACGCTGTAAACCAAGTATACTTCAATAAAAAATAAGTTAATTAAATTTTTAAAAAGATTACTTCCTTCAGAAGAACAAGTACTACACATTCACAAAAAAAGCACCCTTTGAAAGTTTAAATTTTTGAATTTCTTTGCCACTTCCTTAGTTTTGATCATCTTGGACAATATATTTTTAATATTGACTTTTAAAAAGAATTGTGTTTCAGTGTTTGCTATCCTTAGAGAGACAGAAACAGATAAGTACAACTAAATACTTATTTTTCAAAAGTCTCAAAAGTATAAGGGAAATGAAAGTAATTATATCTTCAAATGATTTTGGAGTATGTTTCTAATTCCATACTTCTGATGCGATTAAAGATTAAAACTGTATTGAGACATTTGAGACATGCCGCATTGGTATTAAATGAATTTAATTTTGTGTAAAGTGGTAGAAATATTTTCTTCAGCAAACATACCTGCAGATATAAAATCACAACCATAAATCTACAAAAAAGCAAGCTATTGAATGAAATCTGATTGGTTATTTCCCTGCAGTATGGATCTGCTAATAATTTAATTTACTACTTGCTAACAGAAGCCAAAATTTAAATATACATATATATATATATATATGTGTGTATATATATATCTCAATTTTAAATCATTCATACATATGAACAAGTATACATACACATATATAACAATGGTTCATATATATATATATATATATATATATATATATAAAAACAATTTAAATTAAAGAAAGTACATCTGGTGGCCTATTTTTTCCCCCCGATTTCTAAAGAACACCATATTCTATTCTAGGCAGTGGAATGTCAATCCACCTTAAGGGTTGTTCAATGAGCATATCTGAGAAACCACTGGTTTAGCCAATGATGTACTTATTGAGGGAGGCCCTAGTGCCACTGTCAAGAGCTTATCCACAGGAGAGGTAAGAAGGTACTTGTTTGGTTTGTGAAAAGAAGGAGTAGTGAGGAATGGCAGGTAGCTGCAGGCTGATGACACGTGATGTCCATATATATGTAGAACCAACACACCCATAATTGCACCCATTTTCCATAGCCAAATCCAAAGCCTTTATATCATTAATCCCAGGCAAAAATGGTAAGATTCATGTGTGTTACTATCCCACGGCTTCAAGATGCCTATAAACTCATATGAGTATGTCTTAGTTTTATCAGTGGAGGACAAACCAGGCTTCTATCACCAAGCCCCATTCCATAACAGGCAAACCAGTCCAAGACTTCTCTGAGTGCTGCAGGAGAGTCTATGGAAGGGGCGCTCACTCCACTGTGATGCCTAAAATGCCTTTGCACAGAGCAAACATTCAATACATGCTGAGTGAATGAATGAGTGAACTGGTGTCATAAAACAGGCTTATTTCAGGGAAATTCCATTCAACAGGCTGGCATTCCTTCCTACCCATCTTAACTGTTAAGCTTGCCATCAGACAAAAATTTAATTATAAAACGTTAGAGCTGAGGAAATTTTAGAAACTATCTACTCTCCAGAGGTATACAACTTTAATTTAGTGGTAAAAATCACTAGGAGTGACTTAGGAGTCTATCAGACCTGAGTCCAAATTCCACATCTACCATATTTTGGTAAGCAAATAACTACTTCTGAGGCTCTGTTCCATGTATGCATTATGGGATATCATAATAATACATACATTAATTGTATGACTATCAGGGGATGAAATGACACAATCCATTTGCCATGGTCGGCTAAGTAATTTGCACCAAGTAAGCACTCAAGACATTAGCCAATATTAATAGCGGAGAGATGAAAACAAAACTCTGGGACTGATGCCTACCCTAGTGGCCCCAGTGGTCATAATGACTTTCTTCCATTCAGCCTGCTCTCTTCTCACTACGACTAAGGAAGAGAAGATGAACACATTAGGAATAACAATTTGAAAATGGTTTTATACTCCCTGAATGAATGGAATTATAATAAAATGATTCATGAGTTCTGCAGAAATATGATGAGACTTTAGATCTTTATGTTAGTTCTCTACAAAACCAATTTATGGCCCTAAGATGTACCTTCCCACCCAGCCCCATCCTTACCAGGATCAAATATCATTGTAAATGGAAAAGTCAACAACGCATAATCAACAAGCTAAGTTACAAGCCAGTGAAGTCTCGGAGGTTTGATAGAGAAAATTCAGATTTATCATTATATGTAAAAATAAGATGATATGAAGAACTCAATCTAAAAAATATTACCTGGAGATCTATAATCTCTACAATAGTGCTATAAAAAGTAAAGAGCTAGAAATCTATTTAGATGGTTTTCCTTATAAGAAAGCACTTTCTGTATAACTTTTAATGTACTATTGATGAGAACAATTCAACAAAATTCAAATAAATACCTGCAGATGTCCTACAAGAAGAAACGAACAGAGTTAGATGTGACAGGGGATAACTGGACTTCAGGATGAGTAAGACCCTATACTTGACCTCAATAAATTAACGTGAAATACAGTGGATGAGTCATGTACAGAATGTCAGAATTCTAAAAGGCCAAGCTAAGTACCAAAAGGAACATGTGGGGGGCTTCCCTGGTGGCGCAGTGGTTGAGAATCTGCCTGCTAATGCAGGGGACATGGGTTCGAGCCCTGGTCTGGGAGGATCCCACATGCCACGGAGCAACTAGGCCCGTGAGCCACAACTACTTAGCCTGCGCGTCTGGAGCCTGTGCTCCGCAACAAGAGGCCGCAATAGTGAGAGGCCCACGCACCGCAATGAAGAGTGGCCCCCGCTTGCCACAACTAGAGAAAGCCCTGGCACAGAAACGAAGACCCAACACAGCAAAAATAAATTAATTAATTAATAAACTGCTACCCCCAACATCTTAAAAAAAAATTAAAAAAAAAAAAAAAGGAACATGTGGGGACTCTTAAGAAGGAAATAAAATATTGGCTAGTTGATTATGAAAAGGCAGAAGGGAGTAGGTTCCCTTTGGCTGCTCTTTGCAGAGATCACTTCCTTTCCCCCCTAGTCCTGAGGCTAGGGTGGCATGGGCAATAGAGGAATGTGGGGACTGAGAATCATTTCTACTCTCACCAGAGTGGCTGGAAGCAGATTTTCTTACCAGGATGTAGTAGTATGCTAATATTTAAGGGTTCTTGAGGTCAGAGAGAAGGGTTTGAATACTCCGGCTCCATCTCTTGCTGTGGGTCAAGTTTCTTACCTTTCCAACACCTCGGCGTCTTTATCTGAAAATTGGGGATGATGATAATGTCTCCCACCTGAGTGTGAGAACTATATGCTATAGTGCATACGCAGGGCTAAATTTGGTGCCTGGCAAACAGAAAGTGCTCAGTACGGCAGGCCAGTGTAGTGACAATAAGGCAAAGATGATGGGGGTAGTGCCGGTGTTGCTTCTGCCCCCAGAACAGGCTCTGACTGGGAGAGAGTTAAAGCACCTTTGGGTTCATGGGGGTTTATATATAAGCAACGGTTGATCAATGTGAGCTGGTTGTCCAAATGATTATGTGCAATCTAAGAAAAAAATGGGCCTCGGATCTGCTCAGCTACTTAATAATATTAGCAGCGGTAGTAGTCAAAGAAGCTAAATTTTATTAAGTGTTTATATGCCAAACAACGTGCTGAACGTTTTAAAAGGATTTACTCACTTATTACAACGAGGCTATACGCTAGGTCCTGATAATGTTATTCGTCTCTTTCAGATGTTGACTGAGCCTCAAACGGGTTACAAAAGCACCTAAGATCCCGTTGTCAGTACATGATGGAAATGAGTTCAAATCCAGCCTGTCTGACTTGTTCTTAATCACTAAGGTATGAAATTAAGCATGTTGCCCTTTGCCTGATTCTCCTTCTGAGGGCTGAATATTTCACTTAGCTCTCTGAGTGCAGAAGAGAGAAAATTCTCTCTCCTTGACCCAACTTGGCATCAATATCCAACTCCCCTTCTCAAAATGGGTTGCTTCAACGAGCAGCAACGAATGCCGGGTCGTGGACCAGTCACCTTGATGACTAAGAGTCAGACACTAGGGAAAGAAAATGCTCTGTGACAAACCTACCCTTGTACAGAAACAGACAGAAATGGGGGGACAGGGCAGAAGATAACGGAATAAGGCATAGGAAAAATAGCACCTGGCATCGTGATAGTAATAATAATAATAGTAGTAGTAGTAGTAATAGTAATAATAATAGACTTTACTATGCTCTAGGCATTGTATTAAGTGCTTGGTGTAAGTGACTTCATTTTAACATTGAAAACAAGTCTATGGGGATGAAATATTATTAACATCATTTTATAGGCAGGAGTACTGAGGTTCAGGTAATCAGGTAAATTGCCCAAGCTCATATGGTTAGCAAGTGGAAAGCAGAGATTTGAACCAGCACCTACACTCCTAACCATTATGCTATAACCATTATGCTGAAGACATAAGAATTCCAATGGTCTTTCCCCATAACCCACTCCTGCACTCCAGACTTAAATAGTCCAAGATCAAGAGAGAGCAAGCTTGGAGTTGCCACTCTTCAGTGAGTGTCAATCATTTCAAAACAGTGTATTTGCTAACAAGATGCAGGTCCTGTGATAATCTTCTCAACCAGGTATCAAGAAACAGGAAGCAAAGATTCAAGTAACAGTATGTTCCTACTTACGAGGAAGGTGGGACAGCATAGTTGACACTGGGCTTAACTGTTCTGGAAAACATGGTCCCAGTAGGCATACACGCTGGTACATTTTCCCCACCTACCAAATACAAAAGAAGTATTTCATTTCCATGTTGCTCTTCAAAGTTCCACCTCATTCGTGCCTGTCATTCTTCCTCTGGCCTCTTCCTGTCTCCATTTCTGTACAGAAAGGTGCTGAGTCTCTGCTCTTGGATACGAAAAGGGTGTGTTAGGAGAGGGAGCCATGGTACCTCAATGTCTTTTTTTTTTTATCTTAATTCTATTATGCCAACTCCACTGAACTTAATTAGAGTGAATACAGAATTACACAATTACCCTCTGTTCTATTCTTCAGATGTTATATTTTGATAACATTTACGACATGCTGCTCTCCCCTTGAACACCAGATGAACACTAGAAATGGATGTGTGTTGACATAAACTCTGTTACAATTACAATTAAAGTATAGCTTACATAATGATAGTGTTAACATAAAATTATAGATGTGTAGAGACAACGTGGTCATGCATTTTTTAGTATAAGTACATGCTTAGACCAATATCTGTTAGCGGAATGAAGATGGAAGAGAATTTTGGTTAAGCCACAAAGGCTGTTTAAGGACTTGCAGATAGCTAAGGGGAACTCAAAGACCAGTAAGATAATATTTCCCCTGCCATGTTTTCGATTGCAAAGTGAAGGGAAGATGTGAAAGTAAGTACCCCTATGGAAATTACAAGTACATTTTTTTCCTTGAATACCTGGGTAAATGCTTAAATTCTAATGTATATCAGTGATGCAAATTTTCAACTGAGTTTGATAAATCATAAAATAATAATTATACATATATGTATATAAAACTGCATGGAACTAGACAGTTCAGAATTACTTCTAATTAAAGAGGTACCCTATGACAACTAACTTAAACCTTACAAAATATGGTTCCAAGTACCCTATCAGAGTGAAAAGTAGGAGACTGAAAGGTTTATTGTAAATGTTTGTAGTCATGGTGTCTTAACT
Organism: Orcinus orca; assembly: GCF_937001465.1. Taxonomy (NCBI): domain Eukaryota; kingdom Metazoa; phylum Chordata; class Mammalia; order Artiodactyla; family Delphinidae; genus Orcinus; species Orcinus orca. The sequence goes on along the minus strand of NC_064569.1, from coordinate 29,315,919 downwards.
AAAACTACTGTGTCACAAATACTACTAAAATAATTGTGACATTTTATTCACTTTTACTGCAAACAACAAAACAAACTATAGGTATTTTTTCATTTCAGGTAATTATTTTAGCTAACAGTTATTAAATGTTTTGAGAAGACAGAGTGCTAATTGCATTACTTCATTTTATCTTTAAAATAGCGCTTCCATGTAATTATTCTTAATATCTCCATTGTATTAAAGTGTATCTCTAGTTTAGACCTTTCTTCAGAACTGCAGACTTGTGTATCCAACTGTGTACTCAGCATCTCTACTTGGACGTCACGAAAACATCTCAAATCTTATACCTCCAAAACTGGTCTTTAATCCCCCAAACATGCTCTACCCCAAACTTTTTCCATCTTAGGTGACAGTAACCACACCTTTCCAGTTCCCCAGGCCCTAAACCTCGAATTCACCCTTGACCCCCTCTTCCTTTCCATTCTTGCATTCAATCTACCACGAAATGCTGTCACAACCTTCCCAATGTGCCACTTCTGAGAATTACCAGCCGCTAGCAGCCTGGTGCAGGCCACCAACATAGACCCCGAGGATCCTGTAGTCGCCTCCCGAGATTCTCCCTGACTCCACTCTCTCCCCACATCCTCAAGGCCACAGATAGAGTTGTGCTTTTCAAACAAGAGACAGTTCATGCCACACCTCGGCTAAAATCCTGCCCCTGGATGGCCTCCCAGGACTTACCCAATCCATCCCATCACATATCCGACCTCCAGCCCTCCTGCCGTCTCTTCCTCCCCACTGACTAAGTCAGCCAGGGTGGCCTCCTTGATATTCCTCCAAGCTGCCCGGCATATTTCTGCCTTAGAGTTTTGGCAGAAAACTCTGGCAGAGATGGAGGATTCTGGTTATTCTTGCTCCCAGGGAGTGGTCTCCCCATCATACATTCTGACAACTCCCTCACTTCAAGTCTTTGCTCAAATGTCAACTTATAAAATCCACCCTGACTACCCTATTTAAAATCAGAACCTACCTGTACACTCCTCCAGCACTCCCAACCCAAGCCTCTTCAGTGAGCTTCACATCCTTCTCCTTATCCCGTAGCGTCCATCAACTTGTGACAAAGCATAGAATTTATTTATAACATACATTTCCACACGAGAGTATAAGGAGGGAGAAAGCGTGCAAGAAGGAGCAAGCAGGCAAAGGCTCTTGTCTGATTTATTCATTGATACGTCCAAGCATAGAGAACAGGAAGATCCTTGATAAACCGTCCTGAAAAAGATACAGATGAGGAAACTAGTAGTAAAGCTCAGAAAGTTTAAGTAACTTCCTCAAGGTTCTAGAGCTAGAAGAGGGTCACAGTAGAATTCACACTTGGGGATGTCTAACTTCAAATCTCTTAGCCTCTCTGCTATCTTTTTTTTCTTCTTTGCGGTACGCGGGCCTCTCACTGTTGCAGCCTCTCCCGTTGCGGAGCACAGGCTCCGGATGCGCAGGCTCAGCAGCCATGGCTCACAGGCCCAGCCGCTCCGCAGCATGTGGGATCTTCCCGGATCGGGTCACGAACTCTCAACCACTGCGCCACCAGGGAAGCCCCTCTCTGCTATCTTAAGTCCATGCAATTCAGGATTTGTTTTAATCAGGGCCATGGAAATTCTCACTCCACTGAATAGGATCACCAAAGTGTTCTCTGTCTAGATTTATATATATATTTTCCATTTAAACAAAGGAAACAGAAGAGGGCAATTCATCATGGGTTATTGCGGTAGTTTTACAGCAATTTTAGCAATAATGACATTTAAGTAATAGTGATATTTAATGATAGCATAATAATAATAAATAATAGCTCTTAAATGTATTGAAGACGAATCGCATGCTAAACTCGGTGTTAAAATATTTCCATGTATATTTTGTGCAAAATCCTTATGAATATTCTATCAGATGAGCTTTATGTGTAACTCCACCAGGCATACTTCTCTTATTCCGCTTTCAAAGATAAGGAAATTGATGAGAAGTGTGGTAACCATTTAATCAAGATGAGACTGGTAATAAGTTGTGAGTATGAATTTAAATTCAGGTCTAACTCCAGAATTTGATTCTCAATCCATACATGAAAATTCTGATAATTCCTTTGATAAGGGTATGGTCTATGTTCTCTCCTGGAAAACATCCCCCATTATGTCTGCCTGTGCTCATACCTTCAGAACACAGTCAAGTTTGAAACATGATAAAAATGTTTAAATAGTGTGCTTTAATAAATGGAAATATCTTCATCTAAACAATAACACAAAAAGGCAGGCTGAGCCCTTTGAAGTGGCTTCGTTGCTATCTTCCATCCAGAACAAGAGAAGGAATCAACAGCTGCAGAGTAAAGAAAGCATGAAACCCAGAGATGGAGGATTCTGTAAATGACCAATTACAAGGCTATGAAGCCACACTTTCATAGCAAGAGGCAAAATATTCCATTAAACTGAAAATTCTTCTACCCCTCACGCCAAGGCCCACACAAACATTAATGTTGCATTTATTAGGATGTATTTCCTGTGCTCTATCAACTTGACTTTCAGCAACTGTATTAATACAGTCCTTTCGCTTTGCACATATATCTGAATGATGGATTCCATTACTGGAGTTTTGTAGAAAGAGTGGAGTGAATGAAGTAAAGTTTGGGAAGAGCCATCATAATCCATAATGATGGGCACTGAATCAGGACAAGAAGAAACCTCTCTTCTCATTTATTTGAATGAAAATTCTACTATATATTTATTGCCTCTGTACAGGGCCATCTGTTGAATAGTGGAAAACAAGCATCTTTCATTTGGAGGTAGGATTTGTGTGCTCAAGTTTCTATGGGCCTGCAGAATTAATCTTGTTTGAGAAATGAAATAAAATGTAATTTCTTACTGTAAGTAGATGTGGTTAAGCAACTGGCAACTTTGATGTCTTTAAATCACTGCAGTTTCAGGGTAGGCAAATCTATAATTATTTCAAGCACTTCTTTATTGGTGCAACAATTGAGCAGTGTACATAGTGGTCAACAACCTGGGCATTGTCAGACGACTCCAAGTTTGAATCTAGACTTTGCCACTCACCAGCTATGTGACTTTCAGCGATGAGAATCACTTTCTTCAGCTTTACAGTGTGGATTATTATATGCCCTTTGCAGAACTACTGTAAGAACTAAATGTATATGGGCACAGTGGCTCATAGTAAGGGCTCAAATTAGTACTGTGGTCACTACTAGTAGCACTTAAAAGAAATTAGAACTTCTATTCTCATAAAGTGGGATATGTGTCCCTTTTCATTGTAATTTCATATCATTTTACTTTTGACCTTATAATTTAATAGCTCGATCCAAGAAACATTTAGCAGTAAATATAATTGAAAGAAGATTACCTGTCAAACATGAAATACTGTAGCATCAAGTGTGCTGGCACAATACTCTTCTCAGATAATTAACCTGTAAAAATATGTTATTGTCTTCTTTTTAATTAAGCACATTGAACATATATATTTACTGTGCCAATTGGCGAAAGGTCCATTAATTAATCAGTCTAACTATATGCCGCATAAACGTCTTCTAAACATAATCGTATATGTATTTTATTTGTTGGGAAAATGTGTTTGAGATTGTTCTTTTCTGCCTATTTAAAGTAAAAGAGGGTGAGAAGTAGAGTTAGGCTTAATGTACTTTGTACTCCATTATGCCATGAAAATGCTTCTGTGCCCTGGAGACAACAACAAAAGATTTGCTTTAATGACAAGAATCAAGTATGTTCTAAAGCTTCCAGGTAGGAGGCATATAGGTTGCAGTTTGTATCAGAAGTCTTTGCTCTCTCTCTCAACTGCGTCTAGATGGGAAAGATGTGGTCACAAATGCTTCAAGGTGACATAGTAAATGTTGGAAAAGAGGGGGGTAGGAGGCAGAGTTTTGAATATCTCAAACCTGAGCTAGAAGGATTTTATTTAAAGAAAATAGCGGATATTATTTTTCACTTAAGGAATGCCACTCAGCAAACCTGACATTAATGTAGGAAATTAGCTCTTTTAGCTACGATGCTTTCAAATGCACATGGCTGAAAACAAATTCAAAATAGTCAAAGGAAATTTAAAAACAAAAACCAAACAACGACAACAACCTCAACAAACAAGTACTAGAAATTCAGGGATGCAGCCATATTCAGATACAGTTGGATCTGGAAGTTCCAGAGTATCAGCAGGGTTCCAGCTCTCTCTCCATCGCCCAGCCCTGCTTACCTCTGCAAGACTTTATTTTACAGAAAGTCTCTTCTTGTGCTGGATAGTAACTGGGAGTCCCAGAGTCATATCTCCCCAGCTTAGAAATTCCAGAGAGAAAAGACAATTCTTCCATGTTTCTCTGAGAGAAAAGTCCTGGGGAGGAGTCTGATAGACTTAGCCGAGGTCAGATGCCTACCCATGAGCCAATCACCTGCTTTACTGGAGTTCAGTCCCTGGGCGACTCATCCCCGGGGCCCGTGAGGAGGCAGGATGGCATTATCTGGCAGTTCTCCAAGAAAAGCCTGCTGTCTTTGTAAGATGAAAGGGGAGAGGACATGGATAATGAAACCTGTATCTGCTTCTGTAAAATCCACAGAATCTTACTCCCTGCCCTGTGTCGATGACCATGCAGTAAGCTGACCCAGGAGGTCATTTTTCCCACAACAGTCTTTATATATATGACTAAGGAACACACTGGTAAAAGAATATGGGAGAAAGTCTGAGTATGACAAGTCAGCTAGACTGATATTAACTAAAAAAGCTGTGTGAAAATATCCTTAAAAAGTTGCCCCCAACTCACTCAAAGTCCAAAGTTGGAGCTGGAAATACAATGTCATGGAGTTTGGATAAGAACAGGTTTTCTCCAAGCTGAACTATGACACAGAGATTAGAGGCTTCTAGAAACTATACTTTTTCAAAGAAAAAACATCACATGAGAAAAATGAGGCCTAGAAAAATTAAATGACTTAAAGTAACATAGCTAATTAATGGCAGGACTGAGACTAGAGTATACTTTGTGTAGTTGGCTATGGTCTTTTTTGTTTGCTTTTGTTATCACTTCAAAACGAGACAAACTTAAAGAAAGGAAACACAACCAAGGCTCAGTGGTTGGAAAAGAGATGGATGTGAACGCCCACTTGTTTCTTACGTATAAAGTTACCCCTCGCAGTGTTTTGGAGGAGAAAACGCTGGCTCTTCCCAACGTTGGTTACATACACAAAGATTCCAAACACAAGACAAGTGCTTTGCAAACAAAGTAACTAGAACCAGCTCAGGCTTCCCCGCGCCGGGTCCTACGTTCCACGGTGAGAACCACCAACTGTATCCCCCCCGGGTAACAAAGTGATTCAGAAAAGCTAGCGTCTTCAGAGAAGGGAGAAAACTTAGCCGGGAAGAGAGTCAGGAGAAAACTTGCTCAGCTTCTTGCTGGGGTCTGAAACGATCCCAACAGAGTCCTTAAACCCCTCAGGTTTCCCCAATCAAGCACCCTCGCCTCCAACCTGGGCCACCCCAGATCTGACTATCAGAGGAAAGAAGTCTGCGGACGCACGGAGAGCTTACCACCCCACGAGAAGGACCCACGCGCGGTCGCACCCACTCACCCGCCGCTCCCCGGGAGACTGGAGACCAGCGCGGGGTCCAGGTCCTGGGCGTGGCAGACTCGTCCCTCTCCGGGCCCAGCTCCAGCTCACCTCGGCGCCGCCCGCCTGGGCGCCGCCATCTTGACCGAAAAGGGGGCCTCGCGCCGGAGGCCCCTGAGCGGGCGCCCTGAGCGGAGCCGGAGCGCCGGGGAACCCCAGGTCGGCGCCCTACGTCCCCCGCGCGCTCGCGCCCCGTCACCGAGCGACGAGAGTCCCGCACGCAGCGCCCTACCCAGGCTTCCGCGGAACCGACGTCCCGCGCAGCCCGCACCACGGCTCAGGCGGCGCCGAGGGCGGCCCGGGCGGAAGAGCGGGCGCGGGGCACGCGCTCGGTAACCTGGCAACGCGGAGCAACCCGGCGTCTCCGGCGAACCCCAGCCCTCCACCACGAGGAAGCACGGACCCCCGCACCCGCCGCCCAGCCCGCGCCGCCCCTCGGTCGTTCCGCCCGCCGCTGCCCGCTGGCTATGGTCTTTTAAATCCATGATACAACGTCTGTATGTAACAAATCTGTTAAACCCTAAATGTTTATGATATTCAAGTAATCCATTATCTGAATTATTCTTCAAGATAAAACATCCAAAGACTTCTTAATTGTATGGGTATACATACATAAAATACACGTGGAGGTAACTTCAAATATAGTATGTGCCTGTCTCTAATTCCTTCCCTCTCCGCTCTTGTAAAAAAATGCCCCTTTAAAAATTGCCCACTCACCATCTGTTAGGTAAATTTGCTGAAACACAGTAAATGTGGAGACATAAATTGTTATAGAGACTATTCCAAATGGCACCGACACCTGTATTTATGAAATTTTTAAAAGGGTAAGTTAGAGTTGATTTAAAAAAAAAAAATCCCACTATAGTAACACCACATCATCCTAGGTGCCCAGTTCTATCCAATTACATAAGATGGAGAAAGAGAGAGAGAGAGAGAAACAGAGAGAGAGAGGAGAAAGAGAAAGAAGAAAGGAAGAAAACCAAGTACTTATGTATAAAATGTTGCTCCCAAAGTTTGAGATTATACTCAAGCATCAATGAACAGAAGGAAAACACTTACAAATTTACAAATGTATTTCATTTATGGTATGAGGGACACAGGTTTTAGATTTGCAACACGCTCCCACAAGGGTCAAATTGACCACTTTTTTCTATCTAGTTGCTCTTGAGAGAACAAAACAATTGAAACAGATGCCATTCAATTCCAAGTCTATAGCTTAGACCATGTCACTGCACATGAAATATTGTTCATTCAGAGTCAGCACATAGCAAGAGTAATTTATACTCTCAGAGTGTTTGCTCTCAAGTCAATAGCAGAGAAGCCTTGACTAAAAACGTTCCCATTAATTTCCATTGTAATATATCTTACTTATAGCCCATGAAACAGTGGTCAGGGGAGATTTATTCTTTGGACACCATATTATATAATCTCTCCACTTTAAGCCATCCCCCACTCGGCGATTATTTTTTAAATATGTTACTCGTAGTCAATATTAATTTACATTTAATCTTTCTTAGCATTAGGAGAGTATTATTTTGTACAGGCTCAGAAACAAATCTCCCGAAATTCCTCCCTGATGCTCCCTTCAGGCTGAAAATGCATTGCAGGGTGGCTGCAGTGACTTACTTCTAGTTGGCAGAGCCCTGGCCACACACTAATTTCATTAGCCTCAAACTCCTGGATTTGAAAGATCCACTGAATATGATTCCTGTTCTCTGACATGTCACTTACTAACCAATTCAGTGTGCATACAGAGGAGAGAAAGGACTTGCTCAGCTCTGGCCCACCGGCAGGCAGATGAGAATTCCCAGTCAGAGACACTGTTTACATCTGAGCGGTCATTCTTGCCCGGGTCCTCATTTTCAGGAAGGAACTTCAATCCAGGCTTTGCTGGCAGCTGCAGCATTTGTTACATCCATTACTAGCTCCTTGTTCCTTCTTGCCCCCCAGTGCTTAGCATCCCCCATTTCAGTCACTAAGTCTTCCTTCCCCCAGCCTAGAAGCTTACCTCACCATAAATTTTTATCTCAAATGATAGGTTTGGCACATTCCCCACAGCAACCCACAGGGACTGGGGAAAAGAAAACTCAGATCTCTGGAGAGCTAAGAATTCAACCATTTAGAGGAGTTTCTTTTATACAGGACAGTCTTCATTGAGCTGAACCCTGCAATCCCAGAGAAGATTCACCTACCCGTTCTTTTCTTCTTTCCCTAAAGTGACTGTGTCTTTGAACAATGGGTCTGTGTTCCACTATTCTCTCTATTCATTTTTCAGGTTTACAGAGGCTGGGAAACTGGGGACTGGACTTATATGCCAGGAGCTTCTAAGATCACACGCAAAAATAAGGCTACGGGAAGAGATTGTTGGAATCTATCTCTGTATATTTGAACATGGGCAGTGGTTAACCAGGATGCTCACACCAAGCTTATATCCAGCTTGCAGCACAAGCTACAAATTGGTGCATCCCTCCTACTACCAGCCTCTTCTCAATAAATGCAGGTGAAAACTGGGGGCTCTTTTCCCTCAGCTGTTCAATCCAACATGAATAGCTGCAATTTGCAAATTAGAGGAAAATGACAGTGTTTTCTCTGAATGGTTTTGGTCCCAACCCACACTGCTAATGTTGGCATTCAGTTCCTTTCCTTCCCAGCCCAGGGAACGGGGGAACTAAGCATAAGGCAAGCGTTCTCTTTTCTTGCAAGTGCCTCAGATCCACACACCAGAGAAGGAATCAGCTCCCCCTGGAATCTTTTTCAGCAAACACAATCCTTCAGCCTAGTCGGCAAGCTCTCTCTTGACTTTAAGATTTCACTCTTTTTTCGACAGGCAGGCCCATCTGCAGTACTGCCCAAGCTCCAAGTGAAGGCACCAAAATAATTTTAAAAATGTCAAACAGCAAATGTGCCTTCAACCCCCAGAGCTCCAGTAAAACTACTGTGAGTTGCCCCTGTGGTTCTCAGGTGACCTCTGGCCTCATCCTCCCTGCAGCGCTGCCTCCTCAGGTTCTCTAGTTTAAGCTCAGAGGTAAAGGAAGTGCTTCTGGGTTTTGCTTACAACAACCCAGGCTCTTCCTGAAAGCATTACCTCAAAGTGAAGGCTGCCCAGAAGCACTTTTGGCCTTGCAAACATCTAGAGGTCTCCATGGTGGCATACTCAAGAGGTGCTAGAGATGCTCAGAGGCTCAGAGGGGCCATACCAGGCTGCAGCTTTAGACAGGCACCCCTCCTTCTGGCACAAACACAAGCTTCATACTCCTGGGTGCTGATGTAGTGACAGCTTGAATCACAAGGAGTCCCCTCCAGAAACCCAACGTGCTTCAGGAAAGGCACTTGAGAGGGAGCCAACTTTTTAGCTACGGGGAGCATAAGGGTCAGCCAGAACATCTGGAGAAGGGACTAACTGAGCTTGGGTCCTACCAGGCAGGGAGAGAGCTATGCATTAGGAAAGGATCACTTCAAGACAGAGATGAACAAAAAACTTGGATATAGGGGTAGAGAAGGAAAAGAGAGGCAGAAATTGAAAGGGAGAACATAAAAACAGAGAGACAAAAAAAAAAAAAAAAGCAGGGAGAAAGAGACACAAGGAGACATACAGGAAGAAAGACAGAGAAACAAGAGAATCCATAGTCACGCAGACCCTGAAACTCAATTTCTTCATCCAGAAGCCATCCATCTATACCCAGGGCGGCACAGGAGCCGTGGGGCCGAGGCTGCGGGAGCAGGCGGTGAGAGAGCACTGCAGCACCGCCCACGGCTCAGCTGGCCCGATCTGCCGTCCTCGCATCTTCCGCCGTTGCCCGCCTGCACCCGGAGCTAGAGGACCGCCCGGCCTTGCTCAGCGCACCCTACTGCCTCCCTCCAGGCGCCTTCTTGTCTGGCTCTGAGAATCGTCCTCAAAACCCAGGACTGGGGTTGGGGGCTGCGTTAGGGAGGTCGTGGGAAAGGATGGGCACAGGGTGGGTGCAGAGAAAGCGATTGTGCTTCGCAGTTAGCATGAGCTCACCTCTGGGCTGTGAGCTGGCAGGAGTAGAAAGCTGATCGCCCGGCTCCTGCCAGTGGCCAGATCGCAAAGGCAGTTTAGACGGTGCAAACAACTGCCCAGAGCAAATCACCTGGGGGCACGTCTGCGGGTGGCTTCTCCCCGCTTGAGGACAGTCCCCACGCCTTCCGCCCCATGCCCTCGCAGAGACAGGTTACAGGTCGGGAAATCCAACCCGAGCGAAATGGGCAATTCACGTCCAAATGTAGGTGAAGACCTAGCCTTCGGTTTAAGAACTGCCTCCCTAAGCTCTTCTCGAAATTTTCCAAGGCAGCTGCAGCTTGTCGGGCGGCTTGGGGCAGGGAAGCTGGGGAGTTGAGAAATGCCTAGTTTCTAGGCGTCTTCTCATCTTTCCTATTCCTTGCGCCTAGGTGGCTCTCACAGGAGCCCGGCACTTTTACAAGCCTGTTTTGGAACCATATTTCACTCGAATGCAAACCCATTTAAATCATCGCCTTGTTTTTCGGAGACTGTTTCTTCCAAATGGGGCCATAAATCCAGAATGTCAAGCCGGATGGAGTGGAGCGCGGACAGGGGAGAGATGGAAGGGAAATGAATCAAGCAGGGAAAGTACCTCCTCGGGTGAGGTGGGAGGGATTCGGCCGGATCTCCAGGGTGGAAATGAGCGAAGGCTGACCAGACCCCGCACCCCTGGAGTCCAAGCCAGCCTTCAGAATAAAGAGCGCGGGGAGCTACGGCACGCTCTGCCCCGGAGGGAGCGCCCCCCTACCTGGAAAAGCCTCAGGATGTTGGCTACCATGATGGAGACCGAACTCCCCGAAGCCCCAATCACTCCAACTACTTTCTCGGGCTTGACGAAAACCGGAGGCTCGCCGTTGGTGCAGCGCACTTCGGAGGTGTCCTTCTGGATGAGCGCCTGGACGAAAGTGAGCGACTGTTCGAGCGCATAAGTGTCCCTGGAACGAGTGTCCAGGATCCGCGCTCCCAGCGTCACGTTGGGCAGCAGGTTGGGATCGCTGTTGATCTGGTCCAGGGCGTAGGGCATCGCTTCCAGCCTGTGGATCCCGTTCTCCCTCTTGATGTCGCCGCAGGGCACTCCGCTGGGACCCTTCGCGTGCACCGGGAACAGCCCCCCGAGGGTGACGTCCCCCTCGATCCGAATGGAGTGCGGGGCGTACATCTCCTGGCCGCGCGCCGCCGCCGCCAGCGCGCACAGAAGCACCTCCAGCACGCAGCAGGGAAACTTCATCAAAGTCAGGGCGCGGAGCAGCTTCCCCAGCTGGACCGTGCTGCTCCCGCGGCTGCGGCGGTGGCGGCGGCACTGGAGGGGACGGTGGCGGGCCCGCGGGAGTCCTGGCCCCTTGGGGTGAGCTCCTCCGGTGAAGCCCAGGGTCTCCTGCGGGCGAGGAGGGTAGGGGCGCCCGGGGAAGGGCAGCCGGCGAGGGTGGGGGGTCCCGCGGCGCCTGCCAGCTTGGGGCGCCGTGCGCTCTCGGGTTCCCCGGCCAGCGCGCCGCGCTCGAGCTCGCGCTCGGTGGCTTGCAGCTCGAGCTCTCCAACAGCCCAGCACTGGGGAGAGAGCGAGGATGGCTATCGCTTTAAATGCGCGTTCGGCTCCCTCTCCTCCTCCGCCCACTCCCTCCCACCCTCGCTCGCTCTCAGGCTCTCCCCACCCTTCCCAGCGCCCACCCTCCCCACGGTTTTGCAACATCACGCAGGGAGGGGCTGCGTGCTGAGGTAAGGGGGGAGGGAATGGGTGGGCGGCTGTGGGGCGGGGGGAGTACCTCCGATTGGGAGTTTCGAGGTCCCCAGGGAATCTGGGGATTGCAGGTCGCAGGCGAAGGCTGAGCTCCTGCTTCGGTCTCACTGTAGAAGCCGCTCGCTCGCCCGCCTGCACCCACACGCACATTCTAGGCACAGGGTGGCATCAGCTCCGGACAGGGCGGTTCTAGCTGGGGCTGACTGCTTCCAACCCTGAGGTCCGGAGCCGGGGCTGTCAGCGCCGGGAGAATGCGAGGTAGTCGAAGGTGATGCCGCCAAGCATGAAGGGTAGTAGGGAGCCCCCAGTCTCTACTGCTAATTCGTCTGTGCCAGTTTTTCCTAAGAAAAACACACATACACACAGGAGCCTGATTTATGACCTAAAGAACCTTTACGCAGAGACTTCTCCGGGGCCAGGCACTGGGCTAGCCTGTAGGGAAAGACGCCAACAAGAAATGCTGGGAATGGAAATGCATCTTTGGTCTTCAGGGGTTACTGTGGCCGGAGCCGGATGAAGTAACCCTGGTCTCCAGTAAATCTGTGGCGGATTCGCTCCTTTTCTTCCTTTCATCGCAAGAGATGGAACAACTGAGAAGTCTGCAGAGCGCACTTTCTTCTCTGGCGCTGACAGGTGTAAGGCTCCCTCCTACCCATTTCCAGAGATGCTTTTGGGCTGATGTCAGGTTTCCTCGGGCAGGAAATAGCAAGAAAGAGGTGACAGTAGGAGGAGCAGACAGAAATCTCCCCATCGATCCAGTGATCCAGTGATCCATTCTTTTTTTTTTTTTTTTTTTTTTTCTGGCTGAAGATTTGGGGGGTTTGGGGAGTGGAATCAGGATGCCAGAGCAGGTAGTAGTGCAGTTAGGAAGCTGTTTTTCAAAGGTGTCCCATCCTGCAGGTCCAGCCCAAACTTGGCCCAGCAACAAGTGGCCCTAGTTCCTACACAAGGAAGGGCAATGTATCTGCCCTTGGTGCCCACGTGTACTGCTTATGGTGGTCTCTACTCTTGCTGAGCCTTTCCGTTGGAGGGCAGCGAAACTGTCTTATACAGAATTGAGGGTGCAGAGAAAACCAAAACAAGACTATACTTTCTGTTGTAATGTTAGTGTACTAAAGAAAAATGTCCTTGCACATAAACAAAACAACACACACACACACACACCTAAAAAGTCAGAAGTTGGGAAGTTGGTTGTCTCTTCCACCAACCACCTGTATGACCTTGGCACTTCTGTTCCTGTGCCTGAGTTTTACTTTGCCCATCTGTAAAATGATGAAATTGAATTGAATGTTTTACAGGTTAACTTTTAACTTTCAAATCCTCTGTTGAAATAGGCCATGCACCTTTGGCCATGGTGTTGTTTTTAGACCAATATCCTTTGTTGCTTTATGTGTAGGGCACCCGTTTTTTGATACCCAAACAACACTTCAAACATTTCCTGGTACAGAGGATATTTTTTTTCTTGTTGACCACCCATTTATCGTCCTTCTAGGCAGAGTCCAGTCCATCATTTTCTTTTCAGACATGCCCCTCCTCCAGGTTTCAATACTTAAGGTTTGAGGAGGAAAAAAAACCTTCTGGCTACAGTGTTCAAGGAAGGGAATAGAGGCTAACAAGAGCTATGCAGGGCTAATCCCTGGAGTTCTGCTGGAGTAACGAGGGTGATGACATAGGGTTACCACTGTCCAATAGACAATCCGTGCCGGAGTTAAAAGAAAAAGGAGCCTCCTTCCTCTAAATGCTTTATGTATATCTTTTGGACAATGTTACACTATTTGATTTGGTAAAAACATACCATTTTACTGCCATCTTCAAGAAAAGTGATGTAAAAGCTATGCGAAGCTACCCCTGTATACAATGTGATCATCCATCACTCATAGATGTGATGCCCCGCTATATAAGTGCACACCTTGTGCAACCTTATGCTGTGATGCGCCCGCCCCTTCCAGCCAGCCCTGGAGCTGCGAGCGTATAAGCCCGCAGCTGTGCCAGAAGCTCCCACATAAACAGGGAAATATTTGAATCCCATAATGAGAGATACCAGAGAGGAGAAAAGACAGAGAGAAGAAGGGGTGGGGAAGAGAGAAAGGGACCTGGTTAAAACATGGGAACTCCTGGATCCACGTGTGCCTGAAAGATTGCCTCTTTTTTTTCAATTATATAGTATTTTATTTCTGTTGTTTGAAGTCAAAATATCCTCTTGTAACTCACCTATTCTGCTATTCAATACATTGGATCAAAAAGGCTGGAACAAGTGAAATAGATATCCTGTTAAGGCAGCATTAGCTAGTTTGGAAAGGGGGAAAGAAGCAAAGCAATAGAAAGGCATCCTTGGGAACACAAATACTGTGATCCTAGTATGTAGGCATCAGTACCTGAGGCTATATTTGATAGAGACTGTATCCTTATTTAGTTTTTAATTTAAGGCTACTTAGTAGGCACTTGGTGCCAAAACATATATTTGAAGAGCTGTGTTACAAGTGAGAACACTTGATTTTTCACCTGCCCATGTGAGGATCTATGTTCTCCTCTTCCATTTCCAGGTCACAGCTTGCAACTGCTCAACAAATAGTTCTTGGCTGACTGTTGAATGTCGCCTTGTTCTGTGTTCTCTCTTTGCTCTCCTCATTCTCCCCAAACATCTGGCAGCAATCATTATCTTCTTTTTGTTGCAGTCATCTGTGTGCATGTTTTATTTCCCTTGCTAAGCTGGAAGGTCCTTGAGGGTAAGGGGCTAGGTACTATAAGGGGCTAGGTATTATTTATCTTTTTACCTCGGACAATGTTCAGAATGGTGTTTTGTACCTAAGAAGCACTCATGTGTTGAATGAATCAGAATTGGTCAGCCATTCCCCACTGTCTTTATCTCACAATAACAGAAACATAAAGTGGGCAGAGCAGAAACGACGGCAAATAAATTGTCCTCTCAGTCACAGAATGCAGTTTCTAGAACTTAAAGAATAATTAGTAGATTTTGAAATAATTTTGTTTTACAAAAATGTCATAAGATTGAAATACTCTAACCTTAAAGCTCTCGATCAACTCTAAAGGAGGGCTTTAATTGGCTCTTCCTGAGTCAAGTGTTTATTCCTGGGCCGATAACTGGGGCCATTGTCATAATAGAAAGTGTGATTTGTTACCAGAGAAAGAGGAAAGTGACGCTGGGCTTGCAAGATATTTATATCTTCAGCCAGAGTGCATAGGATCTGGAACTTAATTGGTGATGCAGTGTTTGTTTGAGATTATATGAATGAAAAATCTTTGTGTAAGGGTGATTAATCTAAAACTTGGCCAGTCATTGTCCTAGTGTCATATTAAATTGCAGGAGAATCTAGTTTTAGGCACAAAGATCATAAATATAAAATGTGTTCCCAGGCTTGGTTCTGTGTAGTCAGTAATCTATACTCACCCAGTCATTAATAAAAATGAAAGTTAAGGACTCAGTCCTAACTTATATGCTTAGCATTGTATTTTGCTAACAATCTCAGTTTTATTTTCTTTGTTCTCCCCTGCCCGTCATCTTCTGCAGAAAATAATGTCTCCACTTTCAATTCCCTGTCTATTTAAATCCGATTTGTAATTTATGAAGTTGTCCTCCTTAAGGGCTGCTGCTTCTGCCACAGTAATATACTCTGGCCATTATTATACTCTTCCATCTTTCATGTAGGTCTCCATCCATAGGTTTTGTTTTCATAGCTTTTTTTTTTTTGGCGGTACGCGGGCCTCTCACTGTTGTGGCCTCTCCCGACGCGGAGCACAGGCTCCGGACGCGCAGGCTCAGTGGCCATGGCTCACGGGCCCAGCCGCTCCGCGGCATGTGGCATCTTCCCGGACTGGGGCACGAACCCGTATCCCCTGCATCGGCAGGGGGACTTTCAACCACTGCGCCACCAGGGAAGCACTATACTTATGATTTTATATTTGCTTATTCACTTTTGTCTCCCCCCTCAGCTCAAGAGAGACTATATTCATCTGTGTTAATCACTGCTGTATTTCCTGAACATGCCTATAAATCATACTGAAGAATGGTGCCTGAAATTTGGTAAGGGATCAATCAATTTTCTTCGCTGGATGAAGAAATGTGTTCATAAATTAATGAACAGATCTTCGGGGCTTCTGACTTGAGGACTAATGGGAAGAGGATGGCAAATGTTTGGGACAGGGTACTGCAAGAAGTAGTATTTGGAGTACTCTGATAGCTATCCTAACAGATAAGATTGTGTTCATTTAAGTAGTTTTAATGAGAGAGCTGGGAACTAGGGACACACAGCATTAAGGTTTTTATAATGCATTCTGTAGAGTTCTTTTTAAGTCTGTACAAATATCATTGAAAATATATGCATACATATACACCTCTGTTACTTTACTTAGTGCTTTACAAGAGCCCCTCAAGGAAGGGGTAGTAGCAACTCTCAGTATCCTTCTTTTATGATGAGCTTAATTTATTCAAAGTTACATCATAATTTATTTGTAACTGTGAAACTAGACTTAGTTATTGAATAGACCCTCCCTAGAAACGTATGACATTAATAAAACCAACAAAAATTTGTTCAGTTTCCAATGACAGACACACTACAGACTCAATTATGGGCCATCCAGTTTAATGAAGGGAAGAAGTGATTTAACAAATATAGAGCAAACAGAATATGAAGTTTTATCCTCCATTAATATTAGTAACGGATAGTGTGGGCTCCAACGCCTTCAAGATAGCTTGAGACCATCATCTCTATGTCATGGGCAGGGGGATGTTCAGCCAGGATGTCTTTCACTGTCACTGAGAAAAATTTCCATAATATATAATGATACCTACTGAAACTGATATGGGGCATTCGGGTAATAAGGAATCCGTTAGCATATTTTTCCGGAAGCCTTGACTACAAAATGAAGACAGTAGATTTGGACACTTTCAGCCATGAAGAAGTTGTTTGGATATTCATCTTTATGCCTAATGAAATAAGCTTATTTCATCTCTGCAGCTTCCCAGATACCATTTTCCCACCTCTGTTTTATGTTTGGAAAGACTTTTAGAAATTGAAAGTCAAGTTAAAAAGTGAGTGACAACTTAAATGATATATGGAATATTTTGCTGACTTACAAGAGCATGCAGAATTAAATATGACCCAGTTCAAATGTTTATTTTAACGTGTATGTTGAGGTGGAGTTTTCAAGGTGCCAGAAAATGAGAATTCACCTTCCAGTGTGTGTTACCAGCTCTGTTCATTGCACAGAATCATCTTCATAAAACATACTGTTTTCTATGTACCTGGTATATATCTCAATTAGTTTGAAGAATTTCTCAGATACCTCTTAATATGTAATGCTCCAATTCCAATCTTGCCATGTCCTGTACCAGTGACACAGCACACAGGAGTTTTATTTCTCTTTATTTCTCTGGGTTGTTCAGAACCCAATGAAAGAACAATGGAATGGGATCAAAGAGATCAGGGTTCTTGTCCCAGATTTACCATAAAATAATTGTGTCCTCTTGGGAAAATTATAGTCATTCTAGGTCCCTTTTCTTTACTTTGACAGAGCTGCACTAGATGACCCCAAGTAATATAGCACTCTTTCAGTAGTAGCTTAGATGTTATTGGTATTCTGAAACAAATGAAGACAATGACACATGGAGCTGTGCAACATCTCTGTAACTCTGTTGTCTTAGAGTTGCCTCCATTTTACAGATGATAAGATGACTGTGCATAGAAGTAGATGTTTGGAACCAGCGGTTCCAAAGTAAGTGGAGGTAAACCGCAAATTTCCTTCCTTCCTGAAGCTCACTTAGCCAAAACATAGGCTTCTGAATATTAAGCTGTAAAGCATATTATCAGTACATTTTAAAAGAAGCTATTCTTCTAGGATTTCCAATTAATAGCAGGAGGTTTTGAAATTCTTAAAAGATCATCTAATTTTGTGAGATTTACAGCTCTATTTTCCTGTCAAGCAAGTTGTATTAGTGCCAGACAGTCATCTGAGCTTCTGGATGCTTCTCTGAACCTCTTGAAGTTTTCTTCTTGCTATCTGAAATGCATGCCAGATAAGCCTTTTTCTAGAGCGTATGTACAGACTTGTGTATTTTCATATAGGAAAGCGATGCAGTGAGTCAAGTCGTGGGTTAAGCCCTCATTCTCAGAGTGGTATTGAGCTCCTGGTGAAATATAATATCATTTCCTCAGAATCGAAAAGCAGTTATCTCAGGTGTATAATCCCATTAACTATTTATACATTTACGTATGATACATGTATTTATTGTACCTACGAGGTGTGTTCTCTTTGGGAAGTACAAAGCTCTTAGAGACATAGGTTGTTCATTTTTTTGTTTTCCCACAAATACTGTGACCCTTTGAGCAGGAAGGTCTATATTTTACTAACATCTAGAACCAGCAGTTAACACGGTGTCTAAGATGTAGTCAATAATTATGAAATAGATAAATGAACACATTTTTATGTAAGGGCCAGGACATGGACAAATAGAAATTTTTCATTTTCAGTCACAAAGCAACAACAGACATAAAAATGATACCGACAACAAGTGCTACGGTCATTCAAAGAAGGCAT
Organism: Orcinus orca; assembly: GCF_937001465.1. Taxonomy (NCBI): domain Eukaryota; kingdom Metazoa; phylum Chordata; class Mammalia; order Artiodactyla; family Delphinidae; genus Orcinus; species Orcinus orca. The sequence goes on along the minus strand of NC_064569.1, from coordinate 29,297,969 downwards.
AGAATAGATAGAAGGATCTCCTCTATGGCACAGGGAACTATACTCAATATTTTGTAATAACATCTGTATGGGGCACCTGCTCCACACCAGGCCCTATGACAGGTGCTTACATACTTTCCCTCTCCCCCATCCTATGGGGAAAGTACCTCTGCTATAGATTTAACATTTGCCTCCCCCATTAATAACTTTTTTAAACCTTATTCACATTGCATCAAAGGGATGCTTTGATGCACTGCTGAGGTCTTCTCAGCAAAGCTCATGGGAATTTGGTATATGAGGATCCACAATAGCGATCCATTTCATCGGTGTCAATCTTTCTGGACAGTTTGGGTGGAAAGGACAATTCCTGAAGGTGCGATACCTTCACCACATGTACTAGCATTGGGTCTTGCGTGTGTGTGTGTCACCGACTTCAGCCTTGCTGTAGCAATAATAGCTAAGATACTGTAGAGCTGAGAGGCTATTTAAGTATTTATAGATATATACATAAGATAAAAGCACCTAACTTTTTTCTACCTATTGCTTACTTTCCACAGCGGTGTACACACCACACTTTAGGAAACAGTGATGTTGTCCAATTTGTCTTCTCATTTGAAGATGAGAAATGAAGGTCTGGAGACCTTTCATTGCTCAAGGTCATTCGAGTGTTTAAGGGCAGGATGCTGGGGTTCCTGACTTCCAGGGAACCTAACTTTTCTCTGAAATTATACTGCCCCTTAATCTCTTAGCAGTACATAAAACAAATATTGGTGACCTCGTGACATGCCAGCCCTTGGGTGAAATGGAGATCTGTGACTGGCTCTCAAACTTTTAAGAAATGGGAGTCTAGAAAAAAAAATCCAAAACAGTCATGCAAAGACTCACTGGGCTGGAAGAGGAGCCCGTGGTCGTCTAGCTCAGTGCTGGGCTGAACCCTGGATCATCCAAGGAGGGTCTTGGAGGTCTCTCTGCAGGCCAAGTAGTCAAGGCATAAGGGGGAATCAGGCAGGTTTGCTTCTGTTTCTTCATGTTATTTTCATGTAAGATAGCACTGAAAACTTCAAAAGTAACACTGGAAATGTGCTGTGTTTGTCCATTTTCATCTTATAGGTAATGACATGAAGGCTCAAAGGGGGATCATGTTTTTCTAGTTAATAACAGACAACATTCCTCACCCAGCATTCCTATAGCTTAAAAAAGCAATAGAGGCAAGTGGGTCCATGAACGTGGGTTTTGTGGTCACGCAGATTTGAACTTGCATCCCAGCAGGGCTTGAATGGAGTTTTTCTCTCCAAATTAGGCAAATTGCTTCTCCAAGGCTCATGGGGTAGTCAGTGTTGTTATAGGGGAGTGAGGTAAAAGCATTTTCTTCACCATATCCTGCCCCAGACATGTTATCTGAAAGGAAGGAAGGAAAAATGGGAGGGATATATGGAGAAAGAGGGAGGAAACTAAGGTGGCAGAGAACATTCCTAGAAGTCCTCCATGTTACTTCTGCTGTGCTTCCACACGCTCCTTGGGACCTCGCTTGCCAACAGAAATGTTGATTAAGCACTCTGGTTCTTATGTACTTTCTGCATTGGGAACACTTATAGTTAGGTCTCAGGGCTCTGAACTCCCCAAACTGGGGAACTTGTCATTAAAAGGTCCTTTTAAAAAGCACAAGTGCCCCAAAGTTTAATGGCATTAGATTTTGGCAATGATTTCTTGAATATGACACTGAAGGCACAGGCAACAAAAGGAAAATAGAGAAATTGGACTTCATGAAAATTTTTAAAACTCTGTGCATCAAGACCCTATCAACAGAGGAAAAGGGCAATCACAGAATGAGAGGAGATGTTTGGAAATCATATATCTGATAAGGGATTAATATCTAGAGTGTACAGAGAACTCCTAAAACTCAACCACAAAGCAAACAACCTGGCTAAAGAATGGGCAAAGGACTTGATTAGACATTTCTGCTAAGAAGATGCATAAATGGCCCATAAACACATCAAAAGATGCTCAGCATCACTGATCATTAGGAAAATGCAAGTCAAGACTACAGTGAGACACCACCTTACACACATTAGGGTGGCTACTATGAAAACAAAAAATAACAAGGGTTGATGAGGATGTAGGAAATTGGAACCCTGTGCACTACTGGTGAGAATGTAAAATGGTACAGCCATTGTGCAAAATATCATGGTGGTTCCTCAAAATTAAAAGTAGGATTACCATATGGTCCAGTTCCACTTCTGGGTATATACCCAACACAACTGAAAGCAGGTTTTCCAAGATACTTTGTGTACCTATATTCATAGCAGCATTGTTCACAATAACTAAACTGTGGAAGCAACCCAACTGCCCACTGACAGATGAATAGATAAGCAAAACGGGGTGTATACACAACAGAATATTATTCAGCCTTAAAGAGGAAGTTCTGACACAGGCTACAACATGGATGAATCTTGAGGACATGATGCTAACCTACCAGTCATAGAAAGACAAATGCTCTCGATTCCACTTGTATGAGGCACCTAGAGTGGTCAAGTTCATACAGACAGAAATTCGAATGGTGGGTGCCAGGGGCTGGGGGTAGCAGTTGCTGGAGGGCAGAGAGTTCCAGTTTTTCCAGAAGAAAAGAGTTCTGGAGATTGGCTGCCGCACAACGTGAATCTCCTGAACGTTTCTAAACTCTACACTCATAAGTGATACGATGATACAATTTTATGTGCATTTCACTACAATTAAAAACCAAACATGGACTTCCCTGGTGGTGCAGTGGTTAAGAATCCGCCTGCCCATGCAGGAGACACGGGTTCGAGCCCTGGTCCGGGAAGATCCCACATGCCGCGGAACAACTAAGCCCGTGCGCCACAACTACTGAGCCTGCACTCTAGAGCCTGCGAGCCACAGCTACTGAAGCCCGTGTGCCACAACTACTGAAGTGCATGCACCTAGAGCCCGTGCTCCGCAGCAAGAGAAGCCACCACAGTGAGAAGCCCACACACCGCAACGAGGAGTAGCCCCTGCTCGCCGCAACTAGAGAAAGCCCACGCACAGCAACGAAGACCCAACGCAGCCAAAAATAAATTAATTAATTAATTTAAAAATTATTTTAAAAAACTATTAAAAAAATAAAACACCAAACACAAGTGACCCTCGGAGACACAGTAAATATTTTTGTCATTCACAGTTTAGCGCTGCCTCATTGTCAGGGTGCTAGTCTTCAGTCAACTAGCTGAGAACTGGTACGGAGGGGATGGGAACTTCCATGAAAGAGCTTCTGAAGCTAAGTAGCCTGGTCCATTTCCTAATTTCTTCAACGAATATCTGAGTGCTTGCTGGAGCCAGTCACTGTACTTGGTCCTCGAGATAGACAGCTGTGAAAACATTATACAGAGAGCCTTGCAATCTGGGAGTGAGAGGTGGGGTAGGGAAGGACCCGCAAATGAAAGCATGGAAGTTTTTAGCATGTTACCAGATGATGCAGGTTACGGGAACAATAAAGCATCAAAGGGAAAGAGGGCTACCCTAATTAGAAGGGGACATGTGGACGGACTGGAGAGAGCAGCCCCTGTAGATATGGAGAGAAAGAACATTCTAGGCAGAGAGAATAGTAAGTGCAGGAGGCTATGGGGAGGGAGCTGCTAGGAACAGCCAGGGACAGCGTGCCAGTGTGTCTGGAAGAGCTTGAGGGAAGGGGAGGGACGGGGTGTGTGTGTGTGTGTGTGTGTGTGTGTGTGTGTGAGAGAGAGAGAGAGAGAGAGAGAGAGAGAGAGAGAGAGAGAGAGAGAGAGAGACGGGGTGGGGGGATGGGGAGGGGGAGAGAGGGAGAAGACTGCTTTTGTTCGAATCCAGATGGGAGCCTCTGAAGGGTTTTGAGCTCCGAGCAACACGATCTGACTTGGGACTTACCAGGATCACCGTGACCACTGTACCTAGAACGGATTGAATGGGAGGGGGCAAAGCAGAAAAACGCATTTGAAAGGGGTGCACAGAAGGGGAGAGCAGGGCTGGTGGGACCTGAGGGGAGAGGTTTTCTGTCTCTTGCAGGGTGCCAGCTAGGGTCTAGTCTGGGAGTGGCGCCCCGCTCCCCGTCTGCAGCACTCTGCCCTCCTCACCTCCTGTAAACGGAGGCTAAGTGCATCCTTGAGAGTTGATGGCCTGCCTGGGACAGTCCTGAGTCACAGCCCCTTGGCTGTCACCAGCTCCAGGGATGCTCCTGTCCTGAGCATTAACCTCCCTCAGGGGGACTCCTCATTCTCCAGGGAGGAAATGGATATCTCACTGCTGCGGGCTCTTAACTCCTGTAAAGCTGCAGGACAAATGACTTCGCTGAACATGCTTCATGCAGGGAAGAATGGGTAATCTCAGAGAAGGGAATAAAACTTCTCAAAACTCCGAACCAGGGGATTGCAGAGAAGCTCGCTGTCTTCTCTCTTGGGTGCGTGTGTGTGAATCGGGGAAGGAGAGGGCGGGCACCGACTTGGGTCTCGATTCGCCCCCGCGGACCATTCTTCCAGGGCAAGTTTTTCTTAGCGTCACTCGATTTCCTGAAGTGGGAGAATGAATACCCAGTGTAGCAAAGGGGGAAGAAAAGCGTGTTAGTTAGCATGAAATATGGTCATCTGATGACTTGTCCATTATGTATTTGAGGAAGCGAAGATTCTGAAGACCTTCACCTACTCAAGGAGAGGAAATTGCCTCTGTCTACACCAGGACCTCTTACTTTTGCCACTGGTGACATTTTGTGTCCGATAATTCTTTGCTGTGGGCTGTCCTGGGCATTGTGGGATACTCCTACAGTATCCCTGGGCTCTGCCCAGCGGACGCCAGCAGTCCTTCCCCAGCTGTGACAGCAGAAATGGCTCCTGAACTTGTCAATTGTCCGGGGGGCGGGGAGCTGGGGGAGGGGGGCAGAGTTGCTCTGGGTTGAGAGCCCCTGACCCAGGCTCAGCAGGCACATGGGTGAAGTCAGGACTGTGTATGTCATGTCCTCTCTGGCTAACAATAATCGATGGAGTTAAAACTAATAGTGGCTTCTGCTTGGTCACTGGGACAGCAGAGCATTCACTGTTCTGCCTTGAGAGAACAATTTTCCTGTGTTTTAACTAACAAGGCCCTTGTGATGGCTGGATTCTGGGCACCCCAACTAATAAGCGTGCCTATAAGGCAAAGAAACCAAAACCAACGTCCTCCCTGATTGCCAGGGAAGGGGCATGTTTTCTTTCCCCTCCCTCTCCTGGATCCATGCAGTAATTAGCCAAAGTAAAATGAATATTAGCTCATGCTTAATTGCCTTTACAGTGTACTCGCCAGCACTGATGCAGTAGTGCTAAAGCAATGTTTTTTAATAAATTTTTTTAAATTTATTTTTATTTTTGGCTACATTAGGTCTTTGTTGCTGCGCGTGGGCTTTCTCTAGTTGTGGTGAGCAGGGGTTACTCTTCGTTGCGGTTCACGGGCTTCTCACTGGGTGACTTCTCTTGTTGCAGAGCACGGGCTTTAGGCGCGTGGGCTTCAGTAGTTGTGGCACGCAGGCTCCGTAGTTGTGGCACACGGGCTTAGTTGCTCCACGGCATGTGGGATCTTCCCGGACCAGGGCTCGAACCCGTGTTCCCTGCACTGGCAGGTGGATTCTTAACCACTGCACCACCAGGGAAGTCCCTAAAGCAATTATTTCTTTAACTTTATGGCTTTAAATAATCCTTGGCTCTGAAATTCCCTGTACCCCTCAGCTACGTAACCACAGGCCCCTCTGCCCTAAATCCTTTTCTTATACTTTGTAGCTTTTTAAGCAACGCCCCTCTTTAGGAAGACATAATCCCTTCTCTGTAGAAAACATGAAAGACCTGAACAAATCAAGATTTCCCCATGGAGAATTCAGCTAGTCCTGTGCTTAGCTCCGAAAAGGAAATCCATCTCTACACCAAGCACGCCATTACCCGGACTAATGCCTGACTTGAATAACAAGCAAATTATTGTGCTTTTAATTGTACCCTGCTCGGTCACAAAGCATGTGTGAGAGAGGAATGTGCCCAGCTTCTCCAGGAGAAACAGGTCAGGCCTCTAATCCTCCTTTTCTGTCACCTTCCCCTCCCCCTTTCCAATCCTTTCTCTTCTCAGCAGAGCAGAGAGAAAAAAAAGAGACAGCTAAATTATGTTTAAAATGGAAGAGCCTCAAAGAAGAAAAACGGCGGTCAGTACTGACTTGGGAGAGGATGCATTATCTATCCACAGCCTCTGCAGTGTGGGCCATTTGAGGACAATCAGTGTTCTAACCGGCTTGCTGGAGGGCGATATCTGCGAGCCTAAACCAGGCTTTCTCAGCCTCAGCACGACTGCTGGGTGGGGTTGGATGCTTCTTTGCTGTGGGCCTGTCCTGTAATGGAAGGACTTTTAGCCTCCCCTAAGCTGTGACCATCCAAAGTGTCCCAAGACACTTTCAAATGTCTCCTGGGTGCAAAATTGCCCCTGGTTGAGAACCACGGCCCCAAGCCCTTCCATATTGGGATGTACTTGCTCTCTCTCCCATTCTCTCCCCCCACCCCCACCCCCCGCATACACAAAACCCAGGAAAATCATTGTTCCTGTGTTAAAACTGGGGAGATCAACGTGCTCTTCATGTAGGTATAATGAGCGGAAAGGAAAAAGACACTGACTTGTGTGTAGTCAGGGGACAGAGTGGGAACCCCCTCAACGCCAAGACTGAAAAGAGTCTTAGGATGTGGGTGTGTTTCTGGCTCCCTCTGGGAAGTGGCAATGCCCCTGGTTGAACAAGCCAGCTTTCGAACGCCTCTACCCTGTGCACTTTGGAATCGGGCTTGCTGTGGGCGAGATGAGGAGTGATGGCGAGGCTGCAGAGATGAAGGCGTCTGTGAAGGTGCTGACTGTCTCCTCCCACACTACTTGGGACAGGGGAGAACTACCCAGCTTCGGAGAGATACCCATTGCTCAGACAATGACGATCCTGTCTTGGACCTAAACATCGAGATGAAAGAGGGCTACTGACAAGACAGACGTTGTGCAAGCACGGGGTTGCACTTTCATTACAGACATTGAGGCAAACATTTCACTCCTGGTGATATAAGATCTCCCCTATTTTTAGGAACTTACAAGAAGCATTATTGCTTGTTCTTACCGGCCAGAAGGAAAGGCGGGAGAACGAGCACACTGCAGTGAGCCCCCATCTCCACTAGATGACGGTGTACATCTTCCTCAGAAGCCAGGCGGGCAGCGCTCCGGGCAGCTCGTTGGCCTAAGCAAGACAAGGGCCACTCTTCTTTCGGGAGACAGGCGTCTCCTGTCATTGTCGGCACAAACAGCCCCAAACAATTGCACTGACCACACAGCTCTAAGCCACGTTCCAGGGCACTGCCGTCTGTTCAGGAGTGAATGCTGGGAAAATGAACCACGCTGCTAATTTGCTTGATTGGGGGGAAAATAAGATCTCAAGTGACAGTGGGTGTAATTTATTTTTCCAACAAGAATAGGGGCAAAGCCATTTCATCCCCCCCACCCCAACTGCTACCATAAATGAAAGCAATCACCTAATTAGTCCTGAATTACTAACTGGCAGGGTAAAGATCTGCTGGAAGTCAAGCTGAAGTGGGGAGTCTGGAGGAAGGGATGTGATTTCTGCAGGGGAGGAGGGGAGGGGTAGGGCGGGGGGGGGAGGGGCGGAAGGGGAGGGGAAGGCCTGAAGCCCCTTGTGAGGCCCTGCGCTCCTGTGGTCTGGGGGCCGTGCTGGCCCTGACCCTGGGAGAAAAAGAGACTCAGTGATGTCTTCAGGCCGTTCATTTTGTGCAGGAGAATGACTTTATAAACTGAAGGAAAAAGAACCTGTTGGAGAAAACCTATCCGAGAGTTTCTCTGAAAATGCTACAGATGGAGATGAACTGGCTTGGGAAGGGGAGCACAGCCCTGTGGCGCCTGGCCACCCCGCTGCTGGTGGACCCCCCAGGAAGGTTCTGTCACGGAAACGACAGGCAGATCTGAAACCAAGTTGGGCTTTACGTCATTAAGAAATCCCCCAAAGGAATGGAATAAAGGCCTCCTTTCACACTTTGGGTTTTGCAGGTGTCCTGAGGAAGTGCCTCTTCCCCAGCTGAGACAGCGCGCTGTCCCCGCGACCCGGTGAGCGGCCCTCGTCCTGCGGGGAAAGCAAAACAGCAGCGGGGTGGGTGCGCGCCCAGAGCTGCCCCTCTCGCAATTGATTTGTTCAGGGATGACTTCTTGCGTTCTAGTTACATGTGACTTTAATCGAAGTGCTTTCCTAAGGCGATTTATCACAACTGTGAACCGTCAGTTTGCACAGCTGCTGCTCTTTTAGGGAAACGCACAGGCTCGGGAGGCGGAGGGGCCGGCGCGGGCTCCCCTCTTTCCCACGGACCGGCCCGCGTGCCCCTCGCCCACCAGAAATATGTGCGCCGCGTCCTCAGAGGCCGCCGCTTCTGTGCTCGGGCTCCTCTGCTGTTTCTGGCTGCTGAACAGCCATCTCCTCTCTCCTGGGAGGGACAGCTGGTTTCCTTTTGCGGCGCTCCCCTTCTCCCCGTCTCAGCTCCTGCAGCGGAGACGAGGCTGCCCCTCTCTCCCTGCACGCTGTGGGCTGGGTGTGCAACCCGGCTCGGGCCACAGTCCCCCACCGTCCCCGCCGACCCCGCTCGGCGCCCACCACAGCCGGCAAAGCCCACACGGGGCGCCCAGTTAAAGCTGAACCGCAGATGAAAACCACGACTTTTTAGGGTGTCTTCAACATTGCATGCAACATACTTCTACTAAAAAAATTACTGTTTATCTGAAGTTCAGCTTTAACGAGGCGGGCATCCTGTATTTTGTCTGGCAGCCTTCTTGGTTCTAAAGAAAATGTTTGTCCAGAGCAGTTCAAATTGGAATCAGCCTAGGACTTTTAACTGGAGCTTTGGGGAAAAAATACTTAAAAGGTATCTGTTGGGACTGCTAGGCTGGTAGGATTCATGCTTGCAACTGCTGGGAGCCAGCTTTGCTATCATGTGGGGAGAGCTGCTTGAACTAGAAGCCAACACCACAGAGAGCAGACCTGTTTCATTTGAACAGGTGGATCCAGCTGTTCTTGAAGCTGGCCCGGTGGGTGGTAGAGGTCAGGGTGCTGATGGCCAGGAGGGATAATAATTTCCTACCCCTCAAATCTGGGAAGTGAAAACAGCAGGGCTGAATGTGCCCACGGGGCATGGCTTCTGTTCAACTGGAAGAGTGGTGAATGGCTATTGGGTGACAAAAACAGTCGGTCTACTATATTCTTACTTTGTTTGCTAATTGTTTTGCTGCATGTAAACTCTTTGTTGCATTAGCTCTTGTTCATGACATCATGTCTGGAGACAGGGTCTGATAGACTTACATGTGGAAATGGAGATTTAAATTTCAAATCTGCCTCTGCCTGGTTGAGTGGCTTTAGGGTCCTCATAACCTCTACAAAGTTGAGGTTCTGGGTCTGAAACCTAAGGATAGAGGTTATCGTAATCCATCTGGGCTGCTATAACAAAATACCAGAGCCTGGGTAGCTTATGAACAACAGAAATTTATTTCTCATAGTTCTGGAGGTTGGCAGTCTAAGATCAGGGTGCGAGCAAATTCACAGTCCGGTGAGTATCCTCTTCCTGGGTCACAGTTGGCGTGTTTTCTCTGTAACCTCCCATGGCAGAAAGGTCGAGGGACCTCTGCGGGGTCTCCTTTATGAGGGCACTAATTTTGTTCATGAGGGCTCTACACTCATGACCTTATCACCTCCCAAATGCCACACCTCCTGATACCATCACTTTGGGGGTTAGGATTTCAACGTATGAATTTTGGGGGAGGCAAATGTTAAATCTATAGCAGAGGTACTTTCCCCATAGGATGGGGGAGAGGGAAAGTATGTAAGCACCTGTCATAGGGCCTGGTGTGGAGCAGGTGCCCCATACAGATGTTATTACAAAATATTGAGTATAGTTCCCTGTGCCATAGAGGAGATCCTTCTATCTATTCTATGCCTTCTTTGAATGACCATAGCACTTGTTGTCGGTATCATTTTTATGTCTGTTGTTGCTTTGTGACTGAAAATGAAAAATTTCTATTTGTCCATGTCCTGGCCCTTACATAAAAATGTGTTCATTTATCTATTTCATAATTATTGACTACATCTTAGACACCGTGTTAACTGCTGGTTCTAGATGTTAGTAAAATATAGACCTTCCTGCTCAAAGGGTCACAGTATTTGTGGGAAAACAAAAAAATGAACAACCTATGTCTCTAAGAGCTTTGTACTTCCCAAAGAGAACACACCTCGTAGGTACAATAAATACATGTATCATACGTAAATGTATAAATAGTTAATGGGATTATACACCTGAGATAACTGCTTTTCGATTCTGAGGAAATGATATTATATTTCACCAGGAGCTCAATACCACTCTGAGAATGAGGGCTTAACCCACGACTTGACTCACTGCATCGCTTTCCTATATGAAAATACACAAGTCTGTACATACGCTCTAGAAAAAGGCTTATCTGGCATGCATTTCAGATAGCAAGAAGAAAACTTCAAGAGGTTCAGAGAAGCATCCAGAAGCTCAGATGACTGTCTGGCACTAATACAACTTGCTTGACAGGAAAATAGAGCTGTAAATCTCACAAAATTAGATGATCTTTTAAGAATTTCAAAACCTCCTGCTATTAATTGGAAATCCTAGAAGAATAGCTTCTTTTAAAATGTACTGATAATATGCTTTACAGCTTAATATTCAGAAGCCTATGTTTTGGCTAAGTGAGCTTCAGGAAGGAAGGAAATTTGCGGTTTACCTCCACTTACTTTGGAACCGCTGGTTCCAAACATCTACTTCTATGCACAGTCATCTTATCATCTGTAAAATGGAGGCAACTCTAAGACAACAGAGTTACAGAGATGTTGCACAGCTCCATGTGTCATTGTCTTCATTTGTTTCAGAATACCAATAACATCTAAGCTACTACTGAAAGAGTGCTATATTACTTGGGGTCATCTAGTGCAGCTCTGTCAAAGTAAAGAAAAGGGACCTAGAATGACTATAATTTTCCCAAGAGGACACAATTATTTTATGGTAAATCTGGGACAAGAACCCTGATCTCTTTGATCCCATTCCATTGTTCTTTCATTGGGTTCTGAACAACCCAGAGAAATAAAGAGAAATAAAACTCCTGTGTGCTGTGTCACTGGTACAGGACATGGCAAGATTGGAATTGGAGCATTACATATTAAGAGGTATCTGAGAAATTCTTCAAACTAATTGAGATATATACCAGGTACATAGAAAACAGTATGTTTTATGAAGATGATTCTGTGCAATGAACAGAGCTGGTAACACACACTGGAAGGTGAATTCTCATTTTCTGGCACCTTGAAAACTCCACCTCAACATACACGTTAAAATAAACATTTGAACTGGGTCATATTTAATTCTGCATGCTCTTGTAAGTCAGCAAAATATTCCATATATCATTTAAGTTGTCACTCACTTTTTAACTTGACTTTCAATTTCTAAAAGTCTTTCCAAACATAAAACAGAGGTGGGAAAATGGTATCTGGGAAGCTGCAGAGATGAAATAAGCTTATTTCATTAGGCATAAAGATGAATATCCAAACAACTTCTTCATGGCTGAAAGTGTCCAAATCTACTGTCTTCATTTTGTAGTCAAGGCTTCCGGAAAAATATGCTAACGGATTCCTTATTACCCGAATGCCCCATATCAGTTTCAGTAGGTATCATTATATATTATGGAAATTTTTCTCAGTGACAGTGAAAGACATCCTGGCTGAACATCCCCCTGCCCATGACATAGAGATGATGGTCTCAAGCTATCTTGAAGGCGTTGGAGCCCACACTATCCGTTACTAATATTAATGGAGGATAAAACTTCATATTCTGTTTGCTCTATATTTGTTAAATCACTTCTTCCCTTCATTAAACTGGATGGCCCATAATTGAGTCTGTAGTGTGTCTGTCATTGGAAACTGAACAAATTTTTGTTGGTTTTATTAATGTCATACGTTTCTAGGGAGGGTCTATTCAATAACTAAGTCTAGTTTCACAGTTACAAATAAATTATGATGTAACTTTGAATAAATTAAGCTCATCATAAAGGAAGGATACTGAGAGTTGCTACTACCCCTTCCTTGAGGGGCTCTTGTAAAGCACTAAGTAAAGTAACAGAGGTGTATATGTATGCATATATTTTCAATGATATTTGTACAGACTTAAAAAGAACTCTACAGAATGCATTATAAAAACCTTAATGCTGTGTGTCCCTAGTTCCCAGCTCTCTCATTAAAACTACTTAAATGAACACAATCTTATCTGTTAGGATAGCTATCAGAGTACTCCAAATACTACTTCTTGCAGTACCCTGTCCCAAACATTTGCCATCCTCTTCCCATTAGTCCTCAAGTCAGAAGCCCCGAAGATCTGTTCATTAATTTATGAACACATTTCTTCATCCAGCGAAGAAAATTGATTGATCCCTTACCAAATTTCAGGCACCATTCTTCAGTATGATTTATAGGCATGTTCAGGAAATACAGCAGTGATTAACACAGATGAATATAGTCTCTCTTGAGCTGAGGGGGGAGACAAAAGTGAATAAGCAAATATAAAATCATAAGTATAGTGCTTCCCTGGTGGCGCAGTGGTTGAAAGTCCCCCTGCCGATGCAGGGGATACGGGTTCGTGCCCCAGTCCGGGAAGATGCCACATGCCGCGGAGCGGCTGGGCCCGTGAGCCATGGCCACTGAGCCTGCGCGTCCGGAGCCTGTGCTCCGCGTCGGGAGAGGCCACAACAGTGAGAGGCCCGCGTACCGCCAAAAAAAAAAAAGCTATGAAAACAAAACCTATGGATGGAGACCTACATGAAAGATGGAAGAGTATAATAATGGCCAGAGTATATTACTGTGGCAGAAGCAGCAGCCCTTAAGGAGGACAACTTCATAAATTACAAATCGGATTTAAATAGACAGGGAATTGAAAGTGGAGACATTATTTTCTGCAGAAGATGACGGGCAGGGGAGAACAAAGAAAATAAAACTGAGATTGTTAGCAAAATACAATGCTAAGCATATAAGTTAGGACTGAGTCCTTAACTTTCATTTTTATTAATGACTGGGTGAGTATAGATTACTGACTACACAGAACCAAGCCTGGGAACACATTTTATATTTATGATCTTTGTGCCTAAAACTAGATTCTCCTGCAATTTAATATGACACTAGGACAATGACTGGCCAAGTTTTAGATTAATCACCCTTACACAAAGATTTTTCATTCATATAATCTCAAACAAACACTGCATCACCAATTAAGTTCCAGATCCTATGCACTCTGGCTGAAGATATAAATATCTTGCAAGCCCAGCGTCACTTTCCTCTTTCTCTGGTAACAAATCACACTTTCTATTATGACAATGGCCCCAGTTATCGGCCCAGGAATAAACACTTGACTCAGGAAGAGCCAATTAAAGCCCTCCTTTAGAGTTGATCGAGAGCTTTAAGGTTAGAGTATTTCAATCTTATGACATTTTTGTAAAACAAAATTATTTCAAAATCTACTAATTATTCTTTAAGTTCTAGAAACTGCATTCTGTGACTGAGAGGACAATTTATTTGCCGTCGTTTCTGCTCTGCCCACTTTATGTTTCTGTTATTGTGAGATAAAGACAGTGGGGAATGGCTGACCAATTCTGATTCATTCAACACATGAGTGCTTCTTAGGTACAAAACACCATTCTGAACATTGTCCGAGGTAAAAAGATAAATAATACCTAGCCCCTTATAATACCTAGCCCCTTACCCTCAAGGACCTTCCAGCTTAGCAAGGGAAATAAAACATGCACACAGATGACTGCAACAAAAAGAAGATAATGATTGCTGCCAGATGTTTGGGGAGAATGAGGAGAGCAAAGAGAGAACACAGAACAAGGCGACATTCAACAGTCAGCCAAGAACTATTTGTTGAGCAGTTGCAAGCTGTGACCTGGAAATGGAAGAGGAGAACATAGATCCTCACATGGGCAGGTGAAAAATCAAGTGTTCTCACTTGTAACACAGCTCTTCAAATATATTTTGTGGCACCAAGTGCCTACTAAATAGCCTTAAATTAAAAACTAAATAAGGATACAGTCTCTATCAAATATAGCCTCAGGTACTGATGCCTACATACTAGGATCACAGTATTTGTGTTCCCAAGGATGCCTTTCTATTGCTTTGCTTCTTTCCCCCTTTCCAAACTAGCTAATGCTGCCTTAACAGGATATCTATTTCACTTGTTCCAGCCTTTTTGATCCAATGTATTGAATAGCAGAATAGGTGAGTTACAAGAGGATATTTTGACTTCAAACAACAGAAATAAAATACTATATAATTGAAAAAAAAGAGGCAATCTTTCAGGCACTTGTGGATCCAGGAGTTCACATGTTTTAACTAGGTCCCTTTCTCTCTTCCCCACCCCTTCTTCTCTCTGCCTTTTCTCCTCTCTGGTATCTCTCATTATGGGATTCAAATATTTCCCTGTTTATGTGGGAGCTTCTGGCACAGCTGCGGGCTTATACGCTCGCAGCTCCAGGGCTGGCTGGAAGGGGCGGGCGCATCACAGCATAAGGTTGCACAAGGTGTGCACTTATATAGCGGGGCATCACATCTATGAGTGATGGATGATCACATTGTATACAGGGGTAGCTTCGCATAGCTTTTACATCACTTTTCTTGAAGATGGCAGTAAAATGGTATGTTTTTACCAAATCAAATAGTGTAACATTGTCCAAAAGATATACATAAAGCATTTAGAGGAAGGAGGCTCCTTTTTCTTTTAACTCCGGCACGGATTGTCTATTGGACAGTGGTAACCCTATGTCATCACCCTCGTTACTCCAGCAGAACTCCAGGGATTAGCCCTGCATAGCTCTTGTTAGCCTCTATTCCCTTCCTTGAACACTGTAGCCAGAAGGTTTTTTTTCCTCCTCAAACCTTAAGTATTGAAACCTGGAGGAGGGGCATGTCTGAAAAGAAAATGATGGACTGGACTCTCCCTAGAAGGACGATAAATGGGTGGTCAACAAGAAAAAAAATATCCTCTGTACCAGGAAATGTTTGAAGTGTTGTTTGGGTATCAAAAAACGGGTGCCCTACACATAAAGCAACAAAGGATATTGGTCTAAAAACAACACCATGGCCAAAGGTGCATGGCCTATTTCAACAGAGGATTTGAAAGTTAAAAGTTAACCTGTAAAACATTCAATTCAATTTCATCATTTTACAGATGGGCAAAGTAAAACTCAGGCACAGGAACAGAAGTGCCAAGGTCATACAGGTGGTTGGTGGAAGAGACAACCAACTTCCCAACTTCTGACTTTTTAGGTGTGTGTGTGTGTGTGTTGTTTTGTTTATGTGCAAGGACATTTTTCTTTAGTACACTAACATTACAACAGAAAGTATAGTCTTGTTTTGGTTTTCTCTGCACCCTCAATTCTGTATAAGACAGTTTCGCTGCCCTCCAACGGAAAGGCTCAGCAAGAGTAGAGACCACCATAAGCAGTACACGTGGGCACCAAGGGCAGATACATTGCCCTTCCTTGTGTAGGAACTAGGGCCACTTGTTGCTGGGCCAAGTTTGGGCTGGACCTGCAGGATGGGACACCTTTGAAAAACAGCTTCCTAACTGCACTACTACCTGCTCTGGCATCCTGATTCCACTCCCCAAACCCCCCAAATCTTCAGCCAGAAAAAAAAAAAAAAAAAAAAAAGAATGGATCACTGGATCACTGGATCGATGGGGAGATTTCTGTCTGCTCCTCCTACTGTCACCTCTTTCTTGCTATTTCCTGCCCGAGGAAACCTGACATCAGCCCAAAAGCATCTCTGGAAATGGGTAGGAGGGAGCCTTACACCTGTCAGCGCCAGAGAAGAAAGTGCGCTCTGCAGACTTCTCAGTTGTTCCATCTCTTGCGATGAAAGGAAGAAAAGGAGCGAATCCGCCACAGATTTACTGGAGACCAGGGTTACTTCATCCGGCTCCGGCCACAGTAACCCCTGAAGACCAAAGATGCATTTCCATTCCCAGCATTTCTTGTTGGCGTCTTTCCCTACAGGCTAGCCCAGTGCCTGGCCCCGGAGAAGTCTCTGCGTAAAGGTTCTTTAGGTCATAAATCAGGCTCCTGTGTGTATGTGTGTTTTTCTTAGGAAAAACTGGCACAGACGAATTAGCAGTAGAGACTGGGGGCTCCCTACTACCCTTCATGCTTGGCGGCATCACCTTCGACTACCTCGCATTCTCCCGGCGCTGACAGCCCCGGCTCCGGACCTCAGGGTTGGAAGCAGTCAGCCCCAGCTAGAACCGCCCTGTCCGGAGCTGATGCCACCCTGTGCCTAGAATGTGCGTGTGGGTGCAGGCGGGCGAGCGAGCGGCTTCTACAGTGAGACCGAAGCAGGAGCTCAGCCTTCGCCTGCGACCTGCAATCCCCAGATTCCCTGGGGACCTCGAAACTCCCAATCGGAGGTACTCCCCCCGCCCCACAGCCGCCCACCCATTCCCTCCCCCCTTACCTCAGCACGCAGCCCCTCCCTGCGTGATGTTGCAAAACCGTGGGGAGGGTGGGCGCTGGGAAGGGTGGGGAGAGCCTGAGAGCGAGCGAGGGTGGGAGGGAGTGGGCGGAGGAGGAGAGGGAGCCGAACGCGCATTTAAAGCGATAGCCATCCTCGCTCTCTCCCCAGTGCTGGGCTGTTGGAGAGCTCGAGCTGCAAGCCACCGAGCGCGAGCTCGAGCGCGGCGCGCTGGCCGGGGAACCCGAGAGCGCACGGCGCCCCAAGCTGGCAGGCGCCGCGGGACCCCCCACCCTCGCCGGCTGCCCTTCCCCGGGCGCCCCTACCCTCCTCGCCCGCAGGAGACCCTGGGCTTCACCGGAGGAGCTCACCCCAAGGGGCCAGGACTCCCGCGGGCCCGCCACCGTCCCCTCCAGTGCCGCCGCCACCGCCGCAGCCGCGGGAGCAGCACGGTCCAGCTGGGGAAGCTGCTCCGCGCCCTGACTTTGATGAAGTTTCCCTGCTGCGTGCTGGAGGTGCTTCTGTGCGCGCTGGCGGCGGCGGCGCGCGGCCAGGAGATGTACGCCCCGCACTCCATTCGGATCGAGGGGGACGTCACCCTCGGGGGGCTGTTCCCGGTGCACGCGAAGGGTCCCAGCGGAGTGCCCTGCGGCGACATCAAGAGGGAGAACGGGATCCACAGGCTGGAAGCGATGCCCTACGCCCTGGACCAGATCAACAGCGATCCCAACCTGCTGCCCAACGTGACGCTGGGAGCGCGGATCCTGGACACTCGTTCCAGGGACACTTATGCGCTCGAACAGTCGCTCACTTTCGTCCAGGCGCTCATCCAGAAGGACACCTCCGAAGTGCGCTGCACCAACGGCGAGCCTCCGGTTTTCGTCAAGCCCGAGAAAGTAGTTGGAGTGATTGGGGCTTCGGGGAGTTCGGTCTCCATCATGGTAGCCAACATCCTGAGGCTTTTCCAGGTAGGGGGGCGCTCCCTCCGGGGCAGAGCGTGCCGTAGCTCCCCGCGCTCTTTATTCTGAAGGCTGGCTTGGACTCCAGGGGTGCGGGGTCTGGTCAGCCTTCGCTCATTTCCACCCTGGAGATCCGGCCGAATCCCTCCCACCTCACCCGAGGAGGTACTTTCCCTGCTTGATTCATTTCCCTTCCATCTCTCCCCTGTCCGCGCTCCACTCCATCCGGCTTGACATTCTGGATTTATGGCCCCATTTGGAAGAAACAGTCTCCGAAAAACAAGGCGATGATTTAAATGGGTTTGCATTCGAGTGAAATATGGTTCCAAAACAGGCTTGTAAAAGTGCCGGGCTCCTGTGAGAGCCACCTAGGCGCAAGGAATAGGAAAGATGAGAAGACGCCTAGAAACTAGGCATTTCTCAACTCCCCAGCTTCCCTGCCCCAAGCCGCCCGACAAGCTGCAGCTGCCTTGGAAAATTTCGAGAAGAGCTTAGGGAGGCAGTTCTTAAACCGAAGGCTAGGTCTTCACCTACATTTGGACGTGAATTGCCCATTTCGCTCGGGTTGGATTTCCCGACCTGTAACCTGTCTCTGCGAGGGCATGGGGCGGAAGGCGTGGGGACTGTCCTCAAGCGGGGAGAAGCCACCCGCAGACGTGCCCCCAGGTGACTTGCTCTGGGCAGTTGTTTGCACCGTCTAAACTGCCTTTGCGATCTGGCCACTGGCAGGAGCCGGGCGATCAGCTTTCTACTCCTGCCAGCTCACAGCCCAGAGGTGAGCTCATGCTAACTGCGAAGCACAATCGCTTTCTCTGCACCCACCCTGTGCCCATCCTTTCCCACGACCTCCCTAACGCAGCCCCCAACCCCAGTCCTGGGTTTTGAGGACGATTCTCAGAGCCAGACAAGAAGGCGCCTGGAGGGAGGCAGTAGGGTGCGCTGAGCAAGGCCGGGCGGTCCTCTAGCTCCGGGTGCAGGCGGGCAACGGCGGAAGATGCGAGGACGGCAGATCGGGCCAGCTGAGCCGTGGGCGGTGCTGCAGTGCTCTCTCACCGCCTGCTCCCGCAGCCTCGGCCCCACGGCTCCTGTGCCGCCCTGGGTATAGATGGATGGCTTCTGGATGAAGAAATTGAGTTTCAGGGTCTGCGTGACTATGGATTCTCTTGTTTCTCTGTCTTTCTTCCTGTATGTCTCCTTGTGTCTCTTTCTCCCTGCTGTTTTTTTTTTTTTTTTGTCTCTCTGTTTTTATGTTCTCCCTTTCAATTTCTGCCTCTCTTTTCCTTCTCTACCCCTATATCCAAGTTTTTTGTTCATCTCTGTCTTGAAGTGATCCTTTCCTAATGCATAGCTCTCTCCCTGCCTGGTAGGACCCAAGCTCAGTTAGTCCCTTCTCCAGATGTTCTGGCTGACCCTTATGCTCCCCGTAGCTAAAAAGTTGGCTCCCTCTCAAGTGCCTTTCCTGAAGCACGTTGGGTTTCTGGAGGGGACTCCTTGTGATTCAAGCTGTCACTACATCAGCACCCAGGAGTATGAAGCTTGTGTTTGTGCCAGAAGGAGGGGTGCCTGTCTAAAGCTGCAGCCTGGTATGGCCCCTCTGAGCCTCTGAGCATCTCTAGCACCTCTTGAGTATGCCACCATGGAGACCTCTAGATGTTTGCAAGGCCAAAAGTGCTTCTGGGCAGCCTTCACTTTGAGGTAATGCTTTCAGGAAGAGCCTGGGTTGTTGTAAGCAAAACCCAGAAGCACTTCCTTTACCTCTGAGCTTAAACTAGAGAACCTGAGGAGGCAGCGCTGCAGGGAGGATGAGGCCAGAGGTCACCTGAGAACCACAGGGGCAACTCACAGTAGTTTTACTGGAGCTCTGGGGGTTGAAGGCACATTTGCTGTTTGACATTTTTAAAATTATTTTGGTGCCTTCACTTGGAGCTTGGGCAGTACTGCAGATGGGCCTGCCTGTCGAAAAAAGAGTGAAATCTTAAAGTCAAGAGAGAGCTTGCCGACTAGGCTGAAGGATTGTGTTTGCTGAAAAAGATTCCAGGGGGAGCTGATTCCTTCTCTGGTGTGTGGATCTGAGGCACTTGCAAGAAAAGAGAACGCTTGCCTTATGCTTAGTTCCCCCGTTCCCTGGGCTGGGAAGGAAAGGAACTGAATGCCAACATTAGCAGTGTGGGTTGGGACCAAAACCATTCAGAGAAAACACTGTCATTTTCCTCTAATTTGCAAATTGCAGCTATTCATGTTGGATTGAACAGCTGAGGGAAAAGAGCCCCCAGTTTTCACCTGCATTTATTGAGAAGAGGCTGGTAGTAGGAGGGATGCACCAACTTGTAGCTTGTGCTGCAAGCTGGATATAAGCTTGGTGTGAGCATCCTGGTTAACCACTGCCCATGTTCAAATATACAGAGATAGATTCCAACAATCTCTTCCCGTAGCCTTATTTTTGCGTGTGATCTTAGAAGCTCCTGGCATATAAGTCCAGTCCCCAGTTTCCCAGCCTCTGTAAACCTGAAAAATGAATAGAGAGAATAGTGGAACACAGACCCATTGTTCAAAGACACAGTCACTTTAGGGAAAGAAGAAAAGAACGGGTAGGTGAATCTTCTCTGGGATTGCAGGGTTCAGCTCAATGAAGACTGTCCTGTATAAAAGAAACTCCTCTAAATGGTTGAATTCTTAGCTCTCCAGAGATCTGAGTTTTCTTTTCCCCAGTCCCTGTGGGTTGCTGTGGGGAATGTGCCAAACCTATCATTTGAGATAAAAATTTATGGTGAGGTAAGCTTCTAGGCTGGGGGAAGGAAGACTTAGTGACTGAAATGGGGGATGCTAAGCACTGGGGGGCAAGAAGGAACAAGGAGCTAGTAATGGATGTAACAAATGCTGCAGCTGCCAGCAAAGCCTGGATTGAAGTTCCTTCCTGAAAATGAGGACCCGGGCAAGAATGACCGCTCAGATGTAAACAGTGTCTCTGACTGGGAATTCTCATCTGCCTGCCGGTGGGCCAGAGCTGAGCAAGTCCTTTCTCTCCTCTGTATGCACACTGAATTGGTTAGTAAGTGACATGTCAGAGAACAGGAATCATATTCAGTGGATCTTTCAAATCCAGGAGTTTGAGGCTAATGAAATTAGTGTGTGGCCAGGGCTCTGCCAACTAGAAGTAAGTCACTGCAGCCACCCTGCAATGCATTTTCAGCCTGAAGGGAGCATCAGGGAGGAATTTCGGGAGATTTGTTTCTGAGCCTGTACAAAATAATACTCTCCTAATGCTAAGAAAGATTAAATGTAAATTAATATTGACTACGAGTAACATATTTAAAAAATAATCGCCGAGTGGGGGATGGCTTAAAGTGGAGAGATTATATAATATGGTGTCCAAAGAATAAATCTCCCCTGACCACTGTTTCATGGGCTATAAGTAAGATATATTACAATGGAAATTAATGGGAACGTTTTTAGTCAAGGCTTCTCTGCTATTGACTTGAGAGCAAACACTCTGAGAGTATAAATTACTCTTGCTATGTGCTGACTCTGAATGAACAATATTTCATGTGCAGTGACATGGTCTAAGCTATAGACTTGGAATTGAATGGCATCTGTTTCAATTGTTTTGTTCTCTCAAGAGCAACTAGATAGAAAAAAGTGGTCAATTTGACCCTTGTGGGAGCGTGTTGCAAATCTAAAACCTGTGTCCCTCATACCATAAATGAAATACATTTGTAAATTTGTAAGTGTTTTCCTTCTGTTCATTGATGCTTGAGTATAATCTCAAACTTTGGGAGCAACATTTTATACATAAGTACTTGGTTTTCTTCCTTTCTTCTTTCTCTTTCTCCTCTCTCTCTCTGTTTCTCTCTCTCTCTCTCTCTCTTTCTCCATCTTATGTAATTGGATAGAACTGGGCACCTAGGATGATGTGGTGTTACTATAGTGGGATTTTTTTTTTTTTAAATCAACTCTAACTTACCCTTTTAAAAATTTCATAAATACAGGTGTCGGTGCCATTTGGAATAGTCTCTATAACAATTTATGTCTCCACATTTACTGTGTTTCAGCAAATTTACCTAACAGATGGTGAGTGGGCAATTTTTAAAGGGGCATTTTTTTACAAGAGCGGAGAGGGAAGGAATTAGAGACAGGCACATACTATATTTGAAGTTACCTCCACGTGTATTTTATGTATGTATACCCATACAATTAAGAAGTCTTTGGATGTTTTATCTTGAAGAATAATTCAGATAATGGATTACTTGAATATCATAAACATTTAGGGTTTAACAGATTTGTTACATACAGACGTTGTATCATGGATTTAAAAGACCATAGCCAGCGGGCAGCGGCGGTCGGAACGACCGAGGGGCGGCGCGGGCTGGGCGGCGGGTGCGGGGGTCCGTGCTTCCTCGTGGTGGAGGGCTGGGGTTCGCCGGAGACGCCGGGTTGCTCCGCGTTGCCAGGTTACCGAGCGCGTGCCCCGCGCCCGCTCTTCCGCCCGGGCCGCCCTCGGCGCCGCCTGAGCCGTGGTGCGGGCTGCGCGGGACGTCGGTTCCGCGGAAGCCTGGGTAGGGCGCTGCGTGCGGGACTCTCGTCGCTCGGTGACGGGGCGCGAGCGCGCGGGGGACGTAGGGCGCCGACCTGGGGTTCCCCGGCGCTCCGGCTCCGCTCAGGGCGCCCGCTCAGGGGCCTCCGGCGCGAGGCCCCCTTTTCGGTCAAGATGGCGGCGCCCAGGCGGGCGGCGCCGAGGTGAGCTGGAGCTGGGCCCGGAGAGGGACGAGTCTGCCACGCCCAGGACCTGGACCCCGCGCTGGTCTCCAGTCTCCCGGGGAGCGGCGGGTGAGTGGGTGCGACCGCGCGTGGGTCCTTCTCGTGGGGTGGTAAGCTCTCCGTGCGTCCGCAGACTTCTTTCCTCTGATAGTCAGATCTGGGGTGGCCCAGGTTGGAGGCGAGGGTGCTTGATTGGGGAAACCTGAGGGGTTTAAGGACTCTGTTGGGATCGTTTCAGACCCCAGCAAGAAGCTGAGCAAGTTTTCTCCTGACTCTCTTCCCGGCTAAGTTTTCTCCCTTCTCTGAAGACGCTAGCTTTTCTGAATCACTTTGTTACCCGGGGGGGATACAGTTGGTGGTTCTCACCGTGGAACGTAGGACCCGGCGCGGGGAAGCCTGAGCTGGTTCTAGTTACTTTGTTTGCAAAGCACTTGTCTTGTGTTTGGAATCTTTGTGTATGTAACCAACGTTGGGAAGAGCCAGCGTTTTCTCCTCCAAAACACTGCGAGGGGTAACTTTATACGTAAGAAACAAGTGGGCGTTCACATCCATCTCTTTTCCAACCACTGAGCCTTGGTTGTGTTTCCTTTCTTTAAGTTTGTCTCGTTTTGAAGTGATAACAAAAGCAAACAAAAAAGACCATAGCCAACTACACAAAGTATACTCTAGTCTCAGTCCTGCCATTAATTAGCTATGTTACTTTAAGTCATTTAATTTTTCTAGGCCTCATTTTTCTCATGTGATGTTTTTTCTTTGAAAAAGTATAGTTTCTAGAAGCCTCTAATCTCTGTGTCATAGTTCAGCTTGGAGAAAACCTGTTCTTATCCAAACTCCATGACATTGTATTTCCAGCTCCAACTTTGGACTTTGAGTGAGTTGGGGGCAACTTTTTAAGGATATTTTCACACAGCTTTTTTAGTTAATATCAGTCTAGCTGACTTGTCATACTCAGACTTTCTCCCATATTCTTTTACCAGTGTGTTCCTTAGTCATATATATAAAGACTGTTGTGGGAAAAATGACCTCCTGGGTCAGCTTACTGCATGGTCATCGACACAGGGCAGGGAGTAAGATTCTGTGGATTTTACAGAAGCAGATACAGGTTTCATTATCCATGTCCTCTCCCCTTTCATCTTACAAAGACAGCAGGCTTTTCTTGGAGAACTGCCAGATAATGCCATCCTGCCTCCTCACGGGCCCCGGGGATGAGTCGCCCAGGGACTGAACTCCAGTAAAGCAGGTGATTGGCTCATGGGTAGGCATCTGACCTCGGCTAAGTCTATCAGACTCCTCCCCAGGACTTTTCTCTCAGAGAAACATGGAAGAATTGTCTTTTCTCTCTGGAATTTCTAAGCTGGGGAGATATGACTCTGGGACTCCCAGTTACTATCCAGCACAAGAAGAGACTTTCTGTAAAATAAAGTCTTGCAGAGGTAAGCAGGGCTGGGCGATGGAGAGAGAGCTGGAACCCTGCTGATACTCTGGAACTTCCAGATCCAACTGTATCTGAATATGGCTGCATCCCTGAATTTCTAGTACTTGTTTGTTGAGGTTGTTGTCGTTGTTTGGTTTTTGTTTTTAAATTTCCTTTGACTATTTTGAATTTGTTTTCAGCCATGTGCATTTGAAAGCATCGTAGCTAAAAGAGCTAATTTCCTACATTAATGTCAGGTTTGCTGAGTGGCATTCCTTAAGTGAAAAATAATATCCGCTATTTTCTTTAAATAAAATCCTTCTAGCTCAGGTTTGAGATATTCAAAACTCTGCCTCCTACCCCCCTCTTTTCCAACATTTACTATGTCACCTTGAAGCATTTGTGACCACATCTTTCCCATCTAGACGCAGTTGAGAGAGAGAGCAAAGACTTCTGATACAAACTGCAACCTATATGCCTCCTACCTGGA
Organism: Orcinus orca; assembly: GCF_937001465.1. Lineage (NCBI taxonomy): Eukaryota > Metazoa > Chordata > Mammalia > Artiodactyla > Delphinidae > Orcinus > Orcinus orca. Next base: position 29,273,811 of record NC_064569.1, on the reverse strand, counting down.
AGCTTTAGAACATACTTGATTCTTGTCATTAAAGCAAATCTTTTGTTGTTGTCTCCAGGGCACAGAAGCATTTTCATGGCATAATGGAGTACAAAGTACATTAAGCCTAACTCTACTTCTCACCCTCTTTTACTTTAAATAGGCAGAAAAGAACAATCTCAAACACATTTTCCCAACAAATAAAATACATATACGATTATGTTTAGAAGACGTTTATGCAGCATATAGTTAGACTGATTAATTAATGGACCTTTCGCCAATTGGCACAGTAAATATATATGTTCAATGTGCTTAATTAAAAAGAAGACAATAACATATTTTTACAGGTTAATTATCTGAGAAGAGTATTGTGCCAGCACACTTGATGCTACAGTATTTCATGTTTGACAGGTAATCTTCTTTCAATTATATTTACTGCTAAATGTTTCTTGGATCGAGCTATTAAATTATAAGGTCAAAAGTAAAATGATATGAAATTACAATGAAAAGGGACACATATCCCACTTTATGAGAATAGAAGTTCTAATTTCTTTTAAGTGCTACTAGTAGTGACCACAGTACTAATTTGAGCCCTTACTATGAGCCACTGTGCCCATATACATTTAGTTCTTACAGTAGTTCTGCAAAGGGCATATAATAATCCACACTGTAAAGCTGAAGAAAGTGATTCTCATCGCTGAAAGTCACATAGCTGGTGAGTGGCAAAGTCTAGATTCAAACTTGGAGTCGTCTGACAATGCCCAGGTTGTTGACCACTATGTACACTGCTCAATTGTTGCACCAATAAAGAAGTGCTTGAAATAATTATAGATTTGCCTACCCTGAAACTGCAGTGATTTAAAGACATCAAAGTTGCCAGTTGCTTAACCACATCTACTTACAGTAAGAAATTACATTTTATTTCATTTCTCAAACAAGATTAATTCTGCAGGCCCATAGAAACTTGAGCACACAAATCCTACCTCCAAATGAAAGATGCTTGTTTTCCACTATTCAACAGATGGCCCTGTACAGAGGCAATAAATATATAGTAGAATTTTCATTCAAATAAATGAGAAGAGAGGTTTCTTCTTGTCCTGATTCAGTGCCCATCATTATGGATTATGATGGCTCTTCCCAAACTTTACTTCATTCACTCCACTCTTTCTACAAAACTCCAGTAATGGAATCCATCATTCAGATATATGTGCAAAGCGAAAGGACTGTATTAATACAGTTGCTGAAAGTCAAGTTGATAGAGCACAGGAAATACATCCTAATAAATGCAACATTAATGTTTGTGTGGGCCTTGGCGTGAGGGGTAGAAGAATTTTCAGTTTAATGGAATATTTTGCCTCTTGCTATGAAAGTGTGGCTTCATAGCCTTGTAATTGGTCATTTACAGAATCCTCCATCTCTGGGTTTCATGCTTTCTTTACTCTGCAGCTGTTGATTCCTTCTCTTGTTCTGGATGGAAGATAGCAACGAAGCCACTTCAAAGGGCTCAGCCTGCCTTTTTGTGTTATTGTTTAGATGAAGATATTTCCATTTATTAAAGCACACTATTTAAACATTTTTATCATGTTTCAAACTTGACTGTGTTCTGAAGGTATGAGCACAGGCAGACATAATGGGGGATGTTTTCCAGGAGAGAACATAGACCATACCCTTATCAAAGGAATTATCAGAATTTTCATGTATGGATTGAGAATCAAATTCTGGAGTTAGACCTGAATTTAAATTCATACTCACAACTTATTACCAGTCTCATCTTGATTAAATGGTTACCACACTTCTCATCAATTTCCTTATCTTTGAAAGCGGAATAAGAGAAGTATGCCTGGTGGAGTTACACATAAAGCTCATCTGATAGAATATTCATAAGGATTTTGCACAAAATATACATGGAAATATTTTAGCACCGAGTTTAGCATGCGATTCGTCTTCAATACATTTAAGAGCTATTATTTATTATTATTATGCTATCATTAAATATCACTATTACTTAAATGTCATTATTGCTAAAATTGCTGTAAAACTACCGCAATAACCCATGATGAATTGCCCTCTTCTGTTTCCTTTGTTTAAATGGAAAATATATATATAAATCTAGACAGAGAACACTTTGGTGATCCTATTCAGTGGAGTGAGAATTTCCATGGCCCTGATTAAAACAAATCCTGAATTGCATGGACTTAAGATAGCAGAGAGGGGCTTCCCTGGTGGCGCAGTGGTTGAGAGTTCGTGACCCGATCCGGGAAGATCCCACATGCTGCGGAGCGGCTGGGCCTGTGAGCCATGGCTGCTGAGCCTGCGCATCCGGAGCCTGTGCTCCGCAACGGGAGAGGCTGCAACAGTGAGAGGCCCGCGTACCGCAAAGAAGAAAAAAAAGATAGCAGAGAGGCTAAGAGATTTGAAGTTAGACATCCCCAAGTGTGAATTCTACTGTGACCCTCTTCTAGCTCTAGAACCTTGAGGAAGTTACTTAAACTTTCTGAGCTTTACTACTAGTTTCCTCATCTGTATCTTTTTCAGGACGGTTTATCAAGGATCTTCCTGTTCTCTATGCTTGGACGTATCAATGAATAAATCAGACAAGAGCCTTTGCCTGCTTGCTCCTTCTTGCACGCTTTCTCCCTCCTTATACTCTCGTGTGGAAATGTATGTTATAAATAAATTCTATGCTTTGTCACAAGTTGATGGACGCTACGGGATAAGGAGAAGGATGTGAAGCTCACTGAAGAGGCTTGGGTTGGGAGTGCTGGAGGAGTGTACAGGTAGGTTCTGATTTTAAATAGGGTAGTCAGGGTGGATTTTATAAGTTGACATTTGAGCAAAGACTTGAAGTGAGGGAGTTGTCAGAATGTATGATGGGGAGACCACTCCCTGGGAGCAAGAATAACCAGAATCCTCCATCTCTGCCAGAGTTTTCTGCCAAAACTCTAAGGCAGAAATATGCCGGGCAGCTTGGAGGAATATCAAGGAGGCCACCCTGGCTGACTTAGTCAGTGGGGAGGAAGAGACGGCAGGAGGGCTGGAGGTCGGATATGTGATGGGATGGATTGGGTAAGTCCTGGGAGGCCATCCAGGGGCAGGATTTTAGCCGAGGTGTGGCATGAACTGTCTCTTGTTTGAAAAGCACAACTCTATCTGTGGCCTTGAGGATGTGGGGAGAGAGTGGAGTCAGGGAGAATCTCGGGAGGCGACTACAGGATCCTCGGGGTCTATGTTGGTGGCCTGCACCAGGCTGCTAGCGGCTGGTAATTCTCAGAAGTGGCACATTGGGAAGGTTGTGACAGCATTTCGTGGTAGATTGAATGCAAGAATGGAAAGGAAGAGGGGGTCAAGGGTGAATTCGAGGTTTAGGGCCTGGGGAACTGGAAAGGTGTGGTTACTGTCACCTAAGATGGAAAAAGTTTGGGGTAGAGCATGTTTGGGGGATTAAAGACCAGTTTTGGAGGTATAAGATTTGAGATGTTTTCGTGACGTCCAAGTAGAGATGCTGAGTACACAGTTGGATACACAAGTCTGCAGTTCTGAAGAAAGGTCTAAACTAGAGATACACTTTAATACAATGGAGATATTAAGAATAATTACATGGAAGCGCTATTTTAAAGATAAAATGAAGTAATGCAATTAGCACTCTGTCTTCTCAAAACATTTAATAACTGTTAGCTAAAATAATTACCTGAAATGAAAAAATACCTATAGTTTGTTTTGTTGTTTGCAGTAAAAGTGAATAAAATGTCACAATTATTTTAATAGTATTTGTGACACAGTAGTTTTAGTTAAGACACCATGACTACAAACATTTACAATAAACCTTTCAGTCTCCTACTTTTCACTCTGATAGGGTACTTGGAACCATATTTTGTAAGGTTTAAGTTAGTTGTCATAGGGTACCTCTTTAATTAGAAGTAATTCTGAACTGTCTAGTTCCATGCAGTTTTATATACATATATGTATAATTATTATTTTATGATTTATCAAACTCAGTTGAAAATTTGCATCACTGATATACATTAGAATTTAAGCATTTACCCAGGTATTCAAGGAAAAAAATGTACTTGTAATTTCCATAGGGGTACTTACTTTCACATCTTCCCTTCACTTTGCAATCGAAAACATGGCAGGGGAAATATTATCTTACTGGTCTTTGAGTTCCCCTTAGCTATCTGCAAGTCCTTAAACAGCCTTTGTGGCTTAACCAAAATTCTCTTCCATCTTCATTCCGCTAACAGATATTGGTCTAAGCATGTACTTATACTAAAAAATGCATGACCACGTTGTCTCTACACATCTATAATTTTATGTTAACACTATCATTATGTAAGCTATACTTTAATTGTAATTGTAACAGAGTTTATGTCAACACACATCCATTTCTAGTGTTCATCTGGTGTTCAAGGGGAGAGCAGCATGTCGTAAATGTTATCAAAATATAACATCTGAAGAATAGAACAGAGGGTAATTGTGTAATTCTGTATTCACTCTAATTAAGTTCAGTGGAGTTGGCATAATAGAATTAAGATGAAAAAAAAAAAGACATTGAGGTACCATGGCTCCCTCTCCTAACACACCCTTTTCGTATCCAAGAGCAGAGACTCAGCACCTTTCTGTACAGAAATGGAGACAGGAAGAGGCCAGAGGATTAATGACAGGCACGAATGAGGTGGAACTTTGAAGAGCAACATGGAAATGAAATACTTCTTTTGTATTTGGTAGGTGGGGAAAATGTACCAGCGTGTATGCCTACTGGGACCATGTTTTCCAGAACAGTTAAGCCCAGTGTCAACTATGCTGTCCCACCTTCCTCGTAAGTAGGAACATACTGTTACTTGAATCGTTGCTTCCTGTTTCTTGATACCTGGTTGAGAAGATTATCACAGGACCTGCATCTTGTTATCAAATACACTGTTTTGAAATGATTGACACTCACTGAAGAGTGGCAACTCCAAGCTTGCTCTCTCTTGGTCTTGGACTATTTAAGTCTGGAGTGCAGGAGTGGGTTATGGGGAAAGACCATTGGAATTCTTATGTCTTCAGCATAATGGTTATAGCATAATGGTTAGGAGTGTAGGTGCTGGTTCAAATCTCTGCTTTCCACTTGCTAACCATATGAGCTTGGGCAATTTACCTGATTACCTGAACCTCAGTACTCCTGCCTATAAAATGATGTTAATAATATTTCATCCCCATAGACTTGTTTTCAATGTTAAAATGAAGTCACTTACACCAAGCACTTAATACAATGCCTAGAGCATAGTAAAGTCTATTATTATTACTATTACTACTACTACTACTATTATTATTATTACTATCACGATGCCAGGTGCTATTTTTCCTATGCCTTATTCCGTTATCTTCTGCCCTGTCCCCCCATTTCTGTCTGTTTCTGTACAAGGGTAGGTTTGTCACAGAGCATTTTCTTTCCCTAGTGTCTGACTCTTAGTCATCAAGGTGACTGGTCCACGACCCGGCATTCGTTGCTGCTCGTTGAAGCAACCCATTTTGAGAAGGGGAGTTGGATATTGATGCCAAGTTGGGTCAAGGAGAGAGAATTTTCTCTCTTCTGCACTCAGAGAGCTAAGTGAAATATTCAGCCCTCAGAAGGAGAATCAGGCAAAGGGCAACATGCTTAATTTCATACCTTAGTGATTAAGAACAAGTCAGACAGGCTGGATTTGAACTCATTTCCATCATGTACTGACAACGGGATCTTAGGTGCTTTTGTAACCCGTTTGAGGCTCAGTCAACATCTGAAAGAGACGAATAACATTATCAGGACCTAGCGTATAGCCTCGTTGTAATAAGTGAGTAAATCCTTTTAAAACGTTCAGCACGTTGTTTGGCATATAAACACTTAATAAAATTTAGCTTCTTTGACTACTACCGCTGCTAATATTATTAAGTAGCTGAGCAGATCCGAGGCCCATTTTTTTCTTAGATTGCACATAATCATTTGGACAACCAGCTCACATTGATCAACCGTTGCTTATATATAAACCCCCATGAACCCAAAGGTGCTTTAACTCTCTCCCAGTCAGAGCCTGTTCTGGGGGCAGAAGCAACACCGGCACTACCCCCATCATCTTTGCCTTATTGTCACTACACTGGCCTGCCGTACTGAGCACTTTCTGTTTGCCAGGCACCAAATTTAGCCCTGCGTATGCACTATAGCATATAGTTCTCACACTCAGGTGGGAGACATTATCATCATCCCCAATTTTCAGATAAAGACGCCGAGGTGTTGGAAAGGTAAGAAACTTGACCCACAGCAAGAGATGGAGCCGGAGTATTCAAACCCTTCTCTCTGACCTCAAGAACCCTTAAATATTAGCATACTACTACATCCTGGTAAGAAAATCTGCTTCCAGCCACTCTGGTGAGAGTAGAAATGATTCTCAGTCCCCACATTCCTCTATTGCCCATGCCACCCTAGCCTCAGGACTAGGGGGGAAAGGAAGTGATCTCTGCAAAGAGCAGCCAAAGGGAACCTACTCCCTTCTGCCTTTTCATAATCAACTAGCCAATATTTTATTTCCTTCTTAAGAGTCCCCACATGTTCCTTTTTTTTTTTTTTTAATTTTTTTTTAAGATGTTGGGGGTAGCAGTTTATTAATTAATTAATTTATTTTTGCTGTGTTGGGTCTTCGTTTCTGTGCCAGGGCTTTCTCTAGTTGTGGCAAGCGGGGGCCACTCTTCATTGCGGTGCGTGGGCCTCTCACTATTGCGGCCTCTTGTTGCGGAGCACAGGCTCCAGACGCGCAGGCTAAGTAGTTGTGGCTCACGGGCCTAGTTGCTCCGTGGCATGTGGGATCCTCCCAGACCAGGGCTCGAACCCGTGTCCCCTGCATTAGCAGGCAGATTCTCAACCACTGCGCCACCAGGGAAGCCCCCCACATGTTCCTTTTGGTACTTAGCTTGGCCTTTTAGAATTCTGACATTCTGTACATGACTCATCCACTGTATTTCACGTTAATTTATTGAGGTCAAGTATAGGGTCTTACTCATCCTGAAGTCCAGTTATCCCCTGTCACATCTAACTCTGTTCGTTTCTTCTTGTAGGACATCTGCAGGTATTTATTTGAATTTTGTTGAATTGTTCTCATCAATAGTACATTAAAAGTTATACAGAAAGTGCTTTCTTATAAGGAAAACCATCTAAATAGATTTCTAGCTCTTTACTTTTTATAGCACTATTGTAGAGATTATAGATCTCCAGGTAATATTTTTTAGATTGAGTTCTTCATATCATCTTATTTTTACATATAATGATAAATCTGAATTTTCTCTATCAAACCTCCGAGACTTCACTGGCTTGTAACTTAGCTTGTTGATTATGCGTTGTTGACTTTTCCATTTACAATGATATTTGATCCTGGTAAGGATGGGGCTGGGTGGGAAGGTACATCTTAGGGCCATAAATTGGTTTTGTAGAGAACTAACATAAAGATCTAAAGTCTCATCATATTTCTGCAGAACTCATGAATCATTTTATTATAATTCCATTCATTCAGGGAGTATAAAACCATTTTCAAATTGTTATTCCTAATGTGTTCATCTTCTCTTCCTTAGTCGTAGTGAGAAGAGAGCAGGCTGAATGGAAGAAAGTCATTATGACCACTGGGGCCACTAGGGTAGGCATCAGTCCCAGAGTTTTGTTTTCATCTCTCCGCTATTAATATTGGCTAATGTCTTGAGTGCTTACTTGGTGCAAATTACTTAGCCGACCATGGCAAATGGATTGTGTCATTTCATCCCCTGATAGTCATACAATTAATGTATGTATTATTATGATATCCCATAATGCATACATGGAACAGAGCCTCAGAAGTAGTTATTTGCTTACCAAAATATGGTAGATGTGGAATTTGGACTCAGGTCTGATAGACTCCTAAGTCACTCCTAGTGATTTTTACCACTAAATTAAAGTTGTATACCTCTGGAGAGTAGATAGTTTCTAAAATTTCCTCAGCTCTAACGTTTTATAATTAAATTTTTGTCTGATGGCAAGCTTAACAGTTAAGATGGGTAGGAAGGAATGCCAGCCTGTTGAATGGAATTTCCCTGAAATAAGCCTGTTTTATGACACCAGTTCACTCATTCATTCACTCAGCATGTATTGAATGTTTGCTCTGTGCAAAGGCATTTTAGGCATCACAGTGGAGTGAGCGCCCCTTCCATAGACTCTCCTGCAGCACTCAGAGAAGTCTTGGACTGGTTTGCCTGTTATGGAATGGGGCTTGGTGATAGAAGCCTGGTTTGTCCTCCACTGATAAAACTAAGACATACTCATATGAGTTTATAGGCATCTTGAAGCCGTGGGATAGTAACACACATGAATCTTACCATTTTTGCCTGGGATTAATGATATAAAGGCTTTGGATTTGGCTATGGAAAATGGGTGCAATTATGGGTGTGTTGGTTCTACATATATATGGACATCACGTGTCATCAGCCTGCAGCTACCTGCCATTCCTCACTACTCCTTCTTTTCACAAACCAAACAAGTACCTTCTTACCTCTCCTGTGGATAAGCTCTTGACAGTGGCACTAGGGCCTCCCTCAATAAGTACATCATTGGCTAAACCAGTGGTTTCTCAGATATGCTCATTGAACAACCCTTAAGGTGGATTGACATTCCACTGCCTAGAATAGAATATGGTGTTCTTTAGAAATCGGGGGGAAAAAATAGGCCACCAGATGTACTTTCTTTAATTTAAATTGTTTTTATATATATATATATATATATATATATATATGAACCATTGTTATATATGTGTATGTATACTTGTTCATATGTATGAATGATTTAAAATTGAGATATATATATACACACATATATATATATATATATGTATATTTAAATTTTGGCTTCTGTTAGCAAGTAGTAAATTAAATTATTAGCAGATCCATACTGCAGGGAAATAACCAATCAGATTTCATTCAATAGCTTGCTTTTTTGTAGATTTATGGTTGTGATTTTATATCTGCAGGTATGTTTGCTGAAGAAAATATTTCTACCACTTTACACAAAATTAAATTCATTTAATACCAATGCGGCATGTCTCAAATGTCTCAATACAGTTTTAATCTTTAATCGCATCAGAAGTATGGAATTAGAAACATACTCCAAAATCATTTGAAGATATAATTACTTTCATTTCCCTTATACTTTTGAGACTTTTGAAAAATAAGTATTTAGTTGTACTTATCTGTTTCTGTCTCTCTAAGGATAGCAAACACTGAAACACAATTCTTTTTAAAAGTCAATATTAAAAATATATTGTCCAAGATGATCAAAACTAAGGAAGTGGCAAAGAAATTCAAAAATTTAAACTTTCAAAGGGTGCTTTTTTTGTGAATGTGTAGTACTTGTTCTTCTGAAGGAAGTAATCTTTTTAAAAATTTAATTAACTTATTTTTTATTGAAGTATACTTGGTTTACAGCGTTGTGTTAATTACTGCTGTACAGCAAAGTGACTCTGTTATACATATGTATATACATTCTTTTTCGTATTCTTTTCCATTATGGTTTATCACAGGATATTGAATGTAGTTCCCTGTGCTATATAGTAGGACCTTGTTGTTTAGCCAATCTATATATACCAGTTTGCATCTGCTAATCCCAAACTCCCAGTTCATCCCTCTCCCACCTGCTTCCCCCTTGGCAGCCACCAGTCTATTCTCTATGTCTCTGATTCTGTTTCTGTTTCATAGATAGGTTCATTTGTGTCATATTTTAGATTCCACATATAAGTGGTATCATGGTATTTGTCTTTCTCTTTCTGACTTACTTTGCTTAGTATGATAATCTCTAGTTGCATCCATGTTGCTGCTGCAAATGGCATTATTTCATTCTTTTTTTATGGCTGAGTAGTATTTCATTGTATATAGGTACCACCTCGTCTTTATCCATTCATCTGTTGATGGACATTTAGGTTGTTTCCATGTCTTGGCTATTGTGAATATTGCTGCTGTGAAGATCAGGGTGAATGTGTCTTTTTGAATTATAGTTTGGTCTGGATATACGCCCAGGAGTGGGATTGCTGGATCATATGGTAGGTCTATTTTTAGTTTTCTGAGGAACCTCCATACTGTTTTCCACAGTGGCTGCACCAACTTACATTCCCACCAACAGTGTTGTAGGAGGGTTCCCTTTTCTCCACACCCTCTCCAGCATATGTTATTTGTAGACTTTTTAATGATGGCCATTCTGACTGGTGTGAGGTGGTACCTCATGGTAGTTTTGATCTGCATTTCTTTAATAATTGGCAGTGTTGAGCATCTTTTCATGTGCCTATTGGCCATCTGTATTTCTTCTTTGGAGAAATGTCTCTTTAAGTCTTCTGCCTATTTTTTTGATTGGGTTGTTTGCTTTTATTGTCATCAAGTTGTATGAGCTGTTTGTATATTTTGGAAATTAAGCCCTTGCTGGTCGCATCATTTGCAAATATTTTCTCCCATTCTGTAGGTTGTCTTTTCATTTTGTTTATGGTTTCTTTTGCTGTGCAAAAGCTTGTAAGTTTGATTCGGTCCCCTTTGTTTATTTTCATTTTTATTTCTATTGTCTTGAGAGACTGACCTAAGAAAACATTGGTATGATTTATGTCAGAGAATATTTTGCCTGTGTTCTCTTCTAGAAGTTTTATGGTGTCATGTCTTATGTTTAAGTCTTTAAGACATTTTGAGTTTATTTTTGTGTATGGTGAAAGGATGTGTTCTAACTTCACTGGTTTATATAAGGCTGTCCAACTTTACCAACACCACTTGCGGAAGAGCCTGTCTCTTTCCCATTATATATTCTTGCCTCCTTTGTCAAAGATTAATTGTCAAAGATTAACTGAGGTGTGTGGGTTTATTTCTGGGCTCTGTATTCTGTTCCATTGATCCATATGTCTGTTTTTGTGCCAATACCATGCTGTTTTGATTATGTGACTTTGGAGTACTGTCTGAGTCTGGGGTGGCTATGCCTCCAACGTTGTTCTTTTTCTTCAGGATTGCTTTGGCAATTCTGGGTCTTTTATGGTTCTGTATGAATTTTAGGATTATTTGTTCTAATTGCGTGAAAAATGTCATGGATAATTTGATAGGGATCGCATTAAATCTGTAGATTGCTTTGGGTAGTATGAGCATTTTAACAATATTAATTCCTCCAACCCAAGAACATGAGATGTCTTTCCATTTCTTTGAATCATCTTCACTTTCCTTTATTAATGTCTTACAGTTCTCAGCGTATAAGTCTTTTGCCTTCTTGGTGAGGTTTATTCCTAAGTATTTTATTTTTGGGGTTGTGATTTTAAAAGGCATTGTTTTTTTACATTCCCTTTCCGATATTTCATTGTTGGTATAAAGAAATGCAACCAATTTCTGTATGTTAATCTTGTATTCTGCTACCTTGCTGAATTCGTTTATCAGTTGTAGTAGTTTTCATGTAGAGTCTTTAGGGTTTTCTATATATAGTATCATATCATCTGCATCTAATGACAATTTTACCTCTTCCTGAAGGAATTAATCTTGAAGTTCTACTAAGACTTTTGGGATACCTGTTTTAATGAGCCACTACTTCCTGCCTGAGATTGCACTATGCACCAGAGATTTTAGAATTAGCATAATAAAACTAATAATGCAAACAACAGCAACAAATCTTCACAAACCTTCCTTGTAAGGAAGTAAAGTCCACTGGAAAAACAGACAAGTGAAACACACATTCAAAATGGCAGTGATTCTCAAACATTTATGTGCTGAAAAATCATGACAAGCATGATAACCAGGGCAATTACTAGACCCCTTCTCCAGCTGGTCAGGTGTAAGGTCCTGTAACACTATTTTTGGTGAATGCCTCCAGGAGAGTCTGAGACAGATGTTCTCAGTTGTCGTCAACCTTTAGTGTGCATCAGATTTGCCTGAGAATATTGTTAAAACACAGATTGCTGGGCTCCAGTGCCAGAGTTCTAACCAGTTCCCAGGTGTGGCTGATATTGCTGGCCCAGGGACCACATTTTGAGAACCACCTTTCAAAACTCTGCAGTATGCGGTTGTGTGTGTTGTGAATGAGACGGGCCCAGAGAACCAAAGGAGGGCAAAGGGACTCTGCCCTAAATTAGTCAAAGGTAACAATAGCAGCTAGAATTGATTGACCCAAGAAAAAATTACAAGAACTTTACCTGCATTTGCTCATTTAATCCTTTCAGTAAGGTACATAGGTGCTACTTAGTGTTCCTCTTTTACAGGGGTGTCCAGAGAAGGTAACTACTTTGCCCACGTCCTAAACTGGTAAGTAACAGATTAAGAATTCAGGTCTAGGAAGTCTGATTCCAGAGCCCACACCTCTACCCTTTCTGCATGTAGAGAGGAGTAAAGGGTTGTCAGTGAAGCCTTCCTGGGGGCCCTGGCCTCTGAGTGTAGATAGAAGGAGGAGTGGACATAAAGATCATTATTTGTGTGTGGTGGGGGTAGGGGAGGAAGTACGAGGGCTTCCAGAAGAGCCCGCCCTCCCCATACATCTGCTATAAGCAAGTCTGATGATCAGGAGTCCGGAACATGAGTATGGCTATGGGATACTGAGAAGGGTTCTAGAACCCTGAGGTTAGAGTTCTGGATCAGTTAGTAGGTAACAGAAAGTGAATGAGTGATTTACCTTACTTTCCACGGGTAGCAGGAAGTTTGGAGATAGTCCCTCTAGCGTTAGTCCAGCTGCTGAAGGGCATCACCAGGGGACTGGGTTGCTTCGCTCTTCCAGCTTCCACATCTCTAGCACGTCCACATAGCTTCAAAGTGACCCCAGAATCTCCAATAGTGTTCCAACAATTTGAGCAGGAAGAAAGAAAAGGAAAAAAAAAAGAAATTAAGTAAGAAAAAAAAGGCAGTGTCTAACTCAGAGAGCAAATTTTTTACCACAGATGGTCAGCAGACTTGCACTTAGATCTCATCAGCTCGGATTTTAAACTGGCCACCTTAGCCTTAAGGATAATGGGGTCTCCTAAACCAGGGCTCTGATAGTAAGGAATAAGGAGAGAGTGGTACTGATTAGCAGTGCCTGCTGTTCCAAACAAATATTACCCCCGAACTATTTTTTTATCCTATATTTTACTTTAAAGAATGGAGGGGAAACATTATGTATCTGTAAATAGCCTTTTAGAAAGGGTACAATTATATAGTTATACAACCCCCTGGAGGGCTCCTTTCTTCTAAAATCTCTTTAAAAACTGTTCAAGGTTAAGGACATTTTTATCTTAATTTAGTAACTCGCAGTCGATTATCTTGGAATGACATCCTCTCTCTGCAGATGTTCTGTCAGGCTTTAGAAAATTCTAGAAGTGGACAGAGAAGTGTTATGGTACATGTATTTGCAATATGCACGTCTTTGAAATGAAATCCATTTAGGGACCAAAAGGCATTTCATGTCTTTGCTATACATTTTCACATATTTGCCTTTCCAGAATTCCTTTGAGCAAATCTGTTAGATGTAACCCATCCGTTTCTCCCATCTGAATTCTTTATTACTAAACATTCTTCAGTATGCTCTCACTCCCCTCTGTCAAAGGCGTTTCTCTGGGTCCTCACCCTTCTCATCTCATATGTGAATGCGTATCTTAAACTGAAGCAACAGTCTGCTATGACTTCTCCATAACTTGAAGAACCCGTCTTTGTGGGAAAAAAAGTAGACTTACTAACTTAAAAGGTAAAATGCGCGCAATGTTTCTGAGAATTAAAAACTAAGATAAAAACATAAGCAATGGAAAAAACTTCCAGTGGATCCTTTTCAAAGACTTTATTTTACAGAGAAGGCAACTGAGGTTTAAAGAAAAAATGCGTTAGTTAAACACTAAATAATAAACCTTAAACCTCAGTGGAGCAACACATGGGACAGTTCATTTCTCACTCACTCAGGAGTGTAGTATGGACTTTGGTGGTCTGAAGGTCAGTTTTCTGCTCAGTTATTCAGGGACCCACCACCTTCATCAAGTGGCTCTACGTTTGTCCTAAAAAGGAAAGGAGAGAGGAAGCTGCAAGCTACAATTATCAACTCGTTCTCCTTCAGACATAAACTCTTCAGGTCACCTCTGGTCACGTTCTTTGGGATAGAACCATACCCAGATGCAAGCGGAGATGGAGAATGTTGTTCCTATCTTGGTCCTAGTGATGCCTCTACAGGCTGGAGGAGCTAATTAAAGTGTAGTCAACAGCTCGTTGTTTCTGCCACAATGAGTGATTAGCCTAAGACTGTGGATTAATTATGTGTGTGTGTCACATATACATATAATACACACAAACATATATATGTGTGTGTATATATACATTTTTTAGCATGAGTTGACACATGGGGCTTCTGCCGTACCAAAAGAGTACAAACTGCCTCTTGTTGCTTTTTCTTAATTGAAGTTGACTACTACTATCTATTTCCCTTCATTTTGCTATCTCCCCCTCGCCTTTCAGTATTATATGAAAATTCTGAAAGAAAGAATTTCAAAGTTTCCAGTGCTTTTAAAGGTAATAGAATACTCAGACCTTAACAATTTTCCTGTGTGAAGCTTTTTCAGACTAAAATAGTTAACTTATGAAAAGTAAATTTAGATTGATACAAAAGAGAAAATAAGCTGATTTTTTTTTTTTTTTTACACAAATACCCTGAGCCAGGGTGGAAAATAAATGGAAAAGTGGAGGAATTTAGATCCTTTTGTTGTAAATTTAAATATTTTTAATTGTAAAAATAATACAGGCTCATTGCAGAAACTCCAAAATTGAAAGGATTTAAAGAAAAAAGGAAAAATAACTCAAAATCCCATTTCTGATAAATCATCTCTGTAACATTTTTGAGGGTATCTTTGGAAACTTTTTTGTGATGGGGTGCATATAAATACAATGCAAGTATAAAATACCTTTAATTATTATATCAAACTAGAAAACAGTTCTATAACATTTTTATTTAGTAATATAAGTATGATTACTCATCACCTAATAAAAATCTGCAGCATCATTTTTAATGGTTGAACAGCATTCTATTATTTATTTAACCAGTCCCTACTGTTCAACATTTAGATTATTCCTGTTTTGCTTTGCTAAACAATGAGACAAGCATCCTTGTTCATATGTCTTTGAGCATTTGTTTATTTCCTTAGAATGGACTTCTAGAACTTGAATGGCTGGTTGTCAGTTCTGGTACATACTGACATATTGTCTTCCAGAAAGGTTACCATGCTTTTTATTTCTACCAAGAATTTAACATCCAGTGTGGTTTCTTACACACACTCATCAGTACCAGTATTATCAATATCAATACCAGTATTATCAAGTTTTTTAAAACTTTGTCATTCTAGTCAGTAAAATATGGCACCTGAATTATTTTATTTGTATTTCTTTGATTAATAATAGCAAGGTTGAACATATTTTCATATCTTTATTGGCTGTTAATACTTTTCAGTTTGTGACTTTATGACATCCATTTTTCATCGATGTATAACAACCTTTTATATATCAATGTGTTTATTTTGTTTGTTGTAAATGCAATTTTTTTCTCTTCATTTATTAATTTTTATTTTGTGTGTGTTGAACTTCTTTAATACTGTCAAGTCTATTCAAAAACCCTTTAATGAACACAACAAATGTGGAAAATCAGTCATTCTCCTGCATTTTGTAATCAATTTATTTCCTTTTGGGCAGTACAGAAATGTAAGTTCTTATTTCATCTTATGGTTGGAAAGAATCTATTCCCTCGGAAAGGGATTATAGTCTCCATGATGCAGTAATGGGAGATTTTATAGGGTAGGCAGGGTCTACAGAAGAAAAAACCCTAAATCACACTCCATTGGTGGTTGCCTTATTTATAAAAATGGCATTTGAGGTTGTGTGACTGCCATCAGGTAAGCAAAATTAATTTTTAGCATGAAGTACTCCTATCAGCAAGAACAGCCTAGGATAGGCTAGCAGTAAGAAGTGAGGGGTTATGGGATTGGGGCATAGCCTCTGTTTCCTCCAATGCAGCTGGAAATTTAAACTCTGGGGCTCCTGCTTGATCCAATCAGCCCAGGTAGTATGTGTTGCCAGGTAGGGTGAATAGACTCAGAAGTACAAGAGCTCATCCTTGGTCCCCTCTGGAAATGAGCAGAGAATACTGTGTCAAGCAGAGGTGATCAGTCCATGGTCTGGAGACTTGGATCTCCTCACATAGTCCTTAAAGTCAGGGTGAGACAAAATGCCAATACAAATTATATTGATGACAGTATCAATGAGGTGACATTGAGTCCTTTGACCCAACGTGTGTCTGCAGTGTGCCATCCATTAGTAAATGGGCAAAGCCATTTGACAGATCTATCTGATACAATGAATGAATCTGACACTCATATTTTGAAAAACTGAAACTGTATCCATTTGTCAAGAACAGTGGCTACTTGTTCTGCTTTATTCCCCCTGGTAGAACTAGGTAACATTGCAGGCAGTAAGACGTTCCGGCATTTCACCCTGGAGTAGCCCCAAAACTGAAGAAGCTGTCTTATCGGTAGTTAGCTCCTTGTCACCAAGAATGTTAAAGTAGATTTGTATGATTAGCAAATTAAAGAGACTGCAGTGCCTACCACTACTGTATTCACTAAGGCACCCAAGTTATTCTAAAGAAATCCTAATAATACATTAGGACCGTTTTGAATATTTTTATTTGATTAGCCGTAATCTTCTAGTTATAACATCCATCACCATTTTGACCACTGAAACTTGGCCTTCTTTTCTTACAGCCTAGCCCTGTGGTCTTGGGCTAATCACTAACCTGCTTAGATACAATTTTCTTCTCTATGAAATAGAAACAATATTATGTACTTTGAAGGACTGCAGGAAGATGAGCTGTAATGTTTATCAAGTGCCTAGTAAGTAGCCTGGCCCATAATAAATACTTGGCTAATTGTAGATGTTAGTTTCATTTTTAGTTTTATTTCCAAACATTGCTCTTTACTTTTGGAACTCTAAAATTTGTTTTGAGAGTGGAGGACTTGTTGTTTGGATTCCTCCAACACTCTCTGTATATTCTGTACTTCTATCCCTACATCATTTATATTAATGGAATAAATGATCTTTGGTCTGGTGATTCCAAGGTGACGAGGAGCTAAGTGGAGGTTCAGTATACACCTGGAAGTATGGATTTTCATGCCCAGTGCAAATGTGGGAAAGGCATTATTCCCACATTATAAAGGGGGTAAAGACCTCCAACTTGAGGAGACTCTGGGTTGAGAGATGAGAGATTTACAGGTACTGTGTTTATCCTACAGGGTACCACAGGGGCTTTTATGTTCTGTAGCAAGAATTTGCACGGTATACCCTTGTAGTTAGATGTAAAGCATACCACATAACTAATATCTAGTAAGCATTAGAGTTAGAATAAATACCATTTATTTAACGTTTCCTTTGTGTTAAGCATTTTACAGTTACAACATATGGATGGATACTATATTGTAATGGTTAAGAGTGTAGTTTTTTGAGCTGGATAATCCTGGATTGGAGTCTCATCTTTATTACCTCTTTTTTTTCTGTTTTATTGAGGTATAATTGACAAAATTGTAAGATAGTCAAAGAGTATATCATGATGATTTGATATACATATCTGTTGTAAAAGGATCCTTCCCATCACGTTAATTAATACATCTAACAGCTCATGACACCTTTTTCCTTTTTTTCTTTTTTTGGTGAGAACATTTAAGTTCTATTCTGTCAGAAAATGTTAGTTATACAATACAGTATTATTGACTGTAGTAACTATGTTATACAGTAGATCCTCAGACCTTATTCATCCTGCGGCTGAAAGTTTGTACCCTTTTCCCAGTCTTCCCCCCTTTTCCCCACCCACACCCCAGCCCCTGGCAACCAGTTTTCTACTCTGTTTCTATGAGTGTGGCTTTTCTTCTTTTTAGATTCCCTATATAAATGATATCATTCGTATTTATCCTGTCTGGCTTATTTCATCAGCATAATGCACTCCTGTTTCATCTATATTGTCACAAATGAAAGGATCTCCTTCATTTTTTTTAAGGCTGAATAATATTCCATTACCTCTTAAATGAGTGACTTTTGGTACATTGTTTACACTTTCTAAGCCTCAGGGTTTCTTTTCTTGTGTTAAAAAAATATATATATATATATATATATATATACACACACAGGTTATTTTCTGATATGTGGAATGTTTGTTGAATCAACAAATAATTAGTTGAGATCATAAATGTGACACTTAGCACTGTATTAACATTTATTAATACTCTCCCTGTTAATTTCTACAATAAATTGTATAATAAGTAACAATAATAATAGTACTACTAGTAGTTTTAGAAAATGCATAGGATGTGCCAGGCATCATATACTGTACTACCCTCCTTCATGTGTACCACAGGTTACATGTGGATATCATCTTCCACGTTGTTTCCTTTAAAGAAAATTGAAGCTCAGCAAGATTGAGTAGCTTGCTCCAGATGTGAACTCAGGTCTGAATCACTCCACATATAGGTTCTTAATGACTCCATGTCTTTAATTCCACATCTGCATTTGTTTGTTGTTGTTGTTTTTAACTTTCCAAGCATCTGATCTGAAATTCCTTTCTCTTTGGGGAATTTTCCACTTTGTGGGTCTTGGTGTGAAACAGAGCCTTCCTCTCGTTATACAAGCTGAACATGTCAGATACACTGTTTACTCACATGCTCAGTCTCCCTTACAGATGGAAAACAGTCGGGCGACCTCAGGTTGGCCAACTGCACCCCTCTCTTGGATTTTGAATTACAAATAAATGATGTAAAGAAGCAAGGCCAGCAGTGCTGGGTCAACCTCCTGTTTCCTGTTCCTGCTTGGTAGCAAGGCCAGCTAGGACTTATAACATCACTTTGGCCTGATCCTATAATTGCAATAGCATAGCCTTGGCTTTCGGTTGTTTAGTCTGCTTCTAGTTACTGAGACCTAACCATAAACTTCCAAAAGTTTCCTTTTCTGCTCAAATTAGCCGTATCTGGTTCCTGATGATTACAAATAAGACCTTTCCTGATATACAATGGTGACCTACTTATCCAGGCAGATGTAACATCGTCCTGGCAGGGACAGAGGGCAGGCAAGTTCCTTGAACAGCTGAACAAGAAGAAAAAGACCTAAGAAGCAAGAATTGAAGCCAGTTCTGCTTGTGTTATAATTCTACCCGCAGCTGCCTCTGTTTCACAGACCACATGCTAAGGACCATGTCCCTTCCCCTGTAACAGACGAGCAAAGTAGACCCAGGCCTTCCAACCCAGAGACCAGCTGAGCTGTACCGTGGACAATCTAGGATGTGAAAGACTTCACTCAATGTCTTTGTCACTTGACACATTGTTCCTCTCTTTGGGAAGTAGCTTCTTTGTGTGACAAGAATATGCTAAACCAACACTTAAGTGGACAGAGGTGAAAGATGCCAAAATTAACTACAGAAAAAAAGGCGTAAAGACTTGTATTTTCTGTTACTTGAAGGTGTTAAGACCCCACATAGAATATGAGTCCTTTAAAGGAAAGTTGTGAATGGCCCAGGGAATGTTGAATTTCCATGTGGCAATATGTTCTTGATCAGTCATGATGATGATGATGGTAGCATCAGTAGCATTTATCAGTGTTTCCTGGGTGAGAGGCACTTTATCCTAATGACCTTTTATCCCCATGACGACCCTGTGAAGTAGGAAATACTGTTTCAGCATCTTCAGGGTTTTTCTTTTTCTTTTTTTTTTCATCAGGAATTTACCCTAGATCACAGTTGGGTGGTAGAACGACCAGAACTGGACACTAGCCTTTCCTGAATTCCCAGCGTGTGATCTTAGCAGTTGTATTGCCTGATGCAGAGCCATGTAAATGTTGCCAAAGCAATGAAACGTGTACCTGTTTCTAACAGATTCTAACTCAGAAGCTCTGGGGTTAAGTGCAGAGCAGTTGAGTGTGATTGTCTTTACAGACAGTAGATAACTTAAGAGAAGTTGTTTAAAGTATATTTGCATATTGCACTACACTGTCATATCTGTGATTGGTTAGCTATTGAGTAACTAACACAAATCCCAATCCCATCTCTAATCTCATTCATCTCTTGTATGATATTTGACCTAATTGAGGCAGTTTTTTTTTTGTTCTTTCCCACAAACACACATCGAACATCCAAAACATGCTTACCATTTGTGAGCATATTCTCTTAGTTATTTAGGAGTTGAGTAAGAGTGAGAGAGAAGGGCTTCCCTGGTGGCGCAGTGGTTGAGTGTTCTGCCTGCCGATGCAGGGGACGCGGGTTCGTGCCCCGGTCCGGGAAGATCCCACATGCCGCGGAGCGGCTGGGCCCGTGAGCCATGGCCACTGAGCTTGCGCGTCCGGAGCCTGTGCTCCGCAACGGGAGAGGCCACAACAGTGAGAGGCCCGCGGACCGCAAAAAAAAAAAAAAGAGTGAGAGAGAAAAAGACACATAAATATGAAATACGGTCATCATTTTTTTAATATCCTTTATGTTGTTAATCCCTCTTAGCATTTACTGCCATTCACTCATTTGTATTATTTGGGGTATAGCAGTTTATTCACACAGCATTTTTACATATGGCTTATCATTTGTATTCTATTTTAATAACACTAATAATTATAGACTATTGACAAACTCATCAGACCCTACATATTCATTTCAAAATCATGAAAATAAGGTGGAAAATGAGGTGTAAAGTGGAAAATCTATGTGTATGTTTTCATTGGTGGAATGAGGAGCTACCTGAATACCACTCCTTTAGCTTTTCCTTCAAATGGTGCACTTTTTCCTCCATGCATAGGAGTCCCTTCCATTAGGTAAACAGTAGTCTTGAGGGCAAACCTCAGTTATGGTAAAATCAAACATATTTTTCTTCAGTAGTGAAAAAAAAATTCTTCATGAGAAGTTCAACCACCGTGAGTTCCATGGTGAAAAACTTTCCACTTATAGATGCAACTTCCCCCAGAATTCTGAGAAATGTCGGTAGTAGAGAGGGGTGTTGCATACACCTGTTTCATTTCCCTCTGACTTTTCCTTCTCCTTTCTCTATTGACATTAAAATCTATAGTGAAAGCACATAGTAAGCAGTCTAGGACAATTGATATGACATTTGATCTAAATCTCCAAAGCCTATTTTAGATGGGGATGCTATGAGAGTCACAGGAGGGGAAAAAATCTAGAATTATTCTTACGTGATCAAATGTACTAAAATAACAAGAGCAAATCTTATTTCTAGCTAATAAAATCACATTCCTTATACGATGTCATATTATGGCAGAAAAGAAATATATGCGTCTATTTTCTTCTATATTAAAACTGCTAAGGAGTGGGGACCAATGAACTAAATCAATTGTTTTGGGTTCAAGTTGTAGTTTTTAGTAGCCATCCTTCTTAGCAAGTTTTCAGAAGCAAATGTAGTTCGTGTACTATCACCACTAAATGTGCAATTGTGTAGATTTGTGGAAAAAAGTATTATCAAATATATATACTTCAAAATGATTTGTGTAAATTTATCTATTCATATTATTATTCTCCCCAAGTAAATCAAAATCTACTATATACTGTGTTTTTCTTCTATAGCTTAAAAGGGGAATGTATGTTGAAACTTATTCAAATATTTATTAGGTGTCTACTAAGTGCCAGGCACTCTACTAGGCAGTAGAGATGTTGTATTAGAGGTGGAGAATGTCCTTGACCTCCAGAACTGATACTCTTGTAAGAGAAATACTGGGTCAAACTAAGTCAACAGTTTCTTTGCTACAGAGCTTTTTACGAGTCTTGTGAATTATGAGTCTCTGATAAGGAGATGTAGTGGACAACAGATCCCAAATTTATTTGAAATCTTTTCCTTCATGGACTGTCTCATAGGATTTATGATCCACTGAACACACCTTGAGAGACACTAGTATTCTGCAGTGGTTAGTTAATTGTTTTCTATTAAACAACTATATACTGAATCCATGATATTATTATCTGGATTTTTTGGAGGATACAATGATGTACATGGCCACTGTGATGATAAGGGGGTCCAGTTTAGTTAAGAAGAGAAACCACAGGAGTTATAACTTAATGTAACAAAGAAATACACACACATATACATATATTTATATGTAAATTACTATTTATATAGTATACAATGTCTTCTGAAGAAGATAGAGTTGTTTGTAACTTGGGATCTCACAGGAGGTTTCACAGAGAAGGTAGACCCTGAGCTGGGCAGAATTTCAGTAAGTTAATTTGGTTCTGACCGTACGATAAAATCGGGTATTTGCACTGGTCAATCTGACCTTGATGGAACAGCATTCCATTTGCAGGGAATAGTGTGATCAAACATGCAGTGGTGGAGATTGCCAGCTTGTAATATTCCAGTACCTGGAAAGTGTTGGAACATCTGCTTTCTCCACGGTCTAGAAAAGTGAATCTCGAGTGAAATGCAAGTATAATGGAGGCCAGTGCTCTTTGCTTTGTACACTGCTTTGATTCTACAACATGCAACAATGTAGTGATCTGTTTCAGATTGTCATTATTCGAGAGGGTTCTTAGTAACAGGAGTGGAAAAGGAAGACCTCTCTTCCTGTGTTTCTGCCCTATGCTCTTAAGCCAGAAAAGGTACCAACATCACTGACCTGACCTTGTCTCAGGTATCTATCAGGATCTACTAGAGTCACTCTAGTGAAAGGTAACTAGACGTCCAAAGGACTTAAAAGATACACTATAACCTTTGTATACTTTATATACCTGGTGAAACAAAAATGTCACCTGAGTGGTCCCCTTCCCTAGAAATACCAGTATGTTTTTCCAGTGCATGGCAGAACTTTGCAGGTAAAACTGGGATAAAGGTGAAGAACAGTCTTAAAATTCTAGTCCTTGAACAGCACCTAACACACAACAGGTTTTCAATAATCTTAGCAACAGTATTCACAAATAATGACCATCAGCGTAACTGCTCTTTTGTGCCAAAATACATTACCATATTACTTTTTTTTCCTTCAGCTTTACAACTTGGGTTCTATTATTGTTTCCATTTTACAGATTAGGAAAGTGAGGCTCAGAGATGCTAAGTCACTTGGGCAAGGTCACAGAGATAAACCTGCACCCTTACTGTTGGATCCTACAAAGCAGACCATAATTTAAGTCCTTCAAAATATACCTCAGAACATTTGAGTAAATTAATGAATAAATCCTCCTAGTCAGACTGACCAGATCATTATATTAGGTTCAGCTCTAAGTGGAGGAAAGTCATAATCATAGTTGGACAGTTAATACAGTAATTTACTTGCTTTGAATTTTCTAAATGATGTTTAGCTGGTAGTTTCATGATGATGACCATCGAATAAAAACAGGCATATTTTGGTGTTTGGAATAAGATCTCATATTGAGTAAAATACATATTGATTCCTAGACCTATATGATGTGAGTAACAGATGACATTGAGATGTCATCTAGAAGTACTCCTGTGCAGTTCATCATGTCAACCCAGCTAATAATTTTAGAATGTTCAGAGTGAATAATATATGCAGCCATAAAGCATATTTCTAATCAATGCAAATAATATTTTTCCTATGCTAAACCCAGAGTTAAGTTATAACACGCATCATAAGATTAATGGGCCATTTTTTCTTCATCACTTTGCTAAATGACTTAGTCTGGAAACCATTCAGAAGGTTGCGAATTGGAGCTGAGCACTAGTAGTGAGACTGTGCCTCTGATGATGAAACTATTTCCACCCCGACCCCTACCGCTCCCTTCTTGGGAAAGAAGGCAACATTTCTCCTAGAAAAAGTCACAGGTTCATAAGCTGCCTTGTATAATACGTTTGGAGGAATAGTGTGTCTTTTAAGCAGAGCCTATCTCGGCATATAAAATAATTTTTACCTACCGTTTAATGAAATTAACACTCACTTTGAGGCTAGGTCTTTTGCCATTTGACTCCTGGATCACGTCTATGGATATATTTTTTTCTTGAGACGAAGTGTGAACCCAATATAGTATCCATCATTCAGTCTATCTAGCTGATGTACATCATCTGAAGCACAAGCTCCCTGAGGCCAGGCACTTTATCTGCTCTATCAGTGTAGCCCTGATGCCTAGTGTCTAGCTTTTGGAGATTCTTAATAAACATTTGTACTGAGTAAGGTATGTATATGGTGAGCAAAAGTTGGCTTCCCATTTTACAGTCAAGAGTATCCCACTCATGTTCTGTGAACACTGGATAGCAGAATCTTACTATGTTATTTTTCTGTTCCCTTTGCAAGTTTCCTGAAAGGGCATTCCTGTCCTTAGAATGTCCATCTCCTCCCATCTTCCTGGAGAATAACTCTTCTTTCTTAAATACTTAGCCCCATTATTGACTCTTTAAGATTGAATTTATTACCTCCTTACAAACAGGAAAATGCAGTGCTTTTTTTTTCGACATTTATCACCAGAAAATTATTCTAACACCTGAAATTCTGGACCTAAAATGCCTGGACTAGTGGTTCTCAAAGTCTGGTAACCCAGACCAGCACATCAGCTGCACGTAGGAATTTTTAGAAGTGAAAGTCTTGGGCCCTGCTCCAGACCTACAGACTCGGACACTCTGGGGGTGGGGCCCACTACCTGTTTCAGCAAGGTCTCTTGGTGATGCTGATGCATACTCAAGTTTGAGACCCACTGCTTAGACCTAGAACTTAAGGTTTAGGCTTTGGACAGATCTGAGTCCTAAACACTACTGAGACACTGGAGTGACCATGAGCAAGTTACTTCTGGGAACCTCTTAGCATCTGTGTGCCTTGCTTAGCTAATAGTGATTTAAATTAATTAGAATAATGCACACGGTGTACTCAAGAGAGTAACCAAAGCATGCTTTATGTTCCATAAATTCTAGCTGTTTACCATTATCACCAATCAGAGCTTACTGACACATCCTGAAGACATTCTTCTAATAAGTGTAATAATGTGGTTTGTAAAATTAACAGCTTAGAAGAGCATATTACGAAGTTCATCAGACAGGGTCTCAGCAGGAAATCAGGGGTACATCAATAAGGATAAATTGAGCCCAATGTAGAGAGTCAAGAGATAGTGTAGTGCCCTGGGTTCAGTAAAAGTGTGGCTGCTTTATAGGAGATGAAAGAGAAAGGAAGGCTTGCTGGAGAGAGAGTCCTCCCCAAAGATGCTGTGACGCCCCACAGAGAAGCACTATATGTTAGCTGGGGGATGCAGCCAACTCCCAACAATTTGGCAAGAATTAATACCCTAACTTCACTCCCCTCCTTCGTTCCCTACAATGTTCTATTGGTACTCTTCATTGGTGAGCCAAACAGAAGCCAGAGCAAGGACACTTACTAAGATAGGCCATGCAAGCCATCCATATAGAGTTGGGTGGAGAAAGGATGTGGAAGGGCAAATAGGACATATTTCCCGCAGGTGGTGAGCGAGCTGTAAAATCACTCGCCCTTCTAACATCATTGCCATCGCAGGAGCACGGAGGAGCAAGTGGTTAGTTCTGACTTGGCAGATCCAGGAGACTGCAGGACAGAACTGGTATATGAGTTGGGCTTTAAAGGTAGATTTGAATTTTAATGGAGAGTATGGAGTAAGAAATGGTGAAGAACCAAGGGAAAGGGAGATTCATTGCAAATGGAGAAAAGAAAAGTGGCATAAAGACAAGAAAAGTCAAGACTTACGGAAGAGATAGCAAATACTCTGCGTGTGACTGGAGCAGAGAATGGGTAGACGAAGGCTGGAAGTTAAGATGAAGTCATCCTTGAATAACATTAAAGTTTCCTCCTTTAACCTCAATTTCACCTTCTACTCCCTTCACTAAC
The DNA here is from genome assembly GCF_937001465.1 of Orcinus orca. Taxonomy (NCBI): domain Eukaryota; kingdom Metazoa; phylum Chordata; class Mammalia; order Artiodactyla; family Delphinidae; genus Orcinus; species Orcinus orca. The sequence continues at coordinate 29,248,038 of NC_064569.1, read as the reverse complement.
ATTGGAAAATTAAAAGTGAATTTGACTGGGTTGGTGGCAATGGTAGTATGAAGCAAAGAGAGGAGAATAAGAGTAAAAAATTTAGTAGTACCTTGGTGAAGCTGGGTAAATGATGGGTGGTGGTGTCACGTCAAAGCATGGGCAAGTGATTGTGACAAATACAGGCTTATTTCTTGACTATATGACTTCAGTTAAGGTACTTAAGCCCTCTAGGCTGCAGTCTCCCAACCTGTAAAATGGGGATAAAACCTCGCTTCCTCCAAGGTTTCTGTGAGGATCTAATGAGAAATGGAAGTAAGAGTTGAGTCCAGTAATCAGTTTTTAATACATATCAACTAATGTGAGGATAAGGGTAAGAATACTTGCTATCATTTATTGAATACTTATTATGTGTCCAATATTGTGCTAGTCTATTTACATATCTTTTCTCACTTAGCTTTCTTTTATCTGCCTTTCTATAGGCAAGAGATAACTGATGGCTCAGTTATGAGGAAACGCAGTTGTGAGGAAAATGTCAGAGGGAAAATGTACCAGAAAGTTAATTCCTAATGGATCTGTCAGCCTTAAACAGAGCATGTCTGTGCTAAAATGTGTAAAATATCTGTGCTAAAACTACTCAATTGGACAAGTTTTGATAAAGTATTAACTTAATGAATAGGCATAAACAGCTTGGAGCTTTTTGGAGGGTATGTGGTAATATTAGTATTGGTGTGATGACTTTTCAAAGTTCTATGGTGTATAGAAGTCAAAAAGAAGACCCGGAAAGGGGGAAAAGTCTCTCTGAAAGTTATTGGGGAAGTCTGGCTAGGAAGACTCCAAAAGGGAGAATCAGTAAGAGGCCAGGTTATTCATAGGCCTTCTAAGAATGTGTCCATGAGAAATATTTACAATGATTGGATGCCGGAATAAAGGAGAACACTGGCTCCATAAATGGTAACTTATTTTATACAAACAGGCTAATGATAAAAATAATGAAAATCTGATGGATTTTTGAGAGTTTCATTGACCAAACTGAGACAAAAGTACATAACAGCTAGATGCTCATAGTTTTAATCAGTTCACTTTGGAGTCAAGCAAAGATAGCACCTGAAATGGTAAGGGACGTTTATGCAAGGTCACAAAGATTTTTGGTGGTGCATTTGGGATATAAACCCATTTCTGTAAGAATTCTTTCAGAAGTCAAATGTTTGCTTGTCAAAAATAGCATGAACTTACTTCCAGGAAAAGTTCCTAAGAAAAAATAATTTGAGTAATGAAGAACACTGATGTAACAGTTAATTTAAGAACCCAGAAATAGAGGTAAAGAGTAAAGCAATTATGGGTTAAGAGTCTGCATAGGCAGAAGGAGCGGAGCGGCTGCTGCTCAATGGCGGAAAAGCCGCCGGTGTTCTGACCGCTTCGTCCCCCTAGCAGTTGCGGGGGAGTTTCCTGCCGGCGCGGCTGGAGTCTCTGTTTCTCAGGGTTCGGTGGCTGGAAGATGCTCCAGAGAGACGAGGCTGCGGCAGAGGAGGTGGCGGCGACCGAATCGGCAACGGCGCTAGGGTGGAGAGAAGGCGGCAGCGGCGGCGGCGTGCGGGGCCCAACGGTGTAAACAGCCCCGGAGGCGGCGGAGGCGGTGGCCAAGACCCCGAGGGGGAAGCGGCGGCTGAGCCAGGGTCGCGCCTCCTTTGGAAGCCTGGGCTGAGTGCAGCAGAGGGGTTCTGCGGCGGGCGCGAGCGGACGCCCTAGACCTCGCCTCCCTCGCTCGCCCCAGGTAAGGCCGCTGGGCGCCCCGCCGCAGGGGGAACGGCTCGCGGGCACCGCCGAGGCCCCGGACCGTTTTCGGGGTGCCGCCGAGCTGCGGCCGGGACCTCTCCCCGCTTAATCCTCGCCTCTTTCCCTCGGCCGCGGAGCCCAGAGGAGCGGGACGCCGGGCCTGGCTCCTGGCTAGGCCCCTTCCCCAGCCGCCGCCTCCGCGCTCGGCCGAGGCTGGGAGAGGCTCGGGGCAGGGAATTTTAGTTTGCCCCAAAGCCTGGAAGTAAACTGCTTGTCCCTGTTCTCTGCGAGCATCTCTTTCACCTGAAAGCACTGGGGCTACTCCAGGCGGTAACTCGTCCCTTCCTGGTGCATGCCCGTTTGAAAACACTACCTTTTCCCATCTGTTTCCTCATTAGCTTCTGCCTTCCTCTGCGCTCCATTTCACTTCTTCGTTAAATCTTCTTTCTCGCCCTTCTGTCTACGCGTCTCACCACCTCCTTCCTCCTTAGCGACTTTATTTAAATCGTTTCTCTTTTTCTTCTCAGGAGACTCCGGTCTTCTCTCCCCTGTCTTCCCCAGCAGTCCTTTTCGGATGTCATTCTTTTTAGTGAAGTTCTTAAATCAAACTGCTATCGTCAGTATCCCAAAGCTACCAGAGGCCCATTAAGAATAGACTCACCAGCTTTAAGTGGCAGATCAGTTTCTGATTTCACCGAGCCTAACATCCTTTTTAAAAAAATTGTATTACTAAATGTAGAGTGTGGAAATAGCCCTGAAGTTATTTTTAAAATGAAGGGCTCAATGAGTGTTGGAAATAGTTATTTCATTTTTTCAAGTTGCATGACCTCTAATGTCAGATTGAGCAGATCTAGAACATTTTTGCCCATCTTGTCTGGCAGAATGCTTCTTAAGCGTTTTGGTAGCGGCTCACATTCATCACTATTCAAGTTGGCTTAAAAACAGTTTGAAAACTTTAGAAAAAAGACATTATGAGAACAACTAGGAAGCTGTTTTGATGAAGTCACTGTTACATACCTTTTAAAATAGGCTTCACATGTTTAATGTATCAAAATAAAGTTGGCGGGGGTCTTGTAAAAAGGATTATTTAGGAATTTGAGTAGTCTTAAGAGTTATGTAGCTATTTTGGGAAAAACATTCTTTTTCTGTTAACAAACGTTTACAACTCCTGTGATGTGAGAATTACCGAGGTTTACTGTGGGATTAACACAGGAACTCATTTTATTTGAGCTACCACATGGATGTAGAAGTGGTAAATTGCTCAGGTTAGCATAAATCAGTATGTAGAAGAAAAAAAAAAAGCAGAGTCTGCATAAATTCCCCTGGAAGAGGGATATGGTCAGAGATGGCAATTTGCAAACAGTGAATCACCAAAAGTAAAAGTAAATTACAAGCTGTTTTGGGGGTCTTCAAGAGAGATTTTATAGATTGAACAACAACAGCAGCAAGGATAAAATATAACGCTGTCATGTAGACTGCAGCCAGAAAAGAAAGCATCGCAGAAAAGCCACATCATCCTGAATTAATATTTCCGTGCATTTGAACAGATTGGAGAGCAGTAAAGTTGCTTTAAGAGCGAGTGATTTAAGTCAGCCAGCTTGTGAATAATACAAGATATTTTTGCATTTACATTAACTTATGTCCATAAATAACGAACTTTAACAATGAACAAAATCCATAATCCTGATAATGCTAAGAAAACTGGAAAGATACCTTTACCTTGAAAAGACAGGATAAAGAAGACAGCATAGAAATTTAGGGAGATTGCAGTTTTGGAAAAATTATATTAACATTTATTAGCTGCTACAGCTTTGAAATGTGATGATTTAAAGAAAGAAGTAGACTGTTGATTTCTAAAAGGTAATGTGTTGGCTGAAAGAGAAGAGAATCTTGTTGAGACCTAAAGTGTTCTTTTAAGGATATATTTCAATGTCATTTCAAAAAATAAACGCATTTCCCATAACAAAACAGTGAGGTTAATGGAATAATGCAGGTGAAAGCTTTTTGGCCCAAAGGAGTTCCATCCTTTGGAACAAAGTTTTATTGTTGAACACACCATGACCCGGGCCTGTGAGTGCCAGCACAGTGGCTGTTTTTACAAGATCTGGTACAATATTCACAGTAGTTCTGGCCTTAGCGCTAGGCAAGGATCATTCTTTTTGTATCTTCCTGATTGCTTCCTCTACAGAAATGGGATAATCCCTCCTCTTCTAAACTGGAAAGTAGTTTCTTCCCTCAATAAAACTAGTTTCTTCTCCAGGTTGAGCTTTTCCAACTCCTGGAGGTCTAAAATGAATGATATGAAACATACTATATTTGCATCTATTTTTATTTAAGAGTTATCTAAGGAGATTTATCTAATTAAATAGGAATTTCCTAACAGATGCCAAAATAAACAATCAACAAGTTTTCTTTAGAGATCATATATATTATATAACAAGATCCACCTAAGAGTTAAAATATAAGTAGGTATACAATTTAACTATTTGAAGATAATTTTTCTTCTTACCACTGAAGCAATAAGCAGGTGGTAGTACAGTTTGGGGAAAACAATATTTCTGGCTTTTGTTTTATTTTAATTTGTGATATTCATGAGATCTTTTGTGAATCTTTTGGGTATATAGTAAAATTAATGGGTTTTTAACTTTGTATTGACTCGTATTTTTGTAGGTTTAAAATTTTTCTTCTGGCTTTAACTTATACTATCTCCTTTTACTTTTTCATTTAGAAATAATGTATTTTTCTCAGGATTGCAATCTCAGTGCAGTCCTCTACTTTTCTATTTGTTGGACGTTCTCTTAGACGTCTACATTTTTGTCTAGTTAGTACATTTCTAGTTTTTTTATACAATTGATAAGAACTCTTTAATCTTACGAATTCTTTATATTTTCTCTTTGGAGACAAGACTTATAGGGATTTCCTTGGGCTTAAACTAGAAAGAAAAACGAATTTGCATATGAAATGTTGAAGGCTTTGTTACAAAGTGGGTTAACATTATATGTATGTTTGAAATAAACTACTTCAACCAGAGCACCTAGCTGTTAACCTCCAGATTAATATCTATCATAAAATATGTGCATGCTTCCAGCACATGGCATTGCCTCCTATTACTGCATGTCCAGGAGAAATTGTTTTGTCTTGTAGCAAAAGGCATTAGCTCTTTGCACATTTTTTTTTTTTTTTTAATGACAGCTATCCAAAAATCAAGCTGAACCCTTGTATATGAGGACAGAAAAGGACAATTTTTGGACAGGTCTAATATCCAGTTGTACCTTTCAGTCACTTAGAGAGAAGGCTTAGACCCCTGAAGCCCAAAGTCACAGGTTTTTTAGGATTATGGTGGTATATACCTCCAGTTTATAGAAAAAAAATGCGTTGTAGAAAGTCCAAGTTAAATTAGGACTAAAATCCAAGTTAAATCTATAACTAAAGTTTTACTGCCCCAAATACTTATAAACTCTAGGTTACTGCTCTGTTGTCCATTTCATCAGTTGCAAAATATTCAAGTTAGTCTTTCAATGCTAACAAGAACATAAAAATGCATTATATCTAAAAGCAGAACATGATTGCCAAGCCAGATCTGCGCATTACCTGAGAGTTTGGGGGGCCACCCAAGCGGCATCTACTTGTTTGCTACTGACCTTCAGTTAGACTTGCTCAAGAAGTGTTACAATGTAATAACATACACCCTTATGTACTCTTGAGTTTATTGAAAACACACAGCAAATGTGCACACACACACACACATACACACCAGCACACCAGCACGCACCTACTCTAGAGCCTAGAATTTTAAGAGTCAGAACTTTTTACTTGCTTCTGGATTAAGATGGACCCTGTATTTCCTCAGCATGCTAATTAGAAACTCTATAAACAATTCAAAACCAGCTTCTTAAAATTCTGTTTTAAAAAAATTGATGTTAAATAGTATCCTCAGAGAGTTCTACTCTGACTTTTCAAATTGTTTTTTTCTCCCTTCATGGGATAAACAGTTAGGGTTTCTTTTTGTTTGTTTTTTTATCTCATTGTAAAAAATTCTATCTTAAAAGCTGATTTATTATTTCTTCCTTAGCATGGATGACATGGGAACAAAGATGATATTTCATCAGTCTTTTTTATTTAAGTTGAAAGGTTATGTATTTCTACTATCTACTGCAATAATGCTAAATATTTTTATAGTGCTTGTAAATCTCATGACATTATTTTTTTAGTTTGTATTTAAGGCATTTACTCAAAAGGGACCATATGCCTCAGTTCACGTTACTCTATCATCAGTGTGTACGGTCACTCTATTTTCTAATACTTTTAAGATTGGTTTTGGCCCCGACGTTCCTCTGCCAGATTTATTTCCTTTATTTTCCCCTATATAGCACCATTTGGGCCATTTAATATGTAATTTCCCAACTCACCTTTCATAGTTATTTTAAACATGTGTATATATTTGAAATACCGAATTGTTTTGTATTTTCTAATTTTTGCAAAAGTAGTATCGACTAAAAATCACATCCTATTCTTTTATTTTTTCTACACAAAATTATTGTTTTAAAATTTGTCTGTGTTGCTCCATAGAAATGATTGCTTCTGGCCACTGTCTAATATTCCACCATATGTTAATACCATGTTTTGCTTATCCATTACCCTGGTGATACATACTTAGGCTATTTTCAACACTTTATGTCCACTATAAAGCATTAATACACTCTTTCCACATGTCCCCTTGAGTAACAGTGCAGAGTAACAGTGCAGCCGTGGAATGGCTGAGGTAGAAGTCATATATATGCCTTATTTCACAGATTCCTCCCCAGAATAGCTGTACCATTTTCCCCTCACCAGCAATACTTGGAATTTCTCTCTTGCCATATCCTTTGTCACCACACGCTGTTAACCTGCATTTTAAAAAATTAATTAATTAATTTATTTTTGGCTGCATTGGGTCTTCGTTGCTACACTCAGGCTCTCTCTAGTTGCAGCGAGAGGGGTCTACTCTTCGTTGCGGTGCGCAGGCTTCTCATTGCAGTGGCTTCTCTTGTTGCGGAGCACAGGCTCTAGGCACGCGGGCTCAGTAGTTGTGGCTCCCAGGCTCTAGAGCGCAGGCTCAGTAGTTGTGGTTCGCAGGCGTAGTTGCTCCACAGCATAATTTGCATTTTAACTTCTGGAAATTTGGCATGTGTGGATTCATAGGAAGTAAGGTGTTTTAATTCTGCATTGCTCTGATTCTAGAAAAGTTAGGTCTTCATATACTTTCTTGCTATTCATGTTTTCCATTCTATGAATTGCCTATCATGACCTTCGCTCATTTTTCTATTGAGTATTCTGTGTCTTTAGAGATGTAGAAGTTTTTGTATTCAGATGTTGAGTCCTTTATTGGGTTTTAGATAATGTATATGTCCTCTACCCATCAACTGTTTTTCAGTCTGACTTTGGTATCCTTTATTGTACATAAAATTCTAATTTTTTATTAAAGTATAATTGATTTACAATATTATGTTAATTTCAGGTGTACAACATGGTGATTCAATATTTTTATAGATTATGCTCCATTGAAAGTTATTATAAAATATTGGCTATATTCCCCATGCCCTACAATATATCCTTGTATCTCGTTTATTTTATACATAGTTGTCTGCACTTCCTAATTCCCAGTCTGTATCTTGCCCCTCTTGCTTCCCTCTTCCCACTGGTAACCACTAGATTGTTTTCTATATCTGTGAATCTGTTTCTGTTTTGTTGTATTCATTCATTTGTCTTATTTTTTAGATTCTACTTATAAGTGATATCATTACAGTATTTGTCTTTGTCTGACTTATTTCACTAAGCATAATACCCTCCAGGTCCATCTATGTTGTTGCAAATGGCACAATTTAATCATTTTTTATGGCTGAGCAGTGTTCCATTGTGTATACATGGCACGTATCTTTGTTCATTCATCTGTTGATGGACACTTAGGTTGCTTCCATATCTTGGCTATTGTAAACAATGCTGTTATAAACACTGGATGTGGGTGCATGCATCTTTTCAAATCAGTGTTTTTGTATTTTTCAGATATGTACCCAGGAGTGGAATTACTGGATTATATGGTTGTTCTGTTTTTTGTTTTTTGTGTTTTTTTTTTGTGGTACGCGGGCCTCTCACTGTTGTGGCCCCTCCCACTGCGGAGCACAGGCTCCGGGCGCGCAGGCCCAGCGGCCATGGCTCACGGGCCCAGCCGCTCCGCGGTATGTGGGATTCTCCCGGAGCGGGGCACGAACCCGTGTCCCCTGCATCGGCAGGCGGACTCTCAACCACTGCGCCACCGTGGAAGCCCCTGTTTTTGTTTTTATTAACATCTTTATTGGAGTATAGTTGCTTTACAATGGTGTGTTAGTTTCTGCTTTATAACAAAGTGAGTCAGCTATACATATACATATGTCCCCATATCTTCTTCCTCTTGTGTCTCCCTTGCACCCTCCCTACCCCACCCCTCTAGTGGCTACATCAGTTAACATCCCCACCAACAGTGTACCAGGGTTCCCTTTTCTCCACATCCTCGCCAAGGCTTGTTAGTTTTGTTCTTTTTTATGATAGCCATTCTGACATGTGTGAGGTGATCTCTCATTGTTGTTTTGATTTGCATTTCCCTGATGGCTAGTGAAGTTGAGCATCTTTTCATATGCCTGTTGGCCATCTGTATGTTTTCTTTGGAAAAATGTCTATTCAGCTCTTCTGCCCATTTTTTTAAATCAGATTTTTTATATTAATAAATTTATAATTTTAATATAATTAAATTCATCACCTTTGCTTCATACAATGTATGCGTCTTTATTTTTCAAAGATCTATTTCATCTCTTACCCTGAAATCACAAATATATTCCCTAGCAATTTCTTTTACTCTCTCTAGATTTTATTTTTCACATTTAAATATTAAAACTATTGTATTTTAGTTTTGTACATTAGGTGGAATTATATAACATAATGGTTAATAGAATGATTTCTGTGGGGTTTAAGTTCCAGCTCCACCATGTACTTCTTAGGCTAGTCATTTTATCTCTCATACCTCAGTTTTTCCACCTGTAAAATGAGGATAATAGTTTATGCCTTGTGGATTTTTTTGTGAAGATTAGGTGAGCTATATAGGACTGGGTACAACATAAGTGATATCACTAGGTTAAGATCCAGTCTCATATCTCTTTTGAAAATGAGACTGTTTCCCCAAAAGCTGTAATTCAACTTCCTCCATTGGACTATGATTCCATCTCTTTCATGTGCCAACTTTCTATCTGTATACAGCTCTATTTCTAGGCCACCTGTTTGATTTGTTTTCTTGTTTGCTGTTTCTTCCAAGGGCATCACACAGTTCTTATCTATCATGACTTCCCAATATATCTTAATGTATAGGGCACATTCTCCATTTTGAGCTTATTTTTCAAAAGTACCTTAGCTGTATGGAGAACTTTATTCTTCCAGGTACATTTTATTTTACTTTATTTTATTTTAATTTTTTTATAGGAGATAGAGCAATGTGCTCTTTTTTTTTTTCCTTTTTTTTTTTTTTTTTTTTTTTGGGCTGCATTGGGTCTTCATTGCTGCGTGTGAGCTTTGTCTAGTTGCAGCGAGGGGTGGGGCAGGAGGCTACTCTTTGTTGTGGTGCACAGGCTTCTCATTGCAGTGGCTTCCTTTGTTGTGGAGCACAGGCTCCAGGCTCGTGGGCTTCAGTAGTTGTGGCTCGTGGGCTCTAGAGTGCAGGCTCAGCAGTTGTGGCGCACCAGCTTAGTTGCTCCGTGGCATGTGGGATCTTCCTGGACCAGGGATTGAACCCGTGTTCCCTCCATTGGCAGGCGGATTCTCAACCACTGCGCCACCAGGGAAGTCCCCCAGATACATTTTAGAATCACTTTTTTATGCTGTCCCTCAAAAAAAAAAAAAGAGCTTGGCCTTTTATTACAGTTGCATTTAATTTTATAGATTAATATAAGGACATTTATATTATTATAGTAAGTCATCTCATCCATACCTGTGATATAAATTTCTTTTACTCATGTGTCCTCTAATAAAGTTTTCATTATGAAGATTTTCTGCATAATTTATTAGGTGAAACCCCATACTCTCTATAGGTTTTGTTACTATGGTAAATTCATCTTGTATTGTATCTAGATATTGATGCTATGGAGGAACACAATTGATTTTGGTGTATTAATTTTTTTCTAGCCCCTATGTTGAGCTCTTTTCTTAGATTTAATAGCTTATTGATTTTCCTGTGTTTCCAATGAAATACATAATCAAAACAATCTATAAATATGACATTTTTATCTATATTCTTCTAAACCTTCTCTCTCTTTCTATTTCTCTCAATACACAGCTCCAAAAAGGTCAGTTCCAATAGACCAGGAATGTTAGAAATCTTTATCTCAATTCTCTCCTTAAAGGAAATGCTAATTTTTTAAAAAAATTAGTAGTATAATAATTTTTGTTAGTGTATACATGTGCCATGTATTTTTGGTATATAGCCTTTATCAAGGAAAGATAGTTATTATTTGGATCTAGTTTTATAAAATTTACCCTACCCAATAGATTTTGAACCTCATGGGATGCTTTTTATCTCTTCTATCTAAAAAGAATGATGATATGATTTTCTCCTTTTATTTAACTAATACAGTGAATCACATGATTTGACTGGCTGATACTGAACCAACCTTGCATTCTCAAGGATAAACCCACTTGACCAAATCGTATTATAGTATAGATTAGCTTTTGCTGTATTACAAACCATCTCAAAACTTAGTGGCTTAGGGAGATCAGCTTGGTGCTTTGTGACCACCTAGAGGGGTGGGATAGGGAGGGTGGGAGGGAGGGAGACACAAGAGGGAAGAGATGTGGGAACATATGTATATGTATAACTGATTCACTTTGTTATAAAGCAGAAACTAACACACCATTGTAAAGAAATTATACTCCAATAAAGATATAAAAAACAAAACAACAACAACAAAAAACTTAGTGGCTTAAAATAGCAATTACTTGGCAATTTGGGACTGGATTCATCTGGGTAGTGTTTTACTTTTGGTTTTATCTGGGCTCCTTCATGCAGTTTTAGTCAACTGATGGATCAGCTGAGTGAGAGCTTGTCTGAGACAGCCTCGCTCACAGGTTTGGTGGTTGGCATGGACAGTGGGAGCACCTGGTCTACTTGACTTCAGAACCTAGTGGGCTAGTCCTTGGCAACTGAGCCATCAAGCTCTTTTGCTATTGTCTCATCATGTGGGTTGAGTATGCCAAAGCCCAGTCCTGCTGAAGTGGTGACTCAGGAATGAGGGTGTCAGAAGGGGATTGTACCATAATTTTTGAAACATCCTATCACAGTGTTTTTAATATACCTTAAAACTCTGTGGAATAATATTGTATTTAGGTTTTTGACATATTTTTAATAAGGAAAATTTGATTGTAATGTTTTTTTATATTGCCCCTGTTTGGTATAATATTCTTCTTGCACCTCTAGCCCCATTATTCTAGCTTGGAGTACTTAAAATGTATTGAAGGGGATAGAAATGAGTATTGCATCTTAAATAAAATAGTCTTGGACAAGTGGTTCCCACTTATCGCTGAGGTTGTTCAAAAGGCTGCACTCTCACAGTGGACTATTGAACCCTTATGCACACCAAGCATTACATCTCACTTATACCTTTCTAGCATTCTTGTGCTGGTTCCTTGATTTTAATTTAAAAAGTAATAAGTCCTTGAAAAAATACAAAGTAAGAAGCAAAAACCCTCCATCGCCCTAGTCTCTTTCCCTCACAGGGGAAGCAACTATAAAGTTAAGATGTCAATTAAAAAATATTTACAAGATGAAAATGATTCTTAAAAGTCCTTGGGGGCATTTAATCATTGAAGGGTATGCTGAAGAAGGTAAGTAACAGTTTGACCTCCAATCCAGAGACTATTGGCAATAAGTGTAAACAGTGCTCTAACAACATGGCCTAATAGAACTATAGAACTAAAGAAAAAGCTAGGATTAGGATTATTGGGCCCGAATTCACATTGTTCCTAATGAAGAACCTTAAAATCATGAAATATTGACTGATCTCTAATTCTAAGTCATTCCAGAATGCTATTTTCTATGTCGAGGAGTGGAGTTTGAGAGAGAAATAAGAAGGAATAAAGTCCAATTTGGTTTTAAAGAATCACGGAGAAATGAAGATTGTTTCTTTCATAATTTCCCTGTAGATAGAGCTCTTCTATGACTGGCTGTTTCACTAAAGCAGGGAAATACAGGGTGTTATCCAGAAAATCATATCAGTTTACTTCAAGTCAGTCCTCTTCTGGGCAAACACATCTTTAACTTCATTTGTATTATATAGTATTTTAAATTATGAATTGTTTTGTCTTCTCAGGTCAGTTTCTTTTAGCCACGTGGGTTTGTTCTCTGTTTATTCCTTCCTCCTTCCCTCTCTTCCTTCTTCTCTCCTGTACTCCCTTTTTTATTTGTGAATTGGAAAGACGATTTCCTTATATATGCTAAACTATGCAATAGCAAAACCCCAAAATATAACGAACATTTTATGAAGAAGACAATAGTGAAAAAAAATTATAGTGGAAAAATCTTAGGAAACTGGAAGGAATTTGGGGGTCTTTCTGTCTCGAAGTAGATTTGGAATGTGAATTTCAGGTTCTCTTTTTTAATGCAGGGTTGCTAGTTGAGCCTTTATTTTGTTTCCAGAAAAACAATCAGCTTACATATTTTTTTTAACAAGGTTTTCTTCACCTTTGGAAATTAGTAATGATTAAAAAGAATATTATATAGTTAAGTGATGTCTAATTTTTTTCCTCATGGGTTCACCGTAGTTCAGGTTATAGCCCTGATCTGTTTAATCCTCCAACAATCCTGAGAGGGAGCAAAGGGGCAGATGTTCTTTCCTCATTTCACAGATGAGAAAACTGAGGTTCAAAGATTCAAAGTGAGGTTAAGTGCTTCTGCCAAGGTCATTCTCTGAGGTGAAGGCGGAGCCAGGAATAGCACCTCATCCTCTTGTTTTCTCTCATGTGATTCTCCATCCGCTGACCCACTCTCACTATAAAAACACACTGTACCAGGCCTCACACAATCCCTGAAACGTCCTTTTAGTAGGACACTATGGTAGTGACAAGGTTGAACAGATATAAAGAATGCTGTAAAAAAGGACCTGTCTTTTTTATTGACTCCATCCCCTAAACTTCCACAGCCACACTGCATGAGAAACATGAGACATCCATTAAGATCATGTTCCCATTAGTTCCCAAAATCTAGCTAGAACTAGATTTTGCAGAAATTGAAGACACATCTTGTGGCCTGACTGCTGAAAATGAGTGTCTCAGGAGTCAGAGAGGCATTGCTGCTCAACGAAGTCAAGAATGCCCTTTGCTAATTGTTTCTCCTCCATTTCTGAGGGAATTTAAATTCATGATCGGCACCATATATTATACTTCAATACTATTCATCATCCGTCTTGTACATATTTACAGGAAAGAATGTTGCTCAAGTCATTATATCTGGCCATGATTCACAGTCATATGACCTTAGGTGGCAGCTCAGCAGGAGCTTACCGGTGCCTTAAATCATCCCTGTTGTGGACATACAAGAGCGTGACCTCCGACTTCCCAAGCTGTGTCTTCATGAAAAGAAAATGGAACTGAGAGTTTAGGGGAACGTTTTGAAAGTGTCTGGCTCTTGTAGTCATCTAATGAGGTCCTCATTTCTAGCTGCTAAACATGCCCTTTAATTGGTGGTCACTCGAAAATAAATGATAATACAACTGTCCAACTCTTTGGAGCTATTTTTCTCTCAGCTTTCTATCCTGCAAGTGCACGATAAAAGAAACCACCCATTCAGCCATTATCTTGTGTCACTCACTATTCAGAGATCAGTCTTCCTTTATGTGCTCCTTCAGGAAAGACCTGGGTTGTATTTTTCACTTGCCTTTCAGGCAGAGAGTAGAGTCCTTGGCACAGATTAAGTCCTCAGAAATGTTAGATGGGTGGATGGGTGGGCAGTGGATTGCAGCACATGAGCAACTACAGTAACATTGTGATTTTTTACTGTACATGACAAGGAAATGACCTCAGTTGGGGAAATAAATGCCTAGCACATATGCCACCACTTTCCCCTTCCATCTTCATTACGGTCCTTACTAATCTATTATGACATTTTTTCCCATTGGGTCTAGACATGACCTCAGGATGCTTGTAGAATATAAACAGTCCTGTGCAATGTAAACCTTGTATAATGTAAACAATGCTTTACTGTTTGATTTGAGTTGGGACACGAGAAGCATCCTATTTTCCATCCGTAACATAGATGTTGGGAATAATAGCTAATGCTTATGTAAACATATAGATTCATAGGATAGAAAAAATAATTTTTAAGAAATGACCTAGTACAGACTCGGGGAAAATATATGTTAACTTGATTATAGAAATTTGGTTCAGCCACTCAGCTTCAGCCTTCAAAAATCATGTCACTTTTTATTTTAAACCAACATATGAAACCAAGGTATAGCAAAATAAACCATAAACCTTGCAGAACAGGGCCCTTCTAGATACGATCTCATTAGGACCTGATCCTCCATGGTTGTATCTACACAGAGGGGTAATGCCAGGTCCCCTACTGGGAAGTTGAATTGGAGGAAGAGATAGACATAGAGGTACTATGGGTAATTCTAGACTGACATGGTCATCAAGAAGTCCTATGAAAAATAATTTCTGGTGAGTATAGAGTAAATCAGCAATGAGAAATGGAGAGGATTGGAATTAAGTAGACTCATCACTAGTCCGTGGTTATTACCAGTGTACCCGTTTAGCAATGAATTACTCAAGGTAATTGATGCTAGGTAGTCTAACAAACACTCCTGAAAGCCAAGTGTCTTAACTTAATAAATGTTTATTTCTCTTGTCAGAGACCAGTGTGAATTAGGTGGTTCATTCTTAGCAGATTGCTTTCAAGTAGTGAATCAGGAACCCATGCCCCCTCCACCTTGAGGTGTTGTCTTAAATGCATGACTACCTAAACTACAGCAGAAGGGAACATGGGCAATCATGCATAGTATCTCCTGGCCAGGCCTGAAAGTGGTAGACCCATACCCTTTCAACAAGAATGCAAAAACTTGACCTCTGCCTGGCTCCAAGGGAGGTTAGAAAAGGTCATTGTTCTGTGTGTCCAGGAAGAGGAGAATGAAATGCATCTCACTGTCTCATCCATAGCTAAAGGCAGGTAATCTGTAACAGAGAGCAATGTTTGCAGATGGTGATACATGAAGATTGAGGAAGATTGATTTCTCAATCATTGAGGAGTACTGTTCCATCTAACTGAGTTCTGAATGGTAATAAAGTCATCCACTGAAAACTTACCAATCTAGTTTGTGTGCAAGATATTATGAATTATAGTCTTACCGTTAATTTAGCAGACCCACAAATATTTACATCTACCAAGCACCGTGCTGGCAACTGCAGCTTACCAGTACTTCTTTCCTGGGCCCTGGATAATTTCCAGTAGTTGGTATCAGGATCTAAGCTATCCACTTGATGTGGACACTAGTCCCCTTGTAGCCCTCTCACAGGAGCCTTTAACCATTCGTGGCCAAAAACAAAGGAAATGGGAAGAGTTACTGCTATGCTTATCAGAAAGTGTCTCCTAAAGTCTTGTCTCCTAAATCATTTTTCTGGCCCCTTTATAGTAATTCTTTCTTTATTCACATTTCTTGGCCTACTGAACACTATAATCAAATCCTCCCTCAATTTTCTTTTTTCTGAAGTATATAAAACTACATTTTCTTCAGCTTTTTTTAAAAAAAATGATAATTATCTTGTTTATTTGTATTTGGAAAATCTAATGAGATCACATATTTAAAAATCACATACTATCAAAAGATAAATAGTAGTAGTAATTCCTTCTGGAATATTTTTCCCCCTCATCCAACCAACGTTAGGTCCCTTACCCCCTTTCTTAGCAACTTTTATTAATTTCTTTTGTGTCTATCAGAAGTTTTTTGTGGCAAAGGGACACGTGTATGTTTCAGAGGTTACTGTTGTCATGAATTCACAGACGCCAGAGCCTGGAAAGCATTAAGTGGTCCTGAGCACCCCATTTCCAATGAGAGAGCGTAGCAGTGCTCAAACGGCTGGGTGTCCTATAATTCAACTCAATTCTGGCACTATCTACCTGTAGATAGCATCAGATCTCACATGTTAAGGGCTCAGTCCAGCAGGAATGCACACACACACTTCAGGTGCCAGTCACCAAGTATATGTTGTCACCTGTGCTTCTGACCCTTGTACCACAGATCAGAGGTTCCAACGACCCCTTCTTAGCGTTAATTAATTTGCTCAAGTGACTCATAGAACTCACAGAAATATTCTATTAACTAGATTAACCGGTGTATTATAAAATGATAAAACTCAGCAACAGCCAGAGAGAAAACATGTATAGGACGAGGTATGGGGAGAAAGCATGGAAGCCCACTCTCCCCAAATCTCCATGTGCTCGCCAACTGGGAAGCTCCCTGAACCCTGTCGTTGGGGGTTTATGGAGGCTTCAGTACACAGGCGTGACTGAATGACTCATTGACCATGGGCGATTGAGCTCAATCTTGAGTGGCTCTTCCCTGCCCTGAGGTCAAGGGGGTGGGACTGAAAGTTCCAACCTCTGATCACAAGGTTGGCTCCACAGGCTGCCGGCTCCCATCCTTAGGTGCTTTCCAAAGATCACCTTGTTAACGTAACAAAAGACACCATTATCATCTCATCACTTAGGAAATCCCAAGGGTTTTAGAAACTGTGGCAGAAACTGGGACAGAGACCAAAAATATAATTCTTATTACTTCTAAATCACAGTTATCTAGGTAAATGTTTGTATTACCCCAAACAGGCAGTAGTCACCAGGGAAAATAAGTTAATTGCCAGTCTTTTTTATTAATTTTTAAAAATCAGATTTAAGAAGAGAATTTTTTTAATGGCCAGTGAAAATGTCTCTTACTTCAGCTCTTGCCTTTTTCTACTTATTATTTATTTTTTTCAATTTTTAGTTTAGTTTTGAAAAGTGTCTTTAAGTTATTTTAAGGTTAGAACCGAACCTTCCAGGGTTAAAAAAATATTGCGTCTCTTGAAAGAGATTATTTTAGACTTAGTGAAATGGATTTGATGCTAGAGAACATGTGACATCATACATTTGACCTTTTTGAAATGATTTACATTATATCAGCTACATTTTAAGTCCAGCAACTGTAACCCAAAAAAAGAAAAAAAAAAAAACCCTACTAATTAAGGCAACTTTGCAGATTGATGGCATTAGATTATCAATTAAGATCTCAGTTTTAAACCAGATTTTTCCTCTAAATAGTGATCCAAAGAACACTAGTTTTATGGTCAGTCTAATTAGTCAGACAGTCTTCTGATTTGTTTAGTGCCTTCACTTGAAGTTTGTTAAATATTTTGAATATCACCTATGCTCCCATGGGACATTAGTGAATGTGAAGTCAACAAAAAAGAAAAAAAAGTAAGAAAAAGGATTTTGTAGTAAAATAAAGTTGAGAAATCCTGGGTTCAGTAAATTTAAACATGTTTCGTGACTGGAGGACTTTTGAGATGTGGAATGAGCTATAATGTGCTCTGTGAATTTCACTGTTAAGTAGAGTTTGGTCTGAAGTGTTTTTAAACTTTATTTGGCTCTACAACCCTTTGTCAGTGGAACATTTTAAAGGACTCTTTGTTTCTAGCAACTTTGGAAAATGCTGTTCTGGTCTCAGTTAAGCCCTTGAAATCTTAGCGTTTGGAAGGAGATCCACACACAAGCTCATCCAATTTCTGGTACAGAAATCTACCATGTATCCATGCTATAGGCTCACTCAGCTGTGGATGAGTATTTTGATAACAAAATGCTCACTACCCATAAATCCGCTGATTCTATAGTCGGAATGCTGGTCTGTTAGGAGGTTTTAACTTTTTAAGTGCCTTTTACTATTAGAAAATTTTAAGCTTTAAAATTTTGTCTGTTGGACCTAGATCTGATCTCTGGATTAAGATAAGTCCTACTCAAGTAAAAGAATCCTTATTTTTCAAGGATGATTTGTACATGAAAAAAAAAATCGATATACTTAAAATCATCTGTAAATAGTGACTGAAGAGTAATTGAAAATACATTTGAAAATAATTTTCATTTGAAATTTATGTCAAAATATGTTATTATATAAACGAATCCAGTATATTTTCTCTTATAGCCAGTAAAATTTAGGTTAAATTTTAATTAAGCACAAGTGCTACAATTTAAAAAAAGAATTACATTCTGTTTCGAGTGATTATTTCAGCCAAACTGGTTTATGGGACAGTAAACTGTCCTTCACTGCATGTTCAATGTTAGCAGCTCAAACAGGCTAATTCTGGTAAAAATTCAACAGTTTTCCAAGGCCTTCTCTTAATTATTTGATACTCAATTGTTTTTTCTTTTACTTCTATTGTATCTCTGTTTTAAATTGTTAACTACACATCCTCATTTATCAGTGGCTTTGTATGTTTAACCCAGCAGATCTCTGGTATTATTTACAGTGGCTTCATGATATTATATCTTTAAAATTCAGAATTTCACTTTAAAGTTGATTTGAATTTTATTTCTATTATACGGTAGGTATTATGTTTATGTTATGAATCCATCAGTGAGTAATTTTCTGAAACAGGATGAGCAGTTTGCTGACTTAGAAGGGCTGGAATCTATAGACACCTTAAAATTAGGATGTAGGTAACGAATAGTTGGATGACAAGAAACCCTGTTATATGAAAACAGGAATAATAATGAGTGTTCCAAATCTTATCTCTTCTGTTCTTACTTTTCTCCAAAGGTTAGTTGTAGAGTCCTTCATTCTCCATTCAGTATTAAATGATTGACTATTTGCAGCCTTCCCACCATTCTCCCCACTTCTAGGTCTGAGTTTGATAAACCTTTTGGTTTCATCCTTTATTTGTGAAGTAGTGTTCCTAGTCAAGCCAGAAGGCTGTTCCATTGAAGGTTTAGCATTTTAGTGATTTTAGTAGTAAGGGTAAGGATAAGTGGTCTTCAGCCCGTCACAGTCTTCCACCCAACCTTTCTTCATATGAATTTCCTGCAGTAGAAAAATTAGACAACCAGGCTGAATGATTGAGTCCCTGACTATGACTAGCAATGAACTACTCAGCCCTGGCTTCCTGGGCATGCCATCCTTCAAAAACAGCCTGCCAGATGGACTCTCAATCCCCTAGCTTGGCATTCAAGATACTCATACTCTAATCCACCAAAATCCACTTCCAATAGTTCTCCCCACTTCTTTCATACAGCAAATATCCATTCACCCAACTGCATTCACTTATCTGGAGTGCAAGTTCTTTTCCTTATATTCCAATATATCCCTATTTCATCTGCCTAGGAAGTCTTTCAACTTCTTCACAATCCTACATGGTCTTTACTTTCCTACCTTTACAACTTGACCTTAAGAAAATTTTTGCTTTCCAAGATCTATAAGTCAATCAATCAGTAAACCATTAATAAGTTCATAGGCTGCTTCAATACAGTTCTCCTCAATACAAATATAGTTGTCAATCCTTAATAACAGTTTATATTTGATCACATAGAAATGTATTTTAACTCACATATTTGTTATCTAAAATGATAGTATAGCACTCTTCATTTTGTTGGTTATTTTCTCACATACTTTAATGTCAGTATCACCTCTTTGAAGACTTAAAGTATATGTTGTCCATTTTTTCAGTATTTTAGTGTCCTGCCCTGTTTTACACTTAGTGGGTGTTCAATAAATGACTTTGACACTTCACAGAATGGAGAAAATTTTCGCAAATCCTACAAGCGTTGACCCTCTCTGACTTTGCACATCACTTGTTAATGGCAGCTGGGTAGTTGTGTTTGATAGAAATTCAAGAAAAAATTTCTACATGTTTCAAGTCCAAAGCCACAGTCATATGAGGACCTTAGTCAGCATCATGAATATATTTTTAAACATATACAATGGAGAATTGCACTTTTATGATTTTGTGATGAATCACATGTAAAACAGTCATTCACATTTTATTTATTTATTTATTATTATTATTTTAAAATATCTTTATTGGAGTATAATTGCTTTACAATGGTGTGTTACTTTCTGCTTTATAACAAAGTGAATCAGCTATACATATACATATATCCCCACATCTCCTCCCTCTTGCATCTCCCTCCCACCCTCCCTGTCCCACCCCTCTAGGTGGTCACCAAGCACGGAGCTGACCTCTCTGTGCTATGTGGCTACTTCCCACTAGCTGTCTATTTTACATTTGGTAGTGTATATATGTCCATGCCACTCTCTCTTTGTCCCAGCTTACCCTTCCCCCTTCCTATGTCCTCAAGTCCATTCTCTATGTCTGCGTATTTATTCCTGTCCTGCCCCTAGGTTCTTCAGAACCATTCTTTCTTTCTTTCTTTCTTTTTTTTTTAGATTCCATATATATGTGTTAGCATATGGGATTTGTTTTCCTCTTTCTGACTTACTTCACTTTGTATGACAGACTCTAGGTCAGTCCACCTCACTATGAATAACTCAATTTCGTTTCTCTTTACAGCTGAGTAATATTCCATTGTATATATGTGCCACATCTTCATTATCCATTCATCTGTCACTGGACACTTAGGATGCTTCCATGTCCTGGCTATTGTAAATAGAGCTTCAAAGAACATTCTGGTACATGTCTCTTTTTTTTTTTTTATTTTTTTTTTTATTTTTTTTTTTATTTATTTTTTTACATGTCTCTTTTTGAATGATGATTTTCTCAGGGTATATGCCCAGCAGTGGGATTGCTGGGTCGTATGGTA
Source organism: Orcinus orca (assembly GCF_937001465.1). Lineage (NCBI taxonomy): Eukaryota > Metazoa > Chordata > Mammalia > Artiodactyla > Delphinidae > Orcinus > Orcinus orca. The sequence continues at coordinate 29,227,454 of NC_064569.1, read as the reverse complement.
GTTCTATTTTTAATTTTTTAAGGACCCGACATACGGTTCTCCATAGTGACTGTATCAATTTACATTCCCACCAACAGTACAAGGGTGTTCCCTTTTCTCCACACCCTCTCCAGCATTTATTGTTTGTAGATTTTTTTGATGATGGCCATTCTGACCGGTGTGAGGTGATACCTCATTGCACTTTTGATTTGCATTTCTCTAATGATTAGTGATGTTGAACATCCTTTCATGGGTTTGTTGTCAATCTGTATATTTTCTTTGGAGAAATGTCTGTTTAGGGCTTCTGCCCATTTTGGGATTGGCTTGTTTGTTTTTTTGATGTTGAGCTGCATGAGCTGCTTGTATATTTTGAGATTAATCCTTTGTCAGTTTCTTCATTTGCAAATATTTTCTCCCATTCTCAGGATTGTCTTTTCATCTTGTTTATGGTTTCCTTTGCTGTGCAAAAGCTTTGAAGTTTCATTAGGTCCCATTTGTTTAGTTTTGTGTTTATTTCCATTTCTCTAGGAGGTGGGTCAAAAAGGATCTTGCTGTGATTTATGTCATAGAGTATTCTGCCTATGTTTTCCTCTAAGAGTTTTATAGCGTCTGGTCTTACATTTAGGTCTTTAATCCATTTTGAGTTTATTTTTGTGTATGGTGTTAGGGAGTGTTCTAACTTCATTCTTTTAAATGTAGCTGTCCAGTTTTCCCAGCACCATTATTGAAGAGGCTGTCTTTTCTCCATTGTATATTCTTGCCTCCTTTATGAAAAATAAGGTGACCATATGTGCGTGGGTTTCTCTCTGGGCTTTCTATCCTGTTCCATTGATGTATATTTCTGTCTTTGTGCCAGTACCATACTGTCTTGGTTACTGTACCTTTGTAATATAGTCTGAGCCTGGGAGCATAATTCCTCTAGCTCTGTTTTTCTTTCTCAAGATTGCTTTTGGTATTCAGGGTCTTTTGTGTTTCCATACAAATTGTGAAATTTTTTGTTCTAATTCTGTGAAAAATGCTGTTGGTAGTTGGATAGGTATTGCATTGAATCTGTAGATTGCTGTGGGTAGTATTGTCATTTTCACAATGTTGATTCTTCCAATCCAAGAACATGATATATCTCTCCATCTGTTTGTATCATGTTTAATTTCTTTCCTCAGTGTCTTACCGTTTTCTGCATAAAGGTCTTTTGTCTCCTTAGGTAGGTTTATTCCTAGGTATTTTATTCTTTTTGTTGCAGTGGTAAATGGGAGTGTTTCCTTAATTTGTGTTTCAGATTTTTCATTATTAGTGTATAGGAATGCAAGAGATTTCTGTTCATTTATTTTGTATCCTGCTATATAACCAAATTCATTTATTAGTTCTAGTAGTGTTCTGGTAGCATCTTTAGGATTCTCTATGTATAGTATCATGTCATCTGCAAACAGTGACAGCTTTACTTCTTCCTTTCCAATTCGGATTCCTTTTATTTCTTTTTCTTCTCTGATTTCTGTGGCTAGAACTTCCAAAACTATGTTGAATAATAGTGGTGAGAGTGAACAACCTTGTCTTGTTCCTCATCTTAGAGGAAATGGTTTCAGTTTTTCACCATTGAAAACGGTGTTGGCTGTGGGTTTGTCATACATGGCCTTTATTATGTTGAGGCAAGTTCCCTCTATGCCTACTTTCTGGAGGGTTTTTATCGTAAATGGGTGTTGAATTTTGTGGAAAGCTTTTCCTGCATCTATTGAGATGATCATATGGTTTTTCTCCTTCTATTTGTTAATATGGTTTATCACATTGATTGATTTGCATATATTGAAGAATGCTTTCATTCCTGGGATAAACCCCACTTGATCATGGTGTAGGATCCTTTTAATGTGCTGTTGGATTCTGTTTGCTAGTATTTTGTTGAGGATTTTTGCATCTATGTTCATCAGTGATATTGGTCTGTAGTTTTCTTTCTTTGTGACATCTTTGTCTGGTTTTGGTATCAGGATGATGGTGGCCTCGTAGAATGAGTTTGGGAATGTTTCTCCCTCTGCTATATTTTGGACGAGTTTGAGAAGGTTAGGTGTTAGCTCTTCTCTAAATGTTTGCTAGAACTCGCCTGTGAAACCATCTGGTCCTGGGCTTTTGTTTGTTGGAAGATTTTTAATCACAGTCTCTATTTCAGTGCTTCTGATTGGTGTCTTTATATTTTCTATTTCTTCCTGGTTCAGTCTCAGAAGGTTGTGCATTTCTAAGAATTTGTGTGTTTCTTCCAGGTTGTCCATTTTATTGGCATAGAGTTGCTTGTAGTGATCTCTCATGATCCATTGTATTTCTGCAGTGTCCATTGTTACTTCTCCTTTTTCATTTCTAATTCTATTGATTTGAGTCTTCTTCCTTTTTTTCTTAATGAGTCTGGCTAATGGTTTATCAATTTTGTTTATCTTCTCAAAGAACCAGCTTTTAGTTTTATTGATTTCTGCTCTCGTTTCCTTCATTTGTTTTTCATTTATTTCTGATCTGATTTTTATGATTTCTTTCCTTCTGCTAACTTTGGGGTTTTTTTTGTTCTTCTTTCCCTATTTGCTTTAAGTGTAAGGTTAGATTGTTTGAGTTGTTTCTTCCTTCTTGAGGTAGGCTTGTGTTGCTATAAACTGCCTTCTTACAACTGCTTTTGCAGCATCTTGTAGGTTTTGCGTCATCGTGTTTTCATTGTCATTCGTTTCTAGGTATTTTTTGATTTCTTCAGTGATCTCTTGGTAATTTAGTAACATATTGTTTAGCCTCCATGTTTTTGTATGTTTTACAGTTTTTTTCCTGTAATTGATATCTAGTCTTGTAGCATTATGGTCAGAATAGGTACTTGATACGATTTTAATTTTCTTACATTTACCAGGGCTTGACTTGTGACAAGTCAATATATGATCTATCCTGGAGAATGTTCCATGAGCACTTGAGAAGAAAGCGTATTCTGTTCTTTATGGATGGAATGTTCTATAAATATCAATTAAGTCCATCTTGTTTAATGTGTCATTTAAAGCTTGTGTTTCCTTATTTATTTTCATTTTGGATGATCTGTCCTTTGGTGAAAGTGGGGTGTTAAAGTCCCCTCCTATGATTGTGTTACTGTTGATTTCCCCTTCTATGGCTGTTAGCATTTGCCTTATGTATTGAGGTGCTCCTATTTTAGGTGTGTAAATATTTACAATTGTTATATCTTCTTCTTGGATCGATCCCTTGATGATTATGTAGTGTCCTTCTTTGTCTCTTGTAATAGTCTTTATTTTAAAGTCTATTTTGTCTGATATGAGAATTGCTATTCCAGCTTTCTTTTGATATCCATTTGCATGGAATATCTTTTTCCATCCCCTCACTTTCAGTCTGTATGTGTCCCTAGTATGTGTCTGAAGTGGTTCCTTTGTAGACAGCATATACAGGGGTCTTGTTTTTGTGTCCATTCAGCCAGTCTATGTCCTTTGGTTGGAGCATTTAATTCATTTACATTAAGGTAGTTATTGATATGTATGTTCCTATTCCCATTTTCTTAATTCTTTTGGGTTTGTTATTGGAGGTTTTTTCCTTCTCTTGTGTTTCCTATCTAGAGAATTTCCTTTAGCATTTGTAGTAAAGCTGGTTTTGTGGTGCTGAATTCTCTTAGCCTTGGCTTGTCTGTAAAGGTTTTAATTTCTCCGTCAAATCTGAATGAGATCCTTGCTGGGTAGAATTATCTTGGTTGTAGGTTTTTCCCTTTCATCACCTTGAATATGTCTTGCCACTCCCATCTGGCTTGCAGAGTTTCTGCTGAAAGGTCAGTTGTGAACCTTATGGGGATTCCCTTGTATGTTATTTGTTGTTTTCCCTTGCTGCTTTTAATATTTTTCTTTGTATTTAATTTTTGATAGTTTGATCAATATGTGTCTTGGCATGTTTCTCCTTGGATATTTCCTGTATGGCACTGTCTGCGCTTCCTGGACTTGATTGCCTATTTCCTTTCCCATATAAGGGAAGTTTCCAACTGTATTCTCCTCAAATATTTTCTCAGTCCCTTTCTTTTTCTCTTCTTCTTCTGCGAGCCCTATAATTCGAATGTTGGTGTGTTTAATGTTGTCCCAGAGGTCTCTGAGACTGTCCTCAATTCTTTTTATTCTTTTTTCTTTATTCTGCTCTGCAGTAGTTATTTCTACTATTTTATCTTCCAGGTCACTTTTCTGTTCTTCTGCCTCAGTTATTCTGCTGTTGATTCCTTACAGAGAATTTTTAATTTCATTTATCGTGTTCTTCATCATTGTTTGTTTGCTCCTTAGTTCTTTTAGGTCCTTGTTAAACGTTTATTGTATTTTCTCCATTCTATTTCCAAGCTTTTGGCTCATGTTTACTATGATTACTCTGAGTTCTTTTTCAGGTGGACTGCCTATTTCCTCCTCATTTGTTTGGTCTGGTGGGTTTTTTCCTTGTTCCTTCATCTGCTGTGTATTTCTCTGTATTCTCATTTTGCTTAACTTACTGTGTTTGGGGTCTCCTCTTTGCAGGCTGCAGGTTCGTAGTTCCTGCTGTTTCTGGTGTCTGCCCCCAATGGCTAAGGTAGTTTCAGTGGGTTGTGTAGGCTTCCTGGTGGATGGGAGTGGTGCCTGTGTTCTGGTGGATGAGGCTGCATCTTGTCTTTCAGGTGGGCAGGACCGCATCCTGTGGTGTGTTTTGGGGTGTCTGTGACCTTATTATGATTTTAGGCAGCCTGTGTGCTAATGGGTGGGGTTATGTTCCTCTCTTGCTAGTTGTTTGGCATAGGGTTTCCAGCACTGTAGCTTGCTGGTCGTTGAGTGGAGCTGGGTGTTAGCGTTTAGATGGAGATCTCTGGGAGAGCTTTCACCTTTTGATATTACGTGGTGCCGGGGGGGTCTTTCGTGGACCAATGTCCTGAACTTGGCTCTCCTGCCTCAGAGGCACAGGCCTGACACCCTTCAGAGCACCAAGACCCTGTCAGCCACACGGCTCAGAACAAAAGGGAGAAAAAAAGAAAGAAAGAAAGTAAAAAATAAGTAAAATAAAGTTATTAAAATAAAAAATATTAAAAATTTAAAAAAATTAAAAAGTAATTTAAAAAAAGAAAGAAAGAAGAGAGCAACCAAACCAAAAAAAAAATCCACCAATGATAACAAGCCCTATAAACTATACTAAAAAGCAAAAAAACAAAAGACGTACAGACAGAACCATAGGACAAATGGTATAAGCAAAGCTATACAGACAAAATCACAGAAAGTCCACCGCCTGGATTTTGGGATGATTCATTGTCTATTCAGGTATTCCACTGCTGGGATAGATTTCCCTTTTTCTTCTTTGTTCGCACAGCTCCTGGGGCTCAGCTTTGGATTTGGCCCCGCCTCTGCGTGTAGGTCACCTGAGGGCGTCTTTTCTTCACCCAGACAGGAGCAGCTGCTTCGGGGGCTCTGGCTCACTCAGGCCGGGGGGAGGGTGGGGTACGGAGTGCAGGGCGAGCCTGCCGCAGCAGAGGCCAGCGTGATGTTGCACCAGTCTGAGGCGCGCCGTGCGTTCTCCCGCGGAAGTTGTCCCTGGAATTCGGGACCCTGGCAATGGCGGGCTGCAAAAGCTCCCGGGAGGGGAAGTGTGGACAGTGGCTTGTGCTTTCACACAGGATTCTTGGTGGCTGCAGCAGCAGCCTTAGCATCTTATGCCTGTTTCTGGGGTCCGCGCTGATAGCCGCGGCTCGCGCCCATCTCTGGAGCTCGTTTCGGCAGTGCTTTATTAATCCCTTCTCCTTGTGCACCCTGAAACAGTGGTGTCTTGCCTCTTAGGCAGATCCAGACATTTTCCTGGACTCCCTCCCAGCTAGCTGTGGCACACTAGCCCCCTTCAGGCTGTGTTCACGCAGCCAACCCCAGTCCTCTACCTGGGATCTCACCTCTGAAGCCCGAGCCTCAGCTCCCAGCCCCCACCTGCCCTGGCAGGTGAGCAGAGAAGCCTCTGAGGCTGCACCGATCTGTGCGGGATGCTCTCCGCTTTGCCTTTCGCACCCCTGTTGCTGTGCTCCCTTCCGTGTCTCCAAAGCTTCCCCCCACCCACTGCTCCCTGTCTCTACCAGTGAAGGGGCTTCATAGTGTGTGGAAACTTTTCCTCCTTCACAGCTCCCTCCCAAAGGTGCAGGTCCCATCCCTATTCTTTTGTCTCTGTGTTTTCTTTTTTCTTTTGCCCTACCCAAGTACGTGGGGAGTTTCTTGCCTTTTGGGAAGTCTGAGGTCTTCTGCCAGTGTTCAGTAGGTGTTCTGTAGTTGTTCCACATGTAGATGTATTTCTGATGTATTTGTGGAGAGGAAGGTGATCTCCACGTCTTACTCCTCTGCCATCTTGAAGGTTCATTGATATTTTAAATACTCTTCAGAGCACAATTTTTAAACTTCTATTTCTCTAAACATAATTATTTAATAATTAAGAGGTGTCAAAATATTACAGTTGGTTTTTCTTGTCATTCTGTTTGTTTGTTTGATCCCATATTGTATCTTGGAGATTTGGGGGCACCTTATATTCTGTAGCAGTATACAGTATATATGCACAATGTTTTAAAAATCTGATGTATAAATATTGAGTTTTACTGTCACCTAGATGGCAGATATGCAAAAAATAAATTCATTAAAATATTTCTAATGTCCTGGTTTTAAAATAGGGAGCACTTTCTCAATGTTCATCTCCTCGCATAGTCATAAAGTTTCCTACTTTAACAAAAGTCACTTGGTTCTCTGCGCGCCAATGAACTTGAATGTTAAATTTACAAGTTCATGCTAATGTGTTCTCTGCTAAATTTGGGAAAGTTTCTTTCTGTGTATCCATTGATATTTCACTATTTATCATGGTGGTGTAAATGCTTGGGTTAGCTTGACCTAAAGGCATCCAAATTCATGGAAATGAATGTGGAAATGGGACGATATAATTAAATATCACAATTAATGGGCTTGATGCTCCTATTTCATTCTTCACACAAACATATTAAAAGTAGATTTTTTTTTATTACGTAAGACTTGGTTCTATATATAGTTCAGCCAGAAGTAAAATTATTCCTAAATCACCCTGTCTCTCAACCTAATGCATCAGCTTCAGCCTGTACACATAATGACAGTCAGACCTTGACTGGCTTTTTTCTCTTCCAACTGGTGGTGTAGACAGCAAACAGGAACCCTGTCTGAGAAGAGTTTGTGTATAGACGCAGAGAAAAATTTTAACATGGCATAACATGATTATGTTATGATCAACCAAATTTATTGATCCAGTCATTTATTTATTTGTTCTTACACAGTCCTGTGTTCATCCATCCAGCACATTTCCTGAATACTTACCATGCACCAAATACTGAAACTACAGTAATAAGCAAAACAGACATAGCCCACGTAGTCCCGGATTTCATAATTTGGAAAGCACAGCTGGACTAGAGTTACCCTTAGGAAAAATACGTTCAAATATAATTAATCACACAAATATGTGAAATGAATAATAAACATATGATGCTGTAAAAGCAACGAGACCCAGTATTTTCAGGAGGTCAAAGAAAGGCTTTGTTGTGTCAGTGCCATTTGAACTGAGATGGGAAGGACGCATTAACTAAACAATGGCGGTGATGGGAAAGTAATCACTAGCTATCTGACCTCAGACAGGTTACTTAACCCGTTTATGCATCAGTTTTCTCATCTATCAAATAACAAGGTTAATAGTACCTACTTTATAGGGTCTGGTGAGGATTTGGTAAGAGTTTAGGACTATGTTCACTACGTGGGCTCTATGTAAGTATTACATATTGTTGTTACATGGCATTTTTACCCATAGTTTGCTAAGTTAGAAACATACTGAAGAAAATAAAAATAATTAAATAATACTGAATGTTGATTTCAGATTTATTCAAAGTAAGATGCAAGTGATAAATAAAACTTTCCATACAAAAAGTCACAGTTCAGGTAGGGAGACAACATGGAAAATGTTGAAAGCGATGAAAATGATGATGTGAACTGCTTACAATATATGCATTATGAAATGACACCTAGGAAAACTGGAAATCAATGAAGTTGTGTTAATTGCTATTTTTTCTGGAAAGGGAAGATGGATGCTTGCAATAAACTTAAATGAAAGATTTTTAGAAATGGTGCCCTGGGAACAGAGAGGCACAAAAGTATGCTCATAATTTTGTGGCTTGGGCTGAAGCATTTCTCAAATGTCCTTGAAAGTTTCCAAAGACAGTCTTTCCTCAGGAAAGTATTTCTCCTGTGAGTAAATAATGTTCTTGCCTAGAAATGAAATGCAGTAATATATTACATTGCAAGTGAACTGTTAGCAAGACTGGCAGCAGAAGTTCAGAAACAAATGTCGTATTGCAATCTAGAGTTTGAGGCTCTGTATCTGAACTTCCATAACTTCTAAAGGGATGCCCTTTGTATGAAATCAAAGTAGTCCAGAGAAGAATTTTGACTTCTCTTTACTTAACTATTAGAAGGATTTATTTGGAATTATTATTGTGTCATGCATGTTCTGCCTTAAATTTTCTGTGGTTGAGTTGCACAATTGATAAGCTAAGGTTTCTTTTCACCATAAAAAGGCTCCTTTTAAGGAGTCCTATAATAATGACATTTAAAATACGTGCTTGCTTTTGAAGAAAGCTTCATGCTTGGGCTTCCCTGGTGGTGCAGTGGTTGAGAGTCCGCCTGCCGATGCAGGGGACACAGGGTCGTGCCCCGGTCTGGGAAGATCCCACATGCCGCGGAGCGGCTGGGCCCGTGAGCCATGGCTGCTGAGCCTGCGCATCCGGAGCCTGTGCTCCGCAACAGGAGAGGCCACAACAGTGAGAGGCCCACGTACCGGAAAAAAAAAAAAAAAAGAAAGCTTCATGCTTTCCAAAGTGCTTTATAAACGCATTTCTATGAGGCAGGTGGAACATGTCCTTTCAACAGTATTTTACAGAAAAGAAAATGGAGGCTGTAAAGGAAAGCTGCTTGGTCAAGGTCATTCAGTGCGTTAGGCGAGTTTTCATCACAGGAGTACTCACAGTTGAGCAGGGAATCCAGCAGGGAAAGCTTAAGGCTTTAGTCTATCTTTACACACGTATTTTTGCATAAATGAAAAATTTACCCAAAATGAAGTGCATTAGGTACCTAGTACTGCCTTCTTGTTCCTTAGAGTCTAGTGAGGGATATAGACTGAGCATATTCTATCCCAATGAAGATAACTTAGATTATTCTGAGGATGATCACTTGGGCTTCAGAATCTGAATTCCAGCTTGACCCCTTACATGAAGGAAGTTACTTAATCTTTCAGAGCCTGTTTCTCCATCCCTTAAATGGCAATTTGAATGCTCTCTTATATGTTTATTAACTCATTCACTTAACAAAGCACCTGCTAGATCTCAAGTACTCTGCTAAGAATGGTGAAGCTTTTCTAGGAAGCCAGAAGGCATCCTTCAGTGGATAGCGGAGGTCAAGAGAGGTTAGAGTTAACACTTGAAGTTGACAGTGGGAGAAGATGAAAGGTTCACATGGCAAGGAAAAGAGAAAAAGACTATTATACAGGTTAAAGAGCTAGACCTGGAGATATTTGGAGTGACAAAATTTCTGAATTTTGATGTACCACACTTCCTGCCTCAGTTTCCACATCTTGGAAATGGGCATAATGATTAAACATGTTTCACAGTATTCATTTGGTAGAGATTAAATGAGGATTAAATAAGCATGGAAAGTGGCATAGGACAAATTTGATAAATTATTATGTATGAAAGTGTGTATAAATAAAATCAACTGCCATGACCCCTCTTTGTACCGAGTGATCACAGCACGCTTTAATTTTCTAGCTGAGTCTGGATATGGATTCGTAACTTTATTCAAACAGTGTATCAGGCACCACTTAACCTTTGGATTGGCTGGAAATTTTTGCTTCTCTGCTCTAATACAATTTAATTTTAATTTTGGTTTTTAAGGTACATGGGTATAAATAAGAAGAGTGTTAAGGAAATGTATTTCAGATTTTAAATTAAAAAATGTAGAAAAACTTTCTTTTACTATTTTTCATTTTACCTTTGGGTGCACGGATCAGCTACGTTTTCTTCTGCACCCAGGCAAAAGGGATTCTGAAGAAAACACTTAAAAATTTTGATTTCATATATAAGATAGTGGGAGCCTCTGCCTGCTTGATTTACATTTGTGCTCACCTTCCACTTTATGTGGGAAGGGGCATACGAGTAAAGGAAATTTTTATATGATTTCAAGTTATTTAATTCCTGATATTATATTTAGCCATGATAGAGTGTTATGATTTGCCTACAACATCCATCCTTCCTTTTCTGGTACCTTACCTTGTTCAGAGAGGACTTGTGCCTGTTCTGCTTTGAATTTCTCAACCAGTTCAGCTGCTAAAATCACAGGTGAAGCTTAGTTTCTGCTGATTTAATCCACCCAATCGAGATAGAGTTTCTCATTTTATTCAGCAAATATTTACTATGCCTTAAAAAAAGATTTTAAAAAAATGCATGGTCTTATTTGCTAATGCTGCTGAGAATTAATTAATTAAGTTTTAGGTTCACAGTAAAATTGAGCACAAGGTACAGAGATTTCCCACACATTCCTCTGGTGGGAATGTAATAAATTGGTACAGCCACTGTGGAAAACAGTACGGAGGTCCCTCAAAAGCTAAAAATAGAATTACCATATGATCCAGCAATCCCACTCCTGGGCATATATCCAGACAAAACTGTAATTCAAAAAGATACATGCACCCCAGTGTTCGCAGCATCATAGAGGCGTTATTTACGATTGCCAAGACGTGGAAACAACCTGAGTGTCCATCAACAGATCAATGGATAAAGAAGATTATATATATATATATATAAAATTTAAATTTATATATTTGCATACATATATATATAAATACTACTCAGCCATAAAAAAGAATGAAATTAATTTTGCCATTTGCAGCAACATGGATGGACTTGGAGGGCATTATTCTAAGAGAAACAAGTCAGACAGAGAAAGATAAATACTGTATGATATCGCTTATATGTGGAATCTAAGAAATAAAACAAACTAGTGAATATAACATAAAAGAAGCAGACTCACAGATATAGAGAAGAAACTAGTAATTGCCAGTGGGGGAGGGGGGAAAGGCAATTTAAGAGTTGGAATTGGGAAGTGGGAAGTACAAACTATTTGGTGTAAAGTAGGCTCCAGGATGTATTATACAACAGGGGGAATATAGCCAATATTTTGTAATAAATGGAAAGTAGTCTTTAAAATTGTATAAAAATATTTTCTTTTTTAAAAAAGATACTTCTTAGCTGATAGAAGCTTTAGAAGTCTACAGAGGCAGATAATTTTTAAATTGCAGCATATAACTTCTGGAGCCTGGCTGACATTCTCATAGGAAGCCGCATGAAAATTACTTTCAAAGGCATTCATCACCTTAGCTTGCAGGAGTCTGTTCCTTCAGTGTGTATTAGTCCATGGTGCATCCTTACTTTGACTTATCTGTGAGGTTCACTTCTCGCCCCCAGGAGCAAAGCCTGCAGAGGGGCAACTTGTTTGGCTTGGGAGCCTGCCCAATATGAAAAGTTTGCAGGCAGAATCAGAAAGAACAGCTGCAGGAGGAGAGATGAGGGTTGCCGACAGCTAATGATTTAGAAAGCAATTTGCATGAGAGCCTTCTGCTTAACAGGAGGCAGCATGTGTTGGGCAATGGTTTACCATCCACTGCCAAGCTGGTTTCTACACCCTGAGTCCTCATTCCATCAAAACACGTGTCCTGAGGGAACGCCCAGCCACCAGCTTCCACTTACCTGAGTTAGCATGACCTGCCATCTAGAATTTCAGAGAGCTTTTCATTTATTAACTCACATGAATCTACTTTATCCTGAGGCTCTGGATACTAGTCCCATGCAAACTGACTTAATAACAAACATTTAAGTGCAAATCCAAGGTCATCTAGATAATATTCTTTGACAGCTTATTGCATATGAGGCACTGCACTGTGCACTTTTTATACCATATCGGACTTCATAACAGACCTCTGAAGTGGGTGGTTAAGTTTCCTGCCAAGGGATCCATACACAAGAAATGATAATCAGAAAAGACCAAAGTATTATTAATTACTAGTGAGCTAGCCGCTGTTACTTCATTTTGGAATTCTAATTGAGGCTTTCCTTCTCTCTTTCTCTTGCCCCCAAATCACAGATGACTAGGTCATGGGACAAGCTTAAGCTAACATGCCTTATTCTGTGAATCATAAGCTGAGCTACTGGGACAGAACCATGTGACACGTTTGTCACTTTCAAATGTAATAATTCTACCCATTGCTCCATAGATGTTCTGGTTACTGACCCATAACATTAACAATTCCTCTTCCAAGAATAGGATGGAGGGGAAAGGCACTGGATCTCCTATGCCTCCCAAACATGTGAAGGCCGAAGCATGGTGGGAGGAGAAGCATATCTCTTTGTAATATGTTTTATTCCCTGTTTTATAGATGTGCATATGGAAGATTAGAAAGGCTGGGTAACTTGTCCATGTCATGTAGCCCATGCTTTTAACTTTTTTATTATATCACTTATCCTTCTCACCTATCAGTTTGCCTTTTATACTGATGTCCTGAGAAACAGACCACTGTATGGTATAGAAATGAACAACCATAAATAAGCTGGAAATGCATTTCTATTTACATTAACTAAGATAGTCACTTGTTTCTTTTAAGTGAGGTCCTCCACCTTTTTAGGGACCTGAGTAAACTAATGATGTGCTTCCATTGATTAAACAAGAATTCTCCAGTATTCCATAGAAGAATCATACATTTCTCTAAGCCCTGTGTATGCTTCTAGGGTTTAGATTCTAAATCAAATAGGTTTCTGTTTTTCATTAAAAAAAACGAACACAGGACTTCACTTGTAAATTTATTAACTTTTTTTTTTCTGTCTAGCAACAAGCAGTGACTATTGTTGGGTTGGTGGACATAATAAAGATGGCCATTCAGAAAATCACAAATTTTAGGAACTCTAGCATTCATGTAGCTCAGAACTGTAAGAAGAGACCAGAGGAAGATCAACATGCTTTAAAGTATATTACAAATCAGTATTGAAATAGAGCTTAACATATAATTCATCTGGAAAGAAGCTCAGAACATGATTGCCAGTTATTTAATATTCTGGTCAAAGACAATGGAAGCACTATTAAAGTATGGCATTTTGACTGCCATTGGAAAGGTCAGGTTTCAAACAGCAGTGCACTAGTTGTGCTCAAAATGACTAAAGAATGATGAATAATTAAGTGAAGAGGAAATGGGAGACCTGCATTCTAATCTTGTTTTGGCCACTGATGGGAATCATGTGGACTGTAAGCCCATCACACAGTCATTTACCAGCTTGGTTTTCTCACCTGTAAAATGAGGGCGTGACTATAGTTCTTTAATAATCCTTGATGATCTTTAGCGCTATGATTCTAGAAGCATCTTGATTTAATACAGTTTGAGGATTTATGTCTAAACTCTAGCAAGCAGAAAAATGTTCTTTTATTTCTAAAATGGACTTGACATTGCGTTAACAGAGCAAATGAAATCTTTTGAAGATTGTTCAAAGAATCACCAACTTAAAATTCATCTCCATTGTTGGTTTTTATTGTCTGTTTAACTCTTACTAGATCTATAATAGTTTTATTTATTTTCCTTTGCACCTGGACTGGCAGCCTGTGTGGTTGGAGAAACACATCACCATTTATTTTAGATACTTTGTTATCAGAGCCAACTCTGTAATCTTTGCTCTGCCCGTGAATTATTTATTTAATTTGATGTGTTTTTTCCTGGATTCATAGTACATGTGTAAATGTACATAGTACATTTCCTTTTGTCATGATGCTTCTTTCCATTTATGGGACTGTAAATACAGCTGACTAAACCTCTCTAGTGGCCGAATACATATCAGGTCTTTTGTGTGAAGGATGCTAGCTAATCTTCCCGTTCATAGGCTGACTACATTTTTATTCACTTGCTTTTTTTCTACTCACCCCTGACAGTAGTATCTGTGGAATAAATAAAATAATGATACCTACTACTTATTTAACTCAGATCAGAAAACTTGACCTTTTCCTAATTTTTTACATTTGCTACTAGCTTTGTGGCAATATGCACCCCTATTTTTCTCTGAATCTCAGTTCACCCTCTACATGGGAATAATTATGCCTACCATACAACGTGGTGATCATAAAAGAAATTCTACCCATCTACTACCATATTGGGGAAAAATATTTGGATTGACTTTGACCAGACTTGGAGGCACATGTTTGCAGTGGCCTGTTTGAAAATACTGACTACATGGGGTACAGTGGGATACTCTGAAGGCACCTTACAGAGGTAGATAATATCTCTCCCAGGGCATCAACGCTAAAAGTGAGAAGCATTTTGATTTCTCATCAAGAAAGAAATGTTCTATGATGTTAATGGTTCTTAACTTTTGGTGATTCATTGAAATCTCCTAGGGAGCTTTTGATACTCTTAAAGCCCAGCCTGTAATTTATACCAATTAAATATGAATTTCTGGGGGTTGGACTGAGGCATTGGTATATTTTAAGGTTTGCAGAATGTAATGGTTAATTTTAAGTGTCAACTCTCAACTATATCCTGAGATACACAGATATTTTGCTAAACATTATTTCTGGGTGGGTCTGTGAGGGTGTTCCCAGATGAGATTAGCGTTTGAATTGGTAGATGGAGTAAAGCAGATTCCCCTCTCCAGTGTAGGTGGGCCTCATCCAATCTCTTGAGGGCCCCAAAAGAATAAAAAGTCAGAGGAAAGGAGAATTTGCTCTCTCTGCCTGAGTGTTTGATCTGATCCCCTGCCCTCTGACTGTGGCTTACGTCAGTTCCGAAAACTACACCCCTGGATTTCCTAGTTTCCAGCTTATATTTAATATACAATATATTTAATATGTTTAATATCAATTACATATGTTAAAGCAATTACATATATTACATTATATTTATTATATATCTCCAATTGGTTCTGTTTCTCTGGAGTACCCTGACTAATATGGTGCTTCCAATACACTGTAAATATTGAGAACTACTATATATGTTAAAATACTATGGCTAAGGTATTACAAAAGTGGATGCCCTGACAGTGCAGTTCTGCTTCTTAAATGGGCAACTCAATGAGGATAAGTAGCAATGTAAATTATTTTTTTCATTTTAAATGGTGGCCAGTCATATATATATAAACACTTTGGGAGGCTATAAGACACTAATTAAAAGAACTTATAGGATATAAGCACTAAAACCACATCGACTCGCCACTCAGTAGAAGGAATTCTAGGCCCCAGATATAGAAACCTCCATACCTGAATCATTGGAAAAGATGTAGAAAAGACTCTAAAACGATTGAAATTTTCAGAGATCCCTTGTGACCCTTTTGGAGGTCATGATATCAGGACTCACTGTCCCCTGAGTCTTGTTTTGTAATACAGAGAGGGACCCACAGTTATAGTAAATTGACACCTGAGACTTGTTGTTTTTTCAGCTAGAAGTGGAAAGGAGAAATATCTTTCACTGAAGCAGAGAGTAGAGGTATAAGTGGGGAAGACAAGGTAAAGAAAGAGAAAAGAAAAGAATCCATTTAGAGAAGACTTGCTCTTGGGGCAAGCCCTGGACATACAGTCATTTATATATCCTATTTCAGGATACATTGCATGCTTTACTGTAAGTAAGCATTTAATGATTTGTCTTCCACATACTTTGCTTCATTAAAGAGATTCACTTCTGCTGGCATTTTGTTTCATGGGATCCCAGGCCCTTAGCATAGTCCCTTAGTAAAGTATCTGTGGAATGAATCAGTCAATATGTCCTCAAACTCAGTACCCTTCTCAAATCAGTTACCTGCTTTATACCATAACTGAGATTATATTATCATAGTGTTAGGACTCAAAGGGAAATATGATCTCGATTTTAGAAGTTGACGTCATCTGTTTTATCACCTCATCCAATGTAAGAATTCATGCTATAAAAGTACTGGTAATCTGGCCTCTGTTTGAGCACTCCTCGTATCTTGAATGCTCTACTTGGTGAGTTAAGTCATCCAGCATACGAACAGCTATAATTTCTACAAAGTACTTCCTTATAGTTGCCTTCCTGAAGCATGTCACCCATTGGTCTTAGCTTGACCTGATGGAACTACAGAGAAAAACATTTGAGTTTCAAATACCCATGTTTGCACTTCACATCTTTGTAGTCCATTATCACACAACTGAAGTCTACTTTTCTTCAGGAAAACATCTAATGTTTTTTCCTAAAAATCCTGTGAAAGTATGTCTAGGCCCTTCCCCATCTTGTTTATTGATGTTTGTACTTGCTTTTGTTTTCTAAAATACTCCCAAAAAGGCAATGCTCAGAACTGGATCTAGTGCTTCTGACATGGTCCTTTTGAGACAGAATGAGACAACATATGCAAAAAAGGAAATCTATATTTCTATTAAGTATAATTGTCTAATTCTTATATCATAAAATCTGCATGTGTTTGTTTCCAAAATAAAAATACAGAATAGTATAAATATACAATATTTTATATAATAGAATACAGATATAGAGTAGTATGGAAAAAACCCCCTGAAGTCATTCAAAATAACCCATTACCCAAAGAAAAGTACTTTCAGATCCATTCATCTCTGCTTTTTATCTCCCTATATTGTGTGTATGTTCATTTGTGTGAACATCACACAAACATACTAATATATACACAGTTTAACGTAAATAAAAACATAATGTTTTAAACCCGTTTTAAAATTTAATGTAAGCATTGGACATTATTACATAGTTATAAATTTAATTCTGCATCAAAGTTTGCAAACTCTTGGCTGACTAGTTAAATTCAGCCCGTAGACATTTTATTTCCCACCCCCCAGTCCCACCCCCGGGCCTGCACAACATCTGAAAAGCCTAGGCATGTTGCAGCTTCTCCTGAAAAGTGGACAGTCTGGTGATACTTGGTGTGCAGCCTTACCTGGATGTGGGGGAAGTTGAAGCGCAGGTACATCTGATGCCCTGGGAGGTGTTCTCCAACGAGAGCTTCATCGTCAGCGTTTCCTCTTTGATGTAAACAGCCTGCAAGGACAGCCCCTCCTGGGTGAATTTGTGTTCCCGGAACATGATCATTTTAATAGCTGTAGCTCTAGGCAGTGGTTGTATACCACCATTCATTTCATAAATCCCCTTTCGGTAGACCTTAATGTTGGTTCCTTGTTTCTCCTATTATAAATAGTGTTGCAGCAAATATCTTTTTCACCCAGTTGCTTGATAGTCTTATGATGAGCTCCCAGACTAGATGTGGAATTGTGTGGCCAAAGTAGACTTCGAGGTCTCAGAACTTGTTTTAGTCTTTTACACATCATGAGAACCACAAAAACAGCCTTTATTTTTCACTTGCACTCTGTTAAGCAAACACGTGACCACTCTATATGTAAAAACAATTTTAAAAAATACAGTTGTTCAAAAATACATAGTAATTAAATTAATATTTTATGGTAGAAAAATTATAAAATACAGAAAAATGTAAAGGAAAAATATAAATACACTTGCAGAACTCTGAGATAAATATTATCTTTTGCATTTTCCCACTTATATATGCATATATATTTATATAAACATATATATTTACATATATTTTATACATACATTATTTAATAAGGATAAGCTATACTGTTTATATAATTTTTATTTCTAGTACCTTTTCACCTAATGTTATCATGACAATTTCCCACATGAGCTAATATTCCTCATTTAGAAAATTTAAAACTTATTTAATATTTCAACATATGATATCACTTATTTAAACAATACCCTATTGTTGGAAACAAATTATTTCCAAGTTTTTCTTTTTTACAAATAGTATTCCAGTTAATGCCATGGTACCTAGATTTCTGTGAAATCCTTAGAATAAATTTCTACACATGTACTCACTAGGTCAAATATCCAACTCGTGCAGACAATTTTTAAAAAATCTATATTCAGACCTTGACATTCACAACTATATTAAGTATATTGATTTCATTTGTTTTGCTCTTTTGTTTTCACCCTGTTGATAGGTAGGCAGATAGAGAGAGAGATAGGCATTTCTTTTAATTTAATACGTCTCTCATTGATCTTGTTGCCTCATGTCTCTGCCTCTTCTAAATATTTTTGCACAGTTTTGGCGTTAACTGGGTGTTTCGCCAAAAAGTCAGTTCAGTGTTCCTCAGATAGTTGTTCAATACTGCCCACATCTTCAGGTGCTGAAAAAGGAAATTCTAATGATTTGTTAACACTTGTTAATATAGATAAGATTAAGGCCCCAATTTTCTTATGAAAGCTTACTACTTGGGGCTGGTTTCACAGAAATATCATAACATTATATGCAGTCAAGTTGCACTGATATTCCATATGAGGAAACAAAATCTGTGAAAGGATTTAAATATGAAAATAATTATGTAAATGATAAGTATTATTTATTATTAAGTATAATTAGTAGTTGTCAAGCAGATCCTTTTCTCCCAAAGAGCCACAAATCTTTGAAAATGAATGCTTGCAATTAATAATATTTAGATAGGGGAAAAATGAGTTTTTCTCAGCTTTTCCATCATAGCCTAGATACTGCCAGGCAAACAACTTGATAGAATCAGTGGAAGCTTAAACAGGTGATAATCTCCTCTTGCTCTCCAATTTATCACTAAATGGCTTTTCTGTGGATTGCAATCATTGAAAGGTTGTAATTGTAGCCTTCTGCTATATTTACCATTAGAAAATTTCTTTTTACATGGAGCGTGCTTTTCTAATAAGCAGTGGGTTTTTCACAAACTGGTTTATCATTCACAATGATTAGGTTCCCCCTTATTTGAGGGGGGGTGCATAAAATGCCACTTATGTTTTTTTTAAATTTAATTTTATTTATTATTTTATGCAGCAGGTTCTCATTAGTTATCCATTTTATACATATTAGTGTATATATGTCAATCCCAATCTCCCAATTCATCCCACCACCACCCTCCCCTCGCCACTTTCCCCCCTTGGTGTCCATACATTTGTTCTCTACATCTGTGTTCTCTACATCATGTTTTTAAATGATTTTTTCTCTTTGCCTTTCCTGTTAGTGTAACCGGAGGTGGGGTCTAGCTGCTCGCCGCTCAAAAGCAAGTAAAGAGGCAAGGTTGGTGGAAAGGAAAGTTTACTTTGTTTTGGGTGCCGGCGACCAGGGGGTGTGGGAGGGAGGACGCCTGTCCGAAGGCCAACTCCCCGCACCCACCCAATGAGGGGGCAAGAGCTTTTATAGACGGAGGGAGGGGGGCTACACGCAGAAACAGCACAGTCAGCTCTGACCGTCATCTTGAAATTGGTCATCGGTGGTCTGACCAGTGTCATCTTGATTGTTTTAAGTACAGTTAGTCTTCAGTTCCAGGGTCGGTTCGTTCTCATTTCTTTGAGGCCAGTTCTCAGAATTGTGAATTGTGGCAGCTTATGTCATGCCTACAGTCTGGTCATCATGTACTTAACTTCTTCACCTAGTGGGGTTTCACACAGCTCACAGGATATGGCTCAGAATATTATCTATAGCCATTGAGGAGGAACTAAAGGTCCTTAACTTTGCTTACTGATAAATTATTATTGTTTTGTCCTGTTTGACTGCTTTTATTTTTTGCTTCTGCATTTTCTCACTTCTCTGATTAAACTTAATTTTGGGCTAAAGTTTTTCCACAGACAAAAAGCAGGCAGAGGACATGGTTAGGGGAAAGGATCATAGGGTCCTGCTCTGTCTCATTAGGAGTCTCATTTAGGTGCATAGTTAATGTCTGCATCGCTTGGCCTCTGCTAGAAGAGGAGTGAGGTGCACAGGACGCCCACGGCCTGCTCAGAAAGCCTACAAACATTGGAAGGGGATGGCGGTATCTGCCACACTGTCAACCTGTTCTACTCGGTGTGCTACTGCTGTTATAGCACATGCTGAGCTGTCAGTAAAAGTCAGTCAAAGCATTCTGTGTAGCGTAGGGAGGTGTGGGAAAAGGGGTCATTCCAGTTGCATAAAGATGATGCATCTGGTTGGCAAGAGGGCCCATATTCATGTTTAATCATGTATGGAGCCTCTGTCCTCCTTCCTGGTCCCCGTTACTCATCTGTTCAGGTCTCCCTGCCTCCCTGACCGCCTCCCCCATCTTCCCAGCTGCTCATCTCTGTACTTGATTCAGAGTATCTATGAGAGTCGGCCCTGAGCTGCAGGGCCCGATCTCTGCAAAAATGGATTGGTCTGTAGTGAGCCGCACAAAACAAAACGAAAATCAGGAAACGAGTGAAAGCATCTGTGAGCTAAAGTGGAATAATTATACCTCGGTACCCTGTTTATAAAGATACATAGCAGACTTCCTGCCATATTATCACCCAGTAAGCGTACTTTTTTTTTTTTCCTTTTAGTGAAGAGAGAATGCTCTTATGTCAATCTATTCATGCTTAAGACTCACAGTGCCTATTGTCTATAACTGTGAGATACAACTCGGGAAGGATATAGATGGAGTATTTGGCTTCAATAAAGTGGGTGGAGCAGGAAATGGGCCCTACACCTGGCCCTGTTTACAACGAGTGACTTGTTAAAAATGAGCATCTATACCAGGAAAAATTAATCAGCATATGTAACCATAAGGAAGGTGGAAAGTGCTGATCACATACATTGCTCAGGTGCTGTCAGAGAGTTTCCGGGGCTGATGGAGGCTATACAAGCCCTAGCATCAGATGGGAACAACTCTCTCCCCCACAAGCTAGCCCGCTTTCCCCCTTCCTAAAGGCAGGCCCTTACAAATGTGGTGTCTGGGGTGGTCCTCTAATTTTCCTAATCTGTGTGTGGCTGTGGAATGAGATAGAGCTAACGTGCAAACAAAGGGTAGTGAAAATGACATGAGCTCTGGAGTGAGACAGAACTGCATCCAGATCCCATCCCTATCATGGATTTAGTTACGTAAATTGAACAAGTTCCTTAAATTCTCTGAACTGCAGTTGCCTTGTCTGTGAGGTAGAAATCAGGTCAGTCTTTACTGGGTTATTGTATGCATTATAAATAATATATATAAAAGGCCTAGCACGGCACTGACATAAAACAGACACTCAAAGTGGTAACTGTTACTATAACTCAGGAAAACTACTCTGCCCAACATAGGCAGTTCTAAAGTGAAACAATATATAATAAAATCTTATTCAGAAGAACTTACAAGTAGGCAGTGGATTGGGTAGCTGTATCCTATGGCTAGGTCTCAGTGCATCAATTCATATCCAAGGAGATTCTCAACATGTAGTAGATGCAACGTATTTCCAATTAATATCATCATAAGAACTAAACCTCTGTATTTCTTTGGTTTCTAAGAAAGTTTCAACCTTAATAATATGTTAGAGTACTTCTGGGTTTAGCTCTTACTAAATTATAAATAAATGCTATCATTTTATACCTAAGATGCATGGTTCACTCAGTGCAGGTGGGGGAAAACTGAATGTTTTAGACTGGCTAACTCTGGCTTGCTGAAGTTCTGGTACACGGGCTAAGTGGTGAAGTCAGTAAAGCTGATGAGGTTTCATTTCTAAATGTACTAGGACTAGGTCAAGATGCTAGTTTCCAACTGCATATATCCTTTCTGATGATGATCTTTTTTTTTTTTTTTTTTTTTGCTTGAGTGTAAAGATACTCTTTTCTCTGTATTTTTGAGAAAATGTTAGCTTGGCTGTCCCAAGCTAACATATGACGTTATGTTAGCTAAAAACTATGACGTTATGAAAGAGTGACTTCAGTGACTCAGTGCTTCCCACTTGGTAATTTCTCTCACCCTCAGGAGTAGCCTCAAATGCTAGCTCCCATCAATTACTGGATGCTCCATATTTTCCCAGCATCATTATAATCACTCCTATCAGTTCAGCACCCGTAATGAGCCAGGCTGCTTATCCATTTACAACCTTCACTGCTTTATATATATTAGCTCAGTTTGCTACCTCTTGTCCCCCTCAAGCCAATATCAAATGTTTATTAATTAGGTAAAAATGGTATTAACCGCTTACATCAGGAAGGGCAAAAGGGTATCATCTTGAGTGCCCATTTTGAATGAGTGGTAATGGTTGGCAGAAGCACTGAATTAAGAAACAAATTTAAGCTCTGTCCAGCCTTAGGGGGGAAGAATGCCGTGATTGATTAGCAATGTCTGCCTTGGTTAAAAGAAAAAAGAATAGAAATAGGTTGAGTGACTTGCAGGACGGAAAGGATGGGGATTCTCGGGCTCAATTTCCTTGCTGTTTATAAGCTTCTTAGAGACACAGGTAATGTTTCAACTTTCCATCATGTTGCCACAGTGTTCATTTCCAAATCATTTATTTCTTCACTCCTCCATTTATTCCTGCTGAATTCTCCTGGACTCAGAAACTTCACACACTCTATTCCCTTATGTTGAGCCTCACATACTTCCAAGTGGCTTCCAAGTGGCCTCCAAGGGTGGCCTTGTCCTGTTTATCCCGAGAAATTCCCCCAGGTTAATATGTGTCGCGACGTCTTTCTCTTTTATACTATAGAACTTGTATGAATTTGTAATTATTTGTTAGAATGTTTTCTTGTTAATTTACTGTTTCCCTCACTGAACTCTAAATTCCATGAGCCCAAGGACCGCATCTCTTTTTTTGACAAGCCACCTTATTTATACCCGGCACACACATCTGGGAAAGAGTAGACATTTAATAAATATTTGTTGAAACAGCAAATCCACTAAACTTTGGAGATTCAAACTTAATAAAACATGGATCCTGGCTTCACAGAACTCATATTGCAGTGAAGCAGAAAGTTGATTAAGTAAATGATTATGATGCAATGTGATAAAAGAAACATAGACGTAAGGAAATATCACTGCCTGCCTGGATCAGGGGGCAGGTGTTGGGGACGCATTCTAAAAGTGATGTCAAGATTGAAGAGTAAGGAGTAAAAATGGGCCTTTTAAGAAAAATCAGGCGCTGCAACTTGTGCGATTTGAATTTGATATGTTCCACCATTAAAGTTTTTTTTAAATCAAGCAGGGTATATTAACATGCATCTGTAGTATTGCCCTAAAAGCATTTTAAAAGAAATATGGATGTCTTACCTACAGAGGCACACAATTAGGCTTTTCCCTCAAGGTATTCTTAGTGTTAACCCTTTATATTGCTTTTTACTTGATGTACCCACTAATTGTTCTGATCCAGTGGCCTTGATGAAATTTTTGGTCATTTGCAACAGTGTCAGTGGGGATTATGTGAGCACGAGTCTTTCAGAATTTTAAGTAGAAAATGGCTCAAGCATCTCCTACAGTTAGGGTACATGTGGTTACAGTAGAATAATTTAGAGAAGTGAAATTGGGTTTGTCTCTTTAGGTTTAAATATATGACTTGGGGATAATAAAGGAAAATCATTACTAGCACAACAAGGGATATTTAAAAGAAAAGATGGTTTTAGGTACACCACTAACTTTCTTACAGCATCAATGATAAATTGTTAGGTATTATATTGATGGTAGCAGGCGGTAACATGTCCCTTTGTAGTTGAAGCTTTTTTTAAAGCTTATTTTTATTTTTTTAACACCTTTATTGGAGTATAATTGCTTTACAATGGTGTGTTAGTTTCTGCTTTATAACAAAGTGAATCAGCTATACACATACATATATCCCCATATCTCCTCCCTCTTGCGTCTCCCTCCCTCCCACCCTCCCTATCCCACCCCTCTAAGTGGTCACAAAGCACCGAGCTGATCTCCCTGTGCTATGCAGCTGCTTCCCACTAGCTATCTATTTTACATTTGGTAGTGTATATATGTCCATGCCACTCTCTCACTACGTCCCAGCTTACCCTTCCCCCTCCCCGTGTCCTCAAGTCCATTCTCTACATCTGCGTCTTTATTCCTGTCCTGCCCCTAGGTTCTTCAGAGCCTTTTTTTTTTTTTTTAGATTCCATATATATGTGTTAGCATACAGTATTTGTTTTTCTCTTTCTGACTTACTTCACTCTGTATGACAGACTCTAGGTCCATCCACCTCACTACAAATAACGCAATTTCATTTCTTTTTATGGCTGAGTAATATTCCATTGCATATATGTGCCACACCTTTATCCATTCATCCGTCAATGGACACTTAGGTTGCTAGTTGAAGCTTTTTTGTACAAATAAGCTGGAGGGGGGTTTTTTTGGCTCGATTATATATTTATTCTTTATATATTTATTCTCTGCCTTATTCTAAGGCAGAGAGGAAGAAAGGGAGGGATAGACTAAGAAAGTATGGAGCAAAACATTTCCTTAAATCACATTTAAAATAAGGTAGAGTGTAGTAAAATACAGGAAGGTAGACTGAAAGGCAACAGTAAATTTTTTTTAAAGAACTTTTATAATTATATTACATCACTTGACAGAGCTGTAGTGCTTTGTGTAGGCCTTTAAAACTTCCCCCAAACATGTTCATTCACCTTGATTCAGTCATGTGCACAGAAGTTCCTTGTTGGGTTGGTAAAGCAGAATCATATCCAGGCTCTAGCTAGATCCAAACACTATTGCAGTTCTGTACAAACCTGTGTGGTATGTACAGATAGAAACAATAATATGTAAACCTGTTCCCCTTTGGTACATTGATCATTTCCTAAACTTATTTCACCTGTACCCACCACCCCTCCCCCCCACACACACAAAGCACTAATACCCCTGTAAGATATATTAAATGTGTTGATTTGGATAACTAGAATTTGATGGACAGAATTCCTCCAGCAAGAGGGAGTTTTAGGTAGAATGGAAGAGAAACTCATGGAAACGCTTGAATGGTCCTTTCCTTGATTCCACAAAATGAGTAAGACTGATCGAGTCCCTTTAATATGCAGCATCCATATTGCATTTGTTCTTACATTTTATGCTGTAATTAAATAGAGTAAAAGTTATTGAGTGAATATTAAGTTTATTGGGTAGCTGAGTTGATAATTGTATTTTATTTTTGTGCATTGGAAATCTATGTACATTTATATTGTAGGAATATGGCAATGCTCCAAGAAAAATGAGAAATTCACTGGTAATTTCCCACCCAAAGAGAGCCATTGTTAACGTTTTAATATTATACTCTTTGTGTCAGTTTGTGTTTTAGTCAAAAATGGCATCTTATTGCTTGAATTTGCATTTCACCGATTATGTGATAAAAACTCCTTTTTAGGGCTTCCCTGGTGGCGCAGTGGTTGAGAGTCTGCCTGCCGATGCAGGGGACGCGGATTCGTGCCCCGGTCCGGGAAGATCCCACATGCCGCGGAGCGGCTGGGCCCGCGAGCCATGGCCGCTGAGCCTGCGCGTCCGGAGCCTGTGCTCCGCAACGGGAGAGGCCACAACAGTGAGAGGCCCGTGTACCGGAAAAAAAAAAACAAAACAAAACTCCGTTTTAATTTAATTTTTCTTAAGGTAACATTGGTTACCGCCTCTCAGCTCGAAATTCACTCTTTTGTTACTTGCTCTGTGAAAAGTGCTATGGGTCCTTTAAATAGTTTTTCCTTGGCCAGCTCGTGTGATGTTAGGCTTTCCTAATTGATGGCACCTGAGGAAGGTGTTGCTTCGTGATGCCCCGGTGCTTGCTGGGAAGGCTCTTGGTGGCGTCTTCAGCACCCACTCACTCTGCAGCTCCGAGGGCGTCGTCAGCCCTGCTCCCGGGGCTCACAACGTCTCCGGTAGTCGGCTTCAGCAGTGCGCAGAGAGAGCAGTGGACGACAGCTTCCGTCGGCATCTTCTATCAAGCAGTTTTGGAGTAGCGCCTCAGGTGAGAAATCTCCCCGTGCATAGTTTTACTGGAACCCTAGAATGTGGATTTCCAGCAACTTACAGAGGGCATATTTCCAGAAAGTTCCACCATGAGACACCACAGCAGCTTCTTTACCATCCAGTGAGCCACAGTCATGCTCTTTTCAACCGGGTCTGGACCTCAGTCCTGTGGGCAGGGAGGAGGAGGTCTTCTTTTCAACTGGAGGGTTAGCGGCTCTCCTTATTTCTGCTAACTGTGTGTTTTGGCGTTCTCTTTACTTGTCGCTGGCCATTCCTTCCTTACTCTAATCCTCTTTCATAATTAATAGTTTTTTCATTACACTTTCCATGCTCAAATTACTGTTTGTTTTTCTTCTGGTTGGACCCAGAATAATAACTAAATAATCTAATATTAGTGTGTTATTGTTTTATTTTAAAACCCATTTTTCACATTTTTTTGTTTCTACATCATTATTTTAATGGTTTCATAGTAGTCCATGTAGTAGTAAATACTTCATGCCTATTGTTATACAGTTTATAATATATGTTTTCATTTTCACAATTGTAGACAATGCTTTAGTGAACATCTTGGTACACATCCTTTGCTCCTATCCATAATGATTTTCATTAGTTCTCAGTCATTTGGACATTTTAGTCAGAGGCAAATGATGAACACACCACGTAAAGTGCTTTATATATATCCAGGGGAATACTGAACATATTATTTAGTGCCATAGCAAAACATCAGAAAAAAGTGAGGAAATCATGATTTTTATTGTGTTCTGCCAAACTCTCATAGCAAGAATCTGAAAAATCTCTGGTGAAGCACAACTGAAACTAGATTTGAGATTGAGCCATTAAATCCCAGTTATCACCAATCACTCTGGCTGCTTCTGATTAAACACTTTCTTTGTGTTTACGATTGGGGAATCCACCTCATGAAAAGAATGGCAAATGGGAAAGAAGTAAATGATTCAGAATATCTTGGTCGTTCCTGGGAGAGAGTGCTCTGACAAAGCAAACGGTTTACCTGAATGTCTTAAGCAAACTGAGCTTGGCTGATTTCCTGTGCTTACAGAAAAGAACCGCTGTAGCTTCAGCTGGAAACCCTAAGCCAGTGGCTCAGTGGTGGTTTTTTTGACGTGCCTGCGTCACAGGTATAAACAATCTGCGATGTTGAGCTAAACATACCTAAACTGCTGAGGATCTTTCAGGTTAATTTAAACCAACAGGGAATGATCCTGACTGGCAACAATAGAAGATTCTCTCCCAGCAGGAAGTGTATGGGGGCATCCCTTCTAGATCAGACATGCTTCAGAGACTGCTTCTGGAAGCGGTCGTCTTAATTGAATGTTTGTGTCTGAATGTTTGTTGCTCACAGATGTTTCTCACCAATACTGTTGAGCCTTTTGGTGGTTTCTAAAAGAGGCTATGTTAATCTCAGAACAAGGAGATACAACATATATGACGTGTAATCACACTATAATGATAAAAATAGACACATGCCATCATTGTTGTCATGGGCATTATCAACAAGACAACACAATCACTGTAACTTATTGGGCACCTGTTATGTAGACAACGTGTCTCTTGTCCATGGATTAGTGTAGTTAATCCTCACAAAGCTCTTAAGAAGTAAGTACCAATAATATCCCCATTTTACAGATGAAGACACTGAGGAAGAGAAAAGTTAAGAATTTGCCTATGATCAGTTATCCATCTGTTCAGCCAGTGCACAAATTACACTGCCCAACTCCAAGATCAGGTGAGTACAATGGCCTGAACACCATGCATTACTGCTTCCCACATATTTAGGAGCTAAAAGAAATCAAGTAGTGGACCTTAAAGAAAATCTTCCTCTACCTTCGTTCAACTCTTTTCGCTTTCATTGTGGTGGAGTCTGTGAGAGACTTAATGTATCATGTAGAATTATCAAGTTAAATGACTGCATTTTTCCCCTTAATTGACCATTTTGAATTGAATTGCTTGGATTTATCAGATTGTTTGTAATGCAGTGTGGTCTACAATAGCTATTACCAGCCTCTTTCCCACCATCACTACACCTGAAAGGTAAAGTTCACACATATGACATTCTATCATGTGCTTATCCAGAATTAATGCACAAAGCTGCATAAGTAAAAATCTGTGGTTTATGCACAGTTTCTTCCAGGCCAGCTGCTGTGTCTCCCAGTCACCCTAGGGTCTGCAGTTAAGGACCTGCAAGTCTAGAGAAACTGAGAGAGACGTGTTGGCTTGGCCAATAGATCTTGAGCACCTATAAAGTGCAAGGAGCTGCTGGATCACTGTGGTGGACTTGTCGGGGATTTAAAAATAATAAGACAGCCTAGGAGACAGGCTTTGACACCACTGACAAAAATACACTTCAATTACCAGGCAGTGAGAAAAGGAGGGATGTGGGTAGAGGAACATGTCAGCAGGGTGTGCTGCGTGTGGCCCATCTTCAAGTCTCAGTTGAATCCTACTGTTCAAATGTGGGCCACTTGTGGGAAATTCTGTACCATGAGGGTTTTGCTTAATGTTTAAAAAGTCTTACAAAAAGATGAATAGGAGACATAGCAGGTGGCAAATCAGAAAGTTGTGTCTTGTAAACAGGGGGAGGTCAATCCAACCTCCAAATCCCAAAATATATCAATATCCCATAATAGAGAATCACTATCAGGGAACTTGCTGTTTGTTTATTAGTGGCAGCATGGCATAAAATCAGGATAATTCAGCGTTTAAAATCCCTACTTTGTTTGAATTTATAACTAGTATAAATACTTCTGAGATTATATACATTTAAATTTTTTCTGCAACAAGTTAGACAGGATCACAAATTCACATGATGCTCAAAAGAACACTCAGAAATATTTAATGAAAACCTTCATTCTAGTGATGAGGAAACTCTAGCTCAAATAAGAAGCAAAAAACCATACTCAAGCAAACAAATCTGTAAAAGAGTTGTAATCAGAAATATCCAGTTGTCCTACCTCCTAATTTTGTGATCCATCTGCTTCACCATCAGTCAAAAAATCTGATTCTTCGAAGAAAGAACTTCGGCTTGGCTTTAGAGAGTAAGATTAAAAAAAAAAAAGAAAAAACCAAACACTTAGGCAAAGGAACAAACAGCCAAAATTAAGTAAATCTGGGATTTTTTTTAAACCAGCGTTGTCTGCATTGTTATTTTGGGCTCAGAGCGATAGCTTGATGCCAAATTTAAATGGAAAGCATTATCTACTCCATATTTATAAATCTTTAGATTCTGCATGTGTCATGAAAAATGTAAGTAAATTTTATAATAGTAAGGTGTGTGGGATTAATTTGTATTCTATGTTGAAAAGCTCCAGGGTAGGCAATTAATTCATGAAACACCAGCGATTGCTGCCTTAAGGGCTACATTGCTAGATAAAATTACAGACCTCAAATCTTATTATTACACTGGTATCTATTTTTTGTGTGGTCTAGGGAATATATCATCTTAAATTGAATATTTACCTAATCAGTAGGCTAAGGGTATCTTCTGGGTTCTGCCCCCTTCGACTCTAGAACACATTGTCTAGTTGTGAATATTAATATGCTGCTTATATAGGTAGGTACTACTGCTTACTGTTTTCACTTCATGGCACACTTATTAAATGATACTTGTATGCTATACTAGAATAAACTAGAGGGGATCTAAATGGAGCTTGGTAAAAATTGTATAGCCTTTATATTAAACAATGATAAAGTAAAACAACTAATGTAAATAAAAATTTAAAATAACAAGCCATAATAAAGTATAAAGTATTGGGAAAGATATCAAATACTTAATTTACATAATTTTCAAGTAATGCTTTTCAGGATTTTTACTGAGAAACTTGTAGTTGCTTCCACAAACATAAGTGTTTTTTGGTTTTTTTGTTTGTTTTGTTTTGTTTACCAGGTCTTACTCTTGAAGTTGTGACTGTAATTCTAATCAATGTTTTAATAACATCTCTCTATTTTTGATTGTCACATTAGACAAGAAAATTTTAATCATTTTTACGATCAAAAATTTTCAAGCCAGTGTTTTTCAAAGAATCTAGTTTCTTCTTTCTTTGGCACACAAAAACTCATTGCAGTATCATCTGATGATGTGTATGAGACTGATTTCGTTCCAAGTTGGTGGTTGCTTTTGTAAGGTATGTCCCAATAATGATGGTAGAAGGCACAGACTGTGGTAGAGCCTTCACATCCACTAGGCGGTCATATCATCTTTACATGAAGACAGAGATGGGCGGGTAACCACCTAAACCCATGCTGACAAGGTCTCCTGGGACTCCCGCCCCTGACCTGCTGTATCTTTGCTCTGGATCATTAGTTCTTGTAGCAATCCTAGCAATCTCTTGTTCACCATCAGCACTGGCATACTCGCCGCTGGCTGTTGCACAAGCTGATGCCCACTGGTTGAATGGCGAGAGAACTTTGATGGACCCACGGGTGTGGTGTTTCTCACTGTGTCTGCCATCCGAGACCACTTTTGACCTTTTGTCTGACTCTCTCTCTCTCTCTCTCTCTCTCTCTCGGGTAACCTTCCTGGGAGACCCTAGAGAGGCTATTTGTGGCTGAATGTGAATAGTTGCAGGGTTCTGGGTAACCCAGGCTGTACCAGGCAGCCCCAAGGGTTGAGGGGATCATTATCTCATGTCCCACTTACAAACATTAGATTCAGAACTGTATACCTAAGCAGACTGCTTGGTACCCTCTGATTCAGGTATGTGACTTAAAACAGCCTTGAAGAACTTTGAAAGTCATATAAAAAATGGCAAACTTCTCTATTTTACCCTTTCTTTACCTAGACTAAACCTGCAGCCTCACAGGAGCTGAGAACATATTTATTCTTTATCTTTTACTTAAGACACTCAGCAGGAAGGTAACACACTTTGAATGAAAAAGGACAATTCAAGTTAGGTTGGTGCTTTGCCTAAGCCAGAAAGGTTTAGGGAGAGAAATTGAGGATGAAGAACAAAAGAGACAAGCTTTTTTCTTTTCTTTTTTTTAACCTCTCATGGTTTGACTTAATTCTATTATTTGAATGATTTTGAATTGATTTGGACACACCCACATTTAAATATAAGTTCCAAAATGCATTCTAAAGTCAAATGGAAAGTAATTTGTGTGGTCTTGTTATGAAAATAATTGTTTTATTCTCTGTATACTCCAGTCTCTTCACTCATTTATTCATACTTGTATCCATCTATTTACACATCATTCATATATTCACAAAATATTTGTTACTGTGGATACTATACCTGGTATTGATCTAGGTGCTGAGCTGGAAAGGTGAAAAAGTCATTATCATTACCTTGGAGGGTCTCCCAGTCTTGAGGGGAGTCATAGAGGTTAACACATAATTATTGTACAGTTGGACAAGTATCATTATAGTCTTATGAACAGAATATCAGGAGAAAAATATTTTATTTAGTCTTATTATGTATTTGAGTATTCACCTGCCCAAGATGGAAATCTATCTAATAGAGTTTGTGCTTTTAAGGACATAATCCAACATGATATTTTTTATTTGCTGAGATCTTTTCTCCATGAAGTGAATTAGGAGCCCAGGCTTCTTCTGTGTCCTGACTCTATTTCCTAGGGCCTCAAAGCCTTTGGAATGTAGTTGGAAGACAGAGGAGAAAAGGGTGTAGAGGCTCTGCTCTTAATCACTCCATCCCAGAAGTGACATTCATTACCTTTGCTCACATTCCATTGACAGGGTATACATGCAGGAGGTGCTGGGTCCTGCAGCCCTGGCAAGTTAACGTCTAGCAATAGTTTTACACAGACGAAGGCTAGGAGCTCTTTGCTGAATTGCTCACATTCTCTGGACAAAAGTAAGGAAGTCTGTGGCTGTTTATCCCCTTCTCAAATATATGCTTCAAAAAAATATATATATATTTTTCCATCCCTCTAACTCTAATCATGGGCAGCAATATTTCTTCAATATTTTATCCACTCACACTGTCCAGGGAGGTTTCTTCGGCACAACAAGCAAGGCACACTGGGTTTATTTTTATAGCACATTTCCCACAGTCGTATCAGATAAAATGCTTTACATCTCACCAGGTGACTGCTGAATAATCTCACAACTGTGGCTTCCATGTGAAAGGCAGAGATGATTAGCTTCCAAGGTGTTTGTGGGCCAGAATTGCTCTGCTTCCCTTAACTAGGTAGGTTAGCACCTGTTCGAGTTCTTTGAGCTTTGTATACTGTTCCCTTGATTCACAGGAAGAAATCATAGACTTAATAGTCTGGTTGTGAGGATTAAATGAGATATTTTATATAAATTGCTAAGCATGGCTTTAGGCACATATAGAAAGCAATCCATAATTGAGGCTCTTGTCATTGCTAATTAAGGATAGGATATTAAGCGAAAATGGAAGTGTCCTTTTTGTGGAGGAGGATGATATACTGAAACATTTAAACGTATTATTTCCTGTAACTAATTTCTAATGAGATTTCAATGTGTGCTTGCTGTCTGATTCCCCAAGAGAATGGATTTTCTCCCTCACTTTATCACATAGATATTGCCTGAATAAGGTCCTAATACCTGTAACTGAATTCACTTTTAGGATTGCACTATCCTTTAAGAGGCAGCAAAATATATTAATAAAGAGTGTTAGTTCTAAACTCAGATTTCAAGTTCTAGCTGGGTTACTTATCAGCTGTGTGACCTTGATCAACCTGTTTCTGAATCTGTGAATGTTAGCCAGTGATATTCCTTTCTAGGGACATTATGCTGGGAATGAGATGATTTATATAAAACACTTAGCAGAGAAGATGGCATAGAGCAAGTACCTAATACATGTTACTTTAATCATGATGATTACACAGAATATTGGGATTGGGGTCAGATGACCTGAGTTTATATCTGTGTTCTGTTGCTTTTAATCTTACTGAGCCTCGGTCTCCTCATCCATAAAATTGGGCTAATAATATTCTCTTCACACAGTTGTTATGGTGATTTTAACGTATGTGAAAGTTCATAGAATATTGCCTAGAACCTGTAAAATATTAAATACGTGTTAAAATTATTTTCTTTTATTTGCGGTATCTGTGGCCCTAGGCAAGTTGATCTGCCTCTCATATTGGTTATGCCTCCTACTTGGCCTGTTATAGTTAACATCAAAAAAAAAAAAAACAGGGTTTCCCTGGTGGCGCAGTGGTTGAGAGTCCGCCTGCCGATGCAGGGGACATGGGTTCGTGCCCCGGTCCGGGAAGATCCCACATGCCGTGGAGCGGCTGGGCCCGTGAGCCATGGCCGCTGAGCCTGTGCGTCCGGAGCCTGTGTTCCGCAATGGGAGAGGCCACGACAGTGAGAGGCCCGCGTAACGCAAAAAAAAAAAAAAAACCAAGAAAACAAACCCTCAAGCAACTCTAAAAATAGTACTATATCTAACATTATTATTTCAGAAGAGGATGGCATTCTGTTCCTGAAGGATTTGGCCATTGGAATTGTGGAGGAAGACCATCTTGGGATTTGTGTGGTGACATTTCTTAAATGCATGGTATAGCATGGGTTGCTTTCATCACACAGTAGGGAAATACTAATATCTATAATTTTATAATCCCTAACCCAGATTAACTTTAAAGCCATTAGTAAAGACAAATTCCATTTTGATACTTAGTACCCTGCTAGAGTATCTCTCACTACAGAAGTTTAACATAAGCATTAAAATCCAGAAACAGATAAAACTAGCCTGTGCTGTGGAACACCATATTCGCAGGCAGTCCAATCTGAGGTCCACAGTCAAAAAAGATTTTAATCTATGAACTATGTGTAGTACAGTGGGTGTTGATGGGAGACAATGAGAAATTGACGCCTTTTTACCCTCCCTCTGTCCTGAGGTGGTTTCTATTTCAGGTTCGATCATTACACCATTATAGAGAAGCCCTGCCTATGCTAATATTTTTCTTAGACTTTGAACAAACTCAGACACCATAAGATTTTTTTTTTTTTTTTTTAACAAGGAGGGAAACCTGAGCGCTTTCTGTGGTATCTCTCTTGTACTCCTCCTGTTCTCCTATGTGGATGCCCTTCTCTATCTTATATCACTTCCCCAGTTCAAGAATCCTTCAAGAGTAGCCTCAAAGCCCATCTCTTCTTTGCAAAGTTACTTGTTCCATATTGCTTACATAGATCTCTCTTCTTCCAACCCCCTTGAAACACTGTTCTTATCTTTCAGTTGAGTGTTGAATCACAGAATTTCTATCATATTATTTAAGTATTATTTAAGTAGCGCAGAGAGAGGCTAATCCTTGAAATCAGGAAATAATTATATCTTAAATTATAATTTACAGCTCCGTGGCAGTGAACACAGTGGCTAAATAAATAAAAGTTTAATTAAAATGGTATGCAATGAGGGCCTTACAAAAATGCCGTTAAGAATAACATCGTTTGCATAAAACTGAATATCTAAAAACAGCTAGATAACTATCTAACTTTCCATTTGTATGTATAGATAAAGCACAAGGATTTGCCCATTAGGATTTTATTTTCCATGGTAGGTCATTTCAGATGCTTTAAGTGACCCTACAGGCATCTTTTTAAGTTTACCTTTGGACCCTGGTTGTTCATCTTGGGACTGCCGCCGTGTACAATCCTAAAATGTTCCATAAAGGCTCAATCTTGCTTTTATTTCATGAGCCGTTTCCATTTAGTTAAAATTAAACTCTCAGCTACAGGAATATCTCCCAGGACTCAAAGCTTTCCCTTCTCAGTTAAAGCGTCTAACCTGCTAACTTCCTGAGGGCAGTGAGCTCAGAGTGAAGCTGAATGACAGTGAAACCCCAAAGTGACGTGACATCGCTTCATTCCAGAATGGCTGTTCCCTGACGGCTGCATCTAACATACGCACAAAATCTCCCTCTCGATTTGCACTTCCAACACCATTCCTGAAATGTAAGCATTGTTCTTTGGTGTCTCATAGGTAGCATAAATTAAATGGGATAGTTTTTATATTGTGTTCCACCTCCACGTAGATTTTTCTTTACTGGTTTCTACATGTGTCTCAAGTTAAAGCATTGTTTCCTAACTATCTCACTCCCTCTCCTGTTTACCCTCCTGTCCCTCACTTGCATATGAGAGCACCGTAAGCAGACACCTTTCCTAGTATCCACCATTGATCCATCCCCTATTGCCCTGTCCTCGTAGGACCTGATTTGATAGGAAAAGGTGTTCATTCTCAGATATTTACCAGCATGAGTGAGACTACCAATGCTTCATCCTTTCATTCACTGTGTTAGGTTTGTAAGAGACACATGGAACAAAAGGGGCTTAATCTCTTTTGGCGCCCAGCTGGAAATCCACAGGGAGAGAAGGAGCAAACAGGTGTGCTGCTAATTATCAAACAGGTTGTTATGATGGGACATAGAACAGGGAATGAGAACTCACCTGGTTGGAAGCAGGTGATCGGGGGGTTGACTTTTTAATAACTTTATTGAGGTACAATTTACACACAATACATTGTTCATATTTAAAGTATACTAAATACTGTGAGTTTCAATATATGCGTAGACCCACAAACCCATCATCCCAATCAAAATACCAAATATGTTATAATTCCCAGTGTTTTCTTGTGCAGCTTTGCAATTCTTTCTTCTCTCTATGCTTTACTCACTATATATTAGTTTACATTTTCTAGAATTTTATAAAAATGGCATTATGCTTTTTTTTTTCTTGGTCTGAGTTATTTTACTCAGCATAATGATTTTGAGATTCATTCATGTCGTTGAACGTATCAATAGCTTACTCCATTTATTCACTTACTTATTTATGGCTGAATAGTGTTCCACTACAAGGATATACCACAGTTTAACTTTGCACTCCCTGATGGGCATTTGGGTTGTTTCCAGTCTTGTCTTTTATAACTAAATCTGTTAGGAATATTTGTCTACAAGTCTTTGTGTGGATGATATACTTTCATTTCCTCTTGGTAAAAATTTAGAAGTGGCCTTGCTGGGACATACTATCAGGACTTTTGACTGATGGAACAGCGTAAGAGGTTGGAATACACACAGTAATGGGCACATTTTGGTCCCTTCCCAGGGGATAAGTATATACTTCAAAGGTACCTCAAATTTGCCAAGTTTTGAGTCTCAGTTCTCGACCTTCTTTTTCAAGTGTGGTCCCTTGTCAGTATTCCTTTGTTCAGTAAATTGTACCACCATCTGTGAAGTTGGGCAACACAAAG
The DNA here is from genome assembly GCF_937001465.1 of Orcinus orca. NCBI lineage: Eukaryota > Metazoa > Chordata > Mammalia > Artiodactyla > Delphinidae > Orcinus > Orcinus orca. The sequence continues at coordinate 29,191,516 of NC_064569.1, read as the reverse complement.
TCAGCCTTGACACCTACCTCTCTTTCATTCCCTTTATTCTATTGGTCTTCAAGTCCTACTGTTTCTCCCTCGTGAAAATCCCTACCATTTGTACTGCCCACGCTCTAGTGTGGATCACTGCAGTCTCCCCCCCACCCCGGACCACTGGGCAGCATGCTCACCGTCCCCCATCCCTTGACTTGTACTCTCCATCCATTATCTGTGGTTAACATAAAATGACCTTTGAAACATGATATACTCAGCATAAGCCTGAGTATATCACTTCACAGATTAAACCTTTAAACAACCCTTCATAATCCTTGGAAAAAAGCCCAAAATCTTTACCATGGTTTACACAGTCTGCATATCCGTGTCCCTGCTTAATGTACGTACTCAGCGTTACAACTCAGTATTATCCTCCGGTTCCATTTTATGTTTCGTCTACAGTGAGCTTTATTCAGGTCATCAACTTTTCCAAGTTCTTTATTACCTCTGGACTTTTACACTTCCAATGTCCCTGCCTTTCTCTTCACTTATTTGTCTGACTCTTACTTAACCAAGTTAAATATCATTTCCCCTAGAAAACTCAGGTCTAGGTAAAATAACTTAAGCCTGATCCTCCGTACCAATCTTAAGATATTACAATGGCGAAGATTCTGGTCAGCCTCCCTAATTAAAAGTAGGGCCTAGCTCATCACTTTTGCATTCCTAATACCTAGTACAGCAGCACATCTTGAACATATTAAGTGCTCTAATGCATTTGATCATGAAATAAAAGGCTATGACAGTGATCTAGACTTTATATAACAGTTGCCTGACAAATATTTGAAAAGTTGAGATGAATTCAAGAAATGTTTCTCAATAACCAATGTGGATGTCACCAATTTCATACACTAATATCCATGACTTTGCTTATGACAGAGGCCCTCTGGCTCTCATTCAAAATTAATTTTATACTTAGTCTACACAGTCCTAGTAAATTCAGGTATCAAGTTTGTTATACCAGAATATATTAGAAACAGAAAATCCAGTGGTTGAAGAGAAAAATTAATGCAGTTGTGTATAGGCACACACACTGCAGCAAAGAGTGAAGATACTGAAAAACATGGAACTGGAATTCAAAACCTCAGTAGTCTAGGGTCATTTTGTCGAGGGTCATATGATCTGATGCCATCATTTGATTGGAGTGGAGGCAGATTTTGATGTTACTAATTAAGGTGCTGATCTGATGAGGCTACTGATAATCATAGGTACCCTTGATTGTGTTCTGTGTGACAGAAATGGAGCTAAGCTCTCTTTGCATTATCTCATTAAATTCTCATAATGACCCTATAAAATTGGTATTGACTTTATAGAAGAGAAAAGGAAAGTTGAGAGAAGTTAAATATCTTGGCCTTGGCTACCTAGCTTTCAGATATGACTCTAGCCTGCTTAGTCTAAGTAGTCAAGAAAGGATTAAATTATGTTCTTTTACCGTATTTAAAGAAACAACAAATTGTAAAAGAAGTTCATTGAAAACAGATTTTTTTCTTTAAATTTTGGATTCTCCAGGGGGATGTGTGAGTTATCTAAAATAATAAGGTAGGAACATTTATTTCCCAATCATGCCAAATAAATGAAGTTTTCCTGTAAATGCTTTCCCATGATTAATTACACTTCATGATTATCTGTAAAATTACGAAAAGACTCTAGCGAACAGTGCTTCCTGAAAAGTGGCAATAGCATGATGCTAATACTAGACAATGTATTACCCTATACGGGCTCATTAAGGGGCCTGGTTTTCAGCTTTAATTGCAAAGAACATATATCCCTGAAGTGAGTTTGTAGTCATTTTAATAAGAAGTACCAGAAGTGTGAATAGAATCTATCACCAGATCCACTTAGAACCCATTTATCTTTATGACTATATGTGTTATGGATCATCAGCCCAGGATCATACAGACCCCCATCAACACTCATCTTCCTTATGGCAAGTGTAAAATGCAGTGTCTCTACTGGGAGATGAAATTTTTTTCCACACTTGTGAGTGATAGACTCCTATGTTCCTAAACATATTTTACCTCAACTAATTAATTCCAGCGCTGCATTAGGTAAACCTCTACTCCCCAGCTCTGTCTTTTAAGGAGTGCTCACCACCAGGTAATGACTCAGGGACAGCCCAGCCCCAATCAATTCCTCCTCTCTCCCCAACTTCTTCACATTGTCTGATTCCCGACCTCCACTGTTTTTGATATATTTTACTCTCTTGGATTTAATAAATCGCCACCCCCCGAAATTCTGTTGTCCAAGTCGATATAGACTTCCCCTTCCCTAGCCAGAACCCCACCTCCATTTAGCATTTTGAAAGCCCACCAGTATGGTGTATAACCAGTACTCCCCACCAGTGTAGTCAGCGTGTCTCCATATCTCTGTTTTCACCACTTACCTTCCCCCAGAAGACCAGCAGGATTAATCTCATCATGCTTTTATTCCCATTTTACTCTGTAACTACCAAAAGTCCAAGCATTCAGGATATTTAAATACTAATTTTTATCCCCATAACCTTTTTTTTTTTTTAAACATCTTTATTGGGGTATAATTGCTTTACAATGGTGTGTTAGTTTCTGCTTTATAACAAAGTGAATCAGTTATACATATACATATGTTCCCATATGTCTTCCCTCTCGCGTCTCCCTCCCGCCCACCCTCCCTATCCCACCCCTCCAGGCTGTCACAAAGCACCGAGCCAATATCCCTGTGCCATGCGGCTGCTTCCCACTAGCTATCTACCTTACTACGTTTGTTAGTGTGTATATGTCCATGACTCTCTCTCGCCCTGTCACAGCTCACCCTTCCCCCTCCCCATAACCTCAAGTCCGTTCTCTAGGAGGTCTGCATCTTTATTCCTGCCTTACCCCTAGGTTCTTCATGACATTTTTTTTTCTTAAATTCCATATATATGTGTTAGCATACGGTATTTGTCTTTTTCTTTCTGACTTACTTCACTCTGTATGACAGACTCTAGGTCTATCCACCTCATTACAAATAGCTCAATTTTGTTTCTTTTTATGGCTGAGTAATATTCCATTGTATATATGTGCCACATCTTCTTTATCCATTCATCCGATGATGGGCACTTAGGTTGTTTCCATCTCCGGGCTATTGTAAATAGAGCTGCAATGAACATTTTGGTACATGACTCTTTTTGAATTTCGGTTTTCTCAGGGTATATGCCCAGTAGTGGGATTGCTGGGTCATATGGTAGTTCTATGTGTAGTTTTTTAAGGAACCTCCATACTGTTCTCCATAGTGGCTGAACCAATTCACATTCCCACCAGCAGTGCAAGAGTGTTCCCTTTTCTCCACACCCTCTCCAGCATTTATTGTTTCTAGATTTTTTGATGATGGCCATTCTGACTGGTGTGAGATGATATCTCATTGTAGTTTTGATTTGCATTTCTCTAATGATTAATGATGTTGAGCATTCTTTCATGTGTTTGTTGGCAGTCTGTATATCTTCTTTGGAGAAATGTCTATTTAGGTCTTCTGCCCATTTTTGGATTGGGTTGTTTGTTTTTTTGTTATTGAGCTGTATGAGCTGCTTGTAAATTTTGGAGATTAATCCTTTGTCGGTTGCTTCATTTGCAAATATTTTCTCCCATTCTGAGGGTTGTCTTTTGGTCTTGTTTATGGTTTCCTTTGCTGTGCAAAAGCTTTGAAGTTTCATTAGGTCCCATTTGTTTATTTTTGTTTTTATTTCCATTACTCTAGGAGGTGGGTCAGAAAGGATCTTGCTGTGATTTATGTCATAGAGTGTTCTGCCTATGTTTTCCTCTAAGAGTTTGATAGTTTCTGGCCTTATATTTAGGTCTTTAATCCATTTTGAGCTTATTTTTGTGTATGGTGTTAGGGAGTGATCTAATCTCATACTTTTATATGTAGCTGTCCAGTTTTCCCAGCACCACTTATTGAAGAGGCTGTCCTTTCTCCACTGTACATTGCTGCCACCTTTATCAAAGATAAGGTGTCCATATGTGCATGGGTTTATCTCTGGGCTTTCTATCCTGTTCCATTGATCTATCTTTCTGTTTTTGTGCCAGTACCATACCGTCTTGATAACTGTAGCTTTGTAGTATAGTCTGAAGTCAGGGAGCCTGATTCCTCCAGTTCCTTTTTTCGTTCTCATGATTGCTTTGGCTATTCGGGGTCTTTTGTGTTTCCATACAAATTGCAAAATTTTTTGTTCTAGTTCTGTGAAAAATGCCAGTGGTAGTTTGATAGGGATTGCATTGAATCTATAGATTGCTTTGGGTAGTAGAGTCATTTTCACAATGTTGATTCTTCCAATCCAAGAACATGGTATATCTCTCCATCTATTTGTATCATCTTTAATTTCTTTCATCAGTGTCTTATAATTTTCTGCATACAGGTCTTTTGTCTCCTTAGGTAGGTTTATTCCTAGATATTTTATTCTTTTTGTTGCAATGGTAAATGGGAGTGTTTTCTTGATTTCACTTTCAGATTTTTCATCATTAGTATATAGGAATGCCAGAGATTTCTGTGCATTAATTTTGCATCCTGCCACTTTACCAAATTCATTGATTAGCTCTAGTAGTTTTCTGGTAGCATCTTTAGGATTCTCTATGTATAGGATCATGTCATCTGCCAACAGTGACAGCTTTACTTCTTCTTTTCCGATTTGGATTCCTTTTATTTCCTTTTCTTCTCTGATTGCTGTGGCTAAAACTTCCAAAACTATGTTGAATAAGAGTGGTGAGAGTGGGCAACCTTGTCTTGTTCCTGATCTTAGTGGAAATGCTTTCAGTTTTTCACCATTGAGGATGATGTTTGCTGTGGGCTTGTCATATATGGCCTTTATTATGTTGAGGAAAGTTCCCTCTATGCCTACTTTCTGCAGGGTTTTTATCATAAATGGGTGTTGAATTTTGTCAAAAGCTTTCTCTGCATCTATTGAGATGATCATATGGTTTTTCTCCTTCAGTTTGTTAATATGGTTTATCACATTGATAGATTTGCGTATATTGAAGAATCCTTGCATTCCTGGAATAAACCCCACTTGATCATGGTGTATGATCCTTTTAATGTGCTGTTGGATTCTGTTTGCTAGTATTTTGTTGAGGATTTTTGCATCTATGTTCATCAGTGATATTGGCCTGTAGTTTTCTTTCTTTGTGACATCCTTGTCTGGTTTTGGTATCAAGGTGATGGTGGCCTCGTAGAAGGAGTTTGGGAGTGTTCCTCCCTCTGCTATATTTTGGAAGAGTTTGAGAAGGATAGGTGTTAGCCCTTCTCTAAATGTTTGATAGAATTTGCCTGTGAAGCCATCTGGTCCTGGGCTTTTGTTTGTTGGAAGATTTTTAATCACAGTTTCAATTTTAGTGCTTGTGATTGGTCTGTTCATATTTTCTATTTCTTCCTGATTCAGTCTTAGCAGGTTGTGCATTTCTAAGAATTTGTCCATTTCTTCCAGATTGTCCATTTTATTGGCATAGAGTTGCTTGTAGTAATCTCTCATGATCTCTTTTATTTCTGCAGTGTCAGTTGTTACCTCTCCTTTTTCATTTCTAATTCTATTGATTTGAGTCTTCTTCCTTTTTTTCTTGATGAGTCTGGCTAGTGGTTTATCTATATTGTTTATCTTCCCAAAGAACCAGCTTTTAGTTTTATTGATCTTTGCTATTGTTTCCTTCATTTCTTTTTCATTTATTTCTGATCTGATTTTTATGATTTCTTTCCTTCTGCTAGCTTTGGGGTTTTTTTGTTCTTCTTTCTCTAATTGCTTGAGGTGCAAGGTTAGGTTGTTTATTCGAGATGTTTCCTGCTTCTTAAGGTGGGCTTGTATTGCTATAAACTTCCCCCTTAGAACTGCTTTTGCTGCATCCCACAAGTTTTGGGTCGTTGTGTCTCCATTGTCATTTGTTTCTAGGTATTTTTTGATTTCCTCTTTGATTTCTTCAGTGATCACTTCATTATTAAGTAGTGTATTGTTTAGCCTCCATGTGTTTGTATTTTTTACAGATCTTTTCCTGTAATTGATATCTAGTCTCATGGCGTTGTGGTCAGAAAAGATACTTGATACAATTTCAATTTTCTTAAATTTACCAAGGCTTGATTTGTGACCCAAGATATGATCTATCCTGGAGAATATTCCATGAGCACTTGAGAAAAATGTGTATTCTGTTGTTTTTGGATGGAGTGTCCTATAAATATCAATTAAGTCCATCTTGTTTAATGTATCATTTAAAGCTTGTGTTTCCTTATTTATTTTCATTTTGGATGATCTGTCCATGGGTGAAAGTGGAGTGTTTAAGTCCCCTACTATGAATGTGTTACTGTCGATTTCCCCTTTTATGGCTGTCAGTATTTGCCTTATGTATTGAGGCGCTCCTGTGTTGGGTGCATAAATATTTACAATTGTTATATCTTCTTCTTGGATCGATCCCTTGATCATTATGTAGTGTCCTTCTTTGTCTCTTTTAATAGTCCTTATTTTAAAGTCTATTTTGTCTGATATGAGAATTGCTACTCCAGCTTTCTTTTGGTTTCCATTTGCATGGAATATCTTTTTCCATCCCCTTACTTTCAGTCTGTATGTGTCTCTAGGTCTGAAGTGGGTCTCTTGTAGACAGCATATATAAGGGTCTTGTTTTTGTATCCATTCAGCTAATCTGTGTCTTTTGGTGGGAGCATTTAGTCCATTTACATTTAAGGTAATTATCGATATGTGTGTTCCTGTTCCCATTTTCTAAATTGTTTTGGGTTCGTTATTATAGGTCTTTTCCTTCTCTTGTGTTTCTTGCCTAGAGAAGATCCTTTAGCATTTGTTGTAAAGCTGGTTTGGTGGTGCTGAACTCTCTCAGCTTTTGCTTGTCTGTAAAGGTTTTAATTTCTCCATCAAATCTGAATGAGATCCTTGCTGGGTAGAGTAGTCTTGGCTGCAGGTTTTTCTCCTTCATCACTTTCAGTATGTCCTGCCACTCCCTTCTGGCTTGTAGGGTTTCTGCTGAGAGATCAGCTGTTAACCTTATGGGGATTCCCTTATGTGTTATTTGTTGTTTTTCCCTTGCTGCTTTTAATATGCTTTCTTTGTATTTAATTTTTGACAGTTTGATTAATATGTGTCTTGGCGTATTTCTCCTTGTATTTATCCTGTATGGGACTCTCTGTGCTTCCTGGACTTGATTAACTATTTCCTTTCCCATATTAGGGAAGTTTTCAACTATAATCTCTTCAAATATTTTCTCAGTCCCTTTCTTTTTCTCTTCTTCTTCTGGAACCCCTATAATTCGAATGTTGGTGCGTTTAATGTTGTCCCAGAGGTCTCTGAGACTGTCCTCAGTTCTTTTCATTCTTTTTTCTTTATTCTGCTCTGCAGTAGTTATTTCCACTATTTTATCTTCCAGGTCACTTATCCGTTCTTCTGCCTCAGTTATTCTGCTATTGATCCCATCTAGAGTACTTTTAATTTCATTTATTGTGGTGTTCATCGTTGCTTGTTTCATCTTTAGTTCTTCTAGGTCCTTGTTAACTGATTCTTGCATTTTGTCCATTCTATCTCCAAGATTTCGGATCATCCTTACTATCATTATTCTGAATTCTTTTTCAGGTAGACTGCCTATTTCCTCTTCATTTGTTAGGTCTGGTGCGTTTTTATCTTGCTCCTTTATCTGCTGTGTGTTTTTCTGTCTTCTCATTTTGCTTATCTTACTGTGTTTGGGGTCTCCTTTTTGCAGGCTGCAGGTTCGTAGTTTCTGCTGTTTTTGATGTCTGTCTCCAGTGGCTAAGGTTGGTTCAGTGGGTTGTGTAGGTTTCCTGGTGGAGGGGACTAGTGCCTGTGTTGTGGTGGATGAGGCTGGATCTTGTCTCTCTAGTGGGCAGGTTCACGTCTGGTGCTGTGTTTTGGGGTTTCTGTGGCCTTATTATGATTTTAGGCAGCCTCTCTGCTAATGGGTGGGGTTGTGTTCCTGTTTTGCTAGTTGTTTGGCATAGGTTGTCCAGCACTGTGGCTTGCTGGTCGTTGAGTGAAGCTGGGTGCTGGTGTTAAGATGGAGGTCTCTGGGAGATTTTCGCCGTTTGATATTATGTGGAGCTGGGAGGTCTCTTGTTGACCAGTGTCCTGAAGTTGGCTCTCCTACCTCAGAGGCAGAGCCCTGACTCCTGGCTGGAGCACCAAGAGCTTTTCATCCACACGGCTCAGAATAAAAGGGAGAAAAAGTAGAGGGAATTAGTAGAAGTGTGAGGAAAGAAAGAAGGAAAGGAGGGAAGGAAGGAAGGAAGAAAGAAAGGAAGAAGCAAAGAAGGCAAGAAGGCAAGAAGGAAAGAAAGGAGGGAGGGAGGGAGGAAGGAAGGAAGGAGGGAAAGAAGGAAAAAAGACAGAAAGAAGACACAGTAAAAATAAAATAAAGTATAATAAAGTTATTGAATTAAAAAATTCTTATTTAGGAAAAAAAAAAGGGACGGATAGAACCTTAGGACAAATGTTGGAAGCAAAGCTATACAGACAAAATCTTACACAGAAGCATACACATACACCCTCACTAAAAGAGGTAAATGGGGAAAAATCATAAATCTTGCTGTCAGAGACCACCTCCTCAATTTGGGATGATTCGTTGTCTAAAGGAGGGAAGGAAGGAAGGAAAGAAAGAAAGAAAAAGAAAGAACGAAGGTAAAGTATAATAACGTTATTAAAATTAAAATTGATTATTAAGAAAAAATTTTAAAAAAAAACCATGGACGGATAGAACCCTAGGACAAATGGTGGAAGCAAGACTATACAGACAAGATCTCACACAGAAGCATACACATATACATTCACAAAAAGAGGAAAAGGGAAAAAAATCATAGATCTTGCTCCTAAAGTCCACTTCCTTAATTTGGGATGATTGGTTGTCTATTCAGGTATTCCACAGATGCAGGGTATATCAAGTTGATTGTGGAGCTTTAATCCGCTGCTTCTGAGGCTGCTGGGAGAGATTTCCCTTTCTCTTCTTTGTTCTCACAGCTCCCAGTGGCTCAGCTTTGGATTTGGCCCTGCCACTTCGTGTAGGTCGCTGGAGGGCGTCTGTTTTTTGCTCAGACAGGACGGGGTTAAAAGAGCCGCTGATTCGGGGGCTCTGGCGCACTCAGGCCGGCGGGGAGGGAGGGGCCCGGAGTGCGGGGCGGGCCTGCGGCGGCAAAGGCCGGCATGACTTTGCACCAGCCTGAGGCGCGCTGTGCGTTCTCCCGGGGAAGTTGTCCCTGGATCCCGGGAACCTGGCAGTGGCGGGCTGCACAGGCTCCGCGGAAGAGGGGTGTGGAGAGTGACCTGTGCTCGCACACAGGCCCCTCGGTGGCGGCAGCAGCAGCCTTAGCGTCTCCCGCCCGTCTCTGGGGTCCGCGCTTTCAGCCGCGGCTCGCGCCCGTCTCCGGAGTTCCCTCAAGCAGTGTTCTTAAACCCCTCTCCTCACGCACTCCTCCGCGGCTGCGAAGCTCCCCCCTCCGCCCCCCGCAGTCTCCGCCCGCGAAGGGGCTTCCTAGTGTGTGAAACTCCCACTGGTACAGGTGCCGTACCTATTCTTTTGTCTCTGTTTTTTCTTTTGCCCTACTCAGGTACGTGGGGAGTTTCTTGCCTTTTGGGAGGTCTGAGGTCTTCTGCCAGCGTTCAGTAGGTGTTCTGTAGGAGTTGTTCCACGTGTAGATGTATTTCTGGTGTATCTGTGGGGAGGAAGGTGATCTCCGCGTCTTACTCTTCCGCCATCTTCAAGGTCCCCCCCCCCATAACGTCTTACATCTCTTGATCTGATCTAATCTCCCGTCTCTTTCCAATCCCTCACTCCCCAAATAGTTTCTGTGTATCCTTTAGAATATATAGTCTGTCATTACCAAAATTCCCAATCTTCAGTATTTTCCTTTAATGTTTCCTTTATCTTCTGACTTGAATAAAAAACTGATTTCCGACCTTCCCTGGTGGCGCAGTGATTGAGAGTCCGCCTGCCGATGCAGGGGACACGGGTTCGTGCCCTGGTCCGGGAAGATCCCACATGCCGTGGAGCGGCTGGGCCCGTGAGCCATGGCCACTGAGCCTGCGCATCCGGAGCCTGTGCTCCGCAACGGGAGAGGCCACAACAGTGAGAGGCCCGCGTACCGCAAAAAAAAAAAAAAAAAAAACTGACTTCCCCTGATGACACAGCTTTCCTTACTGTCTCCTCAGAGAAGGACAACTCTCTGTTGTAGAGCTTAGAGACTAGATTGTCATTCTCTCCCCCCCCCACAGTGCTGCTTCTAAGACATTTCTCCTAATTAAAAAAAACAAAAACAAAACAACAACAAAAAAACCAAAGCCTCAGCTTGTATGAAGTATGTGCCAACAAACTGTACTATCCTGGCTGTCATAATCATCTATTAAATCTCATTCATTTCTCCTCATTTCCTGAATGTTTTTGCTTGCAGCCTCCTATTTTTCTGTCACTATTCTTGTCACTATTTTTGGAGATTTGAAAAGTCCCATAGCTCATCTGCCCGAATCCCAATTAGGGAAAAAATCTGCTTTATGGTGATAAATCCCTCTTGATCATAATGACTTTTTAAAAATACGTTGCTGGAATCTATTTGCTAATATGAGGTAGAACTTAAGATCTTAAAAGAAATGTGCTTCTAGTTACTTTTGGGTAAATTTTCCATATCTGATTTTTGTATTAGGACTCTTCTAATTTTTTAATACATTGGAAAATAACTGATGTCTTTCTAAGGTGTATATCTTTGTTTATATTTTCTATTTTCATAAAGCTACTTGTATTCTCTACTCAAAACAGGAGTAAATAATGGCTGCACATAACTAATCAATAATCAGTCATTTTGTCCAGATTTTCAAATGTGTTGGTATAAAGCTACCATGGTATTCTTTTGTAATTAAAAAAAAAAAACTCTGTTTTATAGCTAGTCCCATCACTATCATATTTGCCAAATATTGCTTATTTTATTGGTCTTTCTAAAGAACAAGCTTTTGGTTTTATTTGTCAAGTTTACTGCTTTTCTTCTCTATTTTTGACTTTTCTCTTGATTAATTTTGTCCTTCCACTCTTTGGGATTTACCTTGTTCTTTTTCTATGTCTACTGTTCATTTCCTGTAGCTTCAAGAGCCATTTTCAACAACTCAACGAGCTCTGCCGGCTGTGTCATGGCCACTTCATCATATGCCATTAAAACTTAATCTCATACACTGGGTGAAGACTCAGCAGTCTTATTTTGCTTTCAAAATTGTTCTATGGCCTTGGATCCTTCTTCTTCTCCTAAATTAGCACTATCATCAGGGAAGATTCTAGTGGGCCTAGAATTCTAGGCTTGCCTTTCCTGCAGTTTCATAATAAAAGAAAAAACATTTCCACCCTGTTTTTGATGTTGATCGAATATTTAGCAACACTTCTTTGCACTATATTCAAATCCCAAAATATAAGCAAGCCTTCATGCACACAGGCTCACTGAAATGTCATAATTTTAAACTATGTATGACCTTGAACAATGACCTTTCCAAATACTCCACACTCTGCCTAGGTGTTCAGACTTTTTCATTCCTACAACATCTTTTACACATGGTCGATTTGTGTCATAAGTTCTTCCTCACTCCCACTTCTGAGTATATATCCAAAGGAAACATCATCATTATTAGAAGAGATATCTGTACTCCCATGTTCATTGTAGCGTTATTCACAAGAGCCAAGGTATGGAAACAACCTAAGTGTCCATAGTAGATTAATGGATAAAGGAAATATGGTATGTATATACACAATGGAATATTATTCAACCTTAAAAAAGAAGAAAATCCTGTCATTTAAGTCAACATGGATAAAACTGGAGGACACTATGCTAAGTGAAATAAGACAAAGACAAATAGTGCATGATGTCACTTATATGTGGACTCTAAAAAAATAATGAAATAAATCAACTCTTCCCTCCCTGGACATTTTCCTCAGCAGAATCTAGCAGCCTCTACTATGAGTCTTATCTTTTTTTTTTTAGTGTTTGTACCAGATCACAACCCCAGGGAACCTATGTATTTACCGATGTATATCTAGATTATACTTTACCATTGTTCTTTTTCTTTGCAATTCATTCCATCCACTTCTGGCATCAGAACCTCATTTTTCCTTTGGAGAAGTCCTTGTGATTCAGGTAGGCTGTGTGTCTCCTCCCTAGGCTGTGTGACTTGGGGCTGGCTAGACACAGTGTTTTATATATACTCTATATGTCTTAAGTACTCATTTCTGTTTTCCGTCATTTTCCCTCCACATTTTAGTGTAGTTATTTTTTAATTGACATTTGTAATCCTTTCTTTTGTTTGACTAAAGTACTGTTCAACCGATCTTCTGAGTGCTTAATTTCAGCATTTTTAATTCTAGAAGTTTCTTTTGGTTGCATTTCACAGACAATTTTTGCTTAAATTGTACATGTTGTCCTTTTTTTAATACATTAATCATAATTTTAAATAATAGTTTCATTGAGATATAATTTACTTTCCATATTATTTAAAGTGTACAATTTAATGTGTTATGCATCTACCACCACAATCAATTTTAGAACTTTCATCCACACCCACAAAAGAAAAAGAATCTATTATAGGTCACTCACTCCCCCATTTCTCCAAACCCTAGGCAGCCACTAATATACTTTGTCTCTACAGATTTGTCTAGACTGGACATTGCATACAAATGGAATCATACAATTACTTAGCATGTTTTCAAGGTTCATCCATGTTGTAGCATGCATCAGTACTTGATTTCTTTTTATGGCTGAATAATATTCCATGGTGTAGATATTACTATGTTTCATCTATCCATTCACAGTAAATGGCCATTTGGGGTATTTCCACTTTGGGGCTCTTATGAATAATGCTGCTGTGGTTGGATTTACGTGCAAGTTTTGTATGCAGGTCTAGATTTGTTTTTTAAATTAACAGACTATTTCGGAGCCGTTTCTGGTTTACAGAAAAATTAAGCAGAAAGGACAGAGTTCTCATACCTCCTTACCTCTCTACCCAGTTTCCCCTATTATTAATATCTTACATTAGCGTAATACATTTGTTATAGTTAATGAACCAATATTGACACATTATTACTAACTAATGTCCATGGTTTACTTTAGACTTCACTCTTTGTTTTGTACATTATATGATTTTTGACAAATGTGCAAGAGCCTGTATCCACCATTACAGAACCATACACAGGAGTTTCTCTGCCTTTAAAATTCCGGGCTTCACCCATCCTTTTCTCCCTCCCCACAACCTCTGGCAACCACTGATCTTTTGACTGTCTCCACACTTCTGCCTTTTCCTAAATTTCATATAGCTGCAATCATATAATATGCATGTAGCCTTTGCAGATTGGCTTTTTTTCACTTAGCAATATGCATTTAAGCTTCTTCCATGTCTTTTCATGGCTACATAGCCTTTTCTCTTTATTGCTGAACGCTATTCCTTTGTACCGATATACCATAGTTCGTTTATCCATTCACCTATTGAAAAACATCTTGGTTGATTTCAAGTTTTGGCAATTATGAAAGAAGCTGTTATAAACATCCACGTGCAGGTTTTTATGTGGATGTAACTTTTCAGTTCCTATGGGTAAATACCAAATAGCATGATTACTAGATCACTGTATGGTAAAAGTATGTTTAGTTTTGTAAGAAATTGCCAAGTATCCTCTTAGCAACAAATGAGAGTTCCAGTTGTTCTGCATCGTCAACAACTTTGGTATTTCAGTATTTGGATTTTAGACATTTGAATAGGTGTGTAGTGGTATCTCATTATTGTTCTAATTTAAAATTCCCTGATGACGTGGAATGTGTAGCATCTTTTCATATGCTTATTTGCCGTGTGTCTATTTTCTTTGTTTAATCATAGTTGTTTTGTTTTTTAACCAAGGCCTACTCACTCTTGTCCTCCTGTGTCTATTTAAATTTTCTTTTTTCCTTCTTTCTTTTTTTTTTTTATCTTTTGATCATTTAGTCTTTTTCCTGGTATGTCCAATTATTTTTATATTAAAATTGGGCTTAACTTATTTTAGGAAACTATAAAGATACCTCCACATTCAGGATGTTGTTATCGTTCTCTTGAAAAGATTTCCTTTTGCCCATGGCAGACAGTTACTATAGGGACTGGAAATCTTAGTCCATTCTCAGTTTGAGCTCATTCAAAGCCGTTTTTCACTCTGTGTGAAGGTTGCTCTATTTCTGTCTTGTCCTTCCTCTACGGGTGTTGCCCTTAGGGATTACCATGTGAACGTTTAGATTCTCCCTATTCCCAACTACCCTTGTATTTGTTAGGCTTTAAATGTAATGATTCCCCCAGCCCTGTGAGACTAAGGATACGTGTAGCTTGTCATTCCATTAGTTGTTGCCTTTAGCTTGAGCTCTTGCCGTTTGGCTTCTGTGGTTAGAGTCTTTTGAACTCCTTGGCTTTTCAGCTCCTAGGCTGTATGAGTTGAATCAGCAAATGCCCCAAGGAGAAAAGCTGCACCAAATGTCAAGCTTGCGTCTGTGTTTCCCTTCTCTCCAGAACTTGGCCCACATGTCTCGGTGTGTGTCTAACATTCGGATGCTGGCGAAGAGATGTTTTCTTACTTTATCTGGGTTTTCTAAAATTTCTTTAGACTTCACCTGATCTTATGTTATTATTGAAGTATCATCTCAATTATCCCTAGGAAGAAAATTTACAATTTTATGTTTTAGTTTTTTATTTTCTATATTACCTCAGTTTCTGTAGAGACCTTTTACCTGATTCTTCAGTCTATTTCCTGTGTTACCAGTAAGATGGAGATAGGTGGAGGCTAAGAATATTGGGGGGGAAATCACTGATGAATGATATGTCTCGCTCTTTTTGTTTTTCCTCTCCTTATTTACTCTGGCAGCCTACATTTGCCCTTCTTGATTTGACCCAGTTGCCCAAATACGCCACCCACTCTGGCAAAGACCTGACTTTACTCTCATAAATGTCTGCATGTTAGGATTAGCTAGATGATGAACACCATGCCAAAGTTTTTTGTGTGACCAGTCAGAATGGCCATCATTAAAAAATCTACAAACAATAAATGCTAGAGAGGGTGTGGAGAAAAGGGAACCCTCTTGCACTGTTGGTGGGAATGTACATTGATACAGCCACTATGGAGTACAGTATGGAGGTTCCCTAAAAAACTAAAAATAAAACTACCATACGACCCAGCAATCCCACTACTGGGCATATACCCTAAAAAAACCATAATTCGAAAAGAGACATGTACCACCATGTTCACTGCAGCACTATTTACAATCGCCAGGACATGGAAGCAACCTAAGTGTCCATCGACAGATGAATGATGAAGAAGATGTGGCACATATATACAATGGAATATTACTCAGCCATAAAAAGAAATGAAATTGAGTTATTTGCAGTGAGGTGGATGGGCCTAGAGACTGTCATACAGAGTGAAATAAGACAGAAAGAGAAAAACAAATACCGTATGCTAACGCATATATATGGAATCTAAAAAAAAAAAAATTGTTCTGAAGAACCTAGGGGCAGGACAGGAATAAAGACGCAGACATAGAGAACGGACTTGAGGACACGGGGAGGGGGAAGGGTAAGCTGGGATGAAGTGACAGAGTGGCTTGGACATATATACACTACCAAATGTAAAATAGATACTAGTGGGAAGCAGCCACATAGCACAGGGAGATCAGCTCCATGCTCTGTGACCACCTAGAGGGGTGGGGTAGGGAGGGTGGGAGGGAGGGAGACGCAAGAGGGAAGAGATATGGGGATATATGTATATGTATAGCTGATTCACTTTGTTATAAGCAGAAACTAACACAGCACTGTAAAGCAATTATACTCCAATAAAGATGTTAAAAAACCAAAAAGTTAGTAAAAAATTCAAAAGAATTGCCCACACTCCTCCAACAGATTCTCTAACATATAGCAGAACAGAACTCACACTGAATCTGGTTTATGAGTAAAAGACAAGTCAACTTTAAAGTGGTTCACAGATGACAACATTTCTTTTCCATGTGCCTGCTTTGGAGCCATATTTCTGCTGACCACTCAAAACTTTCCTCTTGAGTATTCTGTGATATATTAGAACCAGGAATAAGGGATGTTAGTGCTGGAAGGGTCAGCCAGTGGTCTGGGATTTAATTCACATATCCTTTCTGCACCAGGCTCTTTAAGATCATTGGGTTAGCCTAAGAATTTTGAAGCTGTAGAATTCAAGACAGTGCATTACAATATGCCAATATTACTATTCTCCTGCTCTGACATTCTCCACTGGTGGACAGATGAAGGAGAAGGAAGGGCAGTCACCAGTAACTGAGAGTAAATGAAACTGGAATATTATAATTCAGTATCATTTGAGTGACTGAATTGGCTGGCAGAGTGTTCTGCAGTTAAGGGTGAGGAAAGATTAATTCTGCACATGACACCACTACTGTATTTATACAAGTCTACTGGGACAGTTGTTTACCTTGAATTGTTTTCTTCATTCATTTCAGTCAGACAGTTGTGTTGACTGATTTTCCTTTTTGATGTATGAAATGACTGACTGAATTTACCATTTAATTTCCACTAATGCACTGTAAAAACAATACATTACTTAAATTGGATTGGAAGGTATGAAAATGTTTACCCCAGAACTAGAAAGGCCAGATAAATCATACGAAACATTTGACTGTGAGTGTTAGAAAGCTACTGAGGTAGCCATGACCTAGAAAAGTAAAATACAGAAAGAAACTCACTGAAGTGAGAACAATATTCTGCACATGCGTTTCTAGCCCAGTCATTTAGAAACTACTGATGAAGAGCAAAAGTCTGAGAAACCAAATGTGACTCCTAAGAGGTAGAAAAGCCAGTAGATCTTAGGACAGTGTCATAGGACTAAGGAAACCAGAGTTGGAATTGAGAAATAACAAGGCAGCTAGAATTTTAAGGACCAAAATCACAGAGAGAGTAAAGATTCAGAGAACGGAGCTGGATTCAGCAACAGTGTTTCCTTGCAGTATTTTCCATGTATAATAGGTAGACAAGACAAGATGCTAAGAAGTCAAACAAAAGCTAACTGAAGTCAAAGCAAAGACTTAGTTGGCTCATAATGCTGAAGAGACAAAATTGGGGTTCAGAACCTATGAAAGATTTGTGGCCCAATGGAAAACTAATGATATGAATTAGGACATTGGAAGTCTCTACATATGTGTGTGTGTGTGTGTGTGTGTGTGTGTGTGTGTGTCTGTGTCTATGTGTTAGGAAGGTTGATGCAACATCTACATTGAACCTCATAAAGAAGGAAAATGAGTATGAAGTTGGTCCAGTGACTGAGGTGATCTTCCCCTCTGCTCCCTACCTAAGAATAGGAAATTCTCTCCTCAAGAAAATACAGTTGACCCTGGAACAATGTAGGGGTTAGAGACGCTGACTCCCTGTGCAGTCAAAAATCCCCATATAACTTTATGGTCGGTCCTTCTTATCTGTGGTTCTGAATCTGAGGATTCAACCAACCACAGATCGTGTAGTACTGTATTACTTATTGAAAAAAAATCCATGCATAAGTGGATCTGTGCAGTTCAAACCCAGGTTGTTCAAAGGACAACTGTAATGTCATTCAGATTCTCTACAACTTGTCATATCCCAAGTCTGGTATTCACTGAAGAACCACCAAGACTACCAAGAAAAGGAGAATTAGAATAAAAAACAAAAAAGAATCAGAATCATAGATGACCTAAACGTTCAAGTTCATACATGTTTTGGTAAATATTATCAAGTTCAAGAAAATAGATGACAAGGTGAAGAATTTAACTTGACAACTAGAAACTATAAACTGATTGAAGTTGAACTGATAGAATTAAAAATTATACGAAATTTAAAACTCGGTAGTGGATTGGACACAGGTAAACAGAGGTAAGTGAACTGGAAGATAGAGTAGTAACAATATTAAGACTAAAGCATGGGAAACGAAAAGAATAAAAAGTACACAAAAGCGCATTTGAGACATATGGGCCACAATAAACATTTTTATCATATGTGTAAACTGGAGTCCAAAGAAAAAAGGAGAGAGAGATTGGGATGAAAACAATATTAACAGCTGAGAGTTCTCTAAAACTAAAAAGAATATATGGAGCCTTAAATTCAATAAGCACTAAAAAAAAAGCAACAAGAACAAATACAAAGAAAACCACACCTAAGATCACCACAGTACAATTCATGAACAGCAAAGAAAAACATGACATCTTAAAAGCAGCCCGAGGAAAAAGAGAGAGATTACTCTCAAAGGATTGAGATTACAGCTTACTTCTCAGCGAAACTGACTGGATACTAGAAAATAATGGAATGACATTTTTAAGTGCTAAAGAAAAGAACTGCGCATTGGGAATTCTAGAGGCAGAGAAAATGTTGTTTGGAAGGAAAGATGAAATAAGGAAATTTGCAGACAAACAAAATTTAGAAAATATGTTCTCATCAGAACTGACTGAATTAAATTCTAAAGGGAGACCTGCAGGCAGAAGGAAGATTATCACAGATGAAAATAAGGACTTTATAAAGAATTATGTATAACAGAAAGGATAAATAAGTGGATAAACCTAAATAAAATCTAACAGCAAAAAAGAGTAATAATAAAATATATCAAACATTAGAATGCATTACAACAAAAGGAAGAGGAAAAAGTAGTAAAAGAAATTTAAGATCTCAGCATTGCTTGAGAAGAAGTAAAAGAGCTAATAAGTCATGGTACATGTGTAACTGCTACTTATGTAAAAATAACAAGCTAATACAAGGGAAAATGGGATTTGAAGAAATCTCAAAGGAAGAAAGAAGAGCTAAAGGAACATAACAAGGTGGGACAAATAGTAAGCAAGGAGTAAACGGTCTATAAGAAAATACATTAACTGTAAATACTGAAATTAAAGGACAAGGATTATTGAAACAAACCAAAAACCTAATTCTATGCCACCTACAAGAGACAAGAGTCAGATTGAAAATGAAAGGATTCAAAAATTATGTCATAACAACAATAAGTAAAATTGCAGAAGATTTTTTAATGTTAACATAGATTTGAAAGCAAAAAGTATCACTGGCGATAAGGCAGGATAATAAAACCCACTGTTACTTTACAAGGAATATATTATAAGTCTAAACTTCAATGCAATATATGAAGGGAAATTCCAAAAATCTAAGTAGAAATAGAAAAATCTAAATTACCTAGATCAGTAACATAGAACCACAACAACAAATCAGCAGATTATAGAAGATCTGAATACCATCATTAAAAACTTTGGCCTAAATTTACATAAAACACTGCACCGACAATGATGGAATATATATATTATGCAGAAATTTTTAGGTGCACATGGCACATTTATAAAATTGACTATATTCTGGTTATAAAACAAGGCTCTGAATAAGCAAGAAATTTAAACCTGTATAACCAATATTTTACCAAATAGTTGGATATTAAAAACATACTTCTGATCATTATGTAGGTCAAAGATAAAGTCGCAATGGGAATTAGAATTTTATTAATTGAATGATAATGAAAATATGCCATAACAAAACCTGTGGGTTGCAAATAAAGCTGTGGTCACAGAGAAGTTTATGTATTCCAATTATACTCTCTAAATGTAAAACGGAAAGGAATAAAGCAACTAGAAGATAACCTATCACCCTGAGGTAGGCAGCTCCTGAACTGTACCTGGTGGGGAAGGCAGGGCAGAACTTCAGGAGGCCAGCTGAGAGCACGGTGAACACCATGTCAGGAGCAGTCTCCAAGAAAGAGAATTTAATGTACAAAGGGATGACTAAAATATATTTAAGAGCTAGCACCCTGACCCCTCTTAAGGATGACTTATGTTGCTGGGGAAAAAATAAGAAGTGCTCGATGTAGAAGGTGAATAGCTTTATAATTCCCAGGAGAATCTTGGTACCAGGACCACACAATGAAGAACTTGGAGTCCCCGTGGCTAGTCCAGCAGAGAGAAAAGGAGAAACAGAGATGCGAGAGAAAATAAAGGGAACTCTTGGTGCAATTTGGTGCTGCTGCAGGCCCAAGTCCAGGTATGTGCTCTCTATCTCCACATCTTAAATAAAAGCCACCATGTTCCTCAGTCTTTCAGGTACTTAGAATTTCTCTTTAGAACCTGAAAATGGGGTCAGGTCTCCTGTCTGCATTGCTACAGTACAAAATAGAGGCAGGATGTTTGAAATAGTTCTCCATCTGGCAGAGGAGGCCTTGAAGCTGTGAGCCACTCGCTGCAAACCAGCAGGACATGAAGGATTCTTGAGCAGATCTGAAGCTACTGGGAGGCCTTTGAGGAGTTAAATCCCATAGTAAATAGTGTACCTTCAATGGCCCCTTCTCCCTCTCTGTCCAGTCTTCCTCCACTCCCGTGGGGGCCCAAAGGGGTTAAATGAGCACTCTGATGTAATCAATATAGCAAATTACTGGTATCTTCTATGGATTATTGAGATCATAAATGCCCTATATACAGTATTATGTAGAAAGCAAGAGAGTTGATATAATACTTATATAAAACCGTGAAGGTGGAACTATCGTCCTTGGTCCTTACCATATAAACACACACACATAGACACACACACACTTAATGGAGATTGAAAATTTACTTATTTATTATTTTCCAAACCAATAGATGCACACCTAAATCTCCAATGGTAATGTCTATGATAAGCTTTTTTAGTCAGGGTATCATATGTAGACATAGCAGTTTCAATTCAAAATCAGGCTACCACCTGTTAAATATACAGGAGTCCATGTTTATGTGCCATGATCCATCACTGTTGTGCTAAAGCCATGTAAGCAAATTAAATGGGGATATCTAGGAATCACAACTACTACATTTTCCATATCTTTGACAGTAATACACATCTCTTCAATAATTCCAGAAATGCAGTATTGCTGTTGATTTCAAGCTTGTTGGAATGGGAGACAAGTTCAGTTCAGTTTCATTTGGCTTTCCTACACAAATTTGAAAAGCAAGACAAGGGGTGTTCTATCACTAACTGTGTTTTTTCCACTTATATATCAGGAACGGGATAAATATCCACAAATTTCATTATGAACCAGTGAGCACACTGTGAGTTGGGCTTGGGTCAGAACTCAGCTTATCACCTGGCCTCCATATCTCTCATGCTAGCAACTTGAGAGGGTATCATTTCTGTTTAATAGATGGTATTGATACCTCAGACCACTTATCTAGATGTTTTTGAAGTGTCTGAATGTTACCCCAGGTCAGTGTCAGATTCAATAATTCAGTTGCTGATTCAAGACTCTTATAAGATACACATATGCATGTGCATGTGCACACACACACACATCCATTCATTCATCTATCTGTCATCTACCTATCTATATCTATAAATATTTTTTGACATAGCATTAAGTGAAAGAAGTGTGAGAACATTTCCCAGTTTGTGGATTTTCAATTTTCCCTTGTGAAGACTGAGTTGCTATATTTATAGAAGCTTGAGAAGCTGGAGTTACTAGGTCTTAATGATTCATACATTTTATCATAGTAAATATCTTTTAATCCCTGAAAGTATTTTTGACTTCTTTTTCTGATATTATTATAACTAAATCCATTTCTTTTTGATCAGTATTCTCCCCTTAGATTCTTTGTCACTCATACTTCAGACTTTCTATGTCCTGTTAAATTGGGTATGTCATAAATAAATAATAATTGTCTATTTAGCTAAATTAAATCTTACGTTTAATGTATTTATTGTTGTTTTAATAGCCCTTCAAATTCTTGGGTTTCGCGTCTGTGGATTCAATCAACTTGGATTGAAATTTCCATTCATTTTACTACTACATTTTATATGAGGGACTTGAGCATCAGCAGATTTTGGTATATGCAGGGGCTCCTGGGACCAATCCCCCTCAGGTACCAAGGGATGACTGTAATCTTCTGCTGTTGGATAAGTACTTTATAAATGTCAATGAGATACAGTTGATAATGATGGTGGTTCAGTTCAACTGTATGCTCACTGATTTTCTGTAAGCAGAATCTGTCAATTACTGATAGAGGTCTGTTGAGGTCTCCAACTATAATAATAGAGCTGTTTATTTCATCTTGCCATTCTATCTGTTTTTGCCTCACTTATTTTGGTACTTTGCTGTTATGCACATACACATTAAGGATTAAGTCTTCTTAGAAAATTGACCCCCTTTTCGTTATGTAATGCTCTCTCTATCCCTGATAATTTTCCTTGTTTGAAGTCTGCTTTGCCTGACATTAATATAGCTACTCCAGCTTTCCCTTCATTAGTGTTAGTGTGGTATAGTTTTCTTCATCACTTTACTTATAATCTATGTCTTTCTTTTTAAAGTGGGTTTCTTGCAGACAACATATAGTCAGTTGTTTTTTTTATCCCCTCTGTCATTTTCTGTTTTTAATTTTTATAGCTGCATTTAATCCATTCACATTTAAAGTGATTATGAGTATAGTTGGATTAATCTCTCCCCTTTCTGTACTGTTCTCTATTCATTGCACTTCTTATTTTTTAATATTCTACCCTTTTCTGCCTTATCTGGTTTAATTAGGCATTTTATATGATTCTGTTTTCTCTCATTTCTTAACAAATCAGTTATACTTCTTTTTAAAAAATGATTTTAGTGGTTGCCCTAAGGATGGCAACATGTATTTACAACATGTATTTACAAGTCCACTTCTAAATAGGTCTATATTATTTTATGAGTGTGTAGGTACCTTAAAATATTTCGTATTCATCCCTTCTAACATTGATGTCACTCATTTCACTTATCAATAAGCTATACTCATCCAATATATTGTTGCTGTTGTTAGTTTGAACACTTATATTAAATCAAGTAAGAAAAAGAAAAGTAAAAGGGTTTATTTTACCTTTATGTGTTCCCTCTCTAATGCCCTTCATTTCTTTACATAGATCTCAGTTTCTAACCTGCATCATTTTCTTTCTCTAAACTTTAAAAAAATTAAACTTCTTTAAACATTTTTTGAAAGGCAGATCTACTGGTGAAAAATTCCTCATTTTTGTTCATTTGAGAAAGTCTTTATTTCTCCTTCATTTTTGAGGAACAATTTTCCTTAATACAGAATTCTAGCTTGGTGATTCCTTTATTTCAACATTTTAAATATTTCTCTCCACTCTCTTTTTGCTTGCATTGTTGATGACAAGAAGTCTGCTATAAATCTTATACTTCTTTCTTCATAGGTAAGGTGTTGTTTTTCTGTGTGTGTGTTTCAAGATTTTTTCTTTGATTTTCTGTAGTTTGAACACAACATGCCAGGTGAAAGTTTTTTTATTATTTATCCCACTTGGACTCCTCTGAGTCCTTGATCTATGGTTTGGTGTCTGTCATTATTTTTGAAAAATTCTTAGCTATTTTCACCTCACAAATTATATCAGTATTGTGAACTGAAATCCCATGTTTTTTATTACCAATTCATACTCTCCTCTAATAAGCCATTCATCATAGAAGACCTGCCACCTTACACTTCCTCTAGATCCACCTCTGCTGAGACCATTGCATCAAAATGAGAACTAATCTCGAACTGATATTTCCAATTTTCTCTTTGCACAGTGCTGAGTAGTGGGAACTTTAATTGTAACTGATCGATTTTTGTATTTTAGGTAGTGTGCAGAAAGTTTATTTGCACAAAACATAAATAACGTGTGTATATATGTGTGCATGTATATGTTATATATGTGTGTGTGTGTGTGTGTGTGTGTGTGTATGTGTGTATATATATATATATATATATATATATATATAAAAATGTTATGATTCCTTGCTTGGAAGGATGGAATCTAGGGCAACAAGAAAGGGGGGAGTGATACATGGTCTTCCTCTTAACTTTACCTTTTTTTCTCTCCTTTTCTTTTTTTACCTAAGTTATTTATTTAATTCATCTCCTGCTACAAGAAAAGTGATGCAAAATCAGTCTACTGGTCATCATTTGATACAAATAACAAACATGGGCTTAAGGTCCTATACATTTTACTGGTCCATGTGCAAGAATAGTCCAAATCTGAGCTGTGGTCCATGATGTAGAACAATGGTCCAGGTTTTCTTTATTCATCTTCATTGCAGGTCAGAAGTGGCTTCAAATGAGGGTTATAGAATAAAGAATGGTTACCATATCTCTAGGAAAAGGGCTTGGACCTGACGCAGAGATGGGGATAGACAAAAACTTGGGTTCTTATGTTTTCTCTGGTGCAAACAGGAAGGCGTTCAGCAAGCTGACTCCCACCCTGGGGAACATGACAAAGTAAATAGGGGCCTTCCAAGTGTGAGCTAAGCCCTCCTTGCTTGAGGCACCTCTAGACATGGGAAGCCCCAGATGTGGTTGGGACATACCTAGAACCCCAGAAACCCAGAGTCTAGCCACCACTCCATTTTCGACCTGATTGAAAGCTATCATTGCCTCTTTATTATTCTAGAGATTTATAAAGAAATTATTATTCCTGATTAAAAACAGAATTATCAAATTTAAAATCATTGTGATAGCAGTAAGCAGCAAGTTATATTCCTTAGAAAATCAATGCAATGAAATACATACTCGGCATACATACATACTCAATTTTTCTCAGAATTCAGAAGAAAATAATAGAAACTAGGTGTGATGAGAAAAGAGTTAAGTGAAAGAAGGTGGAAAATAAAATCCAATCTACAGAAAATTGTAACTTCATGAAACAGTCACTTTTACAAATTACAAGATTTTTTTTAATCCAGAAAGTGACATAGTTATTTATCAGTTACTAGTTTCAGATTCCTTTCAACATTTCTGAAGACACAAGTCAAGATGAAGCTGATAATTGCCCAATATTTGATCTGATAAAAACATAATGCTGCAAACGAAGGAGAACTTTCCTCTGGTGAATGGTGGACTGAGGGGGGGGAAAATGAAGCACGTTTTCACCTCGTGGAACTGAGAATGCATGAAGAAACGTTGATAAAATATTTGATTAACTTAACCACAGATGTTCACAAACTGAGTTTTAAATAGATATTTATGGTTTTCCAAAGCAACCGAAGCAGCAGCCCATCTTCATGGGATCAGCTAGTGAGTATCAAAATTATTTAATACACTCTATCCCCTACTGTCAAAAGTGAATACACTCAAGTGCTTGGCCTTCTGTAGAATAGTGGTTAAGGAGAAACTTGAAATGTGTTTTCTCTTGTCCAGCAAGTTAACATTTTCTGTTAGGTTTCTGTTTTCTCTCAAAGGACCTACTCTTCTCTTGATGGTAAGTTATTCTCTTTAAGGACACGCTGTCCCCCTGCCCGTCCCCTCAACTACAGTAGTATGCTTTATCCAGAGATTTCTGTAGGGCACAAATATCATGATATGATAATGCAAAATACATATGTACATTTTAGTTAGCAGATGGTTG
The DNA here is from genome assembly GCF_937001465.1 of Orcinus orca. NCBI lineage: Eukaryota > Metazoa > Chordata > Mammalia > Artiodactyla > Delphinidae > Orcinus > Orcinus orca. The sequence continues at coordinate 29,166,156 of NC_064569.1, read as the reverse complement.
GTCTCCTTATATAGATTTTAAAATACAAATCAAAATAAAATTCAGATGGAATAAGGACTTAAATATATAGAGCATAAAATTACTGAAATAATACAGGAGATAATAAACTCTGAGCTGTAAAAGCAGACATAATGATTTGGTTAAACACCAAAAGCTTCAAAAAGTTTAAACAAATCTCAAAATAGAGAAATAACTTCTGCAATGCAAAATAATCAATATAGGGGCAAGAGATTTCATTAAAAAATAAAGGTAAATATTATATTGAATAAATGCCAGGAAGAAGAAATTCAGGAAAGCAAATGTAAAAAATGTGATAAATACAATGAAATGCTCAAACTAACCAGTGTTCAACAAAACAAAATTTAAAATAAAAATAATATGAATGTTTTGTCTATATGTTTAATTCATGAAATTTGTTAAATGTAAACTATTCAAATTGATGGAAATATAAACATTGGACTAATCTGTATTGTTTTGGATTTTGCTTTCTATTTGATGGTAAGATTTAGAGACTTTTTCATGTCTGTTTATAGATTTATAACTTTTTCAAAATACCTTCATAGCACATATTCTGGATTCTTCATAATTTATTTGTCATTCTTATGGGGATTTCAAGTTGTCCTCACTTGGTTGCTATGCCAGCAATTCTATACGAGAAAACCTTATCCATACAATTTGGTTTCGATGTGTTTTCTTAGCACTCATTAATTCTCCTGAAGAAACCTGCTCCTTTTCCCAGACTTTAATTCAGGAAACACAAGGATGGTCACCTAATTTTAGAACTTTGTTTTGTGTTATTGAGATCTGTATTGTTAATCGTACGATCTCACGGTTCTTCCTCAGTTTGGTCATATTTCCTTATGCTAACAAAATCTTCTTTTGAGAGGTAAAAAAAAATATTTTTTATTCTTACTGAAGATGCACTTAAAATATTTTTCATTAATTTTTACTTTTGTTGTTGGCACCAAATTACTGAGTAAAGGGCAAAAGAAACAACTTTATTCAGCCATGTATAATTACAAATCAGTTTGTTGATATTTAGTAATATTGGTTCTTATTATCCATTATCCTAAATTAAAATTTAGTATATTTACAGACGCTCAGAGACACTAGGAAGTTAAAATTACATATTATTTCTTTGCTCTTGAAATTACATTTGATAAGCTTTTGTATTTTCTTAAGGAACAATCTGTGTCTTCAGCACTTTTTGATGTAGCGTTACATGAAGAACATTTTCCATGTTATTAAATATTTTTTGAAAGCATGTTAATACCTACAAAACATTCCATCTTATGCAAGTACCACATAATTTATCTGTGCCTTTATTACTTGATATTAAATGTGTTTCTATCCCCAAACATTCTATAAAAGCATTCTTGCACATTAATCCTTGTTAATTGCTTTTTTTCTTTAAAATAATTCTTATAATACTATAAAGTATGCTGTGGGCATTCAAAACCATAGAGAAAACAGTACATCTAAATGTATTAGTGTTTAAGAATCATAACACATCGAGGGGGATTTTAAGTGAATGAACCTAGTGATTAATTTTAAGAACATAAAACTTGAGACAACCAGATATTATGTGCTCCCTAATGTGAAGAAATAAGAAGTGTAGCACATCAACTATGAAGAACTCTTACCAATCAAATCTGAATCAAAACTGTAGTTCCCAATCACTAATTTGTTAAAAAAGAAAAACATGAAAATCGGAGAAATATGTTAAAAATAAAACAGGAATACACACAGAAAAATGCAAAATTTTGTTAACTCTACAAGGCAAATGACCACCCACAAGGAAGAATAAACGTCATGGAAAAAAGAGAGAGGGACAACCTATAGATTTAAAGACAAGAGAATAATCAACCAAGCTGTCAATATTCTGAGCCCTGTTGGGATTCTGATTTCAATAAAACAACTTTGGAAATAAATTATGATACATCATGCCGATATATACACTGACTAGATTTTTTAATATTAAGGGTTTATTGTTAAATTTGTGGGTGGATAGCTGGAAAAGCTTTTGTCTTATTTTGTATTTTTTTAGTCCTTATGCTATTTTTTCCCCGATGAAATGTTATGCTTAGGATTTTCATCTATACTATTCAGGGGTTAAAGTAACTCTGAAGTAATCCTAAAGTAACCTTAAAGTAATCGTGTTTTGGGCAGAGCCAAAACACGATTGGACATATGTTGATAATTATTGATCTTCTCTATATTTACATATTTTTTGAGAATTTAAAATGCCACAAAAGGGAGCAACAGGAAATGAGTTTACTATTTTGGTGGGGAATAGATAATACAGTCTTGTTATATATATATATATGGTTTATCCTGAAGAGATTTGGGAAAGGAAGTGATATGATGGGATTCACAAGTGAGAGTGCACTCTTATGAACATGGACATGAATTCATCCAGGAGCAAGGAGACCATTAGACCATTAATACCTTCCTCAATTTCTGTAATTCCAGTCCCCTCTCTGTCACACTCTTATGGGCTATAATTTCTCTACAGAATGATAATAGAATGATAAAGAAAATAAGAATGAATTAAAAATGAGATGTGAAAGCCAAAGGGACTCCTTGGTAGAGGCAAAGAAGCCCTCGTTTTGCAGCAGGAGTGCAGAGAAAGCCAAACGTGAGGCCTGAGATTTATTAGTCTGTGCGACTAACTTCAAAGGAGGTTAAACTTGGCAGATTTGTTATACCAAGGGCATTGCCCCCATTGGGAAAATCTGAAGCTTTAACACACAGAATCTAGACATGCGGATGATTGCTTCTGAAGATTTTGATTCTTTTGATTCCTCTGACTCTTCTAAGCCTGCAGAAGTGTTCCATTCCTTTTTGCTAAGAGCAGTCATCTCAATAATCCTGCAAGGCAGCAGATATACCACTCAAGATCTGCCCTCACTTTCCCTCCTGGCCACTTGGCTTATACCTAGGTTTTAAGTCAGAATATCAAGCAACTGAGGATGCACTTGGCTTCATAAACAAAGTACTGTAATTTAAAGATGCTGCAAATCTATCTGACATGTATCAGTAGCCATCTGGGATGTATGAGTGGCACTGTGTTAGAAGATTCTTTATCAAAGGGACTGGAACATAGAATTGGAAAGGGAAGAATTTATTTACCTGAGAATATTCTTTGGAGATAAAGGATTTAGTGTCCTGGAAAGAACCTCAGGACATTGTACAAACTAATAAGGTGGCTCCCAGTACATGGCATGGTACACACAGTGGCCAAGCTGAGCAAAACTGAAATGCATGAACTGCAATGTCAGATGATGGATAAAGAAATTAAAAAGTTCAGAGAAGTAGACGTGCTAGAATGGATGTAATATGTACAGTCAGAAGATAAGCATGATGGTTATGTTCCTTGGGAAGGCCCAAGGACACAAAATTTATCAAGGCCATATGAATGGCCTGGTGAGACAGGAAGCAGCATCATTAAAAAGTTCAGGGGCTTCCCTGGTGGCACAGTGGTTGAGAGTCCGCCTGCCGATGCAGGGGACGCGGGTTCGTGCCCCGGTCCGGGAGGATCCCACATGCCGCGGAGCAGCTGGGCCCGTGAGCCATGGCCGCTGGGCCTGTGCGTCCAGAGCCTGTGCTCCGCAACGGGAGAGGCCACAACAGTGAGAGGCCCGTTTACAGGAAAAAAAATAAATAAATTCAGTAGTGTCTCTACTTTTCATTTTAGGGCTGGAGATAGAAAATACTGTTACAGAATTTATCTAGCTGAAAACAATGTCCATGAATGGACTTTAAAATAGTAGAGTCTAGGTGGCAGCAGTTAACTGTCAGTAACCAGGTGGTACTTAACCACATATGTTGTGATCACTAGCAAAGTTGGAGTAATAGCCCTGGGAACCAGATACACAGGGACTTACAAGGATGGTTAATAGAATATGACCTCCCTAGGGGCAAAATAGATTGGTGTCTGACAAAGTCACTACTCAGCTTGAACCAGCAGAAGAAATCAAGGTTTGGTGATTGGGCGTCTGAGGATAGCCACCCTAATAAATATGTCATGATTCCTTGCATAGGTTTCAGACTGGGGACCATTGTTCAGAATCAGAGCCCACTAAACAGTGGTTCCAAGTGGAACAATTGCAGTACCATAGCATGTATACAAAGCAATGATTTGCTGCATTTTTCCTCAAGAAAATTATGGCCATTTACTCACTTGACTATAAATTGCGAGATGGGGATTACTCATATTTTTAGCACTGTTGGTATAGGTTATAGGGTTTCTGTGATATTGAACTACGAATACTTTGAAACATTATTGTGGCCTTCCTATATGTATGGGGGCATATGGGAGACAGGTAATAAATCACTTACATAGACCACCTGATGGTCATTTCCCTGGACCCTGAATGTTTAATTGGTATTAACATACTTGGAAGTTAGTACAACTTCCAGATCGGGTCCTTGGTTGTAGATAACTACCAAAATAGGGAAAGCCACATGGAAGCCTCTGAAACTGTTCCTGTCATGAGAAAGTAAGTGAAAATATATAAATAAAAAATTGTATCATATATGTATTATATAGAGTTTAGGAGATTTATATCAGCTATGAGTTTCTAACAGAAGCAAGGATGGTGGTCCTTATCACATCCCCAGTTAAGTTACCTAGCAATGATCTTGCAAAAACCAGATGGATCCTGGAAGGTGACCGTAGACCGCTGCAAGCTCAACCCAGTAGTTGCCCTGATTGAAGTTGCCATGATGGATGTGGTAACTTTGTTAGAACAGATAGAGCCTCAGGTTCTGGTATATGGACATTGTTTTGGCATATGCATTCTTTTCTATTTCAGTAAGAAAAGAGGATCAGGGAGAGTTTTTGCTCACTTCAAATGTGTAATAAACACTTGCAAATTTTGCTGTTGAGCTGTAATTCCTTTTCCTCTGCTATAATGTAGTCCAAAGGGATCTCGGACTATCTAAACATTGCAGAGCGCAGCACATGAATCCATTGTTTTCAGGATAGCATGTTAATCTCTTCAAATAGTACTATGAAGGCCTTCATGAGACACTGTTTAGAGGATGGAGTGGTCATGATGGCAGAGAGAGAGACCAACAGCATGGATTCCCACTAACTAAGGCTAATCTAGCTACTGCTACTGCCAAATGTCCAACCTGTAAGAAAAAGAGACCAAAACCAAGCTCCAAAATTACATAATTTCTTGAGATTTACTATCTACCTGGTAACAAGTTAACTATTTTGAATAGCTTCCATCCTGAGAATATCACTGGTCTTGTCACTAGAATAAATTATTATTATATATTTCTGCCAGTGTATATGGGTTTCAAAAACATTCCTGTTCTGCTAATTGTTTTTCAAAGAGATGAGTTTTATGGAAGGTGTGATGGTTTATTTTATGCCTCAACTTGACTGGGCCACAGGGTGGCCAGATATTTGGTCAAACATTACTCTGGGTGTATCTGTGAGGATGTTTCTTTTGTTTGTTTGTTTTTTTCTTTTTAACATCTTTATTGGAGTATAATTGCTTACAAAGGTGTGTTAGTTTCTCCTTTATAACAAAGTGAATCAGCTATACATATACATTTATCCCCATATCTCCTCCTCCTTGAGTCTCCTTCGCACCCTCCCTATCCCAGCCCTCTAGGTGGACACAAAGCACCGAGCTGATGTCCCTGTGCTATGCAGCTGCTTTCCCCACTAGCTATCTATTTTATATTTGGTGGTGTATATATGTCCATGCCACTCTCACTTCGTCCCAACTTACCCTTTCCCCCTCCCCATGTCCTCAAGTCCATTATCTACGTTTGCGTCTTTATTCCTGTCCTGCCCCTAAGTTCTTCAGAACCATATTTTTTTTTAGATTCCATATAAATGTGTTAGCATATGGTATTTGTTTTTCTCTTTCTGACTTACTTCACTCTGTATGACAGTCTCTAGGTCCATCCACCTCACTACAAATAACTCAATTTTGTTTCTTTTTATGGCTGAGTAATATTCCATTGTATATATGTGCCACATCTTCTTTATCCATTCATCTGCTGATGGACACTTAGGTTGCTTCCGTGTCCTGGCTATTGTAAATAGAGATGCAGTGAACATTGTGGTACATGACTCTTTCTGAATTATGGTTTTCTCAGGGTATATGCCCAGTAGTGGGATTGCTGGGTCGTATGGTAGTTCCAGTTTTACTTTTTTAAGGAAGCTACATATTGTTCCCCATAGTGGCTGTATCAATTTACATTCCCACCAACAGTGCAAGAGGGTTCCCTTTTCTCCACACCCTTTCCAGCATTTGTTGTTTGTAGATTTTTTGATGATGGCCATTCTGACCAGTGTGAAGTGATACCTCATTGTAGTTTTGATTTGCATTTCTCTAATGATTAGTGATGTTGAGCATCCTTTCATATGTTTATTGGAAATCTGTATATTTTCTTTGGAGAAATGTCTCTTTAGGTCTTCTGCCCATTTTGGGGTTGGGTTGTTTGTTTAATTGGTATTGAGCTGCATGAGCTGCTTGTAAATTTTGGAGATTACTCCTTTGTCAGTTGCTTCAATTGCACATATTTTCTCCCATTCTCAGGGTTGTCTTTTCATCTTCTTTATGGTTTCTTTTGCTGTGCAAAATATTTTAAGTTTCATTAGATCCCATTTGTTTATTTTTCTTTTTATTTCCATTACTCTAGGAGGTGGGTCTGAAAGGATCTTGCTGTGATTTATGTCATAGACTGTTCTCCCTATGTTTACCTCTAAGGGTTTTATAGTGTCTGGCCTTACATTTAGGTCTTTAATCCATTTTGAGTTTATTTTTGTGTATGGTTTAAGGTAGTTTTCTAATTTCATTCTTTTACATGTAGCTGTCCAGTTTTCCCAGCACTACTTATTGAAGAGGCTGTCTTTTCTCCATTGTGTATCCTTGCCTCCTTTATCAGAAATAAGGTGACCATATGTGCGTGGGTCACCTCTGGGCTTTCTATCCTGTTCCATTGATCTTGATTTCTGTTTTTGTGCCAGTACCATACTGTCTTGACTACTGTAACTTTGAGTGTAGTCTGAAGAAGGGAGCCTGATTCCTCCAGCTCCATTTTTCTTTCTCAAGGTTGCTTTGGCTATTTGGGGTCTTTTGTGTTTCCATATAAATTGTGAAATTTTTTGTTCTAGTTCTGTGAAAAATACCATTGGTAGTTTGATAGGGATTGCATTGAATCTGTAGATTGCTTTGGGTAGTAGAGTCATTTTTGCAATGTTGATTCTTCCAATCTAAGAACATGGTTTATCTCTCCAACAGTTTGTATCATCTTTAATTTCTTTCATCAGTGTCTTATAGTTTTCTGCATACAACTCTTTTGTTTCCTTAGGTTTTTTCCTAGGTATTTTATTCTTTTTGTTGCAATGGTAAATGGGAGTGTTTCCTTCATTTCACTTTCAGATTTTATATCATTAGTGTATAGGAATGCAAGAGATTTCTGAGCATTAATTTTGTATCCTGCTACTTTACCAAATTCATTGATTAGCTCTAGTAGTTTTCTGGTAGCATCTTTAGGATTCTCTGTGTATAGTGTAATGTCATCTGCAAACAGTGACAGTTTTACTGCCTCTTTTCCAATTTGGATTCCTTTTAGTTCTTTTTCTTCTTAGATTGCTCTGGTTAAAACTTCCAAAACTATGTTGAATAATAGTGGTGAGAGTGGGCAACCTTGTCTTTTTCCTGATCTTAGTGGAAATGATTTCAGTTTTTCACCATTGAGAACGATGTTGGCTGTGGGTTTTTCATATATGGCCTTTATTATGTTGAGGTAAGTTCCCTCTATGCCTACTTTCTGGAGGGTTTTTTTCATAAATGGGTGTTGAATTTTGCCAAAGCCTTTTCTGCATCTATTGAGATGATCCTACGGTTTTTCTCCTTCATTTTGTTAATATGATTTATCACATTGATTGATTTGCGTATATTGAAGAATCCTTGCACCCCACTCGATCATGCTTTATGATCCTTTTAGTATGCTGTTGGATTCTGATTGCTAGTATTTTGTTGAGGATTTTTGCATCTAAATTTCTTAGTGGTATTGGCCTGTAGTTTTCTTTTTTTGTGAAATCTTTGTCTGGTTTTGGTATCAGGGTGATGGTGGCCTCATAGAATGAGTTTAGGAGTGTTCCTCCTTCTGCTATATTTTGGAAGAGTTTGAGAAAGACAGGTGTTAATTCTTCTCTAAATGTTTGATAGAATTCGCCTCTGAAGCCATCTGGTCTTGGGCTTTTGTTTGTTGGAAGATTTTTAATCACAGTTTCAATTTCAGTATTTGTGATTGGTCTGTTTATATTTTCTATTTCTTCCTGGTTCAGTCTCGGAAGGTTGTGCTTTTCTAAGAATTTGTCCATTTCTTCCAGGTTGTCCATTTTATTGGCATAGAGTAGCTTCTAGTAATCTCTCATGATCCTTTATATTTCTGCAGTGTCAGTTGTTACTTCTCCTTTTTCATTTCTAATTCTATATTTTGAGTCTTTTCCCTTTTTTTCTTCATGAGTCTGGCTATTGTTTATCAATTTTATCTTCACAAAGAACAAGGTTTTCGTTTTATTGATCTTTGCTATTGTTTCCTTCATTTTTTTTTCATTTATTTCTGATTTGATCTTTATGATTTCTTTCCTTCTGCTAACTTTGGGGTTTTTTTGGTTCTTTGTCTAATTTCTTTAGGTGTAAGGTTAGGTTTCTTATTTGAGATGTTTCTTCTTTCTTGTGGTAGGATTGTATCGCTATATACTTCCCTCTTAGAGCTGCTTTTGCTACATCCCATAGGTTTTGGGTCATCGTGTTTTCATTGTCATTTGTTTCTAGGTATTTTTTGATTTCCTCTTTGATTTCTTCAGTGATCTATTGGTTATTTAGTAGTGTATTGTTTAGCCTCCATGTGTTTGTATTTTTTATAGATTTTTTTCCTGTAATTGATATCTAGTCTCATAGCATTGTGGTTAGAAAAGATACTTGATATGATTTCAATTTTCTTAAATTTACAAATGCTTGATTTGTGACCCAAGATATAATCTATCCTGGAGAATGTTCCATGAGCATTTGAGAAGAAAGTGTATTCTGTGGTTTCTGGATGGAATGTCCTATAAATATCAATTAAGTCCATCTTGTTTAATGTATCATTTAAGGCTTGTGTTTCCTTCATTATTTATTTTCATTTTGGATCATCTGTCCATTTGTAAAAGTGGGGTGTTAAAGTGCTACTATTATTGTGTTACTGTCGATTTTCCCTTTTATGGCTGTTTGCATTTGCCTTATGTATTGAGGTGCTCCTATGTTGGGTGCATAAATATTTACAATTTTTATATCTTCCTGTTAGATTCATCCCTTGCTCATTTGTAGTGTCCTTCTTTCTCTCTTGTAATAGTCTTTATTTTAAAGTCTATTTTGTCTGATACGAGAATTGCTACTCCAGCTTTCTTTTGATTTCCATTTGCATGGAATATCTTTTTCCATCCCCTCACTTTCAGTCTGTATGTGTCCCTCAGTCTGAAGTGGGTCTCTTGTAGACAGCATATATGGGTCCTGTTTTTGTATACATTCAGCCAGTCTAAGTCTTTTGGTTGGAGCATCTAAACCATTTACATTTAAGGTAGTTATCGATATGTATGTTCCTATTACCAGTTTCTTAATTGTTTGGGGTTTGTTATTGTAGGTATTTTCCTTCTCTTGTGTTTCTTGCCTAGAGAAGTTCCTTTCGCATTTTTTGTAAAGCTGGTTTGTTGTTGCTGAATTCTCTTAGCTTTTGGTTGTCTGTAAAGGTTTTAATTTCTCTATCAAATCTGAATGAGATCCTTGCTGGGTAGAGTAATCTTCGTTGTATGTTTTTCCCTTTCATCACTTTAAATGTCATACCATTCCCATCTGGCCTGCAGAGTTTCTGCTGAAAGATCAGCTGTTAACCTTTTGGGGATTCCCTTGTATTTATTTGTTGCTTTTCCCTTCCTGCTTTTAATATATTTTCTTTGTATTTAATTTTTGATAGTTTGATTAATATGTGTCTTGGTGTGTTTCTCTGATAGTATCCTATTGGACTCTCTGTGCTTCCTGGACTTGATTGACTCTCTGTGGAATCAGGAGGTGTTGCTTTCCTGGTATCCTTGTGCGACAGTACCCTAAGGTTTCAGCACTATGAACCAGGGAAGCTCACCCCAGTATTCAGCTTCAGTATTCAGTCGCTACTGGGGTTCCACTTGCCCCCTGGTTGATCTCAGTCTCCATTTCAAGTGATATTGTATGACCCAAAGCCCTACTCTGTATCACATTGTTGGTCTTTCTATCCTGGTCAACCCCTACCTTAATCTGGTGTGGTCAGACCCCTATACAAAGATGCTCCTGTCAGGCATGACCTTCCAAAGGATATATCTCCCTGAGAGCAAAGGCAAAGGCCAGACCTCTTTAGGGTAAAGTTAAATTCCCTACAAGTACATTTATCAAAGTCACATTTATGCTATCATTTTAAGGATTTGCAATAGTGATTCCAAAGTTCAGACAACATTGTAAAGTTTCTTGTCCTTTTATTCTGTTGAAATAATGACACCTGCTTACTAGGAATATGAAAAAGCTCCAACCAAGGTGACACTTGGACACAATTTCACTTATATGCCAGCTCTAAGATGTCACTTGCCTGTTCACTATCCTTAATTTATCACAGAGTTAATTAAATTTTATGCTCTTCTTGTATAATCATTTGTACACCTTCTATGATTAACCTTACACAGTCATTTTTCCACAATAATTTAAACAAAATTTTAGTGTATTTAGCTCATTTTTATTGTATGTGTTCTGTGATATTAGGAAAATGTCACTTAATTTACGAAATTAAATCTAAATATTTTTATTATCCATAAATCTTATATTTATTTAGTATAGGTCTTGCCATCATGGAATGTTTTTCTATTAGAAACTTTGATAAATGTGTTGTAACCATAGGAATGATTTGCAAGACAGCAGGAGTAGTCAAAATAGACTAAATTAATGTGTTAGGTTTAGTGTTCACACAGCATGCTTTACTTTAATTGATTACTCTATAGCCAAACTTAAATTACTAGTATCAGTGCTGATAGAAGAAAATGAATATTTAATAAAACACCCTTTGTATCATAGTAGCAGATTAATCTAAGTAAAAAAGCTATCATTTGTAATAAGTTTTTAAGGCTACTTTGATATCTTGAGTACATGCAATATTAAAGAGCTTATAAATACAAAGAGCAAGATAAGTTGGGATAATTTAACAAAAAGTCTCTGCAATTAACTTTGAATTATGATGCATTTGGATTTAAAAATTAAGTAATACACTTACATTGAGAAGAAGTGGCAATACATTTTTTCTAGCTTTGAAATTGCAACAGATTCATTTATCAATAGAATTATATCAACAAAAATAACATAATGAGTAAACGGTAAATGATTAATTTATGAACTTCATAACTAACTCTTAGAGTCATTGATGTTTACATATAGATAATCTTAAGACAAATAATTCATGGATAAAGTACATTTTATTCCCCCATCATCAATCACCATCATTGTCATCAATACAACAGAGTTTTTGGAATAAAACTCAAATGAATAACAATAAGGAATATCACATTACTAAAATGTAAAAAATTATATAACTAAGAAAAAACCTTGTAAGTTAATATTGAGAGTAAAAATAGAATAAAATTACAGATAAGGATAAAAGGCAAATTTTATGCATTCTTAAATATATTCTTTAAATCCCAAACATAATTTTGACTTAAATTATTTAAATTCCTTAATCTGGAGATGCGTTACAAAAAATAATCCTGTATACACTATAAAATCAGAAGTATATAATACCTTAGTGGTTTATTATGACTGCTGAACTTCAACTGTGTCTTTAGCTCCATGGATTTTATTCCATTCTATGTTAAAATTGAAAATCAGTGATTGCAAGAAAAAAATTAATTCCTGTTTTTTCCCCCATGTTTCTCCCAAAGTGGCTGAAGTAGGAGATGGAAACATTACCATTGAAAAAGAAGGTACAAGAAGAGCCAGATTTATGGGCATGCACCTAGTGCATCCACTCAGACCCAGACAGAAGGACTACACACTTGGTTTAATGCTCTATTGTTGCCATCTTGAAATTCTGAAGAATTTTTGAATAAGCAGCACTGCATTTTCATTTTTCACTGAGTATGCATAGCCATAAATAAAGTCAAACCTGTTGGTGATGTCAATCTGGAAAACTCCTATCTGGGTCAAGGAGAGACTGACTGGGCATGGCTGCCAGGCATGTGCTTAAATGAATACTTGGAGAGACCATATATAAAATAGATAAACAACAAAGATTTACTGTCTAGCATAGGGAAATATATTCAGTATCACATAATAACCTATAATGGAAAAGAACTGAGAAAAAAGAATATATATTAATTTATTCATACAAATGTATAACGGAATCACTTTGCTGTACACCTGAAACTAACACAATATTGTAAATCAAATATACTTCAATTAAAGAAAAGAATACTTGGAGAGAACATGACTATTCTCTGATACTTGGAATAAGCCTATGACCCTGGGTTTTATTCCTTTCCAGTACAGCTTGTCTGTTCTGAAGAGATTTTGACTGGCAAATAGTGAAGAGACCCTTCTTTACTTGATAAAAGCAAACAAATAAATACCAACAATAACCAGAAAAAAGGAGGATGGGCAATATCAATATTAAAATGGACAAATTCATGATCCACAAAGAATATATAATAATATGAATAGCAAACACTTTTAGAATAATGAGAAGATGATTAATATTGGTCTTATAATGTAAGTGGAAATCTTTAACTCATCTCTCAAAATGATTTTAAGCAAGTCCATAGAAAACTTTAAAAATGATATCGATTTTGAAGAGTATAAGTACAAGTCTGAATTAATAGGTTTATACTGAAATTTAAAATTAGACTAAATAGACATGCAAAGAGCTCCCAAATATCTGAAAAACGTTCAAAATTTATGTTCTCAAAGCAATAAACTTTAATCAGTTATTAAAAATAGAAAAAAACCAGTTTCTGGCCTCAGTGCAATAACTTGAGAAATTAATAAGCTTAATAACACAATAACAAGTAGGAAATTATAATATAGAACTCATTTAAATAGCTCTAATTACTCTGAAAGAAAGCAAAATTACAATGCCTATTTAGAAATTAAGTACTTACAGAACCAAACATAACAAAGTATATAAAATATACTAAACATTTACTCAAAGAGAACATGAAAAGCTATAAATCCTTTCATTATTAAGAAGAGAGTGTATATATATATATATATATATATATAAAAAACATAATTATTAAATTTCAGTGGATTTATTGTGAAAATGGACATGAAATTAGATGAAGCTAGAAACAGATAACACTCCATGAGAGCTTAATATATGACAAGACTTTTCTATAAATATTGCTGGGATTATCAGTCTCAGTCTTGAATGATACTATTATGAGCCTTATTTCACCTATGAAGAAACTCAGGCACAGAGATGTTAAGTAACCTTTCCAAGTAACTTGCCCAAGGTCACACAGATGTGTAAATGGAAGAGCTAGTTTATGAATAAAGTCAGTGTAGAACCATAACCTGGGCTCTTAACCTCTATGCTCCACCCCTTTGTATAATAAAATAGCTCATACTGACATATGATTACTACTCACCAAGCCCTACTCTGAGTGTTTTACATGTTTTAATGAAAGACAAAATAGGTCAAAAAAATATGAAATCAAAGTGCATTTGACTGTTATGCTGTACCCACATGGACAGAAATTCTGTTCTTTTTATCTTAATTTCACTCTTTGGGGACATAAACTATTGTTCAATAAGTTTTATTTTAAGCTGTGAAGGACATTTGAGCTGTTCTTTCTGACCCTAGCTGTGTGTGTTTGTTTGTTTGTGTTTTGGCAGGTGGGAGAGGGAGATACATTAGGAGTAGATATAAATTAAAGCCTCATAGAATCAATGAGAGACAGCAATACTGAAATTATAACAAGGCACATGTCCATGGATGCTGGAAAGCAGAAATTAAGGGTAAGGACATGCAACAGCTTTATACTATTCAAGATGTCACCAGCAGTCCCTCTGCCAAGATCACAGGTGCCATGCTAGAGCTACCAGGGCAATTACTGCTGTCATGATAGTAATGACACAACAAAACAAAACTCTCCCAATTCTTGAGCCAAATGTCCCACTTTGAAAAGCCACATAGAAAGGGTGAATGTGCATTTGGTTAAGCTTGAGTCACATGTCTGACCATAGCCCGCAAAGAAGGATCTGCCCTCTCTACTTCATATGAGGCACTAAGGTGAGAAATATATAATGGGCATGGGAATCCTCCTCTGTCAGCACCACAAACAGGGTAATAGAGGACTGTCTGGCAAGCAGGCCATCCTGACAGCACACATACAAAAAAAACTCACATTCACATGATTGCTTGTTTGCTTCTCTTGCTTTTCCATGAGTTTCACAAAAGTAGAAACTATTCCACAGTTTTCATCATCTGTTACCTAAATCATTTCTTTCTTGAATTTATTAGGCATTTAATATAAGCACTTTGACAGAATTGATGAGTATTTAAAAGAATGAATGAATGAATGAATAATCAAAAGTATGTTTCTTTCTAGAAGTTTAGAGTCTACCTCTACCAAACAAACAAGGCACAGCAATTAGAGATACCAAAGCATAACAACATATACAATTTAATACATATCTTCTTCTTTACAACCCATAGTTGACCAGAACAATGTATAGTTTGCCTTGACTGTCATCAAAATTAAGAGAAAAATCTATTCACGCCGAAAGACAGCAAAACATGTTAATATATTGCTCATGTGTTGTTTACATCATGAACCATGTCCTGCAAAATGAAGAATGACAAATTACAAATTACATGACCTTTGAAATACACTATCATTTATGGCAAGCCTTCCTTCAAGGATTTTAAATAGTAGGATAAATAGGTTGTCAAAAAAAGAAAGAAGCGACTTACAAAACTGTCATCTAGTTGAGTGGCAGGTTTTTGTATGAACACTTTTTTGAATAAGAATGCTGAGTTTCATATATATATATATATACAACATACAAATATATATATTTTTTGTATATATATACAAAATTTGTATATATATATACACACACATATATATATATATATATTTTTTAATGATCATGGGTACTAACTCTAAATCCTTACAGAGAAAAAAACCATGCAGAAAAGATTATCTGTTTTGAAAATGTGAAGTTAGTTCATATCTTGCTTCATGTTGTAAATATATTGAGCTTGAATTTGCACAAGGACTGGATTTGAAAGGAAAAGTTTAAGATTATCATGCCATTTCTTAGAATCAAATCAAGAGAAAGAAATTTTTTCTTTGTACAGTTGGGAGTGGGAGGTGCATGAATGAATTCTTTCTAAATTCCTTTTAAAATAATTTTTCAATAAAATTTATGTAAAATTCACACTCAGGGAAAAAACAAACAGTGAAACTGTGTGGAAAAATTAAATAAAATGGGAAATATGGAAACCACGATTTCAAAGTTCTTTAGTGACACTGTATAGAAAGTGTATATAAACAAATAATGTGTAATGCTTTGTACTAGTATATAGCTCTAGGAGTATTTTGATCCAAAAAAAGTCCTTGTTTTATAGAAATCCATGAAATTTGAGTTCTGCTTTAAGGAATTTACAGTGAAAACCTTGAAATTGCCTTGAGGATGAATTAAATTAATTCATTATGTCAAAATTTGAGGAAGAGATTTCATAAATGGAACAGGAGAATTCATTTTACTTATTTTACTGGCTCAGAAGAACACACACATGAATTTTGAAAATTTGAATGACAAGAAAAATTGTTTCTTTGAGAACTCACTTGACATCCTCTTTCTTTTTGATTACTTTGGAGACCTAATATAAATTCACAGACATATTTTCAACCATAAAATCTATCTTTTGATAGATTTCTTAAAGTGGCTTCCAGTTTATAATGAATAATTTGTGCCTTAAAATGTAATGTGTGGGCTTCCCTGGTGGCGCAGTGGTTGAGAGTCCGCCTGTCGGTGCAGGAGACATGGGTTCGTGCCCCGGTCTGGGAGGATACCACATGCCGCGGAGTGGCTGGGCCCGTGAGCCATGGCCGCTGAGCCTGCACGTCCAGAGCCTGTGCTCCACAACGGGAGAGGCCGCAACGGTGAGAGGCCCGCGTACCGCAAAAAAAAAAAAAAATGTAATATGTTAAGAGACAGTTTTTGCCCCACGAAGGGCAGTGGAATTGGTTGGTAGACTTAGGGATGAACGGTGCGGAAAGATCTTGAAAGCTGTTGGTTGTCAAGTAAATGCACACGTGGCCTCAACACCAGAGCATCACGTGCCTTGGTGATCCCTGACCCCTGGAACTGGAGCTGGTGTTTCAACCATTTTACTCTAATTCAATATTAATAAATTTCTTCTTCTGTTTGATTTTTATGGAGTTGTGATTTTTTTTCATGCAGGACAGATTGATCAAGTAGCTATGAGAGAAGGGTGGAGTCAAGATGGTGTACTAGGAGGACACAAAATTTGCATCTCCTCACAACTAGGGTACCTACCAGGCAATGGTGGGGGCCACGGACACCTAAGGGGATGGGAGGAACCCCCAGTGACTGGGTAGGATGTGGGGCATGGGGGGAGCGAGGGAGGAGGAGAAGTGGAGGCGAGTCAGGACTGGCCCCCCTGAGGGGTGGCTGGGGGAGGGGAAGGGATCCCATGCCAGAAGGGGGAAATTGGAGGACCACTGGGAGGGAAGAAGATCAAAAGGGAGCATGGCCAGGTTTCCCCTGCCCACCACCTGGGCCCCTCCAGCCACGCATGTCCTGAGGGAGTGGGAGGGAGGGAAGGGTGATCAAAAGTAAAGGCCAGACCTCTGGGACTGGCACCCCTGAGGGGCGGCTGGTGGAGGGGAGGAGTTCCTACACCCAGCGAGACCCACTCACAGATAGGGGTCCAGCAGCGATGGGGGGAGACCATGGGGGAGGGTCACGAAGGAAGGGAAGGGAACACGGCTGGTGCTTTCCCTGTACACTTAAGCACCAGGAAGCCTGTTGGGCTCCCAGGCCTAATGCTCTGCATTCGGAGCCTCCCTCCTGCAGCACAGAGCCCAAGCCCCGCCCCTACACCCCCACCCAGGGCCATACCTCTACACTCAGAGACCCCCTCCAATGAGCTTGGCCTAAACCCCACCCACACACCCTCACGCAGGGTCCTACCTCCAAACTCCGGAAGCCCACAGTCCAGAGGCCCTCCTTTCCACGTGCTGCCTCTCCCCTTCTGCTCAGGTCCTAAGCAGAGGCCCCACCCCGCACTTGAAAGTCACCCCCCACCCACGCACCTAGGCCCCGTCCCACACTTGGAGATCGCCCCATGTAGGTCCCGCCCCACACTCAAAAGTCACCCACCCACCCTAAACACCGCCCCAGCCTAAGTTCCCCCCCCAAACTCCACCCACATAGCCAAGGCTGTTTTTCTTTTATTTTCTTCTATTTCTTTTTGCTCTGTCAGATTGGGGTTATGTTTTACCTTGTTGATTCATTATTGTTGATTCTTTTATATTTTTATTTTTCATAATAAATCTTTTATTTTTCTAATTTTATTTTATTCTTTATATTTTGTTAGTGATTTTTCCTTTTGGCTTGTTCCCCCCCCCCCCAATTTTTTTTTCTTTTTTCTGTTGTGTATTTATTTTACCTTGTTGCAGTTGTTTCAATTATAGTTTTATTTATCCTAATAGATTTTTTATCTTTCTAATTTTATTTTGTTTTTTATTCTTTGATATTGTACTGCTCCTTATTTTCTTTCTTCCTTTTTTTTTTTTTTTTTTTTTTTTACTGTTCCATGAAGCTTCCAGAGAACCCCAGAGCCCAGGGAATATCAATCGGAGTGAGGCCTCCCGGAAGTCCTCATCTCAGCACCAAGACCCAGCTCTATCCAAGTGCCTACAAACTCCAGTGTTGGATGACTCATGACAAACAACCTGTAAGACAGGAATACAAAAGCACCCCCCCAAAAAAAGGAAACAAAAAAATATGTTGTTGAAGGAGCAAGGTAAAAACCTACAAGACCAAATAAATGAAGATGAAATAGGCAACCTACCTGAAAAGAATTCAGAGTAATGATAGTAAAGGTGATCCAAAATCCAGGAAACAGAAGGGAGAAAATACAAGAAACATATAATGAGGACCTAGAAGAACTAAAGAGCAAACAAACACTGATGATCAACACAGTTACTGAAATTACAAATACTCTAGAAGGAATCAATAACAGAATAACCGAGGCAGAAGATGGAAAAGTGAGCTGGAAGATAAAATGGTGGAAATAACTGCCACAGAGCAGGATAAAGAAAAAAGAATGAAAAGAATTGAGGACAGTCTCAGAGACCTCTGGGACAACATTAAACAGACCGAATTATATGGGTCCCAGAAGAAGAAGAGAGAAAAGGAAAGGGTCTGAGAAACACTTTGAAGAAATTATAGTCGAAACTTCCCTAACATGGGAAAGGAAATAGTCAATTAAATCGAGGAAGCAGAGAGTACCATACAGGATAAACCCAAAGAGAAACACAGCAAGACATATATTAATCAAACTATCAAAACTTAAATACAAAGAAAAAATATTAAAAGCAAGGGAAAAGCAACAAATTTTCAGCAGAAACAAAGAAATTTTTCAACAGAAACAACAAATTTTTCAGCAGAAACTCTGCAAACCAGGAGGAAGTGGCAGGACATATTTAAAGTGATGAAAGGGGAAAACCTACAACCAAGATTACTCTATGCAGCAAGGATCTCATTCAGATTCTATGGAGAAATAAAAATCTTTACAGATAAGCAAAAGTTAATAGAATTCAGCAACACCAAACCAGCTTTACAACAAATGTTAAAGGAACTTCTCTAGGCAGGAAACACTAGAAAAAGTAAAGACCCACAAAAACAAAAACAAAACAATTAAGAAAAGGGTAATAGGAACATACATATTGACAATAACAAATAAATGGATTACATGCTCCAACCTAAAGACCTATACTGGCTGAAGGGTTACAAAAACAAGGCCTGTACATATGCTATCTACAAGAGACCCACCTCAGACCTAGGGAAACATACAGACTGAAAGTGAGGGGATGGAAAAAGATATTCCATGCAAATGGAATTCAAAAGAAAGCTGGAGTAGCAATTCTCATATCACACAAAATAGACTTTAAAATAAAGACTATTACAAGAGACAAAGAAGGACACTACATAATGATCAAGGGATCAATCCAATACATAAGGCACATGCTAACAGCCATAAAACAGGAAATTGACAGTAACACAAAAATAGTTGGGGACTTTAACACCCCACTTTCACCAATGAACAGGTCATCCAAAATGAAAATAAATAAGGAAACACAAGCTTTAAAGGACACATTAGACAAGATAGACTCAGTTGATATTTATTGGACATTCCATCCCAAAACAACAGAACACACTTTCTTCTCAAGTGCTCATGGAACATTCTCCAGAATAGACCATATCATGAGTGACAACTCAAATGTTGCTAAATTTAAGAGAATTGAAATCATATCAAGTATTTTTTCCTACCACAACCCTATAAGACAATATATCAATTACAGTAGAAAAACTGTAAAAAATACAAGCACATGGAGACTAAACAATACGCTACTAAATAACCAAGGGATCACTGAAGATATCAAAGAGGAAATCAAAAAATACCTAGAAACAAATGACAATGAAAACATGATGACCCAAAACCTATGGGATGCAGCAAAAGCAGTTCTATGAGGAAAGTTTATAGCAATAGAGTCCTACCTCAGGAAACAAGAAAAATCTCAAGTAAACAACCTAACCTTACACGTAAAGCAATTAGAGAAAGAAGAACACACACACACAAAAAGTCCCAAAGTTAGCAGAAAGAAAGAAATCATACAGATCAGATCAGAAATAAATGAAAAAGAAATGAAGGAAACAATAGCAAAGATCAATAAAACTAAAAGCTTGTTGTTTGAGAAGATAAACAAATTGATAAACCATTAGCCAGACTCATCAAGGAAAAAGGAAGAGGACCCAAATCAATAGAATTAGAAATGAAAAAGAAGTAACAAATGACACTGCAGAAATACAAAGGATCATGAGAGATTACTACAAGCAACGATATGCCAATAAAATGGACAACCTGGAAGAAGTGGACAAATTCTTAAAAAAAGCACAACCTTCTGAGACTGAACCAGGAAGAAATAGAAAATATAAACAGACAAATCACAAGCACTGAAATTGAAACTGTGATTTAAAATCTTCCAACAAACAAAATCTCAGTACCAGATGGCTGCGGAGATGAATTCTACCAAATAATTAGAGAAGAGTTAACACCTATCCTTCTCAAACTCTTCCAAAATATAGCAGAGGGAATAACACTCCCAAACTGATTCTATGAGGCCACCATCACCCTGATACCAAAACCAGACAAAGATGTTACAAAAAAAGAAAACTACAGGCCAATATCACTGATGAACATAGATGCAAAAATCTTCAACAAAATACTAGCAAACAGAATCCAACGGCACATTAAAAGTATCATACACCATGATCCCATGGGATTTATCCCAGGAATTCAAGGATTCTTCAATATACGCAAATCAATCAATGTGATAAACCATGTTACTAAATTGAGTGATAAAAACCACATGATCATCTCAGTAGATGCAGACAAAGGTTTTGACAAAATTCAACACCTATTTATGATAAAAAATCTCCATAGGGCTTCCCTGGTGGCGCAGTGATTGGGAGTCTGCCTGCCGATGCAGGGGACACGGGTTCGTGCCCCGGTCCGGGAAGATCCCACATGCCACAGAGCGGCTGGGCCCGTGAGCCATGGCCGCTGAGCCTGCCTGTCCGGAGGCTGTGCTCTGCAACGGGAGAGGCCACAGCAGTGACAGGCCCATGTACAGCAAAAAAAAAAAAAAAAAAAAATCTCCATAAAGTGGGCATAGAGGGAACCTACCTCAAAATAATAAAGGCCAAATATGAAAAACCCACAGCCAACATCATTCTCAATGGTGAAAAACTGAAACCATTTCCACTAAGATCAGGAGCAAGACAAGGTTGCCCACTCTCACCACTATTATTCAACATAGTTTTAGAAGTTTTAGCCACAGCAATCAGAGGAAAAAAAAGAAATAAAAGGAATCCAAATTGGAAAAGAAGAAGTAAAGCTGTCACTATTTGCAGATGACATGATACTATGCATAGAGAATCCTAAAGATGCTACCAGAAAACTACTAGAGCTAATCAATGAATTTGGTAGAGTAGTAGGATACAAAATAAATGCACAGAAATCTCTTGCATTCCTATACACTAATGATGAAAAATCGAGAGATAAATTAAGGAAACACTCCCATTACCACTGCAACAAAAAGAATAAAATACCTATGAATAAAGCTACCTAAGGAGACAAAGGACCTGTATGCAGAAAACTATAAGACACTGATGAAAGAAAGATGATACAAACAGATGGAGAGATATACCATGTTCTTGGATTGGAAGAATCAACATTGTGAAAATGACTATACTATCCAAAGCAATCTACAGATTCAATGCAATCCCTATGAAAGTACCAGTGGCATTCTTCACAGAACTAGAACAAAAAATTCACAATTTGTATGGAAACACAAAAGACCCCGAATAGCAAAAGCAATCTTGAGAAAGATAAATGGAGCTGGAGGAATCAGGCTTCCTGACTTCAGACTATACTACAAAGCTGCAGTAATGAAGACAGTATGGTACTGGCACAAAAACAGAAATATAGATCAATGGAACAAGATAGAAAGCCCTGAGACAAACCCACGCACCTATGATCACCTTATCTTTGATAAAGGAGGCAAGAATATGCAATGGAGAAAAGAGCCTCTTCAATAAGTGGTGCTGGGAAAACTGGACAGCTACATGTAAAAGAATGAAATTAGAACACTCCCAAACACCATACACAAAAATAAACTCTAAATGGATTAAAGACATAAATGTAAGGCCAGGCACTATAAAACTCTTAAAGGAAAACATAGGAAGAACACTCTATGACATAAATCACAGCAAGATCCTTTTTGACCCACCTCCTAGAGAAATGGAAATAAAAACAAAACTAAACAAATGGGACCTAATGAAACTTCAAAGCTTTTGAACAGCAAAGGAAACCATAAACAAGATGAAAAGACAACCCTCAGAATGGGAGAAAATATATGCCAATGAAGCAACTGACAAAGGATTAATCTCCAAAATATACAAGCAACTCATGTAGCTGAATATCAAAAAAACAAACAACTGAATCCAAAAATGGGCAGAAGACCTAAACAAACATTTCTCCAAAGAAGTTATACAGATTGCCAACAAACACATGAAAGGATGCTCAACATCACTAATCATCAGAGAAATGCAAGTCAAAACTACAGTGAGGTATCACCCCACCCTGGTCAGAATGGCCATTGTCAAAATATCTACAAACATAAATGCTGGAGAGGGTGTGGAGAAAAGGGAACCCTCTTGCACTGTTGGTGGGAATGTGAATTGATACAGCCACTATGGAGAACACTGTGGAGGTTCCTTAAAAAGCTAAAAATAGAACTCATATGACCCAGCAATCCCACTACTGGGCATATACCCTGAGAAAACCATAATTCAAAAAGAGTCATGTACCACAATGTTCATTGCAGCACTATTTACAATAGCCAGGACGTGGAAGCAACCTAAGTGTCCATAGACAGATGAATGGATAAAAAAGATGTGGCACATATTTACAATGGAATGTTACTCAGCCATAAAAAGAAACAAAATAGGGTTATTTGTAGTGAGGTGGATGGACCTAGAGTCTGTCATACAGAGCGAAGTAAGTCAGAAAGAGAAAAACAAGGACCATATGCTAACACATATATATGGAATCTAAAAAAAAAAAAGGTTCTGATGAACCTAGGGGCAGACCAGGAATCAAGACACAGACGTAGAGTATGGTCTTGAGGACATGGTGTGGGGGAATGGTAAACTGGGACGAAGTGAGAGAGTAGCACTGACATATATACACTACCAAATGTAAAATAGATAGCTAGTGTGAAGCAGCTGCATGGCACAGGCAGATCAGCTTGGTGCTTTGCGACCACCTAGAGAAGTGGAATAAGGAGGTTGGGAGGGAGACGCAAGAGGGGATATATGTATGTATATAGCTGATTCACTTTGTTATACAGCAGAAACTAACACAACACTGTAAACAATTATACTCTAGTAAAGATGTTAAAAAAGACAAACATTAAAAAAAAGTAAATTCAAAAACTGCCTTTAAGGTAGGGATTAACATATACACACTACTATATATAAAATGGATAATCAACAAGGACCTACTGTATTGCACAGGGAACTCTACTCAATATTCTCTAATAAGCTATATGGGAAAAGAATATGAAAAATAGTAGATATGTGTATATGTATAACTGAATCACTTTGCTGTATACCTGAAACTAAACTGACACAATATTGTAAATCAACTATACTCCAAAAAAAAAAAGAAAAAACTACCTTTATGCCTAACTGTTGCAATGATTTGTATAATTAGTTTAGTAAGATAATTTTGTTTCTTCCTCTTTAGAAGCTTAGTCATTAGATCCAAAGTCACATTTTTTTCACTCTCTTCTCAAATGAGGAAGGTTTCATTTACAGTTTTTTCATGTTACCCTGTGTCTCACATTTGACCTAAATATTACCCTTACATTTTACCAGTTGGATTCTTTCAATCTGTCTTCTTCTGTAAATAATGCTGATTTTTCAGTCATGGTTCAGTCAGGAGATAAACCATGCGGTACGTGGAATGGGTGCAGTTTATCAAAAGAATTCATACCTAGTAACAGGTGAATGGAGTAAAGAATGCAGTAATACCTAATAGAGAAAGCAGCCACTACTCTTAGGGGTGATATCAGTGCAAAAGTTCCTCCCTCACTCCCACCCCCAAAACACCACTCCCCACCTCAAACTGAGGCTCAGAACCCCCTGGTGGCACATGGCTGTAGCCCAGCAGATAGTGGAGAAGTTCACTGAAGTTCCACAGGAGGATGCCAGCAAGCAGAGAACTGCCTCCTATATGTAGAGGAAACTCATGGGGAGCTACATTTGGGGTAGGTGGAGTGGGTCCTGAACTCGCAGGGAAGTGGCTGGAACACCCATTGGGATGTTGCTTAACTGAGGTCCACAGTACTTGCTGGGAAACTGCCTGCAGGATGCACTAAGGCTCACTCCAACTTTATTATTTAAAAATTTCTGATTACAAATGCAATATGAGGTCAATATTGGAAAAATGTGGAATCAGAATAGGATAAAATAGGGAAAACCACAGCTCTCAAAAGCATTTAAAAGCAACTTTTACAGAGTATATATATCCTACATGTACATTGTATAGATTGTACAAAAATTGTATTTTAGAGGATGGTAACACGATATGTGTTTATATTCAATAATGTAACTCTTTCCATTTTTTTCTGTTTAATAAGGTAGTCTTGGCTATGTTCACCTACTTGATTTTTAATATAAATATTATATTCTACTTGTCAGTTTTCATACATACCAACACACAAACACAACTGGATTTTGAAATGTCTGGCACTTTTTGGTCATTTAACATTAAAGGAAATACTTTTGATGGACTTTGTTTTTTTACACACTCCTTATATATTACTTTAATAGCATTAGAATAATATACTTTGCGAAATAAAAAATTACTAATTCTTAGTTTTGAAATTCTGTTTCCATGTTTTCATTTTGTAGAACTATGATGAACAGTTCTATGCATAAAGGTGATCTGAACTGTTTTTAAGATTCTTCAATATAGTGTCTATAAAGTTGAACTGAGAGGCAAAAGTCATGCATTATCAAAGCTCATAGAAAATTGCTGTCTTGTGTATCATTTAAAAATATTTTCCATTTTAACCATCAGTATGTGTGAGTATACCACAGACTATCTCTGAGAGTATGCTTTAGCATTGTTTTCTTTTTTGTTGTTTCAAAACATCATGTAAGTATAATTTTTCAGACTTTGAGTAGAAAAGATATTGCAGTTGTGTGTGTGTGTGTGTGTGTGTGTTTTCTGTGCTTGTGAGAGCAAGAGAGACAGAGACAAAGACAGAGAGATACTAAGGATTGTAAAGGTGGCACAACTATCTCATTTTCAGTTTTTAGCTATATAAAGAATCAAAGTACTAATTATATTCTGAAAAATCAAAATTATGCCCTAAATGATACAAATTATAATTCATAAACTTAATATAATTTATTATTTTTATTCTCAATTCACTCAGATAATGCACATATAATTATAGGGCTACTATGCAAGGTTCTTTTCAGAACAGCAAGGACTAGATGATTTCATAGCAACTAATTGTAATGCAATAATTCGGGAAGTTTTCTGAAAGCACAAATTTGAGTATGTTAAAATAGTTTCAAATTTTATTTTCCTTGGACAAAAGCTTCTTTTACAGTGCAAATGTATTTTAATTATAAATCTACACTTAAAAATCATATTAAAGGGAAACTATTTTTACTGATACATGCCAGGGGGCAAATAATATTAATGCTAAATGCATACCTTTTAAGAAAAGAATAAAATGGACTATGATATGTCTTTGTTTAAGCACAAAGTTCCAAAGCTCTCCAATTGTCCTTTGGATGAAAGTTGAATCACAGTTTCTTTACTATAGAATCAAATCTGAGCATTTCAAGAGGTAAACAGTGATTCTTTGATGCCTTACTTCAAAGCATTCAGAGGAAATTAATCAAATTAATCCATCCTTCTTTCCACTGGTAACAAAAATTATTCACTGCTTTGGACTCAGGGCATTTCACAAGACCCTAATGAGTATTGGGAAGGAAAAAAAAAGTATTAAATGGTGGCATTAAGAAGGAGACTGTAAAGCACTGAATATTCTTTTTTTTAATGCCAGATTGGAAATGTAATTGAGTGAAGCAGGCCCCGGGTGGTTGGAAGCATTGCAAAGTGCATGGCCCGCCTAAAGGTGGCAGCTGCTACCCAGCAACCATGGATCATTGCCACATTGGAATTCAGAACCAGGTTTGGCAGATATTCCAGTGTTTGTGGAAAAGAAAGAAATTCATATTTTAATGTGAGCTCTCTAAATTTTTGAGTGTTGATGTTAACCAAAAAAAGTCCTTGTGAGCTGAATCAAATAAGTCAGGAAGTTCCTCCTTGTTAAATGAAAAAGCATTATGTACTTGACCTTGGTCTTGCCCCTCCCCAATTTTAATCAAAGTCCTTAAAAGCATTTAGAAAATATTTAAGTGACAATTATTTCTTATGTCAATTTTTCCTTGAGGAGCATCAAGAGAAAAATGTATTTCCTTCCAAAAGCCATTGGTTGAAGACCAAGCAACTCTAATCATTTGGCTAATATGATTGTTTATATATTTCCCAATAATCAAATAATTGTTCTCAGTTGATAAAGGGGAAGAGTATTTAAAAGGTTATTTTTAAATTACAGCAATACAGGTATTTTTTGAAACAAAGGGATATTGCTTTCAATACATTTTTTGCCTAAAATAGATGGTCTCTTTCCATATCTCTTCCAAATCTCTGAACGAATTCTCACGTTTTTTCAAAATTGTTGCTGTAAGCATGGTTAAATTATATCACGTCTATAGCCAGACTCTCATATTCTGAATCCAGTTCTGATGTTGCTAGCTACTTCACCTTGTGTGTCTTACCCAAATTTCTTGAGTCCCAGGTTCCTCATCTAGAAAATAATGGTCATTTTGGGATCAACTTCAGAGGCTTACTATGAGGATTTTGTAAGGAAATCTTTAAAGCTATCAGTGATAGAAAGTGTTCCATACATCTTAGTTATCATTATGTCCTTTGAAGTCATTCTTTTTTCCTGGTTTACATGGAAATACTGCTGCAGATGTCAGAAGACACATTTTTCTCCCACCTGAAACATTGCACATTTGTAGCAACCATCTTCATAGAGGAAAACAGAATTCTTATTCACTGCTGCACATATTTAATGTATTTGTGAGATCACTCTACCCCGTTTCTGGTCTTTATAAAGTTATCATAAAATTATAAGTGTCTTTGACAATTATCTAGTTACTAGACACAAAAGTATGAATACATGGGAACTCAGAGAGACTGAGTGATTTGCCTGGGATAAATAAATAAGAAGGTGGCAGAACCGGGACTAAAATTGTGTTTCTTTGTTTTGCTTTCATTATATATTTCTATCTAAATATATTTAAGTTGAAATTATAAATATTAAAAAAATTTGAATGCCTTAATTCATAGACTTTCTCCATTAAATTGGAAAGAAAAGGCTACATTAACAAGAGAAAACCATTATTTTTATAGGGAAATTTTGTCAATTAAGCTGCAGTATGCCAAACATCTGTGTACCTGTCAACCAATTCTACATGATTGACATAGTTTGCATTCATATACAGATATTCCTGCATTTTGAGATCTAGTTTTACACATTGACATTTTAATATAAATGATCAATAGAAAATCATATTCCATGGGCATCATGAATGAGTCAACAAATTTATTTGGCTTACTCTAAATAAATATTTCTTAAATGTCACATTTGCACAGCATTAAAAGTTTTAAGCAAATACTCGTGAAGCATGCCCCGTGACACTGATGATTGAATATATTATCTTGTCTCTTTCTAATGAAGAAAACAGTGTAGTTGCCAACTTTATATGAACTAAGGGAAGTTCTCTGACCACATGAGATGTCATTTCAAAATAGATTTCCTTTGGAAGGATGATATTATGCTAAAATAATATGAGATTTATTTTTATTGCCCACTAAAGAACTAAGGAAAATACAATGCCATGGAAATTGTTATTTTAATGCTGTATTCAAAAGAATAAAAGTTAAATATAGAACTTTGAATTGCTTTTCTTCTCTCCTCACTGGTAGTATATGTTCGTATTCTGGAGATTGGGAAATTCAACTTCACACAACACATCCAGCTAATGAGATTGCAGAAACATTGTGCTCTCCATCATTTCCTTATCAGTGACAGTCCATTAAAAGCTCTAACCCCATGAAGTGAATTTCAGTTTTAAACTTTTGCATTCTGAAAACGGTCTTCCCAAGACCATTAATAGATAAGATGGATGCCACATTTGTTGACAGTTCAAGATACTTTTACCCTACTAGAACTGTTTTGAAACCAACAACAGACCTATTATCTTCTTTTACACAGAAATTTTATAGTGCTATTTTAGTGAATTGCAAAACTCTGAAGGAAATTTTACTTTTATTTACCTGTGTTTTTGTTTCCTTACACAATGCAGTAAAATATGTACAATGTGTGTTTGTAGTCTACATGTGAATTGCATCCTTTCAGAAAAATTGAATAGGTCTACTAAAAACAATTTTCCTTTCAAGTGTGGCATGCTTTGTCCTTCTGAGAACAGAAAGATGATGATTTATTCCTGGATTCTTAATAGTTTTTGTTGCAATAAGTTAGTCATGATCACAATTGAATGTCAGGATTGTAAAATAATCAAAACAGCCTTTCCAAACTTAGTGTGGAGAAACTGAACAAATGCAAGCACAAAGATATGACTTCACCTCCTGACAAAGAAGGAGGAGGAGATTCCTGCCCAGACTGATGTCCCAAAGAAACAACCATGATTGTGAGGCATGGCATCCAGGGGGAGTTAAAGTCTTACTATTTTAGGTAATTTTTAAAATTGAAAATGTGTACAAGTTTCCTTCCATGAATGTAGTTAGAACATGTCAAAAAAGAACGGAATTCAACTCTCTGAATTCAGTCTCAGAGGTTTCAGAAAATAGTAGGGATAGTCACCTGAAGCAATTAGGCTTTTGAGAAGAATGCATATGGGCCACTGCTCTAGCTGTCCCTGAATGGGGACTGGAGACAAGGGCACAAATCTAGGTTTCCGGAGCTGTCCAATCAATAACTAGTGCCTTTGAAAT
The DNA here is from genome assembly GCF_937001465.1 of Orcinus orca. Classification (NCBI taxonomy): domain Eukaryota; kingdom Metazoa; phylum Chordata; class Mammalia; order Artiodactyla; family Delphinidae; genus Orcinus; species Orcinus orca. Next base: position 29,137,131 of record NC_064569.1, on the reverse strand, counting down.
ATAAAATTCAGGAAACAATCAATGTATACTTAGGATTATTTGGTGATACAAAAAGTGCAGAAATAAATATGCCTGGAGATGGAGATAAAGCTACTGATCTACAGTGCACAGAAAACTGGATACACTGAGTAGAGTGACAAATACATGGTGTGCTGAAGAGAAGAGCTGTGTTGTCCTGTCAGGTACTGAGATTAAAATCTGTTTACAAAAAATAAATAAATAAATAAGAAAAAAAAACTGTTTACAACATTCAGCAAAAGAGGGTTGGCTCCCTTTGGAAATTTATTTGTACTTCAAAGGATGCTAAATAGAAACAGGATCGAAGATATGTTTGAAAGAAATATGCTGTATTTGAAGTGAAATCATCTCCCATCTTTAGTGAAAATAGCTCCATAATATCCCAGAAGCCAGGAGCACTATAGAGAGATTGTTTGGGTGGAATTACCAAATACACTTACTTACATTAAATTAATATCAGTAATAGTCAATACACTTTGATCATTTTCTATGTATAGTAGTATACTTTATGTGGCTTATGTTATTTAATCTCTTCAATTAATCTATGAGGAGTCACTCAATGTTTGTCAACGTCACAGATTAATAAATTGAGTTTAATACAGATTAGGTATGTTTTCTCAAGATTATGAAACTAGAAAGCATCAGAATAAGAGTTTTCAAACCCTTATTTAGCAAGGCAGTATATACTTCCTAATGCATATGATTAAGAAACAAGTTATCTCATACTTTATGTATATGTTATTTGATACTAAGAGACTCAGTCAATCCTTCTGAGGGTACAGGTAACGGTAAACGCTTTTTCTTTCCACCCAAAAGCTTCAGATAAAATGTTTTTAAGTGAATTGACTGTAAATAAAATTTTAATTTTATCTTAACAATATGCTAGAAAGATAGTTTTAAAAGTTTTTCATAATTCAAGATGATTTATATAATTTATATAATGTTCACATTAATTAAAACATGGTAACTGGGGTACACGTATGGATAATTAGAGTAAGTTGGTAAGCTAAATATTCTGTCTAACATAGATTATAAATTTGAGTAGACAAGAAAAATATGTTGCAATATCCATTTGAGCAACAGCAGCTTCTTATTACAAACACCATGCTTAATATAACTATCCCTAGATATAAGTGAAAAATATCGATTATCACAGTTTTGCTTTTTGCTTTTTTTAGTAAACAAAAGAGATATTAAGTTTCAGAATGATGAGCTCAACTTTCTTATTCCATGTGTCATTAGGATGTGGTATATAAATATTCTCCAACTTTGCTCTATATCTTCACAACAAAGTGCAATGATAAACTAATGCTTTGCAATCTGAAAATTACATTTGTCACTTTTTTCCTCTAAGGGTGTCAGATTGAAAAACCCTTCTCATTTATGATCTGTGCTTCAATTACAGTTGAATTCAAGACTACATGAAAGAACTTGGTGCTGACAGTATTCAGTTTTCACATGGATATGGTTTTCCAAGACACCATAGTTTTCTGCTCCTTGTCCTTACTCATCTGTCTACTTGCCTCTTAGATTAAATATTTTCAACAAATATGCCTATTTGAAAGGGTCTTGTTTGAATTTTAATGTTATTATTTTGCTGCCCCATTTATACCTTATACTTAAATAAATTGCTTCTCCCCACTGCTGTAGCTTGTTACAAAGTCTCCATTGTGGATGACAAAAATGTTTCATAATATCTGACCCTGAGGTGGCTAACATGATTCCAACACAGTATCTACAGGATAAATCCAAGCACCTCAAGGATAGATAGGTGTAGAAAGATCAAGTTAACAAAAACTAACACTTATAATATGAAAAAAAAAACTAGAACAACATGCAGTGCTTAACAAAATAATATACTGAGAAGAATATGAATATTACAATGTCTATATTTGTTGTCACTCACATAGAAGTATGGTGTTATCATTAGTCATTGAATTAGCCTAACTAGATTTTGATGGCTAAGAACACTCTCCAAATAGGCATCTTGATTTTTTCCACTGAGATGGGATTGGAATTTCAGTTCTCCAACTAAGAGATGTTTTATATCAACCCAACTTGACATAATTAGCCAATTCTCAATTTAATGTGTCATCCAATCTCTCCCCACTGATGTTCATAAATTTTGTATACACTCTGATTTCATTGGATTATTCATTATTTTTGACTTGACTCTCTATTCCAAGGGAAAAATAAAAGGTTTTATAGTACATTATAGTAGTTGCTAGATCATATACCTAAATTTTAGCTTCTTTTCACATTTATAATCATAAATCTATTAAATTAATTTCCAGAACATTTTGAAATATAGGTGGATTGAGATACACATTCTTGTCATGTTTAGATACGTCTGTTGGTACTTATGCTTTCTTTGAATTTTATTAAACATTGAATTTATTTTACCAAGTATAAAAATATATTCTCTCTTAAGATTTAATTGCTATTTACTAGTGATATTTGAGATTTGCTTTTTTTAAAATAATGCGAGTCAGTCTGTGGTTTGACACAGCAAAGTCCATTTCAACTTATAGCCCAGAACTATTTAAATAATATGAGAATTAGTTGATTTTAGGTATATGAAAATTTCCTTTCTAAAGACCTGTGATTTTTGTACCTTTCAACATGGTAGTTCTTGTAGATCTTTTTAAAAATTTCTTCATTATTATGGTACTATTCAGTATTCTTCTCATACATTAATCAATGATGCTAATGTATCTTAATATAAATAATGAATTTTATTTAGTAATTAAATAAATTACCATAGAATTATTTTCAAAATACCTTATGATTTTACAACATTTATATTAGGAGTCATCAAGCTCTAAAATATTTTTCCTGAAGAGATCTGGCAAGATTTTATATAAATTTTTAGTAAATGCTTATTTTTGCCTTTTTTCTACTTTATTTCATATTCACATCACAATAATGACTCTTCTAATTTAAAATATAAACCATAGAGATTTCCTTAAAGGTGGCAGGGGAGGACTGGAACTGTCAAAGACAGAGTGACAGGTGGGGTTGGGAATAAGTGAACGGTCTTGACAGACTCAAAGTTGCTGGCAGCTTGGAACTGCACCTGGTAGGACAGTGGATGGATCTTGCAACTGTACACTTTGGACATAAACTGGTTAGTGGGCTGCTTGGGCCGGCATTCAGCATGCACCATGAAGAGCAATGTGAGGGAAACTGGTACCCAAGTAGGGGCCTTCTGTGTGGTGCTGCCTCGATGGTGTCTTAGGTGTGGAATTGTCCATGCACTTGGGGCAGTAGAGCTTCACCAGGGCCTCACCTGGGGTGTCAGAAAGGCTATTGGAAAGCATTGGCTTGTTCTCACAGTGCACGTGGGGCAGTAGCCGAACTCTCCCTGCTGGTACTTTTCCAACATCTGGGCGGTGCCATGGTTTGTGAGGATATAGGTGGTCCGGGTGAACCCATACAGCATCTTGGCTGACTGCTTAATCAGGGTTCTCTGGTTGGGGTTGTCTTCCAGCTCTTCATCAGGCTCCAGGTCCAAGATCATGTCTAGAGCTTGTCTACAGTGAGGCACCTGCTCATTGAGTTGACTGAGATTAAATTTGCCCTGGATGGAGTCTTCATCCACTTCACAGAAGAATTCATAGTCATGGAGCCCACAGAACCAGTATAAATAACACTTCCTGATGTTTAAATCATTTTTTTAAATTTGTCATTTATTTTTCCTTACTGATTTCCTGATGCTTCTTTGTCTCTGTAATTTTGCTTTCTTGAGTGATCATAAAAGTCTTTGAAAGTTAGGGGTCTTTTTTTTCTTTTGTTTTGCAAAGCATGTCATGATTAAAATGACATTATTTTAATGAATTAATAAATAAAAATATAATGGGAATGATATTTTTAATTTCTATGTACTTTTAAGTGTTTATTGAACATAGTATCGGTAAAGACTAGTAACCACATCAAAAGAGTTCAGCTCAATGGATTGATTTCACATGTCAGAAGATACCTGCTTAGTCAGACTCAGATCAAAAACAGAATACCAATAACCTAGCACATTCTCATCTCAGTAAAAATTGTTCCACTTAACTGCTCTCATGACTTCTAAAACCAGAGATTCGTCCTTTTTTTGTACTTAGTATTGATAAATTATGCATTATGCACATTATAGATGATCAATTCCCATTGTGTGAGTATTCCACAATTTTTACGGCTTCTCCTATGAGTGGATATTTATGTGGATAGCACCCAGTTTGGGCTTACAAATAATGCTATAATGAATATTCTAGTGCATGCCTTTCAGTGAACTTATGAATGCACTCCTGTTGGGTTTAGGTATATATATAGGAGTGGAGCTGATTATCTTTGGAACTGTGTATCTTCAGCTTTTGTAAATACTGCAGTTTTTCAAACTGTCCTTATGCTTGAGGTTTTTTTTCTATTGATACCATTTTTTTTTAGTACATCTCTATTGGAGTATAATTGCTTCACAATACCATATTAGTTTCTGTTGCACAACAAAGCAAATCAGCCGTATGCATACACATGTCCCCATATCCCCTCCCTCTTAAGCCTCCCTCCCATCCTCCCTATCCCACCCTTCTAGGTCACCTCAAAGCACCGAGCTGATCTCCCTGTGCTATGCTGCTTCTTCCCACCAGCCAACTATTTTACATTCGGGAGTGTATATACATCAATGTTACTCTCACTTTGCCCCAGCTTCCCCCTCCCACCCCATGTCATCAAGTCCATTTTCTATGTCTACCTCTTTATTCCTGCCCTGCAACTAGGTTCATCAGTACCATTTTTTTTAGATTCCATATATATGCATTAACATATGGTGACATACTTCACTCTGTATGACAGACTCTAGGTCCACCCACCTCACTACAAATAACTCAGTTTAGTTCCTTTTTATGGCTGAGTAATATTCCATTGTATATATGTGCCACATCTTCTTTATCCATTCCTCTGTCGATGGACACTTAGGTTGGTTCCATGTCCTGGTTATTGTAAATAGTGCTGCAATGAACATTGGGGTGCATGTCTCTTTTTGAATTATGGTTCTCTCAGAGTATATGCCCAGTAGTGGGGTTGCTAGGTCATATGGTAGTTCTTTTTTTAGTTCTTTAAGGACCCTCCATACTGTTTTCCATAGTGGTTGGATCAATTTACATTCCCACCAACAGTGCAGGAGGGCTCCCTTTTCACCACACCCTTTCCAGCATTTATTGTTTCTAGATTTTTTGATAATGGCCATTCTGACTGGCGTGAGGTGATACCTCATTGTAGTTTTGATTTGCATTTCTCTAATAATTAGTGATGTTGAGCATCTTTTCATGTGCCTTTTGGCCAACTGTATGTCTTCCTTGGTGAAATGTCTATTTAGGTCTTCTGCCCACTTTTTAACTGAATTGTTTGTTTGTTTGATATGGAGCTGCATGAGCTATTTGTATATTTTGGAGATTAATCCTTTGTCTGTTGTTTTATTTGCAAATATTTTCTCCCATTCAGAGGGTTGTCTTTTTGTCTTGTTTATGGTTTCCTTTGTTGTGCAAAAGCTTTTAAGTTTAATTAAGTCCCATTTGTTTATTTTTGTTTTTATTTCTGTTACTCTAGGAGGTGGGTCAAAAAAGTTCTTCCTGTGGTTTACGTCAGAGTGTTTTTCCTATGTTTTCCTCCAAAAGTTTTATAGTGTCTGGTCTTACATTTAAGTCATTAATCCATTTGGAGTTTATTTTTGTGTATGGTGTTAGGTAGTGTTCTAATTTCATTCTTTTACATGTAGTTCTCCAGTTTTCCCAGCACCACTTTTTGAAGAGGGTGTCTTTTCTCCATTGTATGTTCTTGCCTCCTTTGTCATAAAACAGGTGTCCATATGTGCATGGATTTATCTCTGGTCATTCTGTCCTGTACCATTGATCTATATTTGTTTTTGTTCCAGTACCTTGCTGTCTTGATTACTGTAGCTTTGTGGTATAGTTTGAAGTCGGGGAGGCTAATTCCTCCAACTCCATTTTTTTTTCTCAAGATTGCTTTGGCTATTCAGGATCTTTTGTGTTTCCATATGAATTGTAAGATTTTTTGTTCCATTTCTGTGAAGAATGCCATTGGTAGTTTGATAGGGATTACACTGAATCTGTAGATTGCTTTAGGCTATATAGTCATTTTCACAATATTGATTCTTCCAATCCAAGAACATGGTATATTTCTCCATCTGTTTTTTGTCATCTTTGGTTTCTTTCATCAGTGTTTTATAGTTTTCTGAGTACAAGTCTTTTGCCTCCTTAGGCAGGTTTATTCCTAGGTATTTTATTCTTTTTGCTGCAATGGTAAATGGGAGTGTTTCCTTAATTTCTCCTTCTGATTTTTTGTTGGTGGTGTGTAGGAATGCCAGAGATTTCTGTGCATTAATTTTGTATCCTGCAACTTTATCAAACTCATTGATTAGTTCTAGTAGTTTCCTGGTGGTATCTTTAGGATTTTCTATGTATAGCATCATGTCATCAGCAAATAGTGATGGTTTTAATCCTTATTTTTCCAATTTGTATTCCTTTTATTTCTTTTTTTTCTCTGATTGCCATGGCTAAGACTTCCAAAACTATGTTGAATAAGAGTGGCGAGAGTGGACATCCTTCTCTTGTTCTTGATCCTAGTGGAAATGCTTTCAGTTTTTCACCATTGAGTATGATGCTTGCTGTGGGTTTGTCATATATGGACTTTATTATGTTGAGGTAGGTTCCCTCTATGCCCACTTTCTTGAGGGTTTTTATAATAAATTGGTGTTGAATTTTGTCAGAAGTTTTTTCTGCATCTACTGAGATGATCATATTGTTTTTATTCCTTAAATTGTTAATGTGGTGTATCACATTGATTGATTTGCATATATTGAAGAATCCTTGCATCCCTGGGATAAATTCCACTTGATCATGGTGTGTGATCCTTTTAATGTGCTGTTGGATTCTGTTTGCTAGTGTTTTGTTCAGGATTTTTACATCTCTGTTCATCAGTGATATTGGCCTGTAGTTTTCATTTTTTGTGATACCTTTTTCTGGTTTTGGTATCAGGGTGTTGGTGGCTTTGTATAATGAATTTGGGAGTGTTTCTCCCTCAGCAATTTTTTAGAAGAGTTTGAGAAGGATTGGTGTTTGCTCTTCTCTAAATGTGCTCTTCTCTAAATGTTTGATAGAATTCGCGTGAGAAGCCATCTTGTCCTGGACATTTTTTTGTTGGAAGACTTTTAATTATGGTTTCCATTTCATTACTTGTGATAGGTCTGTTCATATTTTCTAATTCTTCCTGGTTCAGTCTTGGAAAATTGTACCTTTCAAAGAATTTGTCCATTTCTTCATGGTTGTCCATTTTATTGGCATATGGTTGTTTGTAGTAGTCTCTTATAATCCTTTGTATTTCTGCAGTGTCTGTTGTGATTTCTCCTTTTTCATTTCTAATTTTATTGATTTGTGTCCTCTCCTTCTTTTTCTTGATGTCTAAGGGTTTATCAATTTTGTTTATCTTCTCAAAGAACCAGCTTTTAGTTTTATTGATCTTTGCTATTGTTTTCTTCATTTCTATTTCATTTATTTCTGCTCTGATCTTTATGATTTCTTTCCTTCCTCTGACTTTGGGTTTTCTTTGCTCTTCTTTCTTTAGTTGTCTTAAAAGTAACATTAGATTGTTTATGTGAGATTTTTCTTGTTTCTTGAGGTGAGATTGAATTGCTGTAAACTTCCCTCTTAGAACTGCTTTTGCTGTGATGCATAGGTTTTGGGTCATTGTGTTTTCATTGTCATTTGTTTCTATGTATTTTTTATTTCTTCTTTGATTTCTTCAGTGATCTCTTGGTTATTTAGGAGCGCACTGTTTAACTTCCATGTTTTTTTGTGTTTTTTACAGGTTTTTTCCTGTAATTGATTTCCAATCTCATAGTGTTGTGGTCAGAAAAAATGCTTAATAGGTTTCAATTTTCTTAAATTTACCGAGGCTTGATTTGTGACCCAAGATGTGATCTATCCTGGAGAATGTTCCATGAGTACTTGAGAATAAAGTGTATTCCATCACTCTTGGGTGGAATGTTCTATAAATATCAATTAGATCTATGTGGTCTATGATGTCATTTAAAGTTTGTGTTTCCTTATTAATTTTCTGTCTGGATAATCTGTCCATTGGTGTAAGTGAGGTGTTAAAGTTCCCTACTATTCTTTTGTTACTGTCGATTTTTCCTTTCATGGTTGTTAGCATTTGCCTTATGTATTGAAGTGCTCCTATGTTGGGTGCATAAACATTTATAATTGTTATATCTTCTTTTTGGACTGATCCTTTGATTATTATGTAATGTCCCTCCTTATCTCTTGTAAAAGTCTTTATTTTAAAGTCTATTTTATCTGATACAAGTATTGCTACTCCAGCTTTCTTTTGATTTCCATTTACATGGAATATCTATTTCCATCCCTTCACTTTCAGTCTGTATGTGTCCCTAGGACTGAATTAGGTCTCTTGTAGACAGCATATATATGGGTCTTTTTTTGTATCCATTCAGCCAGTCTGTGTCATTTGGTTGCGGCATTTAGTTTATTTACTTTCAAGGTTATTATCGATATGTATGTTCCTATTACCATTTTCTTAATTGTTTTCGGTTTGTTTTTGTGGGTCTTTTTCTTCTCTTTGTGTTTCCTGCTTAGGGAAGTTTCTTTAGCATTTGTTGTAAACTGTTTTCATGGTGCTGAATTCTCTTAGCTTTGGTTTGTCTGAAAAGTTTTTGACTTCTCCATCAAACCTGAATTAAATCCTTGCTGGGTACAGTAATCTTGGTTGTAGGTTTTTTTCTTTCATCACTTTAAGTATATCCTGCCACTCCCTTCTAGCTTGCAGGGTTTCCACTGAAAAATCAGCTGATACCCTTACGGGAATTTCTTTGTATATTATATTTTTGTTTTTCTCTTGCTGTTTTTAATATTTTTCTTTGCATTTAATTTTTGTTAATTTGATGAATATGTGTACTGGTGTATTTTTCCTAGGTTTTATCCTGTATTGGGACTCTCTGTGCTTCCCGGATTTGGGTGACTCTTTCCTTTCCCATGTTAAGGAAGTTTTCCACTATAATCTCTTCAAATATTTTCTCAGACCATTTGTTTTTCTCTTCTTCTGGGACGCCTATAATTTGAATGTTGGTGCATTTAGTATTGTCCCAGTGGCCTCTGAGATTGTCTTCAATTCTTTTCATTCTTTTTTTCTTTATTTTTCTCCTCAGCAATTATTTCCACCATTTTGTCTTCCAGCTCACTTATTCGTTCTTCTGCTTCCGCTATTCTTTTACTGATTCCTTCTAGTGTATTTTTCATTTCAGTTATTGTGTTGTTCATCTCTGTTTGTTCTTTAGTTCTTCTAGGTCTTTGTTAAACACTTCTTGTATTTTCTCAATCCGTGCTTCCATTCTATTTCTGAGATTCTGAATCATCTTTGCTATCATTACTCTGAATTCTTTTTCAGGTAGATTGCCTATTTCCTTTTCATTTACTTGGTCTTGTAGGTTTTTACCTTGCTCCTTCAACTGTGACATATTTTTTTGCCATCTCATTTTTTTTTTTTTTTTAATGAGTAGGTTGTGTTCCTGTTTTACTGGTTGTTTGGCCCGAGGCTTCCAACACTAGAGTTTGTAGACTATTGAGTAGAGATGGTCTTTGTGCTGAGATGAGGAACCTCTGGGAGACCTCACTCTGAAGAATATTCCCTGGAGTCTGAGGTTCTCTGTTAGTCCAGTGGTTCAGACTCAGAGCTCCCATTGCAAGAGCTTCCGCCCGACCCCGAGGTCATGAATCAAGATCCCACAAGCCATGTGGGGCAGCAAAAAAAAGAGAAAAAAAAAGAAGAGTAACAAAGTAAAAATAAAATTAGACTAGGAAACTAACAGACTTATTAGAAAGAATGTAAAAATAAAAAGATATATGAATCAACAACTGGAGTGTACATCAGTACCCTATAGTAAAAAAGAGGAGGAGGGAAAAGGAAAAAAAAAGGTGAGGGAGGGAAGGCCTTGACTGTGGAGAGCGAGACCTAAGCAAGGGTGAGGTTTGGGTGGTGTATGGGGCCGATGCTCAGGACCCACAAGGCTGGAAAATGTCCTGAGGGCTGTGGGGGATGGGGCTTATACTCAAGGAACAGTAGGAACCCAGGCGTGCCACCCATCCCTGGTCTCAGAGGGTAGGGGACCTCACCTGGGAGCCCAGCAGGGGCAGAGCAAATGCCCTCCTCTCCTCTCCTGCTCCTCTGGTCTGGGGTCTGGGAGGGTCCCTCCTGCCTGCCTCTCTGATCTCCCAGGCCTCTCTCCTATGTCCCCAGGACCAATATGGTAGGGGGAAAAGGGGGCCTTGGAGGGCAGGGGACCAGCCTGGGAGCTCAGCAGGCTCCCTGTGCCCAAGTGAGTAGGGTAATCACCCTCTGCTCCTCTCCTGATCCTCGTGGATGGCCCCTCCTTTCTGCCACTCCTGATCTCCCCAGCCTCCCTCCTATGTCCCCAGGACCCAGGCAGCCTGGATGGGGCTTTGAGGGGAGGGGGAATTGGCTTGGGAACTCAGCAAGCTCCCCAGCACAAGGGACGCCAATGCTGTCTGGGCTACACTTCTCCCCCATCAGTCTGCCTACATCCTACTCGTTCACTCTGAGGTTCCTCCTGTCTCCTTGGGGGTCAGAGTCCCCTACCAGTGGCTGACAGGCACCCTAGTTGTGGGGAGAAGCTAACTCTGTGTGTTCCCACACCGCCATCTTGACTCCTCCCTTGTGCTTGAGTTTTGAGGTACATAATTTACTTTGATATTTATAAGAAATCTAAAAACTCAGCTTTTATTTTCCTATTTACACAAACTTTCAGAAATGTGTGTTTTAACTTCAAAATATTTTATCACATTTTGTTATAATTACTAGTTTTATAACATTGTGGTAAGAAAATGTGATGTAAACCCTTATAATTTATCTGTTTTCAAGTGTGTTGCAATTTATTTTAAAATGTCCAAAGTATGTTGGAAAAATAGGAGACAGAAAGTGGATAGAGTGAGAACATAGTTACATAGAAAGAACAGTCTACAGTTTAGTAGTTAAATGACCTCAATTTCCTTTTTCTATTATCTTCTTGTTATGTTGAAATTTTTTCCTTTTTCATACTATCATTGATTTCTTATTAACTTCTTTTTTACCTTCTTATCATTTTTTTCTAACACTCAATGGTTTCAGACTAATCATATCCCTAATTTAGACTGGTATATTTGTAAATGTCAATTGACATTTCTTTCATTCTTCATCACTTTTTAAATAGTTTTTGTATATAATTTTTTTTTCATTTTTATCAAACATTTGGGTAATTTGTTTCTCTCTGTGTACATGTAGTTATTGCATCTTTAAAACTCAGACTTTATACTTTTGCTTTTGATACAGGAATTTAACCAAAAAAAGGATTATTGCTGTGACATTTATAATCATATTAATGTTTCTTGTTGTCTTAGGGCCTCTAGTGTGGCTGTAATTTTTAGATTTTGTTTTTTGCTTTCCTAGCAGTATTTTTTAATCTCACCTAAACCCATTTTTGCCTCATTATTCCTTTCTCATTCCAGCCTGTTCTTCCCATCTAATTAGTTATTGCTGTTTTATAGACATTATGTATTTTTATGTGATTATGACAACAAAAGTTTTCCTGAAATTCCTCCTAGGTCATTGAGTGTTTTTTTGACACATGTGTACTGGGCTCCTATTTTCCAAAAATGATTCTAGGTCTTGGGGACTGATCAACTAGCAAGAAAAACTTGAGTTCTTACACTTGAGGAACTTGAATTCTGACAGGGGCAAGGGGGGCAATCAATAAAATATTTGGAAAATAAAAGAATAAACATAGTAGATAAAAATTCGTGTTATGAAAAAAATCTAACAGACCAAGAGTTTTCATAGTACATTGGGGCAGTTGATGTGGAGTGGTCAGGTGTGGCCTCTGTGAGGAATGAAATTGAAGGAGTAAGCCAGGCGATTATGTGGGGAAAGCCATTTCCAGACAAAAAAATATCCTGTGCAAAAGACTTAAGTCAGGTCTAGTATAAAATACATCTTCTCACCATTGGAAAAATATTACTTTCACGTACATTTGCATCTTTACACTGTCAAAGTATCATTATTTAGTTTAATACAGTCTTTGCTCCAATTATCACAAACAAATGTAGAAATGCATTACCTCTTCTTTGGATGAACTTAATCTGGATACTTTATCACAATATTTTAAGGTATATCATGAACTACAATTTGTTAATATAAAACTTAAAGAGCCAGTTAAAAAATATGAAGTTGATTTTTTATCATTAATTTAGAACAATTTTACATGCTTCCAATTAATTTAGAGATTACCAAAAAAGGGGCATTTAAAAAGCATTGATCTTCAGAAAACCTTTACTAAGTAATTATAAGCTCTTAAGATCACTTTCCTTTAGGGCTTCCCTGGTGGCACAGTGGTTGAGAGTCCGCCTGCCGATGCAGGGAACACGGGTTCGTGCCACGGTCCGGGAAGATCCCACATGCCGCGGAGTGGCTAGGCCCATGAGCCATGGCCGCTGAGCCTGCGTGTCCAGAGCCTGTGCTCCACAATGGGAGAAGCTGCAACAGTGAGAGGCCTGCGTACCGCCAAAAAAAAAAAAAAAAAAAAAATCACTCTCCTTTGGAAAGGAAAGCATGTGTTCTTTTGTGTAATCCATCTTAAACTTTAAAGTTTTTCATTCTGGGCAAAAGAAGTTTGCTCAATATTTTCCAAAATAAATATTTCTAGATGCACAGTAAGTTAGCAAAAGACGAGAATTTAAGCTATGTAAATTTTGAAAATTTTAGTGGATTATGTTTGTCACTAATTTCTAGTACTGAATCCTCTCACTAGATCTTTTTAGAACTGTATTTAGTTTTTTGCTGTTGTTGTTTCTTTTTTTTTTTTTTTTTTGCATATTGCCTTTATTTTGCAGAAAATGTTTTGCTCATTGTCTTTGGCTATTTTTTTCAGAAGAAAAATATTGCCATTGTATGTTTAACAATACAAGAGGCAATTACATATGCTCAAAATAAACACATTCTATTGGGCAGAACAGTGAAATTTCCATTGCAGTTAAAGTCTGTTGTCCTCAACTATGAATTTATTATTTTGTCCCTAACAGCTTAACTATAAGTATGATAGCTGTCACAAAAGGGACCTGAAAACTACTCTGAAGAAACAAGGAATGCAATTGAAAGTATGCTTTTTATTTCACTAAATAAGACGAGTTGAGTTTATTAATTCTAGTGTGTCAAATCTTCTATATTCTGTAAGAGACACAAAAAAATAAGTTTCTGGATCTTAGTAAACAAAATTTTATTATGATCAAGTAATGGTGATTTAACAGTCCAACTGAGTTTTGTTTCCATACTTAAATTCATCTGTAGCATATAAACACAACATAGGACTACACTTGTGTTGCAGATGATGGGTGGGGTTATTTTTTCGATGAACAACAGGACATATATTCCTTTTCATATTTTAAAGTGAAGTTAATAAGATTTGTTTTCTTTCTTGACCTATGAGACTGTCATTTTGTACCTAGATCAAATCCTGAGTAAAACTGGTAGACATAAAAAAAATAGTGTATATTTTAAGAAAAGGCTTTGGTTTACATGGAAGGTGGTGACAGGGATATCCATGAGGTTATGAGGCCAAGGTGTGATATTGGCTGTCAGGAATATCTGTGGCCACGACATGGTTCTTATAGAGTGAGAATCCTGAGGAGAAGGGACCTGAGATTATTTGGGTAAGATAGTGTTCACTGGGAAGGTCTGGACTCCCAGCCCATTAGGTAGCTATGCTGTCTGAGACCCTGGTGTGAAGGTGCTCTGCTAGCTGACCACAGGTTGGGGTACTGATGCAGTCCTGTTGTGCTCAGAAGTAACATGATAGTATGTACACACATGCTGAGGCTGGGCTAAGTTCATGGGATCAGATCATGGACAACTTGCAAATGAATTGTCAGAATAGGTTGGAGAATTTTTCCAATGAGTGTATGGGCTAAGTATGAGCTTGTCCAAGTGGGGAGGAGTCCTAGGCACAGCTTTGAGGACAGGGACAGGGATGTGTGAACTGTGGTTCCTCAGTATAGAGCATTTTTCACAGCCATGGGTGGAGAAAAGTGAGACAGGACCTCCAAACTGAGGATGGGGGTTGACAGCAGGTAGAAGGAACTGAGTCCAGGGATAAGCTACTTCCATTAGTAATACCCAGGTTGCTGTTTGTCTCTGGGTTCTTCCATCTTATCTTTGTGATCCCTGCTTCTTTTTGCATCACAGCAAGCCCTTGCAAATCAGTTTTATTTAGTTTTAAGAGCTGTAATCTCTTTCTGGTAAGCCTTGACAGATATGCATCGAGTCTTGAGAATGCCGTGGCTGGTAGTCATCCCCTGTAGACCCTCAACTCATACTATATGAATTTAGAGTTTTTATTTATGTAAGGAGTTCAATATGCACATATGAATTGGACTGACCCCCCAGGCACCCACTCTCTGTTCACACACTTCCAGAAGTGGTTGCTCTCCATCACAAAATCCAAGATAAAACAACACATGGTGTTCGGGTCCAGGCCAGACATACTCAATTTCAGCACTGGGAACATCCTCCTGCTGTTATTGGTGACCATCACCTGGTTGGTGAGCTCTCTGAAGTGCAGCCATATCTAACTTTTCTTGGTTGACACTGGGGTCACCCTTCTCCCTGCCAGCCTGTAGCTCTCACTTCAAGGAGCTCAGCTGGTGGTCCACTCTATTGCAGGCTATTCTACAAGTTCCGGACACCAAGGGAGATTGTCCTCTTGCTGACCCTTCTTCATGGCCCTCCAACCCAGACTTACTTACTACCCAAGAGCCATATTTAACTCCTTTCAACAGCCACTCTTCCAAGAAAAGGAGCAGCAAAGGTCCACAGTTCCCAGGCAGAGACCTGTGAGGAGAAGACTTGAAGGTAGGGGAGGGGCAGAGGGGGGAAGATAGAGGGTATTCCCCTTGAACTCCTGCAAGGCATGACTAAAGTAGCTCTTTGTGGCATTGGATTTGCTTTAAACAATTAAAAATCAGACTATTGACTAACACACAAATATTTATAAAATATACAAATAAAACTATTGATATCTTTGAAGCCCATTTTTAAACAAAAGGAACATTTTTAAATGTGCCAGGATATAAATTATGGGTACCTCAGGATTATTATAACTTTTCTATAACATTTTATTAGATCTTTATTGTGTTTTTAAAAATGTTGGCCACTGATATTTGAAATTTGATAGGTATTTATAAAGTTTCCTCAAAGGATTCTTATGACAGCTAAAATTTTTGCCTATTTAGACAGACACTTTTGGCTGGCTACTCGGTAAAGTACCACATGCTGTGATTATTACTTTTTGTGCTTTCCAAGTCAACACCCAGATGCCTGTGAACCTGACCTGCACAGAGTAGTTATTTTGGCTCTTTAAACTGCCTGCCAAACTGTTGCAGTATCTTTTTCATATGGGCGGATGGCCACTTCAGAACAAATCAAAATATAATATTTGGTCTCTGAACTTACTTTTGAATTCAAATCTTTGAATATGAATGCTAACTCAGATTGAATTTTGGGTTTGACTAATTGTTTTGATGTTCTTAGGCAGTTTTCATGAAACATATTTGATCAAATAACTTAACATGGACTTCACTTCTTATTAGTTGTATAATGTCCCTTCTGGTGTGTTAAATGCAATAAAAATTTGAGCATATATACTAATATGTAGCTCCTACCCAGCATATGATGAACAAAATATGTATTAACAAGAGACATCAATCCATTTCTGAGGTTATGCACGTAGTTTACTGCTGAAATGCGGTAAAACTTTAAAATTTGTAATTTCTGGTCAGAGTTTATGAGAAACATGAATATGAGCAAAATAGGTAAATTTAGTGTTTTTTTAACAAGGTAGGTATGGCACAGACTTCAAACTATAACACAGATTTCAAGCAAACAAGGGTAATTACATTGATTTAAGCAGTTCTTTCCCATTTATTCATATATTTTTTTGTCTTAATTCAGACCTAGCTTAATTCACCCCTCCCTCCCTCCCTCCCTCCCTCCTTTCCTCCCTCTCTCCCTTCCTTCCTTCCTTCCTTCCTTCCTTCCTTCCATCTTTCCTTCCCTTTCTTCTGTTCTGCCTTTCTTTCTCCTATCTCTTTAAACTGCAGTCCTGAGTAAAATGGATGGTTTCAGATTAACCTAATTAATTACAACTAAATAGCCACTTATGTCATTAACCCAGGATATGTCCCTGGGCTACTCAGATCCAAATGTAGATTTCATATTTTCAATGGAACAATGTTTGTTAGAAAATATATTTCATATTATAATCTTTATAATGAGAAAAATGCTAATTAAAACCAAAACCATTAGTCACCTGTAAGATTTGAAATATATGAAAAGTTTGATAACACTCTGTTGGTGAGGCTAAGGAGGAAAAAGCAGTCTAATATTTTGTTTTTCAAAATGTAAAATGGGACAACATCCATGGAGAAGATTTTATCAATATCTAACAAAATCATAGCTGTATTTGGCCTTTGATCTATCAATCCCTCTTCCAGGAATCTGTTCCAAAGATCCAAAAGTACACTGACATTAGTTTGAAATGACATGTATCAAATGTTCTTCAATGTAACATTATTGGTACTAGTAACAAAATTGAAATCACCCCCAAAATCCAAAATTCTAACACCAAAATCCAACAGTTATATAAACTGCAATATATCTACACAGTGGATTACTATGTACTTGTGCAAAGCAGTTGGGAAGATCTCTACAAAATGGATTAAATGGATTATATATTGTATATTTTGGAGTATAAATTGTTAAGTGATAAAAGGAAGTTGCAGAAAACTGTGTATAGTATGTCACCTTTTGTGTAAGAAACCCTCCCTTCCTTCCTTCCTTCTTTCCATCCTTCCTTCCACCCCTTTCTCTCTCTTTCATCTCTGTTTCTTTTCTTTATTATTTCACAGTTTGTGCTTTTTTTTTTATATTTGCAAAAATAAATAAGGGAAGGAGAGAAGAAAAACTCATAAAAATTGTTCCCTATAAGGTAACTGTCTCTCCATCCTGAAAAGTGAGACGTTGAAATCATCTACTATTATTGCACTTCTGTCTACTTTTCTAGTCAATTCTGTCAGTGTTTGTTTTATATATTTAGGTGCTCTGATGTTGCATGAATATATATTTGTAATTGTTATATCTTCCTAGTGATTTGACCTTTTATCATTATATAATGTCCTACTTTGTTTTTGTGATAGGTTTTTGTTCAAATTGACAATAAATTTTAAGCATAATTAACTGTCATTAGCACAAATTCATGAACTGTATCTTCGTTTTTCTCATTTTTTGAAACCTTATATTTATAATCATAGTTATTTATATTTGATAAATAAAATTATTTATAAAGAATTCAAGTTATAAGTAAATGGAAATGTATCATTCAATTTTTGTTTTCTTGCTAGTGGAGGACATTAAGCAAAACTAAGATTTTTAATTCATAAATATGGTAATAAAATTGAACATGTATTTAAAGTATTGAAATAGTATAACTGAAGAATAAAGGAAACATTATAATAAATGCTTTATTATCATTAATGTTAAATTCTTTTGATTACTGATTTTAATTGAAGATTTTAAAAATACACTATAAAAAATAAAAATACATTATAAATATATTTGCATTATAAATCTATATTTAAAACTTATAAATGTTGATAGAACTAATTGTCCTGTTGAATAATGGAACAGAGTTCCTCGTCTAATTATTTAATTTTTATGATCCTTGTGAAATAACAGTTAACTATTTGAAATGTGTTATTCATGTTTGTATGTGTTTTACAGAAAGAAATTGTATTCTGTCATAGCTTACATTTCTAAATTCAAAAAGGCAAATATTTCAAGACCTTTATTATCTTGATCATTTTGACACATTTAAAAATCATCCAATTTTAACAAAGATGTCCTTACCAGGAAATGGTAAGTTCTACTGACAAGTTAAAACAAATGATCAATTATTATTTTTAATTATATTTGTTGCTGGGAAAAAGAAATTGTAGAAAAGTAGTCAGAGAAGAAGGATTATATCCTTTAATTTGTAATAAATTTATTTGTAAAGATGGGTGATGTGATGCCTAGCTGTGAAAATAAGTAACATGACAAGTAAATATTAAAGCCATGGAAGTGATCTAAAAATACCTGGATAATTATTGCAGATTATATAAATGTGGGTTTCTGGGGTAGGATTGGAGGTACCAGCCACTTTCCACTGGAAACAAAGCTTCAGTGACTTATATTCTATTGCCAAAAGAACTGGGGAATTTAAACATAGAAATAGAGTAATTGGATGATTTATTTCATAAGCATACATTTTTAAATGTTGCTGATGACTTTTCTTGAAAGTAAAGCCAGAAGGATTTTAAGATTCTTAACTGTAAATAGTAGAAATGATTATTATAATACTTTCCATGATAAAATTATTTGAAACTTACTCGTATATTCCCAATGAAAGGTGATTCTTATTTTTTATTGTGGCTAATTTAATGAAATAATATTTTATACAAAACACAATTTTCCTAACTTGGAAATTATAATTAATTAAATTAAGAACACATTTGAGTTTTGAGTGTTGTCATTTAGACTGTGGGCATTATCAGGGCACAATAATCCACTTGGTGAAAATTTAGTCTAGTTGAAGGCCAATTATTTTACTTCCTTGTAATTCACATGATATGTCCTTGCAAATAGAAGCAGCCGCTAGCCAAGTAACTAGGGAGAAACAAAGAGCCTTGGGTGGGTGATATTTCAAATTCAACAGTATAAAGCAAAGAAAAATAACACATTTTAACACATAAAAAATGCTAGAAAAAATGTTTACATGCATGATTCTAGTTTGGTAATTGCTTCTATTCTAAATTTTTCATATCAATTCAACAATAAGCACCTTCCTATCATATAAATCACTATCACCTATAAGTAAGTAGGGTTGTAGTTTTAAAGTATTTGGTTTTATCAAGTAATATATGCTCATTAAAAAAATCACATGTTAAAGAATGTTTTATATTAAATATCAACAGAGTCAGATCACTTCTTCACTTCTAAGTCTACTCTCCAGACAAGTTCTTCACAATTGCTTATATTTTGGTTATTTCCCTTCTCAAACAATATATATTTTCTGAATTTATTAATATCAGATAACATTTATTATTCCCCCAATATCAAATATAAATATTTAACTCACTCAGGTCCTCTTCTCCAACTGTTTTAGTCAATTATGTTATTGTTTTGGTTTTTCTGTCAATTATCTTTAGTATAAACAATGTAATTAAACTCAATCATTTTTCTATAGTCCTTTAATTCAGTTTTCATACTTTATATGACAATTTTAATGCCCTTGTTTCTCTACCCAATTTTCTTCACAATCTGCTTTGTGTAAGTTACATTTTTATCATAGCTCTTGGATTTTCATTCCATCCTTAAACATAGCATCTTCTTTCCATGGCCTGAAGATCGACTCAGAATTGAAAGTAAATAAACAATATTTTCATCATTATGGTTGCAAACATATTGAGCAATAAAATACCAATTATCTTCCCATCTTTAGGAGTTCAAATCCAAATGCCCCTTGAGGGAGAATGTTAGGCTGAAAGAATTTCCTCAGTTGGTAAAAAATCATTTAAAATTATATTTGGAAAATAATTTCCATCCTCAGTTTCTGTCATTTTTGGAGGTTATATTGGCCATTTAAAAATTGCATGTACTGCTTTTATTCTCAATATTTTTCAGTTCTAAATCATGCTTATCATTATGTTCTACTACCTTTATTTCTTAAAAGTACCTGTAATGATCTCCACTGGAATTTTATTGCCTTCTCTGTTGGGTTTTCTCTTTGTTTTTCTTTTATTATAACTTTCTTTTGCTTAATTTACGTATTAGTTTCTTTTCTTCCCTTAAGCTCATAATGAAAGATCTTCATAAACTGTGAAGTTAGCAGATAACATTTCTGAGTCCTAAGCACTATAGTGTTATTTTAAGCTTAGGAATTTCTTTAATCTCCTAAAAATGAAATATATACATATATATAGACAGTATGTGTTCCCCCAGCTGATTGGTAAATAGGACTGTCTTCTATTTAGGTCTGTACTCAAGTGGGGTATTATAGGATGAGAGGCTACACACAGTAATCTCTTTTTTTCACCTGATCATAGCAGTCTGCCTTGCTGTTGATAGCACAAGCACCAAACTGACAAAGGCTTTACTATGAATCAACATTCAGACTATTGGTCTTATTTAGGATTTAAATGTTTTATTTAAATGTTTTAAAAAGTTTCATTTTGAAGTAATTGTAGGTTCATTAGCAGTAATAAGAAATACTGCAGAGGGGTCTCATGTACTCATTTCCCAGTTTCTCTCAATGGCGACATCTTAGATTATAGTACAATATCACAACCAGAATATTAATTTTTATGTAAGATGTGTGACAAGTCAAGGCCCAGTTTTTTTGTTTTTTTTTTTTTTACGGTGTGCAGGCCTCTCACTGTTGTGGCCTCTCCCGTTGCGGAGCACAGGCTCCGGACGCTCAGGCTCAGCAGCCATGGCGCACGGGCTCAGCCGCTCCGCGGCAAGTGGGATCTTCCCGGACCGGAACACGAACCCTTGTCCCCTGCATCAGCAGGCGGACTCTCAACCACTGCGCCACCAGGGAAGCCCAGTCAAGGCCCCGTTTTTTTTAACCTATCAGATTGCTCTAGTACCATTGGTTTAAAAGGCTATCTTTTCTCCATTGAATTCTTCCTTTCACTTTTGTCAAAAATCATTTGGGCATATTTGTGAGTTTATTTCTGAATTTTCTGTTCTCTTTATTGCCCTATGTGTCTATTCCTCCACTCACACCACACAGTCTTGATTACTAAAGATAGTATAAGGATGAATTGGGAGATTGGAATTGACATATATACACTATTGATACTACGTATAAAATGGATAACTAATGAGAACCTACTGTATAGCACAGGGAGCTCTACTCAGTGCTCTGTGGTGACCTAAATGGGAAGGAAATCCAAAAAAGAGAGGATATATGTATACGTATAGCTGATTCACTTTGCTGTACAGTAGAAACTAACAAAATATTGTAAAGTGACTATACTCCAAAATAAATAAATAAAGCAGTAATAAAAAAAGATAAAGAAAAAAATAAGGCTTAAAATTGGGTAGACTGGCTTCTTCTACTATATTCTTCATTTTCCAAATTCTTTTTGTTCTTCTAGTTCCTTTGTTCTTTTCCATATATATTTTTAAATAATCTGGTCTATACAAAAATTCTTGCTGATGTCTTGATGAAAATAGTTTTAAAATTATATATCAATTTTGGCATAATTGAAATCCTTACTGTTATGAGCTAAATTGACTCTCCCCAAAATTTATGTGTAGAAGTCTTAACACCCCAGACTTAACAATATGATAATGTGACTATATTTGGGATATGGTCTTTAAAGAGGTATTTAAATTAAAATGAGGTAATTAAGATGGGCTCTAATCTAACCTGATTTGCAATTAGGACAGACACACATAGAGGAAGACTCTGAAGGTACAGAGAAGAGATGGCCATTTAGGAGCAGAGAAGAGAAGCCTTAGGCAAAATAAAACCCTGCTGACATCTTGATCGTTGACTTTAATAAGCCTCCAGGATTGTGAGAAAATATATTTATTTCATTTATGCTACCCAGCCTTTGATATTTTGTCATGATGGCCCTTGCAAAACTAACGGTTACCAAGCTGAAGCTTCCAATCTATAAACACTGAATGTCTTCCATTTATTTAGAACCTCTTTGATTTTTTTCATGAGCATTTTATAGTCTTTTGATGACAAGTCTTGTAAATACTTGATTATTTGGATATATTTCTATATTTCATTTTTGAGTGATTATAAAAATCTCACTGCCCATAGTTAATTCCTAGCAAATAGGTTTACAATTAATATTTTATGTTTGTTTTATATCCTGTATCCTTGCTTAACTTATTAATTCTAAAAGGGTATTTTTTTGAGTATATGTGTATTCCTAGACTTCAGTTTGTATACAATCATATCATCTGCGAATAGAGACAAGTTTATTTCTTTCTTACCTACATATCTGTCTTTTAATTATTTTTCTTGCCTTACTGAACTTGCTAGAACACCTCATACTATGTTAAATGAGTGTGGTGAGAGTGAATATCCTTGCCTTGTTCCTGATCTTGAGGAGGGAAATAATTCAGTCTTTCATCATTAAGTATAATGTTAACTTTGGGATTTTTGGTTTTGGTTTTCTTTTTGTTTTTGATTTCCATAGATGCTGTTTATCAAGTGGAAGAAGTTATTCTCTATTCCTATTTTTCTGAGAGCTTTTTGTTGTTTGTTGTTTTTACAACATGAATGGTTGTGAAATTTGTCAAACCCTTTTTCTGCATTGAATTATATGACCATGCAATTTTTTTTTCTTTAGGATTGGGTCAATTACGTTGATAATTCTTGAATATTGAACTGGCTTTACATGCTGAGAATGAATATCAATTGGTAATGGTGTATAATTATTTTTATATATTGCTAATTCTATTTATTAATATTTTGCTAAGGATTTCTACATTTATTTTATGATGGAAATTGGTGTGTAGTCTTCTTTTTGTGTATTGTCTTTTTCTTGTTTTGGTATTACTATAATAACACCGTCATAGCAATAGAAATAAAAATCCAGTATTTTACTTCAAAAACTGTGATCCTCATGAACAAGATCTGTGATTTCTGTCATTAAAGATGTGGGGATAGGGAACTAACAAGCCATTATTTTTAAGTTTAACACTTGTAATTTATTCTCTGGAATCATATGATCATTTATCATATGTGATTGCCAATAGGTGAATTTTACAACTACAGTAAGGGGTGGTGGGGAAGTACAAAGAGATTCTTCTAATACCAGACACAAAACTGAATTTCTGTGTAATTTAGAACAAATTGATTTAACCTAATGGAATTGAAATTTCTATGCTGTAAAATGGGAATTATGATGCCAACTATTAACAGTATTGGGGAAATCAAATGAAATAATATAAGTAACAGCTTGTAAGAACATAGATTTTTTAATAAGCTTGGTGAGAAATTAACTGTATCTCTATTCTCTATCTATCATCTATAGAAATAGAAAAAAATAGAAAGATAGATGTGGGCTGGGGATAAACAGGATTTCCACTTCCAACATCCATCATGTCCTTAAAAGAGAATGTAGACTAGGCTTTGGTGGGTTTGACAGGAAAGTCAGAATCCAAGTTGCTCATAAATATTTCACAGGAAGGACATAGATGCTGCTTAAAGTTCTTTCTGAATGGTGTTAGGTGACTTGATTCTGAAAAAGCTTTGAGCTTAGAAAAAATGAGCTTTGCGTATTGACAAGAGTCCTCACATGGGAACAGAGTCAAAATTAACAGACTCTGCAACCCAAAGGAGGCTGGCTGAATATTCCCGCTACCTTTGCTCTGATCATGTGACCATCTCACGCTTCTGTCACTTTCATTAAATAAAAATTAATCTTAACATATTTGGGCAGGAGTGGGGGTGGGTTGGCATGGGTGTCTACTCTGTCAAGGATAAAAAATATCCTTTAGTTCTCATCACCTAATCAGTTGATTTCAGCTCCATTTTCTCCCTTTTCTTTCTTTATCACTGCCTAACCTTGTCCCCTAGGAGTTTCAGACCTTGTTATTCATAAATGGCATAACTTCGTGCACCCTTTTCCTTTTTACTCAAAAGTTTTCTCTAAAATCAAAGGATTACTTGGCTGATTATAAAATTCTTGCATCACATATTCTTCCTCTCAGTATATTTTAGATACTGATCAAACTGTCTCCTTGCATGAATATTACTGTGAAGATGTCGAATCCATCTTGATATTTCACACTAGTAGGGGGCATGATTTTTTCCCCTCCTACTCCTAGGATTCTTTCTTTGTACCTGAATTTTAACATCCTTACCAGAATATGCTTTGATTTGGAATGGTAGGTATGAATGTTAGGTTTCATTATTTCTTGGAAATCTATGAGCCCCTTCAGTCTACACATTCAACTTGTTTTTATTTCAGAAAAAATGTTGAAAAAATTATACTTTAGACTCTTTCTATATTTTCATTTGCTTAGTTCTTCTTAAAAATATCAATAATGCATGTTAGATATACCTTTTTAAAGTCTAGCGTTCCTTCTGTGATCATGTTTACATTCCCCTTTCTCTCTCCCTGCTCCACCTCCCTCCCTCCCTCTCTTTCTTTCTCTCTGAGTCACCCTCATAACTACTTATAAACATCTAACTTTTTCCACCTATAACGGGCATTATTCTCTACACTGGCTTTTCATTTTTTGTCATATTGTGACATTTTGCAACTCAATTCTATATTCTTTGGACATCCTATAAAGTCTCTTTGGAATACTTTTTTCTCATTGTTCAAATTTCACTTATTACTTATAAAGATGATATTATCTATAAATTCTGTGAGAATAATGAGAAGCATTTCTTTCATTCCTTTGTTTTACTGTAACCATCTTTTTATCAGAAATGACCGTTTACTGATTTAAAGAAAAATGTTTTGCGCATAGAGCACATATCATTTCCTTTCTAAGTATGATCCATCTTTGAATTATTTTTGCTGCTTGCCAGAGATGTTGACAACTATGGTAACTGGGACTATCTGGGGCGTGGATTCAGAGGTGTTGACTCCAAACTCTTGCTCAACAAATTGCTTGGGTGACAGAAAAATCTTCTTTGGTATTCAGCGTACATTTGGCAGATGTGAAAACCATTCAGTATTTAAGGATGGGGAAATTTATAGCTGATCACGGGTGACTAGAGTGATGGAATGGCTAAAGGCGTTAAGGGAAGAGGAGGGTTGTTCTTCATAGATCAAGAAACTGTCACTGCCTTAGACTACAGCTCATGTGACCATTTTCGCCCCAGAGCTGCTGACAGTATGAGGGGTAAGCTCTCTGTCTGTGTCTGCTACTGTTAGAAATGTATTTTGCTATTAAGCAAAAACCAGGAGCCCACTCTACCATTGCTGCTAAATTACTCTCAAAGTTGCTGACATTCACTGCTGCCTAAAATCACCTTTAAAAAAATGGCTTTATAAAATATAGGTTAAATATTATAAAATTCACCCATTTCACGAGCATTTAATTCAATAAATTTTTGTATATTGTAGAGCTGGTCTGCCTTTCTTTGCCTCCACCCCTGCATGCTCTTCTCCTAGAATGGAGGTTCCATGCCAAGAAGACCATGAGCAAGATGCCTTCTTTTGTCGTTATGGTCCTGCAACTGTCACAGCTCCTAGGTGCTGAAAGAAACTGAAATAGCAAAGTAATATTCTGTTTCTTCTTTCTTCCTTCTAAATTCCATCTAGTGCCTCCAATTGGCAGAAACCAAGAGAAATTCAGAAAGCTAGGTTGTCTGAAATATGTGGCTTGCATGTTTATCCCTCAAAAGTACAGAAGAAAGTGCAGAAAGGAAAGTGTAATATTGAGAGCCCATCATATTGAAAGCTAGAGTATCCAGAGCACCCCTCAACTTATAAAATCATGGATTGCCTCCTCTATTCCTGTCTTAGCCCATTCAGGCAGCTATAACAAATTACCGTAGACTGTGTGACTTATAAACAACAGAAACTTATTTCTCACCCTTCTGGAGGCTGGGAAATTCAAGATCAGGTGCCAGCAGGTTTGGTGTCATTCATTCATGAGGGATCTGCCCTTATGACCTGATCACCAACCAAAGGCCCCACCTCCAAATGACATCCCACTGTAAATTAAGTTTTAACATATGAATGGGGGCACTAACATTTAGTCTATGGCAATGCTTTTCCTTCTCTCCTCTATTCAGCTCTCAGTGAAGTAACTTTCAGGCTAGGAAAGAAAGTGTACAGATGGTTTTATTTATTTTTATTATTTATTTGTTTTTTATTTGCCAGGTATCTGCTTTTCTGTCGCAAATATCTGGTCCCAACAGGATATATTCCACAGTACCCAGAGCCTTCCTATAACTCTTGATGTCTTAACTGTCATTTTGTAGAGGTTCTGCAGAATAAGATACTTAATTTGTTTTTGGAAATGTACAAATATCTTGGAGACTGAGGAAGTTTGTGAAAATAAATATCATGCACTCTTGTTTAGGTTAATATTTCACATTTTTTGGCTAGTATAATTCTATTTGTATATTGAAGGTTTTTTTTCTATTATATTAAATCTTGAATTTTCTACTATTCTTTTTTTTTTTTTTAATGAAGTCCAAGGTCATTGTTGGTACAGCAATTCATCAGTGAGGACAAACAACCAATTTATTGTTGCTAAACAGATTAGCATGCCAATCCTTTAAAAAAAAAAAGCCTTGTACAATAATAGTAGCCATGCGTTAGCCACTTTAATATAAAATGTGATCAAAAGTCAAAATACAAGAGTTCAAAAGGCATAGAAAAACCAAAAAGTTTCAATTTTATTACAAGTTTTAGATTCTGGAAATAGTTTAAAAAAAAAAACTTATATGCTAATTTCAGCCCAGGGCTAATTTTTTTACAACCAAACTAAGAATTACTACAAGGGAACATCAATGCAACAAACAAGTAAAATTTGCAAACCCAAGTCACAAACTTGCTAACAAAGTTAATAATCATGGTAATGGACAGCACCAAAGAGCAACTGATGCCTCAGTTAACTTTGAAAGAAACAATGCCTTCTCTAGGGCAGAGAAACATGCAAACAATTCTGCTTCAAGAAATTTGCATAGAAATAGAAAATGCTAGAGCCTTTACCACAAATGAAATTACAAAGCCTCAACATGTTAAATTCAACCCAAGGAGCACCAAATGTTAAACTGGAGCCAAGGTATGACTCAAAACATTTAATTTCCAGCTATGCAACTAGCAAGATCACAAGAATTTCAGGTGTGGAAAGGCACCCTAGGCAAGCTCTTGAAAGACATGAATTTGATACAACGTAACCTTAAATCAATGCAGACATTCCTGTAAAATTTAAATTTTAGAGGGCACCATAAGGCATCAGGATCTCTTCTCAAAGTCACTCTTGATATTGTCAGCAACAATCACATCTTTATGATCTCATTAATGACCTTTCACAGATCTCTAGCCTGTACACGTACAGCAGAACCCCCAATATCGTGGGAAGCCCTTTCAGTTTGGCCCTGCTTAACGTGTTTGTAGAATGACTTTTAAGCCCAGCCGTGGCCTAAATGGTGTGAAAGGGACTACTCCCTGGGCATCTCAAGACTTCTCTTCAGCCTGAGCTGTCTCCCAGGCCCCTCTCTTCCACACCTGCCCCCGGGGTAAGACTCCAGAACTCTGGGATTCTGAGCCTGACCCCAGGCAACCTCACCGACACCCACCTTTGGAAGCTCCACTATTCCTCATCTCCAGTTCCCTCTGGTGGGGTTCAAAGTGACAGTTTGGTGCAAGGACTTGTAGAAACAATGTTTATTTACAAATTCGTATTTTGTAGACCTTTCCTTAATTGAACACCTGTGACTTTTACAGTCGCTCTCCAGACCCTTTCCAGAGGTGTAGTAGAATATGCGAAGCAAAAGGACATTTTATTTCTACAGGAAGAAAAAGGATTAACATACATAGTAATAACTGTGTCCATCAAGAGTAATTTGTAATCAGAAAATGAAGACAAATGCCCCAGAAGCCTGCATTTTATCGACACTGCCACTTTCCCAAAAAAAGAACCTCAGAAACAAGTCACTGGATCTGCTTTCAGTGAATCAGGAGTTCCCACATTTGTATTCCTCAATCTTTGAGAAAAGTACCACATGAAACTGACCCACCCCTTTTTGTGTAAAATAGTAACTAACTGAACTCACATCTCCACGCCCTCATCCACCTGTTCAATGACAAACAGTAGTCAGTTCCCTTGAAGGAGACTTACACATTTTGGTATTTCTACCAAAAGAATTGAAATTTTCAAGCAGAAAAAAAGTTTAATTACAAGTAAGTGAGTGGCAGCCCAAGTGAAGCCCTTTTACTATGATTTCCAGTTTTCTGTTCAATCCGCACTGCAGAGATACAAGGAAAGCCACCATTTTGTTTCCTAAATTTTATTTAAGAATTCATACAAAATACTCCAGATAACTGAGTTTCAATCCTCATCTTCCTCCTCTTCTTCATCTTGATTAATCTGGAAGTAACGTAATTCGTAACTTTCTTTGCTGTTAGCAACTACGCGTAACCAATCACGGAGATTATTCTTCTTCAAATATTTTTTGGTGAGATATTTCAAATACCTTTTGGAAAAAGGCACCTCGGAAGTTACAGTGATCTTGCTTTTGCTTCTTTCGATTGTTACAACACCTCCTCCGAGATTCCCAGCTTTTCCATTCACTTTGATTCTTTCCTGAAGAAACTGCTCAAAATTGGCCGCATCCATGATTCCATCTTCTACAGGATGGGTACAGTCAAGAGTAAACTTCAGGACCTGCTTCTTTTTTTTGCCCCCCTTCACCACAAGCTTTTTCACTGGCACCATCGCCACAGCGGAGGCAGAAAAGCTCTACTATTCTTTTGTTCTTTTAGGCATTTGCCAGGGGTCGAAAAGATGAGATTGAAATAAAATGCTTTTATTCCACTGATTTTTAACAGAAAATTTGCATTCTCTACTTCCAGCCTGTCTGAAACCAATTTCTAATTGTCTCTCAGGAGAAACAATACTGTTCTTTCACCCAGTACTTTTTGTTTGTTGTTGTTGTTCCAAAGTTCATATCATGGGTCTGTCACAGAAGCAAAATTATAAATTGCAAGTCATTAAGGTATGGTGAATGCCCATCTGTGTAAGAACATGTCAAAGAAATGTTTACCCAGTTGGAATATCACTGGCCAATCTACTATCTACTACTGTATATAGTATGTGTATTAATATCCTAGTGGTGCTATAGCAAAATACTACAAGTATATGACTTAAAGCAACAGAAATTTATTTTCTCACAGTTCTGGTGGCTAGAAGTCTGGAATTGATGTGTCAGCAGTGCCAGGCTCCCTCTGGAGACTCTTGGGAAGAATCCTTCATTGCCTCTCCCTAACTTCTGATGATCATTGGCAAATACTTGGCGTGCCTTGACTCGAAGTTTCATCCCTCCAATCTCTGTCTCCACCATCATATGGCCCTTTACCCTGCGTGTCTACCTCTCTGTGTCTCTTTCTCCTTATAAGGCCACTAGTCATTGGACTTAGGGCCCACCTCAATCCAATATGACCTTACCTTAAATTGGTTAAATCACAGAGACCCCGTTTCCAAATAAGGTCACATTCACAGGTGCCTGGGTTCAGGACTTCAATATATCTTTTGGGGGGACACAATTCAGCTCACAACAGTAGTAGATATTATTAGTAGCATGGAGCTGGAAGATCTGGTAGATTTTTAGACCAATGGCAGCCAACATATAGTATATTGATATTTATATCAAACTGACTAAAATTACCTAAAAATTTCCAAAAATGAATAAATCTTCAACTTTGAAACTACTCACCTGCTTATTCCATTTTCTATTCAAAATAAATATACAAAGTATGATGTGTGTGTGCACGTGCTATATGTATCTACATGGATTTATGTGTAGGACTTTTCAAAATCCTCATTTCTAATTTACAACTGTAAAACTGAATTCTGAAGCTTAGACTAGACAGAAATCAGGGCTTCACGTTGAGGTGGTAAAGTTACACATACATCAATTCTGATAACTAAATTATTCAACCAATTACTTTTTTTTCTTTTTTAAATTGAGATACTATTGACATATAACACTGTGTAATTTTAAGGTGTACAATGTGTTGATTTGATGCATTTATATATTGCAATATGATTACAACCATAGTGTTACCTAATACCTTTAATGTGTCATATAATTATCACTTCTTTCTTTGTGATGAGAACAATGAAGATCTAGTCTCTTGGTAAATTTGAAGTTCATAATACAGTATTGGTGACTATAATTACTATGCTCTACATTAGAACTTCAGGATTTATTTATCTACTAGTTTTAAGTTTGTATCCTTAAATAACATCTCCCCAATCCCCCAACCTTCAGCCCCTGATAATCACTATTCTACTCTCTGTTTTTACAAGTTTATCTTTGTTAAAATCCACAAATAAGTAATATCATACAGCATTTAATCTTCCTCTGTCTGACTTAGCTCATTTAGCATAATAAATCAGGGTCCATCCATGTTGTTGTAAATGGCAGAATTTCATTTTTTTCATGGCTGAATTATATATATATATATTATAATATTAATTATAATATAATATAAATATATATATATACATACATATATATTTTACATCTTATTTATTCATCCATTGATGGACACTTCAGTTTTTTCATATCTTGGTTATTCTGAGTAAAGTTGCAATAATGACAGAAGTGCTGATACCTCTTTGATACCTTATTTTGCTGGGAAAAGAATACTCTCTTCGACAAATGGTGTCTGGAAAACTGGATAACCACATGGAGAAAAATGAAATTGTACCTCTATCTTATACTCCTCATAAAAATTAACTCAAAATGGATTAAACACTTCAACATATGACCTGATACTATAAAACGTCTGGAAGAAAACATGTAGGGAAAGCTCCTTAACATTGATCTTGGCAATGATTTTTTGGATTTGACACCAAAAACACAAGCAACAAAAGCAGAAATCAACAAGTGGGACTATATCAAACTAAAAAGCTTCTTCACAGCTAAAGAAACAATCAACAAAATGAAAAGGCTACCTACAGAATGGGAGAAAATTTTTGCAAACCGTATACAGAGTAAAGGGTTAATGTCCAAAATATATAAGGAACTCATACAACTCAATACAAAATAATCCAACTAAAAAATGGGTAGAAGAACTAAGTAGACATTTTCCTAAGAAGACACTCAAGTGGCCAACAGGTACATGAAAAGATGCTCAACATTCAATCTGGAACAATTCTTGAGTGTACAAATCCTTCACCTCCTTGATCAAACTTATTACCAAGTATTTTATTCTTTTTAATGCAATTGTAAATGAGATAATTTTCTTAATTTCTCTTTCTGATAGGTATTATTAGTGTATAGAAACACAACTGACCTTTGTATATTGATTTTGTATCTTGCAACTTTACTGAAACTGTTTATTAGTTATAACAGTCTTTTGGTGAAGTCTATTATAAATATTATATCATATCATCTGCAGAGACAATTTAAATTATTATTTTCTGATTTGAATGCTTTTTATTTCTTTTTCTTGACTAATTGCTCTGACTAGGACTGCCAGTACTGTGTTAAATAATATTGAGAACAGGCATTCTTGTCATGTTCCTGATCTTAGAGCAATAGCTTTCAGCTTTTCATCACTGATTATGATGTTAGCTGTGGGCTTGTTATATAGGGCCTTTATTATGTTGAGATAAATTTCTTCTATATCCACTTTGTTAAGAGTTTTTTATTAGGAAAAGATGTTGAATTTGTCAAATGCTTTTTCTGCATCTATTAAGATAATCACAGGATTTTATCCTTTATTTTGTAATGTGGTGAATCACATTGATTAATTTGCAAGTGTTGACCCATCCTTGCATCCCAGAAGCAAAGCCCACTTGATCATGGTGTATGATCCTTTTACTGTACTGTTGAATTTGATTTACTAATATTTTATTGGGTAATTTTGCATTTATGTTCATCACATATATTGACCTGTAATTTAATTTTTTTGTATATCCTTGTCTGGCTTTTGTATCAGGTAATGATGGCCTTGTAAGATGAATTTCAAAGTGTTCTTTCCTCATCTATGTTTTGGAGAAGTTTGAGAGGGAATGGTATGACTTCTTATAATATTTGGTAGAATTCACCAGTGAAACCATCTGGTCCTATAACCAAAGATAGGAAATCTGAGAGGAATGAAATATTATGATAAAACATCATAGCCTAATTGAAGTTGGGGGACAAAGTCTTGGTTGCTGTGACAGTAAATTACTCTTAGTTTGAGTAAGAGCTTCTCACATACCACTATGTTCTATTTAAACATGACTAGGATTTCGGGTGATCCTATGACCAGAGCTACTCATCATCAACTGGGCATAATCATATCATTAAGCCATAAAGTCAAGGCGGCACAGCAGAAGTTGACTATATAATGAAAATGATACATTCAGGATTAGGCCAGACAGTTTGAATTTGACTTCCTATCTTCTAACTGTATTTTTTTTTCTTTTCTGTCATTATCCAAGATAATTTTCTTTCTCATGAGTAGTCCTAAATGGTTTCTTTACAAATCTATCATGGTAGTTTTGATATTAATTTGGGGGATGGAAATAGCAATAATAATAAATGTATGTAGGGCATTCCAGTGACTTCTGGAGAGACATGTTCTCCTGATTTGAAAGGCAACAGGAAAAGGAGAGAGGGCACAGCCTCTGAATGTTTTTATGTTTTTGCAGAAATGCTGTTACCATAGAAATTCAATGCAGAGTCATGTTAAGGGGTTAAAATATACAAGCAACCCATCTTAAACATACTACATAAGGAAAAATCTGAATTTTGTTATATCTAGTGTAACACATTTAAATTAACATTACTATCAAACACTCAGTAATTTGGCATTGTAAATCTCTTAAACACAAAATTATCATAAACTTCAAACAAATAAGTCTCTCACAGCTTAAAAACAAACAAACAAAAAATGGGGCCTCAGGTTAGGATTCAATGTGACTTTTTTCAATTTTGAAAAACTTATGAGTTTAATAGGAGTTAAGAAGAGGAAGGACAGGGGAGAGATTGCTAAAGGATTTCTTCCTGGGGTGATGCAAATATTCCAAAATGAGATAGTGGTGATGCTTGCAGAACTCTGTGAATACACCAAACAATGAACACTTAACCACTAATGCTAAACATTGCACACTTTAAAGTGGTAAAATGTATGGTAAGTAAACTATATTTCCATAAAGCTGTTATTTTGAGAAAAAACAGCTTATGATAGGCAGTCTCTTCCTGGGTGCTGGCATTGTATATAACGATCATATATTACCTAGTTCCTGAAATGTGACCACTTTTCTCTCTAATCAAACTCAGGAGTATATTTTTTCTCTTTGAGTAAAATTAAAACAAAATTTTTAAAAGTAAATGATTCAAAACACAATTTAATTTATACCAGAACATGAATTTTATTAATTTGTAATTAATTTTAAAAACTGATGAAGACTGTAACTCTTAAATTTTTACCTATATTTACTTATTCTGTTTCCTTATCCATAAAATGGGGGCATTTATCATATAATAAAAAAAAGTAAAGCAATTAGAACTTTTCCTAGTGCCTAGAAGGTGCTTTGTAAATATTTATTATTATTAATAAGCAATGCACAGGCCATATTCACTTCTCCAATAGAATATTTTTATACTTTACCAAATAAATTTCTTATTTTCCAGTAAGTATTATTTTTTCCTCAATTTTTTTCACAAGCTGTCCACTCGAGAACACAAGAATTTTAAACACCAATCTTCAGCTCAATTAGTTTATAAAGTAGGTGTGAAGTCACAAAACTTCAAGATATTGTTTATTTTTTCAGAAGTCACAGGTCTTTTCAGGAATTAGGAGGTTCCCATCACATATGAAAATAAAGTAACATTGTTAAAAGAATACCATTCAACTGGCATAAACATTGAAACATTCTTCAGTTTTATAATTTAGTGAATTCTAAGCTCCTATTTACCATTTCCACACCTAAAATCATGATATTAATCCAATTCCTCATGCTCAGTTCAGTAATGATTATGCATTCTCATTATGAAATTTGGAACTTACCCAGTTGTACCTGTGAGTGGATGGATGCAGCAACCCCAGCCAGACAGAGGGGTGATTACCACGGTCTCAGTCCCTTTAGAAATTTAAGTTTGGGCCACAACAGGGCCAGATTCATGGGCATTTGACCTGGGCAGTCCCACAGGTCAAATGAAGAGCCCCATACTTAAAAGAACCTCATGCTTGGTCTATTGCTCTGCTGTCACTGTTTTGAAATTCTTAGTAATTTTTTTTTTTTTTTTTTGCGGTACGCGGGCGTTTCACTGTTGTGGCCTCTCCCGCTGCGGAGCACAGGCTCCAGACGCGCAGGCTCAGCAGCCATGGCTCACGGGCCCAGCCGCTCCGCGGCATGTGGGATCTTCCCGGACCGGGCACGAACCCGTGTCCCCTGCATCGGCAGGCGGACTCTCAACCACTGCGCCACCAGGGAAGCCCCTTAGTAATTTTTGAACAAGGAGTCCTACATTTCATTTTGCACTGAACACAGAAAATTATATAGCTAATCCTGGGTCATAAAGCCAGGTAAGCTACCAAATCCTGTGGTAATAATTAAGGGTAGGAGGAAATTAGTATAGGTGTTTGAGGAGGGAGAGGATGAGTATTAATGGTACCCTGAACCTACCTGCAGCGATGGTGTCTGTACCTCTTCCCACTAACCTCTCATAAGTTTCTCCTCAGAAACACGGACAAGGACTACGGAGGAGGGACTTCCCTGGTGGCACAGTGGTTAAGAATCCGCCAGCCAATGCAGGGTACACGGGTTTGAGCCCTGGTCCGGAAAGATCCCACATGCCGCGGAGCAACTAAGCCCGTGTGCCACAACTACTGAGCCTGCACTCTAGAGCCCGTGAGCGACAGCTACTGAGCCCTCATGCCTCAACTACTGAAGCCCGCGTGCCTAGAATCTGTGCTCCACAACAAGAGAAGCCACTGCAATGAGAAGCCCGCTCATCACAATGAAGAGCAGCCCCCACTCGCCGCATCTAGAGAAAGCCTACACACAGCAACAAAGACTGGACATGGCCAAAAATTTTTTTAAAAATTAAATAAAAAAATGATTCTGGTTCAAAAGAAAAATGCATATACAAAGCTTAAAAAAAAATGATGGGGCTTCCCTGGTGGCGCAGTGGTTGGGAGTCTGCCTGCTAATGCAGGGGACACGGGTTCGAGCCCTGGTCTGGGAAGATCCCACATGCCGCGGAGCAACTGGGCCCGTGAGCCATGGCCGCTGAGCCTGCGCGTCTGGAGTCTGTGCTCCGCAACAAGAGAGGCCGCGATAGTGAGAGGCCCACGCACCGCGATGAAGAGTGGCCCCCGCTCGCCACAATTAGAGAAAGTCCTTGCATAGAAACCAAGACCCAACACAGCCAAAAAAAATAAATTAATTAATTTTAAAAAAAGAAAAAAAAAATGATGAAGGAGCTGTTTTCCAAACCTCATGCACAGAGAAGAGAATCTGTATGAAGCAAGGGATGGATGGGAGGTGTCTTGCTTACATCTCTATTCAAGGAAGACTTCTGCAGGAAGGATAGCTGGTTGACAGCCTCCAGCTGCCCCAAGATTGGCCAATGTGTTCTTGCCAGACTGCTTCCCCAGTGACTAAGCACTATGACGTACTAGAATCACTATATTCCTGCCCACCCCTAGATTCCTAGAATCCCTGTAATGGTAGACTTTGCTTAGGGAGTCTGATTACTAGTCAGTTAGCTAGCATCCTCTCTCTCTCTCTCTTTCAAATATATATATAATCGCTATTGGGATCATGGGTAAATATTTGTTTCTTTCACCCTGCTTTGCTTATGTGTATTTTTTTTTTCTGCAAATACATGTGCTACTTCAAGGACTTATAATATTGTTGGAAATCATCAAGAATAACACATTTTGTGATCTGTTTGAAAGGAATAAATGATTTCACCCACCTACATTTACTGACTACTCATGAAATGCAAAGCTTCACCTTACTTTACCCTATCATCAGAAAAATGATTCCAGTTTTGGTACAAAAGGATACTTCCAAGTATCCTTTCTGCAAGATTGTAGAAAAGCAATCTCATGTATATTACATGATAGCTTTTACATGAATTACTGCTGCTGCAAATCACTGGGCAATGTATGTGGACAAATACTCAATGTTTTAATGTTTTTTTAAGTATAGGTTGCACTTTTGCATTTCATGGTGCCTTTTAGAATTAACTATATCTTTTTTATTTTTTCTTTAATGTCACGAACTATGTTTTGAAATATTCAAACACATGAGAAAAAGGCTTATTGAAGTAAATATTCTGCAATTAGTATTTCTCATGCCACTTATACCATGATTACATGAAATGTAAAATCACTGCTTTTGAGTATTAGGAAAAAAATAGAAGGAATCATAATTATAGGCAAGTTTTATTAGGAAATGTTTAGGTTAACTCTGAAATTCAAGTATAAATAAGATTTTTTTAAATCTCAGTTTATAGTTATCACAAGTATGTGTGATAAGTTAAGTGTTGCTAACCAGTAAATTGGGGTGGTCCTTGAATCTTCCTTTGGCAGTTCCTCCCCTTCATTTCAAATCAATCAGAAAGTCTTACAGACTCTACGTCCTAAACCTTTCTTGAAGCCCTCTCCTCCACCCTATTTCTGCTGGCATTGGGCTCATGCTCATTTTTTCTTCATTTGAGTGCCCACGTTCTGGCCTCCCTTCTGACTCTCCACATTGTTGCCAGTGTGATTGTTCTGAAATGGAAATATGGTCATTCCTCTGCAATTCACATCTGTCATTGAGTTCCCAGAGCCTAGCTTGAAGTCAAATACTTGTTGGCAATATATTTGAGAACTTTTTTGATCTTACTCCTGCTTGCTTCTCAGACTCATCCCTGTCTGCCTACAAAACCTCTCTGCTCTGGCTCTGAACTCCCTGTCATCATTCAAAAGTTCCATGAGTTTTCACAGCCCTGCAAGCTGCATCTTCCGTTGCCACTGCCTGGAGTATATTCCCCTCAGCCCAATCCTGAAAAATGTAACTCATTTCTCTTTTTTCACCTATATTTTTTCTTAAGTTCATGATTAACATTGCCATTTTAAAAAACATCAATGCAAAAAATTTAATTTGCACACCATAAAATAATTTAATATTTCTGTATAAAGTATTCTTTTATTTCCCATTTCAGAATAACTAAGCCATAATATCACATGACAGTTTTTCTCAGCTGATTTCACTGATTTTCCCTCAGCAGATAAACAACTTACCTTGAGTTAAACACTTCCTCCTCTGCCCTTTGCTGCATGCCGAATAAAGCTCTAATAAACATCTTCAGGTATTGCATGTGGCAAACATTCTAACATGTCCAGGAAATTCTTAAAGCCAGAGACTCTCTTTGTTCGTTTCCATTCCCTAAATGTCTTGGATACTTGCTACATGGCAAGTACTCATGTAATATTTGTTTAGAGAATGAAAGATAGCAAATAATTGAGAACAAAACTTGACTTTTTAGTGTTATTTTGAAATTTTTTATCAAAATGACACAACATAGCTATTCAGTTATACATTTATCCTTGGTCATGTTCTTGCTTAAATCGTGTAACTATTAACATACAGTTCACTCCAACAGCATTTTTATGTTCCTACGGATTAGGTATTTTGTTGTTTGCTTGGGAAACTCAGATAAATACAACACTGACTCTTTATTCAATGTTTTCTTATTATAAGTGATTGATGAAATAATAGTTGGTACTATTCACTGTACTCTGTGCCACCTACTATTTAATCACCTAATAAGATACTTCGAGGTGAAATTTAATCATCAGCAGTCTTATTTTGTATATGTGTGTAAAATAATTTAAATGCATTCAAAATATGCATTGTGTTGTGGCAATATAGGTAAATTTATGTATAAAAATCATTGGATATAATGGTTATTCAATTAATATTTTGGATTGATTGAATATATCACTAATATGAATAATTCATACTACTATAATCCTTTCATTTCAGTTGAGCTCTCTCTATTTTCTTCTTTTTTGAAGAGAATGGCACTTCAGTATAATCACAAAGAGTGAATAGATGGGACTGCATAGTCTCAATCAACCTACTTTTTACATGCAAAAAATTGAAAAACACATAATTATAAATTTCCTATATTTCACAGTAAACATTATTGTTCAAACCTTAGAGTTACAACAATATAAAATGTTAGTAAAATCAATGTTTTGTTGAAATTATAGTAATTCATGCAAGATTTTTTAGAAATTGACACTAGTGAAAACTCTGAAGTAGTGTAGTTTTTTGGCATTTATTTTTCAAACTTCCAATTGGAAACTCAATCACAAAGGCCCATCCACAGAGCCACACACTATCTACCCTGATTGCATCTCATGATCCTTACTTCCCTGCCTCCACTCAAACACTGAGTTCTTAGTAGTAATTTTTCAGGGTTTTGATCTCTGATCTGTGCCTTATAATTTGATGAAAGTAATTTTTGAAAGGTTAATATGTCAGGACATTTTTTGCAAATGTCCTAAACAGGTTCTCTTGTATTACTATGATTATTAGTTTCATAATGTTGCCATAACAAATTGCCACAAATTCAGAGACTTAACACAGGCATTATCTCACAGTGCCTTCACAGTCTGAAGTCTAGCTTCCTTGGGTCTCAGAAGGCTAAAATCAACGTGTCTACATGGCTGTGTTCCTTTCTTGATGCTTTAAGGCAGAATCCACATCCTGGCTTGTGTGAGTGATTGGTAGGATTCACTTCCTTGTGGTTGTAGGGCTAAGGTCCCTGTTTTCTTGCTGGTATTACCAGTTGGCTAGACATCAGGGATCTTTCTCAGCTTCTAGAGGCTGCTAGCCTTCCTTGGCTCCTGGCCCCATTCCTCCATCTTCAAACCAACAAGAGTGGGTCAAGTCCCTTAAGCTTCATCTCTTTGACTGATGATTCTGTCTTCCTCTTTAGCTTTTAAGGGCTCATATGATTACATTAAGTCCACTCAGGTAATCCAGGATAACCTTCCTAATATAAAGCAATTGATTAGTAACCTTAATTCCATGTGAAAGACTCTTCTCAGCAGTACCCGTATCAGTGCTTTACTGAACAGCTAGGAAACAAAAAATCTTGGGGAGATATTTTTACAATTCTGTCAACCACTTCATGTAATGATTTTTTTTTTCTTCTGGAAAGCATATTGAATAAGTTAACTAAGTAAATATTGAGCATTTTTTTAGCACTTTATCCTATGATGGTTTTCTTTTTCAAAGAAAGAGTACAAACAAGGAAGAAAAACATAAAAGAACATTCTTCATTCTAAGTCTCTCTCTCTCTCTCATTCTCTCTCAA
Source organism: Orcinus orca (assembly GCF_937001465.1). Taxonomy (NCBI): domain Eukaryota; kingdom Metazoa; phylum Chordata; class Mammalia; order Artiodactyla; family Delphinidae; genus Orcinus; species Orcinus orca. The sequence continues at coordinate 29,097,911 of NC_064569.1, read as the reverse complement.
CCTCCTCTTCTCTCTTAGTTGTTTTGTTGCTGTTATAAGTTTTTCTTAAACATGCAGCTTCTGACCAATGCCATTGAAGCCCCAGGTACATTCTATCTTCCTGCTTCACCATTTTTAGCATGTGGATTCCATTCTCCCATTCATAGTATGGTTGATAATCTTCTAACAACCTGCCATTATTCCAAGCATAAATAAGAAGAAAGGGTGGAAAAAACATAAAGTGCCTAAGGGCAAAAGCATAACTGCCTGCCTATGGAGCCTCACCATTCTTCAAAACATTCCCAAAAGCTCAACTCAGTGACTTGTTTCCATCTAATTGTTGGAACCATGCTACATTGCTTTCCTTAGATGAAAGAAGACTAGGAAAACAGTGGGGCTGAATAGATTGGGTTGATGAACACCATTGTATCTGACACACTATCATCAGACAGAAGATAGCATGGTTTATATTTGAATATTTCTTGTCTAACATTGAACAGAGAAAATAAGGAAATTTGTGCTCATCTGACTGAACTGTGCCTTGGTGTCCTGAAATTAATTTTATGTGGATTGAAGAAATCAATAATCACTAAATTTCAGAATGGAATTTCAATTTTCATTTAGTAAATCCTAAACCATATGTAATATTTGTTTAAATTGTTAATCTTTCTCAAAAAATATTGAAGTTTTTAATGTTAACTTTATGGGATTAAGCCAAAGATATCAAGAGTGTTAGAAATTCCATGCCCTATATATTGTGAAGTGTGGAATGGTATGAATATATGATCTTTTGTCTTATCACAAATTATAATAAATAAGCTTTTAACTTGACTATCTGTTAAGTTCTGTAGCTTTTCTAAAATTAGGATTCAGTTAAATTTGAGCTAATATATTCTAATCCATGTAAAATTTACATATCTGGTTTTGTGACTTTTTGTGACTATCCTTCAAATCAGCATTTCTATAGCAGAGCCTATCTACCAGAAACAACAAAATTTAAGGCATGTTATTTTGTACTTTCAGTGATCTTAGTTCTTGCACTTAAAAAAACTCCATATCAATATATGTTAATGGGAAGACTTTGTAATGTAACAAAAAAATCAACAATGTGTTTTTACTTCACTGTTCTCTTGTCTGGGTGGCATAGTGTAGATGATGGGTAATAAAAAAAAAATGAGATTCAGGACTTCCCTGGTGGCTTCCCTGGTGGTTGAGAGTCCGCCTGCCGATGCAGGGGACACAGGTTCGTGCCCCGGTCCGGGAAGATCCCACATGCCGCGGAGCAGCTAGGCCCGTGAGCCATGGCCGCTGAGCCTGCGCGTCCGGAGCCTGTGCTCCGCAACGGGAGAGGCCGCAACAGTGAGAGGCCCGCGTACCGCCACAAAAAAAAAAAAAAAAAAAAAAATGAGATTCAAAGCAATTATTTTCCAAACTGCTGGCATTGAAAAAATTGTGGTCATTTGGAAACATTTAGGGCTCTGAACCAAATGAACTTACTATTATATAAAATGCAAGAATCAAAATACATAACAGTAATTCCTGAATTTCAAGGGCAAATCACTTAGCTATAATAATTTTAAGTCCTTGAGCATTTATTATAAAGCATACTGACAATGTGAATATACACCTGGCTATATATCTCCCAATAACACATTGATTTTCAGCTATTTCAATAATGGTATAGATCTCAGCATAGGACTGTTCTATGATAGAAGCAATCATTCTAAGTAAGGTATGTATTTAAGGTTATGTCAAGTTGTGAGAAACTTACTAAGTACTTCTGTTTAAAAAGTTCCCTGTTTAATATGTTAAAACTTTGTTTACAATATTCCAAGGGTATTTTATTCCAAAGGTCTTTCATCATAAAATATTTTCAGTGTAACATTTACTATTATGTGACAATTCAAGCAGGTAATACATACTTAAGAATTTACAGTTTGTCAGAGTCAGATGTGAAGTTGTCTTTCTTAGAAAGTGACATCTAAGAGAAGACTAATGTTCCAAATAATACAATAGTACTGCTATATACAGAAAAAGACACATTCTTAAAACAACACACAAAAAAACAAAATTGGTAGGATGCTAGAAGAGCAGATACTTGAAGAAGGATGATTGCAGGCTGGCAATGCCATGTGAAACAACACTGCACTGAAGAAACTGGAGGAGTCTGCATGCCCTGAAGGACTCTTTCTTCATGAACCCCATTGGCCTCTCACAGCAAAGGGTCTGAAAAATCAACTAAGAAGTGCCTATGGTGATACAGACTGGAGAGGGGAACACAGTCATGTGGGTGGGACAAGTATATGCATCCTGATGCTTCCTCTTTATTTCCACAAGACAAAAGCTTTAATCAGAAAGAACAGTGACACTACTGGCCTTAGGGTATATTAAGGCCAATTTTAACGAGCTTATATGATAGGTGAAACAATCATTTGAGGGTAGAACCTGATTAATTAAAGGTATATTCATTAAAAATATAACAAGGTATATTTTAAATTAGCAGAAAATTACTACAAACTTTATAAGAGATGTATAAGTAATAAGTCAATAGTGGAGGTAAAATGATATACTATATAATGTTTATTTAATGCAAAAGAAGGCAGAGCAAGAGTATATAATAAATTAAATAAATACAAAACAGCTAGCAATTTAGTGAAGGTTTTATCCAATGACATCCATAATCACGTTACTTATGAATGGCTTAAATATAACTTTCTTAAGAATGCAATTGTCAGATTGGATCAGACAGCAAGATCCAATTCTACTGTGTCTATTAGAAATGCAGTTAATATATACTGATAAAGATAAGTTAAAAGTAAAAAGATGGAGAAAGATATGCCATGAAAATATCCCCCAAAACCTTGAATAGCTATGTTAATATCAGAAAAAGCCAGCTTCGGAACAAGGAATACTATCCAGAATAAAATGGGACAGTATATCATCATTAAGGGTCAATTCTCCAATAAGACATAATGACCATAAATACAAATATATATATATATTACTGATAACAGAGCATCAAAATAAATGAGACAAAAATGGAAGTTAGTAAAACAAATTGGCAGTTCTAAAATTATAATTGAGACATCAAAAATCCTTTCCCAGTAATTGATAGAACAAATAGGCAGAAATACAGTAAGAGTATAGAAGATTTGAACACTATCAACCAAATAGTCCTAATTGACATTTATAGAACAATTCACCCAACAGTAGAATACACACTATTTTCAAAGACATATGAATATTCAACAAGATAGACCATATAATAAGCCAATAAAAATATCTCAAACAATTTAAAAGAGTAGAAATCATAGCTACATTTTAATAGCATAATAGAATTTAGCTATAAGTCAAACAGGAATAAATCTAAAAAATTCTCAAATCTTTAGATATTAAACATCCCCTTTCTAAATAACCCAGGGTTAAAGGGGAAGTCTAAAACCAATGAAAAAATAGTCTGTATGAAATACAGATAAAAATACAACACATCAAAATATGAGGGATACAGTTATAGCAGTGCTTTCAGGGTCATTTATAGTATTGAATACTTATATTAGGAAAGAAGAAATGACTCAGATCAATAATTTAATTTTTCATCTTAAGAAATTTTGTGTGTGTGTGTGTGTGGTACGCGGCCCTCTCACTGTTGTGGCCTCTCCCGTTGCGGAGCACAGGCTCTGGGCACGCAGGCTCAGTGGCCATGGGTCACGGGACCAGCCGCTCCGCAGCATGTGGGATCTTCCCGGACCAGGGCACGAACCCGTGTCCCCTGCATCGGCAGGCAGACTCTCAACCACTGCGCCACCAGGGAAGCCCCATCTTAAGAAATTTTTAAAGAAAAATAGAGCAAACTAAACCCAAAGCAAGTAGAAAGAAGTAATAAAGAATGGAGAAGAAATTAATGAAATTGAAAATAGAAAAATAAAAAAAAATCAATGCAAATAAAAGCATATTCTTTGAAAAGTTCAATAAAATTGACAAACTTCTAGTTACAGTGACCAAGAAAAAAGGGAGAAGAGCTTCCTATAAGAATGAAAAATTTCAATATCAAGAATGGAAAATAAAGGGACATTGTTACTGGCAACATCGGCTCTAAGAGGAGTCCCATAGATAGCCTGTGACCTCAGTGTTATCACAGAGCTGGATTTCAGAGTGGTGGATTTGGAGCCCTTAGTCAAGTTCATTCCTGGTATTTGGAAGTAAGTGAAGAAAATTCCCAGTCACAACTGTGAAAACGTTGTTATAAAAATAAAAGGAATATGGGTTGTTCTAGATGACCAGAAAATTCAATATGCGATCTTTTATTAGATCTTGGATCAGAACTAAGAAATAAAAACAACTAGAAAAATATTCAGTGGCATATTTGGGGAAAATTGTTATATTGAACACATGACATAAATATTAAAGAACATTTTGTATATCAGGCTTAAATTTTCTGGATGTGATCATTACAATTAGATAAAATATCTTTTAAAAAAAATGAAATACAAGCTAAAATATTTGTGTGAAGTATCAGAAACTTAGTTTTAAATAATTGATAAATATGTAATCAAAGTGTGTATTGTTGTGAGTGTATGTTTAGGTAGACCGAGGGTGAGAGATAAAAGATATATAGCAAATAATGAAACCTGGAAACTCTAGGTAAGGGATATAGGAATGCAAACTTCTAATTTTTGAAGGTCACATATTTTTATACTAAAATTTGGGTTAAAAATAACAACGGTTTACAGTGCATTCTTATGGTTAGCAGTTTATAAAAAGCCAACCCACTTCACAGTTCTTATAATTATTTTTTGCTGTCATACTGTGCCTTAGCCATTATAAATCTGAACTCTTCACCTTCCACCTATACCTCATCCAAATGACACATAAAATCTTTAGTGATTGTGCTGTTACATGGTGTTCTTATTGCTTTCAGTTGAGGGTAAAATTCAGTTCTGAAATTCCACCCTGAAGATTAGCATTCTAAGTACAAACTGGTAGCTTAGTCTTTCCAGAAAGCTGAGCCTGAGGCAGAGGAGTTATGTTCATTTCTAGGGAGAAGTGAAAGACAAAGTGGCAAGGAGGAAGGGAGAGATGACACAAGTATAGATTATTGAACTGCCTACCACTAAGTAAGACAAATTACAGAATACCATGATCACTCTCAAAAATCCATACTAGCTTCATTTGGGGTCCTTCTATTGCAAGGGATAAATAGGACTGAATTTACCAACAAATTACTGAATCCTACTGTTCAAAGTTTATCCCTTGGGAGATTAACTCCCACATACTTTCAGGTTGTGCAAAGGAACGTGCCAAAAGAGGTCCTGTAACGGCTCAAACAAAGAAGTCGTCAGACAGGGAGTAAGAGGGGCACAGTATGGGCGTTTTGCAAAGCACTATCAGCTTGTGCGTACGTGAAGATTTTTATGGTTCAGCCACAGCTTATGGTCACCCTGGGAACAGAAACAATAGACAGTGAGATGGAGAAGATTGGAAGGATGGAGTGTGCATGTGTGTGTGTGGTGGTGTGGGTCATGGAGGGAGGGGCTGTGGGTGGTGGAGGCTGGACTTATGGAGTCCTTTGTAACATAGAATAGCAGAAGGGGTGACTTGTCATTTCCAAGATTAGACTGTAAAAAGACTGGCTTCCCTTTTGGCTGCTTTCTCTCACGCTTTCTTGGATTTGATCACCATGTTAGGCCACCTTGTCGAGCAGCCCTGTAGGAGGCTCATGTGTCGAGGGACAGAGACTTACCAACAACCACATGAATGGACTTGTAACTGGATTTATCCCTCCTCACTTTGAGTCTATAGGTGTGACCAGAGCCCCAGGTGGCCTACAGACTCTAATTTCAGTATTGATGTTAGACAAAGGCACTTAACTAAGTCACACTCTGATCCCTGACTCCCAAAAACTGTTAGAAAATACATTTTTATTGTTAGAAACCATTAAAATTAGGTAATTTCTTACACAGCAGTAGATAATACACTCTCGTATCTCATTCCCCTTTGTGGTCTCTGCCTCAGTCACCAGGCCCTAGGCTCTCCATTGTGCCCTGTTTTCCCTCATGCCTGGAGCTTTCAAATAGTGCCACCCATGTAAAATAATATTCCGTAACACTTCTAGTTAACTGCAGCATTTCTCTAAAATCTGAACTGCTAATCACATGCCCGTGGCATACATTAAAAGATTTCTGTATTTTCTTGGGCTTCCCTGGTGGCGCAGTGGTTAAGAGTCTGCCTGCCAATACAGGGGACACGGGTTTGAGCCCTGGTTCGGGAAGATCCTACATGCGGAGCAAATAAACCTGTGGACCACAACTACTGAGCCTGCGTTCTAGAGCCCGCAAGCCACAACTACTGAAGCCCGCGTTCCTAGAGCCAGTGCTCCACAACAAGAGAAGCCGCTGCAATGAGAAGCCCTCGCACCGCAACAAAGAGTAGTCCCCGCTCGCCACAACTACAGAAAGCCTGCGTGCAACTAGCGAAAGCCTGTGTGCAGCAACGAATACCCAATGCAGCCAAAACTAAATAAATAAAATAATAAATTTATTGAAAAAAAAACTTTCTGTATTTTCTTAATGGAACCTATCCAATTTGGAATTATATTTCTGTATGATTATTTGGCAAATGCCTGAGATTACCAGTAAATTGTAAGTTTAATGAGGCAAGGTTTTGCTTTTTGTTTTTTTCACTCCAACACTCAATGCAGTGCTTGACACAGTTCTTGATTAATATGCATTTTTTCAATTATCATATGATTATATGAGAGGCATAAGTGGTATAAAATTTTAACAATTTACAGATACATTACCTAGAAAATTTTAGTAATGTAACAAAAAATTAAAATAAGCAATGTGTTAAATTGGTGATCTAATCATCTACCAAAATTACTTCTCCTAATAAAAATTGATAAGAAACATCATAGAAAGAAAAAAAAAAAAACTCTGTTACAATAGAACAAAAATTTACATATTTAGAAATAACTCATTCAATACATTTTAGAAATTCAATAGATAAAATAGTGAAGCATTATGGAGAGTCTTCAAAAAAGATATGACTAATGGAAGTAAATACCTTGTTCTTGTATGGGAAGAATCAACATCAGAAAGGTGTCTTTCTATTAGTCATGTGATACATTAACATGGTACATAGTAATTATATAAATATATGTTGTTTTCAACTTGCACTATTAAAATTATGATTTTAAATAGAAGTGCCTAGCAGGGAGGATTATGGGAGAAGTCTCTGCTGTGAGAGAGTGCTGATGCTTGCTACTTATAGGACATAGACAAATAGCTTCTCTTTTCTTAGACTAAATTCTTTATCAGAAGTATAAACTTAATTTGTAGGAACTCAGATTTTTATAAGGATTGGTAGAAACCATTAAAAGAAAGTTCATAGCAGACTGACAACTATAAAGCTATTAATTTGTTTGCTCTTGTAATTGTAATTATTACTATTACTCTCATAGTTAGCATTGCTGCAGCATTATCAAATCTGATTAACTATTTCTGTTGAGCTCTTTTATTGAGTGGTAAAATGAGTACATACTCTCTTGGAACAGTGTCTCTCATTAGAATTACCTGGGGATTCTTGTTAGGAATTTAGTTTCTTGTGAATCTCATTAGGATATTTGGAAATGAGGACCAGGAATGCACACTTTAAAAAGAAACCGAGGGCTTCCCTGGTGGCGCAGTGGTTGAGAGCCTGCCTGCCGATGCAGGGGACACAGGTTCGTGCCCCGGTCCAGGAAGATCCCACATGCCGCGGAGCGGCTGGGCCCGTGAGCCATGGCCGCCGAGTCTGCGCGTCCAGAGCCTGTGCTCCGCAACGGGAGAGGCCACAAGAGTGAGAGGCCCGTGTACCGCAAAAAAAGAACAAAAACAAAAAAAGAAACTGAAGTGATTTTCCACCCACACTCAAGTTATGATTTGTAAAATTCACTGTATTACCTTTTGAATTAAAGTTACATTCTCTGTGGGATTTCTATTCTACACCCAATTTAAATCTAGGATATGTCTAATTATTTCAAACCAATTAACTTTCCTTATTTAGTAATAAAATACACATTTACTTTATTAGTGTATTTTTTTCTTGCTTAATTTTTAAAAACACTTTTAATGTGGATGTATTAATCATACCTTTCATTTTAATTAATGATAAACTGGATTCCAGAAAACTGTATGTAATTTTATTAAAATTAATCATAATGAAGTTAAAATAATCACATTTAAGAATGTGCATTTCCTTCTAATAGGGATTAGATTTCAACTGCTGTTTATATGTCCATGTATAACTCATAGAACCGTACTCTGTATTAAAATCTGATTGGTATTAACTGTTTTTTCTGTTTCCTCACTGTGATAATATTACCTAAAAAAAAAGAGAGACTTGGGGTTTCAAAATGGCTGACTAAGGGCATGTTTTAATCTCTTCTTCCTTCAAAAATCCCACTGAGATTATAGAAGTCACAAAATATAGTAAATAAACAGTTAAAGACTTGGAGGTCCTAAAAAACCAAGAGAAGTCCCTAGTAAATCAATTATTCAGTTATTTCTGAAGGATACAGAGCCAATAAGATCAGATGCCTTGAGAGGATAAACCTAATCTGAAACTTCCACAACCCAATATAAGCAAAATTAAGACACTTCAAAATAATGTGATTTCAAACGTCCTTAAATACATCAGGTCAAGAAATATATGGGAAACTAGAGAAGACTGTCTTGTAGCCAAGTATGAAAGCTGTTAATTCTGTGCCAGTTACCTCTTAACATTTTCTGTATCTAGACGATTTGTCCCAGAATACCTCTCCAAAGAGATCAAGTATGGCAGGTTCCCAGAGTGTTGAAGCTGGAAGGAGAAGCTGAGAGGTGTGCTGAGGAAAACTTCTGGTCATCACCATAGAAAAGGCTATTTCTTCCTGTTCAACAGAAAAACCAGACCAGACTCAAGTTCATAATTACAATCACAGCTAGAAATCACATAAAGTAAAAGTGCATCTGCTGTTTGGAAAAGAAAAATATTTAGTGTTGTGCTGAGTGAATAAAAAGAAGCCACTTAAACAACTACTATTGATCAATGCTAACTACTGTTATAAATTTACACAGAAAAATCCATAATGACCAAATATCTGAGGGGAACATAGAAGAGGAACACTGGCTGGAGCTAATGAAAGAACTATCTATTAAGGAAAGAAATTAATGGAAAAATAAACACAAATAACTTAATAAATATGCTTAGTAATGTTTGAGAAGATAGCATTCCTGCAAAATATGAATATGAAACTTTTCTTTAAGGGAGCTTAGGAATTTAAAATAAATGCATATGCAACCTCAGTAACATATATCCTACTAAGGGATAGAGAGAATATAAGAGAAAAAGGTATTTAGATAAATAAATAGTACAACATATCACTGAATTAAAAACAACCCCCCAAAACCCTGTTAAGATTGATGATGCTTTCATCTGAAACATTCAGACAAAATTAATGAACAAACAAAATAATAATAAATTGCTACAAACTCCTAGAGAAAAGGAATATTTACACTTTAAAACAGTCCCATTTTCTTTATTATCTGATGATTTAATAAAACATGTATTGAGAGATGACCCCATTCTCCAAAACAATATAGCGACGTGTGCAAGTGTGGTCAAAAAAAGATATTGCAAAAACAACTCTGTAACTAATTATGCAATTATAAAAATACAAATATATTGAAGAAATATAAAAATTAAAAGTACATACATTTTTTTTCAGAAAAAGAAAATTAATCACATAGAAAAGGTCAGTAAAACTGATAATAAATTTATATATAAAAAAACTATATATGTATGTACATATATATGTAAATAGCAAAACACAGCTTATGCTAAATTGTGATAGACAATTTTATGTGTCAACTTGTTTGACTGGGCTGAGGGATGCCCAGATACCTTGTGAAACATTATTTCTGGGTATGTCTGTGAGGGTGTTTCTGGAAGAGATTAGCATCTGAATCAGTAGACTGAGTCAAGAAGATGGCCCTCACCAATGGAGGGGGGCATCACGCAATCCACTGAGGGCCTGAATAGAACAAGAAGGCAGAGGAAGGGTGAATTTACTCTCTGTTGGAGCCAGGAGGTCCCTCTTCTGCCCTTAGATATCAATGATTTCGGTTTTCAGGCCTTCAGACTCAGACTGGGACCTACACCACTGGCTCCCCTCCACTTAGCCTTTGGGTTTGAAGAGGAACTACGTCACCAGTGTTCTGGGCCTCCAGCAAGCCAACTGCAGATCGCGGAACTTCTCAGCCTCCATAATCACGTCACCTTCATAAAAAAATTCTCTCTGCATATCTTTATATCTGCTGCAGCTCTGTTTTTCTGGAGAAAACTGACTAAAACATAAATACTTTTTGACAACACTACTTTGGAATGTAATGCAATTTAAGTACTAAATATTTGTATTGCAAAATAATACAAGTTCAATGCAATCACAGAAATAAAACATTTTCTAGCTCCTTCAAGCAATGAGGTTTTTTTTTTATGTATAACTTATTACATCTTTCCTCATGAATTTAAAAAGATACTGAAACCCAGCAGGACCCTATGGGGCTCCTGGGCACAAAAGCCTTTCTGTATCCCCTTCTCTGAGTTCCAAAGGCCAGGTTCAAACAGTTGCTAATCAGGAGAAGGGGGCGGATGCAGAGACAAGGGAGGAGCAGCCTAGAAACAATAGTACAGCCTTGAGGGCAGGGTCCTGGTCCCCACCCCCACCCCCACCCCCCACAAAGGATATTCATAACAATATCTTTGAGCTCTTCTGCAGAACTAAAACCCTCACCAAATGGAAGATGTTAACTACTTGATGAAGCACTCTTCATTCCAGATAAGGTAACAGTTTGCCCATCACCACCTGATGCCAGATGATATTTGGATTGAAGGAATGCACAGCCTGATCCTTATCAGCAACCCTGCCCCCTTGACTATAAGACTCTTCACAACCCCCCCTCCCTTTTTGGACACACAGTTTTGCGGACATTATACCGCTGTGTCCCCCTTTGCCTGGCAAAGTAATAAAGCTATTCTTTTCTACTTCACCCAAAACTCTGTCTCTGAGATTCAATTCGGTGTCAGGGTACAGAGGCTGGATTCGGCTTCAATACCACGCACCCATACAAAAACATACATACACACAAACACATATGTAGATGTGTTTGCTGTTTACTTCTATAAAGAATGGAAGCAAACTATGCACAGTACTCTGAAACCCACATTTCCCACTTAAACATCAATCAAGATATCATGTGAGGACAGACATACAAGTCACATATAAAAACGGTAATATTTCTGTATTTATATGTACTATCATTTATTCAGCATTTTTACCATTTAAGAACGTTCATGTTGTTTGCTGTTTTTGTTTGTATATATAAAAACTTATAAACAAGAAGAGATATTTTAGATGGCAGGACCAACCCTTGGGTTTAGAGGTAGGGAGGGGAGAAAGATCAAGAAATTCCATGCAAAATGTATTGCTATGTTATAGGAGAAGTTATGCATAGTGATATTTTTGTTATTTGTTTGTTTTACCAGGGATATATACATAGATGTTTATGCTGCAGTTAAAGTTGTTTTACATTTAGATACGGTCATTTCAGTTACCTGTGATGTCGAAAGCTCAGCTTCTCTGTACACCAGTGCTGAATCGAACCTCGGAGACAGAGCTTTGGATGAGATAGAAGAGGATAGCTTTATAACTTTGCCAGGCAAAGGGGGACACAGGGGGCTTCTGCCTCAAAAAACTGTGTGTCCCCACCCAGGAGGATCTGATAAGGAGTTTTATAACAATGCTTCCCAAGGGTGGGGTTGCTGACAAGATTAGGGTGTGTGCAGGGTCTCAGTGGCGGGTCTCCTAACCTAGATGAGCTTCTCTGCTCCCTTTAATCTTGCCTCAAGTGGTTTTTTGGCTCCTCCTCCCTTGATTAGCAACTGTTTGAATCTGCCCTTTGGAACTCAGGGAAGGTCAAGGAGGCTGGAATCTCGCCGACAAGAAATAGGGGACAAAAAAGAGACCTCCGTGCCTGGGAGCCTCAAAAGGGCCCTGCTCGGTTTCACATGTACCATTTATAAAGAGAGGATAGACATTTTTAAGTATTAGAGAAAAATAAGAACCATAAATATAAAATACAAACTATTTCTAGAAAAGTTTTTAAATTGGAATACAAGAAAATGCAGAAACAAGGGAAAAAGCAAAAGAATTTCATTGAAAACCAGATATAAGATGAAGTATATTATGGATCATAATAATTGTGAATTGATATAAAGCTTGCATTAAAAGACAAATTTTCCTAGACGGACTACTTAAAATTCTATCACTATATTATTTATAGTAGACAAATCAAAACCAAAATTTAAGACATTTAAAAGTATCTCCATTTATAGACCTGGAAATTTTAAGCAAGATTAAAACAAGATTTTCAATGTAAATCTCAGTCAAAATAGAATTTACGGTAAAAATGCTTTAAAAATCAAGGGGTTTGCTTTATATCAGTAAAAATTATGATAAACAAGAACAGAGAAACATCACAAGTGTGTAAAACTTGCACAATATAACACACATGTGAATGAGGGAAATACTCTAAAAAGTGGAATAAGAAATAGAAAATTCTAGCAGTTAAGACATACTTAAGAATTTACAATTTGTTAGAGTCAGATGTGACGCTGTCTTTCTTAGAGAATGACATCTAAGAGGTAACTAATGTTCCAAATAATGCAATAGTGTTACCGAGTCCAAGCTCGCTCTGCTCGCCGCACGGCAGGCCAATAAATCGGGACAGGAAGTGGTGAGGCAAGGAAGAGCGATTTCATTCAGAAAGCCGGCAGACCGAGAAGATGTTCCCCAAAAACCATCTTATCGGGGTCTGGATGCCAGTTTCTTTTACAGAACAGAGAGGGAGAGAAGGTGAAGAAGTAAAGTACAAAAGGCCATTTATCTTGCAAAATAGGAGATGTGTTAATTTCTTCTTAACTGCAGCCATTCACAAGCGGGCAGGGTCAGATCGGCTCCCTGTGAGCTGAACAAAGGCAGTTTAGTTTAACATTCAGGCAGAGGGGGCAGTGTTCCTTGAGGCAGGCCATTATGTATGATATAATAAGAAAAGCAACGAAAAGCAAAGGTTAAATTCAAAGAAACAGATCTAACCTGGAGTCCAATTTAGCTCTTCACTGTTACAATAGTACTGTTACATACAGATAAAACAAGTTCTTAAAACAACACAAAAGTAAACAAAATTGGTAGACACAGCAGGAAGCTGGGAAGAAGAATTTAGTTAGAAGGACAGACATTTGAGGAAGGTTAATTGCAGGCTGGGAATGCCATGTGAAACAACCCTGCACTGAAGAAACTGGGGGAGTCTGCATGCCCTGGAGGACTCTTTCTTCATTAAATCCATTGGTCTCTCACAGTAAAGGTCTGAAAGATCAACTAGAAATGCTTATTAGTGATGCAGACTGGAGAGGGGAACACAGCCATGTGGGTGGGACAAGTATATGCATCCTGATGCTTCCCCTTTATTTCCACCACAAGACAAAAGTCTTTAGCTAAAAAAACTGTGACAATGTTGGCCTTAGGGCATTTTAAGGCCAGTTTTAAAGACCTTATATGACAGGTGAAACAACATATCACCTATAGGTAGAAACTGGTTAACTAAAGGTCTATTAATTAAAGATATAACAATGTATATTTTAAATTCACAGGAAATCATTACAAACTGTATGACATGTGTAAGTAATAAGTCAATAGAAAACAGTTTTGTTCAAATATAGCAAAGCAAGCAAAAAACTAAGAGGAGAAAACAAAGAAGGAATTATATCATAATAAAACTTGGTTTTACTTGATATTAAAAAGTATCTATCCATACCCCTCTATATATTAACCTATAATATATGTGTCTACGATATGAATAACATTCAATCGATTCAAACATCTATAATGTTTTACAGACATAGAATATGGGCACTAAGAAAAATCTCACTAAATTTGCTTAAATGGCAACCATATGGATTATGGGCTGATGAATATATAATATGATAAAAATAGTTCTCAGAAAGACATTGATGTTTCAAGAATTAACTAAAAACCAAGAAATAAATTAGCTAAGCCCTCAATCAAGAAGATAACATAAGAATAATTTTTCCAAGTCATAAAAAGTTTCTGTAACAATTCAGCAGATACTTGGCTTAAAACAAGCAAAATGTGTCCCATTTATTCTCTCACAGTTCTGTCAGTATTACTTAATCTGAGTCATAGTGGTGGCAGGGCCATGGCCCCCCCAGAGGCTCTATAGGAGAATTTTTTCCTTGACTTTTCCAGTTTCTGGTGGCTGCAGGCATCCTGTCAAATGTGGCCCCATCATTCCAGTGTCTTTAAGTATCTCTCTGCTCCATCTTCACGTTGCCTTCTCCCCCATCTGTGTAAAATCTGAGTCCCTTTTATAGGGATACATGTGATGGCATTTAGGATAATCCAACATAATTTTCTATCTTAAGATCTCAATTTAATCACATCTGCAAATACCCCTGTTTTTTGCAATATAAGGTAACATTCACAGGTTCCAGGGATTAGGTTGTGAATATTTTGGGGGAAGACATTTTTCAGCTTACTACGATGCAATTACAATATTAATAGATACACAGAGATATCATACTTTAATTTTAACTGGTATTGAAAATATTTAATATTTACTTTCAAAATATTTTTAATGACCATAGGAAAGGATTAGAAAAATGTTTCCTTCAACTGAGAATGTGTATTTATAGAAACCATCACCATCATTCTTCACTCAGGCACTGTGATAAGACAGATAATGCAAATAAATGAACTCTAAATCTCTGAACAAATAATAAATGTTGCTAAAAATCTACTGATTCTACTAGAGAGTCAAGGATGTCAAAATATCATCAGGATAGTATCGGTCATATTTTAAAGTCTACACGTTACCCTGAATCAGGCCTAAGGAACTAGAATTCACTGGTTATGGAGCAGAATTCCATGAGTAGTGGTCATAAATAAGTAAACAAATAAGTTTTTCAAATATCAAACTAAGCTTTCATACTGTTCATTAATCTCACTGAACTAGCACCTGATCCTCAGAGAAATGGTCTCAATCTCATTAAGTTGAGGCAGCTGCCATTCCAAAGAAAACAAACAGAGAGGAAGAATATATTCTATCTATAGGAGTATTTTAAAAGAATGCCCATCAGAAGCTCTGTGGTTTGAACAAGTACAAAAATACATCTATTACAGTTAACTGGAATAGGGCAGAGTGAATCAGTTTCCCAGTTCTGAAATGTTAAAGGGCAGACATTTCATTTTATTTCTTCCTGGCTTCTCTACATTAAAAAAAAGATTCCATTCTTGACAGACGGCAGCAGTAGAAGGCCTTGTTACAATGCACGGTCATTCTGGTGAATGACTTTGATTACCCCGGGTCCTGGTGCTGTGAAAATCCGGTAAACATATAAGAATAGTTTCTTTTTAGTAAAAAAAGGAAAATGCCAGGAAATTCTCTCTTAAAAGAAGAAATATCCCTTCCTATGGAAGTGAGAGAAAAAGCTGAAGCATCCTTATTTTACACAAGGTAAATGCTTTAATGAGAAATGGATAATTTTGTTTTTGAAATTTGAAAGATATACTTTCTCTCTCTTGTTTTTTTTCTTAACTTAAATCAACCTGAAATTTTATATGAGTATATAATTTATCTTTAATTCTTTGAATTGAGTCTGTTTTAGAAACAACAACAAAAGTTCTTTACAAAAGACTTTTTAATATAATTAAGATTTATAGGACTGAGCTCCATGAGTTTAGGACTCATGTCTTTTGGAAACTTACAGAAATTCCATAGCTTGGAGAAGGACCTGCCCCTAAATCAGTGCTCCATAAATATTGTTGAATGAATTAATGATAATTTATATTTAGTTTGGACTAAATGACCCTTGAGTAAATGAAAATTAATAAAATAGGTAGTTTTATTGCTAGCTCAAGTCTGTTTCACAGTGAGCCCAGTGAATATTAGATAATATATATTCTGCAACTATTGTGATGCATTTCTAAGTGGTATCCTATTTCTCAATAAAGGATGTCCTTGTGGTTAAGTGGCTTTCATTGCTTGAAACAACAAAATCCAGTATGTGAAAATGATTGGTGTTGAATTAGTTCACGGTACACCATTATTAGAAACATTTGGGCTTCCCTGGTGGCGCAGTGGTTAAGAATCTTCCTGCCAATGCAGGGGACACGGGTTCATGCCCTGGTCCGGGAAGATCCCACATGCCGTGGAGGAACTAAGCCCATGGCCACAACTACTGAGCCTGCGCTCTAGAGACCGCGAGCCACAACTACTGAAGCTTGCGTGCCTAGAGCCTGTGCTCCGCAACAAGAGAAGCCACCACAATGAGAAGCCCTCGCACCACAAGGAAGAGTAGTCCCCGCTCCTCACAACTGGAGAAAGCCTGCGCACAGTAACGAAGACCCAATGCAGCCAAAAATAAATAAATTAAATAAATAAAATTTAAAAAAAAAAAGAAAGAAACATTCAAAAATATGCTGAAGTTCATAGGCTAAAAACCTAACCTGGAAAATAAAAAGTTAGATTGTTTCAGGAAATATATCAGGACTAACATTTATTTGGTGAAGGGAAATTCTTCTTTCAAAACTGCAGTACTGGCAGTACTTTGAGCTATCGGCTATTCACTTAAAAGTGAATGCATGTTATATTTTGTTTATTAACAAAATGCACATAAAATATTTCCCCCCACACCTAATCACTTATTAATAAGATTTTATTATGATCGATTCTAAAATATTAATTTTATTGATTGTGGTTTTTGAATATGTCTGTTACCCAGTGGAATAATTTTCAAGTCACTGCTAATGTGAAAATGGGCCCAGTCTCACAGTTATCCAAAAATAAGCCCCCAAATCCTTAAAGTATAACACCAGTGACCTTAATTCTTGCATTCAGACTGAAGTATACAAAAGTCTGAAAAATGAGACCCATATTAGAGAGACACATCACACCATTTTAATTTTTTCCAAATAAAAATCTAAAACTTTTTCAAATACACACACATATACAGATGGGGGTGGGGATAAGGTGGTACCAGAGAACCTCTTTAAAGGGATAGATCATGAGATTGAAATCATTTCATTGAAATTTTTCTATAAATAAAGAAGACTCACATTGAACTCGCTGCTTCTTTTACATTTTTACTATATATAATATTCCCATCTTTTTCCATAAAATGAGGCATATGATTATATGTATGTTGAAAATGGTATAAGTAAATATATAAGATTTTTTGATAGTTGCTGATTTTAAGAATTTCTTTTTCTCTTTCATTTCATGTATACCTATTTCTTACATCTTATAGTTGCAGTTATTTTGACTTTCTCTTGAGATTAACTTAGAAATAAATAACTATATTTCAAATTTTAAAAAATCCTATAAGATTTTTTAAGATAAAATCATTAAAAAACATTTGTGTATGAGAATCTCCTCCACTGAATATCAGAATGTATGAAAACCCCACTCTGGTACAATTATTTGGAAAAACAGAAAGTAACTTCTTAAAAATAAAATAAAGAAAAAAGGCATAAAAGGCAAAAATTTTCAGCCCCAAAGTAACATATTTGTTAGCAAAATTATTGCACAAAACAAAAAAGTATAAGGAGAAATAATCACATGTAATAGCACTAGAAATAGTCAGTGTTAAGCTTTTGTTTGCCGTCAAATAGATGCATTAGTAAAGTTCTTAAATTGTGTGATAAATAGTAGGAACTATAGGAATGTTTGTCTTTGCTATTGTTTTTGTTATTATGTATTTTATCTCAATTATAAGGTTTTTTAGATTTATCTTGTGTTTAAGGCCCAAAGATTTAGAATATATCATATAGTTATATAATTAGAGAGGTCTTACTAATTTGTATGACATTTTTATTATTCACTATTATCCATTTTCAGAAGGTTTGTAAATTATTCAAATAGAAAACTAATTGGACAGTATACTTCTTGAAATATATTCTTGTTAACAAACTAAGTTACAGCAACTTAGTCGTATTAATGCAATACCCAATGTTTGTAATATTATGGATGAGCACTAGGTGAGAAAAATACATTTTAAAATATTGTAAAACCACTAGTAAATACAGAGGAAAAGTACTACCTTTTCTTAAAGTTAAAATTAGAAATCAGAGGAAAGGCAAATGTTTATATAGATACCCACAAATAAAAATATTTGGAAAATAATTGATTCTTAATTCTAACTATACATTACATAAGGTATTACATATACATATAAAGTATTAAGTTACATTGAATATTCTAAAGTCATTAGTTTTATAACTTAAAAATTACCTATGAAATAACAAAGAAAAAGCTCAAGTGATACATGTGATGGAGAATGATTCAATTCAAAGCTCATAGATAAGTTATTTAAGATCTGGATGAGGATGAAAAAAAGTCAAAGCAGAATGCAATCTTTGCTACAACCGAGGTGATAATTATTATGGGACTTAAGATGGAGAGATGATCATTTATATCAGGGGATTTAGTTGGGCTTTAGGATGAAGGAGGGAATGTCTGAAATGAAATTTGAGAGGACAATATCATCAGGGAGAAATTTCGGTAAAGTAGGTTAAACAGCTATAGAATGTAGATCAATCAAGGGGGAAACACATACATACGGAAAGCATGTTGCAGAAGTGAAAATAATTGTGTTGAGAACTTTTTTGTTTTTATTGTGGTTTCTAGTTGTTATAAAATGCCCCTAGGAAATTAAATGTGAAATGAAAATTTTTATCACTGGATAGGAAAATAGACTAAATGTAATCACTAACACACAGTACTTTAATGTAGATAAGGCTGCATTCGAAGTGTTTCTCGTGTATTTATTTATTCTTGACAACAGATATGAATATATTATCTCCATTTTACAGATGAGGAACAAAGACCCAGAGACATTAAATAGCTTGCTCAAGTAAACACAGCCAATAAAAGGCAGATGTATTTATTTTACCCAAATAGTCTGACCTCAAATCTGTGCTCTTAACAATTACACTAAATACTGTTTCTCAAATTTTTAAGAGCAATGTCCTTGAACAAATATAACAACATTTCAAATTCTCATTGTTCTTCCACTTATGAATTCAAGCTATGCCATTTGGTATAAAAATTTATTTTTCCAAGAGTATCATACTTACTAGAAATCTTATAAATATTCTTAAATATTTATTCTCAGTACCCTCTCTGTTGTGTTCTTAAACCTGAATACATAACATGAGTGGAAAAATGACAAACTCCTTTCTTTGAAGAGTAGGGAACATGCAGATAAATAAGATTATATTTAGAAATTCATCATTCCTTCTCCTATTAAATGGAAAATAATTATTGATAAAGAGCAGAGTGGTTGTTGCAAGAATTCAGTGAAATAAAATAAAACAAAATATATGAATAAGAATAAACAATCTGAACTATATATACTATACATGCCAGGTACTAAAGAATATATGGATTTGATTCAAATCATGCTTTATTCTTTCTATTTTTATCTTGGACTATTTTTGTTCATTTACATTGAAAATAAATAATTTTCCAATTATTTATTGAAAAAGTACATGACTGTACTTGGCAGACAAATTCAGAAAACTTGACAAAATCTGTAAACATTGATTTAAATAAAAATATCACCCAAGAGTTCTTTGAAGAGAGTCACAACAAATGTTTGGGTTCTGAGTCAGCCTTTGGTATTTGTTTTCTTTGACCACCCTGAGATCACTGATTTTAACTATCTTCTGAGGTCTGGAGAGTGAATATTTCTCAGCTGCCCAATTTGTTCTGAAAATGTTAGCTCTCAGGAGAAAGCTTCATCTTTCAGACCTCTTTTTCACATTACCCTCTAGCTGCCAATGCCACGGTATATACACTCCTAAGAGATGACCCAAAGTTTCTAAGATGTCTTCTAAGTAGCTAGAAGGGAATATCAGAGATAGCCTCTCTCTCTCAATCACACACACACACACACACACACACACAATTTGGAAATGTAACATAAAATATCGTCTTTTAGAGCAATCTAATAAGGAAAGATACATTCATATCAAATTAAACAAACTAAAAGATTAGGCCAGCAGAAGAAGTCATCACTTTCGTAGGGAAAAAATAAGCATGTATAGATGAAAAGGGATAAGTAAGAGGAATATTGCAATTGTAGTTCTCATTATAATGTGGGAGCTGTAGGCAAGAAATATTTCATAGAAACAATGAGCTTCCTGGATTACATACTATGAGTTAACTTTGTCATAGCACAATAGTTTAAAAATCCTAATTCAAACTCATAATCTTTTGATAGTGTTGAAAATTCATTTGGTGGGAGTATGGATAAATTGACTTTCAATTAATGAAATTACTATGACAATTCCTTTATAAATACTTAAGAGATTTAAGTGTATCCTAGCATTTTTGCTTATTTGGTACTGCTTATAATTTTGCATTTATCCATTATTAATACATGGAACGCATGAGTCAGAAAACACCCATACTCATTAAAGTTAGAGGTAACGTACATAGGCAGGGTTCCAAATTTTATTCTACCGGTAAGTTTGAAACTTTGCTTTTGCCATTTTTCTTTTCTTTTGTAATTGTAATTGGACTTACCTCAGTAGGAAAATGTTTTAAACTTGACTGCAGTTTCCATATTCTCTTAATTTTTCTTTGCATTTTATTTGATACATTTTTCTCAAAAAACATAGTAATGGTTTAAATGTAAATAATTACATATACCATTCATTCTTGTTAAACATGTTTGGGAATTAAAAATGACTGTGCCCATTGGCTCCTGTTTTCTGTTAGTGGCTGGTGTAGGAATCAGGCTCTGCATGACTATGCAGATTGAGACTGGGAAATGTGAAAGGCCAACAGAAGAAATAGGAGTTAGCAAAGAACATTAATTGTCTTTAATGACGTGCTCTGTTTAGGTTAGAGTGGGCCTAAGTTACAGTTTGTCATTTTTATAAGAGTAAAGCAGTTCACTGATATCACATTAGATTATTTTATTTATATTACAGGGCTCCTTACGAGTTGGTAACCCCTGAATATTGTCTGGCTCATCTATTTCCGTATCACACTCTAACATGGCCAAGAGTTCAAACTGAGTTGCCCCTACCTACCTTTCCATCCAGAAAAGACTTAACACCACATATCTCATTGATTCCAGGTCTTTTACCCCAAAGTCTATAAGGCTATTTCTTAAAAATTCCCTGACTCACTGGTTAAAATATCTATGAATTGAGTCAACTATGCTAGAGACAGGACTGTGGGTTGGAACAAGGCTTTAATTCTGAAATTGGGGACTTCCCTGGTTGTCTAGTGGTTGAGACTCCACACTTCTACTACAGGGGGCACGCGTTTGATTCCTGGTTGGGGAAGATCCCATATGCTACGCGGTGTGGCAAAAAAAAAAAAAAATTCTGAAGTTTAAGAGGCTGGGAGCAGAAAGGTATAAGCACCCTTTACATCGTTGCACAATTCCTTTACCTTCCAGAAGTAACTGGCTACTTGATCAAGAGCCTTGAACCTGGTGCGACATAAAGGAGGTTTAGTAGCTCAAACAGGTGGCTTTGGAGCCTCTATCCTTGTCAGAGAACTTGAGGGAAACATGTCTGGAGTTTTAGCATAGATATACAGGTATCCAGTTGCTGACTATGTGTAATGCAGGTATTCTCTTGAAAGAGAGATCATTTTGGTGATCCTCTGCTAAAGCATTAACAAGAAAGAGTCTCTGATATACATCTATTCTTTAATTTAGCATAAAAGAACCTCTTTTATTGCCCCTTTTCATTAGTACTGGTACATAAACTTCAATGTAATATAAGGTTGCCTTTAAGTAGGCATGAACTTTTCACTGTTTCATATATTTTTCATTATAACACTGTCTTCTTCACATTCATTCTAACAGTAGTACAGGCCTCTTGAAGTTAGGTCTGCATGTTGCCGAACATTGTGTAGAAACCTAGTTTATATACAGACGAGAGCAGCAAGATTCTCACACACATGTTTCTTTTCTGGATGTGAAAAATAATTAATTGTCCATTAAACACTCTCAGTGTCCATTACTCCTGGTATGTGATTGTACTGAACAACTCTGTATTTTTCTGCTTATTGTTTTATCAATTCTCACGGGTGGGTAGGGTTGAAATACAATTTATGTGCAGCTATACTTTATGACTTTTTCACCATTATGAGATTAAAAGGTCAATATCATTCTAAAGGTCATAACTGACAGGTTATTTGCAATATTTTTATAGATTTACAAGAAGAAAAATTAATTTGTTGCATCTGTTCACACTAGAAAAACTGTTTTTGGAAAACATAATTGTAAAAGTCTTTCCTGTAGTAAAGACTCATAGTTCTGCTGTTTTAGGTATGGCCTATAGTCTCAATAATATTGTGGGGCTTGGAATGCAAGTGTAACTAAAGGCACAAATTCTGTGCCTCAGATAATCATAGAATTATAAAATGCTTAAATAGTTTCTACTTTGCCCTCAATTTTATCTTACCTACCTGTCTGATAAGCATCATGTCTTAGCCTTGGTTTCCTAGAAATCAGAACATGAGGAAAATCTTACATATTCAATTATTGTTGGAGGAGTGGTAATCAACTGAAAGCAAAAGTGTAGAAAAAGAGGCATAGGAAATAAAATGTCATGTTTTATCAAACTGAACATAGTTTCAAAAAAACAAGTACGATTGCTCAGTTATGGAACATCTCCATGAGATTACACAGCACCACATAGAGCAGTTCCTTGAAGGAAGAAAGGAAAGACATTTCTGTTAGTTGCTTTCCACCTCCTGTCTCTTGTAATCAAAAATCTTTGTGAGGCATTAATTCACCTAAACTGGGCCACTAGGAAGGCAGGAATTTTCAGTTGGACATGAGTCCAGCTCAGGTGGACTGGATGCTGGAGCTGCTGTAGCTCATGCCTTGGAGGGCACACAGGTGGTCATGTCTAATATCCATCCCTGGTCCTTTGGCACCCTGGGACAACTTACGGTGTTCAGAGATGAGAGGCAGTCACTGGAGCCAGGATTTTAAAATCATTGCCTTCACTCTGGAAGTGAGGGAAATGAATGAGACCCAAGTAACTATGAGTGGTGTATTGACTCGGTCTGTAACAGTTTACCCTTCATGCCAATTAAATAGCATACACTCTTATGATATACAGATCTGTTATTAGTAAAAGAAGCCCTGAATTCTATCTCAAGAAAGAAGGAGCAACTACAATCCCTCAGAGTAGAGGTCAATGTCAATATCCTTCAATATATTCCTTGATGTTACAGGTGATCCTAGAATCAAAGTTGATATTTATCTTATACTTCCTTTACCATTCATTCTAGATTTCAGTCACCTTTGGACAACATTTTTATTCTCACTCATTTGTCTGATGGAGTGATGAGAATTTCATCTCTTGAGGCATAAGACTGTTGATAAGAATTTTCCTACTTCTTCCACTCAGTTTTCAAACCTTTAACTTTCACCAGACCCTGTTAAGTCTCTTGCTCTGTAGTTCACTAGGACCTAGACCATTTTGATGTTCCAGAAAACAACATGCTGATTCACTATATTAGTGATATACTCATTAGACCAGGGAAGCAGTAAGTAGCATGTAGTCTTATCTACTAAGACACAGGCAAACCAGAGGGTGAGAGATAAAATTTCAAAGATTCATCCATCTGCAGTTATTTGTGACGTTTTTGTGAGTCTAGTGCTCTGTGACATTAGAGGAAATTCTCCTAATTTATGATACTTGTTATACTTTGAACTTCCAGCCTATAAAAAATGAGGTGTGGTTTTTAGTGGACCACTTGAATTTTAGAGGGCTTGTGATTACTGTTCTGGTGTTTTTATGTGGTATTTTAGAAGATAATTTGATTTGAGTGAAGCATAGAGAGGGTGCTACATGATATTGCAGCCTACCACTTAGGTATACAATCCAGCAGATCTGATGGTAATAAATATATCTGAGGTAGGTAAGGATGCTAGGTAGAGTTTTAAGGGATTCTCTACAACCAGAAGTTGTATAGATAGAGGTGGAAAAGACAAAGGCCTGGTTGAAAGTTTGGCATGGTCTAGCACCACTATGGAAAATTAACTAATATCTCATTGCAGTGCCCCCTCTCTCCCTGGGATGACCAGGGTTTTGGTGATGGGAAATACTCCTAGTAGGCAAAGATACAAGCAATACACTTAGATATCCAATATGTATGTCTGATGTGTGGAAATACTCTAAATTCTGTGCTGTGGTAGAGAACTGTGCCATGAGGTCAATGGCCTGAAAAGAATAATGCAAGAAGCTTAGGGCTAAGGAGTTCTAGGGAAAATACATATGGATTATTTAGAACACTTTAGTAAGGGCTGGGTTGGAGACTACAGAAAGAGTAAATCATGATTATTCTCCCTACCATGGGAAAGAGGAAGCCTTGGAGATGGATGGCTATTCTTACTGATTCAAGCAGCCAGCATTATAGTAGAGAAAGACAGAATCTTCCATTCTAAGCAATTCTGAATATTAAATTTGCTCTGGATATAGATTTGGGCTCTCCTGTTCTCAATTCACACTTTTTCCCAAGAACTAAGTAAACTATACCACCTATACACTGAAGACCCCCAAATTCAGTATTTGGGATCATTGGAAAGGCGGCCGTATTTTCATAGAAGATAGTGATGGAGCAGACAAGGATGTAGGAGGACTGTGAAAAAAATGTACAAACTTGGAGGCCAGTCAAGAAATGTGAGTATTTTAAAAAGGAAAAAGAGTTCAACTGTATTGAATGTTGTTGCTAGATCAAATAAAATTAGATATCAGATCTTAGCAAAGTGAAGTCATTTGGGTGTTAGGTGCAAAGCACACATAGAGGTTGGTTAAAAAGTGAGTAGGTATGTAGGTGAAGGCATCCTGAATCCACTAAGAATCTTTACAAACAATTTTCCATTTTCTAGCAATTTTTTTTTACATTGCCATCAAGCATAATTTTGCCATATCTTAAATGATGACTGCTAATCTACTTCTTTTTTGTTTTACTAAAACCATTTACCCTTTTATCTCCTTCACTCCTTACTTCACTGACTTTTGATCTAAAAAAATAAAAGTGAATATATCATGAGGCTTGACCCATTGCCATTTTCTTACTCTATTAATCTCTCTACTTTCTTATCCTGTCACTATAGATCCACTGACTAACCAAAAAAAAAAAAAAAAAAAAGCAAGTAACTAATTAAGATAGTGTGTCTATCATTTTACCTCTTATTATTTCTTTGTATCTTCATAGTAATCCTATAGGAATATCATTTTTTTTACTCTCATTTTACAGATGAATAAGCTGACACTCAAAGTCACAAAATACGGAAGTGGTAGAAGTGGGTTTCAAACCCATTCATTCTGATTCGATACTTGTTTTTTGATCACAGCTCTCTATTAAACCCTCACCAATCATTTGAACTACGCTTCTGTTCAAATTGCTCATACCCTAAAGCTTCCCATGAATTAGCTATTGAAAGATGTCATTAATATAGAGTAACCTCTATGTCACTTCTATCCTCTTTCTCAGCTCTTGACCTTGCCTTGTACTTCACTAGAATTATTAGGGTCAGAAGACATAAGATAGGTATTTTCTTTGTCAACCACATAGTATTTTTTATTCAGAAACTCAACTACATGCTTCCTTTTCCTCAGTTCCAAAGGCTGGGTGCTCATTTCTTTTGCAAGGTTATATCAACTGTCTCTGCATTGGATTCTATCTTCTTCCATCTGTTTCAGTACGGAAATATTGCCCTATATTTAGGACTTTCTCTCTTCTACATTTTTAGTTCTCTT
Organism: Orcinus orca; assembly: GCF_937001465.1. NCBI lineage: Eukaryota > Metazoa > Chordata > Mammalia > Artiodactyla > Delphinidae > Orcinus > Orcinus orca. The sequence continues at coordinate 29,072,035 of NC_064569.1, read as the reverse complement.
ATCAGTTGCTCTTTTCTCTGTATGTATAAAAATACTTAAGTATTTCCCATAGTGGTTAAAAAATAAATCAACAACAACAACAAAAATATTCTCAAACCTGTGTACTCCTGTAACTATTTATTGAAATAAAGAAATATCTAAAGCTGCCTAGTAAATGTAGTCATAATCAATGCCAAGCTATATCCAAAGTGAAATTATTAGACCTTTTGAATAAAGAAAGAGTCTTAGCATACTCAAGACAAAATAATAATAATTTATTGAACTACTATGTGTGTGTACCCAGTTTATTCCTTATCATTCCATTGTGTGACTGTAGCAAAATCTGTGTATTCATTCTATTACTGATGGACATTAGGGTTGTTTCCATTTTTTGGCTACATTATATGTAGTGTTGATACCAATAGTTTTGTTCAAAGTTTTAGGTAAATATGTATAGCAATTTCTATAAATAGGTTACTTAACTAACAGTGGAATTTTTGGGTAATATGGAATAATATTGTTCAGTTTTAGTACAATACTGACAGTTTTCCAAAATAGTTGGGTCAATGAACACTAGATGTTCAGTTGTTCCAAAAAATTGCCAACACTTGATACTGTTTTTCTTTTCATTTTACCTATTCTGTTGAGTGTGAAAGATTTCTTAAATTCAGAAACCACTAAGCATAGAGGAAAAAAAATACAAGTTTACCTACATAAAATAAAGATGTTCTACTTATCAAGAGACACCTTTAAGAGTCTAAAAAGGCAAGCTTCAGCATGGGAAACTATATTTGCAATTCATATATTTGTAAGATACACATAAATATTTACTAAGAAATTGAATAAATTTGAATTTATTCAAATAAATTTCTATGAATAAATCATAGAAAAAATGAACAAAACACTTGAACAGGGCTTTTACAAACAAAGATATCCAAATAACCAATACATATATGAAAAGGTGCTTAACTTCCCTAGATGTTGGGGAAAAGGCAAAATAACACTTTATACCAATCAGAATGGCTAATCTGGAAAATATTTTCTTTTGTTTCTATTAAGTTTCTGGAGTGATACCAATTAGTCATATCTTTAACTTTTTGAGTTTGTATTTCCTTGACTCTATGAGTAACGTAAATTTAAAACCCAAATCCTACAAAAGAGCAGAATTACCGTATATGAGTTTTCACGAGAGCTTGCTTTGCATTCTCCATCTAGCATTCAGGCCATTTTGGAAGATTTCTGTCATGTAAACACGTGTACTTTTTATTTCCTGCTGATTTTTCCATAAAGGTATAACACTTTCAAAGTCCCAGTTTCATCCAAAGTATCGATTCCAGCTGACCATCTTGTGTCAGTACAAAATATTGTCTCCTATTCCCTCTAAGGCTATTCAACCTTGGGATCTGGGATAAATCTACCATCATAGGCTTCAGGGAAGCCTTGGTTTCAGGGGCAGTTTACTTGTCTGACTTTCCACTTATTTTCACTGTCAGCCTCCTACCTCCTGGTTTGGAACTAAAAATGTTAGCAGTTGGATTTGAGTCTGAGCTGAACGTGTCTGCATATCATCCAGACTGAAAACATGGCTGAAGATCAAATTGCTGCATGAGAATATGTAGAATGAGGAGAGACTATAAGCTAGAAAAAAAAATCTACTGGAATGTTCACATTTAAGAGGCAAATGGAGAAAAATTAACAAAGGTGAAAAAGAAAGAGTAGAAGAAATTTAAAGTAGGAAGTTTTCTCAAGATGTTTGTTAATGAAGAAAAGGAGAGAAATAGTATGATAATTCATGTGAGGTTTGCTAATAAGCAGGATTTTGGTTAATTTGATGAGACAAACATGAACAACTGCTGATGAGGAGGATTCTTTTTGAAGGAGAAAGATGGAGGAATTTCTGAAATATGGAGGAATAAATATTCCAAGATTGAGTCATTGTAAAATGTCTCTCTTTAAGGAATGATGTTGGATCTATATGATTGATATCTGACTGATATTTTACAACATTTCCATGTGTGGAACAGTATGGATCATTGACCAAATAAGTTGTTCCAACTTTAAACAGAAATTTTTCTTAGTCCTACCAGTTCATAGAGATCATATTACTCATCTCTACTCCACTGAAGAAAGCCATTGCCAATATTTGCCTATCTAAAGGATTATGTGACCATATGCCTCTCTTATAACCCTAAGCTTGCTCTCTTCCAAAAAATGGCAAGATTATTTCTCCAATTAATTAATTGATAAATTTGTCAGCTTCTCTCTTTTTCTTCTCCTTTTGTTCTCTTCAATTCCCAAAACTGTGCCATCTGCTATGCACAAAAAATTTTGCTAATATTAGTTATCTACTACTGGTGGCTACTTATGCATAGCTACTCTCCAAAAATTTCATGCCTAAGCCATGCCAATGATACATTTATATATTTTTTTAATTTGCTTTGCAAGTGTATTCAATATGTCCTTATTGTTAAATAAAGTGGACATTTTTCAACCCTCATTTTCTTTGGACTCTGAAAATTTTTCATATCTATTGCATAACATTTTCATAGTTATACATGTACTTCCAATGCTGCCCATATTACTCAGTTTTGTGTTCTGGATTCTCCTCCCCTAACTGTATTCCAATGCTGAGGTTGCTCGTTTAATCTCGAGACATCTCTTCTTCTTAAGAAAGTCATACATCCCCAGATGTTTAAATGGTGATGACAGTGATGGCAATAATAGCTAACATTCGTGAATATGTATAAAACTCTAGACGTATGACAAGTGTCTTGCATATAATATCTCATTGAATTTCCACAATAATCCTCTAAGATCAATGTCAAGAGGTGCCACTGCAATCCCACTTTTGCAGGTGAAGAAACTGAGGTATAATCCTTTGATTAGGAAAATTGTTTGTAAATGGTCAAGGTTTTAAACCCAATTTATCCAGTACCTCTGCTTGTCTATAAGCCCATTGTACTCACATACTTTCTTTATAGCCCAGAAATCTTATTTTTTCTACTTGGTAATATCTTGCAGACAATTGGACAGCTCCACTCAAATTTTACTTGTCCCAAATTTAACTTGTGATATTATTCCATCAAAATCTCTCCTATTCCTGAATCTCTTTCTTAGTAAATGGATTGACATTCCATTAATACAGTTATCACGCAAGACACCTTTGCCCACCTGTCACAAAGCACCAAAAATTCTTTATTCTCCCTCCTACATTATTTATTTTCTCCATTTCTACTGTCACCTCTTTCCAGCTGCCACTATCTTTCTGTTAACTGCTGAAATGACCCTTAACTTGTTGATCTGAATTCCTTTTTTTTTTTCTTGCTTTCCAATCCAGTATTCAGACTGCAAAGGAAACAGTTTACAGAAACACGAACTCATCCTACTCTTATCACATGTAAGGTATTTCCACAGTTTCTCTTTTCTACTTAATAAAACTGCAAACTAAGAATAATTTCAGGTTTTTTTTTTTTCTTGATATGATCCCTTCCTACTCTTTTAAGCTCATTCCATAGCAGCCTCTTCCTCTCTTTATATTCATGTTGAAATTTCTTTTTCAGGAGGCCTGGGCTCTAGAAAGTTTTTCATCTGTTAGGAAAGTCTTTGCTTGCTTCCAAATGCACCTTACCCTGTGTTGTGTTATACCTCCATGTGGTATATTTTCTTGGCATATTTTGACTTTGCTTAGAAGAGAGTAGGAAATTTGCCACGTGTTCAAGACACAACTTGTTTCAGCCCAATCCTAGAAAATGTGCAATTTCCATGCGTATGTAAAGTAGGGAGGAAATACATGGCTAGCCTAAGGTAAATTGGACAAAACAATTTCAAAGTAAACTGGCAGAAAGAGGGCCGAACACTGATCTCCCCAGTGCTTTGTAGGGGGAGTGTATTTTTCTCTTGACCATATGTTTTCATAGATATTAATGATGTGCTTTCCCTTGTTCTTCTCTTCATCCTTCACCTCCTCTGTCTTCTCTTTCTTCTCCATTTCTTCTTATTTTCCATTTGAGCTAATTTCTTTAAAAAATTCATGACATTTCTCTTCAATATATGTAGAGGAAATCTGAAATTCATTGAGAAAGAATTTAGGAACATTGAAATAGCTCCCACCACACACATTGGAGGTCTAAATACAAAGAACTTATCTGATATCAATGGATTTTTAATGTTTTGTATGAAAATTAAAAACTTGATTCTCTCCATGCCCTTTTCCCTTTATCTGTCTTCAATTTCTACAGAAGAGTGAATCTATGAAGAGTTCTCTTTAGTCTCTGATATTAGTTTCATTTCACTCACGTTTATGTTTGGCTATGCTCATCACTTTACAAATTATTGTTATTAATTAAATTTTATTTCATGTAAAATAATATACAATGATATTTTTATTTCTTTTACTTTAACTTTCCCACCTCATCTTGCCGTATGCTGTAAGATACTCTCTCATTCTACCCATTATGCCAACAATATATTCTTCCAAAGTCTTAATGGAAAAATGTATCATAAAACACTTTATTACCATTATGCAAAAAACATTGTAGGACCTTAAGCAACAAGCCACTATACATAGTCTTCATACTGAATTAAGCTGCATTTTGACAGGAAAAAAGAAAAGAAAAAGAACTTCCTTAAGATAGTGAGAGATGTCATTCCCTTCAGACCTGCTCTACAGTTTTCAGTGGGGAAGGATTTTATTCTCCAGCATGGACTTTGACATTCTTTCTACACCAGGTTTTCAGTACTAGATAGTACTAGATGTTTGGGGAAGTAAGTTTACTGATGGGAAATACATTTATATGCAAACCTATGCCTCCCCCCAGCCCCGCCTCATTACATTAAAGAAAATCTCACTAAAAGGGGCTTTTTGGCAAAGAGTAAGGAAAATTCTGGTTTTTGATCATCAAACTTGATATATTGATCAATATTTGAAAAGACAGCTTAAATGATTCAAAATTTGCATATGTTTACACAGGATACGTACCTCACCTTTGGCACGCAAAGTGACAGTTAAGGAGATTAGCAAAGAATAAGTGCTTGGAATGCAGTTAAATGCAGCATAAATGGATCCTTTTCTATAACACTTTTAATGGTTACTTAACCTACATATGACTCCATTTCCCCTACAGAAAAATAGGGATAATATTTATCATTCATAAAACTTTTTACTATGTTACCCCATTAATCTCCTATTGTTTTGCATAACCCTGAGAGAGAAAAGCTCTAGACAAAATACAGAGGCTGTGATGCTGGCACTCAATTTTAGAGACAGAAACTGATATACCCAAAGGCTTGAGCTATTGCAATTTAAAGCTGTTACAGGAGTTGCAATCTCTCACAACAAGCTGAAACTAAATAACCTGGACTTTTGCCTCACTAAGTTACTTAAAAATATAATACATTAGTATATAAGGACACACCAAAGCAGTCAATATTTTATGAAATTGCTGGACTGTAATATGGATTTTGAACAGTATTAGTGTTAAATGCATTAACTTCAATGAGGAACTTAGAAATGGTCTCTTAATAACCTTATTGGGATATGACTACTTTTAAATGGCTTTTACTTTGTCCTTGGAATTCATATGATGCATGTGACAGTGGCTTGTTTAGTGTTAACAGAGAATTAGATGAAGGAAATTAATTAAAGCTTCCTAGCAACGTTTTCCCCTTGAGCTATTCAGTATGCTAAAGTGGTGTGACAGGGTACCATCTTTTCTCTAAATCTACTCATTAAATAACTCAATTGGGTTTAAACACACATCCTTTTTTAAAAAAATTAGACCATAATTTTTCTCCTCGTCTTTCTAACCTGACCCCTTCGAGCCGCTGCCACCTCTGCGATTTGTAATTACCTTTTAGCTTCTAATAATAGGACGGTCACAAAGTGTGTCCATGTGTTTCAGAGTCCACCAATTCACTTCTTGAGACCTGTCTTCAATTGAGATGACAAATTTAAATAGGTTAGGGACATTTGTTTAACTAATCCCCTGGACAAATAAGTATCTAGAATGATTTCCTATATTAGATGAAATACAAGTCTATAAATCTTTTTAAACACTGCTCATGCCGCACTTGAATACTTGTAATAATAATCATTTTTCAATTTTATGTTTTAGAAATAAATAGATCTATTTTGGCTTTAAATTCTCACAAATTGTGATTTTTCTCTGTTTTTAAGACATTGTTATAAATGTATTAATTCTTAGCTATTAAAAACAATTACTTATAATACAAAATAAAAATAATATTTACCAGTATTTATTGTTTGTGGATTTTTTGATGATAGCTATTTTGACTGGTGTGAGGTAATATCTCATTGTACCAATAGTTTTGATCTGCATTTCTCTACTAATTAGCAATGTTGAATATCTTTTCATGTGCCTCTTGGCCATCTGTATATCTTCTTTGGAGAAATATCTATTTAGGTCTTCTGCGCATTTTTTGTTTGGGTTGTTTGTTTTGATGATATTAAACCACATCAGCTGTTTGTAAATTTTGCAGACTAATCCCTTGTTGGTCACATCATTTGCAAATATTTTCTCCCATTCTGTGGGTTGTCTTTTCATTTTGTTTATGGTTTCCTTTGCTGTGCAAAAACTTTTGAATTTAATTAGGTCCCATTTCTTTATTTTTGTTTTTATTTCCATTACTCTGGGAGATGGATCGAAAAAGATATTGCTGCAATTTATGTCAGAGAGTGTTCTGCCTATGTTTTCCTTTAAGAGTTTTATAGTTTATGGTCTCACATTTAGGTCTTTAATCTATTTTGACCTTATTTTTGTGTATGGCATTAAAGAATGTTCTAATTTCATTTTTTTACATGTAGTGGCCAGTTTTCCTAGCACCATTTATTGAAGACACTGTCTTTCCCCCATTGTATAGTCTTGCCTCCTTTGTCGTAGATTAATTGACCATAGGTGTGTGGGTTTATTTCTGGACTTTCTATCCTATTCCATTGTCCTATATGTCTATTTTTGTGCCAGTACCATACTGTTTTGATGACTATAGATTTGTAGTATAATCTGAAGTCAGGGAGCCTGATTCCTCCAGCACTGTTTTTCTTTCTCTAGATTGCTTTGGCTATTCAGGGTCTTTTGTGTCTCCATACAAATTTTAAAATCCACAAACAATAAATGCTGGAGAGGGTGTGGAGAGAAGGGAACCGTCCTACACTTTTGGTGGGAATGTGAATTGGTACAGCCACTATGGAAAACAATATGAAGTTTCCTTAAAAAACTAAAAATAGAGCTACCATATGATCCTGCAATCTCACTCCTGGGCATATATCCAGAGAAGAACATGGTCTGAAAGGATATATGCACCCTAATGTTCATTGCAGCACTGTTTGCAATAGCCAAGACATGGAAACAACCTAAATGTCCATCGACAGAGGAATGGATAAAGAAGATGTTGTACGTATATACAATGGAATATTACTCAGCCATTAAAAAGAATGAAATCATGCCATTTGCAACAACATGGATGGACCTAGAGATTGTCATACTGAGTGAAGTAAGTCAGACAAAGAGAAATATTGTATTATATACCTTATATGTGAAATCGAAAAACAAATGAGACAAATGAACTTATTTACAAAATAGAAACAGACTCACAGACTTAGAGAGCAAACTTATGGTTACCAGGGGGGAAGGATGGGGGGAAGGAATGGTTAGGGAGTGTGGGATTGACATGTACACACTGCTGTATTTAAAATGGATAACCAACAAGGACCTACTGTATAGCACAGGAAAATCTGCTCAATATTATGTAACAACCTAAAAGGGAAAAGAATTTGAAAAAGAATAGATACATGTATATGTATAACTGAACCACTTTGCTGTACACCTGAAACTAACACAACATTGTTAATCAACTACACTCCAGGGAATTCCCTCATGGTCCAGTGGTTAGGGCTCTGCACTTTCACTGACTAGGGCCTGGGTTCGATCCCTTGTCAGGGAACTAAAATCCCACAAGCCGCACGGTGTGGCAACAAAACAAAACAAAACAAAACAACTATACTCCAATATAAAATGAAAACTTAAAAAAATATATTCACAAAGGAAAACTTTATCTTCTTGGAAAAAAGAGAACATTTGACTATAACAATGACATATGAAAAGTAAACTAGAATATAATATATCTTTTGAGTTGTATTAAATTTGATGTTTTCAGGTAAACAAGTACAAAATCCAGAGTTCCTTATTTTCTAATCTCGGTCAAATAAAAAACTCAAGCTTTAAAATGTTATGATACCTCCTCTTTTGATGTCAGGGATGAATATAAAAAGCTATCCCTCTAAAATTAGGGTTAGACTGTGCAGTCTTTCTTCTTTTTCTCATCAAGATATTATTCTTCTACACACAATTTCGATGAGGAAAACCAACCTAGATAAAGGAACATGACTTCTGTTTAAAATAATTATTTAGGAAATCAGAAATAGATGGTCAATAGCGTGGTTGAATTAATAACACTCTGTTCAAAATAGAAATAAAATGTGTTCACACAGATAAATATAACTGTATTTTAAAATATCAATATTATAATTAAACATGTACTCTGTGTGCACACAGGCATATGTGCACTTTCATACACACACACACACACACACACACACACACAAGGACTGTTTATCCAAATTGTTAACATACTTTGCTGATTGCATTGTGGTAATAACTCTGTGAGAAAGCCAGTGTTATTATTCCTCATTAAACTGGACTATATCATCTGAAAGTAAAAAAGACAAAGCTGATCACATTGACAAATTTTACCTAATTTAAAACACTGATACACCAATATAAAAAGCCACTGTTTATATGGTTAGCACATTTGTTAATCCATTATTTTAATCATTATAAGATTGACAGTTTCATTCTTCTGCAAGCCAGACACATTCGATTTTTGAATCAACCCTTCTAATAACTCAGATGTCTAAGATTAAACATTTAAAATAAGTTACAATGCAAATTTGACCAAGTGAAATGCATTTGGTGTGTTTCAGGATCATAACAATTAACAGATGATAGCTATTGTTCTAAAATAAAATTCTATGAATTTATTTATGAATTTATTTATGAATTTATTTAATGAGATTCAGAAATATTATAACACATTCATGTAAAATTTTACTCCATCATTAGTGAGAAGCATAGTAATTCAACTGTCTTAAAGCATGTACATAACATTTTATTGCAGAAAGGATCAGAAACATTTAAATTCTCACTGTGCATAGTAATGAAAGTTGTGTTTTACCTAACTAAAAATGTGAACTGCAAAATTGCAAGATTTCCTGTAGGAAAATATAATACCAGTTTCTTTGTGGAGTTTTTGATACATTGGTAAAGAGTATAATTGCAAACAATTATTTTGCTTGGACATTAAAAATAAAATAGTTTACCTAAATAGCAAATAATAGGAGTTTTGTCTTAATTAAATCACCTAGAAGTTCTGTCCTTGTAGTGTCTTTTTTTTTTTTTTTTTTTTTTGTGGTACGCAGGCCTTTCACTGTTGTGGCCTCTCCCGTTGCGGGTCACAGGCTCCGGACGCGCAGGCTCAGCGGCCATGGCTCACGGGCCTAGCCGCCCCGCGGCATGTGGGATCTTCCCGGACCGGGGCACGAGCTCGTGTCCCCTGCATTGGCAAGCGGACTGTCAACCACTGCGCCACCAGGGAAGCCCTCCTTGTAGTGTCTTTTAAATAGAATGAATCTCAAAATAATTCCAATGAATAAAGATAATGTCTTATGACATTCAAGTGCACCATTTATAGTAAAATTCAGGTAATCCGTTGGCAGCTGGTAGGAAGCTCCAAACACAGAAGTATTTCCACAGGGTTTGTTTAGATTTAGGTGGATTTCCAACAGTTACTGTGATTTTAATTCATCAGTCCTCTACAGTGGGATTTCTGAATATATAATCTGTACAGCACTTTTGTCAGAATCAGCAGGAGTGCTTATTTCAAATGTGAATTCCTAGGTCCCATCAGAGACCAAATGAATCAAAATCTAGGTGGCAGAGCATGCATTTGCATTTTAATGATTTGTCCAAGTGATCCTCATGCACATTAAGTTTGAGAACGCATGTGCATCCTTAAATCCAAGTAAAGAATATATGAAATATATATCAAGTAGTTCACAGAGTTGTTAGTCACAAATAAGACCAGGTGAGCAAATGCTGTAAAATAAAACAAATAGTTTATATAATCTGACAATTATAACCTATTTCACAAACTTTAAGTACAAATGAGGAAGATTAAAAGGCTCAGAGTGCGCCAAGGTCACAGACCTCTTAGCCTTGGTGATTTTCAAGCTTGCCTGAAGAGTCCCCAGGAGGACTACAGGTACACTATAGATAACAATGTCACAATACAATCTACTGAATGAGAATCTCTTGGGGCAGAGTTCTCATAATCATTACGTTTAGCTATCTCGTCTGGTGACATTATCATTAAGGAAGTTTGGAATATACTTCCTTGAGCATTCCCAGGCTGACACTACAAAACACTCATAATAATCTGAATTGCTAGTGTGGCATTATAGCCTTAGTTAGCCCAATCACTTTAATTTATGTCTCTAATGTCTATTAACACCCTATATGCCATTACTTTTTACTTCAAAGGATTGGCTTAATACTGACATCTTATTACTGTTTTTACCTAGGATTGTTTTTAATGAATAATCATTAATGTACTCAATATTTGTACAATCTAATCTGTGAGCTGTCTGATATAATTTTCCTACATGAATTTTTAAAAGTTTCATTGCATATACAAATGCATTAATAGCATTTGTATTGACAATAGTTAGGAGAAATTGTCATATCTTATAATTTGACGAGGTGTGATCAGTAGTGATTTTTTCTCTGAATATTCACTTCCATATATTTTTCTATATATTTTCTATAAATTCAATATCTTGAAATATGTGTATATATTATGGCATGAGACAAACAAGCTTAGAAATGATTACTTTTATCAGCACTCACATAAGTATATTGATTCAAGGCTTATAATTTTAAAAACGTCATAATGAATGCAAGTGAAAACAGGAAAAGTAAAATCAGTCATCTCTCAGTTAAGAAAACATTTATACAACTCTTTAAAAATAACTGTAAAATTCAGTTGTATATATTCATTACTATACATGTAAAACCAAAAACTCAGTTCCTTAAAAGATTCTCCTTCAAGAATAATCTGTAGTTTAGAGTGGCTTAAATGTCCAGCTTCCTTGCCTGTTCTTTGCCAGTGTTTTCTGTGCTGGGAAGCAGAGAATGCAAAGGGCAGCACCGTATTCTGGTCCTGCAAGAGAAACAGAATGGTAAGATTTGGGAGATACAAGCTGCATTAATTATGTCATAGAGACTAGAACAGCAGTGATTTTCCCCCCATTATTGTTATTTTATATCAGTAGAATCTATTTAATATATTCAATAATTCTATTATTTCTAAGACCTTCCACAAAAGGGCATTACAATCCTTTTAGTTTATTGCAAACATATATATTTTTTAAAGTGGATTCACTTTATTTATTTTTTGGCTGCGCTGCAGGATTTGTCAGAAGACAAACAGTAAGTTGTGAGTTCCATTTTGCCCAACTACTTTTTTCTTCACACCCTGGAGAATCTGGTGTCTGGAACTGTAGAGACATCATCATGTTACCACCCCTTCTCCTCTCAGGTTGAATCCACTGTGACAGAACACTCATGTCCTTAAGAGGCAAGGCCTAGCAAATAGCCTCTCACAAATCCACTGAACATCACAATGTCCTGTTTGATAAATTCTGTTGCTGCTTCAATTATATTGCTGATTTCAGGTGCTGCTTTATTTGCTCATTTCTGAATCAGGTCTTCCTCCTTTCTTTATATCTTTTTTCAACTCTGTCCCAGTTCATTTGCACATAGTTACTTTGACTGGTAAATCTGAAGAAGATGGCCAGCAGCCTACTGTCGCTGTAAGTTTTCCAACCTTCTGGAACAAAAATCCTGCACAATGGCCAGTGCAATCTGGATGGCTACTGAGTATTGTTCTACCGGAAGTGCCAAACTATGGCCAAGCATAGATTCTACCAGCGGTGTCTTCATGTATACTGAGTTAGGTCCAATATGAATCATCATCACTTTCATATTCAGGTGAGAGAGATCCCATCTAGACTGGCCTGGCCTTGGAATCCAGAACCAAGTGAAGAGGACTCAGCTGTCAAAGGGGGGCAAAGAGGGCCTGGGGTTGGAAGAAAGGGTCATAGACGCAGAAGTAAGCACTTCATGAAAACTAAGCAAATGGTATTTCTAGGTAAATCAGTCTTTCTGTGCTGGACTAATTAAAAGAACTTCACAGCTCTCTATCCCCAACCTTTCTCACCCTTTGGAATTGAGGGCTTTTACTGCTTCCCCCATTATTTTTTTAATTAAGTAATGAATAGTATTTTATTATTATTATTATTTTTGGCTGCATGGCATGGCATACATGATCTTTTCTCCCTGACCAGGGATTGAACCTGTGCTCCCTGAAGTAGAAGCATGGAGTCTTCACCACTGGACCCCCAAGTAAGTCCCTGAAGAGTATTTTATAGATAAGAAAACTTTAGCCTCAGCAGGATAAATTTGAGGACAGTTCCAACAGCTAGTTTCCCAGAGATGCACTTGAAGTGGTCCTTACAGTTTTTGCAAACTAGAATACCTGATAGTGTTTATCAGTGCAACACGTCAGGTGCGGTGTAAAGGTATGGGTACTGAAAAAGTAATATTGACCCTAACTATGCATTCACGCACAGGCATTTACAGATTTTTACTCAGTCTTTGAATTAAAAGATAGATTCTCTGAGTCCGATCAATGTCAGCCTCTTGAGATGCACTAAAATGAAATTCAGAAAAAGTTGAATAACTTAAACTACTCTGGAGTTACAGACAACTGAAGTAGAAAGCCTCTTAAGCAATGTGAGAGAAGAAAAAAGGGGCAAAAATCTACCTCCTAGCTTGGGTTGTAGAACTCATGTTTTTAGGAGTTGGGAGAAAAGAAACTTTGGAGCAGGTGTTTCATGTGACAGATCATTAGATCTGTTATCTAGGTCTGTATTAGATCTGTAGAGTATCTATTGAGATACTACAGATGAGGAAAGATGTTAAGTGTATTTGCTTTGTATCATCAATGGAGATTTTTTGCTGCCTCTGAAAGCTTGCTGTCAAGATTTAATTTAATATTTAATTAATTTCCTCTCTGCCGATCTGTGATTTCCCTTAATGCCATTTCCTTAATGCCATTTCCCTTAATGCCATTTCCTTTTCTAGAGAGATCACAGATTACTGTAAATTATTTGTGTTCAGTGAGGATGGGCATAACGGTAGTAATAATGAGAACAAGAATAGTGACTGGCCATTTATACATAAAATGAATTCTGTTAGAAACAGCTATAAATATTGTACCAGCGTTATTAATTGGCTTAATAAGATTTATTGGCATAATAAGATCTAAGTTGTTTATTATAAATAAAATGAATAAAAATTCACTAGTCAGCAATAGATATTAGTATTTTTCTTTTTTAAAAATCTCTTCTTTGCTAGCCCTAAGTGCTTTATTTCTTAGGGGTCTAGTATTGACTTCACTAGTCTTAGTGGAGTTACCAGCTTGTGGCTGAATCACGCTCACTCTAGTATTCAGACATGGTTTGACACATCTAAATTAGGGTGAGGAAGATTATTCCAGAATATCGAGGCTCTCTTTTGTCAGGAATGGGGGATGGGGACTTATTCTGAATAAAGAGGAAGTGAAGACTGGAAAGGTTACTTGGTCAACAGAGAGAAAAGATTAGCCTGAAAATAGAAACTGTCATTCCCAACATTCTCAAGCTCAGACTGCATGAACATATGAATACTTGGCACTAAGTAAACGGTTATAAAAAAACACATCTAATTCCCAGTCTGTAATCTACCAGTGACATTAAAAAATAAGATATCACCACTGGTGATGATGTAAGTGTTGTTTTTGAGAAGGGCTGCTAGTACAGCTTATGATAGCATCTTAATAAACAAAATATTAGTTTTGAGTTGTAATGAGGATTAAAACTTAGATTGAGAATCAAGCTTCTCTGCATATATGTATGTATAAGGAAAATCTATTTTTCCTTAAAACACCTGCATTGTATCACTTTAGAGGTAAAGGATGGTTTTCTCCCTTCTTAAATCTCCTCTTGATAAATATATTTTCATTGGAAGATGTTTTAAGTAGTTCCTCATCTAAGTGGAAAGATTACAGGTACCATAACAGGGAATCTTCAAGAATATAAGGAAAATATTTTAGTCAGAATCAGTTCTTACATGAGATGATATCAAGTCACTAGTTAATTTCTAGAAAGAATAAATGCCATGGGCATAGAAAAATAGGAACTGATGAATAAGAAAGGCAATCTTCATCAAGGTTTGTTTCTTGGAATATGTATAGCTAGAACCTGTATGACACTTTTCGTTTTATTTTAATTGCTAATACAATTTTTCTATATTTTAAAAATTGATATTGTTCATATTAAGAACATTTATTTGAAATGTCTTACATAGCATTCTAACACATCCTGAAACAGTGTAGTTTTTCTTTAGCTGCTGTACTACCTCTCTACCCTCCCTCAATAAAACACACAAAACACCATACTACAACCTTAATACTTTAAAATTTTTTTAAAAACTCTAAAATTACAGCTCAAATAATTATTTAACCAATAAAAATAACATTATTTTATGAGACTCATTTTAGAGAGTATTAGTTATTATCTTGTAATTCTACATTTTTTCTCATTCTTCCCTTCCATTTTATTTCCGCTCCTCTTTTAGCATACCTTCATACGTCTGTCATCATTGTGCTCACGAGAAAAAAAGGTGGCATTTTTAAATATCAAGTAATATGTTATAGCTTTGCTAAACATTTCACCACCAGTTTGTTGCAAGAGATTTATACATCAGATTTTCATTAAAAAAGAGAAAGAATCAACACCATATGTTGTGCTAAATCCTATGCAGCTGCTGCTACAGCAGCCTAATAATGTGTGAACTAGAAGGCATTCAGTACTCTGTGTGATATACAGGACTGTAACTTCTTTCAAATGTTGTGATTTTTTTTTAATATTAAGATTAAAATCTAAGAAAACATGGTAAAATGGAATAACTTAGAAGTGTTAACATTTATTTTATAGAAAAGAGAGTTGCTAAATGGGTATCTGTAACTGAAATTAAAATACCCAAGTACTCTTGAAATTGAAATAGAAAAGCAGGCTCAAACAAGAATGTTGTATATTAATGCAGCTCCTCTTATAATCTGAACTTCATTGCAATGTACTTTTGCCTAAATATCAATCTAGTTGGCATTTTTATTACAATTCTGCAAATGGAAAGAGAGCAAATGAACCATTTACTGCCTTTATTTTCTAAGTATAATCATGTTTCTGTTTTCCATTCAATGATAGTCAAGTCTTTTCCACTCCAACATAAAACATTCTTGAGTGTTAGTGATCAGTCATGGTAAGAGGTTGATATTGTACCCCATGCTCATTTATATTACAATGTACAGAATGTCAGAATCAGTTATTTATAAACTTTAGTTGAGAGGTCAGGAAATAATACCCTAATGTAAAACTGTGCATATTTTAAATAATATTTATGGGCCAACCACATATGAGATATAAACACTACCCTACATATACATCTTAAATTTATTTGATTTGAAGTAACAACACTGAAGGAGGAAAATCATTTTTAAAAGCACCATAAAGCAAGACAGTAATTTTCTTCTTAAGTGTGCTTTTTTAGATTTGTTTTTTATTGAGGTAATGTCAGTTTATGACATTATGTAAGTTCCATGTGTACAACATGATATTATCTACTTCTGCATACTTTTCAACATGTTCACCACCAAAAATGTAGTTTCTGTCCATCACCATACAGCTGATCCCATTAAATGTGCATCTGCACATGGAAATTACATGCTTCTCTTTCATTGAAAAGAAACACCTCATGATAATGATGATTAATTTTCCTATGTTAATATAAATTTGCATTATTTCTGCATGTATCATGATAGAACAGAATGAGTTCATGAATTAGTGTGAAAAAATGTTTCCTTGCTATAGAAATAAGACAGGTGGCTATTTTCCATCTAGTATAAGGACATTATAAGAGCAATCTATAGACCAATATTCTTAATGAATATAGACAAAGAATGTTCAAAAAATACTCGGAAAAAATGAATCCAACAATATATAAAAATAAGTATATACGGCTAAATGGGCTTCATCCAGAGAATGCATTGGCAGTTTTATACGTAAAAACTATCGATATAATATACTCTATTAATAGATTAAATGACACACAGCACATGATCATCTCTGATACTGATATAGTAGGATATTCACAGTATATTCACTATTTAATGCCTACTAGGATGACTAAAGTCAAAAGGACAGATCATAAAACTAGCTGGCCAGGATGTTGAGAAATTGGTGGTAGGAATGTAAAATGATATAGACTCCATGGGAAATAGTTCAGCTGTTTCTCAAAATGTTAAAAATAGAGTTACCATATAATCCAGAAATTCCCCTCCTCGGTATTTTCATATGTATATACCTATGAATAATAAAAACATATGTCTACCATAACTTCTCTTCACTTTTTCACAGCAGCATGGTTTATTAATAGACAAAAAGTAGAAATAATCTAAATGTCCATCAACTGATAAATGAGCAAATAAAATGTGTTATATCCATACAATGAAATATTATTCATTGTAAGAATTAAGTAATGATACATGCTACAATATAGAAAAACCTTGTAAATTTTATTCCAGATATAAAAAGACATCCACAGATACGACATATTGTATGAGTCCATTTATACAGCATAATTAAATTAGTAATTCACAAAAAGGGGCATATTAAAATATTCAAGTGCACAGAAACTAAACAATTCACTTACAAATAACACTTGGGACAAAAAAATACTCGGGAAAATAGAAAATATTTTAATGAGTAAATATGGAAAAACAGTAGATCAAAATTTGTTCAATATAGCTAAAACAGTCTTGAGATATGTGTCTTTAAGTATTTATATTAGGAAAAAAAAGAATTATGAATACAATGACTTAAATTATTCCCTTAAGATGCTGGAAAAAGAAAATCAAATTAAACCCAAAAAAAGTAGAAGAGAGAAAATTAGAAAGGTGAGAGTTGAAATTAGTAAAATAAGATAATTGTACCTATAATAATTAACAATAATAATTAGATTAAAATTTTAAAGAGAAAATGCAATAAAATAAAAATCTATGAACTCAAAATAAATTTCATTAATTGATTTCTATGATAGACTATTGATGGAATTCTCATCTTCATTTGTGTTCTTCCATCTCTGATGTTTCACCTTCTTTTAAAAGCTTATGTAATTAGGTCAGCCACACAAGAATAATCTCCCTTCTGCATAACACACAGTTAGCTTATTAGTAAACTAATCACAGAAGTGATATCCCATTATATTCCAGACTACACCCACACTCAAGAGAAGGAGATTATATAAGTCATTTACACTACAGTGCAGGGATCTTAGGGGAATATCTTAGAAGCTTCTCTATCACATGATTAGAGTATACAGACCTGAGGGAATTCCCTGGTGGTCCAGTGGTTAGGACTCTGGGCTTCCACTGCAGGGGGCCTGGGTTCAATCCCTGGTCAGGGAACTAAAATTCTGACATCCGCATGGCACAGCCGAAAAAAAACAAAAACAACAACAAAAAAACAGGTATGAATTACCATGATTAGTTGTGTACTTATTTTGTGTGCTATTTCCATAGTTTACATTAATCATTAAAAAAATTATTTTTAAGTATTCTTGAAGCATTAAAAATGAGCTACTGGGCTTCTCTGGTGGTGCAGTGGTTGAGAGTCCGCCTGCTGATGCAGGGGACGCGGGTTTGTGCCCCAGTCCGGGAAGATCCCACGTCACGGAGCGGCTGGGCCCGTGAGCCATGGCCGCTGAGCCTGCGCGTCCGGAGCCTGTGCTCTGCAACGGGAGAGGCCCCAGCAGTGAGAGGTCCGTGTACTGAAAAAAAAAAAAAAAAAAAAAGAGCTACTGTTTTAGGGGGTACACTAATTTTGTTAAACATTTTAGTCTAGAAGCCTCCTTCATCTTTGCTTCTAGTAGCAACTCCCAAAGGAAATCACTATCCTGATTTCTGACTATAGATTATTTCTCTCAGGCAATTTTGAAAATCAGTTCTGGAATTAGTCTTTCCAGTTTTTATCTTTACATCTTTCCTTCTTTTCCATTGCTTCAAAATTGACATCTCATCCTCCTCCCACAAACAATACAACAACAACAAAATATATATATTTCCTTAGAGAAATTGAATGATTCTTAGAATTAGGAGGGGAGCAATGTTATTTACCAGCAGAGTGTTACAACGATCTGCCCCAGCGCCATTCCTTACCCCAGCATGCATTTCATTAAGAGTTTGCTATGTCAAATAAGTACAAAAATATTGAGAGTGCAGATAGCATGTGGAAGGTCATCGTTGTTGCTTGTTTATTTTTCTGCACTTGTTGCCTTTTCTACTGATATAGAGAAACTGACAGAAAAATCTAGTCTCTAACACCATTTACATGTTTACAAATTTGATGATAAGCTTAATTTTATAATAAATATTATTTTTTCTTGAGTTTCCATCTACATGCCACTCAACAGCATTTGGCCTTTACTTCGTATTTTCAGAGGAGTCATTATTACTAAATTTTGTGGGGTTTAATATGTTCCTTTGACATCCATAAATCTAGCTTCAATAATAAACATTAGAAAGAGGCAAATGGAAAAAACAAGAGAATAAATTTAAAAAATTGAAAAAGAGCAAAAAGTTGCAAAATAGGGAAAATAAGAAAGGTCTATACTGCCTGAAAAAAATCAGTTGTATTTGAGTGTTATTAATGTCATAGTAGATATTTTATGTATTGATTAATTTAATTCATGACTAAAATTAATAATTTTTTATCTTTTCAAATATCCTGGTGTTCCACTGGGCTTATCAAAACCCAGTATTTATTTTACTATTCCTAAATCCAGGCATTAAAAATTACAAGTTAATTCTGTTAAAAATGTGTCCTTGTATCTTGTTAATGGTTATTTAGGAGGCTTTACAACATGAAATTTTATGTTAATACTAAAATAGATTTCTACTATGTGAAGATACCCAAATTTAGTGCAGTGCACAAAGTTTTATGAGATATTTCCTGTTATGCTCTGCCAATATATACAGTTTATGATTTTTAATTTATTTTTCATGATATTTATGATTTTTTATTCATTTAAAACATTTTTCCTTTTCAATTTGATTAGTTTTACAGCTATTCACTAGTCTCTTCTCAATCTTTCTCCCTTTCATTTGTTCTTTCTTTCTTTCCTCTTTTTAATTTTCTGACTATGTCATTATTGCAATTTTTCATTTTGATCTTGTAGTCTATTTGGCCATACAAACTCTAGAGCTTCTCATAGGAGTGAATGAAACCTCTATTTCAACTATATCAAGGTTCAAACTCTCATTGTTTCCTTTCCTTTATGGCAATTGTGACTAAGAGCACCGTCTGATACATCTCATGCAAATAAATGTCTCCGATTTGGTTTCCAGAGGACCTCAATCCAGCATAGTTTTTAATACATCAACTCCTTTCTTCCTATCTAACCTCTATCTTCCTATCTAACCTTCCTATCTAGCACAGATCATTGCTGTTCCTGACAACCAAACTTGCACTCTCTACTTCACGCTTCACCAGTTCTCACTGACAATCATTACGAAATTGAAAATGGGTACAAGGACATCATGTCTTTGCAGAAAGAATGCACATACCTCCAGCAGATGTTCCACTTGGAGCAGAGAGAAGGCAGGAGAGTCACTGTGAAACCATCCTCCCTAGTTCATTTTCTACAAATGAACACGTAAGAGGCTTCCAACTGTTAAATGCTTAAATCTAGTGGTATGAAGCCAAAATGGTGCAAGAAGTAATGCCTGCATCCCACCCACGTCTTTAAAAAACACTAAAAAGCTGGAATGGATAATAAATTCACAAATTTAAATGATAAAAAACTTAAAGAGGTTTACTTTATATCACGCTTGTGTCATTTGGAAGCAGAGTGAAAATCTACGATGACATATTTGAACTCAGAGAATTTCTACAGAATCTGCTTTCGTATATCCTCTTCTGAATTACATTTTGCATTAGGTTCCCATAGAAATCCTGAAATTTATAGTTTTATTACAATTGGTTTTTATGACCTTTACTATTATATCTAACTGATTTATAAATAAGGAAACATTTTTAAACAAGTGCTATTGTGTTAAAATAATGTCAATGTATTTAATTAAAATTTAAATGAAAGAAAACATCCACCCTCTAGAAAATCCTTCTAGAATTTTTCCTTAAATTCCAGGTCACCATGCATCACACAGTGGATGAGGTAGTAAAAAGAGAATATCAAGAATTGAAATATTTAAGCATAAGCAATTCAGAATTTGCAAGAAAATTCTTAAGCAACCTTTAGAGTAAAATATATGGTTTGAATTAGTTGGGCATATTAGAAACGGTTGCCCATGTGAGGCATAAAATGAGGAAAGGAACAGTTGCCAATATGAATAAAGTGTGTGTGTGTGTGTGTGTGTGTGTGTGTGTGTGTGTGTGTAGAAGGAGATACAAGGGGAGAAGTAGTATTGATAAAGATGACTTAACTAAAGGTGTTGGTTTGCATGGTTATAAGAAATAAGTATGACTCTGAAAAGAACTCATTCTGCTAGTTACAGAAAAGTCTTAGATGCCTAAGGGATTTAGTTTGATGACAGAGGTACTACAAAATAAAGGCATTTTGTGAAACAAATTAAAGCAGGAACACAAGCCCAGAGTAGAGCGATGGAAGGTACTGGATGTAAGTGGACACTGAAGTAGAAATTGAAGCCTTCAAGTCTGGGCAGAGGGCAGACTGGGCATGATCTACAGATGCAAAAGAAAAGTCTAGGGTAAGAAGAGGCACAAGAGCAATAGAAAAACAGCTTTTTGTTTATGACTATTAAATTTGTGTGGTTGGGAGAAAATAAAAGTGGAGATACCTTGAAGGTAGCTTTGAATAGATAATTAGAGAAACAAAAAATTAGAGCACTTGTTGTTAATATGAGGTTTGTGGTCACAAACGTGATAGTTAAAGCATAAAAGTAGATGAGCAATTTGGGAGAAGTATTCATTGAGGAGGATGGAGCTGTGAGCTTAGACTATTCTTTGGACAATAAACTCAGAAAAAAATGTCATATACACTACTGAACAGAAACTTGCTTACTAGTGAAAAATCTGTGCCATAGCAAACCTCCCCAAGTCTGCACTAAAGAAAATAAATGGTTTAAACACTTTTACTACTTGCCTGCCGTATGTTATTAATTGCACTGACTGAGTGAGTGACTACTTGTGCAACTGCTATAAAGTGAACTAAATTTCAGGAATAAAAAATATATGGCATTCATTGAGTCAAAAGTAAAGTTGACTATTAAATGAAATATGTTGAAAAGCATTCATTTTAAAATGCACTTTAACTTCTGGGGATGAAAGTATTTTTCATATTTACAGCAAAATTCATTCAACTATATTTATCTTACAAGAGAATAAAACCAGAGGGATATAATTCAAAACTTGCAGAGGCTGGAAACTTTCTATTTGATAAATTTCTAGAATTTATTGATTAAAGATATCTGTCATAGATGTGATAATATTTTTATTTTATTTTTGTTCTTATTTAACACATAGTTTTCACACCCTTTTAAGTGAAAACTTTAGAGGATTTACTAATTATTATAAAAACATTATAAAAAGTATTTAATGACCTCCAACTATTAAAACTATAATCATGGCTAATTCAGGTTATGAAATAAATCTATTAACAGACTTAGCTTTGCAGGATAAATCATATACAAGATAAATAAAGAAAATAAGAACACATTTGACCAATTTCTTATTTCTGATAGAAATACACCAGTAACTTATCTTAATATTAATGAAAAAATGAGTATTTTTGTATCATTGTAGAAAGCCTTTGAAAACACTTTCATAAGTGCACATGGAAATTCACTCTGCCACTACTTCAAATAGGCAAATGGTGAAGAATCATTTACATAATGGACAAATGTAAATTCATTCGAGTTGTAGAGAGAAGCTCCCTGCTGTCTTGATTATATTATGCTTTCCTGTCACTACATGAGCTCACACAAAACTGAAAAAAAAATTAACATTGTGCAGTTATAAGTCTGAAGCAAAGGAACACCAGTGCAACTTTTCATTGGTTTCTTCACCCTTAAAATCTCAGCTCATGAATTATCCTTGCTACAGATATTTGACACACAAAATCATTTTCTTGGAAGATATGGAATGGCATATATGAGAATCCAGCTTTAACTGCTAACTTTAAAGAATTTAAGGTAAAGGAAATTACATTTTATTGTGTTTGCTCATGATTGTTCAATGAGTTGTCACAGAATCCAATTTGCACATTACCCATTTTCTGTGTAATAAATTGATTCTTTTGTTTCATTTGGGGAAGTGATATTTCTACAGTCTTCTTAACTTATTACAAAATGTATTTCATAAATCACCAGTCTTATGGAGGATGAAACATCTGTTTACATAATAGTACTTGCTCAGTTTTAAACAGTTATAAGTACGTGACTTCGCAACCAGTTGACAGTATGAGAAATATATTTCTAGTGATATTTATTTCATGACACAATTGTGTCGCACATAAATAAAATGAAAAATAATCTTAAAAGGTAGGAAATACATACAAAATAAACACAAATATAGCATTCATAACCCAAAGAAGCTCAGTGTTCTAGAATTACTCTATCAATTAATATAAATCAAAGGCTAAATTCCCTCTCCCCTCATTTCTGTAAATGGAGAGTATACTAGTGTACGGGTGATTAGCTAAGTCTACCAACTCTGAGTCTCTGCGACTTTCATTTGTAAGAAGTTTGATCTTTGGCAAGTTTCTTAAATTTTTGGTGACTCAAATTCTTCACTGAAAACAGAGGGAACAACAGTTTTACCTCATATATTATAGTGATAATTAAGTGATAATCCAGGTAAAGCACTTCAACAATACCTGAGGCAGATAGTGTGCATTAATGTTGGCAGTCATTATCATTGTTTATATTATTACAACTACCACTATTGTTGTTGGTTTTATTATTATAAATATACTTTAAATTTTTCCAAGGGAGTTCTATTCCAGCTCAATCTGAAATCACCAAAATTGAGGCTTATTTTTTGCAACTGCTGACATCCTACCACTAATGTGTCCTTTGCATTACTCTCCAAATTGTCAATAACAACTTTGATTGTACGCAGTAAACAAAATATGGGCATTAAGGAGGTGTTGGGTTGCACCCCACTGGCCTTCAAGGCCTGTAGTTGCCCAGCTTCAAGACAAAGAAAGAGCCCGGAGTCAGTGACAGAGACATCAATGGTTTAATGGATAGCGGGATCTTGTACTTCTGAAGCAACACCCCACCATGTGCAGCAGATGGTGGGCAGCACACGGTGCCAGTCTTTGCTCCTGGGGGGAAGAGGAGATTGCCAGTTATAGGGGGAATTGAAGTCAGGTTAGCTCATTGGTTACCAGGGAAACTAGCAGCGGGCATGCCCCTCACCTCCTCTTTGATAAGAACAATCTCTAGCTGGGGCCTGGGGACAGTATGTAGGAAGGTCAGTCATGTGAGTAGGGTGTAGCTAGACCCCAGGCACTGGTCTAGCTGGGGATGTACAGAGAGCAAGAGAACAGCAACTTCCAGTGACCTGACCACACAGGAGAGAACTCATAACCAAACACAAAACAGCAAATGACTTAACTGTGGAATCTTTGGCATCCTTATCTTCCTCAGTTTATCCGTAGAACCCAATCATCCCCTTGTAGTTCATCACAGCCTTTTGCGTTCAAATCTTTTTTTTTTCTTATTCCAAGTTACCACACATTCTAGGCTTATCATAAACTAAAGAAAATGTAAAAATCCCTTTAGAAGAAAGCTAATTTAATATTCATTATTTCAATTCAGACTTGCAGGAGATAAAGTGGAGTGCGAGAAGATGGTCACGTCCCAGGTCTCAGGCGAGTCCCTGGGACGGCTGCCAAGTGTGGATTCTTGGCTTCGCACAGGAAAGAGTTCAAGAGAGAGCTATAGTAAAGTGAAAGAAGGTTTATTCAGGGAGATACATACTCCACAGACAGAGTGTGGGCCATCTCTGAAGGTAAGAGGCCCCAGGGTACAGGGTTGTCAGTTTTTATAGGGGTAATTTCATAGACTAATGAGTGGGAGGATTATTCCAACTATTTGGGGGAAGGGATGGGGATTTCCAGGAATTGGGCCACCGCCCACTTTTTGGTCTTTTATAGTTAGCCTCGTAACTGTCATGGTGCTGGTGGGTGTGTCATTTAGCATGCTAATGTATTACAATGAGCATATAACGAAGCCCAAGGTCCACTGGGAGTCAAATCTTCCGCCATCTTGGACCAGGTTGGTTCTAAACAGTTTTTGTCATGTCCTATGGCTATATCATTCTTTTAAAGGTTGTGCCCTGCCCCCTTCCCTCCTTATTCAAGACCATTTGTCGTTTATTGATTTACTTAAACAAAACAAATAAACCAATTTTTTTTTTTTTTTCTGCACAGGGTCTGGTGCTGTCAGGCAGCAGACTTTGTTGAGAAAGAACACAGCTCAGGAGCAGGGTATCTGGGAGGCAGAGGCTGCCTTGATTACAGCGGCTCCCAATTCTTTTTTTTTTTTTTTTTTCTGTACGCGGGCCTCTCACTGTTGTAGCCTCTCCCGTTCGGAGCACAGGCTCCGGACGCGCAGGCTCAGCGGCCATGGCTCACGGGCCCAGGCGCTCCGCGGCATGTGGGATCTTCCCGGAGCAGGGCACGAACCCGCGTCCCCTGCATTGGCAGGCGGACTCTCAACCACTGCACCACCAGGGAAGCCTCCAATTCTTTAATCTTTGCTTCTCCTCTTTGAGGTGCTTGTCTTGCTCCCAAAATCATTTTTACTCCAACAGTATATTCTGTAAGTTGCTTAAGACTTATATGCATTTGAATATAAAAATTATTTTCCTTTAACCAAAAAAAAAAAAAATTAAAGTATTATTTGCAAAAGTCAGCCTCCATCCTGTATAGAACTTTGTAAATTTGAAGTTTTGTATCCATGTACTTTCTTAGCAGCAATTGATTTCCTTGAGATAAACCCAGGTCATGATGGGCGTCTCAGGCTTTATGATAACTGGCTGCCCTGTGTTAAATAAAGCACTTCATCTCTGCTAAGGCAAGGTATCAAAAAGAAGTGATGTCTCAGAAGGAAAGTTATATGTAGGAACTGTTATAGCTTTCTCCAAAATTCCAAAACTCCATTCTGTGAATCATTTATACCAGCCTGCAAAAGGTTCAATACATTTGTTTTCTGCCATAAACACTTAAAACAAAATTGGATCCGTTGAGTCATATGGTCCAAGCAGAACAGCTTTCTTGGCAGATGGACATATTGCAGAAACTTAGTCTCACTCAAAACTGGCAGCTTTTCAGGATACTAAATAAATGAGTAAGAATAATACAGCAAAGTGAGATATATGTGGCACCCCAAATCTAAAGAGACCCATAGACTGTTAAAACTTTTCTCAATAGTAGAGGGACAAGATGCAGCAATTTATCTCTCATCTTGGAAGGGATATTTCAACATTCCTATGAGATGGAGCCCCTAGAAATGTCACCAAGGTGGCAAGTCCCTGAATTTTGTGGGATGCGTTCCCAAATTCTAACATGCATGTCAAAGTCTCTAGAGTTGCTGATACTTCCTGTTCATCAGATGCAAAATCACCGCATCATAAATGTAATGTATAAACATGACATCCTTTTGAACTTAGAGGTGTTTCAGGTCATTACAGACTAGACTATGACAGAAAGCTTAACAGTTGATATACCCCTGAGCTAGAATAGTACAATTGTGTTTCTGGCTCTACCTGCTGAAAGCAAACTACCTCTTTGCTCAAAAGTTTAGAGAAGAAAAGCATTGTCCACATCTATCATTGCCTATCAGTTGACAGGAGATGTAATGATTTGCTCCAGCAATGAAACTACATCTAGATTAGCAGATGCAATTGGAATCACTGCATGATTATATTTTCAATAATCTCATTTCATAATGGTTATTTACATCTGTCCTCTGCACAAGCAAAATAGGTAAGTTGAGGGCTTCCCTGGTGGCGCAGTGGTTGAGAGTCCGCCTGCCGATGCAGGGGACATGGGTTCGTGCCCCGGTCCGGGAAGATCCCACATGCCGCGGAGCGCCTGGGCCCGTGAGCCATGGACGCTGAGCCTGCGTGTCCGGAGCCTGTGCTCCGCAACGGGAGAGGCCACAACAGTGAGAGGCCCGCATACCGCAAAAAAAAAAAAAAAAAAAAAATAGGTAAGTTGAATTAGCTGTGGTAGGAATAAACTCCAGCACTTTTAGGGGCTTGATAGTGACATTAATCTCTGAAATCCCTCTTGGGATGTGGTGTTGTTTCCGGTTTAATATTTTATGTGTAAAGGAAGATCTAGGGGTTTTCACTAGGCTTTCCCTACCATAACAAAGCCCTTTCCACGGGTTAAAGAACCAAGTCCGCTGATGAGCATGTGCTATCTGATGATGTATTTTGGAACTCAGAAGATAGTCACGGTGTGGGTTTAGGTGTCCATTGGGTCTACTATGAAATGGACACACTCCATTGATTATGTGACCTTCATAAGCCTCTCTTCTGACTAGTACATTACAGTTCTATTTTTATCTCCAGGCATCAGTGGGAGGTCAGAGTCAATGTCAAATGTCCTTGAAAAGTCTGATGATTTCACCTTCACCAGTTCATAGTAACCATGGCAAATATTTGCTGGTCTTTAGGGAAAAGCTAGGAGAAATATTAACAATATCCATTTTGGGCTATATAGCTAGGTCTTTCCTCAAGAGGACTCAGTCTTCTTTTCATTAAAATGACTCTGGTTACTGTAAACTGGTTGAGGGATGTCTGTGACTGTATTGTGTTCTAAAACAGATCACGGTTAACACATTTGGGAATTTTTACTTTTACAAATTTAACGGACTACTCATTTATTTTAGTTCTAGGTACATAACGATGAACTATTCAACACCAAAATCTTTGCAGCATAGACATTCTGATTCCTGCTTCAGCTCTGCTGTGCAGTGGAGTTACCATTACTATTTTATCTCTGGAGATTAAGTGCCTCTATTTGCCATCTGCCACCCTGGAATTCCATTATCCCCATTGATTTCTGGGAGCCCAGATCCATGACAGTAGTTTCTGCTTATATTTCTGAACAATAGAAAGTAGTCACAGGGACTTCCCTGGTGGTCCAGTGGTTAAGAATGCAGGGGACGCGAGTTCCATCCCTGGCTGGAGAACTAAGATCCCACATGCCACAGGGCAACTGAGCCGGTGTGTCGCGACTACTGAGCACCACAACTATATAGCCCACGTGCTGCAAACTACAGAGCCTGTGCACTGTGGAGCCCATGAGCCACAACTAGAGAGAAGCCTGCACATCACATCTACTGAGCCTGTGTGCTCTGGAGCCTGTGCACCACAACTAGAGAGAAGCCTGCTGGTCGTAATGAAGAGCCCATGCACCACAATGAAAGATCCCTCAGGGCGCAGCAAAGGTCCCACCTGCCCCAACCAAGACCCGATGTAGCTAAATAAATAAATAAATATTTAAAAAGAAAAACATATGTAATCACAAAGGAGCTCATTAAGGACACTGTGGACTCCCCATGAATATATTTCTTCCAGACTTAATGAAGGGAGTGTATTCTGATCCACCTGAGGGGTGTATTAGGAGATAAATAAACAAATAGGACATCATAAATACATTCTACCGTTCCGATCTCACTAAGACTTTGGTTGTATCCCTCAGTAATATGACAGGGAATTTCTAGCATTTAATTTAATTAAATGTAAGCACTTTTTGGTCCCAGATTTTAGTCATTTGCAAAGGAAAATGTTAAAGCTACTCCTATCTTCTTGATTTAACATATTGAACCCAGAACCTTGGCTAAGTGAGACCTTATTGCTCTCCTCAGCCTGAGACAAATTTGTATTTCTTCTACCTTAATCTAAAAACCTTAGGATTAATTCTCACTTGTTTACCTAGGTTTTGGTAAATGTAGAATGTTAAAATCATATGTGAAAAATTTTTGGTATATGTAATACTTTCCATGTCACACTTTGTACATTACCTTCTGGCCCTGTTGGAACTTGACTCTGGTTATAGATGTAGGAGCATTAAGAATTGTTGGAGATAGGATATGGAGAGGATTAGCAGTCTCTTCTTGCAAGAGAACTGTCTCAGTGGGGAGGAAATTATAGTTTCTTCAAACAAGAGGAAACTAACGTCTTTAAAACAAGAGGTTGAAGAGATAATTCTAAAAGAAAGGCAGTTTAGCAGAGTTTAAAAGTTCAACTTTCCAATCTTATTTGGAATTTTTCCATATGCCTCCCTAATATTTAGGACCCCAATCCTTCCCAATCAATACCGTAAATTTATCATAAAAAGCCTTGCAAGCTTGAGAATTCAATTCTGTAATCTTATAATTTAGGTATGATTTTTTTATAGATCTTTATTGGAGTATAATTGCTTCACAATACTGTGTTAGTTTCTGTTGTACAACAAAGTGAATCAGCCATATACATACATATATCCCCATATCTCCTCCCTCTTGAGCCTCTCTCCCACCCTCTCTCTTCCACCCCTCTAGGTCGTCACAAAGTACAGAGCTGATCTCCCTGTGCTATGCTGCTGCTTCCCACTAGCTAAATATTTACCATTTGGTAGTGTATATATATCAATGCTACTCTTACTTCACCCCAGCTTGCCCCTCCATCCCGTGTCTTCAACTCCATTCCCTATATCTATATCTTTATTCCTGCCCTGCCACTATGTTCATCAGTACCACATTCATATGGGAATACAAAAGACCCTGAATAGCCAAAATAATACTGCAAAGAAAAGTGGAGCTGGAGGAATCAGGCTCCCCAACTTCAAACTATACTACAAAGCTACAGTAATCAAGACAATATGGTACTGGCACAAAAACAGAAATATAGATCAATGGAAAAAGATAGAAAGACCAGGGATAGACCCACACACATATGGTTGCCTAATTTATGACAAAGGAGGCAAGAACATACAGTGGAGAAAAGACAGCCTCTTCAATAAGTGGTGCTGGGAAAACTGGACAGCTACATGTAAAAGAATAAAATGAGAACACTACCTAACACCATACACAAAAATACACTCCAAATGGATTAAAGACCTAAATGTAAGACCAGACACTGTAAAACTCATAGAGGAAAACATAGGAAAAACACTCTTTGACACAGGTATGATTTTTATAAATATGAGCACTATGTCTATAGAAGATGAGGTTTTATTTTATGGTAGTCAGCTCCCTTATAAGAGATTTGGGCAGGAAAATTAGTGTTGTGAACTCATCATTTTTTTGCTCCAAACTTCACAGCCCATTTGGAAGCCATAAAAGCAAAGAAACAGAAACAAACAAAAAACCTTCCTAATGTAAAGTTAATGTGTCTGCTACATAGTTCTCCCTTCCAAATTTCTTGCAAAGTACTTCATTTGGTCATGCTAACCTGTAATTATGTAGGAAAGAGAATTCTGTAAAAAGACAGCATCAGTCTAGCTGTGTTGGCCCAGTAGAAATCCTCTATGCAGTGGTCTATCTAGAAATATTATTTTGGGGGGGAGAATTTTTGTGGATGAGGATAGTGGCTTCAGTACTATTTAATTTGTTACTATGAGTAAAGGATTGTTTAAGTTTTCATTTTCTTCTTGTGTCAATTTTTGTAGGTTATGTATTTCCAGAAATTAAAAAACATTTTTTTAACCTCAATTTTATTTACTGACCTAGAGCATTGGTTCTTAAATGAGGGCTAATTTGCCCTCAATGGGACATTTTTTAAATTCTTTTTGGGTCACAACAGGATTTTTTCTATTGACATTTAGTAGGTAGAAACTAGGATGCTGTGAACTATCCTGCAATATAGAGGACAACCTTCCCATCAACCAAACCTTATTTGATCCAAAATGTTAATAGTGCCAAGGTTGAGGAACCTTGGTCTAAAGTGTTTTGTGATATGTCTCAATATAATTTTAAAACTCTACTGCATATTTTGTATGTTATCTTTTTGTATGTTACCTCTGTGGCTTTCTTATTTTACTCAAATCTTGACCTGACAATTTTTGCTATTTTGACAATTTTTCAAATGTATATAACATTTTTGTTCTTGTTAGCAGCAGAACCTATCCTAAAACCTATCCAGCATTTTCTTCTAAATTGTATCATTTCTTTGTAGTAGTATCTCCATAATATGTCATATCTGGTTAAGAGAGAAGGTGAATGATAAGTTAATGGTAAGCTGAGGAGGAATGTAATCAAAAGAACAGCAATCTTTATCAAAATGTGAGATTCATAGGTAACATCTTGATTTTGCTTAATTAATATGTCATTCTTATTTGGACAGTAGTAGTGGACAGTTAAACAAGAGAAGGAAAAACATTGATATCTCCTTGTAAATTTCCCCACATTTTTATTAGGAGGAATTTGTAATTAATAAATTTTTATTTTTTCTCCTTAATGAGAAGACAAAACTTGTTCTTAAATAATCTGTAATTGTTAGTTGAAAGAAATGAAGATGACTCCAAGTGAAAAAACAGGATATGGAAGAGAAACTCTGACAAACAATTCTGAAAGATTCAAGTGATAAATGCATTAATGTGGAGAATACCAGAATTTACTTATAGATTCTAAAATTTTATATATAGAATGCATAAATTTTGAAATTTATGTATAAAATCACATAAAATTATATATATTTGATAAATAGTCCTGAATAAAAAACACCTATACGTTGCGTATACATTTTAATTTTCTTTGCTTTTCATGGCAAGTAACTAAAATTATTTCTGACATATTGTATTTTTATGTTTATGAATGGTTAAAAGATTTAGGTATCATCGCATTTAACAACAGTTCTACAACTTTGGTGTGCATTATACTTATCTGAGTAAGGTTGATGAATATGCAAATATCTGGTCCCTCTTTCAGAGATTTTGATTCAATTTTCAAAATAGAGCTGCTCTATCTATCTATGCATCCACACGCTCCTTAGGGATATAATAAGGTTTGAGAGATGTGAGTAACTGTGTTTTAACCTAAATACCAAAATAGAGAAAAACAATATATTTAAGTATTCTATGGCGAGTTTATACTTAATACATGACAGCAAAATTCAGTCATAGGAAAAATAATTATTAAGCACCTAAAATTTGAAAAATAACATTGCTCTTTTTTGGAGCAATATATATGCAAAACAAACAAATAAACAAAAAATTGTGTACTCACATTGGTCAGTCTTAGCTAAGTTATGCTTAAGTTATAAACCACAAAGTTTCAGGGACACATACAAAAAAGGAAATAAAAATGATGCATTTCCTATTATTGTGACATGTTCATGATGGTTTGTCTGTGGATGTGCTTCTCATTTTTATTAAAGGAACTGAGCTAGATGACCAGTCCCAGTTAAATATATTTCTGTTTTCATAGGAAATGGAAAAGATAAAATGATGGAACCATCAAAGGTTCTTAAAGATTTTCCTTGGAAGTGCCTCATCCCTCTTCTGTTCATATTTTATTGGTCAAATTCAGTGTAAGTACAATAGTCAAGCCTGGAGTTAATGAGATAGGAATGTAAGTCCTCTCATAGTGAAGAGAAAACAAATATTTTGTAAACTAATACAATCCTAAAATTGTAGGATTTTACAATCATAAATTTGTACAATACTGACTTGAAGAAATTTTAAATATGATGTTTGTGAAATATGCTATCTAAAATTTATTTTCACGTATTCTAGCAGAAATGCAATTAAAATTATAGATAAATCTCTTAGTGAATTTTAATCAACATGCAAAATGTATTACTTTTTTTTTTTCTTTTTTTTTTAACATCTTTATTGGAGTATAATTGCTTTACAATGGTATGTTAGTTTCAGCTTCACAACAAAATGAATCAGTTATATATACACATACATTCCCATATCTCTTCCCGCTTGCGTCTCCCTCCCTCCCACCCTCCCTATCCCACCCCTCCAGGCGGTCACAAAGCACCGAGCTGATCTCCCTGTGCTATGCGGCTGCTTCCCACTAGCTAACTACCTTACTTTTGGTAGTGTATATATGTCCATGCCTCTTTATCGCTTTGTCACCGTTTACCCTTCCCCCTCCCCATAGCCTCAAGTCCATTCTCTAGTAAGTCTGTGTCTTTATTCCTGTTTCACCCCTAGGTTTTTCATGACATTTTTTTTTTAAATTCCATATATATGTGTTAGCATACGGTATTTGTCTCTCTCTTTCTGACTTACTTTACTCTGTATGACAGACTCTAGGTCTATCCACCTCATTACAAATAGCTCAATTTCGTCTCTTTTTATGGCTGAGTAATATTCCATTGTATATATGTGCCACATCTTCTTTATCCATTCATCCGATGTTGGACACTTAGGTTGTTTCCATCTCTGGGCTATTGTAAATAGAGCTGCAATGAACATTTTGGTACATGACTCTTTTTGAATTATGGTTTTCTCAGGGTATATGCCCAGTAGTGGGATTGCTGGGTCATATGGTAGTTCTATTTGTAGTTTTTAAGGAACCTCCATACTGTTCTCCACAGTGGCTGTATCAATTTACATTCCCACCAACAGTGTAAGAGGGTTCCCTTTTCTCCACACCCTCTCCAGCATTTATTGTTTCTAGATTTTTTGATGATGGCCATTCTGACTGGTGTGAGATGATATCTCATTGTAGTTTTGATTTGCATTTCTCTAATGATTAGTGATGTTGAGCATTCTTTCATGTGTTTGTTGGCACTCTGTATATCTTCTTTGGAGAAATGTCTATTTAGGTCTTCTGCCCATTTTTGGATTGGGTTGTTTGTTTTTTTGTTATTAAGCTGCATGAGCTGCTTATAAATTTTGGAGATTAATCCTTTGTCCGTTGCTTCATTTGCAAATATTTTCTCCCATTCTGAGGGTTGTCTTTTGGTCTTCTTTATGGTTTCCTTTGCTGCGCAAAAGCTTTTAAGTTTCATTAGGTCCCATTTGTTTAATTTTGTTTTTATTTCCATTTCTCTAGGAGGTGGGTCAAAAAGGACCTTGCTGTGATTTATGTCATAGAGTGTTCTGCCTATGTTTTCCTCTAAGAGTTTGATAGTTTCTGGCCTTACATTTAGGTCTTTAATCCATTTTGAGCTTATTTTTGTGTATGGTGTTAGGGAGTGATCTAATCTCATACTTTTACATGTAGCTGTCCAGTTTTCCCAGCACCACTTACTGAATAGGCTGTCCTTTCTCCACTGTACATTTCTGCCTCCTTTGTCAAAGATAAGGTGACCATATGTGCGTGGGTTTATCTCTGGGCTTTCTATCCTGTTCCATTGATCTATCTTTCTGTTTTTGTGCCAGTACCATACCGTCTTGATAACTGTAGCTTTGTAGTATAGTCTGAAGTCTGGGAGCCTGATTCCTCCAGTTCCTTCTTTCGTTCTCAAGATTGCTTTGGCTATTCGGGGTCTTTTGTGTTTCCATACAAATTGCAAAATTTTTTGTTCTAGTTCTGTGAAAAATGCCAGTGGTAGTTTGATAGGGATTGCATTGAATCTATAGATTGCTTTGGGTAGTAGAGTCATTTTCACAATGTTGATTCTTCCACTCCAAGAACATGGTATATCTCTCCATCTATTTGTATCATCTTTAATTTCTTTCATCAGTGTCTTATAATTTTCTGCATACAGATCTTTTGTCTCCTTAGGTAGGTTTATTCCTAGATATTTTATTCTTTTTGTTGCAATGGTAAATGGGAGTGTTTTCTTGATTTCACTTTCAGATTTTTCATCATTAGTATATAGGAATGCCAGAGATTTCTGTGCATTAATTTTGCATCCTGCCACTTTACCAAATTCATTGATTAGCTCTAGTAGTTTTCTGGTAGCATCTTTAGGGTTCTCTATGTATAGGATCATGTCATCTGCAAACAGTGACAGCTTTACTTCTTCTTTTCCGATTTGGATTCCTTTTATTTCCTTTTCTTCTCTGATTGCTGTGGCTAAAACTTCCAAAACTATGTTGAATAAGAGTGGTGAGAGTGGGCAACCTTGTCTTGTTCCTGATCTTAGTGGAAATGCTTTCAGTTTTTCACCATTGAGGATGATGTTTGCTGTGGGCTTGTCATATATGGCCTTTATTATGTTGAGGAAAGTTCCCTCTATGCCTACTTTCTGCAGGGTTTTTATCATAAATGGGTGTTGAATTTTGTCAAAAGCTTTCTCTGCATCTATTGAGATGATCATATGGTTTTTCTCCTTCAGTTTGTTAATATGGTTTATCACATTGATAGATTTGCGTATATTGAAGAATCCTTGCATTCCTGGAATAAACCCCACTTGATCATGGTGTATGATCCTTTTAATGTGCTGTTGGATTCTGTTTGCTAGTATTTTGTTGAGGATTTTTGCATCTATGTTCATCAGTGATATTGGCCTGTAGTTTTCTTTCTTTGTGACATCCTTGTCTGGTTTTGGTATCAAGGTGATGGTGGCCTCGTAGAAGGAGTTTGGGAGTGTTCCTCCCTCTGCTATATTTTGGAAGAGTTTGAGAAGGATAGGTGTTAGCTCTTCTCTAAATGTTTGATAGAATTTGCCTGTGAAGCCATCTGGTCCTGGGCTTTTCTTTGTTGGAAGATTTTTAATCACAGTTTCAATTTCAGTGCTTGTGATTGGTCTGTTCATATTTTCTATTTCTTCCTGATTCAGTCTTGGCAGGTTGTGCATTTCTAAGAATTTGTCCATTTCTTCCAGATTGTCCATTTTATTGGCATAGAGTTGCTTGTAGTAATCTCTCATGATCTCTTTTATTTCTGCAGTGTCAGTTGTTACCTCTCCTTTTTCATTTCTAATTCTATTGATTTGAGTCTTCTTCCTTTTTTTCTTGATGAGTCTGGCTAGTGGTTTATCTATTTTGTTTATCTTCTCAAAGAACCAGCTTTTAGTTTTATTGATCTTTGCTATTGTTTCCTTCATTTCTTTTTCATTTATTTCTGATCTGATTTTTATGATTTCTTTCCTTCTGCTAGCTTTGGGGTTTTTTTGTTCTTCTTTCTCTAATTGCTTGAGGTGCAAGGTTAGGTTGTTTATTCGAGATGTTTCCTGCTTCTTAAGGTGGGCTTGTATTGCTATAAACTTCCCCCTTAGAACTGCTTTTGCTGCATCCCACAGGTTTTGGGTCGTTGTGTCTCCATTGTCATTTGTTTCTAGGTATTTTTTGATTTCCTCTTTGATTTCTTCAGTGATCACTTCATTATTAAGTAGTGTATTGTTTAGCCTCCATGTGTTTGTATTTTTTACAGATCTTTTCCTGTAATTGATATCTAGTCTCATGGCGTTGTGGTCAGAAAAGATACTTGATACAATTTCAATTTTCTTAAATTTACCAAGGCTTGATTTGTGACCCAAGATATGATCTATCCTGGAGAATGTTCCATGAGCACTTGAGAAAAATGTGTATTCTGTTGTTTTTGGATGGAATGTCCTATAAATATCAATTAACTCCATCTCGTTTAATGTATCATTTAAAGCTTGTGTTTCCTTATTTATTTTCATTTTGGATGATCTGTCCATTGGTGAAAGTGGGGTGTTAAAGTCCCCTACTATGAATGTGTTACTGTCGATTTCCCCTTTTATGGTTGTCAGTATTTGCCTTATGTATTGAGGCGCTCCTATGTTGGGTGCATAAATATTTACAATTGTTATATCTTCTTCTTGGATCGATCCCTTGATCATTATGTAGTGTCCTTCTTTGTCTCTTTTAATAGTCCTTATTTTAAAGTCTATTTTGTCTGATATGAGAATTGCTACTCCAGCTTTCTTTTGGTTTCCATTTGCATGGAATATCTTTTTCCATCCCCTTACTTTCAGTCTGTATGTGTCTCTAGGTCTGAAGTGGGTCTCTTGTAGACAGCAAATACATGGGTCTTGTTTTTGTATCCATTCAGCCAATCTGTGTCTTTTGGTGGGAGCATTTAGTCCATTTACATTTAAGGTAATTATCGATATGTGTGTTCCTATTCCCATTTTCTTAATTGTTTTGGGTTCGTTATTGTAGGTCCTTTCCTTCTTTTGTGTTTCTTGCCTAGAGAAGTTCCTTTAGCAGTTGTTGTAGAGCTGGTTTGGTGGTGCTGAACTCTCTCAGCTTTTGCTTGTCTGTAAAGGTTTTAATTTCTCCATCAAATCTGAATGAGATCCTTGCTGGGTAGAGTAATCTTGGTTGCAGGTTTTTCTCCTTCAACACTTTCAATATGTCCTGCCACTCCCTTCTGGCTTGCAGAGTTTCTGCTGAAAGATCAGCTGTTAACCTTATGGGGATTCCCTTGTGTGTTATTTGTTGTTTTTCCCTTGCTGCTTTTAATATGTTTTCTTTGTATTTAATTTTTGACAGTTTGATTAATATGTGTCTTGGCGTATTTCTCCTTGTATTTATCCTGTATGGGACTCTCTGTGCTTCCTGGACTTGACTAACTATTTCCTTTCCCATATTAGGGAAGTTTTCAACTATAATCTCTTCAAATATTTTCTCAGTCCCTTTCTTTTTCTCTTCTTCTTCTGGAACCCCTATAATTCGAATGTTGGTGCATTTAATGTTGTCCCAGAGGTCTCTGAGACTGTCCTCAGTTCTTTTCATTCTTTTTTCTTTATTCTGCTCTGCAGTAGTTATTTCCACTATTTTATCTTCCAGGTCACTTATCCGTTCTTCTGCCTCAGTTATTCTGCTATTGATCCCATCTAGAGTACTTTTAATTTCATTTATTGTGTTGTTCATCGTTGCTTGTTTCATCTTTAGTTCTTCTAGGTCCTCGTTAACTGATTCTTGCAATTTGTCCATTCTATTGTCCATTCTATCTCCAAGATTTCGGATCAACCTTACTATCATTATTCTGAATTCTTTTTCAGGTAGACTGCCTATTTCCTCTTCATTTGTTAGGTCTGGTGGGTTTTTATCTTGCTCCTTCATCTGCTGTGTGTTTTTCTGTCTTTTCATTTTGCTTATCTTACTGTTTTTGGGGTCTCCTTTTTTGCAGGCTGAAGGTTCGTAGTTCCTGTTGTTTTTTGTGTTGTCCCCAGTGGCTAAGGTTGGTTCAGTGGGTTGTGTAGGCTTCCTGGCGGAGGGTACTAGTGCCTGTGTTCTGGTGGATGAGGCTGGATCTTGTCTTTCTGGTGGGCAGGTCCACGTCTGGTGGTGTGTTTTGGGGTGTCTGTAGACTTATTATGATTTTGGGCAGCCTCTCTGCTAATGGGTGGGGTTGTGTTCCTGTCTTGCTAGTTGTTTGGCATAGGATGTCCAGCACTGTAGCTTGCTGGTCGTTGAGTGAAGCTGGGTGCTGGCGTTGAGATGGAGATCTCTCGGAGATTTTTGCTGTTTGATATTATGTGCAGCTGGGAGGCCTCTTGTGGACCAGTGTCCTGAAGTTGGCTCTCCCACCTCAGAGGCACAGCACTGGCTCCTGGCTGCAGCACCAAGAGCCTTTCATCCACAGGGCTCCTTAATTTGGGATGATTCGTTGTCTCTTCAGGTAATCCACAGATGCAGGGTATATCAAGTTGATTGTGGAGCTTTAATCCGCTGCTTCTGAGGCTGCTGGGAGAGATTTCCCTTTCTCTTCTTTGTTCTCATAGTTCCCAGGGGCTCAGCTTTGGATTTGGCCCCGCCTGTGCGTGTAGGTCGCCGGAGGGCGTCTGTTCTTTGCTCAGACAGGACGGGGTTAAAGGAGCCGCTGATTCGGAGGCTCTGGCTCACCCAGGCCGGGGGGTAGGGAGGGTCACGGAGTGCGGGGCGGGCCTGCAGCGGCAGAGGCCGGCGTGACGCTGCAGCCTGAGGCGCGCCGAGCGCTCTCCCGGGGGAGCCGTCCCTGGATCCCGGGACCCTGGCAGTGGCGGGCTGCACAGGCTCCCCGGAAGGGCGTGTGGCTAGTGACCTGTGTTCGCACACAGGCCTCCTGGCTGCGGCAGCAGCGGCCTTAGCGTCCCATGTCCGTCTCTGGGCTCCGCACTCTTAGCCACGGCTCGCGCCCGTCCCTGGAGCTCTCTCAAGCAGCGTTCTTAATCCCCTCTCCTCGTGCACCAGGAAACAAAGAGGGACGTAAAAGTCTCTTGCCTCTTCGGCAGGTCCAGACCCCTCCCCGGACTCTCTCCCGGCCAGCCGCGGCGCACCAACGCCCTGCAGGCTGTGTTCACGCCGCCAACCTCAGTCCTCTCCCGGCGCTCCGACAAAAGCCGGAGCCTCAGCTCCCAGTCCCGCCCGCCCCGGCGGGCGAGCAGACAAGCCTCTCGGCTGGTGAGTGCCGGTCGGCCCGATCCTCTGCGCTGGAATCTGTCCGCTTTGTCCTCCGCACCCCTGTTGCTGTGCTCTCCTCCGCGGCTCCCAAGCTCCCCCACTCCGCCTCCCGAAGTCTCCACCCGCGAAGGGGCTTCCTAGTGTGTGGACACTTTTCCTCCTTCACAGCTCTCTCCCGCTGGTGCAGGACCCGTCCCTATCCTTTTGTCTCTGTTTAGTTTTTTCTTTTGCCCTAACCAGGTACGTGGGGGGTTCCTTGCCTTTTGGGAGGTCTGAGGTCTTCTGCCAGCGTTCAGTAGGTGCTCCGTAGGAGTTGTTCCACGCGTAGATGTATTTCTGGTGTATCTGTGGAGAGGAAGGTGATCTCCGCCTCTTACTCTTCCGCCATCTTCCCGGAAGTCCCCCTATAAATCTTCCAAAATGTATTACTTTTAAGTGTCCTATTCAAGAATGAAAGCTGGATGTGAGTGTGGGGTGAGGGGCAGAGAGGAAGAGAGGAAAAGTGTCAGTTGTATCTATGCTCTAGAAATTCTAGATTTCCTAGATAAATATTAGAGATTTATTAATCAGAATAAAATTTTACAAGAAATACATTTTTTATTTGTTTTAATAAATGACGTTCAAGATATATTGATTTCTTAGAAATATTATAACATCTCTGACTTTGAATTTACAGAAAAACCTAATATAATACACACTTTTGAGTGGTGTTATTGTCCTAGGGCTTAGATTCAGAGGATTTTTCCAGTTGAAATTAATTTCATCTTACACTCAAATAATTTTACTTCTGTCAGAAACAAACCCTACATAAGTTGTATGAAGGTGGATAAAGGCTAGAAAGCTAGGAATTTACTGGATCTTTAAGAAAAGATTGTACGAGTTTTTGTGTCTTTTTACTCATAAATATAGGTGTGTGTGGTGGTGGATTTTTTTCTGGTACTTGCTTTAATTTTAGCATCCACCTGGTAATGTTTAGGGGAGAGAGGAAACCTACAGCTTTCATCCAACTATATCAGTGGTATCATCTACCACAAAGAACCTTGTTATTTGACCTGGTTCAGATCAGTGTGCACTAGGAAGGAAGGTGGGGTTTAGAAAAACATGCCAAAGATGATTACAGTATGAGGTAAAATGGTATAAATATATTTAAGGAAAGAGGGTATATTAATTTATAGTTGTCTACTATGAAAGCAATGGAACTAAATGATTACTACATGGGAGATGCATTTTAAACTGGGCCTCAAAAATCGTATCATGGTTGGAGACAGCCAGGTAGAACAGAGCAGCGTGAAGGAGCAGATAATGAAAATTTATGAAAGCGTCAGAGTATTCTCTTTGTGGGAGATTTCACAAACCCAAGCCTCCAATTATTTTTTTTTAGTAGAGTTATAGTCAGTTTAAAGCACACATATTCAGCAGTAAAACTTCAGATAGTGATATCATAGACAAATATCTACATTTTAACTTATGAGCTTACATCCTAATCTTAGTTAAAGTTCTGGTGAAACTCACTCTTACTCTATTTACTGT
Organism: Orcinus orca; assembly: GCF_937001465.1. Lineage (NCBI taxonomy): Eukaryota > Metazoa > Chordata > Mammalia > Artiodactyla > Delphinidae > Orcinus > Orcinus orca. The sequence continues at coordinate 29,031,998 of NC_064569.1, read as the reverse complement.
TGTTCTTTTTAATTAGCATGAATTGGCGTTAGTATTAGTATATGAATAGAAGTGAGGTGAAACCTTTCAAGAACTTACAGAAAAGTAAAAAATTCAAATATTTAGTCCAAAACCTTATACTTCCAGGTAATTGCACTGTTCTTATCTTAGGATAAATCTTAAATAAATACTTTAAAATTTTCCTTTAATCAGGAAGACTAATTCTTGAAGAAAAATACTTGTGCCCATTTTCTCTTTATTTAATTTTCTTTTTTTAACTTCCACCTTCCCTTCCTTCCTTCCTTCCCTCCTTCCTCCTTCCCATCCCTTCCCATTCTTACCCTTCCCCTTCCTTTCTTTCTGTCTTTCTTTCTTCCTCTCTCCCCTCTTCTCTCTCTCTCTTCACAATTTACTATGAACAGGAAGCACAAAACATGACAGACGGAATGTACCCTTCTATCTTGGGAGTGGATTTTCAAATCTCTTAGTTCAGCCTTGAGACTATTCTCCATCATTTGCATCTACAGCTCTAGAGTTGGCTTCCAAAGTGTTATTCTGCTATTTAGCCCCTGACTCTCAACTCAAGTCGTTTCTCAAATTCTTTCTTCTATTTTCTTAGTTAGGTTTATGTCATTTGGAACAATTGACTATGTGTCATTTATCTCTGAGGGAATCTTAGAAAAAAATTATATTAATGATTCATGGGTTTTTTTTAATGGTCTGGAAAGCAGCTCTGAACTCAGATGTTTTTTGTTTTATCTAGAAACTTTATTGGAGCTTGGGTTAGATGTGAGGAATTATTCACAATTATTTTGACAATAACTAAATGCCCTTAATAGAGTGACAGATTTTATTTAGGAATTCAATGTCACCATCCAGGAATAAGATGATCAACCAAGGACACCATCCAAGACAGAAAAGACATAATTAATTGAACCCCATTTATAGAGAATCCTTGAAAATTTCTGGCTGGTGAAATCTATAAAGACCCATGAAGTAATCAATCACATGTCCATGTACAACTTTTTTTCCTCTAGAATTTTTCTTCATTTTTTTTTTGAGAATATTTTTGTAGTTTTAATATATGTATTAGGTAACATCATTCTCATTTTCAAACACTACAGTGAACTCCCATTGGAATTAGAACCCTATTAGAATTCTCGAAGAGATTAAATTTTAAACACGTCTTCCAAGGCCCAGTCTGACCTGGTTTACTTCCCTGTTCTCACTTTCATTTCCCCTTTTCCCATAATCACTTTTTTTTTTTTTTTTTGCGGTACGCGGGACTCGCATTGTGGTACGTGGTCTCGCACTGCTGTGGCTTCTCCCATTGCGGAGCACAGTCTCCGGACGCGCAGGCTCAGCAGCCATGGCGCACGGGCCCAGCCACTCCGCGGCATGTGGGATCTTCCAAGACCAGGGCACAAACCTGTGTCCCCTGCATCGGCAGGCGGACTCTCAACCACTGCGCCACCAGGGAAGCCCTCACTTGTCTTTTTATTATTATTCCACTTTAAAGATATATTTTTCCTTTCCTTCTTATGGAATATTCTGCCACCAGATCTTCTGAAGGCTGACTCCCTCATTTATGTATTTGCTCCTTTTCACCTTTCCAACACGTCTTTTCTTTTTCTTTTTTCTTTTTTTTTTGCAGTACGCGGGCCTCTCACTGTTGTGGCCTCTCCCGTTGCGGAGCACAGGCTCCAGACGCGCATGCTCAGCAGCCATGGCTCACGGACCCAGCCACTCCGCGGCATGTGGGATCTTCCCGGACTGGGGCACGAACCTGTGTCCTCTGCATCGGCAGGCGGACTCTCAACCACTGTGCCACCAGGGAAACCCTTTTTTTTTTTTAAGTGTGGTAAGGACACTTAATGTGAGATCAACCCACTTAAATTTTTAAGTGCACAAGAGAGTATTGCGAACTATAGGCAACTTGTTGTACAACAGATCTCTAGAACTTATTCATCTTGCATGAATCAAACTATTCAGGCTTAAAAAAAGAAGGAAATTCTGCCATATGTGACAGCATGAATGAACCTGGAGGACATTATGGTAAGTGAGATAAGCTGGTCACAGAAGGACAAATACTGCATGATTCTACTTATATAAGGTACCTAAATAGTCAAGCTCATAGAAGTAGAGAGTAGAATTGTGGTTACCAAAGGCCAGGGGAAGGAGAAAATAGAGAATTGTTGTTCAGTTTTTCTTGACCATCGAACTCCTGATCCTTTATCACTCTCAGGAATATGTGCTATTTTGTTGCTTTCTTAGCATTTATGCCTTTCTAAAATAATTCTGTTCATTTTATTTTTTGCACATGTTTTTCATAGTCTGTTTCCATGAGCCACATAATACAAAATTTAAAAATGCTTTTGAATTCCAGATATTTGAGAATTCGTATTTTTATAATTGTTATTGTAAATAGAATTTGTACCAGGTATTTTAAGTTATAAGGCCAAAATCAATTTATAATGAAAGCAATAATCCCCTACTTCACCATTCCCTGAAAGTAGCCCAATTTCCTAGAGACAAATACTTTTAATAATTTCTAGTTTTACTTCTTCCTTCTTTTGGTGATTACTTAAATAATGTTCTGTATTTTGAAAAGTGAAAACTTGATAGTACTAAATTGAACCATGTGATTTTTGAGAAACTTAGTGAGGAGGGTAATTAAATTTTTAAAATATGAAGGGAAAGGAAAATATATTAGGTACTTACTATGTATCTTTTCCTTACTCAGTATAAAATTTATATATAATGTTTTTTCCAAAGTAATAAAGGAAAATTTAATATCATGTAGCAAATATTTAAGCAAGTGATGAAATATTATTAGACTTTATCTCTAATATCCAGGTAAATCATGTTATGTGTCAAGAAAAGTAGCACTTAGGTGGAGATAAATTGGATTTAAAGAGATAAATCCAGTCAACAAAGGATTCTTGTAATAGATTGAAATGTCAGAACCTAATATGATGCATTAAAGAGACTAGTTTTGCAACTATAACAAAATTATCTCCTTCTAAAGTGTTTAGGATTTTTTGACATTTTACTCCAGCATCTAATTTAATACCTTATTGATGATTAAGAATAAGGAAATGAAAAAATGAAACCCTATATTTTAAGAATGCTGTAAAACAATGTCATTATAAATATAGCATATTAATGTCAAATGATATATACTATAGTATTGATAAAATAAAATGTAACTTAAGAATACATATATTCATAGCTACTATAGTATCTTTCCATTTTTTATTTTTAGGGAGGAGAAGTTTTTTTGTTTATTTCTGTTACAGATTTGTGAATAAATTGTGGGAATTTATAGCTGGAATTAAGGTGTCCCAATTGGTAGTTTAATACTCCAGTCACTCTAATTTAGTATTAGAAGGAGCATAAAACATTGGGAATGCAGAAGTAAAACATTAATCCTTGTTATAAGTCTCAATTCAGTGAATTTTCAATCTAGATACTTTTCTATTCTTCATCTAAGAAGAATGGAATTTTTATTGACATAATAAATTTGCATGTGATTTTACTCACAATTATTATTTACAAACATAAGTAATGAAACAATAGAAATTTAATTTAAATAATTTTATTTTAATAAAGATTATTGGTTATTTCCAGTAGCATGATTCATTTCAAATTAGAGCAAAACACAGAAAGCTCTTTAAAAACTTCAGCAAGTTTAAGAATATGTAAATGATAGATCCATATTTATTTCAGAATATCAATTCAGATTTGTAATGACAGAAAAAAAGGATAGGTCTTTCAAATTCTAAATTTTCAATGTTACTCAAGACAATTTTCAAAAGAGAGTTCCTTAGTTTCTATAGATTATATTTTAGTAGGAATTCCAGTTCTAATTTTAGGTTTATTTGTGTGTTTACTTATTTATTATCCAACAAATAATTATTAGCTATCTCCTGTTATCTGGTCAATGATTTCCAAAGTGCCTACTATTTGTCAATCACTGTTCTAGATAATGGAATTATGGTGATTAAAAAGCCAAAAAAAAAAAAATTCCTGCTCTCACTGAGCTCACAATTCTGGGAGAAAATAGGAAAAACAATATTAAAGGTAAGTAAATACAAATCATAATAAGTGCTTAGCAGAAGATTAAACAGCTATTACAAAGATCCAGTTATTAACAAAATAAGCAGATCCCTTTAGAGAAAGTTCTTATATTTTCCCGTTTTTGAGTTTTTAAAATTCGTTTTACATTTTAAAATTTGCTTCATGAAAATTAAGGTTAAGCTTATGAAAGCACATGCCAATAAAATGATCTTATTAAGATTTTTTTTAATATACAAAAGGTACAACTAGGTTTGTTGATCAAATTTAGTTTATGTGTGAATGGAAGGGAAGATTAAGAATTTTATGTGTTATATGTGGAAAAGAGAATGAAAGAGAGAGAGTTGAGAGAGAGATTGATTTAGAAGGGCTGGGATATAAAAGCTCCCAGCAGTAGTGCAGGAATGATATCTATCACCCAAGTAAGTTGACAGATGTTTGTACCCTGTTCATGTCACTTTAATCGACTTTATTGCATAGAATTAGTGAATAATGTATAAGGTAAATATAAATGTGTAATGAAAAAGTATAAAGCATTTCCAGTTTTGACTTGTTCCCAATATTCTTCAAGATAAATGAGATAGATGTAAAACAATTGGAGAGAAAATTCAAACACTGTGAAAATACGTTTTTAAAAATAAACCCCTTTAAGAAAATAATACAGCTAAATCCATGAAGTATAATTTTTTGCAAAAGCTCATTCAGACAGACATGAATATATATTTAAGTAATTTATGATGTTCCTAACTTTCAATTCAAGTTATAAATAATTCAATATATTCATATATATTTATGATTACATTCAATTAAAATATTTTCTTAATTTAATTTTTGGCTTTTTGGAAATAAAAAAATCATATACATAAAGTCAAATAAATTAATGTCTTAATACTAAGTTCTAATAGTATACACGGTTTTAAATTTCCATGTCTTAGCTTTTGTTCCTTAAGTCCAAAATACCAATTTTTGTCTTGCATTAAATATTAAATGTTTATTTCATGTTCAGGTAATAAGATATAGAAACATGGAGAATAGAAAATACATTAGTAGTTGAGCATGATTTTAAATGAATAATATTGTGTTTTATTTGACATTGAAATAATATTAAGATCATTATTATTACTATTATTATTTTAGTATTTTGTCACTATCAATATCTTTGAAAATCTTTAATTTGGTGAAAGAAAACTTTGTTAATGTTGGTATTTAAGTACTTAGCACAATTTCACTGTTATGGAACGGTAAAAAATCATTAATTCTTTCCATTTGATTTTTTCTTAACATCTCTACCACCTTACTCAAAATGACATTGTATTTCTTCTTTTTACATTCAGTATTTAATTGTCATCATTAGACTGTGATTTTTTTTATTAATCGGTGTACTAGATAGTAAAGTCTTTTTATTTCAGAATTAACCTCAATATAGTTAAGTCAAGTGCTCCAAAAAAAATGTGGATTGGTAAATTTCATTAGCCTCCCTCTGTGTGATTTATAGTCTTGTCTCTTAAATAATGTAGTTTGAGACAATAAGTAAGATCCTTCACAGTGAAGGTGCCTTTCTTCTCTTGCTACATATCACTTATTCCTTCTATGAATATTAAAACATTGCTTAAATTATAACAGCACCTTTCAGGGGTTATCGTTAGTACTTCAAGAACACATTTAATGTCTTTCATGGTAGATGATCACAATAAATGAGACAGTAACTAAAGAACTCAAATGAAAAATATAGGTCACATCCAATCTGTGACTTTTGACCCTAAATCAATTCTTTTCAGCATGCTGAGAACTGATTCACGGGCTTATGGTGGAAAATTGATATATAAGACTGTCTTTTAACATTCCATAATGATTTGAGAAAATTTAGCAACAATATCTTCTCATTCCCATAAAACTTAGCTTCTGGAAACATAATCTAAACGATTTCAAGCCTTACTGCCACTTCCTATTAACTGTAATCCTGAACTTTTGACCTCTGTGACCCTCAGTTTCCCCATTTTAAAATATTATAAGTAAAATAATTATCCTTTGGGTTTCTTTAATATTACATAAAGAATGAAACAATTAAATGTAGAGGACAATATATGTGTTAATTATGAATTTCGAAAAGGATAGGGTAAATACTACTAATGTGCTGGCAGGTTCTCATTATGGGGAAGAGTTCCTTCCATAAAGTCTGAAACTTTGTAGAAAGACAGACCATTAGTGAGGAAGTATTAGCCAAAACATCCCTAATGACTAATTAGAAGACACACTTTGGAACTATGTCTGCCATTTGCTTTTTTAATTTCCACATCAAAGTTTGTAATTATAATACTCTTTTTATCAGGAAAAGAATCTCACAATGGATTAAAGCTTTTTGAGAAGACTCTATTAGTGACTGAAATTTTTAAAAGGTGAAACAAAAATGTGTGAAACTACATGCTATGTCTGAACAGACAGGCCGTTTTCTGATAATGAACCTGACTTGCTTAACTGTGTATTTCTCTTTGAACATAACTTTGAATTGGCATAATTACTTAAAGTTCTAGATCATCTGGCTACTCTTTAGTGTTCAAATATCGTTGTGGAAATACTCTTATTTTCTTCGTATTTTTAACATACTTAAGTCCACCCTTCTGCCAGCATTCATATAGCAAATTCTCTAGGAGACTATACACGATACCATTTCTATTATATAATATTATCTCCAAATTGATTATTAGCAACAAGATGAACCAATTTTATATCAATTGTTAGGGACAAGAATAAGGATTTATTGTTTTGATAATGAAGCAATCAGACTGTTTCTTCTTTTTGAAAATTACATTTCTTAGGGGAAAAAATGAGTTTGTTTATAACAGTAGTTGCCTGAGATACATTTTCCACATATGTAAGTATTTACTTGTCTTATGAAAATCAAGGGGCAAAATACATATGGTAAAATGAATGAAGTGAACTAAATCTACAAATACAGCATGATGATGTTTACATGTGTATTCTCCCATGTAATCACCACCCAGAACAAGATACAGAACTGTTTCAGCACCCATGAAGGCACTTCCTTGCCCTTTCTCAGTCTAAACTAGCCCCTAGATTTAACTACTATTCTGAATTCTCTCCTCATCAATTAGATTTGACTATCCTAGAACTTGCCATAAATGGAATCATATAGCAGTTACTACTTTTGTCTTGAGTTGATTTCACTCAGTATTATGTCTGTTAGGTTTATTCATGTTGCATATATTCGAAGTGTATTCTTTTGTACTTCTCTGTAATATTCCTTCATAAGATTTACCACAATTTACCCATTCTCTGTTGTTAAGCATATGGGTTTTTCCCAGATGCTTGTTATTATGAATAAATATGTTATAAATATTTTTGTCTTTGTGTGGACTCACTTCTCTTGTGTATACATTTAGGAGTGGAAATAATGGAAACGGCCAGCTATCCTGAAGCAGTTTTATAATTTTACATCCCTACCAGCCATGTATTCAATTTTTCCACCTATTCCACATATTTGGTAATTTCTTTCTTAGTTAATTATAGTTGTCCTAGTAGCTGTATTTATTTGTACTTTTAATTTGTATTTATGTAACAGTATTTCTTTGTATTTTTAATTTGTGTTTTCCTGATGAATAGTGATGTTGACTATATTTATTATGCTTATTAGCTATTTAAATATAATTTATATGAAAATTCTTTTCAAGGGACATTTCCCATTATTTTTATTTTTTTCCTTATTGATTTGGAGAAGTCTTTTCTATATTCTGAATATGAGTCCTACAGCACATACATATAACAAATATATATTTTCTTCTACTATTTCTTTGGTGTTTTCACTTTCTTCATGAGGTTTATTGACAAAGGAAAAAATCTTTATTATAAAGCCAATTTTTAATTTTTTGTTTTATGACTAGTTCTTCAGTGTTTTTGATTCCTATATTAGAGATCTTTACCTATTGCAGGGTCATATAGATATCCCTCTGTGTTTTCTTATAGAGACTTTAGATTTCTTTTCACAGTTATGCCTATGAACTAAGTTTTGTCAATTTCATAGAATGGTATAAGATAGTTGTCAAGTTTTATTTATTTTTTACCATTATAGAGATAAAATTACTTGATTCAATTATCTTTCATTAATTTATTGCTTCAACATAATTTCACCTCTTTAATCTTCGATATAAGTCAAGTGCCCAAATATATGGATGTATTTTAGTACTATTGATATTGTTTGTCTATTCTTATGCCAGTACACTATGATGCTAATAACTAGCTTTTTCAGTAATTTGTCAAATCTGGGATGCATGTCCTCCAATTTTATTTTTCCTCAAGAATATACTGACTACAGTAGGTTCTTTGCATTTCAAACTAAATCTTAGAATCAGCTTCTCACTTTCTACAAAAGTTAAAAAAATCTTAGACATTTTCATTGAGATTTTAGTGACTATATAAGAATATGAGGAAAATTGATACTTTTACAATGTTTTCACAAATTTGGTATCTGTTCAATTATTTAGAACTTCTTTAATGTTTTTACAGCAATGTTTTGTACTCTTTATTGTAGGTTTTAGAAATCTTCTGAAATGTATTCTGCTGATTTTATATTTTTGATGTTATTAATGGTATTTAAAATTTTACTTTTAAATTGTTTGATGCTACTATTCAGAAATATACTTAATTTAATCATACTGACTGTGCATCTGGCAACTTTTAAAGTTTACTTACTACCTGAAATACTTTGTTTAGCATTCAAAACCATGATTAGGTATTAATAATTTGATATAATATTAAACTAAATACAAACTTATGGAAATTAATTGAACAATGATTCTTTTAAATAAAAGGCTCAAGATGGGTTGACCCCCAGACATCGATAATTTAAAAAAAAACAAAAAACACATATCAGATAGTAAGAAAGTAACAGAAAAGAATAAGTTAGTGCAAATAAGGTTATTCACTGTGTAAGTCCTCTAAAGTTTACAGAAATCTAGTGGAGGTTATTACATTCCGGAGTTTGATTTGGTATAGATATCATTGTACCTATATTTAATAGGCAGGTCCTGGCTGGAAAAAAATCTCTCTGTCTATAAGTTCACCTGTTTATATGTCTGTATATACATATAATTAGCATTTAGCAGTGGTTTATAGTTTTGAATTCCAATAATTGCTCCTATTATAAGGAATTCAGAAGTAGAAATAAGTAGGCCAATGATAGAATGACAAGAAAAGCTAAAATTTAAGAGGAAAGAAGTAAAAAAACTAATTTTATGCCCATTGTTTCTTTGTTGGAAACCTACCCATTATTCATAATTCACTTTAAATGTGTCTTCTTTGTGAAACAGTTAAAAAATAAATTCCTATCTTCGCTAAAATATTACCATGCATTCTTCTATCATAACATATAAAACAATTTATCTAAATACATATAATTATCCCAAACTGGACTGTAAGTTTTTTGAGGGAAGGCAAAGAATTGTATTTGTCACTAAGTGCCTGGCAGAAAACGGAATTCATCTGGAGATGAACTGAAGAGCCTCCTGGAAGATGGAGATGAACAGAGGTACCACAGCCAACAATCAGTCTCAACTGCCAGACCTGTGAATCAGGCCATCTGAGACACTCCAATCCTAGTGAAGTCATCGTGCGACTATGGCCATATGAGCAACATCAGGCATGACCCACAGAAGACCTATCCATACTGACAACCCACAGCATTATGAGAAATAGTAAATTGTTGTTCTAAGTCACTTCAGGCTGTGGTGATTTGTGATGCAGTAATAGGTAAAGGAAGCAATTGCCATTTTGTGTAAACTATTTTTGATAATAGCAGATGGAAAATGATTTATTTTGTGAAGTAGTATTTATCATAAAAATAAAACCAAAAATTATAAAAATGAAAACACCTATAAATACAGATGATGACATGTTGAGCGAAATATTAAATGAAATTCAGTGAATAGTTAAATTTATATGTATAACTACTAAGAAAATAGGCAATCTAGAATAAAACCTCATATTACCTGAATGAAAAGTCATTCGATAAAAATTCAGCTCTTGTTTCTGATTTTAAAAATAATGCAAAGGGGGCTTCCCTGGTGGCGCAGTGGTTGAGAGTCTGCCTGCCGAGGCAGGGGACATGGGTTCGTGCCCCGATCCAGGAAGATCCCACATGCCGCGGAGTGGCTGGGCCCGTGAGCCATGGCCGCTGAGCCTGTGCATCCGGAGCCTGTGCTCCGCAACGGGAGAGGCCACAACAGTGAGAGGCCCGCGTAACACACACACACACACAAAAAAAGCAAAGGACATGGACATGTATACACGCACATACACACCTTGGCAAAACAGAAAACATTATAACCAAACTGTGTAAAATAATATCATTCTTATATTCCCATACATCTTTCCCATTTTATATGGATTATCACTCCCTAACTTTCCAAGTTCATTACTATCCTTCTTTGTCCATTTCTTTATAATGTATTGTTATGATCTGAATTATGTCCCCCCCCCCAAATTCATATGTTGAAACCCTAATCCTAGTACCATAGAATGTGAGACTATTTGGAATAGTGTCTTTAAAGAGGTAATTAAGGTTAAAAGAGATCATAAGGGTGGGGCCCTAATCTAATAGGACTATGTCCTTATTAGAAGAGGAAGAGACTCCAGGGGTACAGGCACACAAAGAAAAAGCTATGTGAGGACACAGCAAGGAGGTGGCTGTCTTCACGCCAAGGAGAGACACCAATGCTGCCAGCACCTTGACTGTGGTCTTTCAGCTTTCTGAACTCTGAGAAAATAAATTCCTGTTGTTTAAGCTACCATTCTGCGGTATTTTGTTATGGCAGCCCTAGCTGATGTAGGGGAAGAAAGACTTTCTTTCTACCCTCCTAGGTTCAACAGCTGTCTCTATGAAATAAACTGATAAGAGGCAGACTAACAGGAGAAAAGATACATAAGTTTATTAATTTTTAATATCACATGCACGAGGGCATTACAGAAGAAAAGTGAATACCCCAAAAAAGCAGAAACATGGGAGAGCTTACGTTCAAGAAGAAAACAAATATGTGGTACGTCGGTGGAATTATCTGAAGCTGACTCTGTCTTGAATAAAAGCAAGACTAGACTAGGAACAGTCTAAAATAGACATTGTGAAAAAAACAGGGAAAAGAATTATTTATTTTACATTCCTTTATTCTAATATTTTAATCTACTCTATACTATACTAAATTTTATAAGGTGTGAAAATAAATAAAAGACAACTTCATTTAAAACATTATCAGGAAGTTTAGAAGGGAGAGCTCTCATGCACATACCAGCCTGAATAATCAGAAGGAAGAAGGAAGAGAAGCGATTTTTAAAGGGTCTTTTTGTATAGAATTCTTTGTGTAACATTCTCTGGGTTTCAACTTTTTATCCATGATGTTAAGAACGTTGTTTTTCTTCTGGTATGAGGGAGGACATTTTGTACATGGGAATTTCATCTCCTGCTTTTAAGAAAAGGAAGGAATGTCTATTTAGGTCTTCTGGCCATTTTTTAACTGGATTGATTGTTTTTATGATATTGAGCTCCATGAGCTGTTTGTATATATTGGAGATTAATCCTTTGTCCATTGTTTCATTTGCAAATATTTTCTCCCACCCTGAAGGTTGTCTTTTCATCTTGTTTATGGTTTCCTTTGCTGTGCAAAAGCTTTTAAGTTTCATTAGGTCCCATTTGTTTATTTTTGTTTTTATTTTCATTACTCTAGGAGGTGGGTCAAAAAAGATCTTTCTGTAGTTTATGTCAAAGAGTGTTTTTCCTGTGTTTTCCTCTAAGAGTTCCTCTAAAGACATTTTGGTCTTTAATCCATTTGGAGTTTATTTTTGTGTATGGTGTTAGGGAGTGTTCTCATTTCATTCTTTTACATGTAGCTGTCCAGTTTCCCCAGCACCACTTATTGAAGAGGCTGTCTTTTCTCCACTGTATGTTCTTGCCTCCTTTGTCATAAATTATGTGACCATATGTGCATGGGTTTATCTCTGGGCTTTCTATCTTGTACTATTGATCTATATTTCTGTTTTTGTGCCGGTACCATACTGTCTTGATTACTGTAGCTTTGTAGTATAGTTTGAAGTTGGGAAGCCTTATTCCTCTGGCCTGCTTTTCTTTCTCAAGATTACTTTGACTATTCAGTGTCTTTTGTGTTTCCATACGAATTGTAAAATTTTTTGTTCTAATTCTGTGAAGAATGCCATTGGTAGTTTGATAGGGATTGCATTGAATCTGTAGCTTGCTTTGGGTAATATAGTCATTTTCATAATATTGATTCTTCCAATCCAAGAACATGGTATATTTCTCTATCTGTTTATGTCATCTTTGATTTCTTTCATCAATGTTTTATAGTTTGAGTACAAGTCTTTTGCCTCCTTAGGTAGGTTTATTCCTAGGTATTTTATTCTTTTTGTCGCGATGGTAAATGGGATTGTTTCCTTAATTTCTCTTTCTGATTTTTTGTTGTTAGTGTATAGGAATGCCAGAGATTTCTGTGCATTAATTTTGTATCCTGCAAGCGGAAGACCTAAATAGATATTTCACAAAAGAAGACATACAAATGGCCAAGAGACACATGAAAAGATGCTAAAAATCATTAATTATTACAGAAATGAAAGTCAAAACTACAATGAGGTATTACTTCACACCAGTCAGAATGGCTATTATCAAAAACTCTAGAAACAATAAATGCTGGAAAGGGTGTGGTGAAAAGGGTACACTCCTGCATTGTTGGTGGGAATGGAAATTGATACAGCCACTATGGAGAACAGTATGGAGGTTCCTTAAAAAACTAAAAATAGAACTACCATATGACCAGCAATCCCACTACTGGGCATATACCCTGAGAAAACCATAATTCAAAAAGAGACATGTACCACAATGTTCATTGCAGCTCTATTTACAATAGCCAGGACATGGAAGCAACCTAAATGTCCACCAACAGATGAATGGATAAAGAAGATGTGGCACATATATACGAGGAATATTACTCAGCCATAAAAAGAAACGAAATTGAGTTATTTATAGTGAGGTGGATGGACCTGGAGTCTGTCATACAGAGTGAAGTAAGTCAGAAAGAGAAAAACAAACACCGTATGCTAACGCATATATATGGAATCTAAAAAAAAAAATGGTACTGATGAATCTAGTGGCAGGGCAGGAATAAAGATGCAGACATAAAGAATGGACTTGAGGACACAGGGTGATTGGGGAAGCTGGGGCAAAGTGAGAGTAGCATTGATATATATACACTACCAAATGTAAAATAGCTAGTGGGAAGCAGCTCCATAGCACAGGGAGATCAGCTCGGAAGCAGCTGCATAACACAGGGAGATTGTGCTTTGTGACATAGAGGGGTGGGATAGGGAGGGTGGGAGGGAGGCTCAAGAGGGAGGGGATATAGGGATATATGTATGCATATGGCTGATTCACTTTGTTGTCCAACAGAAGCTAACACACTATTGTGAATCAATTATATTCTAATAAAGATCTATTAAAAAAAGAAGCAGAAAAGGAAGATCCCTCCCTGCCCCAGCAACAATGCGCTAACCACCAGTAAGAAACTGCCACAACCTCGAACTCCTGTTCTTCTCCAGTGAAATTTTATTCAAAACAACCTTCCCCAATTTCCTCCTAAAACCTAGTAGAAATTGACCTTCCTTTTGTCTCTTCACACTTGCCAATGATTCACTATATCTTGCCTGCCCCAGAGCTGCAATTCCCTGCTCTCCAGATTACACCCATTTTGCTGGTAAAGTAACTGGCTATGTTACTTTTTGAGGTTGACATTAGTCACTTTCAGAGCCCTGCTACTTTCTGTGAGAAATAAAAACTTTTCATTTTACTGGGAAGTTATCTTATAGTATAAGATTGCAAATGATGATAAAGAGTAAATAGATCCAATATTCTCTCAGATATATGTGAAATAAGCAAGAAATAAAACAGAAAGGTAGATATGTTTATTCCTTGATAGTTTATATCTTAAAAATCCATTACCATAAGGTAGATGGACATAGAATCTACGATGATTAAAAACATATATGAATAAATTGCTTATCACAGCATTCTGATTTCAGATAAACAGAAATCAGGTGATAATTTCATATCAATCATTCATTGTCTTTGATATTTTTAAAAAGAACAAATTGTTTGCCTTAATTTCACAGCATTTATGTTACCTATCATTTTAATTGGTTAGGTACTAGGTGACTTTTAAAGTTGTATATATGTGATATGTAGCACTAAAAATAAATTTACTGTCCATCAGTAAGGGAATGCACTATTACATTTTGATGCAGTCATACACTAAAAACAATGAGAGTTACTTAAATGAAAATGAACAAAAGTAAAAATGAATGTTGAGTTAACAAAGAAAAGATAAATGTCAAAATTAGAACAATAGTTTTTCACTGGTTATATAAAGAAAGGAAGGACTTGTCGTATGAGCCTGTTACACCTTCCACATTTATTTCTAAACAAAAATGACACTTGCAGCAACTATTGTGAAGTATTTATACCTGATAAATCTAGATAAATGGTGCTCTATATTTTATGTACTTTTATGCATGTTTGAAATATTATATGATTAAATTCTTTTTAAAATGACAATTTTGTATTTCAAAGTTTTCTTTGAAAATTTCCTGCTCAAATTGAATTTTAAAGACTCTAGTAATGATTTTTCAGTGTGAAAATGATTTTATGCCAACTCCATTAGATAAACAATAGATATTCCTAGATACATCTGCACCAAGCCTTTCCTTTTATGTGTGCAGAGATTCTTGGCTAGCTTTATCTTTGTCTCTAGGGGATGTGTAATATCATTCTAAATTAGAAAAAAATGTACCCATGTACAATGTATATGTCTTCCATATAGCACTATCTTAAAATGTGTTAATCGAAATATAATGTATATACAAAAATGCACAAATTATAAGTATATAGTTCAATTAATTTGCACATAGTGAGAACACTTAAGTAACACCTACACAGGTCATAGAACAGTACTTCAAAAATGTTCTCCCGCCTCTCCTTCCAAATAACCATTACCTTTATTTCTAATAGCTTAGACAGTTTTGTCTGGTTGTGTGTGTGTGTATGCATTGTGCATGGTGGGGGTTGTTGTGTATGTATGTGTGTGCGTGCAAGTATATGAGGGTCTCCTTTAGCCCACTTATGGGTTGATGAGATTCATCAGGGATGTTGCTTATAGCAATAGGTCATTAATTTACTTTGATTTATAATTTCATGTTATAGGAATATATTACAATTGATTTATTCATTACATTGTTGATAGATATTTGATTTGCTTCCAGTTTAGAACAAGTACAGATAAAGCTCCCATGTGTATTTTTGTTTTGTCTCTTGATGAACATATTGATATTCTGCATTTCTATTTGGTACATATAATTGGATAAAATTGTTGGTGCATGGGTGTCAACAATAGATAGTGCCAGTTTTCCATTTTTACCTGCCACATTGTAGCTCTGTCAGTGATATATTTTATTGTCAATCCTATTAATTGTAGCGACCTGGTGGGTGTGTAGTGTTATCTTGTTTATTTATTTTTCCTCATGGTAACTATGTCTTGTATTGCCCTTGTGATTGATGGGAACATTTTCATACAGTAATTGGCCATTCGGATGTCATTTTTATTTAAGTGCCTCATCAACCATCCTGTCAATTGTTTATGAGATTCTCTGTATTTTCTTATTGATTTGTGGGACTTTATATATTTTTCTAGAAATGAGTTTTTGTCAGTTATATGTTGTGCAAATATTGTTTCTCAGCTTGTGACTTGAATATTTACTCTAATATATATAGTATTATATTAACTAGTACATTATTATATACGTGTGTGTGTGTATGTTTAACAAATTGACAAAACACTATTTATTGAACAGACCATCCTTTCCCTATTGTCATATATCAAGTGTCCATATATGCATGAGTGTGTTTCTGGACTCCCAAATCTGTACCATTGATTTTTTTGCTTATCCTTAATCCAAAACATAGCTTCCTAATTTATTTTCCAATAAATGTGATCGTCATTAGAATAATCACCAACTCTTTAATTCTTTTTAACTAAATTGCTTTTGCATTACTTATACTTCATATTTTAATATGTATTTTACAATATCCACAAAAAAACCCGATTGTAATTTTGTTTGTGATTGTGTTTCATGTTTAGAATGATCTGAGCAGATTAACATTTAACAATACTGAATCATTGATGGCAGGAATAGGATATCATCCTGCATTTATTTAGTTCTTTTAAAATGTACATAAATAATTTTTAAAGTCTTTAATGCAAAGGACTTGTACATTTAATATGGATATATTTCATGCTTTTTGATTTCGCTGTCGATGATACCATTTTCTTTCCATATGGCTTATATCCGGTATATAGATATTCAATCAATTGTTGCACATTTGTCTTATATTCAGAAAACTTGATAAGTTTATTTTATAAATATAATGGTATATCAGCAACTTACTGAATTATTCATCAATATTATATTTCTCAATAATAATAGCTTTATGCTTTCTTCTAATGTTTGCCTTATTCCAAGAGTTCTAAAAAATAAGTCTACTAGAGATAACAACAGGCTTCCTTGCCTTCTTCCTTTGTTCAGAGAGAAAACTTTAAAAACTTTTTTTCAATTTTATTGTAATTTTTTTGCTGGAGTTCGTAAATATACTTTATCAGGTTATGGAAATTCTTCTCTATTACTAGTTTATTAAGATTGGTAACTAATTTTACCTGATGCTTTCATTGGTATTTAAGTATGATTTAATGTGTGTAAAAATGCCTGTATAAATGATGATCATTATTTCTAGGTTATCAAGGCAAATTGCTAGTAATTTACAGGTGTTGGACCTATGGTTTTGACTCCTGCTTTTACCTAAACTGATTAACACTTTGACAGAAAAAAAGTAAAATAATGATATATTTATTGCAAAAATAAGAAATAATATTTAAAATTAATTTTTCAATTAGTTGAAGTGATAATGCAGCTGTTTGCTTGCATATCACAGAAAACATGAGACGAAGGATGTCATCTGTACATTTTAGGTTAACATCAAAGAGGAATCCTATGAAATATTAACAGGAACAGAATTAAAGTATGTATAGGTAATTTTTAAAGATTCTAATGTTCCCTGTAAAACTAATAATTGGATAGACATCAGCATTATTACTTCCCCAACATTAAAATTTTTTAAATGATTCAAAATTTAAATACAGTAACTTATGAAGTAACCAGGTCCCATTATGACTGACCACTGAAGGGTAGATTGCATGAGGCACAATTACACGAGCCAAAGTGCCAGCTTATTCCCACTACTTCCCTCAAAGCAATTTTTACAGGGAATACTAGTTACACGTATAAGCTATTGATACATATTTTTCTTTTGACCGATCATTTAATTGTAGAGAAGGACACCATTAATCATCATTCTGATTATAATACAAAATAAAAGCAGAGTGAAAATCTAATATCTTTATTCAGAATATGGAAACAGCAATATTCCTTGAAATATTAAGGAAAATATAAAGCACACCTAGGTTTCACCACAATTACAAGTTGCATCAGTAAATGTAATTGCTCTGTATTACAGCAATTACTTTAAACTGTTTAGCCTTCTGTCCATAGGAGGGTTTTGTTTTTCTAATAGTATCAGGCCATTAAATGTGCTGACCAGTGTTATCATTGAATTTTCCTTTCCTCCTAAATCTCATGACAATGAAAGCATTTCTGCAGAGTCTATACAAAGTCACTAGGCTGGAGCTTGTCACCCAGTAATAGACTCTGTCATTTATGAGTTCCCACTTTATGTCACTCCTGAATGCTTTCACCTGAACCATTACTGAGCAACCTGAAATGTGGGGATAAATCTGCCACTGTGTTCTGCATACAATGACAGATCATCTGAGGGTGAAAGAGTCTCAGTGAGAAGAGAGCCATTTCTATCACACCTCCCCTCTGCCTATGTATATGCATGCCTGAGCAGGACGAAACTCTGCTTTCTTACAGTGTTATTTATTGGAAGCTGTTACTCCGTTGCATTTTTCACTCACAATTTGACACTTCCTCCTACAATGTAGTTGCTGCAGCGAACACATCTTTTCTGTTGTAACTGCTGTCAGTAAAGGAGAGTTAATTTCCTTCTTGCTGATTCTCAATTTGAGCATCTATGTGCCAGGCATTCTGCCTGCAGTTTGCATTCATTATTTCATTTAGTTCTCATGGCAGCCCTATGGAATGGATATTATTGCCTCCCTTTTAAAAAATGTCCAGGTCACAAACATAGTAAGTGGTGCAATAACTATTTAACCTTGATTTCCTCTGATTCCAAACTCTCTGCCCTTTGAATGGGCTGCGTCTCTAGTGTTTGTGCACATAATGTATTATTAGCATTGCATTTAAAAAATGTTTTTAAGTCATTAAATATACATACAACTGCTGCATATAACTTAGATGTACAATTAAATCATCATGATAAACCAAACAATATATTCAGAAGTCAGGGTAATACCTTAAAAGCCCCTGTTTGTTCCCTGTCAACTTCATTCCCTCGGGAGTAATAACCACTTATTCCAAGTTATGTGTTATTAAATCTCTCTTTTTCTTTAGAGTTTTACTATCCATGTAAGATATATAATACGTATGTATATACATTTAGTTCGTTCGTTCATTCATTTCTAGTGCATTTGTCAATTTATATAAATGAAATTAGTATATATTCTTTTGCAGCTTGCTATTCTCAGTTAATGTTATGCTTTTGAGATTCACCCAATTTGATTCATGCAGCTGCAGTCTATTCCATGGTTGATGGACATCTGGGTAGTTTGCAGTGTTTTACTCTTATGAACAGGGCTGCAAGGAAAATTCTGGTTTCATGTCTGCAGAAGCATATGTGTAGGATTGTCTCTAGGATGTATACCGAGTAGTGGGATTGCTGGGTCATAAAACATGCACTTGTCAACTGTATTAAATAACGTCAAATTATTTTCCAAAGTGGCTGCAGCAATTTGCTGTAAGACGAGCAGTTGCTAGGTAGTTAATAAATGTGCCCCTTTCTCATATCTTTGGCAATAATTGGTTTTGTCCAACTTTGGAATGTTTTCCAAATTGGTCACTGTGGTTTTGATTCACATTTCTCTGCTCTCTAATGTCCCTTTATTATTCATGTTTTATCTGTGAAATCTTTGTTCATATATTTTTACCATTTTAAAATTTTGTTAGTGGTCTTTCTCTTACACACACACACACACAATTTACTCACTCACTTATATATCGTAAATATTCTCTTAGAACACTAATTCTTTGTGAGTTATATTTGTGGAAAGTATTTTCCACTTTGGCTTATCATTTCTTTTCTCTAGACCAACAGAAGTTCTTAAATTTATGATGTTCTTCTTTTTTATAACTTGTGAATATTAAGAAATTATTCCCTACCCAAAGCCATAAAGTTATTCTCTTATATCATCTTCAAAAACTATATATAAATTTCACTTATGCATTTAAGCCAATGACATATCTGGAATCAACTGTTGTTTGTGTTGTAAGATAAGCATTCATCTCCTTTTTACATAATGATAATTATTTTTGTATACCCATTTATTTATTAGTCCACCTTACCCCCCAAGAATGTATAAGCTCTGTGATAAATTTGATTACCACATATAAATGACTATATTTCTATTTGGGTTGAGATTTCAATTATATAAATACATAGATCAGTTTGGAAAGTATAATTGAAGAAACACACAAAAAATGTTAAGCTCCTAAAAATGAAAAGTAGAAAAGCAAAAATACAAAGACAGGGCTTCCCTGGTGGCGCAGTGGTTGGGTGTCCGCCTGTCGATGCGGGGGACGCGGGTTCGTGTCCCGGTCCGGGAGGATCCCGCGTGCCGCGGAGCGGCTGGGCCCGTGGGCCATAGCCACTGGGCCTGTGCGTCCAGAGCCTGTGCTCCGCAATGGGAGAGGCCACGACGGTGAGAGGCCCGCTTACTGCAAAAAAAAATATATATATATATATACAAAGACAATGCAAGAATATATATTAAAAGATAATATATAATGAACCATTTGTTTTTTCCCCAGAAATTTGCAACCTTTAGCCAGTCTATAAAAATAATATTTCTATCAATTTTATAGGTCTTCTCTAAGGTTTTAAGGTTTTATTTTTCCAGTAAAGACCATTTTGTTATATTTGATAAAATGTACTTTATATATTACTTCTGGTATATGTCATTAAATTTTTTTGCACAGTCTCAATACTAAGCTAAAAGTTTACTTTCCTAATTTACTAAGACTTTCTAATCATAAGATGATATATAATTGTATTGCCCCTTTTTCTGCAGGTATTGTCACAACCATATGGCTTCCTTTCTTTAATTTGTTAATGTTTAAAAACATATTGATCGTTTTCTGTTGTTAACTTAATCTAGGGGCTACCCTGGTGGCGCAGAGGTTGAGAACCCACCTGCCAATGCAGGGGATACCGGTTCGGGTCCTGCTCAGGGAAGATCCCACATGCCACAGAGCAGCTAAGCCCGTGCGCCACAACTGCTGAGTCTGTGCTCTGGAGCCCGGGAGCCACAACTGCTGAAGCCCACCAGCCACAACTATTGAAGCCCATGTGCCTAGAGCCCGTGCTCTGAAACAAGAGGCCACCCAGTTAGAAGCCCAGGCACTGCAACGGGAAGTAGCCCCTGCTCACTGTAACTAGAGAACGCCCGTGCACAGCAATGAAGACTCAACACAGGCAAAAATAAATAAATAAACAAAAATAAATTTAAAAAAAATTAATCTAGAATTTCTGGGAAACAAACAAATGGTTCATTACGTATTATCTTTTAACATATGTTATTTTATTGTCTTTATATTTTTGCATTTACTACTTTTCATTTTTAGGAGCTTAACTTTTTTTTGTTTCTTCAACTCTCTGCAAGTATATGTGTGAGACACGACTTATCTCTAGATGAATGTTTAGGAAAAAAATCTATTCTAGGGGCTTCCCTGGTGGCGCAGTGGTTGAGAGTCCGCCTGCTGATGCAGGGGACACGGGTTCGTGGCCCGGTCTGGGAAGATCCCACATGCCGCAGAGCGGCTGGGCCCGTGAGCCATGGCCGCTGAGTCTGCGCGTCCGGAACCTGTGCTCCGCAACGGGAGAGGCCACAGCAGTGAGA
Organism: Orcinus orca; assembly: GCF_937001465.1. Taxonomy (NCBI): domain Eukaryota; kingdom Metazoa; phylum Chordata; class Mammalia; order Artiodactyla; family Delphinidae; genus Orcinus; species Orcinus orca. The sequence continues at coordinate 29,010,735 of NC_064569.1, read as the reverse complement.
GGCCCGCGTACCGCAAAAAAAAAAAAAAAAAAAAAATCTATTCTAAAGCTATTTGACTATTGTGTGGAAAATTCAGAATTTATTACTGATTCAGATTCTCTGAATCTGTTAAATTTCCATTTAAATTTTCTATTTCTTTACATCTTAGTCAAATTAGATTATTCAGGGAATTTATCCACTTAATAAGTTTTCAAAACTACTAGCATACAAATGTTCAATTTTGGCACCTAATATTTAAGTTTTAATATCCTACTTTTGTACTTTTATTTACATCTTTATTCCTGTTACAGTTCAGTTGTATAGTCTCTTTATCTTTATTTATCTTGCAAAAGTTTGTCTATTTGTCTCAAACATAACCCAAGCACTCCTAAGTCAATATATCATTTTAAAATAATTAAAAAGCCACGGGTATTTAAAATTACTCAAACCAATAGATATAAAAAGAAAAAAGGCTGGAAAATAAATATTTAAATGATCACAGTTTCACATTTAAACAAAATAAACCAAAAATATTAAGTAATTATAGACTATGTCTCCAGTTATGATGTAATTTCATAAACAAAAAGTCCATCCTTCTAAAAATTGAGATATAAATAGATAGTAAAAATTAAAGATTTAGTTTAAAACAGTGAACACTCTTTTGCTATGGAAGGTGAAAATATTTTTGCACGGTTTTGTTTTAGAGTGGTACCTCCATCTCAAGACCTACCCTTATTTTTCTAAGATATTATGATAATAGGGAAATATTTATTAATCAGCATTCTTTTAAGCAGTAGAAACTCATCATGGTGGTGGAAAGTGTAACGTTTACTAATGGAAAATGTTATGCTTATTATAAAGCAAGTCATTTCCTCTCAAATTTAAGAGTAATAAATATTATACCAGTACATATAACCTTTTTTTAACAATGTTTTTATATTATGCACCTTGCAGTAAAATTTTCAATCCCTTTTGAAGAAGGAAGAGGCATATCATTTCCATTTCTCTGAATTAGGATTTTATAAGTATACTTGCAGGAAGTAGTTACTGAATGATAATAAGTAATATGCTATGGTGTATTAATGAATTCAGGAAATCATTTGCTTCTTCAGGAAAGTATGAATGTCTTGAAATTTTTAAAAATATTAGTAGAATAGTGATGAGAGAGTAAAGATTGAATTGCTTTGAAATGGTAGAGAGAGCTATTTACTTGACATTCATATGCAATAGGGTGAATATTTTAGTGTATTAAATAAATATTTTATCATCTGCAATCCTTATTTAAAAAATGTACATTGACCCCCAGTAAAAATTATACCATGGAGAAACTGAGATTATAGAGTTTTGTACATAAGGCAGAATTTTTCAATACCCCTTACATAATGTTTCCAATAACTCTTTTAATATGTTTGCCACCTTAAGATGGAGGATATAGCAAGGAGAAAAGTGAGAAATTGAAGGAGAAAGAGAGTAAAGTATGAGAGCCCATTACTCATATTTCTGCTTCCTCACAATGAAACCATAAGGTGGGGTTTGGAGTTCTATGAGAGGCCTCAAACAAATGGAGAAACCTGAAGCTACACAATCAAGAGCCTGAAAAACAGTGTCCAGGAGGATAGATTCAGTGCAGAGAGATGTTAGGTTTGGCAAAGGGAAAGAATAGCCAGTTGACCTTGAAACAGCACTATTACATCCATGTGATCTGTACATTATTTAGTGGATCTAGCATTTTCTTTAATTCCTGTTTGTGGACAAAGTACCAGTGCACCATTGAAAGGCAAAGGCTAAAATATCAGGACAAAACTGTCACTAGCAATGAAGTATTTAATCTAACACAGTGAGCTAGATTAAAGCGGTTTTGGTGATAGCACGGCACAGTTTAAAACAGATGGGATTAATTATACCAGAAAGCTCTCCAATCAAGGGAAGACAAAGCACAGATTTGCATCAGAAAGTAGAGAGAATTTAGCGGGTACAGCTGGGATCTCAGGCGTCCTGCCCTCCACCCACAAAATGTAAATTTACATAAGCCACAGAGCCGCAATCCCACTTATATTGGAACATTGTTAGAGATGATATTTATCTAATCAGAAAGACAAAATAATTTCATTGAGCTAGATTTATCAATGTCAAAAGCAAACTAATAGCCCCCCCCAAAGATATCCATGTCCCAATTCCCAGTACAGGTGGAAATGTTACATTACATGGTAAAGAGGAATTTAATTTGTAGCTGCAATTAGGGAGAATGGCTTGAATGAGCCAGGTGTGCCTAATGTAATTATAAGTGTTTTAAAAGTGGATGTGGGCGGCAGAAGAAAGATCAGAGTGATGTGAGGTAAGAACTCCACCAACCCTAAAAGGTCTCTCCCCCCTAGAATCTCCAGAAAGGAACACAGCCCCGCTAGTACCTTGGATTTAGCCCAGGAAAAGTCCAAGCTATAGAAAGGTAAGAAAGTTTGTGTTCTTTTAATCCACTAAATATGTGGTAATTTGTTACAGCAGCCCTAGAAAACTAGAACAGTGAGATTAAACCAAAATTTTGCTTTATGCTTTTATTTCTTTGCTTCTTTTTCTCTGTATTCAGTGAGGGGGTGTTTATGGGGGGAAAAAGTCAACTCAATTATAGAGTACTAGAAAGAAATGTGTGAGTATACTTGCAGCTCTGCCAAACAGTTCTCAAAGATGGAGAGACGACCAAATTTATGTTTCCTGATAAATCTTTTCAAGTGCCTAATGTAATTTGAGTTTTTTCTTATAACTTTAAAAAAATAATATATTTCATTTGTTCCCTTCAAAATCTACCCCCTTTATAAGTTCTACTCCTGTTATCTTTTATCTCCAGGCTTTTTTTTTTTTAATTTTAAATCTGAAAAGCAATTTCTTACTGATCTTGGATATCCAACTGGTTTCTGAAACTAATTATCTCTGATACTGAGCAAATTGCATTCCCTTCCAACCTGTTTTGGCACCAATCCTTGTTAATAATGTCTTTGTTATTTACACAGCCGTTGAATTTAAAACCTTGAGGTTATCCTTTACTAAAAACTTTCTTCTTCCATGTCCATCTGGTGTACAAGTCTCTTGAATCTGGCTTTATTCTTTCCTTTACCTTTGCCACAATCTTATTCTCATCATTTCTCACCTGGACTATTGCAATAACATTATAGTTGCTCTCTCTGTTACCATTTTATTTCCCATCCAGACATCTTCATGCTCTTGTGAAGCTTCCCTTACAAAATCCTGCTTCTGATATTAATTTGTTGGCAGTCATCACTTTATTTCTGCTCCCTATTGACCCTAAGCCACAGCCACCCCTCCTCTACAAGTCACATAGTCGTGATCTACTCATGTTCTAGTCATGTTCTTACTGTAATGTCTAATAAAGAGCTTGGAAAACTTCATGTGTCAAATAATATGTGTAAATAAATAAAGGTCAAAATAGTTGAAGCCAGCCCATACAATAGTAATGGATCAGAGAGATTATATCATCTTTGCTGGTAGTCCACTGACAGAGGAGGAAAAGGAATCTTTTCCTCCTGCAGCTGAAATTGCTTTAATCACCATCACCTGCTTGGTTACTACATCCAAGCCATTTTGACAAACTCAAATTTGATCTATGTATTAAAAGACTGATAATTATTTTAAGAGGCTGTTGTTAATTAACCTAGGACAAAGGAGATTGAAATTAGTACATAAAAAATACACCCACTGTCCAACAACTTCCCTATATCTTTAGTCCAATAGATAATTTTTAGTATTTTTATTGAAAGCAATAGGTTCACCCAATCTATGAATGCAGATATTGATATGATCTACTAATCAGAACGTTATCCAAATTCTTAAGCTGACATTAACTCACCTTTAAAAGAGTATTCCCTGGGGTAAAAAAGTAGGAAAAGTACAACAAAGCAGTTCACCATTTGTTTCTGTCCTTAAACATTGTTCCACACCTGATTATTCCAACAGGCCATTATTTTTTCTTGTCTAAGTTTAATTTTATTTTAAACTAAGTTTATTTTCATTTGCATGGAAACTGGTCAAACTGGCACTCACCCAGACAATAAATGGATCCTTGTTTATTTTCCCTCAGCTCTTTGTGAGGGCTAGAAAAGCACAATGGTGTTATAAAATTGTTGCCTTTTTGTTATAAAACCTCTCCTTTTATAAATTATACTGTCCCAAGAAGTATTATACTGTCTTTCATATTACTTTACTAAGCACCAACATTAATATAAAGTAGTATTAAAAAGGCACATGCTGATGATAAAAAAGCTGAGGTTTATAATGGAAATGTAAGTTTTCTAAGCCACTCTGCGTATGCTCCCTTTAAAAAAAGGGAAAGAGAAAAAAAGTGTTTCTACTTAGGGAATTTGGAGATTCCATCCTCTGTGAGGTGGTTGTGAAGATGACAGAAGACATCTACATCTATACTGAGGTTGGGATGGTGTTACATATCAGTGAAATAAGCTATTTTGGACTGAAAATATATAGGCACTTTTAAGGTTCTGTACTTTGGGTAAAACTTAACACAATATGGTTTCCATGGAAAATGCTAATAAGTAGTAAATTCAGAAGTGAAGGGTTTGAAATTCCAGATTTTTCTCTCCTCAAGATAAACTGCTGCTGAGTGCTTAGTTCTGGTTGCATGTTTTTGTTTGTTTTTAAGAAACTTTTTGCTATTGCTATCTTAACTTTGGAAATTCTTTTGATTGAGAAATAACGTTTTTATTTTATTTTATTTATCCCTAATATGAGCCAACCCCTCTCAAAATGTTAGGTCATTGAGTTGCCTGTGAAGATGTGAAAACTTAGAAACTTTATTGATTTACCCCAGCCCCCAAACCTAGGAAGCAGCAGAGTTGGTCTCCAAGACTAGGTTTCTCGGCTACAAATCGGTAATCTTGTCACTGCGTGATATGATGTATTAGTTTCCTAGGGCTGCCGAAACAATATACTACCAACTGTGTGGCTTAAGCAAAAGAAATGTTTTCTTTCACAGTTCTGGAGGCTAGAAGTCCAAGATCAAGCTATAAACAGGGTTGGTTCCTTCTGAAGGCTGTGAGGGGAAATCTATTCCATTCCTCTCTCATAACTTGGTATGAGTAGTATGCTGGGAATTCTTCACATTCCTTGGCTTCTGAATCATTCAGATCTCTACCTTCATCTTCATGTGACATTCTCTTGGTGAGCATGTCTGCCTCCGTGCCCAACTTTCCCCCTTTTTAAAGATTCTAATTAAATTGGATTAGAGCTGTTAAATTAAAACTGCACCAGACAAGATGAACAGCCAAAGAAAATTTTATTCAAGGATATTGCAAGAGAAGTCTAGACTATTATAATAAAGAGATTGAACTCAACTCTGCTGAGACAAATGACAAGAGAATTTTTAAGCTCTAGGGTGAGCTAGTGGAAAAGTACTGAAGGGGATGTTAGTGGAGTAGACTGGCTACCTGTGTTTGCTAATTGAGGCTTATTGAAGTCAGGTTCCTACCCTCCCAACAGAGACTAGGAGATAGGGCCTCTGTCTTTCTTAATGATTACATTTCAAGGGGATGGCTCCCAGGTCTTCGAGAAAGACATTCTTGGTTATAAAGCAAGGTTATATCAAGGTTAAAAAGCCTGGCAAGTGGCTGAAAGAGGACTTACATCTTAATGAGGCAGAGAAAGAACTTACAATTGCAAGCTTTTTTAATGTCTAAAAAGAGAGAGGTCAGGGGCCAAGTGTCAGGAAGAAACCTGTCTGAAGTTTAGTCAAGCTAAGCAGAACTGTTATGTCCCTCTTAAGTGAAAGCCCACCCTAGAGACAACATTTTAAATTTAGTCCCCACATAAAGATCCTCTTTCCAAATACCCTCACATTCTGAGTTACTAAAGTTAGAACTTCAACATATTTGGGGGGAACACAGTTCAGCTCAAAACACATGGATGTGTAACTCACTAATAACTGAAAAGGAAGACAAATATTTCTAAAATATTTTTGATTCTTGAAATATGATTAATAGGTTAAACTGAAGAAGTTTTATAATAGAAGAGTATAAATTCCACTGTAAAACTGAAAGCTATTTCTGATGCCTTATAATGTATATAAGTGGAATTTTATGAAAGGAGTAATAACTGTAAGGTAAGGGCAAGTGAGTAAAGTGTTTTACCCATTATAACTTAGATGACAAAAAACTGTATAAAAACAATTTATGAGAAACATAAAATGTTGGGTTTTATTAAAGTAATATAAAAATATCCTTCTACAATAAACTTAGCCAAACTTTTCAAGACGAACAAATATAAGCAAAACAAACATAAATTGTATTTCATATATTTGTATAATTGTAAAAAAAATCAACTAAATTATTTTTAAAAAGGTCAGGTTTTGCCCCTTAGAAATTCCAATTCAGAAGTTATGTGTAGAAGATATGTAATTTGTATGTAATCATATCCCATGAGATTATTATTAGGGAATTTTGAACAAAAGAAAATCCATACTCCTTTAAAAAAAAACATGAAAAAGGAATATTCTATTTTTAAATGGTAAGAAAATGGATCAACTTTGGGAGAAGTTTATTTATGCAAAACACATCATGAACTTGTTCATGTCAAATATTGCTAAAGCTAGCTGGGAAATTTGAAAAATGTCTATTTCATGCAATAGGAAATTAGGAGATTTTTCTAAAGAATGATGGTCTTTGGGACTGAATAGTGTAACTTCTGAATAATCCTTTCCATCCAACACATGTATAATATTAAGTACTTAAAATATGTTAAACACTAAAGCCGAAATACTGTCACCTCTTCTTATAAATGGTCTTCTGCATTGCTTGGTAGATAATTTAGAAACTGGCAACTTTTCCATACATAGAAGCAGAAGGTATGAGTAATAACTTATGTCATATGTCTGTGCATAATTCTAGTTTAATGGCTGTTATAATTGTGGGACATATATTTGTGGACTTATTTTGGAGCATATGTAGAAGATAAAAAAATCCTCTGAAGTTGATCATTCCATGGGTCAAACCCAAGGGGTGGTCCATATCTCTCAGCTCAGAAAATGAACTTGAGTTGGTGGTCCCTAACTTGGAAACAATATGAGATAATCTCTTGAAATGGGTGCTTTTATTTCTTGGAGGCTAGTTCCACTGTGGAGGTAAAAAGATGGAGATAGACATATAGAGATATATTGAAAACTAGGAAATAAGCAAAACAAGAAGCTTGCAAAATTGTACCACTCTTAAGGCCTCAGGAAGTTAATCATATTTTTTCCTGGACTTTCAAAGCATAAAATAGCATTGCAGACACAATCCAAGTTATAAGCATACCATTTTCTATAATAAAGGCATGTTACCATAAATTGAGCATTACCTAGTGAAATCCATGAAACGATAAAAAAAAATACAAAGGATATTGAGGGAAAATTACTGTAATATCATGAAAGCCTAATGAAATCATGTAATATTTAAAGTAAATACATAAGCCTCATTTTCATTACCTCCACACTTAAATTTTTGCTTAACATACTGAACTCTTAAACATCTAATAATATTTATAATGCCTTTGTCATGTCTTTCCCTCATTTTTATTCTAAAAATTATGTTAGAAATTTCATCAAATGTTGTGGCCTTACTTAACTTATTCTCAATAATAACAGCAAATTTTATTGAATGTTTATTGTGTAAAAGCATCACTCTAAAGATTTTCCCTGTATTACCTTGTTTAATTCTTACCATTTTATATAGATCCTCACAAATGAAGAAAATGACACATGGAGAATCTGAATGTCTTTCTCAAGGTCAAATATGTAGTTAAATGTCATAAGATTCACAGCCAGGTGATCTATGTTTTGTTATGTCAGAGATCCTTAAACTCATGATGTTTTAATGTTCACAAGTATAACACACATATATATTATATACATGTATATACTTGTTTTGAAAAACACCCAAAATTTCAGGCAGGTAGATCAGTAGTACAAAATTTTTTAATCTTGACCATTCTTAATACTATATCAGCTCATTACTGGCTGTGACAGAACAGCCTCTAAAGCTGCCCTAATGTAATTATGAGTTTACTAGTTGCAACTCTGTCTTTCCTTCAATAAGAAGTAGTATATATAAAGTAGTATATATAAAGTATAATAGTAGTATACTAGAAGTACATGAGGGGGGCAGTATTATAGAGATAACTATACATCACCTGAAAGTTATATTGAAATATAAATTATTTGTCATACTGTAAAGGATGTATTTAGTGCCCCTAAAAACAATTCCCCATCCTATATGGAATTCATCAGTGAGACTGGCTCTGTTAGCCTATGGCAGTTTTTCTAGGTTTGACCAATTGGAAGCAGCAGATGCCTATAGGAGGGAACAAGAATGGTAAGTCTGGTTATTTATCTACTTGACTTACTACCTATGGGGTTACCACAGGCTGATTACTGCCTGGATCCAAGAGCACAGCTTCTGTCAGTCAGTTGTTTTGATACAGTTCGTGACTGTGTTCCAGTCATGGCCCCCCACTTGTCTCTTGAGAACCAGGGGTGTTAACAGAGCCCTGCTTTTGCCAGCTCCAAACTACTGCACTATTTCTGTGAGTTTTCTACACCCTGGCTTTATCTTGTAAATTTTTCCTTTATTAAACTCTTCTAAATTACAAAATTTCCCCATGCCATCTGTTTCCTGTAGGAACCCTACCTGATACCCACACTGTAATTGAAAATAACTTAATTATGGAATCACTTTGACCTTCCTTCAGAAAAACATTTAAAGCTATTCCATATTCTAGTCCAGTATTATCCATCACTATATACTTTCATGCATTCCAGTGTGTAATGGATTATTACTCAGTAAATAGTCACTCTCCTTCCCCACAGCAATAATACCTCTTTGGACAATGTATACCTCCATGCATAGTGTATAGCCCACTATCTGGGTTTAATCACATAGCAAGATAGAGCAAAAGAAGGATCAGCACCTGTGATGAAACCAGAGCTTTTAAATATTCTAGTGTGTTTACTTATTCTCTTGTGCTTCTGTTATCTATGGACGCTAAGACAATGTCTTGGGTAGATGCTGCTCCCAGGGGAATGAGGAGACACAGGGAGCATACCTGGACCCAATTCACAGGGTCTTAAGAGAGGTATATGCAGTAAGACTCTATGGGATTAGCATAGTGACTTTAAAGACTCAGCAAGTGCTAGTTGTAATTATTACCACCTGATTCGAAATGCACTTCTATAAATGTTTTTACTTAATTTTCTCCATTTGTTTGTGATAAAAGCCAACTGCAAAGTCACACTTGAATCTAAGTTTCTACAAGGATAACCTGTGATATTTTTACTTGGGGGGTGGGGGGAAGTCAGCATACCTCACAAATTTAATATTAAGATTCTTGCCTATGCCTCAAGGATGTCACTAGGAAATATTAACTACCTAAAGAACTTAATGCATTCCACTCTTCAAGCTGAAGGGAATAACTAATTAGAAAACTGAAAATGGCATACTCGTATCTTACCTTAAATATTTGTCAACAGCCTCTAATAATCATGGCATACCTGACACCTTCCCCTTTTCCCACTCCTCTACCTGCCCTTGAGTCTCTGCCAAAACACAAGTGATCACGGCTGACTCCCTGGCTATAGCAAGCTCTGAATAAAGTCTTTGCATTTCTCAAAAAAAAAAAAGTTTAAGGTAATTTGAATACTACCTAGTACTTATCAAATTGGTTTAGTAACATAAAATGTTTATTATGTGAGCATTTCCTAAGAGTGTTTATTACTATGGTTTTTGATCTATAAAGAAGACTAGTCTATAAAGAAGACTAGAAAATGGTCTCTGCTTTGGAGGGAAATCCAATCCATTCTGGAAGACAGTTACATGAGTAGATTGTTATTATTCAGTGTAACAGATTTAGTAAATGAATGTGAATCATAAAAGCAGAGAACAATGCTCTAATCCCTTAATATTGGCACAGTATTAGTTAATCTGATTTCAAAGGCATGTATTCTTGTTGGACTCGGCCTTGCATTGCTTATATCTGCTTTAAAAATTAAATTACATTACCTTTGCAACTTCTCAACCTTCCTCAACAGTTTTATGTATTCTAAGTTACAGTGAAAACAGTGCATCAGCTTTGAAATGCCTAACATATAAGAAGACCAATCACAATCCCTAATTATCTGAACTCTCCCCATCCTGGTCTTGACTTTTAGTGAAAGAAGTGTATTAATATCCATTTATTTTATGGTCCTTAGCCCTTTGTTTATATTTCTTTACAAAGCTTACATAAATTTCTTCAAGTATTTATTGCCACTACCATGTTAGACAACAAGTATATAAAAGTTTACAAGACAGATATAATGCAGTCTATATATTCTAGTAGGGGAAACCAACATTAAAAGACAATCTTTTGACTACATTTGTGAAAATTGCCATAGAAACACACAGGATATTTTCTACCAGTTTACTTTTCACATTTCTTTATTTGATCTTCATTGTATATATGGTTCCATTTCTTCACTATACAAATATGTCATAAGGAAACCGTTCATTTACCTCAAAAGAAAAGAAATGACTCTTCAGTTACTTCCCGATCTCCCTCCTTCCCTTCAAACCACCATCAGACTTGCTGATTCTCTGAACACCTTCAATGCCTAATTCATTGGACCTCTTTTTTTCTCCAGCACTCCCTGGAAGTCACTCTTACTAAAGCAACCATGCCCTATGATTTTCTCAGTCAGTGAGCACTGATCTTTAGGATTTAGGTTACATATAAATTCCCATGTATTAAATACAATTCAATCTTTTTGTTTATAACTCAAATCTCAGTAGATTCAAAGTACATGAGAGAAGGTCATAACAGCTCCAATCAGCTCTAGATTATATATGAAGATGAAGTTACTTGCAAAAGCACAGTAGAAAAGCAATGACTTAAGGGAAAAAATGTATTACCCTTTGCCAAATATTCAGAACACTTTGTGAAATAATATAATCTCCCTTTTGAATTCTACTTTATTGTTAAAACATCTGACCAGGGCTTCCCTGGTGGCGCAGTGGTTGAGAGTCCGCCTGCCGATGCAGGGGACGCGGGTTCGTGCCCCGGTCCGGGAAGATCCCACATGCCGCGGAGGGGCTGGGCCGCGGGCCACGGCCGCTGAGCCTGCGCGTCGCAAGCCTGTGCTCCGCAACGGGAGAGGCCACAGCAGTGAGAGGCCCGCGTACTGCAAAAAAAAAAAAACCCCAAAAACATCTGACCATTAACTTCTGGAAAATGGTTCTTGCCCTTGGGGTGGGTGCGTGTGTGTTGTGTACCACGGTAGCTTTCATCTTTAATAGTGAATAGGTGCATAAACTTTGATTGTATATCCCATAATAGCATAGCTACAAATTTACTAAGAATGTTTAAGAGTTAATGTTTTACCTGAGAATGGAAATTAAAGTTTATGTAAATCCCTCTATTAGAGTGTAGCTAAGAATAAGCTCTCAAAAAATGGTGATTTTTATTTCATACAATGGTTAGGTTTTTTTTAAATAAGAATATTTTGAAATACCTCTAAACTGATGTTTTTCTCTGGGAATATTTTGTTTTTATTTCTCTGAGAGCTTTGCCCTCATTTAGAACTTTTATCTGAGTGTTCCAGGGAAAATTATGCCAGTTGCACCTCAAATAAAAGGAAGAAAATTAACCTTTTTTTTTTTTTAAGTAGGGAATGAAATTGAGAACTGAGGAGAAGGTAAATCTTATTTCCCTTGAGGAAACTAATGCCCACCTACTAAGGATAAGTCCCAGGGAGAAGGAAGTGGTCAAATACAGATACAGTCAACCCTTCATATCTGTGGGCTCTGCATCCATGAATTCAAGCAACCACTGATTGAAAATATTTTTTAAAATTCTAGAAAGTTCCAAAAAGCAAAATTTGAATTTGCTGCACATTGGACCATTTACCTAGCATTTACATTGTATTAGGTATTATAAATAACCTAGAGAAACCATTTTATACAAGGGACTAGAGCATCTGTGGATTTTGATATCTGGTGGTGGGGGGTCCTAGAACAAATCCCTCCTGGATATCGAGGGATCATAGTACATGATGTAGACTAAGGTAAAATTTCAAAAGAGTGAATGCTTCCCCTACTAGACCTTTAAAACTCTTCAGGGAAATGATGAACCAATATATATATGTTATGTTGATAATAAAAACTAAAAATGATGGCAAAGCATGTGTAGAAGTAAATCACTTGAACTGGCTGTATGTCATGTTTAGAAAGTGACCTAGTATGTTTAGGAAGATAAGCAATCAGAAATAAGAACCTTCTACCCTCCCCAAACTCACCCTATTTTTTTATATTTTAATTTTTAAAATTTCAAATTGAGTTATAAATGACATAACATTACATTTTATGTGTACAACATAATGATTCAATATTTGTATACACTTTGATATGATCACTAAGTCCAGTTAACATCACCTTACATAGTTACACTTTTTTTCTTGTGATGAGAACTTTAAGATCAACTTTCTTAGCAACTTTCAAATATGCACTATGGTATTATTAACTGTAGTCACCATATTGTACATTATATTCCCATGACATTTTATGACTGGAAGTTTGTACCTTTTGACCCCCTTCACCCATTTCTTCTACCCCCATCCCTTTCCAATCGCCATGTTCTCAGTATCTATGAGCTTGGTTGTTTTGTTTTTGTTTTATATTCTACATATAACTGAGATCATTTGGTATTTGTCTTTCTGACTTATTTTACATAGCATAATACCTTTGCGGTCCATCCATGTTGTCACAAATGGCAAGATTTCATTCTTTTTTTATGACTGAATGTATTCCATTGCGTATATATATCCATTCATCTGTAGATGAACACAGGTTGCTTCCATAACTTGGCTGTTGTAAATAAAGCCACAATAAACATTTGCATGTGCATATCTTTTTGAATTAATGTTTTTGTTTTCTTGGGGTAAATACCCATAAGTGAAATTGCTAGATTATATGTTAGGTCTATTTTTAGTTTTTTTGAGGAAACACCTTACTGTTTTTTATAGTGGCTGCACCAATTTACAATACCACAAACAGTATGTGATGGTTCCTTTTTCTATACCTCCTTGCCAACACTTGTTGGACGTGCAGGCTCAGCAGCCATTGCTCACGGGCCCAGTTGCTCTGCGGCATGTGGGATCTTCCCGGACCAGGGCACGAACCCGTGTCCCCTGCATCGGCAGGCAGACTCTCAACCACTGTGCCACCAGGGAAGCCCTCTCATTGTGGTTTTGATTTACATTTCCTTGATGATTAGTGATGTTGAGCATGTTTTTCATGTTGCTGTTGGACATCTGTATGTTATCTTTAGAAAACTGTCTATTCAGGTCTCCTGCCGTTTTTTTTAATCCTTTTATTTGTATAAGTTCTTTGTATATTTCGAGTATTAACCTCTTATAGAATATATTGTTCACAAATATCTTCTCCTATTCAGTAGGGGGCCTTTTAATTTTGTTCAGTTTCCTTTACTGTACAAAAGCTTCCTAGTTTGACATGGCCCATGTCTTATTTTTGCTTTTGTCCCTTGGCAGAGGAGACAAATCCAAAAAAAATTATTGCTAAGATCAGTGTCAAAGAGCATACTGCCTAGGTTTTCTACAGGAGTTTTATGGTTTCAGGTCTTACATTTATCTTTTTAATCTATTTTGAGTTTATTTTTGTAAACGCTGTGAGAAACTAGTCTAGCTTGATTATTTTGCATGTAGCTGTTCATTTTCCCAGCACCATTAATTGAAATGTCCGTCTTTTCCCCATTGTATAATCTTGCCTCTTTTGTTGTAAATTAATTGACCATAAAAGTATGGGCTTATTTCTAAACCCTCTGTTCTGTTCCTTTTTTGTCACTACCCTACTGTTTTGATTACTGGAGATTTTTAATATAGTTTGAAATTGGGGAGCAGATTTGTTCTTAAGATTGCTTTGGCTTTTTGGGGTCTCCTGTGTTTGTATATAAATCTTAGAATTCTAGTTCTGTGAGAAATGCCTTTGGTATTTTGATAGGGATTGCACTGAATTTGTAGATTGCCTTGAGGAGTATGGTCATCTTACCCGTATTCTTTTAATCCATGAGTACAGTATATCTTTACATTTGTTTGTGTCATCTCTATTTTCTTTCACCAGTATCAGTTTTCCAAGCACAAGTATTTTACCTCTTTGGTTAGATTTATTCCTAGGTATTTTATTCTTCTTGATGTAATTGTAAATGGGATTGTTTTCTCAATTTCTCTGATAGTTTGTTGTTAGTATATAAAATGCAACAGATTTTTGCATTATTAACTTTGTACTCTGCAACTTTACTGAATTTGAGTTCTAGCAGTTTTGGGATGGAGACTTCAGGGTTTTCTATATATATAAAATCATGTTGTTCACAGATTACAGTTTTACTTCCCTTTTCCAATTTTTATTTCTTTTTCCTAGGATGCATTTTATGTCTTTTCCTTGCCGAGTTGCTCTGGCTAAGACTTCCAATACTATGTTGAATAAAAGTGGCAAGAATGGCCGTCCTTGTCTTGTTCCTGACCTTAGAGAAAATGCTTTCAGGTTTTCACTGTCGAATGTGATGTGAGCTGTGAGAATGACATATGTGGCTTTTGTTATGCTGAGGTGTGTTTCCTCTACACCCACCTTGTTGAGAGTTCTTACCATAAATGAAGTATTTTTTCAAACTTTTTCTGCATCTATTGAGATGATCATATAAATTTTATTCAGTTTGTGAATGTGGTATATCAGGTTGATTTGCACATATTGAACCTTCCTTGTCTCTCTGGGATAAATTCTACTTGAACACGGTGTGGATGATCCTTTTAATGTATTGTTGAATTCAGTTTACTAATATTTTGTTGAAGATTTTTGCATCTCTGTTCATCAGGGATATTGGCGTGTAATTTGTGTGGGTGGGTGGTGTCTGGTTTTGGGATGAGCATTATGCTGTCCTAGTAGAATGAGTTTGGAAGGATTCCTTCTTAGATTATTTTGGAATAGTTTGAGAGAGACAGGTATTAACTTTTCTTTAAATGTTTCATAGAATTCACCTGTGAAGTCATCTGGTCCTGGACTTTGGTTTGGGAGTTTTTTTGTTTGTTTGTTTTAACTGGTTCAATTTCATTACTGGTAAATTTGTTTATATTTACTATTTCTTCCTGATTCACTTTTGGGAGATTTTATGTTTCTAGGAATATATCTATTTCTTCTAGGTTGTTCATTTAATTAGCATATAATTGTTCTTAGTAATCTCTTATCATTTGTTTTTCTGTAGTGTTGTAACTTATTTCTGATTTTAGTTAAACCTCTTTTTTCTTAATGGGTTTTGATAAAGCTTTATTAATTTTTCCAAAGTAACAGTTCTTAGTTTTAATTTTTTCTCTATTTTATTAAGTCTCTTATTTCCACTCTGATCTTTATTTCTTTCCTTCTTCTAACATTGGGTTTTATTTGTCCTTTTTCTAGTTTCTTTAGAGGTAAAATAGTTTCAGATTTTTGTTTCCTGAGGTATGCTTGTATCACTGTAAACTTCCCTCTTAGAACTGCTTTTGCTGTGTCCCATAGGTTTTGGATTGTTGTGGTTTCTTCTTCATTTGTCTCCAGGTATTTATTAACTTTTGTTTCTTCAGTGACCCATTGGTTCTTTAGTAGCATGTTGTTTAGATACCATATGTTTGTGTTTTTTGCAGTTTTTATCCATGTAGTTAATATGTAGTCTAATACTGTTGTGGTTAGAAGATATGCTTGACGTTTCAATCTTCTTAAATTTATTGAGACATACTTTGTAGCCTAACATATGATCTATCCTGAATAATGTTCCATGTGCACTTGAACATAATGTGTATTCTCCTGTCTTTGGTGAAATATATGTATTAATTTTGCCTATTAATTGTATATTTATATCTGACCTACTACCTCATTTAAGGCCAATGTTTCCTCACTGATTTCTTTTTTGTCTGCATGATCTGTCCATTGATGTAAGTAAGATGTTAAAGCCCCTTACTATCACTGTATTGTCAATTTCTCTCTTTATGTTCATATTTGCTTTATGTATGTAGATGTTCCTATGTGGGTGCATTACATATTTATAATTGTCATATCTCCTTGTTGTATTGATCCTTTATCATTATGTAATATCCTTTGTCCTTTATGAGCCTTTGTTTTAAAGAATATTTTTATAGAAGTTTTGCTACCCAGTTTTCATTTCCTTTGGCATGCAATACCTCTTTTTATCCACTCTCTTTCAGTCTGTGCGTCTTTAGATCTGAAGTGATTCTCTTAAGGCAGCATATATATGGGTCTTTTTTATTCAGTCAGTCACTATCTTTTGATTAGACTTAATCCATTTATGTTTATTTATTGAGAGTATATACTTATTGCCATTTTGTTCATTATTTTCTGAGGGGTTTTTGTAGGTTATTTTGTTTCTTCTTTTGTTCTTGTGATTTAATGGCTACCTTTAGTGTTACATTTGGATTCCTTTCTCTTGTTGTGTGTACGTATCTATTATAGGCTTTGGATGGTGGTTACCATGAGGTATGTGTACAAAAAAATAGATATGATTATTTTAAGTTAATGATTTCAAGTTTGAACACATTCTAACCACCTTACAGTTTTACTCCCCCCAAGTCTGTTTTTTGATGTCGTATTTTACATCTTATTGTGTATGTGCATTCCTTATGTACTCAGTGGAAATATAGATAATTGTAATACTTTTGTCCTTTAACCTTCCTATTAGTTTTATAATTAGTTGGTCTTCCACCTTTACTGCATGTTTGTCTTTACCAGTGAGATTGCTTTTTATAACTTTCATATTTCTAGATGTAAATTTTTTCCACTTAGAGAAATCCTTTTATCATTTCTTGTAAGGCCATTTTAGTAGTGCTAAACTCTTTTAGCTTTTGCTTATCCATAAAACTGTTTATCTCTACTTCAAATCTGAATAATAACCTTGGTGGGTAGAATATTCTTGGTTGTAGGATTTTCCCTTTCATCACTTTGAATATATTATGCCACCCCTTTCTGACCTGCAAAGTTTCTGCTGAAAAGTCAGCTAGTAGCCTTATGGGAGTTCCCTTATATTTAACTCATTATTTTACTCTTGCTTTTAAGATTCTAATTTTTGGCATTTTAATTACAATGTGTCTTGGTGTGGCCTAATTTGGATTCATGTTGTTTGGGACTCTCTGCTTCTTGGACTTGGATGTCTTTTTCTTCAGGTTTGGGAATTTTTCAGCTATTATTTCTTCAGATAAGTTCTCTGCCCCTTTCTCTCTCTCTCCTCTTTCCTCCTATAATACAAATGCTATTAGGCTTGATGTTGTCCCAGATGTCTCTTAAACTATCTTCATTTTTAAAAATTCTGTTCTGCTTGAGTGAACAAGCTGAGTGAACAGATTGTGTCTTCCAGATCACTAACCAGTTTCTCTGTATCATCTAATCTACCACTGATTCCTCTTAGTGTATTTTTTATTTCAGTTCTTCAGCTCTGTTTGGCAGTTCTTTATATTTTCTAACTCTGTTAAAAATTCTCACTGTTTTCATCCATTCTTCTCCTGAGTTCAGTGAGCATCTTTGTGATGATTACCTTGAACTCTTTATCAGATGGATTGCTTTCCTCCACTTAATTCGTTACCTGAGGTTTTATCTTTTCCTTAATTTGGAACATTGTTTGCTCATTTTGCCTAATTCTCTGTATTTATTTGTATATGTTAAGTAGATTGGTTACACTTCCCAATCTTGGAGAATTGGCCTTATGTAGAGATGTCCAAAGGGCCCAGCAGCACACTCCCCTCTGGTCACCAGAGCCGTTTGCTCTAGGGATGCCCCATATGTGGGCCTGTGCACCCCTCAGTTGTGGTGGACTGACTACTGTGGGTGAACTGGTAGGCAGAACTGGTTCCAAGCCCAGATGGCTGTAAGTCTGTGTCTTGTGTGGTGGCAGAGAGCCCTCTGGGAGTGCAGGGTAGGCTTCTCACATGGCTGGCTGTACATTACAGGGAGTCCCGGGGTGGCTGCTGGCCCACTGGAGGGCAGAGCCAGATCCCTGTTTAGCTGGCTACGCAGCCCAGGTGGCTCAAGGCTGGTGCCAGCCTGCTGACGTCAGGTCCTTGTGTGGCTGTCTGCATGGCTCAGGAGTTTTAGGGCTGATACCAACACTAGTGATGAATGAGCCTCCAGAGCTAAGAAAGTAGAGGGAGGATTCCAGAATGGCACTTACCAGAACCACTGTTATAGCAGTAGAATGAGTTTCTCAAAATGGCTGCCACTAGTATCTCTGTTCCCAGAGGGATTCCCAGTTGCCTCCTGCCTCTCCAGGAGGCCCTCCAAGATGAAATGAATCTAACCTAGGCTCATTTTAAACTACTCCATCCCTGCCAGGACACAGAGTGTATGAGATTTTGTGCATATCCTTTAAAAGCAGTCTCTCTGTTTCCTGTTGCCTGCCTGCTCTCCCAAACATAAGCTCCACTGGTTTTCAAAGCCAGGCTTTCTGAGAGCACATCTTCCCAGAACAGGGCGAGCCTGGTGTGGAACTCAGACACCTCACTCTTTGAGGAGGACCTCTACAATTGTGATATTCCTCCTCTCTGTGGGTTGCTTACCCTGGGGTTGTAGGACCTGACTATATTGTGTCTCTGCCCCTTACCCATATCACTGTGGTTCCTTCTTCATGTATGATTGTGGAAGGTCTTTTCTGTTAGTCTTCAGGTTATTATCATAGATAATTGCTTTGTAAGTAGTTGTAATTTTGATGTGTCTGTGGGAGGAGATGAGTTCAGGGTCTTTCTCCACCATTTTGGCTACCACCTGTCTTTACTGAATTATTTTATTAGTTATGAGTCTTTTGATGGAGTCTTTAGAGTTTTCTATATATAATATCATCTGCAAATAGTGAGTTTTACTTCTTTCCAATTTGGATGCCTTTTACTTGCCTAGTTGCACTGCCTAACACTTCTTAATACTATGTTGAATAGAAGTGATGAAACTCACTCTTTGTTATATGGTTTAGAAAGAATTCAGAAAACTTGCATAAACCCAGTGTATGTTGTAGCAGGTATCTGGATTGGAGGTCAGCTAACCTGGTTGCACAAATGTGAGAAAGAGTAACATACTCTACTAGTATAAATGGCAAGTGAAAGCCTAAGCCAAGGGCCAGAATAGAGACTCAAATTATTAGTAGTGCTAATGGGATCTAAGTTCAGATAAAGTTCAGATCCTAGTGGTTTCTTTTTTAATGACTAAGATACCTTTTCATGAGGTGCACCAACTCTGGATACTTCAGAAATCGGTGTATTGGATACAGGGGCTGATGTTTAAAGTTAATATCTCAAAAGATTTTTCAGTTGAAAGATAGCATAAAGAGGCAATATATACAAGAGGAACCCAGGACCAGTGCAATGAGAATATGTAATTTTATCCTTGTATCCTTGGCATAAGAAATGGCCTGAACACCATAGGAAAGAGATGAACAGTCTTTTTATAGAGACAGATTAGATTTTAAATTGATTAAAGTGGTATTTATTTATAAATATACTGTGTTATTTTAGTTGGATGATAGTGAATTAACTTTAAGTCTATTTTCCCCCACCAGCAGTGGGAATGAACTTTGGGGAAAAATTGCTTAGTTTTAAATAAATACGTTACCCAAGGTTATATGTATTTTCTCAATCTACTTTAGAGACCTCTTCTCTGGTCTTTACTTCTCCTCATACTATATACCCATCTGGTTAAGATTTACCCCTACTCTATGTACTACCAGCATTGAGATAGTCATCTGCCCTACATTCCTTCACTGAATCTTATACCACTATCATGAAACTTTTAAAATGTTACATAGTTAAGCTGATTTATATAATGAAGTAGTGAGAGATTCAACAAATTCTCTGCTTACCAAGTAAATAAGGCAAATGAAACAAATGCCAAAATCAGGAATTGAGGGGTGGGGGGTATCAGTACTAATGTTACATAAATTGGAGGATTTTTGTCAATAACATTTTGCCAAAAATTAGATGAAAGAAATTAGATGAAAGAAATATAGAACAATGCAAATTACAAAACTGATGAAAGAACTTAAATAGACCTATTAAAAGTAAAAAGAATCAATTTTTTGTTTTTGTTTATTTTTTTTTACAAAAGGCTGAAAGCAGATGGTCTTTCTGTTGAGTTCTACCAAAAGCACAAACAGAATCCTTCACATATTCTTTAGGAAATAGAGGAGGAAAGTGTTTTCCAATTCATTCCTCAAAGCCAGTATTAATCTGATACCAAAAACTAGACAAAGATATTACACAAATTATTGATCAGTATCTCATGAGCATGGACACAAGTATTCTCAAAGTAAGAACAAATAATTCAGCAATATATAAAAGGTTAAACAGCATGATCAAACAGTTTAGTCCAGGAATGCAAATTAACATCTGAAAATTAATGCAATACTTTACATTAATAGGATAAACATAAAAACCACACAATCATTTCAATAGATGCAACAAAAGAAATTGACAAAATCCACATCCATTAATGATAAACATTCTCACCAAATGAAGACTAGAAATCAACTCCCTAAACCCAATAAAGAAAAAAACCTACCATAAACATACAGTTTACATGAAACTTAATGGTAAAAACTTGAAAGCGTTTTCTTGAAGACTTTTCACTACTTCTACTCTACAGTGTCCTAGAAATTTGATCAAATGAAATAAGGAAGGAAATCAAAAAGAGAGAAATTAAGAAAGAAATTAATGTTACCTGCTTGAGAAAATAAGTAATCCTGTCTTTATTGTCAAACTGCATGATTCTTGATGTAGGAAATCCAAAGGAATTCACAACAAAACTAAGAACTGAAACAATTTGAGGAATGTTTCATGGTGAAAATCAATACAAAATTGTTTCTACATGCTAGCAATAAACAACCTGAAAAGAAAATTAAAACGGTTTCATTCACCATAGCATTGAGAGAATAAATGAACTTCCTATAGATATGTTGTAAGGTTCAGTCTCATCAATTCCATAACTCCTTTACATAAAGCAATAGTGTCTGGTACCTATACTAGCAATAATGGTTGAATCTGTAAAAATACCTTCTCATGAACATGATCAACCTAAACATTAGGAGCTTGAGGTTCTGTGAGCGAGGGTTATAGGATTTTTCTTCATCTGGACTCTGATGTGTAGGCAGCCTGTCTGAACGTTATGAGGAAGCCTTCAAGCTTATACTCTTTCCCATTCATCCAGGGTAGAGTTCAATTATAGTAAAAAAAAAAAAAAAAAAAAAGAGATGCTATCGATTATAATTGACTAATCTGATGTAGAAATATTTAGGGTTACCAGAACAAAGGAAGAATGAAGACAATACAAACATACACACACAAAATGATCCTAAAGGAACCAATTAATTTATAGAGAAAAGGTAATAAAAACTATGATTATATATTCTAGTTTTTTTACACTTTAGTAGAAGCTGTATCTGTGAGAATTTCACCTGTGTTATGAACTTGCTCTGCTTACTCAATTTAGGGATCTGGAGCCGATGGTTCTGGAAGTAATTTAATTTAGTTTTTTCCCCAAGGTTCCACTGTCCATATCCCATTTTCACTGAGTATGCATAGATAAGTGTTCACACACACATGCTAACACACATACATAACTTAAACTCATACTGTTGTAAGACAGCAAAAGAGAATTATAATTATTTACTTTCCTTTCCAAAATTGGGAATATTGTAGAAATTCACAATCGTTTTCCATGTGCATGTTTAGATATGTAAATTAGTTATTCTTGGAAATAGTGCAACAATAACCAGGAACGAAAACCCTGTTTTTTTCTTTGCTCACTAACTTTGAAGCTTAACATGATATTTATTGATTGACCACTGGTGTACACTTTGTCCAATGATGACCCTACTGACTTTTTAATATCTAATTTTAGAAGGGTATGCTGTAACCTAATTCACTCTGAACTATGTACTTGCAACACATTTCCAGAAGTGGTACCCAGGACATCTTAATAAAAATTACAAAGAATTCAGAATAAAATAACAATTTAAATAAGATAGCTAGCAAAGACAGAAAATACCAATACAATATAAGGATTTAGGGTACTGACAAATTGTAGAAATAATATATTAGGAATCAGGAAGGATTAAACCCTAAGCTGCTAGAAGTATTTGCCTCTAATGAGGAAACATTTTCATTTACAGTGGGAAATAGCACTTTCTATAACAAAAAAAATTAATTGAGGTCTAAAAACTCTGACATATAGAGCTAATTTTTTGACCTTTAAAGAAAAAGAAATTGTAGAGACATCCCAGCTGGAGAAAAAAAACCTCAAACACTAGATTTGGGCTTCTCATATATACCATTCAAAGCACAGAGAAAATGAACCCAGTTTTATAGCTGTTGAAAGAATAAATGTGTTGCCTATGAAAAATCATTTTTGCTCAAATACTGACACAACGTTTACAAATTCTAAAACTGCAGAAACTAAGTACAGCAGCATTTTTTGTTCTCCTTAGCAAAATGCAGACAATCTAAGATAAAG
Source organism: Orcinus orca (assembly GCF_937001465.1). Classification (NCBI taxonomy): domain Eukaryota; kingdom Metazoa; phylum Chordata; class Mammalia; order Artiodactyla; family Delphinidae; genus Orcinus; species Orcinus orca. Next base: position 28,988,194 of record NC_064569.1, on the reverse strand, counting down.
TCAGGAATGCATAAACTTTGAAACAGTGGTATAAATACCATATTCATTTAATTATAGAAAAATCAAAGTTATATTTTAAAAATATAAACATTACAGGCATAATAATACAAAATATGAAACAACACTAACAGATTTGCGGATGAGATAAGTGGTAGTGAATTATTATATTTCTAATTTTCCCATTTTTCATATTAAAGAATTAAGTATCTGATTAAATTTTAAATATAATTCAAAACCATAATAAAAGAGAACTCTATTTTTCATATTTTGATATTTTAGAAGAGACTAATGATGCCAAGAAAAAAATGTTACTTAATTTTACTCTTTTTTTAGTTGATTTTGTTTGGTAGTTAAATTCTCCTTTTGATCTTTATCAAATCTGGATATATATGTTGGGAAATCTATTGACCTACACATACTTTAAGAAATATTTAACATTACTATTCTGTCTTCTAGGCCCCTGTGGAATTTCCTCTATGAAAGAAGTAATCCTGCTTTTGTCTACTCTATTAATTATGCTAGTTTATATTATAGGACAGCCACTTTTTATACTGGAATGTTTCAGACACATTGGCCCTGGAATAAAAAGATGAGCTATAGGCTTCCTTCTCCCTTCTGGGAAAGGCATCTGTCATCGATAAAATTTAAGTACTTTCTTCAAAGCGTATAAATTTAAGCTTTTACTGAGGTCTGCTGATAAAATAATTTTCTCTGTTTAAAAAAAAACTACTCATAAGATTTTAAATTTTATTTTAAGACATTTTTCTTTTCAGTTGAGGTTTTTGGTCTAGGCCTCAGAAGACATGTTGTTCTTGGCATGTTTTTACTACTTACTAACTTTGTAATAATGGATATGTCTAACCTTTCTGAATCTCAAGTGTTTACCCAATAGGTAAAAATAAAATAGCTATCTATTCTCTCATCCAGAGTGGCTGTAAGGGTGAAATGAATATTGAAACACTGGGATACAAAATGCTCTTGATTTTTCTCGTATCTCACTGAGATTTTATTCTCATCCTTCCCTGATAAGCCCTTCCCATCTTTAAGACACCCCCCCACCTATTAAGTTCAGCATCTCCCAGAATTCAGTCCTCACCTCCTTTCTCTTCTCTCCTTTCTCCATTTAAGGCCCTTGTTGCAATATCTCCTCAGTCTATCCCAGATATGTTGCTATCCCTCAAACATCTATTGTGGAAGTCTCCTCCCTGCACTCCAGAATCATACATCTAACTGTCTTGGATGTTGAAGAGACATCATGAACTTAACCTGTATGTACTTTCCCAGTGTTTCCTAACTCAGTAAATGGCACTGTCATTTTTCAAGCTGCTCACACCTCAAAACTTGGAGTTATTGTCATCTTTTTCTCATGTCTTAGCATAGCCTATTAGCAAATCTTGTTTCATTAAATTTTACAATAAATTTTAAATCTAATTCTTTCTCCACATGTCATATCCTACCAACCTAGCCACCCAAAGCATCTCATGCAGGCTTGAGCAATAACCTTTTAATTGATCTCCATGCTCCCACTTCAGTTCTTTACAATCAATCAGTTTTTCACACAACCAGAATGCATCTTTTCAAATGTCAATTAGATCATGTTATTCTCCTCCTTAGTCCTGCCTCCCAAACTTCCAGCACACTGGGAATAAAAAGTCCTTCCTATTGACTACTGCACCCTACATAATCTAGCTTCTCATCCTTTAACTCTCCCACTGGGTTACTTTTCTCCAAACTAACCAGCCATCTTGCAGCTCCGTAAACAGACAAGGCATGCCCTGTCATTAGAGTCTGCATTTGTTCTTCAGACTGCTGAAAATAGTCTACTCTAGGACACTCCCATAGTATTCCTCCTTAGTTACATGTCTCTTAACCTCACCTCTTCAGAGAGATCTTCCCTTTATCACCTCACCTAAAAATATACCCTTCTGTATAACCTTATCCTGCTTAGTAGATAAAAATTTAATAACTAGTGTTCACTCTTCCATGTTTGCAATATCTTTATCTTGAGAGAGATTATGGATGGGAAGAGAGAGAGAGGAACTAAAAGAAAATGCGGGAATAAAACCGGGATATTGGGACTGCATCTTGTACCGAGGACAAATCAACCAGGAGTCGGATCAGAGGATTTTCATAGTTTCCTTGCATAAATTCTGTTTAAAGCTACAGTTATATAACCTTTTGCATTGATGAAAGAGTTGACAATGTTTACTGGCATACATACAATATTTCAAAAGACAGTGATAATGCTAAACAGTTACTTTATTAGACACATAGGCTGCTGAATTGGTATAAGTTCTATGGTTATATTACAAAGTACAAGTTATATTTATTGAAAATATGTATTATATTTCATTTGCAGTTTGTTTTTGGTCTTGGTCATAAACTCTTTAGTTTCTGGGGAAAAACATGAATAAAAAAATTTTTTACATTATACTATGCCAACAGACCCAATTTTCAAAAAACAGGATTATCATACTATCTAATCACAAATCAAAGCAATTAGTATAGTATATATAGTGGTATAATAGTATACTATATAATATATAGTATATATATGTAATATAGTATATTACAGGATACATAAATTAGAATCATTAAGATATTGAAATAGCATGTGCAATTACTGTTATGATAAATACATGAAAAATCATTCTCAGATAAAATAGCTTACTGCATACTCATGGCATAGTCCATGAGTTGACTAATTGACTTAAATAACCATGTGCCTAAACACGCAAAATCACAATGACCACAATCTAACATGGTCAAAAGCATTAGTTTAAGTTTCATGCGTACGATATTATATTTTGACCTCTGTATAAATTACAATGTGCTCACCACCAACGATTTAGTCTCCAACCCTTCCCATACAGTTGACCCCTTTACCCATTTCACCTTCCCCCTACCACCTTTTCCTCTGGTAACCACTACTTTGTTCTCAGTATCTGTTTTTGTTTTGGTTTGTTCATCTTTTTTTTAAGAACAAATTTCACCTATGCGTGAAATCATGTGGTATTTATCTTTCTTCATCTGACTTACTTCATTTAGCCTGAGGCCTATCCATGTTGTCACAAATGGCAAGATTTCATCTTTCTTATGGCTGAGTAGTGTTACATTGTGTACATATACCACATCTATTTTATCCATTCATCTGTCACCCACTTAGGTTGTTTTCACATCTTGGCTATTGTAAATAGTGCTGCAATGAACGTAAGAGTGCATATTTTTTTTGAATTTGTGTTCTTGTATTATTTGGATAAATATCCAGAAGTGAAAGAGCTGGGTAATATGGTGGCTCTATTCTTAATTTTGTGAGGAAACTCCACAGTGTTTTTTATAGCGGCTGCACCAATTTACATTCCCACCAGCAGTGTATGAGGATTAACTTTTCTCCACATCTTCTCCAACACTGTTATTTCTGGCCTTTTTGATAATAGTCATTCTAAAGGGGGTAAGGGGATATTTCATTTTGGTTTTGATTTGAGTTTCCCTAAAAATTTGTGATGTCCAGCATCTGTAGGGTTGGCCGCCTGTATGTCTTCTTTGGAAAAATATCTATTCAGTTTCTCTACCCATTAAAAAAATGTTTTTGGTATGTGTTATTTATATATTTAGGCTATCAAGTCCCTTTCAGATATGATTTGCAAATATCTTTTCCCAAATATCTTTTAATTAGGTTGTCGATTCATTTCGTTGATGGTTTTCTTTGCTGTGCACAAGCTTTTCAGTTTGTAGTCTCATTTATTTATTTTTGCTTTTGTTTTCCTTGCCAGAGAAGACATACCCAGAATGATATTGCTAGATCAATGTCATAGTGTACTGCCTATGTTTTCTTCTAGGAGCTTTATGGTTACAGGTCTTACATTCAAGTCTTTAATTCACTTTGAGTTAAATTTTTTGTGTAGTATGGGATAGTGGTCCAGTTCCATTCTTTTGAACATGGCTGTCCAGCTTTCCCAATCATTTATTAAAGAGACTATTGTTTCTCCTTGTGTGTATTTTGCTCCTTTGTTATAAGTTGTTCATATATATATCTATATTTCTGGGCCCTCAATTCTGTTTATTTCTGGGCCCTCAATTCTGTTTCACTGATCTGTGTGTCTGCCAATACCATGCTCTTTTGATTAGTATAACTCTGTAATATAATTTGAAATCAGGGTGTGTTATACCTCTGGCTTTTTTTCCCTCAGGATTGCTTTGACTCTTTGGGTTCTCTTGTGGTTCCATATAAATTTTAAGTTTTTTTGTTCTGGTTCTGTGAAAGTTGTCTTTGAAATTTGATAGGGATTGCATTGAATCTGTATATTGCTTTAGGTAATATGAACATTTTAACAATATTCTTCTAATCCATGAGCACGATATATCTTTACATTTCAGTTTCTTTCAGCAATGTCTTATAGTTTTCTGTGTACAGGTCTTTTACCTCCTTGGTTATATTTACTCCAAGGTATTCTTTTTGTTGCAATGGGATTGTTAACTTCCTTCTGCTGGTTTATTAGTGTATAGAAATGAAACAGGTATTAGTATATTGGTTTCTTTACCCTGAAACTTTACTGTATTTGTTTATTATTTCTGATAGTATTTTTGGTGGAGTCTTTAAAGTTTTCTATATATAAAATCATGTCACTTGCAAATAGTGACAGTTCAACTTTCTGACTGAAATGCCCTTTATTTTTCTTGCCTAATTGCTCTGGTTAGGACTTCCAATACTATGTTTAATGAAAGTGGCAAGAGTGGGCATTCTTGTCTCCTTCCTGATCTTGGATGGATAGCTTTCAGTTTTGCACTAAGTGTGATGTTGGCTGTGTGTTTTTCATATATGACTTTTATTATGTTAAGTTCCTTTTATACCCATTTTATTGAGTATCATAAATGGGCATTTGAATCTGGTCAAATGCTTTTTCTGCATCGGTTGAAGTGATATTGTTTTTATCCTTAATTTTGTTAATGTGGTGTATCATGTTGATTGACTTTGCAGATGTTGAACTATCCTTGCATCCCTGGGATAAATCCCATTTGATCATGGTGTATGATCCTTTTAATGTATTGCTGAATTCTGTTTTCCTATACTTTATTGAGGATGTTTATACCTATGTCATACAAGATATTGGCCTGCAATGTGTGTGTGTGCATGTGCTTGTGTGTTTTTGTGTGTGTGTGTGTTCAATTGCACTCTGATCTTTATTGTTTCCTTCCTTCTACTGACTTTGGGCTTCTTTCTAGTTCCTTTAGGTGTAAGGTAAGATTGTTTGAGATTTTTCTTATTTCTTGAGGTTGGTCTGTATTACAATAAACTTCCATCTTAGTACTGCTGTTGATGCATCCTATAGATTTTGATGTCATATTTTCATTTGTCTTCAGGCATTTTTTTATTTCTCCTTTGATTTTTTTCTTAACCCAATAGTTGTTCAGTCTCCACCTATTTGTGACTTTTCCAGTTTTCTTCCTGTAGGCGATTTTTAGTTTCATTTCATTATGATCTGAAAACATGCTTTATATAATTTGTCTTCTTTATTTTGTGTTCCAGCATATGATCTATCCTTGATAATGTTCCATGTGCACTTGAGAAGAATGTGTATTCTATTGCATTTGGATGAAATTTTCTGTATAAATCTCTTAAAACTATCTGATCTAATCTTTCATTTAAGGCCACTGTTTTCTGTGGACCTTCCATCTGGATGATCCATCCATTGATGTAAGTGGGTTGCAAAAAGTCCCCTACAATTAGTGTGTCACTGTCAATTTCTCCCTTTATTTCTGTTAATAATTGCTTTATATATTTTAGTGCTTTTATGTTTGGCGCATATATATTAACTCTTATATCTTCTTGATGAATTGTCTCCTTTCTTATTATATAATGTTCATCTTTGTCTCTTGTTACCTTGTTTGGCTTGAAGTCTATTTTGTCTAATGAGTATGGCTACACTCACTTTATTTTGACTGCCATTTGCTTGGAGTGTTATCTTTCATCCATTAAATGTGAGCCTATGTTTTTCTTTAGAGCTGGTGTGAGTCTCCTGGAAGCAACATATAATTGGGTCTTTTTTTAATCCATTCAGTCACTCTGTGTCTTTTGATTGGCTAATTCACTCCCTTTACATTTCAGGTGATTATTGATAGATGAGGTCATAGTACTTCATTTTATCTTCTGGTTGCTCTATATCTGCATTGTCCATTTTTCCTTGTGTTTGTCTGCCATTTAGTTTGATGGTTTTCTATGATTTTTCTCAGTTTTTTTCAACTGATTTTTCTGTTTCCTCTTATGTTTTATGTCTCTTCTCTAGATTTATGTTTTGTGGTTACCATGAGATTTGTATAAAACCTCTCATAGACAAGATGGTATCAGCAGAAAATAACTATTTTATCTTCATTTGCCATAACAATTCCCATGTTTTTCCTCTTCCTTTATAGTTTTATCAAATTATCAAACTATCAAACTATTTCTTTAAATATACTGTTACTTTCTCCCTCTCTTTTCCTTCTGGCTATCCATTATTCTAATATTGCTCTTCCTAACAGAGTGGGATAGTTTTCATAGAGCTCATGAATTTTCTCTTCTATATGGTCTGCTTTATTTCCAGTGCTTTTTAATGCATTCTTCCATCTCATTGAGTTCTCCAGCTCCAGAATTTATTTGGTTATTTTTAGAATTTCAATATCTTTAGTAAAGTATTTCTTCTGTTCATTAATTTTATTCCTGAGCTCATTGAACTGCCTTTCTGAGTTTTCTTGTACCTCTTTGAGTTTCCATATGACAGCTATTTTGAATTCTTGGTTAGTTAGATCATCATATTCCATGACTTTGTTTGGTTTCTGGAGAATTGTCATTTTCCTTTTGTAATACCATGTTATTGTGGCTCTTCATGCTTGATGAGTTGTTCCTCTGCTGGCACATATGAAGTAGCAATCACATTTCTTCTTAGGGTAAACCTTTTTTTTTTTTTTTTTGGTGCAGTACACGGGCCTCTCACTGTTGTGGCCTCTCCCGTTGCGGAGCACAGGCTCCGGACACGCAGGCTCAGCGGCCATGGCTCACGGGCCTAGCCGCTCCACAGCATGTTGGATCTTCCTGGACCACGGCACAAACCCGTGTCCCCTGCATCAGCAGGCGGACTCTCAACCACTGTGCCACCAGGGAAGCCCCTTTTTTTTTAAATTCTAAGAATTTATCATGCTGGTAATTAGAGGTCTGTCTTTTGGTTTTCAGTAGGCAGCGGTATAGCACAAATTAAGTTTGTCTTACCTGAGTTGCCTCTGGCCATATTTCAGAATGGGTACTTTCCACCACCTACCGTCTTTGTCAGAGGTGTTTTCTGGAACCCTTGTCACTGCTTATACCTCTGAAATCATATTGTCTTGCTGCTGCTAGTGTTACTGGTGTTGCCACCTGGGGCACCAGGATGGTGGACACCTTCACTCCATCTGGGGTCTCCTGGGTAACAGGCTCCACCACTGCAAGAAAAGGGAGAATGTGGAGGGAAAGCCAGGGTAGGGGTGTCTCTGCTTTGACCAAGGTTGTCAGGTTTGTGGGCACCACCACTGCAGATGGGGGAGGTTGGATTTGCAGGTGCCTCAAGGGATGAGACTGCAGATCCCACTGCCATCTTGTTCCCTATGACCACAAATACCCCTGCAGCCAGGAGGCCAGTGTTGTGTATGCTCCCTCCCCTGATGCTTCCTGGTTCTGTGGAGCTGTAGGTTCAGCTGCTGCAAATGGGGGTCCAAGATTACAGGCACTGCATCTGTTGTTTCCCTGGTTTTGCCTCCTATCTTCTAGTCCACCCACATTTTAGGTGTACAGATATATGGAATTCTCTGCTGCCCATGCATGTTGGACAAAGACACATTTGAGTTATGCCTGTTTTACCATTTGTAGATGGAATGGAAAAGACAAAGGGAACATCTCACATTGTCTTGATGCTGATGTCACCCTTGAAAAGCATTTATTAAAGAGTCTTATACACAGCATTTTCTAAATCAAAAAATTTTTGCCTTTAGTAGTTTAACTCCAGATAGTCACTTACTCTTTTTGTTATTGTCTTCTTATCCCTCTTTTTGAGGTAACTGCATTGAAATAGGCTTTGGACTGAAGAACATATTCATGGGAAATAAAGTATATTTAATATATTCCCTTTATGAATATTTAAAAATATGCCTTTTAATATTACAACTAACAGTGCAGGGATGATGATCAGGGTTGGGATGTTTCAGGGGTAGAATACAGTGATGGATTTCAGGGAAAGAAATTTTCAGTTACACTGTACCAACCCCCCACCATCCATCATTCCATCTTCATAGGTCAGAGATGGTATGTAGACTATGATGGGATAACATTCATAATGTCCCTTGTGGACTTTATTTCATAATTTAAAAAATCATAATGAAAATAACAAGTTCAAAACAATTATTCCAAAAGGTTCTGCCTTGTCTCATTCAGACTGCCCTCCTCTCTTTATTCTACCGCTAAATAATTTTGTGATTACCTGCTCTCATTGCATCTTCTCTCTCTTTTCTCTTAAGCCTAAACATCACTCTTACTTCTAACCATGCCATCCCTCTATTTAAAAGCCACCAGTGACTCCTCATTTCCTACAGAGTGAATTCTAAACCACTTAGATTTTCAAAACCATTTGCATTCTGACCCCAGGCTGCTTATATAGTTGATTCCCTATTAGGAGCTTTCTTCCTCAATAGCACTGAACAAATAGCTATTCTTTTAGCCCAGTCTATGCTTTTCTGGGTCTATGGTTCTATTTCTATTTTCCTTCCTAATGGCATGCAGTGCCTTCACTAAATCTGTAAAAGTAAATGCTATTTACTATGCTACATCCATATCATATGCAATGGCTTGTCTGTGAACTTTTTAAAGTCGCCCTAACATTCAATTTCTTCAATTTCATATAGTCTATTTTTATATCGTTTTTGTTATGGACCTACACATCAAATGCTTACAGTGGTGGGTAGGTCATTTGTTCCCTTTCGCTGGAAATATGTAGGAATAGAACAGATATTTGATGGAACAGCTGTAGGAGGAATTACAACATTGCCTCTTGCCTAGGGATTTAGATTAAAAGAATAACCATGTGTCTTTTGATTCATTCAGCCCTCTCTTAGGTGATTTCACATATTCTCTGACAGAGTTACCAGCTATTAATCCAGTATCTGACCACTTCCCTCCTGGATTTAATCGTGCTTTCTGGAATGTTGACTTAAAATAAAGCAATAAAAAATATGTAAAAAAATAAATCTAGACAAGTAATCACATAAAAATGTTCTTTCTCCAAAATCTGCTCTTCATTAATTCTGCCTGACAAAGCTGCCTCTGATTGCTAAGCATAAACCTGGTGCTCTCTGATGGATACTGCTTCCCCAGCAGTCTTATAGAGTTTCATAGCTGACATTGTTACATTAAAAGTAACTGGGGTTGTGGAGGCAAAGCCTGTATTTCTATCAATTCTCTAATGTTATTTGTAAAGCTATATAATACTGATGTCACATATACTCGAAGCCCCAAAGTATCTATTTTTCTGTGTGATTTGGAGGGTGATAATAACCTTCTCTTTGTAGTATTCCTCCCATTACTCCTGTCCCTTTATTCACATCATAGCATCTAGTCACACGATCTCTTCTTACCCTGATTTTCTAATTCTTTCTGGCCTTCATTTCCTTTTATGATACAAATTAGTCAATTATTTTATTGCTAGCAAACCCTAAACCTGATCAGTCTGTGTGCTATCCTGGTACAAATTTCTAGATTCTCTGGTAGTAGTACAAACTGTCGGTATCAGGTCCATGCTTTACAGGAGGAAGGCAGCCTATTGAAAAATACCTGTAATCCTTTTCTAAAGGTGTTTTTCTTTTTTCCTGGGCTGAGAAGTACACTGGTCCAAATTCAAGGCAAACCAGAGTGATAGAGCATAAGTCCCCCAGAAGAGACCCTCATCCAATGACATTAGTAATTTGGTGGATAAATACCACATAATTCTTGTTCCTTAGTTGGGAGAACTGAGGCATATATTTGATTGTCCCTAGACTACCACAGAGAAACTGACCTTTCAGTGCACACTGTGGTAACTGGTTCGATAATGCATACTTTATTTCTCCATTTTTTTCCCTTCCCATTGTTATTTCCTGCTACCCTACCAATATTTTATTGTATCACTTTCTAAAGAAACAATGCTCAGATCCTTGTTGTCTCAGGTCTGCTTGCAGGAGAACCCAAATCAAGTGAGTTGGAAACAGAAGAGGTCTTAGGAAGTAAACTCTGAGGATAGGGTTGGGGGAAATCATATCACTTGCTGGCCAGATGAAAGTAAACACTGCATTATTGATAGTAAAATGAGGTATTGAAAACTCCTGGCTTACTGAAGTACTCCACTTTCTAAGACTTTATAAACAGTGTGATTTATGATATTGGTGGAAAAGTATCAACTAGCTTCATAAATAATGTAAGCACTTAAGAGATGTAAGGAATGCTCTTAGATGGATCATGGAGTTGTCTGGCTACCATAAGAGTAATCAAACCTTAGTCACAAGATTTGCTTTCTGCTGCAGGTAGTGTGATTAACTAGAAAAATTCAGTGCAACTTCTAGCACATGGCATGTTGCTATTGATTTGCAAATACATTCCTTCCAATCCCTATTGAGAAGGAGAAGCAGGAGTATTTTGCATTCATCTGACATCGGTAGTTTAGGTTTATGATAGTGCCCCCATGGACATATTTACTCTGTATAGTACAAATGGACCTTCATTGTAGACATCCCACAGGTGAACACATTAATCCACTCTATTGATGATATGATATGAATTGGACCTGGTAAGCAAGAAGTGACAAATTGTCTGGATGTCCTCATACAATACATGTACATGAGAAGATGGGAAATAAATCTTACAAAGATTCAGAGGGCTATCATTTTGGGTAATTTGGGGGAGAGGGTTTATTTGGGGCATGCTGAAACATCCAAGGTAAAGATATTGTGCTTTGTACCTTCTACAAACAAAGAACAACACTTAAGCCTACTAAGTTTTGGAGAGAGCTCATAGTAAATTTTGGAATATAGATTGGACCCATTCAGCAAGTGATTTGGTTACTTCTCAGTTTTAAATGGAACCAGAACAAAAGAGGGGTATGCAGCACGTTAATGCCTCAGTATACATGACCCTCACCGTTTGATTACTTAAGTCACTATAGTTCGTGGTGCTGGAAGTATCTAAGACAGATAAAAATGTAGTGTAGAGTCTCTCATAGCCTTAATAAAGCTACCTAGGGTTCTGGAGTGAGATCCTGCCATCTGCAATTGATAATTACTCCCTGTAAAGCAGCTTTAAGCCTGCCACAAGGCCCAAGTAAAAACTAAAGACTTGATAATATGACTGAAAATTATTATACGACCAGAGGTTCCATTATGAACTGTATAGTCAGACCCAAGTCATGAGATTGATTAAAAATAGTACCAATCCATTATAAAATGGAAATGGTACATTTGGGATAGGCATGAAAAAGGTCCAGGGGATATCAGTAAGTTGTTCCAAAGAGCATTAACTAGAGTCAGATGGGCTATTGAAGAAAACAAGCATATAGACTGTCTATATCACTACTGCAGTATATTGGACCTGATAGCATCAGAGAGAGCCTTAGTACTTCCAGTACTCAGAAAGCATCCAACTAACATCATGACATCCTGCATAATATTACCTCAGACTAAGGGTGCATGAGATATGACAATGACACATGTCCGTGGGATACTCTGGTCCTACTGTATACTTTATTGCCTAGAAGCTGACAGATTAATAGAACACTGGAATTACCCTAAGACACAACCAGGGTGAAGACACCCTGAAAGTTTTGACTGCTGTTCTCAAGATGAGGAATAAACTTTTAACTGTTGGCCATCACATGGTCCTGTGACCACAGTACGTTTTAAAAAAAAAAAAAAGTTTAGGAACTAAAGGCTACAGTAGGAGTAGCTGATCCCACCATCACACCATTGAGTAACATGGGAAATTTGTACTTCCATCCTTGTTACTGTGCTGGTGGACTAGAGATTCTGATTCCCAAGAGTAGATGTTTCTAGTAGGAAATAGTTACTTCTAACCTTCTAGTTACCCCCTACTTTCTGGTCATATTTTAAGTACTCATACCAGTAGATGAGCTGTTATCCTTATGAGAAAATACACTCTTATTATCATGAAAAAATATACTTGCTGCTACTAATTTGCACTAGAAAGGGAGAATTATATGAAAATTCAAAGATTTTACCAGAGTGTCTCATGGTGCTTCATGCCCAGTAATAACATAAAAGGACAGTTGCAACCATGATCTGACAAGAACAAGATAACTCAAATTTACCACAGAGATAATGATTATATTGTTAATTATAATGTAAGAAAATAGTAAAATACTCTTTCAAACAAAATTAAGTCAACTCAATGGAATGTATATAATTTAATGCTTTTCTCCCCAACTTTACCCTTTGTGGATTATTTTCCAACTTATAGAAATAATGCACGTAAACATTTTTATAAAAGAGTGACATGGAAGCACAGTATGAAAGATAACTTTTCTCCTGTACCCTTTACACCATTGGTGAGAAATAGCCGCCTTCAGCTCCCCTCCTAGTGCTTCTAGAAAGTATCATTTTAATTTTACAAAGTCTATCTGCATAAAAAAATTGTTTAAAATCTTATTTAGATTAGATCCATCATTTACCATTATAAATTATGAAGAATTCTCATAATTCAGTACCAGTCACTGTATTTTTTAAATATTTAATGAAATAAAAGAATCGATCTCTATTTCTTAGAGCTTGATGCATGCATGGCTAAAGGGTAGATAGGGAGTGGATGAGTGGATAGGTGAGTGGGTAGATGGGCAGATTCTTTTGACTTCTTAAGAAACCTTTTATTTCAAAAGGGAGACATGTCAGGTATATTATCGGGCCCTCACTTGGAATTAGATTCAGGATTGAATCTAAATACTGCTTTAAGACTTCCCCATCTTATTTAAGTTTCTCAAAAATTAGTCCACTTCAAATCCTATCAAATCTATATTCTTGACCTCCTAATGTTCAGCTTCTGAATTTCATTATGTCTGTTACTCAGCTATCACTGGAATAATTAATAACCAAATCCAGCATTTGCTTGTGAATTCTTATTTAATGTTTTTTCAGCATTTGACATAGGAAATTGATCTAACCTTTAAAAAATGCTCTCCACCTTAGCTTCCAGGATGAAAATAAACATGCCCTCCTTGATCAACTATCTTTATTTAGACTCTTTGTTAACTCTGTTGCTATACCTGCAATTAGTGTTCCTTGGGCTGGCACAATTCTCTTTTGACCATCTGAATAGTCATCTTGTACAAATTTATTTACTCCAAAAATTTATATCACTGACTAAAAGCTGATGAATCTTAACTCTGTGTATACTTGTGTGTATAATTGTATCTTATAGGCATAATTTAATAAATGGCCCCCACCACTTCCAAGATTCCTATCCCTTGGTTATTCAGCTAAACACTAATCTAGGTACTGCTGTGAAGGGATTTTACAGGTATAATTAAATTCCAAAGTCAATCTTAAAATACAGATTAACTGGTTTGGTCTGGTCTAACATGAGCCCAAAAAGCAGAGACTTTTCTCTGGCTTGTAGCAGAAAAGGAAGTCAGATGCAGTAGCAACCGCAGAACTTAAAGAGATTTGAAACACGAGATGGACTTGGTACATATTGCTGCCTTTGAATATGGGGATGACACATGAAAAGGAGTACAGGCAGCATCTGAGCATAGAGAAGCTCTCACCCAATAGCAATGAGACAGGTACCTAAGAACTACAGTCACAAGAAACAGAATTAAATCAGCAGGAGGAATGAGCTTGTAATCTGATTCTTCCTCAGATCCTTCAGGTAAGAGCTCAGCTGGGTACACCTTAATTTGGGGACATATAAGACCCAATCCAGCCACTTGGGCCTAGACTTCTAAACCACTTAACAATGCACTTGAACAATGCAGGAGTTAGTGAGGTGCAAAGAGGGTCCACTCTAAATTAAATCCACGTTTAACTTAGTGTGGACCCTCCATATATGTGATTCCTCCTTAGCTACAGTTCTGTATTAGCAGATTTAATCAACCAGGGATTGTGTAGTACTGCAGTATTTACTATTGAAAAACATCAGCATATAAGTGGACCAGCTCCGATCAAACCCCTGTTGTTCATGGGTTAGCTGTGAGGTAATAGATTTGTTTAAGCCACTGTTTAAGTTAATTTGCTGTGCAGCAATAGAAAACTAATACACTTGGCATTTCCATGTCCTTCTATCAATATATTATCCCCCCTTTCTCTGACAAAAGGAGATAATTTTTAAAAGTAAATAAGGTAATGGTTAACAACCTGCATTTCAGATTTATAAAGACTGAAGCGCGAACATTTATAGCCTCTGAAACTTGACATCAGTAAATTACCATTAATATTAGTAGGAATACTCAGTTAATTATAATATTATATGCTCACTCATTCAAATTAGAAACTAGTCTCTCCAGATAAATTAAGTTGAATTTACCAATTTAACTTAATAAAAATATGTACGCATACATTATAGTTTTATTTATTTCTCACTGTCTTTATCCTTATTCTGAATTCAGGTAATATTGTCTCTTATTTATAGTATTATAAAAATCCCAAGAGAGGTACTAACTTACCAAATGCAGCCACAACATCTACGAGAAAGTGCAGCCTAATAACTCTGCCATTCTTTTAATGGAAATCCTTATATTCCTTTCTGGTGTCTACAGTAAAAGCCTGGCCTCTAAATATTTAAAACAAATTCCTCTGTGCTCTTCTTTCTCAGCTTCATCTCTGGGAACTCTCCACTTTCCTCCACCACCATGATGCTGCAATACTTATATTGTAAAGTTTCATGTTTGTATTTTTTTCTTCACACTATTCCCCACATCTGGTTAGAAATTCTTATTTCCTTCAACTGGCTAAATTTTATTTCTCACCCAAGCTATACTTCCAAATGATCTGAGATGAGGTGCTTCTAAAAATACTCATGCATGTGACATACCCCAAAATAAATAACCAAATTGTTATTTTGGTTCACCAGAGATGAAGCACTGGTATTGGGGTTTTCATCTCTACTTCTCTCTAGGTGATTCTCATATGTGCAGGGTTGGAAAATACTAGTTATCTAAACTGAAATAGACCTAGGCATTACTCAGCTCCATAGGGGTCACTCATTGCTTTCAGTCTGTATACTAGATTCACTGGATTTGCTTTTTTCCACCAAATTACAGAAAACCTAGGAGCAGGGGTAAAAAAAAAATCATTTCTTGTTTTTGAAATATGACTCATCTCATCAGTATATTCTGTAATTTCATCTGTCCACTTCACTGATCCTCTGACTTTATTGCTTCTTGTATAGGTGGAACCTCATACTACATTCAGTCATTTATTTATACATTAAGTTTTAAATGCCTGCTATGTGCCCAGAGGGTTCTAGGCATTGGGCCTGGAACTGGCAATATACTATGGGGAAAAATAGAAATATGTACTTATTGTGCTTTAGCGGACCATGATAAGTATATTTATTTGATCCTTTTTATATGCAGTTAGCCTCAGAAGTTCTAGTGATTTTGACATCTTGATATTACTCATTATTATGTGATTAACTTAGCCCTGGTAACAAGTAATGAGCATGACTTTGATCTTTAAGGATTAACTAAATCGAAACGTTCTAATTAGGGACACAGGTGGTATTAACATTGTTATAACTCAGTAAACCATATGTTTCCCAGAAGAATTTTGTCAGTAATCTTACAATGACATGGGCAGAATATTTATAGACCAAATTGCAATAGGACATATTTTCCTTATTACGGTCATATTACTTACATGAAGCTTGAATTCAGTCTACATGATCTTCTACACAGTTAAGGTGTCAAAATTGTTTTCTTAAAGCTCTTTCCATAGTTTCTTTATTGGGGCATGCTTAAATAAAGGTAACATGAATTTTCTTCTTTTGATTTAAAGGTTTTTGTAATCTCTTCCAAATTCAACTTTTTTCTAGTTTACATTTTCCTTTTTTCTATTCTTGGTTATTAACATGATCACAAAAAAATTGGGTAAAGAGGGAAATGACTCTCAAAACTTTAAGATAGCTAATTTTATTTATTTTGACTTATTTATAATTATTCCTGGAAATAAAGATTGGCCAGTAACAGAATTAAATAATGCTTTCAAAGAATATAGTAAAGGCTATATTTTCTTTTCCTTGCTCTTACAAGGATGAGATATTCCACAAAGTTCAAGAGAGACTATATTTGTCATGACCTTTGGATTGTAAGTTGGGTCACCGCAACCAGATGAATAGTGTTTATTCTACAGAGTAGATATAATAATTTTATTTTCCCCATCTAATCAAGATATTGAGAAAATAAAGTTCAGTAACTGATAATACATTTTCTCTCTATCTCTACCACCCCAAACTGATAGATAGCTATCTCTCTCCAGAGATACAGATATACAGGTATCTCTCTATAAATCTACATAGATAATCTCTATGTCTTGATCTCTCTATATATACATTTATGTATGGATATATTGATCTCTGTCTTTATATATGTAGGTGGATATAGATAGATAGGTACTGACATTGGTGGGTAAATAGGGAGATAAAATTATATAGATACTATTTGTAAACCTATTATCAATAATTAAGAGCCTATAAATACTTATATATCCATAGTGTCCAGAAGAGAAACTTGTTGCTAAAATATAAAGGTGTATTTTCAAAGCTTCCACCTGCTGCTGCTTTAAGTGGGTAGTATTACTAGATGTGTTTTCTATTGCTAGCATGTAGATCTAATTGAATACCACTGTTTGTCATGGAAAATATTAGCCTTAATATTATCAAAGAATATCCACTTTCTTAAAATATGTATCAGCTATATTTTCATATTTGGTATAGAAAGTTTTTTCTTAATACCATCTATAAAAAATACTTGCCTCTATCTAACTTTATCTGTATGACTTGAATTAAACTTATGCAATATTAATCATTACATTTATAAAGCTACTGATCATTCCATTAGGCAACACTTGGGATCTTAATGTGTAGCTGCCATTTAAAAAGATATATATTTACATGGACGAACTCATTCAATTACCTCAACAAGCCAAATTTATAGACCAGGGATCTAAGTACAAATAAATGAGGTCATACACATAGAAAGTGGTAAGAGTTGGAACTGATTACTCCCAGCAAATTACTTTCCAAGACAGGATTGTTGCTATCAATTTAGAGTACCCATAAAGGCTAGACCATTTTTCTTGATTAAAATATTGTAACAGTTTACTACTATCAAGAAAATCTTAATTAAGCAAGAAAAAAGTTGAATATGAACATGTTTTTACTATAGAATTTTCAAAATACGTACATCTCTACATTTTATTAGTTTAGAAATCTGACATAGGCCAAATAGATTCAACAAATCTGAAGTGTTTTACACACATTATAAAGCAACACTTTATAGAACAATGTATGCATCTTTTCTCAATTTTAACATGAAAATCCCTAAATATCTATGTGACAAAAGTGTTTCAACATTTTTGAAAGCAAAATTGGCAGAATTAAGAGGTAAAACAGATCAAGACGATGGTTTAAAGTTTTAAAAGTACTTCTTACAGTAACTGATAAAACTGATAAATGAGTATCAGTAACAATATAGACAATGTAAGCAGAACTGTCAACCAAACTGGCCAAATTGACATTCATGGAACAGTAAAAGCAACTGTTAAAGAGTATATTTTTTGTTTCTACAGACTGATATTCACCAAGGTAGACTAGCTGCTGGGCCAAACAATAATCAAATAACAAATCAGTAACTCCATTAAACTTTAAATGATTGAAATATAACAGTCCATGCTCTGATTACTATCTAGTTAAATTGCATATCAATAATGATAATATATTAGTATATCATTGAATTTTTCAATTAATCAACACACATATACGAACAGTGAATCAAAAAATAAAACACCAGAGAAATTTTAAAACATTTCAAGTTGAATAATGAAAATACAGCCTATCTGAATTTGTGAGACCAGATTAAGCATTGCTTAGATGAAAATTTTTACTACAAAATCCCCATATTGGAAAAAGAAAATGTTTAAAAGCAATGATAGATGTTTCTACATTAAGAAAGTTTTTAAAAGAGCAATTTACCCCATAGTAAATGCAAGGAAAGAAATAATAATGATGAAAGCAGTCATAAAGAGAATAGAAGGAAGAATTTTTTAAAGTGAAAACAGAGGCAAATGGTTGTTATTTGGAGAGGGAAATAAAGTTGGTAAATTCTTTACAAGGCTACTAGGTAAACAAGTGATAACACACAAGTTATCAATAGCAGGAATAAATGAGAGAACATCATTAGACAGATGTTCAGACATTAAAAGGAGAATAATGGGGATTTCTGAACAACATTAAATCAATAAAATAGATAACATATTTAATGGATGAATTTATAAAATTTGAGAAATAATTTCAAAAACTTTAGAAAAACAATGTTCCAAAACTGATTCAAAAAACTAGAATTTCTGATTAAACTTATACCTATTAGACATTTAATTTTTATCCATAAACCTTCCTACAAAGAGTATATTACAATGATTTTACAGATTTAATTCTAAATGAGAGAATACTTAACTCATTTTTGAGGACAGCATATCTCTGACACCCAAGTCTGACATAGATGTTGCAAGAAAATTACAGACCAATATCGCATTTGAAGACAAATACAAAGATCCTCCACAAAACAGCATCATATATGGCAATGTATCATTGTTCAGTTAAATGTATACTCAGGAATGCAATATTTCTTCAGTATTTGAGAAGCAGCATGATTCACCACAGTAACAGAATAAAGGAAAAGTAACTCACAAAGCCATCTCAATAGGTGCAAAGAAAGCATTTGCAATACTAAAAACATATTCATGAGTTTCTGAAAACATATTCATGAGTTTTAAAAATCAGTCAACTATGAATAGAACAACTCCTTTTTAAAAAAATTTTATTGAAGTATAGTTGATTTACAATGTTGTGTTTAATTTCTGCTGTATAGCAAAGTGACACGGTTATACATATATATATTCTTTTTTATATTCTTTTCCATTATGTTTTATCACAGGATATTGAATATACTTTCCTGTGCTATACAATAGGACCTTGTTGTTTCTCCATCCTATATATAATAATTTGCATCTGCTAATTCCAAATTCCCAATTCTTCCCTCCCCTACCCCCACCTTGGCAACCACAAGTCTGTTGTCTATATCTATGAGTCTGTTTTTGTTTCGTAGATATGTTCATTTGTGTCATATTTTAGATTCCACATATAAGGGATATGATATGGCATTTGTCTTTCTTTTTCTGACTGACTTTGCTTAGTATGATAAACTCTAGGTCCATCCATGTTGCTGCAAATGGCATTATTTCATTCTTTATAATGGCTGAGTAATATTCCTTTGTAAGTATATAACACATCATCTTTATCCATTCATCTGTTGATGGATATTTAGCTTGTTTCCATGTCTTGGCTATCGTAAATAGTGCTGCAATGAACATAGGGGTGCATTATCTTTTCAAACTATACTTTTGTCTGGGTATATGCCCAGGAGTGGAATTTCTGGATCATGTGGCAACTCTATTTTTACTTTTTTGAGGAACCTCCATACCGTTCTCCATAGAGGATGCACCAATTTACATTCCTACCAACACTCTAGGAGGTTTACCTTTTCTCCACACCCTCTCCAGCATTTATTATTTGTAGACTTTTTAGTAATGGCCATTCTGATTGGTGTGAAGTGGTGCCTCATTGTAGTTTTGATTTGCATTTCTATAATAATTAGCAATGATGAACATCTTTTCATGTGCCTATAAGCCATCTGTATGCCTTCTTTGGAGAAATGTCTATTTAGGTCTTCCGCCCATTTTTTGACTGGGCTGTTTGGGTTTTTTTGTTACTGAATTGTAGGAGCTGTTTGAACATTTTGGAAATTAAACCCTTGTTGGTCACATCATTTGCAAATATTTTCTCCCAGTCCATAGGTTGTATTTTCATTTTGTTTATGGTTTTCTTCGCTGTGCAAAAGCTTGTAAGTTTGATTAGGTCCCCTTTCTTTATGTATGATCTTATTTCTATTGCCTTGGAAGACTGACCTAAGAAAACATTAGTATGATTTATTTCAGAGAATGTTTTGCCTGTGATGTCTTCTAGGAGATTTATGGTGTTGTGTCTTATATTTAAGTCTTTAAGCCATGTTGAGTTTATCTTTGTGTATGGTGTAAGGGTGTGTTCTAGCTTCATTGATGTACATGCAGCTGTCTGACATTCTCCACACCACTTGCTGAAGAGACTGTCTTTTCTCCTTTGTATATTCTTGCCTTCTTTGTTGAAGATTAATTGTCCATAGGTGTATGGGTTTATCTCTGGACTCTATTCTATTGCATTGATGCATATGTCTGCTTTTGTGCCAGGACCATGCTGTTTTGATTACTATAATTTTGTAGTATTGTCTGAGGTCTGGGAGGGTTATGCCTTCTGCTTTCTTTTTCTTCAGGATTGCTTTGACAGTTCTGGGTCTTTTATGGTTCCATATAAATATTAAGATTATTCTAGTTCTGTGAAAAATGTCATGAGTATTTTGATAGGTATTGCATTAAATCTGTAGATTTCTTTGGGTAGTATGGCCATTTTAACAATATTAATTCTTCCAATTCAAGAGCATGGGATATCTTTCCATTTCTTTGTGGCATCTTCAATTTCCTTTATTAATGTTTTGTAGTTCTCAGCATATAAGTCTTTCACCTCCTTGGTGAGATTTACTCCTAAATAATCTTTTTTTATGTGATTTTATGTTCCCTTTCTGATATTTCATTGTTCGTGTAAAGAAATGCAACTTATTTCTGTATGTTAATCTTGTATCCTGCTACCTTGCTGAATTCATTTATCAATTCTAGTAGTTTGTGTTGAGTTTTTGGGGTTTTCTATATAGAGTATCAGGTCATCTGCATATAATGACAAGTTTACCTCTTCCCTGCCAATTTGAATACAGTTTATTTCTTTTTCTTGTCTGATTGCTGTGCTTAGGACTTCCAATACTATGTTGAAGAGAAGTGGTGAGAGTGGGCATCCTTGTCTTGTTCCAGATGTTAGCAAGAAGGCTTTCAGCTTTTCAGCATTGAGTATTATCTTGGCTGTGGGTTTATCATAAATAGCTTTTATTATGTTGAGATATGTTCCCTCTATATCTACTTTCATAAGGGTTTTTATCATGAACTGATGTTGAATTTTATCAAATGATTTTTCTGCATCTATTGAGATGATCATATGGTTTTTATCTTTTCATGATGTGGTGTATCACATTGTTTGATTTGCATATGTTGAACCATCCTTGTGACCCTGGGATAAATCCAGCTTGGTTGTAGTATATGATCATTTTTATGAGTTGTTGGATTTGGTTTGCTAATATTCAGTTGAAAATATTTGCATCTATATTCATCAAAATTATTGGCCTGTAATTTTGTTTCTTGGTAGTGTCTTTGGTTTTGGTATCAGGGTGATGATGGCTTCAAAGAATGTCTTTGGGAATGTTCCTTCCTCTTTAATATTTTGGAAGAGTTTCAGAAGGATCAGCGTAAGTTCTTCTTTGTATGTTTCATAGAATTTACCTATGACTCCATCTGGCCCTGGACTTTTATTTGTAGGGATTTTTTTTTAATCACAGATTCTATTTCACTTCTAGTGATCTGTCTGTTCAAATTATCTATTTCTTCTTGATTCTGTTTTGGTGGGCTCTATATTTCTCAAAAGTTGTCCATTTCTTCTAGGTTATCAAATATGTTGGCATACAATTGTTCATAGTGTTCTCTTATGGCTTTTGGTATTTCTGTGATATCAGTTGTGATTTCTCCTCTTTCATTTCTTATTTTGTTTATTTGGGACTTCTCTCTTCTTGGTGAGACTGGCCAGAGGTTTGTCAATTTTGTTTACCCTTTCAAAGAACCAGCTCTTTCTTTCATTGATTTTTTTCTATTTTTTTAATCTCTATTTTATTTTTTCCTCTCTTATTATCTCCTTCCTTCTGTTGACTTTAGGTTTTGTTTGTTCTACTTTTTCTACTTCTTTTAAGTGGTAGGTTAGATTGTTTGAGATTTTTCTTGTTTCTTAAAGAAGGTCTGTATTGCTATGAACTTCCCTCTATGCAGTGCTTTTGCTGCATCCTATAGATTTTGCATGATTGTGTTTTCATTGTCATTTGCCTCAAGGTGCTTTTTTTAACTTTTTTCTTTGATTTCATTGTTGACCCACTGTGTTTTTTTAGTAGCATGTTGTTTAGTGGTTTAATTTTCATATAATTGTGTTTTTTTCTCATTTCTTTTTCTGTGGTTGACTTCTAGTTTCATGCCATTTTGGTCAGAAAAGATGGTTGAAATGATTTCTATACTCTTAAATGTGTTGAGGCTTGTTTCTGTGCCCTAGTATGTGGTCAATTCTAGACAATGTTCCATGTGCACTTGAAAAGAATGTATATTCTTTTTTGGGATGTAATGTCCTGAAATTTCAATTACATTACTGTTCTATTGTATCATTTAGGTTCTCTGTTGCCTTACTGATTTTCTGTCTCAAAGATCTGTCCATTGATGTGAGTGGGGTGTTAAAGTATCCTACTATTATTGTATTCCTGTCAGTTTCTCCCTTTATGTCTGTTAGTATTTGTTTTATGTATTTTGGTGCTCCTATATTGGGTGTATATATGTTGATGAGTGTAATATCCTCTCCTTGTATTGATCCTTTGGGCATTATAGTGTCCTTTATCTTTCTTTATAGCCTTTGTTTTAAAGCCTGTTTTGTTTGATATGAGTATTATGACTCCCACTTTCTTTTCATTTCTGTTTGCATGAAATATCTTTCTCCATTCCCTCACTTTCAGTCTATGTGTGTCCTTTGCCCTAAATGGGTCTCTTGTAGGAAGTATATTGGAAGCTTTTGTTTTTTTTAATCCACTCTGCCACTCTGTGTCTTTTGATTGGAGTATTGATTCTATTGGCATTTAAGGTAATTATTGATAGATATATATTTATTTCCCCTTTAATCTTGTATTTCCATTGATTTTATATTTCTTCTTTGTCCCTTCTTGTTTTTCCTTTTGTGCTTCAATTTGTATTATAATTATGTTCTCTTCTTTCTGGTTTCTGTAAATCTATTGTATGTTTTTGATTTGTGCTTACACTATTTTTCAAGTATAGTATTCCCTTCCTACATCTACGTGCCTTAGACTGGTAGTCATATAGACTCAAACATATTCTAGAAAAAAAAAATCTATATTTTGTTACTCTTCTCCCCCACATTTTATAATTTTGATGTCTTCTTTTACATCTTCTTGTATATCCTTTTGCTCTTCATTGTGGTTATCATTGCTTTCACAGAATTTTTTTGATATTTTTTAATCTGTGTACTGGCTTATTTAAATTACTTACTTTTCAATTGTGATTTTCTCTTTCCTATAGATTCCTACTTCTTTTCTATTTAGAGAAGACTTTTCAATATTTCCTTTAGGATAGGTTTAATATTGCTGTATTCTTTTACTTTTTGCTTGTCTGAAAAATTCTTTATCTCTCCTTCTATTCTAAATGATAATCTTGCTGGGTAGAACATCCTAGGTTGCAGATTTTTCCCTTTCAGTACTTTGAATATATCTTGCCACTCCCTTCTGGCCTGCAACATTTCTGTAGAGAAATCAGCTGATAGCTTTATGGTTCTCTTGTAATTAACTCTTTTTCTCTTGCTGCCTTAGAATCCTCTTTAAATTTTGCCATTTTTATTATAATATGTCTTGGTGTAGGTCTGTTTGGGTTTCCCTTGTATGGGACCCTCTGTGCTTCCTGTACTTGGATAGCTGTTTCCTTCTTTAGGTTTGGGAAGTTTTCAGCCATAATTTCTTCAAATACATTTTCAATCCTCTTTTCTCTTTCTTTTCCTTCTGGGATCCCTATTATCAGTAGATTGTCCTGCTTTATATTATCCCAAAAGTCTCTTATATTGCTTTCATTTTTTATCATTTGGCTTTCTGTCTGCTCTTCTGATTGGGTGTTTTCCATTATTCTATCTTCCAGGTCACTTATTCCTTCTTCTGCATTATTCATTCTGCATTCATTGCCTTTCATCTCTGGAAATACATTTTCTAACTTTTCTTGACTCGTCCTTATAGTTTATAGTTCCTTTTTACAGTAATTTGTATTTCTGTTAATAGCCTTTCTAAATTCCTTCAGTATTTTTATTATCTCCTTTTTGAAATCAGTGTCTATTAGACTGAAGAGGTCTGTTTCATTGTTTATTTTTTCAAGAGAATTCTCTTGATGTTTTAATTGAGAATCGTTCCTCTGATTCTTCATTTTACTTTTTTTCTCTTGCTCTATGAGTTTAGGAGAAACCGTTATTTACTGTGATCTTGGGAGACTATTTTTATGTGGGAACATCCCTGTGTCACCTGCATGGGTTTAATATATTTGGTGTGAGGGCCGTTTTTAGTATAGATGCCTGCCACCTCTTTCCTCAGTATATGCTGGCCATTATCCCCTTGATAGGAGGTGTGATTGGTGTTGTGGTGACCAGGTCCTGCACTGGAGGTTGAGCAGGTCCTCCCCTTAGCTCTGTGGTTGTCACTGCCTTGTCAGGGGCAGGATCTGCTCCCGAGGTGTTGGAGTAGAAACCCCAGATCTGTTTCTGAGCTGTGTTTGTGAGCTGCAGTGTGAGGTAGGCAGGATTGGATCACACAATGCCTCATGTCTCTCAGGCACTGTTTCCACAGGGCCACCAGTGCAGTGTGCTGAAGTCAGGTCCATGGACTGCAGTAGTTACGAACCTGGACCCACTCTGGGAGCTATGGAGGCAACTCAGACCCAGGCCCAGGCCAGCCCCCCGTGTGCATGCACCCACAAAGCCCACAGCTGCTAAGGCCAGATCTGTCCCAGCTTCAGGAGCACCCATTGTCTATTTGGTTGTCCCACAGGTGATGAATTTACAAAGCCAGAGGCAGAGGTGTAAATCCATGGTGCACGCAGCCATGTTGAGAGATTTCAGCCCTGCTTCCTTAGTCACACAGCCCCTGGGGCTCAGCTGTGGTTTCAACCCCACCTCTGTGAGTGGGCAACCCACTGATGCCTGCTCCCAGGGCCCGCTGAGTTGGTGGTTGGAACAGGAACCCTCCTAGGAGGCAGCTGGAGTGCACAGGGCAGTGACACGTGCATCCATGTAGGTCTCTCTCTTTTCTGCCTGCCATATATAGGGGGCTGCATTCTGCAGAAGGAGCAAAAGGAGCCTCTGAAGCTCCTTTTCTGTCCTGGCTGATCTCCCTGCCAGTGCGGGGGCTTCCCAGAGTGCGGTAACCTTCCCTCTTTTTCAGCTCCCTCCCAAGTGTGCAGGTCCCGTCCTGCTTCCTCTTTTTTTTCCTGTCATCCTACCTGGTTACGTAGAGATCTTTCTTGTCCTTTCAGGTGTTTGAGGTCTTCTGCTGGTGTTCAGTAGGTGTTCTGTGAGAATTGTTCCATTTGTAGGTGTATTTTTGATGTATGTGTGGGAGGAGGTGAGTTCCACGTCCTACGACTCCACTGTCTTGAGTGGAGCACTACCTTTCAATTTGATAAGTCATTTATGAAAAACCTAGAACTAGTATATATTTAATGTTGAAGGACTGAACAATTTCATTCTAAGTTTTGCAACAGGGCAAAAATGCCCCACTCTAAAACTGTCTTCAAACCATATGATAATCTTTGTAAAAAAGAAAAAACACCAAAATCAAACTGAAAGAAATCTAAATATATACAATAAAGTAAAGTGATCATGGCAAGATTCAAAATAAAAGAGCAATAGATATTTTTTAATTGCAGTTTTAGACACCATGGACAAAATATTTCAATATAAAATTAACATAATGACATCATTTACAGTAGTATCAAAATCAAAATACTTAGGAATGAATTTGACAAAATAACTAAACTATAAATTACAGCTAGCTATTAACTACTTACTACTCAATAGACCAGTAACCTTGAAAAATTAAAATTTAAATAAACAGATTATTGAACTACATACATAGCTTGGAAGACTTTATAGCTTCATTTCAATCCCAGTCATAATCTCAGCAAGAAATTTTGTAAACTTGACAAACTTTACAATTTATTGGAAATGCCATTTACCTAGAATAGCCAGAAGTATTTTGAAAAATAATTTAAAGGTGGTCAGACACTTACCTTTTCACTTTCAAGACTTACTATAAAACTGTAATAATCATGGCATTGGCATGAGAGCATTTTATTGTATTTGACTTATATTAAAATATTTAATTAAAAATCTAAAGAATATGGGCTTCCCTGGTGGCGCAGTGGTTGAGAGTCCGCCTGCCGATGCAGGGGACACGGGTTCGTGCCCCGGTCCGGGAAGATCCCACATGCCGCGGAGCAGCTGGGCCCGTGAGCCATGGCCGCTGAGCCTGTGCGTCCGGA
Source organism: Orcinus orca (assembly GCF_937001465.1). Classification (NCBI taxonomy): domain Eukaryota; kingdom Metazoa; phylum Chordata; class Mammalia; order Artiodactyla; family Delphinidae; genus Orcinus; species Orcinus orca. Next base: position 28,961,635 of record NC_064569.1, on the reverse strand, counting down.
GCCTGTGCTCCACAACGGGAGAGGCCACAGCAGTGAGAGGCCCGCGTACCTCAAAAAAAAAAAAATCTAAAGAATAGTGATGTGTAATTACAGTGACAGCTTCTCTCTCCTATAATCTAGCAAATTATCATTCCTTACATTTAAAACATGTCAGAAATATTATGTTTCATCGGAAGGGCATATTCTTGCTGGGATGGGTAAAATTTGATGTTTCCCTTTAATAACTATTTTCCCACCATTGTATTGTGCTTCTCTAATATAACACTAAAAATGAGGCTGACAGAGACTCTTGCCTTCCTGTCCTCCAAACATTCATTTGTAGTTCATACTTCCTTGTGTACTCATCCACCAATGATATACCGGTTGGACAAAGAATTAATGATCCTCAGCACTACAAGCTGTAAACAGCATATGGAGACTGTGAAGAGAGCAAAATATTTTGATAACAGGGCGACTTAAAGAACGTGCTGAAACTGTGGCCAGAGCAATAACCAACTCTTTTCTCTGTAGCCCGAGGGGGAAAAAAATTCACTTTTTAAAGTAAAATTTTAAATTTTACTGTAACTTGTATGTTATATCAAGATCAAGTAGAAACAGCCAACCTCTCAGGCCATAGAAGATGATTTAATCAGGAAAAGACTGAATTGTGAAATGAGTCTACTTTCAGTTCTTATTTAACTCATGTACTTTGTGAAGTTTTTCTCCCATACCCTTGGACCGGGTCTCTCAGGTTTCCAAATGTTGCTGCTACCAGATTGCTACAGAAACTGTTTTTTTGCCCCAGGTCCCTTCATACTGTCCTCATTCCACAACTGCAGGTTCTGACCATCTGGCAGGCTCCTTCTAAATAGTGTCAGTGTGTCATCTGTCACATCTCACATCCCCTGAGGATATCTTGAATAATTGTTCATCCTAAGCAATAATCACACCTCTTAAGGCCAAGAACAAGTTGTTTATATATCTGCACTGCCCCCAGCATTATCTAGGCATTTAAATTGAAAAATTAAATAAGCATTCTACAGCTAGCTATTAACTACTACTCAATAGACCAGTAACCTCTAGGTATGTAGGCCAGATAATATTAATGCAAACTACATGAAACCATCCCAGGTTATTTTGTTCTGGTGGGCATTAATCAAGAAAAGTGATATATCGCTTCGGGTACAGAGACGAATTATGTGGAAATGTTAGGACATCTTTGTATAACAGGTTTCCCCTTCAAGTGACGTCTTCTTTTGAGCAATGAAAGTGTTGAGTAATGAGCACAGATTTCATGGAATTTTAAGAGAGAAAATTAAACTTAGAAGCCAATCGTGTCCAAGTGTCCTCACCTAGTTCTCTCCTGTATAATCGAGCAAACCATTAAATCTGACCTCGTGTGACCTTCTAAGAACTTTATAAATATAATATCGTATTGAGAATGAAAAGGTGTTCTAGCAAATCTATGAATAAAGAGAATAAGTTCTTAAACACCCCCAGATAATACTGATGACATTTTGCACAGGGTTGATATGGAAGCAGAGGTGTGAGGTTTGAGAAACCACTGGTGATAGCAGTAAAGCATCTTACCTAAAAGCTCTGACCCCCTTGGTAGAATGAATGTCGTATCAGAACAGAAAAAGTAAATATGTGTGTACATATATGATTACATATGTCTACATGTTGTGCTTTAACAGAAATGGTACTTTTCAACAATGGATTCTTTTCCACCAGAATTACTCATATTTGATTTTAAAACTAAATGCCAACAATTTGCTACTTGGTTTGCATCCCCTTGCCAAATTCATTGCCTATAAAATGAGTTGCAGGCTGCACAGAGGGGGCGCTTTCCAGTTGTGTCTTCCTTTGCCACAGCCATGGCCACCACACACATACACACAGGCCCACAGCAATGTATTTTCCATCTCCCTAGCCGACAAAACCTTCTTCAGGGTAGAGTCTCCAATTGCTGAGTCTGAATTGAGCACGGTAGGGACAGTGGTGCAGGCGGTGGAAATGTCTTCATCACGAGATGACAGGAGTAAAAATTTTTTCTGTGTATAAAATGCTTTTTTTAACAGAAGGCAGAATATCTATAATTGTAATCCATTTACTCATTATAAAATATTTTGTAATTAGGAATTGAGTAACAAAATATTTTTAATTTTGCCAATGAATGTAGGTATCATTAGCCAGATTATGGGAAAGGAGAATTACATGTCAAAGCTATTTTGCAGCATTAAAATCCTCCCTTTGGGGCTTCCCTGGTGGCTCAGTGGTTGAGAGTCCGCCTGCCGATGCAGGGGACACGGGTTCGTGCCCCGGTCCGGGAGGATCCCACATGCCGCGGAGTGGCTGGGCCTGTGAGCCATGGCCGCTGAGCCTGCGCGTCTGGAGCCTGTGCTCCGCAATGGGACAGGCCACAACAGAGAGGCCCGCATACTGCAAAAATAAAAAAAGTATGAGACACTGATGAAAGAAATTAAAGATGATACAAACAGATGGAGAGATATACCATGTTATTGGATTGGAAGAATCAACATTGTGAAAATAACTATACTACCCATAGTACTCTACAAATTCAATGCAATCCCTATCAAACGACCAATGTCATTTTTCACAGAAGTAGAACAAAAAATTTCACAATTTGTATGGAAACACAAAAGACCCCAAATAGCCAAAGCAATCTTGAGAAAGAAAAAGGGAGCTGCAGGAATCAGGCTCCCTGTCTTCAGACTATAGTACAAAGCTACAGTAATCAAGACAGTATGGTACTGGCACAAAAACAGAAATCAAGATCAATGGAACAGGATAGAAAGCCCAGAGATAAACCCACGCACATATGTTCACCTTATTTTTGATAAAGGAGGCAAAAATATACAATGGAGAAAAGACAGCCTCTTTGATAAATGGTGCTGGGAACACTGGACAGGTACATGTAAAAGAATGAAATTAGAACACTCCATAACATCATACACAAAAATAAACTCAAAATAGATTAAAGACCTAAATGCAAGGCCAGACACTGTAAAACTCTTAGAGGAAAACATAGAACACTCTATGATATAAATCACAGCAAAATCCTTTTTGACCCACCTCGTAGAGAAATGGAAATAAAAACAAAAATAAACAAATGAGACCTAATGATACTTAAAAGGCTTTGTACAGCAAAGGAAATCATAAACAAGATGAAAAGACAACCCTCAGAATGAGAAAATATTTGCAAATGAAGCAACTGACAAAGGAGTAATCTCCAAAATGTACAAGTAGCTCATGGAGCTCAATATCAAGAAATAAACAACCCAGTCCAAATTGGGTAGAAGACCTAGATAGACATTTCTCCAAAGATATACAGATTGCCAACAAACACATGAAAGGATGCTCAACATCACTAATTATTAGAGAAATGCTACAATGAAGTATGAAAACTACAATGAAGTATCACCTCACACCAGTCAGAATGGCCATCATCAAAAAATCTACAAACAATAAATGCTGTAGCAGGTGTGGAAAAAAGGGAACCCTCTTGCACTGTTGGTGGGAATGTAAATTGATACAGCCAGTATGAAGAACAGTATGGAGGTTCCTTAAAAAAGTAAAAATAGAACTACCATACGACCCAGCAATCCCACTGCTGGGTATATACCCTGAGAAAACCATAATTCAAAAAGATTCATGTACCGCAATATTCATTGCAGCTCTATTTACAATAGCCAGGACATGGAAGCAACCTAAGTGTCCATCAACAGATGTATGGCTAAAGAAGATGTGGCACATATATACAATGGAATATTACTCAGCCATAAAAAGAAACGAAGTTGAGTTATTTGTAGTGAGGTAGATGGACTTAGAGACTGTCATACAGAGTGAAGTAAGTCAGACAGAGAAAAACAAATACCATATGCTAAAACGTATATATGGAATCTGAAAAAAAATTGTTTCTGAAGAACCTAAGGGCAGGACAGAAATAAAGATGCAGACGTAGAGAATGGACTTGAGGACATGGGGAGGGGGAAGTGGTAAGCTGGGACGAAGTGAGAGAGTGTCATGGACATATATACACTACCAAATGTAAAACAGATAGCTAGTGGGAAGCAGCTGCATAGCACAGGGACATCAGCTCTGTGCTTTGTGTCTACCCAGAGGGGTGGGATAGGCAGTGTGGGAGCGAAACTGAAGAGGGAGGAGATATGTGGATATATATGTATGTAGAGCTGATTCACTTTTTTAAAAAGCAGAAACTAACATACCATTGTAAAGCAATTATACTCCAATAAAAATGTTAAAAAAAAAAAAGGAGAAATGAGGCTTTGGAACGAAGGCCTGGAAGGATTAAAAACTTAGATCCTCCCCCAGTGATTGTGAAGTTGACTGAGCAGAAGGAGACTGTGGTTTTGCCAAACAATTGGAGGCAGACAGTTCACAAGTGTAGCCACACACTTGGATGTTTGATTTTCTCCCTATAATCTTACAGCTGGCCTAGGCCTGGAGAAGTCAGTTTAAAGAATATGTCCAGAAGTAAGTGTAACTGGGCTGAGACTGTGAAAGAAAAACAGGCAAAACACTTTCTCAAGCACTAGGAAAAGAGAGGTTGGAATCAGAAGCCAAGGGATTTAAAATATAGAAACAGAAATGAGAAGATGATGGAAGGAAGTCGAAATGTGAATGGACTGGAAATCCCAGTAAAGAAGAGCAGGCATTGTGGGGACTTGGACCACAAAAGGGGGAAGTATGGTAAATGATCCTAAACTTCCTCTCCAGACTAATTTTATATTATTTAATTAAGTTTCATAATACCCATTGAGATTTTTCATTAAATTTTATTATACGTATACATCCACAAGGAAAAAGTAATATATTTACATTGTTAGACATTCTCAGTCAAAAGCATGTTAAATATCTCAGTCCATGCAAACCTTATTTTATGTCACTTTGCCATGTTTGGTTGTTGTCTACAATACAAATTGTAATTGCGTGCACAATTCTCATTCCACTGGGTGTTCACTCTTGTGTCTTTAGAAAATTAAACGTTTAAGTCACCAAATTGATGTCTGTTTCTTTAGTATTGAGCAGAATTCAATAACAGGGACTCCATGCTCTGTCAGTGAAAATGCTTTACCCTGCTTGTAGGGATGGATCTATTTGAGCCTATAATTAAATCTTACACGGGCTTATTCTGACATATTTACTTTTGACAATTTAAGAAGCCAATATTACCCATTATTATGTATACATTATTGATCTTTTGAATTTTAGTTTTCAACTCCATATCATGGATTAAAAAAATAGAATTTTATTCTAATAGAAAAGTTATCTTCTTTATTTCCTTTCAGCCAGCCTATTGTGAGGCTAAAAAATGGTCAAAATCAAACAAATATTATACAATGTAAATTATCATGAAATGTAATAGATTACCACCAATATTTATCAATATTTACAATATCTATCAATATTTAATATATACACCAAATTTGGATTTAAATATGTGTGGGTTTAAATATATGTTTAAATTTCAGCACCATTTCTTATTTATGAACTGTGTCATCTAGAGCAACTACTCATATCTCTAAACTCTCTATTTCCTCATATGTAAATTGCATGTAATAATACAGGCCTCAGGGACTTCTCTGGTGGTGCAGTGGATAAGACTCCATGCTCCCAATGCAGGGGGTCCGGGTTCAATCCCTGGTCAGGGAACTAGATCCCACGTGCATGCCACAACTAAGAGTTCACGTGCCACAACTAAGGAGCCCTCCTGCTGCAACTAAGGAGCCCACGTGCTGCAACAAAGGAGCCGGCCTGCCACAACTAAGGAGGCCATCTGCTGCAACTAAGAACTGGTGCCGCCACTCTAAGAGCACAGTGATGGATTTCTTGAAGTGTTTTGTTCCCCATCAGAGGAAGAAACAAAGTGAGACCCAATAAGATATAAGAAATAAGTAATCTGTTTAAGAAAAAAAAAATGGCACTATGTTGGAACATAATGTGCCAGAAAAAATGGATTTGAAATGATCCAGAATCTAGGCATACACAGTAAAGAGGAAAAAAAATAGATGTGCCATAATGGAAGAGAAAGATTACAGAAAAGGCAGTTCAGGAAGCACATTTCTATGTTGTTATCCTATTTTCCTTTCCCTCTTTTAGAAGTAATAACTCTCCCAATTAATTTCCATCTATGCACATATTCACTGTGTATTATTTAGAAGAGAATCAGTTCCATATTTTAAAAAGGGATGAGATTATAAAAGGAGGAAAGTGTAATGAGGTAGAAAACTGAAGGGAAAAAAACACAAAATAAGATTAAAGAGAAATGAAAAAGAAACCATATAGTTGTATCTTAATACGTTAACCAAATAATTTTGCTGCAAAAACCAAAAACTGGCTAGGCCAAAATTTAACAAAGGGCCGTTTTATGTAAAATGTTTCTTCACAAGTAAAAGTTTATGAAATTCTGAGATCGTTCAGTAGATTAGATATATCTGCAAATCACTATCAATCAAGCTGAAACCTCTGCAGTATGTACTTTTATGAATATTATTTTTTAAAAAACAAAGTCACCCCTATGAAACAAGAATAGCTCTTTTCTTCTCTTTGCTTAATAAAATTAACAAACAAATACACATATATAGGAAAAAAAAACATGTAAAGTGTGTTCACTGCATGACCCAGTTGGGCACACAGTTGAATGTCTTTCCTGTGTCTTTCTTGTGTTTTCCTGGAGAAAATACTTCAGTGCTTCCTTTGTCTTGTTTTCTGTAACTATTTTTAAATTTTCCCCAAATGATCCAGAGATCTATTCTCCTTCTAGAATTAGACTTTTTCCCAACCATAATATTTTCTTGCAGATGGTTCTTCTGTTACACTTTGAACTGGTTGTTCTCCACTCATGCAGCAGTCTTCTTCCTTGAACTTCCATTCATCTTCAACTTAGGACTTCCTCCACTACGTCCCATCCCTTGTTTCCTGATCTTCATGCTTTCCTGTTTTTAACTCAGTAATATTGTTGGAGTCCATCCCTCAGTAATTATCTTGGGTCTTGGTGTTGAATCTTTCTTGGATTCTTTATCAAATTGACTGGGTAATGGCCAGGATGCCTTAAGCAGTCACTCTGGGTGGTAACTTCTCTGACCAGCTGTAACAGTTATTACTCTTTCATTGTATTTCTGCTTCCTGAACATGTATTCAAACATATCATCTAGGATTTTCTTCTCTTTCAAAGAGCTGGAGGGCTGGAGTTGGGTATTTCTCTTCTGCCAGTGAGGTTAGGCTTAGATAAATTCCAAACTGTTTGGCTCTGGTAAAAGTTTCCCTGAGGGTGCACTTTGTTAAGAACAGGGACATGTGGGCATATTTCAGAATAGTGACTTTTCCCCTCCCCCTGCCAGAAGTATGAGAGAATTTTTCCTCTATTCTTCACAGTAAGAATCTAATGGGACTCCTAGAGGTAAAATGTATTAAAGATTGGGGCCACATGGAGATTTTAACTCTCAAGCTAGTGCACACTGAGCCTCTAGCACTCTGTCAATACAGTTTGTGTTCCTACTGGGATTGGCACCAGTGATGGGATTCTGTTCCACTTCTGGGTTTATACTCTCAATAAGCTGTGATACTCTGTATTCTCCTATTTCTCCAGGTTTAGGGGCAGCAGTTTGCCTTGTGGCTTTAGCTCCCTGATGACTCTAAAAAGAGTTGCTGCTTTTCAGTTTATTCATCACTTTTCCTGTTGTGAGGAAGCAAGTAACAACTTTCAGGCTCCTTACAATTTGGACTAAAACCCAGAAGTACAATCAACACAATATACAAAAGTCCTTTTATGAATTTTTCTCTTAGATCGTCAGTTCATCTCTTAGATAGGTCAATAACAGTTATTTCCTATGTGACTTTTAAATCTTTTCAGTGTTAAAATGCATGTTTCATTTTATCCTTTCCCCAAAAGGTACATCTAGATAATTGTTCAATTTTGCTGACTTTTCACCAAATCAGTATTCTTAATCATTGTATTTAGGAACTGGGTCCAGAATAATTCTCTCACTGATGATGGCATTTATTAATCCATTTGGGAATTTTGTTCTAGACCTTGCTAAGTGTAAAGACTTGGGCGAGGTACTGAATTCTACACAAAGAGGAGTAAGATGTGATTTCCACTTTCAAGGTCGTAACAGTCTATCGATAAGTTGCCAAGATACACTTGGAATGCACAAAGTGATAAAATGGCAATGCATTAGTTTCCTGTGGTTCCTATAGAAACATCAGAAACCAGTGCCTTAAATCTATAGAAATTTATTGTCTTAACAGTTTTAGAGGCCAAAAGTCCTAAATCAACGTGTTGGCAGGGCTACATTCCATCCCAAAGCTAGAACGGAGCATCTATTTTTGCCACTTCCAACTTCTGGTGACTCCACGTGTTCCTTGGCTTGTGGCTATACTGCTCCAGTCTCTCTGGGTCACACAGCTTCTTCCTCCTGTGTTCGTGTTTCTCCTTTTCTGTCTGTCTCAAAACTGTTTCTCTCTCATAAAGATAAATGTGATTGCATTTAGGGCCCTCCTGGTTAATCCAAGATAAGTTTTGCCTCTCAAGATTCTTAACTTAATCACATCTTTTGCCATACTAGGAATAATTCAGACATTCTGAATATAAGGGCATGGACCTATATTTTGGGGGCCATGATTCAATTCATTATGGCCAATAAAACACCAAAATCTATAGAAATAGAGAAAGAAGTCAGGGAACCCCCTGCTTTTAAGGTAGGTATATTTAACCTGGCAGAGAGAAAGAGTTTTAATGTTGTTTTGTTTTTAAAGACAAAAAAAATCCATGCTGAGTGATTACTTCTGTGTCTCTCATAATCCTAATCATGAATACATGTTATTTAAACATCACAAAATCTTAATCAGCATATGATTATACCAAGTGATTTGCAGCTGAGTTCAAGAATTTCAAGGACATTATAGGATTATTCTGATTTCTCTAGTCATAATGCTCATAGGTTATAAAGTCAGGACTTCCACCCACATTTTTCTGACCCAAAGCTCATGAGCTTTTAAGAAAAAAGAATACGATAATAATAATATTCGTATAATTAGTGTTAACTAGAAGAATATGTTTTCTTTTATCTTCAGAGTATGATGTGTTTACTCTAAGTTTGTTTTCTTTTCATTAACTCAGAATTTGAGGGCAGCACTTTTTGGATTATTCTACTAGCTCCCCAGTTATCATTAGAACTGCTACTACACTCAACTGGTGAGTCAGTAAAAGCCGGCTTTAAAAGCAAGAAGCTTTATGCCATGTGCCTATGGGGCTTGCTGTCAGAGCAGTCCTGACACATCCCATAGAAGCAGAGAAAATGGAACCCTCTGAGCCAGAGGTAACAGCAGAACTGATGAAATGAGCAGCTGTGCTCACAGGCTTCAGTAGCATCATCATTTCTTCCTATTTATTGTTATATTCCTACTGAGGATAAGAAAAGACTTTTTGAGGTAGGCTTGCCATCAATCAGTTCCAGAATGCTTGGAGGTGAGGGAAGCTTGGCTTATACATGAAGAGCAAAGAATCTACATTCCATAAAGCTGAGCATCACATAGGCTGTTTTGCCTTAAATCATAAATGAAGATCAAAGTAGAGAAGAGATTTAGTGGCACAATTTGATAGATCCTTGTTTGTTGGAAAATAAATCATATGACAAACTAATAATAGAAGACAAGAGACTTGAAAACTTAAAGAAAACTGGGCTGTTTATCTCCAGTTATAACATTGTTTGATGAAATTATTTTGAGGTTTTAGTAAGCTCTAGGCTTTGAGAGATCAAGCTATAATCCTGATAGATTGACCCTTTCTAATTTGTAGTTTTGTTTTCTTGTTCTTCATTTTGTGATGGCATGAGTACTTCTAAGCCACTAGTTGATAAAATGAAAAGACAAAGAAAAACAAATAATTTTAATAAAGTGAACCTTGATCTAAATTTTGTACACTTATTAAAAATAGAGAAAGTTTAATTTATGGCCCAAGAGCTATCAAAGATGGTCATTCTTTTCATGGCTTTGTTTATCCTCATTTTGTAGCTTTAGTGTTTGGAATATAATAATTCCTTAATAAAGAAAAATGTGGTGCGTCTAAATACATTGCATTTATAGGATCTTCAATGTTAACCGGCAGGCTCAAGACCTTTTATGTATTCTTGGCCTCTCCTCTTCTCCAAATTTCAGCCTAAGCAGAGGCACAGCTTGTTAAAGGGAATTTATTTTGGCCGCCCCTGCTCACAGCTGATCCTCATTAGGGAAAACAAACCTCACTTTAAAAAGAACTATTGAGGGCTAAGGAAGAGGTCAATGTAAATTAGTTCACAAAGTGAGACTTCAATTGTTACCTAGTAGAGGGGCAGGAAGTCATATAAAGAGACACCAATTTGAAAGAAAAGGCCTAAGGCCTGTTTTGTTCAAAGTTAAGCCTTTAAGTGAGTTTCTCTCTGTCTCTCCTGCTTTCTTTTTTCTCTCTCACAGATGTTTACCTGCCTGTGAAAGAGCACAGAGATCCTTTTTGAAGTCTGTTTGCATGCAACATCTGTGAGAATTTTGGCTTTAGGTCTTACTTCAAAGCTTTTGTACCTAATGATACCACAGAAAGATGATTCAACAGTAACAGCACACCCTCCCAGGAAGACATTTCCATGTGATATAATTTTTGATGTTTAATAGCAGCATAAATTTTCAAAAGGCAAACAAGGTATGTTAGGTGCATGTGAGGAAAGAATCAACTTCCCTGTGCCAAAGAATGATACCAAAATGGTAAAATGAGCTTCTGACACTATCTTTTCAGCAAATCTCTACTAGAATTTTTCTTAGCTCTAAAAAATAACACATTTGAAGTGAGCAAAAACTCTCCCTGATCCTCTTTTCTTACTGAAATAGAAAAGAATGCACATGCCAAAACAATGTCCATATACCAGAACCTGAGGCTCTATCTGTTCTAACAAAGTTACCACATCCATCATGGCAACTTCAATCAGGGCAACTACTGGGCTGAGCTTGCAGCGGTCTACAGTCACCTTCCAGGATCCATCTGGTTTTTGCAAGATCATTGCTAGGTAACTTAACTGGGGATGTGATAAGGACCACCATCCTTGCATCTGTTAGAAACTCATGGCTGATATAAATCTCCTAAACTCTATATAATACATATATGATACAATTTTTATTTATATATTTTCACTTACTTTCTCATGACAGGAACAGTTTCAGAGGCTTCCATGTGGCTTTCCCTATTTTGGTAGTTATCTACAACCAAGGACCTAATCTGGAAGTTGTACTAACTTCCAAGTATGTTAATACCAATTAAACATTCAGGGTCCAGGGAAATGACCATCAGGTGGTCTATGTAAGTGACTTATTACCTGTCTCCCATATGCCCCCATACATATAGGAAGGCCACAATAATGTTTCAAAGTATTCATAGTTCAATATCACAGAAACCCCATAACCTATACCAACAGTGCTAAAAATATGAGTAATCCCCATCTCCCAATTTATAGTCAAGTGAGTAAATGGCCATAATTTTCTTGAGGAAAAATGCAGCAAATCATTGCTTTGTATACATGCTATGGTACTGCAATTGTTCCACTTGGAACCACTGTTTAGTGGGCTCTGATTCTGAACAATGGTCCCCAGTCTGAAACCTATGCAAGGAATCCTGACATATTTATTAGGGTGGCTATCCTCAGACACCCAATCACCAAACCTTGATTTCTTCTGCTGGTTCAAGCTGAGTAGTGACTTTGTCAGACACCAATCTATTTTGCCCCTAGGGAGGTCATATTCTATTAACCATCCTTGTAAGACCTTGTGTATCTGGTTCCCAGGGCTATTACTCCAACTTTGCTAGTGATCACAACATATGTGGTTAAGTACCACCTGGTTACTGACAGTTAACTGCTGCCACCTAGACTCTACTATTTTAAAGTCCATTCATGGACATTGTTTTCAGCTAGATAAATTCTGTAACAGTATTTTCTATCTCCAGCCGTAAAATGAAAAGTAGAGACACAACTGAATTTTTTTTTTTTTTTTTTTTTTTTTTTTTTTTTTTTTTTGCTGTACACGGGCCTCTCACTGTTGTGGCCTCTCCCGTTGCAGAGCACAGGCTCCGGACGCACAGGCCCAGTGGCCATGGCTCATGGGCCCAGCTGCTCCGCGGCATGTGGGATCCTCCCGGACCGGGGCACGAACCCGCGTCCCCTGCATCGGCAGGCAGACTCTCAACCACTGCGCCACCAGGGAAGCCCCTGAACTTTTTAATGATGCTTCCTGTCTCACCAGGCCATTCATATGGCCTTGATAAATTTTGTGTCCTTTGGGCCTTCCCAAGGAACATAACCATCATGCTTATCTTCTGACTGTACATATTACATCCATTCTAGCACGTCTATTTCTCTGAACTTTTTAATTTCTTTATCCATCATCTGACATTGCAGTTCATGCACTTCAATTTTGTTCAGCTTGCCCACTTGTGTACCATGCCACTGGGAGCCACCTTATTAGTTTGTACAATCTCCTGAGGTTCTTTCCAGGACACTAAATCCTTTATCTCCAAAGAATATTCTCAGGTAAATAAATTCTTCCCTTTCCAATTCTATGTTCTAGTCCCTTTGATAAAGAATCTTCTAATACAGTGCCACTCATACATCCCAGATGGCTACTGATACATGTCAGATAGATTTGCAGCATCTTTAAATTACAGTACTTTGTTTATGAAGCCAAGTGCATCCTCAGTTGCTTGATATTGTGACTTAAAACCTAGGTATAAGCCAAGTGGCCAGGAGGGAAAGTGAGGGCAGATCTTGAGTGGTATATTTGCTGCCTTTCAGGATTATTGAGATGACTGCTCTTAGCAAAAAGGAATGGAACACTTCTGCAGGCTTAGAAGGTTCAGAAGAGTCAGAGGAATCAAAATCGTCAGGAGCAATCATCCGCATGTCTAGATTCTGTGTGTTAAATCTTCAGATTTTCCCAATGGGGGCAATGCCCTTGGTATAACAAATCTGCCAAGTTTAACCTCCTTTGAAGTTAGTCGCACAGACTAATAAATCTCAGGCCTCATGTTTGGCTTTCTCTGCACTCCTGCTGCAAAACGAGGGCTTCTTTGCCTCTACCAAGGAGTCCCTTTGGCTTTCACATCTCATTTTTAATTCATTCTTATTTTCTTTATCATTCTATTATCATTCTGTAGAGAAATTATAGCGCATAAGAGTGTGACAGAGAGGGGACTGGAATTATAGAAATTGAGGAAGGTATTAATGGTCTCCTTGCTCCTGGATGAATTCATGTCCATGTTCATAAGAGTGCACTCTCACTTGTGAATCCCATCATATCTCTTCCTTTCCCAAATCTCTTCAGGATAAACCATATATATATATATATATATATATATATATATATATAACAAGACTGTATTATCTATTCCCCACCAAAATAGTAAACTCATTTCCTGTTTCTCCCTTTTGTGGCATTTTAAATTCTCAAAAAATATGTAAATATAGAGAAGATCAATAATTATCAACATATGTCCAATCGTGTTTTGGCTCTGCCCAAAACACGATTACTTTAAGGTTACTTTAGGATTACTTCAGAGTTACTTTAACCCCTGAATAGTATAGATGAAAATCCTAAACATAACATTTCATCGGGGAAAAAATAGCATAAGGACTAAAACAATACAAAATAAGACAAAAGCTTTTCCAGCTATCCACCCACAAATTTAACAATAAACCCTTTATATTAAAAAACCTAGTCAGTGTATATATCGGCATGATGTATCATAATTTATTTCCAAAGTTGTTTTATTGAAATCAGAATCCCAACAGGGCTCAGAATATTGATAGTTTGGTTGATTATTCTCTTGTCTTTAAATCTACAGGTTGTCCCTCTCTCTTTTTTCCATGACGTTTATTCTTCCTTGTGGGTGGTCATTTGCCTTGTGGAGTTAACAAAATTTTGCATTTTTCTGTGTGTATTCCTGTTTTATTTTTAACATATTTCTCCAATTTTCATGTTTTTCTTTTTTAACAAATTAGTGATTGGGAACTACAGTTTTGATTCAGATTTGATTGGTAAGAGTTCTTCATAGTTGATGTGCTACACTTCTTATTTCTTCACATTAGGGAGCACATAATACCTGGTTGTCTCAAGTTTTATGTTCTTAAAATTAATCACTAGGTTCATTCACTTAAAATCCCCCTCGATGTGTTATGATTCTGAAACACTAATACATTTAGATGTACTGTTTTCTCTATGGTTTTGAGTGCCCACAGCATACTTTACTTATATAGCATTATAAGAATTATTTTAAAGAAATAAAGCAATTAACAAGGATTAATGTACAAAAATGCTTATTATAGAATGTTTGGGGATAGAAGAAATTAGAAACACATTTAATATCAAGTAATAAAGGCACAGATAAATTATGTGGTACTTGCATAAGATGGAATGTTTTGTAGGTATTAACATGCTTTCAAAAAATATTTAATAACATGGAAAATGTTCTTCATGTAATGCTACATCAAAAAGTGCTGAAGACACAGATTGTTCCTTAAGAAAATACAAAAGCTTATCAAATGTAATTTCAAGAGCAAAGAAATAATATGTAATTTTAACTTCCTAGTGTTTCTGTAAATATACTAAATTTTAATTTAGGATAATGGATAATAAGAACCAATATTACTAAATATCAACAAACTGATTTGTAATTATATATGGCTGAATAAAGTTGTTTCTTTTGCCCTTTTCTCAGTAATTTGGTGCCAACAACAAAAGTAAAAGTTAATGAAAAATATTTTAAGTGCATCTTCAGTAAGAATAAAAAATATTTTTTTTACCTCTCAAAAGAAGATTTTGTTACCATAAGGAAATATGACCAAACTGAGGAAGAACTGTGAGATCATAAGATTAACAATACAGGCCTCAATAACACAAAACAAAGTTCTAAAATTAGGTGACTATCCTTGTGTTTCCTGAATTAAAGTTTGGGAAAAGGAGCAGGTTTCTTCAGGAGAATTAATGAGTGCTAAGAAAACACATCGAAACCAAATTGTATGGATAAGGTTTTCTTGTATAGAATTCCTGGCATAGCAACCAAGTAAGGACAACTCGAAATCCCCATAAGAATGACAAATAAATTCTGAAGAATCCAGAATATGTGCTATGAAGGTATTTTGAAAAAGTTATAAATCTATAAACAGACATGAAAAAGTCTCTAAATCTTACTATCAAATAGAAAGCAAAATCCAAAACAATTCAGAATATTAGTCCAATGTTTATATTTCCATCAATTTGAATAGTTTACATTTAACAAATTTCATGAATTAAACATATAGACAAAACATTCATATTATTTTTATTTTAAATTTTGTTTTGTTGAACACTGGTTAGTTTGAGCATTTCATTGTATTTATCACATTTTTTACATTTGCTTTCCTGAATTTCTTCTTCCTGGCATTTATTCAATATAATACTTACCTTCATTTTTTAATGAAATCTCTTGCCCCTATATTGATTATTTTGCATTGCAGAAGTTATTTCTCTATTTTGAGATTTGTTTAAACTTTTTGAAGCTTTTGGTGTTTAACCAAATCATTATGTCTGCTTTTATTGTGTAACTCAGAGTTTCAGTTATCTCCTGTATTATTTCAGTAATTTTATGCTCTATATATTTAAGTCCTTATTCCATCTGAATTTTATTTTGATTTGTATTTTAAAATCTATATAAGGAGACCAACCATCTGCTAACTAAAATGTACATATGTATTTTGCATTATCATATCATGATATTTGTGCCCTACAGAAATCTCTGAATAAAGTATACTACTGTAGTTGAGGTGAGGGGCGGGGGGACAGTGTGTCCTTAAAGAGAATAACTTACCATCAAGAGAAGAGTAGGTCCTTCGAGAGAAAACAGAAACCTAACAGAAAATGTTAACTTGCTGGACAAGAGAAAACACATTTCAAGTTTCTCCTTAACCACTATTCTACAGAATGCCAAGCACTTGAGTGTATTCACTTTTGACAGTAGGGGATAGAGTGTATTAAATAATTTTGATACTCACTAGCTGATCCCATGAAGATGGGCTGCTGCTTCGGTTGCTTTGGAAAACCATAAATATCTATTTAAAACTCAGTTTGTGAACATCTGTGGTTAAGTTAATCAAATATTTTATCAACGTTTCTTCATGCATTCTCAGTTCCATGAGGTGAAAACGTGCTTCATTTTTCCCCCCTCAGTCCACCATTCACCAGAGGAAAGTTCTCCTTCGTTTGCAGCATTATGTTTTTATCAGATCAAATACTGGGCAATTATCAGCTTCGTCTTGACTTGTGTCTTCAGAAATGTTGAAAGGAATCTGAAACTAGTAACTGATAAATAACTATGTCACTTTCTGGATTAAAAAAAAATCTTGTAATTTGTAAAAGTGACTGTTTCATGAAGTTACAATTTTCTGTAGATTGGATTTTATTTTCTACCTTCTTTCACTTAACTATTCTCTCATCACACCTAGTTTCTATTATTTTCTTCTGAATTCTGAGAAAAATTGAGTATGTATGTATGCTGAGTATGTATTTCATTGCATTGATTTTCTAAGGAATATAACTTGCTGCTTACTGCTATCACAATGATTTTAAATTTGATAATTCTGTTTTTAATCCGGAATAATAATTTCTTTATAATCTCTAGAATAATAAAGAGGCAATGATAGCTTTGAATCAGGTCGAAAATGGAGTGGTGGCTAGACTCTGGGTTTCTGGGGTTGTAGGCATGTCCCAACCACATCTGGGGCTTCCCACGTCTAGAGGTGCCTCAAGCAAGGAGGGCTTAGCTCACACTTGGAAGGCCCCTATTTACTTTGTCATGTTCCCCAGGGTGGGAGTCAGCTTGCTGAACGCCTTCCTGTTTGCACCAGAGAAAACATAAGAACCCAAGTTTTTGCCTATCCCCATCTCTGCATCAGGTCTAAGCCCTTTTCCTAGAGATACGGTAACCGTTCTTTATTCCATAACCCTCATTTGAAACCACTTCTGACCTACAATGAAGATGAATAAAGAAAACCTGGACCATTGTTCTACATCATGGACCACAGCTCAGATTTGGACTATTCTTGCACATGGACCAGTAAAATGTATAGGACCTTAAGCCCATGTTCTTTATTTGCATCAAATGATGACCAGTAGACTGATTTTGCATCACTTTTCTTGTAGCAGGAGATGAATTAAATAAATAACTTAGGTAAAAAAAGAAAAGGAGAGAAAAAAAGGTAAAGATAAGAGGAAGACCATGTCTCACTCCCCCTTTTCTTGTTGCCCTAGATTCCATCCTTCCAATCAAGGAATCATAACATTTATATATATATATATATATATATATATATATATATATATGTGTGTGTGTGTGTGTGTGTGTATGTATATATATATAACATATACATGCACATATATATACACATGTTATTTATGTTTTGTGCAAATAAACATTCTGCACACTATATAAAAGACAAAAATTGATCAGTTACAATTAAAGTTCCCACTACTCAGCACTGTGCAAAGAGAAAATTGGAAAAATCAGTTTGAGATTAGTTCTCACTTTGATGCAATGGTCTCAGCAGAGGTGGATCTAGAGGAAGTGTAAGGTGGCAGGTCTTCTATGATGAATGGCTTATTAGAGGAGAGTATGAATTGGTAATAAAAAACATGGGATTTCAGTTCACAAGATTGATATAATTTGTGAGGTGAAAATAGCTAAGAATTTTTCCAAAATAATGACAGACACCAAACCATAGATCAAGGACTCAGAGGAGTCCAAGTGGGATAAATAATAAAAAAACTTTCACCTGGCATGTTGTGTTCAAACTACAGAAAATCAAAGAAAAAATCTTGAAACACACACACAGAAAAACACCACCTTACCTATGAAGAAAGAAGTATAAGATTTATAGCAGACTTCTTGTCATCAACAATGCAACCAAAAAGAGAGTGGAGAGAAATATTTAAAATGTTGAAATAAAGGAATCACCAAGCTAGAATTCTGTATTAAGGAAAATTGTTCCTCAAAAATGAAGGAGAAATAAAGACTTTCTCAAATGAACAAAAATGAGGAATTTTTCACCAGTAGATCTGCCTTTCAAAAAATGTTTAAAGAAGTTTAATTTTTTTAAAGTTCAGAGAAAGAAAATGATGCAGGTTAGAAACTGTGATCTATGTAAAGAAATGAAGGGCATTAGAGAGGGAACACATAAAGGTAAAATAAACCCTTTTACTTTTCTTTTTCTTACTTGATTTAATATATAAGTGTTCAAACTAACAACGGCAACAATATATTGGATGAGTATAGCTTATTGATAAGTGAAATGAGTGACATCAATGTTAGAAGGGATGAATATGAAATATTTTAAGGTACTTACACACTCATAAAATAATATAGACTTATTTAGAAGTGGACTTGTAAATACATGTTGTAAATACATGTTGCCATCCTTAGGGCAACCACTAAAATCATTTTTTAAAAAGAAGTATAACTGATTTGTTAAGAAATGAGAGAAAACAGAATCATATAAAATGCCTAATTAAACCAGATAAGGCAGAAAAGGGGTAGAATATTAAAAAATAAGAAATAAGAAGTGCAATGAATAGAGAACAGTACAGAAAGGGGAGAGATTAATCCAACTATACTCATAATCACTTTAAATGTGAATGGATTAAATGCAACTATAAAAATTAAAAACAGAAAATGACAGAGGGGATAAAAAAACAACTGACTATATGTGTCTGCAAGAAACCCACTTTAAAAAGAAAGACATAGATTATAAGCAAAGTGATGAAGAAAGCTATACCACACTAACACTAATGAAGGGAAAGCTGGAGTAGCTATATTAATGTCAGGCAAAGCAGACTTCAAACAAGGAAAATTATCAGGGATAGAGAGAGGCATTACATAACAATAAGGGGGTCAATTTTCTAAGAAGACTTAATCCTTAATGTGTACGTGCATAACAGCAAAGTACCAAAATAAGTGAGGCAAAAACAGATAGAATGGCAAGATGAAATAAACTCTATTATTATAGTTGGAGACCTCAACAGACCTCTATCAGTAATTGACAGATTCTGCTTACAGAAAATCAGTGAGAATACAGTTGAACTGAACCACCATCATTATCAACTGTATCTAATTGACATTTATAAAATACTTATCCAACAGCAGAATATTACAGTCATCCCTTGGTATCTGAGGGGGATTGGTCCCAGGAGCCCCTGCATATACCAAAATCTGCTGATGCTCAAGTCCCTCATATAAAATGTAGTAGTAAAATGAATGGAAATTTCAATCCAAGTTGATTGAATCCACAGATGCAAAACCCAAGAATTTAAAGGGCTGACTAAATATTTCTTAAAAACAATCCAGGTATAAGTGGACCTGCCCAGTTCAAACCCATGTTATTTAAGAGTCAACTGCACATTCCTCTCAAGCTCACATGGAACATTCACCAAGATACATCACATTCAGGGACATGAAACACACCTCAAGCACATTTTAAAAGAATTGAAATCATCCAAAGTATGCTCTCAGAACACAATGGAAATAAACTAGAAATCAATAACAGAAAGTGGCTAGAGAATCCCAAAGTATTTGGAGGTTAAACAAACAACACACTTGTAAATAATACATGGGTCAAAAAAGAAATGCCAAGAGATATTAAAAATAATTTGAACTTAGTGAAAATTGAAATAAAACCTATCAAAATTTATGAGATGCAGTGAAAGCAATGCTTAGAGGGAAATTTATAGCATTGAATGCATATTTTTTAGAAAAATAAAGATCTAAAACCAAAAATGTAAGATTTCACCTTAGGATACTAGAGAAATAAGAGCAGTATAAACCAAAAGAAAGAAGAAGTAACAAACTTAAAGCAGATATTAATGAATCTTAAAATAAGAAATAGAGAAATATCAATAGAGACAATGAGAAAATTAATGAAACAAAAAGGTGGTTCTTTGAAAACATTAATATAATCAATAAACTTCTAGCCAGGCTAAGAATAAATATAAAGACGTTAAGTTACCAACACCAGAAATGAAAGAGGGACCATCATTTAAAAATATAGTAGACTATTATGAAAAACTGTATGATCCCAGATTTGACAATTTGAATGAAATGGACTAATGCTTGAAAGACACATCATACCAAAACTGACACAAGGAGAAATAGATCATCTTAATAGGCCCATATCTATTACAGAAATTCAAACAATAATTATCCTTCCAGAAGAGAAAGCACCAGGCCCAGATTTTTTCACTGGTGAACTCTACCAATCATTTAAGAAAGAAATGATCCCAAATCTCTTTAGTATCCTCCAGAAAAGAGAAACAGAGGGCACACTTCCTCACTCATTCTTTGAGACCAGAATTACCCCCATAACAAAACCAGAAAAAGACAAGAAAACTACAGTCCGATATATCTCATGGGTAGCTGCAAAAATCCTAACCAAAATTATAGCTCACTGCATCCAAAGATGTATAGAAAGAATGTACTCCATAACCAACTAGGATTATCCCAGGTATTCAAAGCTGTCTAAACATTCAATAATCAGTGTAATCCATTGCATCAAAAGGCTAAAGAAGAAAATTTTGCAGCAGTATTACCTCAGACATGTTACCTTGCATTCTCATGTCTCATTTTTCACATTTGTAAAGTATGGTTTATAATAGGACACACCTCAAACAAGGCAGGCCGTGAGGAGTAACTGCTGATTCCTTTTTCTCATTCATTTTAGGAGGAGACCACCAAGCACTAGTCTGAGTCTAGCAGGGGAATCAGACATGGCTGTCATAGAGTTCAGGAAATGATGGTACAGAGATACAAATACAGGCCTGGAATACAGTAGGTAATTGCTAAGTGTTTGTTGAAGGAGTGACAAAATGAACACAATACTATGGGGACTCAGATGAGGGGCAGCTAACTCTTTCTGGTAGTTTCATGAAAGCCTTGTTGGCAAAAGTGATTTTTGAGCAGGTCTTGAAGGATGCATAGGAAGCTATCCAAAGGAGGAGATGTATATACCAAATTTCATAGTCAAAGAGCAAGGGGAGTCCCAAGTGACAGCAAGCGAGGCAGTGAGGCCAGGAAGAGCTGTAATGCCCCTCCCTCCCTCCTTCCTTCCTTCCTTCCTTTAGGTTTATGGCTGGTATCGATTTAGGGCTTTATAGTTGTTGAGATTATCTGGTCTGGGAAACTTGCATTGTATCTGTTTTTGTAATATAATTTTCTTCCCATTGTGTAACATAGCAAGACTTCAGGTACTCAATCTAAACGTTTTGTCTTTGGGCTGAGCTGACATTCTGTTTTAGAAATACCACTCTAATATTTAGGTGTTATATAGTTATGAGTACTGTTTACTACTGTCTGCTCTCATTTGCCAGGTCTAAGTTCTACCAGTTGTTACATATTTAGAAAATCACAAGATAAAAATACTAATTTTGATGCAAAATTTTGGCCAAGTGTAGACAACAGTATCCATTTGATATGACTTAAAAATCTGCTTTTACTTTTATTTTCTTTTGCCTTTATTTTGACTGTGTAAATATTTCCAAAATTTTGATATTTTTACAAAGAAAAAATACATGCATAGTTCCATCCATTTTGTAAGTAGACTTTTAATTTTGTGTTTATTTCCAAGACTTCTTCTTTGAACACCACCATTTTGTCATTGAACTATCCAAACTATGTGAATTAAAAAAATTTTTGATTATATATTTATTAGTAAACTTTACTTTTTAGAACAGTTTTAGATTTACAGAAAAATTGTGAAGCTGGTACAGAAAGTTCCCAAATAGTTCATATTCAGTAGCCTCTATCAAAGCATCGTACATTAATATGGTACACTTGTCACAATTAATGAACCCAAATTGTTAATTATTAAATAATTATTAACAAGTTCCAAACTTTGTTCAGATTTGCTTAATTTTTACTTAATGTCTTTTCTCTCTTCCAGGATCTCACTGAGGATACCACATTACATTTAGTTGTAATGTCACCTTAGGCTCCTCTTAGCTGTGACAGATTATCATACTTTTATTGACTTTTGATGACCTTGAAAGTTTATTTTTTAATTTTTAAAAATTTTATTGAAGTGTAGTTGATTTACAATGTCATGTTAGTTTCAGGTATACAGAACAGTGATTCAGTTTATATATATATACATAAACTGAAGTTTATGTGTGTATATATATATATATATATATATATATACATATTTCAGATTCTTTGGCCATATATGTTATTACAAAATATTGAGTATAGTTCCCTGTGCTATACACTAGGTCTTTGTTGGTTATCTATTTTATATATAAAATATATAACTATGTATATGTTAATCCCAACCTCCTAATTTATTCCTCTTCCTCACCTTTCCCCTTGGGTAACCATAAATTTGTTTTCTATGTCTATGGGTCTATTTCTCGTTTGGAAATAAGCTCAATTGTATCTTTGTTTTTCAGATTCCACATATAAGCAATATCATATGATAACTGTCTTTCTCTGTCTGGCTTACTTCACTAAGTATGATGATATTTAATCCATCCATGTTGCTACAAATGGTGTTATTTCATTCTTTTTATGGCTGAGTAATATTCCATTGTATATATACCATATCTTCTTTATCCATTCATCTGTCAGTGGACATTAGATTGCTCCCATGTCTTGATTACTGTAAATAGTTCTACAATGAACATCGGGTTGCTTGTTTCTTTTTGAATTATAGTTTTCTCTGGATATATGCCCAGGAGTGGGATTGCAGGCTCATATGGTAACTCTATTTTTAGTTTTTTAAGAAACCTCCATACTATTCTCCATAGTGGCTGTACCAATTTACATTCCAAACAAGAGTGTAGAATGGTTCCTTTTTCTCCATACCCTCTCCAGCATTTATTGTTTGTAGAATTTTTGATGATGGCCATCCTGACCAGTGTGAGGTGATACCTCATTGTAGTTTTGATTTGCATTTCTGTGATAATTAGCAATGTTGAACATTTTTTCATGCACTTTTTGGCCATCTGTATGTCTTCTTTGGAGAAATTTTTATTTAGGTCTTCTGCCCATTTTTTGATTGGTTTCTTTTTTCTTTTTTGATATTGAGCTATGTGAGCTGTTTGTATATTTTGGAGACCTTGACAGATTTGAAAACTGTTCAGGTATTTTGTAGAATGTTCCTAAATTGAGAGTTGACTGATGTTTTCTCATTAGACTGGAGTTTGGGATTTGGGGGAAGGAAAACTATAGAAGTAAAGTGACACTTTCATGTCATATCAAGGGTACATATTATGAACATGACTTAGCACTATTGATGTTGACCTTGACCACCTGGCTGAGGTAGTGTTTGTCCAGTTTTTCCACTATAAAGTTTTTACTATTGAAAAACTTTTATTTTAACTGCCTCCTTTCCTTGCTTATCTGTAAACTGCTACTCCAATTACATTCTTACTTTTCAAAAATAACACATATAAAACATGGAGAATACAAATGTATCAAGAAAACTGAAATTACTAAAAACCTCCCCACAAACAATACATCAAAGTAGTCTCAATTTTTTTTTCTGAACATAAACAGCTAAGATTAAGTTATCAGTTTTCTAGGGTGATTACTATCATAATAGTAGTCATGGGAAATTTCCCATATCTAATGGAATGTTTGGTTTAAAAATAATTAATCCATGTTGTGAAATCTAAGAAATTTGCTCCAAATGGAAAAAAAAGCTCATCTTTTTGCCCCCTTCAACACATCTGCATTTTAGCAATAGTAATAGCTACCATGAATTTCAATGAATCTTACATACCAGGTATCATGTTAAGTACAATGCACATATTATCTTCTATAATACTCAGAGCCATCCTTTAATTATTTCTCTCATTTCACAAAGGAAACACCTGAGTTTTGTAGAGATAGAATACATTGTCTCATATCATAGTAAGTATGCAGCAGAAAACTGAGTCAAACAGAGCAAAAAACTCATTTCTTTACCACTCTTTTATATGACATCTTGCATTTTGGTCCTCTGTTCACCACTAGTACATTTAGAAACTACAACTGAACTGTATTGCTGATTATTTTAGTCATATAGAGTAGGTCGACATGATAGTGCCCTGAAATGTAGCAACTGTAGGTACAATTATTGTATGTGAACTTTACAGTTCAGAGATTATAGATATACTTTTATACATTGAATACTTAAAAACTTCTGTCAGGGTCACTGGCTAGCTCTAAAGGGGAAACCCAAATTAAAAAAAGTGTTAGATTATTTTCTGTCTCTATGCTAGAATGAAGTTCTATGAGGGCAGGGAGTTTATTTTATTAAGAGATCTATTCCTAAATCCTAGAAAAGTTCCTGGCATGAAGATACAACGTTAAACATTGCCAAATATTTGTGGGGAAGTATAAACTTAATATAGAGTTATTTTTCAATGTAATGCTACCTATTTGTATAGATGAACAAATTTTTTGCTCCTATTTGTATAGATGAACAAAACCACAGCAACAAAATACTGCCTTCATAGAGCTCAAATTTCAGTAACTCATAATCATTCCTTCTCATTTCGCTGAGGATCCTTTCAATTTATTCATTTCTAGTGATATTTTAATGGAATTGGTTGATCTCAATAAAGTATAGTCTTAATTATGTTGAGCTCTTAAGAATACAATGGCCACTTCATTTTGTAGTTGTGAATATCTTCACAACAAAAGAGTATTTAACATATTTTAATCCTGGTTGGAATAAATTAAATGAAATGTTCAATACAAAATCATTTACAAAGCTCTTTTAGGAACTAAAATTTTGTTTCCATTTTGGTTTTATTCAGCTAAGAAAGTTAATTTTCTGTTCTGAAGTGCTGTGTGAAACAGGTTATAAATGAACTGACTTTCATAAGCCAAATGAACCTGCAATTCTTGTCCAAGTTTAAATAAAAATGTGGTATATAATACACATGCAATTAAGATAGTGAAATCGTGCAGGGCATATATTATTGGCTCTATATCTAAATACATATATCATACAAAATTGCAATCCAGAGGTACAGTGTACTTATAGGCAGAATTATGTCCCCCCTAAATCCACACATTGATGTCCTAACATCCAATGTGCCTGCATTTGGAACTAGGGACTTTACGGAGGTAATTAAGGTTAAATGAGATCATAAGGATGGGGCCCTAATCCAATAAGACTGGTGTTCTTATTAGAAGAAGAGAAACCAAATAAAAGGTCATATGAAGACACAGAAGGCAGGAAGCCAAGGAGAGAGGTCTCAGGGAGAAGCCAAACTTGCCATCACCTTGACCTCTAGCCTCCAGAACTGTGAGAAAATACATTTCTGTTGTTTAAGTCATCCACTCTGTGGCATTGTTATGACATCCCTAGTTGCCTAATACCACTCCCTAAACCCTAAAGACACAAGGAAAAAATCCCCTAAGGAAAACTTGATAGTGCGTGTAGACAGCTTTTTTCATATATTTAATAGTTTTAGGGTTTATGCGTGCATGTGTGTGTGTGCATGTGCTTGAAAATACAGCTCATGCAATATATACATTTATATGTATATACACACACATATACCCCAAGCAACTTAAAATCGGCAATATGTATGTTTTATTTTGTATATTTAAGAATGAATAGATATTACTTTATAGGTGTTATACAAATAAGCCAAAGATATCCCCTGTTTACTGTGGCCCCCATGTTTTTACTTCATCACAGCAGTCTAGACTGTTAGCTCAAAAGCCTACTGGTGCTAAACTCAAATTCTTACACATCCAATTGCTTTAAATATAGCCCCAATAGGCCTATTTTTAGTCATTTAGAAGCCAGTCTTCTCTGCAAACCCCAAGAAACTGCACCCAACATCTACTAGCCATAAATAAGGTAAACCATGGCCCTTTAAAGATCCCAAGTCCCTGCTGGCTTTGAAAGCTCTCTGACCCAGGCACCACCTAGATACTTAAGCCTCCTCTCCAGCTCTCTTCCCCAGTCATTTCTTTGTCCTCTTCCCTTTATGGATGGTGAACCTAAGCTGCTGTGTCTAAGAGGTCTCCTGCTGTGAGGGATCTCCCCTCACATGCATCCTGTCCAAGTGCTGCCCACAATGCAGCTCCTTGTGTGCTACTGCCACCCCCTAGCATATGTCTTGTCCTTGATTAGCCACCCAAATCCTTTAATTCAATGCAATGGGTATGAGTATCTTAAATATGGATAGGCTTGTAGTCAAACTTAGAAATACATATGAATCAAATAGAAAGCAAACATTTATTAGAAGTGGCAAAGCTCTTATAAAATACAACTATCTCATAAGGGTGTTGGGAGGAGTAATTAATGTAAAATAGTTAGAATAAAGCTCAAAACACAGCAAGTACCTAATGATATTAAGCAAATATTAATAATCTTGTCAATCTAGACTCAAAAATGTGGATCTAATTTATTCATCTTTTTTTGCTCTGCTAACTTTTTATTATCATTTTATAACTTATTCAGCAAACATATTTGAGTACTTTCATTGTGCCAGGTCACTACATGGTAGGAATTTTCCATAATTGTTCCTCTTAGTTTAAATAGAGTATTTCACATGGAACTTTTTTATTATATAAAGAGAATTTCCTATCCAGATTAGTCAATTTTAATCATAAATCATTTAAGAGATTGTTCTATAATCACTGAAAAAAGCTGACTAAATACATGTAGATTAAATGAGTTTAAAGTCATTAAAGTTATAATGTAAGAGAAGATGATTCTAGGACAACTTATAAAAGCCTATGCTTTCCTTCCATATTATTTCCTTTTGTATGTTTACTATTTCCTTTGGGTTTGAGGTTTCTAGGGTACTGAATACACTGGTTTCTTTGATTCTTCAATTTTTAGCAAAACTTATCTATTATGTCTATTTATCTATAATGTATTAAAAAACATCAAACCCAAAATGTATAAGAATTTTCATATGTTAAATTTCTTTGGAAATGAGAGTCAATGTAAAAGACACATGGATTCCAAGTTGTGTCAGCACCTTGTGTCCAGGAATGTGTTAAACTTTATCTCAATTAACAGAGATGTTTATTAAAAAATTAATAGCAGTTAACACTGCTGTATGATATATCAGAGAGTTGTTAAAAGAGTAAATTCTAAGAGTTCTTATCACAATGAGAATGTTTTTCTTATTTCTTTTCTTTTTATTGTAGCTATGAGATGATGGATATCAGCTGAAACCACTGTGATAATCATTTCAGAATACATGTAACTCAGACCATCATGCTGTGTGCCTTAAACTTATACAGTAATATATGTCAATTATTTCTTAATAAAACTCGAACAGAAAATAAGTGGTGGTTTTAAAAATTTACCAAAGTGAAATTTACTAATGGGAAACTAGAACAGCAAAATAATGAAATAAAAGTTCCCACATGGCAGTGTGAATTTTCTCTTTGCTACCTCTCTTCAAATATCAATATTTAAGCCTTTGAAGAGAAGCTTTATAAACAACTTAAGTGTGTTTAAAAACATAGAACTATTGTGGTAGAAAGTCCTTTATATTTTGATTACATCATGTTCAGACTGAAAAACCAATAATTAAAGATGAGATAATTAGGAGGTTAAAAATCTTCAGGTTTGGGGGCTTTTACTGAATTGCAATGCTTAAAAAGGAAGTTTGCAAATAAGAAGATGCTGAAGTGTACCAGTATGAAAGTAAAGTAAGGAACAATCTATGTGACCTTGTACTTGGTGACACATTTTTAGACGCAATACCGAAAGCACATTCCATGAAAGAAAAGCTTGGTAGGTTGGATTTTTAAAATTAAAAATTTCTAAGCTCTGAAGTAAACTTTTAAGGGAATAGAAAGACAAGCCATAGATTGGGATAAGCTATTTGGAAAACCCATGTCTGATAAAGGTATTGTATGCAAAATACAAAAAGAAATTTTAAAACTCAACAATTAAAAAAAAAAATTAAGGCAAAATATCTGGATACCTCACCAAAAAGGACATACAGATGGCAAATAAACGGGAATATGCTGAAAATTATTTGTCATTAGGGAACTGCAAATTAAAACAACAAAGAGGTATCACTACACAACCATTAGAAAGATTTTAAATCCAAAATTTTAACAATACCAATTGCTGACATGGATGCAGAGCAACAGGAACTCTCATTCACTGACGGCGAGAATGCAAAAGGTTCAGCCACTTTGGAAGACAGTTGGCAATTGCTTACAAAGCTAAACATACTCTTACCACACAATCCAGCAGCCATGCTCCTAGATGTTTACTCAACTTATTTTAAAACATATTCACAAAACCCCTGCAGACTTCAGGTTTTTGATTTACATGAAAGAAGCTTGGAAGTCACCACTCTGTCCTAACAACCAGTAAAACACTGAACAGACTGGAAAATCAACAACTCTTCTTGAATTCATAACAGAGGGGGAGGACACAGTGCAAACTGCTGTCTCCAGGACTGGAAAGTCAGACAAGTGAATACAGAGAGTCATGACTCACCTGAGCAGAGTCTGGCGGGCAGAAACTGGCAAGGGAACCAGTGCCGGAGCAGGAAAACCTGAACTGGAATTGTCTAATTGCTGGAGGCTCAGTGTGGACAATCCTGACGTTTAAAAACTCCAGGGGAGCCCAGTCATAGTGGGGCTCCCACACTTTAGTGAGTTTTACCTCCAGGAGCTCAGCTGGATTCTCACAGTAAGTGTACGAGAAAAATCCCCTTGTGCTGTCAGCAGCAGGAAGGGAAGAGGAACCATTTTGAAATATGCTAGTGAGCAGGCTGTTCTACTTAACAAGGCCAGCGCTCAGGAGAAATTAATTAACCGGAGTCTAATTGGCTGAGATATTAGCAGAGCCTAGCTCACCTGGGAGAAGGGAAATACCCAACTCTAGTCAGCTGTAGCCTTCCACATAGGAGAGGGGGAATACACAGCTCTAGCCCACTTGAGCCATCCTCATTCACCTAAGGAGAGAGACAAAAACTGAAAAACACTCGTGAAGTTCCAGAGGCACTGGCCCACTAAACAACTGAGAGCTAGTTATTAGAGATTACAGAATTATAGAACACTTCCCCTCCCCCCACACCTTACCACCACATTACTAATGGCCTGGTTACAGCAGTTCTTTGTTCAAATCTGGCTGTCAAGAAAAATTACAAGGCATAGTAAAAGGCAAAGAAAACACAAGAGATAGAAGGAACCACACATCACAGGGATTGGGAATGATCATACCAGGATTTTGAAAGAACTATAATTAATATGTTAAGAGCTCTAATGGATAAACAGCATGCAAAAACAGACGGATAATGTCAGCAAAGAGATGGAAATCCTAAGAAAGAACCCAAAAGAAACACTAGAAATGCAAAACACTGCAACAGAGATGGGAAGAAAGCCTTTGATGGGATTATTGGTAGACTAGACATGACGGAAGAAAGAATCTCTAGAATATCCAAGGTCTGTGGGACAGCTACAAAAGGTGTAACATACACATATAAGAATACCACAAGGAGACAATAGAAAATAACAGAAGAAATATTTTAAACAATAATGACTGAGAATTTCCCCCAAATTAGTGTCAGTCACCAAATCACAGATCCAGGAAGCTCAGAGAACATCCAACAGAATAAATATCAAAAGATTACATGTAGGCGTATCATTTTCAAACTATAGAAAATCAAAGATAAAGATCCTAAAAGACAACTTCATGCAAATATTTATAGCAGCTTTACTCATAATTGTCAAAAATCAGAAGCAACCAAGTTCTCCTTTTAACAGGTGTGAATAAACAGTTGTGGTACATCCCAACAATGAGATGTCATTCCATGAGAAAAAGAAATGTGGTACCAAACATGAAAAGATATGGATAAATTATAAATGCATATTGCTAAGTGAAAGGAGCCAGTCTGAAAAGAATCATGAAAAATTGTATGACACTCTGGAAAAGGCAAATCTATAGAGATAATTTTAAAAAGTCAGTGGTTGCCAGGTGTTTGGAGACTGAGAAGTGTTAAATAGGTGAAGTACAGAGGATTGTTTAGGGTAGTGAAACTACCCTGTATGATACTGTAGTGGTGGATACATGATACTGTTCATCTGTTAAAACCCACAGAAATTTACAGCACGAAGAGTGAACCTTAATATACATAATTTTAAAAAAACATTCATTTAGATATTCTGGAGAATCCACAATGGAACACAGAATGTGACAAAACATCTAACTGTATTACAAGTATGAAATAACTTAAGAAGTTTTGGGGAAAATGGTGTTGACCTAAGTAACTGTGGAACTGAGTGGAGACTGTAAAATGAAAGCCAAAGTAAACTATATAAAAGCGCTGTAAAAAATTAATGAACAGATACTTTGCTAAGAAAAAATAACTCAGATAATATATTTACTTGAATTAAAGCATAACATCATTGATATTCCCAGTCTCTGACTAAATTGGCACTGAATGACTCACCCTGGATTGTCACATCTGTTGCCTTTGAAGTCTGTGAAACACCAGTGTCTCAAGCACATGTTTAAGGCTTTACTTGAGATTTCACATACACTGATCTCAGGGACAAATTTACCTAAAATGGGATTTTAAAAATGTATAAATGTATTAAAGCCATGTAGGATCTTTACTTTGGTGCTGCCTGCACTCGAGTTGCAGATTCCCTTAAGACTCTAAATGTACACTTACCACAGCTGTTGGGTTCAAGCAGACATGTTGGTTGCAGAAGCTCAGAGACGAGAGAAGTTGAAGAAACCTGCAGAGATTTCTTGGAACCCAGCTCCTATTCACTAAAACCAATGACAAATGTAAAGCAAATAGGAGGTGACAAAGGTTGCAAAGACATTCATTGTTTATGTTTTCTCTAGTGTGTGCTGATTGCCAGGAGTCCGTTCCCTCTGTCATCCATTCCCCAATACGGCATGAGTTAGAAATTTTATCAGTAAATGTTTTCACTCTCAATATTCAACCTGTTCTAGTAGACCGTTGAAGACAGTTTTTAGATTCACAGCTTGTCATCATTTGTCTATACCTGTGGCAAGGAATATGGAATAAGATGCTCTCAGCGCTGTTTGCACATTAAACGAAGGTGACAAATGCTGTGTATCAGAATGATCAGGTACATAAAATTCAGAGACCCAACTGGCATGCTGTAGATATTTGGATTTTATTTTTAAAATGTTCATGATAAAGGGTTATAAGTTCAATATTATAAAGTCAGGTATACATTATAATGAAATGAACTACATGAATTAGCAATATGCACAATACAACTTATTCTTTGATCCTGATTTTTAGAATTCATGTTATGTTTATCAATTTATACATTAGAGTTTTTCTATTTAAATACAGTTAAACAGAGCTATAATAAAAAGCATGATGTTTTATAATTGGGATGAGCTTTCTCAATAGGCAGAGGGAAGGAATGTGACTGACATCTTTATTTTCTTCTATGTGTAAAGGAAAATCACTTTATTTTGACATGCCTCAGTATTAAAATCAGCATTATAAAATATTCATTGTAATCTCTAATTTTCATACTGATAGTCAAGATTTAACAGAAGTTATAAAAATTGCACTGATATAGATTTATGGTACTCCAAATAAACATCAAATATGGGCTGTGAGCTAAAAGAGCCTATGTCATACTGCTTAGGTCAGCTTCAGAAAGACATAGTAGATTTCCAGAATTCTTCAGCACTATAAAATATGCATTGTAATCCCTAATTACAAAGCAGATACAAGTCTGTCGATGCCCTTTCACATAAAACTCCTTTAATCGCTGCTTCAGATATTGGCAAATCATGATTTACAATTAATGAAAATTTAAAATTACACAATTATTAATCAAATAGTGTACTATCAAGCAGGATGGATTAAATTATGATGTGATAATTTACAATCACAAAATCTCACTGGATTAACACAGTCACAATTTATTTCTTGCCAATTAAGCATATCTATTGTGGTACTGCAGGGGCTTTCTGCTTATAACTGTCACTCAGGAATCTAGGGTGATACAGACTCATTCTGGACACGTAATTCTACAACCATTGCAGTAGGCAAAAGGTTAGATGGCAAGTTGCACCTGTATTCAATTTTTCCAATTGGAAATCCACATAATGCTCTGTTCACATTTCACTGGCCAAAGCAAATCACATGGCAATTCTTAATTTAAAGATAATGGAAGAGGAATAAACCTGGGATGATTCCAACACCAATCATAAGTGCTGCAATTATTGAGGAGGCCTCCCAGTGCACTTCACAGGCATACCTATGTTAAATTTATTCTAGCCATTAGCTTCAGCTGAGTGCCCAAAGAAAAGCTGGAGCTCTTGGCAATCAAACTACTACATGGTAAAGATTACAGTCAGCAAATTACCCAGGGCTGGCCCATGACTGTTCCTGTAGGTAAAGTTTTCTTGGAATCAGCCATGCCCACTCCTTTATGTATTGTTTATGGCTGCCTTTATACAACAACAGAAGAATTATGTAGTTACAAAAAACGCTGTATGGTCTGAAAAGTCTAAAATATTTACACTTTGGAGTTTTAAAGAAAAATTTGCTGGCTACCAGTGTAAGTGCATACATGACAGATGATGAAGATTTTATTTTTGTTTCTTCCTCATTTTTTCTTTCAGTAGTGCTTGTTTCTGATGTAATACTGTACATGTGAAAATTCAAGGAGGTCCCCACAGGAGTCTACATTATTGATTAATGAGTGTGAAAAGCATCAATCCATATTTACCACCAGAAATTACTGAGAAAGGTTGAGTTTGTAACTGTGAAAGGATAAATATGAAGTTATGCATGCCTTTCGGTAAACACAGTATTTTTATATATCTTTTGTGTATTTTTAATTAAAAAATATTTCATTAATAGTTACTTTTTCATTTTTTTCTATTGTGGCAAAATCCACAATTCTTATCACTTCAGCTCTGTGGCATTAAGCGTACCCACATTGCTGTGCAACCATCACCACCATCCATCTCTAGAACCTCTCCATGCTCCCCAACTGAAATTCTATACCCGTTAGATACCAACTCCCAATTTCCTCCTCCCCACAGCCCCAAGTAACAGTATCTGTCTCCATGAACCTAAGCACCCTAGCTATTCCCACACAAGTGGGATGTTGCAACATTTATCCTTCTGTGACTGGCCTACTTCTAGCATAACATCTTCAAGGTTCATCCTTGCTGTAGCACATGCCAGGATTTCCTTCTCTTTCAAGTCTGAACAATAGTCAACAGTATGCATAAACTACATTCTGTTTATCCTTTCTTCCTTGGATAGACACCTAGGTTACCCCCACCTCCTGGCTACTGTTAAAAATGCTGCCAGAACATAGGTGTACAAGTGGCTGTTCAAGTCCCTACTCCAACCTCTTTTGGGTATATACCCAGAAGTGGAACTGCTGGATGACATGGCAATTGGTGTACAATTTTTGAGGGCTAGACAGTCCTCCAGAGCCACTGCACCATTTCATATTCCCATCAGCAAAGCACAAAGACTCCAATTTCTGCGTATCTTTGCCAACACCTGCCACTGTGTTTTGTTTCAACAACAGCCATCCCAAGTGTGTGAGGTGACATGCCATCCTGCTCTCAGTCTGAATTTCCCTAAAGATTAGTGATATTCAATATCCTCTCATATGCTCATGCACTACCCATACATCCTCTTTGGAGAAATGTCCACTCAATTCCCTTATATTTAATTGGACTGCCCTGTCTTTTTATTGCTGAGGTGTAGGACATCTTTTGGTATTCTGGGTATCAATCCCTTATGCAGTATATGATTTGCAAATATTTTCTCCCATTCTGTAGATTACATCTTCACTCTGTTGATAGTGTCCTTGGATGCACAAAAGTTTTAAATTTTGATGAAGTCCCACTTATCTATTTTTTCTCTTGCTGCCTGAGCTTTTGGTGTCATATCCAATAAAGCATGATCAAATCCAATGTCATGAAATTTTGCCATGTTTTCTTCTGATATTTTGCCATGTTTTCTTTCTTTCTTCTGTTTGATAGTTTTAGCTTTTACATTTAGGTCTTTGATCCATTTTCAGTTAACTTTTATATATGTTAAGAGCATAACTTCCTTTCTTAATGCATGTAGATCACCTACTTCTCCCAAAACCACTTGTTGAAAAGATGTTTCTTTCCCCATTGAATAGTCTTGGCATCCTTGTTAAAAACCAGTTGACTACTTCAGGTCCCTTTAAATTCTATGTTAACATTAGGATGGGTTTTTCTATTTCTGCAAAAAAAAAATCATTGTGATTTTAATCGGTATTGCATTGAATCTGTAGTTTACTCTGGGTAGTGTTGACATTTTAACAATATTGAATATCCCAATCAATAAATATGGGACATCTCGCCATTTATTTGTGTCTTTTTGAAATTTGTTTCTTTAATTTCAGTGTAAATATTTTTTCTAGTTGGTTAAGTTTATTCGTAAGTATTTTATTCTTTTTGACGCTATCGTAAATTGAATGGTTTTCTTAATTTCCTTTTTGATTGTTCATCGTTAGCATACAGAAATGCAACTAATTTTCGTTATTGATTTTGTATCCTATAACTTTGCTGAGTTCATTTATTAGTTCCGTTTTTTCTCTTTTTGGGGGTGTAATTGTTTTGGTTTTCTACGTATAATGTCATGTCATCTGTGAACAGAGATAAGATTAATTCTTCCTTTCTGATTTGGAACGTTTAACTTTCTTTTTCTTGTCTAACTGCCCAGGTTGACTTCCAGGACTATGTTGAATATAAGTGTTGAAAAAGAACATTCTTGTTTTGTTCTTGATATTAAGAGAAAAAGTTTTCAATCTTTTATCATTGAGTATGAAGTTAGCTATGAGTTTTTCATATATGGCCTTTATTATGTTGAGGTGATTTCCTTCTATTCCTAGTTTTTAGAGTGTCTTTATCATGAAATGTGTTAAATTTTGTCAAATGCTCTTTCTTAATCCATTGAGATGATCATGTGTTTTGTTCTGGCTTGGTTTGTTTTTTCTGCTAATGTGATGTATGAATATTACATTGATTGATTTTCATATGCTGAACCACCCTTGCATTCCAGGAATAAATCCCACTTGGTCATGGTGTAAGTAAACAGAATGTTTATGGGGAAATTTAACAAATATTTTTAAATTATAAAAATTTTCAAATATTTACAAAAGAAGAAAGGTCAATAAATCTTATGAATTCATCATCTAGCTTAAAAAAAACATGTTTTAAATCTATCCCCTAACATTTGTTCTTTAAACCAAACAACTTTAAAGTTAATATGAATCTCAAAAATAGTAATAAAAATATTTCTTACATAAACACAATCACATTAACACTTGTTACAAATTTAATTATTTATTAATGTCATGTAATAATATTCAATTCATAATCAATTTCCTTTACCTTCTAAAAAATGTATTTTCACAGTTTTTGATCACATCAGAATTTTTAAAAAATCACACAAAATCCTCCATTTTAATATTTTTTTCAATTCTATTAAAATTTTAAAGAAATAGAGGCAATTATTCTATAGTACACTCCAAATTTTGGATTTTATTGATTGCTTCCTTATGAGGTAGTTTTAACTTTTTCCCTGTTCTCCATATTTTCTCAGTATTTTAGTTAGATATAAAGGTTTGAATATATTAAACTTCAAAATTTTTGTCAAGAATACTGGGCTTCCCTGGTGGCGCAGTGGTTGAGAATCTGCCTGCCAATGCAGGGGAGACGGGTTCGAGCCCTGGTCTGGGAAGATCCCACATGCTGCGGAGCAACTAGGCCCGTGAGCCACAACTACTGAGCCTGCGCGTCTGGAGCCTGTGCTCCACAACAAGAGAGGCGGTGACAGTGAGAGGCGCACACACCGCGATGAAGAGTGGCCCCTGCTTGCCGCAACTGGAGAAAGCCCTCGCACAGAAACGAAGACTCAACACAGCGAAAAATAAATAAATAAATATTTTTTTTTAAAAAAGAATACTGTGTACATAATTTTGGGTGATTCAATTGCATAAGATGGAGAAGCATAGTATGTTTGTTTGTCTCAGGACTAGTGATTCTAATCAGGAATAAGTCTAGATTAGTTAAGGCCTGAAACTTTTACAATTTGAAGTCTCTTCTTTAACAAAAAGGCTACAGAATTACAAAAAAAGTGACAAATGTAAATGTTTAGTTAGAATAGTAAAGAAATTACAGACACAAAAATTAAAATTCATAAAACCTAACTAATTTCTTCAAACATCATACACTGTTCTGGCCCCTCCCAAAGCTTGGAAGTGACATATGCAAATAAGGGAACCTGAAGCTGAAGCTTAATTACCTTCATGGTAACCTGCTTCTGATACTAAGATTGATTACTGCATTCCAGTCATGAATAACTCCTTCTTTATAATTCTTCCCATTAGCGTTCCACCATAGTACAATGGTAACAGCCATCATGACTGTTGCCTAAATCCATTATTTCAATATAGATTGCAAAAAGTTATTTAAATTTGATCATTTCTTCTCCATTTTTGAGATAGAATTCATTTTTAAGAACAGTGACCCTCAGAGCTATTTGACTATCTAAAATACAGTTCCTACCATAAAGATAGTAAAATGTGTATTTCCTTACCATTATCTCTTTTGAGAGTAATGAGTTGATGTTTAAGCAAACTCTAATGATTTTATCATTTTGATATGTTACTTTTTTCTTCTTTTTATCACTATCTCTATGAAACAGCATGTTCACCTTTATAATATGTATACTGTATATATACACATACATACGTGTATACAATATATACACACAAATATATAGGCTTGTATGTATACTGTATATAGTACTTACACATATACTACAATGTGTGCATACATATAAACATATGTGTATACATATATATAATATGTATACACACATATACAAATTAATAGGCTTGTATATATTCAATATTTTTACATATATAGTTTCGTTTTAAGGAGTTGACTCATGTGACCGTGAGGCAGGCAAGTCAGGGCAGGACTCTGGGCTGGAGACACAGGGAAGAGCTGAGGTCCCAAGTCCATTGGAGGAACACTTTCCTCTTTCTAGGGCACCTCATTTTTCTCTCCAGTCCTTCAACTGATGGACGAGGCCCACCCACGCCGCGGCACTGACAATCTCCTTTACGCAAAATGGACCAATTTCAGTGTTAATCTCTTCTGAAAAATACCTTCCCGGCCACATCTGGAATAATGTTTGTGGTTGCCGAGGCCCCATGCAGTGCGCACATGAGATTAACCATCCCCGTGGCGATGATGACACTTTATTTTCTCCCTTGACCATTGTCACTACTATTCCAATTAAAATGGCAGTGCTATGAGGGCAGGGCATTTCCTTTTTTGCCAGTACTGAGCGTCCGCGGTCTGGTGCCTAGCATAGGCTAAATACACGGCATTTTTGTGAACACAAGCCGGGATTCCAGCTGTTATATTTAATAGGAATTATAGTCTTATTATTGGGGGGCAGGGGGGTGTGTCAGGGTACGTCGAGGTCGGGAGTCGAACCCGCCACCAATGGCCCTGAGAGGGTTTTCCCGGGTCCCCACTTCGGGCCGGGGGGTGTGGCCAGGGGCAGCCGATGACGTCCTACGTGCGTGCTTACGTGCGTGCGTGGAACCGTGCGTGCGTGAGAGCGTGCGACTCCACGGGGTGGATCGCGCGCGCCAGCAGTGTATCAGCCGGGACCCCGGCTCATCGTGATCGCCTCTCGCCGGCCCGAGTTCGCAGCAGTGCTGGAGGCCCCGGGCCTGTGACCACAAAGAGGGAGCCGGGGGCCGGACGGGAGCGCGGCGGCGGCAGCTGAGGCCCAGGCCAGGCCCCCTCCCCTCAGCCTCCCGCCTGCCCGTCTGCGCCGCCCCCGCCGGCGGCCCTGCGCCCCTCCCCCAAGCGCCAGACTAGCGCGGTGCGGGGGCCGCGCGCGAAGACACGGGGGAGAAGTTGGAGCTGAGGCTGGAGTCGCTCTTGGGGACCGAGCCCGCCGTCTACCCGTGGCCACTGCCGGTCTACGTAAGTGCCGCCCGTCCCCTTCTCCCGGACCCCCTCCCCTCTTCCCCCAGGGCGCGTGCTGAGCCCACCGAGAAACGGAGCGACTCGAGTCGCCAGACCCTCTTTGGAGCCCCCCTTCCCGCGCCGCCGCGGTTCTCCGTGGCACTTTCCAGCCCCCGCGCGCAGGGTGGGCAGAGGGGAGCCGGCGCCGGCCGGGGGGCACAGACTCGGCCGCGGGGACCCCGCGCTTCCGCGGGGCGCCCGAGCCGGTCTGCGGTTGGCTCTGCAGGGCTGGGGACCCCGGTCCCCCCGGGCCTGGACTGCCGGCGGGCTTGCCCTTCTGTACTTTAGGATCTGACATGTAGGGTTTCTTTTTCCTGGTAGTTTATTCTTAGCGCTGTCAACGTGCTTAGTTTTTTTTTTTTCAGGTCACCCTTTCCTCCCTCCAGTTTTTTTGTGTTTCTGTTTTGTTTTGTTTTAGTTAGGCATTTTATCCCTCTGATCTTGAGTGGGTGGGCTGGCAGGACACTTGGAGAGGAGGCGTTCTGTCCCCTGACCTTGAGTGGCCTTTGGAAAATGACAGGCCAGACGGAAATGTACACAGGTGTCCGGTGATTCCAGAAATGCAGGGTGTCCGGCTAGGTGGGCGCCCGGCCTCTCGTCCCCCGTGGCGGCGTGGTGCGCGTGTTCCTTGTCTCAGGGTTTACGCTTGGGCCCCGCAGCCCACCTTCCGAAGGGGAAGCGCAGCGGGCGCCTTGGGCCGGCGCCTTTGGGGCGCCCTTTCGTGCGCTCGGCTCGCGGAGGACCGGCCTCCAGGCGACCCGGCGGGGAGGCCCGCGCGACCCGGCCCTCGCGCGGGCTCCGTGTGTGTCAGTTTGTGGAAAGTGTGTCGCGGCCGGGGTCGGGGTCGGGACGCTGGGACCACCTGGGAGCCGATGTAGAGGCATATGATTTCCATTTTCAAGGCGCATTCATCCTATGCAGGGAGACAGCCTAACATACAATTTGCCTAACAAAAAATATATTAACAGGTGGAAAGACTATCTCCCAGTTGAACAGCGGATGCCTGGG
This sequence comes from Orcinus orca, assembly GCF_937001465.1. Classification (NCBI taxonomy): domain Eukaryota; kingdom Metazoa; phylum Chordata; class Mammalia; order Artiodactyla; family Delphinidae; genus Orcinus; species Orcinus orca. The sequence goes on along the minus strand of NC_064569.1, from coordinate 28,922,525 downwards.
ACTCGTTTCATTGCTTTCAAAGTTCCTTTAAAAAAGGTGAGCAAAAGTTAATACCGTATTCTTCCAGAAATCTGAATTCACCATATAGAGCCCTGGCTCTCAACCCCGTCGTACTCCATTTAACCTTTTTATAGCAAATACTTTTTAATACCTCTTTTACTATCCAGAAATGGGATTCATAGACAAATACAACCAACTTTTGTACTTAATTAAAAAACAAAAAAAACAATGCAATGCCCTAACTATAAATAAAGAATAAAGTAATTTATAAGAAAGTAATATGTATCTCAGTATGTAACTGTTTGGGGATGACTATACTAGAAATAAAGAAATAGTCAGTTACTTGTACCATGAATGCAATAAACTATGGACTTTGATTGATAATGATGTGTCAGTGTTGGTTCATGAATTCTAACAAATGAAGCACACTGGTATGGCATGTTGATAATGGGGAAGGCTGTGTGGGATGAAGGAGAGAGGGTATAAGTGGGAACCGTGTACATTTTGCTCAGTTCTGCTGTGAATCTCAAACTGCTCTAAAACTAGTCTACTAATTTAAAAAAAAAGTGTGTGTTGCTGGCACTTGAATAACCAAAGAGATCAATGGAACAGGGTACATGTATAAGCCAAATACATGAAAGAATATTTAGCAGTGAAAGCCATCCTTCCTATATGTAGATATTCAAGAAGTATTTATTTCTGTGTCTATTTTCAGGCACTCTGCTTGGAGCTGGCAATACAGTGGTAGGCAAAATTGATGTGGTCCCTGCCTTCTGGGAGTTTAGAGTCAGGTTAGGAGACCAACATGAAATAAACAAACATAGAAATAACTATATAGAAGTGAGCTTATTTTCTTCTGTCTAATCTCTCTGGAAGAAAGGATTGTAATATCGCTTGTAAACTCCAGAGGAGGAAACTTTACTTTGAATCTCATATGTTAGCATCACAGGGTTTGAATAAATGGATAATATAGTAAAGGATTTTAAACATATGTTCTTCCTTATTTTATTCTTTCTGACAGAGTTTTGAAAAGAATCTTGCTCCAGAAGAACGTTTCTCCCCCTTGGATCTCTTGACAAAATCCAAGGACAGAATGAAGAACTTGGGCTGATTATTGACTTAACAAATACTCGCCGCTATTACAAGCCAGAGGTAAATGGAAGCCGTAATTGAAAATGACCTTCTTTCTGATACTGTAATAATTCATAGTAGTTCAGTAGTTATCATCTTATGCTAAGGTGAATCCTGGCCTTCTCTCGTGGGTTCAAAAAGGGAAGCTAGTGGTTTCCTTAAATACACATTTGTAATTGCTGTTTCAAAATGAGATTAAAGATATGAATTGAACTATAGTATTTGGCAGTAGGCTCTAGATATGCTTAAGAAATTCTGTAAGCTTCCATGTTCTATATTTTGAAAATGAAGTAAACTTTTAGTAGTTACAGTAGTATCCTAAAAAGAAAGAAAGGTATGTCCATTATGTCTTTAGCACTTATTTTAAGCAGTTGCCTGAGCGTGCTTAAGCATCACTGTAAAAGACAATTGTTCTCTAAGTTTTATGCTTCCTTTTCCTAATGCCTTCTGATATAGTACAGAAACCCGTATATTCTCTTGGCCCATGTAGGACATTCCAGTGCAAAAGAATTATCCTTCTTCTGACCTGTTCCATGGCCTTGGGAGACAGTAACACCTAATGTCTTTTAATATTTGTAGAGCAGTTTGCCATTTAGAAAGTTCTTTCATATCCATTGACTTAGTTAATCTTCACAGCAATCCTTTGCTCTTGAAGTGGAAGTAGTACTGATATCTCCTACTGAGTGCTTACCCTGCACTAAGCTCAGAGGATAGACAACTACAATTACTAATTTTACAGACGATGAAACTGACTCTCGGAAAAGGAAGAATTGAAATTTCAGCTCTGTTATTCCTTTTTTTTATTGTGGTAAAATATAGAGAAATCATATTTATTTTAACCATTTATAAATATGCAGTTCAGTGGCATTAAGTACAGTCACAGTGTTGTGTAACCATCACCGCTGTCTATAACCAAAACTTTTTCATCATCCTCAACAAAAACTCTGTAACCATCAAACAGTAACAACCCCATTTTCCCTCCCACCAGCCCTTGGTAACCTCTATTCTATTTTCTGTCTCTGTGAATTGGCCTATTCTAGGTACCTCGTGTAAGTGGAATCTGCAGTATTTGTCCTTCTGTGTCTGGCTTATTGCACTAAACATCATGTTTTCAAGGTTCATCCATGTTATAGCACGTAACGAAATGCCGTTTTCTTTTTTGGCTTAGAAAATCCCATTGTGTGTATATAGACCATAGTTTGTTATTCAACGGTTGATGAACACTTGGTTGTTTTCCACCTTGTAGGTATTGTGAATCATGCTGCTATGATCATTGGTGTACAGATATTTGTTCAAATCCCTGCTTTCAGGTCTGTTAGATGTGCAGCGTAGGTAGTAGCAGAGTTGTTGGATCATACGGTAGCTCTACACTTAACCTTTGAGAAAGTGCCAAACTGTTTTCTACAGTGTCGTCTTGTTTTTAAACAATTATCACAAATTTTAAGCAAAGTATAAAAATACTGTGAGTGTTCCTTGTATACCCATGAACTCATCCAGCTTTCTTATTTACCAACTGATGGCTGTCATGTTTTATCTGTACCCCCACCTGTTTCACCCCATTCCATATTATCTTGAAGCAGCTCCGAGACAGCATGTGATTACACCTGTACGTTTTTGGTACGTGCATTTAAAATACAGGACTTTTATTCCTTAATATCATTTTTTAATATTAAATACCCAGGGAGTGCTCAAATTTGCAGTTGTCTCCTAAACGTCATAAAAAATTGTTTATAAGAATTTTGAATTAGATCCAAATAAGGTCCACACTTTGCCGTGGATTGTTAGGTCTCGGAAGTCTTGTTTAATCTATAGGTTCTCCCTCCATGTCTCTCTCACTTTTTTTTTCCTCCTTGAATTTTGTTTTTAAAGAAACCAGGTAATTTTTCCCATCTAGATGTCGATGATTACATTCCGTGTGTTGGTAACATATTCTTCAGTCCTTTTATTTCCTGTAAATTGGTAGTTGATCCGAATGAAGCTTGCATGTTTTGTTTTGGCAAGACAGTTTCATAGGTGATGATGTGTTCTTCCATGGAGACATATATAATTGTGTCTTTCTGTGGTATTAGCAGTCACTGATGATTCACACCTACATCCATTAATTCAGTTGAGGCTTCAAAGAATGGTGAATTCTGTTGTTCTTTTTTTCACTTATTAGCTGGGTATATTTGTACGAGGAGAAGATTCCCCTCATCAACTGTTTGGTTGCCCAGTTGTAGAGGCATGATTCTCTTCTTTTATTTAACAGTTTTCAGAATAATGAATTGATTCACAAATATCCTCCAGTGGTGACCAGTTTTGTAAAAGTTTATTTATTCCTATCACCGTGGACTCCGTTAGAGTTATTCTAACTGAGGCCCTGTCTTTGGCCAGTTGGAGCTTCTCGGTGACTCCTGAGTCCTTTTGACATGACATCAGTTGTTTCTAGACTTTTTCAGTGGTCAGAACTAGGAAATATGCATGTTTGTTTTTAATATTTTTAAAATATGTCATAGGTTCCTGCTGCTACTTTCCATTTAAATTCAGAACTAGAGAATTTTCACTTATCCTTTTCTGTCTTCTATTGATAGTCTACTTTCTCCCACCTCAAGAATACCAGTTCTCAACAATGCCTGAAATTGCCTCTATTTCCTAATTCGAATCCAAGTTCTTCTGACTCTATTCTACTCCTCTCCTTAAATCACAGCCGCTTTATGGCCCTTGAAATGTAAGATAGAAAATAAATGTAGGTAGAACTGTTTATATCATTTTGAGTTACATGTGCATTCATTCACATAGATTTGCTTTTCCTTTTGCATGCCTGGTAACTGTCCGTTCTGCAGTTTTAATGAAAATCAAGTGATAATTACTGGTTAAAGCAGCTTTGGAAAAAATGGCTCTCATCAGAATGACTGACATACAAAGTTTAATGTACTCTCCTGGTTTATAGTCTGCCTTCTCTAATTAATTTTTTATTCTTTCCCTACAAAGGAAATAATACATATTTTCATGGTTTTGCCTCATAGGACTTACCAGAAACTATTCCTTATTTAAAAATTTGTACAATTGGGCATCAGGTGTCAGATGACGACGCTAGTTTTAAATTCCAGTGTGCTGTTAATGGGTTTCTGAAAGAACATAAAGATAACGGTGAGTTGCTTTTGTTTTTGTTTTTGTTTTTGTTTTTCCTTTACCTGAACTTTGGTATGCATTTTGAGTGGGGTTGGGGATTTTTAACATTTTTAATAGTTCTGACATTAGTGTCAAGTTGTGTTTGGTAACATTAAGGTGGAAATGTCAGATGGTGCTAATAGAGTACGGTGCTTTTCCTGTTTATGGTCACAAACAGTTTAGTTTGGAAAGTGATTTTTGTGAGAAATATGAACTGAGCTAGCTTACTTATCTCTTTTTTAAAAATTTGAATGGAAAATACATAAAAACATAAAAATGTTCTTTTGTCCTATTTATTGGTTGGGAGGTGGAAGAAAAGGTTAAGACTCTCGGGTTCTTAGCGTACATAAAAGAGAAAACAAAAAGCAAAGGTTCGGAGTGAGACAGATCCCTAGAAGCAAAACAAAACAGAGTGGACCAGAAGAGCGGCTTCCTCATCATATATGTGTTTAAGATATTTTTGCCGCTTTTACACTTCGGTGCAAGTGAGGAAGAACACTACCACCTCTTATTCTTATCTTCAGACAGGAAGAACTTAAAAGGCTGGTGTTTTCTTGTTTCCGCTTTAAGATCTACTCTGTTGATAGTAGGTCTTAATAGCGTGTGAATTTTAAGGATCCACTTGCCTTTTTCTAGCATCTAACTATCAGAAGGAACGTGGTGTTTGCCATATTTTAAGACTGAGGAATCTTTTGTCTTTGGAACACCACTGACGCCCATGTGAAAGTGTTCATTTTGTCCTCTTTCTAAATTTAGCACTTTATTAAATAAACGTAACAGACAGTAAATATTCCGTGTATATATAAAATGATGCACGTATATACATAAAACAGGGAGTAGGGGAGAAGGAATAGAGATGGAGGTGGGAAGATAGGGGATAGGAGGCGAGAGAGAGAGGGAGAGACGGGAATTTCAAGATAAATTTTCATTCTATAACCTGGTTGCTTAATGCAGGTACTAGCTCTTAAATATCTTAAGCCCTATTCACAGATCTTCCGTGTACTTTAGCTTTAAAACTTGAGAGGCTTGGCCTGTCCTGTCATAACCAGGGTGTCTAGAAAGGAGGCAAATTATCTGATTTGTTTAAACTGTAGTCACAGAAATGTTACCTCTTAAGATGTTAGGGCGCAGCTGCCGGCCTACTCACTTCCTCCAGGCTCCTTTGTGTGTGTTCTGTCTGTTCCGCGTGGGCTAGAAGATCCTTACAAGTGCATGAGAACACGTTTGTAAACCTTGATTGTTCACATGTTATACCAAGTGTAGTCCATTGCATATGCTGACTCCTCTGTGGGTCTTCTGCATGCAGTGGGCTAACTTCACCATGCTGTCTGCCATTGCAGTCTCAGGACCTTAGTTATGATCCATTGGTGACTTTCCTCTGCTGTAAGGCCCTCCCACAGGTGCCAGGCTCACTGATAAGGAGGAGGAGACTATACTATGCACTCCCTAGAATTGGTAGAGACTCAGAAAATAAATTGTTTCAGTAAACACCGAGAGCCTTATAGGTTAGGGCACGGGGATACAGAGGTGAGTAGAAGTCTTTGTTCAATAGCAACTTACAGTTATCTAGGAAGAGAAACATGTAGTGAGTATAAGTGGGTTAATTATGATAAAAGAATCAAGTGCAACAGGAATATAGAGGAGAAATTGAGGAAGGCCTGACTGAGGAGACAGCGTTTGAGCTGGGCTTGGGGGAAGAGGATTTTGCCGGAATGAGGAAAGGACAGCCCAGGTATTGGGGACAGGTACAGAAGGCACAGGGCTTGAACTTGTGCTCTGGAGGGGCAGCCTCTGGTGTGACTAGAGGGTAGTGTGAAAGGGCAAAGAAGTCATACATTGATTTTCAGCAAATATTTGTATAACACCTTCTAAGTTGAAGGCACTGTTCTAGGAAGTAGGAAGAGAACAAAGTTCTTGCCCTTACGTACTTTCCATTCTAGTGGGGGAGAGAGACGAATAAATAAGTCAATATATGGAGTGTCAAGCGGTGGTAAGTGCTTTGGAGAATAACAAAAGAAGATGAAGAGGTGAGGGAATGTGGTAGGTGATCAGGGAAGTCCCCTCTATTAAGATGTGGATTGAGCAGAGCCTTGAAGTGAGAAACAAGCCATTGGCTATCTGGGAGAGTGGAGATGGGGTGGGAGGGTGTGTTCTGGGAGAGTGGAGATGGGGTGGGAGGGTGTGTTCTGGGAGAGTGGAGATGGGGTGGGAGGGTGTGTTCTGAAGCAGAAGGAATAGTAGGTGCAAAGTCCCTGAGGCACGACTGTGCTTGGCATGTTTGAGGACTAGTAAGGAAGCCAGTGTGGCTGGACAGGGGAAAGTGAGTGAGGGCAGGGCAGTAGAGAATGAGATCAGGGGAGGCTGGCAGGGCAAAGGAGGGAGGTGGATGATGTAGGTTCGTGGCCTTGTGCTGGCACCGGGGACGCCGGGTTGGCGACTTTGGCACTCCTGGCGTTGGGTGGGCGGTATCTTGGGGGTGACGTGAGCCAGTTCGTCGGCCAGAGGAAGGGCGGAAAGCACATCCCGGAAAGGTAATACGCCTTGGCCCCTGGGCGTTGCCGGTGGAGCTCAGAGCCCCTGGGCCTGGGCTTCGTCTCTTGTGCTGTCGCCTGTCACAGTGGCCCCCGCGCGCTGGCCCGTCCGCGCTGTGCTAGGGGGTACTGGTCGTCTCGCGGCTCAGTTCACAGTAGCTGAAAGGGACAGTGTGTGATGTTCTGATTTCTCCCCATCGTTTTAAAAGGGAGGCTCTGGCCATTGCTCCTCGGGTAAAATGCAGGGGGACTGCTTTTTAAGATGGGACTGTCAGTGTTGGGGACCCTCCTTAATTACCAGGATGGAATCCCCTTCAGTTCCTCAAGCTGTGTTGTTTAGGCACAGAAAATGTGAGTAATAGTCACTGGAACTAAGTTTGAGTGAAAAAACGCACCGGTACTGCCGAATTTTCCATCGAAACAGTTGATCTGTGTTGTCTCTTGGAATTATAAAGGGCGTACTGTTGCTTCCTAACCGGTGTCCTTTGAGAGCTCTACCTCTGTACGTTCAAAGGATTAATTTTGAGGCTTTGCTCATACGTGTAGTAAACCCTTTAATTCCCTAAGACCTTCCTTTCCTCCATCTCATACCCCATTAAGCCCGCTTCAGTTTATCTCCTGAATTTCTTCTGAATCTGTCAACTCTTCCTCAACATCCTAATACTGAACTTGCCTGTCTGTTGCAATGAGGTCCTAACCAGTGTCCATATATCTTGTTTCCTTCCAATCCATTCTTCACCCAAGAAACCTTAAAAGCAAGTTGGGACATTGCTCATAAACATGGCTCAAAAACATTGTTTTGAGAATAGAAAACAAACTGTTGGCCTTTAACACTCTGCGTGGTCTAGAATCCTGTCTGCTTCTCTGCTACGTGGACTCCAGCTTGGTGCCTCTCCAACTTTAATATGGGTATGCCTCTCTTGTGGATTTTGTTAAATGCAGGCTGTAATTCAGTAGTTCTGGGTGGGGCCTGGATTCTGTGCTTCTAACGAGCTCCTAGGTGACGGTGACCCTGAGAGCAAGGGTCCAGCTCCTGCCTTTCTCCCTTCTTTCTGGAAGAGCAGGACGTCTGCCCCCCCGGGAGGAGAAAACATCCGCAACGTGACTACTAGTAACCAGCTTCCCTCACAGGCAAGGGACCTTTACCACTGCTCCCTACCATTTTGTCTGAGGCGCAGCAAGCCAAAACACTGACATGCTGAGGTTTGCAGCAAAGAGGAGGTTTATTCACAAGGCAGCCAAGCGAGGAAGTGACGTGACAATAGGTCTCAAATCCGCCTCCCCAAAGGCAAGGGGCTTGGGGTATCTAGGGGATAAAGAATAAAGAAGCAGGGCAGTATGAGGCATGGGGAGCATGAGGAAAGGTGATTGGAAAAAGGTGTGCTCATCATTGTTCTGAGCTGGCGTAAGTAGGCTACGGGGCTCAGCACATTCTCAGGCTGTAGTTTTCGGCCCTCTGATGGCAGGAGGTCAAAAGGCACTGGCCCAGGTGGAAGATCGGTGGTCCTCTCCAGTCTTAACCAGCTCAGCCTAACTAGACACAGCTGATTCCAAGTTCCTGGACAATACCCGGGGCAAACATCTTATTGCTTATGCTACATGCTATTTGGAGGACGTGCAAGTGTTCAAGCTACCTTGAGGAGTGAAGACAGGATTTGACTAATCCTTACACATGGTTTCACCTCCAGATGAGCAGAAGAGGCCTGTAGGCTGAATCTGGCTCCTGGCACCTGGAATTGGAGGCAGATGGTTTAAAAACAGGCTCTCCCACCCTCTGTGTTATCTTAGGTAGATAGACTATTGAACCTTCCTGTGCCTGTTTCTCCACCAGCAGCATGGGGACACTCAGAGTCCCTCTCTTGGGGGCTGTTATGGGGGTTCAGTGAGATATAGATGCATGCACAGGCACACGGGAGACACCCAGTGTGTGTTAGCTTCATGCTTCCTTTTATTAGGAGACCAGTATTGTTAGAAGATTTCTGGTTTGGACCACAAATTAGATAGGTGGTCATTACTATAGTTTATGCAACAGCAATTCACATTACCATTTGCAAAAAAGCAGTTGGTTGTCCAGTGGGGATTATAAACACCCATTTACCATGAGCTACTGAACAGATACTTTACACAGTAACTACTGCAAGTACTATTTAAGATCAATTCTCTATGTTGTCTTAAGCAGTTGTTAACCCCCAATTTCGTGAATAGTACCAAGTAAGTCACTTGAACATCAGCTAGAGCAATCTATTTCACTTAGCAAGCCTAAAGCTATAGTTCAAGAATTTTATTTACTGTTCTATGACAAAAATTACTCTCAACAGCTATGCCCTGGATAAGTAATCAGCTAAAGCTAGTTTGACTGACCAAATCTGATTTACTGAGTTAATAAGCCAGTTGATTTAGAAAGGTCTAATGTATATTTCTCATCCATTCAGCATTAAACTGTTTCCCATGCCTAAAATGTCTTTTTTCCCATTCGTACATATCCAAATTCCTACTTCTGTGCCGTAGGGCTTGGCTGAACTACAACTGCCTTTAGTGACACTTTTCTCACCTGCACAATTGGAGATAATTTTAGTCTCCTCAAGACTCCCACGGGGTTACCTCTGTTGTGACACTTGACGATTTGGTGGCATATTTTATTTTATTTTATTTTATTTTATTTTATTTTATTTTAAATAGCCTTCCATTACTCCGTGCACATCAAACAGTAACTGCTTTCTCCTAGTAAAGGTGCATAACAATTTTCTGAACTCTTCTGCTCTGGGCAAGATTCATAAATACACCAGGCAAACATAGTGAAAGAGGAGACAGTACTTGTGTTATATTCAGTTGGGTCTTGATACCTAAGTGTGACTCTTAACCAAGGATTATGCAGTAATTAAGGACACAGGTTAAAGTTGTTTAGAGTGTGTCCTAAAGTCTCACTGGCAGAATTTAAATCTCTACTCTGGAAATTGTAGACCTGAGACAAATTACTTCCCTAAACTTCATTTCCTACATCTGAGAAAGATAATAGTATCTACCTTGTAGTAGACTGAATAGTACCATTGCCCCCAAATGTCCACCTTCTAATCCCCAGAACCTGTGAATGTCACCTTAAATGGCAGAAGGGACTTTGCCAATGGGATGAAAGTAAGGGTTTTGAGATGGGGAGATTCTTCTGGACTACCTGGATGGACCCAGATGTAACCACTGGTGTTCTCGTAAGAGAGAGGCAGAGGGAGTTTTTACTCCAAAGAGAATGTGATGATGAAGTTGGGGTTGGATTGATGTGGCCAGAAGTCAAGGAATGCTGTCAAGGAAACAGATTCTCCCTTAGAGCCTCTAGAAGGTGAATGGACGGCCTTGTCAACTCCTGGTTCCAGCCCAGGGAAACTGGTTTTGGACCTCTGTCTTCCAGAACCATAAGAGAATGAGTGTGTTTTGTTTTACACAAGCTCATTGGTAGTAATTTGTTACAGCAGCCATAGGGAACTAATGTGTACCTCATAGGAACTATTTCTCCAATTAAAATGTGTGACTGGAAACACACTTGGTGGCATGTCTGACACACGGTAGGTATGCTACTGTGGGTAGTTCTTGGAAACTAAAGCCTTGGTTTTTGAGGAATCATCAAAACCAGTACAATGGTTGCCATGTTTCTCCTTGTTCATCCTGGTGACAAACCTGTATTGAGAGCTCCATCCTTTCCCACAGGACACCCACCCCTAGTACTTACAGGGAAGAGGTTATGTCTCACTTCAGGCACCTTACTCTTTTCCTTTCTGCTTTTTTTTTTTTCATTAATCTTCATCCAACAGGCCTTTCTAAGTTAAAAAAAAAAAAACACAAGACAAAACCATTTCTCAATGGATTCAGATACTACCCCAAGTTAATATTCCAACCATGTTCTTGTTCTTCCGGGTCTCATCACCAGAAATTTCTGAGCTGAAATCCTCTCTAGTTTCTAGGATCAGTCACTTTCTAATTTCTCCCTTCTCAAGTTCAGAGTCTTGTCAGTTTAGTCCCTTCCCTAACCACAACATCTATTAAGGTGACATAGCAAAGTGATGAAAGTCTCGACGGTCTGGTTTTCATCCTGGGTTTCTGCCCGCTACTTACTGTGTGGCATTAGACAAGCTATTCAACCCCTCTGGGCCTCAGTTTCCCCCCAAAAAGGTGAATATTATGAACATTACCTACCTATAGGGTTGCCATTATGAGGATTAAGTGAGTTAATATTTGCTAAGAACTTAGAATATTACCTGTTATAGTCTAAGCACTACAGTTGTGCTTGTTAATAATAATAAATGCAATTCCAAGTGTATAACTTACTCAACTTTCTGTCATAACTTTGAAATGTTGGTCTATCTGTTGGCCAGCGTTGCAGGTAAATGAGTCGAGGCATGGGCTGAGGCATTGCTACCAGTGAGTGGTGTGTTCCCAGAACTAGGAACAGCCGTGTGAAATAGGTAGTGGTTCTACTTGGAGACGGGGCAGACTGGAAAATGACAGCCCTGGGAAGGAGGTGTGATGTACATAGGTTTGGTGTCAGAGCTGCTGCCTGCTGAAGCACCGATGCCGGCCTAAGCCGTAAATGGGGGGGGGGGGCTGGGGAAAACAGGGGCAGAATGGAAGGGGAAAACAGGGGCAGAACGGAGAAAGATAGCCTAGGGAGGAGGTGTGGTGTCCATAGCTTCGGGGTCAGAGGTGCTGCCTGCTGCAGCACCGATGACACCCGAAGCCGTAAATGGGGTGCTGGGGAAAAGAGGGGCAGAATGGAAAGGGAAAACAGGGACAGAACGGAAAACGATAGCCTGGGAAGGAGGTGTGGTGTCCATAGCTTCGGGGTCAGAGGTGCTGCCTGCTGCAGCACCGATGACACCCGAAGCCGTAAATGGGGTGCTGGGGAAAAGGGGGGCAGAATGGAAAGGGAAAACAGGGGCAGAACGGAAAACGAAAGCCTGGGAAGGTGGTGTGGTGTCCATAGCTTCGGGGTCAGAGGTGCTGCCTGCTGCAGCACCGATGACACCCGAAGCCGTAAATGGGGTGCTGGGGAAAAGAGGGGCAGAATGGAAAGGGAAAACAGGGGCAGAACGGAAAACGATAGCCTGGGAAGGAGGTGTGGTGTCCATAGCTTCGGGGTCAGAGGTGCTGCCTGCTGCAGCACCGATGACACCCGAAGCCGTAAATGGGGTGCTGGGGAAAAGGGGGGCAGAATGGAAAGGGAAAACAGGGGCAGAACGGAAAACGAAAGCCTGGGAAGGTGGTGTGGTGTCCATAGCTTCGGGGTCAGAGGTGCTGCCTGCTGCAGCACCGATGACACCCGAAGCCGTAAATGGGGTGCTGGGGAAAAGAGGGGCAGAATGGAAAGGGAAAACAGGGGCAGAACGGAAAACGATAGCCTGGGAAGGAGGTGTGGTGTCCATAGCTTTGGGGTGAGATGGGCTGCCTGCGTGATCTGAGAAAAGCGAGTGAAAGTGGGAGAGCTTCTCCCTAGCTGCTAACTCTTCTCAAGGTCTAGCACGCACTGAACACTGGCCGGCTCAGCCTGGGTGTTGACATTGCATTGTACGTGTCACAGAGCAAGGGCGGGCGGGTCAGGGGGTGGGCTGGGGGCCCCACACAAGCCCAGCGCCTGGAGAAACCCAGCCCGAGGGCAAAGAGCCCGACCCCTTCTGGACTTTCTAGCGGCTGGGACTTGTCGCTGTGGGTGGCAGGTGTTTGGCACCGGATGGGCCACCATGCGGAGACTGTTGGGGACTGTGGAAGCCGTCTCCTCCAGAGCTCACCCTGCCTGGGCACCGGCTCTGCAGACCCCTCAACCCTGGGTATGTATCGGCCAGCCCTTCCCCGCAACGGGGTCCAGAGGCCAGAGCCTGCCCAGAGCTGAGTGGAGGAGGCACCCAGAGCTTGCCAGGCTGTGGCCCGCCTCCTCCGTGGACCTCCCCAGCTTGTCCGTGAGCCCTGGAGACAGGAGCGCCTTCTCCAGGGCTGCTGATCTGCCAGCATCACCATGAGCCAGGCGGTGAAGGTTTCTGAGCAGGGGATGCAGAGCCCTGACGCGACTGGATGCTGCACCCCACGATGTCCCTTCCTGGCAGGTAGGTTCTTTCTTCACTTGTTTTTCGAAATTTGGTGAAAGAACATTTAAACCTTCGACTGTTCTTCAGGGTATACAGGTGGTAGTGGCTTAGCCGGGATTCGAAGCAAGCCTGTGTGATTCCAGAGCTTGTGCTCTGGACTCTGGTGCCTCCTTGACATATATGCTTCATGTCATATGCTTTTCTTTTTTTTCTTGAAGTCCTTATGATACTTAGCCCTAAGTGCCATACCTGTAATGAACACATACACTGCCCTGTAGGAGGTGTTCTTTTTGTTCAACGCGTGAATTGGTCATCCACCACACTGGGTTCTAATCTCAGAAGATAGGTCAGGGACCACCAGTTGTCAGCATAGCACCATCCCACATTTCTAATTGAGGCTTGCAGCCTAGATTTTTCCCTTTGGTCTAGTTTGAAGGATCCAGGTATGTAAAGCTTATATTCTAGATAAATCAGGGGCTATCCTGAAAGGAATTCATCAATGAATTATTCTGTATGGATTAGAAGCCGGTTTCTCTGGCCTTCCTGGAGTATATCCAGTAAGGCATCTCATTCATGTCTAGAAAGCAAATATATCATTTATTGCAACTTCAGCATGGAGCGATGTATTGGTTTAAAATAAAGTACGATCAACACAATTTGGTCATTGTGAATATGCCGGCTGGGTCCACTCTTTACTACACATATGTAACTCTAGAGCTTCTTACGCCCCATAGAGGAGACATACTCTTGTGTGTCTAGGACAAGGGAAACATGTGTTTTTATTCAGGAGCTGGAAGCTACAGCATGACAGGAAAGAATTGAAAAATCCTGGTCTTGGTCTACACATCACTTTACCTTGTTCGAATCTTGTTTCTTTGGCTTGCTTCATTGGAGTGTTTTCTCTCTCGTGGGACTGACATTGTGTGTTATATATCAGGCATGTAACATGTAGAAGTTTCAGAACCCAGAATCATATAGATCAGTAAAAATTGATATATTTTTGTTTATTTAAAATCACACTGGGCATAATTCATATATTCCAAAAGTAGTTTGACCCTCTGCTCATGAGATTCTTTTTATGGTATGTCAAAGCAAATTTGGACTTCCATCCCCAATAAACTTTGAGGTTGGAGGACACAAAAGCTTTTGCTCAGACCTAAATTCTGTCTGAAAAAAAAGGGTAACTATTATAAGCCCTTTCTAACCTCTCCAGGAGCAGAAATGATTTACAGCTATGGCATTGAACCCTAATTTCTTGATCTCATTTGAGAAGAGTTCAGTAAGAAACAGTGTCTTGATTTTTGTTTGTTGGTTCCCTGTTTTCTTGTCTTGCTTACCAACAATCCACTGTAATACATGAGTGAGTATGGCAGCAGGCTGAGGGTTCCCTGGAGCTCATTAAGTGAACGTTTTTTCCTAAAATGACTTTTGTCTCCTTGTTTTCAGCCCCTCTTCTTTCTTCTGTCCTTTACTATAACCAGGGCTCAGCAAAAGCTGACTGGCTTTGTGCAGACCCTACTTAGGGTAGTCTTTTCTTCATTATTTTATTCATGGCCCCTCCATTTCATTGTTTGCCTTCTCGAAATGTGTTGAAATCTTTCTGTGGTTGATGACTTCCACAATGTCTTGGCTTTTATTGGTTGATTAATTTTGGTATTTCTACAGTTTTATTTAAACGTGGTTTCAGGAGGACCAGAAAGTAAATATATTTCCTAGTCTGCCATCTTGAGCTGAAAATCCCTGTGGATTTTAGCATCCAATGTTCCCATGGGTAAAAAACCCAACCTTGGCATTAATAGATGTACACTCAAGATTTCAGCTTTTCTTGAGCAATCACTAAGGATTTAATATGCGATCACTTCTAATGGGAAAATAATAACTATCTCATGGCGTTGATTTGAGGATTAACTTAGATAATGGACAAGAAAATGCTTTGTAAGGTTTTAAAATCTGTAAAAAACGTTTTTTGTTATTATTTGATTTGTTGCTATTTCAACTTCAGCTGACAGTTGTTTGTGACCTTGCTTATGTGAGAAAATGCCTTCTGGTTTATTGTTTTGAAAGCCAGATTATATTTTTCAATAGCTCAATGGAAATGGCATCATTTGTGAAGTTGAAGGGTGAAGGCATAAATGTTTCTTGACATTTGAATCAACTATTGGTCTTCTGGGGCTTGTCCTTATTCTCCTGCAGTCTCTAATCAACATGGCATCCAGAGAGATCCTGTTAAAACATAAGTCAGATCATGTCACTCAAGTCTCTTCAATGGCTTCTTCACAGGAAAAGCAAAGTCCTCAAAGTGCCTCCACAGCCCTAGAAATCTGGGCCTCTGTTTCCTCTCTGACTGTTTCCTTCTCCTCTCCACTTTGCTCCCTCTGTTTTCCACACACTGACATCCTTTCTGCTCCTTGGATACTCCAAGCCCACTCTTGCCTCATTGCCTTTCCATCTGACTGTTCCCTCTGCTTGTACTATTCACTTCCCAGATATGCACCTTGCTCCCTCTCACAACCTTAGGTTCCCTCGTAAATTTTATCTTCCCCAGAAAGCCCTCAGTGATCACTTAGTTTCAGATCGCAGCCTCCTCCTACCAGCTAACAATCTCCATCCCCCTTCCCTGCTTGCTGTTTTTCTCCAGCACTTACCTGATATACTAGTTATTCTACCCATTTATTCAATTTTTATTTACGTATTTACACTTATGATTTTATATTTGCTTCTTTACTTTTGTCTCTCCCCTCAGCTCAAGAGAGGCTGTATTCATCTGTGTTAATCACTGCTGTGTTTCCTGAACATGCCTAGAAAACATACTGAAGAAGGGTGCCTGAAATTTGGTAAGGGATCCATCAATTTTCTTGGCTGAATGAAGAAATATGTTCATAAATTAATGAACAAATCTCTGGGGTTTCTGAATTAAGGACTAATGGGAAGAGGAAGGCAAATGGTTGGGACAGGGTACTGCAAGAAGTAGTAGTTGGAGTACTCTGATAGCTATCCTAATAGATAACATTTTGTTCATTTAAATAGTTTTAACGAGAGAGCTGGGAACTAGGGACACACAGCATCGAGGTTTTATAATGCATTCTGTAGAGTTCTTTTCAAGTGTGTTCAAATATCATTGAAAATATATGCATGCATATAAACCTCTGTTACTTTATTTAGTGCTTTACAAGAGCCCCTCAAGGAAGGGGTAGTAGCAACTATCAGTATCCTTCCTTTATGATGAGCTTAATTTATTCAAAATTACATCATAATTTATTTGTAACTGTGAAACTAGACTTAGTTATTTAGTAGACCCCCCCTAGAAACCTATGACGTTAATAAAACCAACAAAAATGTGTTCAGTTTCCAGTGATACACACACTACAGACTCAATTATGTGTCATCCATTTTAATGAAGGGAAGAAGTGACTTAACAAACACAGAGCAAACAGAATATGAAGTTTTGTCCTCCATTAATATTAGTAATGGATAAAGTGGGCTCCAACGCCTTCAAGGTAGCTTGAGACCCATCATCTCTGTCATGGGCAGGGGGATGCTCGGCCAGGATGTCTTTCTCTGTCACTGAGAAAAATTTCCATAATATATAATGATACTTACTGAAACAGATATGGGGCATTTGGGTAATTAGGAAGCCGTTAGCATATTTTTCCGGAAGCCTTGACTACAAAACGAAGATAGTAGATTTGGACACTTCCAGCTATGCAGAAGTTGTTTGGGTATTCATCTTTATGCCGCATGAAGTAAGCTTATTTCATCTCTGCAGCTTCCCATATACCATTTTCCCACCTCTGTTTTGTGTTTGGAAAGACTTTTAGAAATTAAAACTCAAGTTAAAATGTGAGTGACGGGCTTCCCTGGTGGCTCAGTGGTTGAGAGTCCGCCTGCCGATGCAGGGGACACGGGTTCGTGCCCCGGTCCGGGAAGATCCCACATGCCGCGGAGCGGCTTAGGCCCGTGAGCCATGGCCGCTGAGCCTGCGCGTCCGGAGCCTGTGCTCCGCAACGGGAGAGGCCACAGCAGTGAGAGGCCCGTGTACCGCAAAAAAAGGAAAAGAAAGTGGGTGACAACTTAAATGATATATGGAGTATTTTGCTGACTTACAAGAGCATGCAGAATTAAATATGACCCAGTTGAAATGTTAATTTTATTTTAATGTGTATATTGGGGTGGAGTCTTAAAGGTGCCAGAAAACAAGCATTCACCCATCCTGTTTGGAACTGCAGCACACAGGCACCTTCAGTTACCAGTTCTGTTCATTCCACAGAATAATCTTGGGAAAACATAACTGTTTTTTATGTACCTGGTATATATCTTAATTAGTTTGAAGAATTTCCCAAATACCTGTTAATATGTAGTTCTCCAATTCCAATCTTGCCACGTCCTGTACCAGTGACACAGCACATAGGAGTTTTATTTCTCTTTCTTTCTCTGGGTTGTTGAGAACCCAACAAAAGAACAATGGAATGGCATCAAAGAGATCAGGGTTCTTGACTCAGATTTGCCATCAAATAATAGTGTCCTCTTGGGAAAATTATAGTTATTCTAGGCCCCTTTCCTTTTCTTTACTTTGACAGAGCTGCACTAGATGACCCCAAGTAACACTGCACTCTTTGCAGTAGTAGCTTAGACGTTATTGGTTTTCTGAAACAAATGAAGACAGTGACACAGGAAGCTGTGCAACATCTCTGTAACTATGTTTTCTTAGAGTTGCCTCCATTTTACAGATGATAAGATGGCTGAGCACAGAAGTAGGTGTTTTGACCAGAGGTTCCAGAGTAGATGGAACTGAACCACAAGTTTCCTTCATTCCTGAAGCTCACTTAGCCAAAACATAGGCTTCTGAATATTAAGCTGTAAAGCATATTATCAGTATGCTTTAAAAGAAGCGGTTCTTCTAGGATTTCTAATTAATAGCAGGCGGTTTTGAAATTCTTAGAAGATCATCTAATTTTGTGAGATTTACAGCTCTATTTTCCTGTCAAGCAAGTTGTATTAGTGCCAGACAATCACCTGAGCTTCTGGATGCTTCTCTGAATCTCTTGAATTTTTCTTCTTGCTATCTGAAATTCATGCCAGATAAGCCTTTTTGTAGAGAGCATGTACAGACTTGTCTATTTTCATATAAGAAAGCGATGCAGTGAGCCAGGTCGGGGGTTAAGCCCTCATTCTCAGAGTGGTGTTGAGCTCCTGGTGAGATATTATCATCATTTCCTCAGAATAGAAAAGCAGTTATCTCAAGTTTTTAATGCCATTAACTATTTATACATTTATGTATAATACATATATTTATTGTACCTACGAGGTGTGCTCTCTTTGGGAAGTACAAAGCTATTTGAGACGTAAGTTGTTCGTTTTTTTGTTTTCCCACAAATACTGTGACCCTTTGAGCAGGAAGGTCTATGGTTTACTAACATCTAGAACAAGCAGCTAACACGGTGTCTAAGATGTAGTCAATAAATATGAAATAGGTAAATGAACACATTTTTAAGGAAGGGCCAGGACATGAACAAATAGAAAATTTTCATTTTCAGTCACAAAGCCACAACAGACATAAAAATGATACAGACAAGTGCTACGGTCATTCAAAGAAGGCAAAGAACTGATACAACAAGGATCTCCTCTATGGCACAGGGAACTGTACTCAATATTTTGTAATAACTTATAAGGGAAAAGAATCTGAAAACGGAATCACTGTGCTGTACACCTGAAACGGACACGACATTGTAAATCAACTATATTTCAATTAAAAACCAAACAAACAGACAACAGCAACAACAAAAAACCAGAGAGGTCATAGAAGTTCTTATGAGATTCCAGAAGAGAAGAGAAGAGAAGCCAAATGAGGACGGGAGAGGAGGCTTTTGAATCAGTTCAGAGGAGCAGTCACAGAGGAACTAGTCTTTGATCTGAACTTGAGATTAAGATTAAGATGAATTAATCTGAATTAATTAAGCTTGCAACACAGGGATATTACAGATGAAGGTAATCACATAAACTTACTATACTGAAACTTGCAGAGGTTATGAGTGTTGTTCAAGATCCCAAAGCAAGTGCATTGTGGAATCAGAATTTTAAGTGAGGCCTAATGAACTAAAAACAAAGAAACACAGAAACAAGCCCTTCCTGTGACACCACGTTGCCTTTGAAGTCGTTTTTTTTTGGCGGGTTGGCAGAAACTGGTTCCAGTGTTTCTTGCAGGAATGACTGGCCATAGGACTGGGCGTCGTAGCTTCCTGCCAGGCGGCCGAAGGTCGCAGGCAGGTGGGTCACTGGGACACACGCGGAGGGGCTCCTGCCCGGCTCCCTGGCCGCTCAGTGCCCCTGCCCCAGAGCGGGGGTGGGGGCCCCAAAGCAGCCTTGTCTGAGTCCCCTGCCACTAGAGAGAGTATTGGCCCAACACTTGTAGAAAACGGGGACCTCGCTGGCAGTTCAGTGGAGGGACACAAATAAATCTTTGCCGACTTTCTGCTGAAGCTCACGAGGGTTCACTCCTAAGCCTCTTACAAGGTCAGCTGCCGAGGCTGCGAGAGATGAGTCAGGGCTCGCCCTCCACCACGGGGAGATCGCTGGTTAAAGCGCTCACGAGGGAGTGAACCGCGTGTCCGCACCGACACGAATGGGCAGACCTCGTCGATGCCTTCTGTTCGGGGTATGAAGCCATCTCGTGCCTCTTCCAGGCTCTCTAGAAAGCATGTGCAGAGCCTCCCACCCCACCCTCGGACTCCGCGGGCCACAGCTGGAGGGACCAGCCAAGGAACCGTGGCAGGAAGAGGCCAGAGGTCAGCGGGCCTCGGCCGGAGCCCGTCAGTCGGTCCCCATTCACACACCGCCAGACGAGCCTCTTGACCTGGGCAGTAGCCGCCAACCGACCGCTGAGGTGAGCCCGGTGCGCGCTTGGCTACCTGGCATGGCTGGGAACCCCAGGATCTCCTGGCAGAGGCAGGCATTCTCCTGGGCCGGGTCCGCGGGCGTCTGCGTGTGCAGGGCCTGAACCACCTTGGCCAGGACGATCTGGCACAGGTTGAAGAGGCCTGGGGGACGGGAGGAAGGAGACGGGGGGCTGGCACCGTGTCCAGGCCGTGCTTTCCAGCCGGGCAGACCGGAAGCCCCCTTCCCTTCCCTCGGTCCGGCCGCATCTGGGTTGGCCTCCCGGGACTTGATGAGCTTGTCCAGCAGCTCCTGAGGGACGGTGCTGCCCGTGCCCCACCAAGACTGGCAGCAGCGCCAGGGCCTCACAGGGCACGGCGCCCCCGGCCCCAGAGCCTTCCCTCTGGTTCTCATCACCGGCTGTCACCAGACTTGCATGCAACGTTCTTTTCTTTTCTCTTGTCTTCTTTACGTCCCTCAGCCACGCAATGAGGTGAAGCCCTGACGCTCGCTGCCGCGTCGATACACCCTGAGAACACGATGCTCAGCGAGAGAAGTCATACACAGAAGGACACACAGGGCGTGACCCCACTGAGGAGAAACGTCCAGAGCAGGTAGATCCACAGAGTCAGCGAGTGGGTTCCTGGTTGTCAGGGGCTGGCGAGGGGACGGAGTGATAGCTAAGGGCGTGAGGGACATTTTCGGGGTGACGGAAATGGTCCAAAGCAGTAGTGACGTCTGTACAGCTCAGTAAACTGTCCCCACATGCCCCGGTGCAGCCTGTGAGAGCATCGCTCTCAGGCTGAAGGGCTGACCACAGGAAGACTGAACGAGCAGTGGGTCCTGGGCCCAGACGCTCAGGTGGCGCCCCCCACGTGGGGAAGTCACTGGGACTTGCTGAGCCTCCACGGAGACTGGTAGCAGCCCCCGAGCTCACAGGGCACTGCGCCCCCGGCCCCAGAGCCTTCCCTCTGGTTCTCATCACCGGCTGTCAGCAGACTTGCAGGCAACGTTCCTTTCTTTTCTTTTGTCTTTTTTCAAGGCAACTCTTGAGTACATGTATTTAACATGCAGGGAACCAGCCCTGACTCCGTGATCTGGGTCTTCCAGCCTCTAGAGCCTCGAGGACATCCATTTCCGTTATTTACGCGCCCAGTGCCTGGGGTTTGGTGATGGAAGCTGACACCGAGGGCGTCACCACGTGCGGGGTGATGTCAGTGAAAGAATCCCATGGCGAGGGCCTGCCTGAGGACCACGCACGCCCGGGCCCTCCCCGCCCCCTGCCTGCAGCCCTGCGCCTGGGAGCGGAGCTGGTGCATCGCGTGCCCGACGTCGTGGAAGTTGGTCTCCCGCTCATCATGCTGCAGCAGGGAGGGCAGGTTGGGCGTAGGCTTGGTGAAGTTGGCCACCGTGGCCGCGATGGCGATCTGTCGTGCTGTAGGCAGCCCGGCTGCAGGCCGAAGCAGGCCGCATGCCCGGACTTCCCCACCCTGCGGAGGGACGTGGATGGGGCCCCGCTTCCACAGAGGAGCCCCGGCCCACGGCCGACAGGTTCCCCCACGCACGCACCGAGGATAGAGGTCAGGTAGAACTTGCCGATGGATGACCTTGCCCGAGGCCGCGTCCCAGACCGTTTAGAGCCTCACGTCTTCGTGACACATGCTGGTGCCCTCCTCCAGGTCGAAGGTCAGCCCCAGCAGCTCCTGGGAGATGCCCAGCGGCCCGCGTGTGAGCGCCTGCATGGGGAAAGACTCATTGAGCAGGTACCGGTTCACGTGGTAGCGCGTCTCCTCCCCCTGGTTCATGTAGTAGCGCAGGTCCCAGGCATTGATGGGGCCGTCAAAGTGCAGGCCCCGCCTCTGGCACTCGGCCTCCTTTAGCTCCAGGATCACGGCCGCTCCTGCTCCCCGAGGGGCTTCAGCTTCTGGGCCAGCTCACCTGTGGGCGGAGGGGAGAGGCTCGGCTACGTCCCTGGGGCGGCCCCCCAGCCACCCCCGACCCCGCGCCCCTCGAGGCAGAATGAAGGGTCTGGGAAGGTGACCCCCAAGGGCTGACACAGTGGGGTCTCAGGCAGCACCACGTCCGGTCAAGGTGCACCTGACCCCGTCCCCACTGGGACTCAGGGGGAGGTGGTGTTACCTAGGACAGTGGCCACCACCTGGCTGGTCTTGTCCATGTTCATCTGCAGCACGGAGTCGGCATGCGTGCGGAACCCCAGCAGGCGGGACTTCAGGGCCTACAGCCTCACCAGCTCCCTGAGGATCACGCAGTTCTCCTGGAACCCAGAGACGGAAGGCGCTGGGGACCGAGGGCCACGCCCTCCCCGCGGGCCCCGGGCCAGGTCTCTGCAGGCGGGCAGGGCTCCCAGGCCACTGGTGGGCACAGCCAATCCCCCTCCCTCCTCCTCCTGGCCTGGATTTCTAGACACTTTGGTGCTGTCCTAACACGTGGTCTTTATTAACACAGGTCCTTTTGGAGCCGGAAGTGGCATGAACGTGATGGGCTCTAAGGCCAAGGGCAGGAAGAAATGCGGCCAGTCTTTCCAGGAGCCACCAAGGGGCCTCCCCGGGCTCAACAAGACAAACACGGCTGCCGTGCAGACAGTAGCTCAACCCCACGGCGCCCGAACACCCAGCCCCTGGACGGTGAGACACCTGTTGCTGCAGGTGGCCCGTGGCTCACTGATGAGGCCCGGCCCCAGGCGTACGCCACCTTCTCTGGGGCCACCTCTCCGGTCTGCAGTGGGGTTCTCCTGGGAGCCCCCAGTCACCACAGGACCAGCGTGGCCTGTCTGTAGCCCAAGAAGGTGGGGACACAAGACTGTCCCCCATGCCCCCCGCATCACCCGCGAGGCCGAGCGAGCACCAGTGGTGTCTGCGGGGAAGATGAAGGGCTCACGCACAGCCCCCATCTACAGAAGCACAGACTGCAGCCACATGCGCTATGGAACAAACACAAGTGTCCATGCAGGACCCGATGTCTGAATGTCAAGGCCATGCCCGGGCCACAGTGAGAAGGTGCATCCCCCATGCAAGCCACAGAGAGGGGATGGGGGGGCCATCTGCGATTCTGAGCTCATCGGGTATCACCCCAGAGGGAGAGGGAGAGGGAGAGAGGTAGACAGAAGTACAGAGGGAGAGAAAGAGAGAGGGAGGGAGAGACGTCTCTCCCTTCCCTGGGGGTTCTCTAGTGCAGCCAAGGCTGAAAACCACTGCATTTTGGGAGATGGGTCCTCGTGGAAGAGTTAAATAGTAGCTCATGGCATTATCGACACATACTAAAAAGGCCCCAAATCTTGGGGAGTCAGGGAGGGGAGTGTCGGCTGCCTCGTAAACGAGGAGAGATTGGGCATCAGGGGAGGTGCCTGTGCAGCCTGCGCCCAGGGCCCCGCAGACTTCATCTCCCAGCGGTGGTCCTGGGCTGGAAGTCAGCGGGGAGGTCAGGCTGTCCAAGCATCAACGTTGACTTCAGGGCTGATCTAAAAGGTGCCTGGTGTTTGTTGAAGCAGAAAAAAGAGAAAGCAGTAGGGAGAGGATGGGAGTGGGAGGGGGAGGGAGCCCCCCTCCTCAGCACTTCTACCGCTCTCCCGCTCTCTCTCCCTTTCTCCCTCTCGCCCTCTACCTCGCTGCCTCTCCCTCTCCCTCTCCCTCCATCTCTCCCCCTGCCTCTCTCCCTCCCTCTCTCCCTGTCTCTCTTTCCCTGTCCCTCTCTCTCTCTCCCTCTTTCCTTCCCCCTCTCCCTCTCCCCCTTTCCCTCTCCCTCTCCCCCTCTCCCTCTCTCCCTTCCTCTCTCCCTGTCCCTGTTTCCCTGTTCCGCACGCTCTGGCTCTACCTCTTTCCCTCTCCCTCTCCCTCCACCTCCTTCCCTCTCTGGAGAGGGAAGGAGGTGGAGGGAGAGGGAGAGAGAGATGGAGAGGGAGATGGAGAGGGAGAGAGAGATGGAGAGGGAGGGGGGAGAGGGAGAGAGAGGGGGGAGAGGGAGAGAGTGATAGAGGGAGGGAGCGAAAGATGTCTCTCCCTCCCTCCCTCTCTCCCTCTCCCTCCCTCCTTCTCCTCCCTCTCCCTCTCGCTCCAACTCTCCTTCTCCCTCCGTCTCTCCATCTCCCTCACTCCCTCCCAGAGAGGCAGAGATAAGGCAGAGGGAGAGAGGGAGAGGGAGAGATGGAGGGAGAGGGAGAGGGAGAGAGGGAGAGAGAAAGAGGTCTCTTCCTCCCTCCCTCTCCCTCTCTCCTCCTTCTCTCCCTCTCTCCCTCTCCCTCTCTCTCTCCCTGTCCCTGTTTCCCTGTTCCGGTCTCCCTCTCCCTCTGTCCCTCTCCCTTGTCTCTGCCTCTCCCTCTCTGAGAGGGAGTGAGGGCGAGGGAGAGATGGTGGGAGAGGGAGTGACAGAGGGAGGAAGAGGGAGAGAGGAAGGGAAAGGGCGAGGGAAGGAGAAGGGGAGACGGAGGGAGGGTGAGAGGGAGAGTCGGAGGAGAGAGGGAGAGGGAGGGAAGAAGAGACCATTTTCCCTCTCCCGCTCTCCCTCTCTCTCTCTCTCTCTCTCTCTCTCTCTCCCTCTCTCTCTCTCTCTCCCTCTGTCCCTCTCTCTCTTCCTCTCTCCCTCTCCCTCCATCTCTCCCTCTCCCTCTCTCCCTCTCCCTTATCTCTGCCTCTCCCTCCATCTCTCCCTATGTGGGAAGGAGTGAGGGAGATGGAGACATGGAGGGAGAGGGAGAGTTGGTGGAAGAGGGAGAGGGAGGAGAAGGAGAGAGGGAGATACGTCTTTGCTCCCTCCCTCTATCCCTCTCTCCCTTTCCCCTCTCTCCCTTCCTCTCCCCCCTCCCTCTCCTGCTCTCCCTCTCCCTCTTTCCCTCTCCCTCTCCCTCCACCTCCTTCCGTCTCTGGAGAGGGAAGGAGGTGGAGGGAGAGGGAGAGGGAAAGAGGGAGAGGGAGAGCGGAACAGGGAAACAGGGACAGGGAGAGAGGGAGGGAGAGGGAGAGAAGGAGGACAGAGGGAGAGGGAGGGAGGAAGAGACCTCTTTCCCTCTCCCTCTCCCCCCCTCTCCCTCCCTCTCCCTCCATCTCTCCCTCTCCCCCTCTCCCTCTCTCTTGTCTCTGCCTCTCCATCTCTCCCTCTCTGGGAGGGAGTGAGGGAGATGGAGAGATGGAGGGAGCGGGAGAGTTGGAGGGAGCGGGAGAGTTGGAGGGAGAGGGAGAGGGAGGAGAAGGAGGGAGGGAGAGGGAGGGATAGAGGGAGGGAGGGAGAGAGGGATAGAGGGAGGGAGGGAGAGAGATAAAGGGAGGGAGGGATAGAGGGAGGGAGGGAGAGACGTCTTTCGCTCCCTCCCTCTATCCCTCTCTCCCTCTCCCCCCTCTCTCTCCCTCTCCCCCGCCTCCTGCTCTCTCTCCCTGTCCCTCCACCTCCTTCCCTCTCCAGAGAGGGAAGGAGGTGGAGGGACAGGGAGAGGGAAAGAGGTAGAGGGAGGGCGTGCGGAACAGGGAAACAGGGACAGGGAGAGAGGGACAGGGAAGAGGGACGGGGGAGGCGGGAAGAGGGAGGGGGGAGGCGGGAGAGAGACGGGGGAGAGGGAGGAGGTGGAGGGGAGGGGAGAGGGAGAGGAATGTGGGAGAGTGAGGGGGAGACGGAGGTGGAGAGGGAGTTGGGAGAGGGATGGGGAGGGGGGAGAGGGAGGGGGCGAGGGAGAGAGGGAAAGAGAGAGACGCAGAGGAAAGAGGGAGAGGGGAGAGAGAGAGAGAGAGAGGGACAGAGGGAGAGGGAGAGAGGGAGGGGGAGAGGGACGAGAGGAAGCAGGGAGAAAAGAGAGAAAGAACACACCATCTACATTTCTGTCAAATGACACCGGGGATCCTTACACAACCAGGAGAAAATAACACAGCGAGGCTCTTTCTCAGCTGGAACTGGAACTGCAGATGGGGCCAAACACCACCAGGGTGGCCACACATGTCCAGCTGCCGCCCCAGCCCCCTGAGTCTGGTCACCAGGGCTCTTGAGTGTTTGCTCCAGGGACCTGGGGTTCACCCTGTCACCCTGGAGGTTGGGCCTAGACAGCAGGGCCCTGGGCTGGACACATAGGGGGAAAAGCATCCCCACAGCACAGCTTGTGCGAGCCGGTTCAGCTGCGAGATTCTAGAGGCCCGGGATCACCCTGTGGCCCATGAAACCCAGGAGCCAGGAGGGTCTTGCATCGGGATTCCTGTCCGTTGGACTGTAACGTTTATGTAAGGAATCTTGGAAACAGTGGTAACAAGACTGAATTCGAACGAGCTTTAGGATATTATGGACCACTCCGAAGTGTGTGGGTTGCTAAAAACCCTCCCGGCTTCGCTCTTGTTGAAAATGAAGATCCCCGAGATGCAGCGGATGCTGTCTGAGAACTAGACCGGAGAACGCTCTGTGGCTGCCGAGTAAGAGTGGACCTGTCGAATGGGGAAAGGAGAAGTCGAAATCGTGGCCGCCGCCTTCTTGGGGTCGTCGCCCTCGAGATGATCATCGGAGGAGGAGTCCTCCCCCTCACCACACATCTCCAAGACGGAGAAGCTTCTCCCGCAGCCGGAGCAGGTCCCTTTAGTAGATATAGGAGAAGAGAGAGATCACTGTCCCAGGAGAGAAATCGCAAGCCGTCCCGATCTTTCTCTAGGTCTCCTAGCCGATCCAGGTCAAATGAAAGGAAATAGCAGACCACTTT
Source organism: Orcinus orca (assembly GCF_937001465.1). Classification (NCBI taxonomy): domain Eukaryota; kingdom Metazoa; phylum Chordata; class Mammalia; order Artiodactyla; family Delphinidae; genus Orcinus; species Orcinus orca. The sequence goes on along the minus strand of NC_064569.1, from coordinate 28,896,096 downwards.
GCAAGAGGAGTGGTGCACAGGAAATAACTTCATTTGACAGGAGTATGTACAGAAAATTCAAGTTTCGTTTGAGACTTCTGAAGCTTGATGCACTTTTTAAATGTTTTAGCTGTTCACATTTGTTTGTCTCTTGGGACAGTGACACATAAAGGTGTCATTCTCTATGGTTTGAAATGGGTCATATGAGGCATGTAATATGATGAATTGTTTCTTTACAATGTTCTCGTAAGCAAAATTGAATTTGCTTTGAATTTTTGGTCTTGCCTAGACTGATAATAAAACTCTAACTCCTGCCCACCTAAAGTGTGATGTTTATTATTATGGAAACAACACTGGCAAACATTGAAAAGACTTTCTGTAGCTGGGATATGGTATGCAGCTGTAGTTAAGCAAGCAGTCTTTAAAAGGTGCTGTGAACACAAGCCAGCAGGTAGAAATGAAAGCCGCACCTTTACCCTAGATTAGAGGTTTAAGAATTCCACTAGTCTTCACACTGGACAAGAGGTTGTCCAGTGAGTTTAGAATCTAAGAAGTTTCAAGGAAGTTAGTTTCCCTTTGAGTTAGGTCATAAGTCCCCTCTGTGATTACTGTACATGAATACATAGCTCTTTGTAATGTTTTTTGGAAGTTGAGATTATCAAGATACCAGTGTCTTGCCAGATGAAGAGTATATTGTAGAGCTGAACTTTGAGTTACTGTGCAATTTTTTTTTTCATGCTGTCATTTGTAATATGTTTTGTGAGACTCCTTGGGATTAAAGTTTTGGTTCCAAAAGGAACAAAGAAGAAAAGGATCCACCTGCCAATGCAGGGGACACGGGTCCGAGCCCTGGTCCGGGAAGATCCCATGTGCCGCAGATCAACTAAGCCCGTGGGCCACAACTATTGAGCCTGCGCTCTAGATCCTGGGAGCCACAACTACTGAGCCCCCATGCCACAACTACAGAAGCCCGCACAGCTAGAGCCCGTGCTCCGAAACAAAAGAAGCCACTGTAATGAGAAGCACGTGCCCGCAACAAAGAGGAGCCCCTGCTCGCCGCAACTAGAGAAAGCCCGTGTGCAGCAATGAAGACCCAACGCAGCAAAAAAAAAAAAAAAAAAAAAAAAAGACGATACTGGCCAGGTGATCAAGGGTAAAATTGTTTGTCACAAGTCCCATTGATGGTGTGTATCCTTGATGTGTGTATCCTTGATGGTGTGTATCCTTGATGATGTGACCTGAGGAGAATGACATTTTTATCTGTGTCTGGATCTTCCGCCCCAAACCCCATAACTCCAGCCCAACCATAAGAAAAACATCAGAAAACCAACAGACAAACAAATTGAGGGGCAAAATACCTGACCAGTCCTCCTCAAAACTTTCAAGGTATCAAAACCCAGGGACGTCTGAGAAATGTCACAGCCCAGAGGAGACTGGGACAGAAAAAGGATGTTAGGGGAAAGCTAGGGAAATTCTAGTAAAGTGTGGACTTTAGTTAATAATAACGTATCCATCTCGGTTCCTTAGTTGGATAAGCATGTCGTACTAACGTACTAAAGTACTAACGTGTTGGAAATAGGGTTACTGGGTCAGGGGTCCACAGCACTCTGTACACTCTGTACAGATCTTTGCAACTTCTTTGTAACTCTAAGCTATTCTAAAATTAAGCAACTACTAAACAGAGATAAGAATGTTATTTCCCTGATTTGAACATGCCTGAGTTTGTTTTCATGGTCACATTTGTGCTATCTGGATGTGTCTTGGAATCAGTAGCAAAGGAGAGTTGCCAGCCCCTGGGAAGATGCGGCTGGTTTGCAGGTGGCTTGCTCTGGAGCTGAAGACCACGGTGGGAAGTCTGCAGCCTCGGGCTGCACTTAGAACCATGGGAGGGGATGGGCCAGCTCAGTTAGGGATGGAACCTATAAATAAAACTCTTTTTCTTTTCCATTATGGCTTATCACAGGATATTGAATATAGTTCCCTGTGCTAGACAGTAGGACCTTGTAGCTTATCCATCCTATATTTAATAGTTTGCGTGTCTGCTAACCCCAAACTCCCAATCCAACCCTTCCTCCCTCTTTCTCCCCCTTGGCAACCACAAGTCTGTTCTCTATGTCTGTGAGTCTGTTTTTGTTTCATAGACAAGTTCATTTGTGTCGTATTTTAGATTTCACATATAAGAGAGATCATATATGTGTCTTTCTCTTCTGACTTACTTCACTTAGTATGATAATCTCTAGGTCCATCCACGATGTTGCTGCAAATAGCATTATTTCATTCTTTTTATGGCTGAATATATTCCATTGTATATATGTACCACATCTTCTTTATCCATTCATCCATCAGTGGACATTTAGGTAGCTTCCACATCTTGCCTATTATAAATAGTGATGCAATGAATATTGGGGTGCATGTATCTTTTCTTTCTTTCTTTCTTTCTTCTTTCTTTCTTTCGTTCTTTCTCTCTCTTTCTCTCTTTCTTTCTCTCTTTCTTTATTTTTTTGTCACACAGCATGTGGGATCTTAGTTCCCTGGCCAGAGATGGAACCCATGCTCCCTGCACCGGACGCACAGAGTCTTAACCACTAGGCCACCAGGGAAATCCCAGGGGTGTATGTATATTTTTGAATTAGAGTTTTCTCCAGATCTATGCCCAGGAGTGGAATTGCGGGACCCTATGGCAGCTGTATCTGTTCTCTGCACGTCTCACGTCAACCACCTGCACTCCAATCCTTGCTCTCAACGTCATCTTCGGGGAACACAACATGCGACAGGGACCTTGACAAGAAGAAATGGCTCAGGGAAAAGCTACCTGCACAGGGAGGAGATAGAGGCCATCGACCCTGGGGTGCGGCGGGGAGAGTGGGCACAGAGATTTGTCATTTCATCCCTGATACTCAGCCCTCCTGGCTGCCCCACGCTAGGTCACCTCGGGATACAGAGGTGACCCGGTTAGAGTCCCAGCCTGTGCAGGAATCTAGGGGCACCAGCGGGTCTGAATAATATTAGTGCAGGGTCTCCCCCATGGCACTGGGGTTATTCGGGGCGGGTCATTCTCTGCTGGGGGCCCCTCCTGGGCACTGTGTGGGGTTCAGCAGCATCCCTGTCCCCCATTTGATTCCAGGGGCCCCTCCCCCCCAGTTGTGACAACCACAGATTTTCCCCAGACATCACCGAAGAACTGGGTGAGGCGGAAGCAGGATGGCCCTGGGTGAGGACAGCTGTGTTGAAGCAACCAGCCTGGCTTAGGGCAAGGTCTGCCCCAGTCCCGTCAGAGCCTGCATTTAGAACTGCCCCTTCCCTCTCCCACCTCCCATGCCCTGCAGTGGTCTCCGAGACATCATCCCCATGTAACAAATCACACCTTCTCAGTTTACTGTCCCCAGCACCTAGAAGAGTGTCTGCTATGTAGTAGATGCTTCATAAATACTTGCTGAATAAAGGAGTTGAATAAAGGGATGAGTGGATGAATGAATGAAGGTTACCATGGAAGGAGGGGGGAGATTCCCTTTCTGGCTCTCGGGGGTTGGGATATCAAGTGAAAGATCCATCCTAAATAGGCTGACCAGCCTTCTGGGGTTCCCCAGAAATGAGGGTTTCCCCACAGTTCCAGCGCTCAAACCTGAGCGGTCCTGGGCAAACTGGGGGCGGGTGTTGGTCACCCTGTGTAAACACAGTAACAATTCCAACTGCAATAGCAATGGCCAAGGACCTCTACGGTCTTATTGACCAGGCCCAGTTCTTTACCTGGCGGGGAAGGGTGGGCCGGGATTGGAATTCCGGTGATCCAGGGTGAGCGGGTGAGGGCACACCCCGGGCTTGTGTAGGGGAGTCCAGGAAGGTTCTGGAGGAAGTGACAGTGACACAGGAGGGAGGGAGGAGTCTAAGGAAGAACATCCCACACGACAACGTGTGCCAATGGCCCTGGGCCCAAGGTCACACCTGACCAGGGCTTGCTTTTTTTTTTTTCTAATTTACTTTTTCCCACATGGATATGCAATTGTCCTAATGCCATTTATTGAAAACTCCTTAATTTCCCCACTTTCTGTCATATCAAGTTCTCATCTATCTGTTTCTGGACCTTTATTCTCTACCATAGAGCTATACGTCCCATCCTTGCACCACTAGGGCTGTTTCATCACTATAACTTTATTTTTTATTCATTTATTTCTTTGGCCGTGCCGGGCGGCATGTGGGATCTTATTTCCCTGACCAGGGATCGAACCCGCACCCCTTGCAGTGGAAGCTCAGAGTCTTAATCGCTGGACCTCCAGGGAAGTCCCCAGGGCTTGCTTTGCCGGGGAGCAGCTGTCTGTGAGCCATCCTGTGTAGAAATGCAGGGTGGAGGGCAGGACAGCTGGAGCGGGAGGGGAAGAGGCGGGGTAGGGAGGGAGGGAGGGATGGCGGGCGGGCGAGAGACAGAGAGTTTCCGGAGACACTAGCTCTGGCCTTGTCCTAGGGCATGAAAGCTGAAAATAGCTCCTAGTGCCGGGAGCCTTGGAGCCGGAGCCTGGAAGCCAGGGTGACTGGCTCTCCTCCCTGGTGTGTGTGTGTGTGTGTGTGTGTGTGGGAGGGGGGGTGGGCTCTGGACTTCTCAGGCTGGGAATGGGGTGCACGGAGCAGGGACGGAGCAGGGACCCTTCTCTCTGGGACCCCGCGGGCCATCCTTAGCTCACAAAGCTGAGCCACTCCTGGCCCTACGAGTGGGGGGCTTATCCTCCCTGTCCCCTGGATCACACCCCCTCACACACAACTTCCCCGTGTGTGCTCCCAGCAACCAAGAGAATCTGTTTTTAAAAGATTTGGGGGAGGGGGGGTAAACATACAAACAAGAGCAGAATGGATACTTTTTCAGAATGGGAATGGCTCTGTGTAACCCCATCCCCAGGGTAACCAGAGTCCTGACCTCTAACACCCTTGACGAGTCAGCCTTGGTCTGGGCTTGCAGACCCACGGAAGCTTCCTCATCCCCTCCTTCAGACCCCGTCTCTCCCTCGGCGTCTTTGTGAGAGGCACCCGGGGAAGTGGGACTGCTAGGCTGTACTGCTGCTAGAACTCCACCTGGGCTCCACCAGGCTCCAGCCCCCCGCCCTGTGCACCTCTCTGACCCTGAGGCACCCCTGAGGTAGGAGCGGCATCACCTTCCCTCCTGGGACTTGCGACACTTAAGGGAGACACAGAAAGGACAAGCGTTTGGCTCCCTGGCTGGCAAAGAGCAGGTGCTCAATTGTCATAAGTGTCCGTATCAGTGAGGGTTCTCCAGACAAACAGAATCCATAGGGTGTGTGTGTATATACACACACACGTACATATGTACACGCATACAAATATAAACATATGTGTATACATATATATATAATATCTATACACACATATACAAATTAATAGGCTTGTATATATTCAATATTTTTACATATATAGTTTCGTTTTAAGGAGTTGACTCTTGTGACCGTGAGGCAGGCAAGTCAGGGCAGGACTCTGGGCTGGAGACACAGGGAAGAGCTGATGTGCCAAGTCCATTGGAGGAACACTTCCCTCTTTCTAGGGCACCTCATTTTTCTCTCCAGTCCTTCAACTGATGGACGAGGCCCACCCACGCCGCCAGACTAGCGCGGTGCGGGGACCGCGCTCGAAGACATGGGGGAGAAGCTGGCCCTGAGGCTGGAGTCGCTCTTGGGGACCGAGCCCGCTGTCTACCCGTGGCCGCTGCCGGTCTACGCAAGTGCCGCCCGTCCCCTCCTCCCGAACCCCCGCCCCTCTTCCCCCACGGCGCGCGCTGAGCCTACCGAGAAACGGAGCGACTCGAGTCGCCAGACCCTCTTTGGAGCCCCCCTTCCCGCCCCGCCGCGGTTCTCCGCGGCCGTTTCCAGCCCCAGCGCGCAGGGTGGGCAGAGGGGAGCCGGCGCCGTCCGGGGGCGTCGACTCGGCCGCGGGGACCCCGCGCTTCCGCGGGGCGCCTGAGCCGGTCTGCGGTTGGCTCTGCAGGGCTGGGGACCCCGGTCCCCCCGGGTCTGGACTGCCGGCGGGCTTACCCTTCTGTACTTCAGGATCTGACACGTAGGGTTTCTTTTTCCTGGTGGTTTATTCTTAGCGCTGTCAACGTGCTTTTTTTTTTTTTTTAATTTTCAGGGCACCCTTTCCTCCCTCTCTCCAGTTTTTTTGTGTTTCTGTTTTGTTTTGTTTTAGTTAGGCATTTTGTCCCTCTGATCTTGAGTGGGTGGGCTGGCAGGACACTTGGAGAGGAGGCGTTCTGTCCCCTGACCTTGAGTGGCCTTTGCAAAATGACAGGCCAGACGGAAATTTAACTTAATTGATATATAATATTGTAGCTGTCCAAGGTGTACAATGTGATGATTGATATATATATATAGTGTGTGAAATGATTACCACAATTAGTTAACCTTAGTTCACATAATTACAAATGTTATCTTTGTGATGAGAACTTTCAAGATCTACTCTCTTAGCGACTTTCAAACATAAAATACGGTATTGTTAACTGTAGTGACCGAGCTGTACATTACATCACCATTACTCCCTTGTCTTATAACTAGAAGTTTTTACCTTTTGATCGTCTTCCCTCATTTTCCTCACCTCCAACCCCCAGCTCTGGCAACCATCATTCCATTCTTTCTATCATGAGTTCAGTATTTTAGATTTCACATATGAGATCATAAAGTATTTATCTTTCTCTGTCTGACATTTCATTTAGCATAATGCCCCCCAAATCCACCCATGTGGTCACAAATAGCCAGATTTCCTTCTTTATCACGGCTGAATAATAGTAGGTTGTATGCATCCCATTTTCTTCATCCATTCATCCACAAAAAAACACTGAGGTTGTTTCCATGTCTTGGCTACTGTATTGGGTTGGCCAGAAAGTTCATACAGTTAATGAATACACTGTTCAATAAAACTTGGTGAAAATGAGTCCTTCATTTTTACTTAAAATAAATCTTTGACAAAGCCAGCTAGGCATCCCTTTGCGTAATGACTTATATCACATTGAAATATTTTAAACATATGAACAGTAATAGCTGAAATGACAAATGTTACTAATATTGACACAGTTTATCAAGGAGAATATGTTAGAATATGTTAAAATGCAGATGGACAGTGAAAGAACAAATATAACTTTTAACTAAATATTGTCTTGATATTTAGACCATTGGTCAAAATCATGATAACAGGTTTCATCCATTTCAAGAAAGCAGAATATTTGCAGATCACTTAACATTTACTAGGTATGTTCTCAGTCTGGAAGGATATATTTCACTTACATGTGTCATTTAATTTAACCACATCCCTCTGTAATAGATAGTGTTATCCCTATTTGCAGATAGGAAACAGGCTCAGAAAGATTAAGAATGTTACCTAATTCTAGTAAGTAGCCAAACCTAAACTGATCTAATTCCAGGGCAAAGCTCTTTCTGACACATCAGTGTGGGTCTTTATCTCTTTGAGAATTGTTGAACATTAAAAGCCTTCTTCCAGGTAAATGCATAAAGAAACAACATGAGCAATGATATAACAATACAAGTCTCACGAAATAATTGGTGTGTTTGGCCTTGCTTTTGCTGATAGATCTTTTGCAAAATTGCTTTTCTCTGAGATATTTAAAGTGGACTTTAACTATTTTCTTGGAAGACTTTCCTAAATTATACCTATCAGAAAGCTGCTTTGCTTTAAGGCTGAAGAAAAATGAAAGCTTACTTAACTACACTTAGGTGCCAGGGTCCTACTATGAGCTCTACACCTGCCAGGATTCACGCTAAGATAGATAGGGTGGCTCAGCAAACTGTCCATAGTCCTGTGATTTCTTTCTGATATTCTGAAGTAGAAATAATTTTTTTTTTGAAGTAGAAATAATTTAATAACTGTTCACAAAAGAGAGAAACACTGTTTCTTGGTCCTCAATATCATGCTGCTGTAGGCTAATTCTTTCTCTCTTCTGTCACCCCTTAGTATAGAGAGTGTGTTTTGGGGACCCTCCTTCACGATCTTCTCCATTCCAAGAGCATCTTACGTAAATCTGGGACTTCTCAAGCAGCCAGTTTTGCCAGATGGTCTTAGGGTTGGTTGTACCCATATATGTATAATCCTGAACTTCTCAAGTAAGGTCCTTAGAGAGCGTAACGGCTAAGAGAATTGGTGCTGATACCAGACCTGAGTCCAAATACTGCCTATGCCCCTCACTAGCTGTGTAACCTTGGAGAAGTAACTTAAGCCCCTTAAAGGGATTAGATTTCTCACCCGGAAAATGGTATAATAAATGCATCTACCTCATATGGTTAGTGTGTAAATTAATGTAACTTGAGATGGTGCATGTTAAGCATTAGCACAGTGCCTGTCTCTTGTTAGTAATACCTGCTTTTATTATTAATTATTCTCTTTATATTCCCAGTTCCAGCTAGGTGCCTAACATATAATAGTTGTTCAGCACATATTTACTGGATTGAACCAGCTCTGAAATTTAAGCATTGGGTCAACAGCAAAGTAGTCACCCCACCATCATTTCTCCCAGAGAAAGGGAGAATAGATGGAAGCCAGCCATCATACTTTCTTTTCTTATTCTAAACTTCCCATCCAGCCCCAGCAATAAAATAATCTTCCTGAACCCCAACAATTTCAAGAATTTTTCAAATCGCACTATTTGAAAATAGTTGGGTTGCCCAGATCTAATATGTCCCAGGACCCCAAGGTCACCAAGCTTATATTAATGAAGTCTAGTTAAGATAAATGATTACAGTTAGTAAACCAACTGCTTATGAGCTCATTGGGCTTTTTAAAATTTACTATCTGCGCTTCATAGAAACACAAGTATTTTGCTTTTGTAGGACACTCAACAGTCAAAGTAGTCTTTTAAAAAGCACAAATCAGACGCTATTATTGCACTGTTTCTAACCTCTAAAGGCTATCTATTGTAAAGAGATTAAATTTTCAACTACTTAGCCAGGCTCACAGAGACCATGTGCTCTGGTCACTTACTACATCTTTCCCTGACCTTCATGGGGTTCGAGGCACAGTTGTCTTTTTCAGTCCCTCAGATGCAACAAGCTCTACTTCTTGCTCTCCCAGCTTTAGATTGGCTAATCCACGTACCCAGACCAATTTCCCTCTTATCGTTAAGGTCTCGGTTCAAACGCCACCACTACTATCTTGACCAAAGAGACCTGCCTCCTCAGTGCCTCTCCATCCCTTTGTCCAGTCGTATTTCTGTCACTGTACAACATTTATTTACATGTTTACTCTGTCTTCCTCCACCACTGGACATTTGCTTAAGAGCAGGGACTTTGTAATTTTTTGCTCACCACTGAATCTTCCAAGGCTTGCAGCACACACTGGCACATAGGTGTGTAGGAAATGTGTGTCTAATTAAGAATAAATACGTGAATGAAAAAAAAACTGTGAAACACTAACACGAGAATATTCCTCTTTCAAGAGAATAATGAAAAATAATTTCATTCAATAAGAGTCATTCTTAGTTACTGATACATGACTTAGTAGATCCCATTCAATTTAAAATGTTCCCTTTTTTTCTGATACTTTCACAAGTCATTGATTAAATGTTGCTCACTTTTAAGGCCAATCTGTGAGACATTATTTAACTTGTCTACTCTAAAGTTCCAGCATTAACTCAGGCGGGGCTTCACCAAGTACTGATCATGTGACCTTGGCCTCTCATTGCCTCAGTTTTCTCATTTGTAACATGGGTATAATAATCGGCTTATTTCATACGCCTATGAGGAGGAGAACTTTACATGTGTGTGTGTGTGTGTGTGTGTGTGTGTGTGTGTGTGTGTGTGTGTGTGTGTGTGTGTCTCTATATATATGTATTTAAACAGTGTCTTAGAATAGTGTCTGGCACATGATAAGCATTATAGAAGTAGTGACTGCTGCTACTAGTACTGTTATTATGAGAACTGTTGAGAATAATCCTTCATATAGTGGTTTATTCCACTGAAGATAAAGGAAACTCATAGAATATTAGAAATCAGATTAAACAGAGAAAGCCAGTAAAATATACCAGGACAGAAGATGATGAGAGTGTGAAAGCATAGAGGAAAAAAAATGCTTTTTGTTTTTCTTTTTCTTTTTTAAAGAAGGAAAGAGCCTAGAAATAGGACAAAAACTGTTCATTGGCTATACTGACATGGAGACCGCTGGTGACCTTAATAAGTAAAATTTCAGGACAGTGGGCAGAGAGATTACGGTGAGAGAAGTCAGGTGGATGTAAATTATAGAGTAAGTGGGACGTGAGGAAATGGAAACAATATATGATAACAATTTTGAAAAGTTCAGACATGAATTGGCTAAAGAAGATATGCAGGGATTAGAGGAGGAGGGAGGCTTTCATGTTACACGTATAGTTTTTAACATTTTAAGTTGGAGTTACTAGTCTAGAATGAGGTTGAATTTTGGCAAGAATCATTCATAAGGAGTAGATGGGTTGTAGAAAATGCAGTGCTGTGAAGTACTTGAGAAGATGAGAGAAAATGAAATGCTATCTGTAGTGCACGTGGCCTTTGAACTTGAACTCCTGTAGTGAAAGGGAATACAAAGATCAATGCAAATGCTAATGAATTAACGGATTTGGCAGTGGACTATTTACTGACTTCTGTGTTCCTAATGAGTTAGGAAGCGCCTCACCAGCTCAGAGTGAAGGAAGTAGAGGGGATGGAGGAAAATTTGAGGAGGGTAGGGAAAGCTTCTAAGAAAATAGTCCTTAAGGAGAATTAGAAAGAACTTACTGTAAGTCAGAGCAATATTTCCAGTCTTGAAAATCCATTTGGAGTTGGTGATTATTAATTTATTGGAATACCAATTTGCCCTGCCACATGATTTTTCTCCAGCTACCTGGATATAAGTTACACAGAGGCAGAAAAGAATGAGAGATAACAATCGAGGGAAAATACAATTAGTATTTTTTTTTACCTTTTTCCACTTCCCCGCTCCAACTCTGGTGAGCCTTCATGGACATGGCTGCCCTCCCAGCCTCCAGCAGCACTCTGTTATCAAAGAATTCAAAGAAATGGAACATACGTTTCCAACTTATTAATTCAGCAAAATCAAAAATTGTGTATAATGTTTTCTGTTGGCAAAGATTTTTGCAATATAATTTGGTTCCGTCTTTTGACAAGTAATTTGGCAATGTCTAGCAAGATAAAAATGTTAATAGCTTTTTACACATTAACTCTAATTCTGGAAGCTTATGCCGATAAATAATTTATAATCCAGAAATTTATTATATAAAGATGCTCATTGTCATGTCATTTGTAATAACAAAAAATTGGAAACACCTTTAATTGTTAACAATAGGAAAACAGTTTAGGAAATTATATCCACTTAGTAGAAAGTGACACAGTTACTATATTATAATTACACGATGATGGAGCAAAATAAAATAATGCTTAATAAAGAAAGAATGAAGAAAGCTGACCTAAAATTGTGTCTTCCTTGTGACAGTAATTATGTAAACATATCAATATTTATTAAAACTTAAAACCAAAATAAAGTTTTAAAAGCTCTGTACCAGTAATGGGGATTTTATGTTTGTTTCAAAATATTTTTTAACATAACTCTTATAATTTTGTTTTATCTACTCCTTTTCTTAAGAATTTCTGATTATTACCTCATTTTTCATTTCATAGTTTCAAATAAAGTCAGCAATTTTATCATCAGAGAAGATTAGACTTATTTGACAGTTCATAATTCCAAGTTATTTGGTATAAAAAGACCATATACACTTGTAGGTGCTTTCAAAATAAAATTTTGAGATTTTTTTTTTTTTCTTAGTCTTTCCTAGTATGGAGATGAAGCAAACTACCTAAAATTGCTAGCCATTCTTTTTTCATTTTTCTCATTTTATTGATTTATCTTGCCCTTCACAGAAATGATAACAAATGAGTGTGCAGTTGCATCTGCCAATTTCTTAAATCCTCTATTATCCACATTATGAAATCATACTAGTATGAATGCTTCCAGTCTTTTCAGAGCTCTTCAGTTAGTATACTTTAGCATTCTGTATGAAGTATCTTATGTAAGTGTAAAATTTAGACTCAACTTCTGGAAGCTTTTGATTTCTTAGTTCAAAAGTGAGAGATCCTTAGTTCAGCCATAAGATTAACAATTACTTGTATAGTAAGAAGCTCCTCATTTATTGTTTCATGGGTACCTGGCAGTTTTCTTGCCATTTCTCAGAAGTTCTCTATTAAACACATTCTCTCTCTTTCTCTATCTCTCTGTCTCTCTCTGCCTCTGTCTCTCTCTCTCTCTCTCTCACACACACACACACACACACACATTGTGATTAAAAGCACAGATTTTGGCATTATGAAATCTAAGGTTCAATTTCCAATTCTGTAGTTTCTGGGCCACTTCACTTTAGGCAAGTAACCTAATGTCTCTGAACCTTGTTGTTTTCATCTGTAAAATAAAAATTACAATTATATCAGACAATCCTCAAAACATCCGTAATGATTTTAGAGTTTCAGAGTCAGGTAAAAGCAGGCACTCAGTAAATGGCTAGTGCTTTTATTACCTTATTATTATTTAGGTCTTGGTTTTCCTTGAGTCTGTGAGTCCCCATAATGAAATGTAATTTCCAGTAGATTGAGTAACACCTGTTTTCACCAAAAATTTTAACTGAGTTCATTACTTTCTGTGCAACCCAGATTAGTTTTCTGCCTCTTTTTCTGTGCCGTATGTAGGTGTTCAGTAGATTTATTTAATAAATGTATGAACGCGTGAACGCGTAGATGAATTTTTAAATGCTTCTTTTTGAGAAGGTAGAACAAATGTGACACAGTAGAACAGATAAGAAAATAATCCATGGAAAAAATGGCAAAGTCATGTATGTGCCCAGGGCCAGCCTAAGAAGAATTGCTTTTTTTTTTTTTTTTAGGAAAAATGTGTTGAATAGCTTATTTTAATTATTTTTAGAAGTTAAGTACAGGGACTTCCCTGGCGGTCCAGTGGTTAAGACTTCGCCTTCCAATGCAGGGGGCGTGGGTTCAATCCCTAGTCGGGGAGCTATGGTCCCACATGCCTCGCAGCCAAAAAACCAGAACATAGAACAGAAGCAGTATTGTAACAAGTTCAATAAAGACTTTAAAAAGTGGTCCACATCAAAAAAAAAAAAGTTAAGTACAAAAATTTGCTGATGATTTACATATTTAGGACCAATAAAATAATGTGAGATTAGCTGTACTAAAACAGAATGTTGAGCTACATTCACATTAAGTGACATTATATAGTCTAAATTTATGGAAAACTTTTGAGATGGTGAGTGACCTTTGAGCAGAAAAAGACAGAAGGAGAAATGGCCTTTTCTACATTCTATTGTGCCTCTAAGTGCTTGGTAATCTAGCTACAAAGCTCTAGGTCATTTGGCTTTAGGCACCTACTGTGATTTACCTTGTGAAGATCAGATTTTGCCATGGAGAGGATTTGTAAAAGTATCACACGTTCCAGTACCGTTGGCAACCACAGCTACCAAAAACTCCAATTTAAATTGATGAACCTAATATCAGATGATAGTATCATTTCCTTGTGGGTGTTCTGGGAAAAGGTGGGTAGGAAATGTATAAAAGTGAATACTTTATTGACTGAAATAACAATTCATCATTTTGAAAACATAAAATACATTAAAGTTGTTATAGCATCATACATTAATGTTTCACTGTATTTTAGACATGGCCTACAATCAATGTTTTCTGCCCTTTGAAACAGAACCATGCTTGTGGTATGCATTAATCATATAAAAGATTAAACACTGAAAAGAAATTCAGCCTTTAAAGACAATTTGCTTTGATTTATTCAGTGGGTTCTCCTAAAATGTTAATACCAAGAATTATTGCTTGTTAAATTGGAGTTACAAATTCTTTCAGAGTTACTTAGTATTTTCTTTAATATCAGTATCAAGGAAGGCAAAGCAAATTTGCATATTTATTAGGAAATACAGGCACATAATCATAAAACCAGAAAACACAACGTTTTTATAGACTTTATTTTTTAGAAGTGTTTTAATTTTACAGAAAAATTGAGAAGATAGTATAAAGTGTTTCCATATACACTATACCCATTTCCCTCTATGATGATCAACTTATATTAGTATGTTACATTGTTACAATGAATATTGATACATTATTGTTTACTGTAGTCCATACATTAGTCCAGTTCCTTAGTTTTTACCTAATGTCCTTTTTCTATTCCAGGATTTCATCCAAAACATCACATTACATTTAGTTGCCATGTTTCCTTAGGCTCCTCTTGGGTTTGATAGCTTCTCAGATTTTCCTTGCATGACCTTGGCAATTTTGAGTAGTTAGGTTTGCGTAGGATGCCCACTACTAGAATTTGCTTGATGCATTTTTCATGATAATATTGGGATTATGTGTTTTGGGGAGGAAGACCACAAGAGTAGAAGGGTTATTTTGTCAGATCACATCAAGTGTACAAAGTATCAATATGCATTATGAATGCTGAGGTCGACCTTGATCACCAGGCTGAGGTGGTGTTTTTCAGGTTTCTCCATTGTAAAATTACTGTTTTCCCTTCTCCATATTGTATTTTTTGGAAGGAAGTCAATATGCTCAGCCCCCAACTAAGGAATGGAGAGTTATGCTTAAGATGGAGTACTACATAAACTATTTGGAATTCTTTTGCACTGGAGATTTATCTATTCTCCTGCATTTATTTACGTATCCAATCATTTATTTATATCAGAAGAACTCATGGATTTTCATTTTATACTTTGGGTTATAATCTAATTCTACGTTAGTTACTTTGTTCCTCAAATTGCTCTAGTCCTGACCCTTGTGAACTCTTTTCAGTTCAGTGGCTCGTGTGCCACTCTGAGGTATCCCCATCCTATATATTTTTTTGGAACTTCCTTACTTTCTGACACTATAAGATGGTCTTGTATATAAACCTTGTATATTTACTGCCCCAATCCTAGAATCAGCTATTTCTTCAAGGATAACTAGGTCTTTTTAGTGGAGAACAGTATTAGACAGCAGGATCTGGGTGTGGGGTGTGCTGATTGCTGCCCGGATGTCATTGCTTCTAGATCTTCTCAGCTGACAGAGCCAAGAGATAACATGTGTGTACATTACCCATGTATATGCACATATCTATAAGTACCTCTCTACATAACCATGTGTATTAAGGTAATATGAAGCAATATTAAGCTAAACATGAATGTATATTGATGTTTCCAACTTTAATCTGTTACCACATAGACCATCTTAGCCTCATCTCTTGCTTATCTTTAAATTTCAACTCCAGCAAAACACTTGACTTTTAGAAGTATGGAAATCAAATTGTAGCTACTTTGGGAAGCCACATCATCTAAGAGAATAATTCTTTAAGGGCAAGGTGTATATCATCAAATTTTAATTTACAGTCAGCAGTACTTTGTAACATCCATAGGCCTCCAGACCTCTGCTTCCAAGAAGATGAAGTAGCCCATTTCTCCCAGGTTCTTCCACTTAAAACTAAAACCCTGAACATAACAACAAACAAACATAGGAAGACACTGAAAGGTGGAAATGAGAAGGCAGACTTAACTAGGGACTTTGGGACTTGAGGAATAACACGGTGATGAGTCCCCTGTGTTTCCTGTTGCTTCCCATACATCCTGGAGAGGGTATTACAGGAACCCCCAATCAATAACCCCCAACAGAACAACAGACGAAAAAGCTTCAAAAAAGAAAACACAAAACCCCCGTTCCCCCTAGCCAAGGTGTGAGGAAAGGGGTTGCCAAAGACAGAAAGGCGTTTGGGCAATAATATACACACTACTCGAGCCAAGTGCCAGCGGAATATTGCACCCGTCCCCTATGTCCTGTGGTTTCAGTTGGGCCAAGCTAGGATTTGATCTTCCACACCACCCCACTCCTGCCCTCCAGAAGAGGCAGCGCTCTGATTCGCCACCAGGGCTGTTTCAGTGTGGTGCAGTGGTGAGCTGAGCCTCCACCCCTTTGCATTAGCAAAGAGACTTTCAAAGGTGGTGCCTGACAGGCTAGTTAACACTGGGCTGCCCTCACACAGTCGTGGGGTCCAATGGTGGGACCTAGCCTCCGTCTCTCCCCGACATCGATAAGAATAGGATGTTACAGGTTGGAGGGAGTAGGCACCCCACTAACCCCCAACACATGGTGCCAGTGAGACCCAATGGGGTGCTGAATCCCCATAACCGTCCTGAGGCAGTAAGACAGAATGAGATGGCACAAGCAGGGCTAGTTGGCAGTTCTCTTCCTCTTACCCTGGTGTCAGTGGGGCCAGCAGGTAGCTGACCCTCTACCCACACCCGGCATCAACAAGAAGGAATGAAGTGGGAGGAAGGACAGCAAACACTTCACTTCTCCCCTCCCCTGGTGTCAAGAAATCTACTGGGGAGATGCACTTCCACTCCTACTAAAAGGCAACACAGTGATATTAATGTTCCCACTTTTGGGGGGAAGATGTCAGAAGGGCCAATAGGATAGCTGAACTTCTACTTGATCTGTCTGCAGTGAGAGAATGTAAGTGCCCACTTTTGCTGGGGTATTGACAGTAGGGCCCAATGGAAATCTGTACGTAACCCCCCAGTCCTCATACTACACCTCCAATAGGATGACTTCCTTCTAAAAAGTAATAATAAAATTAAAAATAATAAAATTAAAAGTAAATAATAATAAAATTACAGAGTCATGTAATAACCCACAATGTTTAGAATCCAATTGAAAAATACTCATGGCACCAAGAACCAGGAAATCACAGAATAAATGAGAAAAGACAATAAACCTACACCAGCACTATTGAAATTATCAGACAGGGATTTTAAATAAGCTGTCACATAAGTGCTTCAGTTAGCAATTATGTGTTCCTTGACGGAAATGGGAAAAATAGAAAATGTAAACAAAGAACTAGAAGTTATAAGAATAAAAACAAATGAGAACAGTAGAACTGAAAAATACAACAATCAAAAAACTGCTCAAGAGTAGACTGGAGATTACAAAGCATAGAATCATGAACTTAGAAGAGATCAATACAGTGTACCAAATGTACAGAGAAAAATAGGCTGAGGGGTAGAGATGGGAGAAAGAACAGGATCTCAAGAACCTGTAAACAGTAACAAAAGCACTAACATTCATATCATCAAAGTTCCAGAATGAAAAAAGAGAGCACGTAGGACTGACAAAGTATTCAAAGAAATAATGACTAAAACGTTCCCAATTTTTTAGAAGACATAAGCACACATTCAAGAATCTGAGCAAATCCAAAGAGGAAAAACACAAAGGTATCCTTGTCAAGACGCGTCATAATTAAACTTCTGAAAAGTAGAGACAAAAAAATCTCGAAAGTGGACAGGCAGAAACGATGCATCACTTATTGAGAAACCAATTCCAATGACAGCATATTTCTTGTCTAAAATTATGGAGTCAGAAGCATTGACATAACATTTTTCAAGTAGTAAAAGAAAAGAACTCTCAGCCACAAATTCACACTTTTTATATCCACTTTCTTGTTTGACTTATATTAATGGACTACTAACTCATCTTTCTATATCCAGGCCTGCCATCACACTTCTCCAAAAATCTAGTCACAGTATTTCCAGAGTGATCTTTCTGAAAAAGAAACAAATTTTTCTTATAAAAATACCTGATTGTGTTATGAAACTTTTCTCTCTTCTAAGTTACCGGGTAAAATCCTTCAACAGATTCCCATCTTTCTTGGAGTAAAATCTCACATCCAAACTCTCTTTGTCCTTTTGGGCTGCTGTAAGATTATCCTGCAGGTTGGGTGGCTCATAAACAACAGGAATTTTTTTTCCTCACGGTTCCGGAGGCTGCAAGTTCAAGAATAGGGTGCCAGTATGGTCAGATGAGGGCCCTCTTCTGAATCACAGACTTCTCATTGTATCCTCACATGGCAGAAGAGCTTAGGGAGCTCTGTGGGGTCTCTTTTATAAGAGCACTAATACCATAATGATTTCCCAAAGGCCCCACCTACTAATACTATCAGCTACGGAAATTAAGATTTCAACGTATGAATTTGGAGGGGAACACAAAGACTAGACCATAGCACTTACTATACATACATGGACCATGCATGATCTGGCTTCTACCACCCTCTCCATTGTCTTCTTTTCCTACACTCCAGTGAGCATTTCTCTTTTTTTTTTTTTTTTTTTTTTTTTTGCGGTACGCGGGCCTCTCACTGTTGTGGCCTCTCCCGTTGCGGAGCACAGGCTCCGGATGCGCAGGCTCAGCGGTCATGGCTCACGGGTCCAGCCGCTCCGCGGCATGTGGGATCTTCCCGGACCAGGGCACGAACCCGTGTCCCCTGCATCGGCAGGCGGACTCTCAATCACTGCGCCACCAGGGAAGGCTGGAAATCAGTTTTTTATTCAAGTCAGAAGATAAAGGAAACATTAAAGGAAAATACTGAAGATTGGGAATTTTGGTAATGACAGACGATATATTCTAAAGGATACACAGAAACTATTTGGGGAGTGAGGGATTGGAAAGAGACGGGAGATTAGATCAGATCAAGAGATGTAAGAGGTTATGGGGATAAAAATTAGTATTTAAATATCTTGAATGCTTGGACTTTTGGTAGTTACAGAGTAAAATGGGAATAAAAGCATCATGAGATTAATCCTTCTGGTCTTCTGGGGGAAGGTAAGTGGTGAAAACAGAGATATGGAGACACGCTGACTGCACTGGTGGGGAGTACTGGTTATACACCATACTGGTGGGCTTTCAAAATGCTAAATGGAGGTGGGGTTCTGGCTAGGGAAGGGGAAGTCTATATCGACTTGGACAACAGAATTTCGGGGGGTGGCGATTTATTAAATCCAAGAGAGTAAAATATATCAAAAACAGTGGAGGTCGGGAATCAGACAATGTGAAGAAGTTGGGGAGAGAGGAGGAATTGATTGGGGCTGGGCTGTCCCTGAGTCATTACCTGGTGGTGAGCACTCCTTAAAAGACAGAGCTGGGGAGTAGAGGTTTACCTAATGCAGCGCTGGAATTAATTAGTTGAGGTAAAATATGTTTAGGAACATAGGAGTCTATCACTCACAAGTGTGGAAAAAAATTTCATCTCCCAGTAGAGACACTGCATTTTACACTTGCCATAAGGAAGATGAGTGTTGATGGGGGTCTGTATGATCATGGGCTGATGATCCATAACACATATAGTCATAAAGATAAATGGGTTCTAAGTGGATCTGGTGATAGATTCTATTCACACTTCTGGTACTTCTTATTAAAATGACTACAAACTCATTTCAGGGATATATGTTCTTTGCAATTAAAGATGAAAACCAGGCCCCTTAATGAGCCTGTATAGGGTAATACATCGTCTAGTATTAGCATCATGCTACTGCCACTTTTCAGGAAGCACTGTTCGCTAGAGTCTTTTCGTAATTTTACAGATAATCATGAAGTGTAATGTAATCACGGGAAAGCATTTACAGGAAAACTTCATTTATTTGGCATGATTGGGAAATAAATGTTCCTACCTTATTATTTTAGATAACTCAAACATCCCCCTGGAGAATCCAAAATTTAAAGAAAAAAATCTGTTTTCAATGAACTTCTTTTACAATTTGTTGTTTCTTTAAATACGGTAAAAGAACATAATTTAATCCTTTCTTGACTACTTAGACTAAGCAGGCTAGAGTCATTATCTGAAAGCTAGGTAGCCAAGGCCAAGATATTTAACTTCTCTCAACTTTCCTTTTCTCTTCTATAAAGTCAATACCAATTTTATAGGGTCATTATGAGAATTTAATGAGATAATGCAAAGAGAGCTTAGCTCCATTTCTGTCACACAGAACACAATCAAGGGTACCTATGATTATCAGTAGCCTCATCAGATCAGCACCTTAATTAGTAACATCAAAATCTGCCTCCACTCCAATCAAATGATGGTATCAGATCATATGACCCTCGACAAAATGACCCTAGACTACTGAGGTTTTGAATTCCAGTTCCGTGTTTTTCAGTATCTTCACTCTTTGCTGCAGTGTGTGTGCCTATACACAACTGCATTAATTTTTCTCTTCAACCACTGGATTTTCTGTTTCTAATATATTCTGGTATAACAAACTTGATACCTGAATTTACTAGGACTGTGTAGACTAAGTATAAAATTAATTTTGAATGAGAGCCAGAGGGCCTCTGTCATAAGCAAAGTCATGGATATTAGTGTATGAAATTGGTGACATCCACGTTGGTTATTGAGAAACATTTCTTGAATTCATCTCAACTTTTCAAATATTTGTCAGGCATCTGTTATATAAAGTCTAGATCACTGTCATAGCCTTTTATTTCATGATCAAATGCATTAGAGCACTTAATATGTTCAAGATGTGCTGCTGTATTAGGGATTAGGAATGCAAAAGTGATGAGCTAGGCCCTACTTTTAATTAGGGAGGCTGACCAGAATCTTCGCCATTGTAATATCTTAAGATTGGTACGGAGGATCAGGCTTAAGTTATTTTACCTAGACCTGAGTTTTCTAGGGGAAATGATATTTAACTTGGTTAAGTAAGAGTCAGACAAATAAGTGAAGAGAAAGGCAGGGACACTGGAAGTGTAAAAGTCCAGAGGTAATAAAGAACTTGGAAAAGTTGATGACCTGAATAAAGCTCACTGTAGGCGAAACATAAAATGGAACCGGAGGATAATACTGAGTTGTAACGCTGAGTACGTACATTAAGCAGGGACACGGATATGCAGACTGTGTAAACCATGGTAAAGATTTTGGGCTTTTTTCCAAGGATTATGAAGGGCTGTTTAAAGGTTTAATCTGTGAAGTGATATACTCAGGCTTATGCTGAGTATATCATGTTTCAAAGGTCATTTTATGTTAACCACAGATAATGGATGGAGAGTACAAGTCAAGGGATGGGGGACGGTGAGCATGCTGCCCAGTGGTCCGGGGGGGGGAGACTGCAGTGACCCACACTAGAGCGTGGGCAGTACAAATGGTAGGGATTTTCACGAGAGAAAAACGGTAGGACTTGAAGACCAATAGAATAAAGGGAATGAAAGAGAGGTAGGTGTCAAGGCTGACTTTGTGTTGCCCAACTTCACAGATGGTGGTACAATTTACTGAACAAAGGAATACTGACAAGGGACCACACTTGAAAAAGAAGGTCGAGAACTGAGACTCAAAACTTGGCAAATTTGAGGTACCTTTGAATATATACTGATCCCCTGGGAAGGGACCAAAATGTGCCCATTACTGTGTGTATTCCAACCTCTTACGCTGTTCCATCAGTCAAAAGTCCTGATAGTATGTCCCAGCAAGGCCACTTCTAAATTTTTACCAAGAGGAAATGAAAGTATATCATCCACACAAAGACTTGTAGACAAATATTCCTAACAGATTTAGTTATAAAAGACAAGACTGGAAACAACCCAAATGCCCATCAGGGAGTGCAAAGTTAAATTGTGGTATATCCTTGTAGTGGAACACTATTCAGCCATAAATAAGTGAATAAATGGAGTAAGCTATTGATATGTTCAACGACATGAATGAATCTCTAAATCATTATGCTGAGTAAAATAACTCAGACCAAGAAAAAAAAAAGCATAATGCCATTTTTATAAAATTCTAGAAAATGTAAACTAATATATAGTGAGTAAAGCATAGAGAGAAGAAAGAATTGCAAAGCTGCACAAGAAAACACTGGGAATTATAACATATTTGGTATTTTGATTGGGATGATGGGTTTGTGGGTCTACGCATATATTAAAACTCACAGTATTTAGTATACTTTAAATATGAACAATGTATTGTGTGTAAATTGTACCTCAATAAAGTTATTAAAAAGTCAACCCCCTGATCACCTGCTTCCAACCAGGTGAGCTCTCATTCCCTGTTCTATGTCCCATCATAACAACCTGTTTGATAATTAGCAGCACACCTGTTTGCTCCTTCTCTCCCTGTGGATTTCCAGCTGGGCGCCAAAAGAGATTAAGCCCCTTTTGTTCCATGTGTCTCTTACAAACCTAACACAGTGAATGAAAGGATGAAGCATTGGTAGTCTCACTCATGCTGGTAAATATCTGAGAATGAACACCTTTTCCTATCAAATCAGGTCCTATGAGGACAGGGCAATAGGGGATGGATCAATGGTGGATACTAGGAAAGGTGTCTGCTTACGGTGCTCTCATATGCAAGTGAGGGACAGGTGGGTAAACAGGAGAGGGAGTGAGATAGTTAGGAAACAATGCTTTAACTTGAGACACATGTAGAAACCAGTAAAGAAAAATCTACGTGGAGGTGGAACACAATATAAAAACTATCCCATTTAATTTATGCTACCTATGAACACCAAAGAACAATGCTTACATTTCAGGAATGGTGTTGGAAGTGCAAATCGAGAGGGAGATTTTGTGCGTATGTTAGATGCAGCCGTCAGGGAACAGCCATTCTGGAATGAAGCGATGTCACGTCACTTTGGGGTTTCACTGTCATTCAGCTTCACTCTGAGCTCACTGCCCTCAGGAAGCTAGCAGGTTAGACGCTTTAACTGAGAAGGGAAAGCTTTGAGTCCTGGGAGATATTCCTGTAGCTGAGAGTTTAATTTTAACTAAATGGAAACGGCTCATGAAATAAAAGCAAGATTGAGCCTTTATGGAACATTTTAGGATTGTACATGGCGGCAGTCCCAAGATGAACAACCAGGGTCCAAAGGTAAACTTAAAAAGATGCCTGTAGGGTCACTTAAAGCATCTGAAATGACCCACCATGGAAAATAAAATCCTAATGGGCAAATCCTTGTGCTTTATCTATACATACAAATGGAAAGTTAGATAGTTATCTAGCTGTTTTTAGATATTCAGTTTTATGCAAACGATGTTATTCTTAACGGCATTTTTGTAAGGCCCTCATTGCATACCATTTTAATTAAATTTTTATTTATTTAGCCACTGTGTTCACTGCCATGGAGCTGTAAATTATAATTTAAGATATAATTATTTCCTGATTTCAAGGATTAGCCTCTCCCTGCGCTACTTAAATACTACTTAAATAATATGATAGAAATTCTGTGATTCAACACTCAACTGAAAGATAAGAACAGTGTTTCAAGGGGATTGGAAGAAGAGAGATCTATGTAAGCAATATGGAACAAGTAACTTTGCAAAGAAGAGATGGGCTTTGAGGCTACTCTTGAAGGATTCTTGAACTGGGGAAGTGATATAAGATAGAGAAGGGCATCCACATAGGAGAACAGGAGGAGTACAAGAGAGATACCACAGAAAGCGCTCAGGTTTCCCTCCTTGTTAAAAAAAAAAAAATCTTATGGTGTCTGAGTTTGTTCAAAGTCTAAGAAAAATATTAGCATAGGCAGGGCTTCTCTATAATGGTGTAATGATCGAACCTGAAATAGAAACCACCTCAGGACAGAGGGAGGGTCAAAAGGCGTCAATTTCTCATTGTCTCCCATCAACACCCACTGTACTACACATAGTTCATAGATCAAAATCTTTTTTGACTGTGGACCTCAGATTGGACTGCCTGCGAATATGGTGTTCCACAGCACAGGCTAGTTTTATCTGTTTCTGGATTTTAATGCTTATGTTAAACTTCTGTAGTGAGAGATACTCTAGCAGGGTACTAAATATCAAAATGGAATTCGTCTTTACTAATGGCTTTAAAGTTAATCTGGGTTAGGGATTATAAAATTATAGATATTAGTATTTCCCTACTGTGTGATGAAAGCAACCCATGCTATACCATGCATTTAAGAAATGTCACCACACAAATCCCAAGATGGTCTTCCTCCACAATTCCAATGGCCAAATCCTTCAGGAACAGAATGCCATCCTCTTCTTAAATAATAATGTTAGATATAGTACTATTTTTAGAATTGCTTGAGGGTTTGTTTTCTTGGGTTTTTTTTTTTGCCGTACGCGCGGGCCTCTCACTGTCGTGGCCTCTCCCATTGCGGAGCACAGGCTCCGGACGCACAGGCTCAGCGGCCATGGCTCACGGGCCCAGCCGCTCCACGGCATGTGGGATCTTCCCGGACCGGGGCATGAACCCGTGTCCCCTGCATCGGCAGGCAGACTCTCAACCACTGCGCCACCAGGGAAACCCTGGTTTTTTTTTTTTGATGTTAACTATAACAGGCCAAGTAGGAGGCATAACCAATATGAGAGGCAGATCAACTTGCCTAGGGCCACAGATACCTCAAATAAAAGAAAATAATTTTAACACGTATTTAATATTTTACAGGTTCTAGGCAATATTCTATGACCTTTCACATACGTTAAAATCACCATAACAACTGTGTGAAGAGAATATTATTAGCCCAATTTTATGGATGAGGAGACCGAGGCTCAGTAAGATTAAAAGCAACAGAACACAGATATAAACTCAGGTCATCTGACTCCAATCCCAATATTCTGTGTAAGCATCATGATTAAAGTAACATGTATTAGGTACTTGCTCTATGCCATCTTCTCTGCTAAGTGTTTTATATAAATCACCTCATTCCCAGCATAATGTCCCTAGAAAGGAATATCACTGGCTAACATTCACAGATTCAGAAACAGGTTGATCAAGGTCACACAGCTGATAAGTAACCCAGCTAGAACTTGAAATCTGAGTTTAGAACTAACACTCTTTATTGATATATTTTGCTACCTCTTAAAGGATAGTGCAATCCTAAAAGTGAATTCAGTTACAGGTATTAGGACCTTATTCAGGCAATATCTATGTGATAAAGTGAGGGAGAAAATCCATTCTCTTGGGGAATCAGACAGCAAGCACACATTGAAATCTCATTAGAAATTAGTTACAGGAAATAATACGTTTAAATGTTTCAGTATATCATCCTCCTCCACAAAAAGGACACTTCCATTTTCGCTTAATATCCTATCCTTAATTAGCAATGACAAGAGCCTCAATTATGGATTGCTTTCTATATGTGCCTAAAGCCATGCTTAGCAATTTATATAAAATATCTCATTTAATCCTCACAACCAGACTATTAAGTCTATGATTTCTTCCTGTGAATCAAGGGAACAGTATACAAAGCTCAAAGAACTCGAACAGGTACTAACCTACCTAGTTAAGGGAAGCAGAGTAATTCTGGCCCACAAACACCTTGGAAGCTAATCATCTCTGCCTTTCACATGGAAGCCACAGTTGTGAGATTATTCAGCAGTCACCTGGTGAGATGTAAAGCATTTTATCTGATACGACTGTGGGAAATGTGCTATAAAAATAAACCCAGTGTGCCTTGCTTGTTGTGCCGAAGAAACCTCCCTGGACAGTGTGAGTGGATAAAATATTGAAGAAATATTGCTGCCCATGATTAGAGTTAGAGGGATGGAAAAAAATGAAGCATATATTTGAGAAGGGGATAAACAGCCACAGACTTCCTTACTTTTGTCCAGAGAATGTGAGCAATTCAGCAAAGAGCTCCTAGCCTTCGTCTGTGTAAAACTATTGCTAGATGTTAACTTGCCAGGGCTGCAGGACCCAGCACCTCCTGCATGTATACCCTGTCAATGGAATGTGAGCAAAGGTAATGAATGTCACTTCTGGGATGGAGTGATTAAGAGCAGAGCCTCTACACCCTTTTCTCCTCTGTCTTCCAACTACATTCCAAAGGCTTTGAGGCCCTAGGAAATAGAGTCAGGACATAGAAGAAGCCTCGGCTCCTAATTCACTTCATGGAGAAAAGATCTCAGCAAATAAAAAATATCATGTTGGATTATGTCCTTAAAAGCACAAACTCCATTAGACAGATTCCCATCTTGGGCAGGTGAATACTCAAATACATAATAAGACTAAATAAAGTATTTTTCTCCTGATATTCTGTTCATAAGACTATAATGATACTTGTCCAACTGTACAATAATTATGTGTTAACCTCTATGACTCCCCTCAAGACTGGGAGACCCTCCAAGGTAATGATAATGACTTTTTCACCTTTCCAGCTCAGCACCTAGATCAATACCAGGTATAGTATCCACAGTAACAAATATTTTGTGAATATATGAATGATGTGTAAATAGATGAATACAAGTATGAATAAATGAGTGAAGAGACTGGAGTATACAGAGAATAAAACAATTATTTTCATAACAAGACCACACAAATTACTTTCCATTTGACTTTAGAATGCATTTTGGAACTTATATTTAAATGTGGATATGTCCAAATCAATTCAAAATCATTCAAATAATAGAATTAAGTCAAACCATGAGAGGTTAAAAAAAAGAAAAGAAAAAAGCTTGTCTCTTTTGTTCTTCATCCTCAATTTCTCTCCCTAAACCTTTCTGGCTTAGGCAAAGCACCAACCTAACTTGAATTGTCCTTTTTCATTCAAAGTGTGTTACCTTCCTGCTGAGTGTCTTAAGTAAAAGATAAAGAATAAATATGTTCTCAGCTCCTGTGAGGCTGCAGGTTTAGTCTAGGTAAAGAAAGGGTAAAATAGAGAAGTTTGCCATTTTTTATATGACTTTCAAAGTTCTTCAAGGCTGTTTTAAGTCACATACCTGAATCAGAGGGTACCAAGCAGTCTGCTTAGGTATACAGTTCTGAATCTAATGTTTGTAAGTGGGACATGAGATAATGATCCCCTCAACCCTTGGGGCTGCCTGGTACAGCCTGGGTTACCCAGAACCCTGCAACTATTCACATTCAGCCACAAATACCCTCTCTAGGGTCTCCCAGGAAGGTTACCCAAGAGAGAGAGAGAGTCAGACAAAAGGTCAAAAGTGGTCTCGGATGGCAGACACAGTGAGAAACACCACACCCGTGGGTCCATCAAAGTTCTCTCGCCATTCAACCAGCGGGCATCAACTTGTGCAACAGCCAGCGGCGAGTATGCCAATGCTCATGGTGAACAAGAGATTGCTAGGATTGCTACAAGAACTAATGATTCAGAGCAAAGATACAGCAGGTCAGGGGCGGGAGTCCCAGGAGACCTTGTCAGCATGGGTTTAGGTGGTTACCCGCCCATCTCTGTCTTCATGTAAAGATGATATGACCGCCTAGTGGATGTGAAGGCTCTACCACAGTCTGTGCCTTCTACCATCATTATTGGGACATACCTTACAAAAGCAACCACCAACTTGGAACGAAATCAGTCTCATACACATCATCAGATGATACTGCAATGAGTTTTTGTGTGCCAAAGAAAGAAGAAACTAGATTCTTTGAAAAACACTGGCTTGAAAATTTTTGATCGTAAAAATGATTAAAATTTTCTTGTCTAATGTGACGATCAAAAATAGAGAGATGTTATTAAAACATTGATTAGAATTACAGTAGCAACTTCAAGAGTAAGACCTGGTAAACAAAACAAAACAAACAAAAAAACCAAAAAACACTTATGTTTGTGGAAGCAACTACAAGTTTCTCAGTAAAAATCCTGAAAAGCAGTACTTGAAAATTATGTAAATTAAGTATTTGATATCTTTCCCAATACTTTATACTTTATTATGGCTTATTATTTTAAATTTTTATTTATATTAGTTGTTTTACTTTATCATTGTTTAATATAAAGGCTATACAATTTTTACCAAGCTCTATTTAGATCCCCTCTAGTTTATTCTAGTATAGCATACAAGTATCATTTAATAAGTGTGCCATGAAGTGAAAACAGTAAGCAGTAGTACCTACCTATATAAGCAGCATATTAATATTCACAACCAGACAATGTGTTCTAGAGTCGAAGGGGGCAGAACCCAGAAGATACCCTTAGCCTACTGATTAGGTAAATATTCAATTTAAGATGATATATTCCCTAGACCACACAAAAAATAGATACCAGTGTAATAATAAGATTTGAGGTCTGTAATTTTATCTAGCAATGTAGCCCTTAAGGCAGCAATCGCTGGTGTTTCATGAATTAATTGCCTACCCTGGAGCTTTTCAACATAGAATACAAACTAATCCCACACACCTTACTATTATAAAATTTACTTACATTTTTCATGACACATGCAGAATCTAAAGATTTATAAATATGGAGTAGATAATGCTTTCCATTTAAATTTGGCATCAAGCTATCGCTCTGAGCCCAAAATAACAATGCAGACAACGCTGGTTTAAAAAAAATCCCAGATTTACTTAATTTTGGCTGTTTGTTCCTTTGCCTAAGTGTTTGGTTTTTTCTTTTTTTTTTAATCTTACTCTCTAAAGCCAAGCCGAAGTTCTTTCTTCGAAGAATCAGATTTTTTGACTGATGGTGAAGCAGATGGATCACAAAATTAGGAGGTAGGACAACTGGATATTTCTGATTACAACTCTTTTACAGATTTGTTTGCTTGAGTATGGTTTTTTGCTTCTTATTTGAGCTAGAGTTTCCTCATCACTAGAATGAAGGTTTTCATTAAATATTTCTGAGTGTTCTTTTGAGCATCATGTGAATTTGTGATCCTGTCTAACTTGTTGCAGAAAAAATTTAAATGTATATAATCTCAGAAGTATTTATACTAGTTATAAATTCAAACAAAGTAGGGATTTTAAACGCTGAATTATCCTGATTTTATGCCATGCTGCCACTAATAAACAAACAGCAAGTTCCCTGATAGTGATTCTCTATTATGGGATATTGATATATTTTGGGATTTGGAGGTTGGATTGACCTCCCCGTTTACAAGACACAACTTTCTGATTTGCCACCTGCTATGTCTCCTATTCATCTTTTTGTAAGACTTTTTAAACATTAAGCAAAACCCTCATGGTACAGAATTTCCCACAAGTGGCCCACATTTGAACAGTAGGATTCAACTGAGACTTGAAGATGGGCCACACGCAGCACACCCTGCTGACATGTTCCTCTACCCACGTCCCTCCTTTTCTCACTGCCTGGTAATTGAAGTGTATTTTTGTCAGTGGTGTCAAAGCCTGTCTCCTAGGCTGTCTTATTATTTTTAAATCCCCGACAAGTCCACCACAGTGATCCAGCTCCTTGCACTTTATAGGTGCTCAAGATCTATTGGCCAAGCCAACACGTCTCTCTCAGTTTCTCTAGACTTGCAGGTCCTTAACTGCAGACCCTAGGGTGACTGGGAGACACAGCAGCTGGCCTGGAAGAAACTGTGCATAAACCACAGATTTTTACTTATGCAGCTTTGTGCATTAATTCTGGATAAGCACATGATAGAATGTCATATGTGTGAACTTTATTTTTCAGGTGTAGTGATGGTGGGAAAGAGGCTGGTAATAGCTATTGTAGACCACACTGCATTACAAACAATCTGATAAATCCAAGCAATTCAATTCAAAATGGTCAATTAAGGGGAAAAATGCAGTCATTTAACTTGATAATTCTACATGATACATTAAGTCTCTCACAGACTCCACCACAATGAAAGCGAAAAGAGTTGAACGAAGGTAGAGGAAGATTTTCTTTACGGTCCACTACTTGATTTCTTTTAGCTCCTAAATATGTGGGAAGCAGTAAAGCATGGTGCTCAGGCCATTGTACTCACCTGATCTTGGAGTTGGGCAGTGTAATTTGTGCACTGGCTGAACAGATGGATAACTGATCATAGGCAAATTCTTAACTTTTCTCTTCCTCAGTGTCTTCATCTGTAAAACGGGGATATTATTGGTACTTACTTCTTAAGAGCTTTGTGAGGATTAACTACACTAATCCATGGACAAGAGACACGTTGTCTACATAACAGGTGCCCAATAAGTTACAGTGATTGTGTTGTCTTGTTGATAATGCCCATGACAACAATGATGGCATGTGTCTATTTTTATCATTATAGTGTGATTACACGTCATATATGTTGTATCTCCTTGTTCTGAGATTAACATAGCCTCTTTTAGAAACTACCAAAAGGCTCAACAGTATTGGTGAGAAACATCTGTGAGCAACAAACATTCAGACACAAACATTCAATTAAGACGACCACTTCCAGAAGCAGTCTCTGAAGCATGTCTGATCTAGAAGGGATGCCCCCATGCACTTCCTGCTGGGAGAGAATCTTCTATTGTTGCCAGTCAGGATCATTCCCTGTTGGTTTAAATTAACCTGAAAGATCCTCAGCAGTTTAGGTATGTTTAGCTCAACATCGCAGATTGTTTATACCTGTGATGCAGGCACGTCAAAAAAACCACCACTGAGCCACTGGCTTAGGGTTTCCAGCTGAAGCTACAGCGGTTCTTTTCTGTAAGCACAGGAAATCAGCCAAGCTCAGTTTGCTTAAGACATTCAGGTAAACCGTTTGCTTTGTCAGAGCACTCTCTCCCAGGAACGACCAAGATATTCTGAATCATTTACTTCTTTCCCATTTGCCATTCTTTTCATGAGGTGGATTCCCCAATCGTAAACACAAAGAAAGTGTTTAATCAGAAGCAGCCAGAAGTGATTGGTGATAACTGGGATTTAATGGCTCAATCTCAAATCTAGTTTCAGTTGTGTTTCACCAGAGATTTTTCAGATTCTTGCTATGAGAGTTTGGCAGAACACAATAAAAATCATGATTTCCTCACTTTTTTCTGATGTTTTGCTATGGCACTAAATAATATGTTCAGTATTCCCCTGGATATATATAAAGCACTTTACGTGGTGTGTTCATCATTTGCCTCTGACTAAAATGTCCAAATGACTGAGAATTAATGAAAATCATTATGGATAGGAGCAAAGGATGTGTACCAAGATGTTCACTAAAGCATTGTCTACAATTGTGAAAATGAAAACATATATTATAAACTGTATAACAATAGGCATGAAGTATTTACTACTACATGGACTACTATGAAACCATTAAAATAATGATGTAGAAACAAAAAAATGTGAAAAATGGGTTTTAAAATAAAACAATAACACACTAATATTAGATTATTTAGTTATTATTCTGGGTCCAACCAGAAGAAAAACAAACAGTAATTTGAGCATGGAAAGTGTAATGAAAAAACTATTAATTATGAAAGAGAATTAGAGTAAGGAAGGAATGGCCAGCGACAAGTAAAGAGAACGCCAAAACACACAGTTAGCAGAAATAAGGAGAGCCGCTAACCCTCCAGTTGAAAAGAAGACCTCCTCCTCCCTGCCCACAGGACTGAGGTCCAGACCCGGTTGAAAAGAGCATGACTGTGGCTCACTGGATGGTAAAGAAGCTGCTGTGGTGTCTCATGGTGGAACTTTCTGGAAATATGCCCTCTGTAAGTTGCTGGAAATCCACATTCTAGGGTTCCAGTAAAACTATGCACAGGGAGATTTCTCACCTGAGGCGCTACTCCAAAACTGCTTGATAGAAGATGCCGACAGAAGCTGTCGTCCACTGCTCTCTCTGCGCACTGCTGAAGCCGACTACCGGAGAAGTTGTGAGCCCCGGGAGCAGGGCTGACGACGCCCTCGGAGCTGCAGGAGTGAGTGGGTGCTGAAGACGCCACCAAGAGCCTTCCCAGCAAGCACCGGGGCATCACGAAGCAACACCTTCCTCAGGTGCCATCAATTAGGAAAGCCTAACATCACATGAGCTGGCCAAGGAAAAACTATTTAAAGGACCCATAGCACTTTTCACACAGCAAGTAACAAAAGAGTGAATTTCGAGCTGAGAGGCGGTAACCAATGTTACCTCAAGAAAAATTAAATTAAAACAGAGTTGCGTTGTTTTTTTTTTTTTGCGGTACACGGGCCTCTCACTGTTGTGGCCTCTCCCGTTGCGGAGCACAGGCTCCGGACGCGCAGGCTCAGCGGCCATGGCTCGTGGGCCCAGCCGCTCCGCGGCATGTGGGATCTTCCCGGACCGGGGCACGAATCCGCGTCCCCTGCATCGGCAGGCAGACTCTCAACCACTGCGCCACCAGGGAAGCCCTGAAAAGGAGTTTTTATCACATAATCAGTGAAATGCAAATTCAAGCAATAAGATGCCATTTTTGAGTAAAACACAAACTGACACAAAGAGTATATAATATTAAAACGTTAACAATGGCTCTCTTTGGGTGGGAAATTACCAGTGAATTTCTCATTTTTCTTGGAGCATTGCCATACTCCTACAATATAAATGTACATAGATTTCCAATGCACAAAAATAAAATACAATTATCAACTCAGCTACCCAATAAACTTAATATTCACTCAATAACTTTTACTCTGTATTTAATTACAGCACAAATGTAAGAACAAATGCAATATGGATGCTGCATATTAAAGGGACTCGATCAGTCTTACTCATTTTGTGGAATCAAGGAAAGGACCATTCAAGTGTTTCCATGAGTTTCTCTTCCATTCTACCTAAAACTCCCTCTTGCTGGAGGAATTCTGTCCATCAAATTCTAGTTATCCAAATCAACACATTTAATATATCTTATAGGAGTATTAGTGCTTTGTGTGTGGGGGGGAGGGGTGGTGGGTACAGGTGAAATAAGTTTAGGAAATCATCAATGTACCAAAGGTGAACAGGTTTACATATTATTGTTTCTATCTGTACATACCACACAGGTTTGTACAGAACTGCAATAGTGTTTGGATCTAGCTAGAGCCTGGATATGATTCTGCTTTACCAACCCAACAAGGAACTTCTTCTGTGCACATGATTGAATCAAGGTGAATGAACATGTTTGGGGGAAGTTTTAAAGGCCTACACAAAGCACTACAGCTCTGTCAAGTGATGTAATATAATTATAAAAGTTCTTTAAAAAAACTTACTGTTGCCTTTCAGTCTACCTTCCTGTATTTTACTACACTCTACCTTATTTTAAATGTGATTTAAGGAAACGTTTTGCTCCATACTTTCTTAGTCTATCCCTCCCTTTCTTCCTCTCTGCCTTATGAAAGAATAAATATATAATCGAGCCAAAAAATAACCCCTCCAGCTTATTTGTACAAAAAAGCTTCAACTAGCAACCTAAGTGTCCATCGACGGATGAATGGATAAAGATGTGGCACATATATGCAATGGAATATTACTCAGCCATAAAAAGAAATGAAATTGCGTTATTTGTAGTGAGGTGGATGGACCCAGAGTCTGTCATACAGAGTGAAGTAAGTCAGAAAGAGAAAAACAAATACTGTATGCTAACACATATATATGGAATCTAAAAAAAAAAAAAAGGCTCTGAAGAACCTAGGGGCAGGACAGGAATAAAGACGCAGATGTAGAGAATGGACTTGAGGACACGGGGATGGGGAAGGGTAAGCTGAGACGTAGTGAGAGAGTGG
The DNA here is from genome assembly GCF_937001465.1 of Orcinus orca. Lineage (NCBI taxonomy): Eukaryota > Metazoa > Chordata > Mammalia > Artiodactyla > Delphinidae > Orcinus > Orcinus orca. Next base: position 28,862,969 of record NC_064569.1, on the reverse strand, counting down.
CATGGACATATATACACTACCAAATGTAAAATAGATAGCTAGTGGGAAGCAGCTGCATAGCACAGGGAGATCAGCTCGGTGCTTTGTGACCACTTAGAGGGGTGGGATAGGGAGGGTGGGAGGGAGGAAGACGCAAGAGGGAGGAGATATGGGGATATATGTATGTGTATAGCTGATTCACTTTGTTATAAAGCAGAAACTAACACACCATTGTAAAGCAATTATACTCCAATAAAGATGTTAAAAAAAAATAAAAATAAGCTTTAAAAAAAGCTTCAACTACAAAGGGACATGTTACCGCCTGCTACCATCAATATAATACCTAACAATTTATCATTGACGCTGTAAGAAAGTTAGTGGTGTACCTAAAACCATCTTTTATTTTAAATATCCCTTGTTGTGCTAGTAATGATTTTCCTTTATTATCCCCAAGTCATATATTTAAACCTAAAGAGACAAACCCAATTTCACTTCTCTAAATTATTCTACTGTAACCACATGTACCCTAACTGTAGGAGATGCTTGAGCCATTTTCTACTTAAAATTCTGAAAGACTCGTGCTCACATAATCCCCACTGACACTTTTGCAAATGACCAAAAATTTCATCAAGGCCACTGGATCAGAACAATTAGTGGGTACATCAAGTAAAAAGCAATATAAAGGGTTAACACTAAGAATACCTTGAGGGAAAAGCCTAATTGTGTGCCTCTGTAGGTAAGACATCCATATTTCTTTTAAAATGCTTTTAGGGCAATACTACAGATGCATGTTAATATATCCTGCTTGATTTAAAAAAAAACTTTAATGGTGGAACATATCAAATTCAAATCGCACAAGTTGCAGCGCCTGATTTTTCTTAAAAGGCCCATTTTTACTCCTTACTCTTCAATCTTGACATCACTTTTAGAATGCGTCCCCAACACCTGCCCCCTGATCCAGGCAGGCAGTGATATTTCCTTACGTCTATGTTTCTTTTATCACATTGCATCATAATCATTTACTTAATCAACTTTCTGCTTCACTACAATATGAGTTCTGTGAAGCCAGGATCCATGTTTTATTAAGTTTGAATCTCCAAAGTTTAGTGGATTTGCTGTTTCAACAAATATTTATTAAATGTCTACTCTTTCCCAGATGTGTGTGCCAGGTATAAATAAGGTGGCTTGTCAAAAAGAGAGATGCGGTTCTTGGGCTCATGGAATTTAGAGTTCAGTGAGGGAAACAGTAAATTAACAAGAAAACATTCTAACAAATAATTACAAATTCATACAAGTTCTATAGTATAAAAGAGAAAGACGTTGCGACACATATTAACCTGGGGGAATTTCTCGGGATAAACAGGACAAGGCCACCCTTGGAGGCCACTTGGAAGCATGTGAGGCTCAACATAAGGGAATAGAGTGTGTGAAGTTTCTGAGTCCAGGAGAACTCAGCAGGAATAAATGGAGGAGTGAAGAAATAAATGATTTGGAAATGAACACTGTGGCAACATGATGGAAAGCTGAAACATTACCTGTGTCTCTAAGAAGCTTATAAACAGCAAGGAAATTGAGCCCGAGAATCCCCATCCTTTCCGTCCTGCAAGTCACTCAACCTATTTCTATTCTTTTTTCTTTTAACCAAGGCAGACATTGCTAATCAATCACGGCATTCTTCCCCCCTAAGGCTGGACAGAGCTTAAATTTGTTTCTTAATTCAGTGCTTCTGCCAACCATTACCACTCATTCAAAATGGGCGCTCAAGATGATACCCTTTTGCCCTTCCTGATGTAAGCGGTTAATACCATTTTTACCTAATTAATAAACATTTGATATTGGCTTGAGGGGGACAAGAGGTAGCAAACTGAGCTAATATATATAAAGCAGTGAAGGTTGTAAATGGATAAGCAGCCTGGCTCATTACGGGTGCTGAATTGATAGGAGTGATTATAATGATGCTGGGAAAATATGGGGCATCCCGTAATTGATGGGAGCTAGCATTTGAGGCTACTCCTGAGGGTGAGAGAAATTACCAAGTGGGAAGCACTGAGTCATTGAAGTCACTCTTTCATAACGTCATAGTTTTTAGCTAACATAACGTCATATGTTAGCTTGGGACAGCCAAGCTAACATTTTCTCAAAAATACAGAGAAAAGAATATCTTTACACTCAAGCAAAAAAAAAAAAAAGATCATCATCAGAAAGGATATATGCAGTTGGAAACTAGCATCCTGACCTAGTCCTAGTACATTTAGAAATGAAACCTCATCAGCTTTACTGACTTCACCACTTAGCCCGTGTACCAGAACTTCAGCAAGCCAGAGTTAGCCAGTCTAAAACATTCAGTTTTCCCCCACCTGCACTGAGTGAACCATGCATCTTAGGTATAAAATGATAGCATTTATAATTTAGTAAGAGCTAAACCCAGAAGTACTCTAACATATTATTAAGGTTGAAACTTTCTTAGAAACCAAAGAAATACAGAGGTTTAGTTCTTATGATGATATTAATTGGAAATACGTTGCATCTACTACATGTTGAGAATCTCCTTGGATATGAATTGATGCACTGAGACCTAGCCATAGGATACAGCTACCCAATCCACTGCCTACTTGTAAGTTCTTCTGAATAAGATTTTATTATATATTGTTTCACTTTAGAACTGCCTATGTTGGGCAGAGTAGTTTTCCTGAGTTATAGTAACAGTTACCACTTTGAGTGTCTGTTTTATGTCAGTGCCGTGCTAGGCCTTTTATATATATTATTTATAATGCATACAATAACCCAGTAAAGACTGACCTGATTTCTACCTCACAGACAAGGCAACTGCAGTTCAGAGAATTTAAGGAACTTGTTCAATTTACGTAACTAAATCCATGATAGGGATGGGATCTGGATGCAGTTCTGTCTCACTCCAGAGCTCATGTCATTTTCACTACCCTTTGTTTGCACGTTAGCTCTATCTCATTCCACAGCCACACACAGATTAGGAAAATTAGAGGACCACCCCAGACACCACATTTGTAAGGGCCTGCCTTTAGGAAGGGGGAAAGCGGGCTAGCTTGTGGGGGAGAGAGTTGTTCCCATCTGATGCTAGGGCTTGTATAGCCTCCATCAGCCCCGGAAGCTCTCTGACAGCACCTGAGCAATGTATGTGATCAGCACTTTCCACCTTCCTTATGGTTACATATGCTGATTAATTTTTCCTGGTATAGATGCTCATTTTTAACAAGTCACTCGTTGTAAACAGGGCCAGGTGTAGGGCCCATTTCCTGCTCCACCCACTTTATTGAAGCCAAATACTCCATCTATATCCTTCCCGAGTTGTATCTCACAGTTATAGACAATAGGCACTGTGAGTCTTAAGCATGAATAGATTGACATAAGAGCATTCTCTCTTCACTAAAAGGAAAAAAAAAAAAGTACGCTTACTGGGTGATAATATGGCAGGAAGTCTGCTATGTATCTTTATAAACAGGGTACCGAGGTATAATTATTCCACTTTAGCTCACAGATGCTTTCACTCGTTTCCTGATTTTCGTTTTGTTTTGTGCGGCTCACGACAGACCAATCCATTTTTGCAGAGATCGGGCCCTGCAGCTCAGGGCCGACTCTCATAGATACTCTGAATCAAGTACAGAGATGAGCAGCTGGGAAGATGGGGGAGGCGGTCAGGGAGGCAGGGAGACCTGAACAGATGAGTAACGGGGACCAGGAAGGAGGACAGAGGCTCCATACATGATTAAACATGAATATGGGCCCTCTTGCCAACCAGATGCATCATCTTTATGCAACTGGAATGACCCCTTTTCCCACACCTCCCTACGCTACACAGAATGCTTTGACTGACTTTTACTGACAGCTCAGCATGTGCTATAACAGCAGTAGCACACCGAGTAGAACAGGTTGACAGTGTGGCAGATACCGCCATCCCTTTCCAATGTTTGTAGGCTTTCTGAGCAGGCCGTGGGCGTCCTGTGCACCTCACTCCTCTTCTAGCAGAGGCCAAGCGATGCAGACATTAACTATGCACCTAAATGAGACTCCTAATGAGACAGAGCAGGACCCTATGATCCTTCCCCCTAACCATGTCCTCTGCCTGCTTTTTGTCTGTGGAAAAACTTTAGCCCAAAATTAAGTTTAATCAGAGAAGTGAGAAAATGCAGAAGCAAAAAATAAAAGCAGTCAAACAGGACAAAACAATAATAATTTATCAGTAAGCAAAGTTAAGGACCTTTAGTTCCTCCTCAATGGCTACAGATAATATTCTGAGCCATATCCTGTGAGCTGTGTGAAACCCCACTAGGTGAAGAAGTTAAGTACATGATGACCAGACTGTAGGCATGACATAAGCTGCCACAATTCACAATTCTGAGAACTGGCCTCAAAGAAATGAGAACGAACTGACCCTGGAACTGAAGACTAACTGTACTTAAAACAATCAAGATGACACTGGTCAGACCACCGATGACCAATTTCAAGATGACGGTCAGAGCTGACTGTGCTGTTTCTGCGTGTAGCCCCCCTCCCTCCGTCTATAAAAGCTCTTGCCCCCTCATTGGGTGGGTGCGGGGAGTTGGCCTTTGGACAGGCGTCCTCCCTCCCACACCCCCTGGTCGCCGGCACCCAAAACAAAGTAAACTTTCCTTTCCACCAACCTTGCCTCTTTACTTGCTTTTGAGCGGCGAGCAGCTAGACCCCACCTCCGGTTACACTAACAGGAAAGGCAAAGAGAAAAAATCATTTAAAAACATGATGTAGAGAACACAGATGTAGAGAACAAATGTATGGACACCAAGGGGGGAAAGTGGCGAGGGGAGGGTGGTGGTGGGATGAATTGGGAGATTGGGATTGACATATATACACTAATATGTATAAAATGGATAACTAATGAGAACCTGCTGCATAAAATAATAAATAAAATTAAATTTAAAAAAAACATAAGTGGCATTTTATGCACCCCCCCTTCAAATAAGGGGGAACCTAATCATTGTGAATGATAAACCAGTTTGTGAAAAACCCACTGCTTATTAGAATAGCACGCTCCAT